>NW_028259156.1:17306250-20077500 GCF_977971745.1 Zootermopsis nevadensis
TCACAAAGGGAATAGCACATTCCATACAACGATTGAAAGGTTGAAGCATTGCATGGGCTTGTAGGTGAATATCAACGATTCGTAGGCACATATTGCCTCCATCATCAAGGCTGAATATATATTTTTTTTTTTGAAATGTTGGTACGCCTCTCAGCATAGAATTCCACAATTCAGAAGATCGACATCGTTATCTTCACCGCCTTCAGAAACTAAAATTTCATGTTTAAAAAATGTTTTTACATCATGGAATTCTGTTGTACAGTGCGTTCACTGATAAAGTTGAGCGCAGTTGTCTCTTCTCTGCTTCCGACAGAAAATGCTTAATATAGGCAACTTTATTCTATTTTTTATGGAACGATACTTGACTCGTATCGAGAAATCCTTGTATCGTTTGGCGATTAATCGTGCAGTTTCATCTGGGATCCGGGAATTGACTGCTGCGTTCAACTTTATCAGTGAACGCACTATATTTTAATTCATAAAACAGGTATGCGAACACCATTAGGCCTAAATATAGGTCTAATCTTTGTAAAAGAGACTTGTTTTCTGTTCGACTGTGAAACTCTTCGTATGTCCTTATACTCAATGCGGCTTTGTTCCCCTAAGGCAGGGGGAGTCGGTGTGACATTTGTGGACTTGGGAGTTACTGGAAGTAAAGGGGAAAGAATGCAAGGCTGGTTCGTGTGAACAAGCCCGGTCCGAGTTTCTGCCCCTCTTGGGAAACGGGGAGTTGTTGCTGTAGGCGAACGAAACAACGGCGTGGAACGAGAAGGAGATACCCGATTTTACCACTGGAACAAGGATCGACTTTTAGTGAGAACAAAAACTTTTGTAACACAAGAATTGACACTAAAAAGAGGACAAAACTTGCTCCAGCTTTTTTCCCTGCATATCATTGGTTCGATCTAACGTATGTGTTAAAATTGAAGCTTCACGATACGGGATCCAAGACATTGAGGATGGATTCATTATGTTTAACGAAAATCCTTTTCTGCGTTGTTTAGGCGAGCTGTTTTAACAGGGTAATAGATAACACGAAGGATATCGAAATATGGTCTTCTGTTACCAACTTTTTGATTGTGAAGATATCCGTCTTCTGGGTTATTGCGCTGTGTAGTCTGGTCGATGTTAACCAACGTTTCAGAGGTCATACTGCCTCCGTCATCAGGGCGATGATTGTGCTTACAATTTGTCTTTTTCTGGAAATGCGTGATAGTTGGCTCTGTATAGGCCTACTGCCGTGAAGGCGGTTAGTGTAAGAATCATAAGGAACGTTGCATTAATCTCGCTTTAATCGCCTGTCCTGACAGAGTGTCTTCGCTTCTCTGTATTTCCAAGGAGGAGTGTCCGGATAAAACTTTGAAACGGTCACAGTCTTACTTCTGTTCCATCCTATTCGTCATTCATGATCATCTTTCAACTCTACTCGAACATTATAACATCTGTAGTTGAAAGAGTGTCGTTAATAGAAGCAGTGTATGTGCTTTTATAGTTAATTTAGTTCAGTTTATTAAGTTATACGTATGTATATTCCATCCCATGTAATCCCAACAAGTGTTTCTACATAAATACGCACTAAAAATATATAATTTATTTTTTATGCATCTGATAAAACATAGAAATGTTTTCTGGTCAAAGGTTTTTGAATAACATGGAACAGAGGTTCCAAAAATGTGGTTCGCAGACAACCAGAGTCCGCGAGATTTTTTCAGGTGGTCCGTAGGACTGGAATTAAATAAATTACGAATAAACAAGTAGTACATACGTCCCAAGATACTTGTGGCATATATTAAGTACAGTGTCACTCTCTTTATCCTTAGATTCAGCATCTGTAAACAAGGGGTAGGAAAAGTTCATTAACTGATCCGCTTAGACATTCATAAAATTTTAGTAGTCCATGGGAGAAAAATTGGAAACCGTTATTCTTTACCGATGTTAACCAAAATTTGGGTATGTTGATAAATTATAGTTAAACTCTCCAATATGGAATTTAATAAAATTCCATTCATCAGTTCACGAATTGTTACATGCACGCAGACGGACAGACGTATGTGGTGAATGTAATAGGCGAATTTTTGCAACTTTTTTTGTCTCAAACGTTTAAAAAATCAGATATGGTGTAATTTGTGAACGGGATTTGATCACATTATACGTTCGACGAATTCAGGACCATGCTGTCTGGTATCCCGTCTTATTTGCTTAATTTCTGTATTGCTTTCTAGTTACTAATAACCGCTTAACGTAGTATTATAATTGTTGCACAGAGCTTTAACCATGCTTATCTCTTGAAGGACCCGTGTGTTTTTAGAAAAGAAAGAATGAAAAATATGTTATTACAAATTTGTGAGAGAAACAGTTCTTGGCAACTGACTTCTTTTCGGAATATTATGCTCACATGACGAAATTATTTATGGGATGGAAGTGGTTGGCACCCTTGGATCTGGGGTTCTTTCGTTCTACTTCTACAGAGTAACTGTGGTGCAGATCACAAACGAGACGGATGTCTCGCCGAGACAGGGAGAGTGATTTGGAAATCGATATCCAAAAGATCGCTTATCCTTGTAACCCACGGGTTCCCAAACATGCCCCCACCGCACCTCCAGGAATCTCTCGAAAATGTTTATATTAATTTATTTATGGGTGATACGGTGACTAGAATAGTTTGCCTGTTAATTTGAATTGAAATGGTTTTCAGCAAAACTAAATGCCTGGTAAATACACATATGAATTAAATATCTCGTGAAATTAAAGTTAAATTTCTACTTGTGGTCATATATTTACGAAAATGTTTTAAAATAATATATTATTGTAATTTTCAATTATCCGAATGCTTCTGGCTTCACACAGAAAATTTTGAGCCCACTCTCTCTGATCTGTAAAATTCGGAATTAAAATGCGACTCCCTAAAACCCTAATTTTGCTTAAATTAAAAGAACAGCAGACAGTTCGAATATTATTCAGTTATCACTTCAGTGATCACAGTATTTAAAATAATAGGATATTGTGCATAATTTATGTAATCAGCCGTTTTGTGTTCTATTGGTCAATATCGAATATCCCGTCGACATTAAATTAGCCAGAGAGTGGACCTAAAGACCAATTCGTGTGTATGTGTAAAAACAAATGGTAAATGTGCGTAATTGTCTGCTTTTGTATGTAAACGATTTAATGTTTATCTCACACAAAATTACTAAGTAGTTTGTTAGACACGGTGCAATACAGAGTAATATTAGGGAGATGTAGTAAGGAAATTAAGAATTAGAGAAAAGATAAAATATATTTCGCTGTTCTATTGGGTCTTTCTGGGTTGCGATGGGAAGAATTCCCTAGTGAAAGAAATGCATTTATGTTCTCTTGATTATATGAATGGTTGCAAGAACGCGGTGAAATGAACATGGGTTGACCGAACTTTGCTCTGTCTCATATCAGGAAAATGTCCATGCGTAATGGGATCTATTATGCTAATAGGTCTAAATCAGAGTGAAGTCTGTACATATGCTTCAACTGGCTTGATTTCTTTGTGGAACTGTTAGTAAGATTTTCCCTAAAGGGAAGATATCTCTCTTCACTGACATCATTGTTCAATAATTCTAATTGCTTTGATTCCACAAAGCACGACATCAAAGGAGCATGCGATAGAAAAGGAAGACTTCCAAAAGGAACACCGAAGATATCAAAAGCTATCATAAACAGAGATGCGATCCTAGGAACCGAATCAATTCTTTGACTCAGGGGAACACAAAGTGAACATCTGAAGCTCAGTGACTCGTCATAAACATAAAATCTCTGCGTTTCGTGAGCAAAATAGTGGAGTTTCTACAAGTGATCATTTGGTCTTAGTACGCATGAAAGTGTCGTGTGTTTCTATCTCTTTACCTACTCTTTCATCTGATATATAACAATACGACTTGATGTAGTGAAACATTTGTTTTACTTCATAGTAGGCCATGGATAAGTGAACAGTTTTTTATTTCAGTTTATAATTTCCACAAAGCAACATTATTATTATTATTTAGTGTTCTGTCTGACGACAGGTCCATATGAACAGGATCCTTCCATCCTTTTCTCGGATTGGCACCTGTTCATATACGTTCTTGGCAGATGATCCAGAAGTGGTTTGCCATTGCCTTCTTCTGTGTGTGAATGCTACTTACCTTTACGATTTAATGTAGTGCAAATAGTTTTGTCGCCATGGTAACGTCACAAGAGATATGTAATTAATTATTGCATTTACATGGATACGGGTGTGTTAGTGTGTGCGCAGGCACGCGCACACGCACACGCACACACACACACACACACACACATATATATATATATATACATTAGTATAAAAAATTATCAGCAACCAACCAACATCTCTCATCATATGGATAGGTGCAGTAAGATTCAATTAGACGCAAATGGGAAAAGATTCATTTTATTTCTAATCCACGTGTCTTTCCGGTGGTAGCAACAGCACTCTTGGGTAAACTAACATTGCATTTTCTGTTTGAATTTCCCTCGTAGTTAATTATTCTCGTGGTATCTAATTTGCAAAGGGAGAAATGTACATTCGAAATTACGCCTCATTATCTGAAACAATTTTAGGTCCAAATAATCCCGTTCGTATTTGTGATGAAGATTCGTCACGAAGCTGCGGTGACACGCAGATGGCAGAGAGAGATATTTACGTGAGACCGCAAGCAAAGTTGCCGGATTACAGAAGCAATCAACTTAACCGTATTGCGGTAAGTTTATACATACACAGCTCTGCCCGATGAGGGAGAAGGAGGGGGCGGGATCCATATTTTGTTCCGGAGAAAGAAACGCTTACTCAGTATCGGATATTTTATCGTGCCCCTTCCCCCCTCCTCCTTTCTTCCGCCGTTCCTCAGTTCTTTTATGTACCTTATAAATGCACTTCAGGGCTGTACACTTTCTCGTTTCTTGTACATGAAAACGTAAGCCACTTTAACATCAAACTAAAGCTAGACAGCGACATTTCAAAACTGTGCATTTTCCTTACTTAACTTCTAATCTTTGCTCATTATTTTCGTCTCGTATTTCATTCTTTGGTTCTGTTATTCCCGTCTTTCTTCAGACTGCTTCTTGCCTTCTTTTCTCTTGTTTACTTTTCTGTAATTACTCTTTGGTTATTTATTCGACTCATTCTTACTTACTTTCTTTCGTTTCCTTGTTCCTACTTTCTGAGTAATCAATTTGACTGTTTCTATTGCCGTATCTCTTATATTCCTTGCTTCTTTGTTTCATCTCGTTCTCAGTTTGTCTTATTCCATCTTTGTCTTTATTTGTTTCTGCCAATTTCTTTTCCTCTCGTTCTTCTATTCTTTGCTTAGTTGCCTGTTCCTTTCCGTTTTATTTCATTCTTTATGCTGTGTCTGAACTGCTGAAATGTAATGACGTGAAGGATCATTCATTCTTATTCCCCCTCTCACAAGTGTTTATCTCGCGTACCTCAGAAGCCGTCAGAATCCAGTTTCTTGTATCGCGTAACCTCGGTACGGACCCACGGTTCAAGTTCCTTGAAGTTGTATTTAGCCCAGACCTCCCGAACGCTACACTTGGAGGGAGTGGATAAGTTGTTTGTGCAAACAGTTTATTGCTCTGAAGATTTCGCGTTGAACAGTGGCCGACGGGCTGAATACGAAAGTCACTTCTTGTGCCTACACACAACTACAACAAATTCTTGACAGTCTCGTCATGAAAGCGACTGCTGACGTTGGAGTAAAGTTCCATACATTCGCCCTCTAAGTGGCTATTATACAGCGGAGGCAACTCCTGGTGCCAGTTGTGTGTTTGCTTGAGGTGTCCAGCTCAGATTTTCTGACGTCATTCGTATGGAAGCAAATGATTTGTCATCATTATCAAACCGCCAAGAAGTAGGACCGTTTCTTCGCTTGTTCCTGCTTCCTTTGTCCAAGTTCTCCTCAACTGTCTTCAGAGGCATCCACGAAGGATTTTGTAATATGCAATTATTCGGCAAGTTATAAACGTCTACACTTCACGCGCAGTCAATGTGTGTCTGTTCTGGCAATTTACCATCACGCGTATTTCTTGTTTCTGATTAATCCATCTTTTACCTTTAGGTTAGATATTGTCAGTACATTGCTTGTGCGCATTGCCCTTCAGAATTTTCTGTCATTTTCCAAATTAATGTAATGTCATTAATAACTCTTAGCAGAGAAAATATACAAATGCAATTAATTACAGTACATTACAGAATAACATAAATTACAAAGTATTACAGAATTATTTTATATGAATATAAGAGGATTCTGAAAGCAGACTAGAATAACGAATTAAATGTGTGGTTACATAAATGCTTTTGAAATTTGATGTGGCTTAAAACGTTCAACAGTTAATTGCGGATAATAACAGTTTGCTGGAGTGTCGATGTTGGACTTATGGGTTTTGACGCACAGTAGACTCGTAGGAAGATACTGACATTTCGAAGAAGCATATTTTTTCCATCTTCAGGCCTGAAGTTGAAGATGGAGACAGCACGTTTCTCCGAAACGTTGGTATCTTCCTGCGAGTCTACTGTGCGTCAAAACCCATAAGTCCAACACCAACACTTCCTCTGCCGTGATTTCATGTATCACGCAGTGAACTGAAGTACTTACAGCGTCTGACAGATACTAATCTCATTCATTCTCTCATTGTATTTAGCAACCAGCCGTCAACGGGCGTGGTCACTTTAAAAGTAGCCAAACTCATTCGATTTTGTATAAATGTACGAAGCATTTTAACGCATCACAACATTGATGGTTATTATTTCTGGAACTCCTTCCCTTTCTAGCATTAGCTGCTTTCGATATTCAATTCAATTCAATTAATTTATTTACGTGTTTGCCAACAGCAAGAAGCCAATAACAGGCAAACACTGATAATATATACAATAATAGTGAAATAATAATGGATAATATTACACAAACGGATTAACTAAACTTATACATGTACAGTATTAAATATAACTGCCAAGTACAGGCAAACCCAAAATAGAAACAATATTAACACAGAGCAAAAAATGAAGGAATATAAATAAAAACAAATAATCCACCTAGGGAACACTAATATAATTGTAAAACTTTAAAAAATATAAAAAGACAGATAACGAAGCTAGATCATTTCATATTTATAACACGTTTAAGAAAATAGTCTTTCAAATTAAATTTTAGTTCGAGAAATTGCAGTGGATGTCTGAACACTGATTTTCGGCTTTTGGCCAGAGCAGCCTTTACTTAAAAAATAGTATAAAGACGCTGTGTCACGACGATACATGCATGTACTTTAAAATGGCTGCTTTCTGGGTGTGGTACCTAGAAGTACGGTTGATACTGACCGACGTTTCGGAGAAGCTTACTGTCTCCATCACTTTAGTGTGATGAATGTGGATATTGTTTCTGTTTCCATTGTCAGTGTTATTTATCACCATGTAATTTGCTTTACTCCACTGTAACATCCTTATGTCCGAACATTCTCATTATTACCTTATTCATAAGCAAACACGACCTACAATCATTACAATTTCATACAAAGTGTCAGGAAACAATCAACGTTGACATATTTAATGCTTGTCATAGACAGTCGTCGAGTTGCTGGTTCATGTAATTTACTTGCAATTTGTGAGTCATTTACTGCGCTATGGAAAGCTGCAACAGAATACGGAGATATTCCTTTACAGTGACAGACTAACTAACTAACTAACTAGATGGCTTACCGAACCCGAAGGTTCATCACCGAATTAACCAAAGCCCTCCACCGGACCCTGTCCTGGGCCAACAAAATCCAGTTTCCTTCAACTCCTATCTCGGATAGATCCCGCCTGAGATTATCCTCCCATCTACGTCTAGGTCTCCCCAGCGGTCTCTTCCCTTCAGGTTTCCCAACCAGTACCCGGTGCACACCTCTTGTCCCATCCATGCGCGCTACATGTCCCGCCCATCTCACTCTTCTCGACTTAATCACCCTCACAATACTGGGGGAGCAGTACAGATTTTTAAGCTCGTCATTGTGCAGTTTTCTCCACGCCCCATCGTCTTCCCTCTTAGGCCCAAATATCCTCCTCAACACCCGATTCTCAAACACCTGCAATCTGTGTTCCTCCCTCTGAGTGAGAGACCATGTTTCGCACCCATACAAAACAACAGGCAAGATTATTGTTTTGTATACTTTAATTTTCAGGTTCTTAGAAATCAGACGGGAAGACAAAATATTTTGGACTGAGAAGTAGCAAGCATTTCCGGAATTTAGTCTCCTCCTAACTTCCTCACAAGTATCATTTTGATTTGTTATTGTTGTTCCCAAATATTTGAACTTTGTAACCCTTTCAAAGGATTTATTAGCTACCCTAAGACAGTCGAATAAAACAAGAGGCGGGTTCCTATTCTTAGTAATCTATTATTTGTGGTGTGAATGTAATATCAGATAATGGGCTGGTACACCCGAGTCAGTGGATTCGTCCAGGTGGCAGGTAGTTTGTGTTGCATGGGTTGGTGTATTATCCATCAATATGCTTTTTCTCCCCCCCCCCCCCCACACACACACACACACACACTTACCTTGGTTTTCCTTCTCAGTTGGAAAAGGATTAATGTTCGGTTTGTACTCTTAAGTCCCCCCTCGCCTAAAAGCTGCAGGTTCCGACATTGATTGCCACAGGATCCTGCCCACTTCTTGTTGAAATCGCATTGTCCATCTGTCCCTTTTCCCATATCCACGATCTATACTTTTCGGACCCTCAAGACGCTCATTAGGCAAACCCGCAATTTCAAATAGGGATAAGAATTCAAGGCCCTCACGTTTGTTCTAATTATTTGATCTGTGCAGTGAAGAGATCAAGACTTACACAATTCAGAAATCTACTTCTGTGCATTATTTCCGTTGTAATGATTCCCGTTCGTATTAAATCCACTGCTTTATAAAACTTTTCTTTCCATTGTCCAGTGATTCATTAGTTATCGCAACAACCCAGAAGATAGCCGTCCTCAGACTCACCATCGTGTGAACCTCAAATCATAACTGATTACCCGTTGTCCTAACCCAGGATTTTCATGAGTTTCCTTAATTTTGTAAGATTTGAGGTTTTCACAGCGGTGAGTATAAAGCTTTCTGTCTTCTGGGTTGTTGCGCTGTGTAGTCTGGTCGATGTTAATCAACGTTTCTGAGGCCATACTGTCTCCATCATCAGGGAGATAAGTATGAAGATTTCTGTCTTCTGGGTTGTTGCGCTGTGTAGTCTGGTCGATGTTAACCAACGTTTCTGAGGCCATACTGTCTCCATCATCAGGGAGATAAGTATGAAGATTTCTGTCTTCTGGGTTGTTGCGCTGTGTAGTCTGGTCGATGTTAACCAACGTTTCTGAGGCCATACTGTCTCCGTCATCAGGGCGATGAGTGTGAAGATTTCTGTCTTCTGGGTTGTTGCGCTGTGTAGTCTGGTCGATGTTAACCAACGTTTCTGAGGCCATACTGTCTCCATCATCAGGGCGATAAGTGTGAAGATTTCTGTCTTCTGGGTTGTTGCGCTGTGTAGTCTGGTCGATGTTAACCAACGTTTCTGAGGTCATACTGCCTCCATCATCAGGGCGACAACCCAGAAGACAGAAATCTCCCTTAATTTTCTTTATTGCCTTCGAACTTTTCACAAACTCCTGTCAGAGCCTTACCTGCTCACGTACTGCCACATCTCTCTCTTGTTCGACGCTGTACAACCCATGCAGTTGAGACAGCAGTGATTGACAGCGGCTGTGTCTTTCGTGCAGAGTGCAGTGTTCGATCGGCTCTTCTTAGGGGTCGACACTGTGCATTTGCCGCAACACACAAGCCCATTGTGTAAACTATTGTCCGCGTGTCTGTTTTTGTTAGGAACTGGGTAGGTGTCAGAGTGGCTCCGTTGTAAGGCGGAATTAGAGAAGCCATTTTCTTGTTCATCAACTGCAAGCGAGAGCAGGCCGATAAGTGAGCGTGCCTCTCCACCACCGTGTTCGTGTAATGCATCTGCATAGTATGCTCGAAATGAGTCATTCATTTCCGTATCTGGTGAGATTTCAGGTTTTAACGGCGACGAATATTATGACAACTGTCTTCTGAGAACATTTTGGGAGATCTGACGATGTAGGCAGCAGATACCTCTGAACGTCGATAAATGTTTGCCAGACCACACGGCGTAATATTTCAGAAGACAGTCATCATCTAATTTTTGTATGTCTCATTTGTTCTCCATATTTTCCCCCTTCCTCCCTTTGTGTTTATTATTCTTAATAACTGTTCTCCAGTGGGTCGGTTTAATTACAAAATTCATTGTGTAATTTGACGATAACAAGGAAAATATTCACGCTGTGACTTTTTCTTTGTGAAATGGCCGATCACTGTGTAAACGTTGCCTCCGTTCAAAGCAGCGTTTAACTTCATATGTGTGTAAGACCTTCAGGTACTTACCAGTAACCAAGACAGCAAGGGCTAGTTCCAGCTATATAAACCAAGAAACGAACAAGAATAAATATTCTGTAGATGAAATTCTGATGCCAGGGTTCCGTTTTGATTTGACACATAAAATCCCGCCGATAAAACAGTGAGCTTGGAAGGAGAAGAGCGCCTCGGAAATCAATCGAACAGTCGACGGGGGCACCTCTTGACCGCTGACCATAAGTTTGCGTGACTTGGTGACCAGCGCAAAATAAATCACGCAGATGCCAGAGCTGTGCATTTCGACTGTTCTTCCAGAATAAAGTTTTAAGTGTATCAGCGAAGAGCACATCTCTATGCACCCTGAAGGATGTCGTCCCTCAACACATGTGAAAGTTTTGCACCAGACAGAAATATCGGCGGTGTTCTTGTAGAATCCAATGCCAAAGTTTTATTAATAGATATACGTCTCTTTATATTACTGAATTCTTTATTGTAACTTCCTTTGATTTAGGAAACATATATGGATGTGTTACGGGCATTCTGTAGTAATAGACTATGACTTCTTCAAAATCACCATTAATAGTCCTTTAAAGAAATGTAAGTATATATACGTATCGGTGCAAAATGTTCCACAGGTGATATTACATTGCTTTAATGTTTGCTAGCTTTTTTGTAAGACTGTGAAATGTTCTGATATTAATATCAAAAATGGAACGTGTTTGGTTAGAAAGTATTCAAGAGCGCACCTGGTACCAAGAGGAATTACGTATTTGGAAATTTTATATAATTAAATGACGAGAAGCTTATAGGAAACCCAGTATATTTACAATGGGCAGGAAATGTAATTATGTTACATGAAACAAAAGAAATCTTAAAGAAATTTGGTGGGGAACCCGCTTCGAAAACCGATAAATGGATGTGAGTTGTATGGCACTCGCATCGGACTACGTCAAATGGCGAACTTTGGTATAAGCTGCATGGAATCTTCGGGTTAGTTAATTAAGAACTTAGAATTGTTCATTTGGTGGAAATTTCAGAGTCAAAATAGAAGCAAATAAAGTACGCGCTTATAAATCTAATGGAAGTGCAGGAATTTTTTTCTTTTATTTTCAGACGTATAAAACTTAACTGAAATCAATTATATTGCATTGCTCCCTGCGGAGTAATTACTAAAAATTCGAGTGAAAAGTTCCAATTTTAATTCATTTCTGAATCGTTCCTCCACTTGACTGCACCTGGACTTTTGCTTATTAGTAATTCGCTTCCAAAACAATATTCATTGTCTCCATATAACGCGGTTTGCTAAGCTCCCGGTAGTGGTGGCTCTTTATTGCCAATTGGACGCTTTCCATGAGCTAATGACCTCCCAGTGAACTTCCAGAACTATAAGCAGAGGCAAAACTGTGAAAGGACGTGGAGGGAGGGAAAAATTCCAATCCAGAGCAACGTACATGTGCGCTCAAAGAGTGACTTGGCGGAGTGCCTGGGTGCAATCTGACTACTGTGTAAGTGTTCATTGGGAGCTAAAAGTTTAACCAAGGCGTCGTCCGTAATCTCCTGTACTTGCAGCAAAAACATCCACGCTTCAAAAAGGAATAATTGTATTATTATTATTATTATTAAAGGATTCATGTAAAGTATTGATAAGTACTTGTGGGCAATTTAACAGGCGGAATAATTTTACTTTGTGAGATTTAATCTCCTCATGGCGTTTGTGATGTCGATATTAAACTTCTGGGTTATAGGGCGGTGTTTACTTGTACATATATATATACACCAGTGTTTAGGGGAGATATACTGCCTCCATCTTCAGGGCTTAAGTCTTCAGCCTCCGATTTTTTTATATATCTGCAAGTCCGCACGACTTTGTAACCCAGGAGAACAACATCCATATTTTAAAGCTGTAAGAACCACAAATTTTAAATATTACATATTTGTTCTTTCTTTCAGGTAAGCAGGCGAAGGGCCTAAGGGGCAAACACTTTAAAACCACTAAACCCTACTGACAGAGCACCAGAATGTAAGTAAGAGCAGTAATTTTATTAATTTTATTTATTGGTTGTTCATACTACAAACCACTTGGTCTCCGTCCTTACCGACGTTTCAGAGGTAACTTCATTAATGCTGCCTTGAAAACCTGAAATCTCATCAATATAAACCTTGTTTAGATCCGAACATTTTGCCATATTTCGCGTTCGTCAAACTACTGGCCTCTTGCGTGCTGTGACGCTTTGAGATTCAACAAAACTATTGAACATGTAAACCCGCTTTGAAGATTTATGTTCGCGTTTCACGTGCCGTATCTAATGTTATGTGTCATGTGACATCACTGATGATTTCGAACGGCGTCAGGTTGCAGCTCCATTTGGGTTCAGGTAACCGGACAATCATTCATCATATTATGTTCCGCTTCACCTCATACATATTGACATTCGGGGTTGATTGAACGGTTTAAAAACGCCAATATAGACCTTATGAAGCCTGTACATAAATCTCTTATTGCCGTAAAACGTCACCGGACTTTGTGCTATCACTCATTCACGCTTATTGACGATTAATATTATTCATTTAGAAAACATGGCAATGTTTCGAATCAGGCGGATTAATGTATCGGTAACACTGTGGATTTATATTTTAGAGGCTCCCAGTGTGAATCTCGGTCGGATTACTACCAATTGTGACAGGTTTTTCGTGGTTTTGCTGGGTGTCACCAACCGAATGGAGGGACAGTACATAAAATATGCAGCACGGGTGTCTCTTGCCTATTCAGTATTCATTATCATTATCCATGTAATTTGTAACTTACGCTGCATAACATAAGTAGTTGAAACAGTGTCGATAAATAACAATATATTGATTATTGAAGAGGATTTGTCGTATTCGAATAGTAAATGTCACAAATTCACTGAACGTTCTTCGTCTTTTCTGTTTCATCACGCTATATCAACTGTTGCCTCTGGACGAATTGAATGAGTAATGAATAAGGTTGCAAAGTTAAATGGTTTGCCTAAATTACAGTATATCGAAGAATTGTTTATTACGTTATTTAACGACGCTTTCTCAACAGTACAGATTATAAATCTGATTCTGGATAGTGAATAGAAAAATGTATTTGGGGAAAGCCATTTTTCAATCTTGTATATCTGCTATAGCAGTTCTTATGTAAAGG
This sequence comes from Zootermopsis nevadensis, assembly GCF_977971745.1. NCBI lineage: Eukaryota > Metazoa > Arthropoda > Insecta > Blattodea > Termopsidae > Zootermopsis > Zootermopsis nevadensis. The sequence continues at coordinate 17,319,833 of NW_028259156.1, forward strand.
GACTGAATAAAATCACAAAAAGAATGCCGGGATAGCCTAGTATTGGGACGAGATTCGTTAATTTAGGGTAGGTTGGGTTGGCTTAGGTTAGGTCAGGTCAAATCAGGTCAGTTCATTTAATTTACATTCTGGTTGGGTTGGGTTGGGTTATTTTAAGTTAGGTTAGGTTTGCTTAGGTTATGTCGCGTTACGTTAAGTTGGGCTCGGCTGGCCTAATATAATGTGAAAGAGGATGATATGGAAATTGACACGTGACACAGAAACAAGAAAACTTGTAAATTGAGAATAAGAGTAGAATGCAGAAAAGAAAGTAAATACGGAAATATAAATCATGGTAGAAAGTATGTGAATTTAAAGAAAGTATGAGAGAAAGATAAATAACGAATGAGAAATTGAAAAAGAATGGAATGAATAGATAGAGAAAAGGGAGAGAAATAACAAGAGATATAACTGAGAAAGAAAGACTGGGTGAAGATGAATGGAAGAATTAAGAGAGTTAAAGCAGAAGGAGAGTGTTGCAGAAACTAAAGTAGGATGAAAATAAATGAAAGCAGAAACAGAGCACTTTGAAGAAAACAGAGAATGAGGCGAGTGAACCGAAGGAAAGAGGAACACAAATAAAGATGGATAAGGACGCTGAGCAAGGGTTATCTGGCTGTACAGTAACGTAAGCTACCTCTGCAGACCCAACACAAAATCTCAGACGTATTTTACTTTTAAAAAGAACCAATAAGCGAAATATGAACGCAGTTGGTGCAGCACTAAACTTAATGGTCTAGCTTAACCGTCTGTCGGTCCTCATCAGCAGCTTGGGGTCTCAGCGCTGCTTATAAAATTTCAACAACAACAGAAATAATAAAAAAAAAAAACATACGTCTGTTTTGCATGCACTGCTGTTGTGAAGGGAAGAGTGGTTGGGGAGGTGGGCGCATCGATTCCTCGACCCATTACAGTAGTATTATGGTTAAAGAGTTTAGCCCTCGATGCCAAGTAGAATATAACCTATAAAACCAAAACTAACCCACAAACTGCAGCCAACTTTTTTTTTTTTTTTTTTTGTATCTTACTGCTCTCTCGATATGGGTGGCCAATTTTGAGATGTTCATATTAAGTTTTATGTCCATCCCGTATAACGGAACATTTTACGACGACGCTCCTTGGTATATATTGTTCAGGAACTGCAAGCGTCCTAGGCAGACGTCCACGTTGTCATGGAAACGTAGGTTATAGGAATGTAAAGTGCATGAAGAATACTGAAATATGGTTGTTAAATATTGCATATAATTGCTCGATATAATGGGCACCCATTTCACTTTGAAATTTTTCCCTAGTAATAGACACACTGTACACAGTCCTCTTTAAGGGACTGCCAGGGTGGAAGGCAGTGTTAATTCTGTAACTCCTGTGGCAGTGGTTGTTTATTACACCACACTCATAAACTTAAATACTATCTTTTTGCTGGAATGGGTGTACATAATACGTGACTTAACTGTTTTCCTGCCTTTGCTTATTGGTTGTCAGTTTACTGACAAGATTTCTCTTCTTCTTGAGTGGTTAAAATATAAATTTATTACTTAATGATGTTCAAGATCAGTCCTAATTAATTATACTAATTTCAAAAAATACAAAGTATAAAAAACTTTGTGTCCGTGTTGTGAGAACCAATCACGGTAAATTAGTGGAGCCAACTCCGAAAGATCGTATATATTATATATATTTCAACGTAAAACGTTTGTCACAATTACGACGTAGTAAAATCTATTTTATTAAATACTATAACATGGATAAATATGATAAATGCATTTGCCATCTGATTTAACAATCAGGAACACTGCATTTTTTCATTTGTGGTTTGTGTGGTTGTCCAAATATAAACAGGAATTATTTCCTTAATCGGCGTCAACCAAATTATCTTTGCGATGGTGAAGTGTTATGGGTTTTTTACATAGTGAATTCTTAAATATTATTTAGACGAACTTCGGCTTTATGGGGTTAAATTATGTTTGTTCTTTTTTCTGTATGCGTTCGTCACATTGAGTTAATAGGCAACAGCAAGCATGATTTAAGTGTGTAGTTTTTTGTAAAAGTAATTTATAAATAAATTTAAGCCCAAGTACTTTTTGAAACTGTCGTCCTGAGTAGTTCCTTTCCTTATATTTTCTGGAGGCAAAACGCTTTGTGTAGCTGTTTTGTTTTCTTAACTGAACATTTATGTTTGCTCTAGATGCCAGGGTCTGACACACACACACACACACACACACACACACACACACACCGAAGATGGAGCATGAACACAGGAGAAGTGAAGTCGTGTGTCACCGGCCCTAACGAATTTTATCGAGAAAGGAAAATTTGATTTTCATTGATTTCTTCTAAAAGGAACGGAATACGTCAATCGAGTGAACTAGAAAAGCGAAAAGCGTAAATTGAAACGTAAATATTACGATCGCGTGCGCACAGCTGCCATATTTGCACCCGTTCCTGTCAATAGCTTCAATTCCTTTATAAAACAACACAAACACAAGGTGTTTTTCTCTTCCTTTGAAAACACCGTCCTGTCAAAGTTAAAAAGTTGAATAAGAAGATTAGAAATGAATTATTTAGGCAGAAGAATTGTGAGGTAACATCTGTAAGGGAGCAAGGACTCTTTCTTATTGTTGCAATAAGACATTCAGAAGTTTATTTGTATGATCTAAAATCACGCTGATCTTCAAAGATTCAATCTACGGTGCATGATTGTGCAAGCGATTAATATTACGTAAGATTAATTTTCTCAGTGCTTGGAATTTGTACTAAAACATGCTCATTCTTAACAAGAAAATTATTTCAAAGATTGTGTGAATTGAGAAGGATTTAACTGGGAGGAAGTGATCATGACCACTTCTATTGCAGGGACGGCGTAAAATCATGATAACCGTAGTGCCAGTGGCAGTCTTTGAACCTAGATTCAAACCAGGGACGACTCAAATACGAAGCTGAAGTGCTGACCATTTGACTGCTCCGACCTTTGACTTGATGAGAATAAAGTCAGCAGTTTTATCTTCATGTTAGTGCTCCATCTGTTTGCGGTCTGGAGTGTCCCGTCCGCATGTTAAATTACACGTAGAATAGAAGCTGCACAGAGGTGGGAGTGTCAAACTGAAATGGATGGTTACGTCATATATGTTAGTTTATTATGGCAGTCTGAAATGAAAACCATACATCAGCTTCCACATAACACCCCCCCCCCCAACAGATGACTTTTGTTATAAATAAAAATAAAGAAATAAAACATTATTTATATTTTTTGAAATGTGAAATTGATTACTCGGCGTGTTCATGGCATGAAGCTTCCACCGATTCAATCTGGGCGTTTAAAATTATATTGAAACGTGCTCAGCATACGGTAACATAGATTTGTTTCAGCCACCCAACATGAAGACACATGCTAGCATTACGAATTATTGTACCTGATATCCGTTGTTCAACAAGCTTACCTGCCCTTATTTCGACATTAAGACACACATTAATGATTTTAAAATTACTTCCTGCAAAAACTAAATATCGGTTGAGGAAATTCACTCCTGCTCATTCATCTCATGTGCGTCTATAATTCTCGAGACTACTAACTGCATTTTGGTTAAATTTGGTATTGAGGGTCTTCGTTAAAAAATATTTTTTGGCAAATTTGGCTTTGCTACGTTTTATTTCGACATTTTGACGTAAGAGGGAATACGCAACAGGGGCCAAAAATTATTAGGGTGGTAAAATCAAAGTCGTATGTAACACGCCTGGTAGAGAGGAAAAATACACGCAGAATTTTAGTCTGAATACCACAAGCGATGGGACCACTTGTAAGAACTACATGGCGATGATCATCATTATCTCCTGACGATGGAGGCAGCAAAGACCTCTGAAACGTTAGTAAAATTCTGCCAGACTACACGGTGCTACAACCCAGAAGACAGCCATCTTGGTGTCAAAACTACTTCCCACAGCGTAATCTTTTAAACTATAGCTTTAGTTAATGCAATAATTTCAGTTCGTGTTTTTGAAAATTAAAACTTCATCTTTGCAAACTTAGCCTACGAAGCTCTCCTCAGTGCGAACGAGTGAACGAATGAAGTTTTGTATTACGGACTTTGCCCTCCACGTTCTTTGAATTTCTATCCTCTTTCTCCGTCTGTGCTTCATTTTTATTGTTGTCTTGTTTGACGGAATGCATCATCCATCACTGTGCGTTTTCCTCTTTTTCTGATATTATCTGGCATGTGAGCAAGTGGATACGAGACCTCCATGGCATTGTGACATCTCCCATGTTTACGTGTGCGACCGCGAACACTGCGTCGCTATTTCATGTTGGCCACCGAGTTTTGTCTGCGCAGTGAGCTCGGTATCACAGTCTTCACTCTCAGTGGTAGGATGCGAACAGAACTGTGCGGTACAGGCTTATTGGGGGTGTTTGGTGTGATGTAAGAGTAATCAACCACAAGGAAAATAATGTTTACCTTTCCCATAACATATTTGTATCTTCAGTAAATAAACGTTTGTGTTAATGACAAAGATTGTGTTTGAAAACTATGTGTGCTAAGTTAGAATACAGTTTCCACACTTACTTAAAATGTGTTATATCCGTTGCTGATACTTGGTTTATATGTAACCTGGAACCTAATATTGGCAAGTTGTCTGTTTAAGAACTAAAGCAATGGTCCCATCTCGTCCGATAAATTGTCTATCAAATTTCTTTCGATAGGCTATAATAAACCTTCAATAAACCTATAGGCTATAATAGGCTATAACAAACCTTTAATAAACCTTCAAACCTTCCACGCCGCTATACGTTTTCATCTTTTGTTGCGCAGGCGCAAGTATCTAGTCATTGTTAATTACGACTATTTTTTATCCTTCTGCGGAACGCATATCCAAGCCAAAAATCATCGTCATTAAATGTACGTTTTATAACAGAAACGCCGTGTTGTTTCGGCAACTTCTCCGACCCGCCTCAGACGCAGGTAGTCTAAACAAAATTCAGCAGGCGAACGCATAATTCCAAAGGAAACACGTAGTTTGCAGGGCACAAGAGTTGTTTTAATGCCTGTTCCTTTTAGTTCATGAATACTTGGTTTAATCCTAATGTTCTTACTTTCAAGATGTTTGAAAAAACTTGCTACGCTGACATTAAGGAGTATAACATTTCATGTATTCATTTATGCTTGGTAATCTGGTTGTAAAGTATTCCTGATTTAAATTTTTGAAGTATTGTGACAGGATGGGGGACAGAGTGGGTTTTCGGTCTTTGTTTTCATCCAATCACGCGGTTTTCTTAAAGCATGCGCTTTTTAAAATAATAACTCCATACATAATTACATCGAAGGTATCACCACCTTGTCGAAGGCAATCTGCCGGGTGAGGAGGCTTGCGTGCTCAAATGACCCTTAGGGCTATGCCGGCCTGAGCTCCGGCTCATGGTAGGGTCACCCAAGCCGGACAGGTCTAAGGAGATGCGCTAGACTAAGAGTGATACCCTGGTCCTCCAGGTTGGGGGTTGGGTGTAGGGCTAACAACCTTTCACCTTTAAAAAAATATGTGTTACGAAAAAATCAACCAAGCCTCGGATCAGGACGGACTCTTTGGCACGACCACGGCAATTGAAACTGGATTTTGTTGGCCTAGGACAGGGTCCGGTGGAGGGCTTTGGTTAATTCGATGATGAACCTTTGGGTTCGGTAAGCCATCTAGTTAGTTAGTTTAACTCCATACATAATTACATCGAAGGTGATGAAGAGTGTATATTAATGACAGCAGAAGGGTTAGAACCGGGAACCCTTTCGCAATTAAAGTTTTATGCTGTCCCACACTTTTCCATAATATCTAAAATAGAAAAATAAAATCTCTTTCAGCCTGTCAAACATTTCTCTGATGACGGGAGTAAATCCATCTCCTGAAAGTTTGTTTACACATGTTAAATGCACTTCAGACATTGAAAATCTCTCTCAGAGCCGTGGCCTGACCAATCATGCGTCGTCGCAGACCGTTAGAGAGGGACGTGCGATATTCAGTTCGTGTGGTACTGAGAGAATCGGTGCAGTGCGGTGGGACCCCTCGTCGCTTGGCGTGTGTCTCTTGCGGTCCGATCTCGTCCGGCCCACACTAGACCGGGGAACAGTTTACTTATTCATAACACAGTGATTCATCCAGTGCTGTACTTGTGGTAACGCTGTTATGTTAATTGACTTTTATTTAATTATCAAGGCCACACGACTCGCTATCTGAATTCCTGACTTTATGACCTAACCTATAACGTGTTTATATATGTAAAAGCCGAACTTGAAAATAGAAGTTCCTGACTCCAAGGCGGGAGTCTGGTAATCGAAGAGGGCAGTGTGTGTTCTCTTTGAAACCAGTGTGTCGATAATGTTGATAATGAACCTTGGGCCATCTCAGCGTTTTATCCAGTGGGCTCCGGAGTCTATTTACTCAGGGGTATAACTGGCCACTAATCTCCTCCAGTGAGAATATTAAGACTGCGCGGATCTCTGCTCCATTCCAATAATGTCTTCATGGCAAAACAGTGTTTGCCCATTTAAGGCATTGTATTTTTATTCACCTAATGCACGGAGAAAACTCACGAAAACTCTCAGTAAATATTATCGGAAACTTACTAGAGATTCAAACAGAATGCCACACGATATTTTCCTTGGTTCCTGTAGGTAAATGTCATGATATTGTGGCCTGTTCAAATAGAACGTGATCTTTTCCAAATCCGTAAGCACTCACGATTCATATTACCCATTCTTCAGTTTCACTAAATTTCATGTAACATCGTCAGTTAAAAAAGCGTGTTTAAGTAACAATAATCTGTCTTTGTGTGAGGAGTTATACACATGTTGTATTTTATCAGCTGGCGGGTTCGCAAACCACGGGTTGACAAACAAATGACTTAACCTGTAAATAAAGTAACAAATATAAAGTCATAGTGGAGGGTAGCTAACGATAATCGATCTCGTGATTGAGAACAACAACTATTTCACCCACGCTGTCTGTATTTCCTTTGAAAGTACCCGTTATTTAGAATCCTGAACACATTACGTGCCGTGAACGAGATATGTCGATTAGATGTATCTCTTCTGATACGAACACTGTTCGTGTTCTAAGTAAAAACACACCTTTTGTCGCCGTCCGAGAGTCAAAGTTGGCATTTATAATTTTATACTTGCCACGTAAGTGGAACAATAATATTTATTGCTTTTAGAGTAAATATGAAGAAAAGAAGTTAAAAACAAGCGAGAGAAATGCAAACTACTTTCATTAATCTACGTTTCAGAAGTTGAAAATTAAAATCTCTGTATGTACAGCTTCACATTTAATAATAGAGCCGTGAGATGAACAAATATCACTTTGCTTGCAGAAACCACCGAACTCTCTCGACCAGACACCAACCACTAACTCTTTTTGCCCTAATAGTAAGTTTCAGACTCCCGCATTGCAGTGTTATGGACCTGCGGAGTTTAAAACAAGATTCGAACCATAAATCGAATGAGCGCGAAACAGAAGTACCAATAAATCGGCTGTAAACTGAAATGTTCGAATATGAATATTCTAAGAAATTGACACGTTTCAAACTTATGCAAGCAAAACATTTGCAAGTTTTGATTTGCGTCCTAGACAACAAATCTGATCATATTCCATATCCAGTTATGTATATTTAGGTTAGTACACGTACGAATGTGGACGAAGAAAGATGTTAGAATTTTAGTAGATATTTATATTAAATCTAACAAGACGAAAGACAGTTTACAGTTCCTCCAGAGTAATCACATTTTTGTAGTCCTTGACTAATAAACCAACTCGCCAAGATTTCAGAGAACATTTGTCTATGTAAGATTTGAGGTTTTCACAGCGGTGAGTATGAAGATTTCTGTCTTCTGGGTTGTTGCGCTGTGTAGTCTGGTCGATGTTTACCAACGTTTCAGAGGTCATACTGCCTCCGTCATCAGGGCCCTGATGACGGAGGCAGTATGACCTCTGAAACGTTGGTAAACATCGACCAGACTACACAGAGCAACAACCCAGAAGACAGAAATCTTCATACTAAGAATCGCCCTGATGACTTGGGCATTATGACCTCTGAAACGTTGGTAAACATCGACCAGACTATACAGCGCAACAACCCAGAAGACGGAAATCTTCATACTCATCGCCCTGATGACGGAGGCAGTATGACCTCTGAAACGTTGGTAAACATCGACCAGACTACACAGCGCAACAACCCAGAAGACAGAAATCTTCATACTCATCGCCCTGATGATGGAGGCATTATGACCTCTGAAACGTTGGTTAACATCGACCAGACTACACAGCGCAACAACCCAGAAGACAGAAATCTTAACACTTGTCTATTATATAGATAGATAGTCTCAGTATAATTATTATTTTCACTATATGCTATGGTAGAAATTCACAATAGACATTTTTGGACTCCAAGAACTTAAAACCCATCTGTAGTAACGCTTCAGGGAACATGTATTGAGGTAAACCAAGAGACAGAGGGAACAGATTGTTTTGGAATCGGTTTATCTCGCTCCATGGTTTGTGAACTTACCTGCAGGTGATGACATATGAACCCACCTCGGAATGAAGACCGATGGCGAGGATTTCCCGAACACTGGCTGGCGTTGGTGAGACCGTGGAAACAACAAATCGCGTGCGAGATGAAAACTGACAACCCGACCACAAATCAACCTGTTCCTTGTCTTTCCCCGTCTTCTCGGTTCTCATACCTCGAATTCGAATTCTGTGCGCTGTTGAACTCAGAGATGCGGAGGTCGCAGTTAGGACACTCAGCGCTATTTTAAAAGCAACTTGAGTCTTGCCTAACTAACAGGTTTCAGAAACATCTTTCAGACACATTGCATTTAAACCACGCCTTGTTGGTTTCACTCATGCATAACTCTTTATTAACCCCCAGAAGACAAAGTTCGTATAAATAATATTTGAGAATTCAGGCCGCACCGCAAAGGAAACACAGCACTTCACCATTACAAAGATCAATTGGTTAACGTTGTTTAAGGAAATAATCGCTGTTTACCCTGATAATCAGAGGTAAACTCATAAATACAAAATGCAAAGTTAGTGTTTGTTAAAGAAGTTGGTACAAATAGTTTCCATTCAGCTTCGAAGGTTTGAAACGCAACTCACTGCCTACAGCTCTGGAGTCAGAACGCTGTTGTATGCAAAATTCTGTATCAAGATGAGTAATGTGGAACAAATGTGTGCACCAGGAAATCCTTCTCACCCACTGTCCTTCGTTTCATTATATTTTTCCCCATCATCCACTACAAAAATGTTGAACTAACTTTTACGTAGGATTCTAATTATCCCAGTGCACTGAAAAGCGTTTGTTTTAGCTTTTCATTATGAACGTATCTCTTCAGTTCATCAGGGATTATATTCCCCACAGAATAGTGTTTGACGATGCTAATAGCTGTAAGAAAATATACAATGCAGGCTTACTATAACTCCCGCTTGAAAATAAGCACGTTTTTATAAAGCATTACTGAAACATTACCAAGTTATTAATCCTGATTTGATACCTTATATTATACATTCCAGACCAATTTTTTACCGTATATTGTTATGATGATCACACCGATAAGAATTATATGGGCGAAGCATACAGCACGCAGGGGAGAGATGAGAACTCCATATAAATTTTGGTTGGAGACACTGGAGGAAAGAGACTAATTGAAAGATCTTGTGGGAGATGGGGTATAATGAATGTTATGAAGCTAGGTTTTGAGGGTGTGAACTGAATTCGTGAAGCTGAGGATATAGACCTGTCGTGCTCGTGAGAGAATTATTTTTTTTTTATTTAGACATGCATTCTGTAAACTTCGTGTTATATTGCTTTGCTTGCATTCGGTACTTCCCAGCCTCTTAGCCGTTGCACCAGTAATATCTCATAAGCGTGACACGAGATTTTCACAGAATTTCACATGAATACAATTCCCTTCACATCTCTAACCGTCGTATAGGAACTAACTTGCTTTTGCACGCAAAGGTTGGTTTGTAATAATTGTAGTTCGCGGTACCGCCACTGGGTAAACGTAGTTATGGAAAAGAAAACAGACTACAGCGCAGTTGAATATTCAGAAAGGTGGAACTGAAACCGCGATAAAGAGAAGAGAGAATGACTATATACAATCACAGCTGTTTGAGGGAATTCATGTGCACAGAGACAGAATTTAATATTACAGTGTTTGCATTGCTTATGTTTAAATCAAGAGTTTATAATTTCCTGAACCCTTAAGTGTGTGATCAGACACTCATACTGAACGTTTATGTATTTCGTAGGTCATTAAATGACGTATTTTTCAATGTTTTTAACTTACCACTTAAAACTTACGTTGTTATGTTGGTGATTATGACTTGTTAGCTTGATTGAGACCGATCACGTTGGTGTAGTGGTAACACTTTGGGCATGTAGTAAGGAGGTGCCATGTTTGAATCTTATCCCGATTATTAGGTGTCATGATTTTTCTCATTCATTCCAGGATAATTTCAGAAAAGTGCGTGCAGCGTTCATTAAATGTGGTCATGGCAAAAATGGACGTTTTTGCTCTTACTGAAAACTTTGTTGTTGAAAAGTGTATCACAAATAGAATATTGTTTCAGCTCAGTTTGTAGCCATGGTTTTGCGTTCACGACAAATTCAAGTTATATAAAGTAATAGTAAGTTATGAGAAAGGCAGACAAAGTCTGTGCAGTACGTTGTCCTTAATCATATAGCGCCATTAAACTGGCACTTGTACTGCGCAGTCACATTCATTTGTATCTGCCAAAAGAATGAAGAATAAAATGGAAAACACGGAAGATAAAAGGACCGTGTCGCCACGCAGAAAGGTCTGTGCCTGTTATCTATTCTCAAAGCCGTGCAGTTGAGGAAAATCGCATTGAACATAAGGTGTACCGTCTGTAAACCACGTACAACCTCGAGGAAGGAGATACAGCCTGTCAGAATGTACGCTTGACAGTCAGGAAGTATGATCCAGATCTAGAAGAGAATGATCTTTAAGCGCTTTAAATGACGTCGCAGTTTCGAATCCCACTCGAGGCATGGATATATGTCGCTCTTGTTGTTTTATGTGCTTTCCTGTGAACGTAAAGGTTTTCTGATTGGCAGATTTCTCATCGAAGGTTTTAACAAAATTTTTAAGTGGTTCGGCGTTCCATAATTAATTTTGAATTGAAGTAGGCAGGAGTATGTGGTAGTTCGCTTATATGGCGAAGAAGGGAGAACGTAATGGGAAGGAGAATGAAGATTAAGGTGAAAGAATAAGTGAGAGAGAAGGGAATATAGAGTGAAAATGAGGGAAGGAGATAAACATGGAGCGGGATTAGAAGAAAGTTTTCCTCAGTAGAAACTTAGTTTAAGTGGAGTGCAAAGTCGTAACTTGTTAACTATTGCCCTTTACTCCATTGTGCCTTCTTGACGTAATCACATAAACATTACAATGACCACGTGTGCTAATTTCACTGCCTAACAATATTCAAGCCAATTTACAGATTTTTATTAAACTTGTTGCATCACAAGAACGTACTCTTGAGGCACGATTATTAAATTCCTTTATGAATGAAGATATTGGCTCTTTTAGAAGATTGTCGGGATATTGGCGTGTTTGAAGCTGCGAACATTTAAATCAGAGTGGTCGTGAATTTTAATTTGGTGTTACTATTAGAAGCTTGCCACGGTGGTCTAGCGGTTAGAACGATGGCCTTGTAATCCTGGGGTCTCGGGTTCGATTCCCGGCGGTGCCCGAATTTATAACTTGTGTTGGGCAAGATCGTGGTCTAGGCAACATGGAGTTTTCCTCCGGGGGCTTCCCCGGTTTCTCCGTGGCATCCCAACAATTACTCCATTCACACACAGAAGAAGGCAATGGCAAACCACTTCTGGATCATCTGCCAAGAACGTATATGAACAGGTCCCAGTCCGACAAAAGGATGGAAGGATCCTGTTCATATGGACCTGTCGTCAGACAGAACACTACAAATAAAAAAAAAATTAGAAGCTATTACAATCTCTTATTTCCAAACAGACTAAGATACAGAAATGATTTACTACATCAATTTTATACATTTTTTTTTTGTACTCTGATAGAGGGAGATTTCCACAATTTATAGAACTTCGTAAACGATCAGAAAGTAAGGTATTTAAGGCCACATGTGGCCAGCACGTTGTGATCTATACTTTACTGCGGTTTTGGTACCTCAAGGTAAAAATAGGCGCACGAGTTGTTGTCCCTGTCGTTATGAACATCCTTCTCGTTTGCTTGCTTCTTCTTTTCCGGCTGTTGTTGACACAAAATAGGATAAGAGAAAAACTGACATCTCATCTGTTACACTAGCCCGCTGACGTCACAGTCCCTCCGGCATATTAACCCTTTTACTTGGCGATGTATCGCATTTTGTTTTTATTTCGCTGGCTCACACTTAATAGGAGTTGTTATGCTGGTGATTTATCAAAATTAGTAATATTTATGCAAATGATTTCTGATATATGTTTATGTGTTCTACAAGCGCATAACAAATTTTGTTCAAAGCGTTTTCCTTTAAGGTAAATACTTTGCAAAAAATGTATTTAGCTCCTTAAGTATAGTATCGTTTAAATCAGGGGTGCCAACCCGCGGGCCGCATGTGGCCCGCCTTGAACATTTTTCCGGCCCTCGAGATTCATCACACTTTTACAAAATATATTTATTTTATAATGGCCAAAGTAGTGAAAACCAATGTATTAAAAAAATACATTATTTGTGCATCCATATATTCATATGTGGCCCGCGGAGTTATGATGCATTTCCAAAGTGGCCCGAAAGATCATTTGGGTTGGCCACCCCTGGTTTAAATATATTAAAAAGTTATATCACAACAGAGATACCCATAGACCTATGATAAAAGTAAATCATATAAAATTTCATCTAACTCTGTAAGACTACTCAGTATAAATCTGTTAATGTAGATCGTGTGTTTCGAAATTACGTTGGGTGAAATGTTTGGCGAATAATCTAAAACTTCCCGAAAAGAAATATATCGTATTCTCGTTGATTCGTTGGTTGTGTTTTGAAGTACAGCTTACGTTTTCCATCTACTTGACAACGATTTTAACTTGCGTACTAAAACACAAGAGGATACCGTGATGTTCAAAACTTCCACAAGCATTGCCTCTTCAATACCAAATTATTTTGGGGTTCAGTACACGTAAAGTGCAGTTATTATCACACATAACAAGCTAAAATACATGTAGAAAAACAAATATTTTTTTAAACTACTACAGAGCCATATAAATAGAAAACAAAAAATCCTGTAGAGAAATTAGAATTCTCGTATCCGTTGCAAGTGAAAATCGATAATCCGTCCACATTTTGAATGATGTTCTTGAAGTGGCATGGGTTTGTTCTATTCTCAGGCTGTAATTAGAGGCGAATTTTAATTGGATCTTCTCCTTTCACGTCCCTTGTAGGTCTCTCTATACAAGTTTAAGATTTGACTTACAGGGAGAACATTGTATTTTCAGATCTAAATGTCTTCCAAATAAAATAATGTGAAGCAATACAACTGTTGGTACAACTTGTATATCTAGTCTCAATAACAGCCAATCTGTTGTTCTGTATGGGTGTAAAATTTGGTCTTCCTTTCGAGATGGCCGCATTCTGGGCTGTGGAGCCATGTAGTCTGCAAGAAATTTACCAACGTTGAGTCATCGCCCTGATTATGGAGGCAGCAAGGACCTCCGAAACGTCGGTAAACTTCTACCAGACTGCACGGCGCAACAACCCAGATGACAGACATCACCTACAGACAAACGTTTAATGAAAGGTTAGGTTAGGTTATGCTAGAGAAGCTGTTGAATCAATTTACTTGGTTCAGTATAAGGCCAGATGCCGAGGTTTTGTAAATGTGGTAATGAACCATCAGGGTCCATGAAGCCAACGATCTGAGCTACGTCCCAAACATTGCAACCATATCATTAAGTTGTTATTGTAACCACATACTAACTTTCTACTTTGATCAACTTACTGGTTCGCCTGCAGCATTTCGATTAGACTACACGCTAAGTAGTAGAGTCGGAGAAGTTGCCGCGGCGATCTGCGGCAGCTCACAACAGAGCAATCCCTGTTAACTGTATCAGATTCATTTCGGCATTCAGGAATTGAATCGGGAGTCGACGCGCTGGCGAGAACAGTTAGGGTGACTGGAAATAAAATAACCCAGAACGTACCGATAAATTAATGGCCTTAAGCCAGGGGAGGGAGCAATTATATTCTATCCGCTTTGTTTTTTATTCGAATGTTAACCGCTCATAACATAAATATAATTTCTGTGTGGATTTCCGCAAATCCTTATGGGTCTGCCCGATTCCATCTTTCCTCTCAGTTGTTGTGATGAATGCGTCTTTTGTCAACCGTTCTTGTGATGATTATTTACCATTTTCTTTTATAATAATTTTTTTTCTGTCAGACTGTGTGTAATTAACTGCCGTCTAGTTGTTGTTTATCTGGTCCTCTCTTATCTGCCATGATTCTGGCCTCATAAACCTCGCCAGCTGATTCATATACCACATTTCCTCGTTTTTAAGACACATCTTTTCACATTTTAAAATTTCTGAAATCGGGGTACTTCTTTCATTTAATGGCGTCTAAGACTCGCCACGGTGGTCTAGCGGTTAGAACGTTGGCCTTGTAATCCTGGGGTCTCGGGTTCGATTCCCGACGGTGCCCGAATTTATAACTTGTGTTGGGCAAGGCCGTGGTCTAGGCAACACGGAGTTTTCCTCCGGGGGCTTCCCCGGTTTCTCCGTGGCATCCCAACAATTAATCCATTCACACACAGAAGAAGGTAATGGCAAACCACTTCTGGATCATCTGCCAAGAACGTATATGAACAGGTCCCAGTCCGAGAAAAGGATGGAAGGATCCTGTTCATATGGACCTGTCGTCAGACAGAACACTAAATAATAATAATAATAATAATAAGACTCGAGAAAGAGTATTTTGTCCTGAAAACCTATTACTGAATCGAGGGTTAGTCTTATAATCAATGGCGTCTTAAAATCGAGAAATACATTGTTTTAACACAGGTCTGTATATATTATACGAGAAAGTAAACTGTAATAACATTCCTGTTAATAATTTTCTTGTTCACTTCTGTAGCTTTACTGGTCCATACTCGGGTATTTGTTTCGTATAGAAATTACTTGTTAAAATGCTTCTGACTTTTTGCTATTGCATGTCAACAAACTCTGACCCCTCACAAACCTGTGATTTAAAATAGCATTTACGAAATGGTAAGGGAAAACTAATAATTATGGAGCGTCATGTTTTGTCTTGTACTTAACATGAACCACGATACATCTGAATGGGATAGATAACAAGTAGCACTGTGTTAACACTAACCACCTACCTTTATTTGTACTTAGATTAAATGTGTCAAAAGGCTTAGCTGATGTCCGGTGGGTGCCGTTTTCCATTATGACTACCTTTGGGACTCAGTTCCACCGACATCCGACCGTCTGTCTATCGGAAACAGTGAATGTGTCCAGAAGATAAGGCTCGCATAATGAGTTTACTTTTTGAAACTCAATCTGTGAGAGAATGTTACTGAAATTTCGACACTCTGTGCGGGTTTCAACGGGAGTAAAATGAAAAGTTACTTTTTCTCTAGACTCTGGGATTCTCCGAGTCTCTCTTCTAACACAGGCAGTATTTATAAGACTCAGAAGGAGTAAAGTTGTGATTCAATACCAGAATATGATTGAATTAAAATTATCTCATGTTCCCTATGCATTAATTTTATCCGTTACTTTGTATGGATGTCGTTGGATTTCCATTTCAAGGGAAGAGGGCTATTAAAATAAATGAGCTGAGGACAATGTTTATCCCTACGTGAAACGAATAACAGAAAGATTGAGAGAATTAAACAATCATAAGGTTTAAAGTTTTACTTTTGAAATAGGGAAGACTGGGAGAGATGGGAAAGGTATACTGAATTTTGTTACGGAACTCGAAAGGAAAGAGTTGACTTGGGGGGGGGGGGGGGGGGGGCTAAACGTAAGTGTGAGAATAATATTAAAATTGTTGTTAAAGGAATAAGTTAGGGTGTGAACTGGGACCAGTGGCGGACCCTTGCGAACGAGGTAATCAAAATGGTTGTTTTCTGGGTTGTAGCGTCGTGTAGTTTGGTAGAAGTTTACCGACGTTTCGGAGGTCCTTGCTACGTCCATCATCTAATCATACGGGCAATGGAGGCCGCCGTGAGAACCTCAAATCCTGCAAGGTAATAAGCGTTTGGGTTCAATAAAAATTTGGGAAATATTTCACTCGCTGAGCGACTGTTAGCTTCTTAATAAGATTTCCGCTCTCTGGAATTAATCATATTTATTAAACAGTCACGAAAAAAAAACATTTTGGTAAATGAGTTAAGGCGAATTAAGTAATTATTGAACTGAATAAGATTCTTAAATTCTGATTACACATGGAAGGAACCTCCAGAAAGAAAAACTAATTATATGTAAAACATATCAGTAATATCAAAAGCAAGGTGATGAATTAAAATATTCAGTGCATTCGGAGGCTTGTGCACTTGAAACAGTAGAACAATGCTCTTCTGCTTATTCTTCAGCGAGAAGTGCGATTCGTAAAGGAGCTAAGAGCTGAAAAGGTGCGGACAGTGTAGTGTGCGTCGGGTGAGGGGAGGGGGTTGTGACTGATAATGGCAGAGGGCACTTGAGAAATTTGCTCATCCTCGTACCATAAATTGGAATTACCGCCCTTTTCAAAAACACGGATTACACTGTGATTAAATCTCATTTGCTTTTATAACCTTTTAATTAGCAGACTCTTGTTTAGAAACGTATATTATAATAAGGAGAATGTCACATTCAGTAGAGGACTATGGCAGTATTTAATATGAATGTTACGTTATAAACTATTCACATAAATTCTGTTTCCTCTGGAATTGGTTAATTTTAAAAATATGAACAAGGTGAGTGTATAAAGACCCGACAAAATTACCCGTGAGCTCTGTAGCATTGCACAGTGCATAACTTGACATGAAGGTGGGGCTACCGCTAGTTTAAAGTCGCGTCACTTACGGCCGGTTTCAGCCAGCTAACAATTTCAGAACGCGTGTCTAAAAAAACTGTCTGGCCGGATACACTGTGGATTTCTGGCCTGTTTGATCAAATAGCTTATTTGAGAGATCTGATTTCCTTCTGAAACGCTGTGACTGCCTATGAATTCATTTGACATCACAGCCAAGAAAAAACATTATCACAAGTAAGTGTGTAGGCCTACTTCGCTGTTACACTATGCATTTATGCAAAACACGCAGTGGTGCAGCGGATGATTTCGCGTGTCATGACGTAATGAAGTATATTTTAATATTCAACCACATGTGGGAAAGGCTGAGAGAACAATCCCAAGCCACGCTGTAAGGGTTCTAAGATAAATTGTCATCCAGGGAAATGGATGCGGAGTTCTTATTTCTTTTTCTCTCGTAGCAGCGTTTTGACATGTAAAGTAGCCAGACCTGAGAATGTTGGTGTGTATTCAGCTACCAACTTACTCTTAACAGCTGAAGATATTACGTTGCTTTGGAACATAATTTATTTAGAGATTTTTCTTGACGTAAAATGTATCTAGCGATGATACATCGAGCTAGGAAGAGATAGCACTTGTTTTATGTATGATTCCACAAGAGCTCCTTCATATAAATGCTGCAGGCGTTACATAAATATGAAATGGATGATAAAATGTTTAACATGAAATGTAATCTCATATCTTTACTTCATACATAATTATTTATACGCAATTTCCACGTTATCGTAATAGCATAAGAACTATATATTTAATACATATTTAAATCACACGCCTACAGAAATCTGTGTTCAGTATATAAATCATATCCTGCGAATTCTTACAGTGTATGAAATCAACTAAGCAGTATCAAGGATGTATGAGCAAATTTACAGAATACTGGTGATTGGTCGGATACTTTCAGAACAATGTGTCAGCTGCTATGGATTGGTCACCGAATGCAAACATACGAACACTCTCTTCTAAACATATTTTAGCTTGAGAAAGTTTAAGTTTCAGCTTATAAATGTTATATCTAACATTAACTTTTGTATTCTTATAGCCATAACAATTACGTTTTGGTTCGTAGATATTCGACAAGCACTGACAATTCTGTCATTAAAATTCCTCTGAAATGGCGAGTATCATCTGTCTGTCTGCGTTACTTTCCTAATCCACTTCCTTTAATGTAATAATTCGAACTTGGGCACTCCGGGATTTATTTGAAGCGTAACTCTAAACATGCCTATAACCTGTATAAGTGGAAGTCTGTTTGTGTCTAAGGCTCTTCAAACTTTGCAACTGGCTTGAAATCGATTCTGCCAGCGCTTTAAGAGCTGACAAGATAAAAAATAAAGTATAGTGCAAGGAGAAGTATTAAACTTTGCGAAGTGCTACGTGAAGAGGCGAAGCTCACATGCCGTTCCATGCGCAGAGTACAGCGTGCAATTTAAGGTTCTCACGGATCTCCATATTGGCTGCACAGTGTTCTCCGTGTCGCAGAGTGTCAAATTGATCAAATATTTCAACTTTTCGGCAGCATTTCTTGCCTCCTTCTTCAGGGTCGTGCAAGTATTTCAGCCCAGAACGATTAGTGCGCAAGCTCTAAATATCCGCTGCTGTTTCGTTGCCTGGCAACCATTTAATTAATCAATTGGTTACTGTCACCGGCGCCAATTCAGTGAACAGCATAAAAAAGATACTGTTGATTTTAGAACTTGAATTTGTTGGTTAATAAGAATTGTGATGCAGTGCTTATTTCTTGAAGTTCATCAGGCGTTGAAAAGTGAAGTCTGTCCCTTCAAGCACTATTACTGTTATACGTTTCTGTTGGAGTTTAAAACTTAAACTTAGAGACGTAGTTGAACTCTATCGAACGTATTACCGAGTCACTTATTTGGTATTTTCTTTTCTTTCTGGAGCAGTGTTTTAGTATGTATTGTACTCGGACGTTTTCAAATGTCAGACTTCATTTCTTCCTCCATACTTGTCAGCTAAATTCTGCAGCCAGCTGTAAAGAAAAAAAACTTATACGAACAAAAAACAATAAATTTAAGCCCAGTCTGTTTTCTGTCATATTCATAATTTCATTATATTCGATTTTACATTAAATTGTTGTATTTATTTCTGTTCGGTTCATACAGATTTGCACTGTATTCCCGGTATCAGAGCAAGTTTACGATATAGGTAGGCTTCCTTCTAACTCAGGTGTCATTTTAGACGAGTTCCGTCGTATGTAAAGTGATACAATTAGTTTAATCCTCCATACAGAGTCGCCTCCTCCCCATTCCTTCCCCTTTTCAAGTGCCTGTGATGTGCAGGTCTGTGTGTTCACAGTATATAAAGTTCTTTGTATTTCGTAGATATTGGCACGCGCAACATTATAACAACAAACCTCTTCCTCTTTATGCCTCTTTGCAAGCAGCTAAAATGATAGCAACAACAATACGAAACATTGTTTACATACGCGCATAACAAAAGTTTTTGTTCCCTTGAGACAATCGCACATCGAAATGGGGGGGATATATTTATCTGTCCGCTTTGTGTACGGTTGACGGCAGCGCCAGTAAGATTAGGTGTGGAAAAACAAGAGAAAATGTTTAGCTTACTTTTTGTGTTCCCACGTCAGCTTCCCTCTTTTTATTCCTCCGAGTGGACGGTTGTCTCCTGCCGGATTCATTCCTCTGCAACACCACTGACTGCGGATTCTGGAACTGTATGTAAATAGCCGTCCATGTGAAAGAAATAAGGACTTGTCGGAGCAGAGTGAGAAATGTACCAGCTAGGAGTCTTCTAAACCCCAACGTCATTTGTAACCTTTTACTGTTTCCTGTTCATCTAAATCTTTGTCATATTTCTAACTACTCTGGTTTAGACAATACTTTAATTTCTTCTGTACACAGAGAACGTTTGTCCATATGTGGGCAAGTGTTTCGTTTCTTAAATTACGAGGTGTATGTTGCTTAAATCAAAATTCTTACCGATATTAACAAAAAAAATTAAAAAATTAAAATGTTAATTGTAGCAATATTTTAATATTTAATAGGAATTTTATTGTGATTAGACTGACAAGATTAAACAAATAAACAAAACAAAAAATTGGTTGTAAAAGTAGGCTATTTAAATCAGAATTTACACCAAGCTTAAGTTAAATTAAGATCAAGACCGATACATACTAAACTTGGGCTATTTAGATGGCTGTCTTCTGGGGTGTTTCGCTGTGTGCTCTGGTAGGAGTTTACCGACGTTAAATTAAAGAAGATTCAAAAGAATACAAGGTAGAGAAAGGTTTTTTTTTAACTACGTGAAGGAAGAGAAAACATGACGAGAAGAGATAACAATGAAGATAAAATGGAAAGAGAAGCACTTGAAGAAGAGTGGACGAACTGGACAATAGCATTCAGTTGGTGGCTGAACGCTGCCCGTATTTGCATCGATTGTGCCAACATGGGCTGACCTGTCACAACCACAATTTTGTGGTCCCGATATTTTGCTTCCGTACGGACGCGTTGCGGTTCAAAAATACCGTTCACAGCTCATTTCCGACTGCATCCCAGGGCCTGTATAAAAACGATACACAGAGCCCGAATACAGCCCTTGCTTCGTGCTGTCGGGAACATGTGACGGAGAATTCACGAACAAATGTAATTGCGTTTCTTATCATACTTTTGGCAATAGAATCTTGTGAATCGGTTGCACAGATCTACAAGATTTGTTTGTATGAAATATCGAGTCCTTGCCGTTCAGATAAACTACAGTGTCAGTCTGCATTCAACCTTTCAATTCTGAAATCTGCCTAGCAAAAATTCCAAGGTAACTTTAAAATGACTTCCTCTTGAGAAATATAATGCCTTCAGGTTGTCCGGCTAAGATTTTCATCTCGTCATGCGTTCTCCATGTTTCGCCCATCCCATTCTTCTTAATTTGACCACCTTAAAAGCACAAATTGTGTAACGCCTCATTGTGGTATGTGTATTTTTAGCTTCATGCTTCATAATATTCCTGTTATTTTACGCTGTATGACCTATGTAGTTGATAATTCATCGTAAAGTAATCCAACATCTAGTTTAAAAAATCTAACTGATTCTTTGCGCGCTTTTAATAAAATTGATATTGATTCGTCTTTGTATTTTCTTAGGCGTTTATCGATGTTTCAGGGGTGCTTACTGCCTCCATCATCAGAGAGATGTTAATGGAGGTAGCAAGAACCTCTGAAACGTCGGCAAACTTCTGCCTGGCTACACGGCGCAACGTCCCAGAGAGACGGCCGTCCTTATTCTAACCGCCATAAGAACATGAAATCTCATAAAATATATATTATTTTGACGGAGCAAATAATAATATCGTTTCAACATTCAACTTCTACAGAGTGCTTATAAATTCCCATAAAATAGGCGTTCAATTTAAATAATTCTTAAATATGTTATAAAGAAGAATCAAATTAATTTATACGGACAGTTCTGAAAGAATTTAAATGTGCACGGGACTCCACTGTGCTAGCAGAGACCAGTAGTGAATGGAGAAGTGAGGGGAGGGGGTACAAATGTAATAAAGGGGTTAAAACGCGTGTCTGTTTTGATATGTTAGCCACATGTGTCTGTGCGTATGTGTGAGGCGAGTTCTACGAGCTATAAATATATTCTACAGCGGCCTCCGGTACGCAGCACGTGTTTGGATAATATTTTGAATTTTGTCCGAGTCAGCAGTGGTTATCACTGACATGGGCGTTTGGTAATTCGCGAGTTAGGTTGGGTTCGGGAAGGCGGGAGGGTGAAGCTGTTTGTGTGTGTCTATAGTGGGATAATGGGAGAACAGAACTGTAGCTAGGTAGAGAGGGAAATTTCAGGAAAAAAGACTTCCCTCCGGGCTGCAGAAATTTCTAAACAGCTGCGGTAGGCAAATTTCGCTTTTGGTCGATTCCAACACACTGCTAGTAGTGTGTAGAACTTAAGTGTAACTCTGCAGTTTGATACGGGCATTTGCCGAGCTGATATAGGGTGATTCGTAAATCGAAACACGTGAGAGGGAAACTAAGAAATTATATGCCAATAGCGGGATTCTCATTATGAATCACATTGTAGAAAGTGTTACTTTTGTCTGCAAGTTTTAATGTAAAGTTAAATGCGTACTTAATGCTAGATGACAGTATCTTAAGGAGACAGGGTGTGAGTAGGTTGTTGACATTAGTTATGAGATTAGGATATGGACAAGTCGCGGGCTCTTACGGACAAAGTAACGAACCATTGAATTTTATAAAAAGTTAGTTATTTCTTGATTAACTGAGCGAATGTTACATTTTCAAGTGCTTTTCTCCGAAATGTTACTTACATAAGTGTGAGGCCGGTCAGAATATTGGCGCGTACAGTTGGACTGATTTTGATCAAATTTTGTACTGGATGTACTTCCTCACCTGCCTCGTCGTGTGTTGCACTTACTATACGAGGGCATCAGACTTAAATATCCACGAATTTAAAATCTAGATGCAACAACACAGCGAACGCTCCAAAATTGTATTTCCCGATTTCTTCTACCTGGCTAAGCTGAATTACTTACAACTTTAATTTCTCGTTTCTTCCACAATAAAAAACGATTCTCAGATGCAAAGTAGAAAAGGGTCCTCATGTTTGTTTTAAAATGAGTGCTAGTGGAAGCAGCCGGTAAGTGGAATATCTGCACGCCGGTGGTAAGAAATTGTGGACCGTTTATAATTACATATGAATCTTCCAGCTACGCGAATGAATCTTAATTGAGGCCTAATTAGTCACGTGACCCGCTAAATTCTCTGTCTTAATCACTAATCAAGTCGTTGTCATTTATAATTAAGGATGGCTTGCTAGACGTTTAGTTGCTTTGTGACGCTTGCACTTATGGAATTAACAGCAGGGTGTTTCAGAATAGTTTATCCTCTTTTGCCTTCATTCACGGGATAAGATTTATAATTTAAAGAGAACGTGATAGACTTCCATAATTTATGTATAATAAAAAGTACATAACAGAAGAATAAAGAAAATTGTACAAGACGATGTATATTTTATAAGTTCCGGTACAAAATCTTAGTACCTTTTGTGAACAGTCTGGGGAAAAAAACATCTCTGATTTTGCTCTTGTAGTATTGACGAAAGAATGCTGGAAATTCGTAACTAGCGCGGCAGTTGTTTTTCTTCTGTTATTTTATGATGACCTGAGCAAAAGGGGACGGACGATCAGAACGCACTGGGGAGAAGTGCAAAAATAGGCTCCAACAAAATTAGCAAGAGGAGAAGCAATAGCATAATCGCTATTAACTTTATAAAAATATGACTCTCATATTACGATAACACAGGATACTATTATACTATTACGCAGAATATTTACCGCCGCTCCATCAGACATTTGGATGTAACTGAATTATTTCTGTTTAAAATTTACTCACTTATACACTTTGCAAAAGCGACGTATTAAGAACTAATGTTTTCTGCTTGCTTATTATAACCTCGCTAAATCTGAAAAATCTGCCTCCTTCACTGGCAGCTATCAGCCAACTGGCTCATTCATTCCGGAACCATCATCTTCCTGTGAGAAGCCTCGACTAATTTTACGGCGTGGCCACTACAAAGTAACAGATCTGTGCGCTCTAGTAAAATGTCGACGCTTGATTCAAATTTGAGTTAAAACATTAGGCGCTCCTTTCAAGATCGACTCCTGTGGTCATGTTCCACTCTGCAAAGCACCGCTTCGTGCTTTGTGTCTAGTGACAAGTTCTGAGTTAGGGCACTCAACTTTGAGTGCTAGCAAGCACAGAGATATCCCTGCCTCTGACCTACTACAAAAATACCTTCCATTTTCGCTGAAATTTATTCGACTTTGAAAAATTCATTGAGGTACGATGTCGAGTAATATTTAACTCTAATTTATCAAAATTTTCCGTGGCTGTACATCAGTTTTTTTTTGCTAGAATGTAAACGATCATTTGTTCTTTGTCATTTCGATGTAGTGGCAGTGAACAGAGCGTCATTGATTAGCCATCGTATTATATCCCCCAACCCTGACCTACCTCTACTTGAATATCTTGGAACCGTTCATAACGTCACTACGTTTTTGTAAATATTTTATGATTTCCTCTTCGTTTCTTGCATCAGGAAACAGTGCGGAAATTACACGTCAAAGAAATGGTCTGATTCCTAAAATAAATTCCCCTTTTATAAAAAATTACTGTCATAGGTTTAGCTACAGGGTGTCAAGAAATTACTTGGTGCAAACCGTTAAAGCTACGGACTTCATAATAAGCTGCACATAATGCATATTAGGGAAAACTGTATAATAACTTCGTAACTTATACCATTCACAAGATTTTATTAGGACTATTAAATAAACAAGAATGAAATTTGGGATGAGGGCGATCACCTAGAAGACTTTGGCGTAGATGGAAGAATAATGTTAAAATACGTCTTAAGGAAATAGAGTGACAGGATGTGGACAAGATTCAGGAGGCCCTCGTGAGCATAATAATAACTTTCGGATTCAAAACGAGGCTTGGAGTTTTTTGGATAACTAAGCGACTAATAGCTTCTCAAGAAGGATTCTGTTCCATGGGGTCAGTCATTTCACCTGCAGGTCCGTAAAAAGAGGGACGGTTGATTTAAACACTCAAAGGTTTTTAAGATTATTAGATCAGGAAGAATGAGATTGGTGGGACGTTTAGAACGCACGGATCTAACTTATTATTTTATATTTTATCCATAAATGTTTGTGCTTCCCGAAATATAATTGACCAAAATTCGACCAACGGATTTGAAATGATCTATACTTCGAGAAACTTAGTTCGACTTACATGTCATGTTACATACGCGTGTAAAGTGTGTGTGAATTTCAGTCAATTAAGGGTCATGTCGGGCACAGTTTAGGCTATTTGTTTGCTTTGTAAATAAACGTGCAACTACAGAAGAGTTTTAGGGAACAGAGGTATTTTCAGCGCCGAATATTCGAGACATCACAGTACCACTGAATCCGCTAGAACATATCAGTCTGTGGCTCTAGAAAAATAAATCGGAAACCATTTTCAATATTTAAACTGGTTAATTATTTGTTTCTAACCACCGCAAAATGTGGCGTTACGTAAAATCAATTGTATGAATCTCCGTCCAATGCCTAATACAATGAAAATAATATGGATCTTTTAGAATAATAATAATGGTTTACGTGTGCCGGCGAGGCAAATAAGAGAATTTTCTACTTTTAGTGTGAGCAGTGCACTAAGGCATAGTCCTTCAGCCAGGTGCGTCATCGCTGCAAATGACGTATGTAAATCTTTGGACGTATTTAGCACAAACATTGTCTCCCTTGAGCGAACGTTCTCAACAAGGGAAATGATCTAGCTTGGTTATCTGTCTTTTTATATTTTTTAAAGTTTTACAATTATATTAGTGTTCCCTACGTGGATTATTTTGTTTTTATTTATATTCCTTCATTTTTTGCTCTGTGTTAATATTGTTTCTATTTTGGGTTTGCCTGTACTTGGCAGTTATATTTAATACTGTATATTTATAAGTTTAGTTAATCCGTTTGTGTAAGATTTTTAATTTTTAATTTTTATTTCACTATTATTGTATATATTATCAGTGTTTGCCTGTTATTGGCTTCTTGCTGTTGGCAAACACGTAAATAAATTAATTGAATTGAATTAATTGAATTGAATTGAATAATACTTGTGATCACATTACACGAAAAAATTGTCAGACTAGACAGAATTTGTTGTCTCACACTGACAGTAACGAGGCAGGGTTTTTTTTTTAAAATGAATTCTGTTGTTCACAATCATTTTAAAATTTAGTATCTTAATCAGTTGTAATTCAACTGCCGTTCTTATGCCTTAAATAATAATGATCCTCAGTTTGTTTTATTGAAACAAACTGATTGATGTAAATGTCAGTTTGTCTGACAATGCCACTCTGCATGTTTTGATTACAGACCAATATCTCGTTTCGGATATCACAGTTCTATTCACAGCTCCGTATCTAATATTTATAGCAAAATATACATGTTCTTCCAGGTAAAATTGTGTCAGACAAATGTAGAAAATGGCAGTGTAGGCCTTTATACCTTTTACACATCAGTCAACATTGTTCAGTTGTCACTCCATTTATAGGTGGATCAGATGTACCAGACAAGCAATGTGAATGAAGGTATGAAAAATACATACACCGTTTTAATCGACGACCTCAAGGGAACAGGTTTAATTGAGAGTATAATATTTTAATATATCTGCTTAGAGAAATGGTGAACGCGTGTACTGGATTCAACCCTCAAAGGACAGGCTTCAAGTTTCAACGTCGCTTTAAGTGCACAGCTGAACTAAATTTACGAATTAATAGTGTCGTTAAGTGACCTAAGCCCCAGGTCATTATAAAGGCAGTGTTGATCGTCTGGATGTAAGTTTCTGCACATCCAGTAGCGAGGTTACTCGACTGTAATGCATAGGGTTTGTGCAGCAAGGTGACTTCTGGTTGTAATTTACAAAGAATGTCGTCACGCGATAACGCAATAACCAACGAGAAGCTTTCTAGTGTCAAATGTAGGAAATACAAAAGCCACAGAAACATAAGAAAAAACATAAAAGACGACGGGAAAATCTTATTACAAGGGCCCGACTAGACACAAAGGGGGGGGGGGAGGGGGGGGGGGGCAACAAATATGAACGACTAACGAACGAGCGACCTGACAACCGAAGAATGAAGCCGTATGCAACCGAGTGACAGCTAATTTCTAAGTCTCGTGAGAGAAAAGTATATTCACGCGATCAGCGAAGCTAAGAAACAATACTTGTTAAAATTGAAGGTTCGCGAAAGAGTGAATGACTTGTCAAAATATCGATTTTGAAAAGTTATTTTCTGAAAACGAAATATGCCACGCAGGGCCCATGTTACCACGTCATGTCTTGTCTTCGGGTTCCGATTGGAGGAGACCGCCTCCAGACACGAAGGCTAACTGCGAATGCATTGAATAAGAAGTCGCGGACAGCCGACAAGGGGTGGTCGGCAAGTTTTGTTATTGAGCGTAAGCCAACAACACTTTACAGTAAAATGCTCTGTGATAAAAATAACTTTACATAGGCCGAGGGATTGGTAAATGGAGGAATCTACGATGGACTGGGCATATAGATGGGATGGGGAGATAATAATAAATACAGAATTATGGTGGGAAGATGTGTTTAGAAATGACAGAGAATGACATGGGACGGTAACATTAAGGTGCATCTAAGAGAAGTAGGTCATGAAGGTGGGATTTGGATGGAACTGGCTCAGGATCGTGTCCAGTGGTGGTCTTGTTGAAATTTCAGGGTTCTGCTGTCAGAGAATTATTGTGTTATTGAACGACACTTTCTCAACTGATTACTTTTTGTAGCGTCGAATGGTAGGCTGACTGTATGAATGGTGAATTGTAAAGGATGTGGAAGGAAGCGGTTTCGGTCTGTTTTAACGTTCCACACAGCGTTTTCTTGGAGGTCCGGTATTAAACAGCAATGCTAACCATAATCCAGAGTGCTCCTGCGAGGTAAATTTGGATACGCGTATATGGCTGGGAACTTGTTCTGTATTTCAGAGTGTTCCAGACTCTGTTTATCTCCGTAATGTCTGTTGGGGGATGTTCATGTAAAGGACACTTGCTTCAAAAATCCTCGCTAAAAGAAGTGTTTGGCTTAACCGTGATTTGTTTCAGGACCGGCGTTTTGGGGCCTTATCAACCCAGAATGGAGCCTCTGCAACAAGGGCAGGAGACAATCCCCTGTCAACCTGGAGCCCAACAAACTGCTGTTCGACCCCAACCTCCGACTATTGCACATAGACAAGCACAGGGTGAGTCACAATAAGTAGGCATTCTACAGGATGCATCAGAAACTTGTAATTATTCTGATTTCATGGTACAAACCTAATATCTTCTTTAAAATGTTTTAAGTTTTTCAACCGTTCAAAAAGTGTTTTTGCTTTTGTAGAACTTAAAGGTTAATCACAGTGTTCACAAAAGCCAACAGTTGGACTGCCATCAGTAGAATTCAGTCCCCACCTTCGTATCTATTTTTATATTTCCAGTCTTATTTTAAAAACCCAATTCCACACCTAGCTTCTTTTGAATTGTATCTTTTCTGCAGATTTTCTTAAAATAATTTTCTGTGCATTTCTCATGGCCACAATGCGTGCTACATCCACCATCTTTAATATTATCTCTGATTTTGCCACCCTAACACTATCTTAAAATGAAAATATTTGTGTCATAACTGTATTTGCACATTATACTGCACACGGGAAACAAGAAACACACACAGAAGTTTCGGGAGCTACCAGCCAATAGGTTTGGATGCAAAGTGCTAAAATTGAAAAGGACCAATAGGATAGATTTGCTTTGATGTCGATGTTATTGTTGTTAGTTGTGACGTCGTAAGGACTTGGACGCAGACACCAACATTTCAGAAAAAAACCATGCTGCCCCCATTTTCAGCCCTGGAGATGGGGACAGTATGCTCCTCTGAGAGGATGGTATCTACCTACGGCGTCACAGCCCTTAAGATCAGCCTCGACACTGTGCTGTGTGTTGTCGCAGGTGAGCGGCAGTATCAGCAACACGGGGCACAGCGTAATGTTCACTGTGGACAACACGACGCGACATCACATCAACGTGACCGGCGGCCCGCTGTCCTACAAGTACCAGTTCCAGGAAATACACGTCCACTACGGCCTGCGAGACGACGGTGGTTCTGAGCACAGCATCAACGGATACGCCTTCCCTGCCGAGGTAAGGCCAAGTGTTTCCCCGAATGCAATGCGACAGAGAATATCTGAAGCGCACGAGGCAGCCTCTAGAAGGCCTCGCCTCAAACTGAGTTCTTGCAGACGGAGACTGACCACAGACTTTTAACCTGCGGCCGTTTCTTCTCGTTCATTGTTTCCTTTGAGGCTGAAATTCATTATTAATTAGAAACTAGCTTTTTGTTTTAAAGAAATTATACACCTTGAACGCCACTTTCTTTTCACATTTATCGACGTATTTGGCTGTTGCTTTTTGTTCCTACGCTGATCCAAGACAACCGCGTTACCATGGTTACTCCATGGAAACCAGCCTTGTTGCTATGGCAACATAGAGACAACAAATTAATTTCTGTAAATAACAAATTATTAAGTAAAATAAGATAACTAAACTGGGCGGATATAATAACCATTTACTTTATTTGTGTAGAGTTAAAAGTCAGCCACTTTGCCTGTATTCCTGTTAATTTTTCGGTGTACAGTATGCTTAGACAATTCAGTCATATTATCGGAATTCATAGACTAGTTTTTTGGCAGGCCTGCAACCTTACGACATTCAGATTTGCCTGGGACACAATTTGTCTTGATCCAGAACCTACGACCCGTCCAATGAGATTAACTCAACTAACACTTCCGCATTTTAACGCGTTTTGTGTTAACATGAGACGGGATTTGAATGCGTAATCACTATACCTATATCTGTTCGCATATAGCCATTGGTGTAAATTATGCGCCGGCCAAAATTAAATGGTTGCTGCAGACATAGATAATTTAAGCACTACTGTAATATCTGTTGTGATCGCCTAGCAGCTGGAGACGGAGAGACACGGAACAAGTGTAGGAAAGGATTTTTTCTAGTACCGCGCGTAGGATAACGAGAATGACAGTTATACAGTAAGCCCACAGCTTGCTGCAGGCTGGATGTGAGAGGTGGAGTCTCGGACTGTCGCTCTGAAATGACCACTATGGGAGTTCTAGTCCCGGGTGGACCCAAATCTTATGAAAACTTCTGGCATACTCTGTCGTCCCATATAAAGTTCCCGTAAGTTTTAATTGGAATTGCATTGAAGTTTCGAAAAAGGAGAATTGCTACTTTTTACCAGTGTTTTCGGCTTTATGTGCGGGTGGAGAGGGGTTTACCCCCATATCCCCAAGCACAATCATAGCTGTAACAGCTATAATAAGATTTTTTCCAGACCCACATCGATACAGCTGCCTCAAGACCGCGTTTTAAAGAAAAAAGTGTTGTTCATCGCGATTAATAAATTTCCCTATTCGAGCTATGAAGCTCAAGTTAGACTCATTTTGAATTAAAATTACATGTTGATACTGCTTTTTTGGAATTCAGAGCTTCAAAATCATGAGGAGAGTTGAATATAAGTAGAACTTGGGACAGAAGTTGACTCTCCTGGTCACATACGCGCGCATGTTGTTTGTGGCCCCTGTCCCTCGCTTATTACGCACGTTTCTAGTCATTATGTTCTAGATCTACTGCTCTTGAGTTCTTTTGGTTCATTGTGCGCAAGTTGGGTTCCATGCAGTTGTCCGTCTTTTCTTTCTTTTTTTTCAACCTCATTTCTTCATCTCTTTTCTTCCTCCTTCGCCCAAACCCAAGTTTGTTCCGAAACTCAAGTTTATCCCCACACCCCCTCCCTACAAACGACAGTCACAACCACTGCATAGAATTGTGTACGTTATTTCTTATTGAAAAGATTTTCTGCTTTCATAACTTGGAGGGAAAATAAGAGTGGATTTAGAAGGAAAGGAAATAATTCAAATCCGATATACTTAACACCGTTCACCAGATTGAGGCAAAATTTGAATTCTAAAATAGAACAGCTTGAGGCAATTGAAATCTGCCAGCTTATTTTCGACTATTCTTAGAAGCTTCCTACGAGTCCACTGTGCCGCAAGGAGAACTGAGTAATTCCACTGGCTTCTGATTTGTACATGCTCCAAAACTACACGCTAGCCTATTTAAATTGTGTGCCCATTGTCCGTGAAGTGGTTCTTACCCAGAAGTTCATAAGCACCACGTTATGAAAAGTTATACAGTCATCTTTAAATCGTTTCCGTGTTTGTGAGTATGATTGATTCATGATTATATAATTACGTATGCCATTTTAATCTGATTCTGGTTACATGGGCAAATATTATTGTATTTCTACTTTCTTAAAGTAATATATGAGGTCGGAACAGGCTTAAATGTCTGTATTAAGAAGCAAAGAAACAATAATAAGATTCATATTACTATATTAAATGCTAACAATTTTCTCTGATTACTAGACCACCACAGTCACTTGAGCACTGCAGTAGGAAACTACCGAAACGTCTTTTATACCAAATATACTACAGAAAAAATTATCAAACATAATTACGGTGTGAGATTTTAGGTTGTCATTGCAGCGAGTATAAAGATGTTAGCCTTCTCGAATATTCGCGTCTAGTAGATTGCACGGCTCAATATCCCAGAAGACTATCATCTTCATAATTGCGCAAAATAATTAGCGATACACACACAAGAGGCAATCTCTGCTTTTTTTAACGTCGCTTGTGTGCGTTGTTTAACATTCTGCGCTTGTCTTCTGTTTCTGGCACCCCGGACAGTGCTCCGACTACAAACTTCTTTTCTCTGTCCCTTTGGAAGACAACTGCACGTAAAGCTGCCTAAATCTTATTTTTTTCGTCACGACCTCAGTGCGGATGTAACACTCCATGGATCCTAATTAGGATAATCAGAAGGGAAGTGGCAATCTGTTTATGTGATGCATAATACCCACGAGTTGAATACAACTGTTCTCTCAGCAGCTCACTTCACTTCCAAGACTTTCACGGTAAGAAATGCAAACATGGGGAGGGGGTGGATATTATTGTG
This sequence comes from Zootermopsis nevadensis, assembly GCF_977971745.1. Classification (NCBI taxonomy): domain Eukaryota; kingdom Metazoa; phylum Arthropoda; class Insecta; order Blattodea; family Termopsidae; genus Zootermopsis; species Zootermopsis nevadensis. Next base: position 17,351,596 of record NW_028259156.1, read on the forward strand.
TGATAGGGCTCTGTCTTCTACGAAGTTAATAATTCCTTCTCTCCACCCAGTAGTATTAAGGAACTTCCTGTAAAGATGGTCGGAGTTTGTGACACGTATGGGAGCGATTCTTATTCGGAAACCCTGGATGGAATACAATTTTGTTTGATAAAGGAACAGTATTGCAAAGATCAAATAATGAAGATGGCTGCCTTTTGGGATATTACGCCATGTCTGATGGACATCTGACCCAGATTTGAGAGGTGCTGAAATCCTTCATCATCGGAATTTTCATCGCCCTGATCATAGTTGCACCTAGGTTAAATAGATATTTCAGACGACAATGACTCAAAAATTCAGTAATATATTTATTTATTTCCGTCAATACACAAACTTAGTTGTTAAAATTGGTGTTATTAAAGCTAAACTTTAAAATTTGGCGCTTATCATCATAGTCTTCACTCGACCACAGACGCAAACACACCACAAATCACAACTCTGACTACAGAACGACTGATCTAATAAATACAAAACAAGACGAACAACAAAAAGAAACAAGCTACAAAAATGAAAACTACAAAACAAACAAATCAATGATAGTTGCATTAATAAATATACATTAGTTTTAAAGACGAAAATAATCTGAAGATGATGCAGTTGCATTGAAACATGTTGTGAAATAAAATAATGAGCGCTAAAATTGTAACATCGTAATAGCGATGATAAGCGCCAAATTTTAAAGTTTAGCTTTAATAACACCAATTTTAACAACTAAGTTTGTGTATTGACGGAAATAAATAAATATATTACTGAATTAAGCACAAACATGACGCATTTAAACTACAAATTCAAAAATTCAATCTAATTATTTCTGGTTTTTCGACAGTAGAAATTGTCGTTCCCGTGGTACTGACTACATAAAAAAAACAGCGTAAGAAATGTTGACTAGGTATGTTGATATTTGGAAAAGTCTGCTGAAATCTTACTCTAAGGTCATATTTATTATCCGATGTTGATTGTTGTTATGTTACAGGTGTAAAGAACCGTTAGGAAAGACACGGATAATTTGGTCGCGAAGTTGATGCTTTATTGTCGACATTGTCAAGATTCTCACACGCCACTGAGGACTTGATAGATGAGTCCCACGTGTCACTTTTTTTTCCCTTGATTTTCAAGTGACTAGCAGCGACTGTTTGTAGATTACTTTAAGTCCCACAAAAGAATCCATGAAATGCAATCACTCTACAAAATTAAATGAATGGGTCTCGTTCGTATACTTCGCAAGACATTGAGGAACATGGGATAAAACCACGACAAACACTGAATTGATAAAGGAGGTAGACAAGAAGTAAAATTTAGATTTACGTCGCAGCAGAAAGTGAATAAAGAGGTATAATCTGTTTTGACAACACTAAATATTAAATTGTAAGATAATGAATATTACCCATTGTTTTATATGATTTACAGAAATGGTTTCTAAGCCCATAAAGAAGAATAATGTTTATAAGTTCCTGAAGAAAACAGCAAAAATGACAAGTTACAGTTGCAACGAAACATTAACTCAGTAAATTGAAAAGTTACGCAGCTTAAAACTCAGTTACTTACAGTATTCTTCCCTTTTGATTGTTTCCAATGTTGCAGGGGTTTATCCGGGATGATAGAAGCATAACATGTGCGCAAAATTTTTGACGAGCAAATGACACGCGCGTGTACTATTGTCAGACTCGTCAAGGACGCGCTGCGGCAGGAGACACGCTCCTGAAATAAAAGACTGAATTTGTTATCAATGGATGAACTGCTGAGATTACTGTATCTGTTCGATACTCACATGAATGCGTAACTCATTTTTAGTGACCCTTATTTAGTTGCAATGTTTCTTGTCACCCTGTGTTTGCGGGGTAATATAAGTGTCACCCCGCTGATGTTACTCATCCCCAATATCGATCCCACCCCTTCGATGCTAGGGCTGGAGAATTTGACCAAGTGACTGACTAGGGTGGCATTGTCGAAATTACTGTCTGACACCAAGTCAGCTGACCTGACCCGAGAGAGCTTTCAGATTCGATCCAATTCACCTTTTAGGAATGAGGGGTGGCCACGATATGCATGCGAAACTAGACACGTGTCAGAATTGACACGTGGAGCCAAGTTAAAGCCGTCGTTTGTTTTTGCTTCAAAACTGAATTCGTAAAAAAGGAAGTCGCCGCACAGATAAAACAAATGCCCAACGCGACGCGTTTCCGACCCACTGGCAGGTTCTGGACGTCTTCGTCTTCGTCGTCTCTAAATTCAAACATTAACGAAGTGATATCACAGAGAGAACACTTTTAATTTGCTGTGATAATGAAAGCCAAGGAGAAATCAAAGTTTGATGTATTTTAAAATAAAGTACAAGTACCACCTACCACAGTGTAGGAGTTAGATCCTGGAGAAAGCTACTTAACGCAGAGACGCATGAATAAAAGACTTTCTTTCTTAGACTCTGTGTCAAAAATTATGGTCATGTTCTAGGCCGTATATTGTTCAGCGGTGAACGTATTTGGTTCTTCCAGAATGAAATAACTTTATAATAACTCAGAAAATGTACAGAATAATTTACAATCTTTTTATGAGACCCATGGTGTAACCATTCACACGTCATAATACTTCATATTCAACAGATTTTGAATTAGGTTAACTTATTTTATTTTTAATGAACACAATTCGTTCTTCAACTGCGTTGGAATGTAACTACGTATTCTAATTCGCCGTTTTAACATAAATTATTACTTATTTTCGTGATTTGAATTATTTACCACTTCGCTATTCCTTCCATAACACAAACAATTTAACACAATATCTAACACAACAATAAAAATAGAAAACAAATGAAGACGTATGGCCGTCACGTTACAAGGCTCGACTCAGAGCTGGGAACAGATTATTTTTCAGACATTCTACGTTTACCCTCCTGTCTATATCTCACTAATGATTTATGGCAGCAGATTTAAGAAACAAAATCTCACATTCCGTGCCAGAATTGCTAGTTGAAGCTTTCCTCAGAAAGTCTTGACTTGAAGGGGCGAACGAAAGGCAATGGGGCGTGTATAAGACATGCAGATATATTAACTTCGGCTCCGACACAATATTGATTACCGATGTATTCAGTGTTTCCCACGAGGTCAGAGGGAATTTTGTTTTGTTACTACACTCATGCCTTTTTTTTGGGGGGGGGGGGGGGCAGACGGGGTTTGCATTTGGCGGAAGTCGGGGGGGGGGGGGTCGCTTTTGCGCCTGTGCGTCTGAATGGAATTTGGCTTCAGTCGCCGTGAACGTTGTTTTCGCATTTAATTTACTAAAGAATAAATCACACAATTTTGTTACTGTCGATGAGACTTGCAAATATAATGCTGAAATAAATTGTATTCAGTCAAGCCAAAAAAGTGTCCGTTCCCGTCAACTTTGACGGGTCATACAACGCTAGTGGAATTATAAATGAGTAAGCGTACGTATTACATAACACATTGACCAAAATTAATTAGTTTTGTTCTCAATGTTATCTTTGGTTTTCTTTTTCGTTTCGTTTAATCATTATCCTTATTGAATATATTTCTCTTATCCTCTACTTCCTTTTCTTTCATTCTTTATTTCATATTGACCTCTATTCCATTTTCTTATTTATCTTACTTTGTTTCGTCTTCCTTTTCCATCCATTATTCTGTTTCTTTATTTTCATTGTTTATCTTCCTTCCCTTCATATTTACCTTTTTATTTTTATATGCTTCCTTCATTATTTTTACATCTCTTCCTTGCTATTTCTCTCTGTACCTCGTCCTTCCTCACTAATCCTCCGTTTCTCTGTTTCCCCAATCCGTTCTTTGCCAGACTCCTTTGCTGCACACGGATTCCGTCTAGCACCTTGCGATACCATTCATGGCACCTGGGTTTGAACTGGGCTCCACCAGGCTGCAGACCTCATTTTCTACCTAATAACGTAGCTCGAAGCTGGGACTCGTCTTAGAAGATCACAATTAACAATAATCTGCAAATTAGTTCTCCCGGCAAGGATGCATTTAGGGAATATAGTGTGTGTGTGGGGGGGGGGGGGGGAGGGGGGTTGCGTTTATAATTACAGTCCCCTAAGGTCTTAACCTAATAAACTGCTTCAGGGCGCCGAAATGTTTGCTCAAAGTTTAACCAACCAACCCCCCCCCCCCTCCCCTCGGCGCCTCTTCGCCCCCAACACGACGTTCGTTCTAGTCGGTAAGAGTATCAATACTTGAGATTTAACCCTGCAAGTTATATTATCCCTTCGTACACTCTCTTCCTTGCACGCTTATGGGAAGTGTCTACACTTACCTGCACGCCTTTCGAATAATGTTTTCTGATTATTGTGGTTTATTTCGAAAAGGTAGGGAGCTAGAAACGAAACGAACAATTGATAAAATGAGGGAAGAAGGAATAAAAAGACAGGGTATAAGAAAATCTTTTGATGGATCCTCGGTACACCAGATTACGATAATGTATCAACAATTTTAGTATATTATACTAAATACACGGCAGTTCTTTATTGTTCGGTAAGAACGGCTTATATTTGTATGAATTAATTTAGACTTAAGCCCTTTTTACACAGCACTAATTTATTCTTTACCACATTTATGTGTTTAAATGTATTTTATGTGTAACTGCAATATTACTTTATTACTCATATGGAAAATAAATATAAGAAACGCGCAGTCGTCACTAAAATGTATTCGCTGAAGAACATAAGCGTTATTTTTAACATTTAGTCAATGAACAAACAGTAACCGATTCACGCGTATTCGCAACACGCAGTTTTTTTCCCATAAACGAAGCTTCCACGTAAATTGGAGTATATTTGCAAGCCTACATCTTTTCCTCAGTAAACCTCCTTTTTTAGACACAACGTAAAATTCTGTTCAGGGAACAGATCTTTCCGACCTTGTTACAGATGTCACAGTCTATTTATTATCTGCATATAATTCTCATGTAAAATTTCCACCTGCATTGTTATTTGCGCTTCAGTTGATCTGTTCCACTGGACCACAAACATTTTCAGATTATTTATGACCAGTGATTTAAGAAAATTCAGCATGCAGTGTATCGTAATTCCCAAGAGAATAATGTTCGCCAATTGCTGGTACAAATTAAATAGACATATACAAATACAAATATAAATTTAAATATATATAATTCTCTACACGTCTGCGTACTGTACATTGGCAGCCAATACTTATCTGAGCATCAAATTTGCTTATTCTGTTTTATATTGATATTAACAGGCAGCCTATAGCGTTACTGAGCCGACATTTGACAGATGCTTATGTTGTCTTTTAGCCATAAAACTTATCATTCTGTGTGTATTTAGTTGAACGTCATGAGAAGACATTTTTATTCTCAAAGTCAACATCTTCACCGGGACTCGAAATCAGGACAGATTATTGGGGCTTAGCCTTTGTCTCGTAATGTCTTCTTTCAAAGAAATTGCATTGGTCCTTGATTGCGTTCTTCTGTCATGCTTAGTTTCTGAGTTGAATAAAGTATCCTTACCAGGACTCGACTTTAGGACACTTTCGGAGTTTCGACCACTCTGAAATCTCCTCCTTCTGCCAACTTTGCTGTGAACGTAGGATTTTTGGAGAATATGCAGACTCCAAATCCAGTACATATCTTCCTCCTTGGCATATTATGTGTCTGTTTTTAGCAGACTTGCTTTCAGCTCATTATGCTAAGTCAAGTGTGCGATTTTCAATCCTGTTACCTCTCTGTCATTCTCCGGTCACGTACGTATTCATTGTGGAAGAGATCAAGAGAGGAAATTAATAGCATATTCGCTGGGATCACTGCTGGAACTCTCCATGACATGACTGACTTCGAAATGCCTTTAGCAATGAATTGGGTAAAGCCTGTTCAGAAACACCTGACTATTGATCATACCTGCTTAGAACTCGTGCGTCAAAGCACCTTGGTATTTATACGACGTATGTGCAACCCAGAATTTTGTACTGCGCTGTATTTATCAGTATTTTATTACTCTAAAAATGAGTAGCGGTGATTTCCCTGAACAGCGTTAAGCAAATTTTGTTTGTAATAGTGTAGCGTCGTGTTTTCTTTGACGCAGGAAATCAGTGTTTAAAAATTGTTTTGATTAACTTCGTGCTCAGAGATTTAACACTCGCAAGAAAGTATTTTGAATTACTGTTTCTGTTTTTTTTTCCGAAACATCTACATTGAATATAATTAGGCCGCCTCAAATATATTTACATCGTATATCCAGTAACCACATAATTTGCAGTATATATTTAAACTATTTTAAATTGACTTTATAGCTATTTCAGTGGCGGAAGCCATTTGAATGATTGAATATCTGATAATCGTCGGTTAAACCAGTTTTTATACTTAAACGACGTGTTTTTTAACTGTGCAGGTTATGTAGGATTAAATACCAGAACTATTGTTAAGGTCGTGTAAAAAAATGTTTTTTTATATATTCCTTGCATATGTGAGTAAAACCAAATTATAATTCCTGACCCAGAATCGAACATTAGTCCTACTGAGTAAGAAGCAGTAGTACCAACCAGTGAATCGGAATGTATCTTCTCTGGGATCAATTACTATTATCGTACAAAGGGGATTATGCGATCTGCCTGTATTGTGAGAACTAAAATGACTGAGATGATCATTACTGGAGATATTCAGAATTAATACCGAACGTGTGCATAGGGTCTCAGGTTCGACTGCAGACCGAGACAACTACTATTATGCCTCACGTGCTCAACGTTTCTATTACATCCATGCTAGGAACAGAGTCCCAAAATGGGCCACGACCAGTTCCACCCCTATTTTCATAGCTCTCCTTCCGTCTGATCCAGTTTGCAGTCTAGAAAGCGTCATTATTCTTGCATACAGCGTTTTGGTTAGAACACCTGAGGGGAAGCAACCACTTGTGGAAACTCAGTAGTTTAAGGGAGGATAATATTAAAAAGCATGATATAAGAATATAGACTGGATTTATCAGACTGGGTCGGGAATAGTCGTAACTTAATAAAATGAGGTAATTTTTGACTAGCTGGTCCATGGAGTTATAAAACACCGTAGTTAATATTTCACTTGGCCGTTATTCTTCGTTCTCTTTTGTAAATTTTTCTTTTATTCCTTTTTATTTCTTTCGTTATGTTTTGCTTTGTTCTGTCTGCGCTGCTCTCAAAACCTGCATCAGTCAGGTCGAGCCCAGTCTGTAAACAGGCACCGAGTGACCTCTCTCCAGTGTCTTTAGTGATAAACTACAGTGTTGAACTGTATTAAGCTGTTTGACTGCGGGTGAAATAGTTGGCGCCTCGTACAAGTGGAATGCAGTTCACTAGCATTCTTCTCTGTACGCCTGCCTTGGTCCGTGCAAGAACAGTAGAACGCTCAACCGGAAATACCTCCACACCTACGCGTTATTGTGGCGTCAGTTTCCTAGGAAACAGTGTAGCAGAATATTGTTGTCACCTGGTTCAAAACAGCCACGTCTTCCCGTTTGCTGTTTACTGGAATCCCTTTGGAACATTTGTGTCGGTGTTATTCTTTTGTATCGTAATTGTTTTGTCGTTTCTTAACAGCTTCAAACGATATATTTTGCACTGCATCGTTTTAAGTTCCATCTGTATTGTCGACGAACTCTGTAACTGTGATCTGTACCATACAACCAAATATCACGAACTTGTTAGCTTGTCTCTACCATAAAATGAAGTTTCATTCCGTGGTTAGTGATTCAGTCAGCCGGTTCATCCAACTGACACGCGCTGTTCTGTTAGATGTGTCGATGGTGTAGAGTGATTGATTGAATCGTCCTAGGGTTGAAATTACAATAGCTACAGATCAGAACTGACTTTGAAAAATTAACACCGGATTAGATAATAGAGACAAGGCAGGAAGGTCGAAGAAAGTAAAAGCGAATGGAGAAGTTACATCATTCCACCTTGGCGCACCGCGCAGAAACAACCGAGGAACTTTTCCCCCTGTGACGCCGCCTTTCCATGACTTCAGAGATTTCATTCCCTCCCCCCCGTTCCCTCGTTCATCATAAAAAAATTACGAAAATACAAACATGAGTGAAAATAAGATTTTCCTCTCGTGCAAATTGAGAAAATATTACATATTGACGTCGGGGTTTGTATCCCTCGTTTCAGAAACATTCGTCTGACAGCATTTCTGTCGCCTGTCTGTCATTGTCCACGGTTGCCGTAAGACTGACCACGCAGTAATACCAACTCAAAACGAATGTTCCTTCCCCTTTTCCATAGGAAAGTTGCCTTGAAAATACAATTAACTTTATTATAATTGATAACGATGAAAATATTATTCTTTTTTACTAAATGAAACAAAGTACGTAAATGCACTTAGCTGACCTTACTTTAAGCGAAATACTTTTTGTTCTCTCTTGACATGGATTTGGTGCTGTCAAGCCCGTTCCGAGTTTAGAGGATCAAAATTGGTCCATCCATCGACTTCTTGATCTTCCTATTTTCCTCTTTTTTACATAAAGAATTAAAAAGTTAAAAACATATAAATCTTTCTTCTAAACATTTGTTTTGAAAATTGTTTCGATACGAGTAAAGTGAGTGTTTAATTAAATGCGTGAACTTCATTTCTGATTATGCTATGTGATATACACACCTGTGATTAGGTTTGTAACCTAGCAACGAGTTAGAATCTACAATAAATTAACGTCACCACTACTGACACATATGAATTCGCAGAGAACCCTTTTTTAAAATACTTCCAGGATCTGAGATTCTCGTAGTGGCGGACATGTCGATAGTGGTCTTCTGGGTGCAACGCCATGTCTTCTAGATAGTTACCGACGTTTTGGAGCTACCATCTTTATAATACCTCATTAGAGCTTACATTTCTCCCCTTATATTCAAATAGTTTCCGTCGTTTCTTTCTTAAAACTGAGAGACAAAAGTGTGTATGGTACATTCCAACAACATATTAAGCTAAACATCTGAAGGATTACAGTGGGTGTTCTGCACTGTAGGGAGATTTCCCCAAGACGCTAAGGAGGAGAGGAAAATAAGATAATATTTGCTTGGCGTGAGAATTGATGGAGTTACATGACGGAGTGGCCTGGTAGCACGCGAATTGACGGATTGAGGAAACACATGATTTCTGCGATGAGTTTGTATGGAGACGAATACAACATGGCTGTCCATTCTGTACAAACTTCGTAACAATGACGCATCTGTCTTTATTTTAAAACACCACGTAAACTTCTTTGACAGGCCAGGCAAGAACCGGGTTCCAGAAAAGTAATTCACTATACGAAAAGTAAAAATGAGGTTCTGGTGTTGGAATATATTGGATCGATCTTTGATTCGATAAATCCGTCATATTAATACTGTAATGGAGAATATTTATGTTTTCTATGAGGTTATAATTGAATATTTAAATACAATTTAAATTAAATTTATGCTTCAGTGGGTCATAACATGCTAAAAGGATGAGACAATATCATAAATTCTTTTAAAAATTAATGTGATTTTAATAAGAAACCTAACTGAGAAGCGACGAAGACACTTAAAGTCACGATTGGTGTACACGGCACACACGTTCTCCGTTACGTTTGTCTGTTTGTTTGTTTGTTTGAAGTAGGAGGCGAAGGAGATCATACATGGCACTTCTTGTCTGCTTTGTATTGATGAAGGGAATCAAGTAGATGGAATGAAAGGAAGAAATGAAATTGTGTACCGTGAATCTGCTGACCAGCACAGATCCATTATGTCGAATTTCGCTAGGTCCGCAAGCCGACGCTCAGTCGTTTCTCGCGTCATTGCGTTCGTTCACTTACACTTGCATTGCGATGTCATGTGGATGCGCGTTTAAGCACTTCGTATGTTTGTGAATTTACTGATTTCAGTTCTCTTTATAGGCAAAGCTTAACGCGCACACAACTTGAATATTCTAAGATCTGTAATTATTTGTTGTTGTTTTTCTTCTTCCCAGATTCAAGTGTTCGGCTTCAATTCTCAGCTCTACTCCAATTTTTCTGAAGCTCTGCACCGAGCGCAAGGCATTGTCGCCATTTCTTTGTTGCTACAGGTAAGTTGTTATTTTTCTGGGTTATGTAGGCACTTCTAACATTTTTGACGTAAATACGTCTATATTTTAGGGTCAGTGTCATTCGACACTTATGGCCACATCTCGACATGCCATGACATTACGTAACGAATAGTCACGCTTCGGCACGCTTATGTCATGTTACGTTCCGCTCGGTTAATTCTGGCCACTTTGTGATACGTTAGATGGAGTTACGACAGGTTAGGATGGGATGGGTTAGGTCAGGTCAGGTTATGTTAGGTTAGGTTAGGTTAAGTTTGTTCAGTGAATTTTGTTAGGTTAGGTAATGTTTTGAAAATTTTTGTGACGTTTTGACACTTGTGGCTACAATTCGTCACGCCTAGTCACGCTTTGTCACGCTTGAGCACGCTTGGTCACGCTTAGACACACTTTTCAAATCTTCGCAGTATTTTAGCACTTATGACGACCTCCCGTCACAACTTTATGCCTGGTCACGCGTAGTCACGCTTGGTCACGCTTTGTAATTTTGACGTAAATACGTCTAGATTTTAGGGTCAGTGTCATTCGGCAAAAATGTAACGAAAAAGTGTAACTTCATTTTTATGTTACCTAGGAAACGTCAAACTTTACATTACCTTACATTACCTTACCTAAGCTTACATTACATTACTTTACATTACATTCAGCTACCACAGACCCATCTTAAGCGTTACTAATTCAAGTTGAATAAGCAATGTCTTAATCAAACTTTACTCAATTGCAAAGCATGTATAAAGGAAATATTTAGAATAAAGCCAATATATAAACTTCCTTTCCGTATAGACATATTTACGTCAAATTCTCCGGAATCGTGGTTCCACTGACAACTTTTTATTTCAAGCGGAGATAAATATTTTCTTTCATTTTATTAATTATTTCATTTGGCCTCACTGCCCAAATTACGTGGTTGTTTGACTAAATATACAATATTAAAACTCTATTTTAAAACTTATTTGCTTTATCATCATACAGACAGACAAACAGTCCGAATGAAACAGCATATCTTCTCTAAAAATTATTTATATTATTAATATATTGAAACCATTTCCAAATTAATTTAAGTACGTTTGAAATTCGGATATGTTTAAATTTATCGTAGAAAGATTTCTAAACTAATACAGTAAAAATACGGACACCACAAGCAAAGTAAAATAACGGTCCTTCGACTGATTTCGTCCAGCTATCTCTTTCCATCCAATCAGAATTGAGAACTTGTGTCCACCGGGAAGCTTCAGTATCATTATGCAAAGTGCATGTCGTATTCTGTTGTCCAAGGGACCTCTCCTTCACTCATTCCTCTACACAATACACTCAGAGTAAATTCAGTGTGCACACTTCAGATGTTTTATTACAGAGCTGTTCACTGAGTAAGCGGAAACTGCAAATACATGACAGTCGATTTCAATAATGAAAATTACGATATATCATACGCGTATAATATTCTTCAGAAGACAAATGAATAATACTTATAAATCCAACAGATGACGTGTTGTATCACAAAGTGTTGCCAATATAAACGTCAATTTAATTAATTACAGACCAATAACTGGACTCTGATTAAATACTCAGTTGCTCCAGTGACGCTATCAGAGTAAGACTCGAAATGTGGCCATATTCATACCCGATTCATGCCAATTTTGTTATAAACCGAGTCACTACAGGGTTTTGATTCCTGTCAGGAACAGGAATTTCTTCTGTTCGTCACCGCGTCCAGACCTCCTGTGGGAACACCCAGTACGAATCGGGGTTATCTTTCCATCTAGAGGTTCGCGATAAAGCGGACGGAGCATGAACCTGGCCAATATAATGCCGAGGTTGAAAACAGTTAGAGTATCACCTCTGTCCTTCCAATTCGCTTCCATGGCGTGGATTTAACCACAGAAGTTTTACCTTAAAGTATAGTCGTTTAAGAACGAAATCACTTCTTACCGTCAAGGTGGTAAGTTATAGGCTTCAAATAATAAATAATTGAATCGTATGCTATTGAATGAAGATACTATGTTTCTTGGTGTCGAATGAAACTGAAAGATGATCATGAATATAAGAATATAAATCAAGAATAGATGAAATAAAAATGAATAAATCTACAGATAAAGTAGGTACGTAAAACAGTCACTGGGTAGAGATAATGAGACTGATGATCGGGTAGATTGTTTGATAGGTAAGATACGTGTGTGTGTGTGTGTGTGTGGGTAAGGTAAAGATTTTGACGTTTTCATTACGGTAAAAATATCGATTTTGGTATTATTGAACAGTGACGTCGTGCATTGTTGTAAATGCGAGTCGATTGTCGGCGACGAATTCTCCGGTCTGGCTAGGAAATATGAGCGTTACTATATAACACAACAGCTTCATTGTTATTGTTAAGTATTGCTGTAAGTTTTTGGAATAATTTAATAAAATTGCATTTTTGTACGACCAGACTTTTAGACTAGCATTCGCCATTGTTATGTATGATCTCACTAGAGTTTAGAATTCGATTGCCAACACAGAAACAAAGCTTAGAAATGATTTGTTGATTTTAAATAATAGCACAACAGGTTTTTTTTTTCCTAACGTGTTCTATATTTCTCTTACCATAGCTCACCGTTTCACTTTCAGAGGCAATAGTCGTCCATTCGAAATGAATTACGCGTTCGTTTCGTTTACTTAAATTCGGCTGTCAGCGCCAGTCACCGAGTGCTGAATGGGACAGAAAACGGATCCATTTTGCTCCTGTCTTTAAAAATTGATAGTCAAAACACTGAATAGGGGAGAGTTTTTAAACAAAAGCAGAACATGAGGCGTTCTTTTATAAAGTCAGGGCTGAAATTTTGTACTATCTAATGTGATTTACACTGTGCATTGCATGAAACGATGTTTGATGGCGCAGTAACTCAACAATTTTAGCTCCATTGTTACAACAATGCAGACCCTAGCAACAATGGACTTGACAGCGTTCACAACCTTATCTACCAGATCAGGAAAAAAACATTTTTTACATACTCAATAACTAGTCTGACGTTCTTATAGGAGTGTGTTTCAACTGATGGTCCGCGGGCTATTAATTGTTGATTACAATTATGTTCAGAAGTAATTCCCGTAAATTAATTAGTTTTATCTTTCCACAAAATGGCGAAGCTCGTCGTTACATGCATTTAATTAATCGGGATTCTAAAAGTAAAATGTTTGAGCACAAAAGGAAAACATGAATCATGTCCTGGAAATGTCTAAACTGTCATTTTCAAAGTTGTTTGTTATACGAGAATATGTCACTGCTGGCTTAACTTCTGTCTTCATGAATGTTGTTTGCAAGTCTCTCTCTTGGTTCTGAAACATGCACTGCACTAAACAAGGTCTTGTTGAAACGATGATGGTGTAATATTTCATCTAGAATTACCTTTTCTTGCATTTCAAATGGTTCCACTGATTTAAAGGAAAACAGAACATTTTACCGTGACTCAAAAGTTACGCCTTCGAAATGTTAAATCAAACTTTCGAGACTTTAAACCAATAACTAGACGCCATTAAAGTACGGAGGTAAATCAAATTAGACCTACTGTCAATACGGGAACTGACTCTTTATGTCTGTGTGTGTTTTAATGAGTTCAGTACAAACAGAAAATTGAAGGCACGTAGTGGTGGACGTATCCCCTTTTCGTCAATATGTTTCTTCTCCGAAATCACTGAACGGATTTCGATTAAACTCAGTTTTGTAGGTTTACATTGGAATTTGTTAGCAAGACTGAGTATTGACTATGTGAGTGCAAGAAAATTATTTTGAGTTTGTAAGTAATTCAGTTGTTCAATTGAGAGCAGCACACCTCGAACAAATAGCGAATGTTTTTTAAGCGGTTAGTATTACGTCCGATATTTGAGTTGAAATCAGACCAAGCCTCGCCGTTCGCATCTCCCCCGATGCCATGTGCCATCCATCAATTTGCACATTCACAATATAATGTCAGAGCACTGCCACCCAAGAACGAAGCTCAAGAACAACGTGGCGTTGCAGCGGAGGTTGAGCACGTCACTGGAATCCGACACTGTTCAATATAAACAAACCAGAAAGTTTAATAATGCTGATACTACATTTCTCAAATGGGTGCAGGTTACATCTACTTGCCGAATATTCGAAATTACCAGAAGGTGAAGACAGGTCTGGGAATATGAAATGTCGAGTTATCTATTTATTTATTTTATTATTTCGAAATTAAAATGAAAAAGTGAAAATTAATTCCTATATGGATACATTTTTTGTCATGTAATAATTTATGTTTTCTGTGATTAGGCAGTCTGTTGTAAGTAGCAGATATCGTGAACGGACGAGATCTGTCAACGGATATTAAAATTAAAAAAAATATATACCGACAAACTTCAGAAAATGGAATAAAAGTGTAGCGAGATGATTTAGGTCGCGTTATGCAACAAAACTCATTTTGCTCATCAGTACGCATTCCGAATAATTCTTGTACTGATTATGGGTTGCAACATCTCGAAAGACTTTTTAAGTTCAGGGGCCGAACGTGCGTGTTAACCGTGTTGGCCCGGCTAACGTTTTTAAAAACGAAAATTAAAGGATCTTCTGTCTTAGTTACGTGATTTAGCGTGTTACTCCATGCACTGGAACACAACATTATCTATAAGATAAAATCATCCATCGTTAGCCAACTCTACAGAAGTAGAGAAGAATATTACAAGAACAGGAGGTAAAGAAGACTAAGAGAATACGAAAAATTAACTAGAGGAAAAGGGGGCAAGGATGAAAATACGGAAATAAATACGACAAATGTAGGGATGTGAAGAAATAGGAGAGACTTTTTTGCCATCCTCACATTTCCATCGTCCAAGAAACCTTTTCTCCTCACCTGCGTTTAAACGAGAAACACCACAGACGCGGTTAACAAGCGAGAGCCTTATTAAGCCTGTTTCCCGTCTGGTTTTTCTTTCAGCTCGGTGATCTGTCAAATCCAGAGCTCAGGATCCTCACAGACCAACTTGATAAAATCAGATATGGAGGTGAGTGAGTTCTACTTCAGTTAAACTTGTCCTTAAAATTCATTTTATTCTGACATTATCCAAATTTTAAGCTATAAATTCAGAACCGCTCATTACAGACAATAAAATTCGAAATATTTTAATGTTATCCGCATTACAAAGGCCATGTACGCTAATCGCGATTTCCGCACTGTTTAAAAAGCCTACTACCTTGAGCATTAGGATCGTGGGTTCTATTCTCGTTTCGTGGGCATTAATAAAATGGTCTTTGCGTTAAGTAAGACTGTCCAATGTGACATATTTTACATTTTTGTCAGTCTTTTATAAACGGAACTCAGATTTAATTAATAAAATTTATAATAATAATCTCTAAACTCAAAATCACCAGGAATACTGATCAATTTTTAAAAAAATAAAAAGTAGTCTCATATTAACACAGGTATATTAACGTATTCTTTTCTGTAAATGTATGGATGCTACGAGAAACATTTATCAAGTTTTATTTCAAAATTTAAGCAAATGAATATTCGTTTGAATTGCTGCATTTTCTATGGATTCTACATTTATAACCTTCAAACACGCGGTAATTAAGATAATATGTAGGTTATTTAACTGCACTTTGTCAGATACAATAACTGCAAATGGAGTTTTGGTAATAATTAAGAAGAAATTTAAATAATCTTGCAATAAAAAATGTTAACAATTAGAAGTTTCCTAACGTTGTTGTAATATATATTATTTTAGTATACTCCACTTTATGAATTTAAATGGGTCACTGAGACACTCTGTAGATATCTGATTATATCGTTGGCATTTATACAACAGGGCAAGAAATTGAAGTGAAAAGACTGTCCATCCGAGGTCTGCTGCCTGACACGGACTACTATATGACATATGACGGCTCAACAACAATGCCAGCGTGCCACGAGACTGTGACGTGGGTCATCCTCAACAAACCAATCTACATCACCAAACAGCAGGTAGGACTTACTCAAGATTTTGAAACGCAACCAACCCCCCCCCAAAGGGGCCCAACTGTGTAGGAACCTGAAGACGGAGATAGAGTCCCATCTCCGAAACGTCGTTTTACGTTTTTTACGTTTTATATTTACTAGACGATGGATAATATCCAAGAAAATTTTTATTCAATTGGCCCCCGAAGGGGGGTTGGTCAAGTGTTTAAACCCCCCCCATTCGGGGGGTTAGTTTAGTTTCTTACACAGGGGTTAAAACACTTGAATGAGACTAAACTAACCCCTCGAAGGGGAGTTAGTTTAGCGTGTTATTTAAGATTTCAAAACGCAACCAACCCCCCTTCTGGGGGGTTGGTCAATTGTTTTAACCCTTAATTCGGGGCGGTTAGTTTAGTTTCTTACACAAGGTTGGTTGCGTTTTACAAACTAGGAGCTCCGAAAGGAGCGCCCTGCTCTAGTTAAGTAATAATGCTAGACAAATGAAGGCGCGGACTCGTGTTTGACTTCACTGCTATTTCCTGTTAACCCCCAGGAAAAACATCCATTTAATGCCGAGGTATTCAGAAGAAAGACACAGAAAGATGCTGTTGGCTAGATGACGCCACAGTCGTACGTATAAGAGAAGCATTAGTTTCAGAACGATATATTCCGTCCGTAACATAGAAGATATAAATTATCCATATATTTCGTTACATCGAAGCTGGTGTCTCGTAACAAACTTTTAATATTAGTGTACTCCTCGAAAATGAAAATAATGGCTTCTAGAGAATTACGAATTTTAGAATGAATGACGCAACGTATGTAACATTATCATTCTACAGTTAATTTCATTACTACTCATTGTTTATTACGAAAATTAAAATGGGATGGAAACCGGTGAAAATTACAGGCTTGTTGATGTGGTGTGTTGCCTGCTCCATACGGCGTTGAACACGGATAATGAATCCCAACTTTACAGGACGGACTTCGCCTCCACCTGCCATGAACACCTTGGCGTAACCCCAACCCAGTTTTTAGGAGGGAGAAACAACACTGTAATTGCAAATTTCTGTCAATACTGCGCGCACCCTGCAAGTGACCCCAGCAGTATTTCGCAATATTCCATCTGACAGGGCAGGTGCTCGCACGGGTTTGAATTTTTCCTTCCAGTCTGGATTATAGAAGCCGCAACTGTTCTGCACTGGACAGCGTGTTCGGTGCAACTTGCAATTTGTTTTGTCTTCAGAGCGAAATGTGCCTGACGCTTTGCGAAGGGACATAACATGAACGCGTAATACGGAAGCTGTATTTCATGTCCGTCCACATGTTTCACTTATGAAAAGTTTGTGGAAGATTTAATTTCTGTTCGTATCGATCCAGAATAAGTTATAATTTACACGAAACACAAATTTAAAAAGTTTGTGCTTCATTACAGTACGATTTTCACTAATACCGTGGGCAAGGCCGTGGTCTAGGCAACACGGAGTTTTCCTCCGGGGGCTTCCCCGGTTTCTCCGTAGCATCCCAACAATTACTCCATTCACACACAGAAGAAGGCAATGGCAAACCACTTCTGGATCATCTGCCAAGAACGTATATGAACAGGTCCCAGTCCGAGAAAAGGATGGAAGGATCCTGTTCATATGGACCTGTCGTCAGACAGAACACTAAATAATAATAATAATATTTTAATACATATTATTAACTGACGAATTGTAGAATCAAAAAACCTTCTTTTCGAAAATGGTATGCAAATAATATTTATTTTTGTTTCACATTGCGAATTGTGAGTTACGAAGCGAAGTTATCGAAAGTATTAGATCTAGTCAAGAAAGTCCCTCGTGAAGATGGATTAATCTCGACCAAGATAGGGTTTAGTGGCTGGCTGTTTCGGATATGGTAATTAAGCTTCGGATTCCATCACACGGGGAGTTTCTTGACCAGTTTCCAGGCTACCCTGACTACGTACACGTCCTGACGATTCAGAAGACCACACTCGATATATATCACGCAGAAATATCTCAAATGTTTTTCTGTGTTGTTCATAACATCCTTAATAAACTAAGAACCAAACCAGATATGCCACTGTTCAGTGTTTCCTTTCGTCCTGTTTTATCCAGGCTTTGTTTCCGTGTATAACAACTCTTTTACGTTGGAAGTAATGATGTTCTCTATACGTGTAGAGAAGCAATTTTATGGCGGAGTATAAATTACCTCAGACGTTTCCGTAATCCGAATAACTTAACAAATTGTTTATGGTCTCTGACAAAGCACAGAGTCGTAAAACAAATGAATAAATCTTTCGCAACAATAAAATCGCGACTTTTAGTAGCTTATACGATCCTTCTTTCAACTTTACAAAGCCTTGCGACACTGGAACTGCCTGGATCGTGATGCCAGCCACGACTTAATGTGTTACATTCACTTCTAAAGGCTGTAAATCCCACGCCTTCCACAGAGATCACAAGAAATCTTTCCCTATCAAAACAGGAATTGTATAAGTAAACAAACTGACTTTAACACTGTATTATTTAATACACACACAAAATCGATTTATTTATGTAGATTATTTTAGCCACGGTGGTCTAGCGGTTAGAACGCTGGCCTTGTAATCCTGGGGTCCCGGGTTCGATTCCCGGCGGTGCCAGAATTTATAACTTGTGTTGGGCAAGGCCGTGGTCTAGGCAACACGGAGTTTTCCTCCGGGGGCTTCCCCGGTTTCTCCGTGGCATCCCAACAATTACTCCATTCACACACAGAAGAAGGCAATGGCAAACCACTTCTGGATCATCTGCCAAGAACGTATATGAACAGGTCCCAGTCCGAGAAAAGGATGGAAGGATCCTGTTCATATGGACCTGTCGTCAGACAGAACACTAAATAAATATAATAAGATTATTTAACGGCATTTTTTCATCTACAATTGTTATTTACTTAGGTTTCTCGGCCCGGAGACCGGCTACCCTGACTGAAATTTCCATGGTTTTCCTCATTCTGTCCACTTAAATTCCACTTTAATGCCTGAAATAGGCAACGACCGCTTCTTTCCACAATTCCCTTATCCCCTCTTTCATCTCAGTCTCTTTGATTTGCTCCACTTTAATAATATTTTGTGAAGAACATACCCCCCATGTCCTAAAACAGATTAAGGAAAATATTGCAGACATTACTTTGTTCGATTCTGTCCGTTTCATGCTCAGGATTGCGGCCAAGTGTTGTGCTAACTTCGTATTTCGTCTGTGCGTGGTCTATCTCATTGCAGGAATGTAGCCATGAGATTTATTGTTGGTAGCCGTGCACATTTGTGGCTAATTAACATGTAAGTGCAGGGTATCCCACCTTATCTCTGATGACGTAATAATAGGAATGCCTTCTGAGCGATTGTTATAAGATACGAACACTCTAGAGTTTATGATATAGTTTCGAGTCACGTAACAAACTTCTCTTCATTGCCTGCCCATGGGTTCGTCTTCTTGGTCTCAAGGTACAGTCTCGTGAGATACGAGTCACAGAGGTTTGTCTTTTTTCTGCGATTCGTGTCTTAGGTCAATTATGGCCAGGGTAGAATTTTCGTTATTTCTAAACGGGACTGAAGATAAAGCTGACAAGTGAGCGCATACAACCAAAATCATTGACCTCTTGAAGATCGAAGTTCTTCTAAATAGCGTTTTAAACATCTAGTCCGTACTTCAAAGAAAACACATTCCCTCACCATTGCAAAGATCAACTTGTTAACGCCGTTTGAGAACATAATTACTGCTTATTCTAAGAATAATATGAAGCACAAACACACTTTGTTGGAAAAAGAATTTCCGAGATCTGAGGAATATTTAATCCACAAAATGTGGATGTTTAAGACATCGTCTATTGCCTGGGTGTGTTTAACAAATTTGTGTGCTAAATTTTGTTTTGTTCCGTCTTTAGGTAATTGCAGGTCGTTATATGATTTTATGATAGTTATATTTTCGGCAGGAAAACTTAAATTACGATATTAATTAAAATAATATATTATAATAATATATAATATTAAATAAATGGGAATTAGCCTGAAATTACTTAAGGTAAAAACTAAATGAATATTGTAACTTCATGTGTTACTCTCAGCAATATAATTGTTGTTGTTTTTATTATTCTCCCGTTACGAATTTTGGAACGTTTCTTTGGTTCGTTCGTTCGTGGAATCAAGTGACACGCCCGAGTTTACCCGGTCTCTCATTTCTGTATTTGTTGCTCTGCTCACACCTTGTATAGTCTGTGTTCTAGACGCACTAAACCTTTGATATTAAAACGAGTGTATTAATTGTGTTTGACTATTTACCCGCTTGGCACTGATGGCGCACGTACTGGCAAATCTCAGCAGGTGGAAGCGACCAGATATTTTCCCAACAGCTTTAAAAATGATTAATGAAGGAATTGCATTTCTTGGAAGTAGAATGAAAGCTCTTACGTACAAAATGTAGCTTCGTGAGAAAATTCGACTTTCTCGCGAGACTTATCCCTTTAAGTGAACGCTAAGATAGTATATTAAATTATATCAAGACCGCTTCTGATTATTTATTAATCATTCGACGCTGTGCATTCTGAGCGGCCGACAGTGTCAGGATTTGAACACAGGAACTGCCAAATACGAAACAGAACTTGAACACCTTTTGTAGTCCCACGTTGGAGTTCGTACTAGGAATGTTACGTGAATGCTTTTGAAATGATCGCGTTAAGCTTTCGACTGTGCCAGCAATAATTACACTACATCATCTTCGCCATCAGTTTCCACAAACTCTGTATTTCGTGACTAATTTCGTATTTTTATTTATAAATGTCATTAAAGTTTGTACGTTTTACTTTTAACTCATACGTTGATTTCGTATTTAAGTTTATTAAACCTTGAGAAAAGCTGTTTTTAGTCAAATAACATTCAATTTCTCGCACTAATTTAATTCAATAAAGCTTAAAAGTGGATTGACCGACTTCTCAATTTCTTGCTAAGAAACTGCTGAAGTTTGATTGTGAGCCAAGTTTAGCGACGGACAGTAACAATTCAGTAACTTCTCCTTTTGTCGGCTGTCTCATTAAATCAATTTGAACGTCGTCACCACGCGCCGTGTGTCCTGTTCAAGGAGCCGAATTTCTTCACCTTGCGTATATTTTAAATATTAAGCTAATTTACTGCTCATCCACGCCTTTCTCAGTAATGAGTAATTAACCCCCTCATATCACCCTCCTAAGGATCCACCTACCCTTATTCATCCCCTTTCTTTATGGCGTAAGGCTGGATACAAGTCCATATATAAGATAAAATAAACCTAAAGGATACATATATATTTTAGCTGTGCAGTCGTCTGTTGTTTTTTGTCTACCTCCCTTTAACTTCTCATTCTGCTCGTGATAAACTGTACTGCCTAATTCGAATTATAACATTTACTGAACAGATACGAGAAAGTTACTTTGAATCCTGTAACCCGGATTTATCTCTGGATGGCGATAAAATTACATTATAAACAAGCGCCATTTTAAGAAATGTTTAAGCTAGCAGCTTCATGTAATATGAATGGCAATCCACACTTTATGAGGCTTATACATAAGTATAACAGCCAGTGAACCATATCATATTTGAGGCTGAATGTTTATGAAAACGAAACAAAATTGAAAGGTTTTTGTCAGCAGAGTACACAGATTTATTAAAATAATTCTTTGACAAATTTATTTGTTTGTTGTCTCTGCGTCCATTTAATGCGGGCACAAGTCAATATACTTTTGTTTCTTTCCTCGTAATACCCCATATCCTTATTCTGATACTACATCTTTCCGAATAATTTAACAAATTTTTAATTTAACTCCTCCTTGACAAGATGATAGTCCCTTGGATAGTCAAGAAGATTAACTTATCACTAAGCACTGTACCCCAGCAATTTATTTAATTAATAAACCTTCAAACAGAAAGTGAATGGGATTAGGCAGTAAGGAGTAACATTTCTGCCTCTTTCTCACTCTTTCCGCCGTTTCCTGTTCCCATGCTAAACAAACCTCGTATTCTTCTTCTTCTCCTTCTTTATCTTCTATTTTGTCTTTCCGGTTCCTGTACTGTAGCAAACAGAAAATTCCCCTGTAATATTTTCTCAGATTTATGACGCAGCCTCGTCTGCTCCGTGTTGCACACAGCCAGTAATAATAGATGTAAGTGGTGTTGTTACAAGTGGTAATTAGAAAGAATTGCCGTGATGTAAAATTAGCTTACAATGTAGGAACAAAAAGGAAAAGAAAAGGAAAGTAATAGAGGACGATTATTTCTTCACAGTATTAAGCTTGTGTCTTATGAAAATATCATACATTCTAAGTTACTACCACCTTGAGAGCTAGTCAAGAAACTCCTCACCCTTTTATGGAACCCAAAGGTTCATTACATTGTCCACAAAAGTCCACCATTTGTCTCTATCTTGAGCCACATCCTCCCACCCCTAGTCTCCTGAAATACATTTTAATATTATCCTCCCACCTACGTCTAGATCTTCCCAGTCGTCTCTTCCTTTCAGGCTCCCCAACACAACATTCTCTGCATTTCATTTATCCCCTCATACGTGCTACATTCCCCATACAACGCATGTAGTTGAAACAGCATCATAAAATAACATGATCATTTATTTAACATTTAACTTTAAAAGCTCATGGACGTTCAGTTTGTTAGGAAGCTCGGAGTATACTAAAAAATCAGAGTTTTAAAAACTGAAGTAGGAGAGACTACTTGGAAGACCTAAGCAGTGATGGGAGAATAATATTAAAATGAGTCTTAAAAATAGAATATTAGGGCTTGCACCGAAAGTCCTTCAGGTTATTCGTCACTGACAGGCTTTTGTGAGCACTGTTATGGACATTCCAATTTCATAAACTGCTGGAAATTTGTTGACTACCTGAGCTGTTGTCAGTGCCTTTGGATTATGAGCATGGCTGAAGGAAACTCAGCTTTAATCGTATGTCTAATCTTGGTGTGCAAACCGCGGTTCGCAGCCACAGAAGCAAGTATATATAAAATCAGTGTTGTACATTTTCGTATTTAAATTTATTCGGTAGGGCAGTAGAAGTTTCGATGTTTTCAACTGAATTTCCCCGAACTTAATTGACAGCAGGAGCCGAAGCAAATTGCGTGCCTGTTGAAAACTCATGACGGCTAGGTTGGTATTGCTGCTGAGGTGAAAAGGATGGTACTACTGGGAAAAAGCCAACAATTTGCTTCAAAATCGGACACCAAAAAATATATGTAGTTGTGGAGAAAACCTCGTTCTTCCTATCCACACGGGAGTAGGCTACGACGTGCTATTGATTCAAGACTGGTAGTAGCTTTATTTGAAGCTCTCACCAGAAGTCTGACTGACCACTACGAGTGCCTAATCTGAGGTACAGTCCATTATAATCCGCTTCAGATTGCGATGGAAAACATAAAGCTTCTTGAAAGTACATACTCGTGTGTAAACAGACTTTAATTGTCAATATAATAACTATGAAGATTCAGCTTTAATTCCCTTAACTGAATGTAATTATCTACATAGCGCAGTGTTTCGCTCTACAGGTTTATAGTTGAGAAATATTACTATTTTGAGGCAAACAGTGTTTTAAAAAAGTTCGCCGTTAGACACTTTTCCTATACAAATTTAATCCAGTCTCCATCTTCACTCGATATTCTGTGCGAGACATTTAGAATCTGACCCGTCCCCTGTTAATAATTCCAACAATATTTGGTGACGGGCTCAATTTACGAAGCTCCTCGTTACGTTCTTTTGTTTCATCGTGCAGTTATTTCTCGTTTCTTGAATTCGTATTTTCCCCTCACGACACATACTTCGGTATACATACACAACATGAGACTGAGATACACATGCTGATACATATATTTACGGGCTAGAAGACCTGGCTTCGATTCACGTCAAATGCTTTTCTCTTTTCCACAACACCGAGACCACCAGCTCTGGGGCCCACCCTCGTGTCTAAACGGTATCCCGGGTCTTTTATTTCAAGTGAAGTTGCTGCAGAGTGGAATCGACCACTCTCTTCCACATAGTGCCGAGGTTAAGAATGCATGGAGTTCTGCCTCCCCTAAGCCCACGTCTTTATTGCGTGGTGCTTTACAGGAATAAGCCTTATCTTTCAACTTCGGCGTTAAGATATATTTTGAAAAAAAAAAGTTTCATTCCAGCTGGATATTGGAATTATATATTAAACTATGAAGAACCTGGAAATTATATAAATATTATTAGAATATTGGATACTATTAAAAAAGTTTAAAAAGATTAAATGAATACGAGGCAGTCCAATCGATCAGAGACTACTGCTATTAATATTGATTGCTGCAATTACATGCTCAGAGATTATTATTTATTTAGTGTTCTGTCTGATGACAGGTCCATATGAACAGGATCCTTCCATCCTTTTCTCGGACTGGGACCTGTTCATATACGTTCTTGGCAGATGATCCAGAAGTGGTTTGCCATTGCCTTCTTCTGTGTGTGAATGGAGTAATTGTTGGGATGCCACGGAGAAACCGGGGAAGCCCCCGGAGGAAAACTCCGTGTTGCCTAGACCACGGCCTTTCCCAACACAAGTTATAAATTCGGGCACCGCCGGGAATCGAACCCGAGACCCCCAGGGTTACAAGGCCAGCGTTCCAACCGCTAGACCACCGTGGCTGCTCAGAGATTACTTGAAAATATATTAAGAACACTTCCGAGTCATTTAACGCTAATTCAAAGGTATCTTAATCGGAAGTATTGCAATATACATAGACGAAACGTCGGTAGCTTGTACAGACTACACGGTACACGTGGGTAACTTTAGATCAAGGACTTGTTATTAGGCAGTGTAGGATGACAACAGTAAGCAAACTTTTGAACGTCAAGACTACTTGATTTACGAATTGTAGCGAAGGAGTTGATTGGGGCAAGGGTCAGGTCGTGATGTATAGTCTTTCTCACTCTTTTTCTCTCTCTCTGCCGCTGCAGTACCGACTAATTACTAAGGAAGATCACCAATCAGATAGGTGGGACCCCTGAGAAATACACTCCTACCTGAAAACATTTTTATGTTTCGACATGTATTAATGTCGACAGTGATAAGCGGATTACCGCTTAAAAAAAGGACTTAGATTATCATAAACAGTAAGGCTACACATAATTTTGCAAATGGTTAAAATTTCATATGTGAAAATTGTCCTCAATTTAAATATCACAGCCGACAGCTTGATATTCGAGTGATCTGTGGATCAAATTTCAACCCAGACACCGGCTAACCTCAAAGAATGTCGTAGTTTTTCTCAGTATAGTAGACGCGCCTTAAACACCTCGGCGATCGCTTCCTTTAATATCCTTTCCAATTCATCATTCATCCTATGCTATATAATCTCAGTCTGTGCTGTATGGAGTACGTATGCACAGTGTGATCTCTGTTTCATTAAAGTTCACGACAATATCAACCGTAGGTTTTGCTGAATAAAGACTTTTAAAAATTCCAATTTCATTTTAAGTCGAATTTTTCTCACAATTAATTCTGCTAATCTTATATATTTTAGTTAACATACTTAAGTAGCGTTGAAGTAGCAGACACATCAAGTTCATGTCACAGTAACAACGATATAATTGCCGGGACATTCCGTATAGATGGCTTTAAAATTTTCAAGTTTATTCGTAGGTCATTTTTTCAAAAGCATAATTCTGCCGATCTGCTTGAATCTGAGTGACAGCAATCTGTCAGATTGAGTTTACGGACAGGTCAACATCATGTCAAGGTCACGCCTTGTCACGCGTGGTCACTAAGTCATCCTTCGTCACGTTACCGTTAATTTTGGTTATTTTGGAATACGTTAGATTAGCGTTTCTCAACCTATGGTACGCGTACCACTGGTGGTACACGAGCCAATGTTGAGTGGTATGCGAACTAAGTAAGAAAATCAGAAGATAATATTAACATAAATAAGTTTTCCATGAACGAATTTGGTTCAAATTTGGTTAAAGTAGAATTAGTGTTACTCCAGCGAAAAAGGTTTAGAACCGCTGTGTTAAACACTGGATTTGTGTCTGCAATAATTGCAAAGTTGAGTGAGGATATTTTAGTGTGTGAACTGAGCGTTGCGTTTCCAAGGTCTCTGCGTTGTCAGCACGAAACGGTCGAGTTGTTTATTGAGCCCGCTGTACCTGAGTTCGCTTCTCACGTTGTTTGGATTTCTGTCAGTGGAAACCGCTTTATCTCATGCTAAGGTACAAGCACGTACTCTGCTATCACTTGTTCTTTTTATAGGAGGGGGTGAAGGGAGACACTTTCTTTTCTCGGAAGTTCTTGTATGCATTACACAAACCACCTTCTCTCCTCTTCAATAAAACCGACTGTCGTGTAGACGATTTAGGCGTGGATGCCGACCGCAGAAAATGTGAAATTTTGTCTCATTGCATGCGCACGTGCAGTACATTCCATTTCAGTTGTTATCAGACCATGGTTCGCGAACCCCTTGTAATTTTCATCGACACACTCTCTCAATCTACGTTCGTGTTATTTCAGGACAGAATCCTGGAGAAAATTGTGCAGTGAGGAGTTTAAGTAGTTTATACTATTTATTAAATATTGTAGGGGGTGATAAAATTAAGTAGAATGAGATAGGTGATGGATGCAGAGATGAGAAATTGTATTAACGTTTGGTCCGAAAACCTGAAGAGGATAGATCAGCTAGAAGACTTTGGTACCTTATGTCCAGACGTTCTGTTGGTGTATTAAATTAAGGTAAGCCAACTGCATAGGTCATGAAATATGGTTAGTGACTATGATTACAATTGTTGGATTTGGAAAATTATTATTCCTGAAACATAATTACGATGTTTGCTTGGACAGGCTGAAGTAGTTCCTCAGAAGTCAACAACATTACAGATACGTGGTGAAATCTCGCCTATTTTCAGGCCAATAACAAAAGACTCATATTTGTAGTAAGTGGTAAGTTCGGTCTTATCTTCCCAGACTCACGACAGCCTGCATTTTATACTTAAGGCCTACGTCCCGAACAAATCAAATGGTTACGTCGCGAGAAACGGAGACTTCGTTCAGCAGAACGCGTTGCTATGGAACCACACCATTCAGTTCATTAGCCAGAGACTTCAGCGCTCTTATAGGCTGATAGCCACCGGCCTCTGTCGGAATGTAAATGCTGCAAAGAACGGTTTTGGGGTTGGGTGTCCTGAACTTGCCTTGTCCACAAAACTTACTCTAAGTGAGATGTGACCGTATCAAATGGTACATATGGCTGGAGACTTGGCGTCTAACAGAAGGGGGTATATCGCTGATGTTAGGGGATTAAAATGGGGGAGGGGGCAGAGTAAAGGACTCTGACGGGACAAATCATAGCCAGGAGCAATTAATTAAACTCTGTCGAGAAGGAAATTGGGGTGGTGTTGATGAGAAAGGGTTTGGACGAAGGGGTGAGGAGGCGGTGGTAGAAAGGAAGAAGGTTTTGGTGGATGGTGTTAGGGGTGCGTCGAAGGGGATGCAAAGACCTGCACATCCGGTAATCGGCTTAGCTGTTAGCTATCATCTGAGGGACTGTGATTAGGCGGAGCTCACTCAAGCTGTTCCAAACTTTTCGTCAATCTAAGAGTCCTTTCACCTTCACTTTATCATCACATCTTCTCTCTCTATCTCTCTTCTTCCTGTGACCTTAATTTATACCAGAATTGATGGGTAAAGTGGTTCCAGTACATTTCTGAATTAAAGCCTAAAGGCGGAACTAACTCTGACTTCACATTTTCGTTAGAGCAGTTGATTAACTTCAGTTCCATTTTGCAGTAATAAGCGACTTACAGCCAAGCCCGGTTTTGTGAAGAAGATGAAGTCTTAATGATTACGAAATTCTTTATTGTAGTCACTGGACCAAGGTCCGATGAAAACTCAGAGGAAATTCTAAAATT
This sequence comes from Zootermopsis nevadensis, assembly GCF_977971745.1. Taxonomy (NCBI): domain Eukaryota; kingdom Metazoa; phylum Arthropoda; class Insecta; order Blattodea; family Termopsidae; genus Zootermopsis; species Zootermopsis nevadensis. The sequence continues at coordinate 17,379,533 of NW_028259156.1, forward strand.
TTACATAAACTAGAATCTGCTGTTGTTGTTGACAGATTCTGGTTGCCAAGCAACGAAACAATAGTTTTTCCATTAGTGGACGTCCCAAGCAAACACTTCATTTCTGCGTATAGATGCATCTCAAGAATGGCAGCGAAGTTAAAGGAATATCACTGATGATGACGATGATAATGACAATTTGTACTCTTTTCTAAGACTTGATATGTTGGGTGAGATTTTAGTTTAGTGAGTTTAATTTGGCGTAATTTTCTGAAGCCATGGTTATCAGGATAGCTGGTTTCTAGAATCGATGCCGGTACTATCTACATGCATGGTGGTCGCTGTGTACGCTTACTTATATAAGTAAGGCCTTAAGTTATTTGGGTTTGATGGCGAGGAATGTGAGGGGCTGGGCTTAATATCAGTAATAGCTAGATATTTATCAATCGCAGTGTGTGTTGATAAAAATACACATTACGTGTGGCATGGCGGGTGAGGGGGGGGAGGAAGAGATGCCCCTGCAGTTGTAGGCAACATGCACATAGCAGGAAGTCCCGTCCGCTCCAAGAATTGGCCGAACATTGCGTTATAAATGACACAGTCCAAATTACTTGTATTTCGCTCAAAAAAATAATTCACCTTTTGCACTCAGGGTTGCCAAATTTACAAGGAGTGAAGTGAACAGACCCTGATAACGTGTAACTGTCTACAGATAGAACTAAGCATATGAACATCACACAAAACCATGTTATTTTCATAAGATACATATTTAACGAAGACTGTGGTAAATGTCACTGTGAATAAGCATAAATTCTGAAGAGATTCGGTGTTATTATGTCCCAAGTGCAATTATAGTTCCTTATCATAAATCCAACCTTAAACGCCGAACAAGAAGAGACTCGTGATTCATGCGGATGGTAGAAGGGCGTGGTGGGGCAGTGCTTGCAATTTGTACGGTTCAAAATTACAACTTCCAATCACATCTACATTTTAGCGTCTGGATGTCGTAATTTGGGCTTCGCCACGTCAGGCGTGGCATTGGGAGTGTGTGGTTCAGAACAAACGAAAATCATTGACTATCATTTCGAAGCAATTAGGTTACAAATTCTGGCGAGTTCTGTGGTCTGTCAGACTTTACAGCTGAGCGACGATCAACTTCTGAAGAATGGTTACTCCGTGGAGTTAGTTAATTAGCTAACAACTGATTACCTACGTCACAGCACCGAATCGTATGGTCATGCATGTGTGTGTGTCCAACAAGAGTATAAAGGTTTGCAGTTTTAGGTTATCACAGCGGCAAGTATAAAGATGAAGATGGCTGTCTTTTGATTGTAACGCCTTTGGACTTACAGGTTGATACCAAGGTTTAGATTTATTTTGCGAATCGTGCGAAACTTGTGGACACGCTGTGCGCAAAATTCAGATCTACTGAATGTTAAAGCAGGCCGTAAACAGTTACCGTCGTGCTTTTAGAGGGTTTAAGGAGACAGAAGGGACGTAATTTCTGACCGTGTGCAGTGTGATCGGATTTCTAGAATGATGGATTCGTGTCTGCAGCATCAGACATGTGCCTGCAATTAATGAACATCGAGTCCGATGAGGTATGAAAAATAACGAATTTGATTCACGTGTATTTGGAAATTCGTTCACATCCACGAGTCACTTGTTCGTGGCACGGGCTGCTAATGAAAAGAAATGAAACGGCAAACATTGAAGTCGATATCCATCATTCATATTTCCTGCTGCCCGAGGAGGTTACACGGTCAGTGGATTTTGCGGGCAGAAGTAACACGAAGGGTCGATGAAGAATTAGTCACGTCATTATCACTGCTTGCAATTTAAATCTACATTTTGTTCGGTCGGTTCATTGTGTTATTTCAGTTCATCTACCAATTAAGCTATAAACAGATCACTGTATGAACAGACAGACTGACACACACAGTTGTGGACGGGAAGGTGGAATATGGAAACCTCTAGATCCTGAAAATATTAGTATAAATTTAAAATTCTAATTTGTTTAGTTCAAATGGACCAGAAGTACATAATTTAAAACAATGTACAAAATTAAACAGTGGTAACAGAACACGTGTTATTTGTTCACACATGCACACTAATAAACCAGGAACTCGTTCACTCTGCATTTCTATTGATTTCCTTAATAAAACCAGATGCAGGTTTCCTTATCGAATTTCTGCTTGCTTCTGATTTTTCATATTTGTGTTAATCCAAATTCTAAAGATGTGGCCTGGCTCGTGTTTCATAGTGCATTTTGCCTATCTGTTAATTATCGCATGTGGTCATATGCCATGGTTTGTACGTGGAACCGGACACCCGGGGAATGATGGGTTGGGAGTGTAGAAATATGGTTCGAAGGCGGTTGTACTTTACTGCCGGATAAGGAACCAACTTATCACATTTTTCAAATTCAGGACAAAAATTCTTTGATGTTCTATGACCAGAAGCTCCTCGAATTATTATAAAGTGTTTAGTCTTGAAGCAATCCAATAAATCTACGCCAATCTTGTTCTAAACGTAAAATTCCATCGTATTTCTTTCTTCAGTGCTCCTGATACGACTTCATATTTGATCTTCCCAGCTCATTTTATTAATGCAGCCGTATAATCTCCTTGAGAAGGAATCTCGTCTTTATCTGATATAATTTCATTAAAGTTCGATTCAGTTGCCAGGGCAACGAACGAGTTAAATAAGTGCGACTGCACTGGCACTTCCTTTTGTAACCTTTTCATGACTGCGATACTGTGGTCTGTGTGTTAATCATCAAATATCACCAGATTGATTTATGGAATTAGCAGGGTTTTTCATTTCTGTTCCGGAAGCCAGCGGTGTGTTTTATGTGAGCCCGTCCACCGCCTTTCTGATTGTCGCAATCAATTTCTTTCACGTGCAGTACAGGTCTCCGGGATCAGGGCGGTCGCGAAACGATAATCCCCAGACACACTGAAAGACAGGACCTCCTCGTCTGAGGGGGTGTAACTTTTGTCGACCCCGGAAAAGTAAACAGACACATATAAGACGTGTTCAGTTAAATTCATCGGGCTCGTTGGGTCTAAAATTATAATATGATCAGTCTTTCTAAATAAAGTTCTTGAGACGTGTTAAAATTGTGAGGTTAGTGGGCAGATGAAAACAACACACGACAGAAACTTTGAACATATTTGAACTAATAGAAGACATACGATATAAGTAATGTGTTCATATTTGAAGAATGGAAGATTAAATACATATGAAATAAATACGAAAATACTAACAGAAACTTAAAATTTATTTAGAAAGACGTCTAAAGACGCTGTCGAATCATTTATTAAAATGTGTAGTCAGAACAGGTAACGATATTCAGTCCCTAACACGGACAAAGATGTAACGCTTTGAAGTGTTACAAGTCTGTTAAGGCTGCAGCAGAAATTGTATACATTTCGTCAGACTGGCCAACTTCCGTGTCTGAACCGCGACAGAACAAATTGTGTTCAGTTTCTAACGCTCGAGTTTACGCGTATTGGGTGGGAGGCAGAGAGAGAGAGAGAGAGAGAGAGAGAGGAAAAAAAAGGGCGAGCAATTTGGACAAGATTTATTCACGGTGTGCGTCATGATATGAGATTTTTATGCCTTCTGCTCTCCGTGATGTGATTGAAACGTGCAATTCTAACATGCAGAGTAAAAAGCGACCAAGTCTCAGTTTTTTACAGGTTACTTGTGCCTCAGATCATGTATCAAATTGATCCATCTGTCTGCAGATGGCATGTTCTACTGAGGAACTCTATCTATCATTTCAAATCTAAATCTGACAGCAAGTGGATTGAGAAGATCAAGTACTGATAATCTGGATCACTGACTGACGGCTCAATAATCAGGTTATCCGCCGTACAAAGAATTATTTTTTTTTTTTTTAGTGTTCTGTCTGACGACAGGTCCATACGAACAGGATCCTTCCATCCTTTTCTCGCACTGGGACCTGTTCATATACGATCTTGGCAGATGATCCAGAAGTGGTTTGCCATTGCCTTCTTCTGTGTGTGAATGGAGTAATTGTTGGGATGCCACGGAGGAAAACTCCGTGTTGCCTAGACCACGGCCTTGCCCAACACAAGTTATAAATTCGGGCACCGCCGGGAATCGAACCCGAGACCCCAGGATTACAAAGAATTATGGTATAAAATGTAATATCAGAACAAAGTGAAAATAAATACTGGCTGTTGTATGCATTTTCGCCTTGATCTGCCACTTCAAGAGGAGAAAGCAGGTAGAAGGTTTTAACACAATGTTGAGAGTAGAACGTTTGCGTCTGAGAAAGGTAAACTGAGAGCACATAAAAAATGAAGATCTTCCTTCGTACCTTTATACTCTTCATGATAATGTTATTACGATGATTAATGTATCAGTGGTAAGATGGAAATTGCATGTAGCACGCATCAGGGAGATGAGAAGTGATTGAATAATTTTGGTTGTCAGTACTGAGCGGAAGAGTCTAATTGGGAGACCTAGACGTAGATATTAAAATTGATCCTGGAGAAATGGTGCTGATTTTAAGTAGATCTAAGGTACTTCAAACTTTATCCCGAATTACCTCAATCCAGTCCATACCCTGTTCCTTTGAAACCCATTTTAATATTATCCTTCATTCTAAGTCTCGGCACCTTGCCTTCATATTGGCAAGTATCACAGTCAGTACTTCTGGTGAGAACTGGTCGTCAGTTACGGTGTGCTGTACTTAATTACCGTCTTGCAATGTCTCAGCGAGATGATGGGTTGTATTAATTAGTCCGGGAGCAGAGTGGCTCAGTCACCTCAGTTACTCGCCATGGACTGTACGACTTGTTAGAGGTAAAGGACTTTTCTTCCAACCTCCACATCCAGATTGGCTTGCAAGAGAAAATGAAGTATAAGAAATCCTATTGATCATATTTGGTCTGTATCTGAAATTTTGCAGGAATACTTGGCTGATTAATCATTTTAGACAATAAATCGTTTAGATTATTCACAAGGTTCCCTCGACTCTTTTAAATGTCACATCAGGTAGAAGACGCACTTCAGATGAACTCGGAACAACTGAAGATGGCTGTCTTCTGGGTTTACTAACGTTTCAGAAGCCCTTATTGCTTCCATCATCAAGGCGATGAGTCCTACAAGGCACTAAAATCCAGAAGACAGCCATCGTCATCCTCACCTCTGGTTAAACAAGTAAAACTTCGATAGAATATATTCGAAGTGTGTAAATTGCCATATGATTGATGCACATGATTTGGTTTCAAGTGGGCAGGCCACCCATTTGCATGGTAATGTACATTAGCAATTCGTTGTATGCAAAGTTAGAATGCACCGCATAACATTAAACATCTGTGTTCGTGTGTGCTTCATTTTCAAGAACACTGCGATCACATATACGAAGCAGAGTGATTACTATGGACATCTCAACACAACTCCGGTTGCCTCTGCCAGCGAAAGCTGTACATTATTCAGAAGATCAGATGTTTGATTTCATAGAGTTGTATGGTTGCTAACCGAAGTATAGTGATTGGGACGAGACCGTGCGTTCCGCGTCCGTTAAAATTAAGAGGCAAGTTTATCAAAGGGATAGTTCAGGTTCTCACGGCGGTGAGTGTAAAAATGGATCCTCTGGCATGATGGACAGTGTTTTTTTTTTTCTGTTAGAAATTTTCCGACGCTTAAGAGATCTTCATAATGGAGACGCTGGAAAATTATTAGACTACACGACGTATTACCCAGAAGAGAGTCGTGTTAAAATATTATGTAGGAAGTCTATTAACACTAAACTGCATAATGACGTCAGAGGCTAGTTTGCGTGTTTTCCGCACAATTTCGCCAGTGCTTAAAACGATATCCCAGTCTCAGTTTAAGTCACTTCGATCACGTGACATTAGTTCCGCCAATCAGCATTCTTAATCTCTGTGTTAGCTGTGCACTTAGGCCTGTGATGCACACAATATCCTAGCATATGCAGAACACTGGAGTGATTTATCATCTTCACCCTCTCTGTTTTTGTCTGCCTTCTCCAGCAACGGTGGAAGAATTCCAGATACAAATAATAAGCATTCCAGCTGAAAGTCACTCCGTGGTTTTGCTTTATGATTTATTGTACGTATCTTCTTGTCCAAGTGATCTTGTGTTCCTCCTCCACACACACCGCATCTGGACAGGTCAAAGGAAGTCCTGACTATTCATGTAACATGCTTGTATTTAACCCCATTCATTTGCAACAGGATGCTTCCAACTCCTCCTTAGGGTTTGCATAATTTTACCTCGGCTCTATCATTAGTGTGAATTCTAAATATAAGCTATTGAATTGAGATATCCAAAGATTGATTCTCACCAGAACATTTCGTAGTTTTTCTCCGTCTCACGTGATGGAAATTGGGCCACGAATAGCTTCCTTTCATTTTACTTTCAATTCATCATTTACCGTCATCCATGAGGCCGTCTCTGCACAACCAACACAGCTGTTGGATGGCTTTTGGGTTATAGCGCCGTTTAGTCTGGTGGAAGTCTACTAGCGTTTCGGAGGTCCTTTTTGCCTCCATCTTCAGGAAGATGAATCTCCGAAGAACCTCTGAAACGTCGCTAAACTTCTAACAGACTACACTGCGACCCATCTTCATATTCACTGCCTTGAGAATATTAAATCCTACAAGCCCATACAGTTGAAGGAGAGTCGATAAAAGTGTTAAAAATTGTCATTTGTCCTCCAGCAACATTCGGGTTTGACATTCACTTCGCTCGCGTTTTGTCTGTACTCCACTTTCCTTATTTATGATTTGCAGGTTTGCGGTGCTATAAATCGTACGTGCGCCTCTGTGTGTCTCCGTAATAATACTTGTACCAACTGACGGGATTTGATTAAACGTGGTATGAACATAATTTGATGAGAAGCCATTCCAGCTTTGATGTTATTATTGTCCTTCTGGGTTTTGGCGCGATGTAGTCTCACATGTAGATGACAACGTTTCGGAGAAAATTGAGGGCTGGAACTGTGTAGATGGAGACGGTAAGTTTCTCCGAAACGGTGTAGCATCTATCTGCGAGTATACACGGCGCCAAAACCCATAAGATCAACATCATCATCATCATCATCATCAAATGTCAAATTTTAAACTACAGCTTTGCACATTATCAGTTGAGAACTTCTGAGGAACGTAGACAGGAAACGTGTGTTAACAGGCATTTTAAAAAGATATTTCGTGGTTGACATGTTTTGTAGAATGGGAAAACACTATCATGGTTGCCCGAAATTTGTATGAGGCTTCTCATTTAACATAAATAATAAGCTACATTTTATTAATAATGTTCATTTTTATATCATGAAAGTACTGTAGCGAATTGTCATTTATATTTTGTTATTAAATTAATACCTTCGTTTTAAGGCCTTTATCGTGTTAGTGTTTTTCAGAATTATTTCCATTAATTTCACTGTTATATTATTTTACGTGAGCAATGAATCAATTGAGTGACATGTAGTTTTGGAAAAGCAATTACGTTAATAATTATATATCGAAGTTTCGGACAGCAGCTTGTATCAGTTGTAATGTGGTTTTATATACACCGCAAAAACATTTTTACACGTAAAGTATGGACGGTGTTATCACATAAGCACAATTAAGTTAAACCTAATTATGCATGCCAGTATATCCGCCCTATTCATGTCTGACAAACAAATGGCCAGTGCTCTATAAAATATTTTAACTTTCTTTGTCTCAAATACACATCGCATTTTAATAGAAGTAACGGGACAGATAGCAAAGTAAGTAGGGAAGGAATAAGGGAAGGAGGCAATGAACGAAGAAAAATGTATAGAGAAAGAAAGGAAGAGCCAATTAAATAACCCCATGGAGCAGTTTTCATGAGAAGCTAATGGTTTCGCAGCTACTCAAGGAATTCCACTCCTTTTATGGAACCCAGGTTTCATTACAGTGTACGTAAGAGCCTGCAGACGGACTGTATTCAGAGCCGGATGAATCAAATTCACACCATCTACCTTACTTCACTAAAATCCATTTTTATATAATCTTCCATCTACGCCTAGGTCTTCCGAGTGGCTCTTTCCTTCAGGCTCTCAACCATAATTTTTTACACATGTTTTTAGACAACAGCTAGGAAAACAAAGCTCTGAATTGCGTATTAGCTAGCATTCCCTAGATATAACCTGGCCTTAACGTCCTCATAAATGCTATTTTCATTTCTTACTAACGTTCCAAAACATTTTAAATTTCCAGCATTTTCAAAGAGTGGAAAGGATATATTATTATTATTTAGTGTTCTGTCTGACGACAGGTCCATATGAACAGGATCCTTCCATCCTTTTCTCGGACTGGGACCTGTTCATATACGTTCTTGGCAGATGATCCAGAAGTGGTTTGCCATTGCCTTCTTCTGTGTGTAAATGGAGTAATTGTTGGGATGCCACGGAGAAACCGGGGAAGAAGCCCCCGGAGGAAAACTCCGTGTTGCCTAGACCACGGCCTTGCCCAACACAAGTTATAAATTCGGGCACCGTCGGGAATCGAACCCGAGACCCCAGGATTGCAAGGCCAGCTCAGTAACATTGCAGTGCCGAAAACATAGTTTGAACCGAAGTGTATCAGTCAGGAAAGCGCCTGTAATTAATTAGTGTGGATTCACTGCTCTAACAAACTGCTCTGTTTGTGTCCCAGCTGCACGCGCTTCGAAGGCTAATGCAGGGGAATGGTGTCCACCCGAAGGCGCCACTGGGAAACAACTTCCGACCTCCTCAGCCGCTTCACCTCAGACCGGTCCGTACGAACATCGACTTCAATGTCAAGCAGGTAAACTCTTTCCTTTACTGTCTTGTTCTTTCTTTGGTTTTATAGCGGGTCAGAGTGACTGTGTACTATGTTGGAAATTGTCTACTATCTGACGTATATTATATGCAGACGACGTTTCAGTAGTTGGGCTCAAGCAAATTTACTTCATGGTTGCGCTGTCTAGAAAACGCCTTACGCAATCCACGTGAAAATACGTTTAGTCATATTAAAAATTGAAACGCTAACTTAGAAACAATAAATATTTTAAGGGAAATGGGAAATAAGTATAAAATCTTGGTTGGAAACTTTGGAGGAAGATGGGCGATGAAGCCCTGATGATGGAGGCAGCAAGAACTCTGAAACGTCGGTAAACTTCTACCAGGCTACACGGCGTAACAACCGACAAGACAGCCATCTTTTACATGTTAACAAGTCTACTAAACCGTTCCTTCGTTATAACAAAGGCGTAGTTGACTCCAGCTCGTATTTTCTATTGCACACTCACCCCACTTGGCATTACGATTGAAATTAATGTAGAGACGATTAAAACGTTATAAAGCCAACAGAATAAACCCCTCTGGTTGTGTGATTTGCTGGAGGAAATGGATTTTTGTTTAGGCTTAAAACACGAGTATTGAAAAGCGAATAGCCAACAGGTTATACATATCACTTTTTTTAGTGAATTCCCCGCCCCCTGTCGCTGTGTTATTGAACTCAGCTGCAATAAATCTCATTCCATTATAATGTTCAGCCAATATTGAGTTTTGTGAATATGACGTAGTGCATCAGACATTACTGCACTCTATAGGTCTTGGAATGCATCATTTGGCTTGACGAGGTAGGAATGGACGGTTAGCTTATTTCTAATTCCACTAAACAATTATAATTTCCGCACTGTTCATTTAACATTTGCACATGGTACGACAAAACGTGAACAGTCGTCTATTACCCAGATGTTAAAATTATTTCACGAATTTATTAATCGTGTGGAAATGCAGTCATGGCTTTATCCGCAGCTTAAACCACGTAAGAGGAATGTGTAGTGTAAATACAATTTTAAATAATATTGACGTCAGAGGTTCTTAAGCCTTTAAAGCTAATTAATAATGATTATTCAGTTCTTTATTTTAACATTCCAACTGAACAACTGCATCGTACCACGTACATAAATTATTTTACCCACGGATAGACGGTAGGCTGGACCCCAGAGGCAGCCTAGACGTCAGGAATCGAACTTCGGTCATCGAGACCGTAGACATTCACTTCACTGAATGCGAGAGATATACAGACAGACAGACATGGACGGGCTCATAAGATGTTTTCCGCTCACTTTCACCTTGTTATGACAGCCTACATCAAGTTACACATCCACACGAAAGTATTGGGTGGGATTGTAGCTTTGTGAATTTGGTCTTCAGATGTTCAGGTAAGATTCTAAATCGAGTGTCAGCAAGCATTTCTCGAATCGTTGTTACACTGAAACGGATGATTAGACTTCCGTGATTCATCATCCGCACAGTATGGACCTCGGTCGATGTCGCACACTGCGAACAACATCCAGACAAGTTATATGTCGGTGCCAGTATCGCGAAATTAAAATTTCACCCGACGTTTGAAATACAGAGCTGAATCTGGAGCACCAAAATTGCCTATTAATCGATTCCATTTATTCGCCCCGGGGCAGCAGCCACGGAGCCAGACTGAGTTCTGCTCGCTTGCTCTACCCTTAATTTGGTCCCTCGCCCTGAGGGTTGAGGGTGTTGACCAACAAAGTGCTGACGAGGGTATTTGGATATAAGTGAGAGAGAGGGAACGATGGGAAAAAATTACACAATAAATTTCTTGTCCATTGTGAACTTCTGAAGGAGATAGGTCCTACCGAAACGTCGGTAATCACCTGTAAGACTAAACGGACGCACGACACGGACGACTACAATTTAAATGCCCACCGCTGTGAAAACCTCGGCTGTCAGTTAACATCCGCAAGAGGATGAGATGGGCGCTGCATGTAAAACGAATAGGGGAGATGAGAAATGCAGACAACATTTCAGTAGGGAAATCATGCCGCAAAGCGACTATTCGGAAACACAGCTTAGAGGAGAGGTAGCAATAATTAAAATTATTCTTAAATATGAATGAGAGTGTGGTTAAATTCAATTGGTTGAGGGTGTGGGTTCCATAAAAGGCAGTGAATTTCTCAACCAGCTGAGAGACTGTCAGCTTCTTAAGTACCCTGCTCTTTTTTTCATAGTTCTCCACTTGCACGCTGTCTATTTCAATTTGTCTTTTCCACGGATTAACAATTTTAACGCTCTTTTCGTGTTTAAATTAAATCTCCAGCGCCTTCCTAGACTTCACTTTCTTCCTTATAATTCCATGGCCACCGAGATTATTATCACTTAACTGAAATCAAAATGGAGCGATTAGAGATTAATGTAAGTCTGTTACACCGCGTTTGGTCGATATCAGTCGCATAGTTTGTGAGCTGATACTTGCGGAAACAGAAATGGATATTCAGATATTACCTTAGTTGCCGAATTTCTTTCGAAGAACACCCAGTGAAACAGATTTCGTTTTTCAATTCCTATAAATCTTGTCTTTGTTGGTGACTGACTTAGCAACTACACTGTTTCCGTTTATACGCTTTAAGCGGCCATCTTGCGATTTACTTACTACTGGTGTGTACTTGGAAAGAGACATCCCATTTGTAATCCGGTTGCTATGTTAGTGAGAGGCAGCCCGGAGATAACATGACGCTCCATGCTCATTGCCAGGAAGCATAATAGTGATTGACAACTACCGCTCCTACCAAGCATATTTCGAACTTCCCATGGCGCAACGAACGACCATCCAGCATCTGAAGTGCCCGAGGAGCTGATGAAACCATCCCAAATCCCGACGAATACTTAAAATGATCGATTCTGCGTATAAACAAAATCAGTCACTGGATCACACACTTTCGAAGGGATTTCTTCGCGATCTAAAATATGTCAGTGGTATTGATTTTGTACTTTAGTGAAGAAGATAATACCGGGTGCCTCAACAACCCCTTTTTAAAGGAATTGGTAAAAGTTAATGATTAGTTATAGAACATAATTAAGTTTGTAGGCAAAAAGATTTATTCAGTTCGGAGTTTCGTTCAAACGCGTACAGCCATTTGTTTTTATCATTATTTTAAAACGTAATTTTTACCGCACCACACGGTATATCCATTTTACAGATATTACACTGCCGATTTTCGAAAAATGAATAAAGCCCAAATTCAGCTTTATGTGTACGTAAAGTAGGGGCCATGCTACACCAGTACGAACACAGAATATCTTGACAACTTTCAGCTTAGGACCCATGATATTAGGTTTAACCGAAACCCGTTCATTTGTTTCGGAGATGAAACCTGCGCGCACGGATGGATGGACAAGACCTCCTTTTCTATGTGCGCATTTCGCGGTCTTTGTGAAAGGAACTCGTAATAAAATAAGTTATTTCTTTGGGCTGATCGAACCGGTAACCAATTAACTCAATAGAGCAAAGTCCTTAAGAAGCTAATAGTTGCTCAGTTAGTCATGGAATTTCCAGTCTGTTTATGGGACCAGAATCTGCATTACCGTCTTAAGAATCCACTACCGACCCTTGTTCTGAGCCACATGAATCCAGTCTATAAAATTCCAACCTGTTTCCTTAAGACCTATGATAATATTATTCTGTATTATCAGGAAGGTCAGTGTTAACCCTTTGAAGCCGAAGTTTTAAAAAAAAACACTTGTCCATTACAAATATCAGTTGGTTATCGCCTTGATGATGGAGGCAGGAAGGACCTTTGAAACACTGGTAAACATCTACCAGACAGCCACACGAGGCAAAAGGCAGTTTATGACTGAGTAGTCTTCCGTCGCAACTGGAATCATAATATCGCTAGTTACACTCGGACCGTGTAATGTGAAGGTTGCAACACGAAAGTGCCATTAGATACATTTGCATATTGCATGCTATGTTGTGCATTTATGTGGTGTGATGCAGCCTCCGTCCCTTGCGGACTGTCAGAAAATGCAGTAGTTGTGATGTGATCGGCTTCCAGTCCTGGGTTCACTGTCTGCACGACAAAGTGTTTGGATGTGGTCATTTCAGAGCCAACCTCATTGCACGGTCGGATAAATGTCCTAGTCTCCTTTCTTCCTCTGTTCATCCTTCTGTCCTCCATTCCTTTAATTGTTCTTTGTTTTGCCTTCTGCTTTTTACCATTCCCATCTGCTCTCTTACTCTCTGCCTTACTCCCGCCCCGTCTCTCTCTCTGTCCCTGTTTTCATTTTAATTTGTCTCTGCTAATATCCTCTGTCTTTTCCTTTTATTTATATCTTTTTCCTTCGTTTCTGTTTTCGTGTTTTGCGTCTTACTTCATTTCTATGTTCCTTCCTCCTTCTCGACTTCTATTATATATTTCTGTGATTCCTTCCCCTCTCCCATTTACTCATTACGACTTTTGGTATTTGCAAGAAAAAGTAGGCCTATGATATGAGTCATCGTGTACTTATGGCCTTTTTCTTTGCAGGGGGGGAAATATTGCCCGAGTATGTACAGAGAAGTGTATTACAGAGGTAAGTGAAATTTAAGCTTACTTCTCCTTCTCCCTCTGTGATTCTTATTCTTGTGATCTGTTTTCTGCCCCGTTATTTCTAAATTCGTTGACCTAATCACGCTGGATGATTCCGTTTGTTCAGGAGATTTAGTCATTTACAGCGCTAACAATTATAATCACTCCTTTAAGCATAATACAGTAGATTCCGATTATCCGCGTTTGTTGGGAAATATACATTTTTCCAGATAATCGAAACCCCAGATAATTCGCAAAAAATAAAATAAAACACGCAAATGTAACAAATACGTTATTTAATTTAGAGACATACACTATTTAAATTTTTTAAAAATTTACAAATAACAAAGGATTTTGCATAAAATTTAATACCAAATATTTTTTTTAAATGGATTCCAGCGGGTAGTACGTAATAACGTATTATTGTTGCAGACTTCTGGTTGTAGCAGCAATTTATTTATGATAACACGTTAAATAATGTCATGTTTGTATTTATGTCTTTCGTTTCAAACGTTTAACTTTTACAACAGATTTTTTACATTAATTTTTAAATTTCATTTATACCAGACAGACCTCTGTTAATGTGCCCCTGGATAATCGAGAGACTATAGAAATAGCTTATACGTATATTTCTTAATTCTTATAAGCTTCAGACAGTCGTCTGGATTTAGAATTAATTATAAAATATTTAATTATTAAATTATCCTCCGCATAATAATACATATATAACTTCACTTAAACTCGTGTGGAGAGACTCATCTCACTTTTTATTCCATGGAAAATAATGGCGAAAAACGTATCTGTGACACACGAAACTTTTCACAGATTACACTATTCTTTGTCACAATTCAAATGTAAATGCTGTTAGCCTCACTAACACTTTGCTTGCTATAAGCTATACACTCAGTTTTATTTATGGGATTATTGTGAAACGAAACACGTCCTGCCATCTCTTGTTACTTTAAGCTAACTATTTTTGCATTCCATTAACTGGATCTATAAATTACTGTGGAAGTATTAGACTGAGTAATATATTTCTAATGAAAACATTAGCACGGAAAGAATAAAGGACAGAGTTTTAGCGTGTTCAAAGATAGAAAGTAATACCATTAAATACATATTAAAATTGTTAGTTAATTAAATTAATTTTGACACATATCAGAGTTCTCATTACAATCGTAGAAACTCATAGACTCCTCTCTCCCACCAGTTTATTCAAGTCATATTTGTTATGTACGTGTGTTATTAATTAGTTTTTTGTCTGTTTGTTTCAGCTAACAGTTGGAAACAGCACTGAACACTGAATGCCAGCAGGTTTCTAGATAATTAAAAAGTTTGTTTGCAAAAATAAAACTGCTTACTGTACCGTATATTACGTCAGTACGGAAGTCATATAATTAAAAGAGTCTACCTTCTCCATTAAACATATCAAGTGAACATAAACATCAAAGTGCCAGTGCTATAGTGTTTAGAACTGAGAAGTTATTAAATGACAACGTGATGTAGCATTTATTGTCATTGCATGACTGCTACAAGTGTCATCGAAAGGTAATGACAGTCATGAATGTTAGGTGACTGGGGGAATACATAAGAAGGTAATTAAGATTCAGCGTCACCAGACGTGGTTCGTGAATGTGACGCTAACGTTCGTGTGAATCAGAATTTTTCGCAATACCTAACTCAGCGTACACAGCGTTTAAGATTGGATTAGTCGTTCTACAATCTGTGATTTCTTATCATTGCGTACGACGGATTTCGCTGACGTAATTTTGTATTCGTTACTCTATAGATATAATTTATACGTGGCATACTTTAAATTTGTTTTGTATTAGTTAATAAATTATTGACGAAATTCTTCAATTTTGGACATACTTCTTAAATAATATTAAGGAATTTTTACCCCCAGCCAAAAAATGACTTTCTACTCTTCGTAAGATTTCCGGTTCTCACGGCGAATATAAAGATGGCTGTTTTCTGCCTCGTTCCGCCGTCGGTACACTTTTAACTGAATACGCGACTCTACAACCCAGAAGCCATACTGTTACTTCCGTCATCGTCATTTGTCCTTTTAATGATTTGTGTAGGTCTAATAAGGAAAGTCGTTTTATACAAGAGCATTACATTCACGAACTGCCGCTGTTGAACAACGCGTTTGATAGTCCTTTTTGTAAATTTGGAACGTTCGAAATGAGTACCATTCAGAAGCCAGCATGTGGACAGAAGAGGACGATGTTTACATATATCGATGGAAACTTTGAGAAACACAAGATCCCTAATAAAGTGTATGGGACACGGCTTTCGTTCCACAAACAGCCGGGCAGTGGAAGCAGCAAGAGACATGACCAGCCGATGACGTATTTAAGAGGGAATTTGCGAGTTTATGTTGCTGTGGTAAGCCTTCAGGAGGTACTTGTTGAGAATAATGTATAGAAATTGGTGGAAATGGTAGACACATATTACTTATTTCTTACCCGAAAATCACAAAAGATTTTTGTTTTTCTGTTCTAAGATACAAATGTTTTCCTCAAATATCTTACCAACAGAAATGTAGACCTACTTAGCTACAAATCTAGTCATTTCCTATCCAGCATCATTTCCAAATTGTTTTTATTTAATATATTTACAAAAATATTCCTTACATTTCTTATGACCGTAATTTCTTTACTCTCAAAATTTACTTTCAAAATTTGGCTTTACATATAAAGCGATCATATATCAGAAATGAATTGAACCGGGTTTTCTTTTACGTTCTTCCAGAACTTTCTATACAAAATTTTCACGCAAATATTTATACTGTGAAGGGTCTTCCTATATAAATTAATAGGAAAGAGATGATAAAACAAATAAATGAGATGATAAGCTTACGATCTTCGTGACAAAACATGAAAAGCAAACATAACCTACACAGTTACAAATTCGAAATATTTTCTTTGTGAAAAGAAATTTTCTTTCTTTCAACGTGTTTATTTTTTATTCCATTAAGGTGTCTGCTGATGTGAAGATGAGCTAACAAATTATCCTTCAAAGTACTGACCCCAACTTCGACGTATTAAATACAGAGTATAAACAGTTACGTGTTTTCTGAAGTAATTTACGCATAGAGTTTATAGGAAAACCAACAAATAGAACCTACAGTTAAAACAGGATATCATATCAATTGCAAGCCTAAACTGAGAAACTTATGGACTGGGTTCATTAGTATTAGAGGCTTGAAAAGTTGGTAAATTTACACATACTCATGATACAGTGTTAAAACGCTCAACTGAACTATATATATGTGGATATTTGTTGAATCACAAAAATATCATTACATGTGAATCAAAATTTTCATGTTTATTCGAGAAAAATCTGAAAATCATATTTTATTGCAGAATATCATGAAAACATTAGTGTTGATATCGTGCTGTTGCCTCAGAACAACACCCAAGACGTGTATTGGTACGTACTTTCGCGCACTGACGTTTTCAGTTAAGGTACAGTTATGTGCTGAAAATACTTTATTTCATATAGCATAGTATTTTACTGTTATTTTCTGCGTGATTCAACCATTTCTGTACAAAAATATATTTATTTTTTTCAGTTTTACTCTCCAAATTAGGGTACGCCTTATATTCAGGAGCGCATTAAATTCGGACAAATCGTGTTTCGGTCATAAAACCTTAGTAAATAATTTTCACTGACATTTACTAATCTTTGGAATTGTTATGTGCAATCAGGTTATCAACAGATATAATTTTCGACAATCAGCGATTTCCGAACAGTTGACGGCAATCTGAATTTCTTTATCCTTCTTAATCAAACAATTTGTCGTACAAAATAAATATTTGAGGCTTACATTGAAACACTAACGCCATATCGTACTGTTATATCGTGCTTCCAGTCTGCATATTTGTAGTCACATATTCCTCAGGTGCCTTTAGTCTAGATCGTTAACGAAGTAATTAAAAGTCGTAAAGGTTTCACGCAATGATTCACAGTTATTTCTTTTGTCAAATTACTAAAGGCCCATAATCAACAGACATCCAACTCTAAAATCTACACTTGAGAACATGGCCTACTTCTATCAACTAGAATGTACTCTGAAGGGAGTATCACTTATTTTCCTATTGTTTTCTCTCCGTGAGTTGATAAACAATCCTCTTCACTCTGTTATGAATCGTATATAACAAGGTTTATAGTAACACTCGGTTACCAACCACAATAGGCCTACATAAATACATAAAATAAGTTCTAAATTTTGCATATCAAAACTATACCCTTAAATAACATTGCATTCGTCTTACATATCACATAGGAAGGACGAAATAAATGCATATAATTTATTTAATACTGACAAATTGTTTCGTAAGATTTTATCAAACTTCCGTTATTCGGATGTATAAGACTGATAATATTTGTAAGGTTTTAGTCGTTAATTCGGAAACCGCTGACAAAAAGGATTACTTTGTCAGAGTTCATGTTGCAGCTTATTATATCATATTGTCGACATATTACGATTACCTACAAAATAGTAAAACTTCTTAAAATTAGAGCGACGTCCCTTGGAGCCATTTTGTTCTCCCATTGACCGATCGACGGCCGACAAATTAAGCAAAATGTCTGTATGAGGCATTTACCATTACAATGATTAACTGGTTGTGTAATAAAATAATTGTTGTTTGCTCTGAGAACATAATAGGTAAATTCAGAGTTATTAATTATTAAAGAAGGTGGTGTATATAGTTACCACTGGGCTTTAAAGAATTAAGTTACAGAATAGGGATAACGAGCTTTAAATTATTTGATAGTTAAACCAATCATGCGTTTAACTTTGCTCCTCTGAATGGAGGACAAAAATAATGTTAATGTTTTCTTAATGTGTAGCCATATTTTTGCTGAAGTACAGAAACATAAATCAGATTTATTTTAAGTCTACTGTTTAATAAA
This sequence comes from Zootermopsis nevadensis, assembly GCF_977971745.1. Classification (NCBI taxonomy): domain Eukaryota; kingdom Metazoa; phylum Arthropoda; class Insecta; order Blattodea; family Termopsidae; genus Zootermopsis; species Zootermopsis nevadensis. Next base: position 17,397,818 of record NW_028259156.1, read on the forward strand.
AATCGGTCAATGGAAATAATAATTAATCTATAAAACCACAGCTGAGTAAGCTTAAGTTGTCAAGAGATTTGAAGTGAAATTATAATCAAACTGATATCAATCAAACAGACGAAATAAGAGGATATTCTGATTCTTAGCGTTGAAGGGGTTACAATTTATGTAACCGAAGAGAGCTGTAATGCAGACTCTGACTGAATTCGCTTTTAGAAATTTATTTACGATCTCGGTCAGTATTTTTGTATAATTCTCTGAAGGATCACGATTTCTGCTGCTTGTTGCAGTAAACGAATAAAAATAAAAATAAAAGGTAACAGATGGCTATGATAAATTAAGATATATACGTTTTAACAAAGAAGAAACATATCATATTTTACAATCTGAAAAAAAATTACCCAAATGTTGCTGTAGACTGCTTTGCATATACTAACTCCTAAATGTGTATGAAAACATGTTGTTAAAAGGATCCTATTATAATACGAAGTGACAATGTTATAATGTCTCTGTAGTATTTAAGTGGAACTTGTGAGCAGCGGTAGTGAGACTGCTTCTTGTGAAGAAACTACGCATAGTTATGTACTTCGTGTCTCATTCAATGAAAACTAATGAAGCCTCCCTCTTGCTTTTTGGTAAGTTTTGTTACCAGTGAATTTTATTTCTTAAACCTTTTAATAACAATAACAAATCCTTTAAAAAGTGGCACATTTCAGGCACTTATGAGCGTCACTGACATTATTATTATCAAAATTATTTTACGTACACGAAATTAAGAGCAGATTATATTTAGCGAAAGATCTGAGCACTTAATCTTCAGAACTATAGCATTACCTTCAGAATTTTACCCTGCAAAGAGACCCGCTGGTGTAGCGGGGAAGCTCTAGATTCAGTCCCCCCATGAAAATACAGGAAAAGTGCCTTAAATTAGACCACAGTCACTTCCTTCCGAATCCTTTCAATTCACTAGTCACCACCACATCGTTCTACTCCGTATAATCTGATCTAATGACAGCACAGTTAAATAAACCACAAATAAAGGTACGTAACGGAGGCAGAAATGATGTTGTGATACCACAATGTTAGCTCTAAGAACAGAAAAGTTATCACTCACTTCTGAAATGCCGTTATGAGATTTCTGGTTCACTTAATAAGAAATTATTTGTGTTTACTCTCCAAGAATAAGTGTAAAATGATTATTTTTTAAGTACAATATTCCCCGCGCCCGCTGTTTACTAAATTCCCTACGCATTGTAAGTCTGATCGTAAAGAACGGCGTAGCATCTTGGTAATTAACTCGATATTAACTAGGTTTCGATTTAAAGTTTTACTTGTGCGTTTATTTAGAAATTTATATCCGTGAAAGCTGACACGCGACCTTTCACGGGTTTATGAGCCAACCTCTGTCGGGACCCGATTTATACATTAATCATATGTTTACATAAAACGTAAATTCGTAACAGAATAATACAAGATTTGTAGAATGGTTTTCTCGTAACATTAATCCTATAATTATGAAGACAATCTAAACCCACAATTTTGTACACAGCTGAGGGGCTACCAGCCTTTAAAAGAAATGTCTGTAGATTACTGCGCAGTTTTTGTAGTCAACACATTGGTTACGTTATCACGACCATTTTAAAAACTATCGTAAATTTCCTAATGTTCGCTGCCCACTAAGGTAAAATAAAATTCCAACATTAAATGCAATATAGGTTAAGTTATAGACTCCCTTTTAAGCGCACACGTCTTTCAAATGCCCCTATTCGTATTTAACAGGAAAATTATAAATTTGATTTGTCGGTATTAAATGTGTTAAGTTGGTATTACTGATATATCAAGTGCAACCATTCAGTAGAAAGGCAGTTGTGTGCGTAGACTGTGTATGGACAGCACTGAACAAATAAACTCTAAGGTAAATATAATTATGAATAACAATATTTATGTATGTAAATATTAACAACGCTGTTATGTTATCAGGATGCAAATATTTTGCACAAAATAACCTATCCCAAATGGTATTTATAACAACGGGTGTAGAAAAACCATAATGCGACTCATTAGACATGTTTACCCGAAATGATACATCAGCGACGCATTTGACAACGGAAGTACGCGGTTCGAATACCGCTCGGAGATGGCAAATATTTAAGAACGCTTGTTTCAACTGTAGAAATACAACGAGATTAGAAGCTGAAGGTGAATACAGAGAAATAATTTCAAAATGGTCACTTGTAGTTGGTTCCAAGTTAATAGCTCGCCATTTTCTGTCGTTAATTTAGAAATCCTAGCCACATTTCCATCTCGTATAGCTACTCCAAAATTGTAATTGAAATAGAATGTAATCATCAATCACTAAATCCTTAGAATTTTCTCTGACAGTATTAGTCACAATTACAACCTCGTTACGGAAGAATGGGGATGTTATTATTGGGGGCTCTTACGACCGGGGGAGGGGGGGGGTCAAAATTGGAGTAATCTGGCTCAGAGTAAGGATCGGTGGCCGATTCTTGTGAACACAATAATTAATTAGAATATATTTGAAGTTCTCGGGGCGACTAGTATGAATCTAGCTTCATCATCAATCAGGACGATGGGTGCAGTTAGCTTCTCTTAAACGTCGGTCAACATTTACCGGACTACACGCTGTTACATCCAAGAAGACAGCGATCTATGGTAATGAATCTCCTGGTTCCAAAAAGTTGATGAATTTCCTGACTAGCTGATTGAAATATTGGCATCTCAAGAAAGACTCTGCTCCATGCACTTGTCTGGTCTGTTGGATGTCTCTATCTTAACCGACTGACGACCCCTGTAGTTAAGCGTGTTGTTTGTTTTAAGCCTGGTTCACACCTGAGCATTCTGCCGTAACGAAACAAGAGATTTCGTGGTCCAGGTGCGTCGCAATCTGGCGAACGTCCACATTTACTACCGTGGCGTAAAGCCACGTCATTCGACGTTCGCTAAAAACGCCGACAGCCACGTAGATCCGGCGAGCAGCGATTGTTAAAGCGACGTCGTCCACACCTGCGAAATCGCTGTTACGCCAAGTCAGAATGCGCAAGTGTGGACCCGGCTTAAATCTCGGATCACTTCGGTCCCTTGTTCCTGTCTGACTGAAGCCTTCGTGTCGGGAGAGCACCTATTGCTCCTATTACTGAAATCGAATCCCCCTTCAATCGCATTAAACCAAAACCACACCGAGTTCGCAGTTCAGAGAGTGATATTAGTGCTGCCACAATATATACTGTAATAGAGTTTAATATTGAATGAATGTGCAGTCGGGTCAACCGAAAATAGAACACAGGATGCCCGGAAATTATAACCAGTCAGTGAATTGCTTATACATTTTTAATAACGAAATGAAGGGATAAAATTTGATATTTATAAGGGCAACAAAGTTTTAAAAGAGTACAATTTGAGAATAAAACTATCTTTATAGTAATGGATCTTTATTGCACACTTTATAAGTTAACATTCTGGTCAATAAATCCCCTGTCTTCATAGAACTTGTTCATAGCTCGGCAGTGGAATTTGTTCTCATCAAATTGAATCCAGGCCATTTCTTCACACCGCATGATTTTAAGATCCAATTTAATGTTGAAGATTGATATCTTCTGGGTTGTTGCTCTGTGCAGTCTGGCAAAAGTTTACTGGTGTTACACATGTGCTTGCTGTCTCCATCATCATGGTTCTGTTAAAGGCAGCAAGGACTACTGAAACGTCGGTAAATATCTACCAGATTAATAAGAGCAACAACCCAGAAGTCGGCCATCTTAATACACGCCGCCGTGAAAAATTGAAATCCCAGTACATCAGAATCATTCTCAAAAGAACAGTGTCTATTCTGAAAACCCTGTACATTTCTCTAGTGGCATGAATATGCAACAATAAACATGGAAATTCTGATGCTGTAGAAATATAAAAAAAATTAAATATTCCATTAGCATTTGATTGGAAATAGAAAATAGATGGCCGCTTTATGCATTTGAACCGTGCCACTAATATCATATCATTCCCACGCATTGGTCTTGTCAGTAGGCTACACTCGCTGTTTGTCCGTCATTTGTTTACAGTTATGGCCTTAACGTGTGTTGGAAAGGTTAATTATTATATGAGTGGATTTGTTTAAACTTCTGCTTTATATTAAAATTTCATAGATCTATGTACTAAAACTATTTACGATTATTTGTTTCAAGTTAATAACCCAAATCCATCATTCCACATTATTTAGTTCTGCAGGAAACAGGAAATCTATGTATGGTTTTGTCACTGCGTTTATATATTATCAGTTTAATAAAAATGTTTGAGAGGAAAGTTATTTGAATCTGTCCCCCCCTGTTCACAAAAACAAATTAAAACAGATATATTTCCGCAATGTTTGACTTGTTTCGATTAATTTATAGTTTTATTTAACAGCGCGGTCAGTGGCTGAGTTTTCTGCATCGAATTAAATGAGGAATTAACAGAAAGGGATATGGAAGGAGTCGGTCATAGTTAAGTGTTAACTATGAGACCGAAAAATTCATCACAATCCCAACAAATCTCTTCACTTTATCGTATCCCGTTCACGTCATAACACCGTATTTGCTGACTTCTGTATATAATAAAACACTCTCGTGGTCTATTAAAATGCTAACCTCAATAATCAGACGGTAGCATAGGTGGGCGGATAATATTAAAATGGATATTAAACATTTAGATTGAAACGTGGATTATAAATGGAACACTCTCAGTATATGGTCTAATGTTGTGGTCGTCTGAACATAGTATTTGATATTTGGATTTCAGAAAAGCGGACACCTTTATAAGTTGAATAACTATCAAGTTTTCAAAAAAAGTCTCTGCACCAAGAAGTTATACAATAAGCTAGTTGAAAAAAGATAGAAAGTCTTGACCAGGAATCGAACCACTGCCTTTCAATTCATACGCGGTCAGTGACCTCTCATTGTTTATAATTTAGGGTGAAATGGAGCCGGTGAGAAGAAATTTCTTTGAATCGAGTGAGAAAACCATTTTTTTCTAACAAGGTGATCGCGGGCTGGTGGACAGATTTCGTGTCGAGGACACCAGAGTGAGCTGTGAATCAACACTGCGAGTGACCACAAAATCAGCCAAACAGTGGAACGAGCGGACATTTTGAACGAAACGCTGAGTGGCTCAGTCGTCAGCAGTACACGTGGGTATCTGTACAGTCTGTCCAAGATGTAATAGCCAAACGTCTGTCCATCCGCCCTAGTTATAATAAATGCCCTCAAAAATAACTGCCTCAATTATCACGACCCTTTTGATGGATGCAGGAGGTACCTCTGAAATGTTAGTAAACTTCTACCAGACAACACAGCGCTATAACCCAGAAGACGGCCGCCTTCAACTCAGAACCAAGCCCGCAAGAGTTACGTGCATAAACGGGACATGAATCGATCAATACACCGAGTGGCAAAATTTCACGACTGGTGGGAACTTTGTTTATTAATCACCCTGTGGAACAACACGCGGATCCATTTAACTGCTGGGGTACAATACAACTGCTTCATTAGCCGCCATTATAATAACTATTCAAAAGGAAACTACAATAAAGGGGGACCTGCAAGAGACATACAGCGCAGAGTTTCGTAAATGAAGCTAAGATTGATTGCCAAGATTTACTTGTTTGAATCTGCTGGGCTTTGAGAAGGGCATAAGTTGAAGACAGTGGATTCTGGCTGAACACCACCGTCCTGTGGGTACTTCAGAAACAGGAGATATATGAGTGTCCTACCCCTACTTAGAGTACGCATAAGTAACTACCTCAAAGAGAGAAGAGCATTTCTTTGGAAGCTAATATTCACTCAGGCAGCAAACAACTTCGCACGCCTTTATGGAAAGCGATGGTTCATTGCCGTACTCACAAAAGGCCACGATTGGTTTCTATCCTGACCCAGATTACTCAATTCCACACCGTCACATAATATTTAATATTCGTGTCAATATTATCCACCCATCTACGCTTTGGTTTTCCAAGTTTTTCTTTCCTTCGACTTTTTCGACTGAGATTTAGACTGTCCGTACACCTTAATGGGTGGACGAGACAAATTGCCTCGAGAAAAACATGGCACCCTATTTTATCAGTCATGAATAAACATGGAGGGGGAGGAATTATATATCAGCACCATGCGAAGAAATTCCTTGTGGTCCGACCTAACCAATTACGGAAAGTCATTCAAATACCACGTGGCGTCGCTTAATAACTTAAAGCGCAAACCTACCTTACGTTACCTCAATCAGTTATGCACGCCAATTTCTTTAATACAATTTGCCTTATTATCGTACGATTGCGCATGAATACATTTCACCGGTGGTCGCCCCCATGTTCGAATTTTAACTGACACCTTATACATAAGCACTAGGTGGACATTTTATCGCCAAACCAGCTTTCATAGATTTCTCCGTGAAGGTTCAAACGCAATGCGATAAAGTTCATCAACGGTTCTACCACTCTCAGACCGCAGATAAACAAAACACTTCCTTTTTTTTTGGTTTTCTTTTGTTAAATGATGCTGAAAGGGGGGGTAATTATTATCTGCACGACATGACGTTCGATGAGGTTCGCCCCGCAGGATTGTGTGGGCTGGGGGTGGGGGTTATTTCTGATCTTTTGAAGAGAGGCTGTGAGGCTGTATCTTCACCTGAATCAGCCAGTGGTCACCAGGTAACCAAACCTCGCTGTGGCAGCTAATTGCCTGACGGATTGAACATAATTAGATTCACCGGAGTGTCTACTGTGGCAAAGCAGGGCACAATGAGACCGCAGTCCACTTCAGCTTTCACGTGTTACGTACGGGGCACATAACTGAGATGCAGAGAGGGAGTCACACGGGCGTTAGGTGGAGTACGTAATGAGGGGCTTCATTAATTCTTATATTATTTGCCTTTTTCAAGGATTAGGTCCTCTAGCCTGTTCCGTCTTTAACCTTTTAAAGCCCAGTAGGAGCTACATGCAACACCTACTTTAAGAATCAGTAACTGTGCATTTTGTGTGCATGAGTATTGTATTTACTTAAATAACGTTAACCATTTGATTTTTGTGAAGGTTAAATGTTGTGTTTTCTTTGCGGTAAGGGCCGAATTGTTAAATATAATGTAGGCGAGGTTCATTTAATATATCTTTTCGTCTTCTCCGCAATCTTTCTATTCCTCTATGTTCTTCCCGTTTGTAATTGAAAAGTGTATTTTGGAGTCTTTCTTTGTCCATTCTTAATATGCATTCGTACCAATTTTTCTTTAGGTTTCCATTTCCTTACTCAAAAATAGACGTTTAAATATTTTAGTGCATTTCTATTTCTCTTAATATCTACGAGGTAAGATCCAACCAATGATTCAATTAATCTAATTTTTAGCTCACTAATCGTTCTGCTGTCTCGCCGATTCTTTGTCCAGTTAATATTCAATTAATTTCAACTCAATTCTTTAATAAGAATAAATAAAGGACGATGATATGGTTTAGACATGTAGAAAGTATTGTGAAGACGAATGACTTGTTCATTGTTATTCCAGCTAATTAGATAAAAAAAATGGAATGGTAGGAGAATTGAGCAATTTTCATAAAATGAGCTTAATATTTTCTCCTCATTACGTAATAGTGTCACGTTTTTTTTTTTTTTTTTTTTGCTTAATAGAGGTGGAAGTGGATGAGACGTGCAACATGTATTAGAAACATGAGAAATACATGCAAACGTTTGTTCGAAGAACCTAAAAATATATAAATCTTTGGAGGCGTAGGAGTGAATGAGAGGATAATAATAAAATTGATGTTAGATAAATAGAATGTGGTGGTAGTGAAGAAAACGTGTAGACGGTAGATTATTGTTCTCGGTTTTTCGTGGCTGGAGTTCAATATATGACATCGGCTTTCGAGTGAGAACCGAGTCGAATATTTGATGTTAACCAACGTTTCGGCAAGCATTGCAGTTGCCATTTTCAAGGTGGGTATGAAGTGTGATCAGTTCTGGGGTCTTATAATAAGGCAGGCAGTGAGTGGCGATATAAATTTGTCGATACTGATTGATGAAGCGGTGGACGGTAATTTTTTACGAATAAGGAAGATTACCGCTGTGCTTATCTAACACAGCAGACTGGTAATGCAAATGAACCTAGTAACAGCAATACCATGGGCATGTCGATGATTTTATCGTGTTCATAAAAACGTAGAGCGCTGTTGTGTGGGAGGGGAGGGGTAGTGTGGGGTTAATGAAAACCAGTAGACGTCCAATTTTCTGCACCGCTGCGTGTACTTCGGAAAGATTGACTCTACTAGTCATGAGATAGTTAAACGAGAGCGGTATAGGCCTTATTCCTCCGATAGGAGGGAATCACGGCCGTGGGGTGTTTTAACAGTTAACGTCCTGATGTTTGTCTTTGTGTCTTCGTCCTAATACTCCTAACACTATTCAAATATCTTCGCTTTATGTCCATATTAACATAGATTTATATGCCAGTCCAACTTTATGGAGCATCGTCTTTCTTAAGAAGTTAGTAATCCACTCAGATAGTAAAAAATTTTCCTGCCTTTTATGGAACCAAAAGAACCCGATTCTGGACCCATCCATAGCCAGATGAGTTAAGTTCACATTCTGTATCTTTAAGGTCCATTTTAAATTATCACCACTCTCACGCCTAGAAAAACCAAATATTTTGCCTTCATGAAATTTCTTTGGAAAAAGACAATTCACAGTTGGGAGTTCTGGCATCGATATTTGATCTGTGTGCAAATGAAGCACTCATGTTGACGCATTGCGTCGCCCTCAATTGCACTGATGTGACATATCAAGTGTCACCGATGTCACATCAACGAGATGACGCAGTGTCCTACGTCCTGCAGGGCCATAGAAACTGCTCCGTGCACTTTTGATGTAGCACTTCACTTCGCTGAGTTGTGAATTGTACAGACAACGAAAGAGTATACTTGGACCTAAGCGGGACGAAGTGACGGGAAAATGGAGAAAATTACATAATGAGGATCTCCATAGTTTGTACTCTTCACCATATATTATTACGGTTATAAAACCAAGAAGTATGAGATGGGTCTCACATATAGAGCGCATGACAGAGATGGAGAATGTCAGTTGAATAGATCTTTCGGAAGACCTAGATCTAGATGGGAGGATAATATTAAATGGACTTTAAGAAAATTATGTTGTAGGGCATTGACTGCATTCGTTTGTTTCAGGATAGCAACTGACGGTCTGCGAATATAGTAATTTACTTAGTTGGTTAGTTAACAAAACGTCGCCTCTTAACGAGCTTCGTGAACAGAGTGTTACAAGGAATCATGAGAGAGCTGGGAAATTCGATTACGCATTGCCGAGAAAATCCAGTTTAATCAGAAAATTGAGTTTTAAAAGTCTTTTCATCCAAAAAGAGTTTGTAGTTGTTTTCATATGTAATTTTCTAACCCTCCATTTTATTTTGCAAGATCTCGAAGCGTCGTATCAAGAGTTTTACAGTACAATGTGGTCTGCATTTCTGAACAGGAAACTGCATATACATCATCATTAGAGGGTAGATAGATCTACCTAGTAACCCTTGAACCCAAGGGAAGGAAATGGAATATAAGGCAGAAGACTTGCTGCTGGGGGGGGGGGGATGGGTTAGTTTCCCTCCATTTAATAAAAAGCGCGCGATATTTCCTGGACGGCCATCTGCCGCCTCCCAACCAGAGTAGAAGCCTCGACATCGTAACTTGGGAGGAATCGGTTACCGATAAACAGACCTCCTCCAACCCACTACCCCTAATGGACCAGATAAATCTACCTTTCAGTACACATCTACCAGTAAACCCTGATGGAAATAAAATTGGTTTGGGGTGGTAACGTAGGGGTGGGGGTGGATTACCATCTTGGATCGTAAGTGCACATCACTCAAGAGTTGGGTATCGAAACACAGGTTTCACATCTAAATCTATCGAGTGCATTATATTCCTCGTGAAGTAGGGTATAATTATTATAAAACCGTAATGTTTTAATTGCCCTGAGTAATTTAGATGTCAAACTCTGCGGTAAATAACGTCCAGGCTGTAGTCAGTCACTGTACTGACTTAGGTAATGCAGTCCAAAAAAAAAGTTGTTTAATCATGTCGAAAATTTGCATAATATAATGTGTTACTAACTGAAAGTTTTCTAAGATGGAAATGAGTGTTGGGTGGGCTAACCAAATAATTACATTGTCTATTAATGAGAGTCGTTTGACTTCACTTATTCCAGAGAAACCGTTCTGGCATTGTGTTCTGAAATACAGAATGCCCTAATCTGTTACATAGGCAATCCCACACGGAAATCTAACATCGGCCAAACACCATATGTTGGATCTCTCATCTTTTATTCCACACAACGGATCAAGCGTACAGTCTCTTTATAGAGCAATGGGCCACAAATGTATCAATAAACCGTGATTGTTCAACTTCTCAAGTCCGGGAAATATTAACACATTTCTAGGCAGATTACATGCCCAAAATAAGTCATTTTTCCTAGTAACTTCGTTTTGTTGGCACGATTTGTTGATTTTGGCTTATTTAAAGATTTTTTCCAGCTGGATTTGATAGTGTTCTCGGATATTGCTCCGTGCAGTCTTATAGAAGTTGTCCGACGTTTCAGAGTTGCTTTCCTGATGATAGAAGCAATAAGCCTTCGGTAACGTCTGTCAAATTCTACGTGACAACATGACACAATATTATACCAGGCTGTCAATTTCAAACCGTCCGCCGTCAGGACGTTAAATCTTACTTATTCTTCCTTGTAAAAGTTATTTTAAGCCAATTTTAATGTAAAACCCAACATCTTAATAGAAGGAACGGGAGAACCATGAAATCCTTAGTCCCTCCGTGCAAATATTTTGATGGCACCTTAAATTAACCCATTCCCCCTTCCTCCCTCTGTTCCTTCCATATTCTTCCCAATTCATTATTCATTAATCATCCTGTTATTCGACTCTATACATTTTGATATTTTGACAGCATCGTTAATTAAAATGTAAATAAATAAATAAAATGATTAACTAGTCATGAAAAGCCGTTATCGTGAGTTGGGTGGGGAAAGTAGAATCTAGTAGGACTAGTAGGATTCATTTCTACATTTCACCTAATTATAATGAATTAATCGACAATTATTAGATAGACAATACATGCAGCACGCATAAAAAGATCAGACTGATGCTTAAAGTATAAGATAATATTAAAAAGAATGTACAGAAACTGGATTTAGAGTGTGTAATAGTTTAAATAGACTCAGGATACGATCCAGTATTGGGTTTTTTTGTGAATGAAATAATGAACATTTAGTTGCTATAAATGCGAGGAATTTCTTAACCAGATTTACAAGTATCAAGTTCTTTAGAAAATTTCCACGTTCCATGAACCTCCTGTATAGTATCTGTACCATTGATTAGCTTTATTTACAAATGTTTCTATCTGCATTAAATTGAACTCAGAACCTATAAATTACGTAAATGTCGCAGTGCGCTTATTTAAAAGTTACCTGTGTTTCGTACTTCATTACGTCAGTACGCACTCACGTCACATTACGCCATAGTTACAACGATCATGCAGGTCTCCATTTTCGTTGGAATCAATTGTACCGAAGAATGTTATCCCACAGAATCTACATACGCGCCCCAAGACTTTCCATAACATAACACTTCCTCAATACATGCGCTGGGCTAATGCAGACTATGAAATATTGCTGCCAGGTTTTTGAATAACAAGAAGACACAGAGAAATGAATGGAAAGAAGGCTTTATATGGATTGCATATTTGTAAGGTCATGGAACTGAATCCCACAAGATGTTTTCTAGTCCGAAGAATAAGGGAGGATTCTGAGAGGATTTTTTTTTTTATCTACTTAACGTCTGTAAGTATTCCTGACAAAGTCTGTTTTTCTAGCGCAGTATATCTGGATTCTGCCCTTTTCATTCCAGAGATCCTGGTTGTAGACCAAAGTGAAGGAAGCTTTGGGTGGTTCTAAAAATGGATAAGTGATTAACCTTGCATAACTCACCCTTACCGCCCACTTATGAATGACCGAGCAAGGGATGAGGCAGCACTTCTCCTTCTTTTCCTTCATCAATGCGATGTCCGATTCGGTTGTTGGTCAGACCAGTGATTATCCTTCCAATTTCTGCAAATTAATAATAAAATAGTACATTTAAATAGGCCTTGGTGTACTTTTCAAAATACATCCTCACGACCCATTTGATACTGTATATCCTTAGTAGTCTAAAAAGCGTTGTTAAACTAAATTAAGGTTGGTCTTGTCATAAAATAGGTCTGCATACCGGATGAAAAATTTCACTAGCACTTTATAACGTAAAATAATGTTAGTTAAATTTTAAGTTCTCGCGGCGGGGAATACAAAGATGGCTGTCTTCTGGGTTGTAACGCCGTGTAGTCTCGTAGACGTTTACCGACGTTTCAGAGGTCCTTGTTGCCTACTTCATCGCTCTCCTATTTCCTTCAAGGTCTCTCAAATATGCTCTTCTCATAAAATTCCCCTCCAGAATTCTCTACACATTTCTTGTTTCTCCAGTCTTATTCATGTGTCCAGCCTATCGTGACCACTTAGATTTCATTACGTTAAAAATACTAGGTCACTTGAAAATTTGCCAAGTTCCTCGTTATGAAAGTGGCCTACCCTAAGTTACTCATTCACTACATAATTTAGGTGTAACTAATTTCTTTAGCACTTTCGTTTCAAGAATTGTAACTACGTTCTGTAACCATAAAAGCAAGTCGATATTTTTAATATCCCGGTGTTCAGCGTTGCGAAATATAGTATTAAATTTTCGAACTTAAGAAGAAAAGGTCTATAATTTTTTTCCTTAATTTCACCATGAATCTCGATTCAAAATTTTCATACCGAACAAGAAAATTGTCTTTAATTTATTCTTCCCCTAATTTCAGCGTGAATATCGCTCTTATATTTTCAGACTTAATAAGAAAAATTTCTTTAACGTAATACTCTCCTAACGTTATCTTGAAGCTCGTTTATAAATTTTCAAACTTGTTAAGAAAATTTTCAATAATTTATTCTTCTCCTACATTTACCTTGGTTATCGTTTCTAATTTCTTTTTATTTATACTTAATTTATATATTATGAAACGTGAGGTTTATGTAAGTGTCTTTGTTCCTCCTCTTCCGACTTCGGACAAAATGGACGATCTTCAGAGATCTTGTTTTCATTAAGCAGATTAGTTTAATAAACACTTTTAAGCTTATTCCACCAATGTCACATTCATTACTGGGTAAGTCGTGGCGTCGATCCATTAGCAGGAGCGACTCTTGGCTCTAGACGCATCTCTTGTGGTTCTTATCTAAACCTCTTGACTGCAAAACTGGTTTAAGGTCCAGCATACATTCCCGATATTATCACGTGTAAAGTGAAGCAATCCGACTTCGTCTTTGCAACTCACATCACGTATTCTGCGACTATATTTATAAGAATGTTAAAAGAGGTAATTTCACATTGCTTTTCAGCATAGTGACTACACCGTGTGCCACAGGGCAAAACTTTTCTCTTCGTTACGACACACAGACCGGTTCTGGGACCCACCCAGGCCTTTGTACAGTGAGCACCAGGGTTCCTTCCTCGGAGTTAAAACGCTGCTGGGACTAGCCACTCAACTGTTTGTAATGCTGAGGTTAAGAACGAGTGGAGGTTTACCTCCAATCCTCCATACTTCTGTGTTGTAGTGTTCAGTTAAGCACCGGGGACAATTTCACACCATTCTTAAAAAAAAGGATTTTTTTCTGATACAGACAGTTTTCCGTCTAATTCAGACACATTCATATTGTTTAATTTTGAAGCACGAAGACTGTCGCCTGTTCGGCAAGCGCGAAACGTCTAAATGTATCGCCAACGCCTACAGTGAATTTGAACCTATAAATCAGATTTTCTTTCGTCCAAATTGGGCTGCCCTGTCACTTGAGCCGCCGTTGCACTTACATCAGTGGTTATATTACTGCATCTCTGGGAACTCTGAATAATAATCCGACCCCAACTTTACTCTCCCGCGCCTACAAGTTTGTTCTCGCCGATATGCACCTCCAGCCACCCACATCGTGAGGTTTGCATCTGTCTCTTCTCTCGCGGCGATAAACATCATTACTACCTCAACAGCGACTAGTCACAGCAAACACTCGTTTGGCCCCTGTACCCCTTCTGATCAATGATTTTCAGGGCCGCTCCAAATGAACCACGAGCTTAATCAAAAATTCTTAGTAGTACGAAGTCCCCATGAATTACAAAGTTTTCTTTCTCTAACACCAGACTGAACGTTGCGCGATAGTTGTCGGCATCCTTCTTCGTATTCGGGAGATACCGGATTTGATTACTCGACCCAGTGACTAGCCATCCTGACTGGAATTTGCAGTAGTTTCCCTGGGTCACAGAGGAAACTGCTGGGTAGAACATGAACCACGACAACATCCATCAATATCTTTTATAATTTATTATTCAAAATCCGCGGTAAAGATTTCTCTGCAGATAAGGGACAGAACCTGTCCACTTGCTTTTATCAAGTATCCAGTATAAGAATACATGGAGCTTTACCTCACATTCTCCTTACATTCCTGAAGATGGAAGTAGTATGTTTCAGTTCTTAAAGACGGTTTTTATTTAATTGACTGCCCTCAAACAAAGAAAAATTATAAATGGCCCTTAAATTAGCTGATGTGTTAAATCCAGTCGTACAGCGTTTAAAGGACGCGGAGACATGTTCAGAATTCCTTCTAACGCCAAAAACAAACCAAGAAGTGAAAAGATATGTAACTTCAGTCTTAAGCAGCTTGTGACTACAAGATAAACCACCTTTCACCCACTAGCACCGCAGTCGGTAACCAGCCACGATCCAATACAGTACAGTACATCTCCGATCTCTCATAAACCTGATACGATATTACTTCTTGGTCCATATACAAAACATTGACATCAATACGAAATACGAAATACAAACATATTAGTGACCTGTGATACTACAACGAAATGAAGAAACAATATAAAGGACAAGAAAATTATAAGAAAAATGAAGACTAAAAATCATTAAAATCAGTAAAAAATCAGTAATTTAGTGAAAAGTTTTAATACATAACACCTGATGATGGCTATATATAGCCGAAACATGTCGTGTATGTTCCACATGTAAATCGAGTACTCGATAGGGAACGTAAAATGATATTTTAACTTTTAATCTTTTAACAATATTAAATTGTGATTGACGGCTAATTTTAATATATTTTTAATAAGATAGATTTCTTTTAGAAAGTGTCGGGCCAGATATGAACCAAGGGTATGATAGTCTGCTGCTTTGTCACGCCTCCCATCCATCTCGTGCAGCGGTCATAAATTAGTTTAGAGCAATGGTGACCTTGAAAATGGACTATTCTGTCTAAATTGAGATGTTATTATAAGTTTAGAATGACATTTTAATCGATATCTCATACACTAAAGTGCAGTAGCCATGGACACCGCGAACATAACATTATGATGTTAATGAAACATTATTGAACATTAAATTGGATATTCCCTCCTAAAGCCATCGGAAACACTTATACAGCAAATATATTCAGACACAGGTGGAGACAAACGTGTGATTGCTTTGCAGTTCAAGAGGATTAAACATGAAAAGTGTTTTACAAGCAACGGACATTTATTCAGCCGTCCGTCCTCTGTATGTTGTGTCAAAGATATTTGGCTTAGCGCCTTATATACTGACGCAGAAGAAGGATTTTGAAGAAAGTAGATCAGTTTGTATCTGTTTGTCTCGGATGTGGTCTTTCTCCTTGGTGATTGTATTAATTACCTGGGGTTATATTTCTGTAGATTTCCATAATGATGAAAGTTTAACAATGAAAAGGAGAATTGTAGAAGTAGCATTTATACTGTCGTTATATTGTTGCGGTACAATACATTTGATTCTGTCACTTACCATAAACCGTCACAAGGTGTTACAAATTATTGAAAAACTTTCAGAAAGTGATAATCTGCTGTCATCTATGAAATATGGACATCAGATTTACAAGAATACCAGATTATATCTTATTATTCAGTTCATTGTTTGTATATCTGTCCTTTCTTTAATAATTTCGTATGATACGTATGTTATCCACAGTGATATTAATTTATTAAACTATTATCGGGTTTTCTTGGAATCACTGCCTGTGTATATAAATTCTATAATGATTTTGCAGTTCGTGGATTTCGTGCTGTTGTTAAGAAACAAATATAAATTTCTGAATTCTGAGTTGGAGTCTATTTCACTGGCATCATACAAAATCACAACTGTGCAACGTTGCAGTAACATACATGTGACATCAATAGAAGACCTCAGACGAAAAATTGCTTCGTCAAGACGTCAGTGGTTTCGTAATTTGAGAATTATATACAGCCAACTTCATGACGTCGCTTTACTAATCAATTCCACTTATGGATATTCACTTATTCCTGCAGTATTATGGATCTTCATCGGTGTTACTTCAGGTGCAAGTTATGTATTGGATTTGAATAACACTGACTTTTACCGTTTTATATTTGTAATTGTGCTGTGGTCTGCTTACTGCATCGGTCTCACGGCAGCCATGGCCCTGTCTTGCAGTCAGGCTGTCTGTGAATGCAATCGCTCACCAGTCATTGTGCAGAAAATCATTTTACGTGATGATGCTGACAGTGAAAGTGTGAAAGAACTGGAGAAGATGTTTACGCAGTTACAAGCCATGAAGATCGCTTTCACAGCATGTGGATTATTCAATGTAGATTCGTCATTAATTTGTGGCATTATTGGTGTCACACTTTCATATATATTTGTAATTGCACAGTTCTAAATGCTTTATCGTTGTACTACAATGTGTAATTTAAATATTCGTTTTAAATAATGTAATAGTTCTACAGAATTTATGTTAATATCAACCGAGACAGTAATTCAATTGTTGATCATACGTCGGCAAGCGACTTCATTTAAGAAGTCGTTAAATTAGATGGGCTGGCTTTAGAAGCCAGTAGTATCTGCAAACTGCACTGCAATATCCCACATTTACCAACGTACATTGATGTCATGACATAAAATATTAAGCCATTTCGTCAGTTGAATATGAAATCGTGCAAAACGTTCGATGGAGTTTGTTTACAGCTTTGATGTTCTTAAGATTACATCGGAAACAACTGTGTAACAATGATTAGAGTATAGCATCGAAGGACGCTATCACTCGCAGATAATTGGTAATTAATTTTCAAAGTTAACATGCAGTCAACTTCTATTATTTTTATCGCATTATGTTCCCATACTCCGGGTATAATTACCTGACCTTGAAAGCACAGCTGTTGTTCACGTGTTACTTGGCTGGTGTCGCATGCTACAGGACCCTCCATGTAATTTTACGTTGTAAGATGCAGTATGAAATAAACTATGATTCACTGTAACGTGTGTGTCGACATTCAGTAAAAGAATCCTTTGTATATCTCTGGCCTTGGAGGAAAAAATGTTACACCACCTGGTCCAGATTAGCTCTGGACCCACTGACCTAACTAACAGACACTCGATACAACTTTGCAGGCTTACGAGGCTCATGAGATCGCCATGCTTTCATGTGTGTTTTACCCGTACAAATGTTTTAACGAACCGACAGATTTTTATTTAATTTGGTATAACGTTACGCCATTATAGACCACCGTAACCTACTTATTTCCTTCAATCGGTAACAATAATGCATTCACGAATGTGTGAGGCACCTTAAATGGCTAATGATAACAGATTTAAACAAATGTTCTCAACATTTGTTATTCTTGTAGGATGTAAAGCAGCATAACATCTTTATTAAATCCGTATTTAGCTCTCAGTTTGGTGGCAATAACCAAAGAACCACGTGAAACATTGCTTAGAAATCAATTATAAATATGGCGATGGTGCGAAAACTTCAAGTCATATCAAGCAAATTTAACGTAGACAAAAATGTGCTTAACTAACATACTCGTCCCACGAGTCAAGTTTTATAATTAAATAAGAAAAATGATAATATATTTACAAATGTAATCAATAAAGAATACTTGCCTGAAGGAAGATAAAATCCAGACTCGTGATAATAAATTGCAAGAGTCCATGTCACTAGCTCCCGAGATAAATCACTTTTGTTGCACTGATATCAATTTAAATATTTCTACGATTCAACTCAGATGTTATCGACACAACACATGTAAAACTGGAATTCTGTTCAATTGAAAAGCTGCTTTATGGCGTCTATCCACTGCTCCTAATTTACATATTTATTTAGGGATAACTTCAGAATACGGTGACAAGTTTACTAATGTCATTGTTACTCCGAAATGTATTGCAGTAGCTACCAACCTAAGTATCGTGTATTAACTTTGCATAACCAAAGCTGTAAAACCTTTATAATTAAACCGAACGCGGTTTTTAACCATTGTTTGATAAGCTTCAATGAAGCATTAACAGTCTTGTGTACTAAAGCAAAAAATTTCACTTCCCATTTCAATCGCAATGAAAATTCACTGCCTACCAACCGACGCCATTCATACTGTAAAGCAATGCCCAGTAGCAGTGTGAGTAACAGATGCTCAAGGTGAAAGACACGCAAGAGGGAATGTTAGATAACACTGTATTTTGAATGTTGGACTTATAATTCGTACTCTTCTGTTACTGATGTGCGTGTAACAACCAATATAATTCAAACGTTTGGAACGGATCAGTCAAAGGGTAAATCAAGGCCGTGCAGAAATTTGTGTTATATTACAAGGTTGCCTGCCATGGAACGGAAATTGTCATTGTGGGACTAGAAACAAGTGACGAGCATTGCCGGAATCAGCTGATTCAAGATGGCAACCCTCAATCCAAAGTTTTGTGTAAGTTTTAAAATAGTGTGGAAGTTATAATTATATTAAGTGAAATTCGTGGTTTAGTGGGAATGTAAACATTTGAATTACATTATATTTCATCATGCAGATAGCAAATAGTCTGGAACAGGGAATGCAACAGATGATACCGCCACAAACAACTCTCCGATCTGAAGGTAAGAAGATTACCTTTGATTGAAATTAGTAAATTACTTAAATTTAAATCGGATTTAAGGGATCAAGTAGGTCATAAACTTTTCTGAAACTTTCAACATTTTAAACCTCGAGTAGGACATCCCCCAACATTTCTTTAAACAGCTTAGGCGTTTGCCATTCTTATAGAAATAGTTATATAACATCCTTCAAAATAAATTAATATTTCCAGCTTCTTCTTTAAAGTATTTATTTGTAGGTAAAAGGCAAATAGATAACATAACTCTGAGAAATAAATTGAGTAATCATTTAAACTATTTCATCTAAAATTGTTTTGTTCTAATTGTAAAGCAATATAACACTTTTATAGTTGAAAATAATAAAGGCTTAATTTTAAGGTATCAGAATTGTTGTGCGCAAGAGTGTGTCGACAAATTTTGGGACAAATCATAGTCAAATAAACCATCAACATCGTCATCATTTATTTATTGTCTCTTGTAATATAAAATTGGTGTCCGTCGCGACATTGCATTTTATTCTTCGTAGTATCACACTTTAAAACTTCACTCCTCAAACTAGCAATATTCTGCCGTTTATTTTATCAGGGATTGCTGCTGTTTTTATTATCGTCTATGATACCACATTCAGACATGATAATAGGTTAGTCTCGTCCCCTTGTTTCTTGAATTGCCAGGTGTATTGGTCATAGCAACAGGTGCTGAACTGAAAACGAAAGTCACTAATGTCACTAATTTTATTTTTACTATCATACCAAGAGTGTGATTGTTAATGATGCACACTTTGGGTCGTCATCGGCTGTAAGATGTGTTGAGATCAGAGGATAGATCGATCAGTGTTACCGGGACAACCGAAGAATCAGTTTTTATAAAATTAAGCCTAATAGAGTGGACGTCATGGAAAATATATGTGCAGAAGTGGCTTAAGGTCCAGCCACAAGCTTATTATTGTGACGGTCAGGGGAATTGTGTACACTCTAAGCAAATCCATTGCAAAGCAAGTCTATATGCACAAAGAATATGATGCCAAACTTTTGCGTGATTACTTTCAATTCAGTCGTTTATTATTAGTGTGCTGCATTAACAACCAGATATGGCACAAGAGAAGGACACTAGAACATAAAAATAAATACAGAAAGGTAACAAAGAGATTATCAAAAATTACATGAGTGTAGAGGATTTTAATGCATGAAAGGAACTTGCTATTGAATACAGTATCTTTGTAATAATAGTTCAAATAAATTTTCAATTAGATTAAAAGAAGTAGAAAATATACACAACATACAAGGTACTGAATCAGAGAATTTATATAATTAGAATGATAACAAACAGTTAGTCAGTGGTGCGTTCAGGAGGAGATAACGGGTAAAAATATGTTTATAAAAATTTACATTGAGTGTAACCAATGTCTAATATATGAATAATAACACATATTGTAGAATGTGATTAAGGGAAACGATTATTTTAATATATCGAAGTCCCTGCAGACAACATTAGCAGCTGATTAGAATCTAGCAGGACAGCTTTTAACCGAACTTAGAAAAGTCTGTCAGATTTGTTAAAACTTATTATAATTTTTTTTTTTTTTTTGCTCTTTGATCTACCAAATATGTAACATTATCTAAAAGCATAATTTCTCTTTGTAAACTCACCTGATTCTTGTAAATACTCTCTTGGACATTCCGGGATTAGTTCGGAAATTACCTGGAAAGAATTAATTTGCGTACGTCAGGTAATGATTTCCATATGTGCTAGACCTTTTATGAAAATTTATTCTCAAACAAATATTGACAGTCGTTAATTATTGAAATCTAGGATGTGATAGAATGTTTCAACAAATTTTGTGAAACAGAAAGTGCATAAGTTACCTTCGTTTTCCATCATGCTTAAGAGAACATTACAAATACTCCTGTAATTTTTCATGAAGTAAAATACACACTGATTTAAGAGAAACTCCTTCTGCTGTATATTCGGTAATATGGTATTGCACTACTTACGTTTCAAATTCTTCTTTGAGGGAAGACTTCAATATTCTAGTGTCTATTGATTCTTTATATGACAACATCGTACTTCATAAATATCGCGCCCAATAATTGTTTCGGTTTTGTTCAAGACAAGATTTGGGCAAAAAATAAATGTAAATGTCACGTTCTTGTTGGATATACTGTTTTCATCTACATCCCTGAAGATGGAGACAGTATGTTCCTCCGAATTGTTTGCACCTACTGACAAGTCTACAGCTTGCCAAAACCCAAAATAACGCCATTTATCCTCACCGCTGTAAAAATCTCAAACGTCGCAAGAGAGGAAAAATGTAAAAGAACGGAGTACAGTTGTTTTGATACTTTACGTGCCATATTGACCTCGATATCCGGTTATACTCCGTACAAATATATCAGATCACACTTAACACTAATATAAACTGTCCTGTTTAAGTAAACCCAGTGAAAAGAAGCACGGTATTCTGTAGGAAACAAGACTTACCATTTCCGCCGAAGACCAAGGCGATGCTGAAGGCTATCAGCGCGATGAGTAAGAAGGTTCGCATTGCAACCTGAGAACACACGGCGAACAGATAGCGTCAAAGAATCCTCCGCAGTGTCTACGTTCCGTGTAATGCGTACCAGCATTCGCGATGAACAAGTTTTTGATATCCAATGGAGGAGGAAGTCTCTCTTGACAGGGGTCACTAAACTGTAGTTCAAAAGCCAAAAATGGCGCTGT
The DNA here is from genome assembly GCF_977971745.1 of Zootermopsis nevadensis. Lineage (NCBI taxonomy): Eukaryota > Metazoa > Arthropoda > Insecta > Blattodea > Termopsidae > Zootermopsis > Zootermopsis nevadensis. The sequence continues at coordinate 17,419,573 of NW_028259156.1, forward strand.
CTATCGTATCACTTTCAATAACTTTTAGATTAAGTCACATCTCAGTTCAGTGATCAACCCTTATTCAACGTGTTGATTTAGGGTGACAGATCTCCAGACCGACGGACGAAACCATGACCTTGTGAATACGAATGTGACATAATAACCACTCAATCGTCACCCTTCGCCATGTGTTATATAATAACACTTTTTAAATTGATTCTGCACTGCGTTTTCTGTATGAAGATCTGTCACTTACTGGTCCTAGAAAGAACTACTTCAAGAAATGTAACTTGGCTTTGTTGTCTTTACTCAGAAATGCTTGTCTCTTATCGGGAAAGCCTTGTGGCCTATGGGCGGTGAGTCATGCAGTTCCTGCCTGCAACTGGAAAGTACAGCACCTTAAAATTTATTAGTGAACACAGTGTACGTCCAATAACAACTGAAATATTTTTAATGCTGAGTGGGAAGAGATTTGAAAGATGATAATGACCTATTTTGTGATATTTTCTTTTGGAATCTGTCATTTAAAACTGAAGGAAATGACTTCAATACCAGAGCACGTCTGGACATCATGGCGTCCCTTGGATCTTTTAAACAAAACCCCTTTCCCTGTAGCTGCGTCGGTGACTATCGGTAGTGACCCTGTATACAGTTTCTCCAGTGACATTACCTGGATTACCTTTGGTAGATTGATCGTATTTTGATGCCTTCGCGATGCTTGGTGTCGGTTTTGCACCGTCGTGTTGAGTGACATATAAGACGGACCTACGCAAGATACGTAGTCTTTCGGCGGCGCTGTAATGATTGACTTCATGAGGCTGTTCGCCGATTTCTTATCATCGGTTGTATTATGTCTCGAATTTTCTGTTTGCTTAATTTTGCTGTTTACATTCGATGTCGTGACAAATAGCTCAGCGGCGTTCAGGGTGCATTTCAGCGTTTTGTGTAACAGCTTCCCGAGGCTTATCATCGCCACGTATGGTGTATTTTGCTGTCGTCGCTTAGGTGAGTCATAATCTTTGCACATGGCGTCCCGAGGCATCTCTTGTCTTAATTCGTGTTTCCAAGTCGGCGTCTCTACGATATTTTTCGCAACGAAATTCTATCCCGATTCCCCATAAAATGTTAATCCGCGTCGATTTTTCAGCGTCGTGCATGTTCCTTCACTAAGCCCATATACACTATTCTTATATCGTAGTTTCGACGCTCGATGTCGCTTTGTGAATCGTGTCGTATGGCGTCTTAATGCTCGTCTTGTCTTGATTTAGAATTGAAGTTGACGTGCGACTTTTTAGCTCAATAGTTACGTCATGCTGAGTATTATCTGGTATATGTGGAATCCTTTGTCGGCGTCGCGATGTAAGCGTAGCCACGCTCTACGATTGTTTGCGTCGTGTCTTATGGCATTTGTAGGCTTATCTGCGGAACCGTAATTTTTATTCATACTTTGTATCCGAGCTACAGAACGCATTCTCACGGAATCAAACCCAGGACTGTTTTTCGGGGTTCTTGTCTTTATTTCTGTATTTTTATCTTCGAAGCAAACATATTTGGTATGGTCGCCATTATTATATAGCGGTTATTTTCCGAAGTATAGGAAGTGCAGAGACAGGATAGTAGGACAGCCGGTCTAGCCAGGTACAAATACGAGCGCATGTCGTTTGGACAGCCTCAGACCAAGAGGTTAAGGTCATCAGGAATATGTTCATAAGGCTCAGAAACGTCTATATCCGCTTAAAGTGTAGGAGTGTTGTTTTTCAATGCCAGTGAGATTCTTCGGCCATAGTCTTTAGATGGGGCCGGAGAAGGTTAAAACTCCTTATTATATAACACGCGAGTCTGTTTCTACTTTTGCAGTGGGGACACGAAGAGACAGCAAACGAGTGGAGTAACTTTTTATACCATATATTCAAGCATAAAATTTTCCGTTACTTTTTGTTTCCCCCTTGCCATTCCGCTTTAAATAACTTTTATCGCACATACATTTAAACTGTTATTCTCTGTATTTCCTAATTGGACTTGCGGGATATAAGTTTTTGATGGAAACAGACATAGTTCTGTGTTAAACAGGTTTATGTATCACACGAATGTAATACGACATTAACATGGAACGCAAATGATGCAGCCAGAAGCCAATATGAACGTCCTGTTGATCTTGTCAGTAAAGTTTAGCAAGTAAGGAACCAGAGAAACATGGGTTTGGTTTATTACTTCGCGTCTGAGGCGAATGCGAGTGTTCTACCGAGCAGAATTGCCTGCGTCAGTAATTATTCACCAGGTGTTTCTGAAGGGTAGCACGGGGATTGTTAATTTAATATTTTAGGCTTGAAAACATTCCGGGGAAACTCGAAACACTCCCTTCAGTGCAAGGCAGGAGCTTTTCAACAACTGGGACTTGTGTTGTGAGAACTAGGAGTTCCCTTGGGGCGCTGGGTTCTGGGCGGCTCCCAACCCTTACAGCTCACCTGCTGGTACAGTTCAAACCCCATGACAAGTGTACATAGGAGGCCATGTTGAACTGCGCAAAAATACTACGTGAATTATAAAAATGGATCGCTAAATTGTATAACTATTAATGCAAATGTCGATGTTGGTCTGCTGGGTTGTAGCGCCTTGTGGACTTGTAGGTGGATAATAACGTTTTCGAGGAACATACTGCTTCCATCTTCAGATAGACTACCTTCTTCCGCTCAGGTGTTTCCACCAAAATAAACAAAAGGCAAAATTGCAGGCCTACTTTTAATAATTCTGACTATTTGTACAACTTTATGTTTGTTATGATATTTTGTTCCGCCGCAAATCTCAGCTACAAAGTTTTACAAAATGTGTCTGTACTCCACCAAATATTTTTCTAGTCAGTGAATGAGGATAAGACGAGAGGGCATGCAGCACAGTAGAGAGGAGGTGAGATCTGCAAAATATTAGTCCGGAAAACTTAACGAAAAAGGGCAAATTGAGAGAACTAAACGTAGACGTGAGGGTCGGATTAAATGGAATTTAACGAGACTGGTGTGATAGTGTGGATTGGGTTCATATGGCTCAGGATAGGGCCCAGTGGTGTTCTATTATAATTACGGTAACAAATTTTCGGGTTCCCTAAAATGCGAGAATTTCTTTGCATACTCATTGACTATCGGCTCTTTATGAGGGCATCTCTGCGTGGAGGTAGTTAAGGATTTCACGGAGGTGAAAATGTAGAATGTGGTCTTCTGGGCTACGCGTAATCTTGTGACTGGTTAGACTTACTGACGTTTCGGAGGAACATGTCACCTTCACCTTCAAGGTTAAAGATACACTTGTTCAAAACGTCGATAAGTACATAAAATACTGTAAGATATCATAACCCGGAATACCACAGTCGGCTTTAAAAGTGCATTTTTTGTATGTGCTAATCTTCAATATTTTCATTAAATTAATTTTATATTAGTGCATTTATTTTTAAAATAACAGTTCGCGATTTCGTAATTTTCGTCACGAATTAATCTCGTGGTTTAATTAATGGATAAGGCGTTTTTCATTGCCCGCATATGTAAATTTTGTGCTTATATGTAGCCGAAGCAAATTAAAACATAGGCCCAACTTAATTGTTCTTTAAAACAAGAACTGTTTTTATAGTTTAGATGCGTCATGTTTGTGTTTTCAATTCATACATATATTTATTCTTCAAGTCTATACACAAACTATATTAATATTGATGTTAAAAATTAAAATTGATATGGTATGTTATTGTGTTTCTATGTTTATAGTGAATTTTCATAACAATATCCAAACTAATTTACATATAAATAATATTAATAATGTTAATTATATTGTTGATAATTTCACAGAAATAATGAACAAATAACATAATACGCCACATAATATGCAAAAGAATCAGAAGATAAAAGGAACATCCACAACTACAACCTACAATCTACAATTACTGAAAAGCGTGCATTAAAAAAAATATAGAATAGTTTTAAAAATAAAATCTGAAGATGATGCTGAGACATCGAAACATGTTGTAATATATAGCGCAAATTGTAACATCGAGGAAACGATGAATAGCGCGAAATATTTATATCAATTTTAATTTTTAACATCAATATTAATATAGTTTGTGTATAGACTTGAAGAATAAATATATGTATGAAGAACTATTTTCTTTCTAGTATAAACTAACGTAGTAAGTGAATAATTTATCTTGACGCCGGTTCCAAGGAAAGGTGGGGGGACACATAATTTGTGTAGGTGGTTTAAAAGTATTACTTGTCACTTAACGCAACACGTGTGTGACTTATTTATGAGGGTTGTTACGAAAACGTATTTAGAGTGACACGCCCATTTCTTTTTAATGTAAAAAGGTGTACAGTACATGGTTCTAAGCCATGTACGTGATACGGGGTTTAGTGCGCTGTTTTTGAGGGGATGAGTTAGGCCTGTAGTTGTAAATGATGCGAATTGTGAGTCTGTGTGTATGTAGGGTGGTGGGGGGGGGGGTGCTCCCGTGCTAATGTAATTGGAAGTGCTGTGGCACTGTACACCTCACTCAGGCTAATTAAAATGTGTTCTAAATTGGCATAACCACGGCTGGTCACGATTAATTACAAAAAGTTCCTGTTAAAATACAAGATTGTGATCGATGTTGGTAAAAGAGAAAATGCTACGTGGAAGATCGCAGTATGCCATTTCAAAGAGAAAGGGAGAAATTTTCCTACTATATGAGGTGTTTTGTTCGCCAACATGGCCAGAGAAACTGAGAGTCGCTCAGGTCGTCTATAAATTCTCCGTTATGTACGGAACCCAAAAGCTCGCCACATTTTCACGTCTTTAAACCCATTTCATTAAGACATATTTTTTTTATACTATCCCTTCGTCTGATACTAGGAACCAAAAGGCTCACCATGTTTACAAGATCTCTCGCTGGACTTTATCCTGAGCCAACCAGAGTCAGTTAATATTCTCTGACACCAATTCTTTAAAATGCATTTTAATATTATCATTCCCTCTACAACTACGAACCCGAGGGCTCGTCATGTTTACAAGGACCCATCAGTGAGACTGCAAATTGATATTACAAATTCTTGAGAACAAATTTCGCCTTTTAATATCATTATGTCCACTCTTCATTATCCCCCACAATTCATTCTTATTGTTCTGTTGGTCAAAACTGCTCGCAGTCGTCACTTTCAATTATTCTTCGTCGTAAATAAAATGTTTATTTCCCTTTCAGACCAAATAACTTCGTTGCCTGTCTTCTTAAAGAGCCATACTCATAATTTCTCGCATGTTGCAAGTTTACAAGCGCCTTGTGTAATGAAGGTGTTCTCGCATTTAATTTGTTCGTGGAAGAACATTCCTTCAGAAATTTCGCAACTTAACTTACACAGTCTTCTGAAATACAGAAAAAAATAAGGAAACCAATACTTATTATAGTAAAATGTAAATTCTGTTAACTTTTAAACCCGTCACTAATTTGTGTATCTCTCGCTTAGTGAGAAACAGCACAATACTAGCTCCGTTCCTGTGCTTATATGCCGGTGATTTGTATTTTCCTTTCGTTTTTCCCTTATTTATTTTTTATTACGAACTAGATTCCAATTGGAATTCAGTTCGTATCACTTCTTAGCAACCACCTGTTCACAATCAAATTTCTCGCTGTTTTTCTCTTTGTTTTCTGAGGAAATAACCTGTGTTCTTGTAAATCACTGCCTATTCACCATTCATAGTTATTTATTCCTCTAATTCAACGCTGTATGTGACCACTGCAATTGAAACAGCTTTAGTAACTAATCTAACGTGTTTAAAATACATTCTATGGACCCTTCTGTCATTGTCGGCGAGTGGTTAGGAAGTACATGCAGTCTTATGGCTGGACCGATTCTGTTTCTCGTGAAGCAGTGCTGTACTCGGCCGCCATTCAGTTTACATTCCTACAGGGGAACCCCCGAGGTGGTGGCGAAGTCATACGGTTCAGTAATCATTACATGCAGGTAGACCATAATGCTGTTCACTCCACTGAAAATTAATTTCATCGCTACTTCTTCCATTCCGCACCCCACTATATGGTACACTCCGCTTCTGTAAACCAGCTCCACCAGCCGATGTTACTTGTGTTCCTTCCTGGTTAAATTTCTTTCTTTTGTCGGGAATTTCAAAAAATATTTATTTCTTTCAAACAATAACATGTTAAATTCATTGACAAGACTTTCTAAAAAGGTATATTAGTCCTTTCGGTCATAATTTATTAAAAAAGCTTTTTTTATGTTATTATATTGCCATGGGAACGTACGTCTGTAAAAGGATACAAATAGTTGCTTTGGGTTCGTTATAGCAACAATGACAATGTATAAATTCAACAATAATGCACTACATGAAATGGCAAAGAAAACGCGGGTCAGTGAGGATGGGGGGGGGGGGTGCTCCTACAGTAGCCGTCTGCTTTTGTTTATGTAAGCATATATTTTATGTTGTGAATTTAACAAAAAAATTAAATATTTTTAACGGTACAATAAAACACAAAATTTACACGACCTCAAATCGAAATGAATCGAATTTCTAAACAATTGATTTCAGGATAAAGATATATATTGTTAAACCTTCGCGGCTGCTGAATCTAATAAAATCTTCTTTGGTATTAAGTGTGTAAGAATGGGGTTAATATCCTAAACCCGTTCATGGGGACATAAACAGCCTAAGAAACGCTGGATATTAACTCCCGAGTTCACTGTTCGCCCGAGGAGACTTCACTGAAGTTTGGCAATAATTTAAAAGATAAACACTGGCATATTCTTTATCACTTGTTTTGAAAGTTTTTGCGTGTGTTTAACTATTTAAAGAATTAAAAATAAACCTAATTTATAGTTCTGTGCAGTGTCATATCTTTGAAGCAACAATTTTGTAACTCTGATAATGAACATCAAAGACATTAAAGAATATACAAAACAACACGTCAAAATGCGTGTGCACCTTCAAGTGACCCCTTCGATGTTGCTTGTTAGTTATAAGTTGCTTCCCTAAACACTGTGATACACTGCTTACACAGAATCACATCGCAACGTCATAGAAATCAGATGTTGGTCGAGATGGAGCTGATGATTCAGGTAATTCCGGTTCAAAACTTCTCTGCTGTCTTTCAGCAGTGTTGAACATTTGCCCCTGGATAGGCCGCAAATAATCATACACATTCAGAGGCACGTGAAGGACTGACATGTACCTTTGTCTTTCCCTTGGTCTGACGTCATCGGCTTTGCTCTTGGCGTCCAAAGGGTATTCCACATAGACGTATTCATTGACGTGTTCTGTCGTCCTGCGTTTGTCGAAGATACTTCTTGATTTCGTAATATATCCCAAGAGAACTTCTGTTAACTTCCCAAGTATGAAAAGTCCTATTATGACAATTAACACGATTGTGGATTTATTCATAATCCCGCATTCCATCTGTCGAAGGGTAACTGATAAATCGTATTTGCGGCCCTCGCATGTGATGTTTGTCTTTATGGATCTCACAGCACAAAACTGGTAGAAGTTCTTGAAAGAGCAATCACATTCAATAGGACATCGGATTGCATCCAAATGTTTTAACCTAACACACGGTTCAAGCACTGCACTGGAAATTTTTCTAATTTTGTTGTCACTGATTGATAAAACTTCCATTTGCGTCGTTGGCGATAATAATTCCGCATTCAACGTGGAAATGTTGTTTCTGTCTAAATGAAGTTCTTTTAATTTCTTCTGGTAAGTAAATAGTGTTGCTGGAAGCACATTAAGATTATTGCCACTGAGATTCAGAATCGTCATTGATTCCAAGGAAACGAATGACGTACTGTCCAAATGATTCAATCTGTTGTCATTAACGTAAAACTCTTCTAGCATTGTCAAAGAACTTAACACGTCATTGCGAAGAGATTCTAATTTGTTTCCACTTAAAGAAAGAGTTATTAGTTTTTTCTGACTTAAAAACACTCCAGCATCTAGTGTCTGCAAGTTATTGTGGTCCAGTTTTAATTTATTCAAAGCAGTTAAAGGGTAGAATATAAACACATTTAGTGATTCGATCTGATTATGACTGAGGTCCAAGTTTTCAAGACTTGGAAAATAATTAAATGAATTATTACCCAGTTTCTTAAGCTCGAGGTTGAAACTAATTTTCAACGTAGTGAGGTTATTTTTACCTTCGTACCATGAGCCTTCGAGGTGCGTGAGGTCGGTGTTGCACACTTCCAGCACGCTGATATTGGCGATCGCTTCAGAAAATACTCTCCTTCTCAAGTACTTCTGCATTTCTCCTGTACATATTATTTTGTTTCCCCATTGTTTGTATTCGCATTTTGATTGCATCGCTTCTAAATTCAAAATTACTACAAGCAAGAGGATGCATGAAGACAGAACACGAAGTAATGTCGCCATTACTACTTGTAAATCCTGAAACAGAAAAGTTTCACTGCGTTAAGAAATACAGTAACACATCCTGACAACTGCGTGCAGGTTCGAAATATATTTACCTGCTTTAGACTAGGGAGCAGTGGCTAACTTTTGTGAACACTGTAATGAATATTCTAGTTCCGTAAAAGACGTTGAACTTTTTTACTAACTGAGCGACTATTAACTTCTCAAGGAGTGTTCTCCGAGGTGTTAGGTAGTTACGAGGAGGTTGGTGAGATATTGTAAACCATGTTTATAAAGAAACAAAGACCGCTGTGTTTACCAGTTCAGTTGACCGACTTGTGCTTTTGGGTTCACGGTAATTTCACGACTGGGCATTGCGCACTAACTAGCTAAAGGAAACGCATCAGAAATAGCAGGAAAATTGAGTAACAAAAGCTCCGTCATGGCATCGTTACATCCGGAGACGGGAATTAAACCACAGACATCCTGCAGGACAGTCACGACTGTCGGTCTCATCCAGAGGTAGAGACGATCGAAGCTTCAAACTAACCTTAACTGCGTCTGTTACAGAGATGTGTTCACACCCAGTTTGCTATTCACGAGACAGGGGTTGAGAGGGGCCTTCCTCTCAGGTAAAAACAAACAAAGCAGTGTCAAGGCTAAACAGATTGAGACTCAAATATGATTTTTTTATCACCTTGTAATGTTTCAGATAAATGTTATAGATGGGAATTATTTCTACACTTTACGTTTGTACAAATAGTTCATATGATGAAAAGTTTTTTCTGTTTTCTGTTTAATTTGAGCTTCGTATAAAGTGACGATTATGCTGGAAGGGTGTAGTCTAAAGGAAGTAATTCATTCGTTAATCCTCTAAACACATATTACACGCTATAAACCATTCGCATTAAATTTTATTTTTATTAAATTCCTGTTAAATATAATGTTGTCTATGTTTTAAAACATGTTTCGACTAGATTATCCATCATCAGGTGGCATTAAACTTATGTATGACAGACTGTGCATGACTGTGTGATACAGGAAATTATACTATGTTTTATTATTGTATGCAGAAGGAAAATACTACTTACTTTTACTACTAAGAAGGCAAAAACAAGCAGACACATTCTTACGGTTGCAAGGTGGAGGTAGGAATGGAGGACCCAGTAGCCATTATAAATGTAGTGAGGCTGTACAAAGGCGCTGACTCTTCCAATCCATTTAACTTTGCGTTAACGCGAATAACATTAAATCAATTATCGCTTTCGTGAAATTGAATTCAACCTAAACTTTGCCCCTATTCTTCACTGAACCTCGCCTTCTGAATCCACTTAATACGCCACGTGTAATATTTTACATCTTTATTGGCGCCATGTGTAAAGAGAAAGGCTTGTTTGTGAAGTAACTGTCTCGAAAGGGGATACAGTTTGATAATGATAATGGCTGATATGAAAGTGCACTTAACAACTACAAATATGTAACTGTTCATTTCCTTAAAAAATGGTCCCAAAATGTGATGTATGAAGACGAAAATTTATTTTGATATCATGAGTTCTTTTACTTATTTATAATAAATCTACCGATTTAATTGTTCGCTTTTTCATCTGTTGCATAATGATAATAAAACATTTATTTATTATTTTTTGTAAAATGTATTCTGTATTAAGATAAGGTAACAGTTGTACATAGTTTTCATTACTTAATCTACAGTCATAATTAAACCCTTTTACACAATTAGTTTTCTTAGAAAATTAAACGAGTTTCCTTGCATGTTCCTCTAGCAAATAGTAATTCATTAAGATCTTAAAAAGTTTAACAGACCTGAATCCTTCGCATCGACTGAATGCAATGAGGTCCTCGCGGGCCATCCGTCACTTTAACACGGCTTGTCGCCGAAGAAGATCATGTTTCAAATAAAAGTTTTCTTATAATGTCACCTTCCAGCATTAAGCTCATTCCGAACGAAAATATGTCTTGCCTCTTTCGACCATAGACATTTTTAAAATATTTATAAATCAGTCTAATATAATATTTGTTCGTTCTTTTGTTAAAATTTTGATCTTTGTAACTTTAATAGGCCCTCGTACATCCTACTAAAATTTTAAACCATGAAGCTGAGGGGGAAAAAAAACAGAAGAGAGACAATAATAGAGAAAAAGAACATGACGCACGGGATATGGGAAGAGATATGATGATAAATACTGGGGAATTTATTGCGAAGCGGCGACAGGATGGGTAGAGTTAATCCTAAGGAGATGTGCACAGCAAGACCGCCTTACAAGATCCCAGACTAAGGGTGAAATATGCAGGGCAGTGAAACAGTGAAATGATAACAAGTGGCGTATCTCCCACGACCCTGCTACACTGTATTAGTGCTTACACAGCACGAGAATGCGTGCTTTCTTTGCATACCTAGTTAGAATGATTAAATAGAGGCAGGCGGGCGGACATTAAAAGTAAACACAGAATTTTGAGCCGGAAAATCTCAAATAAAAAGATTATTTGGGAGACATAGGCTTAATTAACTGACGCGATGGAACGTTCCTTCTTAAGAAGCTGATAGTAGCTCAGATGGTCAAGATATTTTCCGAGTTTTGTGGAACCCTGGGTTTCATAACCGTGTTCAAAAATGCTCTGGTCCGGATTCAGCTGGTTTATGACAAAATAAAATGACGGCCTTTTTTGAACATTGCAATTAACCCTCGGGTCACATTTGGGAAATTTCTTACTCAGCTGTAACTTACCAGACGAAAAGCGTAAACTTGGAAGACCTAGAATAAAATGGTTTGATAACATTATCGCGGATATTAAGGTGTGTTCACACTGCCCAAGCTTTTGCTGAGTTACTCCTGCTCATAAGGATTAATGTTAGTGGAACGAATTTTAACATCAACCCCAGTGGCGAGATTTGAAATCTTCGGATACTGTTACGAAATAATTATTCAATTATTGAATTTCAACTTGTCATTTTATTAGTGTATAACTCTACTATAATAATTAGAAATCTAGAAATATATTTATCCACTCTAAGCTCATAGAACAGTTTCGCTATTTATATTAACACATTCTCTTGGAAATTTTCTGATCGAATAGTTAGGGTATATTCCAGTTATTTTTGCCTCTGTATCTGCATCCCTTTGTCTTAACAGTTCATTTTAATGTTCTATTCACGGCTGGGAAGGTCTTTCCAGTTTTAAACCGTTCTTTAGTTGGGCTATGCTGGAATCCTTAAAGCCCTGTGGTGGTACAGAAACTGTTCTGTGTAATACCTCGCACTAGGGAATTTAAATTATTTATTCTCACCCTGGTATTACAGTGGATAACGTTCCTTTGAGTATTGCTGATAATTTACTGAGTTACTTATCTTTGAACCAGGAACTAATTAGTTATACTCCTAGTATAATCCAGTGCTTTATTACCTGTGTCCATAGGAAACAGAATTGATGTCTACCTACAGAATTACTTTCTCTGGTTTTATTATTTGTTTCATTTCTGTAGTAATTTATTTTTGACGTGATAAAATCACGAGGATAAAAGGGGCAGGGCATGTAGGGCTTATGAGAGAGAATAGAGATGCTCACATAATTTTTGTCGGAAATACTGAAAGGGAGAGACGACTTGGAAAACCATGACGTGTATGGGAGAGTAAAATTGAAATTAGTCTTAAGAAAGTAGGGCGTGAAGATGTGGACTTGATTCGCCTGTCTTGTAAATACTACAAGAATATTTTAATTCCATGAAATGTGGAGAAATTCTTGGTCATTTCAGTGACTGCCAGTTTCCTAAGAAGGTCCATGATTTATTGAGTTATTATTAGGCCAAGTTTTTTTTAATATAATTTAGTCTCTTGCGTATTGAATTGCTTTTTGAAATTGTTATAGCCTTCATTCTGTACTCCTGCGTTTCTGGGCTAATTCTTTTACCACTGAAAACGCACAAGTATTGTGTAAAGTAAATCTAACTTTTGTTTCGCTGGGATTCGTATGTCGCCCACATTGAAAAATGAAAATAGATTTCAGCACAAAACATAATGTTGTTAAGGTTTTCATGCGTCATGTTTGTGTTTTATGATTAAAATATATAATAAAATTCAGGTCAATACACAAACTTTATTTAGATGTTAAAATTTAAATTTGCGCCATTCATCACTATAACGATGTTACAATAGAGCGCCTTCATTCACTTCACTACATGTTTCGATGCAAAGCATCATCTTCAGGTGTTGTCTTTTAAAACTACTTTATATTACAATGCATGCTACAATAATGAACAAAACGGACGAATATATTGAAAGACATGCATTATAATATAAAGTAGTTTTAAAAGACAACACCTGAAGATGATGCTTTGCATCGAAACATGTAGTGAAGTGAATGAAGGCGCTCTATTGTAACATCGTTATAGTGATGAATGGCGCAAATTTAAATTTTAAATTTTAACATTTAAATTTTAAATTTTAACATCTAAATAAAGTTTGTGTATTGACCTGAATTTTATTATATATTTTAATAATGTTGTTAATAGAATGAAAATTTACTAGCTGTAATAACTGTATTTGAATTTCTAAAGTTTTGCCGTCAAATTCGAATGAATCATGTTTTGATTATGAAGTTTAGACGTGAAGGTACTGAGTAAGTCTGTAAAGTATGTTTGTTAAAAATTTAGAAGTGTGTTAATAGTGGTTTGACTCATTATGTTTTAGCATTTTTATAGTCTATAGTCTTCGTACAAATATGTGCACTGTTTACAGTCTTATGCTGAAAATAAAATAGGCCTTTATACTTAAACTACCGAATAAAGTAGGCAATAGGTGTCTCTAATGGTAAAAGAGATTTGAAGGCCGGCACATGCATTCACATGCCTAACCCATCCCAGTATCAAAATAGAGCACTGAAGAGAAACGAGAAAGAACAAGGAACATAAAAGAAAGGAAGATTCGAAAATACAAGACGATGAGAAAGAATGAAAGTATGAAATAAAATAAATTTGGTTTTCGTGTTATATCGATTCCTCTATTCGCGAGAAAAGCATCACTCTTCAAAGAAAAAATTGTCTGCTTCCTGTTGATTTGGATCTGAAGGGATGGGAGAATGTTGTGTAGTTCTAGTTCGGACGTAGCGAGATCATCGCAATTTTGGTGCAACAGGTGGCATCTTAATAACCAGTACGATGGATCACATGACATCAGCTTCGATATTTATCGACAGGTCTCAGTAGACGTGTAATCGATGTACATGACGAGGGTATCGAGGCAGCTGACAGTGTATAAACAAGACAAATCGGTTACTGACACTTCAGAGAAACCGCGCTGTGGATACATTTTAGTCAGCGGTGTTTCTTCGTGGTTGTTGGGGTCATTTGTAAACTTATGTATGGTTTAACATTGCTTCATATGTGTCTAATGTAATAATTTATTTCTATGAAGAGAAAACAGAAACTTAATCAGTTTTTTAAAGGATAAGTTACTCAGAGAAATAATTTATATATGTTACGTTTAATTTGGAGCATTTATTAATATAGTGATTGATAAATAAGTAGCCTCCGAAACGTCTAAAACTTGTTGAATATGTTGAGGTATGTGTTTTAATTTGATGTGCATCTGCTTTTAAAATGCGACTTTGAATACATCACTGACTCATGTTCACTAATTGCCTGTTAAAACCTATTATTGTAAATGAAAGTCTAATGTTCCAAAGCTCTTAACTTCACAGATGCCACATCGCACACAGATTATTTTCCCCTCCTATTTCATTTAACGTTCGCCATATTGATAAGTGTCTCAAATTAAAGCCTTTGATCTCAATTTGATCCACATTTTATAAAATTTGCTAATTTTTTTATCATGTTTCGTATGTGGAGAAATTATGACATTCTATTTGGAATTCGTGTAAGTTATCGGTAATATTTTATGGATAACGAATGAAACAATGAGTTTCAATCTCAGCCCCGAGACCGACTTGCCTCGAGGTTTCTCGTGATTTTACTCAGTTCCTCCATGCAACTTTTAGAATTGCCTTGAAATATTTCAGTGCATTTTAGTCCTATGTCGTTCTAATCCATCACTCGCAGAATCCTACCACTGCATTTTCTATACAGTGTAAGAGCATCGTTAAACAAATACAAACAAAGTTCAAATAAAATGATTAACGTCCATGTAGAGCCGAAATTAAGAATACCTGGAGCTTTGTCTGCAGTACATGTGTTTACATGGTGTGATGCTTAGTCATAAGGACGACAGTTAACAGACATGTGTTTCTTAAGTGGTAGTTGGTCCGCTTTCATCGAGCGCTTTAATTAAGAGACTTGTTTATTTTCGATAAAGTAATGAGTGTGGAACATATGAGACTCCAGCATCTTTTTATTTCCTCCAACTTTTCGCCTAGAAAAAGTTTCGGAACAGGCTACTCAACTATACTTTACTGAAGGCGGGCATACTGCGCTAAAATATTGACGCTTTCAGTTGTACTTAGAGAGCGCTATAAATATCAGGCTCTTTGTTGCTAGGTAATAGTATTGACCCCAAGCGGCAAAGTGCCTTAACTAAAGGTGTCTGGAGTGCGGTGTAGTCCTGCTAACGGAGACGGTATATTTTCTTCTGTTGCAAGGGAAAGTTTCCCTTTAGTTAGAACCACCCCAGCGGTCATTATTTCACATGGGATCATCTCTTCGTAAATTACTTGTTCTGCGGCGAAGGCAGGAAAGAAGGGAAAAGGAGGAGACTGACGGACTGTTGATGTCAGTGTCGTTCAACACGCACACTCCCGTGAGAGAGAAATTACACAGCCGAAGTTGTGATGTTTGATAGATTTAAACAAAATCTCGGGTATCAGAGCCCCACGGTTCAACACCTCTGATAACTAATCCTGCCATTAGACTCAGTTTTGTGTCAGTTAGTTCATCTCCCATCCTCATAACTTATTTTCATAAAATATACCTTAATGTCATCCTACCGTCTCCTTCTTGGTCTTACTAGTAATTGTTTTCCAAGGGATTTTTTCCCCCGACTAAAGTCCCTGCTTTCCTGTGTACCCAATTACAGCTATCGTTTAGCCTAGCATATTCCACTTTATAAACAATACTGGATCAACTGCATGATGTACTTCCTCTTTATGTGATATTCTGCAGGGCTGAGTACAAAACAGATTTCTTTGTTTTAAACACTTCTGATTCATATTGTTTCGCCATTGAAAAGGACTTTTTTCACGGCCTTATAAAACAAATAGAAAAATTAAAGATAAAGGTGGAGTTAAACATGAGCATTTGTTAATTACGTCCGATGAAATAGTTTTCTCTTTGTCCTGAACTCCATATCTTGGAATGGAGAAATAGAACGTTTGAAAGGATCGTACATGGCACAGTGTTCACTTTGCATTTACATTGCTAGTAATTCATAAAACTGTACATAGGTGCAATAAAGGTTTTATGTTTGAAATAAATCTCAAGACAAAATGAGGTGGGAGAGAAAGGAATTGGAGTAAAACACGTACAAAAATTCAAGGATTTCCTTGCGATGGTATATCAAATAAAGTACAAAAACGTACAATCATAAAAGTGAGATTTTTATGTTGACAATTTTCCATACATCTCCTCTTTGCTTTACATACGAAAATGTCTCTTCACCTCTCGGCTTTGCTCTACACAGAAATCCTGGTGACGGTGCCAGCTGAAATTTACGACTACTAAGTAATATCATACCAACAGACTTTAAACATGGCGTCCGACATCAAATATCGTGTTGTAGAAGTGGCGGTGAATCTGGCGTTCTATAACAAGTGGGGATTTCTTGAATACGTCTGTTGAGGGAATATTTTATACACAGGGGTTTATAAACTGGTTGGTTGGTTAGTAATTTAGTCTGTTGGTTAGTTAAAATGATAAAAATAAGTTTCTCTAGTGTTTTATAGTACAGAACCTCGTGTGTCACATTGATTTTCTCACAACTTTCTGTACGCCTACATATAGTGTTGCTATTCCTGACATATACTGACAATTCAGTCAAGAGGTATGGAAAAAAGGTAAGCTGAAATATGAATTTCATCTCTCAGAATTTCTCTACGTATCTCTGTCTATCATTTTTCTTAACTAGGAATCTTTTTATACGTACCTCGCCAGTTTTCTTTTACTCTCTGAACCTATTCTCTGAGTTGCTTCTTCTTGCACTTTTGTCGAGTTATTGCCCCCGAGGGGTGACGCAGGGTTGCCATAAAACAAAATAGGCTCGCCGACTTGATGATCCCTCGAGCAACTTGGTAACAGATATTTCTTTCCCCTCCCCACCTCAACATCATTGCCCTTACCTTGTTCTTTCACCTTCTCCGTCTTTATTGCATTTTTCTTCTCTTCTTCCTACTGTCTACCTTATTTCTCCACTGATGGCTTTCTTTGTCTCCTTCCTTTGATTTCCTAGTTTCGTCCTGTAATTATTGAAGGATTTGCTGTCGGAACGACCAGGTTTTATTTCGGGTTAAATGTCTCTTCTTGTAATCTTTAGTGGGTTCTGGGACTTCAGCTTTGAAACAAAACCGTAATTCAATCTCAATTAGGAAGTCCTGAACTCCAAACAAGAAGTCTGGAACGGTACCAGCTACTCTCATTCGGGTGATGCAGTCTTTGCCGTCAGAATGGAAAGAATGCAGGTTAGTACTTATATACAGTTTAAGAATCAATGTTTCTGCATAATTCCCACTACTAGACCTACGGATTCATAGTGTGAATTATATTTGCCGGAAGAATTCCATAGATTCACACCACATTATGTATGCAGTTATTAGCACATAAGAATGATCTATGGGGGAATTTCAAGTATGCTTGTGATCTGTCACCACAACTCACTTCACATATCCAGCTCCACAGATTCAAATAGTTACCGCCATCAGACGTAAAACTACATGCAGAATTCGCGCAGCTGCCATGTTGTTGATTTATATTTAGTAAAAACGTCTTATCAATACTTTTATATATTTTGGATCTCCATTTCCGCAATATATTTCAGGATCTTGCAAATAATGACGCTACTCTATTTCCAACCCCACATACAGCTTATAGGCAGGCTTAAACAAATATTCATGTGTCGTGTTTATACTTTGGAAACATGCTGTAGATGTAAGGTCGATTGGTATAAAATATACCCACACACTGACCTGTCACGTATACGTCACGCCTCGTACTTCGATTGATTTCGGACCACGGCTCATTTCCAGTCCGTTTCCAAACTCTGAATTCTGCACCAAATCCAGTCCCAAACCACTACGCCAATCACCTGCAATTTTTCTCTTTCACTATCCCCCCTTTATTCATTTCTTTCTCTCTCACTCGTTCTCTTCTTCTTCCTCTCTCACGTTCCTTTCTGTCGCTTTATTCCTGCTCTGTGAAAAGGCTTAGTTTTGTTCTGTATTAGTAATATCGACTCTTGGGAGGAGTAACTTGGTTTTATGGGATCATAGCCGGACAGATATTACAATATGTTTACAAAATATGTATACACTCGAAAAACACCTCATCTTTTTTTTATTTATTTAGTCGATTTGTGTTATAGAAGAATCCTCTCGCTTTTAATGTTAGTGATTTAATTAACTAGTGGTCTTTGTTATGAATGTGATAGTCACTCAGATGGCCAAGAACCTTTCTGCCATTTATGGTAACAAGATATTCACTAGAACCCACCAGTGGCCTCTGTCTTTAATTCAAACCTTGTTTATTTAATATCCAATCACTCAGGCAGCGTAATTGCTTTGCTGTGAATCGATAATTTAAATATTTAGTATATTTTCAGCTAAGACAGTATGTATTAAAATAAATTTTATACCTAATTGTCATCAACATGCTTTGTTAACACACGAGTTTAGTTCAGCAATGTTTTGATCACCTGTTGTCGCTGTTCTTGTAATTATGGTTAGTGATATGATAACACCATTGCCATCTCTTTCTCTGAGAACAAAGCACGAAACGGTTATATTGTTCTGACTCCAGCATCATCATGTAAAGAGGGTTGGAGACTTTTTGTTCGGGTTTTCGAGATTTCTTGATTAGTTCTATAATTAACTATATAGCGCAGTGTCTATGACAGTTATAGACGTGAGAGTCAAGATTTGCTTAAGCGTTTCCATGCTACACACGATATATCTCGGCCATAAAATCTTTCTCGTCTGATTTATATTTATGTGTTTGATGCCAGTAAACGAGTGCTACCACATCTGAACCGTTAAGGCTAACTGTTCTTGGCTTTTCAACGCCGGAAATTATATGTTGTCGTAGTAGTATAATTATATGGATCAGAGCCTTTTTAAAAATAAGAACTCTTATGGAATCCGAAATTCTATTATCATGTTCAGAAAAGCCCGCAGTCCATCTCAGCCATCCTATTTCTTTAAGGTAATTCTAACATACTGAGCTTCTATTTATACCAAAATCATAAATTTGTCTCATTCCTTTATTGTTTCCATCCAAAATATTATATGCTGTTCTCATATGTTCGATGCATGCTAAATGTTCTGCCCATCCCATCTCATCCTCGTAATACTAATTGATAGAGAGGTTTCCTGTAATAAAAATCAGCATTGAAAGGGTTGAATGCAGAATGAGGTTTGTCTCTGAATTTTGCTACCAATTAGAAAAATGGTCTCCCGTCTCCCCACTTCGCATGAAATCCTACGTCTATTCAGTACCTAAAATAGTTATTTCATATACGAGAAAAGCAGTGCATTGCAATGTCTAGCTTTGGTTTGTCGTAGGTTTCCAAACAGCAAAGTCTGTTTCATAGAAAAGTTTTATTAAGGGAATGAGCGTTGTCTTAAGGGAAATAAAGAAATGTTGACAGTAACTACGGCCATGTTAATGTCTTTCAGCCCGACTCGAAACAAAAGTGAATCGTGTTCTGTCTCGCCGATTTCGACGTGAGAGGTGATAGGAAGGAAGTGTTAACTGTGTTAGCCCGGATAACATTTTGAAAAATGTTTTTTTTCGAGATTTTAATTGCATAACTTTGTTACACGAGTGTGCCTTGTTGTGACTTGAGATTGTGTGTCACTCAAGATGAAGTAAAATGTATGTACTTAGTTGTCAACATTTTTAAGAACTCCGCCTCAGGATTTGGCTAACAATTTTGAATAAGTGACGCTTCGCCACTGGGTCTTAGAGATGACAATAAATAAGTTGAAATTTCTAATGAGCTGTCCTTATAATTGCGCTCTGTTGAGACATCTTCCTGAATAGTTTTCCTCCAGTTTTAGCATCTAAATTTTCTTTCTCTCCATTTGTAGCTCGACATTTTTTTTACGAACATGAAGATCGCAAAGTAAGATTCAGTCTGTACCAAATTTTCTTAATTCATTTGTGAATATATGTTCCGTTTGGTGTTCTAATTAAATAGCGTGCACAAAGGATATTGTAAAATGTTAGTAAAATTAAGAAACGTGATGATATGTGAAAGAAATTAATTTATAGCTCCGTTTTTTTACAAAAACTTTGATAAAATAGAGTCAAGGACGAAACTGTAAGTTATAAAGTAATTTATGTTCCGCAAGAAGAATATTTTGATTTCCTTGTTCCGTGTTTTTGTTGCAAGTGAATTAAGATATAAAACAAAATAGAACAGAAAGTTTAATGTTTTTGTTGATGTGTGTGACGATTTTTTTTTAATAATTTATTAAACCCAATAAAATCTGTTTTCCTACCATCAGTTTGTGATCTCTTTCTGACTTTAATAACGCGGTGTCAGTATAAATTTACTATCTCCATCTGTTAAATGTTGGTAGTGTATTGAATTTTAACGTAAAAAACTAATGTTTAAAGTGTTTTGCATTACAGGTCCTTGCCAGTTATTTAATTTCGTGACATAATATAATATTACACAAGAATTTATCTTGCATATCGGTATATTTAAAACATAAATACTTAGTATAAATGTTATGATTCTTATGTCTTCCTGCAACCTGTGAGTACATGTTTGTATACTAAAATTAAATCCAGAAATTTTTCACGATTATATAAAAGCAGATATATGCATAAAAATGGATGATGAAAGATTGAATTATAAAAGAGATTTGGTCCTCTTCAAGTCCACGAAGTGGTGTCTAGATGGCGGCACATCTTGATGAACAAATCATGATATCACGTCATCCCGAACCTCTTGTATATACATTCTTTGACCCTGAAACAGATACATCAAAAATAAATCATTTAACGCCCGTGGACACACAAGGGTCAAATATATTTGATATTGTATTGTATTTATCATTGTCATTTCAAGCTTTATGGTAAGGACATCTGTAGCGACAAACGAATTAGGTGCAGTTTTAACAAAATAAAAACAATTTTATTTAAAACATTTTTGGGACTGAAAATATAGTCTTCTTGGCTAAAATGATGAATAACTTTGTTAAATTGTTTGTGTTAATCAAATGAATGAGCAAACGAACATGTGCATATCGTGTACTTGCCTTTGTTGATATTTTAATAATATTATACATTTTCCGCCCATATGGCACATATTCTTAGGATGGGTTTGAAACCAGTGGGGAAATGTATAAATATTTTAACTTGAATTGCCGTAATAGGACACGCCAATAAAGTTTGATACTACTTGAGGCAAAGAATAGTATAGAAAAATAACGATGTTCTACTTTATACATTATTTTTTCTTTTAAATAAACCACAAGTATTGACCGTAATAGAACACGCGGCAGTGCATGAAATAGTAAATATCATTTCGTTCTCTAAAATGTTGTGACAATGGTTGTTTCGTTATATCAAAATTATGCTAAGCCTTCGTCTATTCTGGTCCTGCGGGTTGTGAAACCACTTTCTCTCATTATTACAACAATTTGTAATAACAGCACAACAATGAAGAATGCCTTGAACAGAGTGTGCACATATATATATATATAATGAAAAACACATAAGGTTACAATGATACATTATTTATGTGACTCGAAGTGTTTAACCCAATCAACACTTAACACGAGTCGGTGTCTTTGAGACAGAAACACAAGTACCACAGTTAAGACAACTGTACCACGTGCTTTAAAGGAAAAGAAAGGCATGGAAATGTTGCACAAATGTTAATCTCAACAATTAAATATCTAATATGGCTTTTTAAAACCTCGTAGGTAAAGACAAAATTATGCATAAAATAAAACATGACTTTATCAACTCAGTAATTTACGTTATGTATTAAAGAGTTAATTAAGGTACATATTTAATCACGTTCGAATGTTTAATGGAAGGGGCGATATTTATCCACGGCTGCAGTACGTTACAAATGACGTCACTGTTATCAGACTCTTGTCAATTCATTCGTTGATAAATAAGCAATAACTATAATGGTGATTATTAGTGGTTTCCATGACGTAATTTGGCTTGATGTTACTGTGCCTCTGTAATTATATTTATTTGCATGTCCCTGCATTTATTTTTTACATTTGTATATTTCGTAAGTAATATTTTGACAAGAATACAATTCCTTAGTAACGATTTTTGCAGTACTTTTAATAGTAACGTCGATCTGATCAAACACGTTACAAAATGTAGATGGAACTAAAATCTGCAAATTTTTGTTTCACACATATTTAGATATGGCGAATATTTAAAGAACTACAGGGAAAAATAACTTTTCGTTACTTTCACTGTAATGTGTGAAGTTTTATTCGGCTAGATGCAAAAGCTTTACATTTTCAATACTTGATTTGAATCTTCAGTAAATGAATATCAAGGTTACTTTTGTATTCATATACGTAAAGAACGCATTAGGAAAATAAGTGCATTGTATCTGATTACTTTTTTCTATTGCACCACAGATGTAGAACACAGTACATACTGTGGTAGATACAAGTAGACAATAACATTCATGTCATAGTATACGCATGAGAATAAAGACATGTCTAACAGTTATGTCTAACACTGTTTTAGTTTGTGGTTTTATGAATTATGACGCTATGTACCCTTATAGGTGGTTATTGACCTTTTGGAGGAACCTACAGAATAGACATGACTTCTCCAATACTACATTTTCATTATAATACAGAATATTAACGTTGTTATTGATCTCCGTGTGATGTGTTCACGAAAGACGTGAACGGTGACCATTTGTAATACCTGCACTAACTAGATGGCTTCCTGAACCCGAAGGTTCATCATCGAATTAACCAAAGACCTCCACCGGACTCTTTTCTGGGCCAACAAAATCTAGTCACCTTCAACTCCTATCTCCCATAGATCCCACCTGACATTATCCTCCCATCTACGTCTAGGTCTCCCCAGCGGTCTCTTCCCTTCAGGTTTCCCAACCAATACCCGGTGCACATCCTGATCCGAGGCTTGGTTGCACTAGATACCCTAATTCACTAACTTATGATGCTGACGTATATAATAGTTTAGTTTATTAAAATGCATTCATTTCAATGATTCAGTGTGTGTATACTCATTCTTGGGAAACCCAGTATAATCCGTTATGCTGATGTATACGTCGAAAAGAGGGATGTATCGTGGATAAATTTTAATAAAGGAAACTGATCACATTAATTACGTACATACCAGAAGGAAATTCAGCAGTCATCGTCTCCCGTACACTCTGCGGCAGCCGCCATGAATCAGGCGATAGCCTCTGGGACATTTTGCGTTGCTCTGTGACTCAGCAGAGGTCACTGAATCGTCTGGCTTATTGTTCCTGTGAGGAAAGCTTAAGGGCACAGCTTCAGCAGGGGGATTCAGACGTAATACAATTGTGAAGATCAGAATGGACACCAGGAAGAGAAACGTCACAGATTTTGTCATGTTTCTCTTTCAGTGTTGTGTTAACCACGAGAAGAGCGTTGTTTGATGTAGACCTGTTACCTCTAGTTTCCGTCACACCAAAGAAGTTATTTAATATTGTGAAACGTGTTATCTGTCTCAGTGATAAAAATACAAAATTTGTACTTGCCGACAAATATTTGATGGAGAAATAAATCACTTCTATTCTGTGTAGCCTAAACTTGGATAAATGTTATGCACTACTCAGGATTTCTTCTTTTCTTCAACAAGCAAAGTATCAGAACTGCGTCGTAATTATATATGACCAAGGAAGTTGGTTAAGTTACAAATTTTAAGACAGAGGAAGCTGAGATTATCTTAAAACGTGTGACTTTAAAATATTTGAAGGTCATCAGCTGGCTATCTGTTATTATAATTAACCACAATTTGGAATGAATTGATGGCGTCGGTAGCGTTAAGACTTCCGGCCAGTGTGTTTTTGATAGAGCTGCAGGAAGTATAGACCCTGTTCTGTTGCGAAATTTATGCCCTGTTAATTAAGTCTATAATTACCGGAAATGTGATATATATATGCGTTGAGCGTTCTAATATTTTACTTAATAAATAGGAAACCAGGCGTTAGAATATCAATTGATAACGCAGTACTACTTAGGTGATTACTAATTTTTTAAAGCTGTTTTCTTACATCGCGGATATTTAGGTATTGCCCATTTTCTGTGCTACACACGACGTTTCGTGAGTCACCTGCACCCCGTCTTCAGGTAAATGGTTGTCATACTGAGAGATAAACAGGCTCCTTATTTATTTCGATATTAACTGTGGTAAAGTGGAGGCGAGGGTTGATAACAGAATTTTGATGGGGAATTCTTCTAGAAATCGACCACTGGGCAGACCAAGAAGGGGATGGGAGGATAATATAAAGATGGATCTTAGGGAGGTGGGCTGCGGGGATGGTAAATGGATGGAGTTGGCTCAGGATCGTTGCCGGTGGCGGGCTTTGGTTTCGTCGGTGTTGGACCTGCGGGTTCTGCTACCAGGGAGTGAGTTAGTTTGACTGGATCGAACCCGTAACCCTTAGAATAATGGCAGGGTTGAGTGTTATAGTGTTTCGACTGCAGCCACTCGTAATAACACTCAGCGAAAGTCTTAATTAGATTTAACTTCCGAAAGTAATGTATTTAAAATATGCACAAAACTGTAGATAATGTCCAACTTAACTGTGATGTAATGAATCAACCATTGTAACGAATGTTTAGAGAAAAATTGGCTATTTTCTGTATTGTAAGAGACTGGTGTCGAAAATTACATGATTTAGTGAACTATGATTATAATACGCCTATATGTCTTAGTGAAAATGTTAAACTTTTTACTTATGGGGATCTGTGTTAATTGACTTTAATTTTTAAATTTCGACATGGTGGAAGTAGGATCCTTCTGTCTCCTCATCACCTTCTTCATCTTCTTTCACGCTTCACGCATTCTTGCATCTACAACTGATCTTTCCATCTTTTCTTTACGCTTACCTGTAACGAAGCATCCAGCTCCTCAGGGAAATTTAATGACTTAGATGAAATGGAATAGCAGTAACTTGATACCATACAGTATTCTTAAGAATATAATTTATATTCCTGCTTCACTTCCAGAAAATATTCTCCTCATTTAGACAAATAGCTTTTATCCTTAAGACGGCTGTCTTCTGGGTTGTTGCGCTGTGCAATCTGCTGGAAGTTCACCGACGTTCCATAGGTGCCTGCTGCCTACATCATCAGGGCGATGAGTGCCCTGATTATGGAGGTAATACGCTTATCTGAAGCGCCTGTCGTAAATTTCTACAAGACTGCACTGTTCAGTATCCCAAAAGACAGTCGTCTTCATACTCGCCGCCGTGAGAACCTGAAATCTCGCTGTGTAGCCTCTTTACTTCCAGAGCGCCCTTTTCAACAAAAGCGTTTTCACTTCAAAAAAACAATTCTATCCCTGCTACTGAAATGCCTTAAACGTGTTCTTGCCTGCCGGGTTTCTTTTCCCCTGATTGTTAGACGCATCTTCCATTCACTCGTCGACACCATTGCTTTCTTCTGGTGGCGAGGCCTCCTAAGACAACTTTAGGGTTGGCGTACATGACGGGTGTCATGGCTATTAGAATCAGCAGCTCCACCCAATATACCCACCGCATAGTTTCTAGAACAGATCAAGAAATACCACAACATGGAGACGCTCGCGTATTCGTTGTTGAAACCTCGCTGACCG
Organism: Zootermopsis nevadensis; assembly: GCF_977971745.1. Lineage (NCBI taxonomy): Eukaryota > Metazoa > Arthropoda > Insecta > Blattodea > Termopsidae > Zootermopsis > Zootermopsis nevadensis. Next base: position 17,444,920 of record NW_028259156.1, read on the forward strand.
ACGCATTCAAACACGTTCGAAGAGTATGGAAAAAATGAAATAAATACGCAGAGAAAATGGGGACGAGTATACTAGCGAACCAGTGAATAATATAATTCGAAACTTAGCAGCCTTTTGTATTCAGAAGGCACTAGGTTCTGTACTTGGCTCGTTGTTTCTTGATGGCAGGATGATTTTAAATTGGACCTTGAAGAAGTATATGTGAATATATGGACTTTATTCAACAGGCACTTGATATAATCTAGTAATGGATTCCTATGAAAAGGTTAATGGAACTTCTATGTCCACAAAGAGTGGATATTATTTTACCGTTTGAGTGACTGTCGGTTTCTCAAGAAGGACCCTGATTCATATTAGGTTAAAATTAAATATTGTTAAGCTGTTCGTTATGTAACTCACTTAAGTCAAAATATCATCCTAAACACCTTTTTTGGCCATAGAGCTGTATAACACAATTGGACGTACACGATACTGACTCTCAGACACAGGTATTGCATTTTGTAAGTTATAATATCGATGTATTTTAATACAATGGACATGTAGATTTAGAGTATTATGATTTATTGATTCGTGATATAAATTTCCAACACCCTTCCCTGCACCTGCTGTAACCCACACTGCGTACTCACAGAGAAATCTGGTAGTGACAACTTGGTTACAAATTTGAAGCACTAAACTGAACGACTGATGAGTGGAGACTAAACGGAAACGCTGTTGTCCGGGCGACGGAAGAGCAACGAGGCACTTGAACACAGGATGCGGGAAATTGTCATTGGGACGTGAGCCTCTTGACTCCCATCAACTCCATTACTGTATTGGGTAATCTGATTGCAACAAAAGACGATCACACTCCGCATGTTTCCTGCTTGGTTAACTTTTTATACCACGTAGAGCATTGAACAGGAAGAAAACAGGGAAGAAGGAGGAAACGTAAGTGAATAAGAAGAAGAAGATTAAGGACTGCTGAATGCAGGGGAGGAGCAGAATCGAAGATCTGGATTGTTTTATTTTGGGTTACGACACCTGTAATCTTGTAAGTGATCAGCGACGTTTCGAACGAACGTGTCGCCTCCATCTTCGAGGTCTTATATTCGTACATGGCACATCTGACATCTGTTAACACTCACCCCCATCTAGTGCCCAGGTCAAGAGTTAGGATCTGTACTAGCTCTCCCTCCAAGCGCCGACGTGGAGTATAGTGAGTGAGCTTTACTTTTTATGTAAAACAGTTTCTGTGCATATTTTATTTTAAAATGTATACTGTAAAACGTAACTTCAACCCTTTTAAACTTCGAAAAAAGTTGTATCCTATTGATTTTCATACATTTGTAGGGCACAGAATATTGTACATAAAATCTAGAAACAGTTTATAAAATTGTTTGCTTTAGATTAGTCACAGATACATCTGCACTCTAAACGGCATATATATTTTGTTTTAAATCTTTTCTGTGTAATTAGAGGTAAAATTGGAGTATGAGTAATGTTAAAAATGCGTCAGTGAATTACAAATAAAAATTGAGATTAGATAGAGTTAGTGCGCTAACACGTCGATGCTATAAATTAATTAGACTCTGAAGATTTCCGTCTTCTGGGTTGTTGCGCTGTGTAGTCTGGTCGATGTTAACCAACGTTTCAGAGGTCATACTCACCGCTGTGAGAACCTCAAGTCTTACTTACTTAGACTCTATTACATATTTGGTAAGACAAGAAGGAAAATGAAGCCTTCTGCGTGGTCCGACGGAGAAATGATACCGTATCTCGAAATATTTGTATGTCAATAGACAGAAGAGGCGTCTTTATTATTCTTGCAGGAAGAAGGAGATTAGGGAGTTTGTAATCGTAAAACTTATGAACGGAAGAGTATCTTCTAACCAAAAAGAAAAAAATACTTATCTTACATGTAGTGGAAATTGTCGCCTGCGTCACAACGTATATGAAATTATGTGGGTGTGTCTACAGGTATGAACAGAAGTGCGTCATGATGTAATTCCCCTTAAATATCAGTAAACCATAGTCAGGATAGATTTCAGGTTGTCACAAGTGCGAGTACAAAGATGTCTTCTGTCTTCCGGGTTCTTACGCCGTGTAGACTTTTAGAAGTTTGCTGTCTCCATCATCGGGGTGATGAGTAATGAGACTAAAAGGCGCAACAATCAAGCAGACAGTGATATTCAAATTATAGTCAACTCATTTTTATATTATTAGTAATGGAATATTTGTACATTTTTCCTCTCGTTCTTAGTAACATCGCTAATACAAATAGTGAAAATAATGGGTAAAAAGAACAGCGTTGTCTTACAATAGGATTAGTTTCTTTAGTCACATTTTGCCTAATACAAAAATTGAACAGAGCATGAGCAAGGAATCCAGAATTCACAGCGCACACAGTGCAGATGACCTGCAGGGCACCGGCTTTCAAATCAAGATATTCTTGCTACTGCGCCAGTATTCGTTAGGTACCTGATATCAGACGCCTGCGACCTGAATAAGGTACCTTCGTAAATTTCTTCAGTATTTCCAGGTGAATTCCAGGGTAGAAATTTTAAGCAAGCCGTGACTGTCACCTTCCATGATTGTTTGCGCCATCTCGAGTATTTAAAGTAGCTCGAACAACTTTGTCAAGTAACCAAATAATCAAAAGGATGCTGATCGAGATGTAGGGGTCCATACTTTTATTCGGGACGAATTTTCTTTGAATATGGTCCAACTTTTCGACCGCATTGGCAATGTTACTTTTCCTCCGACGACTGCCGGTATAAGACATTGAAACAGACTAGAATTATTTTCCGATATCATTAGGTACTATACCATCTGTGTAGTTGGAAGGGAGTCGTTAAATAACACGTAAACCGACCAGTAACATTCTCAGCCATCCTTTAAGCATTCTCCAGTCGCAGCCTGGTGACGCAAAATGCACTTAAGTTTCAAATTTGGAACAGTGCTTATCGTGGTACTTACCCCGGACCGAACCTGGCTCCAAGTGAAGACCTTGCGGCACTGCCCTGAAGAATCTCGTCGGTACCCTTGCTGACAGCGGGTAGGAACGCGAATGATGTGATTCCAATGCAATGTGTAGCATTGTGCAGCGTGGGAAAGTAACACTAAGCACATAAGTGTCGTTAGCTGCATTCTGAGATAGTGAGTTTGACAGTGTCACTAAGAGCCGCGCGTTTTTATAGGCCAGCGAAACATTATCTGTCTACAAAACTGCCAGTAAGTTCTTCTTGGAGGTGTAATAAAGTTACGTAACTATGGTCGCTAGGTATAACATTGTAAAGATAAGACTGGAAAGTGTACTCCAGTGGAGTACGCATATTTCCAAACTCGTTCTTTACCAGTTCGCACAAGCCATAGATTTTAACCAAATATGTCGTTGATAATAAGGCTGTTAAGACTGCAGATAAACTACATAGGGAACGAAATTGATTTTCGTTGTGTTCCTTCTCGTTTGCTGCATAAAAATTAAACATTACAATTTATACAAGTGCAGTTTATCTTTCGTTATGTATGGGCGTGAAACATGGCGTCTCATCAAGGGAAAAGCGCAGACCGAGTGTGTATGACGGTCCCCAGCTTCAGTACTTCAGCCTTGAAGATGGAGACAGTATGTTTCTCCTAAATGTTACGATCTACCTACGAGTCTACATACAGTCACAACCCAAACGAACATTTTCACCATTTGACAATCCATGAGTGTAGCTAATCATATTTCATTTAAACATTCTTTCTTTCTTTCTTTCTTTCTTTCTTTCTTTCTTTCTTTCTTTCTTTCTTTCTTTCTTTCTTTCATATAGTCTGAAGAGAATATTTCGTCTGACTTTATGTATATTGATATTTGTCTTCTGGGTTGTAATGTCTTGTGGACTTTTAGGTAGATACCAACGTTTCAGACGAACCTGCTGTCTCCGTTTTCAGACTTGAAGTACAATAACATGTTTTCTGAAAGATTGATGTCATCGACAGTAATGAATTTCGTACGCGACGTGTGTAATTTTAAGTGTATAAAAGTTACTCAAATTATTTGCAAATATTTATCATGTCCAAACACTGCAATTCTGATACCTGTAATTCCTGATAAACTTTATGTAGGGATAAAACAGGTGGGGATGTCAGCGTATATTTTGTTTATATGATACACAAAATGAAATAGGCTGTTTTACATACATTTAAAGTGTTCATTAGAGTAAAGTGGCCTTAGAAATGAATATAGTATAGGCCTTTTGAGAAATTCAGTCAGCACAATTTGGTACAATGTTCATAATATCAACTAATATTCTTGTAGGTTATCAGTATAATTGTTTCTTTGAGAACGAAAATTAGGACCCAGTATGGAATGATGAATTGTACAATTAATTTTAAGAAAAGAGGCAAAACATTTCGTTCTGCCTTAATCTTGGCATCATCTTCTGCCTGCCTCATATTGTAAGCCTATTCTTGGGACCCTGAAACAAAAAGAAATACAGTATAAATTTTAAGGTTTTCACGGCAGTGTGAACATCCTTGATCTTCTGGGTTGTTGCGTCACATAGGATTTTGACCGTGAATTAAAATTTCAGAGGAACATACTGCCTCCATCATCAGTCCTTTACAGTCCATTACTTTATTCTGTAATAAAATATTTACTGTCTCACCTGTAGTGACGTGTTCCCCTCGAAAATAAATTTGTCTAGGCCCAAAATAAAATCAACCCATCTTAGGGGTCCTATATACAAATTTGCACCGTCCGGATGAATCCATCCTGTATCCTACATGACATGTTCGTGCTTTCTGACAAGGAGCACGAACCAAATGCGTTGGATGTACTTTCTTGCTTCCCCACACGAAGCCCACAACACAAACGACCAGTATCACCATGACAATAACCACTTTGTTTTCTGCCATTACAAATCACAGTACAAACGTTTACTTCCACGATTCAAATGAGTGTGTGATGCCACCGGTAGAGTCATGACAGCGCATGTAAAGGATATGACAGCCGAACCTCTTCCTTCCTTACTTACGCAAGATGTTATTTTAAACCAGCTTTCCTCGTTTCCTCTAAGAGACATATCACGACTTTGTTATAATTTCCGTGTGTCTGTTACCCTGTAACATTTGATAAGATCGACGTATTTTAAATAAAATTAGGTCGAACTTCGTGCCTCTGGGTCAGTGTTCCTCGACCGGTGTGCCGTCAAAAGTTTCAGGTGTCCCACGATTTTTGAAAAAGAAATTGTAGACACACACCGGTTCATCATCAGTGGTTTTATTCGACATGTGGCATGATTTTGTTTTCATATGTCTGATTCGTTTGGAGCTTTGAATTTATGATGGTCATGTACATTTTCGTACTCCCTTTTCGTGAAGCGAAATTTTGTGGTGTGCCATCATGTGTCTTTGGAAAATCATGGTGTGCCGCAGGAGAGAAAAAATGTGTTGCGGAACACTGCACTACACAATGCCTAGTCTTTGAACATTTTAATTCCAGAATATCAGTAATGCCAACATTGCGACAGTGCAAACTTAGGAGATGGGAGCGAAATAAATACATCTCAGTACTGGATCCTGAAATTGTGTGTGGCAGTTTATCTTCAATAAGATGCAATTTTATTCCCTGTATTATTCTGTAGAACGTTAGACAACATCGGGGCCTCGATATTTAACTTCGGTTTTGATTGCGATATCTTATCTGATGAGTAGCAGGAACGTGTATTTTTAAAAATTATTCATAGAAATAACAATTGTATAATTAGTAGTTTATAAAATCTCTCTGCCGCACGATATAGGCTGAATTATTTTAAAGAAATTGGGTGTCATAAATTCTTCTCAGAACTTATTCTTACTTAACTGTGGTGTGTGTTTATGTTTTGATATTCGTATGTAAGTAGTTTCCATTACCACGTGCCTTAACATAGAAACGCATAAATCAAATACATTTTACCTAATTTAATTGCGAATGTTGGAAACATGGGTTCTGTTTCTCGACTAATATTTTTAAAGGTAAACTTAGTGACTGGCAGTTTTTCTTCAGTTAAACATGAAATAACTTTGTAATAACAAAAGAAGTATTTAAACACATAAATACGTCATTAACATTACTTTACGTTACATTTTTTATGTATTAAGTAATTGCACTTCTACTCACTTAAAGGTCACTTAATGGCTTAAATTAAGAATTTGGAGATTTATAGAGATACATTGGAGGACGTATTTAGTGTATTGCTGTCTGACATCGACAAAGGCTTCCTATGATTTTTTTTTTAAATTACGCCTGTAAGTTCTTTAGTTGAAGGAATGTTAGATTTAATTTGTTACTTAGCAACTTAGTCTTACTTTCTTTCTCTCTCTAGGTTATTCTTTCCAAACAAAGTAGAAGTCTTGTACATGCGAAGACTTGACGTAAATAAGGCATTGTTCTTATTAAGAACGATAGCCCATGTGTGTATGAAAGTTGTGCAAACCAGAGGCAACGTAAATCGGGGAACTTCTTTACTCTACCGGGTGGATAGTTTGTCGTTCAATCGACTTCCAGCGATTTATCGGCGGTAATGGCTCCACATCTGTCCGGGAATTCCGTCAGCTCTGCGTAACTTAGACTGTAAATAAATTGCGCAACCTGTATAATACCTTCTGAAGAGTAGCAAAGAACCCTAGATACCTACTCTTGTGCACTTCAAACACTTGTCTGCATTGCCCATGTGATTCCCGCTTGAATCCTTCACTGCAAGGTTTCCCGTTGCTGGAATTTGGCGCTGAGATTATGAAAGCAAATCCTCCCACAGGAGCTCCTAGCGCCAAAAGCATGGCTGTCACAGCCACAAGCAATCGGTCCCACAGCATTTACTCTACCGACGGAATGCATGTTACGACAGATGCTTTTCCTAGACGAACTCGTAAAATGTTTTTTTCTTTTACTGGAGCGTGATTCAGGTCACCTCACTGACTGCGATAGTTTGGGACGTGTCAGGTAAACATCGCCATAAAATTCTAACTGAATTACAAGGAGTCTTCCTTGAAACGCTGATAATATTTTACTGCCCAAGAAATTGCTTACTGTTATGGGACACGAAGTTTCATTACCATGTTCATAAAAGCCCTATTCTGAACGAGATCAATCCAGTCCACGACGTCAAAATGGATATACGCCTTAGATCCAGTTTAATATTATTATCTCTTTTATATGTAGATCTCCCAGGCGTTTTCTTATTTTGAAAATTTCCAAACAATCTCTCCCATACATTTCTTAGTTTACTATATGTTGTACATTTTCCGCCAGTCTCATTTATTAGGCGAAGAATAACAGTTGTAAAGTTCTTCATTACATAATTTTCTTCGTTATACTCTTACTTCGTTCTCCTTGAGTCCAGGGTCTTCCCCGGTACATTTTCTTCAAAATAAATCTAAACATTTCTCGCTTAAGAGTGCCTGCGTAGTGCAAATTGATCCAAGTTTAATCGTGCAAGACTCTGCATTCTTAATATTAACGATCTTGTAAAAGAAAATGAATATTATATTATTCCGTAAATTTTATACGGTGAACATAAAATAAGTCACTTTTTCTAAACCGTTCGTTAGTAACACTTTTGAGGAACATACTGCTCCCATTTTCAAGGCTGAAGTCCGCACGACTTTGCAATATTAACATCAACGTCGTGAGAATCTCATTTCTCATTAATAAAGTAAATTGTGGGTCTTCATTTGAATCTACAGCCATTGTTTCTATGGTAAATATAATGCACGTAAATAAAATGTTGTGGGTTGGGACCAGTATTTTTTACAAGAAACCTTATAATGTTCTTATAATTTATTGGAGGAGACAAAACCGACAGACACGCGAACACACGATACTACAACCCACAATCTCCCTGCATAAATGCTTAAGACGGATATCAATTTTTTCACATTATACTAAATCCTATTGAACGACAGACTATGCATGTTCTTAGCGTAACATTATCCCAACACATACCTTCAAAATGGCTGCTATATTTCTACTTCAGCCTATCCACTACTTTCTCCAACTGTTCCAGACCTCTGGTATACTTTCCTGCAAGTCCCCTTATAGTACCTTTCTCCCTTCGGGCATTGAGGCCTTACAGGTGCGTCCAAGATGTTGCGAGGATCGGAGGTAGTGGTGGACACTTCAAGTGTTACACGAAAGCTGCTAAGGGACTCCTTTGTTATCACCAACACAACAAATATAATTGCACAAAACATTCGGAATATCATTCTTAGAAACTCGAAACAATTTAATTACTTTGCGAATTTTAGTACACCGTCAGGTAGCTTTACTAGTGTCTTTGCAGCATTTAAGTCGATGTTATTTAAGCTATCTTTGTACTATTATCCGATACTGTGAAGGTTTTATGTTTTGTCGCCATGTTTATGACGTAATTATCTGCAAACGGAAATAAAATGGCGAGTCAGTGGTTGGACACCTTCCGTTTTCCTGTTTCGGCTTTCTAGTATAGTACTTCCTGTCTCAAGACTCGCAGCTCTCCCTGATATAATGTTTAAAATCAAATTTTATAATGTCCCTTTTAGCCCTATAAATTTCTGGTCATATCAGTTACAAGCACTAAAATGGAAGTGTTGTTTCTCTTCTAGCTGTTAAGAATTATATTTGCAATCAGCGAAGTGATACGTTACGATCTGCGACATTCCCTTCTCTTGCAACTCCATTCAGGAGTGTTTGCCAAGTACAACTTATAAATTCTTTTGAAATCATCGTTAAAGCTTCCAGTTATCAAACAGACAGTGTTTTGAAGTACATAGAGAACGTCGTAGACGAGTGGTTAGCACTTCTGCTTCGCATGCTGAAGAACACGGCTTCAAATCTCGGTCCGTTAAGTGTTTATCTTGACTGAAGTTGTCTGTGGTTTTCCTCAGACCCACCAAGCAAGTGTTGGGATGGTGCCTTTAAATTAGGCCACTGTCCCTTCCTTCCTTATAGGCTACTTCTCGATTCCGTATTTTTATTATCCCATCGTTCAACGCGAAAAAGTCTGAGCTCCTGACAGCGTCATTAAATATGTCAAAGTAAATAATATTTGGTGAAGAGATCGAGTTACGAAGCCACGTTTTCTTATTTTCCGTTTTAGACTAATTATTCTTTCCTACTACAGTTATTCTGCTCACAATTTTAAAAAATACTTTCAGCCTCACGGCCCGTGTGCAACCCTCAGCTTCCTCTCACCTGTAAAGTAAAGTTTGTCCCGCTACGTGCCATACACCTGTATCAGACTCAATATAATTCTTTACACCTTCCTCGTGGATCTCGTCTTTCACCGGACGGACATCGTCCTGGGGCCTGAATGAAGTTCCTTCCCGAATTTGAATTCACGGATTCCGTGCGTACATTTTCCGGACACAAGATGCTCATGATGGCCGCCATGTCCTTGACGTCACAGATACAACACTTGGCCACCAGAGCCAAGCACAGTAGAACAAGAACTAGGTACATTAACCGGGAAATCGCACACAGTAATTTTGCCATTCCGATTTGTCTGTCACTGATATCTGTGTCAGCATGTCCACTGTCAGCACGTCGACATGTGCGGTCAGCGATATTGTGTTGTTTCATCAGTAAATACGTGACACCATACACAAGCCCATGGTTCCACGTATATTCAGAGATCATCATGATTCATTTTGCTATAACTGTACAGGTTTCTTAAAAGAAATCGACTTCATTATGGAACTACCGCCGTGAGAAACTCCAATCCTACTTCCTTCTTCCATAACAGTGGTATGAAGGGAGGGGTTTGGTTGGTTGCTCACCTGTCCACACCTTCCTGCACACCCCTTTGTGTAGCCTCATACCCGGACCGCACGTATTTCCAGATCGGTAGGGAGCACGTATCATCAAGTGATAAACGGCCAGGGTCGTGCTGGTAATCGCGGGAGTGGGTGTCGAAGCCTCGGAGAGAACATTGATGCTGTTTTCGGATTGGACGCCGACAAAGACCATCACCAAAAGAGCCACAGACAAAATTATGCATGCCATCGGGGTGTTCGACAGTTCCACGAATAAAACGTCGTTACAAACTGCATGTGCTGTCAAGAAATTATTGAAAGTCGCCCGCGTGTGAAGTGACCCACAGCCGGTTTATCTGCACGGCACGTAGTCCAGAGAAAGGGTCACTGAGCCTGGCCATTTGACACTGCTCAAGGACTCCAGATACAGTTGTGACGCAGAAGATATGGCGCGTGCACTTGTTTACTGTGCCCATATTTGAAAGGAAGGCAGAAAGAATGAGAAAATTTAAAAATGAGAAATAAGGCAAACGTAATGACACGGAATTGAAAAGAAAAAGATGGGGAGAAAGAGGGAAGAAAAGACAATTAAAGAAAGGAGAGAAATGAGGAAAGAACGCTTGAGAAAGGTGGTTGCATAATGTAAATTAATTGATAAATAGGAGAATTAATAGAGGAACAAATGGAAACATCGAATGGCGCTAATGTTGTTATCGCCACAGAAGGTTGCACTTGTTAACGCATTCGTATTTTTAAAAGTGCTACATAGTTCGAATTATTAGACTAGTACTTTCAAAATTAAATGACTGGACAAGGGACTCAGTACCAAGTTTAATTGAAATTCGTTCATTAGTTTCGGAAATGCAGTATTTTAACGGATAGGCACTATTTCCCCATTTTACGTTTAAAATTAAGTTTGTTCCTGTTTTAATAATTGGGGAGTTTAGGGAAAAAGGTTTCTAGGGGAATGTTTGGAAGTAGGAGGGATGAGGTGATGGGAACTGTGTCATAATTTTTACTCCTCGTCACATATTATTAGCGTTATCAAATCAAGGAGGGTGAGATGGGCTGGGCATGTGGAGAAGATCGGAATGCGTACAGATGTTTTTGTTGGAAATCCTGAAGTGAAGAAACCACTCATTCTTAGATGGGAGGATAATATTGAAGTGGATCTTGGTTGGAGGATGTGTTGGATTCGTGTGGCTCAGAATGAGGACCAGTGGCAGGCTCTTGTGAACACGGCAGCATATTTTTGAGTTCCGTAAAAGACATCGAATTTGTTGACTAGCTGAATGAATTATTGGCTTCTGAAGAAACACTCTGCTCCAAGGATTTGGCTAGTTTCAAGACAGTGAGACAGTAAAGGAGATTAATCTGTACCTCACCTCACCAGATTTTTCTGCACTTCCCGTCGGGACTCCGTCTCTTTCCATTCTCACACGGTGGCTGTGGCCTGTTCGGGATCTGTACAATATTTGGAGATGCAGTGGGAACCTCGGGATTCCCGGCAGGAAGCGATTCGTTTCCAGGCACCCGATTGTCGTCCAGTGCGTTAGTCCTCACGAGCAGCGTGCATATCAACATCAGCTCGAAGAGCATTACTAGATTTGAAGCACAATTCATGGAAGCACCTTGCTTATGCTTTTAGCACAAGATTATGATGAAAATATGGAAACGCCTTCCTCCGAATATAACTTCGTTTAGTAACGACTCTACGTATCTCAGTACGTCAACTGACCCTTTGGCTTGCTGGCACTGCTTCGTTATTTGCCCGCATCATATAAGTGATGTAACATCATGTTGTATCTTTAACATGACTTATGACATGGTCCGGATTCTACATAGTAACATGATAGGTTCATTTACGTCACATACGCTTTGTATTCAGTTTTCCATTCTATAAAATGGAAGGCCGGACTAGTTGCTGATTTCTAAATATTTTTATTCCAGATCTCAATTCTTATTTCAAAACCCTGGGATGGCCGTGACAGATAATCGTTTTGGAATGTAATTCTGCCATTTCTCTTTCTTATTTTTATGTTGTCATTTTTTCTCACTATATTCTTCTTTTCCATTTACTTCTATTGTCTTCTCTACTTTTATTCGCTTTACTTTCATACTTTCATATTCACCTTTTAATTTTATTTCTTTATTTTAAGCGAACAATAAATTAAATTGAATCTCTAGTCCATTATGTATTATTATTATTGTTATTTAATTCCTATATAAACTTTCCAGTGGCAGAATATGAGGTTCTCACGGCGGTGAAAATGTTGACTGTGTTCTTCTGGGTTGGAAAGCAGCGTGATCCTCTATGCAGTTAGCATCGTCCTTCCGAAACGTCGTCACGCCACAGAATACCACAATTCAATTCATCTCTTTTATTCCGAAGTTCTAAATCGAAATGACGTTTAAAATGTTTCTGTCAGCATGGTTTGTCTGGAGGAAAACAGCCTTTTGTGTTTTATAGATGAGGTTCTGTTCTACTAATATGACAGAAATTATTTCTATTAATAATATTATTGTCCATATTTTTTCAAGGCACGTTAGGTCGCACTATGAAAGCTGTTAAACTACGACAATATGGAGGTTCTTTTATCGTTCTTATCGCTGGTGAGAAACGTAAGAACAGGTCTATTCAGTCTTAGTTTGGAACAAACCTATTGAATTAATTCAGAGAAAGCGAAACGAAACAATTACACAAAAATATTAACTAACTTAACTAACTAATTTCCTGGTAGCAGAACCCATAGGTACAACACAGACAAAACCCGCCACCGGCCACGATCCTGAGCCAACTCCATCCATTTCCCATCCTCACAGCCCACCTCCCTAAGATCCATCTTGATTTTATCCTCCCATCTCCTTCTTGGTCTGCCCAGATGTCGTTTTCCAGAAGGATTCCCTACCAAAATCCTTTATGCACCCCTTGCCCCCCCCTCATGCGTGCTACATGTCCAGCCCATCGGAACCTCCTATATTTCACTATCCTCACAATACCAGGTACACAAAAACATTAGTGTCTTAAAAACGTAATTTTCTAAAGTTATTTTTTACTTCATACAACCATCCCGTTTAAACGATTTTAATTGCTCTACACAATTCTCAGTCAACATTTTCCCCTTAGTCTGAGATTTCATTTTAAAAACCATACAACGCAAATAATTTGACAATTCCAATAGAATTCCACAAGGTATGAGATTCTTAACGGACTGGTAGAATGTAATGATAATATACAATACAATTAAACATATTTATGGTTAAAAGTAAGCAAGAAGTTTGTTTTCCTCACCTTGTCACCAAATAACCCTGCAATTGCCGTGCTTATCCAGTCTTTCACCCTTTTGGCAACTGGGTGTGTTCTTCCTCTGGGGCACGTCAATTATCTTAGGTTGTACATTAGCGTCGTCGTTAGTGGTCGAAGAAGATTCTGAAGTGGTTCTGCTTACACAGACACAGATGCACAGAACGATTACAATTACAAATAAATTTGAATGAAAATTATATCTCCCGTATGACCTGGACATCATAATCGCCAGACTTCAATCTGTCATAAAAGTAATTCGAGTGTCTTCCAGCTTCGCCTCTTCGGGATCACATCGGATGTCCCCACAGATTGATTACAGTTCTAACTTTGCGTCAATCTGGACATGCGAACAGTTACGTTGTCGTCACGTGGTGGTTGGTTGTCCTTAGCAGATAATGAATGGTATGACCCTGCGACTGTAATCCCGGACCGCGCTCTTGCAAGCCGTACTTTATCAAGGTCAATAAACAATTTTGAAATCAATGTGACTAAATTTCTTACGACTTCCTGAACATTTCAGTTCTTTGCTTTCTTGGACAGTCACAAAATATAGGCTCTGCTAGATTATTAATCTGACGTTTTTCAGAAAATAATGATGACATGACCGGTGGCGACAAAAACAATGATAATGAAGATGTTGATGTTGTTTTGAGTTGTCACGCCCTGAAGATGGAAAGAGTAAGTTCTTCCGAATCGTTAGTTTCTAACTACGGGTCCACATGGCGCACAAAAGAACAACATCGACAGCAAAAATACAAAATCATGTGGTACGAAGATTTTCAAACAATTCTTCTTGCGTTCGTCACGAGTTAATTGTCTTCTGCAATCCTGGAAGTCTTTGTCTTATTTACCAGTACCTTCTTCAGTTTACAATTTTAAAAAATCGTTTCCTAATATTTCGAAGAGTTCGTCTGAAGACTTCTCATTTTAATAGCGTGTCATCTTCACACAAATTCCAGGAAACAGAGCACCCACGGAAGAGATTAATATGAACACAAAACAAACATTTATGCATTTTATATTTCCTTAAGTTCCTCATTCTACGTTAGATATTTTCCGTTTGTTAGAAATAATTCAACATTGCTATTCATTCTGTATTCCCAGGAATAGAGACATTTTCTGATAAAGAAGACGTTTTATGTTTAATTGTGATTCCACTGTGTACATTTTTATTGTATTATGTGATATAATTATTAAAATTTGTCCTAAATTTGTAGCTCATGCCTTAATTAACTTTTATTAGTAGAAACGCCGGCCAACTACTTTACACTATTATCTAAGAATAATATTAAAGTGGGAACATTCCAGTTTAACCTAGTTTTCTGTTGGACCTCTCAGGATACTTGTGTCTACTGAGACTACTGTTTAATCTAATCTAAATTTTAAAAAAATAGAGGAAGCCTTTATTGAGATAATTCTTCCCCAGGAATCTCCAAACTTATTTATGATTAAGCGTGCTGAATGATTTTAAGATTTATTTGCGGTTAAATCCTAGTATTAAAGCGAATACGTACTGCAAATTTTTTTAATATTATCAAATTTTTATGTCCAGATAGTCTGCAAACTTAAATTATTACACCATTATTTTAGTTTTAATTAAGTTAAAAATTACAATAACCCAATTTAAAGCTATTTTCTCATTAATGTAACATCCACAACTTAACGCCAAATCTGATGACACAAAGGGGATCTTCCTTATGCGAGTTGTAGTACGGAAACTATCGCAACTGAGATAACTATATCAGGGTGACCTGGCGCCATAAATGCTGAAAAGTCGCTCTTATTAAAACGCTGCACACAGCCTGTATCACGAAATGTCGCAATAACAAAGTTTCCTTCTCTTACATAACCGTGTATGGAGTTGATGATCAGAAAATGAAGGAAAAAAAGAGATGTATAAAATATAATCTTACCCATATCGTAGAAAATGTAACCGTCTTCCACAATTCGGTGAGGATCTTCAAATTCACTATCTTCAGTCCATTCCATACCATCTTCTGAAGACATGTTGTCTATGAAATCCGCGAGAGCTTGGACAGCGCTGTTGAAGTCCAGTGTAATTTCATCACCACTTACTTCAGCTGCATTTCCCACATCAATATCACGAGTTTCGCCATCGTAATTTACAATAGATATTATTAAAATTCCTGGTATGTCTTCATAATGAACGTCATCGATTAATGAGACTCCAACATGGCCGTCAATGGCGTCACTTTTCTCAAAAACCAGTTCATCGATGTCGTTATTAAAAACATTCGAAGACACTAAACCGTTGATTTCGGATTCAACAACCTCATTAAACTCATAATTTCTTTCTGTTGTAGATGTTACATTATATGTATTGTTATTCAGTTTCTTCTCTGTTGATCGAGTTAAAACTTGTGCATCGTTTGGCATCGCATTTTTATCGGTATTTACCTCAGTTGTACAATTGCTTTTGGTGTTTAAGTCGACAATAATCCTACCAACTTTATTTCCGTTGTCTGTGAAGAGTTTCATGCAATCTTCACTTTCTATACAGTCTGAAAATGTCAGTCCTACATCTTCTGCACTGTCAGAATCGTATAATGAGTATTCTCCAGAAATAGGTATATTATACACACCATTGTTCAGTGTCAGCAACACCAACCCAACATAATTAAATGACAAACATGCTAGTAATTTCATTGTTACAATGTAGATAACACTTTTCCTAACCTTATTACGACGTTCGTTTCACAACATTCGGTAAAAGTAAACTCCGTTACTGAACTTGTATGTCCATAGTCCAAATTACAGCTAATGAAAGGTACAATACGAAGTTCCACACGCTTCAAACCTGACCAGATGTCTTTGCGTTGCGTTCATAAACACTTCTCTGTTACATAACATCCCAATGTGTCAAAACACTTTCAGTTACTGGCACCACAAACAATAACTGGTCCGGTTCTGACCATGTGTAGGGTATAATTTTTCTCACTGAGTGTTGGTTTGCTTGAACTTTGACGCCGAGATCCTGGTATGTCATGCTGAACTGCGCCGATAACACATCTGTCGACATGACACTTGTCAACAAGCGAATGATTGGAATGGTTGGGATTATTTGTACAATGGATAGACAATTACTTCCGCAGGTGGTCACTGTAAAATGGGATCCAATGTGAAGCAGATAAAGATCTTTTATAAAATTTCCGCTGTCATTAAAGTGTATTATTTCTGACTTGAGAGAATGCTATACCAAAAACTTAAATATTCTTTGCTGTAACTGGGGAAATTATTGATACATAATATTTAACGTTTGGTAACATTGTTAATGGTGTTGTATATAAACATCACAGATACTTTTGTTTGTTCAGAGGCAAATTCAGTAACAGTTCTGAGCATAATGATAGTAATAGTGATAATCAAAATATAATCACATATTAATAACAATCTTAATACTACTCCATAAATTCGTATTTTAACTATAAGTGCTTAGGACTCACTGAAATTGATCCTCCTAGAACTGCCTGCCCATCGGATCCCTTATGTTAATTCATTTTGATGCTTTCAGTACATACTGACGAATTATCAGCATAGATAAATTTTCTCCGTAATGTAAAAGACAGTACAATGCTATTGAATTTATAGTTTAAATGCGTCATGTTTGTGTTTAATTCAGTAATATATTTATTTATTTCCGTCAATACACAAACTTAGTTGTTAAAATTGGTGTTATTAAAGCTAAACTTTAAAATTTGGCGCTCATCATCGCTATTACGATGTTACAATTTTAGCGCTCATTATTTTATTTCACAACATGTTTCAATGCAACTGCATCATCTTCAGGTTATTTTCGTCTTTAAAACTAATGTATATTTATTAATGCAACTATCATTGATTTGTTTGTTTTGTAGTTTTCATTTTCATCACAACTCTGGTATGGATCTTATATTTCTATATTTTATAAATATTTTCTATTTTCCAAACTCTTTTTCATATAAATAATTAATAATTCGAATGTCAATTAATTGTTTCACAGACTACAGAACGACTGATCTAAAACATACAAAACACGACGAAGAACAAAAAGAAACAACCTACAAAAATGAAAACTACAAAACAAACAAAGCAATGATAGTTGCATTAATAAATATACATTAGTTTTAAAGACGAAAATAGCCTGAAGATGATGCAGTTGCATTGAAACATGTTGTGAAATAAAATAATGAGCGCTAAAATTGTAACATCGTAATAGCGATGATGAGCGCCAAATTTTAAAGTTTTAGCTTTAATAACACCAATTTTAACAACTAAGTTTGTGTATAGACGGAAATAAATAAATATATTAGTGCAATGCTGTATAGAATTCGCAAAGAAAGAAAGAAAGAAAAGAAAATACATTGGATTCGGAACAAAAATGGCTGTAACAGATACTAAAAATTAAACAACAATATAACATTAAGTTTATAGTTTAGATGCGTCATGTTTGTGTTTTCAATTCATACATATATTTATTCTTCAAGTCTATACACAAACCATTTTAATATTGATGTTAAAAATTAAAATTGATATGGTATGTTATTGTGTTTCTATGTTTATAGTGAATTTTCATAACAATATCCAAACTCATTTACATATAAATAATATTAATAATGTTAATTATATTGTTGATAATTTCACAGAAATAATGAACAAATAACATAATACGCCACATAATATGCAAAAGAATCAGAAGATAAAAGGAACATCCACAACTACAACCTACAATCTACAATTACTGAAAAGCGTGCATTAAAAAAAATATAGAATAGTTTTAAAAATAAAACCTGAAGATGATGCTGAGACATCGAAACATGTTGTAATATATAGCGCAAATTGTAACATCGAGGAAACGATGAATAGCGCGAAATATTTATATCAATTTTAATTTTTAACATCAATATTAAAATGGTTTGTGTATAGACTTGAAGAATAAATATATGTATGAACAATATAACACTTAAAATCGCGTTTAAATATTGACCCAAAGAATAAAAAAACCTGTTGCATAATAATCACTTTTGCAATAACTTTAATTCCCTATTACCCAGCTGGACTAAGAATTTATTTAAATATACAGTTTTTATGCATTTTTTAGGCTGCTGTTTGAATATTTATGTTCCAGACTTTAAGACTGTAGTTAACCTTTCTGTGTCCATATACACTGAGTGTCCGGCGACCTTTCGTCTTCATTCGATTTTAGGATTAGGCCACATTGAACAGACGTCACCTTTTCAAAGATTTATTTATAGTTTTCCAGTTCCTATGTAATTTGTAATCTATCACACTGCTGTTGAAGCAAAATCAAAGCACTTTTTTTTTCTAGTGGTGGTTTTAACGTTTTTTTTAAATAAAAATCTGAAGTCTTTAGGCTAATCAGTTACATATAATCGCGGTACACGCCGCCGTGCGTTGCTTCTTCTTATTTTACACCTTTTCTCTAAAACTTTCTTTACTTACATTGTGTGCCACGATTGATATTCTTTTTAAATACTGACAGGTATCGATTAGAGTATAAAGTAAAATGAGTCTCACAGTGAAGTGATAACAATCATAATTAAATTTGCTTTATAACTTTCAGCGTGTAACTCCTATACGAAATTGTATTTCATTTAGAGAGTTCTGTAGATGAAACATTCAAATATACGCACATCCATAAGACGTAGCTATTATTTGTTCACATTAAAGAAATTACACCACTTCATGTTGGCTACAGATACTGTGATATAGTACCAAAACTTACCTACTTGACAATCCCGCAAGATGGCTTCCGTTCCTTTTCTATCATGCATCATCATTATCGTCATTGTTATTATAATATTCTTCTTCTTCTTCTTCGTCTTCTTCGTCTTCATCTTCTTCCTCCTCCTCTTCTATATCGTTTTCCTTTTCTTCCTCATTGACGTCAGTTCTGTGATCTATGAGGGCTTCAGTTACTCCACCAAATCCAAGAGAATCATTTTCTTCTGTAGTGACACTTGGTTGTGCAGGAGAACTTGATGGACCACTTGGTGGTGTAGAACCACTTGGTGGTTCAAGACCACTTGGTGGTGTAGAACCACTTGGTGGTTCAAGACCACTTGGTGGTGTAGAACCACTTGGTGGTTCAGTACCACTTGGTGGTTCAGTACCACTTTGATGTTCAGGAAAACATGGTGGTTCAGGGTCACAAGGAGAACATCCCTCTGCACCATAGTCACAGCCATCTGTACATCCGTTATCATAATAATAATAATCTTGAGGCATATAGGAACAGTAACTGTACCCCCAATTACACGGGAAGTAGTTCCCACCCATAAAACCGTGGTATTGGTACGGGGGTATCATAAATCCATCTGAAAATATTGTTTTCTGTCTTATAATTAAAACTGCACAAACAAATGCGGCTAGAAATGTATATCGACCAACACTCATTTCAATCACTATGTTATATGTATTTTAAACCACAAGAATAGTTTCTATAACAGTATTGAAGAATTTCCGAGTGAACACGCTAAAATGATACAGTAATATAAATCGTTATTATATAGGTCATTATGCTCAGGCCTATTATATAATTCTTCAAATCACTGAAGTAACCAATCGCAAATAATATTAATCTGTTCTATTTTATTTTAATCTTGTATTGATATAAATGCCCTCGACCAATTATTTATCCCTTATAAGTATTATGCTGATACCCGAAACCAAGAGGTCATTCCAAAGAGATTCTGACAGGCAATAGTCTGACTGAAAGTTCATGACATCTGGTGATAAATGTTCGGAAATGGAAATTTTGCGAAATGAAGATAATGCTTTGAACTTATGTCAAGTGACGCTGAAAATGATACAGAATACCAATAAAAGGGTTTATACTATGCAGGATAATTTAATAATTATTTGCCAAACGTAAAGTCATTTAGAGATCGTGCATGTCCATCTGTCCGCATGTTTTAATTCAGAACGGATGGCAGTCAGATTTGTTCTAAAGGTGTGGATGTAATTTTATTTTGGTTCGTTTTGGTCTGATATAAAAAAAATACTTATAAGTAAGCAAGTGGTCTAAAATGATGCACTAAACTCATCCCCTGTGTACAACCGCGTCAAGTTCTGTTATAAAAGCAAAGTTTTGGAGACCCTGCTCTCTCCATCATCAGGATCTACCTTGGTAATTGATATACAGCATTTATCCGAAAAGTTCATTTCTAATTCATCGATTATTTGGCTGAATTATTTATAATATTCTAAGACTTAATACTGTAAATATATTTATGAAATTTACATTACTTTGATAGATGTAGGGCTACTTTCCTTTGATTTCGAAGTCGTGTATTTATACTTCGGGTTAAAAGTTAAACGTTATAAACTGCTTTTGAAGCTACCATTTGAATGTAATTATAAAACATATGACAAAGGTCATATCCCAGTGATATGAGCAAACTTCATAAACTTTTGGAATTGTCTGTAATTGGTTCAACTGCAGAGAAGACAAAGTCTAGTGATCACCCTAACGTCATGACAATTTTGTGCTTTAAACGTAAAATAATTTGAAACATAATTTTGACTGACATTTACATTAAATTATTATTGATAATTCTAAATTGATTACCTCGATCAGATTGTATCTCCTGAGAAATTATTAGCATTCATGTGTATTTTCTTCACCGTTTACGTGCTATATAACTCATTGTGGCTCAACGTCAGGGATTTCCAAGTCTTCACTTTGCGTCATTTCTTCATATTGAGTGGAGACGTCCACACTGAATTGTGTAGTAAGGTCACTGGTTATCAACGAGTAACTTGCAGTTGTCGATTCCATCTCCGGCGCAGTAATTAACGTGTGGTTGTCTTCAACATTTGATTCTGTTGATGCTCCAGTAGGTCTTTCACTTACGTATTCATTTCCGTCGTCAGTAGTTAAGGTAAAATTATTTTCAGTAAAATCAAGAACTGGTTCTGTTGTTTCTGTCGTTGTCTCAGTTTCTTTTGTTGTGTATTTAATAGTTGATTTTGTTGTGGCCTCAGTTGCTTTTGTTGTGGATCCAGTAGTTGATTCTGTTGTAGACTCTGTTGTTTTTGTTGTGGTCTCAGCTGCTTTTGTTGTGGATCCAGTAGTTGATTCTGTTGTAGACTCTGTTGTTTTTGTTGTGGCCTCAGTTGCTTTTGTTGTGGATCCAGTAGTTGATTCTGTTGTAGACTCTGTTGTTTTTGTTGTGGTCTCAGCTGCTTTTGTTGTTGATTTAGTAGTTAATTCTGCTTCTGATTTAATAGTCGATTCGTGTGAGATTTCAGAAACTAGAGCTGTCGTTGTGGTTGCTTTTGTTGTCGATCTAATAGTTGATTTTCGTAAAGATCCAATAGTACTTGATCTTGAAGCGTCAGGCTTTGATTTGGTGGTTAATGTTGCAGTAAATTTAGTCTTTGGTTTTCTTGGAAGGTTTGCTTTTGACGTAATCTGAATTGTTGTTTCAGAGAAAGAGACTTCTTTACTGGCCTTCAGATTTTCTTGAAACACCTGTTCAGTTTCGTACTCATAACAGCAGCAGCATTCCGCGTACGAGTTAATCGGTGGTGGAAGTAGTATATATGGAGCAGGGTAGTAAACGTAGTGTCCCCACTGATAGACATAACCAAGGGGCAAACTTAAATAACACTGAAGAGAACCGAAGAAGAGACACAACATGAAGGCACTACAAGAAGATATTCCTGTTCTGGAACTCATTCTTTGGATCAACGGATATTTGCAGTTCGTGTTGATCTCCCACGCAGCGTGGCGTCTAAGAAATGTAAACTCTCACATTACACCTACTGGTTCAAACTGAGAGCTTGATTCGTGTAAACAAAACTTTGAACTTAGCATCAAAATCCATCCACTTAAATAATGTGAATATATCGCTCGTATGTTTTTTTGTTTTGTTTTTTTCGAAATCATTATCTACAGAAGAACTGATGGTATCGTAAGTTTGTATATAAAAAATGCATTCACAGAGAACAGTACTCTTCCGACTGTCTCATAAGTCACAAGACTAGAAACTGTATGTAGCAAGTGTTTTGAAACAACGTGATAAGTAATAAAGAGCGATGACGTAATTCAGCATTTTAAGATATTGCATAAAAAGAAACTTTGTTTTGTACATAGATCACCTACTGTTGTCAGAGTAATGGAATCTATAGAATATTGCGATAAGATGGGAATGTGTGTATCCATTCTTTGTGACACACCATAGAAGCTTAAGGTGGCGTTCCATCTGTGCAACGTAATCCATAACCAAGTGTTTGAATTACGGTAATACTTTTCAAATGCTTAGATAATGCCTATAGAGTATCGCAAGGTGGGATGGCTTTGAATTATTAATTCGAAAGTTTCAAAATTAAATTACAGTAGCTTATCTTGAGTCACAGTTCTAAAATGTGTGTACGGACCGAGGAAACCTAGGGAAAATATCAAGATATTCATTGCTGCTATCAGATTCAAACACTGGACCTCCGGAATAAGGAACAAGAACGATATCGATTATGTTAGATGATAATAATGATAATAGTAACGATACCGTGGTAATGTTAAGGATGATGCGTTCTTTTCAATAAAAATACGATATAGGAATTCCCTTGTGCGGTTTTGTCCGAAAGAATTCGCAGGTCATTCTAGCAGCGGATGTCCGTCAGATGACGCAAATACTTATTTTGCTAAGAGATAAAATGACACATGTTCTCGCGAAAATAAAATTAAATGTTTCATGTCAGAGGAATCACAACAAAAGTGTTATAACCGCAAATGGAACATCTGTTTCATCTACCGAAGACCTACAAACAATTAGTCGTCTGCAGCAGCCGTTGTCACTATAGTAACTGGCCGGTTCGCTTTATTATACAGAGCCTTCCTCGAAAACCTAACAATTTTTGTATGCTCATACTCCTAGTTTCTCCGCAGCTCCCCTTTAATCATAAACCGTGTTCTCAGTAACCGATCGCTGGACCGTATTCTGAGCTGATCAGTTTAATTTAGAACTCTACTTCTTCCTGGAAATTTTATTTTAATTTTTTTCATCTCTTTGTCCTCTCAGGAGCCAGCAAAATTAGTCGGTGCAGTGACTAGGCTACGGACTGGACGATTGGAATTCGATTCCCGGCAGGATACGTTTTCTCCCCTCCACAATGGCTTTCGCTGTTCTTTCTTCAAGAGGTAAAGCGAATGTTAACTATTCAGCTGTATTATTATTATTATTGCAATTTTAGATTTTCCATGTCCATTTGGAACTTGCGTAAAGTTGTTCGGTTCTTTGCACAGTTGTTTCAATGTTTCTTAGTGCTGTGACAGTTGAAATAATGGTCTCCTGGAATGTGTCATCTTGTATTCTTGTAGGTAGTTACAAGCATTTAGGAGAAACGTAATGCCATCTTCAGGGACGAATTGACTTATTCACTGAATAATCATTAAAGTCGTCGATTAATAAGAAATGGCCTTTTAAAATGCTAAATTTTAAGACGGATATAATTTATGTGACAACATTTTGAGGTAACTGCCCATATGAATGCAATATAAAAAAAATTAGAGTTACTTATGTATAATAGATTATCTTACCTGCAATTTATAATTAATAACTGGGTCTGTTGGTCTTTCCATTTCCGATCGCTTTTCTTCTTACCAAATAATTCATTCTTGTCGCTGAACCAAATTCATGCCTAAACAGTTCAGCGTGGGTCTCAGGTTGCACTTTTGAAGTTGTTTCCTTCTTTTTAGCGATATAATTTCTTTCCATTTGACAGTTTCCTGTGTTGGTGCAAGGTGTACTGAACTCGCAACAAGGGATCTGTCTTTTTGGGTTTGATTGTGAACCTTTCGACACATTTATTGTTCTTATTAAGGTGCCGCCTAACAGAACAGGGTGGTTTTAATGTTGGTCCGTTAATAATCCACGGTGAACCAAGCACGAAGAATCCAGACGCTTTACAAATGGACAGAATTATGTCTATCCCAACAATCAACAAAACACTTGCAGCAGAGAATCGTTCTGTTATGTTCATTGTTTTAGTAAACATTATTTTCCAAAAACATACGCAAAACAATGATAATTGGCACTATATTTTAAATCTGACACACCATTTTTAATTTCTTAATGTGGTATTTTGAAGTACCTAATAAAATTAACACGTTTAACTGGCATCGCATTGTCAACACTTTAATGACTAAACAAAATTTACTGTGTTTCTTAAGACCGTGTAACAAAACATTGCATTTATGGAGCGTTCTTGTAACCACATGTGTGTTCACTGGAATAAGGAAGGTCTTGAAATTCTGCTGTGCCTAGTGGCGGAAGTCTTGGATCTTTGTTGCTTCACGTAAAATTATCTATTGGCATAAACTTCCCTTTAATACCACAACTTCCTTCACCGACATTGTTTTAGTCTGAGAGTGCCACAAAATTTTAATTTTCTTGAGAAGCTGATATTCGCTCGTCTGGTCAGTAACTCCCTGGCTTTTATGGAACGCGATGCTTCATCAGCGAGTGCACAACAGCCCTCCACTTGATCATATTTTGATCCAGATTAATCCAGTTGGCACTCTCACACCCATATTTATTTTAGATCCCTTTTAATATTATCTTCCTATCAACACCCAGTGATTGTAAATGGTCTCCTCTTTTTTGATTTTCCGACGAATATTTTGTATTTCTCATCTCTCCCATGCGCGCTAAATGTCCCGCTCTTTCCTGATGTGATCGCCCTGATAATAAGCGTTCTGGAAAGCTAACTGCTTGGAGCAGAAACCTCGAGAACGTAATAGTACGCTCAGTTAATCAAGAAATTCACAGCCATTTATGATATCCCAAACACCGTTTTCCTAAAATTCAAAATCAATATTGTCCTTCCATCTACGCCAAAGTCTTATAAGTTGTCTCTTCCCCTCAGGCTTTCCAGTCAAAATGTTGTACGAATTTTTAGATTGGGGGTATGGAGGTGCAAAAATGTAAGTGACTGCTTTGGGTGGTCGTCTAGCTTAGAAATTGAACGTCTCTCAAACAAACCGTTTTCGTAAAAAGGAACCATCTTGTTACGAAATGTTAGATCTACACAGGGCCTCGGATGGAAGTCGTGAAAAATAAATACAAAATTTTAGCCAGAGATGCTGAAGTAAAAATACCACTTGAGATATATGGTTAGAAGAAAAATATTGAAAGCCTTTCACAAAGATATTGTGTGTGTGGGTGTATAATTAATTGATTCAATCTATCTACCTCATCGATCGTCCGTCCGTCGCCATGAAAGTGAAAGCGGAAGTGATGGTAAAACTCCACGTGTTTTTAATTTTGATGGTTGATGGAGGCGAGTTGTCAACTTTAATTTCCGGCCGATTTATCCCCTGGAAAGGAACCTCAGTATTCAATGGATGGGAGCTTGGAGCGTGAATATATTGTCGAAGACAATCCGTAATTTTTCGGAATGGAACTCCAGCTGCATAGGCAGTGACTGTACCGAGAGATTGTCAGAACAGTAAAAAATAAGTTCACTCAGTTTATTATGACTATTATGTTACATAGTGGATGTTCAAATTTGAATGAATATTTGCAGGCTTTTCATTAATATAAACGTAATATTAAACATAAGGAGTTTTACTTCAAAATACGCACAAGATTGTGATGGTCATCGTGAATTGTGTTAACGTCCTGCTTGTAAGTTTGTAACACACTTGTAAACAAATGTTGAGAATTTAAGTCTTCTGAAGAATATAAAAATTATCAGGACAATTCAGGTCACAGAGAATAAATTTCCTATTAATGATGAATTCAGTGGCGCTCTCCGTAAGTTACCTGTAACAATCAAAATGTAAAAAAAAAACAATTCAGTTAATTCTTTGAAACACGAACTTTGTCTAAATAATATTTAAAAATTCAGCTCACGCCTCATAGAAAACACAACACTTTATTTTTACAAAGATGCTGTTTAGGAAACTAATCGCTGTTAATTCTGAGAATCATAAACAAATCCATAAATACAATGTGCAGAGTTACTGGCGTTATTGTTTGTTAAAGTTCAGAGCTTTAAAGGGTTAGTGTCTTTATTGTGATAAAAAATACATTCGTATTTCGTTTTCTGTAGTCAAAGTGGTTAATCGGAGAATAATGGGATGGCTGGTACTCCTCCTTTACCCACCTGTTATCACTTGTACCAGTAGCCATTGTCGGGTCCGACACATTCCCCTGCATTGTTGTGGACGAGCCCCGGTTCACATTTATTTCTAGGAGGTGCGCATATGCCGTTAGCGTTCAGATACCAACCGAAGAAGCACCTTTGATTCCCGTGTTGCTCACGGCTACGCACGCCTTGGGCAGAATCCACCACAACTACGACTCCATTGTCGTCTTCCAACAATGGCCAGTCTTCATGCGTCTTCCCTTCACTGTCATCAGGACCGGCGCCATATTGTTTGTCATATTTTTCTTTATCATTAGAATCATCGTAATATTCATGCGTGGTTTTAACTACAGACGGTTCGTACACGTATTTCCTAATTACTCTCACCAGTTCGCTTTCGTGTTTATTTTCGTTATGATTTTCGTCAGAAATTTCATCATCGTTCGTATAATCGTAAGCATATTTAGACACATCATCATCTATGTCATCATCATTACCTTCTTCATTTTCGTCACCGCCTTTTTCACCTTTATCAAATGTATTATCGTTATTATTAAACTCATCATCATTATAATCATCATCGTAATAATAATCTTGATCGGAAAAATAAATTTCCGAAGAATCGCTATTGGCTGATTCATGACTTTTGTCTTCATTTCTTTTAAATTTACTGACTGCTTCATTGTTGTTAATAACTTTATTCGAATTAATTTTATCACGAACATTCGAACCAAAATCATTTGACTTCCGGTCGACACCAGATTTTATAGTGAAGCCACTAATTGTCACGAGAAACAATGCAGACAACATGAACACTGTGTTCCACTTCATTGTTACAATTTGTACGTTTGTTCTGGAAAGTTTTACGGATACACACAAGGCAGATCAGATTGTCGCCTGTCGGTGTAACTGGAAGACTAGACAGATATCCGTATTACGTGTACGTCTTCATGTAACCGGTCGTGGCTGTCATCTACCACAGTATGTGCTGTTAAGAGGTTGACACCGTACAGAAGCATCTTAATGTATTTAAGGGAACACACTGTACACAGCGCAAGAAAAAGTACCACATCCCCTTCCACTTCCAGAACCAGAGCAATTTCCTGAAATCCTGTTTTTTCCACCGATTTTTACGGATGTTTTGCTCAGTCTGTTATAATAATTAATTTCATTCTGTGCAGTAAAACTCCTCATAAGGCTCAGATTGCGTTCAGCATTAGAATCCGTCTGTTTTCACTAGAGGACTATGTTTATAAAACCTCAAGTTAAGTTTCAAGACCACTAACAGGTTTTGCGTGTAGATTATAACACAATCATCAAAATTTGTCCTTGAGTAAATAAATAACAAATATTCTCACTCTATAAGCACAGTCGTTGTTGTCTATAAGATCGAGACTTTCAAAATCTTCTGCTTTTCTGCATTGATATTTTTAAGTACAAATACCTTCCGAAACGTCGGGGTTTTTATCTAAGTATGAATGTAAAGTTATCCCTGTTTCTAATCGTCATGCTGAAAAAACTTTTTAACTAGAAGGAGTATAAGAGACGTGGCAGTGAAGCTACACACATTCTTAACTTGGGAACTAGACGGATAATAATTATAGCTGCTTTACCCCAGGGGAAAAGTCTTTGAGCCCACTGGATGAGTCGATCTGCACGTGAAAACAAAATAAATTCTTTTAATGAACCTGTGATGCCACATTTCCTTGACATAGTTCCACTTATGTATGAGACTTTAAAAAAATTAATTATTATTAATAATAGGTAGGATTTCAGGTTTTCACGGCGGTGAGGCTGAAGATGGCTGTCTTCTGGGTTGTTGCGCGCCGTGTAGTGTGATAGAAATTTACGGACGTTTCAGACGTCCTTGCTGCCTTCGTCATCGCCCCGATGATGTCTCTGAGTTGTGACGCTGTATAGGGTCGTAGTTACGTACCAAAGTTTCGGAGAAGTACACTGTCTGCATTTTAACGTAGCTCTGGCAATAGAATTATTTTGTTCTCATATTTTCACCGTTACCTTATACGTAATTGTTAACAAACAAGACAGTACTTTCAGTTATGTTTATTATCGATCCCCATACAGTATTTTCCCAATGATTCATTTTTACTATCCATCAAACCGAAAGCTAAATATTGATTCTTGGCAGTCATTTTGTTTCAGATTTTAGAAAACTTAAGTGCATAATTTTCATATTTATTAGACGGTCTGTTATCACACTAATTTTCAGGACGTTACATTAGTCTAACTTCTGAAATGCACACGTCCATTTTGATATAATAATTATATTACATTAAAATATACGCAGGTAAGGTAACTTCCAGCGGTATGATGTTCATGCCAAGTTTCGTATAAAACCAACATTCTGGCTTACAAGTTATTATATATAATTGGAATAACCATGATGGCACCATAAACTTATTTTTCGTTATCATACAAGAATATATATTAAATATTACAATGCCATCTAAAATCTAATTAAGGTCGCCCACCTTTTTCCCAGTCACTTAACTTTACTGAGCTGTCGTTTTCGATATGGCTTACAACATAAGAATGATTAACACAAAAACCATTGTGCATGTCAGTTACCCTACCAACTGAAATACAAATGCTAAACAGTGGGATGTGTTTTATTTCTACGAGACTTCCCCCACTCCAGTCTGCACGATCTTCTAACACGTCTTCTACCTTTCCTGCATCCCATAATTCTTATTATGAAGCGCTTCCATCTTGAATTTCCCTCAGACACGCCCTCATAGTCACACGTAAATTTGCAGTCCTTGTATCGGTTCCGTACAGTAGTACTAAACTTTTCCCACAATTCATTATTTACACAAGCAAATTCCATTTTGTCTGCCTCACTTGTGTTCTCTGAAGACATGTCAGAGCTCCAAGGAAACCACTCCTGATCCAACATTTTATTAATTAGATATCTTTCATAACCACTGGACCAGTCACCAGTATGATGTTGATAGGTGATCCTCCAGTCTTCACCGCGGACTCTTGAATTATCCTGTTCTGGTGATAGGTCTATATTTGTACTCCCCGGCCATTTTAGTAACGTATCCTCAGTGTTCTGTAGAGATTCCCAGGAAATTGCTCTATTTGTCTCATCAAATTCCATATCGTTCGATATATCCTCACTTTCGCCAGCAAAGAATTCATGCCCCAAGTTTTCTCGCTGCAATTGTGATCCTAAAGTCTCTTCTAAATTGGTCAATCTTTGATTGTAATGAGTATTTGCTGTATTTTCCTGAGCTGTGCTGACGTCTGATGGCGTCAAATCTTCGTACAAATTGCTGAACAAATGTTCGGGATTTTCTTCTGATATGCTGATGCTGGAGACACTGTGTCTTCTCGAGTTGTTGTTTTCAAATAATGGGCCAGTTTGATCCGGTGTTAAAAAATCACTGGATCCTGTATTAAAATCTAAATGAGAAAATATAGCAAATAGACTTTGTAAAGTGTCATTTTCAAGACTTACGTCGTCTGTGTGAACGTCTTCTGCTGAGTTGAACACATTTATCTCCCCAGAGTCTTTATTCTGAACTCTCCACACTAAACCGCTGTTACAGTCTTTTATGAAGACAATTAAAGAAAGCCAAGGTACAATAAACTCAGTTGGTGAAACATGCATAATGGTGAAAAACGGTGGTCGTGTGATCTGTCTACGTCCGCAGTGGAACCCGCGTATTGGTTTGGAGCAGAAATGACTAGAAAGTTGCAGCATACTGACCCGAGCTTCTAAGGTCATCGAGTTCCGTGTCACTCCACGTGCTATCAGGCGGTGGCCTTGTTAATGTAAGAGCTGTGTTTTGTCTAGTATCAACATATAGCTCTTGTTAAACAGCGAATTTGAATGGGTCTATAACTGAACGACATAAAAATAATAAATATATAGAAAATGTTAATCGGAACACCCAAGATCACGGAGGTGATCTAGGTGAAGATGAATTATATTAAAGCGAGTCTTCAAGGAAAAGGGTTCGAGGATATGGTCTGGATTTATTTAACTCCTGATATGGAACATTTGCAGTTCCCTAAAAGTTGAGAAAATTCTTGACCATCTAAGAAAACTATTAATTTTTCCATACGGATCACGCATCATAGGGTTAGTAACTTAGTCAGCCAGTCAGTCATTAAGTCAGTATGGGGTGCATATAGTTAAGTCCGATCTAATAATTAAACTTAATCCATGTTAAACTTTTCAGTGGGGAAATAATGTTTTCGTATATATTTAATTGGAACTTATTAATTCAGTTTTCGAGCAGCTAAAATGTTTAATTAAAGGAGCAAACGAACCGAAAACAAGATATCTGTCAACGAAGACATACGTCGAACATAAAAAATTAAGAGGGACCAAAATCAAAGCAAAATACTTTGTTTATACCTTTTCAAACTTTAACATAAAAATATGTGTTCCGAAAATGTGCATCATGAAACATTTGTAAATAAAAATAAACACTAAAATATGGACGCAGGAACATTAATTAAAGACAAAATGGAACTGTATGAGATATAAATTTCTCACTGCGGTAAATATGTCCATGTTGTTCTGAGTTGTGAAGCCTTGTAGACTTATAGGCAGATACCAACGTTTGGAGAGAACATACTGACTCCCTCTTCGGGGCTGAAGATGGGGACAGTGTATTTCTTCGTGACGATGGTATCTACCACAAGCCCACAAGAAGTCAGAACTCAAAAGAACAACATTGACGAAACAGGATTGAACCAGATCTTGCTGTTTTACTACAGTGCGCGCGTAATGTGTCATCATATGCGTCTTAATGGACCTGAATTCAAATGTCGCGGCACACGGGTTGAGAAACTTTGCTGTGACCCACCTGAATATCAGCGCCTTCTTCGTCGTCGTCCGTACTCCTTCCTGCACTGCCCGTTAACTTTACGGTAGCCAGTCTCACACCCTCCGTCTCTGAGCGGTGCTCGTATCATGCTCCTGCTCTCTGGCACACCCTGTACAGTTCCGTTACCTGAATCTTGGGTTATTGCGCCTTGATGCTGAACACTTTCAGAAGAAACTGGAATGTAGGCCAGTGTACCTTGCGTTAAGGGTTGAACTGTTGGGAAGTGTTTAGAAGTGTACTGAGACTGTTGATTGGATGTGTTATAAAGTACTCCATGAACGATGTTTCTTATCCGGTCCAAAACCCCTAAATTAAATAACTGACCCTGAACTGGTGTGAAATGCATGGATGTGACCATTGTCACACACAAAATAATTTGGTACACAAATTTCATGTTTGAGTGTCTCTGAACGCGCGCACAGTCTCGCGTATGTCACCTTAGCACTGAACTTGCTTTTACATCGCACTTGGTCAAATCTTATACAGTTACGATGTCACGTTTCACAGGACCTGAAGTAAATAAATCTTATCTACATGATTTGTTAATTCTGTTATAAATATGTCTGATGTAATTCTTCAGACTTCAGCAATTGGCTGGAACAAATTAAAAACTTATCGACCGCTTTTCTTCACGTTATATAATGCCACGAATTTGTATTATTGCACTACAGCTCCAGGAGTAACACAGCTCTTTAAACCACTTGTTGCTGATAAGACGTTACTATGGTAATTGCTGTGGTAATTGTACTGCTAGCCGCGATACAGTGTGGGAATTTTATCGTCTTCCATGCTAATGGTTAATCGATTGAAACGGATATTGTGGTTACTGCGTTGTTTTAAATACACAGATAGGTACTGCTTTCGTAATATATTTTAGCAATTTTCGCTAACTTCGTAGTCGACCTAAATGGTGGTTTGCGTTTCTGGTAATTGACGTCATAGGCCAACACGATGCGATAAAAGTGCATTTTTTATATGTAATCTATGCATGGCATTGACATACTGAACAAATGATGACTATGAAGAAACAAATCTGTTATTCCTTTACAGTAGAAAAATTTACAATCTACAATAAAATATACGTACATAACTTTATAACATTTTAAACTGAATGACACTAATGTTCCTTCCACTTCTAGAATTTACATGGCCGTCAGTTTGGTGCTGTTAAACACAGACATTACTAATATAGGGAATTCTCCGGTGCCGTGAAGTTCATGTCGAGATTAATTGAGGGGACTAGACACACGCAGTTCGTCTACAGGCTCCAGACGAATAATTAATGATTTTTTTAAGATAAAAAGGCAAAGTTGTCATTACGTTTAAGCAGGTACCACACCATGAAAACTTGATAGAGCTCCACACATTCGTAACGCCGACGATAGAATCTTCGGCTGTGTTACGTCCAACTAAATACCCCAAAGCACCAACTGGATATAAGGCTGAGTGGGCCCTGGATTCGCTTGGACGCGGTGACGAATAGACAAAATCCTGTCCCTACCGGGAGTCGAATTCCTGTCATCCACCCCGTAGGTACTTATTGTGGGTCCATTGACAGCTATCTCTTCTTATCTGTTTCTTCATAACTCTACTGAAATTGTTATAGGCCTTAGATATAACAATTTATACAAATTCAAAATATCAGATAAGATTGTGTTACCATTAAAAAGCTATATTAAGGAAAACGTTTATATTAAAAAATTAGCTTTACGGAAGACAGACTCGTAATACATGCTTGCCACTTAAAATATCGAAAATCAATCACTGTTCATGAATAGCCTAGAATCTATCTTCTTTTCTTGGTGTTCCAGAATTATTTACTCCACCAAAATTATATTCTATGTTCTTGGCACTTACATACTTTTACGACCAAGTCTTGAAGCTATCTTTGAAAGCTGTTTGCATCTGAGCTCATGGAGCACGACCTTTCCGTGACTCGTAAATGTTCTGATTTCAAAATTATCGTCTGATAAATAACCATGACGTGGAGTTTCGAAACAAACAACTAGGCCAGTATATAGGCATTATGCATTCAATGAAAACCAGAATCACAGATAACATATTCACTTTTATTGTTAAATTAAATACTGAAATGATAGGCTAAGTGCAGTTAACATGTTTATAATGTAAATATTAAGTGATTGGAAAGTGTTACTGATTATTGAAGCAAGTGGTATGTATAGTTACCATTGGGCTTTAAAGAGTCGATCCCGTGAATCAGATTTTGTTTCCCAGATTTCAAGACTGCGCACGTGCCGTGGCTCGGATGTCGCAGTTACCAAACAGAATTTATAGATAAAGAATATTGTTCAGAAGAAAAAACAGTACATGTGTGTTTATGGCCCAAATCGGGAAATGTTACGCAAAACGTTATTTTGGGACGCTGTATCGCTAACGAATTATGAAAGATTTTTCCATTATTTACACCGGGGCCCTTCAATTCATGTGACACCTGAACATAATGTAAACCAGGCGTGTAAACCTCCGGGCGTACGGCCCTCTTGGGGCAGTCTCTGATGTTTTATGCGGTCCCAAATGACTCGGTTTTAATAAATATTAAGTTCCAAATTTACGTCTGCTTTACTTTGCGTATATTAAGAGTATATTAAATTGATGATAGTGTTAACACTTCTTAGGTTTAAATGTTTTCCTGATTAAGATATCATCTTAGATTTTTATATGTGGAATATCCGTTTGTCTGTTGACAGACGATAAGCGTATTTCGATATTTTATAATTATTCCTTCAGTCGTATTCAATGTCAAAAGATAAACTTATGTTGATTGACCTTCAGACCTTGTGGAAAGAATTTCCATTATAAATATTTGTTACGGTGTTTCTGTGCAGATATTTTAAAATACTTGGAGCGCAAGGAACATCAAAATATAATGCTATCTGTTAAGACTTGCATGTTCTGGGTCTACTAGCTTTAGCCAGTTTCTTAGTTCAGGGGTCCTTGACAGCTGATGATACTTCAGAATCTACGTCTGAGAGCAAGGGGAATTAATATTCATCGCTACAAATGCTTTATACGTGATATTACTTTAATGTGAGTATTACGCGTAAATAATAATGCTACTACTACTACTACAAATAATAATAATTACATTATCTTTTAATGGTACCTATTAATAACACAACAGTTGCCTTAACTCAGTAGAGCAAGGTCTTTCAAAAAAATCATATTTCGTCAGTTCGTCAACATGTTCTCGTCTTTCATTGAATACGGATTTTCATTGCCCTATTCACTAAGGTCTTGTACTGAACTATATAATGAGCTACTTGAATCCACACCATAGTCTTACACATTATATTGTTGTCCGTCTGCTCCCAGGTTTTCCGAGCTGTCCTTTTCCTGGAGATATTTTGACTACTTTTGTGTGCAGTATGTCCATCCATTTTGCTATAATTAATTTAATAGCTTTATAAGATGGTAAAGTTGCGTCATATTGTGATATAATAAGTATATATTAAATCTTGTCCGTCTAATCACAATAATTCTTATTAAATATTAAAATATTACAATAATTAACATTTCACATGAAAAATGATGGTCTAATGTAAATCGAATATTTCGATAAAGAACATCATTTAATATTTTAAATATTTTAAATGTTGAAATGTTAATTATTGTAATATTTTAATATTTAATAAGAATTATTTTGATTAGACGGACAAGATTTAATATATACTTAATAGCTTTAATAACTTAGGCTGAGGGTAAATATTATCAAGCTAGAACTTTAGTAAATTGTCTCTTGATTGATTCTTTGGTTGTTTAACTATACTTTGTAAACCACATGAGTATACATTGTGTTGAATTTTGGTTTCTTTCGATCATGCTATATCCAGATGCTTTGCTGTCACGTGACATCACTACTGCACTGCAAAACTTATCTTTAAAATTCACCATTCTCAAAGTATAAAACATTCTGTGGTGAATTTTTAAAATAATTTACAGCAACTGGAACCTCATAAAATAGTCTTCGACTTTTTTGTCGTAATTTGGATCTTTCCACAGATAAGTAAACTTTTTTTCTCTCAAGTACTTTTTTCCCTATATGCCGATTACTTATAGCTGTAAAATATCTTCGTCGTTCCAACCGCAGTACAAACATTTGTCATTTCTTGATAATAAAATTTTTACAGGCTTATTTCATTCTCATTTGCGCGTCAGCATTTGTCTTCGAAATACTAGTGAGTATGAATGTTTGTTGATATTTTTATCTGGGTATAGCAAGAGCAGTTAGTAAAAATTATAATCAATAAATTCAGAGAGCCCTTATATGGAATTGAGAAGTTAATTAATTTAGTTTAACGTTAATGAAAATTAATTACACCAATAGGTTATGTTTACAGTGTAATAATTTTGTGACGAATACATTTAGGTCGGATTGGTAGTATATAAGAACTCATGTTCCCCAGGTCACGTCATTCTGCTGTCTGATATCCTATCTGTAAGTACTAGCAATGCGATTCAATGCAACTTTTTTTATGTTACTTAAGAAGTCGTGGACGAGATCACGTATATGTATAATGCATATAATATTTAAGCAAATTAATCGTAGCTCAGGGGGAAAAAAGTTAAAATAACGCAGCTAATATCACGGCTGAAAAGATTCATTGTCGTTGTCCTGTAACGAGAGGTTTCAAATCTAAATGGGAATGACGACTGGGCGGATGTATGAAATAAATTGGAAATTAATACGGGAAGAAGAAGTAAGGACGTAAAGACAGGACAGGGACAAAGGATAAAGGAAGGTAAGGAATCAGGATACGAAATAAATTATTTGTCGTTGAATTTCAACGGGTTTTCTACACTAGAGATCATAATAAGTTGTTGGTTATGATTCTTGTTGTTGAAAATGCACTACCTGTAACTTCGATTTTGTGTCTTATTTCATTAAAGAAAGGGGAATGATATTGAGTTTTACATAATACGTCTTTGTTAATTACAGAAGTTTCTCCTAAAACGAAAGAATTTAGCGTGATAATTCATAATTTGCCTCAACCATACATATTACTGGTAGTCCATATATTTTATTGTAGTTGTATTAACAATACAGTTTATGGACAACCAAATGAAGGTGTGTGATAGTAAATTACTTAGGCGTAAATAAATATGCACATATTTAGTAAGGAAACAGTCTAAAGTGATCTTTGATTCGAGTAAACATTTCTCTTTTCAGCCACTAAAAACACTAGAATCTCAAAAAGCCTTAAAAATGCTGTCGGTGAAAACATTCTTTGCACTGATGATCCTCGTCGCTCTTATCACTGACCCTTGCCTCACCGTAATGGCTGCCAAGCGTGATGGATCATCAGAATCGTCAGAGTCATCGCAGTCATCAGAGTCATCTGAGTCGCATCGTGGCCGTCACAGGTCACGCTTCAACACGTCAGATGGCGGCCATGATGACAACACGATACCACATGTTTCTGTAAGTGCACGTTTAAAACTGCATAAGAAAGACCTTAAAACTTTATAATCCTTACGAAACATTGCCGAGGGGCGCAAAATGGACAATGAATGTAGCACTCACTGAACAGGTAAGAGATACTGACAAAATGTTGGAAGGGAAATCTGAAAAGAACGGATGATTTTGAAAACCTATTCCCATACGGAAGGATAAGTATCCTCGAAACATCTGCAAGTTTTAAACATCTGACATGGCTGATGTCCCGAGAATATTTTACAGATTAACGGAAGGATAATATTAAAATGGGTATTACATAAATAGAGTGTTAGTATTTAGACTGTATTCACCAGCTCAGGATAGGAACTTTTGACGAAACTGAACGTTCGAGTTGTTTAAAGGGCACGTAATTACTTGGCTAGATAAACGACAATCAGCTTCTCAAGAAGAACAATGCTCCATTGAACTGGATTGGTTGTTTTTTTTCCGTAATCCGCATTTATTATTGAACGCTATCGTATTGCTTCAAATATGAATGTGTTTATTGACACAGATCATAGAAAAGTAATTTCTTACCCCTAGTCTGATATCACTTAGTGTTTGGTATTGAATAGCCGCGTTCTGTGTTAAGTCTTATAAATATATAACCAGTCATTAATGATTCCTTAAAAATGGAGTAAGAACGTAATTAAGCAGCAAGTTGAAGAGGTTTCCTTCTCCGTGAACGCTGGCTCTAACATTATTTGTTTCAGCGCAATCATAATATTAATTCCCTGCCGTATTACAAGGGAACTTAGCATGTGCTCCACTTTCCGTCTTGATGAGGAAGAGAGGCATTCCTCTTGAGACTTCTGCTAATAATGAACAGGCAACAAATTAGGTACAATCATGTGCATAAACACTGGGTTACAGCATAAAATCAAGACAATTATTCGTAATTGGCAGTTCCCTGTTCCATCTCTTAGACTGGACTTTATACTACAGTGTAGATAAATTAAAGTTCTAGGAAACCTCTGACATTTGAGGCTGAGGAACGAAAGTTGTAAGTTGTGATTATCTGACCCGGAAGAGCTCGATCGAGAAATTGTGGAAATAACTTGTGTACTTAGTTTAAATACAATGCACGATGAGACTATCGATTAATAATTATAACATTTACTGGTACATTTACGTGCGCAGTTCCAAGTAGTGTATATTGCTTCTAGGTTAAACTTAATACGTGTCATTTTTGTTTTGCAGTGACGCCTTATCTATAATTGTTAACATATAGAATCTTGTTCCATGCAAATTGTTGCACGGTTTATTACTTATTGATATCATTAATAGCCGAGTATAAATTTCGCGCGGTCGCCATGTTGTTATTATATTCTCCAATAAGAATTACTTTAGCTTAGCGAAAGTTGCATTTATTTCTAACTTCTGCTGGATTTTTGTGAAGAAATAAGGATTATATTTATCGCTACATTTGGTTAAGAATTTCTTCCAAAATTACGACACATTTTATTTATTTAAACTCTAATTTTTGTTTGGTTTTCAGCACTACTGACATGCTTTTTTTATATAAAAATCTGGACTGGGCCATGAAGGGATTAAGGAAGAACAACAAAAAGACTTATCCTGTACACAGGCGTATATGATAATAAACCATAAATTTCTGTCCTCATTTGCATTCGTTACTGATTTAGGCCTTTCCTAAACCAAGCCGTTTCAAACAATTCCTAATCCACTTTTTCAAATATCTATTCCAATTTCAATTACTTTCCATGGAGTCGCTCTTCTATTGTGTACGTCCTTAGTAATAACTTTCTTATAACAAATTATCTGTTTTCAACTAGAATCTTAAGTTTCCGAAACCAACAGCAAAACCCGGCACTGAACATGACATTCAGGTAATTTATTCTAGTTCAGATGTTTATGCGGTTCTGATAGTTCCACTTTAGTATTATCATCCCACCTAATCCTTTGCCTTTTAAGTGGTTTCTTCCAAGAATTTGTCGTGTTTCCGCGAAAAATTTTGCACACATTTCACATGCCCTCTCTTCTCCAAAATACGTATCATCAGATTAAGAAATTCTCCACCTTTTTATGGAACTTGTATATTCATCGCTTTGTCTCTAACCTAAAGCAGACAACTGCAGTTCACTCTCTTATAACCTTCTTTTATATTCAGTTTGATATTATTGTACCAAGTACATCTAAATGTCCACTTTCTTTCAGGTTTCTCTCCTATAATTGTTTATGTTTTTCTCGGCTGTTCCATGCGTTTTACATGTATCGTGAAACTCAGCCTACAGATGCTTTCAACCCTGTGCATATTTTAAAAGACATTGTATAATTCATAAGGCATAGAAATATTTTGTAAGTACTGAGTACAACTCCGTGGATTTTCTGTCGTGTGAAGTTTGGGCTATTTATTTATGCACTGCAGACCAAGAAAATCCTAAGAGAGTTCTCAGAAGAGCTGTCGCAGTTGCGCCAGCAGAGTCTCTGCGACGCGAAGTACATTCTCTTCAATCCTGTTACACATGTCATCCCCTTGAAACCAAAGTCCTCACGATTCTTTAACGATGGTTCTTGACGGCTATGGGAAAAGTGTGAGAATATGATAAAAGAAGTAAAATCATTCAATCAACCTTAGCCTGCCTCGCCTCTACCGTTGGAAAAATTCTCCATGTGAAAAAGACACATAGCACAGTTTCTTTTGCATTTCAACATAGACGTATGATACTAAACATTTTGTGCTCGCTAAGAAAGTCTTAAGTCCAACGAAATTCCTATTGATTCCAGCCCATTTTAGGGTTCATTAAATAAATAATGAATTTACACTAAAGTTATATTATGTATATGACTAGCTAGCTAAAGCTCCATCCCGCTCTTTCGCTTGTTTTTTATTAAAGAAACTATACTCAAATAAAGTAAGGGCTAGAAAATTAGGAGCATTTATGATAGGATGACTATTGTATCTCTTTTTCTCGTTTTTTGTGTGCATTGGGCACATATCTTTAAAATGCCTTCAGTTACACCTTCAGGCCCGAAGTTTTATATGTTGTATTTTTTTTATCGCAAGGAATTGGAAATTTTGAGCAATAAATTTTTCGTTACAGATTTTATAACGTTAGATTAGTCACACGGC
Source organism: Zootermopsis nevadensis (assembly GCF_977971745.1). NCBI lineage: Eukaryota > Metazoa > Arthropoda > Insecta > Blattodea > Termopsidae > Zootermopsis > Zootermopsis nevadensis. Next base: position 17,484,489 of record NW_028259156.1, read on the forward strand.
ACTGGTGTTTGTGCAGAAAGAGAGCTCTTACTCACTTTCTTCTTTGACTCCGATTGTAACATCGACTGAAAAAGAAGTTGCGTGGACTTGGTTGGTTGTTGCTCTGAGAATTCCCGAATGACTGTGACACTCCATGGAAATCTTTCGCCAGGTGCGCTTTGTGTTTTGAGAACGCTTTTAAATTGTTGTCAGGAGCTTTGCAGTTCGCTTTTATTGTGAAGTGGAGAAGCATGTTGGGATAGTCTTGTCATTCACAGACAACCAATAAGCAAAAGCAGCGAATAACACAGTCTCCTGCTGCGTGATTCGTATACAGTGATTCTGTACCATAAGAACCTCGAAGATTATAATTGAAATAACTGGCCTTTAGAGTCGGGATATGAAACACGGTCTCCTGATAAAAACCTAAACTCACAGGTAATTTTTTTAGGGATTTCTTGCACGAAGTAAATAAAATTAATGTATAGTAATGAGATCCTGGTTATTTAGCCACAATACTATTAAAAGGTTTCGATTACAATTTGGTTTTGATTGTTCTGCACTGAAAGTTGTGAATTATATTTAATGTTTAGGGCGATGAAGACGTCGCTTTCATTATGGAGGTAGCAATAATCTCTGAAACGCCGGTAAACTTCTACCAGACTGAACGTTATAACAGCTCAGAAGAAAGCCATCTTCGTATTTGCCGCCATGAGAATCTCAGATTTGTTGTTCATATTAATATAATATATCGCATTGCATGAAAGTCGAATTTTTTTTTCTGGGACGTTGCTGTGTACAATATAATAATTTTTTAACTGTTTGTTGATAGAATATTAGTACGTGACCTAAAATTCAGAGTTCATCAATATTTTTTTTATTTGTGGTATTTTTTGACATAAATAACATTTTAGGAAATACTGGGGCAAATCATCTCTGGCTATGTATCTGCAGTATACTCCGCTTTGCAACCATAATTTATACTGGTAATAAATGAGCATCAAGGCTAATCAGGTAAAATGTAAAATCGCAAATACTGAATTTATAAAGTGCGTGCAGGCTTCAAAATTGTTTCTTGTCATCAAGAACAAGATATAACTCCTTCTTCGTAATTTTCTTAGGAAGTTAGTGTGTCTATCCGCAATATAAACTAGAAAGAAGCTTACATTTAAAAATGTACGTCACACTTGACCGAGAAATTTAGCTTAGTTGTTTACTAACAAAGTTTATTGCATTCGTATTTGGACTGTTTTGTATTTAGAACAAATTTGAAATTTTAAAATTTAACTTTATTAATGCAATTTTAAAACAGAACTTTTAGAAACAAATTAATATTTAGTAAAACCTTTCTAAAATAGAACCAGACTTAAGGGAAAGATGTATTTATCGGAAGCATTTTCTGGTTCCATGAATACAGAGTGAAAATCTAATAAAGAGAAAGTGTTTAATGCGGAAACTGAAGAGGGGGACGTGATTCAACGCATAAAAGTCTATTCGACTATTTATTATTTTCCATTCATGAAAGTCTCTTCCGAATGGTTGTTCGTGGAATTTATTACGGAAGAAACACTTCTGCCATAGAAGGTAAACGACTGAGCTGAGCGCGTCGACATAACACGGTAACACTTTAACAGAATACACAGACGGTAAAATAGATCGGAATAAAAAGAGGAAAGATAACAAAGGATGGAGGAAGAAAGAAACAAAAGACAGAGGATGGGAAGAAATAAAAGTAAATGTATTCAAACAATGTTCACTATAGAGTAACGCTGTTGTGTGCGTATGTGGCACATTCTCTTAATTGTGATTTGAACTACGAAACAAAATTCAATTCACAGTCAGTTTATTCGTCTGTACAAAAGATAAATGATGACTGTGGAGAACGAAATGAGCATAAAAATTATAAAATTTAAAAAAAAAAAAAATTAGAAATTTTTGTGGTGTCTGACACCGGAAAAATATTAGGAAGTTGCTACTCATATAATTCTTTTAAGTACTACAGAATTCGGAATAAATGCCAAATTTCAGTCTTTTAACTCTTATATCACAAGAAAGAAAGTGTTCGATGTATATCTCCTGCGTTTCAGTTGTGTAAGTCTATGGTAAACGCGCTATATCCCCAGACATAAATAAAATTTGTGGCACGTATACCGTTCTTCACAAAAAATAAAAATCTAAACAGTATATTTGCCTCGAATTATAAATATATTGTGTCCCCGGTGAACATAATAACAGCGAACAAATGGACAGGACTGGATTCCAATGACAATACCATATAATCCAGCAGAGAGTACACTCAACTGCTCAGCCATATTTCTGTCCCATTTCTCGATTATTCTCGTTCCAGTGAGTCTCTTTGGCTGCAAATTGCACGCTTCACGTCCACTCGTACTAATAAGCTTACAAAAAGGACATGGCTTTCTTGGGAACAGCCTGACCAAAGTGGAGACCACGGGTCTATGAAAAATTACAATCCTCTGACTCTGTTTATTTGTACGTATGACATTTTTGAGGCACCGAAGACTGTAAGCAGTACTACAATTAATTATTATTAATAATTAGTCACTGTATTCTAATAATGGCGAAGTGGTAATCGTGATGTTTTATTTCTGGTCCCCTGACCTAAAACCCCATCTGTTAGCGTTTCTGAAAAACTCTGGTTTGTTACAGCTTGGAAGAGCTGCAAATCTCACTCCAGCAATCATTCTTCACCACATGAAAATCTTTTAGAGAAAATCCCAGCTTCCCCGAACAAAAGTCTTCATGTTCTTTAATGAACTTTCTTCTTGAAATTGTGTTCTATGTTATTGGTGTCTCTTACATTTTCCCTTCTACCTTTCTCCTTTCCCATCCCTAGCAGCTCAGTTTCAACAGATTGGACCCTAGGGATTGAGCTGAAATATCGACATTCACTATAAGACGGGGGTTGTTTTAACTACGGCATTTTGGGGTCTGAGGAAGAGACGGAAGACAGAAGACTGGGATAAATGAACTGGCACAGCAAAAGATCATACCGATACTAGGAGGCTCGGGTTGAGCCTGCCCTAGCAAACACTGTTTCCTCTAGCACGAAGTGAAGACCGCGATGCGAGTGAAGATTTCTCTCTTCTAAACCATTGCGCTGTGCAGCCTGGTGGATAATGACCAATGTTTAAGAAGTGCCCTATTCACTTTCATCATGGAGGCAGAAAGGTCATCTGAAACGTCGGTCAATATGTACGAGACTATTCCAGAAGACAGCTGGCTTCATGCTCGTCGCTGTAAGAACCTGGAATCTCACAAGGTATATTTTCGTTTTATCTTGGTACGACTGTAGAATTTTCAACTGTGACATCTTAATATGATTGTTAAAGAGAAAGATATCGTAAAACTGGTAGTTCCGTGGTGTCTGCCAGTAGCGTATATTTTTATAACAAATATTACGTCTCAATCTCAGATCGCTGCCCTCGCTTTAAGTTCTTAGTTAGTTAGTTGTACTTCAATGCATCGTGAAGCAAGAGACCGACATAGTCCATTCTTACACAAAATCTTTCATTTTCTATTCGTGAATCGAATAGCGAAACAGGTAGATTTCGTAATAACCTGACGTGAAAATCCACCCGGTCTTCGATTGGGCTCACAAAACACTTACACTGTATACGCTGTTTCCTTAGCAGTTTTGTACATAGCGGGAGCATTGTGCCTGCCGTAAAATGTGAATATCCTTTTAGAAGTTTGCCATCTGCCTTTATCGTTACACTTTCTCCATCAGAAACACGAAGGGCAGGAGAGGAGAGAGCAGGGCCAAGTTGTCCTTAAATGCAGGCCTGAAGTTACAGAAATGGTACTGAAACTTTTACCAGTGTTTCCCAAAACCTACAGACACCTTGAAGGATGCCATACGCTGACGTACAAATCGAAAAAATATTTTGTGAAACCTTATTTCACTGTTAAAAATAAAGCTTAGGAAACATTATGTCGGGCTGACAGAACGTCTTCTTGTGTTCAAGGACTATGAATCTCAGTTTCTGCGGCAGTCTTAGAATATAAATGTCTTGCAATTGCATTATCTTTTCAGCCAGGTCTGCCCAACTCTTCGTGAAAGTAATCTTATGTTTCCCGCATATTTCAGTATTTTTATCTAACTATTTAAGGGTCTCTAAATTTCTCATTTTTGCTTCTTTTCTTCTTCTTCTTCTTCTTCTTCTTCGTATGCTGCTGTGTTTCCTCAACTCATTATCGAATGTTACGCCTGGTTTCAATTTTCTTCTAGATACCTTTTGTACTGAAGTGTCTGTAATGCATATGTTCCCATCTTGTAATGAATGTTTGCCTCTTCCTATCCAAATATCCCTTCCCCCCTTCGGTCTTAATAGAATCTTAGATGCTTCGATTCAAGTACTTAAATGTTTAACAAATATAATGTGTTTTAAAAGTGAGTCATGCAATCGAATTGTCGTAATCTCGTGATAAAATACATAGGCCCCATTTATAAATAGTTGACAGCAGTAAAAGATAAAGTTTATTTATATTATTATTACTATTACACAAAATGATATTTCTTAAGTAGTAAGCAGATGAAACAGCATCTTTCTTAATCAATCTATAACGTGGATATCAGAGTATAAAGACTAAGGTAGACGATTAAGGGTCTTCGTGATGGAGATTGCCCACTCCTGCCCGCTTATCTAACTTCCAGTCACATGATCGTCACTTAGTTATTACGGAGAACAAACATGTCCTCAGTGAGGAGTTTCATTGGAGAGGATGGTTTTTTTTTTTTTTGGTGTCTGTGTGGAGGTCTGGTCACGGCGGAATTTATATAACTGCAGTTGGTATTATGAAGGATTCTATTTGTCACCGTCCCATCTTGAAGCACCTGTTCGTGTGTTCTGTAGAACGCGTTACACTGACATCACGTAAAGCCGCAGTTTTTATATAACTCGCCAATATGTAAAAAAAAAAAAAAAATTCTGGTACTAAACAACATCGTATTCTCCTGGGTAAAGTGGCCGAAGCGTGAGACTGAACTTTCATCCATATTACACAGAGGTTCCTTAAGGAAATTAGAACATGGTGATTAGCACAGGGATCATTTTTCCTCGCCCAATTTTCACAACTCCAAGGAGTAAACTCATTCTTACTAAACTGATATTCATAAGATAGTGTAGTTGCGTCATATTGTGACTTATTAAATTAAAATTAAATTATTTGGTTATTCCGTCAAATCACAATGTATTTAAAATAAGATAATTAAAATAATTATTATATTTATGATATTTTAATTATTTTAATTATCTTATTTTAAATACATTGTGATTTGACGGAATAACCAAATAATTTAATTTTAAACTGATATTCACTGAACTGTCCGATATTGGGCGCTGTTTTAAGTCTGTGAATCCTATCCACATCCTCCCACCATATTTATCGAACATCCAGTTTAATGTTATCTTCCTATCTGCGATTACGTGGCCTCTGCCCATAAGATTTTCTGACTAAATGTTTGTATGCATTTCTTATCTTCCCCATGCGTGCTGCATACCCAGCACATCTCATCCTTCCTTATCTGACTTTACCGCTACTTTATCTGATAGGAAATAAATCTGTCTGAGGTCCTACACAGTGAAACTAAGGCACGTTTCTGGCGTGCGAGTGTTGTCTCTGTTGATGGCTTTGATTAGGCAGCAAAAACGTTGCGGACGTGTGAGAGTCCAGGGTGGTGTGGAAAAATAAGGAAGGGGTTGAAGGCGATGCTAAGGGATTGAGACGTCTTATAGTGTAGTTTCGAGGTTGCAAACATTCAATGGCGGGGTTGTGATGTGTCGAATACTGCATCCGATCGTCCGAACACTGTGAGACTTTGCGTTATTTCTTTATACGATCACCGTGCAACTCATTTGGATGAGTTCCGAGACAAAAGTCACGACTTCAAGACCTGCTACTACTAAATTGCTCAGTTTATACTCGGTTTTTTCTCCCAGTAAATGTAAAAGAGCTTTAGTACGGATATTTGCATGTATTTCTTCACTGGATGTTGTAATGTTGAACTTTCGTTGCACACAGATTCTTCTTAAAATAATCTGTCGGGGCTGACGTAATTAATTTACTCATTTATTATGATAATCTTACGACTCTGTATTCCCACGAATGTACATTTCGCCCATAGCGCTGTATAGCGATCGCTTCATGCATTAAACGATTGCCAAGTATTGAAACAATGTAAGACATAGATCGCTTTTGAAGCACACTTTTCGGTTTTGATAATTTCCTAAAAAAAAGTAAATTTGTGCTAATATCGGTATAGCAAATATGGACTGAAAAAATAGCAAAAAAGAGCAAAATGACAAATATTTAATTGTCATTATTCCTTCATGAAGAAAATTTCCGGCATTCAATCGTACGCTTATCGATCTCTCGATCATTCTCGAACCTAAGTCGCAAGAGCATTCTTATGCAAACGAGAGCAATGCATTCATGACAAAGCATCAATCAGACGCCAACTGAGCCAATTGAATTACTAGCCCACTGACTGCATTAAAGGAGAGTGGGTCCTTGACAGTGCATGTGGACGATACATGACCCGTGGTACAGAACATCCACTGAAATGTGGCCTACTTTGTATTAGCACACGGTCAAACTAAAAACTCTGAACTGGATGGTATCATACCGCACATAAAAGCATACTGAACGCATTTCAAAAGAAGTGTACTCCACGAGGAGTAAGGCTGTTACAGCTTTCCACTTGTTAAATTCACCGCATCGAACGACAGAGAAGGACTCGTATAGCTCCACCCAGTTGGACAGTCCTGGATTAGTATATCAGCATTGCCAATCTTATTGGAAAGTTTCCTTTCGCCTCTGATGCTGAAATTCGGGGAACGGAGTGTGGTTCGTGGATGTTTGAGGATCAGTTTGGTTGCTGGCAAAGTTACTAGAACAGTCTGGCAGACGGCTTAAATAGAGGTTGGAAATACATGGGAACGAAAAACCATAAATCTGCGAACTTTCAATAAAGACTCGATGAGATGTAACCTTCTGTGTCAACAGTGTGTCGACAATATTCAAGCTAAAACTTTCCTCAGAAGGATATAAAGTGTCACAAAACAGAAAAATCATAAAGGAGAAAAGAAAATACAAAACAAAGCACAAAGTGTGGGAAAGAGGAGGGTGATAACGTTATGAGAACATGTGTGGAACACTGAAGGAAGTAAAAAAATTGAAATTAAACAAACGAAATGAAGAAATAAGAATTTAAAGATAAGAAAATATAAAGGAAAATTTTATTCTGCCAATAAACAAAGTAGACAGTGAATAAAGACAAAAATTAATTTGAAATAATAATTTATTTATTTATTATTGTGTAGTCTATTTAACGACGACATTAACACTTTAACCATCTCGTTTTAATATTTCCCGTTACTTCTCACGTTATTACACAATGCATGTATTTCCTAATTTGTGTAAAAAAAGGTTTGAGAATAATTTTTCTGAGGTTATACCCGTTACTTCGCCGACAGCTATAAGCTGAGATTTTGCGATTAGGCAGTTTGTTGAACATGGACCTCTGCCATTGTGACATGAGGCTGGCGGTTGCTCCTGGTTCCACAGGCAGAAATGGAGTTAAGGAATGCATTTAAATTGAGGTTTAACAGACATCACACTATCCATCAAGCTCCACCCCTCCGTCCCGTTCGTATCTGCATCGAGTTGCTCCCGAGAGAGAGAAGAGGTAAGGCGAGGAGTAAAAAGTTTTTCTTCCCAGGTCAACTAGAACAAGCCAGTGACGTTTCTTTCCTCCTTTTCTTGAAAGATGGCCCCAGAGATCAAAGAGAGAAAAAAGGGCGAGGAAATTGTGCAGAAACTTCGGAGCAGGTAAATGAGTAAGGGGTCGGACTCCTGCAACAAATTTGACCCTTTCTATGCTAAGTTTTCGGTGATAAAATATTTCCCTTGGTTTGTCTCGAAGCCAACGTAAAATGCCCACTGTTGAAAAGTCGCAAATTTGCTTTTAATTGTCTAGAGTCGGCATGGATCTCGCCAAAGACCAAAGAAATTTATATCAGGATGGCCAGTGCTTTTAAGCGAGATATCTCGTACGTGGCATGGAAAGGGTTAAGCGTTTAGTCTTCTGACTGTACAGATCGTGCATTTATGTGCATTATGCCTGCAATGTTCCGACTGTCTGAGGAACAAAGCGAATATTTACGTTCCTATAAAATGCGTAAGTCAAAGACGTCATTTACTCGAAATAAATGCTAAATGTTTGGGTTACTTTCCTGAACGAATATTTTAATAGTGGACTATGGCAGCTTCTGTTCAGGTCATTTAAGTATGACATGTAATATGACAGAAAAGAAGTTGGAGCATATAAATATGGCATTAAGTAACGAATTAATTGTATTTAAAACGTTTTTAAATATTGTAGATAATCAATAAAATATAAGGGAATAGTTTCAGGTTTATGCAAAGTAATATTTGTGGTCTGATTAGATTTGCAGCAATATCTGTAATAGCATGGCATCAATAGTAATGAGATAGCTGCTCGAAATCGCAAAATACGCATTTAAAAAATACGTGTACTCGATTTTAGATCATCGTTCAATTTTACATTATTTTAATGGCAAGTTTCAAGAACGTATCCAGACACTTTTGAAGGGAATCACAGAACCTGTAAGGTGAAATCAACTGTGATGTGTGTGTGTGTGTGGCCCACAAAGTCTAGTTTTTAGGACTCTGGTCCTCGTTTCTAACAACACACGAGTGGGCTACTCCGGCATTACAAACTAATTCTCTCTGTGGGACTTACACCTGAATTATGTTCCAAAGAATACTCCCTGCACGCGAAATAGTTAAGTCCGTTGTCAGGCCAGCCTGATATAACTTCTGCTTACAGTCACAACACTTTGTGAGCACGTGACACAAAAATACACGCAAGGCAGGGAAAACCTCCCCACAAAACCCTTTAAAAACCTTTATTTTTTCCCCCAAGCTACCGACAATCTGTTCTTATTCTTTGCAAGCTATACCCCTCTCACCCCTTCTGCCGTCCTGTCCCTTCTTTAACACGCCCCTCCACCCCAAGACTATATATACCTTTAACTTATCGTAGCTCCATACGGTACCCCTTTCCAACTCCCCCTCCCCCCACGAGGGAGAAGTCAAAGCACAGCGGTCTGCAGAAAATACATCAAGGAGACAGAACACACACAATCTAACCCCTTCTCCCCCATAAAACACCCCAGGGCTTTCCACTGCTAGGCGTGACACGTCACAAATAATCCCCTATGTGACTCTGTTAGGGGTGTATCTAGCCTAAGATAAAACTATTTTACGTGATACGAAATTTTGAGTTACTTACGTAGCGCTGCGGTTTAGAGACGAGACGGACTGCACGATGCAATCTGTGACGTGTTTCGTTTCCACGGACGGCACAGCACTTACGCGACCCGCCTCTCATCTGACCGCTCTATTTCAACCCAAAGGCCACTAACACACAGAAACCGCCGAATGACAGCTTCTGTAAATATCGTGCAAATGCAAAAGACGAAAGTTTGACACCCCTGATTTGCATTAGCAACGTCGCAAGTTCAATTACCAGCTCGGACGCCGGCTACACTGAGTCAGTGTTCGTGGTTTTTCTCAGTACCTCAATTCAAACTATGTGATCCTTATACTTCGTTCAAACATCGTCATCTACAGTCACAGTATTATGTCGATAGGCCTGTTTCTCGTGTGTTTTAATATGAAACAATACGAATTACGTATAACGCGGGTACTGAAGCTGTCCCCCGAAACCCGCGTTATATCGAGGTTCCACTGAAGTTTGAAACAATTCGCCCTACGGCCTTTCCTTTTCAGTTCTGATTTATAATACTTTATAGGGATCTCCAATAACGTCGCGAGAGATTGGAACTGAAAGCAGTGATCTACATCAGCTTCTGGTCTGCACTGACGATGGTAATTTATTAAGCGAAAGCAGAAACCATAGAAATTACGTTGTAAGGTGGTAACGAGATTGTCCTGGAAATAAAAGCAATAGAAACCTAATATTGTAAGAAGGCTGTCTGTCTCCTAGCTTCTTGCGCCGTGTAGTCTAGTAGAAGTTAGCCGACGTTTCAGAGGTCTATTGGATCTGAAGAAAAATACCGTATTACTTATAAGACGCGTATTTTTACCCCCTGGTAATGGATAAAAATTATGTGAAGGCGCAAGATTGATTCAGCTGGCATTGGATAGAGCTGGATAGTGAGTAGGATTTTGTGAGCATGATTATGAATATTTGGCTCCATTAAAGCAGGGAATTTCTTGATAAAAGTTATTTTTAGATACACCCTTTACCGTTGGGGTATTATTATTTCTATTACTATTAATGCTGTGGATGTATTAGACCTGGTGTTATTAGTGAAATTCATTATTTAATTGAATTTCACGTTCTTGATTAGGCAGTGTGAGAACTCACGGAGGATAGCAGTGATTCAGACAGTCAACCGAAGAAGCCGAAAATCCTCTCTACTCCTTGAGCCATGTCAGGACCGTTTCATATAACTAATCTAATAACTGCGTCTCGATCATCCAGCAGGGGGCGGCATGTAAGGCCTGGGACATCTTTTAGAATGCGTCAAACGTTTCTTAGAGTATCCCTGGAGTCACTCGCACGATTTATATACTGTGGGTTCAAAAGAAGTGTATGTACATATTTTCTGCGGTAGAGAAGAGGCATGATCCAAAGTTTCTATCAACTGCAAGGTTTGACCTTATGAAGCGACCAGCATTTTAAGTCAGCTCTTTTCACTGTAAAAATGGCATAAGTTAATTTAAAATCACAAGTATTACAGTTTTTCTCCTCAGATAATCGAACTAAAACCTTTTATCTAAATCTATAGAATAAAACAAAATACAAAAGCAAATATTGTACTATTTTTCTGTTTACTGAATAGATTGTTTTGATGATAACACAAATCTAGGTTTAAACACGGAAAGTACTGGGTTTGAATCTTGGCGGTCGGTTTCCGAGGCGGAAATATCATTCAAAACGTTGTGGCTTCATTAGTACCTAGACAACGGATTAAAGCCTAAAAACAATTAAATACGATTTGTCTGATCAAGTAATTGTCCATGAGTTTTAATGAACGCTTTGTGTTGCGAAATATATGTTTAATTTTTAAAGGCGAAGTTTTGTTTGAATAGCGTATAAAATGTGTTATGTCGGACAAGTACGAACCATAATTCTGACGATGAGACGCGTGGAAGGATAGACACTTCAGCCAATTGTGCTTTCGTTCATACAAAGAATGCGTAATATACGGGCGAAACGTTAAGCACGCTTCAGTGTTTATTTCTAAATTTTTTCCCCGCTTCATCACCGAGGCCAGTAGTCGGATTTGTTAACTTTGGAAACGAATAAGTACGTACGAACGAAAGGAATCCAATGTCTGGTAGATTCTCCTCCAGCTTAAGCAGCACATAGCAATGCAGATGTGAGCAGGGAAATGTCTTCCGAATGTGTCTCGCCGGAATAATATCCTGCTTAAAAGATAATTTATAGATAGAATAGTGAGCTGAGATTTCGAGCGTCTGTCTCTAGTCCTGGATTGCCGTTTTCGTCTCGTTCCTGACTTTATGCCTTGTATGTCCGCTGAAGATTACGTCTGGAAACAATGCTTCACATTCTTGCATTATAAACAGCAGAAATCTTGACATATTTTACAAATGAAAGATTCTCACTCTGCTTTGGGCGATATATTTATTATGCTAAGAAAAAAACCCGTTAGTTACTTGAGATTACCGATGCGATGTTGCGTATTTTATTCGACTTAATACTAGTTCATTATAGGTAGAAGTACATTGTTTCAGGTGTAAACCCATTGTTTTAAAGGTTTACATTATATAATAGTGCACAGAACAGCCATTCTCAGCGTGTGACAGACATATATTTATACGCAACAAATTTTTAAAAATGTATCGCGAGCATTTCCGAAATAAAATTTATTTTCCTCGTATAATTTTTATCTACCTGTCGCCAGGCTACAAGTGTCGGAATTTTAAAAAGATTCAGAACCCCTGGAATAATCAGATATATTTTTTGTCTCAATATTTCTATTAATATTCATCACACTAAACGAAAGTTTCATTATCTCAGTGGTCGCTGTATATTACGACTTGTTCCAGTCTTGTGTGATGAATAAATTAGTAACGTGTGATTTGAGCTTCATGCAATTTTATGCTGGCCCTCACGAGGCAGTTTCTGGACAGAGTAAATATAAAACTCGGTTTTGGGAATAATGTTCCGCAACTCACGTGGAAGCCTATACTATCTGTTATAGAATGTTCTCTTAAATCCATTTTATGGTGTTGATGGAACAAAATTGATCTCCACAGGAACGCAGCAGACTATCATAAAGTTTCCTTTGTCGGCTTTCCAGAACATCCCGCTGCAGGAAAATCAAACATGATGGCAACTTTGTATCTTTTCGCCCAGAAGAGGATATGTTGGATGCTGTAGCGTCATATATCTCTGTAGCGGCTTTTGAGCAGAAGGGAGCAATATGTCTCCACTCAGGTGTGTCACTAAATGTTACTTTCTTTCAAATAAATAGTTGCTGCTTCACTGCTTTTATTGCCTGACATTCCTAGTTGATTGAAGAATGCCTTACAATACCTCGGCGGGCTTAACCTTCTTCTACCACAGGCAACATACCGTAAGATGTCCAGATGCCTTAAACACGCATTTTGCAGGGTACCTATAGGGTGGAAGACTGTATGAAAAAGAAACTTAAACCAGCAACTTCCATCCTGCAATTGTTGTTCGTTTCCAAGTGTGAAATGTCGACCTTCCAGCGAACACACGTCCCCCGGAATTTCGAAATTGTTTCGTACAGGTCTCCTCTGCAAATTTTTAAAGAAATTCTTGGTTAAAAAACAGTTCCAAGGCCTCAGCTATTTCCTGAATTTACTGTGCTGTACCTTGATGTCTAAATCCGCCCCTAAATTGTCCTCTCTGCCCTTCGTAATTTGACATATCTTCCCAGACAAATCTATAGTCAAAGTCGCCTTTTCTTCATCATTTACTAATATATCAATCAACGGAATGATCACTATCTACGACATTCTTTCATTACGAAATGTTATCTTTTCGTGATACAAACAGTGGCCGTAAAGCAGCACCAACACAAACAATAGTCACTGTGGAAAAAATTTATAAAATACGTGATGGCAGCACGAACAAAGCCATATAATCATATATGTCAACATTTGACTGTTTTTCTATCGATCGTGTATGAATGAGAGAATATATCGATTCCTGAAGTCTTTGTATGATCTAAGTTCAAGAATATGTTAGTAGATGGAACCACATATTGATCGTATTGCAACGCTCTTGGCGGAGGGAAAGGAAACTTCAACTTTTATTTCCAGTGTTGTGGTAGTGTTTTACAGAATGGTACATATGCCTGTTATGAAGTTTATAATAAATTGTTTGTTGTTACAAGAAAAGTATCATTGGAATCAGAATGTAAGTATAATAAAAAGAAAATTGAAATTTTTTAGCAAATTAATCATTTTGTATGTCAGAATTGCATAGGCATGATAGTGACATACAAGAGCAATATTCTTGATAAATGAATTCAGAAAATGATTGTTAATCAATTTAGTGTCCTTTCTGCAACATTACGATAGTGTAATAATTATTCTGCCCATTATTTTTTATGGCTGCAAAATATAGTCTCCTAGTCCAAGGAACATCATCTTCATACAGTGCACCAGTTTCCACAACATGGCTCTGGAAAACAAGTCATGTTAATGTAACCATTACACCTATCGTGGAGAAAATGTCATTACTTTACCTTCTGGCAAAACAGCCATTGAGACATTGGAGTATAATAATCTCGAAAGTATTTTACAACTTCCTTTTTGACAGCCATATAACATGATTAGTGTCCCCTACAAAGAATACTGAAATAAGTCAAAATTACAAAAATTTTGCAATGTTTATTTACTTCATTCTGGTGACATCTGCATATATAATCAGGGAAAGCAATAATTACATTACAATTTCTTTCATTTTGAAACATACAGTGAAACTGACTAGAATTACAAATATTACATATTCAAATAAAAACATCATTTTACTCCAACTTGATGTTTTCAGTTCATGATCTGTGTGGAAAGAAAATCATTAAAAAGTTTTATAGGTAACTGACTGACAAACTTGTCACAAGGTTTCACAGCTTTTTGTCAAATTCGTCGTATATTAGTGAAGATGATCTGAAAGTGCTGTACTATAGAAAAGTGATCCAATGCGACACTTCTGAGGAACCATGGCATAAGAAATACATGTCATATGAAGAAAGAGTTTCATTTCATGATTTGTGTTAGGCCATGTTTATTTATAAGGCAAATATTTGATACAAACTGCTGCATAACTGAATATTTTTACATTTCAGTGTGGAGTATTAGCCTCATATACAAAGAAACGTGCATAGTCTTGACCCACTTTAGTATTGTAATGCTTTTTTATATATTTTTTTTAATTTTCAAGGCTGAGAAAACCTACAGACAATGCCATGAACAAATCCCATTATCGATACTTGTTCAGTACAGCAACAACGGAATTTGTTTCTCGATATGTATGCCTTTGTTGAGATATTTCTGCAAAAACAAATTTTTGTACATGCATGATGAAATGGGGCCACCATACACTTACATAACCACAATAACATCGAAGGAAATTTTTTCAAGTGCAAAAGGGGCATACAGGACTTCATAATTCTCAGAAGGTTCATAACAACGAATAATTCATTATAGGAAAAACTAAGTTGGACATCACCCATTGATGGTCTAGTGGTTAGTATAATAGTCTAGGACTCAAAATATCCTTGTCTGATCTTGATCATAGTCACTAATAACAAAAAAGAAAGGGGCACAGCCAACACCAAAAATTCCATGTGCATCAAGTATCTCAGACAATGGATAATGGTCAAATGGTATTCATACATAAAATGTTAATAGTACTTTCTTATTGATGAGAAGCAGAAACATGGAAGTTTATGTAAAAGTCTATAATATAGACAAATTTGTTATGATATAAACAAGCTATGATTACATTAGACCAGAAACTAAAGTTTTATGTACTGTAAATATTGTAGCAATATGTGCATACAAACATTTGAATATGGCACTGTGTGTAACAAAAATATATTCATTCTTCACTTCCACTTCAGCACAATAACTATGTTTTACATATTGAGACAAACCTGGTGTTTCTAGAAACAGCAATCTGAGGACTATTTAACCTATCTTGACAGACATGTCGGTATCCAACACATTTAAATAAATATGACAATGCAACACAAAAACACGGAATGATTAACTCAATATAGGCTTGTTTTCTTCATGATTCGAAGGAATTCTTCTTGGCTTATCTCACCATCTCCATCCCTGTCAGCTTCGTCAATCATTTCCTGGCAAAGAAAACTTGTTTGAGTATGCTTTGGTGCTTTCACTTCAGCACCACTGTATTACGAAAACCATCTGACAAGATATAAAGCTTGGTAGCATCACTCTGATGATGGAGTGGAACAAACAGCAACTACAGGAGAGAAGCAACTGGAGGTACAGGCATGGAGAAAGGAACGGACTAACAGTGAGTAGAAATTAATGTGCCTTCATTCCTTTTGCCCTGCTGCAAGATCACAAAAATTTTGAAGGTCATGTCTTGTCAGACATTCTACAGAGGAAGTTCCATCTTGTTTCAGAACCAGACTTAATATGTATGTAACTGTGTTCCTGAGTAGAAGTTGAGGTTGGTGAACATAAAGTCTGGTATAAGTTTACTTGGTAAACTTCTACCAGACTATATGAGTCCTGTCTACCAAGACATTAATTTTAACCCATATTCAAATTATACTCCTGATTCATATTTGAGAGGTCTCATGTTTGCGTCTTGGATGGAGACTGCCTATCCTGACAGATCTTTACATTTTTTCTCACACCCTGTAGACAAATGTGCAAAAAGTACTTTTTAATAGGCAATGACATCCTTCTTCTATATCCTCTCCAATTCATCACTTACAGTCACCCTAACACTATACAACTCAAAAACAAGTCCATCGCGTAGAAGTTTAATAGTTTCGATAATTCCCATACATGCTATGGAAAACAGAACAAGAGTGTAATCTAAGCAGAAACAATGGGAAATTAACCTTCGTATAACTAAAATTATATATGTAATACATGTTTAAAAAATTTGCGTCTTTTGTTAAGGTAATATTCTGTATAATGTAAAACATGCCAGCCTAATCATCATGTAGGTTTCAGTTCGGTAGCAATAACAAATGAAACACAGTAGCTAAGGGTGAAATGTTGTATGTAAGATTACAAACATTCTTACAAATTACATGTAAAATAATGTTTATAATTCAACAATTACAAACGTAATCACCATGTGAAACCAAGTGGTTACAGCCAACAAATTTAATGGAAAGCAGGACAGAAACATGACATACACACCTGCAGCTCTTCATCGGTTAGGGTCTCGCCCAACTCCTTTGCAACACGCTTCAGATTCTTGAAAGAGATCTTTCCTGTTTCATCATCATCAAATAATCTGAAAGCTTTAAGGATTTCTTCTTTACAGTCTTTCTCTGCCATTTTTACAGTCATTAGACCAAGAAATTCATCATAAGACAAAATACCTGAAAGCCGCATGTATGATTAAATAAACACAAAATGATTTGATACTATTCTCCCTTTTATACTCTTGAGGTTTCCCAAACAAAATTTTGTCAAGTATGCATGATACATGTGATCCATCTCATCTTGTCCATCTTAATGTATTTGCCCCATAAATATTAGGGTAAAAATATAAATTATGAAGCTCTTCAGAATGAAATGTTTTCCATCCTACTGTTATGTTGTCCTTCTTAGGTACAGCCACATTTAGAAGATATAACTTTATCCTTACTTACCTGTTCCTTCCCTGTCGACATCAGTAATTATCTTCTTAATCTCCTCCTTTCTTGGTTCAAATCCTAAAGCTCTCATCGCTACCTACAAGTATGAGAAAAATTCAATTACAGCTGATGAAATTCATACTAAAATAATCCAAACACTGGGAAACTATAAAGTTTAGTAACTTCATTCAGTAATCAGCTGTATGAAAAACTGCAAAATTTTCTGTATCACTCTACAAATTAGAAGAAGATTAATTTTTAAGCCATGTCACCCTTCTTTTTTTTTAGATCAATGGTGTAAACTGTTGGATAAATAAAGTATCACAAAAATGATAAGCAACACAGATATGACTCCACATACTGTGGGGGCACATTCATAATGAGTATGGCCAAAATGGATGTGATAACAGGTTGTGCCATACAACACAGAAAATGTATACAGCTCAATTATCCAGGGTCCTTCATGAGAAGCCTGGATCACTGTGTATACGTTGGACCAACACAAACCAAAATTAAATAAATTTTACCATGTCTGGTATAGACCCTAGTACCAAATTTTATTGCAATATGTTTAGCTGTTTAAGACATGAAACTTGTGGAATGATAGACAAACTCTGAAACAGAGTACAAACTGCCTAAACCCATATCTGAAATGATTTACACTGTTGATCTACTATTTCAATACCTTTAGTTCTTTTGTTTCTATTTTTCCAGTTCCTTCAGCATCAAACAAGTCAAATGCTTCCTTTATATCAGCTTTCTGTTCTTCTGTTAATTCAAACTTAGGACCAGATGATTTCTTCCTTGCTCCAGTCACTGCTGCAGCAGCCATAGTATTACCTGCAGTCTGTGTCCTGCACTGTGATGCCTGTGTAATATAAATAAGCATACTTCACATGTAATCCTAATCTTTAAGTCACATTATACCAACAATTCTATTTTCTCAATACAGTTGCTCAGAAGTAATCAGGTTTAAATAATTAACACGCTTTGTTCTAATTTCATTTGTTTTACCAAACAGAGAACAAATTTATGTTTCACACCTCAAAAATATAATTCTTTTCTAAGACTTTTAGAATTAAGGATACCTAAAGCAAGAACTATTTGCTAATGATAAGCCTCATCATATTCTAGTTTATTTTAGAAAAGTACATTACAGAGAACACAAATAATCCAATTTTATATCTGGATAACATCATTTTTAATTCATACAGCTCAGGCAATCCATTCAATTATAATTTCATTTTTTAAGCTTGTCTTAGTCCTTCAAATTGGGCTGTCATGTCGAACTACAAAGATTGCCTCCTCAAACTGAAACATGTCATGCAAATGGTATGCCTACTGAACAAAACTGCACACGTATAACAAAAGTATTTAAGTAAAAGATCAACACAACTGATAGCAAACTCTTGATCATACCATCGTCTACTAACAGATCCAGAATACGTAATGCTCAAGACTAATCTTCACCAGCACAAGGCACTAAACCTGAAATGAAAAGTAAAACTTTCCACACTCATACATAAATACATACACATTTTATTACATTCTATGGACCAATAAGTAATGATAAGTTACAAACAGATCTACCCATTACACATAGAAGATAAGTTATCACTTATTTGTAAACAACATAAATTCATTGACAGAGTAAAAGGAGTGTGTAAGTAAGCATCTTTTTAATGCTACATAAAACATAAATACTGAATTTAACTTCTGCAATTATTTTAACAAAAGTCACTCATATGTAATACTTCAGAACAGCAAATATAATTGATGTTCAGTACCTGCTTAATATTATTTAAAGGAACTTCCCTTCATGTCAAAATAAACAAATAAACAATTGGCAGTCGAAACTTGCTACTTTCATTTGTTTAGGTCCGTGTTCGTAGCCTTCAGAATTGCTCCATTGAACCAGATGCTACTGTGAGTATTTGTCATTGATTGTTGTTTATTGTCTCTGACAATAATGAAAAATTTTAGCCATCTGTTGGTGTGCAATAGAATTAATGCAATTTCTTGACCCGCCATATTTTGCGTGTATCGTTTTGTGTTGGGGAATAGGTTCGGGAGAGAATATTTTAAATTTGAAACGTGAACGAATTGTTTTGGAAGAAGATTTGTATTACGTTCTGGTATGTTAAAACCAGAAGACAGCATGGATACAGGTGACACAGGAGAAAATTCGGTAAGATTTAATGTAATTTGGAATAATGAATGTTGCTGGGTTAGAAAGCGTTTGCGGCACTACATTTCCAAGAACTGTCAGGAGTAACGATTGGGAAAGAATTCAAAGTATAAAGTATGTACTCTTGATTTTGGCATGATCGGAACTTTTTCGAAATGTAATTGTATGAAATCAAACCAACGAGTCGATCAGTAATCTAGAAAGAGGTACATTGTGATAGAAATGTTGCATGTTGGAGAGCTGCCTTTTATGTTTCATTTTGGTAATTTGTTGCATGTCATCATGAATCCCAAAATTATGTACCTTACGTAGGCAAGCCTAATTTAGATTTCGAATACAACGCAGAAAGTATGAGGAAACAAATTCCAGACATAGTCATTTTAAACCTAGTGCTTTCTTGCAGTTTGCAAGGTAGTGATAAACATCTTTTTGACATCATAAATTAATATTTTATATGAAACAATGAAGCTGTTTGAAGATGATTGTCTTCTGGGGTGTTGTACTGTGCAGTCTTGAAAGTCAGTTTCTTTGAGACTGCATAGCATCACATCTCAGAAGACAGTCATCTTCATACTGGCCACCATGAGAATCTGTAATTTCAGATCTACTTGTTTTGGTTGCGACTTTTACTGAACATTCTGTGTTTCATTGAGGCTGCTGAAAGAAGCCTCAAAGCTGGTGGGAATCACAGCACTTGGAAATTATGTCAACCAGCCCAGAACACTTATTGTTAGATAAGCTTACAGCAGAATGGCTAGACAAATGGAACAGGTCAACCTGTATAGTATCTTTCCATGACCTCAGTATAGTTAAAAATATTTTGCTATTGCATTTTTCCAAATAATAAATTCTGCTGTTTTTAATTTTTAGGTATGTTTGTGACTATCAAAACATTTTAGATGCTAGGATAAAAGTTTTACTTGGTTTGGTGTTCAGATCCCTGGAGATTTTTCATTACATTATGTATTGACATGTTTCTCTTATTAAGAGACTTAATTATACCACATTTTACTGTTATAGGTGCAGAAAAGTATTAGCATTGCCATATTTTTCTCACCTAAGATCATTTACTCTGTTGGAATTCTTTGTGCTTTATGAAGGTGCTTATTATTCAGCACAACATAAAATGACTTAGTAGACATTTTATTCCAAATAGAATTTTACCCTGTAATTTGTGTATTTTTTTTTTGTGGTTTTGTTTTCCAGAATGCTTCCTCAGCTGATACACTTTCATCCAGAGGCAAAACTGAAGACTATGAAACAAAAGTTGTGAGTAAAATAGTACTTTAAGGTTGGCTATTTATAAACCAGTTTAAATCTGTTATATGTTAGGCCAGCTCAGGTGGTCACCCATAAAGTACATGTATTCATATATTATCAAACAATGGGTACCTTTCTTGTAGAAATTATTTGCTGCTGTTTTAACTAATCATAGATGGTCTTTTCATATCAGTTTCTGACTGATATTGGCATCCCATGAGTGCATTTTCTTATGAACAATTAATTTTTGAAATTATAGGGGAAATACAGAAATTTGAGATGCAGTGCCTGTCTTCATATTCCATAACTGTACACGTTTGTATAGCAGCATGCACCTTTGCATCACTTTTGTGTTTTTTATTCTATGGAGGGAGGGGGTGCATGTAGTCTCTTTCTGCTCTTCTCTACAGTACTGCTGTTTCTTTTATTTATTAATTTGAGTTACAGGTAGTAAAACTGGGATTTGGAAAATTGTTAAAATCTGTTGGATCTTGACACAAATGATTTTAAATTAAATTCTTGAAATATATAGTCATGTTTGTTTTGGATAGGTGATTTTTGAAGAAGTATATAAGATTATATTGTTTTGTTTCTTGTTCTGAAATGGATTTTGAAAAAATGAAAATTTTGGTGTGCATTGATTTTGTACAGGAAACAGACCGCAGTAAGCGGTTTGATTACCTTCTTAAACAGACAGAAATCTTCACACATTTTATGTCCAATAATCAGCGAGACAAACCACCAACAAGTCCTCTAAAGGTGAAACCAGGCAGACCAAGGAAGAATCCAGACCAACCAAGAGGAGACCCTGGAGAGTAAGTGATATGGTCTGAAAATGAAACATCTTTTTTTTACATGAGATTTTTAGATCTCATAGTAGCGACAATGTTTATGTTGGTCAGCTGGGTTGTAACACTGAGTGAATTTTTAGGTAGTTCCCAACATTTCAGAGAAACACAATGTCTTCTTCTACAGGGCTTCATTGAGAACAATTATTGCAGTGTTTTTTGTTTTTGTTTTTATCAGTTAGTGTATATTATTGTCTGATATATATTGTTGCAGAATTTCTCAAAGTTAATTTTCCTTCTTCTCCTTTGAACTGTCTTTCAATTTTATCAATACTGTCAGTGCTAAACCATCTTATCAGTAACGTAACATTGTTAAATAACTAGTTTCGTATTAGTCTGAAAGTTTTGATGTAGGTGTGGAATTAAACTGATGCATAACGGATATTTTTATTTATCTGTAATTTGAAGAGAAACACATTATTTCAGAAACTGGCTCTGCTTTTATCATCAGGTAAAGACTGTAAGACCTAATCAGTTTGGTCCATTGAAAGAAACTGATGTAGGTATTGAGATTAGCTTTTCCCAATGGATTCACCTGATTAAGTCTTACAGTTTTACCTGATGATAGAAGTAAAGCCAGCTACCAAAACTTAGGTTTATCAGAATTTTTAGATAATATATGCCCATTATGCATCAATTTAGTTTGATGTTGTTTTCATTTCTATTTGAAACAACAGTATGGATTATTCTCTTGCAGTCATCGTCATCGAAAGACAGAACAGGAAGAAGATGAGGAATTGTTGGCAGAAACAAATTCTAGTAGAAGAACTATCATCAGCTTTGATCAGTCTCCACATTATGTAAAAAATGGTGAAATGAGAGATTACCAGGTAAGTGTGTGAAAGGTTTCTGTCTTATGTACAAGTAAGTCCCAAAATAATATTTGAAACTCAGTGTTTTATAATCCTTTCTTCTTTCTTAGGTACGGGGTCTCAACTGGATGATTTCATTATATGAAAATGGCATCAATGGAATTCTCGCTGATGAGATGGGTCTTGGTAAAACTCTGCAGACAATATCACTGCTTGGGTAAGATTCAAAACTTTATTGTGTTCCATTGTACTTTGTAACAGCAGTTATATCTTTCGGCATATATATATGTACTGATCAAAATTATTTACGCCAATTAATTATCTTTATTACAGAAACACTGGTCAGATTGAAATGTTTTCTTTGATCGAGTGTTGTCTTTATTTTTCTCAAAGGATATCAAATGTCAGCCAGATAGTGGTTCAATCCACTCTCATTCATACATCTTTGTGGTCAAATTATTTTGGTTTCTTATTATTAAAGCAAAACTTCAAACGTTTCATCCAAATGAGTTAAATTGATTTTCATTGCCATTTTATTGGAGAAACATCACATTACAGCCCATGGTGAGGAAGCAAATGGAGAATTTTACTTCTAGAATTAAAATTGATAAGATAACATATTCTGTTTTTAATGTTACATGCACTCGCTTCTGGATGGCCACTAAATTTAATGCATGGAGAACTTGGTTGTTGCTGTCAAGCAGTAAAATATAATAATTAATAAAATAACTACCAAAATTGTAAATGATTTTGAACCACGTAGAATATGTAGTGGGCTTCACCAAGTGACATTTCATCCGCAGGTATATGAAACATTACCGGAACATTCCAGGACCTCATATTGTGATTGTTCCAAAGTCCACACTTGCCAACTGGATGAATGAGTTCATGAAATGGGTTCCTTCTTTACGTGCAGTGTGCCTTATTGGTGACCAAGAGGCTAGGGTGAGAATATTTTGTTGAAAAAATCTTACAAAATGTAGGTTAAGTATTTCTGAAAAGATTGTATTATTTTTAAGTATGCAAAATATGTATCATAAAATGTATGTAAGTTATATATTTTTTTCTTTATTTTGTGTTGTGTGAACCAATATTAAAGTTAACCCACTTTTCTGTAGTTTAAGAGTTTACGTACAAACATATTTTTCTCTCCTGAGGTTTATTTGTTGTACAGTGCTCACCAATTGGCTTTTTGAAAATATTGTAAGAGGATTCTGTGCCCCATGCAAATGTTCCTATAAATTAATTACTGACTAACTGCAGACTTGGGTGGGATGTGTTAACCAATCTCAGTATGATACATCTGGTTATATTTTCATCATCTTCACTTTGGCAAATGTTAGTATTTTACAAGAGAAATTATACTGATATCTCGAAGTGTGGAACTTGAAGTGCTTTTATTCTCTTCACCAGAATATTTTCATAAGGGAAACACTCATGCCTGGTGAATGGGATGTGTGCGTGACTTCGTATGAAATGGTGATCAAGGAGAAAGGAGTGTTTAAGAAGTTTAACTGGCGTTATATGGTCATCGATGAGGCCCACCGTATCAAGAATGAGAAGTCAAAACTCTCTGAGATTGTTCGTGAGTTCAAAACAACAAACCGCCTTCTCCTGACAGGAACTCCTCTGCAGAATAACCTACATGAACTTTGGTCTCTCCTCAACTTTCTTTTGCCTGAGGTCTTCACCTCATCAGATGTGAGTATTTATAGACTGTAACCTTGCACCGTAGAAAGGAAGATGTTTTGAAACTTCGATCAAAGCCTTGGACAGACGGACCTAACAGAGGACTGAATGTAAGAGGAGAATTGAGGAGGCCACGGACCGAATACGGACCGGAGAGCCATAGAAGAAGAACCATATTTAGGTGTTAATGTATATCAGTTCTTTTGCTTCATACACTTTCCTGACAGCTGTGCTGTATTATAATTATAAATAAAACATTTGTTGATTAGGAGTAATTTGAATAGAAATTTTTTATTTATCGTGAATGAAGTTAAGTTGGTAGTAATGTGGGAATAAATGTGGTTGAGTGACTTTATTATTAACTTACCTTGTATTGCATACATGTTTCACTTTTTTAAGTGTTTACGCGATATATTAGTAGTAAGAATAAAGTTAAAGTAAAGATTTCATTTGAATATCACTGAATATTTGTGTACCTCATTACAATTCATAATGATGATTGTATGATATTTATATCATAAGATTTCTTTATTTGTACATTTTTACACATTTGTATGTTCAATTTCTTATTGATGTTATTGTTTTAACAGGATTTTGATGCATGGTTCAACACTAATAATTTCCTTGGTGATGCTACGTTAGTTGAAAGACTTCATGCTGTAAGTAACATTAAGAGTAATGTTGAAAGCTTGTTTGGGCTGGCAACTGTATTTTGATGACAGTATTGGTGATATTTTGTTTAATATATTTAAACAAGTACATGTGTGTATTACTCCAGGTGTTTTTCAGACCTCATCATAATGAGCAAAAACTCCTTTACTACACAATTAATACTTCATATGAATGAGAAATGACATACATACCTCAGATATTTCAGTCACATTAGAAGTTTCCATTTTAAATCAGATGATATCTGAGGCTAAAAAATTGTAGGTTTCTTGTTTCTATTAATTACATTTTTTCTGGCTTAAAATCGGTTTTGTATTGTATTTAATAGTAATGTATTTTGTGGTCTATCTACAAGAAACTACCTGAAATGAAGCTGAAATAAATACATTTGTTATAGATAGGAATGCTAATTGTTTCTGGTTTCTTTAGGTTTTACGCCCATTCTTGCTGCGTCGATTAAAATCTGAAGTTGAAAAAAGGTTAAAACCAAAGAAAGAACTGAAGATTTATGTTGGCCTTAGTAAAATGCAAAGAGAATGGTGAGTAGATCTTGTTATTATTTCCCGTTTTAGGATACGTGTGTATTTATGTGTGCTTGCATTCAAGGGATGAGTTAATGAATATATGAATGTTAAAATTTGAAGGGCTGTTTTCATGTGAAGGTATACGAAGGTCCTGATGAAGGATATTGATATTGTGAATGGCGCTGGAAAGATTGAGAAAATGCGACTGCAGAACATTCTCATGCAGCTTCGAAAGTGCTCCAATCACCCTTATCTCTTTGACGGTGCCGAGCCCGGTCCTCCGTACACTACAGATGAACATCTTGTGAGTAAAAAGTTTTAATTTTAAGTTAACATCTTCTTTTATGTAATGTTGAACAGGAATGTTACAACTTATTGCATGTGTGGAATGTGGACTAAAATTATTTCCCGAATATGACAGAGATTCATAGACTGTCAGCCTGACATAGGCGGTTATTAATGTATTTTCTAGGTGTACAACTGTGGGAAAATGGTTATACTGGATAAACTGCTCCCACGATTACAAGAACAGGATTCAAGAGTGCTCATCTTCAGCCAGATGACAAGGATGCTTGATATTCTGGAGGATTACTGCCATTGGAGATTATACAGTGTGAGTGCAGCATTCCGACATTTTGTGTTTCACAATTGAATTCTAGGATGCACCAGCTAAGATCAAGTGAAATTGCACAACGGCATACTTACTTGGCTGCATCGTGGCACAAGAAACAAGCAGTTTGAAACACACTCATAGTCACATTAAACCAAAGTTGTTTAGCTGAATTATTTAGGAAATGGTTGCTTCATTTTCTGTGTGTTGACATATAACTTGCACGTATTTTTGGCCAACAGTCAGGTTTCTGTACATGGACCTAGTACTCCGGTTTTGTGTCTGCGTGCATTTGTTATTACGTGATCAGTTCTTATGTTGTATTTATGTTACCTTCTTCATTTGGAAGCAAACATGATTTTTTACTGGCTTCATAAAATATTCAAGATGTTGAACATATCTTTAGCACTACTAATTAACTGATTAACATTCTTCAGTATTGTCGACTGGATGGACAGACACCTCATGAGGACCGTCAGAGACAGATCAATGAATTCAATGCGCCAGGCAGTGAGAAATTCATCTTTATGCTGTCGACGAGAGCTGGTGGTCTTGGTATTAACCTTGCCACAGCAGATGTTGTCATCATATATGACTCTGATTGGAATCCACAGATGGATCTGCAGGCTATGGTATGTAATGCCCATTTCACTGGCTGTCATCATAATCATAGTAAATGTTTTGGGAGATGTTTGTACTCTCATCAGGGTTTTTCTTTCTTTTTTATTATTATTATTTTATATATGATTAGCCCCCAGACTCCTTCGAATCCTAAATTTGTATGCCAACCAGTAGATTACTGAGATGGCTTTGTACTCATATTTTATGGCTTTTATCTTGTGGTTAGCAGGTAAGTTTTCAGCACTGCCACAAAATATTTTGCCTGCCTGATAGTATTCATGTGGTGGTCGTGGTGGTGCTGAGGGAGCCAGTAAGTAAGCAAACCCGTTGTTCTGTAGAAATGCCATTTTGACTTCACTGTAACAGGATCGAGCTCATCGTATTGGACAGCAGAAGCAGGTGAAGGTCTTTCGTCTGATCACAGAGAACACTGTTGAAGAAAAGATTGTTGAAAGAGCAGAGGTGAAACTGAGACTAGACAAGCTTGTGATCCAGCAAGGTACTGAATTTTTGGGATCTTTTTACACGCATGTTCTCTTACATTTTGATGTATTTCTAAGGAAAATTACTTGCCATGGAAAATTTTACTGTCTGCTTGATCTATATGTGTGTTTAACACTTTCTCAAAAATCCTGTATACACATTATACTGGGTTAATTTATAAAAAAAGTTAGTATTTAATTTTCATTTAAATACTAATAAACTTTAGTTCTTTGCATGCTGTAACAGATTTTTAACAAACCCTAAAATTGCAATTTTTTGGCAAAGTAAAACATCAGTCATTACATCCAAGTCCTTTAATCCCACTTATAATTTTTTTATTATTCTTGTGTTTGTTTGTTTATATGTTCTTATAGTGCAGCACAGTGTCTTGTCTTTGTCTACAACAAATGTAATGGGAAATGAATTGTACAGTGAAACACATTTTTACTTGTGTTGTTTATGATATAATGCAACTTCATGTTGAATATGTTTTCTTTATGGCCTCACAGTTTTGTAAGATTGTAGGAAGTTCCTCTTTGAACTTTGCTGGCTGCCTTCACAGTTGTTAATGCAATAAACAACATACAAACTCAAAAGAATCTGTTTGTACAGGTCGTCTTGTGGACAACAAGCAGAATCAACTGAATAAGGATGAGATGCTGAACATGATACGATATGGAGCAAACCAAGTGTTTGCTTCTAAAGATTCAGCCATAACTGATGAAGACATTGATACCATCCTCCAGAAAGGAGAATCAAAAGTAAGAGTGCTGTTATTACATGATAAATTCAGGATTAGTATGGTGTACTGTCTGCGGAAATACGTGTGATGTTTGATTGTAACAGGATGTTTTGTTTTACTCTGTAGACAGAGGAAATGAGACAGAAGTTGGCAACTATGGGAGAATCTACACTCAGAAATTTTACACTGGATGCACCAGGCACGGACTCCGTATACCAGTTTGAAGGAGAAGATTATCGGTAAGGTATTTGCTGTAAGATTAGGCACGGTCACTGTGCAGTATTTTGATTTGTGTCAGGCTGTCTGCGGGAAGAGTGAGTCAGGGACTGCAGGTTGCATCATGACATTGGACTGAATATTATGTTTAAGAGGTTAGCACTCTTTTTCCATATTTGAGGAGACTGGGTTTTGATTCTCTGCCCTTAAGGTGACTATCCTGACTGATGGTTTTAATTATCTCCTTCATTCCCTATTTTATCACTCACACTCATCTTATCATTTGATGCTGTCTAACATTTGCAGTTGAGAAAGCATGATTAACTAGACGAAGATAAGAACCACAGATTCTGAACTAATATATGGGTCGCCAGACTCGTGAGTTGACGTCCCTGTTTGGTCATCATGAGATATTTAATTTGGGAGGTATTTCCCTTAGTGTACTGAGACTGCTGAATTGTATTTTGGCCTTGAGACATGTCATGAATTGTACAGAAACAATTCATAAACTGTTCTGGTCAGATGAAAAAGTGTGGTGTACCATGGAAGTAGAGTTTTATGAATTCCATGTGATTTTATATATTTATTTTCCATGCTTAATGTTTTCAGAGAGAAGCAGAAAGTACTTGGTATTGGCAGCTGGATTGAGCCTCCCAAACGAGAACGGAAAGCCAACTATGCTGTGGATGCTTATTTCCGTGAGGCTCTGCGGGTTTCAGAACCAAAAGCACCAAAGGTAACTGTGAGAACTTTTCCTGTGTTCGTTAAGTGGAGATGACTATGTTAAGCTGGTACGTGTTTACTATTTAAATTCCATGGTTACCAAGCTTTCAGCAGTGTTCTTCAGTATTTCATCTGACAAAAGTCAGGTCATGGTGAAAGTACCATAAATGTAATACTATATATGCATTTACTAATTTGTTGACTTTTAAATCTGAGTATTTTTTCCCCCCTTTTGTGTGTGGTTTTATCCTGCAGTACATTGATGTATGTAGTTCTCTTCTGAGATTTTTACAATCACATTGTGCAGTAGTTGTAGTAGTTTATTTCATGATCATTATTAATTTGTTTGTATCTTCTGAGGTATTTGTATTGATTTGTTTAATCAGAGGTGTTATTTCTATTTTTTAGGCTCCTCGACCACCCAAGCAACCAATCGTTCAAGATTTTCAGTTCTTCCCACCCCGGCTATTTGAGCTGTTGGATCAGGAAATCTACTACTTTCGGAAA
This sequence comes from Zootermopsis nevadensis, assembly GCF_977971745.1. Lineage (NCBI taxonomy): Eukaryota > Metazoa > Arthropoda > Insecta > Blattodea > Termopsidae > Zootermopsis > Zootermopsis nevadensis. The sequence continues at coordinate 17,513,291 of NW_028259156.1, forward strand.
ACAGTCGGTTATAAGGTTTGTGTGTTTTTCTTTTAGTACGGTGAATAGTGCGTTAGAGAAGAAGGAATTGCAAACTGCCCATATTCCAATTATTTATGTGTTTCACTGAATGATGGCTTGGATTTTGATTTATTTTGTATTTAATAAAATAATAATTCCTAGCATAATGCAATGTGATGTCAGTAGCGTGATTAGCTTTGCAGAAATTAATTTGTATCTGCAATAAATTAACATTGAGTACAATGAGGTATATGAAGTTGCTAAGAACATATTTTGAAAATATTTGTACTGCATTGGAGTATTTAATGGAATTCACTTTCTTCAGGTTCCTAAGAATCCAGAGCTTGGTTCTGATGCATCAAGAATTCAGAAGGAAGAACAGCGCAAAATAGACGATGCCCAGCCGCTCACAGAAGATGAAGTGGTGGAGAAAGAAAAGTTGCTTACACAGGTAAAAGTGTTTTAAGTGAGTTAATTTTAATGACCTGCAGATCAGCTTGACTTCGCAGTTTACATCCAGGCAAAAGCATAAATGTTACCTCCTGTACCATTGGATAGGCTTCAGAGTCTGCCCCTTCTGGAGATCAAACTCTAGTCATCCAGCCTGTAGTCAGACATTATACTGATTGGGCTATCCTGGCTCTAGTACTCACACATGGATTATTGAATACCTGCAGACTGCTGCTGTATTAAATTTTATTGTAATAAAATTTCTGACTTTTGTTTTGTTTTTATTTTATTTCTTGGAGAAGACTTAATATGTCTGTTTTCCTCCATCTCCTGTTTGTTTTACTAGGGTTTCACAAACTGGACGAAGCGTGATTTCAATCAGTTCATCAAAGCCAATGAGAAGTATGGAAGAGACGACATTGACAACATTGCTAAGGATGTGGAAGGAAAGACACCAGATGAAGTCATGCAGTACAGTTCTGTGTTCTGGGAACGGTGTCATGAACTGCAAGACATTGACCGCATCATGGCACAGATAGACAGAGGAGAGACCAAGATTCAGCGACGAGCCAGTATCAAAAAGGCACTGGATGCCAAGGTAAGGAAAATGCTCCTGTTACTTATTTAAGTCCCTTCTAACGTTCTCCCAATCTGAAAATTATGCCATTTGAGATATCTTCCAGTTTAGAACTTCTAAAACTTCCTGTCATCAACATTAACATGTTTGCATTACAAATCTTTTAAACCATGAAACTGATTCTCATGAGATAGTGACAGATTGTTCTGACACTTCTATTATAAAACTAAATTGTGTGATAAGTGCACTATACTTTATCTTGTGAGGACTAAAGTTTTTCTTTCTTAACTTTGAGCCATAGAGGTCTTATTGCACTTGTTATTGGCTTGCAGATGGCACGGTATCGTGCCCCATTTCACCAGCTACGAATAGCATATGGCACAAACAAAGGCAAGAATTATACAGAGGAAGAGGACAGGTTCCTTGTTTGTATGTTACATAAATTGGGATTTGATAAAGAAAATGTTTATGAAGAGCTGCGTGCTGCAGTGAGGTAAGACTTAATAATCGTGTTATTTTGGCAATGATATTGATAAAGTAGGTCTCCGTTAACAGTGACCATAGAAGTAGAAAGAGATCTAAGTTTTCTTTTAATTAACACATTCTTATGAATAGTTTCTTCATTCTGTAGCCAACAGGAAAGTATCACATGCTTGCTATGCACTGTGCAGATTTTAAACATTTTAGTTTATTAATTTCTTGGTAGATGTCTTTTTCTGACAGATCTTTTGATAGCTGACATTTCAGGATGCTTCAACAAGGAAATAAATATCTCACCAATTTGAACAGGAATGTTTAAAGAGATGACATTTTCTTTACCTTTTTGAACATTACATGACTAAGGGCAGGTTTCTGGTTGTAAAGAAGAGTGGCTTACAAGATAAAGGTCTCTTCAAGTGCTATTAGATGAATTGCAAGATGTGCACTGAACATTTGAACAAAGTCTACCAGATAGATTGCTTAATGCAGGCTGCAACAAAGAGTAATTTAGCAGTGTTAGAACCTTCAAAGTAGGAAAATTGTACATTCCTGGTTCAAAGAATTCTAGATGTATGTTTTAAGGCCATAAAGTTGATACTGTTTCCTTATATAGCTATTTATGTACACTACAGGAATGCTCCTCAGTTCCGTTTTGATTGGTTTATTAAGTCACGGACGGCAATGGAGCTACAGCGTCGGTGCAATACACTTATCACACTTATAGAGCGAGAAAACCAAGAACTCGAGGAGAAGGAAAGAGCCGAGAAAAAGAAACGTGGCCCCAGAGGAAGTAGTGGGGCAGGGGGAATTCCTAATGTGGGTTCAGGGACTGGAGGTGGCAGTAAAGGCTCACAAAAACGCAAAAATGAAAACATTCCAACACCCGATACCAAGGCCGCCAGAAAAAAGAAAAAGACAAATGAGAAGTGAAGTGATCAAAGTGGCTGGGCCACAAGACTGTGGGGTATGTGGGCCCTACAGGAGTACAAGAACTGCAGCTTGCAGGATTTTATAATGTGTCTGTTCAGTGGAAAGAATGCATCTCTCAATGATTTGTCTAGTGTGTGCAGTTGTCCATATTTATATTCAGACTCTTGTGTAATTTCTTCTGACAGTTTAGTGCTTCTGATTTTTATTTACTGTTCATTGGCATCAGTAGATCTGTATCACATTGAAACACAAGTGAAATGTCTGTGAGCAGATATACTAGTAATCCTTCACTTGATAAAACACAAGTGATTGTTTATAAATTTATATTGTTAAGACATGACATTCAGAATGAAATTTCTGCAGAACATTTTGAAATGTTAATTTTTATGTTGTCTTCTTAGTGTCTAGTAATATGGGTAATTCATAAATGTAATGATTTTTGTTGTAAATTAGAATTCAAAATTTGTCATGTAATTCCTGATGTTATATGTTTTTGAGTATTATTGATTGTCTTGAAAAGAACACACAAATTATTGTTGTATGAAAATTTATACATTGTACAGTGTACTTCAATCATAGAATGAGCAGCACAATAACTTCTCAGTTTTTCTGTCATAAAAATTTTATATTATCTCTTGAAAGGTGTTCTTGTACTTTGAGCTGTTTTAAATGTCAGCATATTCTGTGACTTATGACTGTGAGGGTTTCTGAATTATTTTAAAAATGGTGTTTTGCATTTCTGATGATCACTTTTTCAGCAAATCTTGATGACAGGAATTATCTAGACATAGCCATTATGAAAACTAATGCTTTGCTGCTTTGTATAGGCACAGACATAAGAAGCAATTAGAAATGATTTGGATGTAAAAAATATTTCCCTTTTTGTAAAATCATATCAGAAATTTACTAATTTTTATATTTTGGAACTCTGGCATCGAATCCAAAATGTGTACCCTATTCTAATAGTAGAGAGTCTACTGATCTTCCTCATTTATGCCTCAGTAGAACAGTATTATAATGTTGTTTCTTAATGTAAAACTTTGTCATTTCAGGATAAGCAGCATTGAATGTTGAAGGTTTTCTGTTTCCCTGAAGGTTTTGTGTATGATAGGTTTCCTCCAAAATTTTGGTAACCATGTATGAGACTTCTTTTGCATAATAACCCAGATGACCTCCAAGACGCCTCCAATTTCATGCATTTGTAGATTGGCCCATGCTACACATGGTTTTGGATGTTTGTACAACTCAAAAGAACAGTAGTTCAAAATAATTGTATGAAAAGCTTTGAAGTAGGTTATTATGCTGTAACACTGTTATTCTTTGAGACTTACAGTTTTAAGAAATGAGAGTTTAGTTGTACAGCTTCTTCTGTACTAAGCATCAGTGTGGAATTTCTTTTGTGTACCATGTTTTGTTAAACAAGAAGTCACGCATTTGAGAACCCTGTACTTCACTGTTCTATTTAAGTTATATTCTTTGCATTTACTGAATATATTTAATGTACTGTACTAGAAAACTCTTCTTAGTTGACAATAGCTATGTTAGGAATGGGATGTATGTATGTGGTATTGTGTAGAGAACAAATTTTTCTAGCTACTTAATAATATTATAAAGACATTCACATTGGTGTGAGAATTTTATTGTGCTGTTTGTCTTGTGATTCTCTATAGCAGTGGTATTCAAACTTTTTTTGTTTGCGTACCCCCAGATATAATTTCTCTTCTACTTTGTACCCCCAAAGTTGTTGGTGTATAATTCAAGTTATACATAGTATATAATCTACACCTAAAATACATTAAATAAATTACATTTCTGATTATTCAGTGTTCATCATAAAATAATATATATATATATATTTAAAAAAAAATTCACATACCCCAGGTTGAATACCACTGCTCTAGAGGTTTGTAACACTGGTTGATTTCTTGCATCACAGTTATGTTGGACATTGTCTGAGGTATATTATATAATCCAAATGCCATGTGCACTTTCTCCTGAAGTTTTTGCATAAAAACTGGGTGCAGTCACATTCAGGACTTTGATTTGGGTAGCACAAAGTGCTGCTTATAATATGATATCATGTTTGGGTGATTTCATTTGATCTCTGAATGTTATTTTCACTTTTCTGTTAAAAGCAAAAATGAAGTGTTCATGTTATTTGGATGTTGTTTTTCTGGGTTGTAATGCTTTGTGGACTGTAGATAGATACCAGTGTTGTAGGAACATACAGCCTTCACCTTCAGTCAGAGTATGGAAGCCTCATATTCCTCTAAAACATTGGTCATTTTTCAAAACCTACAAATCCGCATGGCATAACAGTCCAAAAGAACAAAATTTTTACTGCTTTGGGAACCTCAACTCTTATTCAGATATATGATATGTTTCAGGAGTTGGCTTTAAGTGGTGATGTGTTCTTGTGTTAGTTTTCATTTTCAGCATGTGGTAATGATTGGGATTTAACCCACACCCTTCTGACTACTAAATTTATATGCTTAATATTAGACAGCTGTTCCAGGTTCAGTCAAGACAGTGTGTTAAAAATAAAATCAATGTATGATTATAATATCCAAACACCTGAAGATAGTAGTGGAGCAAACTCCGGAAATGGCATGTGTATGAATGTAGATGTATCCTGGTTTTTAAAAAGTTTAAACAAAACATATATGTGTAATAAGTCACTAATATACGTATTGAGATTTAGTTACTACAGTATCCCATTTCTTCTTATAGACAGTGGAGGTGCAGATTGAGTTTGGTTTTGATTTATTTGGTATTTTTTGCAATAAGTGCATGAAATTAACACTTAATGAGAAAGGGGTGTTTAACTATCCCCTTAACTACTAAAAACAATTTGGTTTAAATATTGTATAGGGGATTGACATGTGATTTTAGTTTTCTTTCATTTTTGTGTAAAAGTGTTTGCAAGAAGTTAATATCAAATTTTAGAATGGTTCTAGTAATTTGAATACAAGTTCGCAGTTTCAAAATGGCGCTCGCATTGGGGAAGCAACCCAAAAATGGTAACTAATGAACATTCCTGTGGAAATGTAAATTAAACTTAGCGCCGTGCATATTGTACTGTCACATGAATTTGTAAACAACGACGACAAGTTGTGTAATTAATAGCTCAGTCATTAAGAAGGATAATTACTCTTCAACCGTAAGAAATCGCCCCTACAACATGGCTCTCAACATTGTAAACATTGCCTATGCCATGAATAACTTTTAAGTCCTTACTCCGAGTAAAATTGCGTTTGTGTATAACAATTTCTATTACACGTTTGTCCATCAGATGGTAATCCAGCGACAAGAGAGCTTCCTCAAAATATTACCTAAGCATTTCATCCCGGACTCTCGCAGAAATTACTGGACGGGATGTTGGCTATAATGACGTCAGGACCATAACGCAAGAGTAATACGTGCACAGGAAGTGGGTACTGTTCAGTACTGTAAGGAAGTCTGCTACATGTGGCTGGAATCTGGTAAGTTGACCGTCGAGATTAAATTCTAGGTACGATTTGCTTCATCTTTTACAAATTATTTATCGTGTGATAAATTATTGGTATAATAAGACCACAAAAACTAATAACATTCGTATCCTATTCGTGGCCAATGCACGATACTGCGTAGTTTAGTAGTTCGAGATTTCTTTCCTCAAACAGTAGTAGTCTAATTATAGTGATGTACATACGAGTTTAGCCAGTAAAGTATTATCTTTATGTTTCTCAAGAAATTGTAGTTACCATAAAGCATAGTGTTCCGGTGAACTTCGAATTCACAGAACAGATGGATTATAAATAGCAGCACGTAACAAATTCAAAATGGAGGTGGTGTAGATGTATAAAATTACAATAGAAAAATTAATGTTGCTAGTTACCATTGTGCTTTATGAGCAAAAGTTGTGAAAATATTTTACTTATTGTGCACACTAGATTGTGTAGAGCTTCATCCTCTCTTCCCTTATGCAGCTCCATGGTCATGTTCACAGAGGGTTTCGTGGGTGTGCAGTTCTGCCCCTTTCAGAAAAGGAGAGGTTGCAGTGTCTGAAAACAAACAGGTAACTAAGTATTAAATAAATACAATTTTGTTTTGTTTGAAGTAAAAAATGTAGAATTTTACTTTATGGTAACAGTTAAGCCTGTGGCTTATTAAATTGATACAGAATACCTTATATTCTAAATTTGTTGGAGACTCCCCCTTCTTCCTTCACAATGTACTTATATGAAAACATTATCGAGGCAAAAGTATCTTAATAAGATGTACGGACCTCATTGGAGTTACCTATTTTCATTTTTCAGGACCTTAGTACTCTTTCACAGGTGGATGACACTGATGCCATGGATCCAGAAGAGCCAGCTGAACTTGAGAAGAAATGAAGCCGTTTGATTCCAGAACAGGGAAAGTAAGTTTTGCCTGACTTTATTAACACTGACATTGTTTTCAGAACACAATGAAAATATGTTTGTGGTAGATGTTAGTGTTGTACATCTTCCTACATATTTGTGTGCTTGTGTCATTTCATGACTGCTGCCAGCACATCCTGATATTTTATTTTTCCATGACAACAATAAAAGTAAAATTTAGATTATAAGAGGTATAAAATGCTATTACTGTACACACGTGCACTCTGTCTAGTTAAGCACGTTGAGGTTGGTCCTTATACTGGAATGATTGAGGCCAAGTGCTGTCAGTAAATATTGCGGAAATTATTTGACAGAATTCAACTTTTAACTTCCTTTGTCACAATTCAAACTACAATAGGCATTCACAAATGTACTGTTACGTCAGGTACGTGGGGTCTCACTTGGACAGGATGCATTTTTTTAAAACTTTGTACTTACTGAAAAGAAAATTGTTGAAATAGGGGCAAAGATAAAACATTCTCCATGGCATTTACTGAGATGTCTCACAATGCTCTTTCATACCAGGTAATTAATGATTTATCAGGCACATAATCATTTACAGTAGGCATCAAGGGCTGATGTTCACAGGCCTTGTAGCAACCAACCGTATCACTCCTGCTGCCTTCCCCCTCACAGACACTTGCCAAATGCCAAGCTCCCAGATTTGTGCCAGTAGCCATGTACAGGAGACGCCAATTTCAAAATCTTCAACAGCAAAAGTAACGAGACTGCCAAAATATAAGCGATATAAGTGTAAATTTTCTTACATTCTAAGGTTGGTGCCTTTATTGTTGCTCTTGCAGAGCAATTCTAGGCTCATGTGTGGATTGATTTATTGCTGAGCTCAGAGGTGGGCAGTTCACTGGGTGGCAGTCACTGTAGTTCCTTCATAAAAAAACTTCCCTTGGGATTTGAAATCAATTGATTCCAAGTAAAAGTTAATTAGCATAATTATTTGAGACTGATCATTATATACCACAGTCCTTACCATATCTGCACATCTCCATCTTACATTTTTGAACTGCTGTTAGCTATTTAAATATCTTTGTTTTCCTGTTATGATATTGCTCCTAATCTTGTTTTCCCATTTACTTTTCAGGGCGAACAGGAGTGTAGTTGGGAAATACATCACATGGGATGAGTTTCATGGTGTTTGGTTCCTTGGTGTCAAAATAGCAGTTCTGTTCGCTATGCAGATCAGAGTGGAAGAGAGGCTGGATGGAGTGACAGATCATATGATGACACAACATGAAGAAGGTAGGATGATGATGGGAATTGCTGGAGAAACTTCAGCATTTCACAGTAACTCATCATAACAGTTGCTTGTCATTTTAATATGAAGTTAAAGAAAGATGGAATTTCACTGCACTTAAAAGTATGTTATTAAAACGATATAAGAATCACATCAGGGAATTGCCATTTCAATAAAATTATATACAAATTAACCAGTTGAAAGAGCATGTCATTCCCTCCCAAGTAGGCTTAAATCAGGTCTTGCAACTTTCATGGAACCAAAGATTTGGTAATTTTGAAGTAGACTGTCATGCAGATTTTTTGGTGAATTACATTATTACAAAAAACAGGTGAACTTGTTTGGTTCTGTAACAGTTTATTAAGTACAATGGAATCTGATACACATTTGTCTGCAGGCCCTAGGATCACTGGTTCGTCTGTAAGCAGTGGACGTGTTATTGAAGCCGAGTGCAGACCCTGCTCTTTGCCATCTGGAGACAGGAGATTTGTGTCAGCTGTGCACTTTTGTACTGCTGCTGAGGATCTTACCAAGGTAACTAGACTTCTAACGTCATATCTACGAGGTCTGTCCAAAAAGTATCCGACCTTGGGCCAGGAAAACAAAGTTCTGTATCTGGGGGGTTACAATACCTAATCCCCTTCAAAGTAGGCCCCTTATGACTCCACACACTTAGCCCAGCGGTCCTTCCATCGCTGGAAGCAATTCTGGAAGGCTTGTTTTGGAATGGTGTGCAGCTGCGCTGTCGCGTTCTGTATGATGTCCTCACGGCGGTCAAAACGGGAGCCTTTTAGCGGTGTCTTCATTCTCGGGAACAGCCAGAAATCACAAGGAGCCATGTCAGGAGAGTAGGGAGCCTGGCGAACCTGCGGAATGCCGTGCTTGGCCAGGAAACCCTGGATCAGGTGTGATGAATGAGCTGGAGCGTTGTCATGATTCAGCTGCCAGTTGCGTGCGTCCCACAGCTCTGGTCTCTTGCGCCGAACTGCATCTCACAAAGATGACGGCAGGACTTCTTGGTAGTACTCTTGATTGACAGTTTGGCCTAGTGGTGCATACTCATGATGCACAACACCCCGGTAATCGAAAAAAACAGTCAGTATCCCCTTCACATTGCTCCAAACCTGTCGTGCTTTTTTGGGCCTCAGGGATGTTGGATGCTTCCATTGTGACGACTGGACCTTGGTTTCCGGGTCATATCCATACACCCACGACTCGTCACCAGTGATCACAGTCTTCAGGAACTTAGGATCCCTGTCGGTGCACTCCAGCATGCCCTGCGCGACTTCAAGGCGGAGTTGTTGCTGCTCCGGCGAAAGCAGCTTGGGCACAAATTTTGCCGCCACTCTTTGCATGCCCAAATCCTCAGTTAAAATCGTGTTTATGGAACCTCTGCTGATCCCAACCTCATCAGCAATTTCCCGGATGGTCCTCTATGATCAATGTCCGCACTCTGTCAATGACATCAGCATTTCGGTTCGTTGACGGTCTCCCGGAACGCTGGTCGCTGTCCGCCAACATGCGGTCGTCTGTAAAGCAGTTGAACCACTCTTTAATTTGAGTGACCCCCATTGCATCATCTCCGAAATCCTGCTGAATTTTGTGGATTGTTTCTGCTTGGGTATCCCCAAGTTTCTGACAAAACTTGATGCAGTATCGCTGCTCCAAGCGTTCCGTCATCTTGAGCTAAACGTGAATGCGACGAATACGTGTTGCACCACTTCGCTATCTGGCAAGGACAGACGCATCCGGTGGTGCTACGAGGAAGCAAAAAATCACGCATGCACATGAAAGTCCCTTCTACCACTACGCTCAGTTTCCCCACCCTTTCGCCATTACTTACTGCAGAAAAAAATAAGGTCGGATACTTTTTGGACAGACGTAAAAGCTCTTTAAAGTCAGGTAAGGTTATGATTTTTTTATGTGGGCTACAAGCCTCAGGATCTACATATTATTTGCTAAAAAAAAAGAAGTCAGTGTGCCACCATTGAAGTACATAATAAACTCTTCTAATATCTATAAGCAGTGACAAGATGTGCACAATTATGTCATACAAAATAGCATTTGGATGTAAAACAACAAATGAGCTGTACATTGACTTTCTGTTTCTGATTTGGCTTCTTCTGTGTCTTTGTTTTGGACCACTCATCAACAGCTTTTGCAGGATAAAATTGCGTCATTGCCTTTCATTATCTCAGCATTTTGATACAAATTAGGCCAATGGGAAAGAAGACGCACAAATCTTAAAACTGCATGCCGCATTAATTTCCTTGAGCCCTTTGTCTTTGAATGTTCCCTTCTATGTCTGCAACTTCTGTTCGCCACAAAAAGCAAACCTTGATCCATCTGTCACTTATTCCATGGAGCTAGGTCCTTGAGAAGCCACCAATAGTCGGTCACTCGGCAACTCCAAAAATTCCCAACATTTCACAGAACCAAAAGATTTATTACCGTGTAGGATTTGACATTTTCATGCTGGTGAGTCTGAAGATGGCTGTCTTCTGGGTTGTTGGTAGAAGTGTACCAACGATTCAGAGGTCCTTGCTGCATCTGTCATCAGGGTGATGAGTAAGGCACACGTTTGGAAGTCAATGAAGAGCCTTGGCACAACCAGTGCTGACTGGAGTCAGAAATGTGAGGGCCTGGGAACTAACAGGAGCAGGGCATGCCACACCTTGGCCAGCAGGAAGGAAAGGGGCACGAGAGGGAGAGGTCTGAGAAAGCAGCACCAGCGCCACATCCGGCTGGACCAGCTGGATAAATCCGCTGTGGCCGAAACATCCCATACAGCATTGCCAGTCTTGCCCAGGCCAATAAGCCACTACCCTGCCCTTTTCAGGGCACATCACATCGACTCACCTCTCATATGTCAGTTCATCCTATGGCAGGAACCTGAGGAGCCCTTATGACAGCCCCCCATGTCCCTCACATTTCTTGTGGACAAGGTGTCGCATGTCCCCAGCTCCTATTCCTTCCCAATCCCCACTGCCAGTCTCCTATAACTAAGTTTTTCCATTACACTGACGATGGAGAGGACCTCTGAAGCATTGGCAAACTTCAACCAGACTACAGGAGCTACAACGCAGAAGACAGCCATCTTCAGACTCACCACAGTGAAAACCACAAATTGTACTTGGTGCACACTTGGCTACCCTGCTAGCGCTACTCGATATATATAAAAATGTTTATCTATTACTCTCTACCCTAAGTCATCCACGTGTTCATTCCTACTACAATAGTAATATTTCCATCAGAAGTACAACCACAGCCCGCTACAGACTGTACTGCATCGAAGATGAAAATGCTATTTATATATTTCTTTTTCTAGGACTGCCATAACTGATACTGGAGAAGAAACTCTGTGTCATCTGTGCAGGGAGAAGTTCTGCGTTACGCACTACACGGACGGTCTCAAGTTCTGACCAACAACTCCATCACTCGGGCTGCATTAGCGAGTTTCTCTGAAGCCAACATTAGCATCATCGTCAAGTGGAAACATCCAGAACACTTAATACATGCTGTATAATTATGTTAATGTTGGTACCATTGTCTGTAATCCATTGTATTACTTGCTCTCGAGTACAGTGTTTTTGAATGTTCTCCCCTTTTACCTGGTGACGGAAATAGTTTCCAAAACGTCTTGTTCGAGAGAAACAATAATAATAATAATGTCTGTTGTAATACCAGTCATATACATTGAGACTGCAGTGATGGAAACATGATGCCTTGTAGTTGTATGCTTACGAAATAATAAAGAATATATACAATGATACAGAATATGAAGTGTTGTTGATGAACCACCTGAAGTACTTCCTTCATCCCTCTGAAGTATAGCTGTGGCAAGTAGAGTAGGACTAGTAGCTGGGGGAGAGGACGATACTCACAATTCATCAGGAAGTTCCGAATGTTTACTACCAGTTGTGGCCTCAGTAGCCAAGAGAGCTAAGGCATGGACTGCTGAGAGCTGAAGTTCAGGGCTTCTATCAGGAAGATCGGCAGTTCAAAACCTATGGGATCCAAGAAAAATTTTAAAGTCCAAGAACAACTTCGCAATATATCAGGAAGTTCCGAAATTATATCTCTTAAGAAACAGCGGCGGCCTAGGGGATAAGACAGCGGACTACAAGACAGCAGACTACTACCATCCTGAAGATCAGCAGTTCAAAACCAACCTCTACCACAATTGAAAAAAAAATATTTTTTTGCTGCCACACCCATGATTTTTACTAGCACACCCACAATTTTCATTCTCCACCAGGTATTTTTACTAGCCTGCTAATAATTTTAATATAAAATATTTTATTAGCACAGCAGGAATTTTATTTATAAAATTTTTATTAGCGCAGCAAGAAATATTAGTTCCCAGAACTGCCACCAGATGGCACTATTTTTATTAGCGAGCTAATAATTTATTTATAAAATTTTTATTAGCACAGCAGCAATTTCTAGTTCCTGAAACCACCACCAGATGGCAATACTATCCATAAATATATTAGCAACTCCAAATAGTTCCAATGGTTGCCGCTAGATGGTAATATCATTTATAAGGCACTAGGTATACAAAACAACAAAGTTTATAAAAATAATTTTAATAGCAGAGCCAGAATTTTCAGTACACAGAAACTCCACCAGATGGCAACACTACTTACAATCACGAACTCATAGTAGTTCTAACAGTTGCTGCTAGATGGTACTAAAAACAGCAGTTGTCTTAGCACAGGAATTTAGTTCCAAGGGACGCCGCCAGTTGGCAATACTATTCACAAGACGGGGATACTTTTAGTAGTTCAGATTGGCAAGATTGAGATGGAAACAGTTACATTAACATGAACTCGTAACAAATTATGACAACTTAATAGTTCCGAAAAACACCGCAATACAGCGTTACTAGCAAAACAGGACCGCCTAATTCCCAATACCCCGAACGTATGGAAATACTAATAATGAATCAAGAAATTAATTTAACCTAGAAACAAGAGATTGAAACAATTACTCCCAGACATTAAAGCAGATATTCAAAGAAATACGACTAACTATTGTTATTAAGTTAAATTCGAAACGTATTACTGGACAAACAATTGTTCCCACAAACTCAAAGTAAATATTTTTTGTAGAAAAATACTATTCTGATACTTGGAATTTTGGCATCTGTAGCAATATTCACTTTAACAAGAAACCAATACTGCTTGCAAAATATTTACATTTGGGGGGATGAAAAGAAAATATACACCCTGAAGACTGTGGAAGTTGGGTGAGGATGTGGGTTGGATTTATAAGTTTTATTGACAGCTGTGTATATAGACCTGAATGTGGTATTCTTACAGCAGCGTACACTGGCCTCCAAATAAGAATTTCACATACCACAATAGTGATTTTTACATCTCTAATACTACAAAGACAATTACCATCATTAATTACACAACAGCAACACAATGTGGAAATACAATTGGCTGTTTTCTGTAACTTTTGTAGCCACTTCGCAAATATTGGAACATTCTTATTTTCTTTTTGTTAGCATTCCTGTTATTTGATGTAGCACCTCAAACACATTTAAAATCTTGAGGCCGGATGGCAACTGCATTACCCACGTGCTTCAACAGCCAGTAACTCATTATATATTTCATTTTCATACAATTCTTACTTTTAACAGGGATGACTACTTATTAAACTGCATTAACAAGCTAATCTTTGTACTGGTGAAGACTGGTTTTTTCTCCACAGTTTTGAATTCTGAAATACTATTTAGACAATTTTCATCTTCAATGGGTTAATGTCCTAAAATTTGTCCCTTTATTTCCATGTTGGGAAATGTTTTGGTACAATTATACCATCCTCAGGCCAACCTTTACGTGTTATTCAAAACAGAAGTCAAAAGAGAATTAATTAAAAGGTACCCAGGGTTATTACTGAAATAGATGTTACACAGTGGTATAATTACAAGTAATGTAAGTTTAAAATAAAGTCAAATGGGACCTGTTACATGGAATTCCTACAATCATGAGAGATATGTTTAGGTTACATAGCGCAGGTTGAGATCATTTATATACATATTTCACATAAAATGCCCTAGTTAATTACTATCCAGTACACATTAAAATACACCGTATGTAAATTATTAACCAGTTCGTTTTTTCTTCAAATAATTTGGTAAGAACAGAAAGAGACCCAATTTTCTGAGCACTATGAAAATGTGAAACATTAAATGTCATTGCACTGTAACCTATATCTTGTAGTTTAGTGTATGTTACATGCTTTTTACCAAATTAAAAATAAGATTTAATGCTGATGCATACTTCCACTAATTATGATGAAAACTTTGAAAGGGGCGAGGCAATAACTGCACAAATTACAAAACTTTATAAGTCGCTCCTCTTAAAACTTAAGAATTGTCAGTCAGAACCTTGACATTCCAAGCCCACAACCACCCATACACAGTGCAACATTCCAGAAGGCAGCCATCATGCCATTCACAGAACCCAGAACTCAAAAAGGACCACCTTTGCACAGGTGGATATAGGGGTTTATCTTCCACAAGTTCCAAACACATACAATAGCCAACCATATTCAATAAACAAATTCTAATGTTCAACAGACAAAATACCTCACAATAAGCCCCATTTCAGTTAACAGTAATACAGGTGAAGTTGTTGTGAGTCATTAATTAAGCAGAACAAGCGTTATATCTGAAAGTGTCTTCACACGTTCTTAACCTTGGCACAAGATGGAGGTGAGTACCTTCAAGCCCTGTAGCTTTACACCAGAGGAAAAAAACCTAGAATCCACTGAAAAGGTTGGTTTGCCTCACAGCCACTTTTGAGGTTGCTGAGAAGAGAGAAATCCTGTCCCCCTGGGACTCAAATAGCAGTCAGCATCAGTACCCTAGTCACTATAATGGCTGAGCTATCCTGGATCATGCCAGATCATCTTCAAAACCAGAATAAAATTTATTCTTGCATCATACAATGAAACTTGTCTGTGAAGTATCTGCCTGTTAGGACAATTCTAAGTTAATATTTGGCAGGGGCACAAAATAAATTAAATAAAGAAACTGAACCAGCAAGACACCGTGAAGGCAGTTTTCCTAAATGGAATTCAACACTTTTTACACATCTGTAGCAGATGGGGTGAGATACTCTCCACAAACAAGTGAGCAAGATCTCTTAAAAGTTCACTCAAGAAGAACTTTAAGTTGGTACTGTAGAATTTTGATCATGATGAAGTTTGCAGGAGGAAGAACTCCAGGCTGAGTTAATTATCGCTCCAGATCCAAAATCAAAACCTATTTAACGATTCACCTGAACATCTCACACTGCACAAATCCTTTCCATGTACTGCCTCCATTTGGTTTGATATTCTTGTGGCTTCTTACATAAACTCTGAATCAATTTCCTGTGACATATTATGAAATTCAAAACATCTGCTGTATATCCACTCAGAAACTACAATCACCATAATTCTTAAGTTACTTTTCCTCTGTCAAGAATCTGCATCATTACTGGAGTCCACCACTCTACATAACCCTTGTCTGACCAAAGATTCCTTCTACGCATCAATTTCCTCGCATATATACCTCTTGAAGTCCATTCCGTTTCTTGTTTCCCTTTCTTCTTTGTCATGGCACTTTTCAATCGGAGTGCTCCTGCTTCTGTACCTTCAGCTCCCAGCGTGTCCTCACTGTTCAGAATATATTGCAGCACATCCTCTTCAGTAAATCTACTCCGACAGGGAACACATCTGAATCTCTTAATCAGCTTCATCAGCCTATAGGAATTTCATATGGACAATCTTTCGTAAGCCGTGTCCGGCATTAGCACACCTACAGGAAAATATGCAGAAAACAACTTTCTCGCATCTCAAAATTCCATCTTTTCCCCATTTGTTTTAATCACGCTGTTTCCTTCTTATTCCTTCCAACTCTTATCAATCAGATCATCTGAAATTTTATCCCAATCAATTTTGCAACATGAACAGACGATGTTACCTTTCATATTAGGTGTATATATGGTTTCCAACACACACTTCACATTGCACATTAATCACACCATACATGATTTCTCCAAGTCCCATCAGTTTCTCACAAACATCCACCAATCGATCTATCCTTATCCAATTACTTCCCAAATACGTTACTTTTACTTAGTTGGTTTCTCAACTCTACACAAACTGTACTTCAATTGGATCTGCCGTCTTCATTCATTTCACTCTACACAGGACAGAATTTGTCAGCGCAGCTTGCAAGTTCCTCTTCATACTTTCTATCCACACCTCTCCCCACTTCCTTCAGATTAACACGACGCTACAACACAAAAGGCAGCCATCTTCCTATCTCAAATGTTTCACTTCTTTTCTTAAATTTCAATCATGCCTTCTGAGACTTTTCTTAATCTTAATTTTCATCAATTCACTGCTTCCTTCACTGAACCGCTTTCTTACAGCTTCAAACATTTTTATTCTTTACTTCTACAATTATGCTGTTACAAACATTAAGCTTTCACACAATTTATGATTTGAACCAACTTGCAGCCACTGTTCCTTTGTTACACATGCAACAGCCTTCCTCAAGCCACTCACAATTTCAGACACTCAGGTATGAACACATTACAGACCACTTTACACTAAAACAAACTGTACCTGCACTAAATAAATTTAAAACCACTTTGTTCCTCCCTTCTTTACCTGAAGCATCATGAACACATGACAACAAAGAGAACTGCAAGGTACTTTGCAGATGATTAATAATACAAATCATATTTTGTTATTGCAGAACAACACATCAGTATTTCTTGTCCACTCACAATTATTTTT
This sequence comes from Zootermopsis nevadensis, assembly GCF_977971745.1. Lineage (NCBI taxonomy): Eukaryota > Metazoa > Arthropoda > Insecta > Blattodea > Termopsidae > Zootermopsis > Zootermopsis nevadensis. The sequence goes on from NW_028259156.1 coordinate 17,530,188, forward strand.
AAGGAAAATGTGCATGATGTGCATCAGCTACTACAGTGAATATATTGCCATAACATGAAAGACATGTTTTTCTGAAAAGTTTGCATTATTTAGACCTACTGCCACACCGAGCAGATCCTTCTGTATCTTATAATGTGGCAACCATCAGTGACCTTCCCAAAACTCAACCTGTGGCAGCTTCCCCAGCAAGTCCAGATTAACTCAGAATACTACCACGTCTTTCTCCAAGGGCAACCACTCACCTCCACCTAATGTTCATGTTAAGAACATGCCAAGTTTTACCTTTTGCCCCCAAATTCAGTTCTGCAATTGGATCAGCATGAGGCAGTAAACTGTGTAAGAACACCACATACCAAATGTCACAATGTAAACTTAACATTATCTCCATCCTTCATGTGCGCTGATATCACTCCTTGATATCTTCTTCACAGAGCTTCCATCCTACCTTTCGATGTTTTAACAAATTCAGTTCCAGTTGTACACGGCGAACTGCTGGCTCTTCTAAGCTGCTATAAAGTACTATTTCTAAACACTACTACTTTGTTCCTTTCAAAAATAGTTACTAATTCTTGAATTGCCAGGACTCAAGAGCAAACTGTTAATAAAGCAGCAAATTTTATGATACTAGAGACCTTACACCTTATACTGCTAAATAAAACAAAATTTGACTCTAAGCATCAGAAAAAGACGGACTTTAGCGTTTTGGTTATTCACCTGGGAAGACCTGTTCTGGAGAGGCAAATTACAATTCAAGGCATGAGGAAGAGCATGACACATTTCTGACAACAGAATGCAAGACTGCAGTAGCAACTACTTTCCATTTCTAATTATTATTTTTCTTAATTAAGCTTAAGGTTGCTTTCGTAACTTCTATACGACTTCTGTTTTGGTGCAACATCTTGACAGATGTGTAACTTTCAAGTGCAATGGTAATTTTAATTAATGTAAAATATATGAGCATTGAACTAGTTTAAATAAACACACGAAACAGTAAAACTTCAATTTTACATTCACTCACTGGTCTTCATCATATGGTAATGATTCCAGAATAATGATGTTTAATTTCTAGTAATTTCCTGAATTCTCAGTCACATTCAGATTTTCTTACTAAGTGATCGATTTTTTGATTTAAAACTGTCACTGCCACTATGTATGTTCAGTGAGTACTGTATTGTAGGGGTGGAGAAACACAGTGGTGGAACTCTTGGCTCAAGCAAATAAGAGCAAGTCCATCAAGCAGTAGCTTCACATGCCACGCACAAAAATAAACTGTTAAGTGGCAGAATCCTTAAACTTTTTTCTTTTTCCAAGCAAGCATCCATCACCTCAGCAATTATGAGAAATGAAAATCATCGAGCTGGTTTTCAGCTGTAGTTGTTATAACTGGTTACTCCAAGTGTTTCATGTAACAGTATGTCAGAGCCAGTAAGACAGCCCATAGCAAAGAGATACATTTGGTCATAAAATGTACCACTGTAGAAAAATGTATGTGAATATGAGGATGTCAGAACAGGTCTATTAGCCTCTTTCAATTTTGTGTTTCACAAGTTGTGATGTCTCCTTCAGCAGAACCTTCATGAACACAGGCATTGATTGTGTTGTGACACAATCGCTGATCACAAAGTCAATTCTTGGATCCATTTCACAACAATGCAGCTGCAATTACAATTGATTACTTTTCTTTACAGCACCACTGAAAATATCTGTCCTTTCAGCTTTCCATTTCTATCTTTGAGCTTATCTCTCCGTCACACACAATCACTATGCAGCATTGAACATGCTACTGTGTGCCTGCTGTGCCGCACCACTAATAGGAACACAAGGATTCTGTCTCTTGCAGTCTACAGTATTCCACTGCTTCTACTGGCTTGGAACCAGTTTCGCTAACACAACAACACTCCCTCACCACTACTTCAACGCACTGTCCACTCTGACACTCTTAACTCTTCTTATCATGTACTACACCAATCCTCACTGGATCACGATCACACCAAGACAACACTATATCACGCTACCAAACCAACACTGCTCCTCGTTGCATAAAGGAAGCAGAACGCACTATATCCTTCAAGAAGGAAACGTTTCAGAACCAACCATTCTTACTAGAAAGTATGAGCAATTACATGCATGCCCGACTGTTCAGCCATAGCATAAACATGAGCACAGAATGTGGGAGGCAGTGAGAGGTATGGGTGACAATATAATTGACAGCGACTTCACAACTATCCCTGATGACAGACTGTGAGATTGCCCCCACAATATTGGAATTTTATTTAAAATAAAATGTATTGTCTACTCAGATATCCAAAATGGTTACTTGTGACATGACAATTGGACACCTTGGCCATTCTCTATGTTCTTATAAATTTGTTATTGGATCACAAAATAAATTTCAGTACCTTTTATTATTTAATCCCAGCAACAACAAAAATCCAGTCTAAGATATAAGGTCTCTTTTACCGACTTCAAACATATATGCCAAAATTTGCTGCTTTGTTTGGAACCTAAGTTCATCTGTTAAGACATAAACAAAAGCAAAACTGAGTTCATGTGTTTGTGCCAGCCAAAAACAAAATAGTCACTGAACACTTACCCCCCACACCCTGTTCCCTATGACTTCTCATTTTCAAAGGCCAAAAAAATATTCAAAAGATTCAGCAAAATGTGCAGGAGGTTCATAACAACATTACAAACCAGAAGCTTCAGACATGCTTCCAAGGATGAGAAATCACTGGACCCATTGCATTAACTCCCAAGGGAAAGAACTTTGAAGTTAACACGAAACAAATTTTTACCATTCACATAAATTTTTGTTTTAAATACATTCTCCTAACTCTTTGATACCATCTCATACATTTGATTATGTTCAAATTCCTAATTTTTACTTTCTGTATATGTAAGAAAACTTTGTTCTGGCTAAATAGTTTTAACATACTTTAATGTTGTTGGCACACACTAACATGAAAGAAAGAAATCAACCAGATTCTTACTGGAATATTTTTGCTACAATTTAACATAAAACTCAAATATGAACCAAGAACCTAAATATAACTAAGAATATTTAATTCATACACATCAAAATATATTGCAAAAACAAAGCAAATAGATTTTTCTGTAGCAAAAGCAAACTGCAATACACATTCATAAACCCAGCCATTTTATGTACATTGTGCACTGACTCCTAGACAATTCTGACAGGCAATAAAATCATCACAACTGATTCTACTCATATTCATGCAAAAAATTCTGGGAATTTTAAGGTCAATGATTGAACAGCAGAATTTGGAAATTTTAACCTCTTCAGAACACGATCCCAATACATAATTAAAGTATGTCATGGATAGGACACTGCTCAAGTATGACCTGTTTGTGGTAGACCATCTCAAGCCTAACTTTTGTCTCCTATGAACTTGATGTTGGATATTCACATACTCATCTTATTGCACACAGATGCAACATATCCCAGAAGTCTTATAATCCAACATTGCACTGTTTTCATTAAAATAATAACAGTCAAATTCAAAGGGGCAAAGAGCTTCCTGACATTACTAAGAAATTTCTGATAGTTTACCAACCTAGTGTTCCATGTGGTTCTCGAAAAAAATTCTCTACGCAGTTCTTGTCTCATCTACTTTTATAAAGTTAAGCATAAAATGTATCACACTTTGAAAATTCAAGGTAATCTGCTTTTGTCCATGATGGTGAGTTATCTAACTGCAAAGGTTACAAAAGGTGAGAACCCACTGCTTCTGCTTAAAGAAGGAATTACAATAATAAATATACAATGAAATCCAAAACTCCATGGTCAGAGCCCCTCTTCAATAGCTGAAAGTTATTCACATGATAAAAGTTTTTGTTATGGAATCTTAAGATTAATTATCATGATCACAAAGATGTATTAAATTCCACATGCCTAGTCCTGCAAGTGGACCATCCCAAAGTTTTGTATCCAAAATGCACTATGTATCTCTTGCCTGCCCAAGCATGGACCATATCCCAGCCGTCTTCCATCTTCAGTTAATAAATGTGTAACTTTTTAACTAATACAACATTATTCAGATCAGACACTGAACCTTGAGAAAATAAAGTTAACAAAATAAATTAGGCTCCAAAAAGCTGTTCAGCTTGTAAAATAACCAACATAATTCCAATTGGCATATTTATGTAAAATGTGTATTGCAGATGTGAAATTTGCCAGGAGTTTTCAATTACTTTTAGCCGATATTCACACAAAGTATCAGAATTTCATTTTTTACAGAGGCAACATAATGAGGCGGATATAATAGAACGTTGCCTTAAATAAACAATATGGGGAATTGGAAATGGACACTGATACTAGTAATAATTATAGAGAAGTAAAAAGAATTCTCAATGGAAAACTTACCCACACAGAAATATAACTTACTTTTGCACATGTACCTTAAAATCACTGTGCTTACAGAAAACTGCATGACTAAGCTAACAAGGAGTCAATCTTCCTAACAAGTGAATCACATTCACAATGAGTTAATAGTATTGTGCTCAATACAGGGTCCATCTTTACTTTTCCTTTAAGAATTGAACTATGTTAAGTTATTAAAATATGCACGAACAAAACAACTCTCTTCTTTCTTACATAATCAGAACCATAGAGAACTGAAGAGAACAGAAACCATATTTAAAGCCAGCGAAAGTACTTACTTGTCTCAGAACACAACACAGCAGTTGACGTGACCAACTGGTATTTCAACAAAATCTGGTAACTGCTACATCTGACAAAGTAACAATTATGAAGTGTTCTTCCTATTTTAATTTTGAACATGATACATTTGAAAAATTTAAATGTTTAAATTGTCCCTGGCTCTGAACAACTAAAATGTTTTTAATTTTAACCCGGTGTGTTAACTATATATTTTTTTAGACTGTTGCTTTTTCACGCTTTATTATTGGTTGTATTAATACTGAACAGCAGGTTTTGGCTAAAATTACTCATCTTCAGGTTTTATTAATAGCACATAGGACACTGCATATTTTAAAAGCAATTAAGAACTAATTTAAGATAAGCCAATAAAGTTTTTAAACTGTTATTGGCAAAGTAATATTCAATGGCAAATTTTTTTAGAACCAAATGCAAACGCAAACATAAAATATGCCGAAAAGTTCCCATGAAATCATCCTACTAGATCATGCAAGGAAACTGCAAAATGCCGATTTAGAGAAGTGTCAGCATTTAAATATCTGGAGGAATCACACAGACAACTTACATGAAGGAAAATTAATTGAAAACTGTAATTTTGTCCACTCAGGTTATGTACCTAATACAACAAATACAGTAAATCGCAAGAATCCTTATATTTCTGAATCACTGTTCTTATTGAGGGGAAACGCGCAAACTGAAAGAATTTACAGAAGATTGGATCCCAAATAAGTGAAAATTGAAGAAATTATGACAATGAAATTTTCTCCAGCCATCATGGCAGTTTCTTCAAGGGGAGTAGCATAAGGTCAAACATGTAACCTGGATGGGTAAGAAAACAAAGAAACATGAATAATTTTTGCAGGGAAACCTTTTTAAAAGCACTCACTTCAGAGGCAACAGATATGAATGACGTACGTACATGATGTGACGTGGCTAATAAGTTGTTAATGTTAGCACCGTTAAACCTAGTTAGCTGACTTATGTGGTAGGTTTCAGTTCTCAAGCTTACCTCCTAAATGCTGTGGTGTTGAAAAGTAAGTTCTTCAAATGATCATGGTGTAGCTTGGAAATTGACTGGTGCATCTAGCTCAGCATAGTTGCAGATCCTGTAAATAATTGCAGCACCGACTTATGACAATATGGCATGACACTTTTTTGTTGGTATAATAAATGGACCTAATTCTCTGGTTTCCTACTTTTACTGTTAACAAAAGCTAAGCCCTTGAAGAGATGTTTCTATTGTATGTGATGCTGATGTCTGTACAGTCCAAACATAATGAGAGGTTTCTGAAATGTACCCATTCCTGCATGTTGTACCAACACCATACTAAACTAATGTTAAGATTTTTATATATCAAAGAAATAACTCAAAATATATAAAAGCAAGCTACTTTACTGAAACTGAATTTTAGCATGATACATCACATTTAAATTTTGGCTACTTGCCATCTGCCTATGTGTCCCTTAACAAACTTGATAGTAATGCCATGCTAGTAGCAACAAGTATTTTATTTCCTTACCTTCTGCAACTGAATTGCAGTAAACCAGAAGCACCTGAGAACATTTCTATGTTTTTCCAATGGAGTGCACATATTTTACAAATGTGTTAACATTACACATACTTCAAAGATCTATACCACACATTACAGCCAAATTCAATGTTGCAATGCTAAGTGCATTACAGATAAAAGTTTCCAGAAACACTCTCCTGCAATGTTATTCACCACACTAGAAACCTTTGTCATATATGGATCATGGTTCTTAATAATTTTAATTTGTCACATCTAAAATTCCGGGCAATAAACTGTTTCTAAACATCTATACAGTTTACTTATGATGATGTAAAGTAAGCTTTATATTAGAATGATATGAACCAAAACTGACATCCCCAACAACCTACAATACAGAACCCCTGTACAGAATTTCACAGAAAACTGTGTATTTTCAGATATGAAACACAAAGATGGACATAAGCAGCCTTACCATCATGCAATATTTTGTTCACTTTGTATGAAGAACATATGAACTAGATAGTACTGAACATCACATAATTCAGCAAACAAACTACATACCTGAAAATGCTCAGTGATTCATTTTGTAGCCATGCTGATGTGTTCACTCGTATTCAAACCACTGTGTACTGCTGCTGTATTTGTGCTGAAAAGCACTTCAGGCCAAGATATGTTCTGCTGCAATTCAACAAATTACAGTATTCTAACACAATTGAAAATGCAGCTTCCATGCAGTACTTCTGTACAGTTGCTGGCTATTATGGACTGGTATTTGACGTCTGCAGAGCAACACTACGAAGCATAAAAGTATGAATGCGAAGTTTGTAGAAAATAAAGGAATGTTTTGACATAAAATTTCTGTGAATAACAACTTCAAAATTGTCTTTATGCACACCTACTTTGATTACTTATAAAAACAAATATATCTCAATTCCACCATTATCCACAACTACTGACTACTGGCACATTAACCATACGTATATTTGATTCAACAGATCTGATCCTCAGGCAGGAACCTCAAGCATATTTTCCTGTGATTCATATTAAGACACAATGAGCTGTGCCCTCCCATACCTTACAGCCATGATTTCATTATGGTCTTCTATGAAGAAGTGATCAATCTCCCTAGATAAACTGAGCAGTTTTTATATATCAATAGGACTTGAAACCTCAAATTCCACTTCTCTTTAAAATCAACACAAGTTTACAAATAAATATTTTTGTCACAACCATAATTCATTATGTTATTAATATTTTTACATGCAATACTTTTTAAATGTTTTTTAGGTTCAGATTGTTACATATTTACCCACCATTTCACACTCAAAACAAAAATGGAAATACACAAAACTTGTTGGATATTCAAGTTAAAGAAAAAAATTAACTGCTATAAAGTAAACTAAGCCAAGTTAAAGGAATATCATGGGCAGGATCACAGAATAACCTGGTCATTAATTTTAGAACACCTTATTATGGAAATCTACCACAAACAATATCATACCATGGTTGTTGGCAAATGGGATTAAAATTATCAGTTATACTAACATTTTTGGTCTTCAGAACACCATCTATAAAAAAAAAGCATGTTTGTTTCATGTGATGGTGAGGATGACATTAAGGCAGTTGGTTTTGTAACAGCTACAATACATATTATTCAGACACGTTTTATAATCTGAGCCCCATATAAACAACATATTTAAAATAGTTATGTTTAGGCTTTAAATGCTTGTCACCTACAGGCAACAAAATATATAATTAATTCTTCCCTTTTCTCTTCCCCTTATATGCAGTAATACAAAACCTCCTTTAACCTATATTTTTTGTCTCCTACAGCACAACATGTTTCTGTACAAGTACTAAACATACTTTCAACAAACCAACATAAACCTAGAAGCCTCTTAATTGCAAACACTTATGGGCTAATTTCTCTAAAGTTCTCCTGGAAATGGTTTCATTATTTTTCTTATAAAGGTAAAATATTGTTGGGCACTAGCTGAAATGCCAGGAAGTTGTGTAGAAGGCTGGTATTTTAGGTGTCACTGTGGACCTTACCAATTCTGAACACATCACCATCCAAGATCTCTCTTTTCATCCAATTTGCACAAACTGAAAGGAACTTTTGGCACCCACAATGCAAAATTGGATTTTATAATTATAACATAAGCTTTGACCACTGTAATACAGATATGGTGAAGAAAATTCAATGTTAGACTCACTAGGCATTCATATCCATTCATTGCAGTCTGAAGGTAACAAGATGTCACATATATTTGTTCTTAAATTTCATGCCTATTTTTCACGGTTTATTTAATGGCACTGTACATACCTCAGGCTGAAACGTCAAATTATAGCATGATAAATAAATTGTAAAGAATATGGAAGGTTGCAGTCACGGCCTAATTTACGATAATATCCTGCCGCCTGTCTTACAATATGAAACCAGCCATGTATTTACAGCTTGACATGTGGTGATCTCGTTATCAGTCAACATCGGTTGAACAAGTTGTCTCGAGTAGATGAATAGTAATTTTCAAGTAAAAATTAAACACCACAAGCCTAATTAAACATTTTCAGGCACAACGGTTATTTAAATAACACAAGATTATTCAATGACAAATCACACATTCAGCAACGTGGTCAATCAACATAATCTAATGAAGAAAATTTTCTAAGGCCAAAAGTAGTTGCTAATAATACCTGTTTATGGACATCAACCTTTTCCAATAATATTCTATACGTTGTATAGTTACTGATAGAAAAAACACCAAAAAACACAATAACTTCTCCATCCCCGTACTGACGGCAACCTGCTACGCCATGACAATTACCAGATTCCACAGATAAAATTCATAGGTAATCTTCCTGCCTGTCAGCGGAATCTCTTTTAATCTGTGATCCACACCCTCAGCCAAAGGTAAACAACATGGAAGAGAAATATTAACCATTGAAAGAAATCGATTTTATACTAAGTTCGATTCGGTACGTATGAGAAAACTGACGTTCAAAATAGTATGTGCATACCTCCTCAGCTTTGATAATATCCGGATATAAGGTCGCCATTTTCAGGTGTCGTTACAATGGCGACGGTGCTGGTAATAAATAACATTTATGGCGAATGATGTAACATAATAATCAATTTTTCTGCTAAATTGGATGGGGAAACAAAAACAAATTTAGATGAGGATTGATTGACAGAAAATAATTCGATCTGCTGTTAAATAAAAACAAAAGTTTGCTTTTGAATTCAATGAGAAACAACACTATTTTTATTTATAATAAATGATTGTCTTAACGGCTGAATCAAATTCATGTTAGGTTCAATCTCGTAAAATGATAAAATTTATCCAAAATAACATGTTATAACATGCACACATCCTCAGCATTTCTGTGCACTTTACGATGGCAACTATGTTCGGTTAAAATTTTATTTGAAGATTATGGTGATGATTTGCTATCAAAAATAATTAGCATTTTCTTCAGAATTGCCATTACAAAAGGAAACTAGTGGGCTGATCTCTTCAGGTGCACTCTCGCTAGGAGCACAGTTTTCTCGGGACAAATTTGGTAGAAATATTGTCTCATTAACACTCCCACCATAGCAAATTTTATGTTAAATAGATTCTTAGCGTTTATTCCACTCGCATGTCTGTGAAACTTCTACAGTTTAGAAGACCACATTTTCCTTTCGTAATTTATTAAAGCTTTATTTGCACAGAGCGCTTAAAGGATGCCGTGTCTCAGCGTCGATATTTAGAACTGTCATTAATTATAACTGTAGCAATTTACTTGTCATCGTATCTATTCAACACAACCGTCACTTTGCACGCAACTGCACTAGGCCACATGGAATAATATTGACCTTATGTAGCATCTCAAATTTCCACGGCGAGCTGCGTGTTGATCTGTGTTATGCCGTGAAGTATTTTGGCTTGTGTGCCAACGTTTCAGAGAACCCTACTACCTCCATTATCGGGGCTGAGCATTGATCTTCCGGTCGTGTATTGAGATAACTTACTTTGTGGCAATATTCATGAATTTTAAATGAGCATCGACACCACGTGATTCCGGAAGTTGATATTGATGATCCATGATAACTAAATAGCTGGTCTGCATTCATTTTGTTGACTGTTCGTGCCAGAAAGGAAGTTCTTTAAAAAAAAAAGTATAATTCGCCAGCAAAAACTTCGTTGTAGCAACCACGAGGCGTCGTCACGGAAACGTCTGTTCTGCTGGCGCAGAGCGCGGTTCTTTTGATGGCAGTTGTTGAGTGGCACAGTCAGAGGACGGTTCAAGCAGAATGAAGCACAATATCAACGTAATAGTCGGTACGGGGCTCTCGGGATTTATAGTACTCGCAGCAGCCATTGCTCTCGGGTGGTACGGATTCCCTGCATTAATCGCACATGAGATAAAACACGTGAGTATAAACCTGGAAACAAAAAAAGATCTGGGAAGAATTTGATTCCATCGTCCCTGCAAATTTTCTCTGACTCCACGGAGCACAGTCCTTCTTGGAAAGCTAATTAGTACGTTCAGGTAGTTAATAACCCCCCCCCGCCCCGCCCCTGCCCCCCCCCCCCGCCACTCCTTTCGTGAATGAAGAATTTTTATGCCCATACAAAACAACAGGTTAAATTATGGTTTAGACGTTATATTTCAATCTTCGTGTTTTTAAATCGCAGTTAGAAACACGAAATATACCCGAGACGGTAAGCACTACAGAAATTTAATCTACTCTTAATTTTCTCTTTAATACAATCCTAACTTGTTACTGTGTTGAGGCTAGCAGAAACTATAAATTAATGGCTATAAAATTTATGGATAATTTAAAACTCTTAGGCACTAGAGATTTCCATCACGTTAAATTTGTTTATGTAAGTTTACAACGCGCTCCCATAAAAAGATTTTACATGCTCGACTCCATTGCATCGTTAGTTAACGTTATCATACTGAAAGATAAATATTATATATTCTGGATTTCTGGAGATCGTTATATTTTTATTTTACATAATTTAAAAATTTCAAAGACAACAAGGCCAATAACGACCATGTACTTCGTGCACGAGTAGTTCAGAGTAAAATCCACGTATTTTTGGAAGTATTTTAGAAAACCACAAAAAATCTTAAACAAACTGTATGTGCTCCAGATCGTATACGGAATGTGTTCTCACCAATGTAAAAGACACATTATCTCTGAAATAACCTGCTCAGTGACTTGCTCAAAATATGATGTTGATTGGAACGTGGACGGAAGACTACAGGTCTAATCCATTGCAAAGCACGTGGCCTATTTTCCAAAATCGTTCTTTATTTTGAATATCTCATTGGTTCCGATATCCATTTATTGCAGTTTTATTATAGCGTAGGTAACAGCGCTACAGATGTTTCACTGCACAATCAGAAAACATTCTCCATCATATTTTGCTTAATACTCGACTACATTGAAAAGATTTTCATATAATCTAAAAAAAAAATTCAATCTTGTTACACGTGCCTAATTTTAGTACGATAAAGAGTTTTTGAGGAAATTCGATAGTAAAGTATGAGTCATACTGAAATGTTATAAATCAAAATTAAAATTTCCCAAACATCTTTTAACTCAGACCCCCATAATACATAATTTAATTTAAATCCAATAAGAGATCAGAGAGATATGATCTCCCACCTTGCGTTTATTTAATTGAATTCGTGCTAAAAGACAGTAAAAATTGCATGATGAGACTGCAGTGAGAAGCTAGTCACCGAGCACGAAAGATATTTGTGCACAAACAAAGGATGAGATGACATGTGAACTGATAGCATTAATCTTTTTACCGACACAAAATATAGAACAATGTGTTTGTTATACGGATATCACATGTCATATCGTGGCCGGAACTTGACATAAATACGTATCAGATCGTTCATAAATTGTTCGTTTCTTTTTTACTATTACGTGACTTTTAGAAGGACAGAGAGTAAAAATAATTTTGCAGTGTAACTTCAAGGTTGGGCTAAGCATGTTGAGCGCATGACACAGGGGCAGTCAGTACAGTGACTAGGGCATGGCACAACGCCCCTAACGGGTGCCAGGGGACTGTTTTCTAGGGGTTATGGCGGGCAAAGAGTGAAGCTCACAATCCATGTCAAGATTGAGATGTGATATGTTCCTCCTCCCTCCATGCGTATTGCTGGCACGCCGCTTAATAAGTACGATGGATAATTTTATGTCTATTAAAATATTTTTTATTTTTTTTATTACTGACAGTCATCGGTATTGAACCATAAGTCCTCATAATACGACATTTGTAAGCTAATAACCACATCGACCCTCGACATCTGCCACACACATCAAAGACAATACAGACAGTAAACAGGTCAGTGTCATGACAACCGATCCACTACAGACGGACGTAGGGACATTTAATGACACGTATGAGATCTGAAGTTTTCCCGGACTGTAACACCGTGTGAACTTGTAGGTAGATACCAACGTTTGGGAAGATCATTCTGCCTTAATCTTCGGACTTCAAACTTGAATACGGAGACAATATGTTTCTCCGAGTCGTTGGTATCGACTTCATCGACTAGAAAAACAAAGTGTATATTAAATGTACGTCAGACGGAAGGCCAACTCTAAAATAATAACATTTTAACCACGTCCGAAAACAAGCTAAATGCAGCACCGCCGAGCTTGTATTTGATCAATAGCTTATGGAGTGGTATATGCCAAGAGGTTAAAGGTTTCTACTCATAACAATTACTGTTAAGCGTAGGCGTAGGATAAATGTATTGTCTCATCACATACTGAACACTGTTTCTCAATAGAACTGTTTACCGGACAAAAGCCACGCCGAACTTACGTATGCAATCAAGAAATTTCTTTCATTTACTCAGAAGGTTTGTCATCTCAATGGATAATCACATCGTAACAAATGAAACGTACATTTGTTTTCGTGACTGTCTCTAAATTTGGTACCCCGTCCTCCACTCGTATATCAGTCTGTCCTTTCGCAGTTGAATTTGAAGAATATCGACGATGTTCGTAATAATTGCCTGATTTCCTGCAGGGCGTGCTTTTGGTAAATGGCACAGAAGCTTATGAAAGATGGCGGAAGTTTCCCCTGGCGATACAGTTCAAGGTGTACGTATTCAATGTGACAAATCCTGAGGAAGTGCAGAACGGAGCCAACCCAGTCGTCCAGGAGGTCGGACCCTACGTGTATGAGTATGTAGACCTAGCAAGGTTCATTTAAAGAAGAAGAAGAAGAATGGGCAAGACCTCTATTCTTTCTTTTACGCACGGCGTCTGTCTGCTGTCTAGATATATGAAAATAAAAAAAACTAGATGACAGAACGATAGAAGGAGAAGGGGCTTTGACAACCCTTTCGATGGCTCATGTTTAATATGAATTATGATTTTACTGGTGCCAATCTGAAAGAAAGACTGCGCAACTGATTAGACGAGAGTATGGCAGCGCTAATGAATCGGTCTCATTGTTTTTTTCTGGGTATTTCACCTTTACATGGTCTCTAGAAAAATTAATATCAAGTTTGGTGCAAATTAGTATACCAGTTCTGGAGCTCTAAGCGAAGAAACACACGAACTTACAATTTTAACTTAATGTGTGAAGTTATGTAGGCGAATTTCAGCTTTAAAGGGCTAATTTCGAAAGCTACAAAAGTTTAATATGTTTTAATGTGTTGCATAGAAGTGGATGTTCATATCAGATCATGCACGAGTGATCAAATACATCCACAAACATTATCCCATAAGGCACAGAATCCCCTAATACCAAATGATCACTAACAAACAAACCAAGCTACCACCAGTTGCTTGTTATGAAGACAAAAATTAGTCTGTAAGACTTGAGGTTCTCACAGCGGTGAGTATGAAGATATCCGTCTTCTGGGTTATTGCGCTGTGTAGTCTGGTCGATGTTAACCAACGTTCCAGAGGTCATACTGCCTCCGTCATCAGGGCGATGAATTCATCGCCCTGATGACGGAGGCAGTATGACCTCTGAAACGTTGGTTAACATCGACCAGACTACACAGCGCAATAACCCAAAAGACGGATATCTTCAAAAATTAGTCTATTTGTGCTCATAGCCTATTCGAACTAAGAACCACAGGAAGTTATAGAGCACCAGGTTTGTTCTGTCTCTTTGTGTTACCTGCAGAGAAATACTCAGATTTACAGTAACACAGCAAATACTAACCTTCAATCATAATGAGTGCAGGAAATTCATTGTAATCATGACAAAGGTAAACTAGAATGAAACCCACCCCATTGTGAATGCCCCAGTTGCTAATTTAAAAATCCATGCGGAAAATAAATTTTATTACAAAAAAAAATAAAGCTTTAGATGTCTATCTATCAGCAGTTGCAGTGTATTTTTCTTTTAATTATAGTCAATTCTTAAATGCGTTGAATGAAAACGTCCATATACTAATTACGTAAAATAGTTACTCTCTAACGCAGTGGTCTAACCAACCAATTAACAAAGCCAAATTTTCTTTTCTCTGGACAAATAAGATTTGGACACCAAATAATACGCAAAACAACACGACGTTTAATGATACAAGAAACCACGCGATCAAAAATACGTACTTTTATAAGTACAATTATTATTACTCAAGTGCGATGTTTGACACTGCATTTCATCGACCAGTTTTTCAAATTTGGGAGTGTAGGATGATGTTGCTGCTCGCAAACAATCGTCAAGATGGACATTAGTAAGTATAGATCTGTGTTTTGATTTTATAATGTTCATGGTTGAACGGCCTTCATTATTCAGTATAACCTCTTTCCGTATCAACGCGGGCACCCAAAAAAAGCCTTGGCGGGCGTCATGGCGCCCGCCAAGTGTCACATTAGATTCTTTCGTGTTTTTAGTCTAATTTACTTACCTCAGAATTTGCACGTGTAATTCTCCTTTAACAACATTTTTAAAAAATTAAAAATATAAAAATATACTCGATTTTCAATTTTCCTTTTTATTTATTTATTTTCTGTTGTCGCAGCTTGAGCACGAATCGATTCAGAATTAATTCTGACACAACATACGCCTTAACACTCAACACAGTTTCTAGATTCTACATGGAAATAATAAGTTACCATTTAAATAAAAAAACTAATTCCTGTCCGTTATCTACCCAGCATTCTTAATCACATTCCAATCAAATTCTGCTATTTATATGTGACGTTATTAAATGATACTGGACCCAAGTAAGTGTTATCAGATATTTGGTTAGGTTCAGCTTTGCTGTTTGACGTTAGCGTCAGTCGCTAAAGCCTGTTGCCTCAATCAATAGAACAAATTTTGTATGTTTATATTCTGTCCTCTTCGTAGATTCGTGAGCACTAGGGATTTACACGTGGTCACGACACACAATTATTGACGTTTTCTTCACAACAGCGTGCACAAATTATATCACGTAACGGTACCAAACAAATTCAAGATATGGACGGAATCGAACACAAAAAATAAAACTGATTCCATGTTTTATGCTTGATGAATTCATTGTTACTCACTGCCTTATTTTACTGCCCCTCCCCTCCAGCAACCACCCACTTAGAGAAATTTGCCGTATTTTACTGACTTTAGTAATAGTTACCTTGATTACAAAATTAAATTAACTGTAAGCCTAGCGGTTATTTCAAACTTTTCATAATTTGAAACAAGTTCTCTCGAAATAAGTGCACTAGAGAATACATACTTTAAAAATTATTTGCTTTCCAATTTGCGTTTTTCTGTGGTGTTTCGTTTATTGATGACGGAAAATTAAAATTATTGTCTTGTTCTCTTCTTTAAGTAGGACTGAGGAAGATAAATATTCTAAACTGAATGGTAGCAAGCATTTTCCAAATTTAATATCATCCTTAAATATTGAAAAATGTAGGCTGATAAATTAATATTTTATTTTAATATTTCAGTCAGTACCGAGAGAAGTTCAACATTACGGACGAAGGTGACTATACTTTATCGTACGTGCAAAACTCGACATTTTATTTCAACAAGGACAAGTCGGGAAATCTCTCAGAAGATGACGTAGTTACTGTACTGAACACAATGATTATGGTAAGCTGCAAATATTAGATTATTCCTCAGGCGAGAAACATTATTAGAAAAATAAATTAATATTTACATTTTATATCTGATGCTACGTGTTAACCATCTAATAAAATTTACTGAAGAGATATTTAGAATATTATGATAATATTTCGTCTGAATTATTTGTATTCTGACAAACACTTCACTGATCACATCTCACTCTCCTCCGTTACTGGTTGAGTGGTCGATTGACTGATTGACAAATGGGGTAAAAGAAAACTCCACTAAACATCTTACACGTGACCGTCAGCAAATGCAAATACACTGCATAAAATTAGAGTTTATTTAATTAAGTATTTGACTGTTTAATTAATTGACAAATTAATAAGAAACTTCTGAGGTACAGAGCATTTATTTAGCTTTCTGAGGCAGACTGGTACCTGTATGTACCATCTAATTTAACATTCAACAACTTTGCATTTTGTTTTTATGGTGCAATCATGGATTCCATATGATTCTCAAAATAAACAGCAGTTATTTCCCTAAATAGCTTTAGCCAATCAATCTTTGCAATGGGGGCACGACCAATTTGTTTGGTCTAAAAAGGGAATGTTTAAATATTATTTATATGAGCTTCATAATTCAGAAGGGTCGAATGTTAATACTGAGTTACTCAGACTGTCAAGAAATTCAACGCATATTTTTTAAGATACTTGATTTTGTTCAACACTTTATAAATATTTATTGAAGTACTTGTTTCGGTCGCATGCGGTCATCTTCAGGTTCGATGTGTCTACGTGGTCTTTAAACGTCTTTGCAATTATTTTTCTGCTGTAATTTATAGACTTTTTGTCTAATTGCCCATTTATGGTTTCATTTGCTGGAATTGGATTTGTGTTCCTCGTCAGATTTAGTCTAACACAATTTATAAAACCAAACAAAATTAATTGAATTTTGCAAATTGTCATATGTTACATGGGATTTGAGAAGAAAAATGTTTTCAGACGTTTTTTATCTTTTAGGGGACGGCGCTGAATGTGAGAAGAAATTTTGGTCCCGACCTTTCAATGGATCCTTTCCTGAAAGAAATATCTCCTGTGTCAGAGAGTATATTTCTGACAGCCACTGTGAGGAAACTGTTTTGGGACGGCGTGACTGTCATAAACTGTACAGGAGATAAGCTTTCATCTGATGCAGAAATGATCTGCGGTGTCCTGACGCCCCATCTGCCGGTTGTGGTGTCAGAGCACGAACCCGGAATCTTCAAGATGGCATATTTTAGACATGTGAGTTTAGTATAACTTAATTTCAACAGCAAATAGAAATACGAGTGAAATAACAGCTTTTATACAAAACTACTTAACATATAACTGATTGGAACAATTTCAGAAACAACCTGATTCATCGTCTCCATAACTGGTTCTATGAAATTGTTATTCTTGGAAAGTTGATAGTAGATTAGACGATCAATAAATTTCCCGTATTTTATAGGATTAGAAAATTTATTACTGTTGGTTTGCATAACCCAGTCACTGAACTTTATCCTGAAACATATAAATCCTGGCCACATCCTTATACTCTTTATATTTCCGATCCGATTTAATATTATGCCCCCACCTACCCCCAGTTCTTCAAAATTCTGTGTTTGGTAAGGTTTACCAACTTAAATTGTGTATATTTGTTACAGTAACTACCTTGCATTCTACATTCCCAACCCATATCATCCCTTTTCATTTGATCGCCCTAATAATAATTGGTGAACAGTGCTGAAGCTCCTCATTACGAAATTTTCTCTATCTTTGTAACTTAAACTTTCTTAGTTACAAATATTCTTGTCAGATCCCTGTTCTCAAATTCCCTTCGTCCGTGTTCTTCCTTTAGGGCGAGAGACCAAGTTTCACACCCAAACAAGACAACGGATAAAATTATAGTCCTGTATGTTTTCACTTGTAGATTCCTAGACAGAATTCTAAAAGACAAAATATTCTGAACTGACTGGTAACGAGTGTTCCCAGAAGTTAATCTGCTTATAAAATACTTTGTTTGTGAATGAAATTTTGATTTGTTGCCTTAGTTCCTAAACATTTAACATTCTTCAGCATTTTGAGTTATTTTTTATGTCTGTAGAGGTTACTGTGCTTATTAAGACTTCGTTCTACGATCTGGCTACGAGACTTGAACGTAGCAAGAGTCTAAGAGTAGAGATTTTGTGTTCTCTCATTTAGGAAGTTTCACCCATTTCAACGATTTCTTGGTGTACTATTAAATCGTGAAATTTTAAAATACGAGGTTAATTTAATTTAGAGATATTGGTATAAGCAAGAAATAACCTAAGACATTTATTTTAACAATGTTTGTGTTTGTTGGTCGTCGATTTGCAGAAGAACGCCTCGAGCAATGGTAGGATCCGAGTCAACACCGGAATTTCAGACAGCAGAGCCCTGGCCAGGATAGAAGAATGGAATGGACAGCCTAATTTGATGACTTGGTCTGGCGAGTACTGCAATTCTATCAACGGAACTGATTCAACCATATTCCCTCCCTTCTGGTCACCCAAGGACACGGTTGCCATCTTTGAGGTTGAATTATGCAGGTATACTGTGTCACTCTTGAACTAAAACTGCTAGGACGACCTGATCAAGAAGGATGAGATGGTTATAACAAACAGCACACATCTGAATTCTGAAAAAATAAATATAAAATTTTAGAGACAAAATCTGAAGTTAGAAGGGACAGTTTTAAGTGAAAGAAATAATAATATAAAAATGGATCGTGGTGAGGTTTGGTTTAAATTAGATTGATTTGACTAAAATGATTAGATATTTGACAAAATACAGTACTTTTCAAATGCCAGATTTAATATAATTCAATCTGGGATATGAATAATACTTAACGAGAGACCTGATGTTGGCACTGTGCGTCCAATTCAAGCTTTTCTTATATAGAACGTATAAAAAGTCCTAAAAACTGTCGTTCTGTTGTACACCCGTTACATATTTGAGAATTTGTTTTATCTTTAGGTCTCTGTATGCCGAATTTGACTCCGAACTGACATGGAAGGGTGTACCAGTTTTTCGCTACATAGGAATTTTACACAACTTTGAAGACGCACAAGATTTTCCGCCAAACATTTGTTTCTGCGAACAAACTAACGACGAACCACCCATCTGTCTTAAGTCGGGAGTTCTTGACCTCTACAGCTGTCTAGGTAAGGTGTGTGTGCGCGCGTGTAGTTGTAGACTTGCATGTGATGTAGTTTTTCTTTGACGAAATGTTTTTTTTATAAATGTCTGTTGAATTAGATTTCATCTTCATGCAACTAAAGTGCGTTCTTCGTAAATCTGTAACAAACCTTTGACTTCATAAAATGCGAATAATTTATTGTCTGGATGAGCTACTATTATCTTCTCAAGAACCTCTCCGCCTTATATTAAAGTGTATATTATAATATATTGGACAGATATATACAAAAATTAAATTTGCCGAATAATTTTTAGTACAGACACAAATACTAAATTCCTTCCAAATCTATCCAATAATTTCTGGAAGATGGATAGAACTATGAACTCTCCACTGCTCAGTCACTTTGTTTACTTCATGAAATGAACACTGAGTGACACTAAACCACTCTGACCCTAGGTGTGTCCATGATTATGTCGTTGCCTCATTTTTACAACGCTTCCCCGGACTACCACATGTACGTCCAGGGTTTGAATCCAGACAAGAAGAAACACGAGACCGTAATCGATATTGAACCAGTAAGTACAGCTACATTAATCTTTTGAAACTGGAGCTCGTTTAAATAATATTTAAGTACTCAGTTTTACCACAAAGAAAACATAACACTACCATTGCAGAAATCAGCTGGTTATCGCTGTATAAATAAAAAATCTCTGTATACAGCGAGAATCGTATGATATACATAGATACAAAATGAAAAGCTTAATGTTAAAGCAGGTGGTACATGTAGTTACCATTTTGGTACATAAGGATAAAGCAGTCCGGGCTGTCTTATGCAATGATGCAGAACGCCTGCCAATCTCATTTGCGTGTTTGAAAATTTGCAGAATAAGCAAGGCTCTAGAAATCATATGACAGCTTGCATAGAAACACTTTTTTGTGCATGAGTGAGTCCATTAGACAAATGAGTTCTGTTTATCGATTAGTCCAGACAATGCAGTTGTTCCCAGTGGGGTCAGTTAAAGGGTTTCAGGCTATGAATAGGTATCATTAGCGATTTTTTCCTGTCGAGAATTATAATTAATTTTGAAACTATATTTTATGTAGGAAAAGGTAGATCCTCTTAAGTGAGAGATCGGCCCATCACAACAAATTTAAGAACATAGAATAAAACGAAGGCGTATAACCGAATCTCGAAGGAAAAGTAAATTTGTTGGTAGTTGGCTACTGGGCTGTGACGTCATAGTGGGCACCAACGCTTCGGATAAGTATTTTGCCTTTACCTTCAGGGCTACAGAGAGAACATCAAATCTAGTATGGGAAATAAATTGTCATTAAAGTTACAAACCTGAAAACTGATTGTAATCTGCTTTAAAACCCAGGGAATTTACCCCACTTTTAACCATTTGACAGAAGACTGGATATGACCCAGACCGGAGATGGATGTAGTAGAGACGAGAAAAATACATACCTTTTCTGGATATAGAATCAGTATCATCAAACTGCATTTTCCGATGAGTAGAATTCTATTATCCTGCTGATGCTACCTTACAATCTTCAGGAAACCGGAATTCCTCTCCGAGGCTTCAAGAGGCTACAAATGAACATGTTTCTTACGAGAATGGATAGTCTAAAAGCGCTTAATAACGTGTCCGAGGGACTCTTCCCCGTGTTATGGATCGAGGAGGTAAGTTAGCCGTCTGAAGAACGAAAGTCATGCAGAGAAAGGCATGAAGGATAGCAAGAGAGTAAAAGCAAAGAGAAAACTGTGGTGGAGAAATGAGAGACATTTTATCATCTTACCTCAAAATACACATGTACCCGCATATCATTCAAAATTCCGTGGAATACATTTCTAACCTGTCAACCAAATACTATTCTGATCACTAACAAATATCGTACTCCTATTTACGTAATAATATTTTTAGACCTGAACCTTATACGTGAAATATAATAAACACTAACCTAACTTTGTTTCCCATTCAGGGAGCTGAACTCGATGACAGGAATTTAGCAAAAGTTCAGAGACTCTACACAGTAATTCGCATCTTCGCAGTCCTCAAGTGGCTCCTTATTGCTGCTGGAGTTCTGCTGTTATGTGTTTCCGTTTATTTTTATGTATTCAAAAGAAACAGTGACACCAAAATAACGCACATGGGAGATAAAAATGAGGTTGTGTTCGCTTATGACAATAAGACTTACGTGCACGAACCTGAAGTTAAAAATGACGCATTGTCAATGACAGCTATAAGTGACATAATCCGTAATGAACAAATTAGCATAAAAAAGAGGAAAAGTGACAGATTTCCTGGGAGATTAAACTCAGGGCCTGAACCTAATAAAACAAATGAAAATGTTGGTCTTGGTGTATCCAGAGACGTAAACAGCAGATTGACACTCAGTAATGTGTTCATGTGACTTCGTTGTACTTCATCGCATTTCAGGAAACTTCTGGAATTCTCGGTCTCAGAAACGACGCATTGTCAGTGCTATTGCTAACTTAATTTGTTTGTCGGAATGTCTTCAAGATAGCAGCATTGTGCAGTCAAAACACTGAAATTTCAAGAGCCACTTGTTGTGAATGATTTCGTATTAAATCTCCTCGGACACACAAACGCTGTCAGCTGTGTTTGCCCTCAGATTATGTCGTCAATATTTTTTAAAACGTCCGGAGTTGTTTACAGACTTTTTAACAAGGTCGATATTGATTTTAACTTTCTTCCTGTATCTGTATTTTAGAGGTAATAAGAAAGTAAAAAGTAAATATTTGCGTAATTATTGGAATATTTATTGTAAACTATAACTTTCCAAAATTATTATCTATAAATCATTTAAATAATTTAACAGATATTTATAATTTTGCGTGAATAACAGTCAATTGTAACACACACGTGGTACACATTTTTAAATTTTACGAAACGCTTGCTTCTTTCTTATTTTATTTCATGCATAATATATATATATATATATATATATATATATATATATATACGTGTTGATCTCTAGATCGTAACATTTAATAAAATACTTAACAAAGTCTAAATGTATATTTTAATAATATGTATTGAAAAATCCCGTATAAAATTATCAACTATTTTACATGTTTAATACAAGTACTATAACAACATATATACAATCGATATGTCTTAGAGCAACTAATATATATGTATAAATAAAATGTAAGCAAAATAAATACAATTGTGGTGCCTCCAAAATTAAGACACTAGGATTATTTAGTAAAATATTATAAAAACATAAAATTTGCAGTGATATGAGGCCTAATATTTAAAATTAATTGGAAACTTCAGCCAACTTCCATAAATAGTAGGCCTTATTTCATACGCATGCGTGTAATGGAACTAAAATTAAGGCAAATTTTTACTGTAAACCCGTTTTAATTTTCTCCATAATCATCGTCCTGATTGTGAAGGCAGTAAGTACTTCTGCGACTTCGATCAATTTGTACCAAATACACTGCGCAAAATCCTAGAAGACAGCTGTCCTTTTCTTCGGATTACTTGGAAGTATTAATGGAATTTAATTCCACTGTTCATTACAGTCACAACGATCAGTTCTTTTAAGTACTTCGCTAGACGTTTTCACTGAAAACTTGCTTAAATATAAAGGGCAGTTAATTTTTTGGAAGCCATCTGTAGGGAAGATCTCGTACTTATATTTACAGAAATAGTATAAGGTTTCAAAAGTTGAGGTTATGTAATGTGCTTAAAAGTATTCCACTTTTACACTAAACACAAATTTCTAACAGTGTTTGACTTATTACATAAACAAATCCAAAGTGTATAATAATGATAAAATATAAAGTTACACTATTCATGGACGCTCATTTTATGGGAATAATTAGTATTATGGAATTTTCTTAAGCCAAATTTGTGATAATATAAACGTACTTACCTACACCTATTCAGATAACTTCAAAATGACTAGATAAACCTACATGCTACATAGTAAGGAAACCAGGGAAGTTAATATCGAATTTAGAGTGACGTGTTTCGTTAGCTGCGTTGAAATTGTTACAATACAATCTGTATATGGTAAAATCTTGGGCGCTAAGTACTTCGTCATCTGACTCCAAATCGTTTACACACATGTATTAAATCTGAAAGATTCTGTCCGGATTGTAGATAGTACAACTTTAAATATTTTAAATATTATTTTTTCCTGTTAATATAAGGCTTACCCTAAAAATGTACTTCGAGAAAAATTATACAGTAAATTGATTTCGGTTTATAATATCGAAGGAATTAATGCTGTCATTTGTTCCAGTATAAAATTAAATTAGGTATATATTTTAGAAGTGAAAACAATTATCTGAAGTCCATATGAAAATTAGGAAAAGCAGGCCGACTCATAGTGTATTAATTGGTGCGTAATTCATATAATATAAAATAGGCTTTTATAATTTGTCTTTTCGAACTAATTATGCACCAGAATCACAGCTTCAGCGATTACTAAACCATCCCAAACCGGAATGTTTTTGATGAAACCCTGACATAATAAAATACGACATATTGGAATTCCTTTCATTAACATGTCATTCGACTATTACAAATTATAGCCAATCATACTCAGCTACAAGTTTTAAACTTTAGCAGAAATCAGCTAAAATAATAGCGATATCATTCGCTCTTAGAATACTCGTGTATTATTTCCAGGATGCTTGCATAACTACCAGTAATTAGGGCCAACATTGCGAACACTATGATAATAAGGTTTTTCCAAAGACGCCAGCCCAGCCCCGTCTCCCAGTAGGTTACCGTTTCTATGACTGCAGGACAGAAGAGTCCCAGGGTAGAAAAACAAATTGCCCCGACCAAAGAGATGATGGGCCCCAAGTTTGGTACTGCAACTGCGATAGCAACTGAAATCAAGCAAGACTTGGTGTCAACACACTCAACAAATTCATCATGGGTGGTCTAAACACATGTTATCGTAATTTTAAAGTTAAAAATAATTAAGTATATACATTAATATGGTGGGTACAGTTTTCGTACTTAAGAGAGGGATTTACAGATTAGTTGAGAAAATTGAACGAGAGACTTTATAATTTACACTCCTCACCTACCGTGATGAAATCAGTGAGCATAGAAAAATGCTTTCAAGATTTTGGTCTTAAAATACAGGATACTACCTAGGATAAATAGTCATAGATGAGAGAAAAATACAGAGATAAAATATATCTTTAAAGCAGGATGTGAAATTGTGGACAGAATTCATTTGCCTCGGTAAAGGGCCTAAATCTGAGCTTCGGTAAATGGTGTTGGATTTTCAGGTTCTACAAAATAAATTAAATTCTTGATCAGTTAAGTTAATATCAGGTTTTTAAAGGAAAATGTAGTTTATTATGATTCAAAGTTCTTTATCATTCTTCACTCTAAATCAGTATTTTCGCTAGGTCCACGCAATGTCTTGTGGGCTAAACCCTCAAAATTCCAGAAAGACCAAATGTTCTCTCTCTTTCACTACAATGTGCGAACGTGAAACTCAGAACAAGTACTGAAACGAGTACTAAGAATGCTGTAATCAATATTTATATGGTTCTTACCCGTACATATTATAGTACCAATACGAAAAGCAGTCTGTGCAATATTTTCGTATCCTTTGGGAATCCTTTGCTCAATGTCTGGCCATGCAATGGATGTGGGTATGTAAAACTGGAGTCCGTAGGAAAACAAGATGGCTACGGCGTAGAGTACCTTCACCACCTGAGCTGGACTGCAACATACATTTTTTACAAACGTTTAAGAATGAGCCTACAATCTGAATATGTATATATATATATATATATATATATATTCGATTTTGGGGTTCTGGGCTGTAACGCCTCGTGGACCTATAGACAGATCTTAAACCCCGAAGATTAATTCAGTACGTTTCTCCTAAATGTTGGTACCTATATACAATTCCACACGATGTTACAGACCAGAGACATTTTCATCGCCGTAATATCCTAAAACCTCTAAATTCTTTTCACCGAAGACCTATAAAACCAGTGTCTCTATTTTAATTCATGTTCCCTTGTACATAGGCTTTATCGCTCTTTCCCTTCACTGCATTATTATCCACTCACATATCTGAATCCGGCAAGTTCAGAGTGATGCTTCCTTCCACAGCGTCTCCGTATTTGAGGTACCCGAACAAGCCGATAACACCATACAGCAGTACCACGATGAACATGGCGATATTGAGAATTCCTACCTTGCCGATAAAATGTCTAGGATTCTTCATGGAATTCTCCAGGGGCATTACCTGTAACAAGCAATGTGTATGCCTGTTTGTTGTGTTTCCTTCATGAGTTGCTTCGTAGGACATTTAGTGTCGATATTTCAACTAATAACATTATAAAGTATTAAATATACAGAACAAATGGTTTTCAATGGTGAGATGGAAAAGATGAAGACAGTAGTGGCCAATTTCAAGGTAATATTTCGGTAGCACCTGGGGTAAACGAGGGAAGGAAAGAAAATCATTAGTCAGCACAGCCGGTAACCTATCACGGATTCGAACCGGCTGCCTCCCGAATGCATGCCTAGAACATCACCATCCTGAACCATGTCGTATAGACACATCACATTTCGTAACGAAATCTGCTAAACTCTCTCTAGTTCATTTACGACAGTAAAAAATATGCCAAATCATTATCATCATCTGATAATTGTTAAAATTTAAGCCGGATTAGTGACTTAGAGACCAAAAATTATTTTCACAACTGCCTTACTTCTCGACGTATCCTACAGGACTATTTATTATTTTTATCTATCCATCCAATCACACCTGTTTATCGATTCATCTTTTCATTTTCTGTCTATAGATCGATTTATCCATAATTCTATCTATGGACCTGTATATACACAAACCAGCTGCATGATCTCACGTGTCTCAGGTTTCTATAATTATCTACGAAATCTTAAAATCTTAAATTCCAGAATTTGGCTCAGCGCACTGAAATTCTTCCGAGCACTCACCACCCCGATGCCCTCCATGGCGAAGATGACAGTAGCGAAGAACAGAGGCAACTGTTCTGCACGGGCAATGTAATTTTTGTCTTCGACGTCCAACGTGCCGTTGAAAACGTAGTAGAGCGTGATGCTGAAGCTGACGAGTATGAAAACATTCGCAATTGCTGAAAACGGAACCAAGTACTTGAGGTCCCTGATCAGGCCGAGGGGAATCAGGAACACGAGGAGCATGGGGATGTACACTCGAACATCCAGCGGGTCCTTGTAGTCCATATAGTAGTCACCCACCTGCTCGGACGTAGAAACACTAATTCACCAAACGTGTACAGTGCAGGATTTTATAATCAAAAGTAAAAGTACAATTGTATCCCGTAAGAGTTCTTTGCTGTGTTAAATAACCTACTGACCTCAATTTTCACACCACATATATCCCTTTGGGTACGAAATGTCACCCTTTTTATTTTGTTCACAATATCCCGAACACAATTTGTAGATCAAAATAAATGATATATTTTATTTCATGTAACATGCAGTCTAATGAATGAATCAGAGACAACCTCCAAAACTCTGAATTATTAAGTCTGCGCTAAACACAACTGATGGCCGAGGAAGACTTCATTGTATTCAGTCATCTTGAAAGCTTGAAAACCTAAAACCTTTTTTTTTTGAAAATAGATAACGTTTTATTCCAGGTTCAATTGAAGAAAGAATTGAATTAAATTAGTTCTACGTCTCTTGTTGACTTCGTATTTGTAAAGAAGTTTCGGGGATAAAAAGTGCGGATAGACAGACAGACAGACAGACAAGAATCATCAATTTAATTCCACGTACATTTTGCGAAAAACGAATGAAAATTCTATGAAACACGAGGTAAGAAAGCAAAGCTACTGACAGCATTATAACTTTTCCTGTCAGGAAAGAATTCCTTTCCTGGCATTCTCTTTTATTTCCTTTACACCTTCATTGCTAATCCATGAAAAATTTTATTCAGTCTCAAGAAACGTCTCATTACGTATTCAATACTGACTTCCCAGGCGCCATGCCATTGAGCTACTATAATACATTCAGATTGTTATTCCCACGTATTTCATATAATAGGCAGAAAATTGATAGATGTTTTAGAACAAAACCGCCTTCTACCACAAAGGCCTGTTCTGGACAAATGGGAGAGAGGCCATTTTGTGTTTACACCTGGCACTTGTCGATACAGCGGTTTATAATGTATCAGTGGCGAATAACGCAATTACCTTATGACGTAAGAGGATTATTTAGGGGTTTTAAAACTAGGAACACAATAATTTATTTAGTTGGCTGAAGAAACTATGCAGTTGAATAAGAACGAGCAGTTGTTTCCATGTACCTGTTCAATGTCTCGGACTTTATAAGTGAAAGTTCAAAAAGTTTAATGACCTTTTCTTGGGTTATTGTCTTGATCTTCAATAAAACCCCAATTTTTCGAAAGATAACACTAAGGCATCTTCTCGAGAACTATTTTAGTGAGCTGTATAAGTGTTCGTGTGGCCCTTAAATGATTTAGTTGCAAAATTCAAAATATTTAGGCAGTAACTGACCGAGATGTCAAACTCAATACCGGCATCACGCCGCTGAATATCTCCCATCCTCGTTCTTCTTAACTTTTTATGCTAACGATAAGAACACAGCTCTCGTACGAACTTATGAGGTGGTAACAATACCAGAAATATTTAATGTAGGATGTGAAGTTTAGTATGGGAACGGGAAATTTTTGAAAGTGTTCTTTTAGGGAATTACTCTAAGAAAAATTCAAAATAACATAAAAGATGTTTTATGCGAGAATATAATTTAAGAACCGTTTAAACTTCACCATTTAAATGTTTGCTATTACTCGTTGCAACCATCTACTAATCTCAAGAGTGGCGTTGAAGCATCTTTTGGGGCCTTAAAATTATCTGTAATAAAAACAAGCCATTCTAATAAGATAAAATTCTCCCTGGTGCTTAATTAAGCACACGCCATGAAGACGCATTCTTAACCGTGGTATTGGAAGTGAGCGGTCAGCTTCACG
The DNA here is from genome assembly GCF_977971745.1 of Zootermopsis nevadensis. Classification (NCBI taxonomy): domain Eukaryota; kingdom Metazoa; phylum Arthropoda; class Insecta; order Blattodea; family Termopsidae; genus Zootermopsis; species Zootermopsis nevadensis. Next base: position 17,558,615 of record NW_028259156.1, read on the forward strand.
GCCTGGCCGCTTTAGCCCACAAGTTTCTATTCATGCGTTATTTTCAAAATTATTAATAAACTACGTACTATTTGCTGAAAGTTGGAGCGACTGAAACAATGTGAACAGTTTTACAAGTACTAACTGGTACTAATGGTTTTATTGTCATTTCTTAACTGTGAAGCCCATTGTTCGCTCATTATGGATCCAGACTTACGTCATAATTCGTCGTTTTCGAATAGAGTTCAACGCATCGCCGACCATGAAGTTAAGAAAGAATCTTCTGGGCATTAACAATATATTATGGAAGGAAATTTTATTTGCAGACCAATAGCCTATTTACTGTCATTTATTTCAAAATAGGTTATTCTGTTTCCCCGTATTGTACCCAAAAACTGAGAGTCACACAAACTAATTTTGTACACTTTTGTATGGGTGTAAAACTTGGTAACATATTCTGACGGAATAACGTAGATCGATGGTGATTGCCAACAAGGTGCTCGCGATATTATTCAGACAAAACGACAGAATACGTAAGAAATTGTAAAAAAAATATGTAATGGATGTCTTCGTAATTTGTATTTTTTACCAGATATTTTTTCGGACAAAGCAAAGATGGGATATTAAAAGGGGTCCTATTTAAAGGAAGCTACGAGGATGTGGACTCCATTATCTGGCTCTGGTCCAGTGAATACGGTAGTAATGAACCTTTGTGTTCCATAAATTATAGGAGTCGCGCCCTCGATGAATTGCGTCACGTGTTTCAGATTATACCGCAAGAGGACGAAGGTAAAAACGCCGACAATTGCAGGTGGGCAACAACTGAAGAGGAATCCTTGTTTGGGTCAGGGTCAACCTTGTAGTCACTCGGTCAAGGTGAGCCTCGTGTGAGGTGGATCTTCACGAGTTATCGTGCTCCGATATGGAGGAATGTTTATCGCGTGCAGAAGGTTCTGTACTCCAGTTTGGAATTTACTAGTGGCTTCAATTTCAGAACACATATTTTTTATGCCCTGTGGATATCGGTTTAATTATTTAATTTTCTTTCTTACAGACAAACCCCGTTCTGTTATACTTCCGTATTAATTTTTACTGTTGAAAATCCGAAGCTTTAAACGAGACTAAACCATATAAATGCTATATTTGTCGCATATATTCTAAAAAAAATAATATTAAAAAATGAAATTTCCCAATAAACATATCTGTAAAACATTATTTCCAACAGCAGGTTAGCACGTTATATTTTTCAAAAAGCTAAACATAACCCATATAGATAAAATTTAGTATTTAAGGTCAACATTAACAGCTCTTAAGTGTAATTTTGATTCTTATAGGTTTAATACTCCACACACTATGACATTAGTGGTAATATGTCTAAAAAAAATATTCGGCTATTGTTAAGGTAACGTAGGATATAAAATAAAAACATGGCGGCAGTGCACAGCACATATCGATATTGAATTTTGAGATCAATGTTGATAGATAATGAACAACTGGAATCAGGTATATGAAATTGGGTACATCAATAGATCATAGACATGTCTAACAGGTCTACGTAAAATATTTTCATCATCCATTATTAACACGTTCAAAACGATAAACTTTGCGGTTGTATGTGTCAAATTTAACTTACTATGAACACGTAAAAATAGGATTTATGCACGGATATGGATCACTAAATTTATATTTTTTAAAACATTTACAGTGGATATTTTTTGTACATAAAAGAATTTTAAGGCAAATTTGCTGTTGAAATTAATCCATAAAACCTGGAAAATCTTTTTCTTAACAGACGTAGCTCACCTGTTTAATAGAGGATGCTACGAACACGACGTATACACAGAGGGCGCTGTAGTACGTCGCTAATAGAGCCCCGTTCACGAACTTCCTAAAAGACAAACAATTAACATACACACTTGCATTCTGATACCTGTTCCTGACAAACTACACAAAAATTCTATAAAGATAGTTTGTACGTAATAAATAAACAACCTTTATTTTTGTTATCTGCGTTATATAAAACCCAATTTTCTCGTGTCTGAAGGATAATTAGGAATGATAGCAAGGGAGTATATCAGTTCTTATAGGAAGGTATTTAAGTTGGTCGGACCTTGCAGAGAACGTTGATATTCCTAAGCGTTTTTCTGCTGTAACTGCATGTTTTGAGCGACATTTTAACCTATAAATAGGATGTCCCTCACACAGTAGATAATGGCTAACAAAATTGCAGTGTAATACATTTCAGTTCTTAAAATTTATAACATTCCCCCATTCACTCAGTTATCCCCTCGAATTTCAGATCCAATGGACTGAATATAATGCCAATGTCAATAGGCTACTTCTAAGGAAAGGAAAAACGTTCTAATAAGTTCATAATCGTATGCCAGTATTTAATTATGGTCATCTATTTGCGAGTATCAAGTGGAAGGTAAAATTTTGACTTGAAAATAATATCACTCAGAATTATGTGTTTAATCATATTTCTCTGTATTCCTGCCGGTACACTGTATTTATAATTTTAAATTTCAGTCCTTTACGCGTAGAATTTGACATTTGACGTAACAATATCAAAGCACTGAAACACGATTAAGAAGTAAAGGAATAACATCGTATATCCTGTATTTTTCCACGGTATCTGCACGCGTTCCATTTCAGTTGAAGCAGATAACATTGCAGCTAATATAGCAGGGAACCACGCTTCAGCGCTTGTCCTACTTATTGCCTAGACCTTGGTAATTCCATTAAAAATTGCCACCTATAGGGAGGGGGGGGGGGGGGTCTGTTCACAGCTTAATTTCCGGTTCGGATGTAATTTTTCATGGTTTCTGTCTCATATTTAGGAAATAGCTGTTATTGCCTCACTAAATCGGACTAATAGCTTTGGGGTGTGTTCTTCCGTGGGATTCGATAATATTCTTGAGGACCTGGGCCGTACACGTGTAAAGCTAAGTGTTACAAGGAGAAGTGTTTACCTTCCAGCTGTACTGAACTTCTGTAATCCTGGAGGACCACTCATGAAGGCTGCCTCTGCTGTTTCTGAGAATCCCAAAGATGGAACTTTTTGTCTCCTGCACAAATCCTGTGACGACTGAACCTTTAACGTGCAAATCAGAAAGAAAAACATTCAATTTCACGCCATTTTAAACTCTGTTATTTCTGTTGTAAGCACAGGAATGTTTATGTTCATGGACACTTCATGTAAGCTTCTAGAGGGAAATGACGTAATGGGCTATTCTTGTAACTGATATGCATGTTTCCTTTTTGCACATCGGCGTAATGCGGAAATGTATGTAACGGAACACATTTATCAAACGGTTCAGTATTAAAAACTGTTTTCGTGTCTGGGCCTATATATTTCAGAAGTAAATTTAGTGATTTTTTTAGTCTTCTCTAAGACGAAACTACTTATGTATCAGGGAATGAAAAATTAAGTGATTTTTGAAGATGGCTGTCTACTGGGTTGTTTCACCGTGCAAACTGATAGAAGTTTACGGACGTTGCAGAGCACCTTGCTGCCTACATCTTCGCTCTGATGATGGAAGTAGCGAGGACCTCTGAAACGTCGATAAACTTCTACCAGTCTACACGGCTCAACAAACCAGAAGACAGCCTTCTTCAAACTCACAGCCGCGAGAACCTTAAATCCTATTAAGTGATTTTATTCTTCCATAGCAACTCTAGGGAGCTCTTGTTAAAAATCACTGTTTCTTGGTTTGTACGAACGTAACAAGTACATTTATGGATTTCGTATGATTCTCAGGGTAAATAGCTATTATTTGATCTTTGTAAGAGACAATTTCTTTTTGTGGTATGGACCGAATTATTTAATATTATTTAGACGAGCTTTGTTCTAAATTACGCATTTTACAGGACATTAATAATAAAATAAAATTCGTGCTTCAGAGGAATAAGGCAGTGATTTTTGATATTGCGGCTATTGGTGGGCTAAAATTAAAATCATAATATTTTTCTACACTTATGTTAGGCTGTTTAAATTTGTATCAATCAGTTCGGAAGCATATGTAAAAATAAACCTTGAATACTGGAAATAGTTCTTGTCTGGGCGGTTTATGTACGTTTTAAAACATGTTTACTATAGGCTACTAAACATTCTCCAGTCTCCGTCGACAACTTGCAAATGATCTTTGAACATCAAGCGATTCCGTAAATCTTTTCAACAGACTATCAAATATTCGTGGCACTAAAACTTACCAAACAAAAAAATACAGAATGAAAAATAAGGAGACAGGAAGGAAAAATATGTAAATAAGGAATGGGGAAAAGATCACAAAGTCTCAAGTGTGTGGTTCAATAAGCAGTTCGTGCAGAGAATTTGTAAACAATTTCAATGTCCTAACGTCCTCGCAGGGTACTGAATTAGCTGGTTATCAGCGCCTAATTCACACATTTATATTCATCAGGATCTCCCGTTGGTACGTGCTCCAGTCGTTGTCACATCCACAACGAGTTCCTGCAGGCGGTACGTCCGCCTGACGGCCATTCAGACTATGACCTGTACTTTGCGTATTCTGGTAGAGTAATCTGATGATGGAGGCAGTACGATCTTCTGAAACGTCGGCTAATATCTAACAGACCACAGCCTCGTCGCCGTGAAAACCCGAAATTTTATCTTTCCTCTTTGCGTCTCGAAGTGAAACTTCTGAGAATTTCAAACTTTATTTTCTACTATCGTCCAAAGGTGAGATCAGTCTGAATGGCCATGTATTCCCATCGATTGATATTGTTTTATTTGAATAATTGCAAACAAAGAATTTTAATTACTGGAAATCATTACTTCTGTGGGTTTACCGGCAATTTGTAACATCTGTTCAGTCGTCCTCAACGGCGGGCCACCCTGATCGGGCAACATAAATTTCTGTTCTCGCACTCAGCAGATTGAGAACCGATTTCGAGACGTGCTGGCTGGACAAACACGGATTATGCAGACTATGGAAATTCTAAATTGTGAATCCAGTAACGTGAATCAAATCCTATTATAATTCTCAGTTGTCGGGAAAAAATAATATATTTACGTAAATTCCAAGAACTCAGTTGACTATACTGGCAAAGCTAAGCGTAAAAAGCGTAAGGTTTATTAACAAGGAAACACATCAAGTCAATTTGTTAATATGAAGATTCATATAAATCTTAATATTTCCAATTTTAACACTCAGCTTGTTCCCTTCCAAGTGACCTTTTCCTAAGGGAAAATCCATTTCGTTTCCCTACATCGAATCTATAGTCGTTCTATAGAAGCTAACAGTCGCTTAGCCAATAAAAATATTCCCCATTTTTCTGGAACCCGACACTGATCGTTTACTGAGGCAGATAAATCCAGTACACACTCTTCCAGCCTATTTATTGACAAACTGCATAAATATTTTCACATATTATTTATATAATAATATATTCGTTACTTACAATCATTAAGTTTAAACACAAATTTATATAGGAGGAGATGTTTCTGACTTCCGTGAAACATTTAATGGACCTAATATTTATGGGTTAGATACATTAAGCGAGTTATCTTGTACGTAGCACGGAGAGGGTTAGCTCCAAGATGAGCTACTTACCAGAATGTACACGCAGTGGGTACAGATGAGTCCAACTATTGCGGTCCCCAAGGATCCGAAAATCACTCCACCGTTTTTGAAGGCCAATGGCATAGCCAAGACACCCGTTCCTAAACTACTCTTGAGCAAATGAACCATGGTCCCCATGTCCCTGTAACAGTAGCGACAAGGAGTTTAAGAAAAAATAGTCACTCATACATTTGTTATAATTTTATTGTCGTATTCTCCCACAGACATAATGCTCACTTAATTTCTCTCTAAATATACACGAAAGAATTTACGTTTATTATAATGGAACATACAGCTCTTTTATCCAACTTTAATAAGCTGATAGTTATTCAGTAGTTATATGAAATTTTGAACATATTTTGTATGTGTAATGTGTAAAATGTGTTATTCTTAAAGTAATGTTTCATAACACATGAAGACTAGTGCATAGTTAACTTGCACGAAGAGATAAAACATTGTTTGTTCTTTGTTAGATATATGTCTAAGAAGCGATTAATAAGGGAACTTGTACTTTAATCATTTGAAGCTCACATTATGAGGCAAAGAGTTAGAATAGTAGGAAAAGTACGTTCAAAGATAAAATCATGGAGGTAAAGTGAAACTTTATTTAGGCTTAAGAAAGAAGAAGGTACCCAGGCTTTTCTCGCTTGTCCTCCTGATGGGGTAGTATCAAAGCAAAGATATTATTGGGGTGATGAGTGGTAGCCTTGGTCAGATCGAGTTTACTTTCTTTTAAATCAAGAAGAGGGAATTACGTAAAAGTGCGGAAGAAAAGAGAACACTATTAAAAATGAATAAGATGCACATTATTTCTGGAGATGAAACGGGCATTTTATTGTTAGAAGTTCCCAGGCTATTCCCGATTTTATTATATGTTTAGATTTAGTGCGAAGTTGTCATGTTAAGTAGTAGAAGTTTGAGACAGAGACATATGAATTATTATCTTTTATAAATAAATTTTAAAAATACAATTTAGAAATTTAAGTAATTTAGTTTCCTTCACAACAAATGCTTTAATATAGTTTAGGCGATGCGTAATGTGTAATGCAACTGCGGTTTAATCGAGTCTTTGTTTTAAATACGCAATTAAACTGAAAAGCGTAATATAAAATTCTGTATGGGAGGCAAATGTATATGAATCCGTGATTATGGAAAATTTTACTTACGAAGTGGGATGTTCAACATTGCGATGTTCGAATGGATTGTATTCATCGCCATTAACACTTTTCTTATCTGTCAGTTGAGCTCTGAAATATAAAAATCTAAATTGTAATATAACATCCAAGTAAGTCTTATGTTTTATTTTGTATTTATTATAACAAAATTTAGAGACTATTTAATTACTGGTTTCGATAAAATGAGCTACTGTGCAATAATTTAATTTATTTTTAAATGCCATAAAATTTGTGCGAAAATTATATTAAATGTTCATTAAAACCTTTAAATACTATTTAGGAATTAATTTGTCTGGTGTGCTTACAATTGTCATTGTTCAAAATCACTGGAAATTTATTCGTGTTCCAGAATATGTTAATATGAATTTCCAGCGGAATACGGTGTATATATTTATGAGTTAATTTGTTACGCAAACCTACATTCACATGCCAAAATTTGTAGTAAATTTGTTTAATTGGTTAGTAAAAAATTTTATTTGGTTTGTAAATAAATCTATACAAAATATATGTATAGAAGTAATGAAGAAACCAAAATCATAGCTAACAAATATTTCCATAATGTGTCAAATTTGAAAAGTCCGATAAGATGTTACTTGATGCGCGTTACAAAATCAAAAGAATTATTACAGAACAATTATGTGCAGATATTTGTTTTTAATATTTAGGATCAGTTTTCTATAATAACATTATACTCACGTGGAAGACATGTTAAGGGTCTCCATGTTTATCACAGACAGACTTTCTTTTGATGAGGCCATCTTGGTGTTCATGATGACAGATTTCTATCTTAATTTATCTGAAAATACAAAAAAGTATTGACACGTACAAACACAATTGTGCCGCATTCATGCTGAAAATTATTTATTGTTGAGGTGTTGATATACACTGTTATACATGATGTTTCGAATTATTTGCTAACATTAAGCTCACAAGTCAGCCGGTGGTTAAAAATGTGCAATATTTTATTTATATATCAGTCTGTGACATAGGTTACGCTTAAACAGATACTTCTGCATATTGAGGGCGGTTATAAAAGTGTTACATATGATAACATTTAACAGGTTTTCGTTCTTTCATAAGCATCTATAAGTAAAAGTACTCAATCACGGCTTGTTAGAACCAAGGTGCTTATCAGTCATAGAGGGAGCTTCTGTAACACTTTGCTTCTAACATGGACCGTAATTGAATTCTTCTGCGTGTACTTACACACTCGCTTGTGTACTTAGAAGAAATGAAAGTCTGTTCAGTGTCATCATGTATAATACTCTGATAAAGAACAATGAACACCCAGATTTAACTGGTTAAGAGTACCCTTCGCCATAGCCTAAAATATACATAAAACAATGCGTGTTTTTAACCACTGATTAAAAATAATACGTATTCAGTCTTTGCTACTCCCATCTTGGTCCCATAAAAATTCCTGAGACCTGCAATAAAAATTTTAGGCTTCAGGAATTTTATGCCTATATAGTATTCGGGCTTGGTACATAGTTTACAGAGCCCTAACCCAGACAATGGATGATGTTGAACAAAACTATAGTCTAACCACTGGCACAAACCTTAAGAAATTTAATCCAACATAACTTTTTATGTGCTTTCTTTCAGTACTTTCACTTCACTGAATATTATCATTATCTTTGACCATTTGAATCATGATAATCGTCTAAATAATTTTTCAGAATTCAGTCCTTACATCAGCACAAACAGAACACTTCACCATTACAAAGATCAACTGATTAACGCTATTTAATGAAGTAATCGTTTTTTTTTTCTAAAAAAATTATAAGAAACCCATGAACATGAGTTGTGGGAAAAATAAAGTAATCAGATGTTAAAGATGTGACCACTGATGACGTCTAAATGAAAGTGTTAAAGGTCGACCTGTTCTGTTTAATCGTCAACATGGCTTTCCTAATAATTGTTACTTTTGGTGCCGGAAATGCTTCCAAAATCGTTAATAGGCGATACAGAGGAGCAGAGTCTTTAGTGGCCAATTCAAAGCACTTACCTGCAATCCGTGCGTAGATACTACAAAAACCACGAAAAGTCAGAATTTCAAATAGCCCATTTGAGAATCGAAATAGTTACCCCCCCCCCCCCCCCAAATATAAAGCTACGACCCAAAATACAGTTTTCTTTGTACTTACCGCCGTGAAAGAAGTTTTAAAGATACTGATTTGAAATAAAGAGAGACGAATTTCTCTCACATGAGTATTCAAACAAAGGGAATTTCTATTGTCACAATATCTGAAACACGTAGTTTGCTTGCATTTGAAGTAAATCAGGTCAAGTGGAACGTATTTTGAACGGAATAGACTTTCACAACGAAGAAATATACCGTGGTTACCCGATAACCCTATTGTTTAATAACTATTTTATCTGTGTTTACACTTGTTTGTTCAAAGAAATCGATCACGGACTCAGATTATCGCAATGACCGGGAGAGGCAACATCTCTTGTATCCAGTTAATCAAAGTGCAATACTCATCTCCAGAGATTACGAATTGTGGTCATTATCATATATATATTCATTCTTATACTTTTCTGTGCAGGTGGTATTAATATTATCAGGGGCTAGGCCTAACCTCTTCAGTTCTTATCATTTACGAGGAAAATTGTTAAACGATAAAATAAACTTAAATGATTCAGGCTGTGATTTACTTAAAGCAAAGTTCAGCAAAAGACGTTTGAATCTGGTTTATTGTTATCCCGTCTGGCTCTTTCCACCTCAAAACTATACGACATTCGTAATATATACAATTGAGTTAAAACCTTTAAATCTTAGTGGTAACAAAATGTGCTTGAATTTCGGTTTCATGTAACTCCCAGAAGAAACAGCGATTAGACCTAATTAACCACTTGATCTTATTATAAATAGAGACGTATTACGCCTTGTAAGATTTCAATTTCTCATGGCGGCAAGTATGAAAATTATAATCTTCTGGAATATTGCACTGATAGCGCTCATCGCCCTGATGATGTAGGCAGCAAGGACCTTCACAATATTTAAAAATTCATACATTAACTAAAATAACACACAACCCATATCATTACAAAGATAAATCAGTTTTTGCCGTTTAGAGAAATAATAGATGTTTACTTCGAGACTCAAGAAAATACAAATAAATTTTGTAGGACAAACGCAAAATTATTTATTGCTGGAGCAGTTGTTTCATATAATTCTTTTCAGACTTTAAAAGTTTGATGCAACATAGAATTGTTAATTATTACATCACAAATAAACACGTAATTAATAACATATAATTGATTACATTTTTAAACTATTGTCTATACAGAACATTGTGAGGTAGGTGGAGTTCCGGCCCTCTGAAGCTCTTCAGAAAATTTTAAGAACCACGAGTCTTAGATGTGCTCAGTAATTCTGGGCTCGAAGTCAGAGTTTCATTGATTCAGGAATGAAATGAGACGATGAGTAAATGTCAGTGCAGACAAATGAATGGCCTTATTGCGTACTCGCGAAGAACAAAAGCCAATCGAGTGCACGGGACCTACTTGACAAAACAAAAGCGTATTGTTTCCACTAGGTAAGTAAATACATTTAACACAAGCCGATTTTCATATAATTTCCATTGTTTTTCGACATGGGAAATTACTTTGATTCACACAACAGAAATTACTTCAAATACCCTTATCCGAATTCTATACCAGTGCATCAGAATTCGAAGGACGCAAAAGATGACTACATAGAATTGATTGATTCCTATTATTTAACGACGCTATTTCAGCTAAAAATGTTGAATGTAGAATATTAGATTATCATGCTCTGAGTATATACGTAAATTATGTTGTCATATGGAAATAACATTTATAACGAAAATTCAAAGTGCTTGTGAATTTAACCTACGTGTTCGATATCTTATCTGTTACGAGTAGAACCATACTACAGTAGCCACATCCGAGTCATTTTTAGTGAAGCATGCCATTAGAATTTCAAATAAGGAAGGAAATACCAAACCTTAAATGCTGCTGTTATTCGTATATTTATGGCAACGATTGCTTGAACAGGATATTCCTGTTATATCGTGTTTACGTGTATTTTCATGCCCCGTCGAGTTCCTGTTTCCTAAACATTTATTACGAAGTAATTTGTGCACAGTCAAGTTAAGAATTAGAAATGCTGCACAACCAGAAATATTTAAAAAAACAACAGCGGTCCTAAGTTCGAAGCTCATATAAATAATTTAGATACTTAGTTCCTATCTGAAAGACGACACAACACTTCACCACTACAAAGATCAGATTCTTAATGCTGTTTAAAAAAAATTATTGCTCTTTATTCCACAAATTATCGAAACCATTGCATAAATACTGTAGAACTATGAATTCGTAGAAACATGCTGTCTCCTTCTTCAGGGCGTTACATCGTCATTCTTACCGCCGTGAGAACTTCAGATGTCATGTATCTCATATGGGAAAGAATTAAATGTAACCAACATTTTTAAGAGGACTTCTGGAGATTAAATGAAAACTTAAAATCTGCTGTACAAAGTTAAATAAAGTAGTGGAAAACAAACAAAAATATAACTTTTTTGGTTTTTGTGGTTAATTTTAGCGACTCTGTTATTACGTCAGACTGTATGGCATCGACATGGCTTTTCCCTTTGAACTTTGTTAATAACTTTGTATTTTACGCTTACCTGTAATTTTGCAGGATAAGATTTTAAGAGGAATGTATATGCAAAACCACTGATGAAAATCACTTCTCTTATATTTTCAACTTGAACTGTTTCATAAACACCGCACCACTGCCGCCTGCTCCGACTTTGAGGCACGACCGACTTTTAATCTGACCAAATCTACACTCGCTTTGCTATTGTTCCATGACAGAGATATTCAAGGTACAACGTTTGGTGCCGTTCGGTGGGGGATTCGCACTCCGGGAAATACGTGGGGGGAGGGGGGGGGCTAACCTCTAACCGGATTCACAGTCGACATTGGTCATAAAACCTCACGTCCGTGCACCTTTATCGGAAGCCCTTGCCCTCACTCATTCCTGTCAGTTAATTGATAAGCAAAACGAGGTTTCAAACATAATTTGTCACTGCTTACGAACTAAGGTGAGTCACAAAATGTAGGGGATTCGTTCTAGAAGATTTTTGTGGTGATAGCCTGTTAGGTTTACAACACTTTATAACTGTGGTATTCATTTTGGACTAATGGTTGATTATAGGTTATAGATTATATTTTATATTGTTACTAAAAGGTTAACGTCATCTCCACCTTAAAATCGAAAAAGGGTATCCACTCAGAGAACCTCTTATTTAGCCTAGCGTTAGGGATACTTGTATAAACTAAACATAATTCTTCTCCATGAGCCTGAAAAAGGAAAATGTTGGCAGAGTCTTTTAGGTTTCACTAGAGAATATTTTTACTTAGGGTAGAGACGATTTAACATTCCACATATTCCTCGCTGCTGCATGAGTCCTGCTTAATTCTAGTTCTCTTGCGTGTTACATAAACTTTACGTATGTAAAATTTACATTTTCTATTTTTTTAATACAATTTCCTTGTTCTACGAGTAAACAAATACTATCGTATTGTTGTCATGTCCCTGTGTGTGCATATGTGGGTCTGTTCCTTATAACTTACAACACTTGTCATATAAATCACCTTACGCGTACCTTTGTATTCTCCACGTGTTAACATGGCTGCCATTTACAATAGATCTGTGACTGTTTTTCAGTTTAATCTGTATGATGATATTCTGTAGCTTTCTCGGTTTTTCCAGATTAATCATGGTTTCTTTTCTGAACTCTGGACAATGCACAGAATCTCGCATTGGGGCCCAGTAGATTATAAAACAAATTTTGCAGCAGATGTTTAAAAGAGTATATTTTATTGTGAATAGAAATTTGTCGTGAGTGGAAAACACTATATGATTTTCATAACTTTGATTTCCTGGGCAAAACAGTGGAGTATTTCTTAAATATGATAAATTTTCCTAACATCAAGACGAAGTGAATCTGTACAGCTGTGTTGTTGTTTTAAATTTTATAAAAAAATATCTTAACGAAAAATATATAACTTAATTTTCAGACCCGTGTTACTACGGAAAATTTTGTGACCCCACATCAACTAACTGTAGTGTCGCTCTCACCCCAAAAGCTCTCACGGCCGTCATATTGGTAACTTATCGATGATGAAAGGAAATTAAAGTATAAATTTGGGTGACCTCTGTGACCTCATGATACTAATTCATTGGACAAACAAATCTTCTTTTGTTAATAACAGAAATGGATAAATATGCTAATGATTTAAATTCATTGCTATCCTCACAGTACACGTTACACGGAAGAACTTTGAGAAACGTAATGGAAAAAATTCTTGCCATAGTCTTGTTTACTAAAACACATAACAAACAAATTCAATAAATATTTTGCATCCTTATTGTGTAATGCTACCGACGTTTTAGAATTAGGGCATCTAAGTCAATCCCTACATATATAACGGAAGATTAGGAAATATTTAGATGTAGATGAATATTAGTTTCACGCTACGGATGACTTTACCTCTTTCCTTTCGTTAAAGAAGACAGCTCTAAAATTCGACATGCGCACCTCAGTGCGGCCGACGGGATAAACGCCATTACTGAAAATTATTTCTTCCTTTAAATAAACATTTAACTAAATTTTGTCTCATCTATGCCAATCTGTTTAAATAGAGCTACAAAAGTAACTCGAACTAACATTTGCTTTACAAGCTTCTTGTCGCATTTTACAAATTAAGTTTTAAATGTCTATAATTCTCAGAAAAAATATTGTAAATTAAATTTAACTTAATCGGTCACTTACATAAGAAGCATAATTATTTGATGTAAAAAGAAAGTGGCAGCGGTGGGATTCGAACCCACGCCCTTTCGGACTGGTGCCTAAAACCAGCGCCTTAGACCGCTCGGCCACGCTACCGGTGGAAGATTCGGTTTGTTTTAGGATATTGTTAACGAACAATTACCTTTGTAAATATATACGTATATATTGATCGGAGTGCACTTACCTTTCACGTGTGTTTTTATCATCACTTTTGTAAATTTGTAGCAGATACAAATACATAGTTTTAAAGCTTAATTTATATTTCCGTTTTAACAAAACATATATTTCAAATGCAGTCTTCGTAATCATTCATACTTCACTGACCTTAATGTCTTTTTCAGTTGATACCTGTTACATTTTATTGTTATTCAGCAATAATAAATTTAATCTAAATCCGTTATTTAGATTCGACTATAAATTTCACGAACTAATCGAAAAGATGTCATCATTTTCAATTCGTTTTTTTTTTTATAATCACGCAAATAAGAACGGTTACAACATTCAACTGACCGATGCACCTGGACAGTCTATCATATCTAGTAATAATACTTACCAGTTTATTGGTAGGGACTGAAATGTTAGGTTTATATCTCATTTGATGTTTCTCAGTAATTAATCTTGAAGTTCCTCATAAGATTGATTACATTTAATATATCGTTATCTCTGGTGCCATTATTTTTTGTAAACACGTGAAATCGACGGTGTACATGGAGGCAGTTACCTGTCTCCCACCTCCCTAGCCCGTTACAATTTTATTCGTTTTAGAGTGGCAATAATGATTGATTTGTAACTTTATTGTTTATGTAACACATATTGTTATCAGGGTTGCGTTTCCAAAAAAATAAAAGAACTGGGGAAATTTGTCACGCTGTATAGTGTTGAAAGCAATGAGCACGAGTACTGATACGAAGCCCTTCTCTTTATGACATTCAATCTTTAGAGTAAGAAATACCTCACGATATGACGGTTATGCAACAAATACAGAGGTTACTTGAACTTTAAATACAGATTGGAGAATAGTTCTAACCTGATAACGTTTCACAGCAAATATTTAGTTACTGCTGTGAAGTTAATCAGACACGTGTTTAAATTTTAGTGACCGGGAATTACCAGGAAATTGTTACTCAAATTTAGATTCGCCCCTTTTTCACACAAAAAAACAATAATATGATGCGAATGTATTAATTATATTGAACTCGCCCAGAACAAAAATTAGTGGTTTCTTTTGCATACACGGAATTATTACAACAAAATAGCTGGTACAAATTTATTTGAATATGATACAATTACACCGGAGCACTGTTGCAGTTTTTAAGAAGACAATTATTGTAGATACAAGTTAAATTACACTACAGCGCAATGGCTTCGAAGTTCGAAAAACAGCGCTTGAACTTTGGCTAACGTCTCCTTTTTTGACGTAAATACGTCTATACGGAAGGGTCATTCGGCAAAAACAGCGTTACGAAGATGTGTAAGATCCATAGCAACAATGTGTAAATATGCTCAAATTTAATATATACTCCTGCGTGCATAACAATGCAAGAAAAGAAGGATTCGAATTTCTAACACACGCCTGCAACATTATTGGCTGAGCATGCCGTAAAGCTATTTTCTCATTTACTATGCATGCTGTATAATTGCCTGAATAAACCGTATTGCAATCCACTCCTTTGCCTAAGAAACTAATTGTTATGTCATCTGTTTATTCGGCATTGTTATGTTTCATTAACACCGTCAACAATCCACTTTCGTTACTGCGGAAAGAGCTGAGCTGTGAATCGCTTGTAGAAGAAGTGTGTCTTAGAGTAGATAATATTGTGCTGTTAAAAACGTTTTAGAATATCACAAGTACTTATCTTATATAAGAATAATTAAGAAATCTGTGATACTGCCCTCCACTCTCTCCATTTTAGTTTTGATTAAATTTATCATTGCCGGTGGACATCGTAGTCTCTCACTATTGAACAAAGTTTGAGGTAAGAGATAAAGGCACATCGCACTTCACGCTACTGCTGCGTCAGATTCACCGGAAGCGTGGTTCCACTGTCAATTTTTTTTATTGCAGACATTTTAATTTTTGCCGGCAGATGACACAACATGGTTATGTGGATTATGCCATCTGTGGTATGTTACTGTTACTATTTTGCACGGGATATTGTAGAGTGAAGTGAAATTTTGGAGATTGTGTATATTATCGGTTTTTTGAAATTCTGTTATTATAGTTGACAAGTGAAGTGTTATTGAACGCAATCAGGTAGGTGAATTTTCTCAATTTTTTTATTGTGGTCATTTTAATTTCTGCCGACAGATGACACAACATGGTTATATGGATTATGCCATCTATGGTATGTTACTGTTACTATTTAGCACGGGATGGTGTAGAGTGTGGTGAAAATTTGGATATTATGTTTATTGTCATTTCTTCAATGTTCTGATATTACATTCGACAATTGAAGTGTTATTGAACTCAATAAGATAGGCGGATTTATGATTTTTAAGTATTACGATCATGACTTGAAATGTCATAGCTGTTTCTAGATTTCAACAGCTACCCACAACGTTCTTATTAATTTTAATTAAAGAGTAAGTATTTGTTATAAAAGCTATTGTGAGTGTATTAATTTTATAAAAAAATATTAACAATATGTTACATTTTTCACATGATTATTTGTTACTGAAGATATACAAATGCAGGTGCACAATGGTTAACAGAATAAGTTCAGTGGTTAAGTTACATAATGTTCCTAATTTGTATGTAATGACTGGGTGATTAGTGTAGTTGTATTCACCATATTATTTTTTACACATTTGGGACTGGTTCACAGGCACTGAAGTTGAGCAGGCAGATGTGTTTGATACATATTCAAGAATTCTTAAGTCTTGTAAATATTTATGATTGCTCTGTATAATATAGTACTCTTGCAAGAAATGTGTAGGTGGCAGTTACAACTATGTTTTTTATTCGTTTTTGTATTCATTATTGTATTTGTATTGTGTCATGTCCCACATCCTTGTCTTTGTGCTATTTAGGGTCTGTATAATGTAAAATGTTTTATTTGATCAGTTATACAGCCTTCAGTTGATCTTGCTACAAATAGTATTAAATCTTAGAATTCTCTGATTTTGATTCAGACTGAGAAAACTACATGACAGATTACATTATTTCAGTCTATTGTGTGCTTAATGTTTACAAGCCATATAACACTTCATCTGCTTGAAATTATATGGTTGAAACCAAATTATCAAAAAGCCTTAGTTTCTGTCTCTTTTTATCTTCAAGGATATTACATTCATTTTGTATATCATATAGGTTTTTAATTTTAATATTTTACAATGTTGTATTTACTGTTGAGGTTATGTTGCACTGAATCAGATATGTTAATATTATTATGTCAGTCTGATTGTTGAATCAGGAAGGACATATGAGGAAACTGCTGTGGCTTACCTTATAATACTACCCAGATATATTGTTTGGATGATATGAGAAAAACATGCCAATTGTATAGATTACAAGTTTCAAATCAGAGAAAACAGAATGGTTATAAATTATGAATGGGAAAATATGTGGAAGAAAATAGCTTTGATTTAAACTAAATATTACCCTTGCATTTGACTGTCAGGAACACAAGGCTTGTGAGTATAGCACCAGTAGTATGTTCATGATTCAAAGTTAATAAGGGTCACCCACATAAAATTTAGACAGAATACTACAAGGAAATATGAACAGATAGCCAATCATGCATGTGAACCAGACAGATACAGTGTGATCTATAGGACATTTTTAATTTTGTCTATCTGTGTAAGAGAATGTTT
This sequence comes from Zootermopsis nevadensis, assembly GCF_977971745.1. NCBI lineage: Eukaryota > Metazoa > Arthropoda > Insecta > Blattodea > Termopsidae > Zootermopsis > Zootermopsis nevadensis. Next base: position 17,575,994 of record NW_028259156.1, read on the forward strand.
AGTTTTAGATGTGAACAAAGGCAGCATATCAGCGCCATTGTATGCTTACAGCTGTTTGGACTCAAATAGTTGGAAATTATAACTTTGGGCTCGGCATTGGTACATGTCTTATCGGAAAAGTAGATGGCTTTAAAATACAGGAAGATACTGTATTTTTCATTTTATAGGACATGCTTTATTTTTCTTTAAAGTTGCCCTGAAGGTCTTTCTTATAGGTTTGTTTCCTAAACTGTTATTTGTCTTACAGACTGGAAAATATGGTAATTATTTGAATGAATAACTAAACTATAATAGAGTTTTCTTCACTATAGGTCAGTTCCCTCAGCCCTGTGCTGTGATGTTGCCTAGGTCATACATGCTGATCAAGTTACTGTACCAGAATGCAGCTAAACAGTCCATGTCTCACATATGTGTTATTCGAGTGGGATCTGGTCAGTATGATTAAGAAATCCAAATTGCTAACATATGTGGTTACTACTGCCTTAAAGGCTGTTAAGGTCTGGAGATTTTCCTATGATTCTTCTGTAGTATGGAAATTTTACATGCATAAATTTTATTTAAATATAACCAGGTCTTCAGAGATTTCCTTTAAATTTAGGAGTCACCTCCAAAAACTAGGAGCCACAATATATATGTATATAATATGCAGAAAATTCAGGAGCTATAATGAAAATTTTGGGCACCATGATGACATGATACTTTGGGATTTGTTTAGGACTAGGTATAACCGCAAACATTTTCTTTACTTTACTTTACTTTGGTATTATATTGTCTGGTAGGAACATAAATATGGACATAAATTATTAACACATTGGCTGGAAAAGATGTTATGTAATTGGCTCCAGACTTTCTAAAATCTTTGCTTTGTACAAGAAACAAAAGAAGTTGTATGATAGACTGTGGAAAATAAGGATTATAAAACCTTCTTCTGAGAGCTAAATAATTTTAATATAATGCAGTGATTTTACCACGGGAGGTTATTATGGCTGGAGTGCCGCTTTGAAGACCAAAACTGAGATGTAGATATAATGTTAAAATTTATCTTAGGGAATTGGGGAATTGATTATAATGATGTAGATTGTACTCATCTTATTTGGAATATGGCCAACATTGATCCCTTGTACTACCAGTTTTGGACCTTTGGGTTGTAGTGAAAATGACTTTGTTTGGTTCATATAGGTTACATTTAGTCCAAGATTCTTAGGATTCATTTCATGGCAGAAATATTGGAAATGCTCTCACAACTTTATTGTTTGGAGCCCTTTACAAGATTAAAAGACATATCTATATATAGTATGGACTTAATTTTTAAGAAAATTCTTGGACTTACATAGACCACTAACAAAATAAATTGCATTACAAGACAGATTAGGCTTACTGGAAAAATGTTTTTTATTATTTTGTTCCATTTGGACAGTTTTTTTATATTACTGTCACTGTTCTATTACAGGGTGTTCAAAACGACAGCTATGTGGTTTAGTACGACACATCAATGAAAGCAGTTTGATGGTTGAAAGACATGATGGCCTATGTTATGACCATCAGTCCTACCTGCGGGCAAAGATTGTCATGTGGTCACGATTACTTAGCACAGATAATATTAAACCACCAGCTGATAAAGTGGCACAGATTGTGGAAGATGAGAAAAGTGAAAGAAAATGGATAGAAAAGAAGTCTTTAGATGTTGGAACTGAAGTGTCTTCTGTGGAAAAGAAACCAGTAACTGATAAGGAATCAGCACAAGTTGTAGTCATTGAGAAGAAAAGCCTCATGACACCGGCAGAGCAGCAAAGTGCAAAAACCAACATGCTGAAGGAAGTAGTCAGTAAAGGTACCATTATACCAGTATAGACAAGTGAGATAGAACTAACCAATTACTAAAGATTTAGTGGCCACTGTCATTGAAAGTTTAGTTGCCATTAAAATTTTTTTTAGGTGCCATAAGTTATTAACCAAAACCTGCTACACTTGGCAGTACAGCAAGCTGATTCATTCTCATCTTGTTTGTGAATTTATGATGGCTGCCTAAATTATGAAATCTTTCACACTACAACAACAAAAAATGTATATTGTTGAATTTTGCTATGTGCAGTTGGCATTTAAATGCTACTGTCTTTAGGGCAGAAGTCCTGAAGGTGGAGATGTTACTGTCCATCCAAAATGGTGGTATCTACCTAACATAGTCATTTTTATTGCCATGAGAACCTCAAATTTCTAGGCACTGTTTGAAGATAAAGTTTGGATGCAAAATATTTGATATCCTCATATTCTTTGTAATAATTTTATCACTGATATTCTAGATTATGTGATATCTGAATGCATCATTGTTTTTCTTTCACGATCTTTTCATAATGCCAGGCAAGAAGCGTGTTCGAGTGGACCTTACTGCTTCTTCAATGGAACGCAATTTCATCACACCTCTCAGGGCAATGACAGACTTTCTCCTGAAACCCAGCGACCTAGAAGGACTTCGTAAAACTAAAAGACGATCGCCCTATGAGAATGAGCCACCTATAACAGTGTATTGGAGGAAAGATGTTGAATCGAAGTAAGTAATTCTACAGTTAATTATAAAAAGTCTTTATAACTAACAAAACAGCCAGTAATCAGCTGATTGAACAATAAGACAAAACTGCTCTTGTATTAATTTAAGTTTTGAAGGTAAATATTTTGTTGCTGAAAAGTACTACCTCTGCATTTGTTCTCAGGGCTATAGAGGTGTGGGGATCTCATGAAAAGTTGCTGAATGAACTCCACATCAGTGATGCCAGGAGGAAAACTTACCAACAAAGTGAGTGATTAATTACTCCCCTGTATTGAAACTTTGCATTATATGATTTGAAGTTTTTGTGGCGACATAACTCGATAAAATCTTCTCAGGTGATCAGCTGCATCAAATGGTTAAAAGACGAAACCGACGTTCCAGGGACCATCTCTGTCCCCATCTGAAACGTCACTTTCGTCTTTTACCATTTGACGTGGCTGATCGCCCAATAAGGTTTTATTAAACTTTGCTCTGTTCTATCAGAATTTTAAGTAGTTTGCAAGAGTTTTTAGGATATTTGAATATAAAATATGTCCGTAAGGATCTGAAAATAAATTTGATCGCAACTTGTTTGTCTAATTATATATGTTTAGAAGTAATTTATGAACATTTATTCTAGTTAATTACATACTTCTTTCTGCCATTACATGGGACATGTGAGTGAGCCTTTCGAGGTGTTCTTTGTACTCAGCTGTAAGAAACATGCTGCCATTTTGTTGCCATATAATAACTCAAGAATGGCTTTTCATATCTTCGTGACATTTGGTATGGCAGTTATGCCAATAGAGACTAGTTTAAACATATTCTTAAATTTCCTATAATTTTGATTGTACATGGAATATTTTTTTGCCAGTAAATTTTATTTGTTTTGCAATTTTTTTATATTTTTTTCAGTTGAGTTGCTGATTTGTGTTTTCTTGTGTTTCATATTTTTGTGTTATATGTGTATTTCACACTTTCCAATATTGTAAATAATATGAGAATGTTTCAATCTATTTATGTATCTGTGAACAACAATAACAAGCAGAAATGAACTTTATGATGAAAGTAGAAGGATGTGTTCTGGAAATTTCTGTTATAATTCAGTTCATAAACTTTTCTTTTTCTTAACTGCTTTCCAAAAAAATGTAAGATCAGAATATCAACATCATCAACTACTACTATTGACCTTTATTAGTCTTGAAGAGTGCATTTAAGTAGTGAGTGACAAGCCCACTGCCTCTGCATAATTTCTTGTCAATCCAGATCACCTAATGTTAGGACAGTAAAATCCAGAAGTCTGTGATGGGCTGGACCTTTAGCTTGGATGGGGGAGACAATGAATTCACACAGAATTTTGATTGTGGATATATTATTTTATTATTTGAATAGTAAGATACTCTATATTACACCATCTGTATTTACCAGCATCCACTTTGCTGTAGTGGGTTGTATAGTATTTCTTTTTTTTTCTCTCTCTTGTGTCCACAGTTGAACCAGGAAATAAGGAGAATGGTATGTTGTTTCTTAGTCCATTTAATGATCCTTTATGAAATGCATAGGTTATTATAATGGGTGAATCATTGTGAATGCTGAAGTAGAATGCTAATGAAGGAAAGTCATTGCCTATTTTAAGATACTATCCATGAATTTTCATGCATTGACTGAGTAAAACCACAGACAACCCAAGCCAAATATGAAACAGGAGTGCTAACAACTCAGTCACAACTTAATTTGGCTTGAGTCATGAGATATTTGGCACCACTGCATTGCTTTCACATTCGTATAATAATGCTTCTGTTGTAATTGATTTGAGAGATTGATTTCAAGATAATGTCTTAATCGTACATGAGAATTTTTGATATTTTTGTAATAATAATAATAATAGTAATAACCATAATAAATGTGACATGAGTGCATATAAATAAAGTTTTATTATTTTCTGGCAATGTTGAGTCAAGATGTAATTAGGACAATTTGATTTGATTTGTCATTGTAGTCATCTTCATTTCTTTTCCATGTCGTTGACCTCTAAGGGGGCTAAGCTCATATGTGCACACTATTTCTGTCATGCCTCAATGGAGTGTTCTGCCATCTAGCAAAATGTTTTTCAACTCAGTAGCCCTGCTCTAAATCGCAGTGTGAGCGGATTTGGATGGCGGGGAGAAATAGCTCCCTATGGATGAAGTGGCCAGAACATGAAACTCCATTGTTATCCATCAAGTGCCAAGTTCTACAATGCATCGAGTCTTACCTTCTGTATTCCTTGTTCATAGCATAAATTATGTTAAATCACGTTTTATGCATTTAAAAATATGTACAAGGAATTTTTTTGTTCTGTACCTTCACTTTATTTAGAAGAACAAGGCATTGTGTCATGTTAATTATCGATCTAATATTGATATTTTTTTCCACAAAACAGATGTATTTACAGTGAAGAGACGGTTGAGAGATTTTAGACGAGAGCAAGGGTACAGAGCAGATCTCTCAGCAGAGTCTGGTCTTCTGGGAGCATCAGGAAGAGTTGTGCTGACTGCCATTGCAATGTAAATTCATGCTTTTTAGAATGACTATATTAATTTTGTTTTAAATTGTAAACCCTGTGAAAAACTTCTCTGCATATATTGAATCAAAATTACTCCAGTTTTTCACATTTATTAATAGAGATTAAGGATGCTTTTAAATACTTGTTTGTTTATGTATAAAGTTTGATTTGTGTTATTTGCAGTAATGGAAGCAATTTCCTGTTCAAGCTATTTGCCTGGTTGTATACAGGATCACACAGTATGTTTGCTGAGAGTATACATTCACTTGCTGACACCATAAATCAACTGATTCTAGCGTATGGCATACATAAATCTGTTCAGGTAAGTTATTATTTAATAATATGTAAAGTTTATAAAAGAAAATGCGCAGTATTATTAGAGCAGAATATCAGTACCACTAAATATTAGTTTTGATATTTGGTATGGTATTTTGACTTTCAGTGAAGAGGTACTTGGTTCAAACATGGCCTGGTTATTGGCTATCCTGCCTGATAGTTTTCTACATGAACATCTTGAAATAGTCCATGATCAGCTCTTTTCAGATCATTACCTGTATACCATTCATGATTGAAACTGCCATTATTTTGAGATTGTATTTATGTATTCTTTCAAATTTCCTTGTTTAAAGTTTATTTTCTGTTATGTATAATTGCAGCAAGCTGACCCGGACCATCCATATGGCTACAGTAACATGAAGTACGTGGCATCCCTTATTTCAGGTGTAGGGATTTTCTGTGTTGGAACTGGGCTGTCTATCTACCATGGTGTGACAGGTCTTCTCAGTCCCATGCCAACAGAATCATTTTACTGGGTAATACTTCTGGGTGCAGAGTTTCATAGCACTGATCTGATGATTTGCTGAAATCTATTAGGATTAGAATGAAATGTCATAGTGTGTAAAATATGTCTCATTTCAGGCATTCTTTATTTTGGGAGGATCATTGGTTTCTGAAGGAGCAACTCTCCTGGTGGCTGTGAACTCAATCCGGAAAGGAGCACGGCAAAACAAGATGACTTTCACAGAATATGGTATATTGCTAGAAGTAGTATATCTCTGTATGAGTCTTTGTAAAATATATAAGCTACAAATAAGAATTCATCTTTGGCTCGTGTTGAGTCATTACGGTTTTTCCTGGTTTCAGTTCTACGAGGCCAGGACCCTAGTGTGAATGTAGTGCTGATGGAAGACCTGGCTGCAGTGATAGGTGTTGGCGTGGCAGGAGTTTGTATGGGCCTAACAGTGCATTATGGAAGTGCGATTCCTGATGCAATAGGTTCAGTGTTGGTGGGAGGCATTCTGGGTGGTGTTGCCTCTTTTCTAATTTATACAAATGTTGCAGCTCTTGTTGGCAGGTGAGATGGATATTAGAGTATGAGTTTGAATGTTTTGAAGGTCTTTAATAACTAGGCAGCTGACCCATAGGTTTCTGGTAAAACACTGCATTCTGTTTTCAAGTATTACAGACAACTTTTGGTTCACTATATGTAGCTGATAGATGGTTCTGTTTTCGGTGCATTTTTGTGTGTATAGTAGGAGTGGTGCAGGAAATTTTTTAAACATGTGTACATAGTAGTTGAGCTGTACCCAGGAGAGCATCCATGCTTCACACACAAATAATGTAATCTTGCATGTGAAAAGGTTAAATATACATCAGATAGTGCATGGTGTCAAACATAACTGCAGTGTAGTATATGGCTTTATGCTTTACTGTGCAGGTCCATTCCACAAGAGAGGCTTGATAACATCAACTCACAGCTAGAATCTGATGTGATGATTCGAGCAATCCACGATGTTAAGGGTATTGACATGGGGAACTCACTTGTGCGGTATAAAGCTGAACTGGACTTTGATGGTCGAGAACTCAGCAGAAGCTACCTTGATAAGCAGGATTTGAATATACTTCTGGAGGTAGGAACTCATGTTTCTTGATGTGTGATGTTTGAACTACTTCATCATATTTAAATCTTATACCTACTGTTCAGTCCTGTACTGTACCTAATGCAATAGAATATTGTGGAATTAAATGTGTACTGCCATGCTTAACGCCTTGAAGCTGAAGCTTATCGGAATAACATTTAAAATTCAAGTTCTTACCACAAAGAAAACTGCACTTCACCATTACAAAGATCTTCTTTAATGTCACTGTTTATTGTGTGAATCATACAGAACTCTTATATACACTGTGGGTAAAATCTGTAGTTGCCAATTAAAGCAAGTGGTTTATTTAATTACCATTGGGCTTTAAAGGGTCGATATAGTAAGATTTAGTGTACAAAGGAAATTAAAATTAACAGGTCAGGGTGCAGTGAATTTAAATTATATTGTAAAGGGTTAAAATATGCAAGTTACATAGACAGAATTTCAGTGCAAGAATTCTTTGAAATACTGATTACCATTTTTCATGCTAGTTTTTATGTAAGTTATATTTCTGTAGTAATGTATATCTTTGTTTTCAAAAAGTTGTGAGTAATGAGTTTTAAATGTTGACATGTTGTAGGACGTGTTTTTTTTCACCGGTCTTCTCAAAATCAATGAGGTCTGGACCTTAAGGGGTAAATTATCTCATATGGAAAAATGTAAAAGTCTTATTGGTATGAATAATGAAGTTTAAATAACCTTCATTTCTCTTCGCAACTTGAAGAGTTCAGGTTTACGAGGGTCACTCCAAAAGTAATGCTCCGCATTTTAATAAAAACTTTTTACTCCACAGCTTTGAATTTTTTTCAAAGTTTATAGGGTTATGTTCTTCCCGCTTCTTTTCGTGTTTAGTTCAATCACTTCCCGCTAGTGGCGGTTATACCATACATTCAAAATGGCGGCTGTACTTGAAATCAGTTAGAAGTAACGTGCTGAAATTGAATTCTTGGTTTGTGAGAACGAGAAAGTGGGAAACTTCCAAAAGCGATTACAGAAGGTGTATGGGGATGATGCTGTCGATCGCAGCACAGTTGGTCGTTGGGCTAAGCGATTGTCTGGTAAAAGTGGACATCCCGATATCCAAGACTTACTGTGCAGTGCTTGGGGAATGCAGGCCCTGTGTTTTACAAGGCGGGTATACAAGCTCTTTTTCGGAGGTGGAAAAAAACAGTTGATAGTGGAGGTAATTGTGTGGAAAAATAGGATTTATCTCCTAAAGGATGTACCTATAAAATGTATAAATAGCAATGCTGTAGAATAAATGTTGATTTCTTACAAAAATGTGGGGCATTGCTTTTGGAGTGACTCATATGTAATTTTTACTGCCATGAAAATCTCATGTTTTATGTGGCGCGTCTTATATATTACAGGAAGTACAGAAAATGAAAAACATTGATGAATTGGAGGCCTTCATGTTGAAACATGGGGAGAACATTGTGGACATGATGGGAGCAGAGATTGACAGGATTGAAATGAAGCTTCGAGTAAGTAAACTAATTCCCAGGGGAACCCAAACATTTATCATAACATTACTGAAGCTAGCATTGACTCTTATCTTTATTTTTGCTTTCCTGTTTGCATTACAGCAAGCTTTATATATTAGTGGGATTTTATATTGTTCTCTCATGTCTGTGGTGTTATGCATTGTGATACCATCTAGTCTTATGTAGGGTTGGACATTTAAGATTGAGATTATACATTTATCTGAAACGTTGATAACCACCTTCAAGACCACAATAATCGATGTCTTTGCTGCCATGACAAACTCAAATCTCAGACATATTTTTCTCCTGTGTTTGCTTTTGCTTTTCAAATGACTTGTTTTTACAAAATTTATTTTCTGATATTTTGTAATAATTTCTTATTTTCTCCATATCCATCTCACCTTAACATCTTTGGTTTATTTGTCATAACAGTGCTACATGAAATGTATAGATATATACGTTTCTCATAATATTTTTTGTTTTCCAAGTAGTTAATTTCTCTTGAACATAACAGCTTTTCCTATTTTCTGTTTTAAATATTTTTTTTCTTCGCCCACAGTTCATGCTTATGTGGGGTCTAGTAATTTTGTACTACATTTTCATTGGTTGACTTGTACAAATGATAAATAGTGTAGTGGACTGAATGTTGAAAATCATTGCTATAGAGTCACAAATTGTTAATCTTTTGTGCATATATCACATTATATGATGTTTTTTATTTGTTACATTGCAGAAAAATCACCCAGAAATCCGTCATTGTGACTTAGAAATCTTGTAACAAAAGCTGTGGCGGTCATTGTAAGTACATGGAGCAGTTTATATTTTTGTTACTTATATATATTATTTATTATTTTCAATACATTTATTCCATAGATTGTAATATTTATGTAACTGCTGCCATTTTTATGCCAGGGTTGTCAACCTGTATAACTAGTACATGTGACAGTTTGTCAAACTCTTTATAATTTCTGCATTTTCTGCAGCTATGAATATAAGTAATAATGCAACAGTATTCTGTGTATTAAATTTGTGTCAGTCAGGTAGAGGGGGGCTTAGATCAAAGAGTAGACAAATTCTCTAGTACTTTCTCATATAGCAGAAACTCAAGCACTTTTAAAGCTGAAATATAAGGAAACTAAGGTCATTACATTATTAAAATACAGGGATATATGAATAGTTTAAATATCAAACTGTTCATGAACATTTATAAGTTTGTTTTAAGTTTAAAGTCTAAAGGAAAAATATGTTCCTGGTCTACAGACACACATGAAAATCTTTTCTCTGGCCAAATACATGTTAATGAATGTTAATAACAAATATCCTGTTCCAGTTTAGTCAGCTTTGGCCACCACATTATTAGATTTAGGTAAAACTTGTTTGAATCATGTTCAGTCACATCGAATGATTTGCACTTCTTCCTCTAAATATTTGTCGTCTCTGTTGTGGCAGGGTTATGTGGCACACACTTGAAGACTATAAAAATTCTATTGCTTCTAAAAAGTGCAGAAGTATATTAATGTAACTATGGTCTGATTTATATACCATTTGCAAATCATAGAGTCAACGTTTTAACTTCCATAATTTATAGAACAGCATTTTTCTACCTTTTTTTTCTACCCATATGTTCATATGTTATACAGTAACCTTTCTTGTAAACCTTAGCTACTTACTCTATGGAGCAGAATCCTCCTTGTGAAGCTGACAGTCACTCAGCTGGTCAAGAAGTATCCTGATTATTATGGAATCTGAAGGTTTGTTACCATTCAGATTATGGTCTTGTGGGTTGTGACCATGTAATGTAAGTGTTACCAGTGTTCATTGCCAGACACTTTCCTGAGCCAGTTAATTCCAACCCACATCCACTTTAATATTGTCCTCTCATCTTTGTCTCCAAAGTGGTATTTTTCTCTTCTCTTCAGGTTTTCCATCGAAACATTCTATACATTTTTCATCTTCCCATGTATTCTACATGTCCCACCAATGTAATTTCCGTATAATTCACAAAAGTAAAGTTAATTAGAAATGTGGTAACAGTTACTAATGTTTCAGAAGAACTTACTGTTTCTTCCTTTAGGGTTGAAGTCACAGAAAGGTAGTGCAGAGGATTTGTGTAGGAATGTAACAGATTTTCATGAATTTTGATTGGTCTAGAACAGAGGTTCTAAGATCTTGGTACATGTTGTGTTGCTTACATGCTTTTCTGTAAAATTGGTAAAGAATAGGTACCTGAAAAGATGTCTTGTTTATGTCAGCATTTGGCAGACTGTTGTTCAGCTTAGTGAAGAACAATCAAGGACACTCGAGCAAAATTAGTGTCGGATATCTCTTACTTTGTTAAACGGAATTATTGAGTAATATATGAACTTATTTTTCTAGTAAGTTAGTTGCATATTAATAAATTGCCATTTCTCTTCACTTACCGTATAACCAAGGAGTCAGTAAGAAATGTTGAATGTGGCTGGAATAGGTTGAGAACTCTTGGTCAGGAATAAAAGAGTTTTTACCATTTCAGTATGTTGTGATATGCAGAATGCTCCCAAAGGCATAAAAATCTGTTGCTAAAATAATTAAGAAATTTACAGTAGCAGCATTAATACATGAAGTTCAGCATTACCTTTTCCCACATTTTCATGGTTATTTAAAAAATCTTAAAACATACTGTTTGCTCACTCCTTGCCATGACCACATATTGACATCTACCTTTCTTGGAAGATAACATTGGTTCTATACCTGTTGTAGTCTTGAATTGGTAGTGTGAAAGGAAGGGCATCAGAAGACTGTCTTTTATTTAACTTAGAATTTGAGCCTGTCATAAATAGTGACTTGGAAGACCTGGTTGGGCATGATATGTGTAGTGCCTGGTATAGTATTTTATTCTGTGGTGCTGAAAATGGAGGCTGAAATTATCAGTTGATAAGCAGTATTGAGAAACCACAAGGTTTGCAGATTAAGAAACAGGGGAAACAGAAATGTGGAATACTGGACAATGTCACTGTGATTTCTTTTTATCTCCCATAAAAGCACTGGACTATTGTTTCTCATAAAGTTCTAATATGTTTCTAGACTTTTAACAATAGTCATAATGTTATCTTGTTCTGCATTGTTTTGTTATCTCATCAGTCTGTGCTGTTCATTTATTAAACTGTTGTTTCCTCTGTATTTTTATATTTATTTTTGTTATAAACTGATTTTTTGAAATATTAATCTTTTATCTTAATATTTTATTAGTGTTTCATTCTGTCATCTGTTACTATTCTGTAAAATGTTGTTAATCTGTTAAATTATTCCATGAGCTGAAGAACATAACAAAACATGAAGAACAAATGTGAACATAGTTTATGCACACATAAATACAATACAAACTTTGTATTTATCCTTGACATTTTTGGTGTTCTGTTTGATCAGTCATATGCAAGGAACAACATATGAGTCTATTCTGTTTTTATGTCTGTCTGTTACATTTTACATCTGAAATTGTGCTGCCATCTATTAGTGGTCCTACAAATTACGTGTTCTACCAGAAAATAACTTGGGAAGGACTGATCAGATATTCATAAAATTTGGTATGGGGGTTATGCCATTAGAGATAAGTCCAGGCTTCTGTTTCTTAAGCACCATTTTGCTTGGTGTTGTTCCTCTTATAATCATGAACAAGTTTGTCACCAGTAGTAGAAAGCATTTGGTGGTTTTAGCTGCAGATGGTGGTGCTGTTTAGAGCTGTCTTGGTTTATGTTTTCTGTTTGTGACAACATTACAGTGAAACAAAAGCAAGGGGAAAGTGAGTGCTGATTGATTTACAAAAGTATTCTGGTCCCATTTGTCGCTATTAGAAGTAGGCAGTTTGTATTTTACTTCAGAACAATATTTAGTGAAAGAAAAAATTCTGACTTATCATTCAAACTAATAAATTTTATTTTCTGTGAATTTAAGACTTATGAGGAGGAATTGTCTTGAGTAAATCCAGTGATATATATCAAAATTGTTTACATGATCTACTTCACATTTTGAATGGCATATTTGTCTAAATGTTGTCTTGTGGTTTACGTTTTTAACTTTCATATGTTTATAAAATTGCTAAAGTAAAAAAATATGCAAGAGACTGATCTTCACAACATGTTGTAGTATTGTTGGTTTCTGTGTTTACTGTGTAATGTTCATTTTGTATAGCAAATTGTTGACAGAACAAAGATTCTTATCCCTTTAGACCTTTCCAATAATCCAGACGTCTTATTATTATTCTAAATTAAAGTATAAAATATTTTATTTTCTCATCATGTGACTTCCTTAAAGTCCCTTTGTACCCGTGTTGTCAAAGAGAATTTCACTTCTGCAGCCCTTCCTCTTGGCTCCTTACTCATTTTGTGTGATGAAACTGTCTCCATTAAGTGATAAAAATTAATTTGTTATAACTGCAGTAAGTCAAACTATTACAATAATAAATCAATTTGTTATGGTTTTTGGCAGCTGAAGATAACAAATCAGCAAATATTTAATTCATGTTGAAGGTCATTTACAAAGACATTTACTGATCTGAAGATCATGGTCATGAATATGTGCATAAGTTTGAAAACTGTTTACAGAATTTGGCAAGGCCAAGCATGCCGTGTCATCACTCCTTATAGGAATGGAAACAAAAGTGCCTGGTTGTGTAATATAACCATATAACTTTGGTTAACCTGCAGTTGAGTGTATTGTGGCCACTATATCTTGTAATTAGCACAAGCGACGACCTATAAATTATTTACGTTGTGTTTAATTTTAAAGAAGTATATGCAAAATTTTCCACAAAACCTGAATTAAAGATATCACTAGGGAGTCCTAGAAGTAGCTGGGAGGATAATATTAAATTGGCTTTTAAGAAATAATCTGTGAAGGTGTGGACTGCTTTTAACTGGCTCAGGATGGGTTGAGTAGTGGATTTTGTGTACACAATAATGAACACTGGGGAAGATGTAATGTCTTAACAGCTCAGTGATTATCAGCTTACAGAGAAGAGATGTTTCATGGAGTTTGTAAGTATTACATTTTTCATCTACTAAGATTAAAATATTTCAGCACAAGAATGTTTCATGCAATTACTGTAGTTGTATTATAGGATCACTGCTGCGAGTGGCCAGTATGAATATAACTGAAATGCTATTATGATTTCTGGCAAGGGTAGAATTTTTCTCTTTTGCCACTGCATTCCGCTGGCACCCAAAGTGCACAATATAGATTGTATAACCGGACAAGCAGATCCTTGTATTTCTTCCCGAAGTGACTAATCTTACCAATAATCTACGCATATCAAAATATATGAACACTGATAGCACAATTCTAAAGGGTTCTGACGACGGTAGTTCACATTTACAATTATTTATTGTCAGGACTTTTTCCACCGTCTGTTTTTAAAAATTCACGACGTTTCGGAGGCTGGTTCTGGTCGTGAATTTTTAAAAACACGATGGATAAAGACCTGACAATAAATAATTATAACTGATAGCACAGAATATAAAATAAGCAAACTATTAACACTATAAAAAAGACACTAGTGCTATACACGTGTTTCAACCTCAAGAGGTCATCAGTGGCATGACCTCTTAAGGTTGAAACGCGTATGGCACTAGCGTCTTTTTTATAGTGTTAATAGTTTGCTTATTTTATATTACACTTTGACCAATGTATAGAAGGGTCACGGGTCCCCACATCCGGTCTGCAGACAGAAGGTGAGGGAAGAATCCATTGCCCCCGTTGGGGTTCGAACCTCTATCGTCCAGTCGGCGTATTCAGTTTACGTTGAGCAACATTTGATCGACTCGTATTAAAGTTACTTATTTCGGACATTGACAATTTTTAAATTTATGTGATTCTTAGCTAATTTTGGATGATTTTACGAAAATTTTTGAATAATTTTTTTAATTTTGCATGAGTTATGCGGATTTTGGAAATTTTTTAAGTATATGAAACCCGTTAATCATTTTGTAGGAGGGTCGCGATTCTCGAGAGAAAGCTGAAAATATTTTGATTTTTTTTAATCAATAAAATTTTGGTTTCTCGTTGCTTTTCGACGGGCATTGCTGTTTAAATATTATACAGATGGGTTTCATGTTTGAAAAGGCTAATTAAGAAATAATTATTCAGCTGAAGAGCAGCGAGGCATGGGTATGTTTTGGTTCCTGCCAGAAAAACTAGCTACCGGGACGAAGTGAAGTTGCACATTGCCAGTATCGGCTGGCCTGACAGGTGACATTTTAACATTGCTTCTGCCCTGCCCTGATCCACCAGTTTGCTCGCTGCATGTCGCATTCTTGCACATTGCGCTGTGTTTTACACGCCGGAATCCGGCAAGACTGTGTGTGGTCATTGACATAAATTGCTTGGACGTCATACATAGTTTTAAACAAAATAAATAAAAGATAACAATTCTGAAGAGGACCCAGAGTAACTGGAACTCTTCTCTGATGTTACGGTATTGGCATTCCATCATTCATGTCACAGACATCGGACCGAAAACGTTCACGGGTTTAAGAAACGTACTAATTAATTTATCCTTTCCTTGCTGGAGTGCGCCAGTCACAGTTGCCGAGAGGTCTGAGGCCTGGGCCTCGTGCACCTGGACACTGGGACCGTGGTTTCGAATCCCATTTAGGGCATCTGCGATAGGGTTTGTCTGCATCTTTCCGTGTCGTCCTGTCCTGTGTACAGGTAGAAGCCTTGCAACAGGCTGATAACTCGTCCAAGGAGGCCACCACCTCCAAAAGAGGCCCCTATACTCCACGTAGGAGCAAGAAGGGTGTAAAGAAGAAGAATAATGCTGATTTTTTTTCATGAAGTACGCGGAGTAGATACATAATTGAGATGTCGTATTTATCCGTGTATCGGAATGTTTAATAATCTAAAATACTGAAAGGATTTTGATCAGGCCCTAAATTTGGTTTTGTTGTAGAACGTATGATAGAGCTGAGAAATGCTGCCCCTATAAAGTTTTAGTATTCATCTCGGTCCAGTGGTGGGCTTATGTGACAATTTTATAAACTTATAGTTTCCGTAAAATGTGTGTAATTTTTTAAACAATTAAGAGACTTACCTTCAGGAAAAAGGTTTTGCACCTGTGAGTTGTAATTAGTTTGTGTTTGGGGGAGGGGGGGAGGTCTGCAATAAATGAATCGGGTATATTTAGTTATGATTTGTATCTGCCCAATTACTTGAAGAACCTTTCATTGTAAAAACGATAAATGGCGTAATATATTGACACCACCAGAATAAACACATTTGTTTTAAACATTAAGTATGGTGGATGTATAACGATATCCGTGAACAAATAATTTATAATTATGTAGTGTGACTTTCTTTTAAAAAAATATATTATTAAAATAGAAATTAAAGTTGTCCATGGTGCGTGATTAAGCATCACAACAAGTATTGTGGAGTGGAAATATTTCCACACATTCTTATCGTCCGCACTAGATGAAGCTGTTTACCTTTAGGTCTCAGTCGCTCAACTCCGAAGAAGGATCCCGGTACCTGTTGGATAGGAGGCTGTGTGGGTTAAAGCGGATATTGTACCAAAATGCAAGGCCGACGAGTTATGCACAATAACGAACAACATATTTGTAAGATATGTGGACTTTATGGTAGCATTTCTTTCTGATCTCGTGTTGACATACGAACTTGAGCCTCGTTTTTGCCATATTATTATTAAGTGTTCTGTCTTACGACAGGTCCATTGCTCTGCCCAAAAAGAGCTCTCCAGTTGTCCCTATTCTCGGCTTCTCGCTTTAATTCCTGGAACGTCATCTTCTTTCCTTGTTTAAGGTCGTCGGTTAGCTGTATCAGTCTTCTTCCCAGTCCTCGCTTTCCTTCAACCTGGCCTTCGATGATATCACTCAGTAACCCATTCCTTCTCATAATATGTCCCAGCCAGTTAGCTTTCCTTCATGTAATCGCCTGCAGAATGCTTCTTTGCTCGTTGACTCTCCTCAATACTTCTTCGTTGGTCACTCGATCCGTCCACCTGATCTTCTCTATTCTTCTCCAACACCACATTTCAAAACTCTCCAGGTATTTCTGTTCCTTCTTCCTGAGTGTCCAAGTCTCTGCTCCATACGTAACACTTCACTAGTTTCTTCTTCATCTCCAAGCCCAACTTGCTAGTGAGAAGTATCCTCTTCTTGGTTTTTGCCATATACTGCTATTTTCGTTATTCTCGAACTTTCTCTCCTTAAGTTTGTGTTCATAAGTGAAAGTCAGTCTACAATGGTAGGGCAGGTACAAAATGAGATACACGTAGAATTTACATATTTCCTGTTCGTTTCCTCCTCCGCCCGTCTTGTGTCCGCCGTACTGGAAGCTGGGTGGGCTCCAGAGCTGATCTGGACGTGACGAGAAAACACTCTTCCCTCTGAACGCAACTGAAACAACCAACCAAATTCCCTGATAGCAATTTAGCACTGCATTCTTTTTATTATGTGCATACGTGCTTGAGTCATAAGCAGTGCACAGGTCTTGTTTCGTCTATCTCTTGACGTTGTACAATCAGTCTGCCGGATCTCTAATACTTGTTTTCACTTCAAATTGATACATAACTGCACCGTCAATCAATCAACATTGACACGCCATGTTGTCCCTAGGTCAGTGGTTACTTACGTCGCGGAAACTATCCGAGTAATCCCGTTTTGGCTATCTTCGATGTACTGTCTTGACGTATACTAAATATCATTAATTATAATGGACTATCCACATAATAGAATAATTAATTCTTGTACAGTTTAATAAGTAGGCTCATTGCTTTCTTAGACTGACGAGAAACCGCCATTTTTAATGCTTTAATTAAAACAAAATAAAAAATTATAAGTGAGCTGACATTATCGTATGTTAATGATATATATATTTACCTAAATTAATTATTTTGTACCTTGGCTTATTATGTTTTACAGTGCTTATTTAAATGACCCTAGAAGATTAAAATAAACATATTATTATTGACGTCCATGTCTTGGTTTTATTCAGACACAACGTTTCAGAAACTACTATATCTATCTTCAGGTGAGGTGAGGGGGAGAGAGGATTTATACTCAGCTGGGCTCCTTTAAAGGAGCTTTTATATACCTGAAGACGGAAACAGATTCAATTTCCGAAACGTGTCCGAATAAATCCAAGACGATGGATAATGCACATAGTAACATATCGTCTTCGGAAAGCTTTAGATTTAGGAAATAGTTTAGAGTTAATTACGTTTACCACTGACATGTGTTCAAGAATATAAACCCCATTTTGGCATTGATTCTGTGGAGAAAACATTTTGATTACGGGGTATTTTCTAGGAACGTACCTACCGCGAGTAAGTCATGGTACAGCTGTAGGCTACGTTCACACAGACAAGCCCTTTCTGAACGGTATTTCATCTTTCTTTGCGTACGTACTTGCATAGATTCACGTTTTGGACATATAAATCTTCAAAAGGAAACGTTATTTGATGAGAGTAATTACGTCTAATTGGCTGTTTTAATTACTTGTAATTGCAGTGAAATGCTTGCTACATCGCATTTTTTGAAGTCCATTACATTTGTTCGTACGGGCAGCAATTAATCCGTAGCAAATAAAATAAAAATGTATTTACCTGTCACGAACCTCTCCCTAGTTTTTAGTGATAATGTATTATACATTCACAGTTTCCATTTGTCCTTTTGTTTAACTTAAACTACGATATTCAGATTCGGATGAGTACAACGGTACTGCAAAGTAATTTGTTTTTCAATATTGATCAATATTTAACGGTCGAACAGATACGACCAGCACATTTTAGGTAAATTTAATGAATATATTAAATTATCCTATAGTTTGTTTCTATTTTATATTAGAAATGAGAACGAATTACAAATTAAATTAGTCTACACGTAATACACAGTGTTGTGAACACGATAATTTATGCAGAATGCTTATAATTGAAGTAACTCTGAGTTTTAATGACGCAACCATAAATAATAGTAGGTTGCGACCCGCATGTTGCAAAACAAGGGTCGGCGGTCTCTGTGGTGTAGTTTCAGTTTGGACTATTTAGCCTACTTTTCGATGTAAGGAAGACGTAGAAATGTAGCTTAATCTTTCATTGATTTCCGACAACATTATTACGTGGTAATGAGGGGTTACTTCTCTTTTTCATTCGTTTATCTCTGTTTCGGAAAATTTCTCTCTTGTTGTGAGGTCTCTGTAGATGACATTAGACATTGTATTTAAGTAGCACGCCATGAAGACGTATGGGGATTTAAGGTAGGCTGTCCATGTGTGACTTTTCCCGCGGCAGTGAAGATTTGGTATTCTTGGTTTTGACGCCGTGTAGTCTCGTAGAGGTCCTTGCATCGTTCTGATGATGGAGGTAGCAATGACCTCTGAAACATCGATAAACGTCTATGAGTCTACACGGTGCTAGAACCCAGAAGGAAGCTGTCGTCGTATTGTTTGTGGTTGTGCTGAAAATGCAGATTGGGCGATGATAAGATTGGAATATTTATTTATATATATTTATTTAGTGTTCTGTCTGACGACAGGTCCATATGAACAGGATCCTTCCATCCTTTTCTCGGACTGGGACCTGTTCATATACGTTCTTGGCAGATGATCCAGAAGTGGTTTGCCATTGTCTTCTTCTGTGTGTGAATGGAGTAATTGTTGGGATGCCACGGAGAAACCGGGGAATCCCCCGGAGGAAAACTCCGTGTTGCCTAGACCACGGCCTTGCCCAACACAAGTTATAAATTCGGGCATAGAGGAGTAAAACGAATTAAATAAGGCTGTAGAAGTTGGAACCCGTTTTCTTGTTTCATATAGTCTACACGACGTTTAGGTAGTTGTCTCTGTTCCCGTTTTTCTCATGACTGATTAGTATTATAGACCGTACTGATACGTAACCACTTCCTTCAACATATTTAGCTTTCGAGAACACGCAACTTTAATAATACGCCACAAATTTATTTTTAAATGAGACAAGTCATTTGTAACGTCCTTTCTTTTTTTGGCATGTGAACACAAATTTGGGGTGTGTACGGAGCGACTCGGTAACCTTTCCGTCATATTGTGCCTTACTGCTGTCCCAAATTGGTGAGTAGTCTTGCCAGGTTATGTTACGTTTATATTTTACGACGAGAGTAGAAAGCTGAACGCACTGGAGTACAAGTATTTCCCAAATGCATGCTTTGCGATTTTGCACACTTAATTTACAGCAAAGTTTGTTGCTAAATTTACTACACTGCAATACGCTAGAAATGTTTTTTTTTATTTTATTTCATCAAGTACGCACTGTAAAGCTTTCTTCATTTTATTATTTCGGTTTTATCGAACATCATTGGCCAAGTGTTATGGTTCCTTTGCGGTACGGACTGAATGTTTAAATATTATTTAGACGATCTTTGGCTTCCGAGGTGAAATGTCATGCGAATCATAATTTTTGAATGCTCGTAAATACTTTAATTCTTCAGTAGAATGATGTAGCAGTTTCTGCAGTGGAATTAATCAAAGATGCGGACGTTTCTGCAGTGGAGCAGTATGTTCGTTTCGGTATCGCACGTCCCCTCCCTAGTGACAGATAGGAGAGTGCAGATATATATATATGCATTTGTATCAGAGGAGAGTCGGACTCAGTTCGGCATTGAAGCCTGTCCTGACTCTTAAGTGTGTCATAGTCATTCACTTTCATAAGCCAGTGTTTACAATCGGCTTCCTAGTCACTGGTGCTGGAGAACTTCGAATGCTTGTACACAATTTTCTGAACACGCTATAATATTTATTTTGTTTTAACCTTTTTTATTTCGGAAGTAGTATTCGGCACATGTTATATTCTGAGTGTCTAGATGTCTCCTACGCTACAGGTAAGTTGCTGATAAAGAAACGTTTCTCCTTGTTTCGATTTGTGTTAGTTTTAACTTTATTTGGAAAACTCAAGACAAACTCTTTATGATTTGTATACTTATTCACAGTATCTAGAATTTGACAGATGATCCAAATTAATTATTTCAGTTTTAAAGACACTTGATAATGAACGGAATAAAAATCCCAGGCCAGCTCAATTTTCATAATAGTTTACTACTGCAACCTGATCTATAATGCGTGTTCCAAAACGTTATTAGAATCTTTAGGACTTTATTTTCATCAATAAATCCGACCTGGATCACAGGTTGTCAAATTAGGGTAATTTATACCTGTTTCTGAGACAATCGGCAACTCTTCATTATGTATTTATGGGTTTCGTATTATTTTGACTGTAAACAGCGTTAACCATTAGATCCTTGTAATGGTGAAGCGTTGTTTTTCTTTGCGGTACGGACTGAATTATTATTCTTCCCCAAGTATTCTCATCTCTTGAAGTGGTATACCGACTAAAGTTTACATGCAATTCACATCTCTCCGTGTACGGATTATGAAACTGTTCATTATGTAATTTTCCTTCCATATTTTCGTTACTTCTCGTGTAATAAGTTCAAAGTTATTTATTTTTTACGTAACTCATAACGATATTTCTGATTAATATTGTTTCAGTGAAGTGGAAGAGTGATAAACAATAGCTCTAAATTGTTAATAAATACAGTCTCAGCACAGAGTTTCGATATTCCCCGCTTGACAATTTAGCTGCAGCAGGAATTCAGTTGTCTTGGAGCGCTTGCCATTTGCATGATACAGCACTTCAGCGCATTCCTGAAAAACTGCCTGTGTCGCCTGTAACCTGGTTCTATAAACGTTAATTGTTTGACACAATTACAGCGCCCAGCCAGTCTGAATATGTTACGATACTTCAACGGCTCAGGTATATAAAATGATTTTGCTGACTTTTTTGTCAAACTTCATCACGTTTGGTCACGCATTGTAAATCGTCACGTTTCGACACTTATGGTCATCCATTGTCACGACCTCAAAGCAGATCACGCCTTCACACGCTAGGGCACGCTCGGTCACGTAAGGCTCAGTTTATTTTTCCTAATTTGGAATATGTTAGATGAAGTTACGAAGGGTTAGGTTAGGTCAGGATAGGCAGGGTTATGATATATTGGGATAGGTTGGGTTAGGTTAGGGTAGGTTGGGTTAATTTGTTAGGTCAGGTAACGTTTTGAAAATCATTGCGACGTCTCGACACTTATGGCCCCATCTCGTCATGCTATGTCACGCATGATCACGCTTTGTAAATCTTCGTCACGTTTCGACACTTATGGTCATCAATCTCACGACCTCATAGCAGATCACACCTAGTCACGCTTTATCACGTTTGGTCACGCTTTGTAAATCTTCGTCACTTTTCGAGAAATATGGTGATCATTTGTAAAAGCAGGTCACGCTTTGTCACGCTTGAGCACGCGTTGTAAATATTCGTCACGTTTCGACACTTCTGGCCTCATCTTGTCACGCCGTTACATTACCTCACGCTTTGACACACTTCAAATCTTCTTTTGTATTTTAGCACTTATGGTGACCTCTCGTCACGTCTCGTATAGCAGGTCACGCCTAGTCACGCTTGGTCACGAAGACTAATCACAGCCAATTAACAGCTGTGTAGAAGAAGAATATTAGCCTTACCTCCAGAGGAGGACCGAATAGCGAAAGTTTTCGTCGGCAGTTCTATCCAGTGCAGCGAGACTTATTTGTATTTGCACTTGGCCTTGTTCCTGTCGACTCTTGACACAGATTGCTTATGAAACTGTCGATTTGACCTCCGCTCATGGAGAGAAGTCGACAAGACTTGATCAATCTGTGTCAACACTTAGATATCGTATCATGGTTGCAGTCACTTCGGTGGGCTTTTAAGAATGTACAAATGATTAGCCCCGCCTATCTGTGGCTACCGCGTAAGGTTTACGTAAAATCGAATTGCTTGTACAGCATTATTACTGAATATGGGACATCCTGAACACTCTTAGGTTAAATAAAATACGTATAATCAATATCTGTTTAAACTTCTTGTATATTATTAAATATGATCTTAGGTAAGCTCAGGATACGGTTTAATGGCGAGATTTTGTGGACACGGTAATGAACCTTCTGATTTGCATGTAATTGGGATTTTCTTGACAAGCTACGTCACTATGAGCTTCTCAAGACGGATTCTTCTCCATGTAATTCTTATTATATTTATGAATTTTTCTTGCGAGTCGCTTGTTTTCAAAATCAGTTCTGTTTAATGACAGTTTTCATGAACGTGTTAGTCGGTCTTGTTCATATGGTTTTCAGCCATGGATTGTTATAATATAATGAATGAGACATGATGTTCTGCAATTATACAGTACCTTACAGGCTATATTACGCACATGTTTCGAGGTTAAAAGGTTTTAAATACGTCTTCCAGCTTTCTTCCTGCGTCTTTAAACTGCAGCTGTTTTCGTCTCCTGCACTGAGTTATTCGCTGGTAACAATCTTGGTTTAGGGATCTGGACTTCGATCTCGCTACGAAGTTATTTCTATTGTGATTTTCATGAGATCATCTTCCGAAAATAGACAAAATGAACTAAAGGAATTTGTTACTTCAAGGCCAGATGCTTAAATTACAAGAATACTGCGGTTCTTTGTTGGCTTGCTTGATGAAATCGTACGGCCATTCGTTTCCGTGAAAATTCTGAACATTCTGAAAAAAATAAAATGGTTTGGGACGAATTGGAGAATAATACTTCTGGAAAAAAAAAATACTCCAACTGTTCATTATTTGCAAAGCTGATCACACTACAGATATCCGGCCATCGTGACTGAAGTTTTCGTATTTTTTTCTCAGACCCTTGAGGCAAATGCTTGGATAGTACCTCAAGTTAGGCCACGACCACTTCCTTCCATATCCTTTCCAATTCATTAGTCAATAATGATCCTGCTATGTGAGGTCATATTGGCTGTGCAAAAGACAAACCATGAACAGACGATTGATATTACACTGCATTTTCTTGATTATGGCTTCTCGGCGCGTTGGAGCAGTTCCCAGGCTGTATTACGTTCTGCAGTGGTCACAAAACCAACATTGAGAGAGGCACGTGTTTAATTATGAGCTAGTGTAAGATAAGGCACTGCAGAACGTACTCATAAAATGTGCGCCTTGTTTAAGGACGCCCGTGTCAACCTTCATATAACATCAGGATATTGTGAACTGAGGAGAATGTTACTCGTTATCGGTGCCACACTTAATCCGTTGAACGATAAAAACTCTTCGCATTTCGCGAGCATATCTCATGAGAGAATCTGGAATTCAGAATTTCCAACATTCTTCGCAGTTGGCGTCGATTGCACCGGAACTCTTTGTTCGTCCGTCTGTCCAATGTTCCTGGGGGACGCGTGCGTGTCCGTCGGGAGCCTAATTGATTTCCTGAGCCACAACTTACAAAATCTTCCTGGTCGGTTCTTCAGCTCTCTCTCTCTCTCTCAATTCGTTGTCGTTCGCGACATAAATTGGTTATGACCGAATCATTTGGAAATGTCTCTTGGAACATGGCTGACTTCTCTCTCGTTCCCTTTATTAAAGATTAATTACGTCACCGCCCGGTTCACAGAGCCAAGGATGTTTCTAGCGAGTCCACTTGGTCTTCACACGTGCAAGTGTGTGTCTGCGGGGGTGAGGCACGGATTTCAGCGCCTTAAGTCTGGGGTCACGGACAGACAGGGTCCTAAAAAGAGCAATAAGGAAATGGCATACCAGCAGACGGGTGCACAGACGTTGACCTTTGGCAACAAACAAACGAATACCGGAAAACGTGAATTAAGTCACGCGTATGTTTTTCCTTGTCTCACTTCCTGTATTTTCTCTTTTTCTCTCTCTCCCTCCCTCTCTCGTTTGTCCTTTAAAGTGACGGATTACGGGTTAGGCTACCAGGGCTCGATTCCCGGAAGGAAGCCTCCGCGTCCAGCCCGGCTCTAGGGCCCAGCCTCTTGTCCAAACGGCATCGAGGGTCCTGTACCTGGATGTAAACCGACCGAGACGCGAGACTCATCCCTCACCTCCATCTAATGCCGAGGTCAAGAAGGAGAGGACCAGTGCCTCCACTACCGCGTGCGTCTACATGGCTTGCTGTCAATGCAACGTTTACCATTCTTGCGCCTTTGAGGAGAGATGACCTTCGCGAATTTCCGTGCTGCCAGTCTGCATAGGAAACGGGCTCCTCCTTGACTCTGAACAGCCTCTCGGTCCATTCAGTTCCTGCTCCCGCACTCACCCGAATACAGCCGCGGACTGAAAAGTCTGTCTGGAAGATCAAAACCCGTGGAAGGAACAATTTCATTACTGATGCCTCGTTGTGAGATCATTATATATTCTTAACAGAGTGCAAGAAGTGAACGCATAATTGGGAGGTGCTGTATCAGAGTGTCCGCAAATCACTTTATGGCGAATATAATTTTGGTTTGTAGGTATCGATCTGATGTAAGATTACGTATTTTACATAAAAGCCAAAGTATGAATTTTTATGATTGGCTTATTCCTTTATGACGACAATTCAGAATCGTAATGGTTAAACACATAGAAATTGGCGTAGTAAAAAGTTATAAATATGTATATAAAGTTTACACCAAGCTTTATCGTGTGTTGTAAATGCCCCGCATACTTCACTCATTTTCCCGATGATGAAGGCAGCAAGCACCTCTGAAACGTCAGCCATTATTTACCAGACTACAGGGCGCAAAACTTACGAATTCTCTGTGAAAGAATGAAGATGGTCGTCTTATAGCATGTTACACTTTGTAATACTGAAAGATTACCCTTGAAGATGGAGGCATTAAGCTCCTCTGAAACGTTGGTCAGTAACGAACAGACTATATGATGTTGTGTCCAAGAAGACAGTCATGTTCAGACTAGTCGCCGTGAGAACCTGAAAACGAACTCTGTTTGGAAAAGGTACTTTCAACGTTCACATTTGAAAAAATACCAATAGCGTTTTTATACGGCGAATTTACGCAGCGATAATCAATTCCAGAGGAAATTAAAGAAATGTCTCACCAAATTGTATAATTTTAGCCTTAAGATATAAATTGAAGCATATGAGAAAAATTATGCCATATGTTCTGATTGATTGATCATTTGTGCACAGTTGTTAGGAAGCTGTACTGTAAGGAATTGGCCAGTTTTTTGTTCTTATTCTTATTCTTCCCAGTCCACAGTCCACTGCAGTACCGACTCTGCGTATTTATTTCTTATAGACCGGATTTAAAAGTGACATCATGATTGAAATAAGTGAAGGTCGGAATCAGACGTGAAGATGGTCTCTGCACAGGATGCAACAGAAGCTTCGTCTTGTACTTTTGTAAACTGTTAATGTACTCGGAGCAAATATTTTATGTGTTGTGCTTCCGCTATACGGACTGAATGTTCCGGCAACAAAATGTCAGTGAGAGTATTTGGGCCTGAGAGCGTGGAAGCAACTGGAGCATGGAAAGATTTACAAAAGCAGAACATTCCATAATTTGTAATCTTCCCTTAATTTTGTTCGGGTGATGAAACATGATGAGATGGACGGGACATGTGGCGTGCTTAAGTTAAACGAGAAATACGTGCCTATTTTGTTTGAGAAATAGGGTGTGAAAGTGTTGATTCGTTACGTCTGTCTCTGGAATCAAACTGTGGACTTTTGTGAAGATGGTAATGAACCTGTGAGTTTTGTAACAAGGAATTAATATTTACTTTTCCAGAAAATTCTGTTCCACGGAGTTAGTTAATTGGATAGTTAGTGAATAAGTTAATAGATGTTTTAACAGCATGTTTATATTTTTAAACATTTGGTTCGAAAAATTACAGGATAATTCCGACTGGCCAAATTAGCATCTAAGGTATAATTTTTTCGTCGTGTATTTTACTCCAGTGTGGAAGTAAAAATGCGATGGGTAAAGACTTAAAGTACTAGCAATAATGCATAAAAATTAACAGAGTAGAATATTTTTATGTTGAACAACTTGCGGACCACCTGTTGATAAACACGTATGAGACGTTTCGACTCACCGTAGAGGTTAATTAATTCTTCTCTTGGAAATTAATCGGAACTCCAGATGTCCTTGACAGTTTGAACATGTGACGTGCTTGAAGTGATACCGCTTTCAATCAATCAGGTCTGTCAATCACTGCCTTAATCTAAATTTGCTGCTAATGGCATTATTAATATGTTGAACAATACACTTAAGATACTAGGAATGATAAAATAAAATTTGACTTGCCACATATTTGAACTGGCAGACTGTACACAGAGTGGGCCATAAGTTCTTAAAAGTTTTATTTAAAAATTGCAGTGAATGGCAAAAATATGTTACTGCTAGTTTTTATTTTTAGATAAACGTAACGTTTGCCATACTGAGACTAGATTTCTATAGCGCAAGCATTTAGAGCGTCACGTGACAAGAATTTAAAATTATGTTTATTTTGTTGCAGGAGTTTTGGCCTGTCTGTTGTAAACATTGTGTAGGCCTGTATAATGTACATCCTTTATATTTTATAAAGAAAGAAAAATGGCTATCCTGACAGACTTTTCATATCTTCTCAGCATTTATGGCCATTGACCCACTCTATTTAAAGTCTTAAATTGAAAAGTGTTGCTAAATATCGTATAAATATGTCTAACCCCGCTAAGCCCTTAAAGCTTACAAATGACATGTGCCATGTTCTTTAACATTCAGCAATTCTGCATTTTTACCTATTCTTTAAAGTTCATTGCAATCCTCCGATAAGAAAATTCGCTGTTTAAGGCGTATATAGGTTCAAATTTCGCTCAGCAAATGAACGAGAAGTAAGAAAAACAAATTTTGTTAAGGAAACCCGACGGGAAGATACCATATGTGAGATCTAGACGTAGCTGATGGGAAATATCAAAGATGGAAGTAGAATAATGGTAATGAAACGTATGTTACGGTTATTAATTTTAAGGCGTCTTGGTAGGTCTCGGTGTTGACGTTTGAACCTATCTAAATGCACGTTCTTTGTATTACAGCTACTGAAGATGGAGTTCTGGCTGGCAGTGACTGTGGTGTTCATCATTGAAGGTTGGCAGCAGTGTAATGGTTTCAGGTCAACTCACCAACACCATCGGCCACACATTGTGTTCATCATGGCAGATGACTTGGTAATGTACCAAAATTCAAAGGTTTTTTGTTCAGGGAAAACTTATTTATGGTAATATTATCTTTTGATTTTCTTACTTAGTTCGTGTACCACTCAACATTGGCTCGCGTACCATCAGTGGTACGAGTACCATAGGTTGATAAACGCCGCTCTATAAGGGTTGTACATCATGGCGTTACTTGGCAAGTTTTATGTTAATTCCTACTAATTGTGTCATCAGGGTTGGAATGATATTGGATTCCACGGATCAAACCAGATTCCGACACCAAATATCGATGCCTTGGCATACAGTGGTATAATTTTGAACCAGTATTACGTGACGGCCATATGCACACCATCACGCAGTGCACTTATGACTGGAAAACATCCTGTACACACTGGTATGGAAGCATTGTATTTCAGAATGGAAACACTCTGCAGAATCCATTAGTAATGAAAATGGTTCATAGATTTTAACCTAATAAATAATAATAAAATACTGTAAATAGATTATTCCTTTTAGAAAGTTAAGCAACAGAAGTCAGTTTATTACAGAATTAACAAATCTTAAGGAAACTTTCATAAAATATTTTTATTCCTTGTGTTTTATGGTAAAAGGTGTCAGTATGCAAACTGTTGCATAATGCCCTAAAAATAATTGATTATAATTGTTGTTGCTGCTTTATTGTTTATAGAATCTGCATTTAATGCAGTTCCCTGCAGTGCTTAATGTAAGGATTAAAAGAATCAATCAAATACAGAGACTCATAAACAAAGAAGGACCCGTAACAAAGTCGTTCGATGTTATAGGTATGCAACACACAGTGCTGTTTGGGGCAGAACCTCGTGGACTTCCGTTGACGGAGAAGCTTCTACCAGAGTACTTAAAGGAGCTGGGGTACGCAACACACATTGTTGGCAAGTGGCACCTTGGTTCTTATCGCAAGGAATTTACACCAACTTACAGAGGTTTTGATTCCCACCTCGGATACTGGACTGGCCACCATGACTATAATGACCACACAGCGGTTGAATCAGTGAGTTCATGAGAGCAGGTTACCTCTGTTGCATTACCTCAACCTTTATCAGCCATATGTGCCTGCTTAATGTGGTCCAACTGTCAATGTGTCACATTAGCAAACCATTAAACCATTAACGCCAAAGTTGATGTCTGGCCAGCAATAAATCCCCTGTTTAATTCATAACATGATCTTACCCATGGTTATTCATAGGTTGTTTGTAAAACAGCCTGACTTATGCCAGTTTCATCCCATTAACATCGCACTCCCTTTTATCTCGATATCTTTGAAGTAGAAATACTTATTTTAAATTACTTCTTTTGTTTCATAAATTTTACAGTTCACTTAATATTGTTAGGATAATTAAATCAAGGGAGATAAAATGGCTGGGACATGTAACTTCAATATGGATATGAGAAACCTATACAAAATTTTAGTTACAATGCTGAAAGTAAAGAGACTGCTTGGGAGACATAAGTGTAGATGGTATCTACAGCATCAATTTTTCTTTCAGCCTTACTGGGGTCTGGATATGAGGCGAGGATTGGAGCCTGCGTGGGATCTGCATGGACAGTACTCAACCGACATCTTCACTAAGGAAGCTGTGAGGCTAATCAGAACACACAATACATCAAAACCTCTTTTCCTGTACCTGGCTCATGCGGCAGTGCATTCGGGGAACCCGTACAACCCACTACCTGCACCCGATGAAGTTGTGGCAAAGTTCAGTGCAATTACAGACTATAATCGACGAAGATTTGCAGGTATTATTAACGTGAAAAAAAACTACGTTAACCCTGGGACTATGCAATGTTCTCCAGCCTTATGTTACTTCCTGACCTTCTAGTTTATCAATTTTTTCCTAAACTTTGGTCTCAAACAACTTTAATCTCTGAAGATGGCTGTTTTCTGGGTTGTAACACTGTGTAGTCTGGTAGAAATTTATCAATGTTTCAGAATTTCTTGCTTCCTCTGAGACATTCATAAAAATCTACCTGATTACACAGTTTTACAACCCAGAAGACAGCCATCTTCAGAATCACTGCCACGAAAATGTCAAATCTAACCTCAATCTCTGGTATTTTCTTAGAGTGAGAGACAAGATTTTATATCCATGTGAAATAGCAGGTAAAGTTCTAGTTTTCTATGTGTTAGTCTCTAGGTTTTTAGATAATATATCATTAGTCTGTTATTGTTGCCATTTGTCTTTAAAAATTGTACATTAACTTATTTTCTTCAGAACATTAATTTCTTCCATGCCATCATGGTTGTGAAAAGAAAGAGAAATGTACATTCTTAGTTTGCACTGTTACAAGTTAAATTGTCACAAAACTTTAATTACAGTGTAATTCTTAAGGGGATGAAATCATGTTTAATTTATTCTAACCTATAATGCAAGCGTACATACCAAATAATTTAGTCTGTGCATGGAACCCACTTTCTGCTCTCACTTGGCTTGCAGGTGTGTTACACAAGCTCGATGAATCCGTGGGAAAAGTAGTGGGCGCTCTGCACGAAGCTGGCATGTTACAAAACTGCGTTATAGTCTTCACAACTGACAATGGTGGACCAGCAGCTGGGTTCAACATTAATGCAGCATCAAACTGGCCACTGCGTGGTGTAAGTTCCTGCAAGAATTAAAACAAATTTGTCCCTGCTCTGCTTTATTCTGTTGAAACAGCCGTCAGTACCGATTGAAGAGGAGGATGAATAGCCCTTAGAAGTAGTCTCAAGTCTGTGGCAAAAATAAAACTTCCTTCCCCTTCCAAGAATTATTCAGCCCATAGAAAATCACTGGCACAGCTCTTATTGCAAGAAATGATAATATTAAAATTACATCATGCATAAAATGTGTATCGTGAGGCTGTAGGGTATCTGTTTGGGATCTTTAACTTTTTAGACAAACAGAGGTCTGTATTAGTATTTTGGAGGTACCTGGTTTGAATCTTGGTGGCTAATTCATTTAAGTTCTGTGCATTTTCTCATTACGATAATTTCCAGAAAGAGACGATGACTAATCTTTCAGTTTTTTTTAAATCTTTCTGTATTTACATCATTTGTCTCATTAATTATTTTTAAAAGAAAGCCAGGCAGTAAAACTAATATTAACGTGGGGCCTTCCAAATTCAAGCTGATGATTGCTGTTACATGAGTAGCAAATATGAGACGAGGCATGAAGCATTTATGTCTGTGTGCTGCCAGGTAAAAAACACCTTGTGGGAAGGAGGTGTACGAGGCGCTGGACTGCTGTGGAGCCCTCTGATAGCTCGCCCTGGACGGGTCTCCACCCAGCTGTTTCATATCACAGACTGGCTGCCCACACTGTACGCTGCTGCTGGCGGAGATGTTGGGTAAATCGCATACCGCCGTGTGTTAACATTATCAGTTTATGAGAAAGGGCACTAGTATGACGTACTGTCGCAGATACCAGGCAAATGCCCTGGTCACGTCGAACCATCAGCAGTGGTATTTTCAACTTTTCCCTTTGTCACTGTATTCAAAGTGGCATAAGAGTCATTCATATACGTCGGCTTCTAGCAAGTTGACGTCTCATGGTAAACCGTGACAGATAGAGATGGAATGGGGCAGTTATACAAGAGAGAACAGTGATTTAGCAGACACATACTTTGATAGGATACAGAAGATTGGCTGGGCTTTGTCATAAGATGATCCATCATAGAGGGAGTAACACCTTATTATTTTATATCTACTTTTTCAGATACCTTGGAGAAATAGATGGCATAAATGCGTGGAGAGCTCTGTCAGAAGACTTGCCTTCAAATAGAACTTCAGTGTTGCACAATATTGATGACATTTATGGCAACGCAGCACTCACAATGGGAGACTGGAAGATTGTTAAAGGTGTGTGACATATTATGAAAGCGTTTGATGAAAACACAGTGAACGCTTGTGAAGTTATCTGTGTGTGTGTTATACACCAGCACATGTTTTATATGTTGCTCTTTTTCTAGAATATTATTACTAGTATGTAGATATAACAAAGGACGATTTTAAATCTTCTAACGAAACATGCAAATTTTATATATCAGAGCAACGTACAACTAATTTTCTTTTTTAGAATCTGATAGTTTTTACCATCAGAAACAACATATGCTGGTTACAAAATCTAATGACAAAAATCCATGTAATAACAAATAAATTCATGTTTGAACAAGTTTCATAAGAGATTTTTAATTATGTTTGTGTATGATGACAGGGTCAACATACAGTGGAGCGTGGGATGGATGGTACGGTCCATCAGGCCGAGGAGAGTCACTGGTATATGAACCGTACCAGGTGATGATCAGTCAAGCTGGTCGAGCTCTGGCCAGGGCTGGGACAACGCTTACGCCATCCATCATTCAAACCCTGCGAAATCAGGCTGAAGTGATCTGTGATTCTGCGTCTCTGTACACACATGCAGGAAGAAATGGATGCAAGCCCCTGACAGCGCCATGCCTCTTTAACATCAGGAATGATCCATGTGAACAGACTAATCTGGCTGACGTGTAAGTAAAGCGGTTCTTAGTCAGTCAGCAGCATAATATCATCATCATCATCATCCTTTCCCGTATTAGGCCACGAGGCCTGTTACAGTCTTGTATTTTCCATCCATCTCTTCTGAGGTTGGCCGAGAGTTCTTTTCCCAGCAGGGTGGTATTTCAAAATTGCCTTTGGGAATCTGCTTTTGGTCATTCTATTCACATGATTTGTCCAATTTTGTCGATATCGCCAAACGTAGTTCATTACAGGTTCCATCTGAAGTTCTGTCATAATGTCCTCATTTCTCACGTGGTCAAGTTTGGTGCATCCCGCAGTTCTTCTCACGAATCTCGTTTCGCAAGCTGTTATTCTGCTAATATCCTGTTTTTTTATAAAGTCCAAGCTTCGCTTCCATATGAGAGGACAGGTCTCGCGAGAATGTCGTAGAGGCGTAAGCAGGTATGTTTCTGGACATGTGAGGGCTCGAAGACATTATTGATAATACCCATTGTTTTCGTGTATTTATTAATTTTTTGTGAAATATCCCTTTCGTCACAGCGTAATATATTTCTTACAAAAACCCGTAACATATAAAGCATCTTCACTAACAGATCAGTTGGTGATGAAGGACTTGTGTGGCCATGTTTTATCTGTGTGGGTGTTCACTCTTACTGGTTCAGTCCCTCTGACGTCACGTACTTCGGTTATTGATGCTGATTAACATTGTATTGAAATATTGTTACTAAAGATTCTTTATAAACATTTCTTCTTTCATTATAATTATATTTCCAAAGGGACGTGTTCTTTTTTACGGTTCTGAAACAAGGTTATCTGGCCCTATGGGAAGAACGTGCATTGAGGGTGCCGGGTGTTGGGGACAGTATTTCAACAACAGAGATGATGGAGAAAATTACACAGTGAGGAGCTTCGGCGAGGATAATAAAGTTGAGAAATTTAGCATCAGTTGGGAAATAAGTAATGCATACATAATTTTGGTTTGAAAATTTTAAGACAAGGTGCTATTTTATAAGCTAATGTAACCTACCCCTGACTAAAAGATGCTTTCTGATGGTGGGTTTTTGTGAACATAGTAATGATGATTTTATTTCAGGATTGCAGGGAATTTCCGTGCCAGTTGAACAGCTGTTGACTTTCCAAGGAAGACCGTTTGCGGTGTAATTATTTTGTTAAAGGAACGGTGACTCTGTGTCCTTCATTTTTGTAAGGAGATGTTTCTGAGCTCTTATTTAGATGTGGCACCTGTTAATTATGGCGAAACTGAGTGGTCGTCGTCGTATCTCAGCTGCTTCGCCTCAGTGAAAAATTCCTCAATTTCTAATATGGATTTAATTACTTTCTGCGCGCAGATGCTTTCTAACCGATCCCTATTACATTCCGTTCAGGTATCCAGAAATCCTCCAGCTCCTGGAAATGTCAATAAACGAGATCAACGCTACAGTTGTCC
Organism: Zootermopsis nevadensis; assembly: GCF_977971745.1. Taxonomy (NCBI): domain Eukaryota; kingdom Metazoa; phylum Arthropoda; class Insecta; order Blattodea; family Termopsidae; genus Zootermopsis; species Zootermopsis nevadensis. The sequence goes on from NW_028259156.1 coordinate 17,609,445, forward strand.
CTCCAAGTAACCTCGCGTGGGATCCACGCGCTGATCCACGCTTCTGGGACCACACGTGGACGAATTTTGGTGATTACAGCATTTTGAATAATGCTGTAAGTCGGTGATCAGCATCCTCAAGCCTACGTCCAGTTCCTGGTACGTATACATAATGTAGACTGGCGTTAACATTTGTGTGCCTGCGAATAGAGCCAGATGATCGCTATGACAAAAGTTGGTCATTAAATTTTATTAATCCTTTCCTCTACCATTCTTCCTTGGTCTGCAAGGTCACTTAATTTAATTTGTGACATTGACCTCATTAGCGACGGTGGACGCTATCTGAGATTACGACACTTTACTGTATCGAGTGCAGTAAAGGATAGCAGATCTGGAATGTGTTTACGTCAACACAAGATGAGGCGTTTATCGAAAACGAATTGCCTTTTCTTTCCAGAATGGAGAGGTCAGTTGGGTAATGCAATTTGGTTAATTTTGTTTTTCAGCAAGTGAGGTCTCTGTTGAATCATTTCATAGGCGCTTTTACTTTCGCTCGTCAAATCTGGCAACTGTGATCCTGTTTGTTGGTTAGTTTTGCCATTTTCATGCTGGTCTTTATTTGAAGGCCTTCGGTGGTGACATAAAATTTCTGTTGCTCGAAAGCTGAAACGCTGAAAGATTTTCCTTGCACTACGTCTACTTTGGCCAGTTCATGACGGAGGTATCTCGTGTGGTATGGAAAGGGGGAACAGCGCTCCTCAGTGATGTATGAATGGTCAGAATTCGGAGGAATGTACGAAACTGTTTTCACAAGAAATAAGTAAGATTAGAGAAATGTATTTTCTTACTTCTACTTTCAGATGTGAAAGTTGTAGATTCTTTGTACAGTGAGGTTTTTCTATGAAAATTGTTAACATTTTATTTTAATCTAGCGTAAAGTATTGGTTATTTTGAACTGATAACGCCTCAAATCAAATTATCTTGACATATAAGATTCTAGTGAATGTTCTGTGTACATTCATCAGTCGGAATCTGAAGACTTTCCGAGTAACATGCCTTGGAGACGAAGCTTCATTCTCCAGTTGCTTTATGCTCAGTGAGAGAGCCTCGTACTGGAAACTGGTTAGACCTGAGCCAGTATGAATCTTGAACCAAAGATGAAAGTTTATTCCCCTGCCCAGAATTTATCTCCATTTCTCCATCCTCTAGCCAATTGTTCTACTGGGAGAAGAGCCTCGTTTAAGAATATCAAAGGCGATCAAATATCGTGTTTAACAGTCATGCTACTTATTCGGAAGGTCCCGAGTTTGAATCTCAGCCCAGACACGGGTTACTGTGACAGTTTTTCGTGGTCTTCCTCAGTACTGCCAACACCTCGAATTGTGTTCAGCATCCTTTCCAATCCATTATTAATTGATCATCGTTAACCGTTGTTAATTAAAGTATAAATAAAAACGTCACGTGGTTTATCCTGCCGGTTATCCATCAAGGTCTGACCAGGCCAAGTGTTGCTTAACTTTCGTGATTGGGCACGGATGATATCGACGTCATCTCATGATTATTCATTATTTGCTGTGTTTTATTAGTATAAGAGGGGACGTGACAGAGCAGCTCTAAGAATCAACGCAAATCATCAATTAGTGTGTACTTTATTAGGTACAAACAGGACACATCCCGCTCCAAAATGCCGCTGCACTGCAGTTCAATTCATTTCAAGAGTGAAGCCATTTTATTCACCGAGTGATTTAGTTTCATGATTGAGCCTTGCAATATTTAACAATGTTCTTTCAGCTACACGACATAAGTAACATATGATGAGTCGTTAGATTGAAGTAGGCGTTCTTGACCTAACTGCTAATTCGCTATTCGACGCAGACTGAGGAAAACAACGAAACTTCTCAGTCAAGACAGACTCTACAGTAATATAGCCGGGATGCAAACCGGTGCCTCCTGAATACAAGTCTGTTGTGTGTTACAGATGCACCGATGTGCACTGTAATAGCCTACAAGCGACTCTCGTTATACGCGATGGTTGCATTCCTGCGAATCGCCGCGTGTATCGAAAACATTCCCTTGGATTTTCTTTCGTGTGATGCACCATTAGACGCCCAAATTTGTAGTACCCGGTGACAGTCATAGTCTTGCAGAATTATTGGTTAATATTTATAATTCTGCTTTCATAACATGTATAAATTAGCTGATAAAAATAAACAATCGATATATCGATACTCGTACTGTGTACTTATCGTAAATGGATATGGCAACCTCGTAGAATTGTATGCGACAATTTCTCGATTGCGAGCGGAAGTGGCGTTCGAACTTCCGGGCGTGCTATATCCTTGTTCTGTTGCTGTTGCACTAAATCGTGTAGAAACGTCTGGGAATGAGCCAGCACCGCTCATTATAATCGCAGTAGGTAACGTTCTGTGAATTTTCGCACTGGGATATGTCTGCGAAGAAATCGTTTCTGTTAAATTTCTCATAACGGTGAGTACCAGCAGGACATTGTTACCCGCTTTTTAAATTTGGTTACAGATTGTGGACTTTTGGGTTGTGACAGCGTGTAGTCTTGTACACCCTATAATCTAAACATGGGGGCAGTAGGTTCCTCCGAAAAGTTGGTAATCACGTGTAAATACAATATTGTATCACAACCCTGAAGACCACGATCTGAACTCTTACCTCCGTGGAACTCCCGAAACTCATTCATGTCGCAAATATTTTTTTTTTTTGCCGTCATTTCAAAATGAGTAAATTGCGAAACTTCCAGATATTTTTGACGTTATTTCGAAATGAACGCATCATCTGAGTGTACACTTTGTGTTATTAACCTTGAGCGGTAAATTCACTGACATTTTGCCCCGAAGTTAAAACGAGTTAAACGTGAAGCCGGCTATTAACGTCAGTCAGGTTGGTGACGTTAGGAATGGGTGGAGGTTTACCTACACCCTCCGTAAGAATTTCCATGACATTGCTTGCTTTAAGAGGTGACGTTATCTTCCACTTTAACTCACTAACTAAATGTCTAACGGTTTAAATCTATTTGGTCAGGACTCTTCTGAAATCGTGAGGTCCATCACCACGTTGAGGGCTCGCCTTTTGAATCCTGTTTCCATATTTATACTCGGCGGTAAATACTGTTAACGGTAAAATGTTTACCAATTCTAAACTTAAAGCTGTACAATTTTTGTGCTATTATTTCGAAGGAATGTATTGGCGAAGTATATAATTATATCGTGTATTATTTATATTTGAGAGACACAGGATACATCCTTTATGGGACACCAGTTGTATTGTATGGGGTTCAGAATTGATGTGACCGGAATTTTAACCTCTGCATTCACTGTCGCTGCGAAAATGAGTTTTTATGTGGGAGTGCCAGGCTTAAAAACCCCTTAAGTATCTATTTATAAATAGTTGTTGCTTTCGTTTAAGTGCATAAGGTGGAAACAGAGAATATTACAGACAGTTGCATTCGCCTATACTTAAAACTTCATAGATAGACGCATTTCCATACTGACCGCACCAGAACGACAGGTTTCTTAAACCACGTTGCGTTTTTACAAGAAAGAAGATATGGCGAGCGTATGACGCCATATTTTCATACAATGCTACATGTTGAGGCTAGGATACACAATTCAGTGATGCATTTCTGTGCATAATTTTCTCTAATTTAAATTCATACTTCGTTAAATTTGAACAATTTAAATATTAGAGCAATGCGCTCCTTTCGAAGCACTTTCTCTTTTTGTGCTGTAGTTATTTTAAAAAAACAGGCTTCTTAACACAAATCTTACTTGATGTCTTTAGACAGCTTGTATCTGTTGTATTCTGTTTGCCAGACGATAAACTCATCATGGTCCCCCCATCAAAACACGTGAGAATATCCATAAACGACGCACCTCATTCTGAACAAGATGACAGTAGCGTTAAACGAATAAGTCTCCTGTCAAATTCATCGCGGAAAAGGAAGGATGGCCCCTGCACACCGGAGGCAGTGCCCCTGTCTGTGTTCGCTGAAGATCCTCTGCTGTGGCCAGATGCTGAGACAAGGAGTGAGGCATCGTTCGGATGCACATCTCTGCATATAGCGGCAACTGAAGGAAACGATGACACCGTCAAAGCTCTGCTAATGAGTGCCAGGACTGACGTCAATGCTGTTGATGGTGATGGCTGGGCGAGTCTGCACATGGCTGTAAGATGTGGACATTTACACGTTGTCCGAACGCTCATAGCTGATCTCAGGGTGAATGTCAACGCTGGAGGCGGATACATAGGATGTACACCTTTACATCTGGCAGCAATGGGAGGTCATCACGAGGTCCTCAAGATTCTTCTGGCACACAGCAGGATCAATGTTAATACAATGGATAAAAATGGAAGTACGGCTTTGCATATTTTAACAAAGGAATCCTGTAAACGACATGGAGTTGATAAAAGGTACCTGCATTGTATAATATCACTGATGGAGAAGTCGGACCTGAAAGTGAACAAACCTGATATGTATGGACACACAGCTCTTAGCCACGCCGTAAAAAACGGCAGTAAAGAAACAGTTCGGACCATCTTGCAGCATCATGGGAGACATCGTTTGAATCTGGATACATCAGGTGCTGATGAGATGAAAACTGTTCGTGAAACCATCTCCGCGCTTTTCCCAGAGTTTAAGACAATTCTGCCTCCACCTTTACTGGAAGACCTAAACTCGCCAAATCCTCAGACTCGGCTACTTGCGGCAATCCAGCATGGCTGTCTGGATATTTTTCATGATATCTTGCAAAAGACCTCAGTGAACATAGAATATTGGTACGATGAGCCATACTATTGCACTTGTTTGGAACTTGCCTGCACTCTAGAGGGAAGACATAGGTTTGTTCAGATCTTGGTCGATGCTGGTGCCAATGTGAACACAGTGAATCCGGTCTCAGACGTACCGCTACTCCATATGGCCGCCAAAAGAGGTAATATGGAACAATTGAACGTGCTGTTGAATACAGAGCGTATGGATCTGAATATCAAAGACTGTTGCCAGAGGACAGTACTACACTGCCTTGCACGTCTCAACGTTCCGAATCAAGAGGAAGTTCAGGGACTTCAGCAGACCTTGATGCTGATGTTAGAGGGCGATTTTTCAACCTGCAGGATGATCGATTTGGATGCGATGGACGAATGGGGCAACACGGCTCTGCACGTGGCGGCGCGGTACGGAAGCAGCGATGTGGTGGACATTTTGTTGAGGAACGGTGCGGATATCAATGTAATGGATGGTTCTGGGGAAACAGCACTGCACATTGCGGCCAGAGATGGGAATCAAGACACGGTAGTCGTGCTAATGAAACACGGAGCCGACTTGATGTTTACGAAGTTCAGAAACCCACCGTTGTCACAGATCGATAGGGTCACATTGAGAAGATTCTTTGACGAGTGTTTGGAGACAAATGACAAAACCCCGCAGCACCAGGACTTCAGACTGACTTTTAATTACAATTTTCTGGCACCGAAAAACAACTGTAGGGACAAGAAACAGGACGTTGAGATGCCTTTACTGTTGTATATGAGCCAAGATAAACGGTTACGCCACATGTTGAAGCACCCTGTGATCACCAGCTTTCTGTACCTCAAGTGGAATTATGCGCGTTCTTTCTTCTACATAAATCTTTTGTTCTACATTATTTTCCTGTGTTTCCTAACGACGCACGTAATTTTAACTGACTACTCTGAACGAAAAAGCTGTGATAAAAAAGAGAGTACATGTAAAGACAATCAGACGGCAGATGTTACGTATAATCTCTCTCGGAGCAATGTGATCCCTTGTACAGAGATCTGTACCAGTGTCTCAGAGTGCGTTAACAAAACAAGACCGAACGAACTAGAAAATGATCAAGTAAATTGGAATCCAGCAACAGAAATAGGAATCTTCGAGAATGCCACTGTCTATCCTGGCATAAATGGCGAAGAAAATGATACAACGCCAAGCAACGCATCAGCGATTGATAACTCCACCGACAACTCAGTGGGAACGGAATCTGCAGACAAAACAGGAGGACGTCTTCGGCCTCAGCCCGGAACTGGAACACAGTCAAAGAATGTTGAGGAAACAACTTTGGAACTGGGGATCAGATTGGGACTTACGGTTTTGGTTACCATTTTTGCACTGCGAGAGCTCATGCAATTTCTGTCTGTCACAAAGCAATACCTGCGGAGAACCAGTACCCTGTTACGCGTCGCTATTATCATTCTGACCGTCGTACTGTGCGTGAGGCAGTTTGACAGAGTGGTGAAACATCACTGTGCCTCAATCGCGGTTCTGCTCTCCTGGTTTGAGTTCCTCTTACGGATCGGTTGCATTCCCGACTGCTCCGTCCTGATGCAGATGCTGCAGACCGTGTCCCTCACGTTCGTCAAGTTCATGTCGTTTTACTCGCCTCTGATCATTGCGTTCAGCCTCTGCGTGTACACAATGTTGCGCAGATCGTGCGCCCAACTTTTCTATCAGAATGTTTGGATGACAATCATGAAATCAATGCTGATGTTGAACGGTGAATACGAAGCGTCCGCCATGGAATTTGATTTGCTTCCAGTGACAAGCCACGTGATCCTGGTACTCTTCATATTGCTGATAGGTGTTATTTTGCTGAACTTGTTGAGCGGACTGGCCGTAAGCGATACGCAGGCCATCAAGAACGACGCTGAAACACTGAGTCTGATTGCAAGGGTGCGTCTGATCTCCAACATCGAGAATCTGGTGTGTGGAGCTTTTCACAGCAAGTGGATATTTCCTAGATTTATCACAATTTTAACACCGAATTTGTGTTCGGTCTTCAGGTGTTTTCCAGATAAACAAGTACACGTCTTTCCGAACAGAACAAAGGGTAATATCTATTTGGACGAAAATGAACCAAGGATGAACACTGCCATGCCCAGGAACATCGTGAACGGTGCACTGAAGCAGATCTCCAAAAGAAATGCATCGCCGTCTAGGGGAAATGAAAATGTTCAAGGAACAGTTCTTCGAGGCTGGGGTGGTGAGAATGGGTTTCTGGTTTCGAAGATAATGAAGGATCTGTATGAACAGCAAGAAATGTTAACAGCCAAAGTAAGAGAACTGAAGGAATTGTACGATTATAAGATGGCCCGAGTGGAAAAGGAATTTAATATCGCTGTGGCTGGAGTCGTCAGCGAGGTCGGAGTGAAGTTCGACTTGCTAAGTGCAAGTCAGGAAAAGATTGGGAAGGAACTCGCTGACGAAAGGGCATATGCGCGCGGACTTCTGTGTGGGAGTCAGAACATCGTGCAGGAGGAAATGCTGAAACAGTCCAACCAGATACTTCAACTGGAACGAAAGTTCTCACTTTTGGAAGAAACAGTAAAACACACCGGGGACACCGTGGATCAGATATTTTCATTTTTAGTCTCACAGCAAAGGAAAACGTGAATTGTCTCTCGGCGATGTAACTAAGGCATTAATTTGACATCTAGGTGTTACTGTTGTGTCTAGTGATTATAATTAAGCATATTTTTGACCTTTTGTTTCAAATATATAGATGGTCAGGTCAAAACTTCGATTACGTGAACCCAAATAATTTTGAACGTGAAACTGATATCCTCCATCTAGTGACGAGCTTTAGAACTTGCGGAAATGTACCTGCACGACTCTATACGCCCTCAGGACCCATTTTTTAACGCAGGGACATACGTATTTACCTTTATATTTTACTTTCCCGTGATATTCACTTGCTATCTCTCAAAGTTTAACAAATTGTTATATTTTCATTCGTTGCCGGTACATTGTTGTACTTGAATACACATTTTTGTGATTTTAATTATCGACTGACAAATTCTAAATGCCGTGTTCTTTCAAGTATGCATATGTGTGCAGACAATATTACGAAAGATCTAATCAGGGACGGGGAGTTCATGAAAACAGCGTTAGCCGTGTTAGCCGTGCTAACATTTCGAAAACGTAAAATTAAAAAAGTTTTCTGTCTTACTTCGGTGGTTCAGTGGCACTCCATAGCACTGGAACACAGTAGAACCGATCAGACAATGTAGTAAAACTACGTAGGTCTGTGTTATGAAGGTACGCAACAATTGCAATGTATAATTTTGACATTATTGCAAAATATTGTATGTAATCAGAATATAAACCTACTCATAGAAAGTGTACAAACAAATGCACATACCTGTTAAAAGAATACATTTCATGCAACATTGTAAGTTTGTACACTGACATGGTTTGTAAATTAAATAATTAACTTCACAGTGTAAGGTCTTCCGCGAATGCTCAACCGATCTGTCTATATTTATGGAACCTTTATTTTCCGAAAACTCCGCTGGACCCTATCCTAAGCCACTTGAATCTCATCCACGCTTTCACACCCCATTTCTATCAGATTCATTTTAATATTATGCTCCCTTCCAAGTGGCCATTTCTCTTGAAGTGTTTCAACCAAACTTTTGTATACATTAATAAGTCACCATGCGTGCTACATGTCTCACCCATTCGTCGAAACGTCGAACGCACGTGGTGTTTAATTTTTTGAAACGCGGAAATACGTTACCTATGCAGCGTAGTAATTTTTATAATCTTTTTAGTTTAACCGGAATTCTTGTACAGGAAGGTAAAAAAGTCACTCTCTGCGTCCAACATCTTTTTTACCACTGTGTAGTTATTGTGTTAGAGGAATATAACTTTTATAAAGAACGTATGCAGCTGTTCAGCAAATAGTGCTGGGCCACATTTGTGTACACAACTGTTCATCAGGGTTGGAGTTAATGACGGTCTCGTTGCTAGGCTCATATAATCTTACGTGTGATGTAATTTGTGAAAGCCATTTTAAGCAAAAATTGATCTATCAAGGGGAGAACTTTGTTATTGAGAAGCTGAAATTAAATAGTACGTTGCGCCGTGTAATCTGATAGTTTCCCCACATTTCAGAGCTGTCATGATAATGGAGACAGTAAGCGCCTCTGAAACGTCGGTCATCTTCGTCATGAGAACCTTATGAAGTAGAATTTTGTTGGCCAGTGCCGGGCGTACAATGGACTAAATGTGAAAAACGCAAATGTTTTGTAAACTGTGGTTTCGTTCGTTATACAGCGTTAAATAATCATTATCGTAACTGCGTGGTGGTTAGAGCCTGATGGTCCCTTTTCTGTGTTAACACCCACCGTTAAATCAAATTGTTTGTCTGTTGTAACCAAGTGGCATGTATGTAAAGCAGAGTACAGTCATTGTCGTTTTCTGTTGGAAAATGCTTTCAAATGTCTCGCCTCCTTTTAAGTCTGGTAACAAGTTCCCTAACAAATAACTCATTTCTTTCAGGAAAACCATATATTCTTAGCAGAAATATTTATGAAACTGAGGTTATGATGCGCTGGGTAGACTAACCTTTGATTTATAACGTAGAACAATTTACATTGCTAACAGTTACATAATTTTGTCCGTATCTGTATCTCCCAACCCAGCCCCTAATTTTGCATGGCAGCTGATGGTCAGGGCTTCCTATATTTTGCTTTCATGGGTCATCCGCGTAATTGTATCACTCCTTGCAGAATGTGGCTTCACTGTAAACTGCATGTGTCAGTGTGGCCTGGCAAAGAGCGTGAGATGCACTGCACTCCATCCGGACACTGATGACGCAAGGTAATACTGATTTTCTTTTGAGTGGGTTATGTCGTAGCGGGAGTCTTGTGGATGGTTTCGGATGTTAATGTCGCCTCTATATTCAGGGATAAAATAAAAATTAGGCGTCGCCTCTGAACAGAGATTAGGCAAGATGTCCGAAATGTGTGGTACTCACTGTGATGAGGTTATGGTATTCTAGGCAGTGACGGCGTGTAATGTAGTAGGTGGCTGCCAACATTTGAATGTTTGACTTTTTCAATCATGTACCGCCATATGCGCTAGTTAGATGTCCCAAATATTAAAATTCACTTATTAATACACTCGGTAGATTATGTAGCACAGTGATTCTATTTTGGTTATTAGACGTGAAAGCAGAATTGTCTAACCCATTTTCCACTTACATCTGTTCGCCTTGGTCGTGCCAAAGAGTCCGACCGTTTCCGAGGCTTGGTATAATTTTTCGTAACAAGACAGTTTCTTACCCAAGCTGGAGGGCCACCCCTCGTCGGCTGTCCGCGACTGCTTATTCGATATATTCGCAGCTAACCTGGATAAGTGGAGGCTGTTCCTCCATCCGCAACCTGAGGACGCTCCTTGCCGTGGTGACAGAAACCCACCAAACATGGTTTGCGTGCACTTTATTAGAATTATACTCTGCCTTCTTCAGTAGCATTAGAAACGAGGTTCCTGGTTTTATTCAGTAAACAGTAGGTTCAAGGTTTCTTTATTTAAGAACCTCCTTCATATCTACCATTTTCCAAATCACCAAAGATCAATGTATACGGTTCGTGAAACAATATTTTTGCAAGTTGTTGTGTGTGGGTGTGCACTAGGGTAGAAGGCTGTAACTTGTTCTTTTTGGTTTTGATGCCGAGAAGGGAGGCGCCAAGGTTTCGAAGCAAAGCAGCATTGATCACCCTCGCAGGTTGCAACATAAGCGGTCCCAATACTTTCTGGCCTCGCAGACAGCGTTTTTCCTTGATACTGTTAGTTCTGGGGGCGTGTCTAACAAATCAGCTGTTGAGTGTGTCAGATCAGCAGATAACGCTCTTTTTTTTAGAGCAGACGTGGAGCTGTGCGATTTTATAGGCTACCACGCTGTAGTGATTATCTACGGATGCTGTGCGAAGGGAAGTTGAAGGTAACTAATGTTCTTTTATTGCTTGCTTGGTCGTGGTTTTCTTCTCCCAAATGGCGCAGAAGTGTTTCAAAGAGATCTCTCTACTTTCTTTCTTTCTTCCAGCGTGTTCTGAATGCCCTTTTCACAAGTTTCCATCTGCATGCGATGTTTGCATAGACTTAATCAAATTCACTAATTGAGGGATGTCTTACCCGTACCATATGTCATTTTCCGAGCCTTTTGAATCAGATAAATCTATATACGGGGGTCTACACTGGCAGTTTTACCTCAGGAAATACATAAATTGTACTGCGTCCCTCGTGAGTATTGAAGTACATAGATACAGCATTCCTAGCATGAGTGCCTAAATAAAAACACGGACACCGCATTCCAAGTAAAAATGGCACGAGAAACACAACATTCCTAGTCAGAGTGATTCGATAAGCTGCATTTCTTATTATTCAGTCTCTGCATAAACGCATATACACGCCACACATCATAGCTTAGTGCCCCGAGAAAAATGTGAAGGAAAACGTTTTTAGTTAGTTGTGTGTCTCCGGTTTAATAGTGATTCTACATTCTTTCCCACAAAATCAAGACACTACGAAGTAGTAACGGTCTGTGACAAAAACGAAATACATACACATGCAGAACGTACGTGTGTGTATGTATTTCTTCTAAATATAAGATGGCTGGCTACCTTCTGGGCTGTTGCGCCGTGTGACAATACAGAAAATGGCGATTTTGTATCCAGGTATTAGGACAGTGGAGGAGGTTTAAACCGTACTAGAATGCACCAATGTAGAGTATTAATGTAGTAACCGTGGATTGCATAGTGCTGTACTCTGATGGTAGAAGCTAGACGAGCAGCAGCTATTGTAGTAACCATGGACTGTTCAGTACTGCACTCTAATGACGTTCTCATGAACTGTTAAACTTTTGGTGGCTAATCAATAAAATCTCCAGCTTATGTAATGCAACTTCCGGTTGCTGGACTGCGGCTATGAAAAATTTGATGTTCAAAATGAAATTACTTTTACGCACATACGTCCTCCACATTACTAGTATCCGGATACAAGGGAGCCTTGTTCCGATCCAACATGATGGCGAACTTATGGAAGTGTTCTATATAAATAGCAGGAATAAAAAAACGAGTAATTAATTTTTGGATGACTTACTTAATGGAATACAAATAAATTGAAAGAAAGCATTTTTCGACATATTTATTACAAGAAGAATGATTCATTGAAAATGACAGGTCAACGAATTTCTCGTTTTTTTCCTCGAAATATTTGCACTAGGAATGTGATGTCTAAATATGGTGGTGGCACTCGTCGTGTGTTTTTAAATGTGGTATCATTAAAATAGGTTATGGTTGTAGTAACTGGTTCAAGATAATTTCCCAGTTTCGTGGTTATCAGAGAGGATTCATCTTGTTGAAACTATCGTATTCTATAATCGGATGTAATAAAATTCATATGATACGCATTTCCTTGACCCTAAATCCCAAATCTTGTTTTATGCTCGTCATGCTCTGAAAACCGAAGGGGAAATAAAAGTTAGAAAAACAACATTATAAATTTGTCGTCCCGTTGTTGCATATTTCATTTCCTAAACAGGATTTTTATTAAGTTTGATATTCTGAGATTTATGGTAAAAGTTGTTGAGAACATATATCGTTGATTTTCTCAAGAAAGGCTCGCCGTATTAGATATCTCATTGAGATCTACAACTTTTATTTGAAACATTTTATATGTGATACGTATATATTTAACGAAATACAAAGGAAGTTAATTTCTTGTGCGTGTGAGTTGTTTGTAGTGAGATTGGCCTTGTGGCTGTGGGTTTGTGTTTCAGTGACACCAAGGCCAGTTAGTCTAGGTATGCGAGGTCACATGCGAGTCTAAAAAATGAGTGTCCAAAGTAGAACACATTTTCATTCTTATTATTATCAGTAATGGTAAGGGACATTTTATACGTAGGTATATCTCAAGATATTCGACGCGCAAAACTAAAGGAGTATATAGGTCCTAATATATTTTGCATTAGCGGAAATAAATGTACATTCTCTTCATCATGACTTTGCGCCAATAGTACGTATATCATAATTTAATTAAGAGCAGATAATTATTTCTGATATCTGCATCACGCACGCAGAAAATATTCTCTTATCAGTGTGAAGACACGTGATTCAATTGGACTGTTTACTCGTGTAGCGAAAATGACCCAGTTGAAATTGTTGGAATACTCCCCAGTATCTGGTTGACAGGCAGGAGTTGTAGCCTACAGCTCGTGAACTCAATATTTGCTTGATTTCTCATTTCTGATCCGCAGATGGGCAAGAATGTGTTCATGACTATTTTAAGGGTTGTTTTCGTGTTGCCGGTTGTCAACGCTGCCAGACCACACATCATTTTCATTCTCGCTGACGATATGGTGAGTTCTGCTTTCATTAGTAAATGACCGTGGCTTCGTTTTGACGGATCTATCTGAAATATTTGCGTAGGATAACTGACGTTTAGTAGAGTGTTTCAGAATCACACGAATTTCAAAGTACGATCCAGACTCGTATTAATTGTAAAATTCACCAGTGCCTTGGAAGATGTCAATGTAGAATATTTACTTCTATTCTCTCTCTCTCTCTCTCTTTCTGTGTGTTTATTTGCCTGTTTCTCCATTTCTTCATTTCCTTTTCTCATTTCTTATCGCTCTCTTCCTTTTTTTCGTACTTCCTGGACGACGTGATCTCGCTTTCAACTTTAAATTCCCTGTCCAGGGCTGGAACGACTTTAGTTTCCACGGTTCAGACGAGATCCAGACGCCAAACATCGACGCACTGGCTTACAGCGGCGTCATCCTGAACCAGCACTACACGCAGCCCATCTGCACCCCAACCAGATCCGCGCTGATGACCGGCAGATATCCGTCCAATATTGGTATACAGTGCAAACCTGCCCTGTGATATTCAGGTTTAAAGTGAACGAATTCGCCCCAGGATCTCGTCTCGTGGCGAATAAACTGTAGTGAACTAATTGGCTTTATGAAAAGGTCCAAATATTTCCCTTCGACATGACTCGTTTTCTTTTCACAAAATAAACAGTTCTTAGGAACGAACGGATATGACGTCACACAGATTTCAATTATTTAGCGCAGAATAGTAATCGCTTCATGCATTAAACGGTGGCGAAGCAATGAATTAGCGATTGGCAAAGATGGTTTTGTACTATAAAACCTGTTATCGTCGCCTAGCTGTCAGGTCAGGATTTTTTAACTTGTCGTCTCCAGGAAGACGCTTCTGTTCCAGGGATGCAGGGCTCGCCGTTGAGTGCAGGCGAACCCCGGGCTCTGCCTCGGGGCAAAATCCTACCTCAGTACTTCAAAGACCTGGGCTACACGACTCGGATAGTCGGCAAGTGGCACCTTGGTTACTACAAGAAGGAGTTCACGCCCACACATCGTGGGTTCGACTCCTTTCTCGGGTATTTAAACGGATTTACAAGCTACTATGATCACATCAACCAAGAAAGTGTGAGTAAAATTCCCCCATTTTCTAATATGCAGTACTTATGTTAACGAGACTGAAAAATAATCATAATTCGAAGTAGGTTTCAACACGGAATTTTGCGGATGTGATTGTGAACAGGAAATTGGTCCATCCCGTCGGAAGCAGCGTTCTTGATCAGCAACGTTCTGTTACACACTTTAAAACGTGGTCGGGATGCGAATATTAAAATGTAAGCCATGAGAAACAGCTCTTGAAGATGTCGTCGTCACTTTGAAGAGATAAACGAAGTGATCAGGTTATTTTCTCTAGGCTCCTGGCGTCGTAATGGAGGGTCTGGATTTCCGCCGGAACTCGTCAGCAGCGTGGGATCTCTCTGGCCGGTACGCCACAGACATATTCACGGAAGAGGCGGCACGGATTATCCGGGAGCACAACCCCTCCATCCCCCTGTTCCTGTACTTGGCCCACCTTGCGAGCCACGCAGGCAACGCAGGGAAGTTGCTGGAGGCACCCCAGGAATCCGTTGACATGTTCAGCCACATCGTGGAACCGAACCGGAGGACATACGCCGGTGGGTGTAAAATAAGACCTGCTTATGACGGAATTCCAAGCGACATGAACATGTTCCCGGCTTAACACGGGTACTTCTAAATGAAGGAAGCTCGGAAAGTGCAATTCGTACCGGAATTCACAGGGATTCCCCTCCAATCACTTCCGCACGTAGATCTTCATCTTGCTGCTGTCCTGTCTTCGACAGAAACTGAATTTGAGGACGAATTTTAAGAAAACTCGCCCATTACCAAATTTAAAGAAAAGTCGTTTAGCTGTTCTCAACTTGTCACGCGCGGAAAGACGGACAGACAGACATGACGAAGCTAACAGGAACACTTTGTAACTTTCGGCTGTGAAACAGTCTAAAAGTTTTCGCTGTGAATATTCCTGTGCGTCTTGGTCGAAATCTGAACTAATGTTTCAGAATGTTTTATAATTTTTCTATCTTTATTCTTTTCTTTTTTTATTTCTTTCTTTCTATTTTACCTTTTCCTTCCCTTCCCTCTTTCTTCCTTCTTCTGTCAGTCACTTTATTTCTCTCTTTCACTTTGGGGTCTTGTGTATTAC
This sequence comes from Zootermopsis nevadensis, assembly GCF_977971745.1. Taxonomy (NCBI): domain Eukaryota; kingdom Metazoa; phylum Arthropoda; class Insecta; order Blattodea; family Termopsidae; genus Zootermopsis; species Zootermopsis nevadensis. The sequence continues at coordinate 17,624,796 of NW_028259156.1, forward strand.
GCACTTACGATACAATTCGATGAAATGTGCCTCGGACCCAGTGTTCGGCGCAACACAAAAGTTGCCTCACCAAAAAGTTCGTACGAAACCGAACATGGCCATAAATATACATCGTACATCGACATAAGAATGCAGTAACCATGTGAAAAACTGTAGATGATGAAAAATGAGAGTTTAATTTTCGTAACTTCTGGTGGGAACACGCAGTTTCGCGGCACGTCCGAAAAATTCCCATAGCCTCCGTCTTCGGTGTTTTTCAGCGATGGTTTCGAAGCTCGACGAGTCAGTGGGCAGAATTGTGGGGGCGCTGTGGACCAAAGGGATGCTGGAGAATTCCATTATAGTCTTCACGTCAGACAACGGAGCGCCGTCGGTGGATGTGGTCGGGTACCAGAACTGGGGGTCGAATTACCCTCTGAGAGGGGTGAGTGTGCCTCGTATTGGCCCCATTATTCTTCATGTTATACCGCCCACTGAAATTATAGGGCAGTACCGCGTAGTGGATTTAAATAGAAATCTCCATCTGCTTTCTTTTCAAGCCATTCGTCTGTTTCTGACTTTTTCTATTTAATTCGTCCTTCAATTTACTTTGTCTGTTTTTCTTTCTTCCTTCCTTCGTTCTCTCTCCCTCTTTCTTGCCCTCTTTTATTATTTCGTCTTTTCCAGCTTTCACCTTTTGTATTGCTCCCTGTTTCTCCTGGATTTTCCACTATAATTTTTGATTTACCTTGCAACTAAATGTCCTGCTTGTTATTAGATTGATTTGTCATTTTTTTTGGCGGTAATTATTTTCCATACAAAAACGTACATCTGCTGTCCGCGATTTTAAATCCTCGCAAAAATTAAGATTACCTGCAGCTTTATCTCTGCTTCTCTTATAGGCTTATACGGGGTGTTTGAAACGCTTATATGCAGTAAGAAACAAAAGATTTTCATTCCCTTTTCGTGTTCCTTTTCACACAACTCCGCTTTGCATAAAACGTCATGTCAACAGTAAATAGACATATTTCCCTACTACCAACCTAGACAACAAAATAAGTGCGTCGCGTATTATCTGCGTGTTGTAGACATTCAAGTGCGTGTCGGATACAGATTCTTTGAACACTCTGTATGGCGTGGGTTTAGACACAGGGACAACTTTAGCTTTTATTCCCTTATATAGCCCTGTTAATGTAACGAAACAGAACGATTCATAAATCCTTTCTAATCGCAGCTGAAGACGACTCAGTGGGAGGGCGGCATTAGAACCCCGGCCGTGGTCTGGAGCCCCGTCTTGGGGCGCCGAGTGTCTGATCAGCTGATGCACGTCACTGACTGGTTGCCCACGCTCATCTCAGCAGCCGGGGGGACTCTGCAAGGCGTTCCTCTAGATGGAGTGGACCAGTGGAGCGCCCTGTTAGAAGATACGGTTTCGCCGAGAACTGAGGTGCTTCTTCAGTACGACGAGGTGAAGGGCTTGTACGCGGCGAGGAGGGAAGACTGGAAGATAACAAATGGTATGACGTAGTTCACATGTTGGCAAACAAGAAGGGTTCCGAAGAGCCCGGTTCCACTTCAGTTCCCTCCCTTGTTTCAGTAATCTTTCAGCTAATATTCTTCGCGTTTATTATCAGTAAAATTGTGCTGTATGCCAACGTTTCGGGGTGACGTACTGCCTCCATCATCAAGGCCGAAGGCAGATAATGTAGTTTTAACAAAGCCTTTCTTATGAACCCCGTTTTGAAATCTGTATTAATTGCATTCTAGCGATAAAACTTCGTTTACCAGGTTCGAACTATGGTGGTGAAGCAGATGATTACTATGGCCACAGCGGGACAGACTTCGCTAATCCACCCTACAACCTAACAGCTGTGGCGCACAGCGTTGCCGGGGAAGCAATAGCTAGCCTCCTACCCTCTGCCATCCCCGACGAGGAAGAAATGCTGCTAATGAGGGCTGAATCTACCGTGACCTGCGCACTACAAGCCGATCGAACGCCTTGTAAGCCGTCGACAACCCCGAACCCTTGCCTCTTTGACGTGGCTGTGGACCCTTGTGAGACGAATAATTTAGCTCTTAGACACCCGGAAGTGCTGCAGGAGATGCTGGATTTGGTGTCTAAATATAAAGCTACTTTGATTCATCAACTGAACAAGCCTGTAGATGTGAACGGTTCAGACCCGAGGAAATTCAACAATACGTGGAGTCCGTGGGTTGATTCATAAGACTCCAACATTTGAATTAAGTTTCCTTCAGCCTGTAACCACTTGCCAGGTAATGATATGACTTGGGACCTGAAAACAATACATTCTTTGTAATTTAATAAAATATTCGTTAATTCTGTTGAATATCTGTGACGGTTATGTTTGAAACTTTGGCATGAGAATCTTTTTCCTCTCCAGTTCTGTCTGAAACACAGGACAGACACGACTCGTCATTATATGCACTTCCTGCGAAGGCCACCTCAGACAACGGTCCAGAATAACCGCGAAGTCAAGTGATTGATTGTCTCGGAAGAAACAGTTAAGCGATTTACGTAAATGTGTTCCGCCACCTACAAGCGTTGCGTTCTGCACAAACAATTTATTTGTGTATGCCTGGAATACGTCTGTATGAATTTCCGTGTTCGTAGGAAATAAAAATCGTTCGCAAAGTACACACGACTGGAGGCCGCCAGCCAAATGACCTCTACGCTCAACATTGCTAATTAAAAAGAATTACAAGGCAAATGAGACCATGGGATAGCATTCCTAACTCTGGGCTCAGTGTGCAGTTCGGCATTAAAGTGTTTAATAAAATTAGTGAAACCATTAACGACAGATTGTCAAGTTCATTAGGACATCTTGGGCGCTGAGCCGTGACTATGTACGAACTGCCCTACGTAATTTCGTTGTCCTGTCGACCAATAACCATCAAGGATTTCACCGTTTTGTGCTAGTATCAAGAGTTAACTCCAAAATCCAGAAGAAAGGTGAAGTTACAAATCAATAATGGGTCAATCACAGAATTTCTAACCGCATATTTAAATTGTGAAACAATGTTGAACGGATGGGGAAGAATCTCCTCGGAAAGAGAGTTATGCATTCTCAGGAGATTACAAGATTGGAAAGGTGTTCTCTTTGAAACTTTCTGACATTTAAAAGGTGTTTTCTCACTCAGAATTACATACGTCATAATTGAATTATGTGATTTCAGGTTAGTGGCGCGTAAACATTTATTCTCGCACTCATGTGAAGCCAAGTCATTGTTGCTCAAGAACTGATTTTCATTTACAATTACTCAGCAAGCATAAATGTTTTCTCGAGTTGCATCGCGGACGGCATTGTTTTAGCCCCAAAAATAATTTAATAAATTTGACTCAACTGTACAAAGGTTGGGCTACTCGGTAAAATTAACGAGCCATCTGAGTACTCCCACACAGGCCAAGACTTCAGAGATTAGATCTAGATAAATTATTGGCCGCTGTAACATTTGTATTGATGAAGTTTGGAGGCCTTCGGCAATCAAAAGACTAAATTGCTAAATATCTCTCGTGGTGAGTTGAGGAAATGAAGTTTCTGTCTTTTCTATCTGTTGTTGTGTGTTCCATTTTGAAAATGTGGACTAGTATCCAGTTATTATATGCACCGAGGAGGTATGAACGTTGATAAATAGTCTTGGAACATAATTTTCTCATACATTTGGAATCGATTAGCCGGAAACCAAGCCAGCCAATCACAGTGCAGCACTACTGACGTCGACAATTGAATGCCAAAACTACCGTTAGAGGGCAGTGACGTCGTGTAGGTTGGCTGAAACGCAGTTTTACTTTTACTAGACAATATGGCATTGCAACCACGAGGTGAGTCGTCGTTATCATGTAATTTTGTATGGACGGGTAACTTATAAGTAACAGCACTTTAGGTATTGCATTGCAAGTTGAAAAAAATTTCTCTAGAAATATTAAGTGATGATGGAAATACGTAATTAGAATTTCAATATGGTGGCCATTCTGGTACTTTGGGTATTCTAATAAAATTTCAAAAAGAATGAAATATAAGTAATTTAGAAACAAAGTTATAATACGAACATTGCTTTTGTTTAAGGTTACCTGTATCGGCAGGCTGTTTTGGATCAAACTCGATACATTATTAAATTAACTTGCGTATAACTACGACAAAATTTGTAACCGTGGAGATAAGATGCCAGTATAGGATTATACCTGTGTAACGAAATACATTTTTAATGCTAATATCTAATGGACTATAATGATGTTTGTGTTAATTTGTATTTATTGTGTCCACTAGATTGTATGGAGCATCACCTACACTTCTCCTGTACATCTCCATCATCATGTTCCCAGAGGCAGTACTTGGGAGAAACGTTGGTTTCATGGGTGCGGAGTTTTGCCTCTGCCCCACATGAAATAAGGAACTGAAGTAACAAAGTATTGGACAAATACTTAACCCTTCGCAGTCTCTGTCGGACTGAGTCCGACATTTAAATATCTGAGTTCTGGTCCGATGTGGGACTGAGTCCACCACGTATTTTACGAATTCTTTACGTGGTATGGAGTCAAACAGTGTCAGCATATCACTCAAGCCTTCTTCTTTGCACTAGTTCTATCCTAGTTTTCCTGGTAAGACTATGTACCTTATAACAGTGAATGGCGGCAGGAGAAAAAAGTCATTTTATTCTGACACATGTCCAAAGAAGCCAGGACTCCACATCAGTTGTTTTGCCATACATCATATAGTGAAGGAATACCATCGGGTGTGTAGCTGTCATATTTACTTAGAATAGAAGTATTTTATATCTGATAAAGTTATAAAACAAATATCTCATCTTCCTAAGAGGAAATTATATTTGTTTAATTATTTTTGACGCATAGAGAAATCCACCACTGATGTGCATATTATTTCGTCTTATCAAGCATTCTTTGTGTGTAGTGATTTTATCATTTACACTTCGCGTTCTGTTTCACTTTCCTGGTGTTGATCTTTGTCTTGAATTTTCGAACACAATCAGCGCGAAAGGAAGCACAGCTCTGAGAATATGAAATCCAATGCTTATACATCGTATATCTGCATGCAATGAGAGATGTTTAGACATCGCCCAAATCATATCTACCGACTTGGACTCACTGCATTCTCTACCGAAAGACAGGAAGCAGAAAGGCACCACTTATTAAACATTTTACTAGCGACAGTAGTACAGTCCATGAAAAATATTTCACATGGTCATTATTCAAACAAGAGGAACTGAGATCCTCTCAGTACATATTTTTACCATATTTATTAAAGTGTCTTCTGTTTTATGCAAGTTAAAAAGAAAATCAAAACAGTAGTTGAATGTGTACAGCTTGGTGGCATTTAAATGGACTAGCAGAGAGCCGTAGTGGTATTTAAGATGGACTGCAAAGGGTTTAGTTCGATAATATTTTACTTTGAAGAAAACTATTTTAAACAATTTTGATCCCTTTTGACCATTCTCATGGAACAAGTTTACTGTATGGTAATTAGGAGCATTTGCCTTTTTTTCATGCATCCACTTGATCTCGTGTACTAAAAATATAACAAACCTATTGTATTGCTTTAATTTCACTTCAGGACCTGGGTTATAATTTGGAGGTGCATGGACTTAAAAAGAAGAAATGTAGCTGTTCAAATAGAGAACATCCTAATGATGGAGGCAGCAGTGGCCTCTGAAATGTTAGTAAACTTGTACCAGGCTACAAATTGCACATCACTACAACCCAGAAACCAGCCATCTTTCTACTCACTACCATGAGAACAAATTGTGAATGTAAGTTTTGGGTGCCCTTTTAGTACTATGGCATTGTTCCTCTTGCAGAGCAATTATAGGCTCATGTCTGGATTAATTGCTGAGCTCAAAGATAGGCAGAAATTCTGAAGTGTGCAAGTCTGTAGGAAGATGCTATAGTTCTTATATTAGAAAAAAACACCTCAGCATTTGAAATTAATATATTTCAAGTAAAAGTTAACATATTTCTGTGAGACTTAGCACTGAATACCACAGTCCTTACCATATCTGCACATCTCCATCTTACATTTTTGAACTTTTCTATTTTAATTTCTATATTTTCCTGTGCTAATTTTACTTATTTTCAGTTTGCAATTTCCTAATCTCGTTTTCCCATTTGCTCTTCAGGACAAACGGATGCAATTGGGAAATACGTCATGTGGGACGAGTTTCGTGGTATTTGGTTTCTCGGCATCAAAGTAGCAGTTCTGTTGGCTATGCAGATCAAAGTGGAGGAAAAGATGGAAGGAATGATAGATCATATGACACATGAAGAAGGTAGGATGATGATGGGAATTGCTGGAGAAATAAAACTTCAGCATTTGCATTTCAGGAAATGTGACATTTATATCTTGAAGCATAACCAAAGCTGGATATTGTCAAGATAGCCATCTAATGGCAACATTATCCAACACAAGGATAAAGTTTGAAATATGAGGGTCGCTCATTAAATAATGCCCCACATTTTTTTTCTCAGCCAATAATGAAGATAGAAAAGTGTACTTTTACATGCTTGAGATTTGATGTTTCCCACGTTCGTGTACGGAGTTTCAAATTATTCCAACCGATGGCGGAGCTGTAGTGAACTTAAAATGGCGTCTGTGAACGACTCTCGTTACAAGCAACGAGTTGTAATTGAATTCTTTGTTGCTGAAAAAGAAACTGTGGTGAACATTCATAAACGTTTGTGTGCTGTGTATGGAAGCTGTGCAGTCGATAGGAGCACCATTGGTCGCTGCGCTAAGAGAGTTAAAGCTTCAGGAAGTGAAGAAACCGAGCTCCGTGATCTGCTGCGCTCTGGACGTCCTGCCACAGCCACCACTCCAGACATGTTGAACCGCGCGGATGCCATTATTCGTGAGGATCGGCGCATCACAACTCGACAATTGGCCCAACAGCTTTTAGTCAGCATTGGAAGTGTGATTGCAATTATCCGGGCTCTCGCATATTCGAAGGTGTGCGCAAGATGGGTTCCACGAAGTCTCACAGCAGACCACAGGATTCAAAGGAAAACAGTTTCTTCTGAATTGTTGGAGCATTTTGATGCTGAGGGAGAGGTCTTTCTGTCCCGGATCATTACAAGTCACAAAACCTGGAAACACCTCTTTGAGCCAGAGACAAAAAGGCAGTCAATGGAGTGGCATCATCCTCAATCACCGAGAAAGAAGAAATTCAAGACAACTCCCTCTGCCGGAAAAGTCATGATGACTGTCTTTTGGGACAGTGATGGGGTCATTCTTGTGGATGTGATGCCAAGAGGTGCGACCATCAATTCAGACGCGTACATCAGGACCCTGAAAACCCTCCAGAAGCGTTTCCGACGAGTTCGGCCTCACAAGCATCCTGCAGAAATTTTGCTCCTGCATGACAATGCACGCCCTCACACAAGTCTGAGAACCCAGGAAGAAATCACCAAATTGGGTTGGACGGTGCTGCCCCATCGACCCTCCGACTTCCATCCCTTTGGGCCACTGAAAGATGCTATCCGCGGAACAAGGTTTGAAATAACGAGAGCGTGATTCAAGCAGTGAGGACATGGCTATGTGCACAGGACAAGAGCTGGTACCGGCAAGGCATGCACTTTTTCCACGCTGGCGTAAAACCGTACAAGTTGATGGGGACTATGTGGAAAAATAGTATGTGTAAAGGAAACATTGATTTATATTGTCACTAAATTTGAGCCATCTTGAATAAATATATTCTGAGGAAAAAATTTGGGGCATTATTTAATGAGTGACCCTCGTAAAATATACAGGAAACAAATTTAGGGCACTTGTGGAACATCTAGTGGGTTAGGTTAGGTCAAAGTTAAAATGCATACTTCTGATGATGATTCCTTAACATTATCCATGCCACCTAGCAAATACCAAGAATCACTAGTTAATATTGACATAGATGGTTAGTATCTGCACCCCACAGAACCCATGAAATGGAGTAGGACAACTCGCACAACAGTTCATCATACCAGTTGCAGAACATTTCCCAAGAATGGAATAAATCACATTGTTAACAATTGCTTGTCAGTTTTACATGAAGTTAAAGTTTGCTGCAATTTCAGCGCACTCAAAAATTTGTTACTAAAACGATACAAGTATCATATTAGGTAATTACCATATGAGCAAAATTACATGCACTTATATTGCAGCCAGACATAAATACACAGAATTTACAGATACATAGTTACATTCGATATTTCTAAAGAAAAGGCCTTAGCAAGATAGAATTTTCCTGCTGCGTAACTTGTTATTGAGTGAAGTCTGTATCTGACTTATTTAGTGGTTAGGTCTCTTCTTTAGAAGGCTGTTCAATAACCAAAATAACATTACAGGTAGCCCTTGATTTACGCTGGGGATGTGTTCCTGGACGAACCGGCGTAAATTGAAACTCTTTTTATAATGTAAATCAATGGGAAGTCAATGACATGCGTTCCCAGCACCCAAACTTTGACGAGTAATATTATGGCATTACATTTAAAGCCCTGAAATAATGTAAATAAAATAAAGGGAATTTAAAAAATATATTTTATACACTTAACAATCGGCAATTCGTTGGTCCCCGCCATTGACTGCGATTCTTTCATGTGATTGATGTGTAGTCATCTCTGCCGTTATGCGATAGTTGCATTCATGTAAGACGCCGACCTATAGAAAATCGCGTAGTAAAAATAACCCCGGTACCTCCTCAGAGATTAAATTAATCCTTTGAAAGTTGCTGGTATTATAATATCATGCATGTTACAACTGTGAAGTGCAAGAACTCAACTGAAATGAGATATTCTTTTAAAAGACCTTGTACTTTTCCAATGATCACATAATGTACTGTATTACATTTTTTGGAATAATGTTTTTAAAGGAAAAATTATTTAATTTTGAAGGTAACTCCATTATACAGTTTAAAGTGTGATATGGTAATTTTGAAGTAGACTTGTCATACAGATTTTTTGGTAAATTTCATTACAAAACATGGATCATAATTTTTTCAGGTGAACTTGTCTGGTTCTCTGGAAATTTGGCCCTGGTGGTCAAATTGTATACAGTAGGGCCCCGCTTTTCAATTGCGTGCATATGCCCCACGCGCTCAATAGCTGAGTCAGAAGTGTGTCCGGAGCCATTTTCTCGTCGCTCATTCAGTCTGTTTACAGCTACTACTGATATTCATTTTACTTTCATATCGTTCTTTAGGCCTTTTGTGCACTTACTATATTATAGTATAAACATCTTATTAGGCTTTGATATGCAATTGCAATTGAAAAAAGGAAGAAGAAAAAAACGCTTTTCGGTGGGGGTCTGGTCCTTAACGTGCCGTATATGCGGTGCCCTACTGTACTGTATTCAGTGGGCAAGGAATAACCCATCTCCTCAGCACTCTCCCCTTTTATTTGGGAGATACATCATAAATATACTTATCACATGTTGTAGCTGTATCTGATGAAGTATAACGGTGTATTAAGTGGTACATTGGAATCTGATATGCTTTTGTCTGCAGGCCCTAAGATTGCTGGTTCCTCTGTAAGCAGTAGACGTGTTATTGAGGTGCAGACCCTCCAGTGAAGGATCTGTGGGAGGTCTGCAGTTGCCTACTACTACTGAGGATCTTACCAAGGTAAATCCAAAAGCTCCAAAAGAAAGGTAACAGGTCACTGCAGGTTCTGATTTTTTTTATGTGGGCTACAAGCGTCAGGATGAAGATTTCTGTCTTCTGGGTTGTTGCACTGTGTAGTCTGGTCGATGTTAACCAACATTTCAGAGGTATACTGCCTCCGTCATCAGGGCGATGAATCATCACAGTATGACCTCTGAAATGTTGGTTAACATCGACCAGACTACACAGTGCAACAACCCAGAAGACAGAAATCTTCATACTCACCGCTGTGAAAACCTCAAATCTTACAAGCCTTAGGATCTACGTGTTAATTGCTAACAAAAAGAATTCAATGTACCACCAATGAAGTAGATAAATTAACTCTTTTAATTAGCTATAAGCAGTGACAAGACATGTGCACAATTATGTCATACAAAATAACATTCAGATGTAAAACAACAAATGAGCTATACATTGACTTCCTGTTTCTGATTTGGCTTCTTCTGTGTCTTGTAGTTTTGGACCACTCACCAACAGCTTTTGTAGGATAAAATTGCGTCATTGCCTTTCATTATCTCAGCATTTTGATCCAAAATAGGCCATTGGGAAAGGAGAGACATTCATCTCACAAGTGCATGCCAAGTAAATTTCCTTGGGCCCTTTGTCTCTTAATTTCCTCTTCTGTGCCAGTTAGGGCTAGCCTATTGAGAAGACTTCTGCCACTAATCTGTACCAAATATTTGTATTCCTTCTTTCTAATGCAGTTGTACAGAAATCTGCTTCATCTCCCAGCTGTTGACACATTAAAACTGCAAGAAAGAAAAACATTTGTTATAGGTGATAAATGCGTGTGTGAATCATTTGTCAAGTCTGCATCTTCTGTTTGCCACACAAAGCAAACCTTGATCCATCTGTCACTTATTCCATGGAGCTAGGTCCTTGAGAAGCCACCAATAGTCGGTCACTCAGCAACTCCAAAAATTTCCAACATTTCACAGAACCCAAAGATTTATTACCGTGTAGGATTTGACATTTTCATGCTGGTGAGTCTGAAGATGGCTGTCTTCTGGGTTGTTAGTAGAATTGTACTAACGTTCAGAGGTCCCTGCTGCCCTTGTCATCAGAGTGATGAGTAAGGCACACATTTGGAAGTCAATGAAGAGCCTTGGCATAACCAGTGCTGACTGGAGACAGAAATGTGAGGGCCTGGGAACTAACAGGAGCAGGGCATGCCACACCTTGGCCAGCAGGAAGGAAAGGGGCACGAGACGGAGAGGTCTGAGAAAGCGGCACCAGCGCCACATCCGGCTGGACCAGCTGGATAAATCCGCTGTGGCCGAAACATCCCATACAGCATTGCCAGTCTTGCCCAGGCCAATAAGCCACTACCCTGCCCTTTTCAGGGCACATCACATCGACTCACCTCTCATATGTCAGTTGATCCTATGGCAGGAACCTGAGGAGCCCCTTATGAGAGCCCCACGTCCCTCACCTTTCTTGTGGACAAGGTGTCGCATGTCCCCAGCTCCTATTCGTTCCCAATCCCCACTGCCAGTCTCCTATAACTAAGTTTTTCCATTACCCTGACGATGGAGAGGATTTCTGAAGCATTGGCAAACTTCAACCAGACTACAGGAGCTACAACGCAGAAGAGAGCTATCTTCAGACTCACCACAGTGAAAACCACAAATTGTACTTGGTGCACACTTGGCTACCCTGCTAGCGCTACTCGATATATATAAAAATGTTTATCTATTACCCTCTACCCTAAGTCATCCACGTGTTCATTCCTACTACAATAGTAATATTTCCATCAGAAGTACAACCACAGCCCGCTACAGACTGTACTGCATCGAAGATGAAAATGCTATTTATATATTTCTTTTTCTAGGACTGCCATACCTGATACTGGAGAAGAAACTCGGTGTCATCTGTGCAGGGAGAAGTTCTGCGTTACGCACTACACGGACGGTCTCGAGTTCCGACCACCATCTCCATCACTCGGGCTGCATTAGCGAGTTTCTCTGAAGCCAACATTAGCATCATCGTCAAGTGGAAACCTCCAGAACACTTATTACATGCTGTATAATTATGTTAATGTTGGTACCATTGTCTGTAATCCATTGTATTAGTTGCTCGCGAGTACAGTGTTTTTGAATGTTCTCCCCTTTTACCTGGCGACGGAAATAGTTTCCAAAACAATAATAATAATAATGTCTGTTGTAATACCAGTCATATACATTGAGAGTGCAGTGATGGAAACATGATGCCTTGTAGTTGTATGCTTACGAAATAATAAAGAATATATAGAATGATACAGAATATGAAGTGTTGTTGATGAACCACCTGAAGTACTTCCTTCATCCCTCTGAAGTATAGCTGTGGCAAGTAGAGTAGGACTAGTAGCTGGGGGAGAGGACGATACTCACAATTCATCAGGAAGTTCCGAATGTTTACTACCAGTTGTGGCCTCAGTAGCCAAGAGAGCTAAGGCATGGACTGCTGAGAGCTGAAGCTCAGGGCTTCTATCGGGAAGATCGGCAGTTCAAAACCTATGGGATCCAAGAAAAATTTTAAAGTCCAAGAACAACTTTGCAATATATCAGGAAGTTCCGAAATTATATCTCTTAAGAAACAGCGGCGGCCTAGGGGATAAGACAGCAGACTACAAGACAGCAGACTACTACCATCCTGAAGATCAGCAGTTCAAAACCAACCTCTACCACAACAATTGAAAAAAAATATTTTTTTTGCTGCCACACCCATGATTTTTACTAGCACACCCACAATTTTCATTCTCCACCAGGTATTTTTACTAGCCTGCTAATAATTTTAATATAAAATATTTTATTAGCACAGCAGGAATTTTATTTACAAAATTTTTATTAGCACAGCAAGAAATATTAGTTCCCAGAACTGCCACCAGGTGGCACTATTTTTATTAGCGAGCTATTATTTTATTTATAAAATTTTTATTAGCACAGCAGCAATTTCTAGTTCCTGAAACCACCACCAGATGGCAATACTATCCATAAATATATTAGTAACACCAAATAGTTCCAATGGTTGCCGCTAGATGGTAAAACGCATCTCAAGAACAGCAATTCTCAATTCGCTGAACTGCTATCAGATGGCGGTATCATTTATAAGGCACTAGGTATACAAAACAACAAATTTTATAAAAAAGAATTTTATTAGCACAGCCGGAACTTTCAGTCCACAGAAACTCCACCAGATGGCAACACTACTTACAATCACGAACTCATAGAAGTTCTAACAGTTGCTGCTGCTAGATGGTACTAAAAACAGCATTTTCCTAGCACAGGAATTTACAGTTCCCAGGGACGCCGCCAGTTGGCAATACTATTCACAAGACCGGGATACTTTTTAACTAGTTCCTATTGGCAATATTGAGATGGAAACAAATACATTAACATGAACTCGTAACAAATTATGACAACTTAATAGTTCCGAAAAACACCGCAATACAGCGTTACTAGCAAAACAGGACCGCCTAATTCCCAATACCCCGAAATGTGGGAATACTACATAATGAATCAAAAAATTAATTTAACCTAGAAACAAAAGATGGAGAGAATTACTCCCCGACATTAAAGCAGATATTCAAAGAAATACGACTAACCATTGTTATTAAGTTAAATTCGAAACGCATTACTGGACAAACAATTGTTCCCACAAACTCAAAGTAAATATTTTTTTGTAGAAAAATACTATTCTGATACTTGGAATTTTGGCATCTGTAGCAATATTCATTTTAACAAGAAACCAATACAGCTTGCAAAATATTTACATTTGGGGGATGAAAAGAAAATATACACCCTGAAGACTGTGGAAGTTGGGTGAGGATGTGGGTTGGATTTATAACTTTTATTGAGAGCTGTGTATATAGAACAATGTGGTATTCTTACAGCAGCGTACACTGGCCTCCAAATAAGAATTTCACATACCACAATAGTGATTTTTACATCTCTAATACTACAAAGACAATTACCATCATTAATTACACAACAGCAACACAATGTGGAAATACAAAACAATTAAGCGACGACTTAGTTGGCTGTTTTCTGTAACTTTTGTAGCCACTTCGCAAATATTGGAACATTCTTATTTTCTTTTTGTTAGCATTCCTGTTATTTGATGTAGCACCTCAAACACATTTAAAATCTTGAGGCCGGATGGCAACTGCATTACCCACGTGCTTCAACAGCCAGTAACTCATCATATATTTCATTGTCATACAATTCTTACTTTTAACAGGGATAACTACTTTATTAAACTGCATTAACAAGCTAAACTTTGTACTGGTGAAGACTTGTTTTTTTCTCCACAGTTTTGAATTCTGAAATAGTATTTAGACAATTTTTATCTTCAATGGGTTAATGTCCTAAAATTTGTCCCTTTATTTCCATGTTGGCAAATGTTTTGGTACAATTATACCATCCTCAGGCCAACCTTTACGTGTTATTCAAAACAGAAGTCAAAAGAGAATTAATTAAGAGGTACCTAGGGTTATTACTGAAATAGATGTTACACAGTGGTATAATTACAAGTAATGTAAGTTTAAAATAAAGTCAAATGGGACCTGTTACATGGAATTCCTACAATCACGAGAAATGTGTTTCGGTTACATAGCGTAGGTTGAGATCATTTATATGCATATTTCACATAAAATGCCCTAGTTAATTAATATTCAGTGCACATTAAAATACACTGTATGTAAATTTTTAGCCAGTTCGTTTTTTCTTCAAATAATTTGGTAAGAACAGAAAGAGACCCAATTTTCTGAGCACTATGAAAATCTGAAACATTAAATGTCATTGCACTGTAACCTATATCTTCTAGTTTAGTGTATGTTACATACTTTTTACCAAATTAAAAATAAGATTTAATGCTGTTGCATACTTCCACTAATTATGATGAAAACTTTGAAAGGGGCAAGGCAATAACTGCACAAATTATAAAACTTTGTAAGTCGCTTCTCTTAAAACTTATGAATTGTCAGTCAGAACCTTGACATTCCAAGCCCACAACCACCCATACACAGTGCAACATTCCAGAAGGCAGCCATCATGCCATTCACAGAACCCAGAAATCAAAAAGGACCACCTTTGCACAGGTGGATATAGGGGTTTTATCTTCCACAAGTTCCTTACACATACAATAGCCAACCATATTCAATAAACAAATTCTAATGTTCAACAGACAAAATACCTCACAATAAGCCCCATTTCAGTTAACAGTAATACAGGTGAAGTTGTTGTGGGTCATTAATTAAGCAGAGCAAGCGTTGTGTCTGAAAGTGTCTTCACACGTTCTTAACCTTGGCACAAGATGGAGGTGAGTACCTTCAAGCCCTGTAGCTTTACACCAGAGGAAAAAACCCTAGAATCCACTGAAAATGTTGGTTTGCCTCACAGCCACTTATGATGTTGCAGAGAAGAGAGAAATCCTGTCCCCCTGGGACTCAAATAGCAGTCAGCGTCAGTACCCTAGTCACTATAATGGCTGAGCTATCCTGGATCATGCAGATAATCTTCAAAACCAAAATAAAATTTATTCTTGCATCATACAATGAAACTTGTCTGTGAAGTATCTGCCTGTTAGGATAATTCTAAGTTCACTCAAGAAGAACTTTAAGTTGGTACTGTAGAATTTTGATCATGATAAGGTTTGCAGGAGGAAGAACTCCAGGCTGAGTTAATTATTGCCCCAGATCCAAAATCAAAACCTATCTAACGATTCACCTGAACACCTCACACTGCACAAATCCTTTCCATGTACTCCCTCCATTTGGTTTGGTATTCTTGTGGCTCCTTACATCAACTCTGAATCAATTTCCTGTGACATATTATGAAATTCAAAACATCTGCTGTATATCCACTCGGAAACTACAATCACCATAGTTCTTAAGTTACTTTTCCTCTGTCAAGAATCTGCATCATTACTGGAGTCCACCACTCTACATAACCCTTGTCTGACCAGAGACTCCTACGAATCAATTTCCTCGCATATATACCTCTTGAAGTCCATTCCGTTTTCTCGTTTCCCTTTCTTCTTTGTCATGGCACTTTTCAATCGGAGTGCTCCTGCTTCTGTACCTTCAGCTCCCAGTGTGTCCTCACTGTTCAGAATATATTGCAGCAGATCCTCTTCAGTAAATCTACTCCGACAGAGAACACATCTGAATCTCTTAATCCGCTTCATCAGCCTATAGGAATTTCATATGGACAATCTTTCGTAAGCCGTGTCCGGCATTAGCACACCTACAGGAAAATATGCAGAAAACAACTTTCTCGCATCTCAAAATTCCATCTTTTCCCCATTTGTTTTAATCACGCTGTTTCCTTCCTAATACTTCCAACTCTTATCAATCTTCTCAACTCTACACAAACTGTACTTCAATTGGATCTGCTGTCTTCATTCATTTCACTCTACACAGGACAGAATTTGTCAGCGCAGCTTTCAAGTTCCTCTTCATACTTTCTATCCACACCTCTCCCCACTTCCTTCAGATTAACACGACGCTACAACACAAAAGGCAGCCATCTTCCTATCTCAAATGTTTCACTTCTTTTCTTAAATTTCAATCATGCCTTCTGAGACTTTTCTTAATCTTGATATTCATCAATTCACTGCTTCCTTCACTGAACCGCTTTCTTACAGCTTCAAACATTTTTATTCTTTATTTCTACAATTATGCTGTTACAAACATTAAGCTTTCACACAATTTATGATTTGAACCAACTTGCAGCCACTGTTCCTTTGTTACACATGCAACAGCCTTCCTCAAGCCACTCACAATTTCAGACTCAGGTATGAACACATCACAGACCACTTTACACTAAAACAAACTGTACCTGCACTAAATAAATTTAAAACCAGTTTGTTCCTCCCTTCTTTACCTGAAGCATCATGAACACATGACAACAAAGAGAGCTGCAAGGTACTTTGCAGATGATTAATAATACAAATCATATTTTGTTATTGCGGAACAACACATCTGTATTTCTTGTCCACTCACAATTATTTTTAAGGAAAATGTGCACGATGTGCATCAGCTACTACAGTCACTATATTGCCATAACATGAAAGACATGTTCTTCTGAAAAGTTTGCATTATTTAGACCTACTGCCACACTGAGCAGATCCTTCTGTATCTTATAATGTGGCAACCATCAGTGACCCTTCCCAAAACTCAACCAAAATTCAGCCTGTGGCAGCTTCCCCAGCAAGTCCAGATTAACTCACAATACTACCGCCTCTTTCTCCAAGGGCAACCACTCACCTCCATCTAATGTTCATGTTAAGAATGTGCAAAGTTTTACCTTTTGCCCCCAAATTCAGTTCTGCAATTGGATCAGCATAAGGCAGTAAACTGGGTAAGAACACCACATACCAAATGTTACAATGTAAACTTAACATTATCTCCATCCTTCATGTGCGCTGATATCACTCCTTGACATCTTCTTCACAGAGCTTCCATCTTACCTTTCGATGTTTTAACAACAGTTCCAGTTGTACACGGTGAAGTGCTGGCTCTTCTAAGCTGCTATAAAGTACTATTTCTAAACACTACTACTTTGTTCCTTTCAAAAATAGTTACTAATTCTTGAATTGCCAGGACACAAGTGCAAACTGTTAAAAAAACAGCAAATTTTATGATACTAGAGACCTTACACCTCATACTGCTAAATAAAACAAAATTTGACTCAAAGCATCAGAAAATGTCGGACTTTAGCGTTTTGGTTATTCACCTGGGAAGACCTGTTCTGGAGAGGCAATTTACAATTCAAGGCATGAGGAAGAGCATGACACATTTCTGACAACAGAATGCAAGACTGCACTAGCAACAACTTTCCATTTCTAATTATTTTTCTTAATTATGCTTAAGGTTGCTTTCGTAACTTCTATACGACTTCTGTTTTGGTGCAACATCTTGACAGATGTGTATCCTTCAAGTCCAATGGTAATTTTAATTAATGTAAAATATGTGAGTATTGAACTAATTTAAACACATAAAACAGTAAAACTTCAATTTTACAATCACTCACTTGTCTCCATCATACGGCAAAATTTCCACAATGGAGTTTAATTTGTAGTCATTTCCTGAATTCTCAGCCGTACACTGAAGATTTTCATACTAAGTGATTGACTTTTTGGTTAAAAACTCTCACTGCCACTATGTACGTATGTTCAGTGAGTGCAGTACGGTGGTGGAACTCTTGGCTCAAGCAAATAAGAGCAAGTCCATCAAGCAGTAGCTTCACATGCCACGCACAAAAATAAAACTGTTTCAGTGGCAGAATCCTCAAACTTCTTTCTTTTTCCAACAAGCATCCATCACCTCAACAATTATGAGAAGTGGAAACCATCGAGCTGGTTTTCAGCTGTAGTTGTATTAGAACCGGTCACTCCAAGTGTTTCATGTAAGAGTATGTCACAGCCAGTAAGAGAACCCATGGCGAAGAGATACATTTGGTCATAAAATGTACCACTGTAGAAAAATGTATGTGAATATGAGGATGTCAGAACAGGTCTATTAGCCTCTTTCAATCTTGTGTTTCACAAGTTGTGATGTCTCCTTCAGCAGAACCTTCACAAACACAGGAATTGTGTTGTGACACAATCGCTGATCACAAAGTGGGTTCTTGGATCCATTTCACAACAATGCAGCTGCAATTACAATCAATTACTTTTCTTTACAGCACCACTGAAAATATCTATCCTTTCAGCTTTCCATTTCTATCTTTGAGCTTATCTCTCCGTCACACACAATCACTATGCAGCATTGAACACGCTACTGTGTGCCTGCTGTGCCGCACCACTCATAGGAACACAAGGATTCTTCTGTCTCTTGCCGTCTACAGTATTCCACCACTTACCCACTGATTCTACTGGCTTGAAAACAGTTTCACTACCTCACGAACACTGCCTCCCCACTACTTTAACGCACTGTCCACTCTGACACTCCTAACTCTTCTTATCATGTACTACACCAATCCTCACTGGATCACAATCACACCAAGACAACACTATATCACGCTACCAAACCAACATTGCTCCTCGTTGCATAAAGGAAGCAGAACGCACTATATCCTTCAAGAAGGAAACGTTCCAGAACCAACCATTCTTACTAGAAAGTATGAGCAATTACATGCATGCCCAACCGTTCAGCCATAGTGTAAACATAAGAATGGAATGTGAGAGACAGTGAGAGGTATGGGTGACAATATAATTGACAGCGACTTCACAACTATCCCTGATGACAGACTGTGAGATTGACCCCACAATATTGGAATTTTATTTAAAATAAAATGTATTGTCTACTCAGATATCCAAAATGGTTACTTGTGACATGACAATTGGACACCTTGGCCATTCTCTATGTTCTTATAAATTTGTTATTGGATCACAAAATAAATTTCAGTACCTTTTATTATTTAATCCCAGCAACAACAAAAATCCAGTCTAAGATATAAGGTCTCTTTTACGGACTTCAAACATATATGCCAAAATTTGCTGCTTTGTTTGGAACCTAAGTTCATCTGTTAAGACATAAACAAAAGCAAAACTGAGTTCATGTGTTTGTGCCAGCCAACAACAAAACAGTCAGTCACTGAACACTTACCCCCCACACCCTGTTCCCTATGACTTCTCATTTTCAAAGGCCAAAAAAATATTCAAAAGATTCAGCAAAATGTGCAGGAGGTTCATAACAACATTACAAACCAGAAGCTTCAGACATGCTTCCAAGGATGACAAATCACTGGACCCATTACATTAACTCCCAAGGGAAAGAACTTTGAAGTTAACACGAAACAAATTTTTACCATTCACATAAATTTTTGTTTTAAATACATTCTCCTAACTCCTTGATACCATCTCATACATTTGATTATGTTCAAATTCCTAATTTTTACTTTCTGTATATGTAAGAAAACTTTGTTCTGGCTAAATAGTTTTAACATACTTTAATGTTGTTGGCACACACTAACATGAAAGAAAGAAAGAAATCAACCAGATTCTTACTGGAATATTTTTGCTACAATTTAACATAAAACTCAAATATGAACCAAGAACCTAAATATAACTAAGAATATTTAATTCATACACATCAAAATATATTGCAAAAACAAAGCAAATAGATTTTTCTGTAGCAAAAGCAAACTGCAATACACATTCATAAACCCAGCCATTTTATGTACATTGTGCACTGACTCCTAGACAATTCTGACAGGCAATAAAATCATCACAACTGATTCTACTCATATTCATGCAAACAATTCTGGGAATTTTAAGGTCAATGATTCAACAGCAGAATGTGGAAATTTTAACCTCTTCAGAACACGATCCCAATACATAATTAAAGTATGTCATGGATAGGACACTGCTCAAGTATGACCTGTTTGTGGTAGACCATCTCAAGCCTAACTTTTGTCTCCTATGAACTTGATGTTGGATATTCACATACTCATCTTACTGCACACAGATGCAACATAACCCAGAAGTCTTATAATCCAACATGGAACTGTTTTCATTAAAATAATAACAGTCAAATTCAAAGGGGCAAAGAGCTTCCTGACATTACTAAGAAATTTCTGATAGTTTACCAACCTAGTGTTCCAAGTGGTTCTCCAAACAAAATTCTCTACGCAGTTCTTGTCTCATCTACTTTTATAAAGTTAAGCATAAAATGTATCACACTTTGAAAATTCAAGGTAATCTGCTTTTGTCCATGATGGTCAGTTATCTAACTGCAAAGGTTACAAAAGGTGAGAACCCACTGCTTCTGCTTAAAGAAGGAATTACAATAATAAATATACAATGAAATCCAAAACTCCATGGTCAGAGCCCCTCTTCAATAGCTGAAAGTTATTCACATGATAAAAGTTTTTGTTATAGAATCTTAAGATTAATTATCATGATCACAAAGATGTATTAAATTCCACATGCCTAGTCCTGCAAGTGGCCCATCCCAAAGTTTTGTATCCAAAATGCACTATGTATCTCTTGCCTGCCCAAGCATGGACCATATCCCAGCCGTCTTCCATCTTCAGTTAATAAATGTGTAACTTTTTAATTTATACAACATTATTCAGATCAGACACTGAACCTTGAGAAATTAAAGTTAACAAAATAAATTAGGCTCCAAAAAGCTGTTCAGCTTGTAAAATAACCAACATAATTCCAATTGGCATATTTATGTAAAATGTGTATTGCAGATGTGAAATTTGCCAGGAGTTTTCAATTACTTTTAGCCGATATTCACACAAAGTATCAGAATTTCATTTTTTACAGAGACAACATAATGAGGCTGATATAATAGAACGTTGCCTTAAATAAACAATATGGGGAATGGGAAATGGACACTGATACTAGTAATAATTATAGAGAAGTAAAAAGAATTCTCAATGGAAAACTTACCCACACAGAAATATAACTTACTTTTGCACATGTACCTTAAAATCACTGTGCTTACAGAAAACTGCATGACTAAGCCAACAAGGAGTCAATCTTCCTAACAAGTGAATCACATTCACAACAATGAGTTAATAGTATTGTGCTCAATACAGGGTCCATCTTTACTTTTCCTTTAAGAATTGAACTATGTTAAGTTATTAAAATATGCACGAACAAAACAACTCTCAGAGTTTCTTACATAATCAGAACCATAGAGAACTGAACAGAACAGAAAAAATATTTAAAGCCAGCGAAAGTACTTACTTGTCTCAGAACACAACACAGCAGTTGACGTGACCAACTGGTATTTCAACAAAATCTGGTAACTGCTACATCTGATAAAGTAACAATTATGAAGTGTTCTTCCTATTTTAATTTTGAACATGATACATTTGAAAAATTGAAATGTTTAAATTGTCCCTGGCTCTGAACAACTAAAATGTTTTTAATTTTAACCTGGTGTGTTAACTATATATTTTTTTGGACTGTTGCTTTTTCACGCTTTATTATTGGTTGTATTAATACTGAACAGCAGGTTTTGGCTAAAATTACTCATCTTCAGGTTTTATTAATAGCACATAGGACACTGCATATTTTAAAAGCAATTAAGAAGTAATTTAAGATAAGCCAATAAAGTTTTTAAACTGTTATTGGCAGACAAACTAATATTCAATGGCAAATTTTTTTAGAACCAAATGCAAACGCAAACATAAAATTTGCCGAAAAGTTCCCATGAAATCATCCTACTAGATCTTGCAAGGAAACTGCAAAATGCCAATTTAGAGAAGTGTCAGAATTTAAATATCTGGAGGAATCACACAGACAACTTACATGAAGGAAAATTAATTGAAAACTGTAATTTTGTCCACTCAGGTTATGTACCTAATACAACAAATACAGTAAATCGCAAGAATCCTTATATTTCTGAATCACTGTTCTTATTGAGAGGAAAGGTGCAAACTGAAAGAATTTACGGAAGATTGGATCCCAAATAAGTGAAAATTGAAGAAATTATGACAATGAAATTTTCTCCAGCCGCCATGGCAGTTTCTTCAAGGGTAGTATTATAAGGTCAAACATGTAACCTGGATGGGTAAGAAAACAAAGAAACATGAATAATTTTTGCAGGGAAACCTTTTTAAAAGCACTCACTTCAGAGGCAACAGATATGAATGATGTACATACATGATGTGACATGGCTAATAAGGTTTTAAACTGTTAGCACTGTTAAACCTAGTTAGCTGACTTATGTGGTAGGTTTCAGTTCTCAAGCTTACCTCCTAAATGCAGTGGTGTTGAAAAGTAAGTTCTTCAAATGATCATGGTGTAGCTTGCAAATTGACTGGTGCATCTAGCTCAGCATAGTTGCAGATCCTGTAAATAATTGCAGCACCGACTTATGACAATATGGCATGACACTTTTTTGTTGGTATAATAAATGGACCTAATTCTCTGGTTTCCTACTTTTACTGTTAACAAAAGCTAAGCCCTTGAAGAGATGTTTCTATTATATGTGATGCTGATGTCTGTACAGTCCAAACATAATGAGAGGTTTCTGAAATGTACCCATTCCTGCATGTTGTACCAACACCATACTAAACTAATGTTAAGATGTTTATATATCAAAGAAATAACTCAAAATATATAAAAGCAAGATAAGTCAATGCAAGGCCCTGCCTTCTGCTACTTTACTGAAACTGAATTTTAGCATGATACATCACATTTAAATTTTGGCTACTTGCCAGCTGCCTATGTGTCCCTTAACAAACTTGATAGTAATGCCATGCTAGTAGCAACAAGTATTTTATTTCCTTACCTTCTGCAACTGAATTGCAGTAAACCAGAAGCACCTGAGAACATTTCTATGTTTTTCCAATGGAGTGCACATATTTTACAAATGTGTCAACATTACACACACCTCAAAGATCTATACCACACATTACAGCCAAATTCAATGTTGCATTACAGATAAAAGTTTCCAGAAACACTCTCCTGCATTGTTATTCACCACACTAGAAACATGCATCATATATGGATCATGGTTCTTAATAATTTTAATTTGTCACATCTAAAATTCCGGCCAATAAACTGTTTCTAAACATCTATACAGTTTACTTATGATGATGTAAAGTAAGCTTTATATTAGAATGATATGAACCAAAACTGACATCCCCAACAACCTTCAATACAGAACCCTAGTACTGAATGTCATGGAAATTTGAGTGATTTTAAACACAAAACATACAGACTGATAAATGCAGCATCACCATCATGCACGTATTTTGTTCGCTTTGAATGAGAAGCGTCAAAAATACATACCTCCATTCAAAAAGCTTTTTGATTATGTAATGCTGCCATTTCGTTTATTCTCTCATGTATTCCAACCACTGTGTATTGCTGCTGCCATCATGCCAAAGACCACTTCAGGAGAAGATATGTTCTGCTGCAATTCAACAAATTACAGTACTCTAACACAATTCAAAATGAGGCCTTCATGCATTACATCTGTGCAGCTGCTGGCTATTATGGACTGGTATTTGATGTCTGCAGAGCAACATTCTGAAGCATCTAAGCACAGACAATGTTTAGCTTTTATACATCTTGGTATGATTTAAAACTTTGAATTCCACTTCTTTCAGCTCATTACATATTCACCCACAAGGTTAAACTAGAGACAAAATGGAAACAATAAAAACTTTTTAGATATCCAAGAATAGTTAAAAAGTAAAATGAATATAACAGCAAGATTAACCAAGTAAACTATAATCTAGCATTCCTCATTATGGAAATTTATCTTACGAAGTATCATGCCATGGATGTTGGTTAATGCAATAAAAGTATTGGTTATACCACAATTTTTTGGCCTTGTAAGCACCAATGAAAAAAACATGTATCCTGTGAAAGTGAAGATGACATGGGGATAGGAGGTTCTGCAACAGCAACAAATCACATTATATATATATATATATATACACACATTTTTATTAATGTCAGCCCCACATAAACAACAAGCATATTTAAAATGGTAGTGTCTAGACTTCATATACTTGCTGTGTCATGTCAACTCTCCTGTATTTCAAAAACTCTTCCTTCCTCTGTATTCTTGTGCTTTAAAAGATCATATTCCCCTTGCATGCAATAATACAAATTCTGAAGATTTCTGTCTTCTAGGTTGTTGCGCTGTGTAGTCTGGTCGATGCTAACCAACATTTCAGAGGTCATACTGCCTCAACACCCTGATGACAGAGGCAGTATGACCTCTGAAACGTTGGTTAACATGACCAGACTACACAGCGCAACAACCCAGAAGACAGAAATCTTCATACTCACCGCTGTGAAAACCTCAAATCTTACAATACAAATCCTCTTTTAACCCGTCTCATCTCCACCAGCATGGCACGCTACCATAAAATTAAACACATTCTCAACGATCAACACGAACTTGGAAGCCTCTAACGATAAACTCATTTGGTTGAATCGCTTGCCTGTCCTGATAAAGGTGAATTGTTGCTAGCCACAATCACATAATGTAGGCTGATAAAGTAGGAGAGTAGGTGGATAGTATTTTAAATGTCAATCAGTACCTCATGCAACTATTTCTCAACACACCACCACCTGAAATTCTCCCTCACACCAAGCACATTCAATGCATATACTGAAAGGAATGTTTAGTATCTACCGATGTAAAATTGGATTTTAATAATTATAAAATTAGCTTTAAACACTTTGTATCGGGATTTTTACTGCATCTAATACACAGATACTGTCAAGAAGATTCATCATTAAACTCACCGAAAAACCCATTTCCATTCAATGTAGCTTGAAGGCAAATGCAAGATACCATATTTAGATATTTTTGAACAAAACATATTGTTAACTCAATAAGACAGAACATTAGTACTATCATTCCCGAGTCACAATTGCCTTACCTAATATACGTGATCGAGCAGAATGTCTTGAAATGCTACACATCAGACTAGTTCACTTAAGCTAACTTTAGTCACGCGGGCACAGCCACTCTCACTACTAAATGTTTCAAATTATTTATTCATGGCTTTATTCATGACACTGTCCGTACCTGACTAAATCAGCAAATTATATAGTAATTAATAAACTGGAAAGGATATGGCAGGAAGACGTAATGGCAAACATCCATGCATTTGCCTGGCGGAGCAAACGAAACCATCTTGTCCAAGAGCTCGAAAACTGGTGGCCTTGTATCAGCTAACATCGTTTGAACAACATGTTATCTCTAGTTAATAAATAATAATTTCACTTAAATAGCATAACACTAATTAATAATTTTCACGAAATAGAGCAATTTACACAGCAGAAACTTATTCAATGAACAATCGCACATTAAGCAACGTGACCTTGCAACACACGACGCAGGCAATTCTTGAAGGTCTAAACTAACTACTTAAAATACTATTTTTGGACACCAATCATTCCCAAACAATAAAGACTTGAATTACATATTTACCGATTGAAAAGCACGAAGAAAATATCAATTGATTACGTCCAATACTTCGTCAATCGGCGACTCCATACTCCTCAACCACTTAGCACAAACCACCTGACGACAACGTCATTCACAAGCACAGAGAATCACGTCGTAAGCCTAATACGTTACTCTGTACTCCGTGCCATCTGCCACTTGTATAAAATCCACAGATTATAGAGAGGTGACGTAACAGGAGTACACGTTACACGACGTTACGAACAACCAACCCTAAATACCTAACACCATAGATATGACTAATGAAACAAATACATTCTATACAAATTTTAAATAGTTGTTTAATAAATGTAATATTCTCCCACTAACCGGCGAATTATTGTTTTCATTACTAGCGTAGATGTCCGTCTTCTGGGTTGTTGCGACCTGCAGTCTGGTAGAAGTTTACCGACAATTTTGAGGAAAGCAGACAAGCAATGTTTACTAGAATTTAAAGCAAAAAGGCATTTCAAGCGGGGGGACTGGTTGAAAAGAATATAGCCAAAGGTTGGGCTGAATAAGAATTGGCCAATTTCCTTGCGTAATTGCCAAATGGGAGCATAAAATTCAGTCCCATCCCATATTTTGAGGACAACTGCTGCCAAATTGCCATACCCTCGACTGAAAGATTATAACTTTGGCCTCTGATGTGCACTTGAAAAATCATTTAAGGTCACTCAGGCAAAGATAGAGTGTGTGTGTGTGTGTGTGGGGGGGGGGGGTTGTTTACCATTTTTAAATACCTAAAAATTGGGCATCAAGCACTAAATTCATGCACATTTAGGTCATTGTTTACATTTCCTTCTGTAACTTCAAATTGTGCATTAAGCTCTAAAATGATACAACTCACTCGACTCCACCCCTTGTTACTGACTGACCAACACAGAAACTATGTAAACCTCTGAAGTTTTTAGAGAGAGAGAGAGAGAGAGAGAGAGAGAGAGAAAGAATGAAACCAGATTTTGCACAACCTACTCATTTTCAAACTTAACAAGAAAGCACCCAGCACTATTGTTGTGGCCCATCTGGTTATAAATACAAACAGTAAGACCTGTACTACTTTGGAATATATTTCTAAAAGCTTTATATATGTAAGTGCAGATCACTTCCACAAAAGCTCCAATTCTCAACGACATCCAACAGATTGTAGGTCTATATAATTCTTCATGTTTTACTGAAAGATTTATAATGAACAATAACTCTTTAGAAACACCTTATCCAGGATTAACAACTGATTTTAGGTCTTGCTAAGCTAAGTTAGATCATACCTCTGTTTCGATGTCCAAGGTCTAGTAATCCTGCATACAGATGTGATGTCAATACCAGGCCCTCTGAGTGTCCTGCTTCTGACGCTGTAACCCCTTTGTTCAGTGAATAGCCTCTTTCTTGATTCTTGGATAAGACTTGAGTATCAACCTCTGGACACAAAATATTCTTTTATTAAACTTTTAATATGCAATTCATAAAATGTTTATGACTATAATTAAACTTGGTCTTATAGAAAATAATTAACCAATTAACTTTAGTATGTGAGTCAAGGGTTCTGTACTCTTATGCTGCATGCAAACCTGCTGATATGTGCTATGAGGCCAGTGCACATCTTTTGTAATTCTGTCATCTTGTATGACTACCAAGTTAGGTCAATGGTATCAGAAAACACACACTGTTAATGCCTTAAGTATTTGTCAGTACTTATGGCTGAGAACAATTTTTCAGTTTAATGAAGAAAAATCAAGAAATACGATACATCTTACTTATGAACACTTGGCAGAATGCATTCATATCACAACAGAAATTCAACCTGATAGCTACTGAAAGCCTAACTATTTTGAATATTGTAAATGAACCTATTCAAACGGTATACTTTTTATGTGTATGAAGAGTCTGGACTTGAGTAAGTACCGTGTCACTACACACTGTGTGTCAATAAAACATCAGTGTATAAATTCAGAATCAAAGCCAAAGAAAAAGTACCCTTACAAATGTAATTACCTATTGACTTTCCCAAGTCACTGCAATAGCATTCCTCATTTTGTACCATTCTGCCAGACCAAGTGCCATCGCTTCCTCATACACATGAAGGATATTTGGTGCCTCTACTGGAAGGCTGCTATGAATGATTACAGCATCAGTTATTGCAGTTTCTCAGTTTCATGTCATATGGTCTGATAAAAGGGTGACTCATATCAATAGTATATGCAAAATATTAACCTCACTACATATCAGAAGGGTACATACAGAGGCATCCAGTTATTCAACAGGTTTGTAACAGCCACTGTAATTTCTTATAAAAACATAAAAGCCAACTTAGTAGAATAATTTACCTTAACTGAAAATTCTGAATTATAGTATATATCTATGAAGATGACAGTTCCTTGATATAATTACCTTGCTCTATAACTTAATGTCCATATCCAAATATAACAACCAATTATGTATTTGAATTATTTTTTGTGTTATGTATACAAGACATTCTTTTATTTGTTCTCCACCCTAGTCTTATGTTGAACAAAGAATCTATGTGATGTAAATGAACTGTAACTATAATCCTTTCCTGAAAGTTACTGACAAGTAAAACCCCTTAAAAATTGGCTGACTTGGGACATGTGTTATCTGCAAATTTTTTATACGGTGGATTCTGGGACACATCAGGACTAGAACACTTTGGCCCAATTACGCGAAGTTCCACGCAAAGAGTTAAAAAGGTTTGTTCTTTCAGATTTGTCCCAAATAAAAGATTGCCCCGATTAACCAGTGGCCCAATTAACCAGAATCAACTGTACTAGTGGAAAACGCATATTAAAATTCAATAGGGGATGTTTTATTTCATATTTTCATCCCTTACTCCCTTCCAGCCCTTGATCCCTTTCTTACCTTCATGTACTTTAGATATGCTTCTGAAAAGTTGTCTAATGGTAGTAACACTTATAAAATAGAACACTCTACAATCTAGCATCATTACCAAGAGCATGGCCAGTCATAAACAGTAACCTATTTATTATTTCACAGATTCTGTAAGTGAGAATTAAACAGAGTATGGTAATTTCACATCACACAAGAAACACATTAATAAATATTATTATACTATTGAAATCATAGTTCTTACTTTAACACCCATTATCTACGTAAATATTATTTTAACATGTTTGGGGGGGGGGGGGGGAAAGATGAAAGAACATGTCTCCTAACCTTCCTAGTCTACCTACTAAACCACAACAATCTTCTGAAGAATAAATTAGGATGGGGCGAGGGTGTTGATTTTGCTTCAACACAGGAACTTGATAAAGTTTCCTTTGTTCGGGTTTCATCAGAAGAATCATCAATTGTCTTGTAGATCTACTACATTAGCACTTGTTGCATATTTATGAGAGGTTATAAGTGAAGCTTCAGACATTTTCTAGTACAGACTAACACAAAGATCAAAAGATGGTAATCCATGAGACAGCTTCTCCACTAAACAGTTGGAAAACCTGAAGAGAACAGAAAACTTTGGAGATGTAGGAATAAATGGAAGAACAAAATTAACTTACTCCGTGAATCAGAGGTCTTCTTGGAGAGCTACACCTTTTATGTAATCAGAAGATTTATTATTATGTTTCTGAAAGCCTACCACGAGTTACTATCCTGAGCCTGATAAATAATATCTAAGTTCCATTTCAGTATTATCTCCCATGTATGCGTTTCTCCCAAGCGGTCTCTTGCATGCAAGACATACATTGACCACCTTTGTATGCAGTATTCCTGTAACATGTCAGGCCTTACCAATCATTTCTTCGGGAAACCTACAAATTTTTAAACTAGAGACACTTTCTCAGGACCAACTTCGATCAGAGGTAGCATAAAATGGAACTCAGTTTTATTATGTGTTCTGTACACTAAATACATGAAGCAGGAAAACGGGGAGGCGAGTTCATGAACCAAACCTCCTAACAGACTCACAGCTTTACTTACTACCGAGGTCTAGAAAGCATATGAGAGTAATTCTTTTAGACAGTGTCAACTGTCGGGGAGGGGGGTCTTATTTTTTCCAGAGGCTGGGTAAATCTCAGTCTTCAGGTGGTGAAAAGAGTATGTACTCTGTGTGGCCTGTTACATAAAGCAAAGTCATATGATAAATATTTAGTGACATGCATGGCTAAAAAAATATCTTCGGACACTCTGCAATATGAGATCTGTAGTGTGATAAGCTCTTTGCAACAACACATTTGATTCCACAACAAATAAACATTAAGACTTGCAAAATACCAAAAAATTACTTTTGAGAATATGTGAATTAATTTAAATACTATTAAGCTACAGTTGTTTCATTTAACTCGTTCTTACACTCTGCACACAAGCATTTATTCTGCTCAGAAGCTATTAATTTTTGCCATAAGTAAATTCAGCAACGAACGCTATGAATCCCAAAACTTCTCCTAGAACCAGCAAGAAAAATACTCCCTGGAGTTGATCAAGATTTAGTTTTGTGGGGCCTAAATTTCCAACTGGGATTCGACTTGTAGATATCTGCAGCTGTAATCTCTCAGACATGTAGCGACGGATTACATCACCCTCCCAGTAAAGTGGCAATCCTGCATCACGTACCCGGGATACCAGAGTCCTAAAGTGGCGCATATATGGTGAGCCCTTTCGCAGCAAGATGTACAGGTGGCTCCAGTACAGAGTCCCTCGCATGATGCGGCGATGCTTCACTGTGCCCCCATTTATATGTGGCTCTGTTGTGAAATGACCTGTAATCCAGTTCAAAGATGTGTTAATACAATACAGTCCGGTTAAAAAACAACATAGAATCACATTCTAATAATATCTTTATAGCAAAAGAAATAACTTTTAATTTTAATAATAAGCTTAGAAAAGTGTACTCTGGAGTACAATGACATTTAAAAGATGTTCATCACATGCCATTGTTGCACTAATGTTCTCCAAGGTCACTGTTGGGCAACAGTGTGTCCAAATAATTACCTTAGATAATTCTTGAACTAATGATGCAACCAAAATAGTGAACATACAGGGGTGTCTAAGGCAAGGGAGAAGTGGTCTGTGGGGTAAAGCCCCTGGAGCAACAATACTTGGGAGCCAGGTCCCAATAAAGCTAGCATCTTGGAAAAGGGCCTGGGTAGTAATCCTGGTTGGAGAAGGCATTGGGGGTATTACCTGGCAGTGCCTTTTTGAGGGCTTAGTTCCCAAAAGTGGTCTAGCCTCAATGTGTAGCAAACCTCCTCCTATAGGGGCAGTTCAGATAATCCTTGGGACTTGGAAGTTCTGACATGGAAAGGTAGAGGCAAAGGGATGTTAAAAACGATGAAAGCAAAGCAAAGCCAAGGAGGAATGCCACTGATGGCAAAACATCAAAGTAACTCATCCTGGAGGGGAAAAAGACCCACAAGGACAAGTAGAGGTCCAACTCATGCACAAATTCACAGCCTCCTCCCAGATACTTCACCTCCTTGCAGTCTCTCTATTCCAAATGCCAAATCTCCACTCCTCTGGCCAATCTCATTCATCTGCTCATTTGTCAAACAACGGAAATTCTCAGTGATTGTCTGCAGGTTTGGATTATCATCTTCTTCAATGGACCAAATCCAAGCAACGTGGTTTCCAGCCCAGATAACATCTCGGTTGGCAAGGTCTTCTATCGTTTCAATTGGAGGTTCATATCTGCAGAATAAGAGATTCATGCAAGCAATGTATCATGATTTTAGGCTTTTCTACGCATACTGGTTTAGATATGCTTCCAGTAAAAGTGATAAAAATTCGGCAAGAAGGAAGTTCAGAACGTCCTTTCTCCTAAGTTACTGAACATCACAGCTGAGTGGTTAACACTCCTGCTTCGTATTCAGGGGGTCTCCGGTTCAAATTTCAACCTGGTGACTGGCTGGTTGAAATTTGGTCAGTTAATGCAGGAATCGAATAATCAAGGATCGGTCAACAGAGATTTTACTGTACAAATAAAAAATAATTAATTCTCCCCAGTTAATGCAGTACAATCAGTAAAACCACTGATTTAAAAGAAGCTCAAAACATGCTTTAAAGTTTTCTCAAGTGACAGCTCAATGTACCAAAATGCTTCTATGTAACATAGGTCTCATTACAATATTCAACTTTTACTTGAAATATGTTTGAAATGGTGTATATTTTTAACCAAATAAAAAAATAGATATCTGTAATGCCTATAGTGTGACTGGCTTAGAAACAACAGATTTTTACACCAACAAGTCCACAACAAAACCAATGAGGTAAGCAAAATCACAAAAAACACACTTAGAAAACCTAATGTATTGTCCCAAAGTGACAACAGGCTTTAAACTGCATAATAAAAGCAAATAGAGTTGAGAATCCCAGTTACAAAACAGGCCTATACCTCGGTGATGACAACACAGATGCAAGACCTGCATTGTAGGTGTCAGAGATAACCTCCCCCAGAAACTGGAACCAAGCAACAAAATGTCGAGCCGGAACATGTCGAGGAACGTTGGAATTCCATGAGAATGTGGGAGCCTGGTTCACTAACATGGCATAGGTGCGTAGTGCAGTGTAGTCCATCTTGGAGAATGGGTTCACTTTGTCTTGTGAATTGCCTGAAACATATATTAAGCAGAAGTTAAAACATTAGGTACTGAAAGTGAATGAGCTGTAACAAGCTGAACTAGGAAGTTTTACTGACCCCTTGAAGGTATGTGGTATGAAAACATCAGTTTGATAATGCAATTTATCCTTTCCACAAAATAACAGAAAGCAGTAGTGCAGCTATAACTAAAAAAAATGTAATGGTATCTATTAGGTCCCAGTAAATACACACATGTAAAATGTGCCATAAGAGGACACCCCACCTTTCGCTACATCTAATTTCCTATTGCAGGTAACTCACCAAGATACTTGTCAACAAATCTCTGTAGATTATACAGAATGTATGTGGACCCCACAAGACATGCGCCGACTGCTCCCCACATTGTACTAGAAAAGGGCGCCAGGGGCACCATCCAACCAGGCAGTAATTTAGGTTGTGGTGTCACCATGGTCACAGAACTGCGCATGTGCGATGCAGGAAAGTCCACCACTTTGAAACTACTGGGCCATGCATAGAAAGCTGAGAAGCCAATATCTGCCTGGTCCATCGCAACGAAGCCTAGCACTCCATTTCCAGTACCATTGTCAAAGGCATCACCCCAGTAGTTTTCAGGATCTGACGTTACCCTAAAACCAGACACGTTACTTTGTTTTCTGTAGGTAATGTAGTTTAGAGGTTAGAATGTTTTAGCAGTTTCCTTTACCACCTCCAGGTGTGTGGTTGTCATTGTACCAACATACTTATCTGATATTAACAGCAGCAGAAATGGATCTTAGAACAATGATGCAAAAATGTGGACAAACTCCTTTCGTTGGCTTTGTGAACAAAGTAATGAACCTTTGTGGTCTATAAAAGCAGACTATATAGTGATTGTGTTCGCAAAAGTCTTTTACAAAGATCATGTACTATTTACTGAACCTGTTGAATACCAAACTTGTTAACTACTATTCGCCCATCGAAATAACATCGTTGAAAAAATTACTACATTTGCGAAGAGATTGAAATACAGATGGCACATGATAACACAAGATCATATCTCTCCAACGCAACGGGCGAAACTGGAAAATTTTCAAAGAGACACCTCTATCGAATTGGCTAAATTTTAAATGCAGAAAAATCTCGATATCTCGACTTGCCTGAATGTTGAGTTGATGTATCGCAAAAACTCTCGAACAACTCGAAACTCGATGCCGTCGTACAGTGGCGGATTTGCATACAAATCTAAAATTACAAACGGTGGGTAATACCACGTAACCAGGGTCAGCTCCTTTCCCTTCACGTCCCTTGTTTTATCAGGGAACAGATCTAAAGATCTCAAGAACTTCCCAGTGCATTCGCCACTATTTGGTAACCACACATCAATAAGTACGTTCTTTGAAGTTTCGGAACCTACGAATCTGTGTGTTCGAAGTTCAATCTTAAATTTAGAAGTAACGGTTCCTACAATTATCGAGGAATTACTTTCCGTGCATTCTCTTTGAGTTGAATTATTTCTGCCTTCAAGATTATATTTTTTAATACCAATATTCTTAAAACTTTTAAACCGGTGATTGGTGTTAATTCCATCTCGTTTGTTTTTATTCTGTAGTACAATTCTGGCAACAACTAGATCTGGCATGTAATTCATCTCTTTCATTGTGAAAATATCGTCTGCATTCATGTCTGGAATGTCATAAATAGTAGATCCTTGTAGAATTGGCAGGTATAAATACTGTCTATTTGCCCTGAACATCGCTCTACGCGATGCTCTTGCAAAGCAATGAATGACAGGTTTTGGGTTAGAGACTTGAATTACATACGCTGGACAACCTGCATTTAAAGATTCTATTAGAAGTCTCTCAAATGCCAACGTCCCATCACTCAGGGAGGCATAATCCAAAGTGTCACTTTCTTCCAATTTTAAAATCGAATCATTTCTTCCAATTTGAATATGAAATCTGAGCAATGACTTTGGGATATAATCTATAACATCCGAATTTATCTCTGTGATTACTCCAACGCATGCAGCACCGCCGAAATTATTTAATATTATATTGTGTGTCATTTCTCCAACTGAGCTGATTAAAACGTCCTGATGAATTCCAGGTTCGGACGTTACAGCCAGCCATTGCAAGGAGATAGAAATAATTCTCACTAGCTCCCAAAACATTCTGACCCAAGAGTGTGCCATATTTCTGACTGACAAGGGAAGCGACTGCTAAAAACAGAGCAGGCCTAAAGCAAGGTTGAACCATGCTATTAGGCCTTTATAAATATTAATATCAATATTTATTCTGTTTAAACTTGAGGTAAGAGATGCATGATCAAAGACGTATTCTCTTTCATAATTTAACATTTCGTCTTACACAAGTATAGTCAGGTTAAAATTTCAGATGGAAGAGCTTGCATTGAATTTGGAGGCATTTGGTTCGGTTCTTACCCAAGTGGCCAGCTATCCCGACTGGGTTCTTTGCATAGCTTTCCCAAAAAAAATACGACAGTATTTTCACAGGGCTCTTTACAGTAATAAGTATGTAAACTATCCTGTTCATGATGACCGTTCAAAATTACGAACGATATAATGCTGTAGTTTAACTCTGCCAAAGTAAGAAGAATTAGGAAAGATAATTTGTGATTGCCAACTGAAAGAAATTTCAACCCCAACATCCCCCCCCCTCCCACCCCGGAGATACGCTGGACAGAAACAGAATGTACGTTTAGAATGAGAATAAGCAATTATTTTTATTCGGATAAGACTATTTCCGAACAACTTCAGGCCAAAGAATCGCTTGAAAAAACGTTCTATAGCTGAATAAAATTGTGAATAAGCTACCAGTTATACACAGTAACCAATTATATTTCTTCAACAGAATATCAGAATATATAAAATTTAATTAACAATAATTGGGATATGATGGGGGCCTGTCCTAAAATCTGACTGGTACAGACCTGTTGAAGTCGTTATGAGGCTCGTTAAATCAAATCTGGTTTACTTAAAACCTTTCACTTCTATCAAAATCTCGATTATCTTTCGTGGATTCAATACTTTATGCTACAAGAAAATAATAGAAAATTTGACAAAGAGCTACATAATATTGTGACATCGTTGCGGGCAGAATACTTTTCGCGGTCCGTAAAATGCCCACCTCTGAAATAGCCGAAGTCACCACGGTCCTAACATTTATTGGGAACCTCTCTTTAATTAATAAATTACATGCCTTTTAATGTCTGTAGGAAGATATTTCTTCCCGGTCAATACCGAAACGCTTCTTAATCAATAATGAATACTGTGCATGGCCTTTTGTTTCATTTTGTGTCCACATTAAGCACATCAACTGTTTAATGTTGACAAGAGGATTATAATGACGTAAACTTTCGTGTAACAATGCGATGACAAAGGGCAGAATAAACAAATACAATATTCATTACTCAACCGTACTGAATTACAAAAGTTCAACATACATAAGAGTGCTTAAATCACCAAATTTATAAGTAAGAGATCATGTTCTCACGGCGGCTAGTATGAAAATGGATTTCTGCAGAGATGTACCGTACAGTCTGGAATAAGTCTACCGACGTTTCACAGGTGCTGCACCTCTGAAATGCCGGTGAACTCCGCCAGACTGACCACACGGCACAATAACGCAGATGATAGATTGAAGGTTGTGGTGGTAATTTGTTGCACTCTCCGACCGCCTTTGCCCCGTTGCCGATTAGGTACGAAGCTGGGTGTATATCAAAGTCTATCTGAAGTTGATGGCAAAAAGAAAAAAGCCAAAAACCGAACCTCGACCGCAGAACGTTCAATCTAAGGGGGAGAGGGAAAAGTAGTTTGTGCATGTATAATACGAGTATCATCTTACGAAATTTTGCATTTTTAATCGATCCAAAAAATCCAATAGAGACGTCACTCTAACATGCACCCCAAGTCACGAAATTCACCGTGAAGTACAGCGGCGCATAATAAATGCTACTACTTCCTTAGGAATGCAAATTGATCATTTGTTTAACTTTCCTGTTGTAGGATTAAGTACATAGGAAACCACAGGTGGACATAAACCTAGAGGAAGGACATCATTATTATACGTGCCGAATCAACTACAAATTTAGGATCAATAACGCTGACGATTTAACCCTCTGCAGAACGACATTCATCGTGCTTAAAATGTGTGTTCCTACTCCAGAGAAAACATGACGAAGAACAACTGGTTAATACAGTTTATGGAGATGATAGGTGTTTATTATGAGAGTCATACTAAACCCATAAATACACTCTGTGGGTTTATTGCAGGCCAGGCAGCAAGCACCTCTGAAACGTCGGTATACTTCAATTAGACTACACGGCGCTACAATTATCTTTATTTGTGTACATCTCATTCGCCCATACCGAGTCTATCTTTATCCTTCCAGTAGTTTCCATTACTGGGGTAGTTTCGGAGATAAAACATGTGTA
Source organism: Zootermopsis nevadensis (assembly GCF_977971745.1). Lineage (NCBI taxonomy): Eukaryota > Metazoa > Arthropoda > Insecta > Blattodea > Termopsidae > Zootermopsis > Zootermopsis nevadensis. The sequence continues at coordinate 17,661,357 of NW_028259156.1, forward strand.
TACCCAGATACTTTGAAATCAGACACACACTTTATTCTTTTTGGGCAAAGTAGGAATCATATCTGGTGGTAACTTGTTCCGGATATAGATTATATTTGCAACCAATTCTCGATTCTGCCACTCAGTCGATTGAAGCGCGATTATTCTGTTTCGTCGTGTATCCGGCATCAGTGAAATATCGTGAGAGTAGGCCTATAACCTAACAAAGTTATTGTACATACATCAGTGTGAACATAATAAAATTACTGCCTAACAGTGCTTTGTTTAGAATTTTAATATGTTTCGCATTCAGGCACAGCCGGATAGAATTGACCCTGCTGAAGAGAGAAAGAAAGCGAGGGATAATGTATTAGCAAATGTAGCCACATTTGCACTACTCATTGCACTTATTAGATCAGGTATGTAATCAGTTCACATATACATTCGTACATTACAAGTCTGAAAACTATACATTTGAAAAACCAGCCACTTTTCTATTGCCAATGTTCCTTGAAGATGAACATATTTAACGTTCCTAGTTTTTGGACGAAATGTTTGGCTTGTGGGATCGAGGTTTTCAGGTTATGGTGGAACTCTGATGCAGTTTTCCGTTTCTTTGTTTCAGTTCCCTATGCACTGCGGCAGTTCCAGTAATGAAACAGTTCATGCTTTTGTTAAAAGCAATCAGCAACTACATGCAGCAGAATCCTTGAAAACTTCATATTTTATTGTGAATGACTATAAATAGCATCTTATACATGTAACAAAATATTGTAATGCCACACCAAATAAAATAGTTGTGGAAAAACTCCTCTTATTTCTATATGTTCTTAGTGGAAACTTGTACCCAATTTGTAGTACCTATTTTTGCCAAATACAATTCAGCATACTTCCCTGGTTTGGGCACATATATTGCAATATCTGTTAGCCCATTCACATTACATGTTTCACCACCATAGTCACAAATATGTTATGTAAGATTGAAAACTTTAAAACAGAAATTAACTAATATTCTGTCATCTGAGGAAAAATAATTGCCCATCTTCAACCAATGTATGTTATATTTTTGTCCAACTCATCTCTGGGAATGAGGAGGTTGAAATTCCCTCCAGGTATAAACTAGAAATTAACATGTCTAATTCTTACAAAAACAGTTACATTACGGCATTACATTGTGCTGTACTGAATGACCACAAGAGAGGATATATATGGGTAATTTTTCTGGAAAAGTTCTTCAGCAACCAGGTTTTTGTATGTTGAGACTAGGCTATTTATGAGAAACTTTATAGTTAAATCTGAGCTTCAAATCAAGTTGCTTTAGTGAAAAGATACAGACCAAAATTAAATTCACTACTGTAGATGCTGAATACCAAATTTAATTAAAATCTGTGAAGTACATTCAGAGATGAGAGAAAAATAATGGATAGGCACAACTTCCTGTGTATATACAATTGTGGTGGAGAAAATCTCTTAAACTGCAGCCACATGGAAGATTAAGAACAAGCTGGCAGGTTAGTATTAACACATGTTATGGAAATAGATTGTAATGTTAGGAGGCAGGAGCTAGCTCAGGATTGTGTCTAATGAGCTTTGATGTCAGTGGTGATGAACATTCAGGTTCTGATAACAGTGGATATCTTTTATAAGCTCAAGTCCTAGTTTAGCCAGAAACCAAGAAAGGGGTTAATTGCTGAAAACAGAGGGAACAACAGAAACAAGACACTGAAATTTGATAAAAAAATTATAACCTTTATACAGAGGCCTACAAGAGTTTCCAGAGATATATATATATATATAAACACGTAGTGAGTAGATCAAAAAAGGTGTTTTAGACAAAAATCTGTCTGTATAATGAATATTTACGTTCTCTTTTGATATATTTAAATATTATTCTCACAGCTTTGCCCTAGCCTTGCGGCCACTTTCCACGTTTGGAAACCAAAATTCTAAATTAATTTTCCGATACACACTGGTGTACCACATGCCCTGATAACTGAAGATTTTTAAGAAAATGACTAAGAGTAACAGTATGAACCACAAAGTTCCTCAATATGAATTTCCTCCTTCACATTCATCAGTTTTGAGAATTGTTTTCAAATGTTATTTGCAATTTTTTCTTCCTTTGAAGCAATATAATATATATTGCAACCACACAAGTGATGGGGAAACAATTACTATATCTTAATGTTTTGGAAAAGGCAACGAACTGATTAATAATAATTCCCTAAATTTATCAAGAACTACATATTTGTTGTTATCATTCCCATGCATTCGATTCTGACATGTAGCATTTACAAAAGTAATCTTTTAGCATGTTAAAGAATTTTCTCATTCTTATTATACTCACCTTTTGAGTTAAATTGATATCACTAACACATATATCTCATTTCAATGGTACTTTTATAATACCCGTAACGAACCGAAAATACAAACATCTTGCAATATATGTCTGAACAATACTACAAATCCGCTGTTCACAGAATCGCCAACATAAACGCGACACAAGTTAACAAATCGATTACTTTTCTTCTTTCTAAGGGAATTAAATTGATTACAAAGCACAGATGTTTAATCCATGACAATCTTCACGATATCCAAAAACAACTTGAAATGAGGCCTTTTACGCTTTAGCGTGAAAAGATATCCAAATCACCGTAAATGTGTCAATTCTTAACTTAAAATTCGGTATAAAGGGCTGTAAAACAAACATGGAAGTTACCAATCACTTAGAAAAGTACATTTACCCATATATGTTTAACCGAGAACCATTAAATCTTAAGTGATCTGACATAATGCAGATCTGTATATATATATATATATATATATATATATATATATAACTATAACGAACAATTTATTTCCTCCAAATACAAAATCCAATCTGTTTCACCTCCTGCTGAAAAAAAAAGTATAAATTAATATTTCAAACAACTGAACTCCAACACACACTAACATTATCACTAGGTATCATTTTACTGCATTTCACATCAACAAAATAATAAATCCACTTTAAAGTGCTTCCCTCTCTTCATCTCATAGCAATTGGCTAAACCATGCATGTTCTTGTTTTAAGCCTTATATACCCTTCTTGGTATCAGATGTACATATGAGGATACCGATAAAACCATTTTTTAAATGCAAGAGTCTTTATCTAGAATAAAAACTTTTCAATAATTTAAAAAAAACCATGGAGATGGGTCTAACTTATTTCAAATTTTAGGCATTTCAAATGAAAACCTGCACTGAAAACCACCTATATCAGTTTCATGTTTTCTGCAACAGCAGCAGAACATCCTAAGTTATCGGTATAGGGCACATATACCAAATTTTATTCTGCAAATTGTTTACTATGGCATGTTTCAAGGGCCACTTTACTTAGTAAATCTTCCAAGATTTTAATAAAACTTGTTATATTGCATACAACAGTGTATATGAAAAGTCACAGTAATGTATGACCTGAAACTTGCACTGGGATGACATAGCAGACAATACTGGCAGATAGTGGTTAACTCCAGTGACTTTTGGAATGCTATGTATTATATTAACATTACCATTTGTAAATTGCATTCTCTTTGATTAATTTAAAGGGTCACAATACTTAAAGGAACAAAATGTTGTAGCAGCATTGCTGTTGCAGGAATACTGTGAAGCCTGAACTAAAAACAGCGACTATGATGGATGACTTTAGCTGAATATGGAGCATTCCCAGAATGATGACTGGTTGAGGTAAAACAAAGCACATGAAGGAAAACCTCATCAGTGATATTTTGTTGTTCGCAAATTTCACACTGGCTGCCCTGGAATCAAACCTTGGCCTAGACAGCAACAAACAACCTACAGTAGAGTCTCTACATACTATACATAACATCATTTAAAACTCACGAAATTTGCAGCATGTGTGTCAGGAGCGTGTCCTTTAATCTTTCATGGCAGGCCCAAGTAATGGTTAATATATCCACTTGAGATTCCTACATATCACTAATGCAACATTAGAAATGTACACCTCTTACAATCAAATGGAAATCATGCTTGTGCCTCTCAAATACAGAACAGATGTGATGCCAAACTCTTTCCAGATTTTGCCTGCAGGAACAGGAATGCCAATTCCACCTATGTACTCTTTAGAGAGACTGCGAAACTGTACGTGTGACTGTTAATGTGTGAACTATATTTAATATAAAATCTGTAGGTACATTTATCATCCATCTCCATACAGAACACATGCCTAACTCTAATGGTCCCTTAGTTATCGCCATCAAACTGAGAGCTAAATTTAGATCTCACATGATTGGCATCATGTTACCATATATGAAGAGTGTGAGACAGTCTTTACATATGGTACATACAAATTACAATTTATTTAAAATCTATAACCACACAAATATAAAAACCCTACTTTAAGTACCACTAGTGTCACTCCCACCTCTTTAGTTAGTATAGCTGCAATGTTGGTATTACAGATGACAGGAAATTTAACATAAACAAAGGTGGTGTGGCCTCTAGTGACATTATGTTCATACCAGATTTTGCAAAAATTTGTTAACTGACACAAGCCAATATTTTTTGAAGGTTAAGGGCAGGGAAGGGGGGAAAAAAGCAGTAATTATGAAATTTATGTTTAAAACATAAGAGGACGTAGACAGACACTCTGATTTTTAAGTAATGTTACTTTCTTCCTGTTTACACTTCCAGGTTGCAATTTTCTCTTCCTTCCCATTATCCCATTTAGAATATGAGCTCTACCTCCTCTCCAAGAGATAGAAGTTTGGTGGCTGAATGATTAGACAAGTCACAAGTTGGATGGACTCACATAAACAAGTACTTGAATATTTACCTAAAGTTTCATCAGATGCAGTTTTCATAACTACCAAGGTTAACATTCCACTTTTATGCATTTTTGCACAAAGTGCATACAACTAATCCATGGTGGGGACTGTCTATTCACATGTTTCAGCTCTAAAACTACTTGATGGATTTCAATGAAATTTGGTTAACATCTATATTACACATTAATCAAACAGAACTTAAGGGCATACAATTTGGGATACTTTTAACATGTTTATGTGAATATTTAATTAAATACAAGCAAAAATAATGTCAGCTTTTTGTTGCGTGTTATTACTGTGATTTAGAACAGTGGTTTTGTATTTATAAAAACTTGTTTTGCAGTGAATGAACACCAGGCAACAAGACACACAAAATTAAAAAGAATGGGTTAAATCTTTCCACTCTTGTTACCTCTAACAGTACCAATAGTTTACAGAGATAGTGGACAACAGATTACTAACAGAAAGCAATGGTCACAGACTATGTGCAGGAACTATCCTTGAAACATGGACAGGGCCACCTGAATGCTTGTGCATTGATATTAACCTTATCAACTTTCTTGGCTGTGGGTGTTTAGGGTTGGGTTTCAGGTACAGGTATCAGCTATTTTCAAACCATTAGGAAGAATTATTCTCACTCAAAAGAGGTTGCACACTCCTAATAACAAAACGTATTTAATGATGGACTTCTGTTACAGTCACTCACCTGGAACATAAGAATGAGATTTTCAACAAGAATTCTCAAAATCAACTACGAGGTATCTTATTTCTTGAAGATTTATTATAAAATCATCAAATGCTCTTTGACCGTAAACCTACAGAAGACAGCAATCATATATGTAAATTATTTGCAATTTATGTTTTTACAATTTGGACTTGTCCACTTTGCCACAGATTTGTTAAATTAATACCATGTTCAAGATGTAGCAGAGTGACCTAGCCCAACTCACATGGACTCCCCCTTTGTCCTTTAAAAAATCTGAAAATGTGTGCAATCATTTCTTTAAATGATCTTTCACTTAAGATACATTTTATCTTTCTGCAATTATGTACAAACTGAAGTTTGGTGTGCTGAATTTTTGTTGTTTTTTCTTTTTGTTTGGTCAACACTTTACAACTGTACATTGAGCGCTTCAAATAATGGCTTAGTAATATTATACTCCATTAATACTAAAACACTAATCATGCTAACTTTTATGGTTTCATAATAAATAAAAGAAACATACTTTTACTGTAGGTATTGCACAGGTGGGTCAAAGACATTGGGAATTAAAAAAAAATTAAATAATATAAAACAAAAATACTCCTTATTTTGCATGTACACATATGGCACTTTCAAAACTAAAATAGGGGCAGATTTTGACAAGAGGTGGAATGTAAATGCTCATTTTGTTATTTAAATATATATAAAAATGAAATGGAGGGTACTGGGGACAAAATATAACAAAATCTGCCACCTGTTTTAATTTTACACCCAACTGTTTCATTCATAATGAGTAAAACACCAACAAATAACTATTAGCATTTTATAGTTCTGTTAGTGCCCAATGCAACTGCTAAGAGCTGGTACAGTGTAACTTGGGGCGCAAAGGAACATCACTCCCTACACAGCACCCGGTTGCTCTTTAATAAATAATGAGGTTTATTAATACAAACATAAAAAATATTACTCATCACAGTTGTCACAAACATTTAACAATTCAATGTACACAACCGTAACTAATTATTTGCACATTTACATGGTTCAAACCATGATAATTTTCACGTCTGCATTCCAAGTTACACCTTACAAGTGACACAGTGCACTCAACGGCAACAGTATGGGTGCCAGTGTGTTTGGTTCATGCACGGTGCTCGCTGGTTGTCATTTGAATGAAACATCTGCTTCATTTCCAGAATGCACATTTTTCCAATTGAAAACGTCAAAATGATCTTTTGTCCCAATAAAACCACCTGCCATACATCACAACCTTGCCCCACTGAGAAAACAAAAGAGTATGAAAAGAGTAATATTCATCTCATCAGCTTCATAAAAAAGTTTACAAGTACTTGAGATCTTTCTTATATAATATTGATTAATTAGGTTATATTAATTTATACAAGAAACCAGAAAGTGCTAGGCAGATTATTTCAATTTTATGATGCTGAAAAACCATCACTGATTATTTTGTTTGTATACATATTTTCTTCATTTTCTAGTGGCTTGTGTCATTTACTCATAGAAAAGGGAGAAAACTTATTTCTAAATCATCATGATTACAGTACATTGCCAAACTTGACGTTCCTTTCAGCACTTGCTAACACATTCTTATTACATGGGAAAGATGATGGAGAGGGAAGAAAAGGTTTGATTAAAAATTTAATCGTGGGCTGAATCAATGTCACTGGTGGTCATTTAAAAAAATCGCTGAAGTTACCTACATGTGATCATTTACGTCACTCACATGAGTATGGGTTGTCAGCCTTGGTAAAATTAAAAACAAGTTTATAATACCATGGATAAGGGGGCTGGGAGGAGGGGAAAAGTCTATATCCTACAATACAAGTTTGAACTTCCAAAGCTATTTATCAACTAACTATACAAATGTTTGTGTTTCTTCTTCAAATTACGATAAATGTAAACAAGGTGTACCTTTAAAGAAAAGAGCACACTGAGTTTATAAGAAATATTTTCATGTTGCATTTCATTAAGTTTGTAATGCTAACAATGATTGGTTCTATCATCTGTTAAGCAATGAATATTACTTCATTTGAAGATATTTATTTAAATGTTTTCCACTGAACGAACGTTCATTTCGCTTAGTCTCGTCTGGAGTAGCATTTTGTAAAATAAAATTAACAAATATTATGTCAACTGATGCACCACTAATATTTCTTGGTTTCCATATGAACATATTTTGCTTTATTTTTAGTTTAGTTCATTTTAAATTAAAGATGTTCACCACTACTTTGCACAAAGTCTGCACAAAAAACACAGCCTTGCTAAGCCAAATACTTGGATTGTTGTTGAACAGCTTGTCTTCCCTTAATACTACACTCTTGTCAGTTCTCCCCTGTCCCACCCTTCCCAGAAGTGGCACTTTTTACATGTTAAGTGGTACTGGCATCATTTGCACATTTATTTACACAAAACAGGTAGTGACACAGTAGCAGTAATACAAGTAACATTAGCAGTTGTCATCGTAACGGTGAGAGTAATAACAGAAAAATGTGAGTGATAGCAGTGGTAGTGGCGGTGATGTGGATAATGGTGACAAAGATGGTATGCCACTGTCACAACAGAAGAAGAGAAGAAAAGATTTCGGCAGTGTAAGTCCTCTCAATCAACATGGTTATCTACTCAACCACAAACCTGTCTCCTCCACACCACTTCAAATATATCAACATTCAACACACGAGATAAAGAGATCCAGGAGGGAAATTTTCATAAATGGATAAGAAATGAAGTCAACTTTACAATTTTCCTTGAACACAATATTTAGAAGTATGTTTCTATACCACACACAATTTGTACAGAGACTTCCCCTCTCTCCATCTCTTAATACTTTCATATTCAATGACATGCCTCAATTTCCATCACTGCACAAAACTGCAATGAGGAAACTAGGTACAGCATTATTCACATAAAAATCCCCATAATTTAAGTACTTAGATACACACACTTCCACTACTACAATTGTTCCACAAATTTTGAAAGCTTGTCCTGAGGAGTCATTGGGGGCAAATCATTGGGATCATTTCCCCCCTGTGTGGGTCCTTGACCACTTGATCCTGCTGAGCCCGGAGGGGCACCTGCAGGGGAGGGGTGGTGAGGCATACCTGCCCCTGCCCCATGTTGCTGTCCAGCACCAGCCCCTGACAACTGAGAGAGCATCATCTCACTGCTACCTCCCAGATCAGGTGGATGGTGTGCAGGTGAATGTGTAGGGGTCACATGTGGGGGGGGAGGATGGTGGTGTGGGGACGGAACGGGTCCTGCACCACCACGCGGGGAAGGTACGGGTTGGTTGCGTGGCGAGGGAACGGGCCGGGGCGACGGATTGGGCTGAGGTGACCGAATTGGAGGGGGGGATCTCACAGCCTGCATTAACTGCTGTTGCTGCTGAACAGAAATGCCAGTGGCTGAGCCTGTTCCAGGTGGTGGGCCCATCATCATTGTTCCTGCACCTGTCCCCTGCGGTGATGGGACAGGTGGTGGCGTGGGTTTTAGTCCAGGTTGCTGCTGCTGCAACACTTGCTGTGCTACCACTGTACCCGGTTGTTGCACATACTGCGTAGGCTCAAAACTAACATTTGGGTAACTGACAAGATGCCCTTGCTGCTGCTGCCTGCTTGTTGGAAGCCTCTGCTGCTGAACATACGGTGGAGCGGGCGGCTGTTGGAATGGACCTGCCTGTTGTTGCTGTTGTTGTTGTTGCTGCTGCTGCTGCCGCTGCTGCATGCTAAGAAGCTGCTGCTTGTACCATTGTTGATGTGGCATCATCTGCTGGCCCTGTTGTGGCAGCACAGTACCCTGCTGCTGCTGCTGACTCAGCATGGCCTGCATCTGCATGCGACCTTGCTGCTGCTGCTGCTGTTGCAGCTGTTGTTGCTGAGGGGACATCATGTGCTGCAGTTGCTGCTGATGTCCACTACCAGCCTGGCCTTGCTGCTGACCAGCCTGCTGTTGCTGGTTCTGGTACACCTGACGTTGCTTGATAAATGCAGCCATGAGCTGAGGATTGCTTTTCAGAATTTGAAGAATCTGCTGCTGTTGTTCAGGTGAATTGGGGGATTTGAGCGTCTGCAGGAGTTGCTGAAGTGCCTGTTTGTGCAGGGCAGGTCCCGCAGTACCAGGCATGCTGCCACCACTGGTTGGAGGTGGGCGAATACTGATGGGAGGGATCGGTCCACTGATGTGACTACCTGTTAACATACTTGACTGGGTGGGCTGAAGGTGTGGCGGTTGTGGCGGCTGCTGAGGTTGCTGCTGCACTGCTTGGGGTGTGGTCTGACGCAAGCCTGGGTTCTGTAGTGTCGCATTTGGAACATACCTACAGCCAAGACAGTGTCTCTTTGAATCTTGCAAATTCAATACAAACTCCTTTTTCACCCAAATGGTAACACACTGAACACATTCTAGAATTTGTTTTATATATTAGACCCCTGAACCAAAATTCAAGTCTCTCTCAGATTAAAAATACCCTATCATTGTATGGACCATATTGAGATGCAATTATGGCGGCAGATTCATCCATCTTGTGTATCCTTTTAAAATACGAGTTGAAAGATTACACCAACATACTGCTTATCTACCTTTGTCCTGATAGACCAGATATGTAACAGCAAGATCATGTGGTGGGACATATAGTTCTGAATGTGAGTAAAACAATGTAATTACATGCATGCACACCTTAATTTAGTTGTCTGACCCTAGAAATGACAAGTGTGGCTAATTATTCTGAAAATGCAACTGCCAATTTTGTGAAGTTCAGTAAGACAATTTATTTCTGAGAGGATACCGTTGTTATAAATGACAGATGGCCTCACACAAAAACATTAATTAAGTATAAATATGCAACAACTGGCAGATTTATAAAAATATTTCAGCTGTCACACTCAAATAAAATGTAAGGAACTTTGAACTGGTTGTGAAATTGTTTACATATCTTGAATGTGTTTATAACTTCAATGCAGACAGGCACTGTTATATTAGTTCTAGAGACAGAAGAAATTATTTTCCAGGTTATACTGTACAATTTCCTAACCAATACCTTATAGTTTGTGCAAAGGTTATGCATCGAGACTAAAAAATACACAAATATATTTTACAAAATAAAAACACTTGCCATTATAGGATATCAGATTAGTGTTCTCAGTAATGTAAGCAAAATTATTAATTAACTTAGTACCAGGGCTGTGGAGTCAGTACTAAAATCTCTGACTCCGGCTCCTTCATAAAAGCTCAATATGTACTGATAATGGTAAACCTACTACAATGGTACCATACGACATTTCATCACCACCACATGAATCATCAGGCTACTTTTTAGACTTATAACCTATATTTAAATATAAGTCTAATGGTTATTGCAGAAATCGGTTGGTTTGTAGACAGTTTATATTCTTAAGGTACCGGAGCCAAAGTTACAAAGCATTATTCGCACACCATGTGGCTCAACGTGTCATTGAATCTCCCTAAGCTTGAGGCTGACATGGTAGCGAAAGCATTAAAATAGTATTTTCTTAAGATTCTATATCGAGGTCAGAGTCGGTACATTTTTACCGACTCCAACTCCACTTAAAATTGCTTCTGACTCCGCAGCCCTGCTCAGTACTGGATATTTTCTCCAAGAGAGTCAATGTCTCAATTTTAGAAAAGACTGTATATACTCAACATGCCATCAACTCTACCAAAAAAAGTAATACCAATGATATACATATCTACATAAATTACACAAATTGACAAGACTTAAGAATATCATGACCCATACTCAGTATGTAAAATTAAATCTTGATATTTATTTCTGAAAACTAAATTTCTAAAAACCTCAGAATTATGACAGAATCTAATATATATCTCCTTCTTGGTCTTCTGGGTAGAATGTCCCTAAGAGCTTTCATCACCAAAGTTGTGTCAGCATTTCCTTTCTCTTCAGATTTACATATCTGGTACACTGCAACCTTCTCAATTCCACTATCCTAATAGCAGTATGCAATCTGAATACATAAGAAAATTTATTGTTATACACTATCCTAAATAGCTTACTTACCTTTCTTGGGCCTGAATAGTTTTTGAAAGTATTTTGAAAATCAAGGTCAGGAGATAATGTTATTACAAAAACACACTTCTACATAAAATGCACATACCTCCATTGGTCGATGGTGGGAATTAAATGTGCATTTGATGGGCCAATGGGACCTATTGGTGGTCGCTGCATCTGTGGGGGTGGCATCACCTGAGGCTGTCCTCCAATTGCACCCAGAGGAGTCACCTTGCCAGGATAACCAGTGTGAGGAGCTTGCTGACGGGCTGCTTCCTCCTGTACCTGTTAAGTAATGAAAACACCAGTTAGCATTAACACAAAATGTGTAAGAAGCTTTAATTGAATGACTTCCAGAAAGAAACCACAGACTTGATGTCATAATCTGCACAAGTCACAAAAAGGAAATAAATACAAAAGGAGAAATGGAAAACATTATGTAATCAACATTCAGCAAGATGCCAGAAGCTTAGTCCTCAGCACAGCAAAGCAAAAGCAAAGGTAAAACTTCATGTATGTTTGCACTCTATAGGACACAGAAAGTGGAACATGTACTGTTATGTTCATACTCCATTTACTACCCTGGTGTTGAATGCACTGATACATTCATACTTGTCACAGGGGTAATAAAACAGCTTTCAAAATGAAAAATGAGTCCAGAAATTAAAAATGGATAAAAAATCCTTGCCACCAAGTTTAATTCTGTGACAAGTACTCTTAACTAACCTGCTTAACAACTTGCAGCACGTTGGCAGGTGGTGTCTGTGTGCCAGGCTTGCTGCCGGCAGGTTGGTGGGGGGTCTGGAGACTCACCATGTTGCCTGCACCTGGTTGACCACTCATTACACCAGTCTGGCCCACTGCCCCGCCTGCCAAGACACTTCCTGGTCCTCCTGTACTCGAGTTGCCTGGCAGAGCACCAGATGGCACAGTGGACCGGGTGTTCATTACTGCCATGCGGCGCCTTAACAGCTGAGCCTGCTGTAACCTCTGCTGCAGTTGCTGCTGTTTCAGTTTATGTTTGATGTTCAAGCAGAATGGCACAGGACATTTTGTTTCCTGCAGTCACACAAAATCAAATTCGTAAATTTGAGACACCTTTTCATTAGTGAAATGGAGTATGTTGTAAAACATCCAAACCTTCTTTTATCATTTTTATGAACAATTTCTCTACAAGTCAAGTTATTATGATTAATTGTTAATGTAGACTTTAAATCACTAGAATAATTTTTGCATTGTTCATGGGATATAGGAAAAGCAGAAATTATTTGAACGATTTTGGTTTCAAAAACTGTCAACATCTCATTTTGTGTACATGGCATGAGATATAAGGTTCAAATAGCAGCGATGTCAGCGGTGCAACACTATGTGGAATTTAGGTAAATACCAACATTTTGGAGGAACATACTGCAGTATCTTTGGTAAATTCCTTTGAAAATTTGTATCTGTCTACAAGCCCACATAGCGTTACAACCGAGAAGATCAATATCATCATTTCATATTATCTGTGATTTAAATTTGATTTGTAGTAGAGGTATACTGATTAGTCTGTTTGACACTATTAGTCACCTGGGAAAGAGTAAAGATTGAAATGTAAAAGACAGTGGGGTCTTTTTGTTGGTTTTCTCAAAATCTAAACACTTACCTGGCAATGCTTCGCATGGTAACAACATAGGGCTATGAGTTGTTTGCAGATTGGGCAACCTCCATTAGTTTTCCGTTTGCAGATCTTAGTATGTTGAACCACACGTTTCATTTTCTGGCAACTTGGTAAGCGACAATTAGCATCACGACACTGACAAGCATGCACCAGGGACTGTATACAACGCTGAATTGACAGCTTTCTTGCTTCCTACAAACCCAAAATTAAAATCTATTAATACATTTTGAACCACTTAATCCTCCTACAGAAAAAAAAAGCAGTTTAGATGAAGTGTTACACAACTAAGTGAAGAAATTAATTATAAAATTAAGGTAAAATGCTACAAAGATATATAAAATAATGTCTCACAACAGTTATTTACAGAGTAACAGGAAACCACTTTGAAAGAAACAAAGGCAAAAACTAGAACACAACTATAATGAATATAAGATTGAATAAAACAGAATCCCAACCAACACCACAGAAGTAACAAATAATCATTTTGGGAGATGAAAACCTGATGGAAAGCGGAAGTGGAACATGAAGTCACCAACATACTAATGGAACATGCTACTAAACAGCGACAAGTGTGACTTTTCTGTATAAACCACAATTAAATGTAAATTGTAAATGTTAAAGAGTTGGTGGTGGTGGTGGTGATCAGAACTTACAAATGTGGTGAACTAAACTGATTACTTAAAATTATTCACTAACTAGACTTTTTCCATTGTCCTTCTTTAAAAGGACAAATCATGTTTCGGAAACTGGCTTTATTTCCGTCTTCAGGTGGGAGGTACCTACTCAGTTGGGTCCATCACTGGATGATGAAAAAAATCCAGATAGTGAATAATTTTAAGTGCAATCCACCATCATCAGAACCCTTTAGAATTGAATAAACTGGTTACTTTCTATAAATACATTTTCAATCATAATAATACTTTAAAGCACTCCTAAAAATGCTGTCATAAAGACTGAATGATACAAACCTGAGGATTAGCCTGTTTCTGATCTGATGGTGATGAACCATCATCCAAATCCAGTCCCAGTTTCTCCATTTTATGTGGATGACCATCCTTTTCATAGCATTGTACACAGAGATCAAAGTCCTGTAAAAAACAGAGATATACATATATACTGGAACACCTCTGATGAAAATCTCTAACCCTGCAAGTTCTAAAATGCATTTCAACTTAGAACTAGGATAAGAAAAACTGAATAAAAATAACTGCTAAGGGAAACACAACAATAATCCATTTTGGAACATATTTAAACATTAGACCTCTTGGTCAAATACTTCCATATTCAAAGTAGTATGAAAACGATTACAATCCTTTCTTTTCTGTTTCTGTTTCTGTAGGGGTTGGGGTGATGATGGGGGGTGGGAGTGGCAGGAACTACTGAAGATTGGAAACTATTACAGACTTCAACTACTGTACAATTTAAATTCAACATTTCCTTTCAAATTATATGATTTGTTTCTAGTTTACTTCATGACACTCCAATATCTGCTGATGTTAAAATGTGCAAAATGGGGGAATCATTGTAAATGTGGGAAGTAATGATAATGAGGTCTTCACGAAAGTACTATCCTAGCATGTGTTTGGACTGAGGTAAACCATGAACACCTGTTAGGATAACTAACCACAGAGCCAAGAACCGGACCCTCTCTCTTCCAACTTGCAATGCTGTGTGGGCTTTAGGCAACACACACACACTTAAAAGGTTTCCAAGAGTACGACATTCAAAATTACCTGGCCCCAAAAGTTTACCACATGGCTAATGAATGCTTAACGTTTCCCACGTAAAAAGATTTCCCACACAAGAACCCCATTTTAATTTTATAGAACATTTCACACAATATCTTTTGCAACTTCCCCTTCCAGATGATAACTTGGTAACCCATTTATTAGACTTTCCAGTGACTGGCACTCAGGCACACCTTAAAAACAACAAAACCTAAGGAGTTATCCATCCATCTTTAATTCTGATAAAGGCCTTTTCCATTTTGGTAATTTCTGTTCTATTAAGATATTTTTCCACAAAAGAAGTTTGAATTGCTTGGTCTCCTGATAATCTTGAAAACAATTCCACTGTACAAGTATGGGCACAGTCCAGTCAGTGACAGTATTCAATACATATGATATGAGAATCATAACTAATAAATAACAATTTACTAAGACTGTGAAAACATTCATGTTGTCTTCCTTCCTCCTAGACAAACCTGTTGCAGAGCCAACTTCTTCACATACCAGTAAATTGCAGTATTACCTTTAAGGGTATTTAAAATTTAAAGATTCATCTTGGTGCATTCAACTCAGTCCACTGTGTTCATCTTTGTTCCTCATTTTCAAAACATAAATGAAACTTTCACATATTCAAACAACAGTCATTATTAATTAAACAATGAAACAAATATGTGCATATAGATTAGTAATGAATGGTAAACTGGTGTAAGTTTTAAACAATTTACACAAATACTTACATCACAGACTGTGCAGTGGTACCGTGTCTCCACATGACCCTTACAGTTGTTACAGGTGTAGACGAACCTGTCCTGCCCTTGGTTATGGAGTTCATACAGCATTGACATGGACGAAAATTTGGCTCTTCTCAGTGACGAGAATTCATAGTGACGTTCACGTGCCATGGTTAAGAATGCATCACGTCCATCCATCAGATCACAATTGATGAATGGATCTGGATCCTGAATTGGCTGGGGGGAAAAACATAATCCACAAAACTGTGACATACACAAACTTCAATGTCTTTCATGTTTGATCATAATTTCATGTGTTACTTCAGATGAGATACTATCAGATTATGCTTTTCTCTTTTATACATTTTTAAATCTAAAAGTAAAAGTGTATTGTCCCTAATAGTAAGTTTGAAAATCTGCAAGTAAAACAAAATTGTTAATACTTTTGAGACAAAGCAACCCAACTTATGTTATGCCTATAAGAACTTCTGATAGTAATATAGAAAGAAAAGAAAAAAAGCCGTATTATGGAAACTTCTTGTACGAAGTTATTTGAATTAGAAAGCACCTATTGGCCTTCTTATTGTGGTCATATGCTGTACACATACACAATTCAGATAGAAGACCAAGCTTTTCTTTCAAATTTTCATTTTTTATTTCAATGTGGCAGATTGGGGGGGGGGATATCCTATGTTCACAAACAGTCAAAAAGATGGAAAATTAAACTGAACAGTTTCTGGGAAAACATCTGGCAAAATCTGATATACAAGACTCACACATCCATAGGGTTTCATATCAATATCAAAATAGTATTTCAAAAGTCTAATTGCATAAATTTCACTGTCAAATATTTTCACAAATTTTTGGGACTGTTAAGTGGTATCAATATCAAAATATTTCTGTGTGCCCAAGAATATGGTACTCACCGCTAAGCTGGCTGCCGACTGTGCCGAGTGTAGCCTTATTACAAAAAATACTTCTTTGTGCTTCTCCATTGTGGCAAAAATCTTTGCCGAGAGATCATTGCCTGTCTGAGGGGTGTTGGACTTTTTACTATTTTTTCGCTGATTGGCTTTTGACTTGTTGGACTTTTTTGCTTTTTTCTGGCCCTTCTTTTTACCATCAGGTCCTGATTCACTTTCTTCTTGAAGTGAGAAGATCTGGGGAGAAAAAAATCAATTTTATCAGTTTAAAATTAATATACAATTAAAATCTCCTGATGTTTGGCGACAGCCAATGACATAAGTTAACACAGTGTTGCCAGCACATGCATGCTCAAAGCAGCAATCAAAGATAATATTTGGAGAGACAGAGACACACACACATGTCTGCATCCTAACAGAGAAACATAATGAACAAGCATAAAGCAGATTAATCAAACATACTTTTACTATACCTGAAGCCTAACATTTCAGTATTCTTAGTGCAGAAGAAACCAAGCCCTAATATTAAATTTTTTCTGACTAAAAAAGTCTTGTTTCTTTCATAGTTTTTAAATTCACCTGTCATAAAATTGAAACATGGTTCAACATACATCTTTCTCAAAATAATCTAGACTGGTTGCTCTCTTTGAAATGCGATGATCTTTCTCAGTGCCATGAAAACAACAGGACTGTTCAACATCTTTGCCTCCCTGCATGTTCAAGAAGCACTCGTACTCACTCCACAAGCTTCAGCTGTTAGGTCTTGACACTTTTGTTTGTTATTCAGACATATTTTTTTAAAGAAATTATATACAATGAATACCATTTTATCAGCCTGGCTACAGATAACACTGTACATGTCACCATCAGCACCACCAGTGCTTCCACCTGGCTTAATGAAAGATGCCTCAATTAAATAAACTAAAACCTTCACACAAATACCACCGTGCATTTCTCAAACTACTGGAATATGACACTGCTTTTAATCTGTAATGTAGATACATCATGTGGTAAGTTATGAAACACATAATTATCTTAAAAAAGAATTTAAATACAGTGAAACTAACTGATGCAAACACAAACTGCTTGGGCCAGGAAACAAGGGAGTTGCACCTGCAAATTCAGAAAGCCTCTATGCATTTGCCTGACACCAATGTTTTATTTGAATCACTGATGTTCTGTCTGAGCATATGTGATATTTACATCTGCAATTCACAGTGGCCAGCCAGACATCTCTTAACTGAGCAACACTGCACAAATTTGAATGGCCAGCTCACTAAAACTGAACGTCCCTCAAATGTCAGGGGATTTGAATCCCATAATAATGGTCCATTATGAGAAAATATCTCTTCTTTCCCCAAAATTTAGGATGTTCAGCAGTTTGTTCTCACAGGTGTCCTTCTGGAACTGGGAAGAATGGGATCACCATTGAAAGTGGCCAGAGTTTTGTCTATTATTGAAAATAAAATTCACAGAATTACTAATGGTGGATTTAACAAATTTATCAGTATAATTTATAACCATCTCCTACTTTAATAATTTAAACACATCCTTACAATGGTGTTCCTCTGATATATAACATACAATATTCTGCACTATTCTACAAGTATATGCAATGTTCTGCACGTCACTCACACTTATGCCTAGTTAATAACTAATACTAACAGGTCTCCTAATTATACAACCAGTCACTTTTACTTGCCTTCACACAAAGGACTACCATATTGCCAAATATAATGCACACTTTCCTTCCTCCAAATACCTCCTATATAAATAACCTGACCTAACATAACTACAACAACTAGTGATACCAAGAGGATAGTGAAAAGATGCTGAACTCACATTGGCTGCAGCAGCTGCTGCCTCAGCTGCCTCTGCCTGTTTCCTCTTTTCTTCTTCCTCCTGGTCCAATTCCTTGATGCTTTCTTCAAGAACATTGGGCCAAAAGTCTCCTTCAAAATATGGAAGTTCTGCTGCAGAGCTTAGCTTATCCTCCACTGCTTGTTTGAGGATATCCTGACAACCAATACACGATCACTTCAATGTTGTATTTCATTAAAATACACCAATTTACATGCTTATAAAAATATGTAATTCAGAGTTGTATAATAATTTACTTTTTTTAAGAATGCAACACAAATTTTGATGTTTATGGCATCTTTGCCTAAAGTGTACAAAATGAAGGAATTAATGGAAAGTTCACGTTTGTCTATATGCTCCATCTCCATATCTAGTCGGATGAATTTAATTTTGACTTGTGCCCGTCCAGTATAACCTTAACACAACACAAAAATACAAAAAACTGAACAAATGTGCCAGCAATATAACTGTAAAAAGATCTTGTGATTTCATACCTTATAGTCAAGAACTATCCTCTCAATGATGCCTTTGTCCAGCATCTTTTTGTACCATTCCTGTAACCGTTTAGGCTTAGGAATCTTCTGCTCGGCAGGGTGACAGTGGAAGATATAGTCATCTCCTTCTGAGGGGGGACACGCCCAGATGTGTGCCATCGTATACCTGCAGTTAAGAGAACAAACAATCATACATACAGGTCTGTTGAAAATGTATCGGACCTTAATTTTTCTTCCCCGCCCGCAGAGAGCGTCAGTCGCTGGCAGTCAGCCTGTGAGTGAGTGTAGTGAACGCCCGTCGGATTTTCATTTACCGCGAAATGATGGAATGACTTCAGCAGCGGTATTGCATCAAATTTTGCCAAAAGCTTGGCGATACCCAAGTGGTGAAAACCATTCAGAAGATTCAGCAGGCTTTCGGCGACGATGCCATGAGCATCACACGAATTAAGGAGAGGTATAACCGCTTCAAAGATGGCCGCACGTTGGTGGAGAGCGAACCACGTTCTGGTAGGCCCTCAACAAGCTGAAATGATGAGGTCATTGACCAAGTGCAGACTTTGGTCATGCAGGACCGTCGTGTCACCGTCCGAGAACTTGCGGACAAGGTGGGGATAAGCATTGGTTCGGTACATTCCATTTTGAGCGAGGATTTGGACATGTGGAGAGTGTCCGCAAAATTCGTGCCGAAGCTGCTAACGATGGAGCAGAAGCAACTCCATCTGGAAGTCTCGCAGGACATGCTGGACTGCGCAAACGGCGACCCCGAGTTTCTAAACACCGTGATCACCGGTGATGAGTCATGGGTTTACAGGTACGACCCGGAAACCAAGGTGCAGTCGTCACAGTGGAGACATTCATCATCCCCGAGGCCAAAAAAAGCATGGCTGGTGTGCAGCAACGTCAAAGTCATGTTCACCGTTTTCTTTGTCTCCTGTGGACTGGTGCATCACGAGTATGCACCACAAGGCCAAAACATTACCAAAGAGTACTACCTGGAGGTCATCTGTCGCCTTCGTGATGCTGTGAGGCGCAAACAACTGGACCTGTGGGCAGCTCCATCACGACAACGCACCCACCCATTCTTCGCATCTGATTCAGGCTTTCTTGGCCAAACACAACATTCCTCTGGTTCGTCAGGCTCCCTACTCTCCCGACATGGCTCCTTGTGATTTTTGGCTGTTCCCCAAGCTGAAAACGCCGCTGAAAGGGACCCGATTTGAGTCACGAGAAGACATTATGCGGAACGCGACGGCCCAGCTGTACTCCATTCCCAACGAGGCCTTTCAGAAATGCTTCCAACAATGGCAGGACTGCTGGGAGAAGTGTGTGCAGTCCCAAGGAGAGTACTTTGAAGGGGATTAGTGTTTCAGACCTCCAGGTGAGTAATTGTATTTTTCCCGGCCAAAGGTCCGATACTTTTTGAACAGACCTCGTACATTAACCTATTAATAGTGCAGGCAAATTAGGTGAACAAGGCAGAAAGCTTGGTTGAATGAGAAAGACTAAAAAAAAAGTTTTTGAAACAAATCCCCAAATCAATTCACAATGCAGTACAATATGAATGGGGGTTAATTTCTAGTAAGAGTGAAAAATTGTCTCTTTGTCATCATTCTTGTGGCTTACTCATTCCTCTATGTAATGGGCAATAGAGGAGGACCTTCCCACAGCTTACATAATTGGAACATGAAGCTGACTAATCACCTTCATCTTGTACTGAGATCTAGAATGCATACAACTTTATCACCACATCCTATATTTGCCCTAAAAGCATTAGACATTATTACATTTACTTACCAATATGTGACTACCTAGTTCTTTGTCAATAAAACTGACTATAATTCTACTGTCATCAATTTATTACACACAGGGTGAATACACGTAAAAGAAAATTAATTTCATGGTGCCAAGGTCTTGACAAGCTCACAGTAGCTCACTCATCTTATCTGCTTTACGAGAAATCTGCAGGTTAATTATTTTGTTCACATGAGCATGTTGGTGGACCATATTCTGATAAAAATATAAATTCTGTATAGAAACAACAACAATAATAATGTGTCTCAATTATTCGGAACTTCACTATTTACACCTGAATCAAGACTTTCAAATAAGCCAAAGTAGAAAGGGAACCAAAATGAATGACACTTACCCTAGCTGTTTAACATAGTCAAGATAACCCAGAAGAATCTCATGGTAGACAGCAGTACGAAACTGTCGAGGGCGGAAGAAGTGCACCGAGTCCAGATAGGCTATATACACGCGGCGAGTGTTTGGACAAGGACACTCTGACCCATATTCTTGAACATGCATGCCAAAAAAACACACATCTGTGCCATCAACCTCCTCAAATGCGAAGAGTGCCTTTGCTCGATACGGAAACTGCTCTGGCAGATCACCAGGCTCCACAAACCTAGCAAAAGAACATGAAACAATTTAACAACACAATTTTACAGTCCCACAGACACTGTATATGTATATTATAGAGTACAGCCCAACATGAATTATCATAAAAGATGACAGAGTACACATGTACTATCTCTAAATTTCTGATAAAAGTACATGCAATCTGTATCCAAATAAGGATATATTGGCCATCAAAATCGCATGTCAAATTATTAATTTAAAGGCACATGGAAAACTTCCACCTGGGTTGTTTTTGAGATCCATTTAAACTAATATTCTAGCATAATGAAAAATGTTGTTGGCAGCTATTAGGTTTATTTTCAAACAATTTTAAAAGGAAGTAATATGCTGATAAATTCATTTAAAACATATTAATTTGCTGGTACAGTAAACTTTATTGAAAATACCCAAGACTGTTATAACATTGAAATTCACATGAGAACATGCTGAAATAAAGAAAAAAGGGAGTGGGGGAATTCTTTCCTGCACTTCAATTCCAATTAACATACTGGTTTAGAAATGTTTCCAAGCCCCATACTCTCCTACCTGTTTCTCATACCAGGCTTCACCTCAACAATCTTGTCAGAGCTGGCAACAACTCGAATTGCCACCTCACCAGCACCTGCCTCTTTTTTCTTGAGAAAATTATTGACTCGTGTTTCAATGTATGTCCCAAGTTTTGTTATAGGCAACCGTTTTGCATTGAATTTGTTCTCTTTTCTCTTCGCACCTCTCTTCTTTAAGCAGTTATCACACACAAATCTGTGACGAAACAATTACAACCAATTAAAAAATTAAAGAATAACTATTTTTCAGAAAAATACAAGGAATAATATAATGACTTCACCCATCTTGGTTTCTTTACTCACCCCTGAGGCCAGATAGATTCCATGTGAAGAACACATATCTGATGAAGTTTCCTTCCACAATCTTGACACTCCACAAATGGTTCCAATTCAAGATGATCATTTTTCATCTCCTTAAACTGGTCCTTCTTTATTGCTCTGTATGATTGAATCCAGAACATACATTAACACAAATTGACCAGCAGAGATAAAAAATCAAGGAGGGTGAAAAGGGCAGGACTTATATTGAAAATAAAAAATTAATTTTAAATTTTTGTCTGGAAATCTCAAGGGAAGATGTAATGTGTGAGATTTAGGCAGGCATGGATAGCTGAATTTCAAAATATCTTCAAAATACATGGCTGAAGGTAGATTTAACTAACAAAGGGTATGTTCCATCCACCTCCTATCTCATAAATTTTCCCTTAGATCCATTTTCTTATCCACTTATATATAACAGAACATGTTAATTAGGATTTTATGCCACATTACTCTAGCACATCTCATGTTCTTTATCTGTAGAGTAATTACTTTTAAATTATAGACTTGTGTCAGCAAAAAATGAATGTCCTGGCTCCTAAAGCATGCAAAACAAAACAAGAAAATATTTCCAAAATCTGTGTACTCCATTGGGGTACAACTTACTTTTGATGGATGCAAGCAAACTCTTAAGCAAATGCTAACAAAAAG
Source organism: Zootermopsis nevadensis (assembly GCF_977971745.1). Classification (NCBI taxonomy): domain Eukaryota; kingdom Metazoa; phylum Arthropoda; class Insecta; order Blattodea; family Termopsidae; genus Zootermopsis; species Zootermopsis nevadensis. Next base: position 17,684,238 of record NW_028259156.1, read on the forward strand.
AGACACACACTCCTTAACTTCTTTGCCACTCTTTCTGATCACTTATTTTAATACAAAACTGGCTGCTTTTGTATTGTGAACCAATGGGAACATAATGTGTGTCCAAGGAAACTGAATCAAATGGAAGTAGATTCTGACCTGGCATCCCTATAAAGTCACCGCTTTCCATTCACATACAAAACCTTTTCTGCTGGGCAGCACACAATACCAACAATACTGCCAGTATTTCTTAATAAAGATACTTACGTCTGTGGCTGTGTGGGATCATCCCCAAGTGTGACCGTGTCCCCTGGGATGTCATTGAAGCATTTCTGACAGAAGGTATATCTGTCGGAGAGAAGGCCCAGTATCTTTAGGCTGCAATTATCGGCATTTCCAATCCCCAAATCACCAGGAAGCCAAGGTTTGAGGGGCAGCCACAATCACAAAACACAACCAGTGCACCAGGCAAGCACAGGGGAGGAAACGAGTGCAGCAGAAAATGTGTAAAAACAAAAACAAGAGACAGAAAAATGAAAAGGTGAGAGGGATGGAAAGAAATTACAAAAGCAATGTAAATCAAGCAAGCAAGCAAACATGAACAATTTGTTTACAGGAATAAATTAGTACCAGGTGGTTATCATAGTTAAAACATGTATCAGTGCTGCTAACAGTCTCTTTTGAAACAACTTTCCATCATATAATAAATTCTTTTTGGGCTACCATCTGTGTCTGGTGGTTGAAAGGCGGAAAAACCAATGTTTCAAGAAACGTCTTCATCCTCATCCTCAGTGTCATTTTGGTACACTGGGGACGAGGGCAAAGATGGTTCTTGAAAAGTTCATTTTTTGCTTTTCAATCACCAGACGTGGCTTGACAGCCTGAGAAGAATTTATTATACTTAGATGCTCTGAAAGCTCCAGGTCATACAACTTTCCATCAACCCTTCCTATGCTACAAATAAGACTTTAATTTACAAATAGGTCTGCCTTTTGTTCATACATGACAACTAAGCTGTTACATTAAAATCACACAAGTTGGCAGGTAACATGCGACACTGCACCGACTGGCACAAGTAACAACTGGACCAATCAGCGCCTACCAAACTTGGCTATTTGGTATACTTTGCTTCACCCCCCCCCCCTCCCCAACTAAGAAGCAAAGCCACAGTGCTGAAAAGAATGGCCAGCAAGGAGGAAAACTAACACAAATAAACAATGATAGAAATAATAGAAATTATGACTGACACAATCATAAATAGACTGCACAATAATTTTAAAATTACTCTGCATAATATTGAAAGAAGGCATCCTTGTAACACTGTAATTTATCTACATGATAAGTGTCACCTACCGTCTTGTTTCAAACCAACCTCCATGGTCTTTTATCAACAATTACATTTTAGATATTGTGATTACATACACAGACATTTCTGCTAAATAAAATTCAGCATGAAAAGGGTTAACAGAACAGCAGCCAATTAAATAGTCAGTACTCCAGCTCAATTTATCAAAAGCAAATTGGAAAACAAAATTTTAGCACACTGACAAAATACACAGAAAAGCATTTATATGAGTCATCATATTTTCATTTAAAGAATGAAAAAACATATGTACATGAACTGTGTACTTTTCAAAACACATACCAAAGGACAGTGTGTAAATAGTCACATACATGACAAATTCACAAAAAACAGGCTGTCTTTACTGCTCAAAACTTTTTCAAGCAATTCTCCTACTGCCAGCAAACAAAATTGGTAGGAGGGAACAATTTTACAGAACAGAAAATGAAGGTAAAGACAATGGTAGTTCTGGTCACTTTAGGTGTAAAGATAAAGTTAATCTAGAAGACTAATACAATAAATAACATGGTAAATATATATCTGAGAATCTTTAGTGACCATGCAACTCAATTTACAATAAAACACTCATTTAAAGACTGAGATGTACAGCGAATTACAACAGACATTAAACATATGTTGGATTCAAGCAGTAGTAGCATCTTGTAATCAGAAGTTTGGAATTCTCCACCCAATTAGGCACAATACTTTCATGTCTTTATCACTTATCTCCCCCTGTCCCCCAAAAATTCTTTTTGACTTATAGAAATAATTTGAAGAGAGACTATCAACTGCTGCAGTTCTGACTACTTTACTGACCCTATATTAGATCAGTGTAACATCTGCTATTACACAGGAATTGGCTAGCAGGTGTACAAGCAGTTAAAACTACCAGACTGCTGGAAAAGAGAAAGTCCTAACATGCATGTGTGAAAGGACAGGAAAACTGCCCAGTGTTTCCACCAGTCAAAAAATATAAGGCTATTATTCTGATAACAAAACTAGGAATCTTATTTTCCAGACACAAGTGGTTAAACATGATAATGTATAAGGAATGCAAAGTTTATGCATGGAAAAATAAAGTGTTATGCTGGGTTATAAAGCAGGTTCAGAAACATCAGTAATTTAAACTATGTAAATAAAAGCAGTCCTGCAAACTTCTAAGGAATGACATAATTATATTTATAACAAATTTAAAGCAATTAACATATCATGTTGACATTCAAATTCAAATTACTGCCTATATTAACTTTTATCATCCATTGCAATACAGGCAAGTCTCGGTTTACGAACAAGTTTTGTTCCAAGACGTTTGTTATACATTTTTGTTCGCTATGTGTATTTTGCATTCCTGAGGTTTTACGATAAGTATCGTATATGTTAGCAGCCATTTTAAAGCATTAAAACCATGTACTAAACATCGAATGGTCTATACAATACGTTTTATTATAATGTATGTATGCGTTATGCGAGAAAACATTCTACGTAGCATGCAAACCAAAACTTTTTTACTGGCTAGATTAGTTTTATTAACCAAGAACAGTTTAGTATAATTATCATACAATAATTTTCTGATAATTATTGTAATAAATACATTTTTTAAAGTTTATTTATTTAAATCTTACAATTATGTTCACTACATGTTTGGCATTTCATTTTATATGGAACTCTATTTATAGGCGCCTTTAAGAAATTTTTAATGAATTGTGACGTTCGTTATAGCGAATGTTTGTAAATCGAACGTTCGTAAACTGAGAGTTGCCTGTATATCAAATGCATGACTAAATTGGCCATGCTGAACTTAAAGTCTGGGCAGCAGCCCCATAATACAGGGATTTAAATCCCCTATTCATGTACAATAAAAGATTAATGTTTTAACAATCACATGAATGTAGTGATTTACAAAGATTTTGATGTTTTATAATGTGTGTGTGTGTCATAACAAGTAAAAGAAGACAACTAAACCTAAGTCCATGCCTAACCTAGAAACAAGACTAACCTGTTCTGGAAACTGTAGTACTTGGCATCTCGTGGAATGGTGCACAACTGTTTCCCATAGCAACACAACACCTGAGGATTGAATGTGTACTTGCGGCCACAACAATAGCCTAATGACTGCATCACTGGGTCAATCTCCTGCTCAAAGACTTCTGACAGCTATCCATGTAAAGAAAATGGTAACACATTACAAAATAGCAACACAAACAACACTGTATTTTCCTGCCTATGACAGTATGGCAACTACAAAATAGTATTTTATAAACAAACAATATGCCCCAACTCAATTTATTAGAATGAACCTACTCCCAACTCACTTTGCTAACCAACCTCCTGCAAAAACATTTCTGAACACATCTTGATATTTATTTTTACAAGGTTCTCAAATCATTTTCTGCCATTCTGTACTTTGTATACCAACTGCAACAAGACCAAACCATCACACATAAACGAATGCAAGCATATAACAGAGAAAGATTCTGTGTAGTTCTACAATGTAAACGATATGAGGAACTCCATGGTGTAGAAACATTCAGACCATTATAATTTTGTTCTACGACAGAAATGGGGGTATTGCAAGACATAAAACTGTTGAAGCTTCCTGTCACTACAGAGTAAGAGCACTTTTCAAGATGAAGATAATGCCATTGGTGACCTACAGACTAGAGCTTACATGGTAGCACCTAACAGAAAGAAATGTGGCCACCCAAGACGCAGTCAAGACAAAATATTTAAAGAAAACATTGCAGACATTCAGGATCATACTCTCAAGAGTGGTGTATGTATTAGTACAGGCACCATTCTTTACAGAAGATCTACAGTACTAACTCTGCTGCTGTCCACTGCTGCCTTGGAGAAATTATACCAGTGCAGAATAAAATAAGTCATATAGAGTGCATTATATGTAATGAATGTGATAATAAACAGAACACTACTAATTGCAACATGTAGTGACCCATTTGGCTGTACACAAATTCCATCATAAAACCTGTAGATAGAATAAGTTCCATACACCAAGAAGAACCTGTGTTTGCGAGATATAAGGGAAAAGTTGCAATCAATATTACATTGCGTAGTATCATTTATATTCAAAATTGATTTGATCAAGGATTCCTCAAAAGTAGCCTGCCATATAAAAAATTACAAAATGTCTGTCAAGACATATAACTTCTGCCTGGAAATATTTTGCATGTAGTATATATTTAAGAAGTCGGTCTCGGTGGACTAGTGGTTAGCGTGTAACCACTAAACCCAAGGATCGCGGGTTCAAACCTGACAGAGGTCAATGGATTTTTAAGGGTGATAAAAATTGGTATCACAACTTCCTTCGGAGAGGAAGTAAAGCTGGCGGTCCCATGTCGTAGATCTACGGCATGTAAAGGAACCTTAAGAGCATGATAACAAGATGTTTCATAAGCAAAATTCAGCGGCCATTTCTCACCCAAGTCTCTCCTGATTCACTGCTAGATGGCTCTGGCAGTTAAATCAGGATTGAGTAGAAAATGTGCAGAGTCAGTGGGCTGGTCACGCACTACTCACAAACACACACTTCAAAGACTAGGAAACCTCCGAATAGGAAGCGGCGGAAAACCAACAAACGTACTGTAGAGCCAAGGAACAACAACAACAACAACAATATATTTAAGAAGACAGACATGAAGTCAAAATATCACCAAATTTACTATTGATGCATTTCCCATACAAAAGCCCATTAGATTAAAGAAAAATGATGTGCTTGTGAAACTATAATTTTTCACTTTTTGTACAGGATGTTATTTCATACGAAAAGCTTTTACTGAACAGTTTATAAGTATTCAAGGTGATGTAGCTTTTAAGGGCAGACACGTGAAGAAATACAACGTTTAATACCTACAAAATCAAAATCCATGATAATGTCACTCATTGTATGTTCAAATAGAAACTGGATGCAATTAAAATGTAAATCTGAAAACAGTAGTGAATAAAATATTTGTAATGCCTCCAGGAAATATGAGACCGAAATAAACATGTTATATAAATTTGAACACACAAAAGTGTTATGAACTGTGCATATTGGTTGAATAAATAATTTTCCAAGATAAAAATATAACATCATATTTAACTAAAAGGTTAAAATTAAAATAATCATATACAATTTCATTCCCACTGAAAATGCACTTGCCACATTTTTTGTAATTTTAAATTCACTGTCACCACTGTTTACAGACAATTACCTGCTGAGGAATAGGTCATTTCTTTGTTGAATCACACAGTGAATTTAGGTACTTCCCTCTCCTGAAAGCACATTCAATGGGTTTGATGCCTTCACGCAGTATAACCATACCTCAACAAATATTATCCTAAAAATGCAGACATGAAATCAAGAACTGTAGGTAATTGTATAGAAACACCACAGACTGTGTATATATTTTCTATTCCTACAGGTTAACACTGATAAATTCATTTAAATATTTCAAACATCATCTGTAAGGGAAGGTGACATATGTTACTAGTTACTGAAGAATACAAAGCTGGAATTTTATATGGATAAATAAAAAGCACAAAGGCAACTTTCATAATATCTTATAATAAAACACCTGCTTAACTTACCTTGGTACAGTATCTATACACTCGTGAGGTTTTGCGGTTGTACAGCCAAGCATTATCGAACATAAGCCAAACATCATCAACATACTCCCACGGATCTGAATACTGGCCTGTATCCAGTTTCCGCTTCACAGTTGAAAGATCCATTGCTTTTTTCACAATGTCAAAATAATCTGGAATACCAAGTGCCTGTGGATCAACAGGCTGTCGAAAAGGAAGAGACTCTGGATCCTGACGATATAATTTTTCTAGCGTTGGCATCAAAGCTTGCCGCAGCTCATCTGGTTTGAACACTGTCAACAATCAGAGAAAGTCCACAGCTCATTTCGTACAAGGTAACAGGAATTATGTTCTGTACTGCATTCTAAAATATGAAGCACACTTCAATGCTCTCCCCAGTACCTCTGGCAACAAAGTCAGAGTACACACAGATTAATCTCTTAACAAGATTGTCAGAATTTTTTCATGCCGAGTACATGTATTCTAACAGAATTTCTGAGTCAATTTTTGAATACTTATATGAAAACTGCATACAACATAGTTTAAATTTTCATACTCCTTGACTCTGTTTACTGTTGATACTGTTCTGAGACTACTTCACTATACGAAACTTACAGCACTTTTTCTTTTTATCACCACCTGCAGCAGATTGAATAGGTTCAGGAATTGGAGGTTTTATGTCTGCACTAGTACTGACACCTTCACCTATACTAGACGTTGACATAGGTGTCATAGGCTCTTCCTTTATGGCTGTTTCCTCTGCAAGAGACGAAGTGTATATTTAAGATCAATTAAAATTTTATACAAAAATAGTAATAAAAATATCACTTTGAGCAAAAGTGAAAGTGATGATAAGTACAGTTCACTTTTATAATCAATTACAAACTCCTTTCTATGATAATGCTCAGTGGTAAATAAGTTGTCATACGAGATGAACATGATTTTGTTTACACCAGATAACGTGTTAAATTTAAAATGCTACAAAGATTAGTTAATAAGCTTTATACATTTACTAAATTATCAAAATATTGGTGCAATGTCACTAAAATCCCTTTTAGTTTACATAAAAAAGACAATGAACATTTTGAAGTTGGTAATAATAAAAAATGTGGGAATAATGGAGGGAAGTAGTACACACACAGTTTATTGAGTTACAATTTCTTCAGCATTTTTATGCACGGTAAAATTTTGTCATAATATTGGCTATAACAAGAGGCTTGTTGTTAAAACAGCTTTTTAAATGCATGAACTTTTTACTTTCCTTATTTTTTGTGGTCTGTCAACACAGCATTCCTGTTTGTGAAGAGATATCTGGAAACTCACCCTTTATTGTGGCCGAGTTCTCGGAGGTGGTGCTGCCCTCATCCATGGGCTCAGTCTTAGGTTCTGTCTTGATTGAGTCAGAGGCATTCATGCCCTTCCCACCACTTTCACGATGATTCATCTCCAGACTGCAGTCACTATGCTGTGCTTTCATTTCCATCTTTATGCTGTCTTCTGGTTCAACCTTTATATCTAATTTACCCTTCGTCGAAGGTGGTGGACTATCGTCATCCTAAAAATCAAAAGAGGCTTTCAGGAAAGGTCACATCATCTTCAATCAATTGTCTCTAATAACTTAAGCAGCCAGAATTACACACACACACAAAAATAAAATAAAAAAAACACATTGAACAAAAACCCCAGACCCCTACAGCAAGCAGGCTTTGGTATAAAAAAGTAAGAGTTTGAATTCTCATGGCAGCAAAGACATAGATACTGATCATTTGGATTGAAACACCACATGGACTTGTAGGAAGAAACCAATGTTTTGGATGAACATACTACTTCCAACTTCAGGGCACCAACTCAAATTTCACTATTTTTCTTTCACACTGAGACGACTAAGCGGAAACAACATGCCTGATTACGAGCTGCTGCATTGATGGCTGCCATCTGGCTCGACATGCTGGACGAGTTACTCCTCACCAGACTGGCTCGTTCTGCACTGGACATGCCCTTGCCCAAACTTGCGAGATGTTGATGATTCATGGTGGCAGCTACTACTGTTGAGGTTGAATTGGATGCTGCTGACACCAGATTGCTCTGCATAGATGACTGCTGCTGCGTTGCAACAGTTGTCCCAGGTACTGAAGCTGCTGGTTTTTGTAGTAAACTTGAAGGAACTAGTGTTGGTGTTGTAACAGATATTGTGGCAGAATTGGGTTGAGGGAGGCTACCATTTGTTACATTTGTTGAAGGAGAAGGTCCACATGTTGTTGATACAGAGACAGATGTTGGAACTTGGGAAGAGAGTGATGAGTTAATTTGCACGTCAGAAGTAGACGTAGCACAGGAAGTGGGTGTGGATGCTGGGGGAGGAAGAGGAACTCTATTACCGGCAACTGTTGCTGAAGCTGAAGTAGGAGGAAACTGATTCTGAAGACCAAATGGTGATGCAGCAGACTGAGACAAACAGAAGAGAAAAACAATGTTGGCATCATACTTTAATGAGAATTCACTTGCTGCCTCCAGACAGAATTTAGAACAGCACTAGTGATTAAAACCTCTAAATAAAATCAAAACACAATTTGCTTCCTTCTGCCATTACAAAAATGGATGATTATATCTCTACAGTACAGGGAGGTCCATCAGTAATTGTACAAAAAGTTCTTTAATTAAAAATATCATTCATCCGCCATTCTACCACTGTTCCCTAATCACTCATGTATCACCCATGGGACGGGACAATGAACCCATCAGCTGCCACAGTTCAAAAGAGTCATAATTTTGTCCCTTTGTAACACAAACAATAAATGCAATTTTAATTCAAAAGCTTTATTTATGAAGCCAACACATTTACCCCTTGGCAGATGGCACATACCTGTGTCTGTACAGCATTTGAGTTAGCAGCTGCCGCAGCAACCGCAAGGCGAGCTTTGATCACATCCGGGAACTGGTGCTGCTGCTGCTGACTAGGAGCGGCCGGACTGCTTGGGACCCCACCAGCACTAGCGCCACCAGATCCTGCAGTGCCTACACCATTGTTGGCTGCATACTGACTAGCAGCTGCCACATTAGTTGCAGCCGTGGCAGATGCCATCGTCATGTTCGGTGGTGGACCCTGAGGATCAACCATGCTCATTATGAAGCATCAACAAATTCCCATTTCATGTCCATGCCAAATGGTTTCAGAATAAAGAAATGCTAAAGAAATAATTCACAGATCAATAGTAATCCTTAGCACCTTTCCCAATATTTTCTCCTTTTGTTACCTTCAATTTCTGTGTTTACTTTAATGTAGATGGTACGCCATATTTACCCAATTATAAGAGATCAATACACAACTTAAAGGCAAAATAATCCAATTATTTGCATACATAAAATTCTTAGATGTAGTTATTCAACTAATAATTTCCTTTACATCCCACATCTACATCATGATTTCTTTAGGACCACAGAATGCTTTTCTAGTGATAATAATTAAAAAAAAAAACTAAAGCGAACAATGTTGAGAAGTTTGATAATCAGAAATAAACTGCATATACACAACAAGGTTAGCTTTCTCAAAACTACACGTACTTGAGACAGTGGCTGACCAAAAGCTGACAGTCCTGGACCAGACACTGTCACCATGCTACCTGGAGGGCCTTGAGTTGTACCAGAGGTACTGTTTGGACTGGGCCCAGGTGGACCCACCACTAAATGCTGCTGTTGTGGCTGCTGCTGACCCGGTTGAGAAAACTGCATGCGATTTTGCTGTGGACCGAGGCCAGGAAGCACATGGCTCATACCTGAGAAGAATATTAGAACTTCAAATACCTTTCATATTTATGTTTTGTTTTATAAGTGTCATACTTTTAGGAAGTACATGGCACAAATTTAGGCTTTTTTAGGTAAATTCACCAATTACATTAAGTTTTATTATTTGAATAACAATTTCACTGACCTGGTGAGTGGCCAGGAAGGCCTGATTGAGGTGTTGCCTGCATATTTGGTGGCACTGTCCCAACAGTGCGAGTGGGAACAGAACCAGGAACACCAGATCGCATCTGCGGTGGCTGCTGCTGAACTTGCTGCTGCTGCTGCTGTAGTTGTTGCTGTTGTTGCTGTTGCTGTTGTTGTTGTTGTTGTTGCTGCTGCTGCTGCTGTTCTTTGCGCTTCTGCCTTTTTTCCTCTACAAGCAAAATAAAATCTTGTTTTAATTCACAAGGTACATTTCTTGCAAAGAAACTTCAACTTTAATGAATATGGAAACATGGAATTCATTATCAGCACCTGTATCCACAGTGTAATATTGATGTAATATGGTTACATGATATACTGAAAACTGTGGATGAGGTGTAAATACTGGAAACAAAGATCCCAAAACACAAGATTTGTAAGTTAAGATATGTAAATCACTTGCAGCAAGAAACGGCAGCATTTGTTTCTATAATTATTATAACACTGCCATTCATGATACAATTCTGCATGTGTGGATGTTATGATGAATGGTTCCTGGTGAGCACACTATGACTTTTATCTAACCATTAAGCCTGGAAGCATACTGTGCACCACACACACACCATTTTGAGAACACATTGCTTTTAGTTACAGAAAAATATTTAAAAATCACATCACATGTTTCAGAACTTCCTTCTTTCTGAGGTTATAAGAAACTACTGGAATAAAGCACAAAACTTTATGACTTCAAAATTATGGGTGCATCAAAGTTAGACATAGTTTAGAGGCAGAGAACACACAAATTCTTAAACTTACCCAGTTCTTTCTGGATTTTGTAAATCTTCTCTGCTAGTAAGTGGTAGTATTCAGACTGAAAAATAAGCAGGAATCAGATGAGTACCAATAAATAATAAGAAACATTAGTGAAGTAAAAGACAGAAACATGAACATACCCTTGAATTTGCCATTTCATACATATCCCCTTCCACTTTGCGAGCATACGCAACAAGATTGTGCATTCTCTTGTCGAGCATTGCTTGTGGATCTGGTGTTGGGAAGATTGCCTGAACCCTGAAAACAGAAAGTATTATGTCAGATACCCGCTGAAAAACAATGTCCAAACTACAGTATGTAAGTCACACACACACTTTTTTTGTTGTGAAATGAACAGAAAAATAAACCAAATTAAAGTATATTTCACATGTCTGAAAATTGACACTCATGAAATATCTTGTCACCAAAATTGACAGACACAATAACTAGAGACAAAATACAAATGTCTGAAGCAAATGGCAGAATTCTGCTTGTAAAAAGCCCGTACACAGCACCTAACATTTACAAATATTGCAGAAAAGACATAATCTGAAAAGCACTGCAACTTAAGCTGAAATATTATCAAGAATTAAGCACCTTGTTATGCACAAAGAGTTTAATCAGACCGTTAACTTACAGCTTATGTACAAGATGATTACGAAGGTCTGGAGTAACAGACTGGTGCCATTCCTTTGTTCCCTGAACTGGGGTGGCTGTGACCTGGCCAGGTTGTAGTCCTCCCGGAAGCTGCAGACTAGTCAACCGGTTATCCATACCTAACTAAATATGTACAAAGACAGATACACAAAAAATTATAACTTCAATCATGGTCTTATTTCTCACATCTAAATTTAAATTAAACCTGCAGAAATGTGAAAAACAACAGGAATAAATTTCCATTAATACTGAGAACTGTCATGTAAGCCTAGTTCCAGCAGGTATGCTAAAAGTGTACACCATATATTTTATTTTACTTTATTATTTGTGCTGCAGTGTCATGGAAAGCAGATACTTATTTTATTTAATTGATATTCTGATTTAAAGGTTCCATGCTTAAATCTGACTAGACTTTACTTGCAAATATATACTTTGGAAGAGTAGAAAGTTAAATGTTCTTTGAGGGTTTTAAAACTGGGATTGTACTGCAGCAACTACTCACACTGCCACCCTGTGGGTCACTTGACAGGCCGAATATTTGGGAAACTGTTTGCTGGATGTTAGCAGCTGCTTGCGCTGCAGATGATGCTGGTCCCTGCTGTCCTGGGGGTTGACTGGGATTTGCTCCAGGATCACTCCCGAGGGGTAAAGACACATTGGGGGGCACCTGCTGCTGTGAGCCTGCTGGAACCTGTGTCTGAGGCTGACCTGTTAACAGCCAGCAATTGACTGTGAGTAAAGAATACAATAAAGCCACTCTTTAATGGGGATATTAATATTGTTTGCGCACAAGAAACTTGTGGCAAACAAAAGCAGCAGATTTATTCATCTCTTTTCTCAGATAATTTTAAATGGTGTGTTTTAATAGTAATGTCACATTTGTATGATCCAAGGAGATATTTAGTTTGGAAACAGTGGTCATACAAAGGGTCAAAAAAGAAAGCATGGCAGTTAAAAGGCAAATTCAGTCATTTATTACAGTTCTTCATAAATGAGGATCTAGGCTGAGTAGAATCTACATTTTATGTTGTACTTCTGTAACAGTTAAGCTTATTTTCATCACATATTTTACTTTCACATTGAAGTAGAAAGCACAATGAAAATACTATACCATCCATTCAAATTTTAATCTACAATCTACTGAATAAAAATGTAGAACATTTTAGGAGGGGGTCAAGAAACTCTGATCTATAACACATGCCTACTCACCTGTACTGCCAGCTGCAGTACAAAACCACATCTGAATATATATATTAGATGCAGCTTATGAAACAGGTTTTTAGGGTAACAGTTGAAGTGTGAAATTTCATCAGGAGTGGAGTGAGGACTATATGTCTGTGCCTACCTTGTGGGTGCGGAGGTGGAAGAACTCTCACACTACCTCCTGGACCCGCAGTCGAGTTCGGGGGGAGTGGACCAACAGCTATTCCTGTCAAGCGATGAGGGCGACTAACCCCACCACTTGCTGGGGGCAACAGTCCTGGGGCCCCTGGGTTAGGAGATGGAATTCCAAGGGCTTCATATGCTCGCCTCATGTCTGAGGGAGAAGGATTCGGTTGGCTGTTTGGTGCTTGACTTGGCACTGTAATGACACCACAGACAAAGTCCCAGCTACAGAAAACAGTACCAGATATGAATGCATGCATCTGGTGCTTTTAACTATTCCAGATTTAGTAACTTACATTTATTCAATTAATTCAATCACATCAATCATACACCCTCCTTTCGTAGTGAAATAAAGCAAAATTGTAATTATTCTAGTCATTTTTATTAAACTGAATTATTATTCTTGAGTGCAGTTTGTCATATATGTATCACAGCCTTGTAACAGATGCCGACTTGATATCAGTTATAAATTCTTCTCTTCTTCATGCCTGCACATACACACAACACAATGCTACATAACCAGGCCCATACACAACTAGATTCTCAAAGTATTAAGCTTCTGCACAGCAACTAGTCTTTTACAGGTCCTGTAGCTATTTGAAAGAGCCCCCTCCTGAGTCTAGCTGAGTTTGTTTAGGTCCATGCTGGGGCCATTCTAGAAATGAGTGCATGGCACGTGGTGATGCCCTGAGCACTGCACACACCTCCACATTCCAATTGCTGCAGAGGTAGGAATCACATGGCTCACTAGGCTGCTGCAGCTACCTCATTGTGACACTACATATTTTTAATAGCTAATGCACATATTCAGTAATTTTACATTTAGTGAATTTTACTGCAACAAACTGTTAAGTTCTTATGTCGTTTCTAAACATGTTACACAATATAGCTGCTTTATAGGTGGTATCAAACAAAATTAGTTCACTGCTATGCTGCATTTTCTCAAGCATGTTTCAAAGAAGGCATGGAAAGTAGACAAACAAACTGGAAGCTTCTGCACCATCCACAACACTGGACACTCATTGGTCACTAACATCCTCAGAATTTCTGGAAGGTTAGCAAATCCAAAATTTGCGTAAGTGTAGAAGATAAAAACAATTACCAAAAAGTAATCAACAGGCTTGTCACGCGCCATAGTTGCGCGGTCTGAGGCATCATACTTCAGACCGGCAATACGGAATGCGCGCTGGTTCGAGTCTCGGGGGAGAAGAAATTTTCTCGTGAGCTTTCGACCGGTGCCAACCCAGCATCGTGAGGAAATTGGGGAGCTACAATAAGTAGCGTAATCTGGTCAGGAAAGCTAGCAATGGCTGGGGGTTCGTCGTGCTGACCACACGTCACACTATACCTGGTTGGATGATCGTTCACCTGTGCTTAGGCTTGTGAACGTGAGACCAGCAGTCAAGCTAGTCGGCTTTGGCTCTCTAGAGCTGTTACGCCAAGGATTTAATTTTTTAATCAACAGGCTTACCATTGGGGTTATTACGGTTCTTGTCAGCTTGCTTGAGTGGCAGACAAACAGGACAGTCTGTTCGTGTGCAGTGTTTCCAATGTGAGATGATCTGTCGAGACGAGGAACAGTGTGGAACTGAGCATGACTTGCCTGCTTGACATGTTGTCATATGGTTTAAAACATTTTTCATTGTTTTACAATGTGGCAGTGTACACTGAAACAAGAATAAAAGGCAATAGTAAAACCCTGTGCATCGACACCATTAAGAATTACATACTGTGCTGCAACACAAAGAAAGTTGACCAGAAATTTAAGATCTAGATTAAATTTTCTTAGTTACTGTTGGAAAGAGGGAAAGACCATTCCCCGTGGAACTACAGCCACTTAATGACCCACCTTGTCACACTGCTCAAATAGAGGGAGGATTTATTTATATTCACCTTACCTGCATCTATACATTTTTCTTAGCATTAGCCTTGTATTTCTCGGATTTTTAGAAAAATGCACTGAGAATAAAGTATTTCCTTGCTCCTGATCAATAAGAACTCAAAATCTGTCAAATATTTTCCCACAAATGATTAGGTACAAATTTCAAATTATTTTTAATTAACTCATGTACATTCATGGATATTCAAAATTCAATCAAGATATCATACACATCACATGTATTTTTTAAACAAACTTTTGTACATCTTACATAAGTAATTAATTAATGATGACCCATCACAAATACAAACTACAGCTAAGTTCTCGCTATAAAAGCGTTTGAAGGTTGCATGGTGAAAATTTACACACAATTATACACACCTGCCATACTTCTCCATTGGACTGACTTTCCCTGCGCTGACACTTATGTGCATGCAGAAGAAGAACCAGTTGCTGCTGGATCAGCTTCCGCTTTTCAGGGTCTGCAGTTGATGTGGCAGTTGTAGGAGCCCCACCCTGTGCTCCTCCTGGGGTTCCCCCTTGAGTTGCTGCCTGGGGGCCAGGCTGACCACCACTTGGTGCACCTGACTGTGGCTGAGCAGGGGAAGGTGCTGGAGGGGTGGCTTGTTGAGCCATCCCACCCTCATTTCCACCCACTCCAACAACTGATGAGCCTCCTAACATAACAGGAATGCCACAGTGCAATCAAACAGTAACAAAAGTGGCATCTTTTAACCTATTCTCCTTAAGTTGAAATAAGAAATGAGATCACAGTGCAAATTCAGTGTAACGAATCTATCTAGCAACTTTATAACCAATTATTCAATTTTCATGTAACTTCATATGTATGTTACTTGAGATTTAACAAACCTCTATACTTTTGACGGAAGGGTCATTCAACAAAAAAGTGAAAGGAAAACGTGGAACGAAAATGTGTAAGATCCGTATCAACAAATCGACAACTCAAAACCATAATCACTACTTATCCCCTAAACAATTCCAGGATTACATCTTCTATGAGTTCACAACTTGATTGCTGTAATTATTTCTCCTCAACTAACACATACCTATATAGATTCACATCTGAGAAATTTTCAGCTATTATATTAATCACAAGTAAGTTCCATTTAGTTTAACTGTAAAATTATTAACATTCATACTTACCTAAAGTTCCTGCAGCAGCACCAAACCTCGTTTGCTGTAAAGAAGCCATACTTCCAACTCCTCTTTGCTGTGGAGCAACCACTGCTGCCCCAACATTAACCCCCTGCGGTCCACCTGAGCCTCCACCAGGAGGCACGCAGCTATATGGACTGCCAGCACTCATGGTTTGACCCATTTGGCTTACAGATGTCATGTTAGGTGCCTGAAGGGATGATTTACTTTCATTAAGACAGTTAACAAACAAAATTGTAGGGTGGGATATTATGTTTGCAGACAGATCAGATCAGATCAGGAATTACATGCATTATCTGGCCACAACAAAGACCACTCATATTGTACAAGTTTGAAATATTAAACTAATCATATAGGTGGTTCTCAATTTGTGAAGCACAGAGAGTTGCAAGAGAAGTATAAATACAGCAATTAACTGCTACCAAAATTAAACTAACTGTTCCAGAAAATATCACTACACATGAATCACTTCAGTCACATTAGCATAGTACACAAGGTTTACACTTTTTCCTCTTTAAGTGAAGAAAATTTCATGATAACTCTTGACAACATTTACTGTATGCTTAAATGAAGCAAAATCTAAAAATGAGAAATGTTAATTGGTAATTCCACTCACTGTAAGTACAAATTATGTACTAACATATCATCCAGTTTTCACATCTGAAAATGTAAACTATGAAAACAAAAATTCTTTAGAGATAGAACTTCCACATGCAGCATGTCATTATGATGTCATAAACCAATGAGTCAATGAAGTTCCTGGAACTTATCAACCATAATTTAGTTTCACTACATTTCAAAAGTAATTTAACTGCAAATGTTAACATTCATACAACACACCATTATTTACCCATCTCTGCCAGGTTAACAGCATAATGTTTACGCACCTGCATGCGCTGTCCCACATTGATGCCCACAGTATGAACTTGATGCGGTAACTGGCCCCGGGCAACCAGATGTCCTTGCTGCTGCTGCTGCTGTTGCTGAAGTGCCACGGCTGCGACAACCGCTGCACGAGTTGCCAAGGGTCCATTTGGCATACCTTGTTGTGCCACACTATGCTGCACTGAATGATGCATGCCACCACCTCCACCCGGAGCATTTCCCCCCAATAAATTTGGAACTGATGTGAGGGGTTGCTTGTTAACTAGGCTACCTCCTCCTACCATACCCCCACCACCTCCAATTTGATTCATGGGGCTACTCGTCATGACCATCCCTCCATTGCTTGCTAGGCTGCTCATGGCCACTGTTGAATTACTAATACTAGCCATACTCACTGTGCTAACCTGTAAGCAAAAACAAACTGTGTTTCAGATTAACTCTCAGAGTATATGTTAGGATTCATGTACACCAATTCATTTAACACACTACACATGAAGGTTGCTCATCAACAGGTAATTTGTTGAAGATTTTGGTCTTCTGGGTTGTTGCGCTGTGTATTCATCACCCTGATGACGGAGGCAGTATGACCTCTGAAACATTGGTTAACATCGAACAGACTACACAGGCGCAACAACCCAGAAGACAGATATCTTCAGACTCACCGCTGTGAAAACCTCAAATCTTACAGGTAATTTGTTAACAAAAACGAATTTCCTGTCAATTTAATCCAATAAAGAGTTACTTGAGAAAATACAAGTAAACCTCGATTTACACCGGGGATGCGTTCCTGGATGAACAAGCGTAAATTGAAACTATTTTTATAATGTGAAGTCAATGACATGCATTTCCGGCACCCAAACATTGACGACTTAAGTTCCTAAAAAATTGACTTTGCCTTATCCGTGATAGCAATTTCAGTCAAGGGAATGTTTTTTCAATACATATCATCCACCCACAGCAACAGTAATTTTTCTATTTTTTCTAAAAGTTTACTTCTGCTATTACTCACTTGCGTTGCACTTACTCTCGTAGCCTGTTGCATTGACTGTTTTATTTTATATTAATTTTTCATTATGGTAGTCACAGTGGAAGGAGGCAACTTCATACTTCTGCACACATTACGACGGGTATCACCACCATCTATTTTACGAATTATGTCCATCTTATCAATCTTATCTTATCTTATCAATAGACCTACGCAACTCTTTAGAAATACATTCACTTCTCTTACCAGACATGGTGGCTCTTCTACAATTTATAAATATAAAACAGTTGGTACTGCAGAATAGCGGTCAAACAACACAAACACGTTTAGCACACAGTTTTCAGCACATTCAATGTGTCAACAAGAAGCAAACTGAACGCATTTTTCCTTACAGACTTATCAGGCTGAACGCAAATGACTCAACGTGAAGAGTGACCAATGCTCTCGTGACTGTTGTGCAATGTTGGCGGATTTTTAGGAGATTATCTCGCAACTACTTATCAATGAGTGCAGAGGTGACTATTTATAATCTGTATTCAAAATCAGCAATATAAGAATTACGATTTAGTATATGAATCAGTACGAGAAACATTGTTAAATGTTATAAACAATAGTAATTTTTTTCTTTCCACTTTTAGACTTGCTGGTTTCAAAAGCGGTGTTATTCTGAATCGGCGCAAATAAGGGAGTGCAAATTTGTAGTATAGATATAGTAATTAGAACAAAAGGATAATTACTAATTCAGACAGACACACAGTACAAAGAACACAACAAATGAAAATGAATTATTAAGAACAAGATATCAGGAGATAAAACAATGACTAATACTCTGAATACAGTTCAGTAACACAGAGAGCAATTACCCACATTTTGATAACACTGCTATTATGTGGAAATGATACTGCCTTGTGATGGTGTTCAGAGGCAAATACATATCCCATTTTTAACGTCAACTCTCAAAGTGAGTGAAATAAATAATACTACTACTAAAAGTCTTACCATAGATGACTGCAATCCAACTCCCTGGACACTGTTGGGAATTGATGACATGGTCATGGTACCACTGGCAACAGCTGGATTATTGGCTAAAGAGCTTGCAATACTACTTGGAAGAAGGTTCCCAACCAGTGAATCACCCACAACAACCCCACTTTTGCTCACAGAAACATTTGGTGGCGACTGCAAACTTGGACTTTTGTTTCCTAACCCTCCAGCTGCCAATACCAAAGAATTTGTAACCAGATTCTTATTTCCCTGCAAACAAAGCATACACAAATTAATTATTCCTGAAAAAATAAAAGGTAAGCTAAACCATTAATTATAACACACGATACCACACTACATGTGCTTTATTTGGGCTTTCTAAAACAGCCTACCATCGCTTCCAGAATCATTCTTACATTGACTGTCTTACCTTCAAAGAGGCATCAGTTCAAGTTGGCATTTTCCAAAATTCACCATTTTATCAATTAATTATCTCAACTTTTAAGAGGATTCAGAAGTCGCACACATCCATATCTTTAAGTATATGTAATAATGTATGTTATAGCAATTTTCCATCCAATAAGAGGCTGAGAATGAAGACAATTATGACAAAAAGAGAGGGCCCAGAGTATAATGTGGGATCTAAACCATGTGACAGAGGCATCAGCAGCCAGAACATGTTGCAAGTTCACAAGGAATGGATTTGTATAGCCAAGATTGTGAATTAAATTACAACATTCACATATAATTCAGAATTGATTTTTTGTATGCAAATACATTTAACAAAACAGTATGTTCTACAATGCTGCATATGGTGCTACTGTATGTTCTGTTTCCCTGCTAAAACACAGTATGTCATAGGCACATGTCCCAGCTGCCAATTCTAGTTAAAAACATTATAATGGCCGATACAGCTCAGACGAACATTGCTGCCAAGTCTACCACTGTGTCTTGTATAATCCTACATACAGCGCCTAGCATTACTCAAATTGAATTCTCCAATATGACACACATTTGGTTTGTTACAAATAGAACAGAAACCTCCTCCCCTGCTGTCCAACATTCAAGGGCCAGTTTGGAAAATATACCTGAATACAGTTTACAATGATGGACAATGTCCAAAATATTATAATCATCTTTATAATAACATCCTATCGTCAAAAGCATTCAGGACAGAAGCTAAATGCACATTACCTGCTGCTGCATGAGATGGTGTGATAGCTGCTGCTGCGTTACATGCTGTTGCTGCTGCTGTCGCTGTTGATCAGGTTGCTGCGACTGCTGTTGGTCCACGGCTCCATTTTGAAGACCCGGTCCTCCCGCACCAGGCTGTTGTTGTTGCTGACTTTGCGGTGGCTGCCCTGGACCCGGCCCAGGTCCCGGTCCCGTTGCAGGTGGCTTGCTACTCGCTGTCGGTTCCACGGCACTCCCCCACGACCCCGATGTCATCAGTTCATCCGGAAGATCATTCTCCAAGTCAAACATGTCCATATTGGTAAACTGGTCTGAATCAACAAAAACACATGCAATTATCAACATGAAAAGAATTTAATTTTCATATGTTACCTCAAACAAACTCAAACACACAAAAAATGACACAAATAATGCTTAACCAGCCATGGTAAGTGTATTTCGGAAGCAATGAACACAACAGACATATAAGAACCTACAAATGCTAGATCTATGTAATACTTCTGATTACAAGAACATTTAATACTTGGAACTCCTAATAAAAAATCTTGCCTAACCCAACTTAAATAAGTGAAAAACAACCCAAAAATATGATCTAAGAATGAGCATCTAACAAAAATTTCAATTCAATTAGAAAACAATTTTGAAAATACCAAATTACTGAAACAATACAACAGTTTTGAATAATTACAATGTTTTTTTAAATGACAAAAAACTATTTTCTTGAGCAGAGATAAAATGTGGCAACTTCACTCACCATGGAACTCAACCCCTCCCTCTGAAATTCTCAGAAATGAACTACACAACCGATTTCAACAATTCAAATGTAATTTTAAAACTTGCATTCATATGATATTTCACGATACATCAAATACCAATGGCCAAACCTCAACATTGGCACCAGAAATTATCAAATTCTGTTTGGAAACAAAGTCAAGTAGGATGAAGTACAATTACACTTCTATATACTGCTCACACATCTGGTAACATTCACTCAATGCTTATACATTTCCCATTCATTTCAATAAATTTTTATTTTTATTAAAATTTTCTACCAATGAAGATGGTCACGTTATGACGACCGTAATCAAGCACAACAGTTGCCCACAGGCTGGTTTTCTATTCTGCCTAATTCATATACATTAATAAACTGATGCTCAAACTTTTCTTTTGTTTGTAGCACATGTAACTTTCATATTTTGATTCTTCTCATGAATTATTCTAGCATACAACAGACTGAGAACGCAGAGATGTCAATAAGTTTTACCTTCCACCCTCAAAACGACAAGTGGTAGCGAACACACTGGTGATGTTCCTTTCTAATTATACTTTTTAACATGCATGCTGCTGTCTGTTAAATAAGAAATATGGGAATGTCCAATGACTACTTATCCTTCAATGAAAATATTAAGCTCACACTTCACACTGAAGTAACTTCTTACAGATGATAAAGATCTCTGAACAGATACCGACACACACGAAAAGGTTACTTTTACACAAGTAAAATAGTATAATTTGAATGACTTCATTCCACTGATTAACATACTTACAAAGTGTAAAATTAACCCAAATTTTGTCAAATTCTCACAGCATACTGGGCATCGCTGTATATTAATTTATTGTACAATTCATACAAGACATTAGTTTTTCAGCACTTTTGCTTGTTACTTAATTTTTAAAAAACAAACCAAATATTCTTTCATAACCAGTAGCCAAAAGGAATACAGAAAATCTACCAGAACATATATCAGTATCACGCCTACTGTTAACTACAAAGGACATTCTGGTTTTTATTAATATCAGAAGCATGCAATTTTTTTACAATTCCTGTTGAATCCTATGGCATCCCACCTTTTTACACAAATAATGGGACACCAGGTGCATGCACTCTTTTAAACTGAATGCCTTCTCATTATTTTTATTACAAATACAGCCCATGGTATTCATGCAATGTTTTCAAACTCTCTGCTAGTTGAACAGACTTATCATAATTGTGACATAACAAAACAGCCTTCCTTCCTTAGCTGAGGCTAGAACTATTCTCCAAATAAAATAAAGAATATACATATAAATAAAAAACAGATAAGCATCCAAAGTCAAAAAACTAGCTTGATATCATATGATGTTTATATGAATCTCCACCAACATGTCTGTAAACACATAAAGTGGAACAGAAACAACTTTGCCAACAATGGCATGAAAGTATAGGATCTGAGTGGCAAGGACAAAAGCGCAAATGGAATAGCTATAGATAGTGGAACAATCAATAGCATAGTAATCCCCACCATAGCATCAAAAGTCACTGTCTAGTATTGTAGGTAAAACACAAGCCCCCAAAGCACGGGGCTTTATAATCCTCTATTCTCATATCGTAATGGTTAACGTAACAGCTAGTATATTAACTGCAGTTGCTGGATCCATGATCAGACTTCCGAAGTGTTTGGGGTATTTAGGTATCAGATTTTTGGACATAATTTTGTCTCCATCCTCCCTTTGTGGACAAACCTCCATCATAATAGTGTCATAATTAGGTTAGAAATAAATTAATTTGGAACTATCCATAGCAAAATTATCAGAGTTCAACAAATAAAACTGAGTTCTACACATGCACATGCCAAATAACAAAAAGTAAAGGATGAATCTTGAAAAAGACAAGTGTGGCATGACTTTTAGCAAACTTCCAATATACAGTAAAAAGTTACCTAACAAGTTCTATGACTCCAAAAATGATCCATCACTGCAGTTGCTAACTGGTTCCCTGGCCCAAACACATGAAATATTGCACTCCCAAATGCAATCACCTCCCCATAACCAATAAAAAAAGTTCTAATACAATTTTATGCTCAGGACTAAAAATGTGAGTCTTTGAATTTTGAACAGCCAATCAAAATCATGAATATATATCTTAGGAATGAATTTACCAGATTACTATAAAACATAACTGTCATAATGAATTTCAAGAGATTATTACTCCAAGACAGCACTAACGTAAATCAAGCCCACACAGTGATCTTGTTTTAATGTAATACTTCAAAATAAAATGTTCCTTTATATTTACCCCCTGCTTCAACCATAACAGCCACCCAACAAAAACCTTTCTAACTTTCCTGCGAGTACTTTCATATATATAAATCACATACTTGCGGCTCATCTTCTTAGTTTGGAATAATAAAACTGTGTGCTGGCGCACCTAATTCACAATGAGAACACACATTCTTGCTACACAGCACAAATCAAAGCTGATTCACAATACCACAATCATTGGAATTCAAAGTTTTTACCTTGTTATTGTGCACATTTCTTGAACCCTCCACACAGAAAAGACATCTTATACTACACAATTTGCAGATCCTCTATGGTTTCCTGCTTCTAATTGGTACTTGGCTTTGACTAACCAATTATGAGACATGGACAGCATGACTTTAGACATCTCTTCTTGTTCTGCATTTCTTACTTCAATATCACTTTAAAAGCACTCTAGCTATGATCATCTTCTTGCACTATTTACCACTACTCACTATTTCAAATGCATCATCATCATCACCACATTATCCCTCCAATCTTCTCAATTCATCAGTCCTTATAACACCACAGATTCTTCCAACCCCTCTTCAATGCTAAAATTCCTCTTCTGTTCTTCTGGTACTCTTGTTCTAGCCACTTTTCAATATTCAATTTGCATGTTCTCTTTGTATAAGCTGCATATAGGGAAAGTTATATCCACCTGTCCACACATTTTCCCTGTAAAAACTTTCAATGGATTCTGATGAAATTTGATACTGAGTGTCTGAACTACAAGTTGTCAGATATTTTTATGTTAGTCCAGTCTAATATAAAACCTAATTTACATGAAGCTGGAAATAAACTTTCTGTTTTTATCAATAGTAGTTCCTTTGATCTCATTAGACTCACAACTACTCAATTATTTATCAATATAGAGAATAGTCAACAAAACACGAAAAAAGTTTCGACTATATGCAAGATGGTATTACTAAGTAGGATTTCAGGTTTTCGTGAGAGTCTGAAGACGGCCGTTTCATCACCCTGATTATGGAGGCATCAAGGACCTCTGAAACGTCAGTAAACTTCTACCAGACTATATGGCGTAACAATCCAGAAGATAGCCATCTTCTGGTACTACTAAATTAGTATCTGCAGTAAAGAGGTATCAAGGTAAATGAGGAATGAGAAATCACATAAATTCAATTGGAAAATATGTGTACACAAGAGCAACAATTCTTTCCATCTGCAATCTACCCTGATTGAATCTCAATTCTACCCAATTATTTATTAAGGTTAACACTTCATCTGGTTGGCAGCCACAATGATATGCTGTAAGTTTAGTAGTATTTCTCTTGGGGCTTACATTGGTAAGGAACTACTGAACAGAATCACTTCGTAACACACAAAATTGTCACTAGTGTCACGATCATAATGAAATCTGCAGAACCATTAATGACATGTTAAATTATGAAGCATATTTTAAGAAACACTACCATAAGAAAACAAGTATGTTAGGTGGTCTAGTGTAACTCAACTGTATGTAGTAGCCAAAAGTGAATGTAACTAAGCCACTATCTCATAAGCCAAAATACAAGTAGTGCCATTCTGTCAGAACACAACAATAAATTCAGGGACTGATAACGCCTTACATTATGAGTTCCGGAAAAAAATCAGAACTGGCTCACCACAGCATTTGCTACCATGATGTCACTGTGTGTAAAGAAATAAATAAAATTTCTGTGTAAGATTTGAGGTTTTCACAGCGGTGAGTATGGAGATTTCTGTCTTCTGGGTTGTTGCACTGTGTAGTCTGGTCGATGTCAACCAACGTTTCAGAGGTCATACTGCCTCCGTCATCGCCCAATGATGGAGGCAGCATGGCCTCTGAAATGTTGGTTAACATCGACCAGACTACACAGCGCAACAACCCAGAAGAGAGAAATCTTCAAATAAAATTTCTACTTACAGGAAGTCATAAAAGATGACTAAGAAATGCATACAACATTTTGGTTAGATTTATGAATTAATGGCACATAAGATCATCAGGGCATGGATGGAACCACCACAATTATATTCAACAATACAAATCCAGCAAATATTTCTGAAGTAAACAGAACTCTAGTGTTTTCTTATATGAGGTTAACATTTTTCATGATAAAAGAACTTCTGGATTGTATTACACCATAATCAAAACCCTTATCTATTTTTGTCCATAATGGAAAACACATGCATGGCACTGTAGAATTAACATTTACTTTCCAGTCTGATTTTTTTTGAATCAGTCAATAAGCACATGAAATTTAGTGTACTGAAGAGTATGAAGCATACATAAACAAATTATGTATCAACATTTCTGTGTCCTAAACAGCACAAACCACCATTTTCTTCTTACGTATGTCATTTTTCCACTTACGGACTAACTTGCATTGTCCATTGTCAAAATTATAAGTAATATTTGCAGATTACAAAACTTATTCATTTCTTGACTGTTAAGAAGTCTAAAGAAATAAAGCTTAAACCTATTTATTCATTTAAAATTCACCCAAGCATTAATACAGTATTCCTGATACAAATATTCTTATATGTTCCACTGGTATTTACTACCATTATGCGAGATGTGCAAGAATACTTTTTGTGCACCTCATTGCTAGAATCATTCTATCCCAAATTAAAAAACTGTAAGATATATAAACAAGAGAACCAAGGCAAAACAGACCAACAGGCTGTATTATGCGGTTAGAGATTCTCTTCTGAAAGAGTACTTGCCCAAGGCATGAAGCGACAAATTTGCCTCATAATTCTGGTATTATATTTAACAAAGCCATGTTAAGGTTAACAATTGCACTCATTATTCGATAGCATCCTCACTCTAATCAACTTCCTTGTTGATGGATTCCAAAATAAAAATGTGAAATTTACATTACACACAAAGTAAGTCCCACAAAAATACATTTTACAACAGACACTTTTCATAAGATTAAAAATGTTTACAATGTGACAAATGAGCCAATTCAGTACATGGCCTGCCTGCCTTCCTTGAATTCTGAAGGATGAGATGGAAACATCAGACCACCTTTTCTTATGCCCATTTTCTGCTTCAGTTGAATGTGAAACCCAAGGCTTTTCTGTTAAAACATCATCAATTTACAGGAATTACTGAATGTTATGACTGGTTTAACCAGTGAATGAACACAGGCAATCTGCAATGTTTTACAGGTTTGTGATGGGGTATTACTGCAAACCCCTTCCTCCAAATATGTGCTGAATTATGTTTTATAAAAATAATCAAAACATGCTAAATTTTATTACACGTGTCATATTATAATAGCCGTCTCAGTGGCCGCACAGTCTGAGGCGTGGGCCATGTGCCACTTGGTCACTGGGTTCGAATCCCACTCAAGGCATGGATGGTCATCCGCGTTTTTCTGTGTTGTGCTGTCCTGTGTACAGGTAGAGGCCTTGCAAATGGGCTGATCCCTCATCCAAGGAGTCCTACCAAATGTCTATAGATCAAAGCCAACGAAAAAGTTGGGACCTGCAGTGCTCAGGCACTTGAAGAACAGGTCGTCAAAGTATCAAAAGTAAGTATCATATTCTAATATATAATACTGGACATGCAATATGTCTTCAAAGATATCTTTTGCTACAGTGCGTAATTTCTTTGAGCCCAATGTGCTTTATAACTGCAAGATTGCTAATTATTCAAATGTGATACCAAGTTTTTACAGCTGTGAAGTACAACTGTTATTGTGAATATAAGGTTACTGAACACTATTATGTAGAAAGAAAGATTATAGGCATATTAAAATTAACCCCATGGATACAGTACATGACATTGTGGACTGGACTAAACATAATATACTTTTAACATTCCTTTTTTTTTAAATTCTACACTTGCTCCCAATATTTGGAGGTAGCACCATATGTTAAAAACTGCCAGGCAGAAATAATTTTCTCTCGAAACAAGTACATCTCACTGCACTGTCAGCATACCAAACAACAATTTGGTATCTTGCACATCACTGAATGAATTAAGTTTTTTCAAACTCATTATGCTGGGGGTTCACATGACAATATTATACCAATCTTCAATAGTGAAAAAAATGTAGGTAAAATCAAGATCACCCTCTTGCACTGCTTGGAGAAACCAGCTGATGAGACGTCATCTTCTTGGTGTTCATGTACCACTTCTGCACTAAAGGGACATTACTGCAGTCACTTTGCTGCTCTGTATGTTGATGAAATTCAGAAGTACACCTACTGAGGAAGAAATTTCATATATAAAGTTGGTAAAGTATGCAAACCTGTCCTAATTTTGTTTAATCTCTGCTCCCAAGAAACCTTAAAACCACTTTATGCTTGAGAGAGAATTTCCAGGCCAAACCTTTTGAAAAATTAATACCCTACGAGCTATAAAGGTACTTACACACCATAATAATTTTACACTTATAATTGACTCAGTGCAATATACCAAATTCGCACAACATTCTTCATGTTCCACACATATAAGAACCTTAACACAATAAGGCACATCATTAGACACATAATGGCTCATCTTGTAAACTGTCAGAGGTTGTGCAATCATGAGCCCAACTGTAACCAGGGGCTATAGTTAAAAAAGTGACATTTGTAACAAATGACATTCACACATTCATCGGTTACTGCACTGCCATCATCAATGTTAAAATATCACTTCACCCACAGGAATAACACAGAAGTAGTATGTAATTTAAAAAAACACTGAATTCATCTGGTGGGGAAAAAATAAAACTTATGTATGTCACTCGCAACATCACACATTCAGATCATCTTGATAACTTGCAAAACTGGGTCCCTAAATTCACTTTCCATTAGGTGCAGATATGAAGGAAGCGTGGTCCATGACCTGAATTCAATTATGTACAACAAATCCATGTGATATGCATGGAAGTAGACTGTCTTCTCTTGCAGAACGTAGGTCTTCATAAAACACATTCAGTAATACGTATGGAGTTGAATAAAACACAACCACTAAAAAAGTTCAATAATGTCAGTCACCACAGATGCAAATAAACTGACCACATAAAATGCTGAAAAGCAATCCTTTAATGATCCCCACCAATCTAAATGTATTTGCATGAAAAAAAAACTGGTTTCATTTCAAACCGCATAAAAGTATGATTTATCTGTAAAAAGAAAAATCCCTTATGCATTCATCATCAATTGAATATCTGGTGTTCCAAGACTAACTTCATACATAACTACACAGTTTGTCTAATCATATACAACATGTAGGAATACAGCAACGAGTAATATATTTCACAAATATCAATAACTGCAGGGTGTTAAAAAAACCACAGCAAACCTAAACATAACATTACAATGCAAGCAACAAGAAAAGGCATGGAATGGAATATAATTTTCAAAGAGAATATGGTTTTTTCTGCATTGTATTATATATGAGAGAAAAGGCTTATGCTACAGTATTCTGTGATACGTGCAGCAACTTACCAGATACTCCAATAAAGAACTGTAAATATTGTTTGAATGGCATATTATCAACAAAAGTAACACTGAACTCCAACAAAATAGTGATGACACGAAACACAGTATTACTTTTCAACTACATACAATTAAATTTACGTTACAAGTAGGAAAAATCACAACACTTCTTGTGTGTGTGTGCGCACGCATGTGTATCAGTAAACTAACATGGAAGGTTTGGAGGCTTGTTATAGTAAATAAATATGTATGATTTATGCAGTTATTTAGATACTGTAACAACTACTAAGTTCTTCACTGCTTATATTTGTAATAAAAATGGTCCTGAATCTGCAATGTTTAATGGTGAAGTTCTGAAATCAATATTAAGTGTTCCCAATCTCTAATTTAACCAAAATATTCGAACTTATTGTCATTACTCAAATCAATAATATATGCCAATTACAAATATAGACGGTACAAACCACAAAAAGGAGAATGTTTTACCACAACATACTCAGACAGGCAAGATTTTGGTGAAGTATCCAATATAAACAACAAACACAAAGAGCAGTAGTGCACATATTCAAAAATCTGATGAATTCTGTATTAACAATTTAAGAATTCACAATTATTAATGCTGATCATCAAATGCCAACAACCACACTGTATGATGTATAAAGTGAAGCAGACTGAAGTTGATGAAAGACTCTCAGGTTACGAGATGCGTCAGGTGGCTAAATGGTGGCGCGGCTCGTAACCCAAGTCTCTTTCATCAACCACACTGTATGATTACATAATAATGTTGTCATCAAAGTTCTGCAGTACTCAAATGCAAACTAACAAAACTTATAATTATTACATGAAAATCATATGTAACCAGCATCATATGCAGGATTTGAACCTGACAGAAAATAAACACACAGAATATAAACCAGCTTGTCACAACTGTCTAATTTATGATGAAAAAACACAATTACATTTTGAGTATCCATATCATGGCAAATAAAGTAAACACTGAGCATTTTCAAAACAGAAATGGATATAACATAACCTCACAATATTAATTCATATTATATTTAATTACACATATCATATTAAATTAGTTGAATAAGAAATTTATGGAGGATTGGTATCACACAACTGTGCCATTTGTCAAATTCAAAGCGTACATTATGAAGTAAAAATACATAACATGCCTCCCCAGGTAATATTCTTCTAGTACATGGACACAGCAACAAATGAAGCTGGCAGTACCAAAAACCTGCCAGCAGCTGTCAACCATACTTTTCCATATTAACTTTAAGTAGTCTACCATAGCTGGCCTAACCTGAAGGTAGTTATACTATTGTCCAGTTGCATGCTACCATTTTCAGGACAACTTTTAGGTGCTGCGAATACCACTTTCATTTCTATACCTCTGTATATAAGAATTTAACCTCCCACCCTGTGGCTTTGTAAAATTAGAAGTGTCCATTACCAAATTAAAATAAACAGTAACCCTTCCCAACACCAAAATTATTAAAAAATCTGAAGTATTCCATTACTATTAGTGTTAGAGAAGTACTTTTTTATTTTGATACTAATATGGATCGGCAACAAGTGCTCTGTCAAAAATGTCAAAATATTGTCTTTATAAATACAAGTATAATGTAAGCAGCAAAAAGAATGAACACTTTATACATACCCAAACTAACAAAAACTATATTCTGAGACAATCAATAAATTAAAAATACAAAATCTGGGCACATAACACTACTAGACCTTACTGATAATTATAACCATGTTGGTATCATAAAGGCAAGAATATTTCAGTTACTCAATAATAAATCAGATTTTATAGTTCCAGGGCCAAATTTTACTTGAATCAGCAAACCAAAAATTGAGAAAACTCTCATCAAATTAAAGATCCTACAGGAGGAAACCAAAACATTAATGTCATTATATAAACTATGTATGAGTCTGAAATTAACTGTCAATACAACTGCCATTTAAAAAACTAAAATGAAGGCCCTGTTAATGTGTCAGAAATAAGAAAAAAAGCCTAACTTTGTTTAAAGAGCCACAAAGCAGGAAATGCAATAATAAAACATTAAATTATGAACATTAATTATAAACCAAAATACTATTTATATAAAATAAGCAGAAATATATACCGTGCTCATCTAACTGAAGCCATCAGACCAGCGTAAATAGTACAAAAATTAAAATGCACTCGAAAACTGAGCATGCTGTACTATTCTATGTGCCAAGAAAATGTTCAAATAACAAATGAATGAATCAGTTATTATGTAGCCTCTCTCTCTCAGAATTTGTTGAATAAAAACTGGATAGGTTATGTTAAGATGCAACAATCTGTTTTAATGTACAGTATGCATAAGGAATCATCTACGAAGCTAACAGCAGTGTATCAACAGTAAAGATGATCTCTTGACAACTGGTTCTAACCATTTGTAATGTTGCCCAATTGCAAAAAAAATCATGAATTTGAAATTATCAATTACATCCTAATGGATAATACTAAAATATTAAAAATAAACACTGATGCTAAGAAAACTAGACAACATGCAAGTGTCAAAGAAGATCATCCTGCCTGGTTGCTAACAGAGTTAGCAATGTTTGTTTCTGTTATGTTACTTCAATATTGTTTCCAGTCCCTTAAAATTCCAACCAATATACACCAACCTTAAGCAAACCTTCCCTTTCTAACAAACAGCAACTTATTGTCAGTTTTCTATATAAATTATGTTACAAAAACTAAAGTCAACCCAATTTTAAAGAACCGGCAACAATATCAAATAACAGCCCAATGGATTTTAGGAGTACAGGGAATGGTGTTGGGGAATAAATCAGATTTACTTCTCTTCTGTGGGTTCCATTGTTGTTGGAGTTGGAGTAGTTGTTGCTGTTTGCCCCCTCCACCATTGTTCCCCAGAGTTGGAGCCAAGTCGAAGTGCATCATTAAAGGCGCCATCGGCACTGTGGAGTGGATGGTAGGTCACAGAATATTATGAGAAAACAGCAAAAAGAAACAAAATGTACTATCCACTGTCTGGCTGATCTGACATATTCTTAAATTAACCTCCCTTAAAATCATTAACAAACAACCTCAAGTAATTGGGAGGTTTAATCACCTGTTGATTAAATGGGATGAATCACAGATGTTTTGGTCAGGTGGGCAATAAAGATGCAAGTCTTTCGAACAATCTTTA
The DNA here is from genome assembly GCF_977971745.1 of Zootermopsis nevadensis. NCBI lineage: Eukaryota > Metazoa > Arthropoda > Insecta > Blattodea > Termopsidae > Zootermopsis > Zootermopsis nevadensis. Next base: position 17,715,695 of record NW_028259156.1, read on the forward strand.
ACTCAAAATACAGACTACTGAGAAGGCGGTGTAGCACAAACCACCAATTGAAGTTCAAAAGCACTGTAATAAGGGCCAGTTAAAGCAATTCATGCAAGGTTCATGCTAAAGTGCAACAGCCACTCTAACTTTGCTTTTATAAAACACGAAATGGTAAATAAACACACTTTTAACAGCAAGGTTAAGAGTGGCCATGCTTACAATACCCTCATGCTATTACAAAGTTATTCATGGAGTGAATCTATGTGTGAAAACATGCCAAAAGAAACACACACTGTTAAGCAACCATATCAATCACTACAAGTAACCATTGAAACAAAAATTAACTAATTCTAATCAACATGCTAGTCCAATTATCTTACAACCTTCTTAATATAAATTTGACACAAACTCCTTTTCTACTGGACTTTTGTAATGACTTTTAGCATTACAAGATGAAACACTTTATTTACAAAACAACTTGCTAGTCGTTTTAAATGCACTTGGCCATAATGTCAAATATTACAAGGAACGCCTTCCTTTGTACCTATATCGGCTGATAAATTCGTGCAAGGTATATTTTTTACGCACAGTGCTCTAAGTAAAATGCTAAACTAACATACCTGAGGAATCCGAGGTTCCTTGGAATGGATCAGTCATTTTCTGCCGCTTGCTTGGCGGCCCATCGACGAGATGATCGGCCATATCTCCCTGTTTACCAAGCCGTGCCTACTAGCCTACTCAGTATCGTATTTAACAGAATTCGAAACGGCCACACATGGCTCATTAAAAACTTGACCACATAATGGATCCTTGATTATTACTGTGCCAATAGTTCGATGTTTAATCCATCCTTCAAGGCACATATTAATTATCCACAGTCAACGACGGGGCTTAATGAAGCCACAAACTGGCGGATGAGCCTACACAGTACCTCTCTCCATCTTCCGACGGAACTCACACAATGATCCAAAAGTAAATCACCCACAATTTTTCATTTTAAGACGTTTCTTCAACACACTTTGACCAAGCGGGATTACACAAAACACATGAAGTCACTAATAAGACGAAAAAGTGCCCATTAGCTGAAATAAAATAACGGTAATTTCAAGAATAAATTCCAAATTTCCCCACAGTCTCTGTTAGTCAAAATGGCGGCTGTTGATGAAAAGTTTTTCTACGCTTGTCAGAAAATTTCCGACTATTAATGAGCATTCGAAGCTTCTATTGGATAAGGAGTATCACGTGATAGCATAAATGTCTGTTATTGGTTAAACCGATTCACGACGACTATTCGTGACGTCATATCTATAACCGAAGATAGCCGAAGTATAATTGCTCTTTGCGGAGGGGTAGTGAGAATATCGGGAATGTAATGCATACATAACACAAAGCATCCCGAGTGTGAAGCAGAACATTTAACACAAAGTGAAGGAAACCTGCGAGTATCTTGAACGTTTTTAGTTTAGTCCGTAATTATGACGGTATGCGTGACTTTCTGACACGCGTTCTTCTCTCAATGCTGCATAAAGTACTTGGAAGACAAAATGAAGATATATCATAGACATCTCAAACAGTGATACAGGTCACACTTGTCACCAGAAGTCAACATACACATACATACCTAACACACCCTATTCGTAGTTCGTTTCCGATTGTGTTATCTCAAATGTATCGTGATTGTGGTCGATTTTGTGCTCATGTGAAAAGTGGAATCGAATTAAACCATTAGTCTTTCTTGTATAAGTATACCCATTCATGAGTGTCATAACCGACACTCGCTACTCAAATATGATGGTATAAACACATGCAAGACATCGGAGAGAGTTGGGTAGCTTATGGGGAAAACAGGTGCACTATATACCAAGTTGCTGTCTTGAACTATCAGAATCAAAACATAGCATTGTGTAATGTGACGTATAGATTGTTTATGTTATTCCTGCTGAAAAGGCGGGAGAGCATTGGCCGTAAACGACTGACAACACTGTCGCATCGTGCACTGATATCACGTGGTTCCACCAGTCTGGTTGCGCGCGAAGTGTGAGCAAGGTCAGGGACGATAGTCGGCGTTCCAGGCAGACGTGAAACGATATCTCTGGTAGCGTTGATCTGCTTCCGTTCGCACGCACAACCCAACAGCTATCGGGGTTGTATCAATGTAAACAAAATGGTGGCAATGATTTAAAGGAGCGCAGTGATCGATGCACTTCCGCTCCGCGTTATATAATCGTAGGTTATCTATAATCACGGAAGAGTAGCAGAGAATGTAACATCGGAAGACATGCAGATATTGAATGACCTTGAGGACCCCCCCCCCCCAACAATTTTAAATTACTTCTTCGCTTAATTCTTAAGCATTTTTTAAACGTTAATGAAGCGAATTACGATGGTTAATTAGTCAATGTCAGTATTGACACTGCCTCTTTATAAATAACTCGCGCACTCGTGAGACAAACATGATCAGTCATTAAATGTCTTTTCATGAAAAATTGTTTCCTACTGTATTGGTAATATAATCGCCTAAAGACACCAGTATAGAATTTGCAGTTGTTTTACCTATTAATACAGTTACATTTTTGTGATTTCCAATAATTATGTCATGGCATTTTATCTTGGTCCCTGGCCTTTAAACTGCACCTTTATAATAGTCCTTAAGATTCATCCAAAAAGAATGGTCATTTATGGATGTAAAGGAGCTAAAAATATTTTAATTATCCATCTGCTTTAAACTGCTGTCAATTCAAACCAATCCACATCCTCAAAACCTATTTTTCAAATATCCATTGTACTGTTATCCTCTTACACCCATCTCTAACAAAAACTGGCCAGGCCAGTGATAATCGTGTCCAAAGTTTCCATCAGTCTTCGAGTCAATGCTAGGGCAGAAGCTCGAAATAGAAACATCATTAAATAAAAGTGAAGCAAGAACAACCTTGTATTTCAAGCAGTCGCAAACAACCACATGACAATCAAAACTTGTCAATGTTTTCCCCATCATATTCCCTGCAGTTACTTTTGTACAAAACACTGTGGGGTTACTTCACCTTCCAAATATTTGTTGTGGTATAAGGATAAAAGTTAAACTTTTAACACAGATTCAAACAATCACTATACTATTGTTTTACTGTTTGCAAAAAAAATCCAACACCAAATAAAATGGTTATATAATGATAATATATAATTATAATCAGAATAAGTGCCATGATAAGTAAACAGGCTACTTGTTAATGTGATAATATGAATCACAACTCCCACACATAAATGTCTTCAAAACTTAAGCTTGTTATTTTCACATATACATATTAAAAGAAGTTGACCTCATGCACATACACAAAAACTCTATATCTTCATTGGTCCAGATATGTGATACAACTTCACATAAAAATACACTCTTAAATTGGAGTGTAAATTCAGTCTTAAACACTGAATGCAGCTGCAAACATGCTGTCACAATTATATCCAACTTTACAATCACCAGTCTTACTCAGTTGTCCACCAAACACACAAAATAATCAATTGTAACATTAAAATATTCAACAGATAAGTACATACACTGCTATTAAACAGAATCCTACAAATTAAAATGTAAGCAGTTACAATTTCCAGGTTTAAAAAATGTATGTTACTGAATAGAAGTAGCATACTAACATGCTTGACGTGTAAGATACAAAGCAAAGATATCAAAGTGCTAAGTATATGCAGGTAAAGGAATCCAGTTCGGTATGACCTACATCTCTATAATTAAGAGGTGCTGTCTTCAGAGCATGTTGTGTTGCTACATATAACACCCAGAAAAGTCCTACAGTTAATCTTTATCATACCAAAATTTGGGAATTGAAACCCCTACACTATGGGGCTCAAAGCCAGACTTAAACTCCAGGGATGATTGTTTAGTGGTATGCTTGTACAATGCAGGCCAGCTGGATTGTGCGTATGCTGTGGACACATGGCTGATAAAGGTTGATGGTACAAGAACGAGAAACTTAACTGGCGACTTCTTACATTCTTAACACTTCAATTTATATACACACCATTAGCACTTACTACACGAATCAGTTCTCATATCACAACATACAAAAATGTTACTGTAGTACTTATATATATATATATAAAGCAATGTTAGGGGCCAAATACCTTACAGATGGCAGTAAAACTTAACACAAACAGTGGCACTATATGGAGACAAGTGAGGAGCTCTTATACCCATTGAAAGAATGTTGTACATACTACAGAGAATGTTGAATATGGCTGTCATCTGGGTTGTTGTGTCGTGTAGTCTGGTAGAAGTTTACCGACATTTCAGAGGTCCTTGCTGCCTCCACGATCAAGTACTCATCGCCCTGATGATAGAGGCAGCAAAGACCTCTGAAATGTCGGTAAACTTCTTCCAGACTACACAGCGCAATAACCCAGAAGACAGCCATCTTCAGACATACCACCGTGAAAACCTCAAATCTTACACAGTGCTGAATGTTATGAAGAGAACTTCCAATTCACTGCCCACTTTAGTAACTGAGGTGTCAAGGCTCAGTGCATTCAGGAAGTGTTTGTTATACAATGTGCACTTTATCACACAATCAAGACTTACACCTCCACTGTTAAAGAATGAGGTAAAATTTCATAGAGGTAAACTTCACACATTTTAGACCTCAGCAGTAGATTGAGCGTAAGCAATCAGCATCATATTCTGATATTCTGGCCACATTTTTATCAACAAAACCACTCAGTATCCACTGGATTAGAGAAATGGTAAGGTCCAAACCATGTCTAAAAATTTCTTTACCTGGAATCCAACCCTGACCTTCCAGTTCCATATATACAGTCACTTTACTGACAGAACTAACCTGGCCCATTAAAATACCAAAAGTGGTACATAATTTATGAACAAAGAGACGTGATTTACAGGGATACTCATTCAATTGTGTGAGAACAGAATACCTATTGAGACTTTCAGGTTGAATGCTAAACTGAAAATTGGGTTTCAAAGTAAAGGCCAGAATATGCAGATTATACACACTTCTTCAACATCCACAGTGAAGACATGACGAGCGTCAAGAAAATACTAAAAAATAGGTCATATAGTCTGATACTGAACTGGATACTTCCCTTCTTATTTGTGAAAATTGGATTAAAATGTTAAATAAGGAAACCATATTTGCATGGACAAAGGGTAATTTTGATTGATTAACATACACTTTTCATACACAGTTTCTCCTGTACTTTCATTTCAGTTCAGATGGCCTTATACCAATTTGCATCATTACTAACAATTCCTGGCCCAAATGGAATGTAAAAGTTGAAGTCATTCAATGTTTAATCTATCATCAGAGAGACAAACAATAAACTCAAATTTTTTGACAAACCGTTATATAATATGGTATAGAGGTAAACCAGCCATTTATGAATGCATCTGTATGTTTGTCACTTTGTTCTCACATCTTTATGCCAACTTTACAAACTTCTTTCTGAGAAGTACGACAACAGAATCAAATATTATTCCTTATATACTGATCAGCAGTCACTATATGGAGACAGCTACTAATTACAAATCTCAGTGTATTAAAGTGACCTGTTTTATTAGAAGATATTTAGAAGTCAGAGATCTTCATGCATCTTAACAAACAAAAAAATGTGTTTTACTGAAGGTGAAGTGCTGTGGTCTCCTTAAAGCTCCTCCAAGAACATCAGCCACAGCCACAGCCACATTCAGTACACCTAATATTAGGGATGTGTTACTTTTAACAGACTACAAACAAATGACACAAACATGTGTCCTAAAACATACTGGGTTCTAATAAATAAAAAAAAAATGTTTTAACAATGGATAACAACTGTTGGATCAACTGAGCTCTTGCAGATACCACACAGTGTACCATGCAGATGGAATGTAAAGGCAAAAATACTGAAGTTAAAGTGCCAGGGAAGAAGACTGAAAAATGATTGGTGGCAGACTGAATTACTTGCAGACAGTGATTCTTTTACAGATGTAATAACTGCGATAATAATGAGAGTGAATCACAAGCTAATAGTATTAGAGAGAATGCTTTAGTTAGTAGCAAATGATCTCCTGTTTATAAACCATCTAGTTACATTTTAGTAACATTAATAACAAACTGGTGATTGTGTAAGCTTAAATAGTTAAAAATTGTCCCTAAATATTTTTACACCCATCTTTAAATCATTCAGGTATGTGGAATTTGTTTAAGACTATTTTTTTTCAGTAAAGAGATTTTCATCTTAAAGTGTTAGAAGATACATGAAGATTATTAGCATACATTCATAGACAGAATTTAAATATACACCTCTTACCCTTCAGATTCAAGAATTTCAATGGCAGTTTTATGCTTCCTGCCATGTACATGGACAGCTATAAGAATTTTCCATAGCCAGAAAAATTATTTGTAACTCATTATTGTAATTATTTGGTTAAAGGTGGCAAGTACACTGCAGTACAGCTGTTGTGAAAGAATGTCATCTCTTTTAGCTCAATGAACATATACCACCTATGGTCTGGTAGTTTTGGTTCATAGCAGATTTTTGTATGTGATTTACATCAGCACCATTAACATCTACTGTTCGTCATTACAAAATAATCAATTTTTAATAATTTTTCTTGTTTTACTTCATTGCAATTCTGTATATGAAGAAAATTAAGAGGGACAGTAAAGAAGAAAGTCTTACAAAGCCATAGAAAAGGTGAGGAAATAAAATGTATGTGTACAGTACAACTGAAGTTTACCGGGTATAAGAAATACTCGAGATAATTTTCTCTTACATCCACACAAAGCAGTCCTTTTACTGCTGTAATATCTTTACCAGACATGCAATATTTTAACGCATTTTCCTGAGACATTTAAAGAGTACCATAAATTTAGGTTGGAGTTTTCAGATATAGTAATACTCTATAAAACAATCCTGTATGTGAAAAGACTCACTAGATCTAAGTTTCTCAGAGTCTACAGAAGAAAGCTCTGGGATTTTAAGAGCTCAATGAACCAATTCCAAGCATATACTACAAAATCTGTAAAGTCATACAGCTGACATAAAGCAGAAAAATCAAGTAATTTACTGATCCAGAAAACCAGCTACCCAGACTGAAAGGATAATATGATCTTAATTTTTCACCACAACAGACTGATTCATCTCAATACTATGTACAGTTCACAATATCCTCAAACAATAAGGCATTTCCATGCAAATCATGATTATGTTAGAAGGCTTTATTTAACAAATCTAGGTATTTTGCCAAAAGTATCACAGTATACTGATAGCGTCATATAATATATATCTGGGGTTCTGAGTTACTCAAGACATTTTATATGGATCAACTTCACGCCTGAAATATACAAAATGGTGAAAATATGAATGATAAACAGAATGCTGTATCAGCCATGTCCTAATCTGAATTCGAACTTGGAACACAATAACTATGTAGGCTTTCGTGACAGATTTTTACACCTTTGTTTTTGGAAGGTGTTATTTCATTGTATATTGATATTTCTGTGCAGTGTAAACAGAACAAAATTTGTATAAGAAACCTATTGCTCTCTCTCCCTACACCATTTCCCCCATGAAAGAAAAGTCACTCAAGTTATGCAACAACCATGTCAACAAATGTGTACTTTCAACAAATATCTTACAACTTAAACATTTTAAGCTTAATTTTACTGAAAATTTCAGAGTTCAGTATGTTTTCTGTCCATATCACTTGTATCATACAAATTCTTAAATGCAGTATACATATGATTCATACACAACAATATCTTGAAACAACAGATGTAACCAGATTAACATTTTAACTCAATTTCAAAACACATTATATGGAGGATAAATGAAACTACAATAAGTGAAGCTGGAACATAATTTCTACAAATCAGACTATTCTACCAAAAAGATCTAGAGGTCCTCCCCCCTTGCAAAAATATTAAAAACTGATTGTAATGTACTGAACATTTTCCTTAGATTTTTCTCCTCTGCTACAATGATAATACATGTATTTCATTTAGAAAGTAGGAGATATATTTAATATTTTGAACAAAATGTTATGGGCTGCAAACCTGTACAAAACCATATTGTTGTCATTATTATTGTATGTATGCTTAAAAAATTACAACTAGCCCTTGCCTTTTAAACCTGATAGCAGATTTCAGTAGTTGTCAGCATAAAGTGAAGAGTCCCACAGACAATAAAAATAGTGACATCACAATACCACACACAGAATTGGTTTTATACCAATATAAGAGACAATTAAGGGCCCATGACTTATAGCTTTAGATGATCTGGCAAAACAAATAACTGCTGCCAAATCAACAAGGTATAGTGAAGCCCCTCCCTTTCTGCTCGGTGACTGGTCTTGTGGCCTACAAATTTCACTCATTTTTGGACTTTTCTGCAGATTCCTGCTGACTCCCTTCTTCTTCCTCATCAGAGTAGTTAGTCGGTTCTTCGCCAGGTTTCAGAAGCCGGCCAACATAATCATATCTCTCTGGAAAAAAAAAACACGAACTGTTGAAGCTGAGGCACGTTCAAAAGGGGAGGTTGGAATCGGCCTCATACTGTTATTTCTACAGCTACAGCTCTAAATGCTATTACATAACTGAAGACATAAAAAAATTATATTTATTGATTTTCAGTTTCCTTTAAACATGTGCGAGAAACAATCTGTGACTGTGCAGTCTGTTGTTGTGCCTATGTGATATTGCAATATCTCCAATAATTAATCTCTTCTACTATTATAAGTCATTATCTTTTAACACACAATAAGTTTTAAGAAACTTAAAGAATCGCATGAATCCGTTTTGTCCTGCTTTCAAACAATATATGACATGGGCCTCAGTCTGGTTCTATTATTTAGGATATTGCAATATTAGTGCTTGTCTATATGTGTAGCAAGTGTGAAGGCCAAATGTTGATAATTAAATTGGCATGTGTGATTTAAGCTTGTGTGTGTCATGGGTTATTAAAAGACATCATGAGTTATAGGTTACTTAACAACACTACATTGAACACAGCAACTATCTACCTAGTGTTGAATGAGATTAGGAAAGATTATGTATGAAACACCTACAAATTCTGCTGTATAGGTAAAATGCAAAACTCTAAGTAAATGTGTTCAACATAAAACACTGGAGGAGAAGATCATGCCTCTCCTTTCCCTTCTGATGGCTTTGCCAGTAAGAGAAGTTCTAATCATATTGGCACAACTGGAACAGATTGCTGCAAGGATAAACCATTCTGACCTATGAACACAACCAACTAAATCTGTTTTAATTTGAGGTTACAGGACATAAAAAGAGTTTTGGATAAATATCATAAAATACATTGACTTTATAATACAGCAACATAATTCAATTTAGCATATGTTTTAAATTGCTGAGTCAATCATGTGATCAAATCCTACTTAGGTTAGAATGTTTTACTAATTGCACTTGTAGATTTTACAATTATTATTACTGACAATATTCATATTGATGGTACTAACATTTTCTTCTTCAGAAGAACATATTACCTAAGTTCACATTCTATGTATATTAACTATATTGGCCATAAACTCAAGTCTCTCAGTGTTGTTACCTTTGTTACTACTAAGGCTCAATACATAATTTATAAGAATGCTTATGACTGATCTGTATATCATATTTCAGGTACCCAGCTGCTAAGGTTCATTGGCTGACATCACACCAAATAAAAACATGAATTTCATAATTTTGTTATTTTAGATTCTTAACAGAAATTGCCTATTTTTCAAAGATGCTTTATCACATATGATTTGAGTATTCTACATTAAATGAAGCTAGTGTAGCTCCCACCTTACAAGTCTAACTTTATACTAATTAGTTTCTAATAATTGTAAAATATTAAGAAGTATGAGGTTAGGGTAGCCTCTAATGGCATGTTGCTCCAATAACACTTAGATTATTAAAATTTAACTATGTATTAAATAATAACACTTATTTTACATTAGCTATAAAACACAAGCAGACTTCAATCCAACACCTGAAAGGGTATCCATTGTACTGTAATCATACTACCTACATACTTTCATAAACCTTGTATCTTACCCATATCATAACTTAAAAGTAGCTAGTCATGACAAACAAAACATAAAAACATGACATCCATAAAGGTTTTCTGTCCTTCACCTTTGAACTGCATTTCCCATTCCCGAACTGAGTCCATTTCCATAGTATTCAGATCACTCAAATCATCGTACTCATCCTTTGAACTCATAACTGAAAATGTCGCCAAACCGCGTGATGCGTCATGTCCACCAAATGCTGAGTATGGGCCCCCTGAATTTTAAAAGAACAAAAATAAAATAATGCACTTGATAATTTATAAACATCTAAATATAACATGTTATGCTTCTGAACCCTAGCGACAGCATGAAAACCGAAACATCCAAATTCACAACTGGCAGAGATGTTTTCCCTTGTAAATATATTAAAAAAAATTAATATCAGAATAAATTAAATCAAAATCAGAGTACACTATCTGTTAAATGTTTTCTCCACTTTATAATACCTGGACCATAATATCGTTTCCCTTTCGTAACATCGAAAACATTCCCATTGACAGCAACAAGAATTCTGCCGTCCGGTCCAGTACCATCGTATTTTCTCAGTTCTTCCACAGTAAAATCCTTCCTCAACTTTGGAAGTGCCGGTTCTGCTGGCACAGGCTCAGGCACCTTCTGTCGACTCTTCACAATCTTATATACCAATAATGTAATTACGCCGACAAGTGCAATATTAACAGGACTTCTGATTATTTCCAAAATTAAGTTTGAAAACAAACCACTACTTTCAGACGGCAAACCACTATCAGCCATCTTGATAACTTTTACGTCGTCATGCTCTCAGACCTGTGGAACTCTGGGTAGATAAATTATAGATGGCGCTGAAACCAATAAAAAAAATATGGTCTAAATATAAATGACCATGAGAAATGCGGAGGACTTTCGATTAACATAGATTTTGAGGTTATCGTTCCCACCCAAAACCTTTTAGCAATGAATGCATTGAAAATTGTTATTTCAACTAGTTTTGTTCCTAGTAACGAATAGGCATTACTTTTCTAGACACTCTGCTTACTTTCATGCCCCATGTCCCTTTGCTCATTGCTATGAATCATAAAACTTGTTATTGACTATCCTGTGATGCATAATTATAGTCTTCTGTTAAATTCAGTGTAATTAAATAATTAACAACATTTGTAGGTTATTTCTGACTTATTCTATCCCTTTGAATTTTTAAATTTTTTATAGGTAATGGATAGCTGGCCCATTGACTCAACATCCATTAGGAACCAGACCATTCTGCATTCGGTTTCCAGATCACAGGATCCATGAAGTCCTTAACAAATATTGCACCCCATTAAGTAATCCCCTAATTCCCAGCTTCCGAATACTATTGACTTGTTCCATACTTTTGTATCCTAGCAATCATAGTGTATGTGCTTGAATCTGAGCAACTAGCATAGAAAAGTGCCAACATGCAAAAGTATTATAGGTGTTTCATAAGCAGGATAAATTGTTCCCCTTTCACCTTTATGCACATGGGTCTTATACTGATTTTACGTCTGTTGCTGCAAAAACCCACGACTGTACATTACTGTTATTATAAATGGTATGGTACATTTTTTGCTTCACTATAAACTGTTGCTGTTTGTTAAGGGATGTAAAAGTAATTTCATTACAAAATACCATACACATCTTTTAGGACCTTTATCACTGGTTTGTCTCATGAGCTGTAGTTATTCTACTTATAAGTTGAGATTAATTTCTTAATTTGTTACTGCTTTCACATTTAATTCTGTAAAATAGATTTCTTATTAATTATCTCTTCAACCAAACTAGATTTTAGGAACAAGCCGATGAAAGTAATATCTAACACAATTGTGATTTATTAATTAAGTTTAGGCCTACATGGTAATATTATTTGTTTCTAATTTTACACACTGACAACAAGAATCCTTCAGAAGATTTCTGTCTTCTGGGTTGTTGCGCTGTTTAGACTGGTTGATGTTAACCAACATTTCAGATGTCATACTGCCTCCGTCATCAGGGCGATGAATGCCCTGATGACGGAGGCAGTTGGTTAACATCGACCAGTCTACACAGCGCAACAACCCAGATGACAGAAATCTTCATAATCACCGCTGTGAAAACCTCAAATCTTACAAGGATCCTTCAATCTTCAATTTCAATTTATATTTTCAAAAAAATTGCCTATTGTGGAAATAAAGATACAATTCCATTGTCATCAAGTAAAATGCAGAATTTCTGCTAATTTAACTATGTACTTTATAAGACATAACTCCTTAATACAAAAATCCACCACTATAGCTTACAGAAGTCTACATAGTGCTGGAAACTTTGTTACACAGTGTACAAACTACTAGGAAACCAAAGTGCTACATTTACTTAAATCTAAAATCTATCTATTTTTTCAATCATTTTAGTCATAAAATTTAAGTCATCTTTGAATTTCTATAATTATCTACCTTATTCAAGAGAAAATATGGTTGTGTTACAGAAACAGTTTTGTACTAAGTAAAAACCGTACTAACTAAAAGCTACCTGGTGTTATTCTTCATCATAAAAAGATTCTATATCATGATTCAGTTACAAAAGATTTGTGATTAAGAGAAGGTGTTTTAAATTACTTTAAAAGGAATAGAAATGAATATGGAAAGATAGAAACTGTACAATATTTTACACATTTATTCAATTTTAAAATGCAGTTTTACAATACAGCGGATATTAATCTTAACTGTTAGAAAGCACTACTACATAAGATGCATCATAAAATGGAATAAAAAGTGTAGATCTGTGTGTTATTAACATAGATGTGAACATGGTGATAGATATACAAATTACTTATGTATAAAGTGAAAATATCACGGCGACTGAAGTTGATGAAAGACTCTCAGGTTACGAGCCACATCAGGTGGCTGAATGGTAAATAAACCATATCTTCTCCCAGTTTCGAGAGTAATCTCTGCTCTCATCGTCAGGGCTGCTGCATAATAAATCTGGTCCTTTGTAGCGTGCTTGCGATGGGAACTGTTCTTAACCGAAGAGTCTTTCATAATTCAAATTACTTGTTTACTAATGTAATAATTTTAGGTGGTACTTAAAGTTTACATCAAAGCTACATCTAACCCATAAAAATAGTTAGGAAAAATGAGTTATAAATACAGATGTAATTCATGATGTACTTGGACAACAGATTGCATATAACAAAACCTGATTAATTAATCACAAATTTTGTGGAATATGTAATGAAAGAATTTTTACATGCTTAGTGTGGATTAATGTAGTCACAGATTGCATTGTTCTCTTCAACAGAATTATATTTTCATATCAATTTTTTGTGCTTCTATGGTTCTTCACTAATATCATGTCACTTTGAAGAAGAATGTTGCAAATTTTTCTTACAAGGTTAATAACCTAAAGAGGAGAGAAAAGCTTGTGAGACTTGGGCATAGATAGAATAATTAAAAATAGATCTCAGATAAGTAGGATGAGAAAGAATGGACTGGACTTAACTTGCTCAAAATAGGGTCCATGGTGAATTTTTCTGTAACCATGATAACAAATATTTGGGTTTCTTAAAAGGTGAGAATTTCTTGATCAGGTAGAAAAATTAATAATCTTCAGTAATGACAACAGACATAAAGTACATCTGTATTTGTATTTGTTGGTTTTTTTATTAAAATTAAAGCCTTTTTGAAGAGCATTACAGCATAACAGAGTTCACAGTAATAATGGATATGCAATTGTGTTTTAATTGTAATATTCTTCTGTCTATATATAACAACTTCCATGCTAAATATTACATTTATAAAAGACCTACACTCAGCTTAATGGAAGGAAAACTGGTTTTCTTTCTTTAGGATCTGAACTAAATTTTGATACTACATGCTATACACATATACCAGTGGTAAAAAGAAAATCACTGTCATTTCTACATAAAAAAATTTGTAGCTTCTCAATGGTATAAGTCATATTTTAATGTAGGAATATACTAACAGAAAAAATTCAACATGGCAAGCTTTAAATATATTTTACTTTGCATTTATAATGAGTCTTCATGAAGACAGTAAATATTAGAATTTTCTCTTTTTAAAATGTTCACAACTATGATAATTCTAGAAGAATATGAAAGAGAACTGGCTACAGGATGTTATAAATACCCTGTTTTGTCAGCCACACATCAATATGAAGGATCATCACTCATTCTATTGTTTGCAACATGTTCAAACTGCAATAACAACATGAAGGTAATGGATGGACTTTTGAAAGATAATTATAAAAATACTCTCAGAATTTGAAATAATTAATGTTGCTCTATCTTTAGCAACAAGTAATAAAATTCTAGAGATTGCTATAAAATGATAATGAGAGAATGATACAATATGGTATCTTACTTTTGAATATATGTTTATCAAGATAAACCAATTTAATGCCTGCTATGTGCAGTGTATGAAATGTAGACATTATAGTAACAATAATAAATTTTTATGTTTTAATATCTGAATAAATGTTTGTTATATGAGGATGATAATCCAGTGGCAGACATTTTATTCCTGACTTTACCATGAACAAAATAAGTGTCAAAAAAGTTTGAGCAAATGTTCTCATTGAATGGTTTAAAACACCATTTATCTTACACCCATCATTGTAAATCTAACACATGATATTATATCAAAAAATGTTTGCCTAGTATAAGTAAAACAGATCTGTCCCAATTTCTTTGGATCTCTGACCTATTATTGCTTAAGTACATTCAAACATGTTGCTGTGTAAGAAACATTCAAAAAGTTCCTGGGCCATCACTACTAAGTCTCCATCTTCAAGCATCAATGAAATTCATGTATGTATTCTAAATAGAAATATTCATGCTGAGAAGCCAATAATAATATAAACAGTTACATAAATGTCATGGAAGGATTTTATACTATCACATAAGGAACTTTTTGAACTCTTACACAATTTGAGTTATTAATTAATTCATTTACAGCACATTTACATTTATAAACAATTTTTTTCAGAATTAATTCTTCTTTTATTAAAAGTTCCAATTCACAATTCTGTTTATGAAAACAAATTCGGAGATTTCCTAGTTATGAAATTTTTTCAAAGCTACAAAGGACTAGCAGCTTTATCCATATGGGAGCACTGGTAAAATATGGTTTATTTTATAACCTATTCCAGCATTTGCAGTCTAGGATATATAAGCCCTACAATATTGCACACATTCAAGACATTACATATTCTGTTTTATATCTTTGTTAAGACATATTTTCCATACTGAACAGACCTTTAAATTAAAGGAATGCAGTGTGAACAGTTACACTAACTATTAATACAAATATGTAACTTTTACACATTGCATCAATGCGATGAGTTCCAGTTAAATATTTACAATATAGTAATGGCCACATTTTTTTAATTGTGAAAAATTAATCATCAGAATATTTATTTTGTCACAACAAAGGAATGGCTACGTGTGATGTGTGGAATTGCACTTTCAACCAGCATTAGATGATAGCTGTGATGAGCCTGGCTTTAAAGTTGACTATCCTTTCACTGGTCTGAGCCAGGCGCTGAAATACAAAGAACATTTGTCTAATTGTTTAATAGTTTTCTTACCTGGAATGCAGTATAATTTAACTCTGTGTAATCCTGTCTGAAAAGAATGCAGTACAAATATTTTAACTTCGCCAGGAGACACAAAGATTATGACCTTAACATCTTCAAAGTCAAAAGTCATTTATGATTTTAGTAATTATTTGTAGATCTCTGGCAATTATTAATTCATTACATTGCAGTTGTGTTTGGATACTGTCTATTGTCTCAGATATATTTAATGTGCATGATGTTTCTGTTCTTGGTTCTACTCCCGTCTTAAGGTGAGTTGTGATTATACTGACAATTTTTTATTGTTAGTATGTTTCTTGTCAAAGTCAATGAAAAGTTGGGACCCGCAGTGCTCAGGCACTTCAAGAACAGGTCGTCAAAGTATCGAAGTAAGTTTCACCAGTAATAGATGAAAATGAGAATAGAGCCAACTCCCAAAATTCATTGCATACTACACACTGAATACTATCTAACTCAGTATACATTTCACTTGACAGTATGGCTATGACCTTAAAATGATTAAATAGCATATAAATACTCTATATTAAAGAATGTTTAAAATTCTGTTACAGAGTTTTGAAAACAAAACTCTTTAATCATTTGAAAGTTTTTGTGTCCTTTATACTATATTGCCCTGCTCAGGAGGATGAGATTCAGCTGTTTTACCATAAACATCCTTAAGAGTAATAACCAATTTGAAATTTCACATAAATTCATTATTGACACTTAATCTCCTTTTGGGTGCTGGCACCACAGAAGTTTACTTGTTGCTGATGTTTCAATGGACTGTACTGCCTGTATCATCAGGGCTGAAATGAGGAGGGTTGGGAAACAGCTGGTTTATATCAGAATAAGGTCACAGGAATTGGCCAGTCAGAACCAGGATGACAATTAGAGAGTGGAGCTGCATCTGGGCCAATGGGAAAGAGCCCTTTCTATGGGTTAAGGAAGGCTGAGACAGGAGATGTCACCCTCTGTGGACTAACAGTTAGGATGCTTTTCACTGGACCCAAGGTTTGCAGGTTCAAACCTGGCCGAGGTTGATAGATTTTTAAGGGTGATAAAAATCAGTAGCACAACTTGCTTTGGAGAAGAAGTAAAGCCGGCAGTCCCATGTCGATTTACGTCATGTAAAAGAACCTTACTATCAGGAACGAGATGTTTTGTAAGAAAAATTCAGCAGCCATTTCTCACCCAAGTCTCTCCTGATTCACTACTAGATGGCTTGAGTAGAAATTTTGCAGAGGCAGTGGGCTTGTCACTCACTACTCATAAATGCACACTTCAAAAACAAAGAAACCTTCCACATGGGAGAAGGCCAAGGCTCAGCTTCAAGCTGTTGCGTCATAGAGCCAGTCAGTCAGAGAGAAGAGAGAAAAACAGTACATACTAGCCCTTTTAGGGAACCAACAGGAAGGTATGGACAATTGGTATGGTATGTGTTGAGACTCACGTGGTTGGGGATTTGTAAAGATGAGAAGGAAGGACAGACAAGTTATGTAGTTTAAGCAGCTGTCAGATGTAAAGGTTGAGTTCTCAGCACTCACCAAGATTAGGTCCTGCACCAAATTAGCAATGCCTCTGTTGGCAATAATGAACAACCTGGTGATAGGACCTGGGATTCCTGCCTGGTAACCATCATCCTTCTCTACTTGTCCTCCTCCACCTGCTGACACTTCAGCTGGCTTGCCATCATTACTTGAGTCAGTGTTGCCGCTTCCAGCTACCAACTGCATCACAACAAGGAAATGTATAAAATGTACATAAACCCAGAGTTTTTTATACAGTGAGATTTTTTCCAAGCACCCCAGAACAGCTACCATAAATATTTATGCCTGAAAACTTTTTATGGAGGTGCCTAGAATGCGTGCTGTAGTTAGGGCAACTTTAATTTAATGCATTTAGGCTGAAAGTTTGCTGGTTCAGACAGCAGTCTGAATCTCTATGGTCCATGTGATGGGGTACCTTAAAGGTTCAAGAATTAACAAGGATGCTAAAAAATAATCTCACTGTACCTACTTGAGACACACAACATAGTTCTGGTTATGGATGTATCTCACACTCATTACAGAATTCCGTCATTAATAAATCTAGTTATGAACTGTAGCTTCAGTTTTATCCTCCTTGGTAGGGATAATCTTATTTGCATAAAGTGCATAAAACGTGTGCATGATGGGTAAGTTGTGTGTCTAACTGTCAGCACATTTGGAATGGAGATTTAGATTGAATTTAGTATTAGGAGGATATACACCAAATGCCTTCAGATGAATATGGTTTTGGACAAACCTGAAGCTTAATTCACACAAAGCTAAAAACAAACTTTATAATTTTTCTCAAAAATGGTTGATTATGTGAGAAATTGGTAGGTGATATGAAATATAGAGCTCATTAACATCTACATCTCTTATTTAAAAGATTTTTTTAGACAATATATATTTAATGAAATGCAATGAAAAATGTATCCATCCCTCACTACTACACAGTAATTTCTAAATCTTACATAACTTGCACACATCTTTCTTGTGTTTTGTGAAGAAAGTACCTAAACTTTGATATGTATAATATGCTAAAAATTAAGTTTCTATTCTGAAGTACTGAAGAGAGAAATCAGGTATCCTCAAGTATCTAATATTCATCAAGTTACAGTATTTCCTTTTCTCAGCCAGACTCAATTATGACATACAGACACTCTTTAGCTTACCAGGTCTCCATAAATGTCATTTAGTTAAAATAAATTAGCAAAGACAAGATGCTTACAAAATATAACTTGCAGAAATAACAATAAATTTGTTTCCTGAATGTTTTGGTGATCACAACATAAATGTTTGTTGTATTAAATTTTGCATTAAAGCCTGGAAGAGAAAGAGTTTCATGGATCATGGATACAGAATCCTTCAAAATAATACAAGTAATTTTATTTGCTTGTAAATACAATTTATTTCCTAATTTTTTGAATGTGTCATGTGTAATAAATCAGGTACCTTATCTTGATATGCCCTTTTAGCTGCTAATGTTTTAAACAATTTGTTTTTAGTTACACCTTCTCTCCCCTCAAATGCCTGAATGGCATGTAGTGGGACAGCTTTACTTTATTAAAATATGTTATAAAAACATCTCTGCAAAATAAGGAATGAACTGGTCATTGAGACTCTACTATTTCATATCTCACTCAGGCATGTTAAGGAAATATTCTCATGCATGTACTACAGTGAATTAAATATACTATTTCTACAGTTACAAATGACTGTTCTTTTGTGCATACTGTTGCACTTTCAGTGTTTATTTTCACTGTAATAAACAAGGTTAAAAACTTCCAAAATTAAGTATGCTGGGCCAGTACTTCTACTAATTCTATCTACAAACTCCAAATTTTCATTATGATAGCTAGCACCATGCAGTTTGGTAGATACTGACTGGTGTTATAGACAAGTCAGAGCCATGGCTGAACCAAGGGTAGAAGGGAGAACCTGAGTGAGGAGAACCAATGGGAGGAAAGGGAGACCTCAGTAAGACTGTATGGAAGAATTAAAGACAATCTCATCTGGAACAGTCAATATCTACCAGACTCTATAGTGTTGCATTCCTGAATACAGCTATCATCATACATGTTGCTGCTAAAACCTCAGATCTCCAATTTATATGTTATTAATTTGGAAGTTAGTATTTTCCTTGGTACAGTTATATGAAAGACTATAAATGAAACATTTGAACGCTGAATACAATAGTAGTCAAACCAGTGGATGGTTATCAGACTTTACTAAGATTCATAGCTGTAACTCAGTTCCTTTTTAAAATTTAATTCCATGCAAGAACTATTACACTACAGACAAATGTTATCAGACACAAGTTGTGTCATCCATCCTGCATCTTTAAATACAGAAATTATTACATCTACATTGCCTTTGTGTACTTCTCATTGCTCTTACAATTTACACTTCATTACATAAAACACTACTTGTCAATTGATACAGGATATAAAGTGCCTTGGTTATTTTCCGTGCTAGTTTTGTTTCAGTTCAGCAATCAGATGAGATTATTACAACAATCAATGTAATTAGTATAGTGCATGGAACACTCAGTGAGCATCGCCTCCATTCTTTCTGTATGAATTGGATTGTTTGTAACTCTATCAACAGGTATTGATATCAGCTTATTTAAGACTGACATGGTTTATCACCTGAAAATACTTCACTTTAAATAAATGTTTCCTTACCTGTTTACTGAACAGCTCTGTCTCAGTATAACCTGGGTTATTGTTCTTAATAATTTATAGTTTAATAAGTGTAAAAAATGTATTTCACTATTTTGTCACTACATGGTGGTAATATAACAACAAAGTTCTTCTATGAACCGGTTACGCATGCAACTGCTAATCAGATGTTATAAGAAATGTGTTTAAAAGCAGTTTAAAAATAATGTAAACTATAGGAAATAGTAATTTTTAGATGATGACTGTCTTTTGCGATATTGTTCTGTGCAGTCTCATAGATGTTTATTGACATTTCAGAGATGCTTGCTGCCTCTATCATTACGGTTATGTGTTACATACTAGTGCAATAGTATGTTTTAGGAAATTCAAACCCTTTTCCTAACCATCTGTATCAATTGACAATGTAATACAAAGATATATTTTTTTTTCTGCCACCCATATGTAATAGCTTTGAAGCAGTTCAAATCATCATACAATGCTTATAAAATGGAGATAAAGATATAAAAATTTATTATAATAAACCATTACCAATGACTTCCAAAGCAAACACATACCTTTCTTTCTGCATACTCAGGCATATTCTAGAGATTAGATACAAAACAAGCAAAACATTTATGACAAGTTTTCTTTAGGCCTTGTGTATTTGTTGAGCTAGAACATGAGATGTAAAAAGAAATTTTAAACATAGTTATACATTTCTGGACAGTGACAATTTATTGTCATTATAGTTTTCAGTATTACCAATGAAAGCCTTGTCTTTGTATCCATATATCTGCTCTGACTGCTGCTGCTGAAGCCTCTGCTTAGGCCTACACTGGGTTTGTTTATTGTTTAAATAATCTCAGTCTTAGGAGTGAAAATTTTCATGACATTAAACTTTTGAGTGGTAAGATATGAGAACTAAATCATATTCCATGTAATCTTGTAATGCTAATAGTAATAACTTCCACATCAGTAACTAGATTTTCTAATTGCACAAATACCTATTTTGCTTAAAGGGACCTCACATACACCTAGGAGTTACAGAATCTGTGTAAGTGTTAACATTTAAATTTATAGGACAGGATTCTTCTACTAAAAACATTGCATAAGATTTGTTGGGGGGGGGGAGGTGGGAGATAAAGACAGACCTAACCACAAACTCACTGTAGACCTCTCTGAAAAACCACAGTGATGGAATACAGTGTTATATTACTATGCTTTCAATATAAGATTTTATATATGCAAAGAAACAGTAGTTCCATTAAAAATGTCAGTAAAATGCAATAATAAAACTTCTAAATATAAAGAATAATCACTTCATAGTCCAGTTAAAACCTACACATTCTTGAATTTCCTGAAGAAATGAGTAATTTATCACAAAATAAGCAGCTTTATAGTGCAAAATGGCAGTACATTGTAAATGTTTTAATATTCTACTAAATTATATCTTAATAAAAATATTTGATATAGACTTTTATCGCACATATACATTTATATCTTTCTAAGATTTATAAAAAGAATAACTGTTGCCTTGCTTAATATTTAAAATGATAAATCTGTAATGAAGCTGTTTGTTTTATAATTCAGACATATCTACAAACAGAATAAATATTTATTTGTTAGATAATGTTCTACTAGCATTAAATAAAAAAAATTATATTATTTCAAGGTGACAACAAGCAAGACTCATCAGTATTTAAAGTTATTGAAAGTTAAACAACTACCATATCTAATTTAAGTGTTTAATTGAAATTTTTTTACACCACAGAGATTTGCATTCAAAATTCCTGGAGTTAATACTTGTATGTGAATATGACATTCTAACATTAATGTATTATAGTAGAACATATTTTATTATTTATGAGGGAAAAATTTATGAAATGTACATAGTTAAGTCACCATAAATCATTTCAGTCTCATACGTAAGTTGGTTTCCTGAATCAGAAAATCTGAATGGCAACAGTATGTTCAATATGAATCAGCTCAGAGCAATGAGTTTGATTGCAATGTGTACTTTTATACCACATATACATTACTAAGATTGATCATGGTGTCAATCAGTTGTCCTAACTGAGATAATTTATTGTGTATCTACATTATAAGATGAGCAAATATAGCTAAGGCGATTGGCTATGGGTTGAATAACCAGAGTTCAGTTTCTGGTAAGTGCAGGGCCTTTCTCTTCACCACTTCATATGGAACAGCTCTTGAGCCTACTAAGCTTCCTAACCAGTGAAAGAGTAACAACGGCTATTTCCTTGGGGAGGAAAGACCATGCACTCCAAACTTCAGCACTAATAGAAAGTTAGTGGTAATCTTCATACTCCACTTGCTTTAACCCTGGAGAGAAAGCTGGCTGTACTCATTAGAGAGAAGATCTGACGAGCCTCAGGGCCAGTTTGAATACAGAGAAAAAATTCCTGCTTTTCTTGAAAACTGAACCCCAAATATTCAGCTTCTAGCCAATCACTTTACTGACTAAGATCATCTAGCTAATGAATGAGCAATGTACTGGTATATTTTTGGGTTATCATTAAGAGGACAAGAAACTATATAAAAATTAATGTTGCTCTTAAATAATTTTAAAAGTAATTATCTGAAAGCTTCTGTACATATCATCTCACAAATTAATTGCAGTATTTAGAGTGGTTTAGTTTCTGTTAGCTTTCTTTAATGCTTATACAACATACAAGCATTTTGACTTACTTTTGCTTGCTAAAATCAAATTTAGAAAGAGTATACAGTCATATGTTACAGTTCAGAGTATATAAGCGTGGAGTACCTCAGTCCGTACATCTCATTTTAAACTACTGTAGTGTTCAAAACATACCAAACAGATAAAAGAACCACTTCAACAAGTAATAAATATGTTACAGCTGCTTTAGAAGTAATTTAAAGTATGTGGTAAAATATGCTTTAAAGGTCCACAGACATACAAGTTAAGATTTGTAATGAACATGTTATTCATACATATAACTCTAGTCAAAATGAGAATACAAGTTTTTTCAAACATACTTTCTAACAATTTGAGCATGACTGCAATCCTCAGAACTCGAATTTTAAGACAAACTGGAACTTGAGAACAAGATGACCAATTTGCATTTATAAAAAAGAAAAGTGTCACAAGTAGAGAATACTTATCAGTCATATCACATGGCAGAAATATTTCAACATATCAACAGTATCTTATATATTTGTGTCTTCTCTTGGCCTATGTCACAGAAGTGTATGTCTGAAAGATGTCGGGGAAAATCTTATTGAGAGTCATAGATTTAGAGATTTGTTAGATTTAGGAACAGATAAATCAAAGCAGCTGTATTTTATCAAGGAAATGCAATGCAATACAATCAAATTTATTCAGAAACTGTAATATAATGTATTTTGTGAAATGCTGACTATCGAATTCCAATGCATTGCTTTCAAAATAAAAACAGCTTTTGAATAAATGAAAAATTAAGTTCAAGAAAGAAATGAAAGCAGACAGTTAACAGTTTATAGTGCATTGTATTGAAGGCATGAGAAATATTTTATTTTATTAAAACTATAGAGCATGCAGACACTTAAATTTTCAGTAAATAGTGATACAGGCAACTGATTACCTATACAGTATTAATGTTCTGGGATTATATAATGATCAGTTATGTATTTATGGGATTTTTATGAATTAAGCATTATAATAGAAATTAGTATGTCAAATTACAGACCATCATGCAATTTCTACCATTACATCATGCATAAAAATTCAAATTCCTTCTTCCATCAGCCTTTCTCAGGCTGTCAAGCTCCTATGTTACTGTTTCCAATGCAAAGTTAAATTAATAAGTATTCCAACAAAGCAACAGAAACAGATAAGTATTTCTGCATTTAATGTTTCTAAATGTTATGGGATTTATTATTACAGTCAATGAGGTTTCCTGAAGTATATTTACATCTACAGAGAGGATTTTGGTTGATATAACCTGAAATCACTCTGTAATCAGAAACTTAACCAGGATGGAAGTGTAATCTGGGCAATTGTACACCTAGATGATGGGATAACTGCTACTGGCAGCCATTACAGAAGTCTATAAAATTTTGACTATGGTAATTTAGGGACTAGAAATATGAAGTAATTAACAAGTTAAACAGGGTTTTCAAATTTCTTACATCTGTGAGGAAGTGTTTTAGTCTCTCTAATGCATATCCTGTAAACTATTATATATAAAACTACATCTCTCTCTTATCTGGCTGTAAATCACATTCAGATGATAATGGACAGAAAGGGCTAACAAGAAATTATTATACTGTAAAAAACAGGCAAACTAACTCCATGGAGCAAAGTCCTTCTTGAGAAGCTACTATTACACTCATCTAGTTAATAAGTTATCCACATTTCATGAATCCTGAAGGTTTATTACTGTGTCCAAAAGAGCCCACTCTACCCTGAGCCAGATGAATCCAGTCCATACACCCAAACCTGATTTTACTATGATCAATTTTAATTATTATCCTCCCATCTATGTCAAAGTCTTCAGAGTGGTCTCCTTCTTCAGGCTGTCCAACTAAAATTTTGTACATATGCCTTGAGGTCTCCTGGAGCGGATATTCAAAGGAAGAACAAATTCACAACTAAAAACATTAATGCTAGTAACAGCTGTCATACAACTAAATAAGTGCCATCAAAATAGAAATCAAACCTGCTGCAGAAGGATATATGAGCTGATAAAGTGTTTATCTCCAAATGAATTATTTGCTTCTTCAGATGAAGTGTCAAGCATTTGAAGTTAGACTTAATAAGAAAATGATAATGTTAAGGGTAATAATGGATCATGAATTGGTGTTGATGATCTATATCTTACCCAGAAGAACTTGGGATAACCATAAAATAGTACAGAAGATAAATTATCATTACAGACAAGTTCAAAATAGAAGTAGAAACCATTGTTTTGTTATTTGCTGAAATTAAAGATGAAGAAAGAAGCAAATATGAAAACAGATAAAATTAAAAGCTCTGTATGGAGACAGATGGGAAGATGTGGAACATTTTCTGCTTTCACATAATGTCTTTATGTGCACCATGAATATTCTTTTTTAGGCACTATAGAGATTTCCACTTTATTGGAATTCTGCTTGTTTTCATTTTAATGAGATAATGTTTGAGTTATTTAGTATGTTTATAGCGTGTTAAATTCGGCTCAGAGAATGTGTATAGAAAATTAATTGCTTCTTATAAGTTAGACAGACTGAATATTCAATATATTCTGAATACAAACCAAACAATATGTAATTAGCTATTCTAAGATCTCATGCATTTACTATAATTTTGATTTATTTATACCAATTTCAATTGGGAGTTTTGTAATAAATACCTTTAATCCTTTATGCCATAAATTAAGGAACTACTGTTTTCATTTTCAAAGCTGGAAATAGGTCAAAATAAATCTCATTGTTATATAACAGTATATAAATATTATCAGGCTACACAGAAGCAGTGCATGTTATGAGTGGTGAATCTAAGTACTATTAAAATATAAAGGTAGATAATGAGTAAAATAGGAATATCTGTATGACTGTCCTTATCTGACTTCATATTCTTGCTAAAGAGAAATGCTTAATGTTTATTTGTTTTATTGTTAAATAAAATACATTTTCATTGGTTAGGTACTGAACTTGCTAGTACATCCTATACATCCAAATTGTGTGTTTGTATATTAAAATACTTTCATTAATAATTTGCATGAATGACACTTATTTTCCTTCTTATTTGTTCCATTTGTTATTTGCCATATATATCTTGATCAAAATGTACACTTTTATAGAATTTTCATTGTACAATCTTAGATACGTATATATGATGATGCATTAAGAGACAGCCAGTCTGAGAGAGATGATTAATCTAGTAGCTACATGTACAAGTGGAAACACAGGATATGCAAGTTAAGGTTAATTTAAGAAAATAGCTATGGAGCAGAAGTCAGATCATGCACCTTCCCTCAAGCAAGCATGTTACAATTCTGGAAGAAATGGGTATGCAACAATCTATATTTGGGATTATGTTCAGAATAATAGAATAATAATTCACAGCCAGCTTGTCTGTCTCATATAAAAAGATCTGTACTCATTATTTCTAACCATATGTCTGTCTTCTGGGATGTTGCACTGTGTAGTCTGGTAGACCAATGTCTTAGAGGTGTTTACTATGTCCATCATCAAGGCAATGAGTAAATCATGCATGGAGAAATTGGGTTAGGTATAGGAGCAGTTTTAACAAGCCAGAAGCTTAGTCAGGCCAATTAATGAGGGGGAGAACAGGAAGAGGAGGAGGATTGGAGTTAAGACAGAGCAATGGAGCTAGTGGGAGAAGGGAAAGAAAGGGGACCAGCCTGGCCAAAGTGGGGAGAGAGCTAAAAATATGGAAGAAGACAGAAATACAATATGTGGAATGAGGATACAAAATAAATAAACCTTCTACAACAATTGACTGTCCCTGGAATAAATTAATTTGGAGGTCTGTGAGATATGTAAAATATCTACAAACAAATTTGGAAGAAAAAAAATCACAAATTTGATTATAGCTTTCCATGCCTTTTAATTAATTTTCAAAAGCATTTGCTTGGAGTCTTAAGAATTTAATTTACATGATAAGTGACTGAAGTGGAAATCAAAAGTGTGGAAGAAGGTATCTTTTCCCTTTGCTTTAATACTGGCTGAAGATTATTTGTTAATTTGAGTCAGTATATATGAAAGTAAGGTGGAAGACCCCTGAATGTGGAAATAAATGCACATTGCTAAGCCTTGTGTACAGGTTCAGAAGATACTTTACCAGTTAAATTGCTGAAGGTAATAAAAGGCAGTACAGAGTTAATTTCACTGCTCCCAGGATGCATGCACAGAAGCAGAGTAAAGTTACAAGTTATAGACTAGCAGTTGGGCTGAGGCCTGTGAGTGTGGTTATTACCGCACGGGTTGTCCCATTGCCTTTGTTGGTAGTCATTGTAGTAGTCTGATTGGTTGATGTCCTGGTTGTCGATTTTCTTGTAGATACACCTAGGCCAAGCCCTAGATCCAGGCTTTCTGTGCCCGCCACAACTCGGTATACTGTGCCTGCTGTACGAGCCACCCTGTTTGCTGTTTGCTAAGCGAGTCACAATCATCAGAATAATCAGTGTCTGCAGTGTCCTTCATTGCTACACCCAAATGGGAAGTCGAAATAAATATGCAGATCGTCATATCCAAGTGAGGAACTCATAACTTAAAATGCTAGATATAACCAGTATTTAGTACAAGATTAATTATTTCATCAATATTAAACCATCTACTGATGAATAATGCAATTCTCATAGAAGCATAATCAAACTTTGGAGGAAGAATTTACACACATAAATGTAGGAAAAAATATGTTTCAAAAGTCTATAGCTGGCTGTTCAAAAGATCTGTGATCTTTTCTTGTGGACAAGGAGAGTAACAGTAATATATATGGCATTACCTTTGTACCTTCATGTATGTTCTTATGACACAGGATATCTATGTAATTCTGTGCTGTGTTCATTACCCACAACAAATAGCATACTATCTGACTCTGTGTACATGAAATATTTGTGCAAGTTTAATTCAGAGAAGTTCACATACATTTTCAAGTGTACTGTATTATTTAATAAATTAACTGTTTTACCTTTCTTCCAGTGATGTTTCAGTCATCAGAGTAGCAAAAGATCACTTGAACAGTCAGACTTTCCACAGCTGTCAAACTATATCAAAGGGATAAATGTAAAAACTGTTTCCAGACTCCAATTTATGTAGTGAAGATCTTGCAGAACTTTTTACAGATCCATTGGTTAGACTTGTTAAGTGATATTTATAAAAATATCAGTGTTAAGACATGCTGAGAAATCACTGTGAAGACCAATAAATTATAAGGCCACACCTAAGTGTAAGTTAGTTTTTCTTAATCAGATACTCACCCTAATAATGTCAAAAAGGAAGTTTCCTGAGCCACCACCAGAACCACTGTCACTACTGCTACTGCTGCTGCTGCTTGAGTCAGCACCAAAGCCAAAATTCAGAAACCTCTTGTTGCGTTGATCTTCCTCTGTTCCTTCATCTGCTACATCTGCAGGATTGCCATTTCCTAGGACAGGAGTAAACACTTGATCATTTAACAATGCTTTTGTAACTGCATTGGTTATTCAATATCTAACAGTAGCATAATGCTGAATTCTGAACCTTAAAATATTATTCCATTGTCTGCCTGAAGGTACTAAGGAAAACAAGGATGATGGAAAAAGTCCAGATAGTGAATAATTTTAAGTGTAATCCACCATTGTCAGAACCCTTCTCTAATTATTTTGTAAAATTTCCTACTCTAGAGATTTGCTTTGTAATTCAATCTTCGATTTTTTCATTTGATGAAACATTGTCATTCAAACAGGAACAAGTTTTTAGCATTCTTTAAAAAGTAATTATTACACTTAATATCTTGCACATCTGTTTTAATATGACTACACTTTCATACTAATTGCTTTATAAATGTCAGTTTTCTAAATCTGTACACAAAGCAGAGTATGCATCTTTATTTTAGATTGCGGTCTTATGTGTTGTTATGCTATTCAGAATCATTTTTGAATACCAGCATTTTGAAGAAACAGGCTGCCTCCAAAGTGCTGGTCTATAACGAGGGGACTTCAAGGAGTAACAACCCAGAGGATCACAATCTAAAGTTATAGAATAATAAACACCTTAAATACTATAATTACCTCCACTTGCTGCGTCCTCTTGGTCATTGTAGACCTGCTCTGCTGGTTGCATTGGATCTGCATATTGCACTCGGACTTCATTCAGCTGTGACTCAGCTCCTGTGACCTGGTTTTCTGTCTCAGGATTCACTTCTGACTATTTGACGCAGAACATGCAAAAATTCATATTAGTCACTGAACACATATGAACAAACAGAAAAATATTATTTGAAAATATTACAAATTTTTTTAAAAAAAATGCAAACAAATGAGATATGAAGTTTTCATGGGAGTTAGTATTCAGATTGGTGTCTTCTGGATGTAGACTTGTAGCTGTTTGTCACTGTTTCAGGTAAACATACTGCCTGATGATAAAGTCAGTATATTACTCTAAAACAACTGTAACCATATACAAGACTATGTGGTATCAATCCAGAAGACCACAGTTTGGAAATATATTAAGGCAACTGTTTCAATATTGTTGGAATACTCACCATGTATATTAAATTACTTAATATATGGAAATATAAACCAGACATATTTTAATATACTACTTCATAAACTTAAATACAAATACAAAATGTTGTGACGTAATGGATGGCAGGTTCAGATCTTTGTTCAGTGATCAGCTGCCCCAACAGAAATTTTGTATGTTTCTTCAGGTCCTTCAGCCAAATGTCTGAGTAGTTTCTTAAAACTGGTCATAAATGTCTCACCCCATGTTTTTTCCAATTATTCATTAGTGTCCTTTTATAGGCAATTATAAAAACCAAGATGCAAACATGATCACCAGTTTATCACTGGATTACAGGACATACATGATACATATTTATCTGTAAATCATCATAAGTAATGCTTGACAAATAACAAAACTCAGCATTAACATGATACATTATATAAACATGTTTTACAACTGGTAGCAACTCATTTTTCATAATAATTATCAATACAGTTATGATTAACATGTTTCTTTTAATTTTGCCATATGTGTCATCATGAAACTACAATTTACGATTTCTTTTATAGTAGCAAGAAAAGGTAACTTGTGTACATCTACAGTGGCAGATCCAGACATTTAACACACTCAGGATAGCAATGAATAACAAATTAAAAAAAAACATGGGATGAGGAATTTCTGACCAGTCTTAAAGTACTATCCCAAGATTTACCCGAAGAACCCAAAGAAATATATACAATATTTGTCAGAGCAGGTAGCCTCAGGATAAATATTTGAATCTAGGAACGCATGAATTCAAATTATTATTCTTGTTTGGGGACACCAGCCACTTCTGCTCTGAAAACCTGGTATTTAACAGAATTGGTAAGAGACTGCTTTATGTATATTAATTTTTCCTTGAGGTTTTAATTTATATTTTAATGTGTGTATGGGTGTGTAACAATTTTGTCATTCAAGGATCCAGAATCATTAGTTACAGTTATATTTTTGAATAAGTAGTGTCCAAAAGAACAGAAGGATATATTTGCCTCTGTATCCATTTAGTGAAGTCCTCAAGTTTATGGCATTATCATATTTCTTTATTTGCTTTTACTTGGAAGTGGTCATCTGTCTCACCTTGTCTGAAAATCTATTATGATTTCTTTCATACTATACACCCTCTTAAGTTATCGAGATTTTTGTTTACCAGTTAAGTGTTGATGCAACAATTAAAAAAATAATTAGCAACTGGTGTTTCAATGACTAACATTATTTTATAACTATTTAAATAAAAGTTAATTGGAACAATACAAGGCAAGTACAAAGTTTACCTGGTTTACAAAAATCTTGATGACTTGTACTTAACTGAAGATAATAAATATTCACATGTTACTTTATGAAACTATTGCCTTATACTTAATTTTAAAATAAGGAGTCAACATTGAAGACAATATTGTCATATAAACACAAATACAGCATGTGAATAATATTAATAATAATTTTGTTTGAAATTTTTTGACATGGTGAATATTTAGGAATGTCACAAGAAGAAATTATGCAGCCATTAAATTATTAAAATATTTACACAGAAACAATTTTGTTTGTTGCATTAAATGTTACTGTAATTATTTGAATGATGTTTATTATGTGTTATGAACAAAACTTGCAAGAACTGAAAAGTAAAATTCTTAGGTTGGTTTGTTTATATTGTCAGTAGTTCAAGTTGTGACTTCCAGGCAATATTATTTATAATGGGTTGCCTAATTAAGGACTTGGGTTCATCGCTGAAATCATACTATTCTCTCTGCTGAAAAATTAAAGTTATCTTTTTAATATGTGTGTATATTATAAACCCATATATTGGCTGTACTTCTTTGTACCTGATTTCTGCATAACATTACTTCACTAGTTTTTCCCCTTCTTTTAAAAATGTTACTGACATTTATAATGCATAG
Source organism: Zootermopsis nevadensis (assembly GCF_977971745.1). Taxonomy (NCBI): domain Eukaryota; kingdom Metazoa; phylum Arthropoda; class Insecta; order Blattodea; family Termopsidae; genus Zootermopsis; species Zootermopsis nevadensis. The sequence goes on from NW_028259156.1 coordinate 17,746,614, forward strand.
TTAGGAATTTCATAATTTGTACTGTTCACCAAATATTGTTAGGATGATAAAGTCAAGGAGGATTAGATGGGTGGGGCATGCAGTGCATATGGGGGGGGGGGGGGGGGAGAAAGAAATGCACTTTTTTTGGAATTCCAGAAAGGAAGAGACCATTTGGCATTTGAAAGAACTAGGCATAGATGGGAGGATAATATTTAAATGGATCTTAGAGAAATACAGTTTGCAGGCGTGGGTTAGACTTATCTGCCTCAAGAAAGGGATCAGTGGTGGGATGTTGGGAACATGTAATGAACCTTCATGTTCAATGAGAAACAAGGGAATTATAAGAGTAGATGAGTGTACTATTAGCTCCTGAAGAAGACTTTGCTCCATGGAGTTAGTTTAGCATTCCAGGGTAAATGCAAAAGTAATTCATTCAACTGAAATACTTTATCAAATTCTATTTGCTATAACTATAGTAATTATCCAAATCATATCTAAATCTGTTAAAGCATAGTAATGTAAAGTTCATGCTTAATTCTCAAAAATGGTTGCCCATATAACAATGCAGATAATATTACAAAATCAAAAAGATTAGTCAAGACAAACAGAACACAAGGCACCCACAACTACTTTTCTCAGTCTTTAGAAACAGCATATTCAGGTCTTTAAGAAGAGAAGATTTGTTTTCATCCAACAGGTAGAGAAAGAAAAACAACAAAGCACGCATAACTGATGACTTACAATACAAACAGGAAGAGGAATTTTCCATAACTGTCACTTGTATGGAATAACATCAATGTGGAAGAAATTAATAATCAAGCAGATGAATGATGACTGAGTAACTGCTTCCCATATCTGTCAATCATATGGGATGAAATTAATGTAGGTATCTCTGTATGAGTTCAGGGCCATGATAACAATAATCCATGCTTTTCTTTCTTGCAGCGACAAAGAGATGTAAATGGTACAAGCATTAGAGATGACTTCTTACATGTCAATGCATTTCAAGTGCCTGTAGTTAATACAGGATTTGTTTATTTTTTGTGTGTAAAATGTAAATGTGGATAATAATGTATGGATGTTGACTATTATTAATGATATGGAAAATACCCAGAGTTTATTAGTTTTCAAATTTACCATTACCAAATATTTTGCATGCTGATAAGAAGAATGAATGCAGACTTATAAATTACATTAATGTAATATGTATGGTGCATGGCAAATATTCATTATTTTGGTAAGCATGTACATTAATTTCAGCATGCAACTGAAGATGCATATTTTACAAATGATTGGATGAATGGAAAGCACCAAAAAATGTAATTTCAAGGAAGCTATGGCCACACTGCACAATTCTGTGCTGTGTGAATTTGAAGACTTCTGAAAAAATAAGGTAAATTTCAGTATCATATACAATACCTTATTTTGGAGAGTGTTATAAAATTGTGTAAATAAATTAACTGGAATAACTTCTCTGTTCAGAGAACATGTTCACTGGTAATACACGTACAATGTGATCATAGCTTTAAAGTTAGTTTCTGTGCTTCAGGATTATACAAAATACTGAAGTACTGTAAATCATTATATCCTAAATGCTAGTTTATGAACGACTGAAAGGTTGCTGCCTAATTTGTGCTGGGACAAAAATTCTAATTGGTGCTACATTTATATCACCAATTCTGGAAAAATTACCATTCTGCAATCTAAAAATTATTTTTTATTTCCTTTCAGCAGTAAAACAGTGAGGGTTGGACACAATCGTCCATCTGCACAGAGGTTTCATTATATAAGTAAACTAAAATTGTCTATCAAAATTTATGCCCTCACTCACAATTTTTAATCGTTAACTGCGTTCTTTTTGATTTTAAAACTACCATACAGATATTATTATATTTTAAATACACATGTTTACATTTACTAATAACAAGAACAACAACACATATTAAAAACAAAATGTATTCCGGAAATAGCTGCTGCACTATGTACCTCAGGCGCAAGGTTTGTCTCGGGTACATAGAAGTAAATACCCTATAAAATGGTGAATTGATGGAATAATAACAAAATTTGTATGTGATTATTTTTACTGCACAATGCAAGACAAAAACTACTTTTGTTTTATCAGTCCATAAATCAGAACATTTTGGAAACCATTGATAAGTGAAGCCCTTGTTAAATGTACATAAATATGCACCACTCCAAGAAACAGAATATTATGCCTTAAGAAAAATTATGGTGTGCTATGATAACAGAGTGCACATTTTGTACTAAATTCTAATTTTATATATTTTACACTAATTACACATGAGTATGCTGACAAAAGATCAGTAACTAGTTTTGTTAATCTACAAAATACAATGAACATCACATCAGGAAGGAACTGAAAGCAATAACACTTTTTATAAATTGTAGAATGAGAGCATTGTACCATATAAGTACAGTTTTAATAATTTTTTATTAAGGCTTAATCTTTCTAGCTGAAAAACTAACCACAAAATGTTGTGCTACAATTTATTGTGACACTGACCAAATTAAATTGAACAAATTATTTTTAAAAACTCTTCATCGAAACAGGTTAAATACACTTTATGACCTTACAGTTCTCAATGGACAATTGATTCTTGGTTTATATAATATGCTTTTTCAATTTTTTTGGTTATGGAGTGATAATTGCAGATTGATTTATAAAGATGAATTGGAAAGAATGTGGAAGTAAACAGATGTGGCTTGTTATGCAGTCAACTTCAAAGTTTAATAAAACCAAAGGACCTAAAATGCAAATTCTACTTTTTTAAATAAATTCTTCAGCTAATTCCTGACTCCCCAAAAATTACACATCATCTTTATACAGTTCCACTTGAAAACCAAAGCACCAAGAGGAGATACAGAACACATAATTTACAAGGGATAAAGGATCATACAGAATGCTGGGAAACAAGATACACTGAAGCCATTTAAACCATTTCCTAACAGAGAGCTATACAATTTAAAAGTACTATATTTTAACAACACTATTTATACCTCTAACAATACCACCAAAAGATGAGTCAGAACCCACAGGGAAGGTTTCAGCTAGTCTTTGTATTTGCCTTGTTTTTCCAATTTAAATATAGAAATGCCACAGTATATTCCATGAAGCGTATACACAAAAGCCTCCCTCTTTACAAAATAATGTCAGTACCAGGACTAGGATTTTTTCAATCTAAGAGAAGGTGCTTAATTTGTAAATCTAATAATTATTTTCTACCACGTTACCAATCAGAAATCTTTTTGAACTGGAAACTGAAAAACATATGGCTAAGTTCAAAATTTGAATAAAAAAAGAGAGTTAAAAATTTAGCTTTTAAATTGACTAATTCATTAATAAAAACCAATAAAAATTTAGGAGTAACATGCCATGATTTTTAGGTCTTAATAGGCAACCCTTTTTGAACTGCACATTATATTTTCTTTTTCAGAAAATTAGATTGTATTCACCTTTATGAAAATCAAATATCTGTGATCTAAATATATGTTATCTTCAACAAATTGAAATTCTAAACAGAGTTAATGTAAATTAATAATTTCTGACCGAATAAAAAATAAAATTAAACACAAATATCATTAAGCATCTCACTTCCCATGCTTTGCCCTTGTCCTGACTCTGAGTAAGATAGATTCTAAATATTTCAGCCATTTACAAAAAGGCACTAAATAAGAGGAACTACACTAACATGCATCTACCTTAATGACCATCTTAATATTATAAGGATATTAATAATGTTTGTATGTGTGAGTTGTTCATTAAAATAGTCCATTTGTGGCTTGGTAGACTCTGAAATATCTCACAAGCAGAGGAAACTTATGTCAAGTATTCAAGTCAGTGAAATTTGAGGTTCTCACAGTGAGTATGAAGATTCCTGTCTTTTCAGTCATTGTGCTGTGTAGTCTGAAAGGAGTTTACTGACATTTCAGAGGCGGCAGCACCTATGAAATGTCAATAAACTTCTACCAGGCTACATGGCGTGACCCAGAAGACAGCCATCTTTTTTGACTCAGGTTTGCACATATAAGTAATAACTGAATTATCAGATATGTTAATACGCTGTCTTTTATTTTGCATTGAAATCGCAGTGCATGATGCGAGTATTAAAGTTATTCCCCAGTGCAATAAAAACCACAATCTGTAAATATCCCAACATTAAATACTGATAATAGACAATCATCTGGATGTGTGTGTAACGTGTTGCAACCTTTTTTTACTGCACTGTACTTTGGTACTAGATGGTCAGTTCACATAGATGTCTTTATAATTTTATATTTCATTTTATTAAGTGTAGTAATATCCATTTGAATTTGCTTCTTTATAGTGCACTTGGTATGGATAAGAATTAACTTAAGTACTTAAGGCAAAATAAAAATCATAAAGTGAAAGCCCATCACATGGATAATGACAGTAAATGGTTCTTGCAACATATTCTTATGACTCGAGAGATGTTGAAGTTTATTTAAAGTATTATGAGAAACATTATATAATGGTAACTTAAAACTAATATGTAAAGAATTCCAAGCCACAAATGTTACAAATGCAGAATGATTCAACCAAAATGTCTAGAAATAATACTGTAAGAAAAATATTGCTCTATAGGTATGTTAATTTTATTTAATTTGTTTATCCTGTAAATCCAAAAATGAAAATAAGTAATATTTTACATTCAAGATACAATATTCTCGTTTGCACGTCATTTGAAAAGACTTTCAAGTCATATTCTCTAATAAACAGAGATAGAGCACCTGTAGGAAATCTTAAAATGAGAATTCTTTTTTTGTATTAGGCATTATGTTTAATGTAATTTTTATCTTGAGTTTCTTATATTAAGAATATTCAGAGTTGATGTTGATGTTTCATTTGTCACTGTAATTCACTTAATTACATGAGAAATATGTTGTTGAATCAGTCTGCTGAGTGTTCATCAACTATCAGTTGTGAATGTTGGTACATTATGTTCATGAGTTGTGTGTGTGCATGCACATATACACACACATGCACATGAATAAGCAAATTTCTGTAGAATGTTGAGAAGAAAGTTGATCAGAGAAAGGAAGCAAGAACCAGTTGTTTAGAATGACTTTTCATTTTGAAAGCTAAATTTGAGGTTTTGCTTTAGAATTTCAGAACAATAAATTTTGATATTTCATGGAGAAAATTTGACACTGAGACAGTTATGCTGGGACCACAGTTACAATAGTAAATGGGGATTTAATTATATTAAAACACCGAAAGAACTCTATAATTCAATTTATCAAAACTATATTTCAATTACTGATTGCATAAAAACAGTATTTATGGTCCAAGATCATATTTTCTTACATAATGCAGTGTAGTAACATCTTTTCTAGTGCGATCTTTGGCAATAAGATTTATAATTTCAAATTATGTAATTACACTACAAACAGATTTTTAATTTGTCCCCATTTCTCATCAGAAAGGGCTGCCAGACAATAAGATTTTACAATAAAATTTCTTTGCAACAACATGTACCCAGCACTGGCAGATGAGAATACAATCTGTTTTTACAAAATTCTTCCTCAGTATTCTAAGACTGCTTCAGAATGTTTATGAGTGAGTGTGTGTCCTTCAGATGAATATTTAATATTTGTATCTTTTACCGCAGCCATCTCAGTGTTATCTTCCTCTTCCTCATCGTCTGGACTTGGAGGAAATGTTGGCAGTACGACGCTTACACTTGGGCCGCTGCCTCCACCGGAGGAAGAGGAGGAGTCACCACCCCCTCCTCCTCCTCCCCCACCTCCAAGGAGCCCACCTTGGAGCACCAGACGTCCAATTACACGGAACAAGAACCTTGTGATATTTTGTACTATATCATCAACTGTCTAGAAGAAACAGGTGGTCCACATAGCTTGTTAGAACATTAAATAATGTTTCTGTTAACAAGGATGACTGGAAAATAACAACTGACAAGAAGACAAAAATCAACCGAATTTATTACTGACTAATTAAAATGTCACATTATCTGTGATGAACACAAATCAAATTAAAGGATTATTGAATATTTGGAAGACTTTTTCATATTAAAACCTATTATGGTTTTCACACCTTGTCAATATTATTAACAATTCATTACCAGAACTGACACCACAGAGATATTAGGCCATTATGCAATAAATAAAGCTGGTACAGCTCAGAAAAGGAACTGACTGGCTACGTGCTGTAAGACTGAGGTTCACTTTCTGGTAGGAGCAGTACCTCACTTTGATATTCAGATTGTCTGTAATTATAATTCAGTGAATACTGGGTAATACTTCTTTGGAGGTAAGTAGCCGGAGCATAACGCTGACCACTCATTTCCATTTAGTGCTGAGGTCTAGAATGCATGGAGTTTTACCTCCACACTCCCTATTCTTCATTATACAGTAAAGTTTTGGCACAAATGTAATTTAACCTTTTTTAACTGGTAAGCATCTTCAATAAATTGCTATTCAGGTTAAAGTAAGAAAGCAGCGAATGTTACTACATGAATTTTGCTTCATATACCAGCAAACTGAGTAAAATACCGCAAGCTGGGAGGGGTGGAGAAAAAAAGATTTGTCAAATTATTGAAAAGAGCAGCTGCTGTTCATCTTTAGAAACATTTTTACTGGATGGATGTATCATTTTTATTATGATAAAGATGAGGCACAATTTAAAATAAAAATATTATTTTGTATTATGCATATAATTTATTGATATTTATTACTAGAAAGTTTAGATCATGAGAACTTCATTTTATTTCTGTGAGTTGGACGAAATCTGTGTGGTTTGTTATGCTACCAACAATTTTTTTCTCTTTTCTGCGATGTCTTATTATTTTTAATCTAGTTTGTCTTTTATGCTACTTTATAGACACTGGTTTTCAGATGAAAGACTGTGAATGCAAATCAACTTACTACAGATAAAGGAACACACATGGTTGAGAAAGCTCAGCCAGATTTTAGCAACATGTCTACTGAGAATAGTTATTAAACAGAAGAAACTAGGTTAAAAAGTACATGTTAGCATCGCTTCATACAAATTGCTATGAGAGACATCTACTGTTACGTGGTGTTTAGACGATGAGCTATGGAATTATTTTCAGCTTACAATTTGGGAAGGCGTAAAGCCTTATGATGAAATGGAGGCTGTTGAACAAGAGAAATTACAAGAAACTGAAAGGAAAACATGAATCTTGACTCTCTTGAAGCTGAAGATCCTAATACTGGAAGAATAAATAAAACACACTTAAACATCACAATAATTCTGATAACAATGCCAGATCTGTTGGCATAATAATATTTAATTGAACTCATAAATTATAGCAAATAGAGGATTAAATGCTGTTAATATAGACGTAGGCTTCTAGAGCCAATATTCAAGATAATGTGCTCATTTTGCTACAATAATAAATAGACAGACTATGCTGACACACTGACAAAACTACGCTAGTGGCCTGTCTAAAATAATCCAGTTTTTCTATATTTCTCAGTGAACTGAAGTACATAAAGTAGTTTGGTGCCTATTATATTGCAACTTCTGGGAAGTTTATGGCATTCTTAAAGTATGAAATGCGGATCATGTAGTTGCAAAAGCATTTTTAAACGAGCTATTTATTGTTAAGTATGTCCTGCAGTTTCTTATTGCTTTCAGATATCTGTTTTAGGGGTTTTGTTTTATAAGTGGGGCACTTTTTGCCTCTTTTCTTCACAGACACAACTTTCACCGTTCTATATGCCTGAAGCACTGAGAAATAATTGACAACTTAATATTGCATAAGAGACTATCCAGTTAAGTACATAACTTGAACTAGCTAAAACTAATTTCTACCAACTGCTCAGTAGATGTGTAATGCAGGATCTAAGCTAGTCAAAAAATTCCCTGCTCTCATAAGACACAAAGATTGAAAATAATGATCACCAAATTTGTCATTCATTAAAAACATTTTTTTTCTGAAGTCCACTTTCAAATTTTCTGTTGCCTGTTCTGCAAATGATCATAAACTTTAAACTAAATTAATATATTAATTTCATCCCATACTTCATTCTAATTCATTACTGGGTACAGACGCTGTTATAAGTGAAACTGCTCTTTTCTTTTCCAGTCTCTGAACTTCAAAACTGCTGTATGTCTGTCTCTCTCTGAAGGCAAAACTTTTGTGGCAGCTTAATGTGAAAATACTTACATATTTTACATAGCATTTTATTTTTCGTTCAAGTTTAAGTATGTCACACATCTACAGATCTGCTGGTGCAATATAATGTGAAAATGCTAGTAACTGTTAAGATTCTATTTTATTAACTAATGATGTGAATATATTGTTACAAATTCCGGAAAAATATTATGTTAAGAAATACTTATACTAATTTCAAAATATGCTCATCTGAAAGTAATACTGTATATTTAGCAGAACAGTTTGAAAAAAAAAATTAAAGTCTTAGTAATTAACCCATAGTTGCATTACCTAATTTACTGCGTCCTAATGCTATGAGACAAGTCCATTTCAAATCCCTTTTTACACTACATTTTAGAATATTAGTCATGGCAAGAGAGATTTAATGTTTTTACCATCTACTACTAGAAGTGATGTGTGTAATATAAAGCTTACTAAAGGTTAAATTGTTATTCCAAAATGAAATGTTGCTCTAAAGTTGTCAAATTCTTATAAAATGTAAAATGTTTTTATTTAAATAGGTGAAGGGGCAGTATGAGAATGTTAATTTATATCTGGTTTAACTGAAGATTATGTATTGACTGCCAATCTAAATAAGCATTACTTTCTTAATGAAGCACGCTTCGGTATATAAGTGATCTGGATGCACTAACCTTAGATAACGTAGGGAAGAGTTGCCTCAGGAAACCAATTGTTCTCTTGTCTCTTGCACTAGTATCATGCCTAGGATTTCCTAGATCTAGCGTCACTAGTGTCTCCTGAAACAAATACATCCCAGAATAGTATTTGAAAATATTTTAATAAAGTCTTCAGAGCAAAATGCTGAATGAATTTTTCATGTTCAGACCACTGCAACATTTTGTTTTATTTCGTTCAAAAATCCTGTTTCTATAAAATCATTACAAAACTGTACAAAAGTTTTATCAACACGTTGTAATATTTCTTTTCTTTTCTTTCTTTCTTTCTTTCTTTCTTTCTTTCTTTCTTCTTTTTTTTTTTTAATATTTGTAGTGCTCGATTCTTTTACAGGTTTGTCCCGTCTCACTAAGTTATTAGCTTTTACTTCCGGCGCAGTGAAAGGTGGAGTCATCTAACCAGAATCTAAGCGACAAAAAGAGACAAATTCTAACAACAAATAACATTCATTGCCCATTTGTACTTGTGAAACTAAAGACGACACAGGCAGCTTTTCGTGGTTTTTATCTGTTCCAGAACATTTTTGAGACAGATTCTTAACCCTTTCAATGCTGAAATTTTAGTCAGAAATGCATTATTTTTGTTTTATATGTACAAAACTAAGAAATTTAATGGTTGTCCTGATATTTAAATGGGCTTCCTCTGAATCTCCAGCGAATTCTTCCAAATCCTCATCTACTCACTGTTATCGTCTCCCATTTCATTTTATGACAAGCTGAAGCAGTGTCTTAAAATAAAGGAAGAATCAATGCAGGGCCATAGTTAAATTACTTTACACGTTACTGAATTATGATATAAATAACCGTGTTATTGAGATAAAGTTCGTTCCATCTTCGCAAAAGGGCAGTTTTACATTTCTGGTTCTAATGCATGTGGAATTTGATGAAACAAGTAAACAATTTATTATAAAAAGGGACGAAGAAATACAAAGTCTGTGCGTATTTGTTAGCATGACGAAACTCGTTTGATCATGATGGATCAAAAAACAACTTCGATTCGTGTTTTTGCCTGTGTTTGAATGAGTGCATATAATTACTCGATGTCTTTATAGTTACAAGAAGTAAGATGTTATTTCGATTCTTATTTAATGAACACATTTGCCTTAAATCACCGATTCGTGCTTTAAAATGTCAGCCACTCACGTGGCTTCGAAATACTTAATAAAAAAGGAAAACCTAGCATCTGGATATCCACTGAGTGTACCAGGTGATATTGAAGAATTATGAAAATTATTTATTTTCAGTGTAATTTATACTGATTACTATGAATATTTATATTCCTAATAAGAGACATTACACTTTATTTATTGGGTTTGAAAACGGACTTACAGTCACACTATTAGCATGTGCATTATGTGACATATAAACCACTTTCTCTTTCACCTTCTACTTTCACTACGTTACGTCTTTGCGGGAAAGAAATGATAACTCGGGTTATATATTGTGACAAATAACTGATCGCGTCCAGAAATTAAGATTCACGCAGAACTACAATTCTATAAGCCAAACGCTTTTAAGCTAATGATGTTGCGTCTACTGGGACCTTTCTATCTGTAAGATCAATTACGACTGCAGTTTTGGTTTAACTAGGAATTATTTTAAGATTTAGCATTAAAGTATCGATACAGGAAAACTGCGGGGGTGGATTGGTTAGCGAAGTTTAATAAATATAAATAAGGCTTAAATTCATATATCGTATTTTAAACTTGTTCCACCTATCCTCTTGGGTTACTTTAATGCAGTTACAATTTAAAATGTATTACTATTATGTCGTAATAGGACGCTACCATTTCTTTTAACATTCTTCCTAATTTATCATTAACATCCTCGCAAGCGAAAATGTATCCGTAAATATACAGGAAAATAAATAATTTATAATTAACGATTCCTTGGGGACGTAAGACGCACGACAAGTCTATCTAATTATCTTCTGAATTAATGTCAGCTTGCACTTCCCAAGGTGAACCTGTTTGTACAAAGGGAACTGTGGTGATATAATTACGGACAGAAACACTCGCTTTGTCTTCTGCTGTAAGGCAGATATCACTACACTTATGTTATTCCAGTCTTTTTATATACATAATGTAAATTTGAGTTCGATTTAAATTATTTAATTTGTCTGTAGGTGCAAATAACCACTTCAGTGATAACCAGTTAACGTTTAGGCAGGCGGGGACTGAGACCATGTCATCAAGTTAACACTCTAAGAGAATGGTCTGTGCGGTCTACATTGAGTAGGACAATGGAAGGCACCTATCCGAAGGAACAGAACTTAAAATAGCAATTAGAGTGAAAATTTTAAATTCTTTAATTAATTTAATAAGTACAATGACGCGTGGGCCTTGTGCCGCTTGGACACTGGGACCGTGGGTTCGAATCCCATTTAGGGCATCTGCGACAGGGTTTGTCTGCGTCTTTCTGTGTTGTGCTGTCCTGTGTACAGGTAGAGGCCTTGCGACGGGCCGATCCCTCGTCCAAGGAGTCCTACCAAAAATGTCTATAGATCACGCAAACCTCCAAAAAAAGAAAAGAGAGGAAAAAGTAGGCCCCACCAAAGCGGGAAAAGTCTAAAGAATAATAAGAATAAGCGTAAGTACAATGGCATCAACAGTTTCTATGACGATCGTGGTGATAACTCCAACGGGCAGACCTGAAGATCGGCTACAATGTACATAAAAGCAGTCATCTTGAGCAGTAACTCAATTACAGTAGTACCAATACAACTGACAGTCGAGGATGTGCACACGGAAGACTTTCACCTCCGTTATTGTTATTATTATTATTATTATTATCGTAATTTGGCCAAGACAATAACTCGGTTTGCAGAATTACGTGAACAATATTGCGTCCATAGTAACAGGACAGTGCTCTGGCTTCGCTGCGAAACAGAAACTAAGGACAGTGACAGAGAAAAAAATTTGAAGTACCGGAACTCACTATTTCGGGGAAAAAATTGTGTGCGTTCTTTGCACAAAGAATAAGCACGTAGGAAATATCTTGTATATTCCTCTATATCTGTCAACATGTTTCTTCTTCCAAACCGACGGATTTTGATTAAATTTGGGATAGGTAGTCTATACTAAAAGTTACAGGGTAAAATCAATGTTAATCCTTATCCTTGGGTTTTCGCTACTGGAATTCAATGCAAGTCTTCGTCACTTGGGAATGAGGCAAAGTTGTACATTGAAATTCATTTTCGTTCGATTAAATCGGCTCAGTAGGCTGAGACCACAACATCAATGCTGGAAACGAAGTTCTTATATTACATAAAAGTTACTGATATTGCAGAAAACTGATCTATGTAACTCTTTACGTTACACAATTTTCATTTGAAGACATCCATCGCGAAAATTTGAGTTCTGTATTAGCTGCGTGATTAGTTTTTTGTACCCGCAATAAATGAAAATCAAAGCCAATGAATAATTCAGTTCAGCGAATAACGCATTTGGATGCAAGTCACAGAATACGCCTTTTTTTTTTTAAAGAACTCACTTATAATATTGATGTTTGTAGTTGAGTCATAGGGCTGATAGACACTCAGCTCGGTAAGTGGCTTCGAGTACTGACTGTTGTTGCGTTTTAACAACAGAGATTACAAATAACCACGGAAATGTACAAACGCAAGACGATTTCTTTAAACAAAAAGCAGAATGGGAAGGTTAAGATTGACCTTCATGACTGCAGTTAAAGCAATGATTAAATATGAAATTGTTGCGACGATTATAAAAAAATCTTTATATTCTTTCGTCATTTAAATTTCTCTCATTCTACATAAGAAATGGCTTCCACTCAAGTTGAACGACCTTTAGTTTGAACATGGAAGCAATGTAAATGCTTTTACACGGTAATTAATGAAAAAAAAACTTCCTTCACCAGTGAAAGCCTCAATGAAGAGTACGCTGTTTTAACCAACTACAGAATTAGTGTCTTTTCGGTTAAAAACTGCCATTGCAACAGCAAATTCTCTTGCGTGAACGCACGACGGTTACAACAGTTTGTTCAGAACGGGAGCATTCAGAAAGCGTCCCAAACCATGCAAGAGTATTTTCATTTTCCATTTTTATACCGGCTTCCGGCTTCTCTTTTTCGTTTCTGTACAACAGTGAACGTGCAGACGATTTATATTTCGTGTAAGATTTACTTAAGTTCATTGAGTAATCGTAATTGTTTGCAGAAATTATCTCAGATCGGCAAAGCTTGTGGTCTGATTTCGATGGTCCACACTTAACACGCGTTGTTATTTTACTAGGGATTTCCTCAGAATCAGTGAGCTTTATTTACATATTATATAAGACACAATGTGTCTATAATGTTTAATAAAAGATAATTTTTTGCCATATAAAGTAGCCCAAGAATTGTATTTAGCCCTAAGATAAACTGAAATAAATTAAAACTAGTTTCTTGTAATCAGTATTTTATTTTTATTTGTAGTGTTCTGTCTGAGGACAGGTCCATATGAACAGGATCCTTCCATCCTTTTCTCGGACTGGGACCTGTTCATATACGTTCTTGGCAGATGATCCAGAAGTGGTTTGCCATTGCCTTCTTCTGTGTGTGAATGGAGTAATTGTTGGGATGCCACGGAGAAACCGGGTAAGTAGCCCCCGGAGGAAAACTCCGTGTTGCCTAGACCACGGCCTTGCCCAACACAAGTTATAAATTCGGGCACCGCCGGGAATCGAACCCGAGACCCCAGGATTACAAGGCCAGCGTTCTAACCGCTAGACCACCGTGGCGGTATGTAATCAGTAAGCAGTACATAATTTTATAAAACATCAAAAATAGCAAATAAAGCTCAGCATAGAAATAGATATGTACAAAATTAGATTTACAAATTACTGAATTATATGTGGATACGGAGAATAGATGTAATTTTTGTACTGTTCCTGAGTACGGAGCCAAGACCCGCTCCTTTAAACGATAATTGAATAACATTCTAAGCTAAACTAAACAAGGTCATGGAAATCCGATCATGTACCACTTTCCATTCACAGATCGTTATCCTAGCGCATTGCACGGGGCACGAACTTCTTTGAAAATCTGACAGGTTTCACAGAAAGAAATCCCAGTATTTTTAGAATCTGAACGTTCATTACCGTGTTCAAAAATACTCGTCACTGCATTCTATCTTGATCCCTTCAGGCTTTGAGACTAAAATTTTGCAGTTATTTTTCATATCTCCATGCTACATACACCGACCATCTTATCCTACTCGATTTCATGACACTAATAACAATGGCTGACAAGTACAAATTGCGAGGCTTCTCATTATGTTGTTCTTAACATTCAAATATTACTCCCCGTTTCTTAATTCCTCGAACAATCAATCTTCCATGTAATTTTTCTTTGCACAAACTGTACTAGGTAAACACGTGTCGTATATGTACGTATCTTTTATCCTCGAAAATTTGTAATGGATTATGATTAAACTTGGTACTGGGCTCTTACTTTAAAAGTGGCGTGTAGAGTGTATTTTTTCTTTGTGCCGGAACAATATAACCCCTACTTTACATAAAGGAGAAACAAACACAGATTTTTTTAAAAATTGGTTCATCATACAATGGACATATTCACAACATTCATCTGAATCATTTTGAAATGGGTAACGCATAATGAAACAGAACATCAGCGTGTTTAGCTTTGCAGTAATAGATTTCAATCAGCTAAACATTAAAATCAAGAATATATACTTTAAAAATAATCCAACTTTCCTGAAGTACAATTCTTTTCACCTACATTATTTTAGACGTATTTCAAGTTTCACTTTGCTGTTCTTACAATTCCCATAAACGCTGTCTATTCTCAGCGACCCTTGGAGACACACGAAATTCCTTGATTCGACAGGTAATTGTTCGCTTGTGGTCAGTGAAAGTGCGTGTTTGTTGTTTTCTGAAGTCTACGTGAGCTATATTTAATACACTTAAAAGAATTGTTTTGCCAAGGTATGTTCGTTCGGCTAATACTTTCATATTGAAATGTTTACCAAGATTTTGTAACTTAAGAAGGGGCTTCTACACATATTCTTTGATTATCGGCGAAGAATAAAGTATTTGGGGATTATTTTCTATTCAACTTCATGATTTTCATGATACAAACAATCTGCTTTAGGCAAGAGCTATTTAAGAATATCAAAAGAAAGTTAATTCCAATTGTTTGTAATTGTTGCTTCGAAAGAATGGAAGTTACCATGGACACCATACAGAAAAGAAAAGGATTTTTTCCTAACAAAACTCGACATATATTAATTATTAAATGCAGGCTTATCTGCAGGTTCAACTTCTTTCACATTTCCGGAAACATTGCGCGTTTGTGTTAACCATTCCACCAGACAGAATTTCACGTATTGGCGAGTGTTAACTTGTGTGCGTGGACCCACTGACTAACTCCGAGATGTGGTCAAATGTGGCCTAGATTTCACTTCTTTTATACGACTACAGTCTGGATTCAATCAGATAGAAAACAACATCATAATTCTTCGGAACACGAATTCTTTGCTCTCGTGAATGAAACCGCGCCCAGCATGCATTTCGGTCTGAGTTTCGTTTAACTCTCTCGACGTTTCAACATTGTTGAAAGCAAACATCGCCTCTGGACGAAATCCGGAAACACTACAGTCCAGTTTACTCTGTCACAACCGCGTGTATTTAAGAACACTGGATTTGCGAAACATCATCTTAAAATGGACAGAGAATATTACGTAACAAAGTTCTTAATGATTTGTACCTTTCGCCAAATATTATTAGGGTCATTAAATAAAAGGGAAATGTGATGAACGGGATATGGAAAAACTTCAAGGGAAGAGATATTTAATTAATTATCTATGTTGAAAAATATAGAAATTATCAGATTTCAGAATGGGTTTTTCTGTGTTTTACCTATAAGTTTGTGTATATATTATGGATCTATTCTAGTCATAAAGGAATAAAACCCCATCTAGTAGCTGAGGAATCATAAATTATTTGCAATAACAAAAACCTACATTTCAAATACTGCATGTAGTTTGGCACAAAAATAAGAAAATTTCAAATACGAAAGGTAATAAAAGTTAAAACCTCAGACTTCTAAAAAAAAAAAAGTATGTATGCAACGTAGGATGTTAACGAAAGTTAAATATTTCATCTGATACGCCAAATCGAAAGGCACTGGACATTCGCACAGGTTTAATTAACAGATCACAAACTTGGTTTAGAGCCAAGTGAAGTGAATTACGCTTACTTACGTACATTGTGACTTCACAAGAGAAGTTAAGAGAGAAAGCCAATTGAAGATCAGCATTTATTTACTTTAACCAACGTGTGTGTTGCACTTAGCATCTATTATCATAATGAGAGATGACTTAATTTAACTCATTATTGTAGTCTTCCTTGAAAGTTAATAGTTGCTCACGCGGTAAGAAATTGTCCGTTTTTCGAAACCCAACCTTCAACAACGCGCCCAAAGGAGCCAGCCGTTGGACACTAACCTGCGATACTTAAATCCAATCGAAAACCCCAGCCTCCAGTTATGTAAAATCAGTTTCAATATTATCTTTCCATCTATGACTAGGTCTCACGAGATGCACCTTTCTTTCAGATTTCCCAAAATGATTTTGTACGTATTTCTCACTTATACTACGAGTGCTACCCGTCCTTCTAACCACATTATTCATAATTTAATCATCTTAATAATATTTCAGGTAGGACGACATTATTAAAATGGATCTTTGAGAAATAGGACGTAAAAATATGGGCAGGATTCATATGGTTCAGGATAGGGTGCTCTTGTTAACACGGTATTGAACTTTAGAATTGTATAACACGCGTGGGATTTTTTATTAGATAAGCTTTTTGTTAGCTTCTGTTAGGATTCTGCTCCATGCAGTTAATAAGTGAGGAGTACAACATATGAAGGTCTTTAATATGTGCTTCTCTCACCCTCCACCCCCCAGCTACATTTTATGGGGCCAAATATTCGTTCCGAATAAGAACAACTGCTGTGAGAAATTTTTTGTACAGTGACACCTACAAGATGAACGATCGAAACAATAGATTAATATCTGCAATAACCTAACACCAAGGCGAACTAGATACGAAAAATCGCAAAAAAAAGAACGCCCTTGAAAATTACGCGGACTGGCCTTCTGACTGCCATTCTGGAAATAAGAAAACTGAAGATGGCTGACTGTCTTCTAGGTTGTAGCGCCGTGCAGACTGGTAGAAATTTACCGAAGTTTCAGACGTGCATACTTTATCTATCATCACGCCAATTACCCCGGCGATGGAGGCACTAAGATCCTCTGAAGCGTCGGTAAACGTCTAGCAGTCTGCAAAGCACATCTCAGAAGACAGCAATCTACACTTTTATCGCCGTGGAAACCATAAATCTCACTATGAAAACTGAAATTAAACCAAGTAACACTGGAGTCACCCCTGATATGCAGAACTGCCACTCACTGGTTCATTAAGTTGCCTCCATCTCTGTTCTAAACTCTGAAAAATAGGACGACAATTACGTTCATCTGGCTCAACTACGTAGCCTAGTAACATATCAAAATCTAACCTGCATTTAAGATTACGGTAAATCAATTATTTTTTGCTGGGGATTCTCTTAAAATAAAGTGCACTAAAATAAATAAACTTCTTATTTATCACGATAATCTTACGAATATACGAAAATATCACCAATGACAAATTTTCTATTTTTTTTACTCCCGTGACGCGGAACGGTGACCGCTTTTTTATACATTTAACAGTTGCCAGGCAACGAAACGAAGGTGTACATAGACCGCTTTTGCAGGGAAACAGGTCATGGTCTCTAAGTAACCAGACCAGATGAAACGGAGGGGAAAACAGATAACATTTTACGAAAGGATTTGTAAGTGATGCACGTACGCTTTGAGGTAAAACTGACCTCAAATCTTAATTAACATTTTGGTAGCGAAGTGAACGTTTCCAAAATAATAATATGCTCAGAACATGAATTTCTAAAATGTCTACTGTCATGACTCCACCAATAAATTTTAATATAGAGATCAAAGTCTCAACTATCTTAAATATTAAATTACATAATATCGCATGTGTCAGTACTGAGATAACCAATCAACGCGTATTTCACACACAGTTCTCTGGAGAGTTAAGGGACTATATTTCTGGAGCCCGACAACAAATAAATATTAAATTACGAGTATTTTAGTGAGTCTTTGGGCTGTTCGTTAATGTGCTCGTGTCGATGACAACTAACAGCAAGACTGTCTTCTATTGTCTTTGAGGCTGAGGAAGTACAGTGCAATGAACACCGCGTGCAGTGAGTGTAAATTTTGCTACTCTGTAAGCGATTGAATTTAATTTATATTCAGATCATTTTCACAGTTCAGTTGAATTGTCAATGCCCTTGACATTGAAAGCAAGACCCGGTTTTGTTCTGGAAAGAGATAAACTGGACGCTCATCCAACCCTGTCAGTTGCTATCCGGTCTGTTAGCCTTGGCACTGTGGCATGAAGATTTGATTTAACGAATCAAATCAGTTTGGTCTGTCTGTTCTCTGAATCTTGTATTTACCTTCAGAAACAATTTGGAATAAAATGCTGTAAGATTTTTCACACCCACACACAGGACGTCATTCAGCTGGGGATATTCAGCCATTTAAAGCCCACTTGGTCACTGCGACCGTGGGTTCGAATCCCATTCAAGCCACGGATGTTTGTCCGCGTTTTTCTGTGTTGTGCTGTCCTGTGTACAGGTAGAGGCCTTGCGAAGGGCCGATCCCTCGTCCAAGGAGTCCTACCAAAAATGTCTATAGATCAAAGCCAACGAAAAGTTGGGACCCGCAGTGCTCAGGCACTTGAAGAACGGGTCGTTTCAGTATTCAGTAATACTGGAACAGAGAGCGCAGTGCTTCATTAAAAGAAAAGATAAATTTATTGCAAAAGACTTAACCTAACTGTTTTGTAATAGAGCGATCCCAATTTCGATGCAGTTCATGAACAGTCGTCAAACAAACCTAAACCAAGTGTCAAAAAGTTATCAGTTCTAATGGCCTTAAAGACAGATCCTGTTTGAGCACAGGGCATGCCAATTCCAAGCTCAGATTCTCAGAATTAAGTTAATTATAAGACTTTATTTTTTCTGTTTTCTCCTCCTTATTCTTGTACATTTCTTCCCTCTCACCATCCCAATTCTTTACTTTATCCTCCTATATCCACACTTTTTTCATCTTCTGCTCCTTTTAGCGTGATAACATTTAAAGTAACTTCGTTGCGTTCAGTCCCTCGGGTCCCATCGTGGGATGAGATTTCTTGATTGTCAGTTCTCAAGGAGAACTCTACAATGTTTAGTTAATTAGTCATAAATCTGCATGTTTGAACGCAAATGAAATCACGTCATACTCATTTCATGATGGGAGACGCACAATGTCATGGCTAGCTGATTGTATGTTTAAGGTCTGAGAGGGTTAATACTGCAAAGTAGACACTTGACAATAACACGAAACCAACATATTTGCACAGGTGAGGAGTTCTAGCAGGACACTGATAATCGATTCCGGCAAAGGAGACGAAGGTCTACTAAAAATGATTTATGCTTTTTCATACATCTTACGACACATCCATACCGTGAGGTAATAAAAATTTCCTTACTCGAGAAGCTTTAAATTTACTGGGATCCTGTTCATATGGACCTGTCGTCAGACAGAACACTAAATAAATAATAAAAAATATCTTTTTGTATGGACATGTGTGTACAATAATAATAATAAGCATTAGTAACTGGTAAAAGAACACGTTAATGTAATAAATCACTGGCGAAAGTAATAGAATTTTAAAAACTCAAGTGCATTCCACGCCTGAGCTACATGACCAGCCCATCTTTTCCTCGTACATTACACAACCCTACAGCATTACAATACATAATCTGGAAAAAATTCTGATTAAAGTAATATGTAATCTGCTCCTATTAAACACTCTAAATATTAAAATATATCAGTCTAAGAAAATTTCTGTCTTGCGCAGTAGCTGTTCTATTAGAATCTTAAAAAAAAGACAGAAGCGTCTTATTAAAATGAGATTTGAGCTTACGTCGGCTCTGAAGATGGATACGACATGTTCCTCCGAAACAGTACCTACATAGAATTCTACACAGCGTTATTACCCAGAAGACCAAAGTCGCCATTTTAGTCATTTGCGCTTAGAGATTCTGATCTACAATTCAGACTTTATTTAGAGTTTGTCTGCAGTTCGACTCCAGGACCGGCCATGTGAACAGAGCATGAAATTGCGGTGACAGGGACGAGCGGGTCTGCCTACCGCGACAGTAATACCGTCACCCTTTGTGGGTGCAATCTATTTTGCAACGTGTAATTAACCGCACAAGCATGAAGTGTTTTTGTACCTTCAGTTTCTGATCTTTTTAGAGACAAATACAAAACATTCACCATTGGTGCGTTATGCCTCATTGCAGGGGTTTTCAACCCGCAGTCCGCGAACGCCATGCAACTCTCTTGTGTGTATGTGTGGGCTGCTTACATTATCGTGATACTGCGACACTCTGTATGATAAAATACTGCGGTAACCTCTTTAATATCATTTTTTTGTTTTAGTCAAGAACGTTACATATTTGTTGCCTTGGCAAAACACTAAGGAGGCCTGTCTTGCAGTGCATTCGAGGGAGGCCGGAGCCGCTGATAGTGGCAAACAATATCTTCGCCACCAAACAGGTAAGTGAAATTATATTAGAATGTATCCCTTCTGCGTGTTTCTATCCGTTCTGTGTATCTGGTCACTACTAGGAGACGACGAGCCTATAAGACACACGAAGAAGTTCGCTGTGAAAATGGGACGCGGATGCAATCAAGCTCTGAATCGTGTCCAGTGGCCGGCTCTGGAGGTAACCATGTTGAACTTCGGCTATTGCTTTACACGAAGTTAAAATTCTTCTCATATCGACAAAACGCTGCAATCTCTTACAACACGAAGCTAATCTGAATAATGTTCGACAATTTAGTCTACGACAAAGAAAACAAACCCGTCACCATTATGAAGGTCAGATAGTTAATATCGTTTAAGGAAATAATCTCTGTTTATTCTGACAATAATACCAAACTCTTAGGTACACTGTGTGGGTAACATGCAAAGCTATCGAATGTTAGAGTAGTGGTACTTATAGTTACCACTGTGCCTCACAGAGTTGAGATCTGTTAACGAACAGGTCGGTGTTGTAATAACGGTCTAGACATGTTTTCATCAGGTAACGGCTTCAAACCTCGGCTAGGTTATCGACTATAATACCTGAGCATCTTCGTGGTTTTCCTTAGTCTGTCCAGCCTAGTGCAGAGATACTGCGCTAAAAATTAAACACGATAGACGCCTTACACATTCTTATCTACTCGCCATAAGAGAACTCCCATATTTAATCAAAATTCTTTCAGTAGTGTCGGAGATACAAAATATACTGACAGGAAGATACGAAATCATTTATTTTATACATTTCTGTCGAAGGGCGCTTAAAAGTGTATGCGGTCACTAACTCAAGACAGATGTTCATCTCACAACGCTCAATAACGAAAGAAAGGGAAAGAGGAGTCTTTCAGATTGCAACTTTCACGAGTTCATCGGACAGGCAGAAGTGTCTTCAGAAGCAGGCCGTGTTCCTCTCTCGGAAACTGCTGAGGAAGCATCTCACTACAGCAACAATCTGCAAGAATTATTTGTTGAACAATATCTGACAATGAAATAAACAGTTCATTCAGTTTTGTCACACCCATTTGTTACCTTCGCGTTTTCTTCAAGAGCTTGCGTTGGTGTGCGTAGATCTTGCACGGCAAAAGAACACGACATCTTTGTCAGGAATTCCTACGAACTTAGTCTTTCTTGTTACAGGGTTTCTACAAGTGCACCC
Organism: Zootermopsis nevadensis; assembly: GCF_977971745.1. Lineage (NCBI taxonomy): Eukaryota > Metazoa > Arthropoda > Insecta > Blattodea > Termopsidae > Zootermopsis > Zootermopsis nevadensis. The sequence continues at coordinate 17,768,341 of NW_028259156.1, forward strand.
GATCTGGTAAAGGTTACATATTTCCCCAGCTAAATTTATTCACATCGGCACATACAAAGTGCTTTTCTTTACTTTTATGAAAAAACTAATTCTACATAAGATTTAAAGTTTTCACGGCTGTGAGTCTGAAGATGGGGATTTTCTGGCTTGTTCCGCCGTGTCGTCTGATAGATGCTTCCGACGTTTCAGAGGTGCTTGCTACCTCCAGCATCTGGGCGATCGATACCGAAACGACCTTTCCTCCTACACTGCGCTCATAACCGCACATCAAATACACGCATTTTAATATTATTATTATAGGGATCAGTTACGAGTCGTAGTGCAATGAGCAAAACGCCACTGTTCTCACACACCATAGGCTTCGTAATGCACCCTGGTGCTAATAGCACGATGATGTGGAACTTTGGTGTGCTGAGAGGGAAAGGCAAGTCGATATACTGGCTGAAGAAAGTTGCAAAGCTTAGTGGCTCAGTGAAAGTCGCCTCTCAAATCCTGTGATTCCACTGACCGTGTGCTAAAGATTGTAGAAACAATAAAGATGTATGTTTTGTTAAATGTTGGTGCTAAAGTCTGAACCGTATCTTGATTCCTACAAAGAAATGTACGATTCCCCTGTCACGAAGCCCGGGTTTTCTTTATTTTTCTAATCTCGTCTTAGTTCCTGTAAGAAAATTCTGTGTAATATCTTAAAAGTAAAGGTCGCTACTAATATTATCATGACCCGTACACCTTCTTTATTCATGCCGCAACAAGCCTGCAGCAAAACGATAGGTAACACTTTTAATTACTTCCGGTTTTAAAAATTGTTCTCTTCGTTTTGATGCACTGAAACTCGTAAATATTTTATTCTTAATTGAATAAAAATTTACTTGGATATTATCCATCGTCTAGTAATGAAACGTAAAAAACGTAAAACGACGTTTCGGAGCTAATCCCTATCTCCGGAGATAGGGATTAGCTCTATCTAGTGGGCCCAACTGAGTAGGAACCTGAAGACGGAGATAGAGCCTCATCTCCGAAACGTCGTTTTACGTTTTTTACGTTTCATTACTAGACGATGGATAATATCCAAGTAAATTTTTATTCAATTGACTCTTCACCATCGTCAAGAAGTTTTAGATTTGATTTTATTCTTAATTTAGCAAAGATACAGTAACAGCAATTATTTTGTGAGATCAAATGCGATGCGAAGTAGTTTCATAAAAATTAATCAAGTGGGAATGAGGGATTAATTTCCTCCAGAAAATCGAATTTTGGACTTTCTATAATTGTGAAACCAAACCGCGATTATTTCCTTAAAAGACGTTAACCAGTTGATATTTGTAATGGTTATGCGTTGTTTTTTCTTTGCGGTACGGACCGAATTTTTAAACACTACTAAGGTGAAATGAGGTGCTTCATAATTGGTCATCGTCTTCAAATATTAAGGAAGATGCCCCTACATTGCTCACGGCTGGAGCTACGCCCGCATTCGAACCGATAACCACACCAAAGCTGTCCTACCTGTTCTTCTTGGGGCTGCTGATCTTGCAAGGCTGCTGATGGCTCCAACGGCAGAGATGCTGCGAGATGCGTCGCTATACACAGGACACACAAGAACGAGGTCCGCATCTTAAGGGCTGAAACAAAACAACCAGTTGTTAGAGAGGCAGGATTCAATTCACTGCAAACAAAATATCGCGTTCCCAGATGAGAATTCTGGTTCTCATGGCGATACGCACAAAGTTGGCTTACTGCTTCTATCATCAGGATAAGCTGATGTTGGAGGCAGTAGGCTCCTCTAAAAAACATCGGTCGGTATCAGCTAGACTACACGGCCGAACGTACCAAAAGACAGCTGTATTAATACATTCCCAGACGCTTGTGTTTTTAACCGAAACTACGGTAATACTGGGCTTGATCAAAAATGTGCTGTTGAAAAACTAATCGCACTACATTCATCATATTGCACCGAGTCATAAATTACTTTTCCTTGTATTTCGTTAAACATTTTCTATATCGAAAATTATTTAAGTTAAATCCCGTAGATCTTAATTAGTTCTGTATTTCATATGACGTATCATTTGTTAGTAGCAATGGGCGACTTTTCATAAATCAGGTAATTAATAGTTTTCTTTAGAATTACAAATGGTTACCTAGTTTGTGTAATACATTATAACAGAACTCAATTACCTTACTCCATATTTCTAACAAGTCGCCTTTCATGATTACTTCACCATTTGTTATTTATGCTGATGACACATCGTAGTTTAATAAACTAGAATATGCTTTGCACTATTTTTAAAACGAATATCTGCATGTGCGATTACACAAATGCCCGAGCTTTCCAAAGTGCAGTCCTTATAAATCACGTATGTTTGCAAAACGGAGAATGAACCTCACTTATTAAATGCAACCATCACGAACGTTGAGATATTTTAGCGAAGTTCCCATCGGGTGAGATAACACTGCACAAACTGCTTCAAGTCTGGAGATAATTTTCACAGATCACGCATGGAATTGCACCCTGAGCACAATCTCATAATATCCCCACAGCACTAGTAATGTAAAAAGAGGAATGACAGAGAGGGTGGGCTTGGCAGCTGCCCCGGGCGTAGAAAGGGAAGGAGGTGCACAGATAACAGCCACAAAATGTCCTGAAGGAAGACTGACCGAGTTTTAAACTACGTACTGCAGAGAGTGGTTTGCGAACCCCAAGTGGCCCGTGAGCTTTCCTTAGTGCTCCACAGAACAATACGTTTTTAATTGAGAAGATACCTAGAAAGTAGTACGGACATGTCAAAATACGTACGGAATTAAGAAAAATTTTCATATTTAGAATACATAAAATACCGAAGTGGTCTGCCAAGAACCCTCAGAAAATTTCAAATGGTCCAGGAAGTGAAGTTTGGAAACCACGCCAACTTCTCGGTGCAAATTTACCTTTGGAACTGGGAACTGGAGTGAAGCTGGGTTTTTCCAGATGCGGACCAAGGTAATAAATATCACCCACAGTAAGAACTACGTTGTCTGATGAAGTAGCTTTGACTGAGTGACCAGCACTTGAGCCTGCCAGACGTGGGTTGCATAATCCCAGCCAGTGTTGTACAACTGATCCGGCGTGGAAGGAATTACCAAATATCAATAAGCTTTCCTTTGCTATTCCTGTCTGTTGTTATCTTCATGAAGCCACTGTTGTCGATCACAGAATATCGGAAACAGCTGACTCTGAAGACGCCAGGAAAACACTTGGAAGGTCACAAAGTTTGCTAAAGGGGATAACTTTTAACATTGGTTGATTTTAATTAAGTCTGGGAATAGGAAAGAGGTTTATACCAAAACCACGAGGGTGGCAAGAATAAATTCAGAAAATGATTCTATTATCCAGTCCAAAAACATATAACCTCATATTAGGTGATAGGATGTGGGCTGGATTCATGTGGCTGAGAATGCGGTAGTAAGCCTCCTAGTTCCGTCAAAGGCGGGAAATATCTTTACGAGGTTAGCGACTATGAAGGTCGCATATCCTTCCATGTGTGTGCCGCCACTGAAAACTTAACAGTCGCATTAATGAAAGTATTATTGGAAGTTTAGAATCACTGGAGCATAACTGTTGCGAAAACAGAGTAGTTTTCTGTATAAAATCAGTGGGCTCGGATTGAGAGAGGGAGAAAGTTAGTCAGTGACACCATATGAAAGGCACCTATCCAAACACTCTCGGCAACTACAACCAATAACAAACGATTTGCGAAGTGATTGCAACTTTCTCAGTTCGTATTCTTGAAGAACTGCATTTTATCATCTTCACGACCTGCAAATGGAGACGGTAGGTAGGCTACGTAAAACTTAGAAAATTACCAAATTAGAAGCGACTACAATTGCTGTAAGCAAATGGCACGGCGACTCAAACCCAGCCGTGACATTTGCAACGGATTACAAAACGGACAGTTCAGAAGACACAGGGACTCGATTCGGGATTCGGACACGACCTTTCTCTTCAATACAACGTCCAGATCGGCTCTGGTCCATTCGTATTTTACGACGGTTATGAAATTAATGTTTTGTACAGTATGAAGTATTCCTACGTATTGTTTGATCAAAAAGCCCCGAAAACTATTTATATTACACGAAAAGACGCCTGTCTCATTTTACTTATCTTTCTCACTAACTGGACTCACGAGACCTGTTAAATATTTTGGCTCGAAAACCTGAAAGAAAAGAGCCACTTTGCAGACCTAGACGTTGATGGATCTTAAACATGGAGATGAAGCTGGGAATATATTTACCGGATGAGGGACTATCGACTTTACAAAAAGAGTGCTCCATGGAGTTATTGTTTCTCTTTGTATTCGGTTAAGAACGCAGTCTCTTGCAGGCACAGTACGAACTTTTGGATCACATAAAAGACGAAAAATTTCTTTACCAGCTGAAATCGATGTCAGCTTCGCAAAAAGGAATCTGGTCAGTGCAGCTGGTTAGCTTGGGTAAAAACAAAGGATTCAACAGGCTTCTTCACCTTGGTCACGGAAAGTCAACTAACCATGGTTTTTGCGATAGTCAAAACCGGTTTAATAATCCTTGACGCAAAAAGAAAGGTTTTACAATTTTATGACGCTGTTGTGACTAAACGTTTTCTATTTTGTTGCTTTTGTACGTATTAGGCCCTTTCGAAATAAATGCTAAGGTTCAAGGCTTGATTACTCCAGCATGTAACAACCACTTGGTACTCGGAACAGGCCCGGGTGAGAGCTTTTGCATTCTGATGGCGAATCTCAACAAAGTTACTTAATCTCAGTCCATTGTGATGCTACGACATCGTTGCAGCTGACGTGTTGACACCGTTTTGCTGCTTTTTGCTATCATGCTTTACGACACGAATGTCGATAAAATTTTATGTTTAAAACAAGTACCAAAATTCTTAATAATTCCCTAAGCACAAAGCCTGAACCCTTTGAAAGACGATCATTAATGTACTACACTGCAATTAACTTCGTACATTGTCTATTGTTCGGAAGATAAAATCAAAGAAAGTGAGATGAGCGGAACATGTAGCATGCAATTAGATACGAGAAATGTATTACAAACTTTCGGTTGGAAATCCTTAAAGGAAGAGTCACTTGGAAGTCCCAGGAGTAGGTGAGATATTAAAATGAATCTTAGTAGAATAGGGTTTGGATCGTGGATTGGATTGATCTGGCTCAGGATTTGGACTAGTGGCAGGTTTTCTGTGACCACTGTAATGAACCTTCGGGTTCCATAAAAGACGAGGGATTTTTTGACTGAATGAGCGTACTGTTAGCTTCTCAAGAGCTCTGTTCCATGGACCATGGAGTTAGTTGATTGTATGTAAACTACAATATGTGTAATATAAATGGTATTTTGGGGATTGGATCTTCAAGTATTTTCTTCTAATTAAATAGATGTTTTGCCAATGAAGGTCAATCATTCGATGTAAAAGTTTTCCTATTAATTTGAAGAGACAAAATCTATGAAGCTCGGGAAAATTTAAGTGAAACTGTTATAAATTTCGTCTTCATGTAATTTAATATGTAAGAATAGTATACTTTTTTTAAAAAAGGAGTGTCTGTCCGGTTGATTTCCCAACGCCCAACTACTTAAGTGGGTCACAAACTTTAGAACAAATTATAGCCGTCTGATTCAAAACAATATTTTACCAACTGAATTACTCACAACAACCTGTAATTACTCGATGATTTTTAGTTGACTTTACTGTAAATAATTGTGTAAAGAAACCACGTAATCGTGTACATCACCGGTACCGCAATATTTTGTTTGTATTCAGACTGATTTTCCAAACAAAAGTGTCGCAGGAAGCGCATGAGTGCCTAACCTTTCCTTCAGTAAAAGTTGAACCAATAAACCAGTAGGTTGACGTATCAATATCGATTTATTCGTAAGTAGCCGAATTCGAGTATCGACCGCTTTAGCAGATGCCGATCAATAGGTTTACTCAACCAATCTAGTACTTTAAAATATGCTACGTTCATCTTCCTCCAAAACCCTATTTTTACAACATTCAGGATCATCTTATTTTGCACCAATTTTAAAACTTACATTCACTTACAGAAATTTACTACGTAACTTCTAAATAATTTGTGTCGCAGTTGAAAGTAATAAGACAGAAACATGAAATTTAGACCTAAATTTAGAATTACGACAAAGTACGTGATCTTCCAGCACGACACTTTGTTGAAACGTTATCAATTATCAGATCAAATTTCCTGCTTTTAAGAAACCAGGAGGTTCATTGACGTGTTCACAACAGCCTGTCATCGGACGCTGTCCTCTGTCGGTTAAATCCAGTACCCATCTTACAAACTGTTCTTTAAATACATATTTTATATCACAATATATTACACACACGTCTCACAAGCGAAGGCCTCCAGACCAAAATTTTACACGCAGTTCTCATTTCCCCCAATAAAAACTACGTGCCCCGCTTATCTCTTAATTTAGACTAATAGATGTTATGAAATAACAGACATTGCCCTTACGTAATGTCGGGGCCCCTATCCTCAGTTATGTCTAAAAATTCTGTGAAAATATTTTAAAAATATCTTCGTGAGTAACTGGTCTAAAGCCGCACCTTTATAAAAACCGGCGAGGCGCACATGCTTTAATCCTTTATAGCAATTTGGTAACTATATTTACCACCAGTATTAACATACGTCAATTTTGCTGTTTGCTCAAAGAGTGTGTTTATGGGTTTCGTACGATTATCAGAAAAACAGTTGTTATTTCCTCAAGCTGCATGATGTAGTTGATCAGAGAAGCGTTGTGCTTTTGCTGAGGTCGAGACTGAATTTTTAGATATTATTCTCAAGAGCTTCATGCCTCAAAGTGTTTACCACTCAAAATAAGAGGTGATAACATTAATTCACAAAATACACGCACTGGGCTTCCTCGTTTTTACTGGTCAGGTGTCGAACGAGGGGTACACTGCAGCGTGCTAAACTGGTCAGTAAATCACAATACCTTCGACTAACGTATCATAGGAATGCTTTTAAGTATCGTCAGATGCAACAGACATGCATTGTGAAACGTATTCGCCTTTTACTTAAATTATGACCCAGGTAGGCAAGTAGTCTTCGTGTGATTCGAAAAATTCGTAATAAACGCATGATAGGCAGTCGTGTCTGCCTAAATGTTTAGTCCATGAAAATTTATTTAACCGCGGAAAATGGTGCAATGGCATCTTCACAGCCATGAGAATCTCATGCAGTGTCCATTAGCTTTCAAAGAATTGGTTTTTGCCATCAACAAGAATTTGATATTTGCAACACCAAGGACAACGAATTAAGAAAAATGTAGAGATGCATTTGGAAGCAGCGTGTTCTAAAGAACTTGTTTGTTGTGGGGTCATCGTGGAAACAGATATAAATATCTTGGTGAAACAACAGACTCCAAACGAGTTGTCCAAACTCTCTGCAACTGATCATATGTACGTTATATCCTGCACACTACCGCATATAAAAACATGAAATTAGCCATAAAACATCATACATTCATGAGTCGTAGGATCGAACATTGATTCTAGCAAGCTACATTATGTAGCACACGTTACTGAGTGCTTATAGCTCTGGATATTAAAACTGGTACCCGCTGCTCCTCGGAAAACAAGAATGCCAGTTTCTCCGGCAGCAAAATCAATTAGAACCGTTCACTTCCAGTTACAACCACTCCATCAACATGGAGCCAGTACTAGCTCTTAAGTGCAACAACGAAACGTCCACAGACATTTCCCCGAGCTGTAGTGGTTGGTACTCCTGCCTTATATTCGGGAAGACTCTTGTTCGAGTCTCGAGTCCAGAAAGTGCCTAGTCTGAATAATACTTATCGTGGTTTTCTCAGTTTCTCAAGACAAACTTTGGGTCATTAAATTAAAAAGAGACCACAACTGCATCCTTGAAGGTCCTTAGATACTCACTATTCATTATCACTATTCCATCGAAGTTATATATAGCCTGTGCTGTTGAAAAATCATTAGATAATTGAACATCTGATAATGAGTCCTGCTGTCAATCAGTAAATCTGTTTGTTAGTTACTGGGAAGCACTGACAGAATCCTAATAGGATCATTTTTTTATGTTCACTCATTGAATCCAGGTAATGAGAGCGTAATCAAACAGATCGTGGCCGTCTCCTTTCAGAGTCCTAAATTTCAAAGCGTGTAATCGCAATTACCACCGCCATTTGGCGACATTGAACAATGTCATTTCAAGAAGTTATCACTCTTGGTCGTCCACGACACGCGCCACTGGATGATATCGCCGTACATTTCGCAAGAGACAAGTTTGTACTTACAAGTAGGAGCGGCAGCGGAACTGTTGCGATTGGCACACGATCACGAATGAGGCGCGGAATGTAATGAAGAAGTCGGCAGAGTCGAACAAGGCTTTTAACTGAAAGGGGAACCGCAGTAAAAACACTTGCAACGCCGATGTAGCATACCGTGTAAGTGAGAGACCAAGACGGTGAGAGTGACACCGGGGCAGGGGCCGGGTAGGGGAATGGTAATAGGGGAGGGAGAAGTGAGAGTGAAAGGATGAAATTGAGGAAAGTGCCGGAGAGAAATGATAACACTCGCTGTCTCTTAATATGGGACATCGACTGCTCCGGAATGGATCTGGCTGCTGTGATGAATTTCTGTTTGCCAGAGTGTAAAGTTCACGGTTTCTTATAACTCTGGAAAAAAATAAATAAATAAAAAAATTCCGATCATTATTACCAATCGAAATTGATACTCCAATTAAAGAACTTAAGATTTCATATCGCTACTGCCAATCTAACTTACCTCACTTATTAAATACCTAAGCGAATTTAAATTTCTGTCTCTTTAGATATTCCCAAAATCGGAAAAGAATAATACAGATTATAGTTAAGGACATTACACGCTTAAATACATGCAGATTGTTGAGGAAACAACAAGACATTTCAGACAACTTTATTTATTTATTGAATAAAAATTTACTTGGATATTATCCATCGTCTAGTAATAAAACGTAAAACGACCTGAAGACGGAGATAGAGCCTCATCTCCGAAACGTCGTTTTACGTTTTATTACTAGACGATGGATAATATCCAAGTAAATTTTTATTCAATTGACTCTTCACCATCGTCAAGAAGTTTTAGATTTGATTTATTTATTTATACTTTATTTAAAGACGCTTTTTCAGTAGGTCGGACTATACAGTGTCGAATGAGAGGTTGATAGTGTATAATCAATTTGAAAGGACGTGGAAGATTACTATACCGGAATTTGCCCGGAGGGACTGACGTAAAACACGAAGAACCTCAGTCAGGATAGCCGGTCTCTGGTCCGAGATTTGACCCCGGGCCTCCCGAATACAAAGCAACGTTGTAGGAACAAGAGAACCAACATCGTGGCTAAGTATCAACTCATAGGCTTATTCACAAATTATTTTCACCGCCATCACAATAATCGAAATTTTAATTTTCTTCTCTTGTTGTAATTTGCTGTTGTTCTCCTGTGTCTCATCCTCATTCTTATTGTTACTCTTCCATGCCTCCTTCTCCCCCTCCCATCTATTTTCTCCTCATCCTCTGTCATATTCCTCTTCCTTGTACGTTCTCATGCTCCTAGTAACTGTGTTAAAAGAGGAAGGATGGGAGGATAAAAAAGAATGAAGGAAAGAATAAGGGGTAGAGCAAGAAGGGAGAAGAGTGGAGAGGAAGTAGGAGAAAAATCTGTAAACTAACATTTATAACGCACAAACTGCTCCTTCGATCGAGGACGACTGAAGAAGAGGCAACGAGCAAGGAAATATCTGACATTCTTCAGGAGACAAGAGGAGGTCCACGCTTGACTTCTTTTTCGGAGATTTCCTAATTCCTGACCTTCAAATTCCGAGGTAGTTCCTTGAAATAGGCCAAAACAGCATCCTCATAAAAAGCCTGCGAACTCATGACCTCAGAGAATTGAAACACGAGAAATATCTGGTCAATTGGAGCAGGGCAAGTTCTTGATCTCAAGTCTAATGCTGAGTAGTGAATATTACACAACTACTAGGTAATTCATAATTTTTTAATGGTAATAAATGTTTTAAGCGCTCTCATGTCACTGGCATATTGCTATAACATTCCTGGCGACCTCGAAAGACTAGGTCATCAGACAACCACTACGAACAGAGAACTACAGAACAAAAATGAAGAATCCCGTAGACGTTCAAAACAGTCGAATTACTTGTGCGTAAAAGTTGTGCTGACTGTTTGCGTTGCACTTCATGATAGATCATAAAAAGTGGTCGATTTTATTTTTCTTTCAGCCCAAAAGATTCACACAATATTAAGTTTGAAATGTTGTGTTAGTTACACGAATTGTTTGCACTATTTAAATTTTAATAACAACTTCGTCTTCTATTCCGGCATTCAAGTCCTCAAATGACTAACACCATTTCAATTATGAACACAGATCTGGTAGTAGCAAAGATTAAACAATTACAACCAGCGAACCATCACTTTAATTTCCAGACAAATGTTCTTTATTAACATAAGGGTTAATTAAAACGAAATTAATTAAAATCTACCAAGGAATCTAAATCGTCGAAATAATAAACTTCAAGCATCAGAACAAAATCGAGGCTTCCATGACACTGAACAACTCGTTACAAATAAACAAACAAACAAACAATTTGAGCGTTTTCCGGATTCCGTAACAAAAGGAATCTGAAGTGCAACTGAAAACTCTATTGTAAACTAAAATGCAATTACATAATTATATCCTGGGACATTAATTCCACTCTGAATACCACAGAATGAGATGAACTTGTTGAAGTGGAAGAACTGCGAGGTCACGGAGAAAAGGGACGTCTATAAAAGACAGAAGAGGAGAGCAGAGAAAGGAGACAGGAGAGGGGAGAGGAGAGGCCTGGTTCAGAGGTGGGGCGTTGCAATTAAACAATTTTATGTTACACTAGCTATGGTTAAGATGAAAAGAAATATGGAGATGCCTGTTTTCTGGGTTGTAGCGCCGTTTAGACAATGGGAATTTACCGACGAAATATTTACCCGTGACAATAATCGAGTATTTCATTGCCAGCATCAATGATGTAAACACTGGAACGTAGGTTGTATCCGGGAAGTCGAGACAAGAGGCTGAGGAGAAAAGCGAAGTGAAACAGACGCCGAGAAGAACAAGAATTGTGGTGGGTAAATGAAAAATAAAGTAACACTTCGAATATAACTTGCATGAAGTCTCATTGTAGCACCACTGCCACTGGGTATAAACGCATTTGTAGTTAATAATAAATAATAATATTTTACGGTAAATTCGGATACCAAGCAACAATAAAAATACCTAACTTCACGAAAAAAAGTTCTTCTTAAAGAAAAATTTGCTCAGGTATTCCGTCCCTTTATCAAACTCCAAGCCTCGTTAAAGTGTTTGCAAGATCCTACCATTGGTTCGTCATCCTGAGCCAGATGAATCCAGGCCACACTTGCTTTATTAAAAACCCGTCTTAATAAAACTCTCCCGTCTTCTAGACGTTCCCTTCCCATCACATTTTCTAAATAAAATGCTATATGCATTTCTCGGCTCTCCCATTCGCACCTGGGATAGTTTTACCCTTGTCTCCACCGAAATACTTAGAGAGACAGAGGTGTACAATTAAAATCCTCAGGAGTGTCAGTACGTGGGATTAGACGAGACAAATTCCGAATCTCAAGAATACGAAATCCAGGTGCTAGCTCCTGTATCGAGACAGTTTTTACTTCAACAGCAAATAACATATCATAATTTTTAGGAGGCGCTTTGGAAGCATTTATTATGTCAATGAACTGACAATTACTACTGGCATACATGAGGCTGAAGATCTAATTGATTAGCTCAGAGGTGTGAGAAAAGAAAGTACGAAGCAGAGAACAGCATCAGTTACTGCAGACACAGGGATACCTCGATTTACGCGGTAACTGCGTCCCTGTGAAACTTCACTTAATTCGAATTTCTGTTTCACATTTAGTATTAAAACAGAATGGGGAGTAACTGGCTGTTAGTTTGTTTGTCTATGAATTTGTTGGCTAGTTTGTTAGTAAATATGTTTACTACATTGTTCCTTAGTGGGGGTTGTTAATTATTTTCTGCTTAATTTATAGTTAGTTTGTTGATTACGTTTTAGCTTTTGGTTGCTAGTTAGTTACTGACTTAGTTTAGATTCGGGTAGGTTAGGTTTTATTAGGTTAGGTTTGGTTTGAATTGGTTTGGTTACATTTTGTTGTGTTTTTTATATTTGGTTTGGTTAATTAAGTTTAAATTAGGTTTGTTTGTGTCTGTAGTTATGGTTTCATGTACATGTTAAGAGTTGTTTTGCATGGCTTTGAAATGTCACTCATTGTGAGGACAGGCTCGGCATGCGTTGTAACAACCTGCAAACGATGTGCTCTAAGAAACATCTGACTGTAGATGAAATATTTAACAAATAGTGAGGTCACGATGTGCTGACATTCCTGACATAGCTGAGTTGAGACAGAAAATACGCAGAGAATTTTGTTAGGAAATGCTACTAGCATACTAACACTTTCAAGGCCAATAATATTACGGTGGATCATCATTTGGTTTGTATTTGAAGTGTTTGAGTATTTTGTATTATCGCAGGCTTTCATGGGAACGGTTTTAAATCTTCGAGTTATGTTTTTTTACAAATCTCTCACCTGTTACGAGGATGATATTTGAAATTTTATTCTATAAAACAACATCAGTGTCATCACTGCTTCATGATGAAAATATTTAAAATTTCACCTGGCCCGTTGACTGACTTCATTGCATGTCAACTATGTAAGCAGAGTACCTGTAATTTAAAATTTTCTGTCCTACTCTCATCTGGACAAGTTTCTGGGTCTTATGACAAGAATCTGCTTCAGGGTAGCATGAGTAACATTTCCTGTATCGCATTACTATCATCTTTTTGATGCGCGATGGCAGAGTCTTTTGTCTGCTGAATTTCACGCACTGCAGTTCATAACAATGAGAGGAAATAGACTGACATGGAAACCACTCCTCCAAATGTCCATCGGGATACCCCAGTTATGAAAGTGAATGGTTGCATGAACAGACCTCATTTTTGCCTAAGAATATGGGATTGAAAATAATCGAAGCACATAATTGTTGCTTAACAGAAGTACATCGTAAGAAGCGTCAAGGTGTTCGGGTTCGCTCTTAAACACGTGTTTTGTGTATGACCAAACGCTATAATTGCAAAACAGTGTAGAATGAAGTAACAGAATCGGCTCTGAGGTTTGTGATTATAAACGGTCTGATGAAACTAAAATCCGCGTGAGTATTTGCCGTTAGTAATTCTGTATTTATCAAGGATAATCGAAACATAATTTAACTTTTATGGCCCATCACGATCAAAACCGAAATGTTGACCAGCCCTTCGCGTCTATGCGGTTAAAGTAACTGTCTGTCTGTCAATAATTTACTACTATTTAAGGGCCATCTGTTCTGATTCATTGTATCTGCATGGCCTTCTCTCATTTTGAAACTGAATTACAGACCATACGCCGTCTGCGCCAAAATATTCAAGCCCATGTTTTACTCTCATAAACCACAAGTAAATTTAAATATGTAAGACTTGAGGTTCTCACAGCAGTGAGTATGAAGATATCCGTCTTCTGGGTTATTGCGCTGTGTAGTCTGGTCGATGTTAACCAACGTTTCAGAGGTCATACTGCCTCCGTCATCGCCCTGATGACAGAGGCAGTATGACCTCTGAAACGTTGGTTAACATCGACCAGACTACACAGCGCAACAACCCAGAAGACAGAAATCTTCATACTCTGATGACGGAGGCAGTATGACTTCTGAAACGTTGGTTAACGTCGACCAGACTACACAGCGCAACAACCCAGAAGACAGAAATCTTCATACTCTGATGACGGAGGCAGTATGACTTCTGAAACGTTGGTTAACGTCGACCAGACTACACAGCGCAACAACCCAGAAGACAGAAATCTTCATACTCTGATGACGGAGGCAGTATGACTTCTGAAACGTTGGTTAACATCGACCAGACTACACAGCGCAACAACCCAGAAGACGGAAATCTTCAAGTTTAAATATGTCCCGGAAATTATTTTACTCCATCATTCTGCAAAACACATTCATAAATGCCTTTATTTTATTTTATTAATTAAACTTCATGGCAAAACAAGTATAACATTTGGGAAAATGTGTTTATATTCTGTATTCTGCAATATTCATTTCCGAAGTTGTTTCTATACTGACGCATTAAACTTGGGCGTGTTCGTCGAACGAATGTATATGATCATGGGTTTTCCAGCCAATAGGTTCTTCAACATTGTTTACCACCAAATTTCCGTGTATCTAAAGACAATACGAATTGAAACAACAAGTATGAATACAATTCCTGGAACTGTTATAATCAGTAAAATGTTAATGTAAGTGGAATCGTTGGTGGCATCACAGTGGTGTTCGCAAAAAAACACAAACATAGCTGAATGCATCGCCCTATTCCGAAGGCCATATCATTCAGATTAAATTGTAATCAACTGTCTGATCTATATATTTGTGAAAGCGTGATCATACAACATTTGTAAGCATGTCATGGAAACCTTACTTTGTGTCAAGAGCACTTTTATAAAGCTCTTAATTTAGCAAAATAAAGAAAATCTCCAGCGTAATTACGAGGAATGGCGATAAATGATGTCGTTTGTCTAGCAGTGTTGTGACGTAAACTTTCAAGTCTGCAAGGTGAAGCACAAACAGAGAAATGTAACAAACGATAACCGAGGGACAGTAAAAGAAACTTTGAGGAAACTATAAATTTACCTCAGACTTGATGGTAACACTGAAATTTTATAAACTTGGTTTTGCGTGGTTGTGAAATGTGGTCTCTTTCCTTGGTAGAAGGATATAAATTCATATAAATTAGAATCAAGGTGTCTGTAATTATTTAAACCTAATGAGGGTGAAATATAGCAGGGATTTTGCAACACTACACAACACAGGTCGCTTGGTATTCTTTTGACAGGAATTGGCTAGACATGTAGTTTGAATAACATACCAGACACTAATAAGAAGTCTACTAAGGTGAAATCTTTGAAAATTATCACTTTGAAGGCTAACAAAGAGATAAATATTTACATTAAGATGGAACTTCACGAAATAGGTTGTGAAGATGGGAGTTTGATAAAACTGGCTAATGTCGCGTAAAGTGGCTCGATTTGGAATTGTAACTTGTATCTGTGGGTTCTACTGGCGAAACGCTACTCCCGTACTAATTTTCCACGCTAAAAATCATCGTGGATTTAAGAAAACAAAATACTGTAGGCAAAGTACAAGAATGATAGTAAATTTGATAACGAAAATCCACTTGTCTACAGAAGATGATTCAGTAAAAAGTATGAATGTGGCGCAAACTTATCAGACTTTGTATCATTGAACGTACACGTACAAAGAAAACGTCAAAAAAGAAATCAACCCGGAAATCCTGAGTCGTGTGTTACTCCATGTTGACCCACCCTGCAGCAAAACGTCACATAGCCAATGTCGTTTGTTTTATTGCTAGGGCGGAATCTACTTTCTGGACCGACGGCAATAAGCCAGCTGGTCATTGACGTGATCGGAAAATAAGATAAAATGAATCGATTGCTCTGTCATCAGCATTATTTTTGATGCAAATAGTTTCGACGGAACAGTTGCCAGCTTAACGAGGAGGTTATTTTTGAATGTTCAAAGTCTTCTTTAATGCACAAAACTACTACTCGGACCTCTGTGAAATTCTTATATGGGTCCATACCAAAATAAGTTGAGAAATATACTTCAAATCCATGTTGGCATCGAGTTCTCAGACTCCTAGTGTTCCCAAGAACGGCTCACAGCACGAACATTTAGCACGCGGCACAAAATAAGACCTTTTTTCATAATTGATGGAACGAAGAACAATGCGGACATTAAAATTCCTACGTCACTGATTTGCTTCATCAGCGTAGGAGTTGTACACTAATCTACGTTAAGAACATTTAGAGCTCAATTGAATAAAAATTTACTTGGATATTATCCATCGTCTAGTAAATATAAAACGTAAAACGACGTTTCGGAGATGGGACTCTATCTCCGTCTTCAGGTTCCTACACAGTTGGGCCCACTAGATAGAGCTAATCCCTATCTCCGGAGATAAAGTCCCATCTCCGAAACGTCGTTTTACGTTTTATATTTACTAGACGATGGAAAATATCCAAGTAAATTTTTATTCAATTGACTCTTCACCATCGTCAAGAAGTTTTAGATTTGATTTAGAGCTCAAGTTGAATCACATGAAATAAATTTATCTGCATCAGAAAGAGTCATGAAACAATTAACCCGAGATAAAATGTTTAAGGTAAGAGATGTGCGCAATGCTTTTTAAAAAGGAAAAAGACTAAATTTGGTTGTTCGTGTCCTACGACTATGCAAACGTGTAGGTAGATAACAACGTTTCGGAGGTCGTATCAGACCTGAAGATGGAGGCATTGTGTTCTTCCGAAACGTTGGTGTCTAACAACAAGTCCACACTGAGTAACAACCCAGAATACAAACATCGACAACTTCACAGCTATTAAAGCCTCAAATTTAATAAAAATGCTGAATGTTTAAAAATATTCAAATACGTAAATGAAGAAATTAAGCGATGCAGATATTAGTCAGACACAAAAAGAGGAAGAAGTGGCAGGTTAAAGATTAGGAAGGCTAGAAAGAAGAGAAATGAACAGGAAATAGAAGAGAAAGAAAGAAAAAAAGAAAGAAAAATATGTCAGGAAAGAGCAAAGGAAATCAGTGACGTAACGATGCTTCTGCTTCACCCGGAAGCTTCAACCGAAACGTCTGAGGAGTTGTGTGTATTGTTTTCATCGAAGCAGATGATAAGAAGACGAGCGGCTTTCGAGGTAAGGCGATCATCAGATCGGAACGCATTAGAGCGAACTGTCGTCATTTGAATGAGTATCTTCCAAATCTCCACGTTATGTGACGCAACGTTTCTGCTCGTTCAATTGGTGCCGCCTACTTTCGGTTTCAATACGGTCACAGATCAATTCCAGTCCCACACAAACAGAGGCAGCGTGACTTTGAGTTTCCACGCCGATAATTCCCGAAAGCACTAGGTTCGAATGTCGACCGATTTACGCACTGTTTCAACCGAGTCCTTTCGTACTTTAATTTTCGCCATGCATCAAGGACAAATTCGGAATGGTAAGCTACAATCATCCATGACCACCTCCTTCAAAATCCTTGCCCACTCACCACTCATAACTGTCTGTCTTATCTTCACGTCTGAAACAGCAATTGGTCATCAGTAAAGTTATTTCTCGTAATGTTGGAAATAATTCTTGGTGCAACTGATTTATGTGATTTTAAATACATTGTCACATCCCTAAGAATGCTAAAAACTATCAATATCGTTTTTGGACCATATTGCAATGCTCTGAAAATTCTTAATATTTGGGAGTGCCAATGAAAGAAAGCCAAAATTTCTCAAATTATGAATACTGGGAAATTTTAAAACTTTTGTGTTTTTTGAGAATAGCAAAGCAACCGTTGAAATGTGCCAACTTTAAAGAGGCCCCTAAAGTTCTCGTAAGACGATCGGCAAAATTCGTTTCAGCAGCCTAAATGTGAATGTGCTCGTCTCTCTTTGCTCCACAACAGATTATGTACATACGAGAACTTTCTACAGCAGAACGGAGGATGCTGTCTTTTGTGGAGTACCTACCTGCAGTTGATGACAATTTAATAAGTACCACACGACAAATAACTCCGCCTTATTTTCTCTAAGATGACTGACAAGCAAGAAGCCAGAAGTACAAATTTCCTTTCTCTTATTTTTATTTTACGTTTATATTAATACCCCTCTTGATTTAATCACGGAAGTAAACGAATTCCCCTTCCGACGAAACTGGTCCACTTCTACAAAGCAGGGTTAAGAAAGTGAAGTTGTCTTGCTACAAATAATGTCTCTCTAGCGTGATAGATCATCAAACCTGCTCATGACTTTTAAATAATTTAAGTGACTGACTGACTGACTGACTATCTAGCTGGCTGTCTGCCTGCCCGACTGACTGACTGGCTAGCTTCGTGGTGCATAGTATTCATTTAAAAAAAAAATGTATCAGGCTGGTATAAAAATCTATTTTAAGGTACCCAAATTATCGTTAAATTGTCCCGCCAATAGACTCTCTATCCCGAGCCAGCTGAATCCATTACGCACCCCCACACTCTATACCTCGAAGTCTCGTTTCTACATGATCTGCCAATCTGGTGGAGTCTGTCTCCCGAACAGGCTCTTCGCTTGTGCTTTTCTGATAAAAGCACAAGCGAGCTTTTATACAATTCGCCCGTGTTACTTTCTTAACAAAGTTTTGATAAATAGTAAAAACAACAGCGATGTTACTCAGGACAACATGAACAGGGAATTGACTCAGGGACATTTAAGAGTAAATTATTACTTCTCTCACCATAAAATATTAATAAATTGTAACTTTCAGTGAGAATATTATCATGTTAGCATCCCCAAATAATTGTTGCAGACTCCTACACGTGTTGGAGAAGTCTCCTCTCTCTTAGGGCGTTGGAAATGCTATTAAATAATGTAGCTTCGAAAATGTGTTCAAATCAGAAATTGGTGGACAGAAGACGCATTTGGGGATCAATAACAATATTATGAAAATCGTCCTCCTGAACACTAATAAATGGAAAATTACGAATACCCACGTGACCAGGGATTAAAGTTAATCAACAAGATAATTAAAAGTGCGTATCAGATTAATACACGGTGTATCACGATGAAATAAATTCTTAAATATATATACATCGAGAGAATCTGCCGATGAGAAACGCATTGCAGAGCTACCAAGGCCGACTCCGTCTGTTTCGAGTTGCGGTTTGGAACTTGCTTAACAGATGTCAGAACTTCACATAGCCTGTAGCTTCTTCCTCTGTTACTCAATATAGGCTTAATTACAAAAATGCATAGTTTCAAAAACGTATCGCATTTTGGGGTCATATTTATTGCAATAAAGATGGCGAAGTCACGGTTGCATTTAAATGGAAAAAAACTATTTTCAGTCAGTTACGACAGCCTTGTCGCCGTCTCATTCAAGAGTGGGTCAAACCCGCATGCTTTTTTTATCTGTGCATAATTAAGTGTACAAGTAAGTTGATAAACGTGAAAGTTGTGGATAATTGGCTGCGATAGATAAGTAGATAATCAGACGGGTGGATAAATTCTAATGAAAAACGACGGACACTTAGTTATATGGACAGACCGACACGCGGGTGGATGAGTGGCCATGTTAGTAGTTGATTGGGTGGCCGGGGCAGGTACATAAGACAGGTGCATTGGCCAGTTGATACATTTATTTTCATTTCGCGACGCTGTTTCAACTGGACAGACAATTTGTTTTAAGGTATTTTCTCAGAATTTGAAATGTAGGGACTGAAAATCACGAAGATCCTCAGTCAATATACCTGTTCTCTGAATCGAGAGTCGAGCCTCGTATCTCTGGACTACGAACCAGATAGGTAGACATTTGAATGTGAGATAATATAATACCTGAACGAACAAAAATACTAAATCCATGAAGATCAGCTAGTCAAGTAGAAATCCCCACCTTTTATGGGAGCCGAATATTTATTATCGACTTCACAACAGCCCACCACTGGTCACTAGGCAGATAAATTAATTGACTTGAACCTAATATCTGGAAAAGAGTACACTATGTGGAGCTCCCCATTATGCTGGGGTACAAATATTCGGATAAAGCTACTTAAACCCATCAACATATTTTTACATACAGGTGGATATTCATGTTAACACAATGTTACTTAACGTACATGTAACACCTTGAACAAATAAAACGTAAGATCACTTAGCACGCAAATGCCTCTGCTCGCACGCATGTCTGTGTTGTAACACTGCTGTTGGGCAAGAAAGGTCAAGACGCCGCCCTTCTCTTCGGCTACACTTCTCCTGCCTTGACGCACAGCCGTAGGTCAGTTCCTGCAATTATTACTCACACGCGATTGCCAACAGTCAGCGGAAATATAATGGAAACTTAGCAAGCAACAATCACCTGCTCTTTCCGTGCTACTCACGAGATATCTCGAACAGAAACAACGGTCTGCATTTATTTGGTGCCTGAGGAAAAGAGCGAGAATTAAGGGCTAATCCAGCGTTGAACAAGTTGAAGTGAACTGTGGTTTCAGAGGTACTTG
Organism: Zootermopsis nevadensis; assembly: GCF_977971745.1. Lineage (NCBI taxonomy): Eukaryota > Metazoa > Arthropoda > Insecta > Blattodea > Termopsidae > Zootermopsis > Zootermopsis nevadensis. The sequence continues at coordinate 17,788,572 of NW_028259156.1, forward strand.
CTGATTCTGGCCCTGATTAAGGGACAACAATCATCTCTGAAACGTCGGTAAACTTGTACCAGACTACGCGGCACAACAACCCAGAGGACAGCCATCTTCTTGGTTATTTCAGTTTGTCGTGGTTTCCTCTTACGTAGTAACAAAAGAACTACACATTAACTTATAGCTTTTTGAGTGTTTGAAACCCCTTCACAAACCACGCAGCTGTGAGACGACATGAGACATTTCGACACATCTGTCGTCTCTGTTTACTAAACGCACTTAAAATTGGGAAATGCATTATATCGAGTAAAACTGTTGTAACAGTTGCTACAAGTGTACTCCATCGTTTAACTACGTGCTTGTAACGAGAGCCCTGTAACCGATCGCTGGGTAGAATGAGCAGTGGTCCAAATGACCTTACCACTTTCAAAAACTTTTTCCATTATCTGACGCTAACGGTCATCTTTAACTTTGGATGTATTACGCAGCTGAGTAAACACACGAATTCTGGACTCTTCCCTTAAAACTAAATTTATGCAGACAGTGATGAATGTGTTTGTGAATGTTCAGATTTTATAACGTCACCGTCTTATTCCAACCTCCAGTCACCATTCTTCTCTGTCCATCCACTGTCCTTCCTCCACTCGTCTCTCTACCATTGCATCCTGGATTCCCTACATCCATCTAACTATTGGTATTCCTATTTCCCGGTGACATTTACTCAATCAATGTGGTTGGTCCGTCTGTTGTCTTCCATTTCTTGAAAAGTGTCCATAGTCGACTATATTAATTATTTTGTTTTTATGTCATCAAAAATAGAATTCCGAAAAAAAATGTATTTCCGTTATCAGTTTTGCAATTGTTTTATTTTTTAAATTGCATAATTCTGAACCGAATAATATGCCTTTTTTATTATTTACTTGTAAATATTTAGTTTTCCTTACAGCTATTTTATTCCTTACTTATGACCATTTATTGTCGAAATTGCGTATCGTCCCAAATTGATTGACTTTAATTCCTGAATCATATTTTTAGCTTATTAAATACCAATATTTTATGGTCTTGGGCACGTATTTTGGGCTGAAGAACATCCACTTAAGGGAAAATACCAGGAAGTTAAGGATTAATGTGGCTATTAAAGAAATAGGATACTGGGGTGGGGATCGGATTTAACTGGTTTCAAACAGAATCCAGAAACGGATTTCTGTGAGGATATAAATTAAACTTGGGGCTCCATAAAGACGCGAAATTTATTGACCAACTCAGCGATTATCAGCTTCTCAAGGAGGACTCTGCTCGATTAAGTTAGTTAAGCGGTGTGATATGCGTAACGCAATTGAGCTTGCAATAAACAAACGTTAAGGCCAGTGAGATACTGAAAGTCACTAAGAGCGCAGTTAGATTAGGAGGTTCATATTCTTAAGCTAGCTGTGCTATTACTTTAATAATAAAATAGTGTAAAACTGGATGTAATCATAAAGTACAGCAGAAACTCTGGTCTTCTTGAGAGTTAATATTAGATCACAGTGTAAATTAGATTAATGTTATATTATGTAGTGTAAAAGGACATAAGTGAAGCAATCAGATTATTCAAATCGTTACGACATTTTAATGCTGGAACTGACTTTAATCGTACAAAAACATTCATCCACCAACCTTTTAAACTAGTCTAAATGGATAAACTACTATTACACGAAACCACTCGCAGATGGAGCAAAAGTTTAAATAAATAATGTCAATTGGTAGTTGGTACATTGCTAAACAATCCTCTCTAATTACACAATGTAGAAAAGCTCAAGGGTCCTGGCGTCATTAATTATTTGAGTACTGTAATTGACATAGTTCTGAAATATAATAAATGAGGCTAAGGTAATGAGCCCAAATTTTACAAACCACATCATTCACCAGATGTGGTGCAACATACCTTCGAAATGACGTACAAGATAAATTAAAAGCGTTTTGATTTTCTGTCATAAACTACGTATTCAGTATATTATTTACAAATACACAAACCCTCTGATATATTAGAACACGAAGACCCGATGTCATCATTGTCAAAGCCAGCCATTGGACAAGATTCTGAAAAAGTTCCATCCGCCTTATAAAATCACAATCTTATATCCACTTTAATGCCTTTCTATCACCTTCCTAATCTTTCAAGTGGTCGCTTTCTAACATATTTTCTTAAGTTTTCTTTTTATTATGCATTTTTTGGTCATCCTCGTGTTAACTACATGTCCAGCCCATCCAACTTGCATAATTTTTATGCCAAGTTGACATCAAGCCCCATAGATAAGCGTCGAAATTCCTAGTCATGTACCCTCATAAGCTGCATGTTTTATATCCAAATGCATGGCCAATCAGAAAATAAGCTAAATTTTAAATTGAATATACTTTTATAAACCTAACTTTTTAAAAAGCCTCGTGGAAACTGTATGTTCCAGTTGCTTTAACGATGACTATGTGTATCACGAGTACATAAGAAATTCTAAAGATAGAATAAATTTGGTGTTAATTACTACAGTAGACTTGAGACCACGTTTATTCTAATATAGCAACGTGAAACGTATTCCGTATATGGCATCTGGGGTTTTCCCTGGCTGTAAGCACGAAGATGGATATCTCCTGGGTGTGATCGCTCCAATGATTGATACAGCAAGGACCTCTGAAACGTTGGTAAAATTCTATCAGACTACACGGCGCTTCAACCCGGACGACAGGCATCTCTATTCAGTATCAGAACTACGGTCATTCAAGACCATGTGCAGTCGACGTTGAACCTTGTCAGCTGCTCTGCTTAGAGTGTCAGCAGTGATTATGACAAAAACAGACGTAGTTCCAGTTTATTAACGTCATGTGGATTTTTACTGCAAAATGTAATCCGTATTTCTTATAACTCGTAAGTAAAAGCAGTAGGTGACGTCGGAAGGATATAGTGGCCAAGACCATCCGCAGCCAATTTGGTGTATTTATTTATAACCCAGTACAATTAAACATACCTGCTATCATTACGTTGCTTGACAGCCTTTCATCAGGAAATTTATTTGGTAACATATAAACAAGGTGGTCTTCTAGGGTGTGCCAAAAAATAACACCCACAGTTAAAACAACATCGTAAAATAGCTCAAGATTTGATAGGCACGTGCAGAAGTCGAATCTAATAGCTGAAGTATAGAAGGACAGACAGACAGCTCAAACACCAATTAAAAATAAACTGTTATGAGAATGATAAAAAGCAGCCCTTGGGGAGAATTCGAAGGGGCGACTAGCCTTCGCGCCAGGAGGTTGGGTTGTAACACCGATCTGACACTCGTTGCTTAACGTCTCGGTGTGGAAATCTGCATTAAACGTGCCATGAACTGGCAGTTGTTAGCACCGACCACGAGGCCCTTTTGACGACATAGAACATTCACTTACGCAACCCGCAGTTCATGAAACTGCCAGCCTGTATGCTTGTCCGCTCTGTCCCACGGAAACAAACGCAAAGACGGAATTTCAGAACCCAAAGTTATAGGACGATATAATATTGACATTTAAACCTGTTTCCGTATACAACTTCAGCCAGGACAACTTGTTCTATGGCCGGAATTAAAACAGTTGACCTGAACATTAAATCACGAGAGAATAACTGAATATAAAGCGGATTGTGTTCGTTGTTCTGAAGGCCCGGAATGAGGGACCAGAGTAAAACCTGGGATTTGCAAACTGTACGATCATCTGATTTTCCATTGTAAATATATGGAACGGAATTGTTATTCAGAAGCTGATATTCTCTAAGCTGGTCAGTAAGTTTATTTCAGTTTATAGAACTCGAAGGTCGATTGCTGTCTCCACAGAGGAAAACCATTGGTCTCTATCCTGAACCACCAAAATTAAGCCACAGACATCAGATTTGGAATTTAGGAATCGGAAGACAACAGTGACCTCAATAAACCCATACATACGTTACATACATCAATATTTTATACGATGTGCCATTCATGACAAAATCGATAACGTTCGATATAATTTTCGGATAAGGCGGGAGCGATACTGGACCAACATATATAAAAATTTTAATTAAAAAAAAAACTTTTAGTGCGGATACCATCTGAATACCACGGTGGTCTGGCGGTTAGAACGCTGGCCTTGTAATCCTGGGGTTTTGGGTTCGATTCCCGGCGGTGCCCGAATTTATAACTTGTGTTGGGCAAGGCCGTGGTCTAGGCAACACGGAGTTTTCCTCCGTGGCATCCCAACAATTACTCCATTCACACACAGAAGAAGGCAATGGCAAACCACTTCTGGATCATCTGCCAAGAACGTATATGAACAGGTCCCAGTCCGAGAAAAGGATGGAATGATCCTGTTCATATGGACCTGTCGTCAGACACAACACTACAAATAAAAAAAAATAACCATCTGAATCCTTTCACTAACTTAGGAGATGAAGAAACGCAGGAAAGTTCCCGCGTGTTCTGGGTTACTTCTGCGCACTTAATAATGCTAGTCACGTCGAGATCATACTCTTTAATTACACTTACTGGTTTCAGATCATGGTGACATGCAAATATTTTACAAGGTGCTATACCAACGGCTTTACTTGATGATGATCGGTTTAGTGGCAGGAAGCAAGATGTACGCAACCTGTCACTGCATTAATACTACGCAATTACCCATAATTCACAAGCAAAAGTGTTTCTTACAGACCTTCAGAATAATATAAAGTCACACACTCGCAAAAATTATGTTTCAGTAAATAAGTCGTGAGTGAGTAGAGTGTTCATATCTGTCAAGTCGTTTCATTTGTCTTCCTCCAAAGCGATTCAGTGCGTGTATATCCTACTCGATCTTGGCACTACGGTTCGGTTGAAGCCTTGGTTTCATCTATTGATACTGTACATGTTTCATAAATCCTCATTACTGTAAAGGGCACGCAGAAACATCTCTTGAAGGCTACTCCAACCTGTACGTTGTCCGGACCCTGTTCACAGGGTCTAAAAGAAGACTCAGCAATAGCAGGTACATACAGTACTTGTCCTCTTTGCATTGTAGCCTTTTCGAGGGCGAGGAGCGGCGACTGGCAGGAAGCATTCTCAAAATCGAATACGACATCAACTTCGTGAATAAAATTTCGAATCTTTCCCTACCGTTACCAAATAATTTGAACGTTGCCACAAAGTCGAATAATCTACGTTACTGAATAAAAATTTACTTGGATATTATCCATCGTCTAACGTTTTATTACTAGATGATGGATAATATCCAAGGAAATTTTTATTCAATTGACTCTTCACCATCGTCAAGAAGTTTTAGATTTGATAATCTACGTTACGATGATTGCACAGAACCAGAAGCTTGGGTATCATGCGGGCAACGAGATTTCAAGTTCTCACGGCGACGACTTTGAAGATGTCTAAACCAAGGTTATTTCTTTTCACATTGTCTCGAGCGAATGTCGTTCTGTGAAACTATCCCCGTCTTGACTTTAATTAATCAGCCAATTATCTTTGCTTCCATCAGCTAAGTCAGTGGACGATAAAAAGATAAGATTTTAATTTCTCCAAGTAATTATTATCATAATTATCGTCATCAAATATACTCGCATCTTTTCCAACTGACCTCTTCCAATCAGGTTTCCCGACTACACTTTTATGCGTATTTCTCAGTTCCCACACGCATGTTACGGGTCATTCTCTTGTCATCGTCTTCTATTTTAATCATAATAGCAAAATATGGTAATTGTTACCTAATTATAAATCCTCTAATTTTGTTACTTTAATTACCCTGGTTCTTCTTATTCCCTTGGTTCGAAGTTTCGACCATGTAGGACTACAGACAGTCTGACCTACTGACGACGTAGATAAATTAACCATAAACAAATATGTAGTTTAAATGCGTCATGTTTGTGCTTAATTCAGTAGTATATTTATTTATTTCCGTCAGTACACATACTTAGTTGTTAAAATTGGTGTTATTAAAGCTAAAACTTTAAAATTTGGCGCTTATCATCGCTATTACGATGTTACAATTTTAGCGCACATTATTTTATTTCACAACATGTTGAAGATGATGTAGTTTGCATTGAAACATGTTGTGAAATAAAATAATGTGCGCTAAAATTGTAACATCGTAATAGCGATGATAAGCTCCAAATTTTAAAGTTTTAGCTTTAATAACACCAATTTTAACAACTAAGTTTGTGTACTGACGACGTAGATAAATTAACCATAAACAAATAGTTCCAAATTCTTTTCAGAATTTTTTTCTGACATCCCAGTCAATGTCAAGCAATTTAAGTGGGCTAAAAATAAATGTAAAATATAAGAAAAAAATAAATTTTGACAGAAACGGAGATCGATATTGATCACGCCAGGTTACCTCAGGTACCGTGATTCCCCACTTTGGTGGTCCAGTCCCCCCCCCCCCCCCCATTTCCCAGTCACTCTCACTGCAACTTATTGGCCATGCTGTGGAGTGGACAGGTTTCATACAGTCGCTGTCTATCTCGCTCGTGGCACTGTGCGAACTCTCTGCCAGAATTCCAGTGAGACATCACAGCAGCTTAAACTGAGGTACGAGAAAATATCACAATCAACTTGCAGCTGGGTGACAGATACATTGAGATTATGAGTGTTCACACTAGCTCAGAAAAGGAACGTCGTCGAAATAGTATTTGATTTCGTTTATCATTCAACAAATTTGCACTAAGAGTTAGTACTGTTGTAACTACCTGATTGCTCAAAAAGTAACATTATAATTTTAATTACCTTGTTGAATTTGTTTAATTTAAAATTATTCAACCAATTTAATTCGTAGTGTGAGTATATGGCGCAAACGTAACAGTGGTTAAAAGGTGTAACTTAGTCATAAACCCAGCTGTTAAAACAAATCAAATATAACTTTACTTTTAGAGAACATATTTTTGGGCCAAAAAATGGTCAAGACAGTCATTTGTAATGTTAATTCTCTTAAGACAGCTAATAATGCAATGGTTTATGTTCGTGACTGCTTTTTCAACAAATATTTTGTATACATTTCTGGGCATGCATGTAAGAAATGAGGAAAAATACAATTTTTATCGGAAAACCTCCAACAAAAGAGCACTTGAGAGAACATGACACAGATGGAAAGATAATGTTAGAACACATCTTGATGAAAGAAGATGTATAAATGTAGAACACCTATATGAGACCTTATTTTGGTCTTCTCTGTCGTATCACCATGTAGCCTTGAAGGTGCTTACCGACGTTTCGGAGGAATATGCTTTATCCGTATTCTACCATGAGGATAAAGACATAAGTTACTTCGAAATGTCGGTGACAACCTGCGTGAATACACGACGCCACGATCCATAAGATGAAAATGTAAATTCACACTGCCTTAAAGAGCTCAAATCTACGATACATTGAAGTGTTTCCAGATATGGCTCAATGGCGGATTTTTTGTCAATGTGACGAAACTTCAGATTTTATAAATGAAACGAGTTTTTTAACCGGCTGCTATGTGTCAGCTTTCCAAGTAATATCCTGTATTACTGGGGCAGTTAACAAATATATTCGGCTTATATTTCAATGAAAATGAACTATACTGCTCTGTGTTTGCTTGCCAATGTTTGTTTGTAGGTACGAGATATGTAAATGAAATGCACGTTCAACTCCGAATTTAAATTTTTTCGTGAATTGTATTATAGCCATAACATGTCCTAAACGGTGTGTAAAATTTGGTAAATACGGCGATGAATGTCTTCTGGGTTGTAATGCCGTGCATTCTGAGTTAAGTTTACTGACGTTTCAGAGGAGTTTGCTGTTTCCATAAACAGAGCCATACGTCTGAAACGTCGGTTAGCATCTGCCAGAATACACGGCTCTATATCCCAGAAGATAGCCGTATTCATACTCGCTGCAGCTAAAACCTGAAACCTTAAAAGGTAAATTTTATTTTAGATAGAAGACTGTCGATCAAATTAATAAAATTTTTCATGTTTTATGTTATTATTTATCTGTCAAACTCAACTCTTCCGGATAAAAATATCAGTAGTGAATATTCTACATTAAAGTTAGCATTTAATTTCCGTCATACGTTCCCTGTAAGGGTCAGAAATTGTGTCAATGCGAGATTAAGTAGCGGGTGGAACAAGTTACGTCGAAACAAGTGGCTGTCTTAACAATCGAAAGATCATTCATGTAAAGTTTATATTCGTTACCCTCCAAAAAATAATCATTGTCATAATTTCGATAATCATGTGCGACAAATGACTTCTTAAATTTTAACTAAAATCTGTTCAACTGGACTTCCAAATAAGACCAATTCACGTGTGCCATACTGCACTTCAAGAAATCAGTAATTGGTCCTTATTTTATCTCGCTGTTTGTAAATTTATTTATTTTCCAAGCATTTCTTGTGTAGCTCAGTATCCTAGTATAAATCCGGAGACAGAGACTTTCTTGCTGCGAGAGAGAGGCTTTTATCGATTTCACTGCCAATTGAGAGTGTAAAACTATGCAAAAAGAATGCTTACAAAACGACGGTTCGCGTAACGACGCTTTCTCAACTGCATAGATTTACAGTAAACAACATAAGGACGACTATTATTATATTATTTAGTGTTCTGTCTGACGACAGGTCCATTTGAACAGGATCCTTCCATCCTTTTCTCGGACTGGGACCTGTTCATATACGTTCTTAGCAGATGATCCAGAAGTGGTTTGCCATTGCCTTCTTCTGTGTGTGAATGGAGTAATTGTTGGGATGCCACGGAGGAAAACTCCGTGTTACCTAGCGGGCGAAGATGTCGACGTTTGTCTTCTGCGTTGAAACGGCGTGCTAAGTACCAATATTTCTGAGGAACACGATGCCACCATCTTCTGGGCAGCGTGTTCCTCTAAAACGTTAATATCTACCTGTAAATCTACACAGAGTTACAACAACACTGAAAACCAACAACCATAAAAAAGTATGAATTCATATTGCTGAAGGGTTTTAAGAACCCTGGACGTTACAACACCTTCATTGGGGAATCTCTTAGTTAATACATGCATTAAGTCATCCTTACAGTGATCAAACAAATTATACGCCAGGAGCTATTTGTTTGCGTCGATGATTTCCAACGGAGAATGTTGAAACTTGTTTGGACACACTAGTAAGATAGTCAGAGTAGGTCGACTGCTTTTTGTTACACATCTAAATGGATCCAGCACGATACTTTGCCCGAGGCAGCTAATATTGTATTTTGTAATATCAAGAATTAAAATTAAAATTTATTCGTATGGAATTGGACACCATACGCCAAAACACTGCTTATATTTTAAAAATGTACACACACAATCAAATTATAATATATTTATAAAGATAATTTAGGAAATTCTCGGCAGCAGTAAATATATTTCTCTGCACCACGACGTCATGACTGGTTCTGGGGCCCACCCGTTCTGCTACCGCGAGCTCTTTTCCGCTCGATCGAAGCGGTTGACTGTCTGAGAGACCACAATTTAATGAAGTGCCCGCCACAAATCTACACACTACACCCGATAACAACGCATTAAATATCACTGTAATCGAATATTCTAATATCCGCGTCTGTTTTACTTTTGAAGTATCAAGAGTTCTTTGGTGTTACCCAGATAATCATCATTTATCACAGACGATGGGGTGTGCGATAGACCTGACAAAGCAGCACATTACCACACACTTAAACCCCGCGCGAACGAGCGGTTTGGGCCGCAGCGGTTTTTCTGCCGCATTGATGAAACGCACTGTTTCAGTAGGAAGCGAGTGCACGTGCGGTAGTTTTACCGCTGCGGTTTTTCTGCCGCAACATGCTTCACTTTCGATGCGGTGCCGTGGCCGCACAGCGGCTGGCGGCTGCAATGGAACGGAAGGAACCCTACGTATGGACAGAAGTCTCTGAAGCTCTACTGTCGAACTCGAGCAAACTTGACAAAAAAATAAAAGTATCTGAATAATTTCTTCGGAAACATAGGCAGGTCCTCATATAACTTTTAAACTTTGGCGTTCAACAATCTTACAAGTGGACGGAACCAAATTTTATTTCTACGCCTTAGCAAAAACCGCACGCAGCGACAGTCTCAACAAAATCCATAACTCGAGTTATCGGCCTAGAGCACAGGCCAATTATCTCAATAAAACCCAGCTCACAACTGGAAAGAAAACGCAGACAATGCGTTTATTTCACCGTTCGTGTGCACAGGCAACAATATTCTTCATTTTCCTAAGATCGCGATGGCGTTTATCTCTTAAGGGCACGAGGCTCTCCGTCCGAGCACGAAATTCCAGTGAACTTTATCAGGGGTGGCCAAATGAGTGCCACAATTCGTTACTGTTTTATCTAACGGACCTTGCACAAGTCATTCCATTAGTCGATCAGGTGGCCATTCGGTCGGGTAGGCAGGTTATCAGTAACTGAAGAAAGCAAATCTGTGAGTCACAAAATCACTGAGAAAACAGATTGTCAGCTGTTCGGTCGGCCATTTTATTAAACAAAGGGACAACACCGCAGTCACACGCGTATGCCTTACTTTATTAATGCAGCCGACCCAAATGCCAGCTTAGTTCGATCGTAACATATCTCTCTTCTGTTTAAAAATAAAATTCATCTGGAAAACGGTCTAATGTCTGTATGTTTCCGTTTCCACCTTTACCTCCAAGAAAACAGTTTCCATGTGTAAGAATGTAAGTCAAGAACTACACACTGATGGAATTCTGCTTCTGAATCGATAATACAAATTAGCTCTTGAAAGCGTTATCATAGCAACGGTTATAATAATTTAAGTAAAACATATACATGTATTCATAAACACTTTCCCACAAGCTCTTAAATCCCTTCAATTTGTTACCATTACGACTAGTAAAATAATATGTACTTAAAAGATATACGGCCACAATCAGTCTTCTATTAATATAATAATTCTGACACACAATTATCCACTCAAGGCTCGGTAGGTTTATGTAAATTTAATCATAAGAAAAGCCTAAGTTTACCTTAAGCTGCACGCAGAATGTAAATGTTGGATATCCCTGAGGATCAGAGAAAGTTCAGTGGACCTCTGCATCTGCTAACGGTAATGAAAGTTGCTCCGACATGGTCATAAATAAATACACTTCTCTTTCGTTGTGCTAACACCCGGCGCCAAATTCTTAAAGAAAGGGTAAGCTAATCTGCCTCAAGCTGTACTCGATGGTAAGAAAAGACCAGCATGCCGTATTACAGCGGCCTACCCATTGTAGTGTTCATGTAAAATGCAGTGTATTAGAGGCACACACAAATCCACGTTTCAGTTAGCTAGGACACGAAGACAAGAGCTAATCTGTATATTAAATCTTCAAAAATATTCTACAATTTCAGCCAAATTTGGTGTCGATACCTACAATAAAACTGCCAGGTGAAATTAATTTAGGCTTTATATCGGTCGTGTAAAGTTAGTAGCCACGAGCTGATGCAAATAGAGAATAGTGCTTGCAGCTCGTATTTATGGATTTCTTGTGCGTCTTAGTGTAAACAGTGATTTTTTGTTAAACAGCGTTAACCAGTTGATTTTGTAATGGTGAAGAGTTGTATTTTATTTGCGGTACGGACTGAATTCTTAAACATTATTTAGACGAGCTTTCGATTCAAAGGGTTAGATATAATTCAAGAAGTAGGTTGATAATACAAAATGTTTTCGATACACGAAATGCAAATACGTACTACGATTCCAAATACTGATAGCTTTGTAGTGATTAGATTTTCAATAATGAACAATAATTAATTAACATCAAAGTTAGCATCAAAAAGAGTACGCCTGAAAAAAGGTATTTGTTCGAGTCTCCTCTGTTCTTAATTATATGACAATATAAGAAGCATTTCACGCTTCCTAACGTTGAATCCGGCTTTGTTAGTTAACAACGGGGACATTTTTTATTCAGCAAAAACAACGGAGATCAGACACGTAAGTTTAAAATCCAAGCCGTCGAATTTAGTCCAGACTGTTCACTAATATTCAAGGGTGTAATTTACAGTTTTTCGTGAAACACATCTTTACTGGACAAAGCAGGCCACATCATTCACATACATTACAAGATTTATGGCTAATGAATTCAGCATTATTTAACATCAACTGTACTTATCCCTTTCTCGACGTTAAACAAACTAAAAAAACAATTAACACTTAAGTGGCGTTTTCGATTGTGACACAAACACACATGCAATAATATATAAGTAATAAAACAAAAAGTATCTGATGGTAAACAAAAGCCTCTATGTAAAACCTACTAGCTGTAAAGATGAAGGTATTTTACAACTTTCTTACGACACTAATTGTGAGTAATGACGAAATACTGACAATTTTCAGGCCATATTGAGCAGATATCAAATTAATGCAGGAGGGTACTGGGTGTGCGATTTTTATGGTCGTAATATAAATTAACAACTCTTTTCTAAAACCAGTCTTAAACATTTATGATCTCAAAACTTTCCTTGATCAGACAAATTTACTTCCAATAAACTATTTCCAAAACCTCCATTTTCATACCATCCTCATTTCTGTGCTTTGATATCCCAAGAGGCGTACTGACGCGAGATGTTCATAAACCCTTCCTCGAGTTTCTCACCAGTCCTTATTTCTGTCCGTCCGCATGTTTTCCCCGAAACTATCAAATTACTGCACAGTGCGGCCGACGTTGTTTTAAATAAGAAAACAGCATGAAATGTGCCTTAAATCTGATCTTTTACTCAGCGAGGACGAAGACATCAGAAATGCAAGCCACATCGAAAGTGATGAAATAAATGCGTGAAATTAAGGCAGAAATACCAAACTCCGGGCCCCATAAAGATCGAAAATTTAATTTAATGAAAGACTAATGGCTTCTCGAGCTCTCTACTCCATTCAGTTAGAGAATGCAGTCAAGATTTTTATGAATTTCGTGGAACACAAATTTCTGAAACCGAAATCTGAAAATTCCTGGAGTTTTACCACTTCTACTAATATTACTACTACTACAATAAGAACAGTAACACATATTAAAAACAAAATGTATTTAAGAGATAGCTCCTGCACTGTGTACCTCAGGGGCAAGGTTTGTGTTGGGTACACAGAAGTAAATACCCTATGAAGTGGTGAATAGTTGAAATAGTAATAACAAAAACAACGTGACGAAACTTAAAAATTCAAATTCTGTAAAATTACCAAAAGGAGCTGATAATACAAGAATTACGTTACGAATAATATGAAGACAATATCGTGTATATATCCGACCCCACATTAGAAAAGCCTTAAATCCTTTGCGTCTCAGAAGTGTTGCGACGATAGTCACTAAGGGGACAGATGTCTGGTGGGGTGGGGTGGGGTGGGGTGGGGTGGGGTGGGGTGGGGAGTGTGGGTGCGTCCCACTTCCTGGCGACCCAGCCTGAAGGTCGCGCGCCCGTGCTAACGCGCTGGTCTCTGCCTGTAGGTAGTGCGGTCAAGACTCTCAATACAATGAGGCTTCTGACTACTGCACTTGTCGCCTCCCTCATGGCGTGCGCCGCGAGCCTTCCCGTGCCTCGCCAGGAGCAGCTGGTGACACGGGTGGAGCCTCAGGGACCAGTACCATCCTTGGAGACCACCGCTGTCAGGGGCTTACCACCCAAAGTTAAACAAGTCTTCGTCAAGGTAAGCACAACCCCGAAATAAGGATTTCTCTGTCAGACCTCTTTTTGTCTTAGCATACCTAACTTAATGTAGCACAATTATTTAGAAGCTGATAGTCGCGGCGACAGTCAAGAAACTACCCGCCTTTTAAGATACACAATGATTCGTTACCATGGCTACAACTGGCCGCCACTGGATTCCACCCTAAGCCAGGTGAATCCCTCATAACTTATTTCCTTATGATCCAAATTAATATTATCTTATCTACAACTTGATTGCCCAAGCAGTCTCTTATTTTCAGGTAATCAGTTTAAAATTATGTAATTATTTCTCATCTCGCCGCGTGTGCTATATGCCCAGGTCACCTACCCCTTTTTCGATTCAGTCTTCCTAACAATAGTTGAAAAGCACAAATTATGAGGTGCCTCATTCTGCATATTTTTTCAACCTGTTACTTTCTCTCTGTTAAGCCCAAACTTTATCCTCCAAATTCTGTCCTCAAACTGCCTCATCTATGCTTAGTTCAACTGACCAATTTTCACGCCCTTAAGAACTACATTTTAAATTATAATTTTGTGTGTCAGCAGAAATGACTTTGCTGCTGACACATAAAAAATATTCTGACTTTTCGATTAGTTTATGGCAGGCAATTGAGATAATAAATTTTCTAATGGCATCCATAACAAGGCGGTACTTTTTATTTGGCTGGACAAAGAGGGCTACATGCATAAGCAGGTTGAAACTTGAAAAAATTCTCAGAATTCTGCTTGAAGAGACTGAAGAAAACGAATAAAAACGTTTGTAGCTTCGAAACTGACGACGAATTGTCATCCCTCTGCGTATGATGCATCACGCGGTGCAAAGTGAAAGTCCGCACATAATGTAGGAGTCCGGCCGTTAATCGTCTCTTGCACCTCTAGATGGTCATTGGAAGGGGAGCGATATAATTCTCAGGAATTCGCTTTCTCTCCTTCATTTGTCGTGCAGCCCTGTCAAATCACGTAACGAAAAGCGCGTTTACATTCAACTACACATTACCCCATTAGCGCCTTAGTTCGGTTACTGAAGAAAGCTACGTAATGCGAAAACGCGTCAACAAGAGACTGCTGCTCCTTAGAGGAAAACACAGATGAATTAATCAAATTTCCCTTCAGACTGTTTCGGATTCAATAGTAGTATGAAACAATTCCTTCGTACACTTTGTACTAGCCTACTGTTTGGATAGACGTACATCCCGCGACAAGGCCGCAAACAGGCTTTATTAACTGTTTTTATTCCACGGAAGGATTAAACCAATTCCGATTACCGGAAACATTAGTCGTTGAACTTCATCACCATTTGAGTAAGGAGCAGTTGCGTCACATCTTGTCCTGTTGGCGTATAGTGCATATACATCCTTAACTCAGAGGCGTCTTCGAGATGCCACCAAGGTCAACAGGCGACAGTTAACCTACTGGGTTATGAGCACAATGGTTAAAGGTAGTAATCGGTTTGCATTACGACGCTGTATCAATTGAAATTTTAAGTAAATTATATACGGTTTGGTGATTATGAATACTAAATAGATCAGATATGAAAGACAACAAAGAATAACTTATCAGTTTGAAGCGGAAGCTAGTCTGAATAGTATTTAAGAATTCAGACCGTACCGCAAAGAAAACTCCTATCAGACAACACGGCACTACGATCCAGAAGACAGCCATCTTCTTCAAAGTACTTAGCCACTCTCCGCCCACAAGTCATTCAATAGTTTCACACATACAAATAGGAATTTCCTGACCAGAAGATCATAAAAACCGAATAATAATTGCAAACGTCATAGAAGGCCCTGCAATGAATTGCAAAGTATTAGAATGTGCAGCTGACGCTATGAATCACCAGGAGGTCGTGCACAGTGTTAACAAAATACGGTCTTTTTTTAGAAACCGCTGTTCTTCCGACGTCCTCACGTGTGATGTGTTTCCTGGTCTGACCGTAGTTGGCGCTTCTGAGTCTGTAATTTCACCTTTACTACATGAATACAAACTTCAAGTAGTGCAACAGCTAATAAATGGCCTCTTCTATTGAAACAAAGCTCACTTCGGATCAATATTTTATACAGAATGGTCCAGAATACCAAAATCGTAAAAAAAAAATACAAAGCATCTCCTGAAGGACCACAAAAATACGATATTAACACACGATTCCAAAACTCAGGATCACACGTGGTTGTATTATTGACTTTAGGCGGAGAAAAATTAACTAATTTTCAGCAATTAATATTCATGTCACAGGTAGGAAAGACACCCATCTTTAAGAAATTATGGTTCATTGCCGCGTTTACAAGAACTTGCCATTGAAATTTTAACTTGAGCTATTTGAATCCAGTTCACATCCTCCGTCCCTTGTCGATCCTTCGTTTTATTTTTTTTTTTGCTATTGTTACTGAGCGACTGCTCAATAATTATACTTTAACATAACATAACATACACAACTTAATAAAATGCGATGTTAATTTTAGTGTTTAAAACCTATTGTTTTAAGGGCTGAAAATAAAGGTTAAACATAATTATAAATACGAGAGCGCAATTTCTTTCATACAAAAACGCTGTTTTTAGTGAGTGTAAGTACCAGTAATACGAAACATTCGAACGACAGCAAAGAAACTGTCACGAGGTCGAGCGGTGACGACAGATGAGCTGGGAGATGCGTGTCCTCCGGGTATCGAGAACCTTCCCAGGATTTTCACATGCTGAATGACGGCGTTCTACTACCGTGCCGGTTGGATTAACACGGACTATGTCAGCATCGCCATATTAATGCGATATCTGACCGTGAAATGTTGCGAAAACTCCAGATGGTGACATTGATATAACTGAAATTACCCAACACTTTGCGATATACTGAGCTTAAAAAATATGGATTTTGAAATTAAGTGAAAGTAATAATCTCGTAGGCACCGGACGCTCATGTAATTAACCCTGATCTGTAACCATTTCATGCCATAGGCTTGATGCAAAGAATTTACACTATGAGGCGTGGTCTTCGTGTATCGCAGACGAATCCATCGAAATAAGACACTACCATTCGATCACGTATGGATCTTACATTGTATATTCAGTGGCATAAGAATGATAGCACACAGCGTATAAAATGAACGCAAAATAGTTGTAAATAATAGTCCGTCAAAGTGCTTCATCTCCAAAACGACAAACGTTTTTCCATTGAAACTTGTTTCTTGAGTTTTGCTCTAGAAGAAGTGACGCAAATTACATATCTCGATTCATAATTGATCGATGTTAAGTCTCATATCCCACTTGTCTGCATTAACTACTTCCTCCTCCGTACCAAATTGAAATCATACTTCGGTATAATCTGACAGAGGCAAAGTATCTGTGAATGGTACAAAGATTTAAATAATAAAATTACATTTATTCGCGAAAAATTATTCCATTTTTAAGTAAATTAAACGTAAAGAATTTGATTACGTTAATTTCTTGCATGAAATACAAACGTTGCCTTCAAAGTGACCAATGAGTACAATACTGACGGAGTACATCTGGACTATCAAGTCATACATCAGTTCTGCTTTCACCACTCAGATGGCATGCGGCCTTCAGACTGTTGTATTTTGCCCTCCATAAACATTCCGCTCAACTTTCCATAAAATAGGTGAGCACCTACGTGCCCGAATAACTTTAAGAAAACCATTCCTTTATATTATACTTGAACCAGGAATTATTCATGTCAAATGCTTTGTAAATTCATGATAAATATATAACTGCAAACTATAATAATGTATATGATGTAAAGCTTTCACGGCGGCTTTAATTAGTAAAGTCTTCTCGGGCTATCAGCCGTGTTAGTTGGTAATTACCACGGCTGATAGCCCGAGAAGACTTTATTAATATAATAATGTATTTAACAGATTGGTATCGCAGTAACGCCATTGTCTTCTGGAGGCTTATAACGTCATTTTGCGTGCCTTGGCTAAGTGTTAGTAGCATTGATTGGCTTTGCGTGACTTCTGATGCCTCTATCTGTGTCTTATGACGGACAGTCCAGAAGAAAACTTCATATATGAACTCTCTACTTACGCGATTCTTTGCCTATGATAGCTTTCTTCTCTTCGTAATGACATTATTTTATACGTACTATGTAACACCTGCTACTGATACAGCGTCTTTGAACGGCCCAATAACCAACACACTTTTTAGAAAGCAAAGGTAAAAAACTCAAAAAGCAAGAGCGTTGTCATTTAGTAGACTGAAAGATGAAACGCCTGGCTTTGGCGGCAACTTCTCCGGCTTCTGTGTGTTGCGTGTAGCATCGTTGGAGCTGTTAGGTGCAAATAAATCTAAAATCATAACAACAGTATTAAGGAATGTCGCATTTTAAAAATATTTGTGATCGACGTTGTCATTATCTATTTATTGAATGTAAAATATAAACTAATAACTTCATGAAAATGAACCTTGTTTTGTTTATTTAATGATGTTTTTCGTGAACCGACACGACCAAGAGGCTGGTTCCTATGAGCACTAACGAATTCTCATTTTCTGTGAAGATGGAAAGCAACTGAAACTGATTATCATAAAACACCTGCACCCAGGGAGTTATTTACCTGCCTATATATATATATATATATATATATATATATATGGATTTAATTGTGACTCACATATGGCTCCACTATCTATTTTAATGTACATTTTATTTATTCTGAATCAAGATAGTTCAGTCATGAAAAGTGACTAGGTGCGGAGTATGTGATTTGATTCCCGGGACGGACAGAAATCTGTCTCCTCAAACGCTACAATCCAGCCCTGACACTCACGTCACGAGGTCTGGGTTTTCTTTTTGCTCGGGTCAAAGAGGCCGAAATATAAAGTTGATCACTCCCATAATCTAGCGCCGATATGTAGAATGCATGAGACATTTTCGTGGTACTTGCCACAAGGGCAGCATTTTACTTCTCTTTACCTTTGTCTATGGGCTCTTGACCGAAAATACAGTTTTTAAACTCTGCTTGAATTATAACCTTGGACTTGTGTACTGAAGTGAATTTCCACAACAGTCAGTTCTAAGTTTTTCGTTCTTTCCACTAACGTCATTAAGGGTTATGGCGTCCGGTGTCATCAACTCATCTGTTACTTCATCGACAAGGCTGTGGTATAAATGACATTTTAAATTAGAGGTAATGAAACAAGAAAGGCACTGAACATGTGGAGTTGAGAAAGCGAAAGTGGGCGGGATTGTGTGTTTGTGTGTCAGAACGAGTTACACAAGGCGAGTGGGACGGTCGCTGCACCGCAAAACCACTGACGATGCTCCTGACAACACGGCATCCGTCTTTGAGACGCTTATGCATTCACTCCTGCTACGTATTCGGAAGGTGCTCAGTTCGAGTCTCGGTTATCAGATTTGCAGTCTTTACGTATTCGTATCCAACACTGAACACAGAGGACGGGCCAGCGTTCACACGTGAAAAGTCTATTAACCTTATCCTGGTTGGTCAGTTTTCTTCCTAAGTCCCATCAGGAAAACGCAGAGATAGTATCTTAAGCTAGGACACTACTGATCCCTTCCCAGAGTTTGATACAGTTACAGAAAAGTGGTCGATTTTAAGGCTATTTAACGGCGTTTATTCAGCTGCGCAGATTGTAAAAAGTTCAGTGAGTGGGTAATTATATATGTTCGAAGGGCGTGGACTTGTTTAAAATACGTCACGACCGTTCACTCTGTCATTCATTCGTCACTCATAATCATTGTCATTGAACCGTATTTAACATATGCATTGTTTACAGCGTCTTTAAATTACCTATCAGTTATGAATCGTTCGTATTGTCGAGAAATCCCCTCTGTGAGACGATCATATTTTTCCGCATTAATGGGATTTTCAGGGCGATACAATGGAATGCCAAGCAGGTTGAGGCAGGTGTGCTGACAACGCTCTGAAGTTAATTCGGTAGATACCAGGTTTGAATCTCAGTCGGGCTACCGCGGAGGCCTGTAACGCATTGCCACACAGAAAACAATGCAGAGAGAAAACTAGTAAAAGTTGTACTATGTACTTTTTATTGATTCATAGAAATCTTACTTCTGACTGAATGACGGCATAAAAAGTTCGATGATACTCGGCCGGCGTAAAAGCACGGTACCGACGGCAATTTGCAACGCAGACATTTTCTCTTACGTTCTTTGTTTCTTTTTAACTTAGCACAAATTTTACTCGTCGTAAATGAAAGTGACCAAACAGCAGTCATTCTATAGACCACGGGTTCCTAAACCTTGGGTCGCGACCCGAAATTAGGTTGCAAGGACTTTCTGATGGGTCGCGAAAGTTAAAGCACATACAGCATTGTTAATTTAGTCAAGCATATATTGCCGATAAATTTTTCAGTTTATTTTTGTATTTGTAAATGTACCTCACCGCCACGGTGGTGTAGCGGTTAGAACGCTGGCCTTGTAATCCTGGGGTCTCGGGTTCGACTCCCGGCGGTGCCCGAATTTATAACTTGTGTTGGGCAAGGCCGTGGTCTAGGCAACACGGAGTTTTCCTCCAGGGGCTTCCCCGGTTTCTCCGTGGCATCCCAACAATTACTCCATTCACACACAGAAGAAGGCAATGGCAAACCACTTCTGGATCATCTGCCAAGAACGTATATGAACAGGTCCCAGTCCGAGAAAAGGATGGAAGGATCCTGTTCATATGGACCTGTCGTCAGACAGAACACTAAATAATAATAATAAATGTACCTCTATTCAAACAGAAATTAATTAAATACAATATCAGTGAATTAAAAAAAATTCAAAATGTATAATTTGACCCTAATTGGGTCATCAGGAGGAATAATGCTGGGTCGCGAACAAAAAAGTTTTGGATTAAATCCTCCAGTTCCAGAGTCAGTGATGACGGTTCCATAACACAGATGCCAAAAGCGGAAGCTCAAGGAACCGTGTTCTGCATGCTTAACAGTTTAAAGCCTGGTGGCAAAGTTCCACAACAATAAGTAAGTCTGCATGTTTTATTCATGTGCCTGGTTGACTCTCGGTGTAAACAGCGATTACGTCCTTAAACAGCGTTAAGAAATTGATCTTCATAATGATAAAGAGTTGTGTTTTCTTCGCGGTACGGACTGAATTCTTAAATATAATTTAGGTGATCTTCGACTTCAAAGAGTTAATAACTTGTGCAGGAAATATATCTATTAGCCCAGTGTTCAGGCCGACATGTTTTGACAAGTCACGGTCGCGTGTTTTATGTTTATAACTTTGTTTTACATAACAGCATTCACTGTGAATGAATGAATTAATGACCTGTCACTTTGCCGTCTGTAAAGATGTCTGTCGTTGGCCGTGAATTACGAAAAGGTAGGAGTGAAACACACTGGCTGTTCAGTAATGTGACAGCAGAAACCATAAAAGATTTCAGAATTAAAAACTGACATCAGCGACGTAATAACTATATTTAAAGCTACTTTATATCGTAATTCATATTTAAGTACTTTATTTTTTGTTCGATTATCGTCCCACCTACTTCGCAAACAGACTTACAATTCGTTTCTACAGGTGTAAAATGTGGTCCATTGCTTCGACATAATATAAATTGCAAGTGTTTTAAAACAAAGTGTTCTGGACATTATTAAACAATTAATATATTACGCGGTGATTTCTACAGATTATTGTTAGATCAAACCCCCTCTCTGCCGTGCAACAGGCCGATCCCTCATCTAAGAAAACCTACGAAATTTCAGAAAGGAATAACAACTTCAGAAGCTAATTGGAACAGGCCATAACGCCTAATTCGTAAACAACTGAAAAAGATCTTAGCTCTGCCTTCCACGTCTATTACCCTGACTCGCCTAAAAATTACAATTACGTTTTCACTTTGTCGTCTTATGATTGTTTCCTGATGACGGGAGTGGAAAGGTCTTCAGAAATACAGATTACCACCTACAAGCATTGCAGGTGTCACAAACCGCAAGACCATTTACTGAATTATCGCTGTCCAGAAAATCTTAAATATTCCGTAATTTTGGTTTAAAACATCTCTGTAACACACAATTCCATGTTCGTGGATGGAGACGATATCCAAGAAAGGGGAAAAAAAAGCGAACATATTTAACAAGGAATCGCTGACAACCGAAAAAGGGTGGTCTCCGCATCTTCGAAGTTGAACGGGAACCAGTAAACCTCCACAGCAAAGAGTAGCTTGTTACCCAATCTTCGTGGGCACTTCTGAACACGGTTATAAATAGGCTTTCGGTTTCCGTACAAGGCGGAATTTTGACCAGCTAAGTGACTATGAGGGTTCCTACGAAGGTCATTTGTTTCAGCAACTGGAGGCGGACATGGAGCGCGCCGCCCGGGTGGGAGCAGAAGCGCAGGCTATCCGACTGGAGCAGAAGTTTGAGGACGAGATCCTTACGAGGACGGTGAAGAAGCTGTCGTCTCACCGCGGAGACAGGGCGAAACAGACGGAGGACCTACGAGAGCTGCAGGACATGATGCGCCGAGATAAGAGAGCCGTCGAGGTCCTGAGTAGCTTGCTGAGCAGCAGCAGTGGGGTGAGTAACCCGGGTCATCGGCCGAACTCAGTTTGCGACTGAATCACACCGCCGCGACGGAATAGCTTACGACGCCAGCTTTCATCCAGATGCGTCTTTCTATACGATAAAGCTAATTCTTAATTACACAATTCAGTTTAACATTTCTGTACATAATTTCCATTAGCAATGGTCCGAGCCACGTTAATTTTTCCAGATGTCAACAGCTGTAAGTTTCGCATCCCTGCCATGTCTGTAACTGATAACATTTTTAATATTTCGCGCTGACGCCATGTTGTTCTATATAGTGGAAACAACCTTAACAATAGTTTAAATTTTCTTTAAGTCTATCTACGCCAAAATTGAGGTCTGTGTATAAAGAGGTTCTATTGCCTTATACGATCGGTGGATATCATCATCGAAGCTGTTGGGTCATTAAATTACCTTTTCCGATCTTAATCTTCTCAAATAATATTTAAAGGCCTTCTCGGGCTCTTAATCCACGTGGTTGGTAAATTTCTAATACTCTGAGAAGTCAAGCGGTCAACACGTTAAAACAATTTGGTAGGAAAACTTGAAAGAAACAGAATACTTGGGAGACTTAGTGGTAGAAGAGAGGATAATGTTGAGCAAGATCTTTTGAAAATATGATGCGAGGATTTTAAGTGAACTGAGCTGAGTATCAAGGATGTGGCTGGTTCTTGCAAACAAGGTAAAAAATATTCGGACGTCATAAACGATCCAAGAGTCGTTGAATATATGACCCTCTATTGAAAAGGAAAACACTACTGACGGATAAGCAATAGCTGCTCAAGAAACCTCTTCAGATAGGCCAGACTTTGTACATATTTGAACAAGACTGGGTCCGGTTGCATCAGTCTGCCTCAAGTGTGCAATTAACTTGAGACTCAGTCACGGAGTTGGTTTCAAACGCTGCAAGGGATCAAAGTTTCGGATACAGTTACCAAGGCAACAAAGTTCAGGGACAATGTCTCTTCACGCTCAAGTGCTTCGGAATGACAAAGCTGTAAGTTATGAAGATGCACCGAGTTTCACAAACGTCACTAATGACACGTTCACTGCTGAAGATAACTTTTATCCGGTGTTATAAGCAGCCGACGTTAAACAAGCGCGCTAGAAAATGTCGGTTCTAAATAAGATTCTGATATCGACACTCGTTAAATAATTGAGGCTAGTGACGTAACATAGTCCAGTGCAGATACATTTATACACTGTACAGTTTTAGAAATATTTCTTGGGCGATGGTTTATACAGAAGTAACATTTACTTACTTATTTATTATTAAAAAATATATATTAAAATTAGCCGTCAATCACAATATAATATGATTAAAAGTTTAAAATATCATTTTACGTTCCCTATAAGAAAAAATGAAAACCTAAAAAACATTAATAAATCAGTAAAAAATCAGTAATCCAGTGAATAGTTTATATACATAACACCTGATAATGGCTATATATAGCCGAAACATGTCGTGTATGTTCCACATGTAAATCGAGTACTCGATAGGGAACGTAAAATGATATTTT
This sequence comes from Zootermopsis nevadensis, assembly GCF_977971745.1. Lineage (NCBI taxonomy): Eukaryota > Metazoa > Arthropoda > Insecta > Blattodea > Termopsidae > Zootermopsis > Zootermopsis nevadensis. The sequence goes on from NW_028259156.1 coordinate 17,812,239, forward strand.
AAACTTTTAATCATATTATATTGTGATTGACGGCTAATTTTAATATATATTTTTTAATACTATTTAAATCACAATATGACGCATCTACAATATCTTATTTATATTTATATTTATATTACTTTCGTTTTATCATATTTAAATATTAGCCTATTTATTTTTTGAAGAAAGAGAATTTCATGTTACAAGAAAAAATGCATTTTCAGAGACAGAACAGAATTTGATTCAACCTGTTACCTCGATTAATATAGGTAAGGCATTTGCACATGAGGGTAAGATCGAACCAGTGCACACAACACGGCCTATATTTCTTACTACAGTGCGAACTGGTGAGAACCGAATTGAAGACAATATAAAGCAAACTGATTCGTGTTGGTGTAAAATAGGAAGTACATTTGTATTCTGGCTGTCTGACCTAATGTAGTGTGTATATGATTGCAGAGTTTCACCGTGGCCTATAATAGTAAAAAAAACTGTGGTGATGTAATCGCATGGCACTCACCACAATCACCGCTCACTTGCACAGTAGTTAGCTATCCGTGCATTTAGTGACGAATGCGCTTAAATGCACGGTAATGGAGCTTTGAATCTGAGCTTCCTGCATAATTATTACCAGAATATTCACTTGCCACTTGTACATATTTTTCACAACACTTTGGTAATTTGTACATAGTAGATAGTCAAAAACAAATAACGTTGTCTAGCTTACTGTTGCTAACTTGAATAAGACTATCTTGTGTTAAGCTCCAAATTGAAGAAATACGTTTTGTTTTTGAGTTTAGTTCCATCTTTGACAAAAATCCCTTTTTATAATTAGTGACCTTCAAAAAATTCTCTCTCCGTAATTATACAAAACATTTCCGCACTGAACATTATAAATCACTTTATCATGTATTATATTAAAAGACTAGGAAAATTAAATGTTCATGTAAATGTTATTTTGATTGTACATAAGTATTCAATTACATTTTATCCCATAATTAAATAAATATAAATTTTCTAATGCGGAATGCGATTTCAATACATTAATTTAGATAAAAACTGGACGCTTAATGCAAAGTAATTCAGGGTAGAAACACGCAATTGAGAAGTAATCTGTGGCAATAAGGGAAGCAAGGACTGAAGGGCTCAGCTGTGGTGCTGGTATTATTTAGGGAGACAATGGTAGTGGAGACGGTGAGGACGGCGGTGGCGGTTCCAACGTCCTCGGACTGGTCTCCGGACTCCTGGGATCTTCGAGTGGCGTGAGTAATTTTTCGCAAAGTGACTGACTCACCATCATTCATCCAAAGCCTGAGATTGTATTAAACTCTGATTTTGCCACAGTTTCCACATTTGAAAGAAATGATGTTCCTATGGTCATGTCAAATTACACGCAAGACGTCTTTAACTGCTATACACGAAAAATCCCTATATAAATTAGCAAACTTGCATGACTTGAAATAAATTAAATGTTAAGAACAAAGAGAAAATTCACACATAATTGACTGAATACGTCAAATAACCATAGTGGAAGTTAATCTAAATAATAACCAAACCCAGACAAACACAGGGCGTGTATGTACTATAATAAGTAAAAAAATAATCAGTATCTATTCTGAGTAAGAAACAAAACTCATCTTGGGCAAAATTACGAGCTATTAAAAGTCAAAGGAGGCGGTTCATATGTTCATCGCTACCCTGGGAAAAGTAAACGCCATTAGTTAATTATTTTTTCCGATTGAATTACGAAAAAAAATATTAAATTTGAGATGCATTTGTCCCTGGCTTAATGAAAATGATTTGATGTTCACGCTTGACTCAGTCCTATTGACCTGAAAGCAAGAGAGTTTTTCCATAACTATTATTATCATTACCGTCAAGACCCGATAATGTTTATTAAAACACGTCTGTGCATTGAAAGATCGTTAATGCAGTCTCCAGGCTACTGATTAACACAGCTCCATTTCCATTCTAAAGTTAATGTACAATAAGTAACATTCTAAAAAAGTTTGTTTTGTTAGAATTGAGAACCATATACGTGATTTACATCGCCAATGTAAGAAACCGCCCCTGGGTACGAACAGGAGTCCGTTCAATCTTCATGTTACCTTCTTGGTCTTCTAGCAGGTTTCCCCACTCAAATTCTTTACGTATTTCTTTCCCATACTAACTGTTATACGTGTCCAGCGCATCCTGACGCAGCATCAAATGCAACAAATTTGTAAGTACAGTCTCGCACAAACCTTCCCTTGAGTGCTTCTGGCAATGGGACTATATTTATTAACTTTTTGGATTTCAGCCATCGTCTATTTAAAAATTTTAAATTGCTTTAAAATCACAACGTTTCGGAGAGTAGATCTTCCTTCTTCGTCATCCAAATATTCCGAAACTGTGAACCTCGATCTACGGGATCCCACAGGGTATATGGCTGTTTTTGAGGATGATGACGAAGGAAGACTCATCCCTCAGAAAGTTTTGATTTTAACAGGAGACAGAAGTCCAAAATAAATAAATCAGTAATGTTCATATACGTCTACTTTGTCCTGACCATTTAGACAGGTTTCGAATCCTGCACTTTATGCTTTAAAAACATTTATTTTGACTTACATTTGGAGTTCTCACGGCAGGGAAAACGAAGATGGCTGTCTTTTGGGTTGTTGTGCCGCGTGCAATGGTAGTTTACTGACGTTTCAGAGGTGTTCTCCGCCTCCATCATCAGGGTGAACAACCCACAAGACAGCCATCTTTGTGTTCCCTGCCGCCAGAGCCTCAAATCCTGTGTGAATTTAGCATTTGCTTTCCAAGCTGCCCTTTCTTATGTTGCTCTGTTCAGTCAGCATTTTAATATTATGATAACAGGGCGGCAGCGGCGGGGACGACACGAGCGGGAGTGGAGGAGGGGGTGGCGGTTCCAATGTGGTTAGTCTCATCGGATCGCTAGTAGGTGGCAGCAGCAATGGGGTGAGTACGAGTCCGCAAGCTACAAACTCTCTCGTCCTTTGCTTCATAATTCCCCTCAGACCCAGGTCATCAGGTAGATCAAAGTAGTGCAGTCATCACTGTATGAACAATGCAATAGTAATGGAGGAGACACCCTCCTATCCAATGGGTAAAGTGGTCCTTTTCCGGGGGTAAAGAGCGGCCGGGGCGTGATGCTGACCACCCACTCTCATCCAGTGCCAAGGTCAAGAATGAATAGGAGCTATACGTCCTCTCCCCTAAGCGCCTACATGGCGTGTAATGGTACAGTTTTATTTATTTAGATGGCTGTCTTCTGAGTTGTAGCGCCGTTTAGTCAGGTAGAAGCTTACCGACGTTTCAGAGATCCTTGCTGCCTCCATCATCAGGGCGCTACAACCCAGAAGACAGCCAGCCATCTTCGGACTCACCGCCGCGAGTACCTCAAATCCTACTCCCTTCCCCTTCCTACACCTCTTCATTTTCCTTCTCCTCCGATCCGTTATTTTTATTACATTTTCTTTTTCCGTTCATCTTCTTCATTATTCTCTCCCTTCCTCTTTCTTACCCGAACAACTGTGTTGCTTTAAGTTAAAGACATTTGTCTGTGTGTGCATGTTTTCAGTGCAATGATATTTTTATCTACGCAGAATTGCATTTTTATTGAATATTATGTCGATATTTCAAATGAAACTCGATAATAAATCCGAAGTCCGTGGATCAAGCACGCTCAGATAGAGGAAATCAACTGGATCGGCTACGCGCAGCTTACGGTTGCCATCGTGTCACATCAGCGTATGCGGGGACACTGGAACAAGCGACGTGTTACCTGCTAGGTCGCAGAACAAATGAAAGAACGACGCATTTATTTGCAACCTTGCGAGCTGCGGCTTACACAATTAAAACTAAATGAAAGCTGCTTATCACAGTCACTTAAATAAACAACGCCCTACGAAACTGCGGTGCTCAACTCCTAGAAGAGATCGTGCAGATTAGTGACATGGTAAGAAAACTGGTCTGTCGAGGAAAAGTGGAGAGAAAAATACAGACTGTTTCATCTGTTGCCTCTTCAGGCGCCTCTACGTGAATGTGATAACCCTGCTAGCATAAATACCATATAACCCTTTGCTACGATTATGTAAGGAGAAAAATCACGAGAAAATTTCCGGACATCACGAGTATACATTTACATAAAGAGTTGATATCAACTGAATGCAACCAAATATTCTTAGGCGACTGGGCCTGTGACAACGCGATTAATATCCGACTTTTATGAACTGTATTTGCTCCACCGTCAGAATTGATATTAAGTCCAATTTTATACGACCGGTCACCTGAAAAGACTTAATTGAATTATGAATATATTTCATAAATCGTGTATTTTAGTATCCTAATGATGATACTACAAATAATCGCGTTGGAGTTGGATGATTTTCACATTTCAGAACATTATCACTGCCTGCCATGTAAATGTACAGATATTTGGTATAAATACTGCTACAACTAACAAGTTATCTTATGAACATTTAGCACTGGTTACATTACCAGGTCTTTATTAACATCTGTTTCTGGCATGATAATATTTCATCTACGAGACACTAACCCCGGACTTTGGGCATTTAGGGTAGTGGTGGCGGCGGGGGTGGAAGTGGTGGATCCGATATACTCAGTCTGCTGGGACCCCTTTCAGGAAGTCTTAGTGGGGTGAGTTGATTTCTTAAATACTTATGTCAACATATGTATTTGTCTACAACGTTAAGTTACGCGCAGTATTTTCTACTAACACTGTAAATACTGGAACTCAGGGCGGCGGCGGAGGGGGTGGATCCGATATCCTCAGTCTACTTGGTCCCCTTTCAGCAACCCTCAGCGGGGTAAGTACCAGAACTGTCCAGAGTGAGGGAGCTATCATCTCCCTCATATTTAAAGCAATTAACACTTCTGGAATATTAATATTAAATACGATGTGTCAATTTCCACAAAAGCAGTAACAACTTCCTTCTTACACATTAAAGCACTTAGAACATTTTTAGCCGATTAACGACAAAAATAATCCAGGCAGTAAAAATCTAACGAAGAAAAAGCAGCTCACAACGAGTTTATGACAGAAAAGAGGTAAACTAGTTTAACACATCTACTGCCACATTTGGTAAAACATTTCAAATTATTTAAATGTATAAATTCGTATGTGAAATGTTTGATCTTGTCGGTGTTGATCTTCTGGGTTGTAACATCGCGTGGACTTGTAGGCAGAGGGACTAATGTTTCGGAGGAACACCTTGCCTGTGGAGACTTCAGCCCTGAAGATGAAGGCAGTGTGTTCCGCCTAAATGTTAGTATCTACCCAGAAGATCAGCACCAACGTCGTCACCGCAGCGAGAATGCAACATTATTTTTTTTAAAAAAAAATATATCTGAAGAATGCACTTTTAGTCTACTAGCTTTTAAAACAAGAGATTAGCGCATTTTTGTTACGATGTATTAACCATTTTAAGTTGATAGATCTTATACTAACACTGGAACTTTAGGGTGGAGGCGGTGGAGGTGGGTCCAATATCTTCAATCTGATTGGTCCTCTTCTGGGAAGTCTTAGCGGGGTAAGTTATGCGTTACCCTTCTCATTCCTTTATCTGTCGTAGAAATAACAGACAATTCTATTGTACTAACATCTATAAATGTGAAACTTTAGGGTGGAGGAGGGGGTTCCGACATTATCAGCCTTCTTGGACCCCTTTCTGGAAGTCTCAGTGGGGTAAGTTTGTATTTTTACGCATCGACTTTTTTATCATAAGGTTTACTTTAATTGGGCGTATTATAGGTGCCTGAGAAGTACAACAAATTTCCAGAGGTCATGATAATGCTCACGGGAGAACACCAACTAGTTGCTTTGTTACGCGATCTTAGTTCGAAGTGAATGCATCACGGCGAGTCCGTGATTGTCCGTGGATTTGTCTGTTCATTCTCCGAAACTACTGAACAGAATTTCGAGACGTTTCATAATGGTGACCTACGTTAAAAATATTTGCTCGAAATTCATTAAACTACATTTCCATCCAATATATCTCTTATCAGATATAAAGTTCATATCTCAGAAACAGCTTAACTCTCACATAACGAATTATACTTATTATTAAGATCTGCAACTTCTGTCTTAAATATTTTTCAGCACTATATTTATTGGCTCACGCGGAAATACACTTTCTAGCTTTGAAATGCGATGTGTATAAAGCGGTTAACTTTATTTTAAGATAATTAAATTTGTAAGAAATTAACATAAGAGCTAATCGTTTCACTTCTAAAAAATCCATCTTCATGTTATCCTCCGTTGTCTTTCCGGTTTCCCGCTTTCCAAACGGTTTCCCCATCAGAATTCTATAAGCACTTTACGTCTCCTGTTCGAAATTCCTGGCACTAACAAAAAACTCATAGCACTGAATGTGTTGAAAAACTTGTTGGTAATACTAACTTGTGGGGCTGCAGGGTGGTGGAGGAGGGGGTGGTTCCGATATACTCAGCCTCTTGGGACCCCTTTCTGGAGCGTTAAGTGGGGTAAGTGTAACGTATCTGTAAGGACTTGTTTGAGAGATGATTAATGGCTAGACTATAACGAAAGATAAACTCTGAACTTATACCAACTCTGCAGGGCGGTGGAGGGGGTGGATCTGATATTCTTAGCCTACTTGGACCACTCTCAGGAAGTCTTAGTGGGGTGAGTACTTAGGTTTTAAAATTTCTCGCAATACTAATAATATTCTTTAAAATGAAATTAATAACATTTTTCATACAAAATGCAGGGCGGTGGAGGGGGTGGATCTGATATTCTTAGCCTACTTGGACCACTCTCAGGAAGTCTTAGTGGGGTGAGTACTTAGATTTTCAAATTTCTCGCAATACTAATAATATTCTTTAAAATGAAATTAATAACATTTTTCATACAAAATGCAGGGCGGTGGAGGGGGTGGATCTGACATTCTTAGCCTACTTGGACCACTCTCGAGAAGTCTTAGTGGGGTAAGAAAATATTATATATTTGTATGAAATACTAAGGTTAACTTTGTTAAGGTCAGCCAACTAAATTTATATATACAAAACTTGTAGGGTGGTGGTGAAGGGGGCGGATCTGATATTCTCAGCCTCCTTGGACCACTCTCAGGAGGCCTCAGCGGGGTAAGTTCCTAACTCATATGAGCTACTGTGTTAGAACTGCATTTTGTGTAAGAAATTTCCCTGATATTCAGAGTTACTACAAATCAAGTAGTCTATTTGGAATGGAAATTATATGGCAACATCCTATAAAATTGATTTAAATATGGTACAATATAAATGACTACGTTAAATAATATTATTAATACTTATGTTCTATGCCACTTAAATTGAGAAGGGTGGAGACTGGATTGCGTAGAGCCGCTAACGAACACGATTTCCTCTCATTCATGGACGACGAAAGCTAACTATTTTCTAAAGACGGTAAAGTCAATATTTGTTCTTATAATTTGCCAGCTCCCTGCTACCTCTCTGGGCCTTTGAAATCGAGCTGTTTTCCTGTACAATCGCTATACGTACATGCAAACGTTCGTAAGAACGAAACTTGCGTAATACTAAAACGCCTAATTTGGGGTATAATGTACAAACACATCTACTAATATGCGCATCAGAGCCATATTATCCGAATAGTCACAGTTGGTTCTGTGCCTAGGGCCCACGAAGAAAATTATTCACCTTATTTTGTGTGTGATAAAACCTGTAACAAAGATTGCTATCCGAAAAAATTTACTCAAGAAAATGTTGATAACCAGTCTACCCATAAAAATCTCTACACCCATAAGGATGCAACCACCAAAGGGCCTGCGGAACAAGAACCTTAATCCATCCCTAATGTCCATAATCTGTATCTTATGTTTAAATGCCACAGTAGCTTCAAATGTTATAACTTTTTTCTCTTAATTCATCTTTATAAACCTTAATACGGACTTCTCTGCTTCACATTTGGCATGAACTAACAGTTTCTGTTTGTTACTAACTACCGTGTCTGCAGGGTGGAGGAGAAGGTGGAGGCTCAGACATTGGGGCCCTTTTGGGAAATTTGGGCCCTCTTATTGGCGGTCTCAGCGGGGTAAGTTCTCTCTCATTAAATTATTGTGGTTGTTGACTATGTAAGAAATAAAGTTTCAATACAGCTTACGTGTGTGAAGGTGTTGCTACGTTACACAAAAACCTCTTTCGAATTCAACTCGATATACCGGCTATCCTCTTCATTGTGTTCAGGTCAATGTCAGGAAGAATACTCAAATAGGCCACGACCCCCTAATTCTATATTTTTGAGTAATTAAACATTAGATCTCATTGGACGATGGGATCTCAATGCCTGTCTGCATAGAAATGCTATATATATATATATATATATATATAAACATATGCATGAACATCTACGTACACATTCCCTGTACACATAAACACAAGAACATACGATACGTAGTGTAACAAATGGAGTGATTTCGTGTCTTTCATCGAATTGGTGGTCATTCACTGGGCACTGGCTTTCAGCCTTCACTGGCTGCTCCGCACGAGTTAATCGGAAATTTTGCAGTGAATGCAGTGTCTTAAAGTAGGCCACTGCAACTTTCAATATCTCATTTACACGCTGGCTTCCGTATTGTTAAGAGACCAAACAATGAATCGAATTACGTAATGAGGAGCTTGTGTACAATACGTGGCGCTTAACAAACACAAAAACAAAGTTTTCCTGAGCAGTTTCTTGGAAGGGCAACTTTTGAAAAACAGACGCGCAGACGCAATGATAATATTGAAACAACTCTTAGGGAGATTACCTAGTACTCTTAGAAACGTGAAATCTGAGAGGCTGCTATAGGCTGGAAATTACGCTAACATCGGTGGAGACAATAAATATGTACAGAATATTAATAAGGAAATTGTTGGGAAAAATAAACTTGGAGGACACAGAAGGATACCGAGGGATGGAGTGGGCATGCGATTTAAGATTGGGTGTGACGATGCGAAATGAACGTGACAGGCTGAATCCGGTATCAGCGTTAAAAGAAAACTGTGACGGTTCTCAATTGGTGGCTTCACAACAAGGAACATTTTGAATACTAGAATATTGTAACGAATACTCGGGAAAGATCGCACAGGCGTAGGAATTTCAGCATTAGAACCCAGTCACTTATAAACCCACGCAGATACAAAACAAAAACAGAATTAAGAATGAATTCTTCCTTCCCGCGGTACCGACATTTCCGATTTCCTACTAACCACTCGTCGTCTTAGGGAGGTGGTGAAGATGGTGAGGGTGGCGGATCCGACCTGGGGGCGCTTTTGGGAAATCTGGGGCCTCTTATTGGAAGTCTCAGTGGGGTAAGTAGTTATACGCAAAATATTTCTTGATATCACTACTAGGGAACTCGGCTTTGTTTCAAATATAAATTATGCTTAACAACCCTAGTAGGTGCGAATTAATTTTCAATCGAATACATAACTCAACGAACCTGTATCACCACTGTATGTACGTAGGGCGGCGATGATGATGGTGAAGGCGGTGGATCAGATATTGGAGCCCTCTTGGGTAATATTGGCCCCCTGCTTGGAGGTCTCAGTGGGGTAAGTATCCTTTACAAATTTCGCCGCATGAATGTATTTAGCTTTTATTGTATTCTGCAAATGAAACATCCGCGGTAATAAATTCGACTTCTGTTTCATTAAGTAACCATTGCTACTGCTGCTATTAACATTATCTTTATTTAGGGTGATGATGATGGTGAGGGTGGCGGTTCTGATATAGGGGCCCTTTTGGGCAATCTGGGCCCACTTATTGGAGGCCTCAGCGGGGTAAGTAATTTTATCTAAATAATATTTTTGTCACACTGCGTCAAATTTAACCGCCAATACTAACACAGTAAATTTAGGTATTTCTGTGCATAAACTGATGTAACTGTCTTGTTAATGACGCTGTGGCTATACAGGGTGGTGATGATGAAGACGGTGAGGGTGGAGGGTCAGACATAGGAGCCCTTCTGGGCAATTTGGGCCCACTTATCGGGGGCCTCAGTGGGGTAAGTTACTTACTCGTATATTATATATACCCTTAGAGTCAGTGTTCACTTGCAAATAAACCAACATTTTATATGACCTTCGTTTAAAAAAGGCACGACTCCACGTTAATAAACTAACGCGCTGTGGCTATACAGGGTGGTGATGATGAAGACGGTGAAGGTGGGGGATCGGACATTGGAGCCCTTTTGGGCAATCTGGGCCCTCTTATTGGCGGTCTCAGTGGGGTAAGTGTTTCTCAAAATTAAATAGGCGTGTGTTGTGTAAAATACAAATAAATTTTACTGGTTTACAACGCAGTAAATTTAAAAATTCCCTATTTTCGTTTCTCCATTCTACCCTGAGTGACATTCTGTGTGCATAGTCTGTTAATTATAAATTATTTTACGATTTTTTAAAAACATTTCATAGAAAACCATAATATACTACAGAATTAATAACAAAATAATAATGTGGATTATTAGAGTCAGTTTATCTCAAATGTATCAACATATCAACTAACTTCTAAAAAATAGTCCCATTTTGTTATTATTGTTATTATTATTTATTCCATTTTTCTAATATTCCTCTTCGTTGTCAGAATTAATGAATAGTCAGTCCGTTGGTTTCAATGACAGTTATTTACCTATTGTCTGCATGTTGTACTAACCACTGTGGCCATGTAGGGCGATGGTGAAGACGGTGAGGGGGGTGGATCCGACATAGGAGCCCTTCTGGGCAATTTGGGCCCTCTTATTGGCGGTCTCAGTGGGGTAAGTAGTGAATGTCTAAGCATAACATAATCGATATTCTTGGAAAGACTGTACACAATACACACTAACAGGACTCTTTTCAAATTAACACTGTATGAATACAGGGCGGTGATGATGAAGACGGTGAAGGTGGGGGATCGGACATTGGAGCCCTTTTGGGCAATCTGGGCCCACTTATTGGCGGTCTCAGTGGGGTAAGTAAGCTGTAAGACCATTCATAAAAATGTTACTGGATTTTAACGTAAAACAAACTGATGCGTAGTTATAATGAATTCTTTGTAAATTATTTTCCAGGATTTAATGTGCCCTCGAATTTAAGCACTTTACTGCACTGGCATGAATTTGTTTCATCTTGTCCTGAGAAAATACATTCAATGACTTTAACCTTTTTCCCGTAACACCACAGATTTTGATCATGCGAAAGTATAATGTGCAAGAACTTTCGTATAGTGAGGTACCTAGAGAAGACAATTCGCATTATATTGGGGTAAATTCTAAATAAACTAACTGCTATGTTAAATTATATTAACAAATTACGAGTCAGCTATAAAACTAACAGCTTCTTCCTGCTACTGACTCTTTCGAATGCTTAGGGTGGCGATGAAGATGGTGAAGGTGGTGGATCTGACATTGGGGCCCTTTTGGGTAACTTGGGTCCTCTTATCGGTAGTCTTAGTGGGGTAAGTCTAAACTAATTTTATTCGTAACAATGTAAATACAAAATTAAATGAAATGTTATGCACACAAATTAAGAGAATTTTTCTATAACTAACAAATTCGGCTATACAGGGTGGTGATGAAGATGGCGAAGGTGGTGGATCTGACATTGGGGCCCTTTTGGGTAACTTGGGTCCTCTTATCGGTAGTCTCAGTGGGGTAAGTCTAAAATAATTTTATTCGTAACAATGTAAATACAAAATTGAATGAAATGTTATGCACACAAATTAAGAGAATTTTTCTATAACTAACAAATTCGGCTATACAGGGTGGTGATGAAGATGGCGAAGGTGGTGGATCTGACATTGGGGCCCTTTTGGGTAACTTGGGTCCTCTTATCGGTAGTCTTAGTGGGGTAAGTCTAAACTAATTTTATTCGTAACAATGTAAATACAAAATTGAATGAAATGTTATGCACACAAATTAAGAGAATTTTTCTATAACTAACAAATTCGGCTATACAGGGTGGTGATGAAGATGGCGAAGGTGGTGGATCTGACATTGGGGCCCTTTTGGGTAACTTGGGTCCTCTTATCGGTAGTCTCAGTGGAGTAAGTCTAAACTAATTTTATTCGTAACAATGTAAATACAAAATTGAATGAAATGTTATGCACACAAATTAAGAGAATTTTTCTATAACTAACAAATTCGGCTATACAGGGTGGTGATGAAGATGGCGAAGGTGGTGGATCTGACATTGGGGCCCTTTTGGGTAACTTGGGTCCTCTTATCGGTAGTCTTAGTGGGGTAAGTCTAAACTAATTTTATTCGTAACAATGTAAATACAAAATTGAATAAAATGTTATGCACACAAATTAAGAGAATTTTTCTATAACTAACAAATTCGGCTATACAGGGTGGTGATGAAGACGGCGAAGGTGGTGGATCTGACATTGGGGCCCTTTTGAGTAATCTAGGCCCCCTTATTGGGAGCCTCAGTGGGGTAAGTGTATATTATAGGGATCAGTCTTAAATTTAAGACAGTTCATAAATAAATTACAGGAAAAAATACACTGGCATTTATGAAGTAATTTTCCTGTTTAGAATTTACATAAGAAAGACAATACACAATAAAATTATTCATATCATTAATACACAATGTCTTAATTAAAAATATCCTTGCCGGTTACCTTATATAAATATACTCATTAGTCTATCACTTTATCAAATTACATCACCATTTATATGCCGTTTTTGGGACAAGTTCTTCGAATAACAATTTCTATGTGCATTATTGTTCGTTCACACTGATGATGGAGTGGACGTAAACTCATGCAGCACTGGTTCATATTTGCCACTAGGCGGCGAAGTTTGTAACAAGAGCAAGCCGCTATGTTCCTGTGCTCATATCAGAATAACAGGCTGGCAAGAAATCAGTAAAGGAATATATCACTAAAATTTCCACTTTGCTGCAACATCGTCTCATTATGAACTAGGTTTCAACGTGTTGTAACCATGACTTAAACTTCTTCATATACATTTCACAGTCTAAGTGAACGAATTATGAAATCCACATTTGTTAACCGTCATATTCGCCTGCAGCTTATATTGACTTGTGTGGCGTATGGTGGTACAATTGATTACCTTAACCCTATTTCATAAGCTAAACTGCTTTTAATGTACGGCTGAACGAGTCTGTTATAAGTGGAGGCTTTTATATCTTTACGGATTTTTGAACAAAAATAATAAAAGAGAGCATATGAAGGTGACTATCTTCTAAGTGTTACACCGTGTAGTCTTGTAAATGTTACCAAAATTTCAGAGGTGTTTGCTACCTCCATCCCCAGGGCGAGCATGAGAAAGAACCTCTAAACGTCTATTAGACTACACGTAATAACATAACAGAAGACCGTCATACAAGATCGTATTAATTTCTTATATGTGACTAACACTGAAAACATTTATGTCAGTGACCTTCTTCCAAAGGGCGGTAGTTCCCTGAAGTTTAAAGAGCGTTTTTTTTTAAAAAAAGTTTGCCGTTTTTAAGTGTCTTAATACTCCACATGTAATGGGCGCTGCATGATAATCTAACATCTGACCATACTAACAACAACACAGGGTGGTGGAGATGGCGGATCCGACATAGGGGCCCTTTTGAGCAACCTTGGACCTCTCATTGGCAGTCTCAGTGGGGTAAGTTCAAAACCATCAGCGAGAAATTAACAAAACGCGGGCGTTTGGAATAATATTTTCCTTCTGTGTACACTAGGCGAGAGACTTTCTTTTCAGACAAGTAACAGACCTCACAACCTATTCGCTGTCCAAGATGTAAGTATGAGATCTAAGATTTTGGCAGTGGTGAAGGTGTTGATGTTCTTCCGGTGGCGAGGCCGCGTGGTTTTGTAGGCGGCTGACAAAGTTCCTCCGAAATAATGTAAACACCTACAGGACCATCATCGACAAGAACTAAGTATTGTTGGAAACAGTACAAAGAGATACAAAAATGAAGATATCCGTCTTCTGGGTTATTGCGCTGTGTAGTCTGGTCGATGTTAACCAACGTTTCAGAGGTCATACTGCCTCCATCATCAGGGCGATGACGGAGGCTGTATGACCTCTGAAACGTTGGTTAACATCGACCAGACTACACAGCGCAATAACCCATAAGACGGATATCTTCATACTCACCGCTGTGAGAACCTCAAGTCTTACAGATACAAAAATATTTAGCAGTATCCGCAACGCTTTGCTAAAGAGATTAGCTGAACCTTCTGCGTAGTTCCGATAAACACTTCCGTATACCTCGTAAACTCGCATTGGTAGTGACAGACGTATAACAAGAGATGTCGCTACAAACACTTTCCTTTCCTCTTCGATGTTTTACCGTCACATTCGCTGTCATGTCTGAAGAAAAGAAATCTTCATGGTAAACGTTGTACTGGTTGTATTATGACGAAGAGGTAATGTTCTAGACTTGTATTTGAAAAGTTTGTACTTCGAATGTGTAACGAGGTACCCCGGATGTTGACTGAAGGTCTAAGCGTCTTGAAGCGAATTTCAGGACACCATGTTGAATCTGACCAAGACCATTCACAATCATCTGCCCATGTCATTCGAAGTTTTAAATAAGGTCATAGAATAAGCTACGAATCTGCCCACGGGAACAATTTTACGTAACCCATGCAGTGACCTGCTTTTATCCGAGAGATCCTGAGGTCGAATCCCAAACCGATTACCGCATATCCTGACTTTCAGTCAGTTCTCTCCTCATCTCTATGAAAATGGCTGAATATCTTTACACGCAATATAGATGTAATATAACCTATGTAGATAAACCATCATCGTTAAACCTAAAATGAATTACGACTCTTAATTTGTTTTAGAAGTTAACGGAACACGGCGTTAAACCCGATTACTCATTGTCTGAGAGATATATATGTACAATTTTATTAACCTTCTTCCAATTCTGGAGCTTGCATCGTGCGAATGCATATTTTACTTCACACTAGAGGAAGTACCCGTTCTTCGCCCGAGATTACCCTAAAATTATCTGCGCCAATTACAAAATCCCGACACCTGGGCCACTTACACTTGCGCCACTAACAGCGCTGTTTACCCACAGGGTGGCGGAGACGGCGAAGGGGGCGGAGGCTCGAACATTCTTAGTCTGCTTGGACCGCTGTCAGGAAGCCTCAGTGGGGTAAGTGTCACTTCCTCTTTTATATTAACAACAGCTTCATAATTCACTGGCGACTCAGCTAACACTAACACTAACACTCTTCATACTAACCACAGGGTGGTGGAGAAGGCGGTGGATCTGATATTCTTAGTCTGCTTGGACCCCTCTCAGCAAGCCTCAGTGGGGTAAGTGTCACTTCCTCATTTATATTAACAATAGTTTCATAATTCACTGGCGACTCAGTTAACACTAACACTAACACTCTTCATACTAACCACAGGGTGGTGGAGAAGGCGGTGGATCTGATATTCTTAGTCTGCTTGGACCCCTCTCAGCAAGCCTCAGTGGGGTAAGCTGCGCCTTGATTGTCAAACGCCAATTGCTTTCTTGGTCTGTGTACTGCAGTTAAACACTAATTTACTTGCACAAAAAATCTACAGGGTGGCGGTGGCGAAGGTGGATCCGATATTCTCAGTCTCATTGGGCCGCTCTCAGGAAGTCTCAGTGGGGTGAGTTTACTTTAAGCGGAACAGCTCATTTGAAAATTTTGTAACAGGTGTAGAGTTATGTAAAACACTTTGCATGATTTACCCTTCAAAAGGTTATCACACTGATGAGAAATACTGTTTACTCCACGATTAAGAGCACTGACCTATTAAAGCACCGAGTCCCTATACAGGCCTCTAAGTCCCGGTAAACATTAAGCAAATTTGTCCCTGCGCCTAAGCACCACACTTGGAGGAATGGTGATAATGTTCCAATCATTCTTAATAAGGAAAAAAATGGAGACGATGGAGCACATACACTGAACATTATAATCTAAGGCTTCTTTAATAACACTTAATTTCCTTAAAATTACTAACTAACTTGCTATCTAATAAGTAAGAGCCTCATCATACACCCACTAATATGGAGCAGGGAGGCGGTGGTGGCCAAGGGGGTGGAGGATCGGATATCCTGAGCCTGTTGGGGCCCCTCTCAGCAAGCCTCAGCGGGGTAAGTCCAACCGTGAACAATCTGCATCTAATTAGCTGCTACAAAAATACGTTGTGTTTAAAATGTAACTAACATTGCATGGATGTCAATCATAACAATGTGGGCAGGGTGGCGGTGGAGGAACTGGTCCAGCTGGAGGCGGATTTCCAGGGGGAAAGCCCGATTTTCTGAGGCTCTTCTTAGGACCCCTGTCAGCGTGTCTTAGTCCAGTAAGTATTAACATTCGGAAACAAATGCCCAGAAAATCAAAATAAAAAATAAAAAATTACTACAAACTTAATTGAAACTGAAGCTGTGGATGAAATTGTCATTCACGTCTTTTGAGATAATTATTATATTGCTATTTGCCTGTTTTTATTTTAATATTATTTGTGTATCAATGTTATGACGACGTTTACGCCACCAAATAAATGGAAATTTTGATATTCCACTTGAACCCTCAGTATTAATCACGTACTTCATATGCCAGTTTATTCCTGCAATCCAAACAAAACGTTACGCCGTCGTGTTAGATGTGAGGCTTTTGTTGTCGTGGAACTGAACTTATGGAGTAGATCCTACAGTTCTCATCAGGCTTTGAATGGCTTTGAATTTTCCGCCAGTTCGGTTCGCTTGCAGTTAATGCAAGTCGGACTGAAAGGAACTCCAATGTCCCAATTCCACCCTGTTCGTGTCATGATTCAAGAATCACATAGCAGCTTAATAACAAGTAATGTTGTTTGGGGGGCTCCACAGGGAATCAGTGGCGGTGGAGGTGACAGTCAAGACGGCGGCGGTGGATCCAACATCCTTAGCCTCGTATCCGGATTGCTTGGGAGCAGCAGTGGGGTAAGTGCAAACACGTGCCGAGGGGAAAAATGTCGTCGCTATTTGATCTCTGCGCTTTTCTCCTTTCTTTTGTCTTCACTAATTTATATCTAATACCTCTACCGGCCTAAAAACCCTGTCCGTCGTGTTTCCATACTTTTTCCATTGTTCTGTAGGTTTAAACCAGGGGTGGCCAACCCGCGGGCCGCATGTGGCCCGCCTTGAACATTTTTCCGGCCCGCGAGATTCATCACACTTTTACAAAATATATTTATTTTATAATGAATAATAGTAAACACAATAATAATAACTCATTATGTTTCAATTTTTCACTTCAAAAAATGTCTATAATTTTATATGTGGCCCGCGGAGTTATGATGCATTTCCAAAGTGGCCCGAAAGATCATTTGGGTTGGCCACCCCTGGTTTAAACTGTAACTGGGTCGTGTTGTCTTCGTCATCCGTCTTAATGATCTTTCTAATTATTCTTACATTTATAAACAATTATTTTGATACTTAAGATGACAGCCTTTATTGTAGTCTTGTAGAAGTGGTCCAACGATTCGGAGGTGCGTACCGCCTTCATTATCAGTTCGATGATGATGGAAGCAGTTTGAACCTATGAAAGTTGGTCAACTTCTATGAGAGTACACGGCGTCGCCTTGAGAACCTGAAACCTCACCACCGCAATAATGTGCCACAGAGCAGCAGCGGCGGTGACAGTCAAGATGGCGGCGGCGGTGGTGGATCCAACGTCCTTAGCCTGGTATCCGGATTGCTTGGGAGCAGCAGTGGGGTAAGTGACAGAGTTCAGTCTGAAGGGCTGAGCTAGTCTAAACATTATTTAAAATTCCATTCTAAGATTCCGATCTGCTGCTGGAATCTTTTAAGGTACAGTGGTAACTAAATGTACCATATGACTTAACAATAAATAATAATTTGTATGAATCTCAGGTTTAACAGCGGTTACGGCCCTAAATCGACTGATCTTTGTAATGAAGGCGCGAAGTGTTTTCTTTGCGGTACGGACTGAAATTTCAAATCTTAGCTAGATGTGCTTCGGGCTTGAAAGGGTTAATTAAAGGGGGTTTACTGCTCCTGTGGTTCACAAGATGAAACATCCGAGTGAACACACAACAATCTGTCACATTTCCAGGGTGCAGGTAACGCTGCTGGTGGCGGGGGAGGTGGTACGGGAGGCAGCAAGGATCCTCTGCAAGGTGGAACGGTGAGTACGAGAACTGGTACAACGTCCTTTGTCAGACCACCATTAAGACTGAGTTAAAACTGAACTGTGTGAAGAAGCTGAGAGTCGCTCATCTATTCAAAAATAGTAATGAATAAGGCGGCAAATTCCATCAGCAAAAATCTAAGAAAATTATCCCAAAATGCATTTCATTCTAAGACACGAAAATTCGAAAAATATAAGCTAGGGTGTAGAACAACCTAGCCGAGAGTCAAATCAGGTACCTCTCAGGTACAAGCCTTCAGTTTTACCGCAACAATCTACCTGTCAGGAATATGTGATCGGCTTAAAACTCTAATAACTTTTTTCCTGGTGGGACGTCAAAGAAAAACTCAAACAATCACTTTCACATGGCTGACAACATTCCGACGAACAATACATGAGCTGTGACTGGCCGAGTACAGTTAAACGTGTAGGCAATTTACCGGTTGCTTACATGGAAATCGAAAGTGAGTTTCTAGTGTTACTGAACAAACTCGTTCGACTGAGTGTGCCCACTGACTGTGACAGAAGGTAAGAACATGTTTACAACGACTCGAAAGCAGTAAATATTTTTTCACAAAAACTTTCCTTGTAATTTTGTGTATCTCAATGGCCAGTACGTGCCCTGACTGCAGATAAAGTTCGAACTTCACGGAGCAGAGACCTTCTCGAGTCACTCAGCTGATCAAATCATTTTTGCTGCTTATGGGATCTTGAATTTAATTATCACGTTAACGACGAACCGCCGCCGAAACGTCGACGCCCTTAGCCAAATAAATCCAATCCTCATCCTCAAACGCCCCCTTTCTTTAAAATTCACATTCACTGGGTACTTTCGCCCCCTTAAAGCCAAGGTCAATGAAGCGGGCTGTTCCGTTCAGTTTTCTAATCAAAATTTCATGTGGATCTGTCATCTGCCCACGCACTCTGCATGCTCCTCAAATGTAATTTATCGCGACCTGACCTGGTTAAGAGCACAGGTTACGAAGCTCGTCAAGCAGGTGTCTACATCCCCCTGTCCATTCCGTTGCCTTAGCTTCACAAATTAATCCTCGGCAATTTGTATTCAAACTTCTTCGACATGTTTTATAACATCTCATCACATCAGATGTCACAGAATGGAATCTGAATTTACTTTCCCCTACATTTTGTAAAATTGTCATTCAACTGATGATTTTTTCACGTAAAATTAACTTAACAAGATCTTGAGTTCTCGGGGACAAAGCAGCAGGGAAGTAAATCTGAGGTTAAGAATGTGTGGAGCTATACCTCCACTCCCCAAAATGTCTGCGTGGCGTGATGCTTGGTTAAACAGCTGGGTGAAATTTACTGTTATTAGTGCGTTGTATGATTAACTATTTTTGAGAACTCTGACGAAGTTAAAATTTGACTTAATGTAAATTCAGTGTTATGACTGGCCGGTAACGGACGAAATGTAATTCGTCGAAAATAATTTTAGTGGTGATAGCGTAGGAGGAATCTAAATTGGAGTAAGCGCGTATTTAAGGAGACAAACACTCAGAAAAAAACGACTGAACCAACCCAGCACGAAATCTCGCAATTGTGTGTTCAAATAATGCGTATTACACGCACCACATGCTGCATGCATCACGAAATCTGAAGACGAAAGGCGTTGGTTGACTGAACCTGCTTTCCAGCGGACAAATTGCGATTGTCAACAGTTACGTCACTAGTGTGGGTACAAATTTATAACTGAACTACAGTGCACCAGCAATACCTGCACCTGAGAAGGGTAGGCCTATATCGTGAAGGCAAAGTCGCCTCTATACACCACGAGATGCAGGCGTATAAGGGTGCGTGGAGATTATCTCCACGCATTCCCGAACTCGATTTTTTGTTGAGGTGCATGAACTGCTTCACAGAGAGGAGAAACAGATTAAGTAGGACTTGAGGCTGACTGGACCAGACGTTGAGGAGGGCGGGATCTTGCCAATGTAAGAAATCGGACTTCGATTGTCAATTGAATAGAAAACCATTTGACTGAATGAACTGATCCAGCTCAAATATGAATTGCATTTTTTTGAAGATGAAATTTGCAGTATATTAGAAAGGTAATGGCACGAAGCCGGACAGCAAACCATAGGGATAATATTAAAGTGACTACGTATTGTCTTATTTCAGTATGACGATCTCATTGGAAAAGGCCCATTCAGCTCCGTCACCAACGGTTTGTCCAGGCTACTAATGGTAAGATCAGAGGTTTTTACGTCTGACGAAAATCTTATGTTCTTCTGGGTTATGACGCAAGGACGGTGGCTAATTTCGAAAACTCTGCAATGTTGACTGGTGATGTAAGCTAAACAGTACTGCACATGCAGTCTCTCCCCTACCATTTCTTCTCCCCTTTTCAATCATAGTACATCGTAAACTTTCACGAGCGTCCTCCGACGATATCTGAAATCCCTTGTCAGATAGGATATACAAACATTCCGGTGGAACATACCGCCTCCATTTTCCCACTTGAAGATGGAGGCGACATGTTCCTCGAAAACATTGATTACTACCTACAAGACATGACATCGTAAATCAGAAAATAATAACCCAAAACTTATGGTAATTTATTCACTCTAATAAATAGATACGCTTGTCGGATCTCTGATGTGTTATTAATTAAAGTTAATGCTACTAAGTCGTATATAAACCGACAAACAATACATAGCAAAAATTTCTTAAACATATTTTGGCTATCAGCCTTACCAATTCAAACAAAGTTTGAAATTCCATCCGTCCATTTGTTTTGTGTTCAGTGACAAAAAATGTCTTTGCACGCTAGCATAAGCACATTTCTTGTTGGCTTTTGTTGAATAAGAACCTTCTTTTGCTAACACTGTTCATTTGCATTCTCTTCGCTTTTGGCAACGTTCATTAAAAGGCGTTTATAAGAAGGTATCTCCCTGGATACGAATAGAACCAAACATCTGCCCAACAAACGATTCTGTCACTTAATATATTCCAACTTCCGCCTCATAAAAATATTTTCATTGCTTCCTAAATTTAAAATCTGAACACATAACGTACACTTAGTTTAATATGAATATTACATCGGATGCATAAACATTAAATTTTGTACTGTTTTATTGTAATAAATTCTGTCTTTTCTTTTCTAGTTCAAATTCACCATATTCAGAACTGTATTCTCACTTTTAACTTCAATTCTCACGTCATCTTCGTCAACTGGCTCCTAACATCCGGACGAAACTTAACACCGCACCTCAAGAAGTATTCCGAATTAGCTGCCATTAAGCGGAGTTTTTTCAAGAATGTTGGAGCTAAACACCAGTACTTGACGGAAGGATTTGAAACACCGCAGGATAGATTATCTGAATTACAACTCTGTAGTGGATTCGAGAAGTGGTTACAATTGCTATGGCAATGACAAGCTAAACTGTAGCTTTAAAGTAGTGTCTGTGAGTAATAAATATTTGTACTTCAAAGTAAACGTATAAAATAAGAGGTTTTAAAATACTTAATTCAAAATATTAATATTACAATTTCTTAATTATACGACTGTCACTTTCAAATATAGTTAATTTATACAAAAATACACTAAACATAAATTCCAGAATATAACATACAAAAAATATGTTAGTTCATGTAAATACACGCTAAATATAAAAGTAATGGAAATGCATTTGTTAAATGCTAAAAATGTTATTTGAACTGTGTCAATCACAAACAGGATTACATACCAATTATTTATTTTTAATCCGTCTGATCACAATATAATTTTATTTAAAATTTCTTATAATTAAGATAATAAAATATCATTCATGTTCCTTATCGATTGATCGATTTACATTTCGGAACATTTACATTTACATTTGTAAATAAAAATTTAAATTTAAATTTAACATTTAAATAAAATTATATTGTGATCAGACGGATTAAAAATAAATAATTGATATAATATTCACAATATGACGCAATTACACTATCTTAGGATTACATACGTTAAACCCATAATATTATGGAACAAATCATAAACTAATTTTACGTTAAAGGAGACAACTTAGCGATAGAAGAAAACATTATTAGAGGCGCATTGCCTGGCTCAAAAGAAATTTGTGCAAATTGAATTTTAAAGTGATTTCAGTACTATTACATCACAATGTGAACAACACAATCAATTCACAATTTACATCCGGCACTTCAAACATATTTTGGTCACCAACAGAGAATTAGAAATCTGCAGTCTCTTTTTATGACTCACTAGAAGATTAGTATCAGCCCAATTATCAACTCGAAACCAGTCCCATAATTTAAACGATTAATATTAACATTTCTATAAAGCTAATATAATGGTTATTTATCTTATGAGTTCTGACGCAATAGCAGTTGCACATTCTGTATTACTTCTCACAGACACTTCAAATAATCGTTTCCTGCCACGCCACCAAACCGTCAAGCTGATCAATGCGAATTGTCACCAACAAATTTTTATTTCCTGAAAATTACGAAAGCGTAACCATGACACCGAATTTAATTCTGCATTTATATGAATATAAATTACTGCACATGTTAATAAACAGAAAATTTAAGCGAACATTGCGGAAAATTAAAGACTTCCTCTTTACCTAGATGTGGTACCGACAGATATAATTTATACGCTTTCTCTATATGACATACTTCATAATGTAAGATACATGTAACACCACTCTCTACTTAATAAATATCAAATACAATTAAAATCCATGTGATTGATCTGACGATTGAACTGTGAAGATGAGCGAATATTTCCGATCGGAAGTCGTTTATCACAGTTCTAAGTTCACACACTTCGCTGCAACATCGGTATTTAAGGGTATGCTACGAAATTATGTTGCTAAAACTTTCCCTTTTGATAAGACGGGCGCACACTGTAACAAACTTTTAGTCGACACTAAAGATTTTACTGCACATAATTTAGTAAATGGTTGATTTGAAAGTGTAATTTTTATAAAGATGGATGTGTTCTGGGATTTTGCACAGCGTAGTGTGATAAATACTAATCCTGATAATGACGGCGGTATGTTTCTCTGAAACGTCCGCCAAAATCTACCAAACCACACTGCACAACATCCCAAAACACAACCATATTTATATTTGTCGTCGTGAAAACCAAAAAATTTCACAACATTATTTAAACTTTAATATTGCTACTGAATAATATTATTGTACCGAAATTCTGTTCACATTTGTCGTGTTCAATTATAGGGAACGTACATTTTATATCTTTTATAAAATAATTTTGCTGTTCTATGCATACAATTAGTGCTGGAAATAGACAAGAGAATATAATGTAATTTTTTTCCGGTGGTCATTTACTGTATTGCTCAATAAAATTAATATTTTATAAATACTGTATATTTCGAAAAAAGTTACTGTAAATAAAATACAGACTTATTCTTGTAGAAAAAAGGTGTTTTTCTTTCAGCCTTACGTACGATTTCTGCCTTACCGGAACAATAAAAGACTTCGTAGCATTTTCCATTAACTAACTAACTAACTAGATGGCTTACTGAACACGAAGGTTCATCACCGAATTAACCAAAGCCATCCAACGGTCCCTGTCCTGGGCCACCAACATCCAATCTCCTTCAACCCCTATCTCCCATAGATCCCGCCTGAGATTATCCTCCCATCTACGTCTAGGTCTCCCCAGCGGTCTCTTCCCTTCAGGTTTCCCAACCAGTACCCGGTGCACACCTCTTGTCCCATCCATGCTCGCTACATGTCCCGCCCATCTCACTCTTCTCGACTTAATCACCCTCACAATACTGGGGGAGCAGTACAGATTTTTAAGCTCGTCATTGTGCAGTTTTCTCCACGCCCCATCGTCTTCCCTCTTAGGCCCAAATATCCTCCTCAACACCCGATTCTCAAACACCTGCAATCTGTGTTCCTCCCTCTGAGTGAGAGACCATTTTCCATTAGAGCATTAAAAAGGCCAAGTCATATATTTTGTTTGTAAGTATCCATAATAACTCATAATTTCATTATCAACCCACTCCGAGGCTCTCATTAGCAGTACAGTTTAGATACGATTTGAAGTTTTCAGAACTGCTGTCGTTAATAAAATCCTCTCGGGCTATCAGATTAGAATAGTACCTATTAGTAAAAAAAATAACTTAGATATGCAGAAGTGGGAAGGCGAGACAGAATAAAAGAGAAATGAAGACAACAGAACAGAAGAGAGTAGAAGGAAAGATAGGAGAAAAAGAAAGAGGGTAGGAAAAGAGAAAATATCAGAAGAGTTGAAAGGAAAAGATAGTACAGAGAAGGGTAGAGAGTGGAAAGACGAAGAGAGGTGAAGAGAATACAAGCGAAGAGGAGGATAAGGAAATGAGCAGTGAAGGAATTAGAAGAATAAAAGAGAAGGGGAAGAAAAGAAAGACGAGAAAAGAGAAGTAGAGAGAGAAGAAAAGAAGAGAGTACATGAGAGAAAATTAACGAGATGATAATATAAAAGACAAGAGGATAAGAGAGAGGGAAAGTGAAAAATGAAGAACAGAGATACCAAAAGAGGATAGGACAGGTGAAAAGAAGTGAACAGAGGAAAAGAGAGGTACCCATTTGTGATTATTGCCTCTCCAGATCGCGTAATGCGATTGGCGCGGCGACGCTCTTCATCCGTTTAGCGACGTCGTCCGGGCCTTCCGGAGGGTCGCCAGTACTTAATTTGGTCTGGTCGGACGTCGTCGCGACGAATGGATTCGCATCAATCGGCGTCGGAAGTCGCTTGTCTCATGGATGGAACCTGGAGCTCACTTCCGGAAAAATACGTTATCCCGTGAAAGCGTCCAGATGGACGCATCGCGACAATCGGCAACCTTTTCCCTATTTCGCCAGCATTGACGCCCCTTCCCGCAACTGCGCATAAACTGTCTTGTACCGGCGTTGGTGCGGGCCTTTCACGCGTTTCGTGAACTGCGCCTAGACGCGCAGCGTCTCTCTTTCAGCTGCGCATTAAATTTCTTGGCGACGATCATCGGTTTTGTACGGCGTCTCTTCGAAACATAGCTACGAAAAGCGTCGCGACGGTTTGCCAGCATACGGCATTGAAACGTCACAGAAAATATATATCCCTACTATAAAACAGATCAATCGGGTAAAATACTTTAGTGTAATCGTTTCACTTATCAGTATCAGAACTTCACCGCTGAAGTGTGAGCCATCTCAAGCGTTCATGAAAGTGGATGCAATATGTTGTTTCGAAACGTTGGTAAATATCTACAAGACAACACTTTATTTTATTAAAATATGGATATTCTACTATTCTTCTTGAAAATTATTGTTCATTTTGCTTTGTAATTATTAACTTTTCACATTTTTCATACAGTGTAACTTCTGCATAGTAGAGCTTAAATGAGAAAGATTAAAATGATATTAAAATTCATATTGTAACACATGACATTTAAATATATAAACTTCCGTATGAAAAAAAATTATAACACGCTTATAAGTTCCGTAAGATGAAACACTATATGCTGTCTTTAAGCATGAAATCAAGAAATCGTTATATGTCGCCATATTTAGATAACACACTGTACATAAGATTGCCCTGTGTTGAAAGTAAATATTTTAAAATAGCAGGAAGCCTTTTCGTCACTTTGTTGTTGTTGTTGTGTCCAGACTTTTTCATGGCGCTGGAACGCACATCTCACTTTCAACTCTCAATTACGCAATGTGTAAATATCAGCACCAACTCGTCCCCAATAATTTATGGTTCAACTCAACGTTACTTACTTACGCATGTGCTTATATAAGATCGTTCCCTCCATAAAAGAACCTTTTTAAATGTCAGACAAAATGCATACTGGCAGAGAAAAAGATAATTCTTATAACAGTAAATTCCAGCATCAATATTAATTAAATAAAACAACGCCTTTAAACCATAGTGATAACTAATATAAGTGTCAAAGTACTTTACAAGCTGTTAAGCGATGCCGTCCGTCTTTCCGGGATTACAAGCAGAATTTAATACATCGAAATTTGCACTAATTTTACACCTTTAACATAATTAATTTTTCGATACTAAGAACAAAGTTTGATGTTTCAAAACGTTAATGAAAATCCTGTTTTTCTTCCTTTCCTCTACTAGCATTTGCGGCGTGTCACCAACTGAAATCATTTGTCATGGATACCACACACTCAAAATATGTTCTTAAACAAAATACAGTAGCGAAACAATTAAAAACGCGCCATGCTGCCGATTTAGACTTAACACAGGGCAGAGGAAAATAATTTCACCTGCACAGGCCAACCTGTCAAAAACGATAAACCACACCCTAAAATAAACAAAGCAATAAATCTGAAATGTTTTTGGTCCCAAAAAGAGTAATAATGTGAGTAAAATGTTATGCGTATTCTACAACAATTCCTATTTTAAAAAAAACAACGGCTTAAACCTGTCGACGTGATAATATTTTTCATTTGCTGATTTTATGCGGAAAGACTTGAGGACAGATGGAAGAATATATTCACAGATAGAGCCAGATAGGTCTATTGCAGACAGACAGACGGACATACAGATGGATGGATTAGACAGGCATATGCAAAAGAAAGTGCAATATACATGCTTACGTTGTTGTGAAAACCCGAGTTCCCTTAATACGATGACAAACCAGGAGAAAAAAATTGAGTACCGCTAACAATCACCAACTACTTTGCCTGTTTTCTCTGACGCCAGTTTTTTTTGTTCTATGTGAATAATTACCAGTCTTCGCGGCAACCACCTCTTGCGTCATCAGTTGGTCTAAACACAGGTGATGCTTCTTGTGTATAATTGCACAATGCACAGTACAACAATCTGCCAATTGCTTATTACATGCGAAATTGATTTCACTAAATTTATGCACAGATAATTGTTAAGCAGTGTTTTTATCTGTGCGTCTAACTGGGACACGACACAATACACCAGGTTTTTCATATGTTAGATCATGTAATCTTGTATTCAAGATACTCTTGCGCAAAACTGGTAATCTTTTATTCATAAACTGTCCCAAAATTATGTGAATAAGACTGTAGGTTAACAACCCTAATTGAGGCACCACGTACAAAATAACGGAACAAAATGCTATACATCTATGTCCTGTTCATCTCACATTCGTTCATAAGACTGAAATTTTCTGAACTAAATGATAAAATCTAAGTCCTCCGCTTTTGCGTAAAGAATGCAGTAATATATTAAGTCTCTCCTCTATAAAACGCTCGTTGTGCATTCTATCTTAAAATTTTAAAAAATTTCCTTAAGAGTCAGGCAGGGCAGGATACCGGCCTCCGGGTCGATATTCAATAATAGCTTCCCAAATACAAAGCTGGAGAATTATCGACGTTCAGTAAGAATAGAAAGTTCAAAATGCGATGCTTCAAAGAGAATTTTGGGGTCGGCACAGGCAGTTAACTGCATAATTCGTAAAGTCAACACGTCCGTGTTGGTGTAACAGTTTGTTCACCCCTAGTACAGACGGAGAAAGTGAACGGAGAGATGAGCTAGGAGCTAGTGGAGTGGGCAAACCCTCAGAAAGGTAAGGGCCCTTCATCGGTAGACTTCCCGCGCGCTCAATGTCCTCTGCGCGTTCGGGATAACCGACCGACGGACGCTAATCGCACTGACCGGGTATCTACGGTGTAGCATGATTGAAAGCTCGATCAAGTTCTTGCTCTCTTCCAGTTACAATTATTAAACAGCACTGTGGTAATTATACATACCAGGTGTTTTAATATTAAATATCTCCGTATTTCACGCACAGAGTGTGTATACAGGGGTTTCGTATGATTCTCAGAATAAAAAGCGATTTCTCTCTTGTGTTAACCAATTGATCTTTGTAATGGTGAAGAGCTTTGAATTCTCTTTGAGGTACGGACTAAACTTATAAACATTATTTAAACCCACTGACGTTTGAAGCACAATGCTTTGAGATTCAAATGTTTAAGGTATTTCGTCTTGTTGGCGAACACCGCTGGTGGTTTGTATCTTAGGTTTCGTCTCTGCGATTCGGTTTTATATCTCGACAGTAGAAGGATCGCGTATCAAATGACGCAATGGGATACACCGCTTCTGACTTATTTGTTCTCTTTGCCTGTGATTGTGATTTTCAACATGCAACGGCACATGGCGCAACGATTCGCCCACGGAGCCATTCGCTTCTTTCAAAACAGGAAGAGTGAGTGACCCACGTGATATTCTTTACGTCTGTACGCACACGCACGGCTATTCTCCTATACCCCCGGTACAAAATGTTACCAGAATCCGTTAAGTAATATCGGCGATCACAAATATGGGAAGACGCGACATTATGCTTTCGAAATTACCAAGAAGGCTAAAAACATTAAGGAAAAACATTACATACTTCCTAAGAGCAACTAAGAAGATATTTACCAGCTCATAAACATTTAGTTGGACATTCTTGATTAACTGAACGCCATAGCAGTGACAAATTCTGTCTTACTCTTCATACGAGGCGCGTCCACAAAGTAAGTTTCCCACTCGTCCCACAGCTAGCAAACCTTATATTGCGCGAAGCGACTGTGCTTACGTGATAGAGCAATGACGTAGCATGGCGCATGCACTAACGGTACTTCCCGCGTTCTCACAGTAGCATCGTTGCAGCTGTTGAAGATGGAGGTTCTTATTCCAGCTCCCGCCGACTGTGAAGTGCGGTCAGTGATAACGCTAGGCCGCACACGGCTCGACGGACAGCAGGTCTCCTGCAGGAGTTCAGCTGGGAGGTGTTTAATCATTCACCCTACAGCCCGGACCTCGCTCCCAGTGATTTCCATCTTTTCCTACACCTCAAGAAATTCCTGTCCGGTCAGCGTCAGCGTTTTGAGAATGACAGAGAGGCGGAGATGGTTGTCACACAGTGGTTCCAATCCCAGGCGGCAGACTTCTACGACACAGGTATTCAAAAGTTGGTCCCACGGTATGACCAATGTCTCAATTCCGGTGGCGAATATGTTGAAAAATAGCTGGACACTTGCTGTATCTGTTGCAATAAATATTTCCATGAAATTGTGTTTTGTTTCTGTAAACGGCCCCAGGGAAACTTACTTTGTGGACGAGCCTCGTATTTCCGACGGGCGAAGCTTTCATGTTGAGGAACGGAGAAGCGATTTCGTAATCGCTCGAGGAAACCTCCAATAACAATAAAAAGTATGAGTACCACATTATGGTTCTTGGAGAGAGAGTGAGTGACTGAGTTCAGTCAGATGGTGGGAAGGTTTGGAAGAAGTGGGAGAAATTTAGTGGGAGACAGTTGGATAAGAGAAGTGGGAGACCGCAAAGTAGTAAGTTCACCTTGGCAACATAAAGAAATGGCCGATATACAGCGACAATGTCGAAAGAACGGCATATTTCATTTGTTTACTTGAGATTACCACTTCAGAACGTCTAATTTAGCTTCTCATCACTCTTAGGTACGACAGTGCTTAACTTTCGCGCCGCGAGATACAAAGCGCTTGAAAACGCCATCCACTTGCTGCTGAACTATATCCTTCATACACGATACTAATTCATCGGTATTTTTGTTTTACGGGTGCTTTCAGCGAAAGCCGTGTGCGTCTGTGAATAAAGTGTTCTTGTGTGTTAGTCCAGTGACGTCAGTAAAAGTTGAAGTGACGAAGTGAAAATGTAAGTACTCATTGCTTAGTATAGTTATAATGCTTCTATTAACTCAGTTAAAATTACGTTCTAATATGCCTTTTTATATGCCAAATTAATGTGCATGAAATGTGTCCAGTTACGAAATCACATGACAAATATATTAGGACAATTTAACTTTGATATCTGCAATAGGCTAATATATTTACCAGGATAATGTCTTATCTATTCTCTGAGCTACATGTTGCATAACATCATATTACGATAAATCTAACACGTGGAAAGCTTCAGTTAAAACAGTCTACAGTAGTGTGTATAACTACACGTGTAGACAGTCATAGACACATGTTAACTCTCGACATACATTACCTACTTAATTTCGAAGTGTTACTACAGTAAGGAAATTCTAAAGGTTTGCAAGTCCCTTCAACTCCTTCTATTTAAAAATATGAGCTCATAAAACAGAAACTGTACATGACTTAACTTAAAACACAAGTTCATGAATTAACAGTATTTCTCACAAAGTAACTTACTTCAAGGTTAACATGACAGACGTAAAATCTGTGAGAAAATTAACCACATTTGTATACGGTTTTCTGTAATATTTAACAGTGTAAATAGAAGGAAATAATTACTGTTGTATGTTTATGGCTTGAAACAGCTAATTAAATTAAATAAATTTTAAACAAACGCGACGTTAAGACGAGAAAAATGACTGAATCAGCATCAGAGGTAGGCGAAAACATGTCTATGGTCACGAATTAAATACTCGTGCGTCATTGCCTCTCCACCTTGAGCACACAACGAGAGGAAAGTTGTCTGGGAAAGTGATAATTAGCTGGGATGTTTATAGGGATAAAGTGATTACAAGAGATGGTAAAATCACATGCAATTCTCCGCAGCGAAATAAAATAGCCGGATCTGAAGTTATCACACTGACTGCTGTTGAAGAAGGGACAGGTCTTTCGTACCTTTCAGAATTAATCAACTGTTAACCCCCCCACCCCCACCCCACCCCACCCCGACATTCAACAGAACGAAAATGTATAACAAATTTTATTCCTATTTTTAAAAAAGCTTTTGAAAAAAGTCCGAGTATAAATCTACCCTTGCACAATCAGTAAAAATCCTGAAACAATCCTTTTTACACGAGCTCGGTCATTTAACATGGTTCAATTAACAATTAAGCAAAGCAAATATTGTTTTTAAATCGGGAAGTAATTCGTCACACGCAAATAACATTATTAAAAGGCTATTTCCACTGTTTGAAAAGATGTCATCTCTGCTATAACGCACTGACTGCATCGTTCAACCTTGCAGTAGCACGCACCGGAGATTATTTCTTCATATTTCAAGACATAACAGGAGCAAACCCCCCGGCCCCAAGTGTTAACTGTAAACGGCGACGTTAAGGCCTTATAAGGGAAATTTCCAAATGACCCAACCTAATCATGTGTTCATTTACTTGAGGGGAATTCGACCTTGTACATAATGAAACCAGAGTAATAAACCTAGGTACTTATAATAATTATAAGACCTACTTCATGTACCAAGGCATAAGAGAGAAAAAATTACATTTTTTTCGAATTTGTTCTACATATTACTTATCTGCCTTGACACTTGCAAATTCTGCCAGACATTTTCACAACCAATTTGTGACAAGAGCAGCCGAGATTTAAAAGATACCACGGCCGACTCCTCTCAAATCAACTAATTAACTTATTGCACAGAGCAAAGTCCTTCTTGAAAAACTAACAGTCACTCAGCTTGTTAAGAAATCCTCCACTCTTCATGGATCCCGAAATTTCATTACTGTGTTTAAAAGAGCCCACACCACATATCCTTAATCTGAGTTCTACAAATCCAGTCCACACTATTTCCTTAATATTACTTTAATATCATATTTCCATCTACGCCTAGGTCTTCTAAGTGGTCTCTTCCCTTCAAAATGTAAAATCCCTCGTTTCCTGCATTACCATGAACAGAACGCCAATTAAGTGCCTACAGGAAAAATGTTTCTTTGTGCCACTGACAGTCACCTGTCACTCTCAGCCTGTGATTCTGAAGTGTACCGTAGAGAAATCACGTGAAAGTGCAGTTGCGATCGGGCGTGACATGGCTGCGACGTTCTTGAGAACCCTACCAGCGCACCTTGATTTCCTGATCAACATTATAATGTGTATTATTAACATAATCATCTTCCACGTCACGAGGGAAAGAAAGAGTACGCGACACACACGTATTTTGCAGATATGTTCGTTGACATCTGGACACCAATACTGACGGTCTGCATTGGATTTATCTGAACCAGGGTACGGACCTATGGAGGGTTCTTTTGAGAGGGGTAATAAGACTTCGAGTTCACGAAATATGGGAAATTCTTTGACAAGCTGAGCGACTTTCGGCTTCTACAAGGACTTTGCACTATGGATAATTTTAAACCTGACTGTTAAATACAATCTCTGATTTCGCACCCTAATTCTTTAATATTTAGAAAAAAAGATATACAACATTTCTAGTCATTAATAACATGGCTACATATTACCAAACAGATCTACTGAAATGTTACCAATTATTAGACAGCGTAGTAAATGTAACGGTAGACCTTGTACATTCGCTCGAAGCATTTTTGTTTCCGTTCAGACTGAGAGCTTTACAGACATTGCCTCTGTTAAGTTCCATCACGAAACAAAGCGTCTACAAACTTTACTTTCGCTTTCACAAACATAAATCAAAGGGACGCTTCTCTGGAGGCGAAGTGTTAGAAGCAGTTCTGTCGCCTGACCTTGAAAGAGATTTCTCCGTGCAGACGATCAGGAGAAAGGCGAACAATAACCATCCAACCAACTTTTAGTTGCGAACGGGTTTAAAATTCAGGACCATTGTCAACAGATACTGAAAGTTAAGGCTTCACATGCTAACACATGCCAGCTGATACTAAAGAGTATATTCAAAAACAATTATGTCTGAGTTAGTCTCGTTAAGAATGGTGATTTATGTTTGATTTTTCTTGTTTCTGATGACATTTCGAGAGAGCGGAGGCTGCAGATGAAACGAAACCAGAGCTGTACGGAAGAAGTGCAACACATTTGTTTATTTGAGAGAAATCTCCAGCTGTAATTGTAACAACAGTTGGTGTTACTTCTGATTTGAACATTCTCACTTGAGCATATTTAAAAAGATTTAAGGCAGACGTTTACACACGTCGTACGATATAAAGGCGTATGTACAGTGGAGGTCAATCTCCACACATTCTTTAGCATTAAACTGAGATATTAGCTGCACAGTCCAGTCACTTTCCAGTACCAATTGTAATAATAATATGACAAAGTAAGGAGGGAAGTGGTCGTGGTCTACCTCAACATTTCAAGGAAACAACGTGAAAATATCCTCAGGTAGAGTAGTCGGCTTCCGGGCCGAATACTGAACCCGGGATATCCCGATAAGAAGCAGGCGTGCCAAACGCTCAACTTCAAAATTTTGGTTCGAAGATCTGAAATTACTGGGCGTCATCGCTTCGAAGTTAACTTTTTATCTGCGGAAGTACGTCAAGTCGAATGTGCGTTTCTATTTGCTCATCCCAAACAAGACACGCCAGAGTTGGTTAACGGAATTGAGGTGGAAATGCGACAAGGTACTTCATTAGACAACACTTTGTTTTGCTAATTGAATCTGTTAGCGAGGAGAGCTTCCGTCCTCTGAGTTACATAACGCTTGTGTTACGGATGAAGGTAACCTAACTGGAAACCAAGGAAACTTACCTTGCTCGTAGGAGGTACTAGAGCGTGGGAATTGTTCTCAGGTGGCCATGACAGACGTTTGTTGATAAATATTTGTATATAAACAAATTTTGAGGGGTGTAGGTACACGCAGTTTAATTTGGAGTTTTTATCTGCAGTAAATGAATTTTAAGACTGATAAGAGAGCCGAATAGTGAGGGAGTAATTTGAAAATCTGTGTTAATAAAACTGAAACCATAGCCTCCTAACAAGAATTACCAAGATATAGCAATCAGTTAAAATGTTAGATAAACCAATAGAATTACAAAAAATTACAGAACATTTAATTTAAGAAGGCGAAGGACCTGATTCGTAAACTGTCAGGTTTTTTGACTGACATTGCGTAAGCTGATTACCTTGTTCTTCCTGTCTTAAGCCCAGGATCATTGAGCACTGAAAAAGCATCCTAAAAATTAAGACCTGGCACACGTTGTCGTATTTTTGTGCTGAAATATTTACCGCTGAGGGCAGTGTTGTTCTAGCTCCGTTTGTCATGGATGGAAAAATTAATTTCCACTTACTTGTCCGGAAAATTCACTGTACACGGCAATCGCTTATTCGGAGTAAAAATAAAACACTACCGGACGTGTTTCAAGGCTGACACCCTTAGTAATTTTATATGTAAATTTAATCAGAGATTGTCCAAGTTCATTAAAAGAGGTTTCTACATGAAGCGGATGGGTTTAAATCTTAAGTAATAAGGTTATTAATGTACCTATTAATTCGTACGTAAAACATTGATTGGGTAGTTTATAGTATCAATATTCATGAAAAATTAAACTTTAAAATACATCTGAATTTTATCTTACTGACATAATATAACTCTACGAGAAATTTAAATACGTGAATGCATAATATAATGACCTATTTTGTTAAGTACAATATAGAAAATAACACAAAGTAAAACTTAATAATTTTCACTCTAAACTTAGTGTTGTTAAGGTGGATAAATAAAGGATATTAAGATTGATGGGACATGTAGCACGGAGGGTGGAAACAGTTACACAGCAGTAAAGCTAAGATAGCGGTAATTGCTTCACCTCTTCATAAACGACAAATGTAATTCCCTTCCTGACTAATTCCACGTTTCATGCGTGGCGTCTGAGCACCTGCTGTCTTCCATCATCCAGTTACTCTGTCATCACAAGTGGTTTAAAGTGGACAGGAAGCAACGAACAGATTCGTTCAGGTCGTGAGTTTGACATAAGACTTACGTAACATTTGCGTTAACTGTCACAGAATTGTAACAGCACATGCAACAATAACTGATGACTCTCGTCTGTTCTACGACGGCACATGATGTAACTCATCTCGTCACAACTAAAACGTTGCTAGGTTCTGTCTTCAGCAAACTTCGCCAACTTTTCAAGAATCATCTTCGTCCTCGTCCTCGTGGTACTCAAGATGGTTCTCGAAACGTCGGCGTTTTCTTTACTAAACCACCTGACATGACTAGTAACACGAGAAGAATTAATTATATTAGTTTAGAATAATCACCTATGGCGTAAAGTCCAGCCCCAATTTTATTTAAATCCTTACAGATATCAAGTTAATAAATGCGGACAAATGGACGTTACAACTCGTGAGTTACCGGTTGTGAGAAATCGAAATGCGATATTTTGTATTAATTCTAAGAAATTAAGGTATACGCTTTTAATAGCGCAACGTTCTCAATATATTTCAAGAAAGTCCGTCCAGCCATTCCCCGAGCTATGAGATGTCTACCGACGGACTTACCAGTAAAGATATTGGGCCAGGTAAGTGATGCTCAGAAAAACATGGCTAATGGCGTTCCCTATGTAACACCTCATAACGTGTTCTTCGCCTACGTGAAGCGTAAGGAAAGATCTAACATCTGAGAAAAATAACAAGAATTTTGCACGCCCTAATTATCGGAGATTAGTCTGAAACGACCCCGGTACCCACTGCATAGGCGGCTAGGTGGGCCCCCAAAGCCTGTCTGGAAGCAGCGGCTAGAGGGAAAGTCCTCTGACCCTGTCGGCGACTCTAAGTTATGTTAATTAATCATGTATCACGAACAACATTTCGATCCAAAATGTATTCACAATTTGATGTTTGTTTCTGTGTAACAGAATGTGGGCGTTAATATAAAAGTGCTAAGTTGAAAATTCGAAAAAGTCACGGCGATAAATTTCAAAATTTACTGATTTCAAATAACCCATGACAGAGACCAAGTTTATTACATTTCAAGAAATAAAATAATTTCATTTTCTGGATGATTACACTAGAAGCAAACTGAAATATACATTTTCTACAGATTTAGATTAATTTAAAGGCACGTTTCATAATTAAACAATACAGCCAGAAGGTTTGTACAAAAAATTCAGCAATTTTAATTATATACATATTTATTACGATTAATTACCCTAACTCAGAAAAGTTTACGTGGAAATACGATAAAATATGACCTGCAGTTGAAATATTCTACAGTGCTAAATGACCATAATATTCCCTTAATTTATGCCTTTCCGTGAGAAATAGGAGAAAATTCACTTTCATTGTAGAATCATGCTTTATACAAAGGAAAAGGATTTTTTATTTTCTATACATTCTCAGTTTTTTCTGGTGAACCCAAATCGACCTACATGAATTTGGAACTTTGTTAAAAAGACGTAGAACTATTAGCTTATTTGGAACCATTTAGCGTTATTGCATTACAGCTGGAGACAATAACAGGCGAACTTATGAAATTGTGAGGTAGAAACAAAGCTGTTGCTACTTAATACTGTTTCCTAAAGTGAGGTACAGTAATATATCATCAGAAAATACGCATCCTTGATCGTTAAATGTTTTAGAACGTGAAATAACAACATATCGGCTGCAGAAATCAATATTTAGGTTAACTATTGAAGTTAGGTATGTGTAACTTCGTGCCTACAAATTCTGTTCATTAGGTTATGCCGTCAAACTGAACGCTAAGAAGATTTTCATGCTGTCTTCATGATATGTTACGTTCTACAACTTAACACAGGTTGCATAATTTATAGTCAATGAACTATTACCATACATCATTTTTGAGCCCTGCATATTAGATGGTTCTTGCACCTCAAAATGCCCTCGCGTCCATCTGTTGCCTGTGTATCGTACTTGTAAATTTGGAAATATTCCGGCATGTGACATTCTGGAAATGGTTTATGTTGTGAAATTGTAGAAAGGAGCCATGCCAAAGCGGGTGTTCCGTTAGGATATCTGAGTTGAAGAGAAAGGCACATGTCGTAACTGTGTCTTTCGGAGCTTCAATCTTTGCCACACGACCACATGTAACGCCCTTAAGAGACTCCCAGCTACTCCTCGTGCTTGTTTTTTATCCTGCAAGTACGTACCAGATTCGTTCATATGAAAGTTTGTGACAATGGTAAATTAATGTCACCACCGTCCTACAGGTGATTAACCTGAAGGTTTGGTGGGCCTAGTCGAAAGGTTCTGTATTCAATCTGACTAATGTCGAAAATCGAATCACTACGAAAGCATAACTCAGAATTTCAACACCGCTAATACCAAAT
Source organism: Zootermopsis nevadensis (assembly GCF_977971745.1). Classification (NCBI taxonomy): domain Eukaryota; kingdom Metazoa; phylum Arthropoda; class Insecta; order Blattodea; family Termopsidae; genus Zootermopsis; species Zootermopsis nevadensis. Next base: position 17,849,265 of record NW_028259156.1, read on the forward strand.
ATCAAAATTTAATTTGACAGAACCTTGAGCCAGCTTCGTCCACCGCCGACGTTCACAACCTATCTACCTAATAAATATTTCTGTGTTATTCTCCCATGTCGTCAGATTTACATGCAAGTTGTATGTCACTGTAGTTACAATCGATAGAAATGCAACTTATTCTTGCATAACAATCATGTTGCGGTGCAAAAAGTGTACAAGTGAAACAAACAGAAATTATTGGATAATTTTACAATATAACACGCATATACCTGTTTAACAAGTTTCACCACTTATGTCAGTCCCTCTTTATTATCGTCCGTCAAGTTCCCTTTCTCCGCTGTGCTACTCTTCGCCGTTCATCAACCCCTCTACCACTGTCTCTCCCTTCCAACCACTATATGCGTGAGTAACCGGTAGACGCTTGCTTTTGAATCTCCTTGACCCATTACAGCATCATTCGTTAGTAAAGTCGCAGTCAGATACGAATTACAAAAACAATTGCTATCTACCGAACTAACGAAAAGCTCGGTTCATATTAAGTGCTGTGGTGCTAGGAGGAACAACCGCGCGTATGTGTGACCTACATAAGAACTTGTTCAAATAAGAGCTGAGCCAGTTGAAGTCAGAACCGGCGAAGTGACGGAAGGGAGAACCATATTGTCTTCATAGGTCTGCATTTTTATTTCTGAGGTTTTGTTAAGAAAAAACTGTATACATATTAACGATATCACATAAATCTCGTTTTGTGTACCTGAAGACTTTTATAGTACCAAGTGTGAAAAAAAAGATATCAGGTTACAGACCGTGTATTAAAAGATACTACAAATATCCATCTTACACGAATAATGTGCAGTGTTTTAATTGAGAACCTAAATGTTCACAAATACTTTATTGACATTTAAGTCAATTTTGTAACAATTAATATAAATTAATCAAGGCAAGGCGTTTAACGTCTACACAAAAGTGCACGTATTTGAAATCAATAATTTATTAACCCCAGAAAGTGTTCTATAGTTAATTATGTTCTAACACATCAGGCTTAACATAATTAAAATTTTAAATTTTATGCGCGTTTTTAATCATCTGGTGTCTTAGTATTCGGGCGTTAACATTATTTTATAACTTTTCTACTTATTGTAATATGTATTAACTGTAAAACAAGTGTTAAACTACAATTAGTTAATTTTTTACAAAAAAGTGGAAGTACTTTAACTTGTATATTACATACTTACTTATTACTTATGAGTGTGTAAATTGTGGCACTATTCTTAATACACAGTAAGCCTGTACTAAAATCGAAAGTTTCCGCAATTTGGAAGTACTTTGTTCCGTTAGGATTTGAGGTTCTCGCGGCAGTGAATACGAAGATGGCTGTCTTCTGGGTTGTAGCGCCGCGTAGTCTGGTAGAAGTTCACCGATGGAGATTCATCGTCCTGATAATGGAGGTAGTAAGTACCCCAGAAACATTGGTAAAATTCTAAAAGACTAGACAGTGTTACAACCCAGAAGACAGCTATCTCCAAACTCACAATTCGTTCAACTTGTGTCTGAATCACAACTTCACCTTGGTTCTCCTAAACCGGAAATGCGAAACTTACAGAAAGTTGTCAGTATGTTCTGAAGGTGAAACGTAATGCGCATAAGTCTGATCATAAAACACATGAGGTCGCGTGGATGAGTCGTTTAAAACGCGTCTGTTGTTTCCTGCACTTAAGTCACGGTTACTTAACAGGCTCACAAACATTTGCTGTAATCCAAATCTACTTAGTTTCAGTCTTTACTGGCTTATTATTTTTTGTACGTAGCTTTAGCTGCTATTTCTGAAGTACTAACTTACTTTTTAAGCGGCATATTCATTTGTTTTTGTAAACATTCTAATCACTGCTTTCATATTTATCATAATCCAGATATAATTAAAATAAAAAGTTTAATTTTTACATTCTGAACATCAACTGTAATTAATCTTGTAAATACAAGTTTCATACGATCCTCTCAACAAACAAAACGCTTCCTAAATACACTACGTAGATACTTTCTCCATCTCAACTCAGCCATCAGCGATCATTCGGCCATATTACTGCAATGATCACTAGAAGGCTTACTGGAATTGACTCTGTCGTACAACTAAATGTCTTCTGGCAAGAGTGAAAGGAAATTAACGCGAACATTGCATAATAAAATTGGAACAATTACTTATTTGTCATAAATAAAGACACGATGGAGATGTAATCCCTGCAGGTCCTCTGATTCGCATATATAATAGTTGAACGTTTCAACGGATATCGATGAAATTTGGTATTAAGCGTCTGATCGTATATGGAAGATGTGCGAGGGCAGCGCTACTCCAAAGCGGAGTACACACAGCTTACAACTCCGGATTAAACGTTGCTTCGCCGTGTTTCTGTACGAATGAATAAATATCATGCGTTTCCTTTGTTTCAGAGGCTGACTTAACAATGCAACTTATTACTCTGTGCTTTTGCGCGGCGATTAGCGCCCTCTTCGCTCTGACATCTTTGGCGGATGCTCAGCAAATAGTTCTTGTATCAGATGCTGATATCAATGCAGTTCAACAGGTAAGCGTGGCATAACTAGAGCAGGCTGGCTGGGACAGATGATAAGGACCAATCAAATAACGTCAGATTTCATCGTTACATTAAAAATGAAGTTCACACAATCCTGACAGTTTAAAGCGAACCTCGGACTCAACAAGAAGGCTAACCCTTTTCCCTACCCAAATTAGATCAACTGTTCCAGCGACTGACTGCTACTTTCATTGGGGGGCCTTGGACCCTTGAAAAATGGCGTCGAAAAGAAGTGGGGAGGGGAGGAAGGGCCCTGAAGGGATCTTTAAATTGGCTCCAGATTTAGAAATATGTAATTACGCCTGTCATTCTAATATAATTTAAGGTAAATAAAGGTAAGTGTAAAATTAGAATAATATGACTGAGAGTGTGTAATTATCTGTATTTATTCGTTCTTTTAAAATGCACTTAATAGAGTCAGGAGTAACAACAACAACAAAATTATCATTTGTCGTTGCTGCTGTGGGCTTATGTTATTTTGAAAAATTATGCAGACTAATTAAAATCAAAACAGTTTTGCAACCTACATAAAATTACTTGATAATTTAAAGTTTGGAAAAGTGACCATAAAATTAAGGGAATCTTTTAACGTATCCTACACTCTCATTTAGTGTATTACTCCGAGTTACCAGAACTGAAATTTTGTGAGAAGCTGAAAAACAGAATTAGTTTCGGAAGATATTTATCGAATAAGCTAAATTATTAAAAATACAGTCCCTTGTTCTTATATAAGGATGTTAACTGAAACTACTTGAAAACAATATGAAAAGAAACAGATTTCAACTTCAGAGAGTTGAGATAACGTTTTCAATTGGAAAAAGAACTACGTAATAATAAATTTTGTAGTTTATGTTCCTATAGTACTTATTGCAATTAATTTGGGGAGGTTACGTTAGGATCTTCACGCATCTCATTTGATGCAAAGAAGAAACGGTTTGCACAAAAAATGTTTTGTGAACTTAATGGCTATTTGAATTCCATAAAATCAGGGTTTGTTACGTTTGTTAACTAACAGAGAATGCACATGTCAGGAAACACCTTACGCCGTTAAATGGGGTGGTTAGTTAACAACGGATGGCCAAGTCCAGTGATTGATTTGTCCTAATTCTAAGGTGAAACCAGCTGCTTTCAGTTTCCCTTTCTAAACCTAATCAGATAACCGTTATTTTTACTCGACTCTTATGTAATGGTATCTTCAGGCTACAGAACGAAAGCACGTAATGAAGTAACGTTATGGCGGAATATTACAGACAACCCATCAGACAGCATGTGACTCGTGTATCCGGATATTCCAGTTTCGATTTCAACAAAGTACGCTCCGCCTGCTTTTTGTTCCATGCTCGTTTCATGTATGTAAATCACATCTACACTTCAGGTTTTAGACTATGTTAAATTCTGTTCATGTCATGCCTGCTACGTGCCCTCCCCATCTCATCCTCCTTAATTTAATAATCCTGACAATAACAGATGGAGTACCGACACATACAGGTTGTCCCAAAAAAAAAAGATGGATATACACACACACACACATTCAACGAATAAAATACAGACATTTTAATAAACTAAACCATTACATACGTAAGCACTGGCACTTAATGAATTAGCGAATCCAAAGTGCGTGCTCAGAATGACCAGATGACAGCTGTGCGCAACTGACTGACAAGTTTAATATTACTTATTACGATGAGATTAAGTCTTTTTGGGACAACCTGTACTATGATGCTCATCGTTATGAAAGCATAATTTTCTTAGTCCTTTTGTGTCTTACCATTTCGTATGCAAAAATTGTATAACGAAATTTGTTACATAAACAAGGACGGAATAATAAAAATTTAAAGATGATACAAGGAAATTGAGCAAACGCAAGGAGATAGAGAAAAAATTACAAGCGGTGCATAAAATGAGTTATGAGTGGAAGAAAAAGTAATTTTTATCAGACGAGAGGACAAGAAGCCAGAAATTAATGGAAGTAAAATTACATCTTAATAAGGGTTTCACAGTCGTGGGCCATTTTAAGTGGCCATCACAGCGAATTTGTTTTAGGGTGCGCTGAGCTCCAGTGAAGTTTTCGGGCCGGTTCTGAAGGGAAGAGCTGAGCGCCAGAAGAGGAAGATTCTGGAGCCCATCGTGGAGGCCAGCTTCGGAGTTAAGTCCGTACTCCTCAACATCATCTTCGGGGTAACGTTAATACTATTAAGTCTGACGATACAACACGCGGGCCACACAGTACAAGAGTCTATATTATAGTGAATTTCACAATTCATTGCAGGTATAAATGTGCTGTCCTGAGCCACGCAGGCGCGTGTAGTGTTCATTTCGCTGCAAGATCCATTTGTATACTGACAGAGATCTTATTAAATGAACGTGATTTTATTCGAATTGAAGAACCGAAATGCCAAATACGTTACAAAGAAAGGTATCTTGAAAGATTTCGCTACTTGTATTTTTGTACAGAAAGTGAATCAGCTGATCGACTACAAGACGAGACTGGTCGATCAACTCGACAGGAAGAACATCGAGCTGAACAAGGCCGTCGGACTTTATGGAGAGAAACCCTGTGATACACCAAGCCAAACAACGGTAAGGTTCTCTTCATCATCAAAGGCGGGTCAGGCCTCACGTGATACCCATTGCACGAATTGTCTGTTTATCAGCATGGTTGAGCTCGGAAAATATTAGACGTATTTCGATCAAATTCAGTAACGGTGGGTTTTCTGCCAGAATGTCCGCTTAAACTCGCAATTCATTACCCTCTGCGTTTATCGAAGTGACTTATCCTAAGAAACCATCAACCTCCTTACGTGCATTTTTATATTATTTATGGATCTGAAATGTTTTAACTGATGTATCTGAACTAATGGTTCATGTAGCAATTTAAAAATTACTTTTCGGTGGATATGGTTTGATATTATTTTTTTTACATTTCTAGGCCTCGGGCGCATTCCAAGGCTATGTGTATTGAAGAGTATCACAAGAAACGTCTTCCGGTTGCAATGTTTCAGTATTAACAAAATTACGAGGAAAGTCGTTTTAATAAGTTATCGATTACATTACAAAGATTAACGAATTTGAAAATGTTACGCTATTGCACATTGGTTTACTTGATACAAAGTCGTACGTTATATGCATATCCAATTGTCCAAACAAAGCACAGAATAATCTTAACAAATCGGTTTTGACAGCAACAGAAATTTAAAAAACGGGAATTAATATTTATGTACTCAAAAAATACAAACATTATTACTTATTTGTCCGAACACAATATCCAATTTTCTCCAAATGCCTCCCAGAAACGTGAAATACGCTCAAGCACACTCAAATTGACGTGTAAAATAACCAATGAAACATTTCCAAAACACAGTCATATTTAATACGTTGAAAATTGATGGAATATTGTGCTTGTGTCAAAGACCGAATTACAACAGCTCTGTTAACACTTTAGACTTTTGATATGTATGTGAACAAATGAGGAGTGCCGGGAGAAGAAAGAAAATTATAATAACAGAGTGACAGAACCCCAATCATCTTTTTATAAAAGTTATTTCGAATTAAGAAACGTGTGTGCCATTTATGAGCCCAACTTGCAGCCACAAAAACTCGATGACACTTGAGAACACAAAAAAGAATGGCAAACTGAAATATACTGGAACGAAATTCTTGAATTTAATTAGTTCTCGTATTTTGTGGTTCAAGCGTTACTTCACCATTCCCAACACCAACTAAGTCAGAAGCCCTTGGTGACCAGGGAAGTGAACCTAGACAGCTTATCCATCTATTATAAAAATAAAAAACTTTATAACATTTTACATGGTAAACCAAAATGTTGCCTCATTATTCCCTGATGATAAAGATGGAAGTTTCCGGACAGTCGGACTGTGTCGAAGTGGCTAATCGTCCGAGAAATTTCGATTATATTTCGTCGCCGTGAACACTGCAGATGATATATGAACTATTGCACGTAACTCTACTGCAATATTCTACTTTGTACCACTCTCTTTTCAGGGGCTAAACTATCGATTCTAGTACTAGAATGTGCTGTCCATTATGCCATGCTGGATGCATCCCATCAACATCATCATTATTATTATCATCGTCTATCTAAACTCACACTCATCAATAATTATGTAGCGTTCTTGCACTCATCTGAACCCTAAGCCACTGCATGCGACTTTTAATCCAGTGCCTTATTGACATCTTTGCCGGGAGAACAGGCTCAACATGTTCTCAGAGAAGCAGATGTGGTAATAGTTGCCACACTGGATTACTTTCTGGTTTCAGCAATACCAATTATAAACAGAGCTTATACAAGTTAGCGGACGAATGAAGGGCGTGTAATTATTTATTTGTAACATATATATGATATATTTACGTATACACTCCGTGACCACATGTAAAGGAAATTTGAATGTTGTGAGACTTTTGTAGAATATATTTTTCTTTTCATATTGTGATCTTATGGAAAGTATTATAGCATCGTGCAGTCCTAAAGGTGGTTACCAACGTTTGAGGAACACACTGCCTCCAGTTTCAATGTAGAAGTTCCTCCGAACGGTACTCACTTATAGAACTACAAAATGTCACAAAGTAAATCAGAACCTGAACTCTCATTAGAGGCAAAACTTCGAAAGTCGTGTACATAGTTTCTCCCTTTGAAGAACGCAACGTTTCAGAAATTAACGTAAGTTTCTAAATATTAATTCGACCATATTAGTTCTGTAGTATACATAATTTTCTCAGTTTCATTAACTGAAAAACTATATTATTTGTCATAGTATGTGTACAATCACTATGTTTGTATGAATTCAAATAATGCAGGATATTACTTAAAATGTTTTAATGTATTCATTGAACTGAATTGTAGGTGTCATGTATAGACTGATTATAAATTAATGTAAATATAAACTATAGTACATATCTATCCAATACATGTAACTTAACCACACTCAATTTGTAATATCTCTTAACATCCTCAAGCATACTTAAATGAGTGATAAAATTTTAATACTAATACTAATAAACATTTCTAGAACAGATGTTGTTATCGTTATTTAAGTGGCATATACCGATTTACTATCGGGCACATATAAGAATATTTACAGACTGTGTGTAACATTAAAAAATAGAGAAAAAAGACTTAATTCCAGTGTGATAAAGTAAAGTAAAGTTTGTCCCACTATACGCCATGTAGGCGTTTGGGGTGAGTGGAGGTACAGCTCCTCTCTTCCTTGACCTCGGCACTAGATGGGAGTGAGTGGTCAGCATCACTCCCCGGCCGGCTTTACCCCCGGGAAAAGATCCCGGTACCCATTGGATAGGAGGCTGGGTGGGCCCCAGAGCCGATCTGGACGCAGAGGCTAGAGGAAAAATCCTCTGCCCCCGTCGGGGATCGAACCCCGGTCGTCCAGCCCGTAGCCAGTCACTATACCGACTAAGCTATTGTGATAGGGAATCAAATAAAATAACGAATTACATTAATTAAATTTAAAACTTTTCGTTTCGAACAGAGAAATATTGGCGTGATGGTCGATGAATGAATAAATAAGCAAATACTAGAAATTAATACAAAATTTTTGATAACATAAGATAGTTACTGTTACTCTAAAGTGAAAGAATTTTATAAATACAGAACCACGAAAGAACTGAATTTAAATGTTCAGTATTAAAATATTTAAAAATTACCGTCAATCACAATAAAATTAAAAATTAAAAGATTAAAATATCATATTATGTTCCCTTTACATATGGAACTTACACAACATGTTTCGGCTATATATAGCCATCATCTGGTGTTTTGTATATAAACTTTTCACTGAATTACTTTTAAGGATTTTCCTTATGATGTTTTGTCCTTTATGTTGATTCACCATTCGTTGTAGTACCAGTTATTGTAGTATTCCAGGTCACTAATTTTGTATTTCTTATTGATGTCGAAGTTCAGTATATGGACTGTAAAATAAATATAAGGATTACGATATTACTTCTTTGGTAAGTTCATATAATTTATTTCAACTAATTATTTTGTTTTCTATATTCATTTTTCATTAATATATGAATATTTATTTCACAGTCCATATACTAAACTTCGACATCAATAAGAAATACAAAATTAGTGACCTGGAATACTACAATAACTGGTACTACAACGAATGGTGAATCAACATAAAGGACAAAACATCATAAGGAAAATCCTTAAAAGTAATTCAGTGAAAAGTTTATATACAAAACACCAGATGATGGCTATATATAGCCGAAACATGTTGTGTAATTTCCATATGTAAAGGGAACATAATATGATATTTTAATCTTTTAATTTTTAATTTTATTGTGATTGACGGTAATTTTTAAATATTTTAATACTATTAATTCACAATATGACGCATCTACAATACCTTTTAAATGTTCAGATTAACAAACTCCGTACATGCTTCACACAAAGAAACCATTAATTAAAGACAAGATGAACAGGATTAAATCCGAACATTTAATTTCCTTCAATTTTCTTCCTTTCGTGTGAAAGAAACAATTCAGTCAGGAATTTTTGCTGAATTATCAACTCTGCAGTAAGAACTGTATGTCTTGCACTTCCTATATTGATCACTGTAATAACAAACGCATAAGATAACTAACAAGGTTTTTTCGTAGTTAAGGGATGTGACAATATATAGCGTGGTAGGTTTATGACTGAGAAATCAGAACGAGTGAAGCAAGAAGATGTCCTGACATATCTTAAGTTTCTGTCTACTCGTTTACCTGGACGGACTGAGAATCAGCCGGAAAGACCTGTAAGAAAAACCGGTTGTCACCCGGGATTCAAAATCAGTATCTATACCACGAGTTTTAGAGGTCACACAACTTTGAAAAACATACTAGCCGAGTATCTATGATAATTAGTTCACTTAGTATTTAAATTAATTCGTGCGTTATGTGATTAAAATACTCCAGACTGGCCACCTGTTCTGGTTATCTGCCAAACTCAAAAATTAGAATTTTCTTCAGAAGCTAAAAGCATCTCAGATGTTCAAGAAATGTACTGTCCGAAGTTTCATTACTGCCTTTGTTACAGTCAGCCACTGGACCCTGCCTTGAGCCAGTTAAATGCAGTCCCCATTCTCCAACCCTGTTTCTTTATAATTAATCTCAATATTATTGTTCCATCTACTCCTAAGTCTTCCAAGTTGTTTGTACAACACATATTGGTTTATGACCATTGGCCAAAAAAGATTCTGCAACGACAATTCGTTTAAAAATGTAATAAAAGAAGCCAATGACAGAGACCCTCAAAACATGTCATTTACATTCTCATTGTGAGATCTGCAAAATTTTATACAGAAAAAAAAATTTCTTTGCCACAACTGCATCTCCACCGATTCTAGTCTCCTATTTTACCCGCGCCGGGAGTAATTTAGCCTGAATGAGAACCTGGTCACACACACACACACACACCCCCCCCCCCCCCATCCAGCACAGAAGTCAAGAATGTGTTTTCGTGTTTCACTTCAGTTCAACCATCCCCCGCTCCTCACGGTGTGTTGCAAACACAAAGGGGCAACTCCAGTTTATACCATTACGGATCCTTTAAAATCGTAAAAGGCCTCAGTAATTGTAAAACTGTGTCACGTCTTTGGAGCGTGGGTCTGGTGAAACCTCAGTGGGCGAGGTTGCGCGTTACGCAAAGAATACAAGTTTTATATCATGTTGGCATACATGTCCTCATGACACATGCAAACTGATGCAAGTTACATATATTTGAAATAACTACAAACACAAATCATTTCGCCATTTGCCATGAAGTAATCCCATCAAGTGTCTCAGATACGAAAGTTTCAAAGTGTTTCAAAACGAATCTATGTCTCAAAGCTGTTTAGAATGTGATTCGACTTAAGTCTGAAAATCAGGATAGCTGAAAAGTTGGGCAGTTCTTCATTAATTAACTATTAATTAACTACATTGAGCAGGGTCATATTTGAGAAGCTGACGGGTCTTCAGTCATCAAATTCACGGCCCCTTACGGAACCCTTACGTTCATTACGATTGCAAAGACAGACATGACATCAGCACCAACAAATATACGTTGTTATTATTGCTTTAAGATTATATGAACTGTATCAAAGAATCCTATGATATATTTCATTTTAATATCGTTTTATCTGTTGAATATTTTAGTACCGTTTATATAAGGTTACAGGCATAGAGTTCAATTTTATCTATACAAACAATAGCGCCCCTTGAAGATGGGCCGATTATGGACCGAAAATTGTAGTGGAACACGAATGAAAATAAATAGAATGACTGAAAAAAAGGTTTGTGTATGGATCCAAGTTATTGTTTTATTACCGCGTTCATTAAGACTAAGCCAATGAATTCCATCCCACAAAAAGGCACTGGCTTCTTCATGATCTCCTTTAACAACATCTTCACATTTGCGCGTTGAATCCCAGAATTAATTTCTTCCTTTCAGATTTTTTGCGTATGTCTTTCGCATTCCTGCCAGGAGTTACTGGTTCGAATCCATTTTGTAGATATTGCGATGGAGCAAATAGGCCTGTCTAAGAGACCAAAGAAAATTTCACACCAGCTGACCCCTAAATCCAGCCCAAAACTTCATAAGGCTGTCATATTCCTCTGTACTCCATTTTGTAACAGCCTCAGTCTATAGTGTTATAACAATTACGTTTGTTATCAGGTAAAGCCGGCCGGATCCACGACGACGGAGGAAATTGCGGATGTTGGCAACAGACGCGTGAATCTGGAACTGCCCAACGAGCTTATCGGTTCTTCCTTCTCACTTGTTACCAGAATATCAAAAATCATCAGTGACGTCATCCTAGTAAGTACAAAACATACTGACATAAAAACATACTGCCCAGTGGAACGCTCTAAGTGTTCAGTTAATGGTAAGAGGTGGTTTAAACTGAGATTCACGCCTGTAGGCAAACAAGTGTTACTTCTGATGAAGATGTTTATCTCAAATAGAAGATGAAAGTGCACTGACGGCGAATTTGTTTCTCGACAAATGCAAATTCGTGCCATCACAAAATCTGAAATTATCATTCATACCAATTATAATAAAGTTTGACCAGAACACGCGACACCTGACCAACAAGGAGTAAAATTCCAAGGCTGGTCATACTGTCTTAAGAAACATTGGCCTGAGTCATTCTTCGGATCGGTGGCCTCTCGACTCCAACCACCAATTTCCCTCTGGCTAATTCTAACTGCCCTTACAAAATTTCAGTCATTAATTTTTTATAAAACTAAAGGCACTGTTGAGAGACTCCTTTAGGAGTTATTTAATGGCATTGTCCGTCCCGTTCCAGAACACGGCAGCAAGAACGCAGAGGCTTGTCGAGGCAGTGAAACCGACCTTTGGGAAAGTACTGGGCATTAAGACATCGACGAGGAAGCCACCGACAGGAGCCAAAAGTAGTGCCATCAGCAGCAGCTACAGCAGCAGTAGTAGCAGTAGTAGTAGTACAAGAAACGGTAGAGGCAATGCACATGTGACGTACTTGGCGAATTCACATCCTTCGGTATCACAGAATTTAATCGAATTGGGAAGCTAACACGAGAAAGAACAATCCGTATTGTGTTAGTCTCCATAGTTATGGATTTATATAGTTCCTTACTCTGAATTTTGTGCCGTAACTGTGTTTCAGTTCATACCTAAAACACAACGTTATCATATACACCGTAATGTTCACCCAGTCCAACACAGTAACACAATGGTAAAAATGTAAGAAATTATAAATGAGTCTGGATGTCGCAAGCAGAAGTGTTTTGTAAATTTGAACGCCTTACGAGTGGTGATGAAATTATTTCAGTTTAAGAACTGTAACACAAGCTTAAACTGGTACAGAAATACAAGCACCACATTATCCAAAATTTAATCTTAATCCAAATTTTTTTTAAGTATTAAATGAAAAATTTTACTGGGTATTTTCTAAAATAAACCATATAACTGCCTACTTACATTAAAACTTTCTGTGATGCATTTTTACTACATCATAAATTTAAACCAAACAAATTATAATCAATTTCTTTTAAAAAACAACTGAAAATTTAAAGACATATTCTTGCGGATTGTAACGCCGTGTGGTTTTTGAAGGTACGTATCAACGTTACTAAGGGACGTACTGCCTCAACTCTTAGGACTGAAGCTGAAGGCAGTAATATTACTCTAAAATTTGGTATTGACCTACAAATCTACACGGCGTTAATACTCAGAGATCCAGTAACACCATTTTCCCCACTGTGAGAACTCAAAATTTGATAGTTTCCAACAGACAACAAGAATAAGTTGATAGTTTACAGTTTTGATGCGTCATTTTTGTGTTTATAATTCACTGGAATACGATCTATAGTTCAATTATGGTAAATATGAATACACTTGTAAATACATATGGTGCTCGTAAGAAAAGCATAAGGTACGTATTAAGAATTGTGTTTAAGTTCTTATTACACACCACTTACATAACTGATTACAAGGACCATTCTTTTTTTTAATTTCAAACAAATGTACAGAATCGGGTGCTCAGAAATACTAATGGTTAAAAACAATTGAGCTTACAACTACACTGCAAAATAAAAAAAGGTGTGTCAAAGATCAATCTGTGGGCTGTAACTTTGTATCTATACCGTATTTATAACATAAAGTGAAATATGTGCCATATATACATTTAGTGTTCTGTTCTCACTACATTTCCTTACATATCAGTTCCGTGATTACGTTCATACTCTGCAATTCAAGTTGTGTTTTTTAACTGTGCAAATCAAAATTACAACCATTGTAAACATCTATTACATATGCCATGCAAAATGATCAACCAATCACAGGAAGGAAAGGCTTAATTGCATCACATGAGCGTGATTACAGCGGCCTGACGTCACGGCGCTGAGTCTCAGTCAAGTGTATCACCAAGGCGATCACCAGAAGTGATGTTAGTTTCGCTAAAGTCGCACATATGACAGAAGAGAGATACATTCTGCATGGGTAACTTTTTATGTATTCTTGTCGTGTGGTTATTTTGAGTCACCGGGTGCAGGGGTGTTATTCAGTCATGACTGGAAATGTCAAGGTAAGTTTTGATTCTGAAATACATTATTTCAGTTGAATTTCAGAAACCAAAAGTTTTAAGGTATGAAACTTTTATCTTGCAGATCCACGCCAAACACATTTTAAAAAATAAAATATAAAACACTATATGATAATAATGATCATTTTGACCTGGGTCTGACGCCATGTGGACTCGTAGGCAGGTCCCAACGATTTAGACAAGCACTGGTATTTAAAAAAGAGCCCACACGACGTTACAACTCAGAATAAGAAATTCATCAAATTATATGAATTTTGGAGGCAGCATGGAGACAGATTACAAGATGGCAGAACCCCTAAAATTAAACGTACAAACGCTCTCAGAAAAAAATAAAACAAGAAACGGAGAGTCAAACTTTACAAATCTAGCTTGAAAGAATCCGGTATTTATGAAGAAATACGAAGAAATAGTTTTTGACTACAATAATTATTTTCGTAAAATATCCTTGTATTTGTGGGGTTGGGCCCATCTGAACTTTTTATTCCTTCTAACATTTTACCAATTTTCTGTACGACGTAATACGTCAGGAACAAACATTTATTCAATCTGCAATACAAATACACGCGCGCTGTTTGACTTTCAGTCGTGCAAAGCGAGCTGGGATATTATTTGGATTTTATATACTGAAGAATCTTGAGAGCAAACAAACATTAAGTGAAAGGCAAACGTTAAAAACAAAAATCCATGTCAGGGTGGTCAAACCTTCCAGTGGGCTGTTCGAACCGGAGAACGTATCCTTCCCAACCCCTCCACTTGCAATTATAATAATAAAACATTAAACATCATTTAAAATTAAGTAAGAATTAATTATCCAATGACAGTCTACAGCCATCTTGCGGCAGGAGAATTAATTTTTCATGATCAATATCGATACGGCAATATATTAAATAAAAAAAGAGTTGGGACATGTAGCACGCACACAGACTTCACAGAGATCACCCCGAAGACCTAGGAAATCAGCTTCTATGTCCGATAAAACACATGGAACTCATTGACCCCAAAGACCTTGCAGCATTCAGACGCAGAAGGACGCGCTGTCTGCTAGAAGCGTCCACGGACATCTCTAGCAAAATAACTCGCCATGAAGAGGGAACAAGTGTTATGTGTCTCTATAAGCTGTGTTGAGCCTCGGATTAGCCTGATGACAGGTTAAATTATAGTGTTTGGAGTTAATCGCATATTCCGCTAACATGTTGTCTTCCTGAGTCACTCAATGTGATTGACGGTCAAATTCAGAATATATGAAGGCAAGAGTGGCACTTCGAACGACTTTCAAAGTTGGAGGATTCGGCTGTACTAATTCGAGACCTCACTATTGGTTAACACGCGGTAACACGACGTACACCAGATTCAAAGGTGATTTGCACACCAATCTATTATTAATATCGGCAATAGAAGAATGTTTAAAGTGTCTTGTGCTCCCATTATTAAAGAAAGCGAAAAACCAATGTTTTTATTCTTCAGAAGGCCCCTCCCCCCCCCACACACACACACACACTCGATGTTTCAGGTAAGGCAACTGTAAGAAAATTGGTCCAAATATAACTGAGAGCAAAACCGAACTTGACAAAGCTCCCTGCGTTATCAAACCTGAGCGGCCTCTGAAAGATCTGTACTTTGGGTGCGTCAACTCTCCCGAGTCCGCGCACTGTAGTTCAGGAAGGAGTCGGAAGGAAGCAAAGTGAAAGTGATCAGCAAGAGGGAGAGTAATTGCGCGTACCTGGGGGTTCCCAACTTGCCGGCGCTTACGTCATCCAAGTATCCCAACGTCTCAAGAATGTCCGATTTACATTTGTCATCAGCATCCGGTTCAGAAATAAGCAGGGTCACCGGCTTTAATCTCTGATTGGTTTCGATATTTTCCTAAAACTTGGTCTTTCGCGTTAAAGATAAGACAGACTGAGGGTGCACGCGCAGAGGATGCTGGGGAGAGTATTTGGACCAAAGACAGATGACGCGACAGGAACTTGGATTGCCATATTCCCCACCAAATATAAGGGGGTCTAATCATGTAGCAACCTTGGGGGGAGACGAAAAATACTTACAGAATTTTGAATGGAAAACCTTACAACAGGAAGAACTACGCGTAGAATAGAAGGCAGTATTACAACGAACTGGATTCATGCGGCTAAGGATAGGGTCAATTGGCGGGATTTTGTGAACAGGGTAATGAACCTTTTAGTTCTACAAGAAGAACGGAGTTTATTGACTAGGTGAGAGGCTGTTACAAGCTTCTGAGAAAGGATTATACTCCATGGAGTTAGACAATCGTGTTTGGTTTACGAAACCATCAGTTAACACTTAGTTTCGTCCTCCTTCTTACTAGGATCAGAAGGATTTATGATGGTATTTCGATTGAGCAGCTGCTGGCAGCTTCAGTAGAAACTGGGCTGAGAAATTTGGTTCACAGTTTTCTCTCCGTGCGGTATCGATCACGAACTCCGACATTAAAATTCAGGAAGCAGATCACAGCGAAAATACAATCCTGAATACAAATCGGACGCATAACTTTGAGTAAAGAGAAAGAGCTACAGACTACGTGGATTTGATTTCGTGTCCAATTTTCGTAAAAGAACAGAGGCACAATATTGCCGGGGCCTGTCTCTTCAAGCGGGCAATACTTTTTTTTGTAGTTTTTAGAACATATGTTTTGGATACCCCTGTTTTCGTTTTTATTTTCTCATGGAGGAAAACTCAATTTTCCGAATGTATCCTCTCCGGGGGAAATACCTTTTTGTGTTTCCCCTGTCACTACGCTGCGACGTTGTCCAAAATTTTTGGTGCATTGTAACAGGCATTCCCCTTATTTATGAATATGCATTACGTCGCTTATAAACTTAATATTAAGGCAGGAGGAGAGCAACTGATCGCGATGAAGAAATACACTGCAATTTTTCCTTTAATTTTGTGGCACTCGTTGCCATTTGTAATTCAGGAGTGCACCGCGTATAAGCGGGGAAACTACGCGTACGTACGATCATTCCTAATAAAGGGCGCGTAAGAACGACGCACGTCACGTGGTGAAATTCTTGGATTGGACGTGTTAGACGGTAGAGGAAAGCTGCTTTAGAACTGGCTTTGTCGGTCGCAAGCCTCACACGAATGAATGGGTCAAGAACCCGGATTCTCTTATATTGTGCGTGTATGATCACTTAGGTCTCAGAAAACACCCCAGGCAGAGCAAAGAACAGGTTCATTACACGTTAAGAGTAATTTTAAATCAGTAAACTTATCAGCCCCATTTCTTTATTGGCTGAAATTCCTACAACCTTGTAACCTCTACGAACTCCACTTTCTCAGTTTGTCAAGAATTTTTTTAAATTAAAATTAATTTTAATTTAATAAGTCACAATATGACGCAACTACACTATCTTAAGAATTTTTTTATTAAACATGAATTTTTATGGCCATGCGAGGTTTCAAGTTCCTACGACGGCGAATATGAATATGGCTGTCTTGTGGGAAGTTGCGCGGTACAGTCTAGTAGTAATTTTCTATGGCGCAACATCCCAAGTCAGTATTTTATACCAGTAAAATTCTATCCACGCCTTAACATCCTATATTTCCTAGGTCAATTTTAATATTATCAGCCCATCTATATCCACGACCCCAGATGATCTGTTTCCTTAATCTTTTAGTACAAAAATTCGGCATTCGTCTCCTATTTGCCTTATGTCCCGATCTGTTACCCTTCTTTATTTAAACACATCCCTCCACATCTTAGATTTCTAATCACTGTAATGTAACAGTGGAAACATTTAATGTTAGTTCAAGGATTGGGCGTGAAAGTTTACGGTGGTTTCCTCGAGGTGTCTCTACAGTCGACAGTTGTATAACAATCTTGCTGTCCAATCGGAAGCTTTTTACATCCGAGTTCATAGCAGACGACATATCGTTAATGAAACAAATCAAAGCGGAAGGAAACTTGTCTTCAGAAGTGCTCAATATACAAGGATTAACTAGTTCGTTATCGGTTTGCGTGAACTGAGCGTAAAATTAATGGGATTTTTGGACATGTTTGTTAGGTAAATGGTCTGTTAGTGATTCTGACAAAGTGTGACGTGTTAAAAGTAAAACTGAGGAAGACGGAAAACCAAGTTATATTAGATAAATGAAGTGAAGCTTGTAGCAGGAAGAATCTGCAGCAAAATGAACTGAACATCAGTGGAGTGATAATGAAGCGAGATGCGTGGCGCAGTGACTCACGACAAGCGTGACAAGCAGTTCGCGAGGGGCGAAACATTGACCTAGCCGGCAGATGAATGTGAGTAGGAACAATACGAAGTATTTTATCGCAACAACGGCATCTTAAGCGGTACGCAGTGTTACGTCATAATGGATCCCTTATTTCATAGAGCAAATGCATGTAGGGATAAATGTGGTCCAAAAATAGGGACTGGATTTAAATGGATCTCCATAGGGTGCAAAGACAAGAAATTCTGATTGTTTGGGTCTCAGTCTCTCCATAGCGCACGCATCTTCGACCCTCAATCGGAGATCAGCTCTGCGGTTCTGAGCCACATTGCCTTTTATGACTTTCGCTCTGAAATTCTACTTTCATAAAAGCTTAAACCGCATGTCAACCTACTTTGAGTCCAAGCTTGGCGGTAAACATTCCTGTTTTCGTATTCGGCAGAACGTGTGTTTGATTCTCGATCAATACCCCGGTTATCCTGACGTTTTCCCTTGAAGCAAATTACGCAATGGAGCATGAAAATAGGCCACGGTCGATTTCTCCCACATCCTTCCCACTTCACTATTTGTAACTAGGCGAAATTTCATGCCCTCAAGGCGGCGAGTTTCAAGATTACTTTTCTGGGATGAGGCGCCACGCAGTCTCATAAAAATTTACCGACGTTTCAGAAGTGCATACTACGTCCAACATCAGAGTTCTGACGTTATGATTAGTCGCTATAAGATGAGCAGCTACGAAAAAGTCATCAAATAAACCAATAAACAAAATAAAGCCCCCCCCCCCCCCCCGTTTTGAGTCAGAGGACCTAGATTCTTTGAACGAGAGTTTTCTGTCTAAGGCGTGACGCTTATGTAACCGACCAGTGAAAGTGTTTCCAGTTACCAGGAATTTGTAACTCCAACAAGAAGAAGCAAACAGTTCGGCCGGACATTCTTTGGCTCCAAACAAGTGAACCTAAAGACCCATTACGGTTACCCCTGACCCACTTTTACCCAATCACGTCACTTCATTAGAAAGGCCTCTCGTACCACCACTGTTTTTGTCGATATCATGTGATAGTAAAGTTAATTGGTACTTTGCTTGCATTAACTTAGTTTCAAATTCCTCCGCTGAGGTGTGTTCATGCGCTAATAGTCATCGACACTTAGAAAGGGTAGAATTGCATTTCCAAAAACATTAAAAACGCTTTTTGAGTAATTCATTGCGCCAAATGACCTTGCCATTCTGGACCGAGTGGCATTGTGGCAGACGACAATAGGAAGTACCAACCGTAGTGCAATTAGAAGAGGATTGGGTGTGGAGGAAACTGCATAATGATGAGCTTAAAAATCTGTACTCCTCGCCCAGTATTGTCAGGTCGAGAAGAATGAGATGGGCGGGACATGTGGCACGCATGGATAGGACAAGAGTTGTGCACCGGTGATTGGTCGGGAAACCTGAAGGGAAGAGACTGCTGGGGAGACCTAGACGTAGATGGGAGGATAATATCAGGCAAGATCTGTACGAGATAGGAGTTGAAGACGATTTGATATTGCTGGCCCAGGACAGGGGCCGGTGGAGGGCTTTGGTTAGTTCGGTGATGAACCTTCGGGTTCCCCAAGCCATCAAGTTAGTTAGTCAGTTCAGTTTGTACGTGGTTATGCAATATTTTCGTTGCCTTTAGAGTTAGAAATCCTCAGTCACTAGATAGAACGCCTGATTCTGCATGATAATGTAAGTGGAGTTTCAATACCCGATATTTGCTATGCTTTAATGACATCTTTTGTCCTCAACGATGCAGGGAAATGTCAACATTCACTAACATAAAGACGACACTAAACATAAAACTGCGGTTCTAAACCAATGGTGCGCAAACTGCACGACCTTGTGAAAGGAACCACATTTGTAAGCCTTTATCACGAAAAGAAAAAAATGATACGAGGTTTCTCCAATAGCCTGACGCTTTACCATTTAGTAGACTTATTGAAACGCAACCAACTTAACACCCAGAGAGTGTTTTCTGTGTCTGAGTAAAAATCATTGTTTTCAAATTGAAAACATATGAAGCCTCTGTTGAAGTGACGGCTGATAAGAAACATTCGTTTATCCCTTTAAGACTCATCTAATCAGAGACAAGAATATTTTATTCAGACATGGCTTTGAGAACAATAGATTTTACAACGATATTATTAAAAAACTTCTCCTGTTCTCCGTAACACATCGTAACATTCTTTTTTCTTGTTCCTCTCATTATCTTCTTCTTATACTGTTTCGTCTGCTCCTTTCTCTCATTCTCAATTTCTGTTTCCCCTTATTTCTCCTTTTCTCTTCTTCCTATAAATTCTAAATTTTTTCTTATTCTTCCTTCTCTGTCTCTTTCCTCTTTCCTCTCGCTCGCTGTTTTCTTCCCATATCTGCGGTAAACCCAACACTAACACTTACCACGTGACTAGACGTTAAGACACGCATACAGGCTGCAGTGTCAAGACGAACGCAGCACGTATCTGCTTGCATTTTATCCCCACTTTCTAGAAATTACCCCAGACTGTGAGTATATGCGCTTTGTTCCTTCCTTGTTCAAACACTTAGTAACAAAACGCCTCTGCCACCATATTTCTTCATTGCGAGTGTCAACAGTCGCCTATTAGAGATAGTGGCAGATTGTTTGCTTGGCCTGGTTGCGTGTAATACCACTTGGGATGTTGACGCAAGTCGCTTGAAGATGGCACCAATGAAAGCTGCAAGGAACTGACACCTCCTTCAGTTTCTCCGGCTCACATCACATTCTCACGTACAGACTGTTTATTACCTGGTAATTGATGACGTATTTTTTATATCATCTAAAGGTTGAACGCATGTGACATTTTGCAAAATGACAGCTTTCATAAGACGCATGTTCCTACCTTTTCTTGTCTACGTCCATGAGATGGAAATTAATCTGGGCGGTGCCCAGATAAGTTACCTTTTACCCGGACCTGTGACAACCATAGTGCAAGTATTACCTCTGTTACGTGCTTTTAAATGTCTCTGTACAACATAATGCATTCGGGCAATTCTTTCAAGTAAGAGTTCTTACACTTTCATTGGATCCCAGTTTCCTTAACTTCCTTCAAATCCCTTCATTCTATAATTTACTACTTTCAAATCATCGCTATCCAGTAAATTGGTGGTTTAGCTGTTCATATTCCCCAATCCCGTTTATACACCAAACTAGTAGGAAAATATGGCACGACCGTTTCCTTCCACACCACTTCCAGTCATTCGCAAATTGCCCAAACATTCGACGTAATATATTTCTAGCTCTTGCCAAAATAGTTACGAGTATTTAAACCATACTGAAACGAAGTTTATGATGATGAATATTTATCCAATAACAGCGTATTCACTGTCTACTCGGCAACCTTATAATTCGAGTAGATTTCCGTCTGATGGTGATTCCTAAGTTCTAAGCCGGATGACCTGTTTAAACAACTTAAATTTATGAACGACAGTCGATAATCTGTCACACTTAGAGTCTTAAGTAACTCACTGTCCTTAAGACGAAAGATGAAAACCTTCAGTTTTTTACGTACTCAGCGTTGCGGCACAGTGCAACTAACATCCAGCAGAGGCCGAGGTTCACTGCAATAGATACACGGACCAGTGAAGGTACATGTGCGTGCGTGCGGTGTCAAAGGAGTGGAAGATATCACCATTCAGACTGAGAGGCAAGTAACTTCCATTTTAGATAATCGAATCTGAACCGAGCAGAGAGAAGAGTTTTGGTGTACCTACGACACGTGGAAATAATATTTTATTTACACTTTACGTTACATATTGCATCGATTACAAAGGTTATTTAGCCTTTAATAAGAATAGCGAAGGTTGCTGAAGCGAAAAGAGAGACCACAGTCAAATTATTATTCCGGCATTCCACTGCACAGACTGCGGAAAACCACGGTCAGTAATACCAGTAAAATTGGTGGCATATATTAAATAAAGCGTTACCTTTGTAAGAACCGGCTTAATAATTTCGGTGTATCCGGCAAGTCAGGAGAATGGGAGTGAAGAAACATTCGTTAATTAGCGAGCATTACGTTCACATCTCTTGGGCCTACTTGTTTTGCATTGACAAACAACACAAGGCTTCATAAACTACAGTCAGACTTCTGCAGTGCCTCCGAATATTTAAACCTCACAAGAACAAGGAAGCCTCAGCTGGGAAGGGTAATTGCTTGGCAGTGGTCTGCATTTAGTTCTGTCCTGCACTAACATTAGTGTTGTGATCGGTCACAGTGAGGGACGTTGATACACGAATTGAGGGTGAAAGCAAGAAGTAAAAGTGAAGTTTTTTCCTTTGTAATTAACTAAGCACTGGGCCTAGCAGACGTAGGGCGAAATGGAGGTATAGATGCACACACTCTTAGTCACGTCTGAGAAAAAGTGATGAGGATAACGAAATTCGGGACTAAAGAAGAAAAGTAGGAGGACAAGGAACTTTAAAAAGTGCACTCTTCAATATAATAAGATTAGGCTCACAAAATAAAGTATGACTAAATTCGTAGGACACAAAACACGCATGAGGAGTTAATAAATGCATACAAAATTCTATTCGGAAAACAGGAAGTAGAAACAGAACTTGGTAGACATAGGTGTTGATGGGAAGATAATATTACAACGTATCTTAAAGAATTATGGTATAAGGTTGTGGACTGAATTTATGTGGTTCATGGCAGGGTGCGGTAACAGGCTGTCGTGAACGCGGTCATAAAACTTCGCGTCTCATAAAGGCGCGTAATTTCTAGGCCAGCAGAGCTACTATCATTTTCTCAAGCATTGCGAAGCTGCTGATTAATCTTTTTAGCCATAAACAAAGCGAGGTACATTTGCAACACATCAGCTGTAGCTCCAGAACATTTTTTAGGTGGACCTGAGGATCAGATGAAGCCAGATCGGAACTTTACTCTCAACTCAGTTGCTGCCGTGGCGACGCTATTCTGTTTAATGACGTCTCCAGTAGAAGTCACTGCTATCTCATCAGACAACTCACAGACGGTTTGTATATGAAGCCACTGTGTTTATTCCTCTGCTACCCCAATTCAGGGTTTCATTACTGTTTTTATTGTATTTCAGACACTGAAAATGCATGACCAGAAGCCGACGTTCAGATTTCGACGGCAGACAAGTCACAAAAATCGCGGATTTGTTTCGCTACTTTCAGATTATATCTCGGAGGTAAATATTGACACCCCTGTCCAAAAAAGACACTTATACACAATAATATTCATTACTTTGAAGTAATTTAATTACTTTATATACATATTTTGCTACCTTTTTCCTTATTTTATATGAGCCTCATTGACGCTGTAAATATTTCGTATATTTAATGTTACAAAACTCTCTTTAAACTGAGGATAATTGCACACATGCTGTTTCTTTCGTAAGTACTAAACCTCCTTCCATATACACAGCGATACTAATTTCTTAAGAAAACGTTTTAATTTCAAGCCCATGATTATGAATTTGTTTGTGTTTCAGACACGGAACGAAACGACGAGAGCTTTCAACGAAATCTCAGACCTCGTCTCAAAACAGATATTACCAGTGCAGCAGGTATAGTAAAACGAGAGGCACAAGGTCCAGGTACCTGTCCTAAAATTTGTCCTGTGCCTATTTTCAAATGATATTTCTAGTAATCCCGATATTTTAAATTATTGTATAGTGAGGAATTTTAAAATTTCGAACAGGATCTTAAAATGAGAACCAGCAGATCCAAAGCCGATCGACTAATGTAACAATTTTTTCATAAAGTGTGCCTCAAAATATATCATTTTTAATAAACTTTTGGTTTCAGATGCATGCCAAAAAATTACTTCTGTACTCAAATATCCCCAGACTAAACCTGTGTGTTTCACAGGGCATTCAACTGAACTACACCGTACCGGAATCCAGCAGAGAGCTTCTTGAAAATGCCACGACCACGAAAGTGCCGTTCGTCCTGACACAGCAAGAGTTCCTACGAATCTTGAGACGCAACCTGCGAGGGTTGGCGCGGCTCTTCAACATGGAGTCGCGCAGGGCCATAGAGGTGAGGCTGATTCTTATGTAAATTCGAATTTGCTTCGTTTGCAAGTCTTACAACGTCGATACAGACAGGAAGGTGATATTTTAAGTTTCTCGGAGCGATGATAATAAAGATTACTGTTTTCTGTGATGCTGTGCCGTGTACTCTGATATAATTTTACCGACAATTCAAAGGTGCTTAGTGCCTCCATCATCAGGAAGGATCATCTGCCAATAATACGGTTGAAAGTGTACCGCAGACACGTATATGCATTTCTTACTGTACCTCAATATGATTCCAGGACTCCAACAACAACGTCCGTGTTCTACGGAAAGAGATAGTGGATGCGGTAAGGCCGTACGTGGTAACCAACTCTACAACATAAACAGCCTGGGACATGAGCTTCTCTGCACGACTGCACCGTTGAAGCAGTTGCCTACGTCGCAGGGAACGCGTAAACGATAAATAAAAATGGTGAACCTAAGAGGAACACATGTTACGTTTAACACAACTGTATTTAGGGTAGTTCTTAACTCTAGTAATCTAGTGAAGTGTTGGTACATGAAGTACGAACTTGTCTTTGACTCGCAATGACGGAAGTTCAACCGGCATTACAGAGAAGAACTACGATACCACTCTAGGAGATCATATTTGAAACTACAAAGCAGAGGCTGACATAAAACTACGACGGATATGTTACTATACCTGTTCATTATATCACGATTACAACAAAGTTCTGACTATTCTAAAAAGCTCAAGTTATTACACGTCAAATTGTCAGTCAACACTAATGTATTAATTATAATATTAACGGAACATCCATTAAATTCACAAATTTGAATTAATTTATTGTCCACTGCATATAATATTTTATCTATCCTGAAAAAAAACAAATGATTGTGTGATATTCATAATAATAGTGCCACCCAGCAGATGTAATAACAGGAATAATTACAGATTAGACCATTCTTACACGCACAATACGCTTGGGCTGTACCACCGAGGTTCGCTTTCTGGCATGGTCAATTTTATCTTCGACTACCATGCCCAGACCGGTTCTCTGACTCATACGCCTATCTAACGAGTAAGAAAGCAATTTTTCTAGTGAAATAGTGACCCAAGTTTTGGGAAATCTGTCCTGAGATTCCGATGTAAGTGTTTTTAACTTGTGTCAAATATGAGGTTCGCCCGGTGGTAGAGTTTTCTATTTTAACCTTATGGGTTGCGACGTGGTCTTGCAGCATTTCGGAGGAACACATCGCCTTCATCTTTAAGGTTTAAGTAACTTCTACCCTGAAGTTCCAGTAGTCACGACCCTTAATACTATGTGAGAAAGTTTTTAGTCAGGATTACCCCAAAATCAGGCGTATAACCAGGAATTAACATCTGGATTCAGTGCTGTGAAGGCTTGTAATGGAACTAATTTGGTCTCACAAAGTTACTATCTGTTTCAGGTATAGAGCAGGAAAATAACACGCGACTCCAGACATTATGCGACCCACACAGCATTCAGCTTAAAGAACGCAATAAGGCGTAAGAAGGTTCGAGCTTGGCTAAAGTGAAAGTGTACGCAAGCGAGCAGAGTTTGTGTATACAGAAGTGAAATTTAAATTGTAACTTATTCCCGTTCTGGGTAAACGCACTGAGCTAGGTGGGAGAACCTGAAATTAGTTTTCTATCTTCACAACAAAACAAAAGCTAAATCAATATTCTAGTTGAAAAAGTAGTAATATTTCTTATATATTAGGTAAGTACTAAGTTCAAGTCTCGGACAAGAAACCAGCTAATCTTAGATTTATCACGGTTTTACACAGTCATTCCAGCGAATTTCGGGAGGATATTCTAAAATAGGCGACGACAACTTCCCACTAAAATTTTTCCAGTTCACCATTCATAATATTAAAATTCATTATATGCTGCATGAATTTGAAAATTATGTAGCGTCGTTAAATAACCTATTCATAGATAATGAAAGACACCATAAATAATGATAATAACTTGTAGATATCTTTATTTTTCTTCTGTATATCTTAAAGATATTCAAAATGATTCTTTCTTATGACGAGTTTTAAATTTCGTCTAAATCTATTGCACGAAAACCTTTCTACACTCCATTTCCCTTTCTTCCTGACTAACTGTTGCTAGGAGACCACAAATGATTCAGGGATAAAGCGACCTATATCCACTTCTGTTCTGTTGCTAAGGCAACCATAGATGTTTCATACAGAAAATGGCCTATCTGGTACCAACGAGGTGTTGCGCGGTAAATAAAAAACATATGCGCTTCTATATCCTTTGGCTTATAGAACCTGAATTTGATGACAAAATCAGTTCAATATTGTTTTGAAATCTCACTGGCTTTTTTTTTCTTCAAAAATACACATAGAAACTTAATTTAACACACACAAATAGAGCAGAAATTAATTTTCTTTCTCGCAGGCGATGTGCACATGATTTACTGTCACAAATACATTATTACAGCAACAAAACAGTTTAATATTCAGTTTAACCAGAGATTAAAATCGAAAATCATATTGCGTTCATTTTATCAAATATCATATAAAGTGACTGTACTTTGATGGAGAAAGGAGTTGCTGATTGGTGGGCGTCATGACTACGTCACGCGTGTCAAACAATACAGTGGGAGGTTCAAATGATACTTCCTCGAAGGAATCGGGCGATATATTCAACTCAAGTGGGTTCAGTTTAAATACGATCGAAGAGAAGAAAAGAGCTTTCTTCTTGTTGGAGATATATCCGAGATACATCTTCATTGCAACAACAGGTAGGCCTCGCATGGGGAGACTTTAGATCCAAGTGTGACAACGTCTCAAATCTTAATAAGTAATTATTATAAATTACGCAATTTACAGCATATTACAATCTAACTATAACAGAAAAATTTCGAACTTATGCAAAATATATTTATATCGATTCCATGACTGTAATAATAAAAGATCAATCTAATTAATTTAACACAATTTATTTTAAATACAACTCGGGTGACACAACCTTTCGCTAGATGTCTTTAAAATCACTTAATAAAGCTTCACTGTAATACATTGTTTACATTTAGCCCGATTTATGAATTTACGCAAAGGAGCAATCAATTGTATACGTCATTGCATTTGCGCATACGTAATTATTACTATCCAACTCGTGTTCAAAAAACGTAGATATTGACTAAATTACCTTTTAACGTTTTATACTCTGAAAATGATTAATAAAAACAATTATATCCTACGATGCAAAACCGGACCTGTGCATTTTAGGTTAAGTTTGATTCCACTAATAACATGAAATTCCCAATAAACATTATATACAGTTGCGATATTTGACGTTATGTTACGTATAAGAACGCCAGCAATAATTGTCCTTAACTACACATTTATCTTAGCATCTCCTGCAAGAGGTCTACAGAGATTAATTCTGTACTTACATTAAAGATGTTAGGTGACAAACTGTCATTGAAATCATCTGCCTTTGAAGACGTCCTGTCGAAGTAGACATCCTGCAAAGAAGGAAAATATTTTCAACAAACAGTGGATTTGACACTTACTACTAGTTTCATAATTTAGCTCTTAGGCGTTCTTGGATTCTTGTCTTGTGAATAACGAATTGGAAAGCATGTGAAAGGAAACTGTCGTGGCCTAATTTAAGTTTCTGTCCTTGCATTTACCTAAAGTAACTGAGAAAAATCCCAGAACATCTTAGTCAGGATAACTGAAATCCATAACCTAGCAGAGATTTGAATCTGAGACCACCAGAATACTAGTCAGGAGTGCTAACAACTCGATAGCCACATCTAGGCCCATATATGTAGGTTAAAAATATAAGTCTCTCACAATGCGTGGTCTTAAGTACAAAAACTATTACTGTGTCAGAATTGGCAGTCGCAGGCTTTCTGAGCGTCAAGCAACTGAAAAGTCGGGCACTAATTTCGTTTCTGTTACTGGTAAAATATTACATATAAGTAATAAGTTCTTGTTAGACGTGATAAATGCACTTACTGTATAAAATATTTTTGCCATCGCTTGTTATTCTGATACGTTGAATGACACGTACTTTTCACTAAAATACGCCATGACATTCCTATTCAAAATCCTTCATAATTGTTAATGGTCGTATTAGTACATGTCGACCTCCTCAGTTAAATCGCAGTCGAAATCTCATATTCAATTCAAGGGCTTAACGTCTTTGCCTCACGTCTCCTGTATTTTAATGCGGTTCTACTAGAAACGTTGACAGTAAGTCACGAGATGAAATGGCAAGAACCGCGTCTTGAGATTGACTCAGCAAAGTAATTTAAGATCACATAAAACAAAGCGAACACAAGTTTCGCCATAATTAATTACTTTTAAGGATTATGCAATCCACAAAATGTTTGTAACTGTCCGTGTTTCAAAATGTCGTTTCTGTCTCTTACGTAACAACTTTCTTACTTGATATGGTCGCGAAAAACAAGTTACCCGTACCAGCCCTAAGAACCGGTCCTCCAGAAAACAGGTATAATCCATAGGCCTAAGAGAACGTCTGCTTTGTTGGTCCTGTAACTTCTAGTTTTAACCTTTCTTCAAGTTTCACTCGTACGTTGAACAGATTATAGCTAAAATCCCTCACGCACCTTCACATGCCTTAACTACCTTTCGAAGTCGGCTCTTCGAAAAGTCATTCACCTCGTTTGAACCCCCGTCTAAAACACTTGAAATTTGTAACATCCGAATATTCCTTGTCTGGGGGATCTTCCAAGGAGAGCTAATAAAAACGGGCGAACCCCCATCGGAATCAAATTCAGATTCATTCCAAATTCGAGTTAAGACGCCGGATGACAGAGCCGACAACATGACGCCTGATTGCGGCTGTGAGACAAACCCGCCAAGCCAGCGTGTCGAAAAAGTTGCCTGAAGCACAAGGCTGAGTGTAATACACCTAGTACCTTGTTTTAATTCGCGCCCTCACCCACGGCACTATTTTTTTTTTTTGAACTCCAACTAACGTTGGAGAGAAAAGGGCAGTTGTTAAATGACCTACAGCTGAACTATCAACAAATTTCATAAAATTATATCGAATAGGCAAAGCAGTTTTTATGATCGTGGTTACAGATATGGAGAAACTTTTTGCGGTGCTGTCCATGTACACGGTACTTGGAGCCGTGATGTGTGCTCCGCTACCTGGGATCGAACCAAGTCCGTCAGTGGGAGAGGTGAGTGAACGGATATTTGTACATTTTATGCTGCTGTACAGTTACATAACGCGTTCAAGAATATCAAGGAAACGGTAATATAGCTCCGCCTAATCACCGAGACACGACGCACTTACACGAAGCATCGAGATACGGCGCATTAACTCAAAAATTGGTATTGAAGTTCAACGTTCCTATACATAACATTAATTAGAAATGTCGACTGGCAAAGTCTTTTAAAAAATCGCTGTTTATTTCGATAATCATAAGAAATACATAATATACATTCTATGAGGCAAATACAGAAGAAGGTTGTAAGTAAAGTTACTATTGGGCCTTAAATGCTTAACCGCTGGCATCATATTTCTCGAAAAATCCCACGAAACCCACTGGATAAGAGGTAGAGTGGACCCTAAAACCGTTCTTAATAATTTTAGCATTTGTTACTGTTACTACAATAAATCAATTTACGAGCGCTAAGATCAACTTAACTTAATTCAATAGCAGCACAAAAAAGACTACAGTGAGTCAGATGGCAAACGTTTAGAAGAAAACGTGGAAGTGTTATATTAGAAGTAAATGGAGATTCCTAGCTTATTCGTGGATGTTATCGATATATATTATCAGCGGCGTATAGCAGGACCACGCGGAAATGATTCTAAAAGATGAGTAGCTCAGGATTTGGAAGGAAACAATCATGAACTGTTTACAACAAATAACCCGACATTCGTCAAGACAGACTCGGAAAAACTACGAAAGGTTTTAATGAAAGATGATAACCTGTTGGAAACCTAGCCTGGCACTTTCATTTTAGTGATACCTATATCCAAACTTGCCCTCGCTTAAATGACGATTTCTCAACTTCATGGGTTTCAGAATCAAGATTGTGTAATAAATGTAAGTAATGACTCGAAAAAACATATTCTAGCATTTGCCTGGAGTGGCTAAGGAAACTAACAAACGTCTCAATCTATGTAGCCCTTTGCTGGACTGTGATTCTACCCTGGGATCTCCCAAATGCTGAAGAGATAATTAGTCGTTTCTCCAAAAGATGTCCGGAGAAATCACTGTACTTATTTAAAATTATAAAAAAAAATTCCATTTACGGCCATCTCTGTATAACCATCATCCTGTGATCTCTAGTTACAGTCGATTTTGCCTGTTCTTGACCGTATTTTGCATCGGTCAGCTCGGCAACTCAACCCTAACAGACAGCAAGTGATCGACAACGTCTTCCAGGTAAGTTTCTGGTCTTTTAGACATGATGTAAAACCCTGCATTTTAGTGTTATAAATTCTCAGCTAAAGACATTCAAGGAAATGCACGGGTTTTTTTAAAATAGAAATTCGAGCGAAAGGATCAGTGCTCAGTATTAGCAACAGGTAAGATAATAATTTTAAATTTAATTTTGAGAAGCAGTATGTGAATGTATTAAACTTGCTCACGACAGTGTTCTGTGGATAAATTATTTCGTGAATATATAGTGATGTACATTCGAGTTTATAAAGGAACTGAATTTCTTGAAGGACTCTGCTCCATAGATCTGTCAGTAGGGAAGACTTGAGACGGAGCCATTTTAATTTATTTCAAATGACGCCTCTGGGTTAATGTAACTACGCACAGTGTCACCTCTCTAGCCTGATTGGTATCAAACATCTCCTCAGTTTGCCACTTCACTCCACATATAAATAATAAAGTAATCTGGAACTGTAAACATGGCCGAACCGGGTCAATAACCTCGGACAAGATCCCAAGCTCTTCAGGAAGTGCCCACCAGACCAAGAGACAAAAATACACACGAGTGACTCTCGTTCGATGTGTGTCAAGGTGAGAGGCGTGTTTATAAATAGGCCTATGTTTTGTTGACCTAGATTTTAAAAGTACAGATAAAGAGTTGTTAAACTTTTAGGACCTGATACCGAGTTTAATATTCCTTGTCGACTCACGGACCACCGGTTTATAAATTAGATACATTAAAACTTAGCGGAAATACATTAAATATTATTATTAATTCAGACGGATTATTATATTACTCAACGATATTTAAAAAAATTGTGGTTTGTTATTCTCATTTTTGACTTTAGTACGGGTAATTATATTTAAGCGAAAAATATTTTCTTTATGGAGAATGATACAATCGTGTGGGTAGATCGTGGGTTTACTCAGGCTATCCCAACCAACTGCTGAACTAAGTCGTACAGATCTGTGAACCTTAACAATATTTTCTCTCGCTTATGTTTAAGTTTTACTGTGTTATAATTACATAAGGTCTGTTGACAGTTAATTATGGACCCGAGCAGAACCTCAAGAGAAAAGAGATCACCGGGACCTGCAATATGGAAACTGCTTGGCCTCAGACGTCCTCGGCCTGTCGACAGAACCGTGGAAGCTTTGATTTTGAGTGTCCTAAAATTTATTATATCGCCATACGCCTCAATATGGCAGACACTCTTCCAAATCGCCAACGAAGTGCTGAATTCCGTAGGAGGTTATCCAAACACTTATCGCCCAATTACAAATCCATTCATACTCAACCAACAACCAACTGCAAGTTTCCTCGGTAGCTACCAGACTTACCCCGCGAATAACTACCTCGATGCAATAAGTTTTGGACTGAAATTGCATCAGAACGTATTGTAATTGTAGTCGCAGCGTGTTTTAAGTTTGCGAAGCTAACACTTTAGGGCGATATTCAGTTCAGCGGATATTTAATCAGTGGACAACAAAGGAAATGCATATACTCGTAGGTATGACTGGACGCAGATACTGTATGAGAAAAAGTGACGTATCAAAGAATGGATTATTCTCAGTGGTGCAATGAAACGGGTATAATTAGTTCGAACGATATTAAATTTGACACATATAAATTCAGACGTTTCACCAATGGATACTACTAAGAAAGTTACAATTTTTGGACTATTTTGTTCATGAGCTCAGCGATGGAGGATATTTTGTCTCTGGCATTCAATAACTTGAGGATCTCAGAGTTCACACTGAGGTACGTTAACATTAACATGATACAAGATACAATACCTCAAAGATTAAGGTTTATGAAGTCTACCTTCATGGAGTGGTGAACTTTCTAAGTCCTAAGCATGCTTTTAGTACTACTTCTTTTGTTTCATATGTACCACTTCTTCGGCTGTGCGGGAAGGTTATGCACACACGCCAGTCCTCCTCTGTCTTTCAGCACAAACAGCACCTCTTCCTATTTCTGTCATGTAAATATTATCCGTCAAACAACTGCCACGTCTCTGTCACGAACAATTTGCTCGGTCCAGTAAAGTTTCATGCACGATTCCAAAAAAAGATTAATGTGCTCACATCGACAACAGGAACTGAAATTGTTGCGCTTACATTATCGTGTATTGTGTACAAAATACGCATGCATTCATCGACTTAATTTTTATTACGACTTGATACAGCCTCATTTCGCAAAACATTGATCAGGAAATGGAAATTCCGTTGTTGTCGTTTCAGAGTTCCACGCACTTTATTCTTATTCTATCCTTACCGGAAGGACGAGCCGGCAAACTCCGGGAACCTAACCTAACAAAATGATACCTATTCTCCCCCCAAATTCCTCTTAATTCTCCCCAAGTATTCTCTTTGTTCTGTTGCCCTTCCTTACTCGCTCACTCACAGGCAGACAACAACCCAGATCATCGTCACCTTCTCAACCTTGAGAACCTCAGATAGAATAAAAACAGGAAATGTCTACGCAATTAACGCCTATACGGAACCTTCAGATCACATACCAGATACGCACAATGCCAATTTTGTACTGCCACCTGTTCGCTTGGTCTTTTGTTACAGATTCCAATTGCAACACTCACGGCAGTCAGTAGCCTGTTGCAGAGCACAAGGCCAATCTTCCCGAGTGCCACAAACAACCAAGGGCAGACGGCTGCCCCTGCCACTGCCCCTGCCTCAGTGTTTGCCGGACACGGGGCATTTCACAGACGACAAACCCTTGCCGCAAGAGTGGCACAAGTTAATCCAGCAGCCGACGGATCAAGTTTCAAGATCTGAAACCTTGTAGATGTTTCAAAATGTAAATGACGTTCGAGTCTGTGAAATGTTTGTTCTGGTATTTAGCTAATTAGCAAATCCCTGCGAA
Organism: Zootermopsis nevadensis; assembly: GCF_977971745.1. Classification (NCBI taxonomy): domain Eukaryota; kingdom Metazoa; phylum Arthropoda; class Insecta; order Blattodea; family Termopsidae; genus Zootermopsis; species Zootermopsis nevadensis. The sequence goes on from NW_028259156.1 coordinate 17,882,444, forward strand.
CACAGAAAGAGTTTTATATTCTACTTCAATTGCCAATTATGGTAACGTGTTACAAGTTTTAGCCTTAGGACTGTCAAATATTGCAATGAATCATTTTATTCGCTGTTCGTGCTAATTTTCTCGACCTTCGGAACAACCAATAATTCTAGTTCTGTACTGAATTTCCATACTGATACCAAAAAATTCGGAATTGTGCGTCAACTTTAGCTTCTAATGTGGATTTAAAATTAAAACCTGATATAACTGACAGAATTCTCGTAAAGTGTTGAGAGGAAGGGAGTCGAATTGTTAAAAAAAAAATGTAGTGATATGAAAAACTGACAGCAAGGAAATTGTGGAACAGTCCAAGTGTACTTAAGACCTCTTTTATTACAACTTCAATTGTAAAGGAAAGCAATTGCTCGTGATGCGACGCAGTGTGACTAAACACAACGTCAGATTCAGATACGGGTTTTGGTGATAAAGTCTGTTAAACCCTGGGGAATAATAATAAACTTTTATTAACTGAATTTGTTTGCGATTTATTACATAAACCTTTCGGTTTCTTTGCACGGCAGCATATATTCGTGAAACATAAGAAAAGATACATTCTCCAAAAAAAATTATAAAACATATGTAGGGGTTGGCGCATATGTCCAATGTAATTTAATGTCCAAAGTCCAGCAAACTAAAACACCAAAAGAATGAAAAATTATAAAAACTGGAAAAAAAAACAGGAGTTAACAGGAATCCAAATACGAGATATATCAAGACTAGACTGGCTGATGGGATTGGCTAGTAAAGCCATATATGCAGAAACCTTGTATTTTGTGTAGATGATATTGGGTTCAGTTAGTATGACCCTGGCTCCACTCCAACAGACATGATGATTTTCCTCGTGCGCATGTTGGGCCAATCTGGATTTTTCCAGCAGGCCCTGTCTAAGGTTATACTTAAGTTCCTTGATGCGCGCCTCCAGATGTCTGCTTGTTTCGCCAATGTACCATTTACCACATTCACAAGGGATCCCGTACACACACTGCCTTATCTGTTTCTCGTCTCTGCCAGGTCTCGTTGACATCAACATACCACGAAGTGTGCGAGGAGTTTTGAAACTGGTACTGATATTGCAGTGGTTCACAATTCTCCGAAATCTTTCAGATATTCCTCTGCCGTAGGGCATAACCACTGTACCTTGAGATGTTCTGTCAGAAGATGGCCGGATGTTTCTCTCGGGCTTGATAATAGACTCGGTGAAATGTTGCGGTTATCCATTGCTCGCCAGATCCTGTTTTATATTCTTGATTTCTCTATCGAAGTTGTTTGTTCTTGACACATAACTTTATTTAGTATTTTACGGTGGATAATATCCAAAAAAACAGTTTACTTCAACAGAGCACGACCGTCACAAACTTCTAGAATTGACCTATCGTCTAAACTGATAAAAGCCACCAAAAGTCTAAAATCAGACCAGGTGCTTTCTCATGCACTCAGATAAATGGAACACAGCAGATCCACTTTTGTGACAAGTCTGACATTCGACAAACCGCGCTTCCGTTATATTCTGGACTGTATCTTTCTGTTTCAAAAATTTAAACAAAATAAACACGGTCATGTGTGGTGCAACGTGCCAATGCTATGATTTAAAAGACTTCCATAATATAAAACTGCGTTGGACAGGTTTAAACTTTTCAGAAGATTTCAAACACGTTCATCTGTATGAGATGCAAATAAGAAAAATAAATCAAACAAACCTTCGGCTATATTGCATATGTTGACCTTCAATCCACAGGAAACTCCCAGTCATTAGCTGATTACTGTCACTAACCAATACGCCAAGCCACTGAATTACTGACAATATAATACAAGAAATTTCAAAATCGCAACTAGAGGCACTAATATGCACTTCCTTAAGAACTGTGTTCATCTGCCTTATTTCCCCAAATACAATGTACATATTTGCTCCTATCAAAAGGAACGAAGAATATAAATAGTTCTCCAAACAAACTTTTTCTGGTTTCCCACAATCTCCTTCAAATCGGTATGATACTTTCAATCTACCCATGATCGTCTCCTTCCACATCCTGATCATACACTATCACTTTATGAAATCCTCAGTCGTTTAAAAGCTTATAATTACCTAGCATGTCATACTCTAATTAAGAAAGCCGAATATTCAATGCCTTACACAAAACGCCTATCACTGTACGCTATTCCGCACCATTTTAATATAATATAGACTTTTACAGCAAATGCCTAAAAAATTCGCTTTAATATTACAATCCAATTTGCATCCAGTTTTGCCAGTTCTCATTTCCTCCTTCTATGCTACTGACATGTTCGCATTAAAGAACAAAAATCAAACAACACCTTATGCAATTTTCTCCATCATGCTGTTACTTCCGGTCTATCAGTCGATTAATCGATACAAGAAAGTGAAATCTGTGATCCGACTTCATTGACAACTTTTATGTGATATCGACATTTCAAGTAGATTTTTTCCCTCGTTAAGCATTACGTCAAAACTAGAGAGAGAGAAACGTGGAAGTTAGTAAGCGAAGACTTGGCCTTGGAACAGGCCGCAGTTGCACCTCGAGGTAGCGGCTTCTGTTGGCGACCGTTCCGCCATCAGTCCAACTGTGAATCTCCTACAGTTTACATCACAAGACATGGCGCGGTCCATTCTGATTGCTCTTCTGTACGGGTTCACTGTCTGCAGTGCTGCTCCACGGAAAGTAGTGGAGTTAAACGATGTGAGTATTAAACCCTTCTTTGGTCCTGGATGAATATCTCAAATTTTACATTGTACGTACTTCCTTAAAAAAATTCAATACCCAGATGAAACTTAAGTGCATCGAGCAAAAATAGTTCCCAACTCTCATCTTTCAGATTCCCAAAGTGCAACTGTCAGGCGATGGGGTATCCACATCTTTCGGTGGTTACCACGCCAGTGCGGGGTTAGGAGGAAGTCTGGACGGAGGCCCTGCTGGGGGGCTGTTTGCCGAGGCAGGTACCCCAGACGGTACTGGTGCTTCTGCCGGTCTGGGAGGTTCAGTGGGCTCTAGAGGCGTTCACTTTAGCCAGGCTGGCTTCGGGGACGGAACCGCATCGGAAAGCGATTCCTTTTCGTCGTCTTCAGCTGGGGCCGGCAATCACGTGTCCCGTCCAAACAAAAGACCGGCCGAATTCTACGACAATATATTCAACGTAAGTACTCCAGGATTAGGGCAGGCTACGCGTGTTATTACCGCTGAATCGAAATTAAATTTCCTTTCACTCTCATGTATTAATTGTACTGTATTTAGTTTAATGAACGGCTGGTGGCCCGAGAAGATTCCAGTTTATAAAACGCCATTTAATGAAGAGAAAATTAATCGAACTATCATTCACATAGCTGTGAATAACTCTTAAATTATCATATTCCTATATTCGACACACATGACTAATTCTAGACGTGTCTACATGTTTAAATGTGCTATAAAAATTAGATTATTATACTATTAATTCTGTGCAAAATTTGAGATAAAGATATGGTTAACGGTACTCAGAAATCCCGCTGCTTTCTCACGCGTTCGACAATCGGACAAATTTTAAAAACATTTTTACACAGCAAACTTACGGCTTCAGTAGTCTGCTCCAACGTACTTAATAATCTGTTCGTATTCGCACGTCAGACCGTATCTCAGCCAATTATTATTCAGATCACATCAACGCAGACAAAAAAAAATATATACTGCGCAGTTCGAGAAGGCATCTTACTACATTTCACTATGAAGGACGCTCACGAGAATTTAAATTTACATTTTCTGTTCAGGTGCAATGCGTAACGATAGAAGATGACAACGCAATTATGAGTTCACTCGTTCCAATAACAATTTACAGTGTAAACTTTCTCAGCTTTACCCAGCACACCTTGGATATTCGCACTGAGCTAATTCTATAAAATATGGAGAATGTCAACCAGATTGGCGACTATCAGCCTCCGTGGAGCTGTTTGTCAGTATCGAGGTGAAGCGAAATGTGTGATGACAGAAAATGATTAATGCTCCGTTTGTAAGCACAGAAGCGACCAAGCAAGTACTTAGAGCCGTATTTCTCAGACAGTCCAATGCTTTGCATCCGGGTATTTGTGGGTCGGTCCCCTGGATTAAATGTCGGCGCATTTGCTCGCAGCTGGTTATTCACATGTTTTTCTTCATTCATTGCCATAATTCGAGTTAGAAAGTTATAATGACAAAGCAGATATTCGTAATGGATGAAGCCTGTATTTATGGTTATGTCAAGGATGTGTTTTCTATTTCATTTCGAAACGTCTTTGTATCAGAACACCGAACTACGTACCATACCAAAGCGCGCTTTATAGAATACGAACCAAGCTGCCTACTTCCTAATCAATCCTGAAACACAAGAAATCTGACATAAAATAAACAAGTCTATCAGCTAAGCCAATAGAAATAGTTAACAACTTTGGTAATTTGTAATTGGTAAACTTAACCTCACATTTTAACAGTCGCCTTTCCGTACTTAATTATCGGGTTCGATTCCCGGCGGTGCCCGAATTTATAACTTGTGTTGGGCAAGGTCGAGATCTAAGCAACACGGAGTTTTCCTCCGTGGCATCCCAACAATTACTCTATTCACACACAGAAGAAGGCAATGGCAAACCACTTCTGGATCATCTGCCAAGAACGTATATGAACAGGTCCCAGTCCGAGAAGAGAAAAGGATGGAAGGATCCTGTTCCTATGGACCTGTCGTCAGACAGAACACTAAATAAAAAATATAACGGTGCATAAGCGGTTTTGAGTTCATTCACCAGATCGTTAAGTCCTACAGAGAAGTGGTAAACATCAAAATGTCAGTGAGAGAAGAGCGAAGGTATAAAATTGCGAAATATGTTGGAAGTGTTGTAGATAAATTCAGTGGTCTATTTGTACTGATGAAACCGGACAGGAAAGCTGTCAGGAGCAAGAGAGGGTAAAGGTTCAAAAGTTCACTCGGTATCGGCAACTCAGGAGATCAAATCATCTTCACCGCTGTGATAACCTCAGACCTCAAAAATTATTTTTAAAAGCTGTCATTACATAATTTTCCTCATTCTCCCCTCCTTATCACTTTGTTCTGAAACACTTTCACTTTGCGTTCCTCTTTAAAACTCAGAGATTAAATTTCACGTCGTTATAAAGCAGAAAGAATTATGTAGTTTTAAAATAAATTTAATCTGTATTTCTTTCACGCATGAGCAAAAGTGAACGCTGGTCGCATTTGGTGTGACTTCAAAAAACACGTGCCACTCTTGATCGATCGGAACGGACATTGGGATCGTTGGTTCGAATTTCTCTCAGGAAATGTCTGTGTCTGCGTTATTTTGCGATTTTCTTCTACGGTATAAGATATAAGCTTTCCGATTTCCCGATCCCAGCCAGAGGGGCCCTATCAAATGTCTACAAGCATTCGTGCTTTCAGGGACGGATGCAGTGTCGCTGTACTCGTATAACCAGAAATAACTTCCGTTACTTAAGAGTCACCACATTATTTAACGTTTCTATAGCAACGCCACTTTGCGTGTTTCAGATTCCCATCTCAGTGCTGCAGGCGGTCAATCAGCTGTTAGGTAAGTCATGAAACAGTCGACGCCATAATTTAAAGTCTTGTAAAATTTATAACGAATTATGAGGGACCTGTTAATAAATTTTGATTCATCATATTATTGTGGATTATCGGCATATAAGCAAAAAATAACACTGGAAAAACATAATCCTCAAGGGAGAACGGGCACAGATTTTACCATAATTATTCTTAACAATTTTGCAATTAAATTTTAAATTTGGATTTAAATATACCACACCATAATTGTGCTTGTTCCATCTGTGATTAATTTTTAAGAAGATTTTTTAAATTTTCTTTATACAACAACCAACAGAGGTACGGAGGAAGTTACACAAGAAACACAATTTTTTCTATTTACTTAAAGCTGTTATCGTGATTAAATCAAGGACGATTAGATGGTGATGTATGGAAACAAGAAATACAGACGAATTTTTGAAAGCAAAAATTATAATAAAAGATATAATCTGGAGACGTCAGCTTCAATGTGAGGGAAATATTAACATTTATTCAGAGAAAAATTGTCTGTTGTAGATTGGAGTAAATTGGGTCAGGGCAGGACACAATAAGGAAGACTATGAAACAGCCAACTGAGGTCTCTTACCCTGGAAAATAATTTTAAATTCGATATCACGTAAGGCCTGGGGCTGTAGTTTCTTCACCCCTCTAATACGTACGTTTCTGAGAAGGACGACGCAATAAAATTACAGTCAGCCTCCAATCCAGTGGGTACTGGGTTCTGTTTCCAGAGAGTAAACTGACTACAATGCCAACCGCTCAAAGGGTCCAGAATAAACGAAGTTTTGCGCTTAGGCACGGATATAAATTTCCTTGAAGTCTCCAGAGTCATCATTTCAGAAACTGACTCAATTCTTGGCTAACTGCAGGTGGTGCACCAGCGAATGGCGGCTCCAAGGCGGTACACACTCGTGCCAGCGCCATATCAAGCTCGGCGTCCAGTGCTCATACAGCGGGAGAAGGAAATGGCTCGGCGGATTCACCACGGAGGACATTTTTCGATGACGTATTCAATGTAATTTCCTCCATCTTTCTCCTTTTCTCCTTTGGCAGTAATTCTTTCTTAAATTCAACATTTATTTTCCTCCTGTTTTCATTATTTTTCTTCTATCGTTCTGAACTTCTTTCCTTATTTACTCACCCCCTTCATCGCTTCATTTTGTCCTTCCAGCTTTAAATGGATTCTCCTTCTCTCAGTTTTTCCTTTTTCTTTTGTTTCTTTTCTTATCTCTTCCTTGTCCCTCGTTCTCTGTTTCCTTATTTCGTCTCCCTCTTACCTTCCTATATTCTCTACACAGTTAGTGTTCCATGAATTTCATTAACAAGTCTGTACTTTAGCATACTTACCAGGTTATGCATACAGAAACAGCACTGATAGTCAGTTAACACTTGCAGTTACAGAGATAAAACACTTTACGTAAAGTGACAGAGGACTTGTGTTGTGACGTCATCAGCATCTGATCCTGAAGAGAGCTTTGTTTAGTTTAATGGAATCTGAATCTGAAGAGCTAGTCAATACAGCAAAATCACTGTTTAACTACCTGAACAGGAAACATGGCAAATTTCTAAACGTCATAAATATTAATTATTTCGAGTATTTTACATACAAACAACCAAAGTCAATAACAAAAGTTATTTTGAAGGTCATGTTTATATATATATATATATATATATATATATATATATACCGCGAAATTTTCAAACTTCATAATGATCAAAAGCAATCTCATGAGAAAAAAGTTTCCTTCCTTCAAACATTATTTCTACCATCAACAGTTATGTAACTACACATCAGCTTCTAACAAACTGAACTCTGATTCACGTCTTTCGTCGCTGTGCATATGAGTTTTGTGATGCCGCCTGTGTATTATTATAGCGATTAGTAACGTGGCAAGATTTTTAAAAATGCCTTACGTCCGACGAGGTTTGGGATTTCCACCGTGATGAGTAAACAGATGACTCTTTTCTGAGATCTACCACTGTTTAGTCTGGTAAATATTGACTAACGTGTCGCCGAAATGTACTGCCTCCATCATCAGGGTGATATTTATCAACTACCTTGATAATGGAGGCAGTGACATCAGTCTGAAGGAGACAGTGTGCTACTCTGAAACGTCCTTCAGTATCTACCGGACAACCCAGAACAAATCCCAGAAGACAGCCATTTTCACATCATCTCCGAATTTTATGTTGTAATTCTTTGCCAAATGTTGATAACTACTTTAGCCGGTAAAGAAATAATTATAATAGTTATTTACCTACAGTACGAAAATTTACCTTCGTTTGTTTTGTTCCAGATTCCGATTTCGGCACTGAAATCGGTGAATGAACTTCTGAACAGCAAGAACCATGGCGGAACGGAAACCCGCAAGACTCTAAAGCGTAGAAGGGCGTCTTCGCTAAATTAATTATTCCAAGGCGAACTTCAGTTGTGAAGCGAGGAAGGCGGGATTATTAAGTGAATCCGTGAATTACACTTTGAAAATCAAGGGGGCCGATAGTTTTAGCAAATTACGGGTAAATGTATTTTGGTATATAACAGTGTTTCCTTTCGAAATTTTACTATAAGAACTGTTATAACCAAAAATTTGTATAAATGGTATAACAACATTATCAATAAACTTACATGGAAATTCTCGTCTTTTGTTATCCACTCTCGAAATAAGAGGTATTCATTCAAAAAACATTTATTCTCGCATAGAAATAAGCCTCGTCGCTGTGTAAATTGCGCCCAGTGCGAGCCGCCATATACACGCGATGTGGCGAAATTCTACAAAAAAAAATATCAGCAATAAAGGCAGAAGAATCTAGGTCCATAAAAGACTACAAAAAATCTGTTATTTATGTAAGAAACTTTGAGTGTCATAACCACAACCGAGGAAATTCAAAAGGTTAGCGTCAAACTGAAAGAGCGTATAGATGGACTCAGAGAGAACAACTTTCGAATAGGAATCCACGTCCTCCGAAGTTATCCTGAGTCAGTCGAGGCCATTGAAAGTAGTTAAGTCTGATAACATACCGCTCAAATAATCGTACTTTGCTATTCTCCTACTAGCTTAATTTTGAATCACACGTGTCCCGTCAGATTCTACAGAGGCCCCTGGGCTGTGATTATTTCACAAGACAGCCTCCATTTTCACGGCGACTAGGCCCTCTAAAATGTCGGTAAGCTTCTACCAGACCACACGGCGCTACAACCCAGAAGACAGCCATCCTCCACTGTTCCCCGCTGGACAAAGAACTGATAACAGCTGTTTGGCATTTTATTTTCACAGAATCAGTTAGCTTTTAGGACGTATGCTTGAATCAACCGGCGGTGTTGAAATATCGGAGTCTATACTACGCACTCTATTCTACCAAGTGAGCTACTATAAGCTTCTCAGGAGGGTCACTTGTCAATGAAGTTTTTACGGCCACTGATTTAACTTTTTCTTTGTACGTTGGTGAAACCAGAATACAAAGCGTTTGGTTTCCACTCGTTGCCTAGAAGTAGGTTGTGGCAGTAGTTTCTTTTCCTCCAGTGAACTGAAGTGCAGTCAGAATCAGCTTGCCGATACTAAGAGACGCGAGTCGCCCACAAACTCCCCACAGGTACGTTCACTCAAACATTTGTTTCGTGTTCATTCATCGAAAAACCCATGTAGTTTTTTTTATTAACTTGCACTGTAGAGGGTCGCATGGTCAAAGTACTAATTTGATTTTCGAAATTTTTCTAGCTTTGATCCTGACAAATACACAATTCATAAAGAAAATAAGACCGATACTACGTATGTCAGTGGGCATATAATTACAGCCAATACTATCAAGACTTGAGTAGATACAATTCCCGAAATGTCATGTTTATTAATATAATTTTATAATCATACACAATTGCGGTGTAGAAACTCAATCACTGTCACAAGCCTTTAGATGTTAATCAGGAAATTTTGGTATCGTATAAATCGAGAAAGATTTGTGTAAAATGTGTAAAAAATAAATCATTTGGAGTTGAAGAGATAGGAAGGATAGCAGAATAGCAGCGCCAAAGAAAACATTGTGGAACTGAAGCTCAAATAATTAACTACTTAGACATTCGGTTCGTACCTCAAAGAAAACAAAAACCATCACCAATACTAATATAGATTTGTTAATGCTGTTTAGGGAAATAATCGCTGATATCCTGAGAACCAAAACACGTAAACACAATATCTCTTCAAAATGCTTAGAATTGCTATTTGTACAGGCAGGTGGTAATTACCTCTGAGCTTAAAATGATTAATAACGCAATTATATTTTAGGGCTACAACGGTGTACCCTTTTATATGAATCCGTGTCATGGAACCAGGTATGAGATAGCATGTTATGTAACCTGAATTACCAGCAGAAAATTATGGGGAAACAAAGCAGGAAGAGACAACAAACGCTTGAATGAGACCACTTACTACGTCACAGTTCCTAGAACCAAAATACTTTCATAATAATACGTTATATTAATAGAATTGACTTTGAGCTACTTATATTATAAATGATTGTACATATCCGCTATTTCAGTGTTCCTCAACCTGTCGTTAGCGTAAGTGACAGGTCGCGACTTAATTTGTTCTTGCCTGCAAATTTTAGTTAACATTACATTACAGGCTAAAAGTCCAATATTTAACACCTGGAAGAGTTACTATTTTACAATTGATGAACATTTTTCCATTTCATTTTAGCAACTGCTGGGCTGTTACATTTATTACCCTGGTCCGTTACACCGCTCAATGTGACCGGCAGTGTCTCAAGACGACTTGGAATTAACAGAAGTGTAACCAACCCTAGAACCTTAGAAGACTCATATTTCTACAAGTAATTTCATACAATATTTTATTTTCCGTCTATAGACAAACTTAAAATAATGTTGTTTAAAATTACTTAAAATTATAACATTCTCAGTAGATACTGCATCTTGTTACAAAAAATGTAACAAGATGCAGATGTTATAATTTTAAACAACATTATTTTAAGTTTGTGTATAGACGGAAAATAAAATATTGTATCAATAAAACACAAACATGACGCAATTAAGATATAAAGTAATTTCATATAACTTCGTGGGTGATGAGATCTCTCAGATTCTACTATTATATTAAGACGTTAATTGGCTATGTATTATAAATATACTAATATAATTACTCATAGTAAAGCAAGGCTAAATTCCAGGCAGTTCAGGATTAGAAAAATTACATTTTCACTGGCAGACCTATTATCAAGCCCCAAAGTTGTTCAAAATAAAAATTTCATGTTTTTTTAACGAATTATCTCGTTCGTGTCATTGAAAGTGTTAAACTGCTATTCTTATCTCAATACAATTCACTGCAGACACACACATAAATAACAAGTGAAAATATTCCAAACTGATTGGATATGGTAATTACTAAAGTACGCTATAATTAGTTATCAAGTACAGCTGTGCTTTATAGTGTAATCTGGCAGCTTTCTCGGTGTCTGATATTAGTGAGACTTGAAGTGAAAGTTTTATTCGCCGAGTGATATAACAGTCTCTGGCAACTATTAAAACGATCACATTCATAAAAAAGAACGGCAACTTTGCTGCTGCTTTTTCTTATACGGTGCATTTGAAAGTTCATTTAATGCAGTCGTCTGGCGTCCTTTTACTGGTTTCAGCGACTTTTACGAACTTTCAGATCTCCTCGTGATACTTTCATTAGTGCATTAGACTAGTCCGTCTCTTATGAAGCCTTAGACCTTAACAACCTCACAGTGTCCTCACATTTTCATTGCTGCTATGCGATAAAATCTACAATCCTTCAATTTGCCTGGACATTCGCAACTAATGGGGCAGATACCACCATATAAAGAGGCTATTTCTTGTGTTAAATCAAAACCTAGTTGACAACAATATAAAGCAACAGATGTTTTCATGTGTCCCATAAATTATTCGAACTGCAACCAACATTGTCCTAATGTGTAACATGTTAGTTTTATTGTAATTTAAAGTTATTTTCTAACACCAGATTGTCAAATAGTCTACTGATAACTTCTTCATCTGTATTTAAAAACATAGCATCGATGATGAATTTAATTCATTTATTAAGTAGGTTATAAATTAAATCCAAATTCATTGTTGTGAACAGTTTCCACGTCACAATGTCACGAATGAGAGAAGTATCAGCGATCCTGGTGGTGGTAATCGCATTGTTGACATCTGTAGCAGGATCACCACAACCCGAAGAAACAAAGAATGAAATCGACAACCCAACACCAAAGGTGGGAGGAAATCCCGTATACAGGTATTTTAAAATTTCTAACTTGAAATACTTGTTTTATACATACATCCAAATTCTCCCATACTATTTCCTAAAGATCCATCTTAAAGGTTTCCTGCCAACAATCCCTAGGTCTTTCGAGAGGTCTCTTTCCTTCAAGCTCTACACTCATTTCTCACCTCCACTTAGCGTGCTACATGCACCACTCATCTCTTCCTTCTCCATTTGATCACCGTGATATTCTTTGAGTTCAAATTATGTTATGTAATTACAGAAATCAGAGGCCATTGCACAGAAAACCGTGTCACAGACCGTGACGTCATCATCACCAACTGACAAGGTGCACATTACACGAGCACCACCAATACCGACTCCTTCCAGCGGCTTCTCCAAATTCATTAACGATATCTTCCAGGTAATTTACTTGTCTGTAGTAGAAACCCTTGGTTGAACACACCTGATACCAAATTCCTGCTACTAAATAAATTACGTAGTGTGGGGCGTAGAAATACAGCTCCATCCATTACGACAATGAAAAGCACATAATTTAGAGCTGTGGAGTACAAAGCAGCAACTGCCATCTGTTAACCGTTCGAAGATACATCACGGTCTGAAGCATGTTTTGTAACTCTGTAACACTCAGACGGCTGATTCTTTTTTTATTCAATTTGACGTACGTTCCAACGGGAAGCAGTACATTTCTTTTCCAGGTTTGTTTTTTACTACACTTTTCATTGGCCTTGATGTTAATTAATGTAGACACCAACTCACTGTTGCAAAGTTAACACCACACATTCTACAGTGCAGTCAGATATTACGTCGTCTTTTTTCAGTTAAATATTGAACATGCAGATATTTATATTAAAATTTGATTTTAATCAGAAACATAATGATCTGTGTAGGTTTATATGCGTGTACAAAATACATTCAAATCGTTCTTCATACTTCGTCAGCACGTATTCAGAGAGTTTATTTCATTTATTTGTGGCTTATTTAACGACACTGTCAGCAACTTAAGTACACATGCGTCGAATGATATGTTTACTGAATTTTAAGGGACATGTCAGAAGGCGGTCGTGGCCTAATTAATTTATTATCCTTGAATTTTCCTGAGGGACTTAGGTCGCGGGGCTGAGAAGAAATTCGGTACTTCCCTAATACGAAGCAAAATTGTTGTTAACAGAACAATTTAACGGATTATGATATCAATATTTTACGAACGTGTAATAAATTACAAAGAAATAATGAGATTAAAAATGGATGCTCTGAATAAAAACACAAATTTAGCATCGTTTTATAGCGCCATATTTATAAATTATCTTTCATCATCCATTACATCGCGGGGGTGGTACAAAATCTCAGGCACGATACGTAGAAAAATTCTGTCTACGTACAGATGTGAACAAGTCATGCTCCCCTGATCACATATTCCGCTACCTTACAATAAAACCGAAGCAGCAACAACGGAACCCCCTTAATGAGCAGTCCAAATCCCTGAAATGGTACTTCATGTGTTTCAGATTCCAATATCAGTTCTTAAGGCCGTCAGTAATTTCCTCAGCAACAGTTTTGGAAACGGCCAACTTCAGCGGAAATCTTAAAGCACTACTTTGAACCAAACCAAAACGGAAGGAAGCTCAACGCAAGGACCAAAAACGCTCAAACACAGGGGCCGTCGGCCCTAAAATATCCATCGTGCAACTCTCATAATGTGCTTCCGTTACTATTAACGGGATCTTGCCTAAAGGGTTTGTAACATCGCTGACAACATTTAGAACTGGACATTACGTTCGAAGGTGTATTTTCTGAAATGTTTAGAGAAAGAATTTGTAAACGTTTTTACGTTTAAAATAAGATCAATGTGTGATTCATTTCTAAATAAAATGCAACAGTGTTGAGTTTCATACACAGCCTCGCTTCCAGCCTTCGTGGCTTGTATTAATTTAAAAGTGAAATTCAGTAGAAATGGAACAGTCCTCAAAAATCTATAAAAGTGCACAAGATTCAACTCCGGGAACTGATAGGTTAAGCAAAACTGTAAATTAAAGAATTATACTATCCGTGTATATTCAATAAACTATGCTTTATGTAACAAGAGCAATAATTTCAGTTTTTGAGTGGCGGTCATATCATTATGTCACTAAGCTCCACGCAACAGAATCAAATCGATATGATAAAAAAATAATTTATTATATTTATGGGTTAGAGTTTGGAGGGGCACAAATACTTTTTCGATAAAAATAAGTGATGCTTAAAATACTGCATTGTTTTATTTTAATTCAGCAACAATTTATTTTAAACGTTCTACAAATGGATGAAAATTTGTCATTCCACTACTTTCCGGGTCTACATCTACTTAATTCAGAGCAGACACTACCCAAATGAATGCATTAGCTAAACTAATACATGATATTAAAGTGATGTCGTCTTTGTGACTCATCATAAGTAATACAAAGAGAATATTAAAAAATTGTGGAAGACACAATATCATTTTTAGGGTAAAGCATGGAGGAATCATAATACCCTTCGATGACGGACGGACGGACGGACGGAGAAGCTTGTCCATGGTAAGTATGGGAAAGTTTACCAAAGTCAGTGAAGCAGGTCGCTTTCTAAAAACCAAGTAAGTGATGCAAATAAGTGGTCCATAATCAGGCCTGCACGCTTGCTACTTAGTGCGCCAGTACCTGATAAAACCCACCGATATTTATAAAACAACTTAATACGGTAACATCTGTTAATTAGCGACATCGAAAGCGTTGTCCAGCTTAACTCCGTCCTGCTATGTGGCTTAAAACAGATATCAATACGACTGAAATGTCCGTCTTTTAGTAACTCATGCTACGATATCTTATTTCGAATCTGCTTCCATCATTCGGCCATTTGCCTCATTATTAACAGGACAAGAAGCCGGCTCTCTAAACAATTACAAATTTCAAACAATGGCGCTTGGCTCAGCTTCACTTATATTTAGGAAAATCCGTAGCTCAAGCCAACATAGACTTCTTTGACTCCTGATGTAACTGGAGACAAATACCGAGCTAGTAACTTTTAAAAGTTTTCGTGGCTGCAATTTTACCTTCCACAATCATCCTAGCATATACAGTGAGCAGGTAAAGGTTTTACAGGAGGTCATCGTCTGTGTCCAACACTGGATTGAAGTTGCAGGAAAAATCACGAAAGTCTCAGTATGAATGTCCGTGAATACAGATTACCTGTATCCAATTACATAGGAAACAGTAATCGTGGAACCGCCTATAGGGATATTTGAATCGTAATATTGTCAGCACTGGAATACGCACGAAGAATGTGACTGATACGAAGGTTACGAAATACTGAGCTGTAACTGGGCTACTCGATTGATTACAATGCAATACAGAGCACGATGGAAGAAAACTAGGTTGTAATCGCAGTGTGCCTTGTGACACTTTCCTCACACCACGCTGTGTTTACACTTTTCTTCTCGCTAATGCGCCTACTTTCACAAGCCGCGCGCTGTGGTGGGGCTCTTACTTGCCTGCCTGCTTAAAAGAAACCAGACAACCGCAACTTTACTGTCGTGCTGAAAGTCACAAACTCCTTGACGGCGGATGAAGGACCAGGGAGAAAAGGGCATCCTCATGTGTGAGTACGGATTTTAATTTTCATTCATCTGCGGACAGTCAATATTAGGACGAGTGTCATATCTCCTGAACATTTCTACTAAAATAATCCAGATTGTAGTCATTTACAGAAAAATCGTGAAGTCGATGTTGTTATCCTGAGTTGTAAAGGGACATATCAACGTTTCGGTTGAACATACTGCCTCCATCTTAAGGACGAGATCCGTATCTACCTACTTGTCTAAATCGCGTTACAACCCACGTGGCTAACACGCATTTTATACACTGGTTTTATGGATCAGTCTTCGCACTTTCATTGTACAACGCGAATAAAACGAACGTCTCGTAACTATTCTCCGGTACGTTTTATTGCAGGAGTAAATGGTATTAAGATGTTGCACAGGAGCACATCTGCGCTGTATCTAGTCTACCTCTCAGCTCTGGCGGTAGGATTCCCGATTTCAAACTCCTCTCACAACACGAAAGATTCCACGAGGACTGAACTGCTTGACGCCGGACAGAATGAGAGGACAGTCACTACAGAATCCATAACTTCGACGACTGCTGACAGCCCCGGAAATAACATCAAAGGAAGTTACAGCGAACCGTCTGCAGCGGTAGGTGCATTAGCTCGAGGCAGGTACGAAATCTCCCAGCCAGTCCATTGTCCTTGAAACTGAAAACTCAACTACCACCTGGAGCCGAGATTAAGAATGCGTGGAGCTCTAGCTCATTTCCATTCCATTTCATAAAATATGGATACATTGTTCTTATTTATTACATTCTTGAAATTGTAATACAATGTAGTATAAAAACTGCACGTGTTATAATAGAAATGGTTGTTACTTAAATTATCCAACTGAGTCTTAATAGATCAAATTTATTGAAACAAATTATTGCCATGTTTAGGACAATAAAATATGCACATATTGTCATGAATTCCCTTCTTCTTAATATCCGTGACTGTTTATTTTGCAGTGTAGTTAGTACTTAGAGAAATACAAGGAAAAATATTTTCTGACTGCCCTAAAACCAAAACAGATTAAAGAAGTTTTGAAAATTGTTTATTCAGTTTAAGGACACTAGGAACTCTTTTCTTTCAGCTTACATCACCAGACAAGAGTTCTGAACCAGTGGTAGATTCAGGGGACAGGACAAGAGTTGAATATGGACAAAACATGGCGTCTCTGAACTACTTCCAGACTCTACTTCTGAGTATGTTGCAGGTAAGATTATTTTTATTCTATTATGTACCCATTCACGGGTTTAGCGTCATCGAATTCTCTACAAACGTCGTTTAACGGCGGGTAAGATTGTATCATTCGACGCTGTATACAGTTTGATCTAATGACATCGCCGTTAAACAGCAAATGGAACTAATACTTCCCGGATACAAGTCCAAGGTATTACCGTTTTATCTACCTCCAGAAACGAGGATGCTTATGAACGGTGAATGACAAAGCATTTACCCAGAATTCACCAGGATATCTGAAACCTTAGTAAGGATAGGCAATGCCGATTACCTCCAGAATATAAATCATACGAGCTACAGGAAAAAGTTAAGTAAGAAATGTCGAGAAAATGCACCGTGAAACATGGATAAATATCTGAGATTCAAAGATCTAATATGAAGTACAACCCGTGAAAAACAAAGGCGACGCTGGAGTACAGCTCAACGTAATCTTAACCTTGTCTCGGAATCTAAAGACACGAAAACACGGCGTCAGAACCAAATTTATTTTGTGTCGGTGAGTAAATTACGAGAACAAAGATAAAATAGCCCAAGATCTAACCTGGTCTCGAATCCCTACAAAGATGTCGGGTTTAGGGATAATTCTTTCCTGTGATATTCCAAGATACGTAGAACTATGAGAATCTTACGGTCAATGAAGACTGATAGAGAATTTAAGCATTTAAAACCCTGAGAATGTTTGGATAAAAATAACAAAACCATTGCATTGACACGTACAGCCCAAGCCAATCGTGGACACGATTCGAGAGGAAGACAAATATGGCAATGACGGAGAACAGCTGGGTCAGGTGGGGCGCAGCATCGTGGGAGGAGTGGAAAAAGTGACCAACTTCCTCAGCTCTGCTGTTGATGTAAGCATTGCTCCTTATAACATTAAACTTTACTTTAAAATGGTTCTGATTATAGACAGTTCGTTAAGTTATAATTATTCAAGTTTAAGTGTAACATTAATTAAAATCCTAATTCAAAAATATTTGTAAATTTGTTCAAAACATTCTGTAATGGTCACTGTGACATACCGCAGTGAATGGATATGTTTCATTAGAGGAGTCTAACAGGGAAAGCTTACAGTCAGATACACTGTTTGCAATTTTGGACTGGTTTCTTTGTTTAAGGACTTGCTGAACTGTCATAATAAATGAAGTCTATTCTCCAATAGAGTTTAATATTAGAGACAAATTTCTATCACATCTGTAAAATGTTTGCTAGCAATTCTACTTCATCCGATAATATTGTTAACAGAGGGCAATGACAAGGTAGGAGATATATTTCCTGCGCTTTGCAGTTAATAGAATTGAGATTAATCTGACCATAAAATGCTCCCTTGGACTTCTTACTGACAAAATTATAGTAAAATATTAGACCATTATTTAAACAGATTATTTAGTTTTAGCCAGGGCTGTGAAGTCGGTACTAAAAACCTCCGACTCCAACTCCTTCATAGAAGCTCAATATGTATTAATAATGGTAAACCTACTAAAATGGTAAATGGTACCACAGGAGATTTCATCACCACCACGTTAATCGTCAGCCAACTTTTTAGACTTATAACCTATATTTAAATATACGTCTAATGGTTATTGCAGAGATCGGTTGATTTGTAGACAGTTTGTATTCTTAAGTTACCAGAGCCAAAGTTACAAAGAATTATTCCCACACCTTGTGGCTCAACGCGTCATTGAATCTCCCTAAGCGAGTGGCCGCCGGCGGTTCACACGGTAGCGGAAGTGTTCTTAAACTTTTATATCAAGGTCGGAGTAGGAATCGATACATTTTTACCGACTCCGACTCCACAGCCCTGGTTTTAGCCACAAAATAGCCTTATTTAAAGATTATTATGACATAATTAAAGATATGATCTATATAAATATTCCCCTTTAAGCTACTTCAGTCAGGCATTATTCACTGTCTTAGTTTATAAATAAAACAAGATTAAGATTACAATAAAGCCATTAATCTAACAACGCTGGAATACCTGCGTGCAAAACACACAAGCGAAACTAAACGTACATGGCATGCCATTACAATCTGTAATAATAAATAATTTATCTGTAGCTCCACTTACTTGGCAGAGGCGTGAATGTAATGTTTTTAGATGAATCATCATTTTTGACAAATCCTTGAAACACTGTCTCCCACGTCTTCAGAAGAATTATTATACCCAATCACAACGGTATTGATATTCTATGTCTCACTGTTATATATAAACTTTTCACGCCCTAGTGATGGTCAGTTTCTACAAGATTACACGGCGCGATAACCATCTTCACTGTCTACGCTTTCCGCACAAAAGAACCGCGCCGCTACATACCAATGGCATTCTGGGTCACAGTTTGGCTTCCCAGGGCGGGCAATAGAGTCCAGCGAAACTTCCCAACTTCACGTTACAAATTTACCTTTTAATTCCTTTTGCCACCGCCACAGTGCGAGTCGCTACAATACAGGCTGTAGCTTATACAAATATCTAAAATTATATATATACATTTATGTAAATAGGTTTCCAGACCATACATAGCACAACTTACAACTAGGAGGTATATGGCTTCTTTGTTAGGTCTTCTATCCCCTGAACAAGTTGTACAATGACTGGTCTGTAACTATTTAATGTTTAAATTAAATACTTGTATTTCTTGTCAGATATCCTTTGTAATAATTGTATTCTTGCTTCTAGTTACCATATGACATATTGAAGAGCTTTACAAGGAAGGCAACAGAAAAACTGAACAACATAGGATCAAAGATTGTTGGTCTTTGAAAGACACATTGTCTTTTCATGAAGTCTGTTAAATTTGGCAATACATGTTCATAAAGAATGTTTTAGAATGAATTCCAGAAATATAAAATATAAATGTAACACACAAACAAGAATATGTATGTGTGAAACTATATGGGTCCTTCCCATACATAATGTAAATAAATGTTTACCCCTTGTCCTAAGATTGTATCCAACTTACAGAAAAAGTTAAAGACCAAACTTCGACATATCATTCTGTCTAAGTGGTATTTTTCAGGTACGATCAAACCTATCATCACTTACAAATGTTTAAGAAATCATGTAATGTGTCATCTAAAATAGGATATACTGAATAATATAACATAATGTTGTAGAGCTTACA
Organism: Zootermopsis nevadensis; assembly: GCF_977971745.1. NCBI lineage: Eukaryota > Metazoa > Arthropoda > Insecta > Blattodea > Termopsidae > Zootermopsis > Zootermopsis nevadensis. The sequence continues at coordinate 17,902,263 of NW_028259156.1, forward strand.
TAACCAAAAACATTTAACATACAATGTCAGAATCTGTATCAGAAAAGGGTAAATCAAACCAATTTTTTTTGTTTTAAGGCAGTTTTTTTATGCACTCAATTCCACACTGTAATGTTTCACATTAAAGTGTTTATAATTTGAAGGTAGTTTCTATAAAAATATTTTCACGTTGATAAGAATGTACAGTCTGTTATGCAAGAAAGTGAACATAATTTTTCCTACCATCATACAAAACAATAGAAGTCTAGTATGCCCTAGTTACTGGGCATGCTTTGTCTAGCCAAATACATAAAAATAATTTCTGTGATTAAATATGCCATAAAATTATTTACAAAATGTGTGGTTTTTTCTTTCAACTTCTCGCATTATTCTTCCTATAACCTCTTTTTCCCCATCGTCATCCTCCATTACACTTGCACTTATTGAAGATAAACACTTGAGACACATACACGTGCATAGTACACCAGAAAGGTGACATGGTTAAATGTTGGTGGTCCAGGTGTAGAATCTAACTAGCACTTCATGATGTGAATGTGAATTTCTTCAAATGACTATAATAAAAATTAATGTGAGGTCATTAATGAGTCAATTAATAAAAGCTAGACAATAAAAAAATGAGTATATAATCACAATATTTTCATTATTTACATATACATTCAGTGAATAACTAATGAAATTATAGAATGTGATATGTTTATTTAAATCTGACATTGATAAAATCATTACATGGTATCACATATTTTATTAAGCCAATTACATATTTTTATGTATGTTGTACTTGTTAGATATAAGTTAACAAATTAATAACAACAAATCCCAACACCATTATCAATAACACAATATGAAGGTTATGTTTCTAAATAAATAAATAAACATAACCATGTAATAACCAAATACATATTGCATGAAATTAAAGCATTAATATACATTTATTTCAGGATTTAATGTGAATAAAATTATGAACAACAGAAGTATTTTTAGAAGAACACAGCTACTGAAACGAATGACAATTTCAGACATTCACAACACACTATAAGAATTTTCAGCAAGGTTGTAATTTGAACAATAAATATATTTGAAAACTATTTTGAGTTCTCTAAAAATCCTGAGGATGCCAAGTTTTCACTTATTTCCCTACCTGTAAAGACTAATAAATAATAAATATATTTTGGAATGTTAAATGCTCTTGGATTAATCACACAGGAACTGATCATGCCAGTTGTAACATTAATTAAATGTTTGTCTTTTTATAACAGTCTTGTAAAATGACAGATATGAGTTTCAAGAGATTAAGGAGATGTGGAAAACAAGATGTTCTGTGCAGATATTAAACCTATAACAAGATCCCATTAAGAATTAAACATATATCTTACTGACAGAACACAATTTAAATTTTCATTTCCTCTGTTCTGTTAAAGAGTTACTTTTATAGGAGATGTACAGAATTTCAAACTTACTGTGGAGCAACTATATCAAATTTATTTTACATAAAATTAAGCATAAGACAAACGTAAATTATGTGTATCAACTTTTTAACCAAACTCACATTTTTAAACATAAGACTAATACTAGTATATCATAGTTTTTCTTTCTTTTATATTGTATGTCACTTCTTTATTGTGGTATTTCCATTTGTATTTTTGTACACTTACTTGGTCCACAACCTCGTTAAAGGGGATTCATAGAATGCATATAATCTAATGTAACCTAACCTAACATAACCTAAAAAAGATGCATCATGTTACCATTTTATTGCTTTGCATTAAAACACTTCCTAAAGTTTAATTTTTAAATAATTAGACAAACTTGAACACTTGTAAACACATGCAATGGAATAATGTTCCTTTATAATATATTCACTTTTCAACATGATATAAGATATCTCATACCTCCTGTCATATAATTTTGTATAGATAAGTTTATATAAAATAATTCATCGTTCTAACTATGAACTACTAAACTGATAAAAATATTTGATTTTTAAGCTTTGATCCATTCCTTTATTTAAGACCCCAGTGGTAGATTTATTTGGAGGCAAAGGTGGCAAATGTCATATGAGCCCCATTGATTCCAAATCTCTTTCAAAAATATACTACTCCTGTTAATTCTAACTGTAGTCACAGTTTAGATATATTCTTTTGTATACTCCATTTTAAATAATTACATTATTTATTTATTAGGTTTCTATTGTACTTTATAAAAGTTGCACAATTATAATGATGATGATGATAATGAAGGTTCTGTGCAAGCCAGAACTAACATGCTTTGAATAAAAGGCAAGTTTTATTGATAATGGTCCATTTTGTTTTTCAGACCTTGCTCTTTAAATCCTCCAATACGAAGCACTACCAACTGCAAGTCTTGATTAAGAAAAATATTATTCCCATTAGCAGCACACAGAATATCAAGGTATAGATGATTTTGTTCCAAACATTAAGAAGCGTGTCTCTATATTACCATAACTGAAGACAATAAGATAGTCTCTCAACTTGATGGAGCCTCAGTTCCCTACGTTGACACTCATAGTGACTAGCGCTTCACAAGTTGGTGGGTGAACTGGAATGTGAGAGCACCTCAACCAATTCTGCCAGACTTTTACTTACAAAGACCATTTCAAAGAAGTTGATTGAGTGTGAAAATCAACAGTGTGGACCAACTGAAGCACAGGAGCAGAAAGACTGACTGCCGAGTCTCTAAATAAAATTCTCTCACTTGCACGTGGCAAGAATTAGAATATCGATGACAGACGTGCACAAGAACAAATGGCCTCACACTGAACTTTATTAGCAACAGGTGTAAATTTTCATGTTTCATCCACGTCTCTGCCGCAATTGCTACAATACATCAATGATTTAAGACTGCACCATAGTTTTAAGAACACATTGTAAATATGCCTACTTATTTCCTTGTATTAACAGAGACTAGGTGATAATTACTGTTACTCTAGAAAACTCCTAAGATCTAAGCATTTGTAATGCAGGAAAGTCGTCATAATAACAAGACATTTTTCAAATTCATGTTCATGGCTTCATTTAACACTTTCACCTCCGTCTCTGGAAATCTTGCATTCACAGTCAAGCCTTTCCATTAATGCACTTTCGGTTGTTTAAGGATTCCCTCACAAGGGCTGGCAACGACGGTGGTACTCGTCGCCTTCCCGCAATAGTCATGTGGCTGGATCATACGACTTGTAGGTGTGAGAAGTTCGCTTGTGTCGGACGGTGCAGAAAAGGAGCATCGACGAGATAAGCCCAAATAGCTGAAATTAAAAGTGATTGTAACTTGGATCATATTCAAAAAGAATTTATAAGTTCAAATTCTACTTGAAATTTGTTGGATAACAGAAAATATATAACTGCAACATAAATGTCTTGTGACGATAGCAAAAAAAGGGTACACCAACGATGCAGCTTGAGTGTAATATATGTGATATCGCTTAGCCTCTACTGAATGTTAAAAACAAACACACAAGAGGGAGGCCATGTGACTAAGTATAATGAATTCTTCTCAGGCTGCCAGGCTTGGATCCTTTTTAATTTCTTGTACATTTCAAAGCACCGTAATTCATAGACGTAAACTGCTTACTTGAATGAATGCGACAACAAGCCCGACAATGCCCACAATGTGCAGTCTCTCCACGAACCACATCTGTACCTGCTCTGCGCAGCCAGTGGTGTACCACATATCTTGGTTCCCTTCATATCCACAGGCTGCAAATAAAGTAAAGTTTCAGTATTCAGAACCAATGGAAATGCGTCGCTTGGGAATTACATCAGTCGCAAATTGCACTTGGTTTGTAATCTGCACTTGATATTTTATGTAATCCTTACATTAGTATTTTAAATGAGCATATAATTTGAAGCGCACATTCATGTGCTAGTTTGTCCACTGTTTCATCTCTGAAACTTTTCGGCGACGATGGTTAATTACATTTATATATTTTTAATATTATTCGTAACAGTCAAATCTGAATCTGGAACTCTTTGAATGCTGAACTTGTACTTCAACCACTAGATCTCCTCATGAGTATCATTCGAACTACTGCCATAATATTTAAAATAAAAGCAGTAGAAATACCTGTCAGTATAACAACAATCTCTTGTCAAATACAAGAATATACAAGCAGAATCAACTCCCATAATGCATACATTAAATGTATCTAAAACAATGTACAAAGGACTACATAACTATGATGTATTGCATCAATCTCAGACTTTAAGGGAACCACAAATATGGATGTTTCCAAAGAAACTCGACGTCTGGCACCGTAATTCACCTGTGTCATTTGCAAACTCTGACAGGCAGCACGAAGCTGGGACATTCCTCTTTCCTGGCCAAGCATCAATGAGGTACCAGTCCTCGTAGTTTGTTACTCCGCAACAGTGGAACTGGAAATAAAATTTACATTTCAGTAGATTTGTAGTTACTAAATAAAATATTAAAATATTCCCTTACTATTGCAATAAAAATAATAATATTAGTGATAATATTCAAACCACATAGCAAGGGTTTAAACCCACAAATTTGTAACCAAAAGTTGGATGAATGGCGACCTAAAGACAAAAACCATTACACTCAGCATCAAAGATACATAAATATTTTCTTCAGTCATGAAACCAACAGATATGAATCAAATACTACCTCTTTATGAATATGGTTCCAGATGTTCTCAAGGCTATTGGACTCAGAGGTATTGTAGTGCAATTTTATTCCTTCAGTTAATTCCTCTTTCAGAGTACCGCCGAGGTTCTCACGGAATACAAACGCAAGAGTTGCAAACAGGAACTCCACAACAAACATGAAAATGACGAGGCTGAAGTACTGAAATTAAAGCGAGATTTAGTAGTAATTAACTCACTCATTGCACTCATTAATTTCACGGTGCAGGATATTTCTTGAAACTTCGATAATTATTCAGTTGACTGAAAAAACCTCCTGCTTTTAAAAACCAACTTAAGAAACTTACGGCAGAATGTTATTTTGACACGCAAAACTTCTAAAACAATCTTTTAATGCCATGTTTAGGTCACAAATTAATATGTATTTCTATAAGAGTCTCTAGTACCATATTTCAATAATAAATTATGTAAAGCCACTAGAATAGTGTGAAATTTATAATTAATATCGTTTGTTAGTGAACCTGATTCCTCTACTCTAACAACAAGTTTTAAATTTATACATGCATCCACCCATAAGTTCAAATTATTTTATAAGTCTTCTTGAAATCTCGTTATAATTTCTTGCATATAATGTTCATATTTTCCCTCTCCAAATGACTTCCCAGAAACCGAAAGGTCATAATTTTCAAACATTATTATATTGGTGTACTAACATCTACGTTGTAACAAGGATAAACTTCCGATTAAGAAGTATGACTAAAATTTATCCCTTAATATAAAAATATGAAGGAAACTACTCACAGTGACGAGCATACATCTGCTCTGGAACCAGGAACCACAGCATCCAAAGAATGCCACAATAAAAATAATAACGCCTACCGCAATGCAGAGGCTGTCGGCACTTATCATGCTGTATTTGGGGAGCAACTGGGTGTATCCCGCGTATGAGAGTCGAAGCCAGATACCTACGCCCAGGATACCACAGCCACACAGCTGTAAGGAAACAACAAAGGATCTGGTGCACAATTCCTGTTTCTACATTATATGAATTTTCAAATTTGGACGTACATAGAATAGACTACCTCCTGAATCGAAAAGAAAATTTTCACTTACCCACATGAGGACATTCAGCGTGCAGAATATGTGTCTCACACATGTGTAGCCACTGCGCCCCATCGTGGCCGATTCCAATTTAACGCAACCTGGAAAACGCAAAAGACGAATCAGTAGTCTGGTCACTTCACGGATGTGTAACGCTTCCTTCCATATCCTTTCCAATTTGTTTCTCATTAATCGTCCTATGGTACAATGTTATACAGTCTAAGGTCCTGGCAGCGTCTTTAAATAAATCACAAATACAAGAATAAATATTCCACAATTCGGTCCAGGGAAGCAAATTCCAAATAAATCTTTATATATTTACATTAATAACGATTTTTATTAAAAAAGTAGTTTAAATGCAGATATTAATTAAAATGGATAATATTGGAGTAGAACAGGTACTTGAATAATTAGGAAATTTAATTCTCCAAGTAGAAGACAGAATTGCGACAACTCCCAGCAGACCAACTTTCTTCAAGAGGATGTAATCACCTCAGATTTTCGCATCTTTTAAGACTTAGTGACGCTTACAGAAGAGAAATGCATACAGGGTTTCGGTGGGCAAACCAGAAGGAAAGAACCACTAGCAAGACCTAGACGTAGGTGGGAGAATAATATGAAAATGGATCTTGGAGAAACAGGATGGGGTGATATGGACTGGATTCATCTGGCTCAGGGTATGGACCAGTGGCGGGATCTTGTGAACACGGCAATGAACCTTCGGTTTCCTCAAAATGTTGGGAACTTCTTGAGTGACTGAGCGAACGTCCAACTCCATGGAGTAAGTGAGGCAAATCTTGAAGAAAAGCACGTAATGCAGAATTCTGTGCGTAGAGGCCACCGGGCCTCGAATTACGTCATGTGGGCGCAGCTGAGGGTGTCGTGTGTCCGTGACCCCCGGTACATGTGCATTGTGTCACTCATGCACCGCACAGAACTCGATAAAGCAAGTGCCAACACTCTCACAGAGGAAAGGAGAGACCTCTGGCTGGAGGTGCGGGAACAGTCTTTGAATTCTGTTCCTGAGAGGCTTAAATGAATAACTATTTATTTTATTTAGTGTTCTGTCTGACGACAGGTCCATATGAACAGGATCCTTCCATCCTTTTCTCGGACTGGGACCTGTTCATATACGTTCTTGGCAGATGATCCAGAAGTGGTTTGCCATTGCCTTCTTCTGTGTGTGAATGGAGTAATTGTTGGGATGCCACGGAGAAACCGGGAAAGCCCCCGGAGGAAACCTCTGTGTCGCCTAGACCACGGCCTTGCCCAACACAAGTTATAAATTCAACATAATAACATCCAGTTTTAATGGTTGCAGTCGCTTTTTAAGAAGACTGGAAAAATTTCTTCCAAATGCGTCCGCTATAATTGTTCGTACCTCCCTGGTTTAATGTTCATTTATTGCACATATGAAACTATTATTGCAGAGCTAATTGCACTACAGACACACGAGGGCGATGACCATAAGAAGAAGTACCATCTTTTGAAGTAAAAATGGCGGACATAATAGCTACCGCTAACTGCCACTCCCGGTGGTAAACAATGACAACACAGGTAAGCTACGTTCCACTTGGTTACGTAGGCATACACTGATAGCACAGTTAACATGCAATAAATCACTACACGTGACTCCAATGTAGCGATAAACTGCGCTCACGGGATGTTCCAAAAATGGACAAGGAACGCCAACACGCAGAAAACTAGTATCTAAATCCATATGTTTTAATTTGACGATGCTTTCCCAAGTGCATGGCCGCAGAAAAATGAAAACGATGAATTCGTTAGGAAGTCACTCGAAACGATCGTGGCCAATTTTATGACATGATTCCATAATTTTGTACGGACAGATGAAGCCACAAATAACTTTAATTAACGAATCCATCCTCTGTACAAAGAGTCAAACCGAGGGCCTCCCAAAAATAAAGTATTGTGACGTCCGGTTAACGCAAACTTTCCATTGCGTTTCACTTCATGGAGATGTATAGACGGCGTGGAGATGGATTCCCATGCATTCTAGACCTTGGCACCATAGTTCTATGGGGACTACGCTTTGTCTTCAGGTAAATAGTTATTGGCACCCTTTCAGATTGAAGCAGGGCGGGCCCCAGAGCAGATCATCTTACTGGAATCGAACCCCAGTATTTCTGTTCATAAACAGCCAGTCCCTTGGTTGGGTTAGAATATCCCGGCTTGTAGTACCACATAGAGCACAGTCCTAATTGCGAAAGCTAATAGTCGTTCAAATACTAAAGAAATACCCTGGCTTTTACGCAATCAGAAGGTTTAATATAGTGTAAAGAAAATCCCGCCACCAGCCCAAACCTGAGCCACATGAATCCATTTCGCACCTATTTTCCTATAAATCCATTTTAATATTATCCTAACATCTACGCCTAGGTCTTCCGAATGGTCTCTTTACCAACAAATGCTGTGACTGAGGAATATCGCTTCCTTTCAAGTTCATGATTTACAATTCACTTATGTAGGCCTGACACCTGTAGCTGAAAAAGTGTCATTAAGTGAAATAACAAACAAACTTACGAACAGATCTGCTCTATCTGCAAAGGCAGTTAATACAGAACGCGACTGATATGGGCCCTGAGCGCATTTCCACGACCGCTTTCCAGTTTTGGCTCGGGTGGTTATTAGAAATCTCGGGCTCGAGGTCTGTACATGAGAGTGGGCACACCACGCAGGATGTCTGCCAACCCATATATAAAACCAGAAGTACGTGGGAGACACAGACACACCTGCAGAGGTAAGTCGCCTTCATTAATGTCTACCCGACAAAACCAACCCTCTGCAATATTCACGTTGCATTATCTTCATTCAGGATCTCCAGACTGGAGTTAACTCGCGGGAGAGGGTACAATGTTCCAAAAAGGACTAATTCTTCACATTCGGCAAGAACAATTTTCAAAATGGTGTAATCTGCACTTTACGAAACTCAAGTAAGTTCATTTGCGTCGATTTTCTGGGTTATGACGCGTGCAGGATTGTAGATGGTTAACTAACATTTCAGAGGAAAATATCGCCCACATACCCTGAAGAGAGAGGCGATACGTTCCTCAGAAACGTTGGTAACCACCTGCAAGATTACACGGCGTCACAACCCAGAATACCACAATCCACAGCTTCACCGCCGTGAGAACCTTAAACCAGAATAAAAATATTTACGACAACGGAACATACATGTAATGCGGGAAGTTTCGCAGCTGTAGAAATAAAAGTATGCCCTACAATGAGGTCAACAATGAATGCAAACTGGCGAAGAACACGTCTGGATGATGGTCGTATTATTATACCTGCTCCGTTATGGGTATCAGTGACGGAAGGAAAGGAATTTGAGATCCTACTTAACGTGAAATAATTTCGCAACTAATTGGCCGATGGCGTCACTTGGTTTTACGAACGTGTGTTGTAACAGAAGTACATTTTGCATACCGTGGGCCCCGCTCAGCCTTGACAAACCCAGGACTTGGAATAGTCGTGATGCAAACACGTTATTGCATGGAAATGCATTCCTTGTACAAGTTGAAAATTCAACTGCATATTATGCATTTTTTGCGTAAAGTGATTTTGTCTCTCTCTCTCTCTCCAGCAGCATGTTTCGTCTTTGAAGTCTCAAAAAATTCTTCATTTTGATTCGTATCCTTTCAATACGATTCTTACTCTACTTTTCTGTCTTACAAAATGACCAGCATATAACATAAAATACGGACGTTTCTGAGGCTGCTTACACTTCCGTCTTAAACTGACCAGTGTGGATGAAAACCCACATTATATTCGTCACCCTGGCAGAGCTAGTCTCGGCCTTGGAATGTCACTGAAGACGGAAGTAAAACTAACTTCCGAAACGTCGTTGTATTAAAGAAACCACACGATGGAGAAAGTTAAACACATTAATTATACAGCACTTCACTTAAATTGATGAACCTATTGTTTAACATCTGTTATTAATGGATTATAACATATTAGGGCACGAAATATTTTGTAGATAATCTTTCGGCAAAATAATGTCCTATGTTATAAGAGAATAAGACCACATTATGTGAGTGGGAGTGAAGTGGGTAAATATTGCACATTTTGTGTACAGCAGCAAGAACTTCAAGCAGGAAGTCTGTATATGAAATATAATTGAACTTATTAAGTACATTAATTGCAACATCACTGTAAACTCTCTGTAACAAATACGTGGCGCTGTTTAATTAACACACTGTTTGTCGCGTGTCACTCGTCTCATTTGGTAAACAAAGGCGCAGCTGTTGCGTAAGCTGTTTGCGTTGTATAAAAATACTTTATTTTAGAAACAAAAAGAGATGCTATTTCTCAGCCTCGAGTACCATAACTGTCCCTGAATATACGTATTCCGCATTGCATATTTTGTCCCAGTTTCCTTCAGAATAACATTTCAAAGATCTCTTCGTGAAAGCTTGCAGACTTTGTAACTGCGATCAGTTCGACCTTGTATTCAGATATCGAATTAACATTCAATACTTAAAAATCTAGTATTCTGATCGTTATGACTAACTATTATTAATATACATCTTGCACTGTATTATTGTCAGTGCTTTTAAGGCTTTGACCGGGATGTTCTTTGTTAAATCTTATGTGGTACCGCCTGATTCGACTTCTATTGGTTAAGTGAAGTGTTTTCTTCGCGGTACGGTCTGGATTCGTAAATATTATGAAGACGAGCTTCGGCTTCAAAGGGTTAACCAGCTGATTTTCGTAATGGTGAGGTGTAGTGTTTTCTTCGCGGTACGGACTGAATTCATAAATAATATTCAGACGATCTTCGGCTTCAAAGGGTTAACGGAGGCGTGATTTTCTGAAAGACTATCATTACCTTCTCCGTACCTGGGAGTCCCTTAATTCGTAATGTTTACAATCTTGTGATAGAACGGTACTCATCTGACTGAGGTGCACACTTTTAGGTTAGCAGCTGGTCAAGATATTCCATTTTGTACAACCCAAAGGTTACTTATCAAGTCCACGTTTCTCTAAATACTATCCCTCCAAACTCCTGCTTCTACCAAGTGGTTCCTTCTGTTGATTTCGATACCTTTTTATGGCTGTACATTTATTTTCAGGAGCATTAAATCGCGTAACAGGGTTGGCAGCCTTGGGTCGCAGCCTGAAGGTAAGATCGAGATCAAAGAGGCACTGGATCCGTCAAGGTTGCTGACCTCTAGGGCATCGCCTGTCTGCTGGAGGGGCAGACACTCCATCTCCTCAGCTTCTCAACCGTAAACTCGGTCAAACTCGACCGCGACGAACGTGCGGGGTCACGAGGTTAAGATACGTTAAAAGCATAGAAGACTTTGGTCGGGAAGGAAAGATAACATTAATGGTGGGGCCAAGTCCTAGATGGGCAAATAACATCCATACAGACGTTAGAACACACAGCATGCGAAGGGGCGAGGTGGATTGAACTGGCTGAGGACAGAGGTCAATTATATGACCAGTTGAGCTACTATCAGCTTTTCAAGAAAGTCTGTGTGCTGTGAAGAAATGAAGTAGTTGTTCTGGAATGTTTATTTTTTTATGCACCTGGCAAATTACAGTTAGACAGGATTTGTTTATTGCACAAGGAAAATATTGATAAAGTTCTGAGAATGCCTCGAGACTAGGACATGCAAACAGAACTTTTAACTCCTTCACATTCACTACAGCAAATCCCACACTTCATCACGACAAATTCATTAGCAAATAAATTAAAACATGCCCAACAGACATTGCCAAATTTAACATATAAGGAGTCACAAAACTTAATTTTCCTTCGACAACAGAAATTATCCGTCACCACAGGAATATACAAACAAAAGGGAAAAAAACAGCTTGCTGATGGAAATCACTTATAAGAAACACAACACCACTTATTGTGAGACCATCTGTTACCTAGGCACTGTAACCCAGGTAAGAGCTCTTCAAATCAGTTTTAAGCGAACCGAGAAAGACGACAAAATTGATTCATCACGAAAGATAAAGGCATTTTCAGGAAACAGCGAACAAGAGTGAAAGTGCGCCAGAAAACGTGCCAACTAACGTCATTACAAAGCTAAAGAGGAAAATGATTTCATAGTTACAATGCAAAGAATCGCTAAGGATTAGTGGATCAAGTACGTCGAGTTTCCGGTGATTACCAGCAGTTGTTCCCAAACTCTTTGCTTGAGGCTGGCGGCCCCGAGGTGGCCCAGACTCAACGCGATTCGATTCAACTTGTTTACCCTTTGAACTGCGAACATCAACTGAACTATACTTAAAACTTCAGTCCGTACCTCAAAGAAAACAGCATTTCACCACTAAAAAGATAAATTGGTCGATGCAGTTTAAGAAAATAATCGCTGTTTATTCATACAAATATAATCTTTCGGCAAAATGCAGAGTTGCTGAATGTTACAGCAATCGACAAATATATTTAACGCTGTTCTTTAAGACGTTAAACCATTGGCATCGCGGGTTTGAATCCTGTTCAGTCACAAGATTTTTTTTGTTTTTGTTTTTCTGTATCGATCTATGACCAGTCGAACATGAAGTTCGTTTCTTGTTCAGACTACAGTTTATAATTGTAAATTAAAAAGTTATTTAGAACAGACCTTCCCGTTACTTGTCCTTCGTCTGGGTTCTTAGAAGAATTTGCATTCTTCTTTGCAAATACCAAGACGCAGGTGACTTTATATTAAAATGCTTTATTACCAGCTTACTGGTAAGAAATGCTCTAATTATTTTAATAAAAACCACAAAAGATGGTAGCAGAACCGAAGATTCAACGCCGATTAAGATCGTCGTCCGATATTAGACCCAAAAGCAGTTGCATTCCCCACACACGTTCAAAACGTCTCAGCAAAATCCATCTTAATGTTATCATTCAATTTCCTTCTCGGTCTTCAAAGTGACCGCTCTCTAACGGATATCACTTTCCTCGTCTCCGTCGTCCAAGCTACATGCCCAGCCCATCACAGTCTCTTATACGTCATTATTCCTTGTGGGACCTTATGCGACCTCGGTCATTACAGACGAGAATGGGACCTGAGACCTTAAAAAAGGGCGCAGGAGAGCGAACACCAGCGGATGGCGCTTAGGATGAACTAATGACACTGGTCCCAAGACGCGCGGTGTGAACAAAAGATCTCTTCGGCTGAGAAACACACAGACCAATAATAAATAGGATGTAGGAGAAAGCGCGAATGTGGTCCTTTACTTAGTGTCACCTCACTGTCTTCGCTGACACACTAAGTGTAGTGTCGCTTTAAACAGCTCGTTTGTTTCGGCCCGTTGCGCAGTTTTACTATCAACTCGATTCAGTCTACATAACGAGAAAATTGTTCCTGCCCCCCCCCCCCCCCCCCCCGGGTGATGGGTTTTAACATCTTCGTGAGAAAATTGTGTTTTTCAATCAAGTACACTTGTCACGCTAATGAATTATTTGAGAATTTTAACGTCATACTGGCGCTGGATACGAAATTCGCGTGGTTCATATCAAGTATCCTGGTTCAGGTTCTGTCAGTCTACTTTAAATTACGCCACGACCGCTTCCTTCTAGATCCATTCCAATTCACTGTTAACTAACCTTCGTAGGCCTACCTTTCGACGCCTCCTCGTGAGCTACTTACAGCATCCTTTATTAGACCAAAAATAAACACTTCCACCCCACGTGATTATATCATGTACTTTGCGATAAGATCTCCTACAAACTAGAACGGGATTATTCTGTATTCAGAGGGACATCGTGGCGACTAGGCGAGTAGACCCTAGGGACGGAAATTATTCCGCCACATCCGGCATGTAGGTAGACATAACTGTTCACCCTTGGGCAACTCTGCATGGGTGCAGATAAGCCACAGCGATGAAAGAGTTAATCGGCCCTGTCAGGAATCAAACCCTAACATCGTGGTATAAAATACCGACTGGCATTCCTCCCAGAAGGATGCATATTCTTGCAGATGCAACAAACTGGGTCACGACGACTAGTTTACGACACTGATCTTCCATTAGCTAACCACCGTTACCTGGAGGTCGTCCTCGGATCACGCTGCCAGGTTCAGGCTTTCAGAACTTCGAAAATATTTAGGCGAACGTCTTCGTGTTGGGATGCGGGAGAATCTTCAGCCCCTGGTTAAATGAATTACTTTTTGCGACTGCATGAAAATCAACGTATTTCAGTTTCCCACATCCTACTGCTCCAGTTTCCGTGTTTCTGCTCACAGAGTCGACGATTTAGAAACTGTGCTTCATGGTTCTACACACGTCTGTCTGCGAACACCATGTTGACCAATTCGCAGAATGTAAACACCGAATAAACCTATTTATTATTTATTTAACGACACTGTTATTAGCTCGCATGTTTCAATGTGGTAAATATTTAAAGAAATCACAAGGAAAAATAATAGTTTTCGTTAGATGTTGTACCATTTATAAGAATAGATTTGTATCTCCCAGAAATGCGTGTCACAGCCAATGAAACACGCAGAATTGTAAAGAAACACATTTCGAAAAATGCGTGTCACTCCCCATTAGTAAAACTTTTCATTAATGTCGATCTTGGAAAAGTGAAAATATGGCAAATTCTAACTGGGGCCACATCCACTGGGTAAACCCTTATCGCGGGTCACTGGCCCCAGGACGATAAGGAAGTCCTTCCATTTTGAGACGGGAATTCGAGGGAAAGTGGTCGTGTGTTCGCATAACGGTATCTGGGAAGGTCTTCAACCCGTGACACATAATGTATGCACACCACGGCGATTCTGTTAACAACAGGTGTATCAACTTTACAGGCCCAAAGTTAAGAAGACCGTGACGTAACTCTGTACCCTTGTTGACATTAATCCGCTGTTCCATCTCTCTGTAGTCTACACCTTCAACTGTTGTCAGAAAATAAAGAAAAAATAAACTAATTACATGAAGCAGAATTCTTCTAGAGAATCTAACAGTCGCTCAGCTAGTCAATAAATTCCATTATTTTTATGGAACCCAAAGTTTTTCACTAATACCCGTCTATTTCCCTAAGATCCACCTTAATGTTATCCGTTCATCTACGCTTGGGCTTTTTTAAGCGGTCTCTTTCATTCAGGGTTTCCAACCAAAATTTTGCACACATTTCTCATCGCCCCATTCATGCTACATGCCACCTCAACGCCATCCTCCTTGATTTGATCAAAGTAATTTCTTGGACAAATGACACGTCTTTGAAGGTGGGGAAGAGAAATATGTTCCCACCAGGGATTGAACCTCGGTCATCCATTACGTAGCAAGCCACTCTATTGTATTCTCCGAACTGTCATTGGCCCAATCTACTCATCACACGACCCCACCCCGGGAAATGGGGCGGGGGCGTGGGGGGGGGGGCATTGCAGCAAATTGCGGTAGTAATTTAAAGAGCCAATTGCCATGTCACAGAGGAAATCCGCGGTTTGTGCCCGCGGTGCACTAAACTTTCCCAGGACTTCAGCCACCGATAGAAAAACTGTTAGTCAATCCAAGGACCGCGAGCAGACGCTGGACGAATGCAGTTATCAGAAATAAGGATTCGTGAGTGGATCGGCTGTGTCTCTGCAAAACGTGCTGAAAGACGAAGGACAATAAAAGCATACGAAGGAGGAGAGAAGAATTAAGAGGAAAGAAAGGAAAGGAAATACAGGGATCACAAATAAAGACAAAAAGGCAAGGAACAGAAAAAATTGCCTATAGAAGTAAAAACAAAAGAAAGGGAAAAAAGTAAGAAATTAAAAGTGAGAAAGAAGGGCGATAGTCTCGAAAGTTGCAACAAACAAACAAACAAACAAACAAGGAAACAAACTGCTCGTAGGCTACAGTACTGAGCACTGACTTTAGTCTCGTCGAAAAACTTAAAAGTCCGTCGTTCGTGTGTGTGCAGTATCACAACGTGTGATTTTTGTAATATTTCTATTAGTTATGCAGATTTATGCATAGTTTTACAGATTTAAAATATTTTTCACCTCGACTGTGCGTCCTGTTTTATGAGCACAATAACATACAGGAATCCTTGCATAATATTCAATTTTCTTTTGGACAACGAAGAACAAATGGCGAATTACCTATTCCACTGCGAAAGGAGCTCTGAAGAAACGCAGTTGCTACAGGCACCATACAGTACAGGACAAGAAAAATGAAACAAGAAAGCGACAGGAGACGAGGACTTCACTCAACTTCCTCCGTTCACATTCACCCAACAGAACACGTACTCGTAAAATAACCGTTACTCGACTTAACGACTCCGTCGACTTGTGTGTCTATCGACGAAATGCGTTCCAACTCACGAAGTCTTAACACAAAAGCTCACAGGTCCCATGGACTTTAAAGTTCACTTCACAGATAAAAGAAAAGGCCTTGCAATATATGGGAGAAGTAAAGTGAATTTTGCATTCAGACGGAATTTGTACGTAGACCCACTGTCCCGTAATGCGTCAGGAAATTTGTGGAGTGACGAACAAAAATCAAGGGTTTTGTAGACCAGCATCCAAAGGCGAACGATTAATTATAGAGGCCTATTTACCACGGGGGGGGGGGGGGGTTTCCCCTTGTTCCTAATGTTCTGCGAATGTGGAAACATGGAACAATACAGATCATCGAGATAACATTAAGTAAATAAAGTGTGAAAAAAACAACTGCTTAAGAAGCTAAGTTCAGATCTCGACTCGAATTCGGGAACTATATCGGTGTAAGTCTTGAGCCCTGAAGATAGAGGCAGTAGTCTCCAACTTTCTCTGGCGATTTCATACAATTCCCAAAATTCTGAGTAGGGCGCATGAGGACAGACAGGGGTCTGTTGTAAATAACGTGACACTCCTCTCATGTAAGTGTCTGAAAAAATCTTTCGGACGCGCCTTGCACTTACGCGTCTGAAGCCCAGCCACCCTTTGGGTATCATTTACCCATTCCGTCTCGTAATCACTTCCTACTTGCTGAATGAGTTCGCGATAAATTATGTACAAATACGTTTTAAAAATATTGGGCACTGACACAGCGAGACGCTTCACCAAATGCTGACAAGCAGGTCGAAATTTAGACAGGAAGCCTCTTGAGGTAATAATATTAAAAAATTTCTAAAAATATAACGTGAGAGCACTGATTGGATTTATCTGGCTCAGGCCAGGGTTCAGCGGTGAACTCTTGTGAAGACGACAATGAACCTTCGAGTTCCATAAAAGGTGGGCAACATCTTGACTAGCTTAAAGACTATCAGCTTCTGAAGAAGGAGTCTGTGCCATGGAGTTGAATGTTGATACATTTTCACATACACAGGCCTTACACAAGACTTAACAAATAATTAATTATATTTTACGTAGTCGGCAAGCGATAAATGCCAGCTATTGATCCAGACAGCACCCGAAAGGAAATAATCCAATGACGGAACTCTTGTCACAAACTGAGATTTCAGGTTCTCACGGCGGCCAGTATAAAGAAGATTGTTTTTTTTTAATATTGTGCCTTGTAGCCCTGATGATGGTAGCAGCAAGCACCTCTGAAACTTCTGTAAATTTGTACCAGACTACACGGCGCAACAAACCAGAAGAGTCATCATCTTTGTTTTCAGAAACTTTTAGAATCGCTTCAAAAGAAAATCCACGCCAAAAGACCAGATGCAAAATTCGGTTGCCTTTTTCCTGAACATCGCCGTTTCTGCTGGCGCTGAAGCCGAAATGTTGACTCTGGTAGGTGACCACACCGTTTCTGGGTTACAGCTCGAACGTGTTAACTGCCAATGTCACCGTCCTACTTTGAGGAGAAAGAACCGAGACAAACCGGTGGGCGCTGATTCGCATGCAGACCATCTTCCGAAGAACTGCTAGAAAGTTTTGAAATTCATAAAATGTGAGGGGATTGAAGCACTTAGACTGAATTCATTACAACATACTTCAGAATTCGTAAGAGATTTAAAGACGCCATTGCAACTGTAGGAGAGGGGAAACAACATGGCCACCTCCTTTCCTTTCCTTCTTATCCTCTTTTCTTGTTTCTACCTTTGTTTCTTTTCTCAGCAATTCATTCTTCGTTTTCTTTCTTTCAAGTATGGGGAACTCGATTCTGTTTCAAAAGACGTATCATCAAACGCTGCAGATCTTGTGGTTTGAAAATCCTTCACGTGCAGTGAGAGGTACACGTGCCTCTAATTGAAAAGGCCAGAGACTTGATATCGAAAGAGATGTCAGGGGCAGATAACGCTGGAGCCAAAGTCTCTTTGTTACTTTGCTCACGCGACGGACAACGTGGGGCTGAGACTCACGGACTACCTGCGTCTCCAGGAGGGCGAAATAAATCAAATTAGTTCCTGGTGAAGAACAGAGCAAACAAACATCTTCCTTCCACCACCAACCCCTTCACCTTGATAACGATAGACTTAGTAATAAGTCGTCCCTGTGTCTAAGCACCACAAAATGAAGACGCAGAGGTGGATTTGAGGAAATTGTGGATAATGACAAAGTATACGGAGCAGAATCCTTTTGTGAAGCTAACGTGACGCTCAAATAATGAAGAAATTCCTCGCGTTTTATGGAACCAGAAGATTCATCGCCGTGTTCACGACAGCCCAGCGTCGATCTCTATCCTGAGTCAGATCAATCCAATCCACACCCTCCCAAACCCATTTCTCTAAGACGAATTTTAATATTATCATCCCATGTGCGCCCAGGTTTTCCGAGTGGTCTCTTACTTTCAGCTGTCCCAATCAAAAATTTGTAAGTACGTCTGATCTCCTCCATGCGCTCTACATATCTGGCCCATCTCATCCTTATTCATTTGATTATTCTAATAATATGAGGTACAAATTATTAATCTCCTCAACATGCAATCTTCCTCATCTTCCTGTAATTTCCTCTCAGGTACAAAATTCTCCTCAGAACTCGACTTTCAAACAACCACAAACGAGGTGATATTTCAGGTTCTCACGGCGGTGAGTATAGAGATGATCTGGAACCCTGATGATGGAGGCAGAAAGCACCTCTGAGTGCAGCATCCCAGAAGAGAATCGTCTTTGCCCTCAGTCTGCGTTCTTGGTCGACAATGACAGGCGTGGTTTCACGAGCGTACACAAGTTCCGTGTAGGCATATTTTAATCTTCGAGTTAAAAGTGGGTAATGAACGTGAATAATGGTACAGCGTTGTGTGCGTGGCCTTGATGACGTGACTGCAGTTCATACTTCCCCACATCCAAATCCCTTTTTATAAATGATATATTGTGTGAAGTCCCTTACAAAGTACCACTTCGAGGTCACTTGGCCACCGTTCTCTTGTGCGCCTCACGTCTCGACTCCATACGTGACACGACCCATTTCTAAAATTCCCGTTTCTTAATTTTTTACGATACTTTCAAATGTCGAGATCACACAGCTTCTAATGGATCGGGAATATAGCCGTGAATAGCGGATAGGTCTCGGTGGAGACCGTCGTGGCCTATTTCAAGGTACTATACCACCCCACATAGAGGACAACAGGTACCATCGTAATCAGGTTGGAATTTAAAACCAATACCTCCAAAAATCAAATCCAGAGATTGACCATTCACTTTTAAACAAATGAACAGATGAATGTAAGGATATTAAAATCAAGTACGATGAGACAAGCAAGCAGCGCGTTGGGGAGAGATAAGAAATACGTATAAAATTTTGGCTGAGAAACCTGACGAGACCACGCGACCTAAGCGTAAACGGGAAGATGTTATTAAAAAGAATCGTGGGGAAACAGAGTTGAGGATGTGGAGTAGATTCATTTCATTCAGGATAAGGCTCAGTGGCGGGCACGATAATGACCCTTGGGGTCCCATAAAAGACTGGAAATTTCTTGCTTACTTGCGTTTATTATCAACTTCTCAAAACAAAAATATGTTCTTCACCCGCGTTAGAAGAAACCTCTCACAACCATGTAAAACACGACGGACAAAATTGCCATATTATTAACTTAGATTTTAGAGTATTCAAAATGCCACCATTTACCTGTTGAAGACGATGCAGTTGCTCCTGATTTCGTATCCCCCTCAGATCAGTCGCTGCTGTACTTCCTTCTCAGACACCCATGTATTTGACCGACCTTGTACTCGTCTCCTCCTCTCGTTCCAACCACTGAGACTTTCCTTAAGAACCTCCTTCTGGGATAATCACAACATTCCACCAGACGCAACTCAAACTAGCCGCTGTTTATTTCCAGTTGCCGATGATACGTGCTCGGCGGCTTGCATGGAAATATTAACTGGAAACTTTCAAAGGCTGCGGCAAGCCTCTATTTCTTTTACCGCTCTATCCCCCTTCCGTATTCGCCTTGTGGTGACGGTTTCAAAAGTACATACATCTGCCATCTGTTAGCTACATATTAAACCAAGAGGAAGTCGGAAGGAAAATCGATTATCGTACTGGATTAGCACCCTCGATTGCTGTCGACTTATCGTTGCGGCAAGCCTCTATTTCTTTTACCGCTCTACCCCCCCAGACGTATTCGCCTCGTGGTGACGGATTTAAAAGTACATACATCTGCCATCTGTTAGCTACATATTAAACCAAAAGGAAGTCGGAAGGAAAATCGATTATCGTACTGGATTAGCACCCTCGATTGCTGTCGACTTATCGATGCGGCAAACCTCTATTTCTTTTACCGCTCTACCCCCCCCAGACGTATTCGCCTCGTGGTGACGGATTTAAAAGTACATACATCTGCCATCTGTTAGCTACATATTAAACCAAGAGGAAGTCGGAAGGAAAATCGATTATCGTACTGGACTAGCACCCTCGATTGCTGTCGACTTATCGTGGGGCAAAATTTGAATTGAATATTAAATGAGAACTGAAATTCGCCCGTCTCTCACATTCCATTCAAACCACGTTCTTATCTTTATTATATTTCTTCAATAATTTGGCCCCTGAGCTGTTCCCATCACATGCTTCTTTAATTTATAATAATTATAAATTATTGTATACTGTCCAATGGTTTATTCTTGCAAAGCAGTAGAAAGGTGTACTGCACATGGTGTACACAAATTTTCCAAATATTTTATTTTTTTATCTGTTACCTTTGCCCTCGAATTCTTTGATCTATTGATGTCCTTCACCTTACCTCAGGGTCTTATACCCAACTGACTGCTTTCATTACATCAAACAAGATATTCAAAAGAATAACAGGAATGCAGTAGAAATAACTTCTCACGGAAAAGGAATGGAACATATAATGTGAGATAAAACTTACATATTTTTGTTCAGGTGCAACATATTGCAGAGAATAAACAGCCATTATTTCTCCAAGCAGCATCAGCCAATCGATCTTTGTAGGATACCAATTGATGTGACTTACTCTACTGAACAGAAACGGCTTCAGTGGTTTTCGAACTAGACTTAATGTATTTCCATAATACAGAGACCAGATACTTTGCCTTCAAAAATCTCACACAGACTTTATTAGTTTTAAAGCCAATTAAATCACATCCTTATTTGTGGAGGTGTGGACAGGGTCAAACAGTGGGCTGTTGTCAACACAGTAATGAGCCTTCAAATTCCATAGAAGGCGTGGAGTATCTTGACCAATGAGGCGACTATAAACTTCTCAAGGAAGACCCTACTACTTGAATTAGTTAACTCAAACAGGAAACATTCTTCTATAAACTGTTAATCACATCTGGTCTCTTAGCTTAAGCTTCATAAAAGGATTCTGGGTTAATTTTTTTTTTTAAAGTAACAGTTCTTTTAAATTTTAAATAAACGTCTGTCATCTGTTAATAAGAGATGAAGGGAGAAGAAGAGGTTTCACCAGAACATTGAATATTTTGATTCTACAGAAATATAATTTCAACATGAGACATATCACATGTGGGCAGACGTGCATTTTTCAACTATTACATGTATAAGTGCCTAAATATTAAAACAAAATGGAGAAGTTCTAGTCACATTTCCTGAGCTTGGCACTCGATATGTCAATGCTCTTTAGCCAGTGATCAAGTTCCTCTGGGATGTCCGGTCTCTTGACGTCACTTCCAGCGAGCTTGGCCATCAGATCATTGACGTTGACGCCGACTATATTCTGCTTGCTGAGTGCCACTGCACGTACAAATCCGTCAGACAGTGTCACGAAGTGCTGCTCTAGGTAAATGGCTTTGTCATCCCAATATACAAGCTGCAAGACAAGGAAATGCGTCATAGATCACGTGGAAGAACATTTTCAAAGCTAGAACAGATATTTCTCACTTGCAGACAATATTCTGTCTCTGCTTTGAATATAATTTATTTAGAAGTGCCAGTCAATTGCCTTTCGGACATCAGAAAATTTGAATTACCATGGAAACAGGACATGATATGTGGGTGAATCTTTTCCAGTTACTTTAACTCTCTTAAGTCATCAGGAATTTGTCTGCCCACAGAGTGGGGAACCAAATTTCACGCCAAAATAATCCAATTGCTGTACAGTACAGAAGGAAAAGAATAATTTATGTGTGAGTCTTCTTAGTACCTTAGTGTGCACCTTGTAGAGGCTGAAGATGGGAATGGTCCTTCTGTGGCGTATGTTGGAGGCGCCCTGCAAAGCGTTGCCCCTCATCTTGGCCACCTCGCGGTACAGACCAGACCGGTCGTAGAAAAGAAACCGAGCGAAGTCCAGCTCTCGCAAGTACCTCGCGTTGTTCATGTGTCTCAGAAATATGTCAACATCCTGCGTTGTACAGAAACCTGTAAACAGCGAACCAAAGCTGATAGCTTCTTATCATGGGAATTTCTGAACGAAGGACAGTCCTTGAGAAGGTAATAGCCATTAAACTTATAAAGAAAATCCTGGCATTTTATAGAACCCGAAGTTTCATTACCGTGTTCACGACAGCCCGTCGCTTACCACTTATCTGAGCCAGCTGAATCCAGTCCACTTCCTGAAAACAGCGATTATTTCCTTTAACAGCATTAATCAGCTGATCTTTGTGATGGAGAAACGTCGATTTTCTTTTTTCTGTACTGACTCTGCGTTTAAATTTTTTTTTGAGATTAATTTCTGCTTCGAATAATTAATTACCTTAAAACCCTGTTTGCTATTGATTCTGAGATGCGTAGGAAACCCGTAAGTAGAATCTTCGAGCAAGGCGGACTTTGAACATGGACGGTATGCATAATTACTGCTGACTCAAAATGGAGACAAGAACGGGATAAGAGAGCGACAGGCGATTTTCACACTTTGCTGTTTTTTAATGGGCCATAAATTTTCTGAATTGGACTGAAAGACTGAGCTACAGGTCGACTGAAAGAGTGGATAGATTATTATGACACTTGAGGATCTCACCACGGTGATATCGTCTTCAGGCAAGTACCATCTCGCTAACGGACTGGTTAACCAACTCATGAACTGATTGTCCAAATAATTGTTTCACATTAATCTCTAATTTAACTATATAATATTTCTCATACTGGATACTCCTGCTACGATGCATTCTATTACTATTAGTCTATTTATTAATCATAATGGCAATAATAATGAAAATTATACCGATAATTATATTGTTAAGGGTAATAATAATGATACAAATGCTAACAGTGGTGACAATGAAACTAATTATGAAATCAATGACACTGTTCCTGTTCGAGGAGCAACCTCTCTGTGGCCTCTGCTCACCGTATATGGTGCTCCCTTCAAGGACTTTTATCTTCTTCTGGAAGAGTCTCCCAAAGCCGATGGTGAAGGCGATCCTGAGGAAGTAGTTGACATCGAACAATGCGTACAGAAGGGCGACGCCGGTCGCTATTGCAATGCAAGAGCAGCAGAGAAACATGTTTGCAGCTCAGGCGACGCGGGCACATTGAGGTGCAGCGATCAGTCACCGTTACTTCGACACCATTAACAAGTTGACCTTGAAACTGAACGGGTTTCAACTCTATCTGCCAGCGAAACACAGTACTGCCTGTCGTTGTGTACCGGCGTGAAACTACGTCTCTCGGTTCTGATGAAGGAACCTAAAATTCAAGACATTGTAGATGTGAAGAACTGGAGTGGATTCATCTGGTACAGGATAGCGATTAGTGGCGGGCTCTTGTGAGCACGACAATGAACCAGTCGTTTCCATAAAAAGTGAAGTATTATTGACTAGCTGAGCGACTACAAGCATCTCAAAAAGTGCTTTGCTCCATGCAGTTAAAAGAATATTTGGACCAGAGAAGAAGGAAGTATTTGCAAAATGGAGAAAATCATATGATGATTTTTACAAACCGTACTCCTCACCTGACACTGTTAGAGTCATAGGCTTAATCAGGGAGGATGAGATGGGGGTGACAGGTAGCGTGCACGTGGAAAGTGAGAATGCGTACATTTTGGACGGCAAACCTCAAAGAGACGCGTATTGCTTTTTGCAGATGCGAGAATCTTATGGGAATAGAATGTGGTGTTAGGGAATGGACAAAACTGGCTCAAGATACGTTCTGAAAAGTACTGGGTGTTGGAGTTTCACAAGACTTAACAGAGAACCCTACGCCATGGAGTTACAAATATCGAATCACGTAATGTGTGGTAATTATATGTAAGAATCTATCGACTGAATCCCTTCAAAAGAAGGCTGGGGTATAATCTCTTAAATAGGCTACAAGTACGCGAGATTTCAGGCCTTCTGGCAGTGAAGATGGCGATGGTCTTGCAGGTTTAGACTCGTTGCTAGATGCCAAAAATGAGAAGAATATCAGCCCATATCCACTTCCTTTCAAACACATTTACTGAATCATTTGACCGTGTATAACATATGCAGTTGAAGAAGCGTCTTTGAATATGCTAATAAGAAGAGATAAGGCGCTATTTTAAGTTGGTTTAGTCATGGTTCTTTTAATGTAACAAGGTATGGCCTTAACACTTGGTAATCAGCTGTAAGACGTAGGCCTCTAGTAGACTGGTGACAACGAACTTCCAGGAAGTCCACGGAAAACGTCCAGTCATGCAAAATAAGCAGTCGTCCCCAGCGACCCACTTGATATGCTAGCAAGACTATCCACCATTGTACCTGACTCTAAATCTCATGCTTACCTCTGGGTTAAATTTATTTTCGTGTAGTGCACTCTGCAACAGATGAAGTACTTATGCTGCTACTATGACTCGATGCCCAGAGTCTCGTTTGTAAGGTTTAATTTTGCATGAGATTACTCGTATCATTGGTATCAACATCGTAAGTTCGATTGGAGGAAGAAGTTTGAAGACGAGGTCATCATGGTCTAAGTAGCAGGGGAGATGAGAAATGCACACAACATTTTTGTCGAAAAGCCTGAAGGGCATAGACCACTCGCTGACATAGTCGTAAATGGGAGGATAATATTAAAACGGATCTTATGGATTCATGTAGCGGGATCTTCTGAACACATTAATGAACCTTCCGGTTCCGTAAAAGAAGGGGGGGGGTTTCTTGGTCAGCTGAGTGACTATCAGCTTTTCACTGGCTGATCACCGTGGGGTTAGTTACGTTTTGGATACTCGCTAGGTAGGAACGTGTGAGTGGATAAAAAGAGAACACGATTGTTCCGACCTGACTTCAGAAATAGCCTTGCCTTGGCCAATGATTAAGGCAGGGAATCTTAAATAAGTTACACCGCAAACAGAATATATAATATTTCTACAATAATTTATTTACCGTCTTTACACAAACTTAAAAATGTTGTTAAAATTACTTAAAATTATAACATTTTTTCATTAGATACTAGATCTTGTTACATTTTACATTGACGACATGTTTCGATGTTATCTCATCATCATCAGGTCTATCAATTAAAATCTGTTGCACTTCTTGCTCTGCGTATATTGATTTGTTTTATTTGTTTGATTTTTTAAGTCTCTTCCATTAAATTTGAAGGCTGTACCCGGATGCTTTAAATCGGGTTGTATGTGATGTGTTGTGTCCGAGTTGCAATCTACTGGCCCGTAATATCGGACACAACACATCACATACAACCCGATTTAAAGCATCCGGGCACAGCCTTCAAATTTAATGGAAGAGACTTAAAAAATCAAACAAATAAAACAAATCAATATACGCAGAGCAAGAAGTGCAACAGATTTTAATTGATAGACCTGATGATGATGAGATAACATCGAAACATGTCGTCAATGTAAAATGTAACAAGATCTAGTATCTAATGAAAAAATGTTATAATTTTAAGTAATTTTAACAACATTTTTAAGTTTGTGTAACGACGGTAAATAAATTATTGTATTAATAAACACAAACATGACGCAATTAAGATATAAATTATATAATATTTGTTTAGCATTCAATAGACTGTGTATGAACGCCGAAATTTCCCACAGTCCTGTGGGAAAATACCAGCGTAACATTATATCAAGAGGAAGCATTAGACAAAATAAATCAACAAGTAAACAGTCTGCAAGCTTTGTTCCTTGAAGGTCAGGAGTTCCGAAAAGAACCTGTGACGTCTGCTTACTCCTAGCAAGATAAACAACAACTATAAATAAAAAAATGATTTTTGAATGCAGTCACCCAGTCGACTGTCAGATTTCAATTTCCTGGCCTAAGCCTTGACAGAATAAACACGTTTTATACGAAATCTGTATGCATGGTGGTTGTCTCCACGGGAAGTTTCATTTGCCTCGCTGAAACGTTTCATAAGATTTTGCGATCAAACCGAATGAAAAATATGCTATAGAGATTAAAACACTATCCCGGAAAGCGTTTGTAAGAAATGAAATGAAATATATTTTTAACCAGTCTCTCCCAAAACTTACGTCGTATATGCACGCAGGAATAGATACGACAAAATACGGAGATAAACAAATATATATATATATATATATATATATATATATATATATATATATATTGAATCTTGTCCGTCTAGTCACAATAAATTCTTATTAAATATTAAAATATTACAATAATTAACATTTAAAATATTTAAAATATTAAATGATGTTCTTTATCGAAATATTCGATTTACATTAGACAATCATTTTTCATGTTTCACGACATGTTTCAGTTCCTAAAATAACCATCCTCAGGTGTATATAATTATATAAAGCTTCAAAACGATAAATAATTCAAATACAATTTTCATACATTATGCCAGCGTACATTTTTTATCAGATTTTTACCAGATATTAAACGATGTTCTTTTTCAGATTTTTATTCCATTTTTAATAACACACTCGATGTTGTTCTGTATATATACATCATGCTCAATGAGATTCAATATATACTTATTATATCACAATATGACGCAATTTTACCATCTTAGAAATAAATATATAAGAAACAGGTTACCAAGAATCTGCTAATACCACATCTAAATCTACTTTGAACGAGATTGTATTCTATAACTTCATTTTCTGTCTCTCAGTGTCCATGTCTTTGCAGTCCTCTTCACGCAAGTCTGCAGGTCCTCATGCAAATACGTAACACAAAATTAAACTGTCAGGTTGCACCCTATAGACATGGCAGAAAGTTGCTAATATATTAAGTACGCTGTAGCGGACGGCAGACAAGGGGTGGTCTTCTAGCATCCGAGCTAACAAATTCTCACAGTAAAATAGAGAATATTACATTGTGTTACAAAGGGCCTTATTGGGTACTTGTACACACTGTAATAAATCATATTCCACAAAAGGTGGATAATTTCACGACCTAAGCGACTAGTAGCTTCTCAAGAAGTACTTTGCTCAATGACGTTACTTTTATCTATCACGGTTCTTGTAAAGTTCGTTGTTCTTCAACTGAATTCCAGCTCAGAATTCATTATTTAGATAATTAATAGGATTTTAGGGGCAGGAATATTGAGGGTGATTAATGTATAGAATGTATCTGTAGAATTAATAACATTTTATTTGACATTTCAGTACCTCCTAAGATATAAGATTCTGGGGAACATTTGTGAAGGAACTACGACCTTTTCCGTAAAAGTGGTCAGTCAATTCCTGTTTGAAACTGTACATAAACCAGGATATGTGGGTACGTTCTTCGATGCGAAATCATGTAACGTCTCGGAAGAAATTCACGAGTCTACAAGCGAGATAGTTGATACTGCACTGAGATAAAACTGTGAAATTTAATATGGACTATACAAGATGAAAGCTCCTTAGTGGAATAAATACTCGCTTATCTTTCATATTAACATCGTTATAGAAGTGAATTTCCTTGACGATCTGTACGATGAAATGTTTGGTTTTTACGAAGTGTATAAAGACACAAAGTGATGCAGGTCTCTTCAATATATTTAACAAACAACGAGCACCACTTTTGTCTTTACTAAAAGTACGTCTACTGACATTCAGTGTCTATATCACGCCGTTAAGCTGATGCGCTACGTTAGATCCTTAAAATTCAACAACAACACGAGGAATGTGATTCTAATCCTTACAAACCCTGAGCACACAATTGTGGGGCAGAATGTGGCACCTGCTTAAGCTACGTGAGAATAAGAGTTAGTGTTCACCTCTGATACGAGATTACATCAGAGTTTGGAAAGAAAGGAACAGGACGAGAGAGAAAATGAGAGTGTAGAAAGAGGAGTAGTAAGAAAACAACTAAAAAGGAGAATAAAAGGAACTAGAAATAGTAATGTAGAAATAAATATAAACAAAAGTACATGGCCACTGGCGGCTCTTATAAATCTAATAATAAAATAAAACAGTAACGGTGTCTTAACAGGCCGTTCGCACGTGATGCACTGCGAACTGATTAGGATTTTTGAGAACTGTACAAGCACAGAACAACATATCAAAGTGCATACATGAATTATTATAAATCAAGGATGGCCAATACATTGTGAATGGTTATACGATATCGTATCACATAAGAATCCTTTCGGATATTACTAAGTACATTTGTGCAACACAGCATTTGAAATTTGACAGACGCTGTTCCTACACATTTCTCTATCTAAACTAAATTTACAATTGATACAGGCTATGTCGATTTACGAGCTACGTCAAACAACAGACATCAATAATTTGTAACCCTTCCCACGCTACGCACGAGGTATCCCAATCAAATAAATTGGACATTTTTGTCTAAGCCAAATATTTTACGAGATCAGCGAAAGATACCTCTCCAATTATCTATCAACCTGAGCTACCTGTGGTTTTTCAACAATAGAATTTATGCGTTACTGGAAAGATAAGCTACTAACAGAGTGTGATTTCCTTCGCCATAAATTTGGCATGGACAGGGTTAAAACAGTTTCAGGATCACAGAATTATACAAACAATTCTTTTGTGTAGGATTTGAGGTTTCCACAGCCGCGAGTCAGAAGATGGCCGTCTTCTGGGTCGCTGCGCCGTATAGTCTGGTAGAAGTTCACTGACGTTTCAGAGGTCCTTGCTGCCTCCATCTTCAGCGCGATCATGATGGAGGAAGCAAAGGTCTCTGAAACGTCTGTAAAATTATACCAGACTACACGGCGCAGCGACCCAGAAGACGGCCATCTTCGATTCTTTTGTGATTTACGCGGCTTCTAGTATAAATTCTATTTATACAAATATTGTCATTTTAAATTCTACAGCCTCCAAAAAACCAAAAAAACCCTACACAACTAGGATACAATTACAATTTTTACTACATCACAAGTGCCAGAAATATCTTTGGCCCCGAGTCCATGAATTATGACATTTTCTTGTCAATTCTTGACATATTTAGGACTCGAAGGACTAGTCCGATCACCACGATAAATACGTAAGTACACAAGCATATTTCTCACTGTGATACTACAATTATGTAAAGTTTGTGCACACAAAGTTTTGATATGAAACTTTCTGATTCCAGTAGATCCCTTATCACAACGTACACAGTTACATTTCAAATTAACGTACAGCAACTCTGGTTTGTACACAAAACATGAAGACATTTGGCATCTTTCTGCTACTTTTGAGGGCCTTTTAGGCGTCAGATACAAATGGACGCATTTCAGCTTCAGCTGCTGGAAGATTTTTCAATACGCAGATAATCTGTCTTCCTCTAACAGTTGACTGTTACTCAGCTGTTCAAGACATTACCTGCTTTTATGCAATTCGATGATTCATCAGCACGTCCATTAAATCTCACCACTGAGCCCTAATTATTATGAGAAATATGAAAGAACTGAGGAACTGCATGCATGCCATAATAATTCTGGTACACGATATGACCCTTGACTTTTGAAAACAGCGCCAGTGACATCAGAGTCATGCATGGTCAACGACCTTTGTCTGGCTGCGTGATAACATCACCAAGGATTCCTCTCCTCAGGTGACATTTAATGAAATGAAATTCCGCATGAAACGACTCACGGCCCTCTACTACAATAAATACAATTCACATGTAATTAATGTTATAATCCTACGATATTTATATCCAAGATATTAACATATCACTTATTGTATTCACTGTATATCACATTTCACAGACAACCGTCTTAAAAGCCCAAATCAGCACCAGTGAACCTGCAGTAATTACAGTGTCAAAATAAATAAAAAAAAATATATCTCCAATACTCTCATCATAAGTAGCGATACATTTAACATAACAAAAATTCATAGATACATTCTAACATCTTTATTATTGACAATAAAACTAGACTATCCAGCACCAGAGTGGTCTCTTATGGCCTTTCACGTCTAACGACATCACCAGCAGAAAGTCAAATTTTCAGTTACTTTTCTCAAAAACAAGCCTGCAATGTTTCTCATATAAATTACATTAAAAGCTATTCGCAGTTTACATGTTAAAAATTGCTGACAATAATGGGTTCTATTTTTGCGTTATCAGAGCTCCTGATCTCTGTCTTAATATTTGCAGTTAATTCACCCGAAAGTTTGGAAAAACTGACTCGGTTTTTCTGTCCTGTTGTAACAAAATAAACTTTGGGCTCATAGAGAACTGCTAATGCTGTTTACAAGCAGAAAAATACTCAGATCCAATATTTCAACATTGTTGCTATAAGAGAAATTGTATATTGTTAACAATGGACAAAATTTAGCAAAAATTAACCCTGAAGTTCCTTTTTTAGAATAATACCACTTAAAATAATGCGAGCATACGTCTTGTCATCCCTCATGTGTTTAGCAACAATATTATGTGTACGATTATTCCATAATGAAAACGTTATCAGGTAAAATCCATTCTTCAGTCCGCTGATACTCCGTACAATTCTATCTTATGATGTAACAAGTAACGCTCATTACAGGTTTAACTTTCCACGACCTTAAATTATAACAATACTAATAACATGTAGTCCAAAGTCTTTGGAATAATGTGACTTCAATAACAATTATTTACGTTTTAACAATGTTTTATGTGACAAATTTTAATTAATATATAAATTGATAACACGCTGGTCAGTCATTGCGAATACTTCTTATTTATAAACACATTTCTCAAAAAAAAAAAGGGAAACTTCTCCTACGTCAGATGTTCTTGGCCTTTTAAGACGCAGGGACAAATTTACTATTCTTTGTCGCCTTGCGGGCTGACAAATTACAATTAAATAAATGTTATTGAAACTTTGTCATTTTATTACAGACGCTACTAAATTTACTACCACAAACAGGTTCACATAATAGTTGATAATTTTCTTTAAGAAATTCTTTCATTTATAATTTTTATTACTCGTTCAGCTCAAACTACATCTTTAATTTTGGCAGTAACTGTTTTTCTTACAAAATGGTGGATAACTTTTGTTTTAGTACTGTCTATTACGCGTTAACCTTATTAAAGATGATAGAAAGGCAATAATACTAGTTTGTTGAACCGAATTCGTTTGTTACTGACCACAGTTTAGTTTTGCGTCTTTGGTCCAGTGCGTAATCCATAATCCATGTGGTATCAAAATGTTTTTTTTCCTTCTACCATTAAAAAGTTAATCACCAGTAACAAATAACTGCATAAAAATATATAAAAGACACAAAGAACTAAGAATCTGGTATAAACTTAGGTCTAAACATCAGAGAACATGGAAGTAATACATAGAAATGGAATAATGACGAAATTTTTTAAACGTGGCTGAAACACAGACAAAGAAAGCATAATTTTCCTTCCGCAAAGGAATATTTCAAATGACCTGTGTTCTGGCTCTCCTATCAAATGTTGCAAACAGAAAATTAAATATAAAATTCCTTTTAAAATAGCATAACGTTGAAATGGCAATGAAAGTAACATTAACATTTTATAAGTCCACGGGTAACTTGGTGACAGCGACGAAATCAGTTTGGCCCTCTGCATAGACCACAGATTTGGGATCCATGGGCAGGGCCTTCTCCTTTCGTCAGCAACCATTCCGAAGATTTGCACTGGAGATCTCGTTGCACTCAATCCATTTTGCGACTTCCAGAGGTATTTCTGGCTTCTGAGCACCTCCTTCCAGGCCTAGAAACTCTTTCATGATCTCTTCTGCGTTACAGGATATTACGCGTTGCTGGCAAATGACGATCGCCCTTACAAAGTCATCCTTTGGGGTGATAAACCTGTGCTCCATATACAGCGCCTTGCTATCCCAGTAGATAATCTGAAACAGTGAATATACTGAAGGCACGTGCCACCAAACCGTGGAACAATATCAAACCACACTTACATTACTTAAATGTAATGAATAAATCACATTTAAAAGAAAGAAACGAAATGTGAGGGGACTCAAACCCCGGTCATCTAAATTGTTGTCTACCCGCCAAACTGACTGGGTCACCAGGCTCTTGATTATTTTACTGTGCCAGTCAACTTTATACACTATGGCACGATGCACGGTGCATGAAAAGGAATTAGAACTTTGCACGATAAACTTGGTTGCTAAGCAACGCACATCCTGACATCCTGATCAAGGTATTGTTTCTACACGTGCCTTAAAATATCCTGGAGGTCGAATATAACAAAGGCTACATCCTACCTTTCATCTTCCATCCAAGCAAACACTTTAAAAAAATTACTTTCTTTATAAACACTTGGAGAGGAAATTGGAAACTGAAAAACCTCATTCTCTGAACATTAATTTTATTTGAGTTTCCTTCTTTACACAAGCAACTCGATAAATTAGCAGAAAACGTAATTTAATAAAAGCACTGCAGTAAAAATGAATGAAATGTAAAAGATAAAGTAGGAGGAATGGAAATAAAAAGCAATCAGAATAGTGGGGGGGGGGGGGTTTAGAAGAAAGTAGGAAGGACGAAAGAAATGGAAAGAAACAAGCTAAAATGAAAGCAGATGGAAAACAGAATACACTGAATCTAATTCAGGTAGTAAGAAATTAAGTTTACTGAGGTACATTTTAG
The DNA here is from genome assembly GCF_977971745.1 of Zootermopsis nevadensis. NCBI lineage: Eukaryota > Metazoa > Arthropoda > Insecta > Blattodea > Termopsidae > Zootermopsis > Zootermopsis nevadensis. The sequence goes on from NW_028259156.1 coordinate 17,935,178, forward strand.
TATTCCGAAGTTTCAATACGCAGAACAAGTCCTTGATAGTTTGCTTCTTACTTTTTCGGGGTTACAAATCAGCAGAGAGCAACTTTTAAAACAAGTAAATCCTGTCTGGGCTTCACGTGATACATCTTAACAAAAAAAAAAAAAATTGTTTGGCAGGACTGATGAAAACCACGCCATAATTTTTTTTTTTCAAATCGAGAAAGAAAACCTGTTTTGGTTGCAAGCCGACGTCGCCTCCAAACAAGTAACGTAGATCTTGTTAAGCCAGTACAAGCCCCAATAATAACCTGTTTAGATAAAACGCATTACAAGTATGTCGGAGAAGTTGCGGCGACTGCAAGGCGTTTAGAGTTCCTGAAATCTTAAGAAGAGTTTGAATAGGGATTTAAAGCAGAAGCTCAGTAATCAGATTAACTAAGTAAGAAAGTGAATAATTACATATCATTAACTGCTTCAGCAATTAACTAATTTAACAAACATATAACACAGGTACCTAACTAAATAACTAACTGCATTTCACAATTCTATTTATTTATTTATTTAGTGTTCTGTCTGACGACAGGTCCATATGAACAGGATCCTTCCATCCTTTTCTCGGACTGGGACCTGTTCATATACGTTCTTGGCAGATGATCCAGAAGTGGTTTGCCATTGCCTTCTTCTGTGTGTGAATGGAGTAATTGTTGGGATGCCACGGAGAAACCGGGAAAGCCCCCGGAGGAAAACTCCGTGTTGCCTAGACCACGGCCTTGCCCAACACAAGTTATAAATTCGGGCACCACCGGGAATCGAACCCGAGACCCCAGGATTACAAGGCCAAAGTTCTAACCGCTAGACCACCGTGCGGTTTCACAATTCTATCAATTTTAATAATAAATCAAATAACTAAACATTTATTAACGAACAAATTAAATTAATTTCGTAACTCACTAGTACAGGTAGAATTCTATTTATATACACCCGTCTTACCCTGAAACTAAGATTGTTTAGTCATTTCACACTCCCATAATTTAATAAGTTCCCCACTAAAAGTTTGCTGAAACGTGCACATAACCCCCTTTAATATTAAGCTTAAATTAACCGCAGAATACAGGATCTGGCGACAAAATGTTTAAATTTGAAGGTAACTACATCCATACTTCATTGCTTTTGTGTCGTGAAAAAGTTGACAGGGCTACATTTATACAGATCAAGATGCTTGTGTCATTCTTACAGTAAAGTTACTAGGTTTTATTTGACAGTCGTTCTGTTTACCTTTGACGTAATTTTGAAAACAGAAAACGGCCGAATGAAGCGACGGTATCGAATGGTACATGCGCCCTGGACCACAGCACCGCCTTTCTGCCTGATTGTCTTGTACAGACCAGTTCGCTCGTAGAAATCTACTCTAGCAAAATCGAGTTCTCGGAGGTATCGAGCGTTGTTCATGTGGTAGATGAGCGTGTCCAGGTCTGTAGTGATGCACACACCTGCAACCACAAGAAAAAAGATTAACTTACGAGTCGGGGCAAGATTTGGGCCCTAGCATTGGTGAAATAATAATATTTCGCCGGATCAAATGTCTGAATCAGCCAAGAGAAAAACACATTACAGAGCGAAGCAGAAACTCATGACGACTGCTATGCTTTAATCCTACCAGAGACTGTTGGATCTCGATCCGACATTTGTGGAAAACACAACGATTCAAACACCAAGGCCAGTCGGGACAGATGAGAACTGCATGGAACTAAAAGATTCAGTCGGATTTTAAATTTCCGCTGAATTTTGTTCTGGGTTCAGTCTTAAGGTGACAGGGGAGACTCGAAGGCTCCCACCGGATCAATAGCCGACCGACGACATCAGAACAGACGCGCCGACGCCTGGATCGCGTTACTGTACGGCGTCACCTCGTACCTTGCACAATTATCCGGCATGTCGATAGCCGTCAACCACCGCAGAGATCCTGAATTTCGACGCTTGGCTACAAAAGAATGGCACAACAGACACGCGGCGGTCTGTGTGGTGGGGCCGAGGCTTCGGTGCTCGAGTTCATGATGTAAAGTTATCGACAATGTTCGTCTAGGATGAGACGTCGTGCAGACCTGTGGGTTCAACTTTCATCTCAGCGGCTATGACCTTTGAAGTCCAAATTTTATTACCGTAGCGGAGAGGCGGGTAACTTGGCGTGTTACAGATTTTTATTGAATTTCAATCAAATACTGGTAACTAGTTGTCACGCTGTTAAGTAATTTCAAGAATAGTTCCAAGAACACGTACTATCTGTTAATAATGTCAGTCATGACACTTCATGGTAGAATCTAAATTGCAATGTTCATATTAATATGAGAATAGCGTTTAAGATAAACACAGAGGTGTGACGTGTTATAATAAAGAGTTGCCAGATGTTACCAGTTTCACGCAACAGAGCAGATGTTCCACAAGACTTAGATTGATGTGTAAGAAGATAACACGCGGACAATTCGAGTGTCCGTTATCACGTAAATATCACGTGGGTTACTGCAGTAAAAAAAGGAACACAACGAGAGAGAAAGGGTAGTACAACATGTACTTAAAATACGTGACACTGTTTTCAAATGTTCATTATCTAAGGTACATTAAATACACACGGTGTTTCGGGAGTTGAATATACACTCGTATTAATGTGAATCCAATACACATTTTCAGACACTAAAATCCACTTTAATCTTATCCTCCAATCTACTTCTACGTATTCCTAGTGTCTTCCTTTAAATTCTTTCCAGAACAATGTTTAAAATACATTTTCTAATTTCCACACAACTACGGGCTGGACGACCGGGGTTCGATCCCCGACTGGGGCAGAGGATTTTTCCTCTAGCCTCTGCGTCCAGACCGGCTCTGGGGCCCACCCAGCCTCCTCTACAATGGGTACCGGGGGTCCTTTCCCGGGGGTAAAGCCGGCCGGGGCGTGATGCTAACCACTCACCCCCATCTAGTGCCGAGGTCAAGGAAGAGAGGAGCTATACCTCCACTCCCCCCAAACGCCTACATGGCGTATAGTGGGACAAACTTTACTTTACTTTACACAACACTGTACGTCCCTCCATGTCGCAGTTTGCGAGGTTTTATCAAGTCCCCTACCTCACTTCATTCCACTTGAGTCCAAACTTTCCCCTCAGTACCCCGTTCTCAAACACCCTCAATACATATTCTTCCCTTAACGTGAAAGACCAGGTTTCAAACTCATACAAAACAACAAGTTAAATTATAGTTCTGCACATTCTACTCTTTACGTGGTTAAACAAGATACTGGAGAAAAATTAGACTCTGAACGTCGTTAAATAAACCAATAAAAAAATGTAAGACTTGAGGTTCTCACAGCGGTGAGTATGAAGATTTCCGTCTTCTGGGTTGTTGCGCCGTGTAGTCTGGTCGATGTTTACCAACGTTTCAGAGGTCATACTGCCTCCGTCATCAGGGCGATGAATATTCATCAACCCAGAAGACGGAAATCTTCAATTAAAAATGCATGAAACTGAATGAACTGGGCCTTGGTGTGTGACACGTTCCAGACACTGAACCAGAGCAACAGGCTAATGTGAACTTGTAACACTTCCAGGTTAGTCGGCTTTCAGTTACCTAAGCAAAGTGAAAGTGCCACTAGCAAAGGATTCTCCTTCCTCATTACAGAACTTCCTGTAACCAAATTCGGTTTCCTTCAAGAACAAGATTTTAATTCAAGGTGAAACGCGTACGTACTTACCGACAGATCAACCTAAACACAAGGCGATCGTCGAGGTGGAATTCCTAAGACCAACACAAGGAACAACGTGGGCAGACAACTGAAAGGCGATGAACACTAAAACGAGCTGGTAACAATAATATTCCTAAAACACCGACGAAACGATGCAGGAGATCCAAAGATGAAACACAAAGAACGAATGGATGGATACGGAATTCAAGAGTCGCCGTGGACCGATCAAGGAGAAGGTCAACTTTCTCATGGCAAACCACTTACTACGAGACTGGGCGTTGAGAAGGTGTTCGAGAGTCGGAAGAAGGAAAAGGCCACCTAGCATAAATGGCTTAAAGGCTGGGTCATCTTTCACGAAGCGGATTCCACGAAAAGTTGAAAGTGATTCAAGTGGTTCACTTTGTAAAGAAATGTCCTTACATGTAACCCCAAGATTCACTTCCGTGCTTACAATTACCCCTACACTCAGCCATACAAGTCCAGTCCACAAATACATGGTTTTTAAAGATCCATTTTAATATTATCCTCCCAATAAGGTGTAAGCCAGCTTCGTTTCGTGAAGTTATTTAAACGCATTAATGAGGAAAAGGTATTATTGAAACAAACGAGCTTAAGTAAAGGACTGCAATGTAACTTGGACAACAGACAGTCATAGATTTTTGCTTAGAAAATAAAATAAAAAATATCTTGGCGCGAGATGGAACCTGTGGAGGACAGGAAAAAAAAAGGAACCAGTCTTCCTACTGACAGTGCGACATAAATTTGGCTACAAGCTATTCGAGTAGTTGTATAAAAAACATTATTTTTACAGTCGAAATCCGAAGGTTTCTGAGTAGGGGGCCCGACAGATGGACTTCCCGTCCTCTTCGTCACCTTTCCATCTGAAGGCAAAAGCAGAACTCAGCTTTCGAAACTCTGTAACCTTATAATGCAGAAGTCGAAGACAGTACGTTACGAAATATCCCAATTCCTGCTTAATTGTTTACACTATTTCAGCGGCATTCTTAGAGTGCAAACTTGTTAACGATCCTGTACCACATGGCCGTCGTAGGAACACGCCTGTTGGCAAACACAGTGACGCAACTCGCAACCAGACGACCTTGACCCCCGCATTAACACCAATTGAATCAATGTCAGTAACACCACGGCGCAGAGCCTTTCTTTAAGAGCTTATAGTTACTCTGTGAAGATTGGGACTGGTTTCCTCTGGATCGCATGCAGACAAGTGGCTGGCTCTCGAGACTACGGCAATGAACTCCAGGTTTCAGGACGGAGAATTATTTGAACAGCTGAGCGACCACTAGCTTCTCAAGAAGGTAGTTCAGTGTACAGGCAAGGGTAATGGTGGGAATAAGGACCACGGTAGGAGGATAATACGTGTTAGGCGTGGAAGTGCAGGTTACAGGTTTATTACACCGTCCCCTTTACAGGAGGTTGGCGACATATTGTGAACAGGATCCTTCCACCCTTTTCTCGGACTGGGACCTGTTCATATACGTTTTTAGGCAGGTGATACAGAGGTGGTTTGCCATTGCCTACAGCTTACTTTTATTTATTTGTAGTGTTCTGTCTGACGACAGGTCCATATATTATGAACAGGATCCTTCCAACCTCTTCAGGTTGTCAGGGACCTGCTCATACATATATACATTCTTGGCAGAGATGATCAGAAGTGGTTTGCCATTGCCTTCTTCTGTGTGTGAATGGAGTAATTGTTGGGATGCCACGGAGGAAAACTCCGTGTTGCCTAGACCACGGCCTTACCCAACACAAGTTATAAATTTGAGCACCACCGGGAATTGAACCCGGGACCCCAAGCTTACAAGGCTAGTGTTCTGACCACTAGACTACCGTGTCGGTACAGCTTACTTACAGTGTCATAAAAGCATTTCGTAGGCAACACCGCTGCCGGTGGAACGAATAAAACAAATCCGAGGTCATGAAACGAAATCTATCAGGAAAATAATAAAATAAGATCATGCGATGCTTTGATCATGTGGCAGTTTTTTTCACAAGAGGCGAACGACATCCAAAACTTGTTTTTTTAGACGGTTCAGCTGACGTATCGCTTCCCGTTGAAATGCAAGTCAAAAAAAGAAAGAAAAAATTCAAAATATTTATAAGTGATTCCAGTTTCTGGATGCACTCTTATGGAAATGAGCCTAGATGGGAGCCCAAGGTTCTTAAACATGCAGATAATTCTATCAAAATCAGCCCAAAGGTTTCCGAATCAGTAGGATTTGAGGTTTTCACGGCTGTGAGTACGAATAGATCCACGTAGTCTGATAGAAGTTTACCGACGTTTCAGGTGTCACTGCTGCCTCCATCGTCAGGGCGATAAAAATCACTTTTGTTATAATGATCTAGAAATATTTAGGGCATTTTGCGAACGCTTATTTGACACAAAACGTGCGTTACATTTTTCTGCACAACTTTTATTCCATACACTTCTCCCTCTGATAAAATATTTAACGATTTATTTTCGATATGGGCGCAAAAACGCCCACGAGGCTCTGCCTGTAAAATATCCATCAATGTTATCCGATACTAATCAAAATTGGAACGAGTCGACAAATTTCAGAAAAAACTTCTGTTACGTGGTTCTCGACTTGCTTGTTAAATGTGTGAAGAAGTACTTCAGAGAGAGTTTGTATCATTCCGCAGTCCCGTGTTGGAGGCATACAGAAACAGAAAAAGTTGCGTTGTCACTACGTATATACAAATAGTAATGACAATGTACGTATCTCATGAGCGGAGTGATAACTAGCTCATAGCTGTTTAGTCACTTATTACACGTGTGTCAACGATTCACTATTACAGACACAGGTGAAATCCCTGATATCGTAGTCCAATTCTGCTAACCTTGGACAAAGAAAAAATATTATGTGTTACTTTTTTTAAATAATACGCTCTTGATTTTTAGGACATTAATTTTATCATGGTCAGCAACTTTTTAGCCTTCTGGCACAGATCGTGTGTGTAACAACCGGGCTTGAACCTATGCAGAAGAAATGTAGTTCAAATGTCGATAAAAAAACCAAGTGATCTCTGTTTCATTTTAAAGAACCGACAACAGCTCAACCAGCAAAGTTCTAAACAGCCACTGTTCCATTACTGCAGGGTCAGAGGACATTTCTTTGTCACCACATCCATCTTTTGAGTCCATTTCCATGGTCGGTAAAAGGAAGTGAACATACACGAGTCGACGTTTCTTCCCCGAATTTATTCAACGGATTTGTATTAAATTTGGTATTGAAATCTATATTAAACACTGTTAAAAGAATTTAATTTTAGTTCGCACGACCAAATATACAGGGTGAGTCAGAGGTATGTTTACAAACTTCGTGTGCGTGTTCCATAATCAAAAATAAGAAAAAAAATGTTCCTATGAACATGGGGTCGCAAATGCCACGAGAACCTCAAATCGTACCGGAAACCTTTTAGAATTTCGTAGATGAAACTTATACAACCTGTCCTATACACGCGCATTTTGTGTGGAAAACGCACATGAGAAGGGCTAAGCAACTTGGAAGAGAGACTGAATAGGAACAATGAAAGTACGATGGTAATGGTACAGATCGAGTTGATGCGCCTTCAGATTTCACAGGGGGCTGTAGCAAAAATTGAGACTGCATCTCAGGTACGACGTAACCAAATGACGCAAACGACAGGGACTTGGAGGGCAGTGACGAGCATCAGTAACGAGAGAAAACAGAGCCAACAAGCCAGCTGTTAGGGCATACTGCTTCACGATTACATTTAGTGGCATGCATTTACATAACTGCGACGTTCCGAAACAAAGTACCGAGGAGAATATTTCGATTCAAGAGTGGGAAACACATTTCCACTTCACTAACTTAAAATACAGAACAGCTGTGATATTTGCAAGGTACCTAATTTACTTGCATTTTAAAAATTCAAATGTACTGAAACTGGGACAATTTTAGAATCGAGTCAAGCTGATACTGCCCCAGCAGCTATGCTTAACCACGCACTGTAGCAACAGTAGATTGGAATGAGAGTGGCTTATCATAAAACGTACTGTTTGAAACCCACTCTTGTGCCTTGTATTGATCACAGGACCATCAGAACGCGGAATGGATTTATACGCCGATATGGGTTGCGTCCATTGCACACGACGGGGAAAACCAATTTCTCACTTCACTGTAACGACATCTGACTTTTTATGACATCCTTCGAAACCAAAGCTCGTGTAAATAATATTTAAGAATTCAGTGCGTACCGCAAAGTAAACACGACACTTCACCACTAAAAAAATAAATTGGTTAAGGCTATTTAAAGAAATAATAGCTGTTTACAAAGAGAATCATACGAAGTCCATGTTGAAGCAGGAGGAACATATATTGTGTGGTTTCTTATCAAACACAATATTTCGGAAACTTGACGTTTCTATTTAATTTGACCCCTAAGAAGAAACTGGGCTCGATACCTGCATATGAACGCCACTTGTCTCACCAGGAAACTGAAGAAAGTATCTTTTCTTGGTTGTAAACATCGTTTACAAGGCAATATAAAATTCGTATGTACAATGGCGTATTACCCTCACTGGAAATGAAAGCCTTCTGGGAAATTTCGAATAGTAGTCTCATAGAAGTTTACCGACGTTTCAGAGGTGCATGCTGCTTCCATCATCATCATCATCATCATCAGGGCGCCTGATGGTGTCGGCAAACTTCTACCAGACTACGCGGCCTTATAACCCTGAAGAGTCATCGAAGGCAAAACAAATGCGTTGTCTCCATGTTTGGTAACTTGCGATATTTTAAGAAAAAGTATTAATGTGTTCATACAACCTATTGACGTTCATTACATTTCTTGTTACAGACAATTAAGAATAGATTTTACACTACAAATCTGTCTTTGCACACGGCATGCACAAAGCCATAAAATAATAAGAGTGATCTGAGGTAAAAATTCAAGCTCTCCTAATCTCGGCAGTGGACGTAGGCGAGATATTTTAATTCAAAAGGCCACCCCCATTGTTTGGCGATACATCAATTCCAAGCAACTAACTGTTAGCCGATAGATTGTGTCTACTTAAAAGTCCAAACAAAATCAACTTACCATAGACGTATGTATCGTCCAGGATCTTGATCTTTGTCTTGAAGAACTTGGCGATGATGACGGCAAGGCACATTCGCATGAAGTAGTGAATTTCGAGGAAGAGATGGATAGCCACCAAGCACACCAAGATGCCCCCAACAATATAGCACACCAACATCATGTTGCACCGCTGGAACTACAACTGACACTTTGTTTACCGAGTTCTGGTTAAGTTCTGATTTGGAGTCCTCACTGTCTTTGCTACTCCAAAACAGTCAACTCAATCATTGCCGCTTCTCATACTCATTAATACGAAAACACATTGCAAAATTTACATCAAACAGGCTCCTGCCATCATGATTTTCCTTTAGTGAATGCCCTTCATGAACATAGAAACATTTTTGGAATATCGAACACGAAGAAACTGCTGTTACAATTCAAGATATCAGTTTATTCTTTTACGTAGCACCTTCGTATTTTAAGGTCGCACAGCTATCGTCGTCGTTTTAAATGCAAGTGACAAATCCAATTTCTTTCGCAAGTTGTAACAGAGCGCAGAAATCAAACTCAGCTAAAACATGTCCATAAAAAGAGCGTCGTTTGTCTCAGCTTTCACGAACGTCCTGAACCAGTACTACGAGGACTGAGAACCACACAAAACCGATTCACAGAAAATTCGTTTTACGTCTGTTGTTTTTTCCAAAGTTCGTCCGAATGAATTCTGTGTGACGAACGGTTAATTAAAATCAAGGACTTCCTGCCAATTGATCCTTCCACAGTTCGATAAAACCATGTGGTATCCAACGCAGCGAAAAATGTTGCCTCAAGACTGATGAATCTGAAAAAAGAAACATTTTAAACATAAGAATTAATTGCTAAATCTACTGTCTTTAAAGATTATACCCACAGTACCAAATCATTTACGTTATTTTTTCCCAAGTTAAGATTATTTAAACAAAAGTCCTAGTTTGTCTGGACAATATACTGTTTCTGTCGTAAAACGAAATGACCATTCACTTCAAACCGCCAAAACTCCTGGAAGAAAATACCATTTAAAAAAGAAACGTTGTATGCGAGATATGTCGTTCGTAGCACAGAAATGACTGAACCAGCAAAGAAATCCAGCAGCGCTTATGTTCAGAGGTGTTTCTTTTCCTTGTTACTTTCTGAGATGCGAATGGATTTTATCAGATAAAAGGGACGATCTTAGTGGATCACTGTCACTGTAACATGGGGCGGCTTTATATGCAATTGGCAACAGATATGAAAGTAAAAATTGTCCCTGCGCCTAAGCACCATGCTACGAAGGCGTGAATGCAAAACTCCAAAAATGCTTAACCTCGTTACTGGGCTTAAATCGAGGTGAAATTTTAGCTTCACGCTCAGAGACAAAGAAGAAACAGATAAGAGATAGGAGGAGAATGAAAAGGAAAAGCGAAGAAACTGAGAAGGAAAGGTAAGTAAAATAAAAGGAACAGAACAAGAAGTTGCTTACTGAAACTAAGGCACACACCACAAGGCGGGGGTTCACAACGACTCAGCACTTCCTTTGTCATGACTCAAGCGACTGATGAAATGCGCATTTGCTTTTGAGGGGCTCCTGACACCAAATCACCTATTGCTGACGCAAGTAGTGAGGCAGAGGCCGTGCTCTTTCACCATGGTTTACGTCAGAAACGACTACACTCAACAAATTTGGCAGTGGGAAGAAGAAGGCTGTCTTCTGGGTTGTAACCCTGATGATGGAGGCAGCAAGGACTCTGAAATGCTGGTAGACTTCTACCACACTACACGTCGCTACGACCTAGAAGAAAACCATCTTCAGAATCACTGTCGTGAAAACCTCAATCCCTACTGAATTTGTTAATGGGTTTATAACGAAAATTACCGTGGAAAAAATCATTTAACTTCGTACCGGTCAAAATTTTGCGCTGTTCTATATGAAGATCGAATTAAATTTTACTTTCTCAAAAGGAGCTCATCGTAAAATAAATGGCACGTTTCATAAAATACAGACGTATTTGAGATTTACAAACTTTATTTCATTCTTGGATATCGTTTCTACAAAAAAATGCCGAATCATAAGCGAAGTCAATTTGAATGCCGTTCTAAATATTTGCATCCTCGAGAGACGGTAAAATAGTTAGCAGGCCTAGCGCTGAACAGAATAAGCCTCTGCCCTGAAGAAGGCTTTATGTTCATCCGAAATGTTAGTAACTGCAAATATGACTACACGGCATCACAACCCAAAGGCCGAGAGATATTTTTATTACCGTGATAACACCACCTTTCAAATAAACCCTCCACTCCTTTATTATAATTAGTCTTTAATCTGCAGCGTCCTCAGATAGTAATCACTTCTGACGCAAGAAGATGATGGTATTGACAAGTGATACTGAAGGATTAGCATAACCTTGCTGATTCGTGATTGGGCAACTATCCAGAATGTGAATAATGTAACAGGTATTAACACGCCATTAAATATGTTTATATGAACAACAGTTCGAAAAATTAAAAGAAAATGCATAATAAAGGACAGTAATTACTACGGTCACTCTGGTATTATGTTTGATGCAACAAGGCTACATCATTTATTCGAAAAAAAAGACATTTCAATGTTTTTTTCCCTGAAACACGTTTATAAACGTCATTTATCCACAAAGAAAAATCCAGTTGCAATGAGTTACACAACTAATCGTCTTGTATTGCTAAGACTAGTTCAGATGGATCGTTTGAAATGTTACTTTGTTCATTTCGACCAGTAAATAATGAACAGGAAAGGATGTGAAAGGAAAAAGATCACGGACCAATTTAAGGTACAATCCCGTAATTTACCTGAAGGAACTGGGGGATTCCACAAAATATCTCGGGGCCGAGATTTCAACCAGGGTCCTCCAGAAAATGAGGCAGTAGTGCCAACTACTCGACTGCGATGCTCCAAAAAATTATGTTATAAAATACATTTGGGAAATAAGATGCAAACTGGAGAGGGAAGCCTCTGTGGCTGTCACCTGGGTTTTTGGGCCGTGTGGTCTGGTAGTGCTTTATCGACGTTTCAGAGGTGCTGGCTGCCTCCACCGTCACTGCGAGCATCAGCAGCCACATACGAAATGTCGATAAACGTCTACCAAACTACACAGCGCCTCGAGAACTTGAAATCTCACCTCAGTGGATCTTCAGAAAATCGTTTCTGAGAGTACGAGGTAGATGAACAGGGCCAACAAGCACCGACGGTGAGTCCGGTAGTGACGTAGACAGAAAGATGGGTCTAAAGCAAATACAAATTTCCGCGGAAAGACCAGGCTGAGTGGACTTACCGATTCCTATAGCTGCAAGGACGAATAAAACCGGTGTCATCTAGTAATTATTATTTCTTACCGCGTTTCCAAAAGAAACACCTGAAATCTCCTCCAAACAGAACCAAATGAAAGACGAGATTAGCTGGACACGTAGCACGGGTGGCGGAGACGAGAAACAAGCACATACAAAATTTTAGTTAGAAAACCTGACGGAGAGTGATCACATGGAAGGCCTATAAGTACACAGGAGGATAATATTAAAATAGGTCTCTACGAAATAAAGAAAATATGCAAGCCCGGTTAGGACAGGGACCAGTGGCGGTTTCTCGTGAACACGGAAATAAACCTTCGGATTCCATACAGAAAAAAAAGACGAGATGAGAAACTACTAGCTTTTCAAGAACGGCTCCGCACTGCGGAATTAAAAATATTCCAAAACCACGTTTTCTTTGATCGCTCATGTTCGCCCGTCCGTCCGCTACAAGCAGCTCCCAAAGTACTGGACCGATTTCGACAAAACTTGAAATGAGGAGAGACTAGCCGAAACAAATAGGCTTAAAGAATCTTGGTAAGCGTAACAAGGAAAACCGTGAAGAAGAAGGACGGCTAATAACAAAATAAAGGCTATCTTAGGAAGACAACGTGGTGACGGAAAGTTCGTAAAATGGATTCAAGAATTGGTAAAATTCGGTGTTGACAACTGAATGACTGGAAAAGCAGTTTTTTTTTTTACAAATTCCTTGATCATTCTAAATTCACGATTATCCGATTTGCGTTACTTAGCAACGAAATCGATTGAAATGCATACCGAATACTTGCTTTCACAGTCAGGACACACAACTGCGAGTTGTGCAAGAGTTCTTGCTGGTCTGTGCACCGACTCCAAGTCCTTCACTTTCTACAAAACTTGGCATCTCAGTTAAGTCTCTGTTAGGACCCAGTTCTAACGGAACGAATCCCAAAGGCAAAATCACGGCCTGAAGTGTCTCCTGTATATCTCAGGGTGTTATTCGAACGGCTTATCTCCTACAATCTTTATTGTTAATCTTATCATTATCTTCCATCCTGACCTCAAGTGCTTACACACTTGTAACTGCCCTGACCTAATCGTCCAGTGATTGAAATTAGCTCATTCTGACAAACCGCACGCAGGAGACGCCCCTTCCTTTCACAATACTTGAAGAGGAGGACATGACGTGTAATTTTGACACCAGATGATGGACAAGGTACAAAACTCCTACAGCTCAGATCGTATTACGTAGTCGTCGTCATCATCATCAAAACCCTTCAGAACAGACCTAATTATGCACTGCCAAGGCACTGCAGTCATTGGAGAGCCTACCGAACGACTCGTCATGTGTTACCATGACACCGCCTCAATTAGGCCTACAGGTGTTATAAGACCAGATACGATAAAGATTTTGGCCTACTCAAATTTCCTATCCAAGCATTCATCAGCAGAGACTGAGGAGAAACATGAACATTTTCAAACAGTAGAACTGTAGCTAGTATAGGATTTGAAGGTTTTTACAGTGATGTGATGTAATGATAGCTTCTGGCTGTAGGCCACCGTTTCGGAGGAATCAAATGCTTATATCTTCAAGGTTGAATGCTGCGATAGCATAATTTAAAAAACATCATTCATAGCCTCACTGCTACTGACACGATACAACTTAAGAGAACAAGCGAGATTAAGTGCCAGAGGAATCAGCCACAATCACAATCAAACTAAACGAATGACAACAATTTTCTTTTGGTCTTCTGAAAGTTTCAAGACTTTATAAAGTAAATCCGATAACAGCTTACTGTGCCCAGTAATAACCAGAATTTTTGTAAATTTCCTCAAGTTTTAGGGCTAATAAATAGTTTTGCTGTGCTAGTCGGTTTCCCTATCTAAAGAGGCCAGACAGACAGACAAATATTGTACAAATCCTTCACTTGCTGTGTCATGCGGATATTCCTGTGCACTAATCTTCTGAAATTTGCTGAGTACTCTATGACGCAAGACACTGTTAGCTTAATTTATTACCACATGAGCTCCCGAGCTAAATAAATATTCGTGTGCCTTCACCAGACTCCAAGACGAAATAGTCGTATAAAGCAGCCACCAAATCCTTCAGAAATGAGGAAAAGATAAAATATTTTGTAACGACAGTAATAAGCCAAAATACATCAAGAGTAAGTTAAATATCACAAATGCTTGCTACCAGGCAGGTAAAACTATTTTGTCCTCCTGGCTGCAATCTCGGATTTCGTAAGATTTCAGGTTCTGAAGGCGGCTATTATAAAGATCACAGCCTCCTGGAATATTCGCGTCGAGTAGTATGGTAGAAGTTGGCCGACGTTTTGGAGGTCCTAACTGCCTCCATCACTGATGACACATGGAGCAAACCGCCACTGACTGAGAAATCTGAGAAGACCAAGGAGGAAAAGGGAGGCTGGAGAAAGCTGAGTAATAAGGAGCTTCAAAATCTGTAGAATTTTTTAACAGTTGTCAGGATGGTAAACACAAAGAGGTTGAGATGGGCGGGGCAGGTAGCATGAATGGCAAAGATGAAAATCGAACAATTGAAGAAGAGACCACTGAATCAGTTCGCTCGGCGACTGAGTCCTAGTCGATTTTATTCAGTCGTAGCAGCTGACACTCGTAAGAGAGACCATCAACTCTGACGTCACTTGGGGGCAACGGATCGAATAGTCCCTAATGCAGAGTCCTCTATTAAAGATACCCTGCAGACTGAGACACTCCCTGCGTTTATATTTAAAAAAAAAACAATTCTGCTCGCAAACGCCCGCCACTCGACACTACTCCAAGCTACTTGACACAAATTCAATCCTTAACATCCAATTTTTAAATAAATGTTAATATCAGTCCTACACCTGCGCCTATAATTTATTCCAAGATGTTTAAGATTTATAAGATTGCCTCGGAGGTTTTGCTTCTGCGAATTCGTAAGCCGAATTTACACATCCGCATACTTTGCTAAAAGATTTACAGCAGGTCCAGACAACGGGCCGCCCCTTTGTCGCGTGTTATCAGTTTTTTGCCACTGGCGTTCTCACTTCACACGTGAGAATCCTCCTACAAACTACCACTTTTCTTGACTAATTATCGTTATAGCAACGCTAATTTTAGTCGCATCAAGAAAAAGGTTCATTGGCTTCATAAGGCGTCCACACATTAAGAGGTTTATTGAGCCAGGAAAACCCGTTCTCTAATAAAACGAGGCTAATTTTAACACAGTAATCTGCACTCCGCACTTGCAATAGGCAAGCACTTGTTTCCAGACTAAGTTCCTATGAATGGAATAACGGCACATTCAAATAGGCCACGATCATCACCATGACCATACCCTCCTTTCATTTGACTATAAGTGATCTCCCAGAAAAATACACACATTCAATAAATACATCTAAACAATCTTAACTATTACAAACATAAGTATTGGCACTTAATACATTTGCGAATCTAGTGTAGGTCTTCGAAATGAACACCGTCAGCTTCCTGGCACAGTCGATAACAAGGCTATTATGCCGTATCGTAATGTGTATACATCTTTTTTGGGACACTCTGTATGTAAAACTCTTTCAGTCCCAAGCTTGAGGCTTCATTTCCGACCTGACACTTGGGGAATGAATCAAACAATTAATCAGTCGCCAGGGATATAATACGCGTATAAATTACTTCAGTTTCCAAGTCTCTCTTAGGCACGGGAATACGTCAGCAATCAATCACGTGTTTCAACACAAATACATTAGTAGTATGTCATAATAAGCATTTCAACACGTCACTGGCCTCGATTTGAATCAAGTCACAATAGGCATCTTGTTATTTTTTATACTTCCAGTAATGCACTGAATCTGCTTTTACGACTGGTTCACAAATTGTGATAAACTCGCATAATGACTCGATATTCACCCTCCTCAGTGTTATTTAAATTCAAATCCATGATAAAATTATACGAGCAGTGTTAAAAGTAGTTTCCTTACAGCAAAAGAGTGACGCTGTATTCCTGAATTAATGCATATAAGGAGAACGTAGCAAAGTATTTCCTAGGTAATGTCGTACCTTCAGTCCCATAAAAATTAATATGAATCTTCATACAAAATAAATGTAATAACATAAAATTAACCTTCCTGAAGCCATCCAATAACCACTCAACAGCCACTACTGTGATACGTACGTGTTAAAATGTCAACTTACCAGACAACAAAGTTGAAGAAAGCTGTCAACGAATTCGACGTAATGCAAATCGTCATAAAATAAACACTGACCACGCCAACTTTACTGACATTAACACCAGAACACACGGCGGATTACTCAAATTAGTACACTTTCTACGAGAGCCATTTAGAAGTCTCGATTTCTGTGTCGATACTGCATGTCAGAAAACCGGATTCGTAAAACCTGCGGATCTTCAGATGGATACGGATCTTGTGGTCGACCTGTACCTGAAAACAGATCCTCTGGTCCCTCGACCACAACCGCAGGTTTTCTGGTCCGTACTGACAAAGGATAGCTGAGGAGAAGGCTCTCAGCATCGTCCTTCGGGCGACCTCACCGCAATGTGGACAGGCCACACAAGACCAAGTCGATAAGCAGGATCAATCTTATGCGACATGCGCAGTGTAACGCCTTGTAGGCCAGTGTTACCCAAAGCTAGCTGGCTTGGATTTGGGAGGTACTCGGTTCGAATCTCTACGGAATTACTCACAACTCGTAGTTTTCTGCTTCTCGAGATGAATGCCGGCTTCAGACCAAGTTAATAAATAATTCAGTTCGTCACTCGTCTGCAAAGTCACGCGCTGATCGCCCTGATGATGAACAACCCCAAATCCTACCTATTATATCCGCAGTTCAAAAGCGCCGGAGATTCAAGACAGAAAGACCAACTCAAAGCGCTAAATACATACATAACAAACATGCCGCATTTAATACCGACTTAAGTCGAGGTTGTTTTGATGAAAGAAACATTAGCACGTGGAAATGAACACAACTTCATGAATACGTGTGATGCCCTACGGGCTATAGAATTTTTATTTTTAATGCAGCCTTGCTGACATGCATATTCAATTCCGTCACTCTTTTACAATTAGATTATTTAATATTTTATTGGTTTCCATACAGACACGGAAATAGGCAAGTCAAATATGGTATAAGTATCACGTGACATTACACACAGGCGTGGCCAAGGACAATGAACATAGGAAACATCAATATTAAATAAACGTTTAGGAAAACTTGGTTGTGTCAAGGAAGAGAACGACGTTAAGTTAAAAGAAGAAATTTAAACTCCAACAACCTCAGAATTTATAACCGTTTCCGAACAATGAGACAAAAGCTCTCAAGAGCCTATTCCATTGATCCTACTTAATTACTTCGTCAAACCTAAACATAAATCTCCAACATTCATACTTTAAGCCCGTTAAGAGCTTTTGGTGAATATTAATATTTATATTTTTATTTAGTGTTCTGTCTGGCGACAGGTCCATATGAACAGGATCCTTCCATCCTTTTCTCGGACTGGGACCTGTTCATATACGTTCTTGGCAGATGATCCAGAAGTGGTTTGCCATTGCCTTCTTCTGTGTGTGAATGGAGTAATTGTTAGGATGCCACGGAGAAACCGGGGAAGCCCCCGGAGGAAAACTCCGTGTTGCCTAGACCACGGCCTTGCCCAACACAAGTTATGAATTCGGGCACCGCCGGGAATCAAACCCGAGACCCCAGGATTACAAGGCCAGCGTTCTAACCACTAGACCACCGTGGCTCGAATATTAATATACTATAGATAAACAACATTCTTAATGTAAAACAATTATTTAACGCCATATTCATAAGTTTACATAACCTATTTTTACTAAGACGTTAAAATGTTATTTAAATTTGAAAAATATCCGCTGAGGAACGTAACTCCTACTTTTGACAATGAATCTACGGAAAAAAATTCCCAACTTACGCGACGATTTCTAAGAGCGAAACAAAAAATGCATAAACCTGCGTTTCACAATCTGGACCCCGGAGGAATGAAGTACGCGGGGAATTTACAATATTACATAACCAGGAGCTGCGTGAATTGTACAAGTCACCTAGCACAATGAGGATAGTGAAATCTAGGAGGCTCCGATGGGCTGGACATGCAGCGCGCATGGGGGGAGGGGAAGGTAAGGGTTGCATACAGAATTTTGTTAGGAAATCCTTCTGGAAAACGATCACTGAGCAGACCAAGAAGGAGATGGAAGAATACTATCAAGATGGATCTCAGGGAGTTCGGCCGTAAAGATGGTAAATGGATGGAGTTGGCTCAGGATCGTGTCCTGTGGCGGGCTTTGGTGTTGGACCTACGGGTTCTGCTACACAGCATGGCTAAATGTAAGTAATCCCGAAGACGCAAATGTAAGAATAGACCACGAAATATATCTGATGACGCTGTTAATGTATTAAAATGTCCAGTAGCATCTGCACGAGATGACACGTGTCCAAGAGTACGGAGCTTCTTTCTTGGGAACTACAAACCACATCACGAATTACAATGACCAACGAAAAGTTTTCAACAACAAAGATTAGCATGTAGCTCACACCTTTGTACGTCCTTCCAGCAATGTGCGTATCAACACAGAAAATATACGCTACGCTGTATTAGATGCCCTCAAGCTGTCATATTGGTCTGCTGCAAATACGATAAAGTGAGGTCATAAAATGTACAAGAGAGGACAACAAATACTGGCAAGCCACACCCCTCTAGGACAAGGCACACAACGTTGAATTCACACTCCCGAACTGAGGTGCAGGATAATCTCCAAAACTACCGAATACACGCAGATGAAGACTGACATTGCCAAGTCTGCACAAAATGTTACGAGCGGTTTTCATCCTGGTTTGTATCGCTTCAATGTAACCCCCATTTTACATTAAAGTGAAATAAAACTTTGTAAAATTTTCTCAAAACCGAGTACTACAATAAAATGGACATATTGCACAATACAAATTTCATTACGGCACACAACGTTCATACGAAAAAACTCTGGTGTGGTAAATTTGTACCAAAACACAATCAAACATAATTTATGTCTCTGTAGTGGCCTTAATCTGCACTCTGGCCAAAATTTCAACAATGAAACTATGTCTGAAATAACGTCAATGATATATGAAAATAATGGACAAGTTCCGAAAATAATTTACAACTCATCAGAGCAGAATCCTTGAGAAGCTGACAGTACGCTCGGCTTGTCCGCCACTGATCCCCACCCTGAGCCAAATAAATCGCAGACATTACTACCAACAAGTACTTTATATTTAACGACATATAAACAGAAGTAACCTCTGATTACAGTGCGAGTGGCTGCGAACAATGGACTTGTATCTACAACAAATAAACATGAAGGCGAATCACAATGTGACCTTAAAGTTGGAGTATATCTTAATTTCTTTTTAAAGTCTGTCAACAGGAAGGCATTTTCGGGCAGTGACTCCATTCGTCGAGCAAGGTTGCACAATATTTTAACCTAATTCATGTTTGCATGTGTAAATTATTTTAGTGTCCTTGTGTTACTATACGCAAAAAGCCTTTCCGGAGTCAAGGTCAACTGGCGGGGCTAGGCCATAGTTATTTCCGCGATACATTCATACGGACCGGACTATTTCTGTAATGGCGTATTTTCTACTAAAATCAAACACGCTAAAACTATGCCATAAAACTGCATCATTACTCCGACGGACCCAAGAAGTTCGCAAAATCAGCGAGCACCCACGGAGCATTATTCATTTTCGTAAACAGTTAACAATGTAGCCTTGCTTCCTGACAGGAGACAGGACCACAGAGAACTCCACAGTTCCACAACAATTAACCTTATGCACGTCTCCGACTCACGACTTCCCTTCCAACGGACAACAAATGACAGACCAAGTGCGCTAGGTTTGGATGATTAAACAATTAATTACACCACAGAAAAATGATAATGCGTACGTAATTTGATCAATCTACTCTTTGTCCCGTCTTCTTGTTCGGATTTTCCAGTTGAGTATCTCAACTCTCTTTATACATTTGTTTAAGAACGTTTCCGCCAGAGACTGACGCACACTTGTCCAAACAACCCTGACTATGCGCTTATGAATTCAAACAAATGAAACAAAAACCGCCTTCGTTGCGTCTTCCATTGCAGGGCATTGTTTCATTTCCCAGACACCCACTCTAAAAGCCATTTACAGTCAACAGCGTTCTCTCTCTCAAGGGGACTGCAATTGTAAATAACTCACAACTAGTACGTGGTTCGCCAAACGTATTGATGAGCAAAGGTTTCCAAGGTGACAACGTGCGTTGTCTGGGTTATGCCAGAGACGTTAAATGACGCTGAGACAGCTAAAAATAAGATCGGCTTGCAAAAACATTATGACCACATCACGCACCAACCGCCCAAATCGTATTCGGCAATCTTACGGATTCAGCTACCCCAGAACTTATCTGAGATGCAGGAAGGAAGGAAACAGGAAATCCATAACAAATTTTTGTTGGAAACTTTCAACAGAATAATCTATTTGGAAGACATAGAGGGCGAAGGTAACGTTACAAATATGTGATGACACTAAAACACGAAGGTGTTTTGGGGTGCAGAGGTATGGCTCCATACATTCTAAACTTCAGCATCAGGTGGAGGTGAGTGGGCCCCAGAGCAAGGTTGTATGAGATGGCAAAGAGAAGAATTCTGCCCCTACTGGGAACTGAATCCTGGCCATCCAGCCCATGACTGACTTTACTGGCCTGGTTCATAGGTCTGACTGAGATGATAATATTAAAATGGATCTTAAAGAAGACACATAGGTTATGCAGATGTGAACTTGGATGCACTGGTTCAGGATAGGGTTTTGTGAATAAGATGACACAAATTCAGATTTTGTAAAATCAGGTAATTTCTTAATAAAATGAACAAACATCACTCTGGAGGTCAAAGGAACAGCAACATGTATATATGAAGGTGATGTTCTAGTGGTTTTCCTCAGTCTCTCCAAGTGACTGGTGGGACAGTATCTTAAATCAGCTGTGACCACTGTTTTCAGTCCTTTATTTTTCAACATTTGTGATCTCACAAACAACCTTGGTAACTGAACCAGCATTTTTAAACACGTGGCAGTGTACAACTACAGACATATCAGGAAAAACCTTGTACTGTGCGCATTATCACGCTTTAAATTTGAGAAAAGGAAAACCGAGTGAACAGATTTTGTAAAAATCTGCAGACCGTTCTTCTGGAAAAAGTAATCAAAAAACTAAAACAAGAATTCACAAGAGTTTAAAATGAAGATGAAATGAACATGTAAACGCATTATTCGAACAAAAAACAACGGTAAAGTTATTTTCATACAAAAGCAACCGCACATATCACAAAACACATCTTCCAGCAGTTCCTATGACATCAAACACACATCACTGTCATGAACTCACCGTCGCAATGATGCGTCCTCACGTGTGTCAGGTTTCCAAAAATATTTAAGTCACTGTCAGCATTTTATTCTCTGCTGCTTCATGGAATGACCTCTTACACTCACAAAATACCATAAAATATCAGAGTTCCATTATTTTGCGTCTAGATGGCATGTAAGAGACGAATATTGAAATTAATCTAAAGCCAGGCTACATTCTTACGAGACGAAACACTTAAACAAGTTCTAATGGTGTTTGACGAAGCTACGGCAGCGTCAGCTGCAGCCGGTAAAGTTGAAGACATTACTATATACAGGAAGAGATGAGGACGACCGTTCAGATGGAATCGGCGAGGATGACAGGCGGCTAAGGACAGCACAGAATTATAAACCTGCGTGGTGGAGAATAAGAGGAAGACGACTGAAAGATGGTAACAGGCACAGGCACAAGGTCAGCTAATCCTTCAAGTCACAAAGAGGAGGAGGACGGTTAAAACTACTTGCATTTCCAACGGACTTTGTCCTCAACCATACGACACACTGCCATCGCTGGAAAACCTCAAGGTAGAAGTATTTGGCAACATAAGAAAATGTTTGATGTAATCGTACAGAAACCAAACAATGACGGCAAAATAACGTCATCACTGCGTACACATAACTGACACGACGTTGACACCATGACACAGGGTCTACGTGGTTTTGGCACAAATGGAAATGACCGTTTAGAATCGGACATCTTCTCTTCTCTGTCTGTGGGCTGGAAGACCAGGCTTTGATTCTTAGCAAAAACAGGAATTTTTCTCTCTGCCACAACGTCCAGGCCAGCTCTTGTTCCGGCCAATTTCCTATTTAACAGCTACAGCGGCCTCTTTCTCCAGGAATAAAGATACATATAAAACATACCAAGGGGTTGTATTGTCTTTAAGCAGTGGGCAAAGATGATAAAGGTAGCAAGCACCTCTGAAACAGCGGGAAATTTATGCCAGATTACACAACGCAACTACTCAGAAGACAGCCACCTACGTCTTCTAAAATACATGAAGTTACGAGCTTTCCTTATAATTGCATGACTTAAAACTGCTACCAGGCACAAAAAAGGTAAATCACAGTAAAAAATAATTAACTGTAAAGTAATTTGATTATATTTGTATGACTTAAAAGGTTAGCGTCAAACTGAAGGTGCGTATAGAGGACTCAGAGAGAACAACTTTCGAATAGGAATCCATGTCCTCCGAAGTCATCCTGAGTCAGTCTAGGCCACTGAAAGTATGGAAGTCCGATAAAATACCGCTGAAATAATTTGGTTTGTAAGATTGCTAATGTAATTCTTGTGCATTAATAAAAAACAAAATTAAGCTAGTAGGAGAATAGCAAAGTATGATTATTCTCTCAGAGTCCCTCTATATGCTCCTTCAGTTTGGCCCTAACCTTTGAATCACCCTGTATAACTATTTTATGGTTATTAGGAAATATATTTTCTAATTGCTGGTTACCTCATTTTGTAATGTGCTCCCTCAGGAATCAGGATGATGCCTCTGCAGCCCCGGGAAGCAGGTTTTGCTGAATTGTCGTCTGAAGACATTAATACAAATATTCGCTGACCCAAGGCTTGTCATCGGCATCATACGCTGACAGCGGTAAGTCCCATGGCAATGGGAATGACGGCTTGTTTGCCGTCACCCTTTCTCCTTCTAGGGCAAACACCTCTTCATTTACCTGGAATATCAAATTAACTCTCATGTGCCACATATATGGGGAAATAGAGTTAAAGTTCTTCCTAAATACTGTGCTTTGTAGATGTATTGGGCAACTAAATACAAATATGAAAAATCTAAAATTATTGTTGTCACTTTGGTATTCCCTCTGCCCCTGTCATTCACGATCTGAGCTTTGACTTTAAATTTTGGATTCTATAAAAGCAGGAAATTTCTCAACCAACTGAGGAACTATCAACTTTTATATAAGACCTTGTTCTATGGAATTCTTAAGTTAGTTTTACATCATCAGGATTTTCACACGTCTCTTAAACTATCTTATTAAAATATAAGCGTCCGTGAACTAGGTCATGAGAATATGTTCACAAGACAGTTTCTCCATTCTCACATTAATTAAATCAGTACAAACATAATTTGATGTAAAGTAAAATAAAAGAGTGATTATGAACTTTCTTTACACTATCACGTAAACTCTAGTTCACGATAAACTTACCAATAGCTTCGGCACAAACAGTACTCCAGCCTCATACGACATAATGTACAGCGCTGAACCTTTTCCCTTAGGCTCTTGTAATTTGCCCCACGCAGCTTTAGACAGGTTGGCACTTGTCAGATGGAACCATGCAAGATAACGGCCACAGGTAGAGACCCGCGCGTAAGTCTTGATGTGGGGAATTGCCTTTGAACGATGTCGTTTGTCACTCTTCCATTCACTGTTACAGACGTAATAACATCAGTACAAGAGCTGGAATGTATGGTACAATATGGACATTACCATGCAATTGGGACATGAGAAATGCATACAAAATTTTGATCAGGAAATCTCAAGGAAGAGACTACCAGAAAGAACCAAGTGCAGAGGGGAGGATAATAAATGTTACGAAACTTGACCAATGAGTACTTACAACAGGAACTTTGTAAACCAAGTCTGCTTTTCATGTGTTCGCCCTGAGTATGGCAAACATTGACCTCCAAGTAAATCGTCATGACTGTTCTTCACATTCCGAAAGCTCGGATAAATCTGTAAGTTTCAATAGAGAATTCTGATGCACAGTAATACAAACGCTGAAACTCCACAATTCTACACACAACACAGTACTTCGTAATGTAGTATACGCTACAACAAGTAAGGTATGAACAGTTCAAAATTTTGAACTCCCACGTCTTTAATGTGTTTTCAGTAGCGGCAAACTTTACAGTCCAAACAAAAGTGCTGGCTCCCTGGATTACTATAAAAAATACATTCTAAATGGATTTTCAATCAATTTAATATCAGAGACCATTACTAAAGTTTACTGACAAATGTAATTTTGGTCCATAATCGCAATGGCAATTTTCACTTTGGATAAAATCTCAAATTTAGTCTCAGAATTATTTATTTTCTATTTATCTCAGTCAGTATAGCGACTAAGCTGCAGGTGGATTACTGGAGTTCATTTCCTCCATTCCTATGAGAAAACTTTTATTTTTGCCACAACATCCAGACTGCCTCTGGGGCCCACCCAGTCTCCTGTAAAACGGGGTTCTAGGTTCTTTTCTAGGGGGTAAAGTGGCTGGGATGTGAAGCTAACCACTTGCCTCCACCTACTGCCAAGCGCCAAGGGCAACTTCACATACTCTGACAAATGCTTCTATTGATACTGCCTAATACTCTCCCCGTCTTGTAATAAAACATCCACGTGGAGATAATTTGTAGCGATCTTCCAACTATTATTGAGAGGAAGAAGCTTTCAGCATCTATGCACAAATGGGGACAGACTTAAAGAATTCAAAATGTCTGTTACCAAAATCACTTACCACTCTGAACTGTGGCGGAGGTTGTAGCATGTCCCCAGGTCGCATCATCCTCTGCGACATACTGCCGCGTAGCTCCCCACACATCCAAGAGTCAGGGTTGGTCCCCAGTGTTCCAATAGATGAACACTGTGCAACGACTGGCCAGTTCTCTCTGCTCGGAGACAGAAGGGAGGGAATCTCGACATGTTTCTTCAGCAGATGACCAAGACGTCGATGCCCCCACTTTTCACTCTCAGGCCCTCGATGAGAGCCAGGAACAGATGCCACAAAAAAGACCCTTTAACACAACGAGTCTTACAGAAACTCAGTTTTTAAAACTATTGTAGTAGATGTACGAAACTATGACAAAGTTTAAGTAATCACAAAAAGGCACAAATACGATGGGAGTGTCTGCTGAAAAGAAAGACATTAGAGGAGGTATGAAACATGAATCACAATGTTGATGTCATTTGTTCTACGTAACCTAGATCCCAAACATTAGTCATATAAACTTAACTAGTAATGTCTTCATGGGTTGGATCGGAAACTTTCAAGTTTACGCTATCTAAGAAAGAAAAGAAACTACTCTGTGCATTATCTACATACAGTCGTGGTATAAGTGGTGGAGGGTTGTTAACTCCACATTTTTGAGAAAATTCTATAGCATATATCTTTTGAGTTCCATCTGCATGCAAAAACACTAACATATGTTTTCTTAATATAAAAAATTGCACAAAACAAAAACATGAACTGTATAATAATGTTCATATTGCACTAAATCATATTTGTCCCATTTTTTAATCTTAATATAATAACATACTAAACTAACCTGTCAAAAGGTAGGCAACTTTCATATTTCTACATACCTGATGGCTGAGAAATCAGTTTTTCGTAACCGAGACATCCACTCTTGCAATGCAGGTAACTCATAAAAAGCCATGTAGCGCAGCAGATCAGCCTTAAATTCCGTGGGAGATTCCCCAGCCTTGGTATCAGAATTGGGGGGGAGCTGTGGACATAATGGACTTACCCAGACCCTGTAACATTTCATTGTAAGAAGTTAATTACTATACACACTCCATCTTATTTACAATACTCCAGACAAGGGAAATTTTTCCAAATTAAAAGCAGACATATTATAACATTTTTCATGAACATGTATTTTGTATAACGTTTCTTTTCAAGGATAAGCCATGTCATTTATCAAAGACATTCCATATCATAAACTACTACAGTCAAAAATCTCCAGGGTAAATAAATGTCTGTGGGATGATAGGAGAGCCCTTAGAAAGATCTGGTAGCTAAGGTTCGGCAGGAAGAGAGTGGTCAATTCCCACTGAGTAGAAACTCACTCCTGATGAACACTCTGTTTTCAAGAAACGTCATCAGTGTGCAAGAGATTGTGCAAAAATTATTGTTTTTATATTTCAATCATTTTGTATTAGACAGCATATAGAATATAGCAGTTTGTTAACTGAATAAAAATAATCATTTCATAAATTTATTTTCCTGCATCACGCACCTTCCGAAATGTTAATTAAAACACGAGTATTAAGTGATAACGAACTTACCCTTGTGTGCGATTGTACCAATCTGATGATATAAGATTGGCAGTACTAACAACAACTCGCAAACTGTTATCTTTATAATAGAAGACAGACATTTTTCTGAAAAAAGAAAAACAACAACATAATAATAGGGCAAAAACCACCTAGTTTGTAAAAGAATAAAAAAACTGATTTGTATTTACAAGGCTAGGGATGAAAACAAATTTAAAAAACCATAAATCAGTGACATGTTTTACAAACAGGTACGACAAAGTATCTTCTGTGATATTTAAGGTTCTTATATCAGTGACTGTCTTCTTGGATGCTGCACCATGTACTCTGGTAAAAACTGAAGGAAATTTTGGAGGAGCAGACTGCCTCCATCATCAGTGTCTTATAATGGAGACAGTGACAATTTGGAACTGTGGTGCCCCTTGACACTCACATATTCACAGACTACTGATACAAGAATATTCTAATGTCTGTGTTCAGAATCAAATATCAATTTCTTCAAAAACATTTCAATATGTGCAGTTTAGAAACTGGCTTGTATATTTTGTGTGCTCCATCCCAATACCAGTGAAAAAAAATGTCTCCAGAAATTTCTTGACAAGCCACATGTCAATATGTCTGCAAGACACCATGTATGTATAATGGTAAAAACGAAATAACCGTTGTTATTGATGATGTATAGTTACTGAATTATTACGCTAGAACATTTCAAGTTTCAATGATGTACTAACGTGTGATGATGACCGAAGGCTGAAGGTTTTATTTTCTTGGCTGTAATGTTTTGAGGGAGTGACTTTGGATTTTTCAACATATCATCTTCTTCTCCATACAGGATAAATAGTGGTTTTGACCTGTTAGATGCAGAAAAAACACAATTACTTAACAACTGGAATTTACTAGCAGTGATTTATGAGACTGACTGAAAAGCCATCACACATAAAAAATCTGACAACTTATGTTGCCAACTTTTTTAACCTCTAACACAAGAGAATAGGATATTTAAATAACCATATTGCTGAGGTGCTGGCCAAATTTTAACTTTGGCATGTGTGTTGTTTAACGACAATAGTCTACTACTGAGACACATGACCGGTTGGATGATGCATAAGCTGTGGTGCATGGCTAATAAAAGTTAAAATCTTTAATGTATATGATGAAACTAGAAAGATCTCTATATTATGAAATAAATTAGTGATCAGCTTCTGCATTATGAAATAAATTAGTGATCAGCTTCTGCATCTAAATTCCACTAGTACAGATTAATTAATGCTAAATTTGTCAGATATAACCTAATAGATTTTCAAAATGGCATGTATGTTAACTGTTAACATATTAAAAGTACAATATCCATGAATATGCACCAGTTTAATGACATATCTTAGTCAAAAACCATTAGACTACAGGTTATACATGTTAAACTTACTCATGTCCATATACTTTATACATTTCCAATAACCAATCCAGTTCAACCATGAAATTGATCTGCAAAGATGAATCCAAGTCCCCCATTGTAGGGTCCAAGAGCTCATGAAATCTAATAGACAGCACCTCATTATGAGTCGGGGGTGAATCACGTACTGCAGTAAGGAAGAAGTTGTAAGGGCTAGCCTTGGCCAATCTAAAAGCAAAGCCTTTCCTCATGTCTGAACCTTGGTTAACACTCTGGTTCCCCACTGATACTGGTCTGTCATCTTCAGTATTCTGTTTCTGACTTTCAGCATTCTGAACATCCTTTTCTGCAGTAAATCCTTGATCACGATATATCTGTAGTTGGTCCAAAATTATGCTTGTGTCTATCTTTGCCTTGTAACCTGAGGGTAGAATCAAATCTTTACCAACCTCCTGTAGAGAATAAAGTCTTTCCACTGAAACAAAAACAGGATTTTATTCTAAAGTAATCCATAAAGGAACACATTTCTATTGAACCAGTGATAAATGGGCTATCTGATCTTGATGCACAACTTCTAGTCATATAAAATATAGAATAAATCTCCAATTATCATAATTACAGAAAATAAATAAACTTATAAGTGATATAAGGAATTCATAACACATCTAAGTAATCAAAACTGGGATTTAGTATTAAACAGCCATGATGTAGCAACTCATTTAAATACATTTTTCTTAACACTTATAGAAAGAATGAACAATGACACTACAACCATAACCAAAGAAGACACAACAATGTACCTTACTCAAGAAATCCCTAAAATCTTTCCAGATATAAATGTTATGCAAACAGCAAATTAAATTAAAAGTAAAATAAATTCTCTCAAAACAAATAATTCATGTGGTTATGATGTGAGTAGAAACTACACCTCCTCTTTCCCCACAAGACTCCATGGCATGCAGCAAGACAGCTACACTTTTATGCGGAATGTATCTTTAACTTACAATGTGGATGTAAATATTCTGAGAAGTGTAATGGATTTCGACGATAGCAGTTCTCTCCATAGCCACAACATGTCTTGGGTTTCTTCCTCTCTGATGGCCCACTGTCAACTGTTAATATACAAAATTAATGCACACATTTAACTTTAAACGAAAATTTCAAGAACATAACATTGAAAAAGGAAAAGGGATGACACTATATTTTGACTAAATAAAAATTAATTTTTAATATTTACACAGATGCCAAACTTTGTATACAGTGGAGACAATTCCGCCTTTAGCTGTTTCTCCCGGAAAAAATGTATTAAGATCCTGAACAACATAACCTCACCTCTAACACGACGCCTTGCGACCGAATTCGAGAAAGCCATTCTTGAATTAAGAAAGTAATACAGTTTTTGACCACATACTATAGACTAATACTGCAAAAACTGTTCAAACTCGTTTAACACTTCTGGTACTACAAATATAATTATTTATGTTAAAAATAAAGATCGCGAACATACGTCGACCATAACGAGTAACAGAACAATCGACCACGTACATGTCGATACAAAAACAATGTAGAAGCGTACGGATATAGTCATCATTTTGTATATTTCGTTGTCAACAACCAGTACTTAGATATGAATTTGTTGACAGTACGTTATAAATACATATACAGATCATTTATAGAAATATTCAAAAAAATTTAACCCAGTAACTTGAGTTATGTCGCAATTATTATTAAACAAATGGAGGAAAGATGCTATTTTGGTTCAGTAGTAATTGTAGTTTCTATATTACACTAAAGATGGCAGAGTAGTTCATATTTTAGTGTTGTTCGCAGTATTTTGTGGCTGTTTCTGATGTTGGTGAAATTTGTGAATATAGCAAAAAAGACAATCCCTTTTTAGTTAATTTCATGGTAAGTGTGTAATTTTTAGGGTAAGATGAAACAACCCATGCAGATGTGTCTAAACATAAGATGCCTGGCTTCTGGGTTACTGCTCCGTGTAGAGTTATAGAAGTTTACAAACGTTACAGAGGTTCTTACTGCCTCCATCATCAAGGCGATGAGTCTGCAGTATAGTAAGCTTTTACCAGACTACACGGCGCAACAACTCAGACGACAGCCATCTTCGGACTCACCGCCGTAAAAACCTCAACTGCTACTTATGTGTAAACATAAAACACTTTTATTTCAGGTCTGTAGTCTTATGCGATTTTGGAATATGCGGTAAAGTCATTCTACCACGGAAACACAGCACGATTCTTTTATATGACATTTTATGAATAGGGCATATTTTAAACACTGTTGAAAACACGTAATATGGTGGGGATAGGATACGTGCTTTATAAGCCAATAATGAAAATTAAATAAATTGTTCGTGGTTCAGAATACATTGACAAGTGATAGAGGTTAGAATTATTGGGAAAAGCACTCGGATTCCTTATCTACCACAGTCAGTAATATATATATTTTTAGTGATGGGTTTGGAGGGGAGAGTAAACCGTCGTGAACAGGGTAGTTACTTTATGAGAAATGACGACCTTGAACCTCTTTCGATACATTGTCAGACGCATGAAAGCGTAACGTAAAACAAAAACTTACACCTTGCTGAGGTGGCAGTGTAAATTGAATGCTAAATTAAATTCAATATGATCTCTGAAAGAAACTTCATAAAATTTTTCGTAATTCGTTGAGAAAAGCACTGATGATTGATAGAGGACATTTTGATTGATCGTGTTAGGCCTAGAAGGAAGCAGAAGCAGTTAATTTTAATTTATTATCCAACATTTGACTAACTGGCTGAGGAATTAAAATATAGATAATAATACCAACAATGATAATGGTAATTCACAAAAGGTAGGTCAACCCATGTACTGTAATGCTTTCAGATGGATTATCTCCTGCCTTTTGGATTACCAGCTCAGCCTAATGACAAATTGGAACAACTTTTTCGTGGACAACAAATGTCCTTGGAGGAGGATGGTGGCGGCTGACCGATTGTGACGAGAGATGGATTAATAAGGTAAGAAGGTGACTTACTGAGAATATTGGACTTTTATAATGACTAGCTAATTCTGAAGGCCAAAGTAGGGCATTATCCAGCCATCCTAACAACCGACATCCCTCCTACATTTATTTTAAGGTACTATTCCACCCCCTTCTCTCTCTCTCTCCCAAGCGATGGTTTTCCAAGAGGTTTTATTGCCGAACTTCTGCATACATTACCTTTCTCTTGAATGTGAATCACATGTTCAGTCCATTGTAATTGCCCTCATTTGAATGTCCTGACAGTCCTAGGTACCTGTCTAACCATGAAGTTCCTCCTTATGTAATTTCCTAAATTTACAAATAAGGACTCAAAGTCAGACAAGAGAGGAGAAGAAGGACCCAATTTATTTTGCTGAAGTAAGTCATTGTACTCTTGGATGCGGAGTGGAAATCCGCATTATGGATTTCTCTAATGCGTATGAACATTGGACCACCAAGGATGTAGGTAATTGGGAGGATATGGAACAAATTCAAAAGTGAGGGGCGGATAAAAAATTTCAAAGTTTCTGAGTTGCTTTCTGTAACATCAGAGTTAACAATTGATCTCACGAAAGATAAGTAGTGCCAGATATTCCATTGGTTTTGAATAGTTTAAAACTGCATTGAATTGTGTTAAAGCTGGATTACAAGTAATGCAACTGCAATTTTTTCTTCATTGCTTATCGAACCTGGAAATTGACCAACAGTGAGATTCATATTTTCCATGGCCTTCGCTTTTAAGCAGCTGCACGTCCTTACTTTCTAAAGGTTAACGTAGATACGAACAAAGAAACAAAAGTGACAGGATCTTGACGATACAAAGACAAATCGTCGCTAGCTTCACGCTTCGCTTGTGTCTCCAATGACGCGATATATTTTCTTCACTGCGCCTAATGATGGATCTAGAGACATCTCTATCTAAGAAAGAAAGCATCATTTATCACGGACTTAAGGACTCTGCTCTGGATGCAGCTGCAAAGTGACACTGAATGGTGTACCTCAGGGCTGTTCTACATGTCTAGATTCTCTAGAGAGGAAATGTTTGCTGTGTGGTCACAAGCTTTCGGTCTTTAAAACTGATCGTGCGTGCTTGTTTTGAATTCAGGCAGGATAATTTCCCTGTTTTTCTTTTCTATTTTTTTAAAGCTTTATCTAGGTTTTAACGAGTGTCTCAGACGATCTGTTGCATTGAATTAATTAATCACCACTTTCGATTTGTATTCTGGATTTCCTTCGTCCTGAAGGCCGGCTGTCATGACTAAGGTTTCTTTTAGTTTTCCCCTGTTCCTCCTGACAAATGAAGGAACAGCGTTTTAAAATATGCCACGACCGCTTCGTTCCACATCATTTCTGAGTCATCATTCAAATATTTGATGTTTTATAACCTCACAGGGTTGTGAATATGTCCGGTCTCAGGCCAATCGTAAGTTGTCATCGTCGATTTCGATTCTGTCCTGTCTATTTATATTTGTCCCATGTTTTCGTGTGCATGATCCTTATGCAGGGTTCCGTACAGGGTGTATCGAAGTAATTGCGTCGAAATAGGCGGCGTAAGCAATGCTAGAAAATATGCAAGGAAGAATAAGAACAACAATTAATGAAAAATTTAGCATCATCAGATTTTATTGCAGCTCGAGGATTTCATTGAAGAGGGACACAGGACTAGAAGTTAGGCCTTGTATTTTAATATTTGCCAAAATCAGAAATCAGACGTTTCTACCTTGACTGGATCTGGTATGCAGACCTAACAATGCTAGAGGAACTTCGCTTCATGTTCATGACAGTTTAAGTAATCGATTTGCAGTTTTCAAACAGTTGGCATTGTCAGTTACCACGGGAACGCACAAATAAAGCGATGTTTAACAAACTATTCACATGAAAGGTTAATAATTCATAGCAATTTCTAACTGTATCGTTTTGAATTAAAGAGGGCGGTTCGTATGTAGGCAGATGTGCCGGATACAGATGTCGGAGAAGTAGTCTAACAGAACGGCGTTGCACTCATTTGACGATAGAAATGTCCTGGGAAATTATATTTGGTCTGTGACCACAGATGAGTAGCACAGTCAAAGAAACGAGAATTCTCCTTTCCTGTAATGAGATGCGTGGTCATCGTGTTGTGACGCCGCATATGTGTTTAACAACAGTATGGAGGAACGTATATCTTCCACCTTTAGGGTATATGCGCCCCCGAACCGTTAGAAACAACTTACCATAACACGTATTCACAACTCAGAAGACGGCAGTCGATATTTTACCTCAGATCTCACATTGTTCTTTATAAATCGAGCTCTGCATGTGGGGTATTAGTCGATTAGAAGGCTTCTTTCTGTCTTCACAGGACAAGCAATGCAGCGTTCTGTGAGAAATTCTAACTCATGAACTGAATAGAGAGGTATTCATGATTTTGAACATCTCAACTACAGCACGTAGTATTATAATTGGTTCTTCCTGGTATTTCCCCAGTCACTAATTACTGCCTTCAGGTGGACCACGAGAAAATCACGATTCATAACGTCCTTAAGTATTTGAAGGATTTTAATCCGTGCTGTCCATAGCTCGTTACTAGGTAATTCATAAATCAATCAAACGGAAAGAGTAATTTTACTATCTTATCAGCTGATATGATGGTTCTTGATGCTCGGATGTGTGACAGATGTGAGAATTTGGAGGGAGTGAGAGGGGCTCATGGATGGGATGGAGGAGAAATAGACGCCGGCGTCGAGACGCATGTGTTCATCTCGTCAGAAGCGAACAGGGTGATGCTGTGAAAGGACCGCTAGACGCTCGTCGTTTATTTTATACGCGTTGCCATCGTGTTAATTTGCTATTTGTTTTAATTTTCGCTGTAGAGTTTACCAGACAACTGCTAAGTGAAGTGGCGTTGCTTTCAAGATTTCTCTATTTTCGAATTTATCTTGCGCATTTTTCTTTATTTTTTTATTTTTTGTTATGACTTCGGAAAGGGGAGATAGTTTCATTACCGCGTGTTATGATCTGTCATCAGTATATTAAGTACAGATCAGTTGGGTTTTCAATTCCAGCCGCGTTGCATTTATACATTTAAAGAACTCCGCTTGACGTGTGTTAGCCTATTTTTAGTGCATAAGTGTAATTAGTGGGAAGACACTTCAGTTTCTAAGTGTGTTTGACATTTCATCATCAGTGACATAAATTTTGTTTTCTAATCGATACTTCTAAATAAACTGCTCCTCTCTGGAGTCACTGAGAAGAAAATCGAGATCTATCGCTGCCAGAAAATGCAGGAAGGTCAAGGTAAGTGAAGAAAGAATGCGTCGGACATTCTTTATTTCCAGCTTGTCAGCTGAGAGAAATGCCGTACAAAAGTGTTTCCTTAGCAACTGTTTGTGTCGCCCAGAATGTATTTACAAATACATTAAAATATATAACGTCGATAGCGTTCTTTGTGTAAAATTCACGCACTGGACGAAAATGTATGTCTGTCAGAATGTTTTTGTTTTTTTCTGAAAATACTGAAGGGATTTTGATTAAATTTTGTACTGGGTAGTCACATTAGATGTTATTAGACGAATTTAAGTTCGATTCGTGTAAGTTTAAATAAAAACTTTGTTTTTCCACACTTATTTGGCGTTGGAATCGATGTTATCGATGTTGTAAATAACGCTCCAACATAAAAAGTATGTACTTGACATCAGATATAGAGGCCATTAAACTAGTATACAGGTTTTGTTTGTAAAATGTTTCGATGAGGTGAAATTTTAACCAAATACAAGGGCTTATAATTAATGACTCTACCGAGTGCCTGCAGCTTCAGAGCAATAGATTTGTGTGAGCAACAGATGAATATCAAGGCCAGTTAATATTACGAAGTCGTATTAACACACTTGGAAATAGATTTCTACTCCACTGGATTCCATCTTTTTACTTCTAACTAAAGGTGAAGACTTACTTTAGCTTGTTTGTAACATCTTCGTGTGGTTTGGTTGGAATTCCTGAAAGGAAGAAACCACTCTGTAGACGTAATCGTAGATAGGAGAATAATATTAAAATGGAACTTTGTATAACTATCAATGGTAATCAGTAAGAACTTCATTATTTGGGCTTGAACAATCGATGAGATACCTGGCTTGAAGGAGAGTTAAAAGTTAACAAATATTTGGAAAGGAAATTTGTGCCTCTGTGCTGTTAGTGCATGAGATAAGGGAATGCTGTAGGTACATATCAATTACAAAAAGATAAGATAAAATTACGAATTTATTAAATACAGGGTGTCAATACAATAGGATCACCCTTTTTAATGAAAATATCTTACATGTGATTTTATCTCGCAACAAATTGAGTTTATAACTAATTATTAATTTAAATTGATGTGAATGTGCTGATACGTAATTGGGTCGTATGGCTGTTGAGTCAGCACGTTAAAATATAGAATTGAATTCAGTTAATGGAATAAAATTGGGAGCCTATATAACCAATTTCATCTTATTAGATTAAAATGCTGTTGGCGCATTCAAAACCACTTATCTTCTGTACCACATAATCTGAGATTAATATTCGCCTTTGGTGAAGAATTGTTGGACACAGAATACAGCTCTTGGCTTTGGAACTTTGTCTCAACAAAGATTTTATTCCTTGCACTGAAAGTGAAATTGTTTCAAATGTGAAGGAATCTGCAGAGTTTTAATTTTTTTCTTTCTGAGTTTCAACAGTTTATTGATGTTTCAGACTGTGCCCACGATAAAGGAAGCTGTTGCTGTTTCCAATTGTTAAATGGGACGCTGTTTACTAAGAAATGTTTTCTTATGTAGTGCACCGTATATTGACAGTAGCATTTCTAAATGGCATTTTAGCAACCCCTTGGTGTACCGTCCATAACAGGCGTCTTTCTAGATTTGTGCGCGTAACTTGAATCGATTTCCACGATGTACAAATTAACATACTTTTCTTCTGTTACTAATGTAGGTCGTGTGTTAATATGACGATTATAATTACATAAATAAGAATTATTTGTAATGAACCCTGCACATATATATGAGGAAAAGCTTAGTGTTTGGAAGAATCTTGTCCCCAACCGGTGAACATGTAAAAATGCTGGAAGAAATGAAATAAATGTATACCTACTCGGTGATTTTGAAAAAAAATATGACCATTTGTATATGTGAGCTGTTTATTTGGACCGACGTATAAATTGAATCGAATGGTGTTTCCTCTCAGTGTTGTTTGTTAGACATGGAAGAATTTTAGATGGAAATGTATTCTCTGCCACCGCGGTGATGCAATTGGAGTTCTCTCAAAAATCAAGTTGACATGAAATGTCGGAAAACTTAATTTGCTACATAAAACATACGGAAATGTAATAAAAAAAAGAATATGGAGTATTTCTAGAAGCCTTCATTTTAAGTGAAATGGCAGCTGAGAGTAAAATGTTGGCGACGGAAATGGAAATGTGATTTTCTTTGTTTGTTTGCTTCTTGTGTATCGTTCTTCATATTTATAAGTGCTTAAAATCTGGCCATGTTTCTCTTTGGTCCCAGAACTGTTTCCATCTATCCGCTTATTGAATTGACCTGTACCGACTAAAAGAAAACGTGCTGCTGGGAATCAAAATGGGATTACGCTCTTCAGAGGCTTTCGACAAGTTTGCATTTGCCATCGAGTCGAAAACGAAATTAAACGAAGACGTAAAGAAATTAGTAAGTGGCAAAGACAACGTAAAGAGATCTAACCCTTTGAAGCACGACTCGTATTTAAATTTAAGGTTTACATGCGTCATGTTTGTGTTTTTTGATTAAAATATATGATAAAATTCAGGCCAATACACAAAACTTTATTAAGATGTTAAAATTTAAAATTTAAATGTTAAAATTTTAAATTTTAAATTTGCGCCATTCATTACTATAAGGATGTTACAATAGAGCGCTTTCATTCACTTCACAACATGTTTCGATGTAATACATCATCTTCAGGTGTTGTTTTTTAAAACTATTTTATATTATAATGCATGTCTTTCAGTATATGTGAAGATGATGTATTACATCGAAACATGTTGTGAAGTGAATGAAAGCGCTCTATTGTAACATCCTTATAGTAATGAATGGCGCAAATTTAAAATTTAAAATTTTAACATTTAAATTTTAAATTTTAACATCTTAATAAAGTTTTGTGTATTGACCTGAATTTTATCATATATTTTAATCGTATTTAAATATTGTGTAAAATTTCAGTCCGTACCGCAAAGAAAACACAACGTTTCACCATTACAAAGATCAATGCTGTTTAAGGAAATAATCGTTGTTTATTGTGAGATTCGTACGGGCTTCATAAAAACACGCTCTGTGGACAAAGTCTCGCGACTGCTTAAGAGAATATATGGACCGAGACAAAATAATGGAGATAATTACGTAAATTGTTCTCTTCGTGCTTCAGAGTTAAAGTAAAAAGTAGCTGCTGCAATAGACACGCCACGATGCACTTGGCGTTGCGAATGAATTTTTGTAGCGGAGACAGGGAGAGAGAGTGCAACAGACAGGTGACGGGGAAAAGGACAAATTTCACGTGTTTTATGGAAATTGGTCGAAATGTTTTTGTTTTGAGTCTACTTACTCGTGCGTTTTAAACGAACGTTTCATTACATTTTTTTTTGCTTTTAGGCATCCATTTCATAGATTGGGTACAGTGATGCTACTAAATTTGCCTTTGAATATTTACACTCCAGTAATGAATGGTGTTCAGAAGGGAGGCTTAAAAATTACATATTTGGGAGCGAGTCATGTAGTTTTCGATGTTGGCAGTATATAGTGACACACTCTGACTCGTAAATAATTTTTCTACACAATCGCCATGAGAACTGAGACACTTATCATACCGTGAAATGGGCTTGTCTATCCTCTGACCATAAAAATCGGCCTCCTTCTCGTTCAACAAGCGTTTTACTACTTTTTCACATCGTTGTCTGATCTGACCTCTCAGATGTTGCTTCAGTGCTGGAAACATAAAGCAACTTTCATGATGCGTTTAAGTACAAAGAGAGGCTAATATCATGTTGGACCGATTACTTAATGACGCCTTTTTTAACTTTAAGAGGTCATATAGCATCAAATAACTAGATGAAACTAAAGTGTGAGTTGAAAGGATTAGTTAGACATGGGATAATTTTGATCTAAGTAGGATTTGAGGTCTTCGCGGCCGTGAGTCTGAAGATGGCTCTCTTCTGGGTTGCTGCAACGTGTAGTCTGGCAGAAGTTTACCGACGTTTCAGAGGTCCTTGCTGCCACCATCATCAGGGCAATCGCAACAACCCAGAAGACATCCATCTTCTGATTACGACCTATTTTAAAATAAAAATTAGAAGCTTCTCTGTCGAGTGGATGGAAGTACTGATTCATTTGGGAGAAGTTCCTGGTTCGAATGTTGGTCTCTATACCGCATATCTGTTTTCCGTTCGGAAACTTTCATTTTAATATCTTGCTGCTGTCTACGTCGCCCAACGTGTCAGTTTGCCTCAGTTTTTCGAACTGAAATGTTGTATGTTTGCTACATGTTCACGTTGTCTCAACCACGTTGATTCTTTTACCCTAACAGTGGTTATGTGTACGAATTATGAAGCCCGTAATTATGTTATTTTGTCCGTCCTCCAGCTACTTCCTCTCTTGCTAAAGGAACTTTCGGTCCGTAAAATCCAGTGGTCATTTCATGCGCGTTCTGGTCCTACCGCTCCAACTTGTAGTGGTTCTTTTTGAGGCGCGCTCTCTCGAGGAACAGTGACTCATGCTGAAGAACACATGAATGGACGTATGAGTCACCGCCGAAATATGTGAACGATCAGTGGTTGTACGAAGTTTTACGTGGCGCTGGTTCCTGTGTGCGGTTTTGATTGCGTGTGATGAATGAGTCCATTCACTCTGCCAGTTTGAAAGTTTCCCCGTTGAGTGTTCAGAGCTTATTTTAATGCCCCGCCGCAAGGATGTCCGTGCATAACGAGAATGTACAAACTGCGTCATTATTCAATGCCCGTACATTAATTTATAACCTCAATACACGCCATTTAATGTAATCAGTTCTTGGCAGATACTTTGTAGGGTATTTCAAAAGTTAAAGTAATCGTTTAGTCTGTTGTCAAGATTTTGAACAGCTTCGTAAACAGGACATTTGTGTTTGTTAATGTACGGCGAAAATGTATTTCAAGGGAGTTTGCCGTGCTGTGATTTTTTATGCGAGGAAAAACAATATAAAAGCAGAGGCAGCACAAGGCATGCAGACTTCAAGACACGATTTTGTCCAAATTAGGGATGATACAATGGGAGTGATTGAGGAGATGCAATTACGGGCGATGTATCGGCTAGGGGTGAGAGCGGAAGCTGTACATTGCGTTCGCTGATAAATTTGAATGCAACTTTTACTTCCCGGCCCCATGCTGGAACTGAATTAATCGCTGCCAAGCCCTACAAGGTTTTCCAGGTACCAGTCCAGTATGGCCCCATAAGAGCAAAGAAATTTACTGCAATTTCTGCCGGGAGTCGGGGAGTAATCGTTCATAATGATATCAGTAAAGGAGATGTACACGAAGAGATTCATATATGTACTCCTCCGTTAACATCATTGGGATGTTTAAATCAAGAATGATTGGCGCAGTATGTAGAACACATGGTAAACGTAAGAAATGGATGACAATTGTAGCAGAAAATCAACCAAAGTAGACAACTTGGGTGACGTATGCATACATGGAAGATAATATTAAAAGGCTGTAACGAAAACGGATTGTGACTGTGTTAACTAGATTCAACCGTCTCAGGATAAACCCCATTTGTGAACTATTTTAACCGCGGTTATGAATATTCTGATGCTGTAAGAGCGGGAAATTTCTTGTTCGCTTGAGCGACTGTCAACTGTCAAAGCAAGAACCCTTACCAGAGAATTCGTAAATAATTTGCATGCATTTCTCTGTTATTTTGTTTCGTTTTTATCGGTAGTATATTAACACTTTAAGGCCCAGTTGCAGTTATCGTGTATGTACCTCGTGGTTTGATAATAACTGCATTTTTCACACACAGATTGCATTGAACTCCGATTATTTTCTTAAACAGCGTCAACTAATTGATCTTTATAATGGTGGTGTTGCGTTACGGACTGAATTTTTAAACACTGCTTAGACGAGCTTCGGCTTCAAAGGTTTTGCCACCCTTCTGCACCCACAGCCGGTTACTTGAGAGTTGCTACAAGGCTGTAAGTCACACTTCAGTTTCTCGGTTTGTTTGTTTATTTTTCTTGCTGTGTTTCACCACGCTGCACTCAGACCGTCCTCATGTCGGTGGCTGTTGACGTACAAGTCACTTTGGCGATTGCCTTGCTCAACGGGAACGCGGGACAATCTGCAAGTTGAAGAATCCAGCAGCTCGTAGTATTTGAACAATGCATTACTTTGCCCTGTTGTTCGCTCCAACACACAGCACATTTATTTCTTAGTCTTTGTATGTTAAAGGACTGCATGTCCTTTGTTTCTCTACTCTTCGTCCCGAACAGTCATCGTTTTCTCTTTTCATTTTGGTTTCCGTCCACTCTGAAAGTCTGAAGTGAAGAGACCACTCGGCAGACCTACAAATAGACGGACACTTCGTATTAAAATGTGTCTTGCCGAAATAGAATGGGAGATTGTGGCCTGGGTTCGTGTCAGTCATGGGCACTTGAGCACGCGGTAATAAACCTTCAAGTTTCATAAAAGGCGAAGAATTTATTAATTAGTTGAGCGACTGTCAGTTTATCAAGGACCCTGCTACATGTGGCTAGTTTCATCCTGGCATGGGTGTATTTTTTTCAGCTATAAATCAGAATTCAGAAATTTTAATGTGTGAAAACTCATGAACTATTCGCTTGCAATGTCTGAAGGCTTCTACACATCAAGGACGCTCATATTAGAGACCATTTTATTATCGATATATCTCGTTAAGAGCAGGCAACTTAATGATATGAATTGAATTGAGTCATGAGTAGGCCTATAGGATTTTGAAGACGTGTTAAATCAGTATATTAGGACCAGTATTAAGCGTTACTTGTTTTATTGAAATTTGATAATGCTTATCCGTTGCGGGAAGCATCACATAATCGATTAACTATGATATTTCTTGTGAAGTAGGATACGTTTTGCCTCATGGATCGTGGAAGTTTATTGAATTTTTTGATTTTGGGGGTTCACTTCGATTTGGAATGAATGTGTTATAGTGAAGAATTTTTTTTTTTTTTTTTTTTTTTTTTTTTAAGAAACGTTGTTTCTGCGCTCTGTAGGACTGACAAATGAACTTTCTTACACCAATTCGTTTTATTGCACGTTCAGTACTGGGTTTAAGAAACGCTGCAGGTAATCAGAAACTACGAAGTTATCATGTCAACGTTTGCCCAGGCTGACCTAATTTTGTTTCTGTGACGACAGCTTTCTTTATGTCTTTTATTCTGTGTTTATTTCGTTCTGTTTTCACCCTTTCTTTGTGTATGTTTTTTTCTTTTCGTGTTTTTTTTTGCTTAATTCTTTTTTGTTTTTTCTTCAACCTGTGGTGTAGTGTCATGGCAGAGGTCACACTGAATCTGCCAAATAAATGCTTATAAATATTTTGACGTAGTGAAAAACAGTATGAAGTAATAAAGGTCTAGTGTACAGAGTTTATGTAGCTAAGTCTTTGTTCCCCCTTCATAACATATAAAACTGTTCTAAATGGAGCCATGGAACTTGGGTGTCATAAAGAACATATTTCCGAGTTGTGGCTGTAAATAAAGGTCCTTAATGACACTGTTGTCCTTATCGTGATCCGTCCAGACTGCTGACGCAGAACCCTCGTCGTTCGTCGGACACCCCTGCACCCCATCAGAATGGGGGGCTAATTTGATTTTTATTGTCTTTTTGATCGGAAGAGAAATAGCCCGATGTCGACATTAATGGATGCCACGTGTAAGTTTAAAACGCGCTGTACGAAAGTGAGATAAATAAAATATCGCATGCGACTAGTGCAATAAAAGAATGAAACTACTTAAATTAAACTGTTGAAGTCAATTGTATAACAATTATAAACCTGTTCGCAGAAACCGGGGGGGGGGGGGGGCATCCGTCTGTAACATCTCGGCACGCGTGCGTCCATATGTGTTTCTCTGTCCTTCTGATAATTTTCGAAAATTCTACTCAGACGTATCAGTGTTAAGTGCATTTTGCCTCAGCTAAATTAAGTTCATTAATTCGCTGTGAAATTAAGACGTAAACTAAAGAAACAGTTTTCATTCTCTGTTTCAGTGATCGTTAATGATCGAGTGTTTATTTTTCGACGCTGTATGAAACACAGCGAGCATTTATGTGAAATGACAGGACTACCGAGTAGCTGAAGGGGTTAACAGTGCCTGCTGTGGCCATTTTTAATGAACTGTCCCATAATTGCCTGGAGAGGCTAAGGACCTCAGGACATCCGGTGTCCTGACCTTTATCCGAATAGCGTACCTCCCAAATACATTGTAACTGCCGCTCGGGATTCATGACCGTCTGTAGTGGGATATAATCTGAAGAGTTCATGTGTTGTGTTCGGCGGAATTACGCACGTGTTTATTAAGAAATTCAGCGTTTGTTACGTGCCCAGAGGTTTTATAACTGTCACTTCAGAAAAGCCCTCAGCCAGTAGTATCCTGTCCTTACGCTCACCTTACTCATGTAAGATAAATTTTAATATTATCTCCCATTTAAGAGTCCGGTATTCTTCGTTTGGTGCTCAAGAAATTCGCCGGTATTTACTTACTGAAAAGCGGTATTAGAAAAGTCCTCACAAAGAAAGTTTATTGATTCTTTAAAAATACAAATATGATTATAAAATTTGGTCATGCATTTAAGGCTGAAGTGCTGATTATAATACGCCGCGCAAGAGAAACATTCACACAGATTTTGGTTGGAATACTTGAACGGATGAATACGCGAAAGAAATGCCAATGTTAAAATTAGTCTCAAAGAAATATGGCAGGATGGTGTGGACTGTATTCACTTGGTGTCGGATCGGGGTTTTGTGAATGCTGTAATGAAACTTCGGGTTCCATAAAAATTTATTTATAGTTAATTTAATGACGTCAATAGCTCAGGTTTTACAGCTTTAGATGATGGGATAATTAATGAATAATGAATTATTGATGTGGAAGGAAACTGTCTTGGCATAATTTAAGGTACTGTTCCAGGATTTGTCTGGAGAGACTGAGGAACACCACTAAAAACCTTAGAATAGTCGGTCTCCGAGCCGAGGGTTGAACCAGCAGGAGTGCCAACTATTTGGCTATCGAAGGGGGAAATTTCTTCAGCAGCTGAGAGGTTATTGGCTCCTCAACAAGGAGGCTGCTCCTTATAGTTACTTAGTACTATAAATCACAAGTCTGGTTTGTTCTTTGTACAGAGTGAGTTTATCACCGAAGAAGTGACTGTCCATTCAGATGTTCTGTATGCATGCTTGGACGGGTTGTAGAAACAGTATGGCATTTGCACACGCGCGTGTGGGAGGAATTGTGTTGAAATACAGGAAAAGTATTTCAGATGCAAGGTGTACAATTTTCACACTCTGTGAATTGATCTGCAACTGTGATTTTCGATGCGGTGAGGAGAGGGTGGGGGGGGGGGGGGATAGCAGAGAGTAGGAACTGTTGAAGCCGGTGAGTAAAATGCTCACATGTTAAGTGCTTGCGGCAGAACTATTGTATTATTAACGTGAGAATTGGATATGTGATGTAGCTAGAGTTCCACTGAAGGTAAGCCGTATATTCTCAATAAACTAACTATATCTGCGTGGTTTGAAAGGTCATTGCTCTATAGTCCTGTTACGAATAAAATAAAGTGTACTCCACTTTAGAGTACAGCGTCTGTATATTTTACAGATGCATTGTTTGTGATTTTTCATACGTCATCGACCTTCGATGTTCATTATTCCACAAAGATTTATTATTATGAAGGTAATCGTGTCACAGGTACCAAACCCTGTCTGGAGTCAGATATTATTTTTATTTCTTGTAATTAATTCAATACACACTTTACTGGAAGAAAGAAACACTTTAAATAAAAGTTGCAGGTCGTCTTTATTTTGCATCATATTGATTTCGTTCCGTTTTATGACTTTTTTTTTTTAGAAAATTGGCAACGTTAATTTGATCGCCATATAAAGTAGAAATTCATTGGATCTATAATAAAAAAAATAGATTCATCTGATAAACTCTTGTTTACACTATCAAAACTGTACCAAATCTTAACGAAATCTGTCCCGTGCTTTCGGAAATATACAGACAGACTGTAGTGACCTCCACGTAATAATATAATTCTGAGACAGTACCTTAAAATGTCACGACCTCTTCCTTTTATGCAGTTCTGAATTCATCATTCTACGTCTTGACGTAGCTTAACTGGAGTAGCTGGAAAGGCGTCTTTAAATAACGCAATACACAATCTGTTATCCTCGTACCAATCCGTAGATCACCGTCCTCCCACTGCAGGTGAGAAATCTTCGTCAAAATGCACCAAGAACTAGACAAGTTACGTAAAAGAAACCTGGCTTGTGACTACGTGAGCTTCTCGAACCTAGGCACGCAAAACTGTGCTGATGTTAGAAGCGTAGCAAACACCTTTTCTCAAACTTTGGCTAATTGCTGCCGGGGAGCTAATACTTTACATCCTATATTACGAAACCCTACCTTAGTGATTGAGGTTACATGTGGCATGAAATCGATATTTGTAGCAACCCCCCCCCCCTCCCCCCCCCCCCCCCAAATTTCAGAGCCTGGGCAAAATTATTATTCAGGACATTAACTCTTTAAAGCCCAGTAGCAACTGCGTGTCCTACCTTGGTCAACAATTAGTAACTCATCATTTTGTATTTATGTGCTTCATACGATTTCAC
The DNA here is from genome assembly GCF_977971745.1 of Zootermopsis nevadensis. NCBI lineage: Eukaryota > Metazoa > Arthropoda > Insecta > Blattodea > Termopsidae > Zootermopsis > Zootermopsis nevadensis. Next base: position 17,980,006 of record NW_028259156.1, read on the forward strand.
TGTAAACAGCGATTATTTCCTTAAACAGCGTTAACCATTTCATCCCTGTAATGTGAAGTGCTGTGTTTTCTTTGCGTACGGACTGAACTCTGAACTATTATTTAGACGAGTTTCAGCTCCTGGGTTCCATTAAAAGGCGGGTAATTTATTGACAAACCGAGCGACTATCAGCTTGTCAAGAACGTTATGTGCCATATAGTGCCGAATGATTAGATGTGTTGTGAATGGTCAAGGGAATGGATCTACTTGAAGGACGTAGCAGTTGCATTTCCTGGAGGGACTGAGGAAAATGACGAAAATCTAATTAAAATAGCTGATATCGGGCCTACGTTGAACACGGGACGTCTCGATGGAGCAGGGATGCCAAGTAGTAAAATGGTAACAGGAAAGAGGAGATGAAGATGGAATGTAGAATAAATAGGAAAAATAATCGAAACATTTTTTCCATCTCCAAGTTGTTATCGTTCTCAAAGCGTGTGCTTGTCTGTGATTATTTCGGTCTGTACCATCTCAGAGTACGCTTCAACAGTGTTCAATTGAGACAAGGATTTGAAACTTACGTGTGGTTTAGGGACCTCGTTCTTAAAGCTACTATTACATTGGAAGTAGAGACGTACTGGAAACAGAGTGCATAATAACTGCCTGAGTCACTGAGTCAGTGACTCACCTATTAAGAAGCTAATTACTTACTCTTCTCGCGCAAGGTTAGAATTTACTAGGTCTTAATCCAGACTGCGTGCACAGCGTTTGGACTATAATCATATCACGTATTTAACACTTTGAAGCCTAAAGCCAATCTGAATTTTATTTAAGAATTCAGTCCGTACCGCAAAGAAAACACAGCACTTCACCATTGCAGAGTTAAAATATTTAATGATGTTTCAAGAAGTAATTTGTTTCATTGTGAGAATTATATTGAATAATTAAATGCTCTGTATTGCTAAAATGCGATGTTACAGAATGTTAAGATATGTGCTACTTATATAAACCACAAAACTTTATATGTTTAACAAAATACAAAAATAAAACCCCCGAATGTGCATGCGATTAACCTGCAATGAATGAACATCAAGACCAATGCGATTTAAAAAATAGCAAATAACCCGTTTGGGAAATATGATCTCAAGTGCACCTTTCCAATCTTCTTGTTTTAATCTTTCATTTCAGGACGAAGTTGAAATGGTAATTATTGTTCTGTTTTTGCACAGACAGAATTCCGCGGCCCCGTGTGCTGTTGTCATGGTTACACGGTGTGAGAATATAGTGCTTTCCCTTGTTTGTTATCACGTTCGAGCGATTTAATCATCAGCCTCTGGCCGGTTGTTGAAAATTCATTTCAGCATTGCAGTTATAATTACTTTATTTCTGTTTACAATTCGCTGCGGTGTGCCTAATACAAATAGATGCTACGTGCGTGTTTATGATTAATTTAAGAATATATTAAATTGTTAAGTTCGAGAAATTGTTTTTTGCCCTTGATTTAAGAATCTTTCCTTGTTGTGTTTCAAGCGTAATTATTTAAATATACAGAACTATAATTTACCTTTGTTTTATGGGCTTGAAACTTGTTCTGTCAAAGAGGGCAGAATGTACCATGATTTTAGTGCTGAGCGAAATATTTGGGCGTTAGGGAAAGCAAGCACCGCCTCGAACCCGATACGTTCATTGTTTTGTCGGTTAAGTGATAAACTTTACAGTGTAATTGTGCAAAGTAATTCTACTGAATTCTGAAGAAAACATCGTCAAGGAAACGGGCATCTGTTCTGCCATCAGACTGTTCTGTTACGTATCCATAGCAACGGGTCTTTATCAGTTTTCATATTCCAATAAGAATTAAGTGTGTTTTGAGTGCAATGTCTTGAATTCCTCAACTCACCTAAAACTTTCTTCTGTCCTATGGACGATAGTGGTCCTTTCGATCCATGTTTCCGAACTGAGTTTCACTATTGTATGAAATTCTTTGTCCGAGTACACAAAGTCTCCAATAAATGTCGTTATTACATTTTCGCTGTTGCTAAAGCAACGTTCAGGTTTCTCCTTATTTGCCGTCTATTAGATCGTAAATGGAGAATATTGTAATTTTGGAGAACTGTCTTACATTGAAGCTTGCTGTAGACCCGCGACTGTCAGTTATAAAAGATCACTATTTTTTTTTTTTTTGAATTTTTGGTGGTATTTTTAAGCGTGTGATTATCATATTTTCACTTGGATACTCATCGAGCAATGAATGAAAAATTGTCATGGCAACGTTCTTCTGTTGAGGGCCAATTTGGAGGAATGTAATGTGACATTACTATTAAGTAGGTGCACGAATTTTCTTTCCTGTAAAATCCATGAGGCCACTTTAGTTCCGTAGAGGTTATATGGACATTTTTACGGTTGCACAGTGATTTAATGAATGTCTGTGAACAAGTCAGCTCCATTTATGGATTTCCAGTCCTCACACTCGTGCTCTGTTATTTCATATCTCTGGTATCATTAACGTATTACGTAAATGGAGAAGATAGTATCCATGGAACGCTCCACCTATGGCGCCGATCTGACATATATTTGCTGAATAATGTCCACCTCATCCTGGGCCTTACTTGTATCCCAATTACCACGACAAATAGCATTGAAGTCCACAGTGAAGCTAGGAAAACTTATGAATCAAATCAGACCTGTTTATAGCTTGTAGGTTCTTTCCGGTAATTATAACTTTTTGTGTAATTTCATTAGAGCTGTTGCTATGTACTCAATAATAATGTCGCATTACAAATGAAGGAACATGGGTTGAGGGCGTTTTAGGACAAAGCTGAAGGGAATATTTGGACCTAAGAGGGAGGTAGTAACACGAGGTTGGGTTTGAGGTTTTCACGACGGCGAGTATGAAGATCGCTGCCTTCTGGGTTGTAGCTCCGTCTACTCTGGTAGAATTTTACCAGCATTTTCAGAGGCACTTGATGCCTCCAGCTTCAGGGCGGTATCTTCTACCAGACTAAACGGCGCTACAATCCAGAGGTTAAGAAAAACGCATACCCCACGTGTCTTCGAAAATACCCGAATTTGCTCGTTTAGAAATGAACAGTGGTCGTGTGCATTTGCCTCCCGTCTCAGTGTAGTTATCGTGATCTTGTGCAACTGTCTCTAGAAAGACAATAAACGCGTCTTAAGGTCGAGTTCTCAAGTTTCTCGTATCTCGCGGCAAAACTCACTAACCATCGTGTACACATAAAGCGTCGTTCTTATTGTGAAGTGTGTTTGTAGTGAAGCAGTGCAGAGACGCCAAAGAATGTAGCTTAATTGTTTTGAGATTCTAGATATACCAGTCAGATTTATGATGACAAAGCCGTCTTTAAGGAGAATATCTCGTATACTTTACATCAGAAGGCAAATTCACATTCTCACATGTTAAAGGCACATTTTAATATTATACATCCATCTACTTAGCTTAGAAGAAAGTGAGATTTGTAGTTTTCTAATCTTTCGGGATGAAGCACCGTGTAGTGTAGTAGATATTTATAGACGTTCCAGAGGAACTTACTGTCTCCATGATCGGGGTTTTTGTAGGCATTCAGCTCCTCTGAAATTTCGTACAGTATTCACCAAATGACATGGCGCGGTTTTAGAGATGTAACCGAGGATTCGTACGTTCGTATGTCAGCTCCAATTTTGGTACTAATTTTTGATGGATTTCCAGCGCTGGCCACATTTAGAGCTCCAGAGATTTCAGACCACTGACTTTAGCTTGTGGTTTGAATCTGTGTAAATCTTTTTTATTTGTACTTAAACATATGCAAGTGGGAATTTGACTAATATTTCTTGAGAATTTATATTTCTTGACAGTGAAGGAGAACGCAACGTGTGATCAAGGACTTGCTTGCGTGTGTTTCCCGGAAATGTTTATAAGTCAATGAATGCTTAATAACTGTTACTTGATTCGGTTGGGACTTTTCTGCCTTGTAACAGTCACATTTCGTTACTTGTTTCATGTTTTTGCAAAAGGGACTTACGTCAGATCAGACTTTCTTTGTTTTTAGGTTATTTAATGACGTTGTTTTATTCGCATAAGATCCACATAGTGGAATGTTCTGGGCAGAGAATTTGTTAATCCAAGGGCGGTACTTCGATTTCAGAAAATATGCAGCGTTACATGACGAAATGCGATGGCTGACTTAATCCTGGTGTTTAAATGGCACTGTTTCAACTGCAGAGGGTTTATAGCGTGAAAGAAGATTAAATAACTGAGTGGTTCCTTGTGCGATGAACCAGTTATTGCCGTCGTAAATTCAGTAGCCTGCTATGAAATTAACTTCAGTGCCCTATCGCCAAAAACTTGTTTTTTTCAGTGTTTGGAATAATTTCTTTTGTATTTCTTTTTAGGTCACCGCGTCTGCTATAGGGCATTCATCGTTTCGTGATATAATAAGTTTTGATGTATGTCACTTGCGGTCGTATTGGCAAACATTTGTTCTTCGCTAACATTTTTCCGTTATGGCGTATTTCTTTATGAGGTTATTTGGATTCTAAAGTGTTCATGACTTTTACATACATATCTTTGTGTGGTTATATGTAGTCATTTGCTTACTTTTTAATGCATACCGTACTGGGAAAAGTATCCGCACTATGAATACATACCGCTTGGTATTTAGAACTGTTTCGATTGAAACATGCCTACTTGCTCGTCAGTCTTGTTGCAAGAATGATGCGCTGTCAGGTTCTTACGTCTATTCTGAATAATAGATCAACAGAGCAGTACAGTAGCAAAGCTAGATGTAATTAAACTGAAGTCAGAAAGGTTTGCACCGTTTTTCGATATCTGATGCTTTCATTCAACAGAAAGTGACAGCGATTGATAATGTCTATTTTTGTATATTTCGAATACAAGAAATGGCCGGTTTCGTGTACAGTCGTATATTTTCGTGATGTAACTTCAGTTCTTTATGTAAGAACGTGCGATTGAATTTAGTTTGAGCCCAGGCATCAGGAGTTCTTATTTGAGAGGGACGGCTAAGAAGGCGGTCATAGACAGACATTTTCTTAGCAATCATCAGATTTCGATACCAGAATAACAAAGTCGCGTTTGATTTTTCATATTATGCGACTGTCGAAACTCAACTACTTTTTAACTTTATTAGAATTATAGAAATGCGTTGTTTGAAAATCTGGAAGAGAGAGCGCCACGAAATGGATTTCTATTGTGTCATAAAACCACTGTATTACGTATCGAAAGTCACAGGTGTTGCTCAGTTTTCATACATTCAGACGAACTTAAAGTCTCTTAATGGAAAAGTTTTGAAAATTAATGACCTAAAACCTTCTGGTATGTTATGGACACTTTTTGTATTTCTTGTTCTAGCGTCAGGCTTAGTTTCCGTGATGATGTGGAATTTTTTATACGACTATACAAACTATTCATTTAACGTCATTATAACGGACACTTTCTCGATATTATTACTTTACGGATCAAGTTTTTCATGTCTTATCATCGTTGGAATAGTGCACAGGAAAGATATTATTCAGATCCTGAAGAAATTTTCGTTGTTGGACACAGTATTGTTAAGAAACCATAGGCAACGTCGTTACAAGAAGGAAAATAATTTTATTATCGTGGAATTATCTGTGTGTGTTGTGGTGCTGTTTTTATCATACGGTTACCACGTCTCATCATGGGCTACGGGAATTGCTATAATACCTTTCGCGTCAAAAGATTTAGCACATTTTGCAGGAACCATTATTCTGACGCAATATGTGGATGTGGTTTTGCTGCTTCGGAGTCGTTTTAAGAAATTAAATGAAGAACTTTTACTGCAGTGTGCTGATAGTGAAAATAACTTATGCAGACTTGAAGTACGAGATACTTACCAGCGATGCAATAGAATTGCGTTTCTTGAAGATTTTTCAGCTTTATCCCCATGGAAACAGGATTGTAAAGTGGAGTGTTATAAGTCGTCATCGAAATGTAAATTGCTACCGCCTGGGAGTCACAGGCGTGACAGAGAAGTCATCAGACAGTTCAGAGTGTTGCACAGTGAATTGATGGATATCTGCGACCTCGTGAATTCCTGTTATGGTTTCTCAATTCTCCTATTATTTGCCTATTATTTCACATCCTTGTTATCTTCTGTCTTTTACGTAATGCAGAAGGTAGTGTCCTTGGATATTACTAGCGAAACTGACCCAGATGTGATCCGCGGGTTGGTGTCCTCCTCATTTTGGGCGCTAGTATACTTTCTGAAGGTTGTAGTCACCACAGTAGTTTGCACCGAAGCTAGTGCTGCCGCCAGAAATACCGGCAGAATAGTGCACAGTATACTTTTACAGGACGTTTCACAGAACGTGATAACAGAGCTGAAACTCTTTTCTTTGCAGTTGCTAGGCAACAGTTCTGAGCTCTTCACAGCATTCAAGTTCTTTGAAATAAATTTAACGTTTCTTTATAATTTCGTAGGAAGTACTGCCATGTACTTAATAATTCTCATCCAGCTAAAATAATACATCCAGTAGCCTGTGCTCAAAGAATTTTCTTCTTAGTTTATCACTTGAGTACATTTTGTACCTTTTATGTATTCCGTATTGTAGGACGCATGTATCTATATTTTATTCCGCGAGTTTAAATACAGAACATAAAAACTCTTCTTATTCTTATTTCTTATCCTCATCCTCTAAGATTTGGTTCCTTGAAGCCCGCTTCGTGATTCAGAATATTTATTGGTATCTATATCTGCCTGCCACGGTGGTCTAGCGGTTAGAACGCTGGCTTTGTAATCCTGGGGGTCTCGGGTTCGATTCCCGGCGGTGCCCGAATTTATAACTTGTGTTGGGCAAGGCCGTGGTCTAGGCAACACGGAGTTTTCCTCCGGGGGCTTCTTCCCCGGTTTCTCCGTGGCATCCCAACAATTACTCCATTCACACACAGAAGAAGGCAATGGCAAACCACTTCTGGATCATCTGCCAAGAACGTATATGAACAGGTCCCAGTCCGAGAAAAGGATGGAAGGATCCTGTTCATATGGACCTGTCGTCAGACAGAACACTACAAATAAAAAATAAATCTATATCTATTACCATATATATTTTCCCTCTCATTCTGTGTTTATGTCTTATTGCATTTTCATAGTGAAAAATGTGCCTCTAGTTTGCAGTTTCACGTATCTTCATTGTGTGACCTGTCTTTCAAAGGATATGCTTAAGAAATTTTCTTTTTGCAGAGTCAGTGAGTCTTGAAGCTGTCATAATAAGACAAAGATATACTTCAAAGGAAAAATGCGGATTGTAATAAGATTCTTTCATCTAAACGTATCATCTTCCCTGTTATTTATGATATATTATTATCTGTGTTTTATTTCACGACAATTCTGTCATTCGTGTATGCACTTCGTGGCATGTTAGATACGATTTTGAATGTTGAAATTACTTAGATTTATATATTATGTTTTATTAAACAAAAGCGTTAAGCGATTAATTCTAAGGCTTCTTCACAGCCCTGTTCATGCTACATACGCTAAGATGTATAGCATTGAGTGACCACGAATCTCGTACATAAGTTACACTGGATAATTACACTTCAAGAATGGGGAGATCTAATTAATTACTAATTAGAAAATATATTTTCTTTAAAAATATTACAAAGCAGCATTTAAATATAAAAACGCTATTTATCTTTTCTTAATTAAAAAAATATAATGCGATCGGTCTAGCACTGTGCAGTCAATCAGACATATTTTTCTTAAACCTTCTTAAAATTCTCAGCACCTAACAAATGTATCGAATGGAAGCTGTATATCTAATTAAATTTTGATTATTTTACAAACAACAATTTCGTAAGATATGCCGGCGCCATTGTAAAAATATATAAAATTTTATTTGCCCTTCGTGCGAAGTAGAAATCGAAAATAAATTATTATAGAATGGACACCTAAAATTTCAAATTGTAGCAAAATTCATTTAGTAGCTTCGGAGATGAAACATGAGGACCGAACAGGTGATGGACTGTCATACGGAGGCATTACCTCCCCATTATGCTTTCACTAAGTTTCAATTCACGAGTTCACGCGGACTTTTTCAAGAATGTCGGTAGATCGGGGTGTGCAATACATGCCTTCCATGTACATAAGATGTTGGTAACATTGCTGTAGGATACATTTCAAGACTGCGCTGTGACGTAAATCCGTATTAATAACTGCTGTTCGCTCAGAGTCTAGAAGCTTATCTGTGCTCTCTTTTTTTTCCCTTGAACTGCGGAGCTGTTAATTAGCGAAAGGCTTACAGATTGTATCTGTTGTGGTCTAGATATACTTAATTTGCGTAGCTGTATTTTGGGGTAATGAATTGAAGATTAATGGCACTGCTAAAAGGTTTTATTTTCATATTTATATTCTGCGTCTTATAATTATAGCCTATTACATCGTTTTCACTAAATAAAAAGGAAAAAGGTATACCAGCATCAACATTTTAAATATAGATTATGGTATTCTGTGTTATTGCGCTGTATGTAAGTTTGGCTGCATGCCACATCAGACATGGAGGAAGTATTTTCCTCCGATATATTCAACAACCCAGAAGGCCAGCGTTTGCATTCACATTGCCTTGAAGACATCAAATGCCACCTAGCGTTTCAAATAAAGAAGGAAATATATTGAAAGCAATGGCGTACAATCTGAAATATTACTTACTTTGTACTTACTCACTTACTTCACGGAGCCGAGTCCTTCCCGAAAAGCTAACAGTCGATCAGTCACTCAAGAAATTCCCAACTTTTTTTAAGGAACATGAAGGTTCATTGCCGTGCTCACAAGAGCCCGCCACTTGTCCCTACCCTGAGCCAGATGAATCCAGATCATATCACCCCGTCTATTTCTCTAAGGTCGATATTAATATTATCCTCCCACTTACGTCTAGGTCTTCCTAGTGAACTCTTTCCTTCTGGTTTCCTCACCAAAACTCTGTATGTATTCTTCTTTCCCACGCGGGCTACTTCTCCTGCCCGTCTTATCTTTCTTGACTTGTTGAGTCTAACAGTCGGAAGAACAATAATTTTATAGTAACTGAGGGTGAATCACGTCACAATTGGAATGACGATTCACCGAGTGTCTGCGTCCTTTCTTGCTGAACTTAAGCGGTGTTTGATTTTTAATGATTTGATTCTGATTTGTGCAGTTTCAATATTTTAAGTTATTTGGATCAAGGATTATTACTATAAACCGCAAATTTGATTGAATAACAAATACATACGCAGTTTTTATAGGAAAATCTCGTGAGTGCCAATAATATAAAAGGTTACTTCATTAACTTCTAACTGTTTGCATAGGTTACATTGATGAATTACATGACATTCGCTTTCACAAATTCTTCCATTATGTGATAAATCTATACGGTGGAGTAATTTTTGATTCATACATATTTCATTGAAATGACGGCTGGGACAACTTCTACATGACAAATTCACTCGTAATGATACTTGTGCCGTGTCACATCTAGCAGTGACAAAGCAGTTTTCTCCCTTCCCACTAAGACAGTGTGTCTGGCAACAGCACAGAGCCAAGTAATTCATTACATATACTGAAATTAACATTTTTGCATTTTCGAGTTTCCTTAAACTACTTTGCTCACTCTCTGACATGATTAATGAGTATGTATTCATTCACCCATCGTCATTAATGATAATTACATCGATGCAACTACCATTAATAATATCACAAATACCTTTTTTATGTTCTGTTCTGTATTTATTTTAATGCTCGTAATTTAATTAACCCGTTGAAGCCCAGTGGTAACTATGCCCCACCTCTTTTTATGTATTTCGTATAATTCTCACTCTAAACAGCCATTATTTCCTTAAACGGCATTAACCAGCTGATGTTTGTAATGGTGGAGAGTGGTGTTTTCTTTGCGGTGCGGTCTGAATTCCTAAATACTATTTAGACGAGCTTCGGCTACAGAGGGCTTAAAATACGTAGTCGCAAAGCAGTGCTCATACTGTTGTAGTATTACACGTGCTACGCTCGATGGCAATACGGAAAAATTCAGAATTTATGGTAACACTAAAGTGCAGTGTCGAGCTTTAATGGTTGGAAACTTCCGGCCACATGTTTGCTTATAGGAACCACAAGACGTGACATGATTACAAGCTAAGCGTCCGCCGAATACTTTATTCATAATTTTGAATTTAATTTTTATATTTACTTTTAGTATAACCTATGTATTGTATGTGATGCTTATGGTTAAAAAACAATATTTTGAACATTTTGTTGTTGTAGAGAAGCTAATAGTAGCCTCATATAACTAAGAAATTTCTATCTTTTATGAAACCTAAATGTTTATTAAGTTATTCGCAGGGGCCCACCATCGGTGTCTATCATATTTTGAGAAATTTACTTATTTGAACGAGCTTAGTGTAAAATTTATTTTGGTGCAGAACTCATTAAATTCCATCCACAGGGAAAGCGTACCCCACAAACTTGAATTATTTCTCGAGAGCAGATGCTACACCGGAATACGCTATCTACTTCCGTTTATGCGTGAGAGTTGCTATGAAACGCCTTAAAGTAGCCTGACACATTAATACGCGGTGCAGTAATGAGCTCTGGCAGCCATTTATGTGGACCCACACTGAGCTTAGGTTCGCAGTCACTAATGAGAGTCGACCAGGAAATGGCATCGTTCCAACTTTGCTGCACTTAAATAATATTAGATGGACTATTTACTTCCGTATAGAGATTTCTCACTTGCCTCCAACATGAGACGGAAATTTCAAATTGTTTTGTGACCCCTGACATGACAATGTAAACGGTGCATTTCCTTTGTCTTCAAGCAACAAGATGTGGCTGAAATATTTTTCTTATCTTTGATTCCAGTTTGAATACTGGAGCAGAAAATTATATTCAGTTTTTGCTGGAATACTTTTTGCGGTGTGATGGGCTGGGCCTGGTGGAATTATTTCATTTTGTTTGGAGCAGAGAGTTGTTTGTGTTTGCCACTGTTGTTTCATTACGCCTGGATCATGACAGCTTGCAACGCAGCGGGACGAGAAAGTAATCGCAATTGCGAACTGTTACTAATATTAAACGCTTCAAGTACTTCCCTTCTGAAGCAGAAATTTTTAAAAGTGAGGGTCCGAATTGTGTGCGATATACGGACCACGTCTGCACAGATTGCAACAGTGGCGTGTGCTGGAATACTTGTCTAAAGCGAACTCGCATTTTAAACAGAGTGGAAGTGCATAGAAATAAACTTGGGACCTGCCGTGGATTCTCCATTAACCGATAGTCTCTTATCTTTATACCAGGATTTATAGTTTATTTTTAATGGGTTAACCCAGTTATAGTGATTGTAATAATCACACTTCGTCAGACTCTTTTATTTTGTTTGTCTACCTGGACTGACGTTCTACTGTACCTGGGATTGCTGGCTGCCAACGTGTTTATTTCCATCGGTCAAAGGAGCCCGGAGAAGATAAATGTCTGTCTTACACCAGTTGCAGTTATTTAATACGGTTAGCATTTCCCCCGCCCTTAAGCACCAGGTTTTGAAGACGTGTGGCGAAATTGATATTGATTTATGAATTTTTAACCGCGGGCACCAGGCAGTTATAGCGGCGGGATGTATGTTCCGGTCGCTTTGTCTGCAGGACAAGTGTCACCAGTACCGTCTGACCAGCAGACCGGGTTGATTCCAGGAACGACCTGGTTACTGTATCGAAGAGAAAAGTCCCTGCATCTGCAGTCCTTATAATCCATTATTCAGCGAGCCACTTTACTGACTATTAATTATAGCCGTCAGTCTATGTTTTCAGGACGGATAGTTATAGCCCTTCACCATAGAAACGAATGGGGTGGGTACAGATCTTCGCAGTACAGCATCCATTTGTGCTCTCTAACAATGTGATTGTGAGCCAAGGCCTGATAAAATGGCGCAAGCACACTGAAAAAAAAAACACGAATCTCTCGTATTGGACTAAATCGCCATGCGCCATTTAAAATTCTGCGTTTTATCTCACTTCTACACTGCCGAATCTGCGAGGCCATTGATGGATCCTGCCGAAGCAATTACACCTCTAGAAGTCCTCATTTCGAAAATCCGCTCGCAGCTTGTAGTGTGACGGCACGCGCAGTTAGTGCTGGTTTAAACACGGCACATAAAGATGCGCTTATGAACGGTGTTGCCGTGTCAATTCAAGACTTCTGAGTCCACTTTTGAATATTCTGTATTTAGGAGGTCCTGGGTTAACGTATCTTCCATCGAAGCGTATATCCTCACCTACGTAGTCCTACACCAGCTTAGGAATACTGCGATCACATTTAAGTGTGCCAAGATGCGTTTAAGCAGAAATCTTTCTGCCATGTGTCAGAGTGGGGTGGGGGTAGGAATTCGGGCTCAGTGAAAGGCTGTTAATACGGATTCTGCTGCATTGAACTACCTAACCCCCAGTAATATGAAATACAATAACCAATGAATGTATAAGTTCAGAGACTATACACTACTTAGCACATTTCCATTCTTATTGGCAGAGACACGCTTTACGTTTCTTCCTTCGATGCTGGGAGTAGTACTGCATTAGTGCAGGCCCGTGCACTGGGCACTAGTAAGCCAGACTTCTCTCCCTTTAGAGTTAGAAACGCAACCGAAATAACGAGGTGCAATTTTTATGGGTCTCCTTATCAATCCAAGTCAGGCTACACGGCTCAGCGCACCCCGTGACGTCATAATCCCTTGGAACATTGAATCATCACAACTTACCACCTCTGAATAGAACCCACAACTTTCTGTCCGTTTCTGCACAATTCCTTTGGAACTGTTAAACTCGGATGTATTGGCTTGCGTTGGAATAATTATGTAATTTACAAAATTTTCGTATCCGTGCTTGGAATCGTGATTCAGTAACATCCGGTCTTATTGCCAGAATAGTGTGTATTAACGTGCAGTTGCAGTGTTTACACTAATTACGTATTTAAGGGATCGATGCGAAATGAATTGAGTCCTGTCCTTCAGTATATTCGTTTATATTTTTTGTTGGTCTGTCTTTATCAGTTTTTCGTGTATTGATATAATTCGGTGTTCATATTTAAATACATTTCTGTGGTGTATGATATAACTTTTGTTATCACAGTAATAACCATACTGTGATAACTATCACAGTGTAATATATAGCCTATTAATAGTACAATGTTTATGACTGTGTATGTTTTACATAAATAGTTATAATCGTTGTTACGGTAACGCTATTAACTGATTTTTTCCCTTATGATTTGCATTGCTAACCATAAAACCACTGTCTCCTACGTCTGGCTAACAATTGTCTAAACGTACAGTGTTTTATATCAAATCTAAAACTTCTTGATGATGGTGAAGAGTCAATTGAATAAAAATTTTCTTGGATTGGTCCGGAGATAGGGATTAGCTCTATCTAGTGGGCCCAACTGTGTAGGAACCTGAAGACGGGGATAGAGTCCCATCTCCGAAACGTCGTTTTTACGTTTTATATTTACTAGACGATGGATAATATCCAAGAAAATTTTTATTCAATTGACTACAGTGTTTTAGCTTATATCTCTTGACGGTTATAGTTATTACACGTGGAAGTTTAATAATTTTTGTAGAGATAATAATGGGAAAAAAAACTACAAAACATTCTGAATAATTTATAGTTGGGAAGAAGACAGTGATCATTATTGTCTGTCGAGTTCACACGGCGTTAGGTCCTCGAAGGACGAGCCTCTACAAGTTCGCCGCATTGAGAGCCTCATATCTCGTTACGCGTCTGTTTGTTTGGAGCCTCAGAGGGGATCTAACTTTATTACATTCCACTACGTTAGGCGTCTATAGGGTTGACATTTTAATTACTAACCTCTAGGTGTGTAATCAGTGTAACAGCATCTGAATATGTATCTCTTGAACAGTTTCCTGAATGTGCGACTTGTTATATAAAGTGACAATGGATTGAGGAAAGCGTTTGAGAAAAACAGGTGATAGATGACACTGGGAATATATCTCGGCAGACTCTCTCCGTGCGAAATCATAACGAGCACCCAGACAAGGAATGGGCTGTGCGTAAACCAGAACGTAGCTGAGAGACCGATTATGACGGCTGAGCTCCTGTGCCGCGCGCGTACGAGGGCCGTCGTCTGACTGCTGATCCCGGGCATGTCCCTTGCACTCCGATGCAACTTTGCTGCAATTCGAGCGTTCAGAACCGTGACGCAGAGTGGCAGGACGAACGCCGCCACGAGGAATGTCACGATTACGATGCAGATGCGCGACCTCTCCCTCCGGTCATCAGAAGCTGTAGCCATTAGGAATCCTAGCCCCAGGGTGATCCCTAGGGCGGCTCCCCACACTCCCATGATGCAGAGAGCTGTGTTAAAACGGCTGGGACTTTGTGTCTGCGGAGTGAAATCGCGGAGAGATTTTGAAATGACGAAACACCGCTGGGCGCTTATAGCCAGAGTTGAGAAGGCACTTACGAAGATGAGCACAGTTTGGCTTGCCATTAAAGCAAACAACTTCATGACAAATATATTTCTCTTGTTATGATAATTGTATAAGGCATATTTAATAGGTAATACGACGGTAAGTCCAAGCATGTCACTTACAGCAATGTTGATCAGCATCGCGTTGTTTGTTGTTCTTACTTCCCTGTGCCGAAAAAATATGAAAAGCAGTGTGCCGTCCAATAAGAGACCTAGACAGAGTATGGACACTGTTATGACTGGTTCTATGAAACGTATGAAAAGGTATGTTGATTTTAGTCTTGAAATTGTCTGAAGTAACTGTGAATAAACTTCTTCAAGAATCACTGTGCAGTCTGGCGAAAGGCACTCGCATGTCAGATGAGAACTGCATGATATATTTTGTGTCCTCTGAAATATGTGATGTACTGAACGGTTTTGGACTGCCAGAAATTCTTTATAAAAGTTAGAAGAATCAATAATTTCTTTCAATTGCTCATTGAATGTTTCAAGATCAATATTATAACCATATTCACTGCCAACCAAATAGACCAATAATGCTGTGTAATTTTTATCAGTGAAACTTGGAGCTTTGATAATTTGATCACTTCTGAATTCTCTCCAACACATTTTCATCCACTCTGTAATCCAGTACCAAGACTTCAGAGTACTGTCTGGGCTAAATTGTTCCTGAGTGGCTAACTGCATGTGATTTGGATCTTCCTTTGAGGAGTCGCTGATGGAAGAATCGTTTTGTTTTATTCTTGAACATTTGCTCAGTGTTTTCACGAAAGTTTCTTCTTGTGAATCCAGCTTCAGTGTTTTTCTGTGGAGCGTAGGATGGTCTTGCAGTAACCCGGAACCGTCGTTCTGTTGCGTAAGAGCAAACCACGTTACCACCAGACACAACTGTGGAAAGTAGAGATCGGCTTTACAGTAATTATTTATTTTATGTAATAATTTATTTTCCTTCAGAATTTGTGAAAGGAATAAATAATTATAAATCCACGCTGATAGAAAATAAGTATGACTATTGAAACTAGTGATTGCGTAAGAACATGGTATCTGCTTTAACCCTAAATTCTGAATAGCAGTATTAACGACAACATGAAATGTTAATAATTAAAGGTGACGGATATTTTGTTATTAATTGTGTAAACTTGATGATGGAAAGTGAATTTAAGTGTCTCAAGACAGGGACCAGTAGTGGGCTCCTGTGAACACTGTAATGAAACTTCAGATTCCATAATATGCGGATAATTTCTTGACTGATTGATCAATACGGTAGTTATTTACAATAATTCTTCCGCATCAGCTTTGTGTGACAAAGTCGCTTCATTAAGGCTACGTTTTTCAATCTGACCACTCGCCCCCTATCTAATGCCGAGGTTAAGAGTCAGTAGGAGCTATGTCACCTCTCCCCCTCCCCCAAGCGCCTATATGGCGTGTAGCGCCACAGCTTAACTCTATTTTACTTTACATTTTACGTGTTTCAGTTTTTATGTCACAAACTTTAAGTATTCTTAGTTGTCCGTTAAATGCAGTGTTTACAATTTATAATTTTAAAAACTGTATCTTAAGAGGGCCTCAAATAGATCTTATAAACACGGAAACCTGTTGCGTTGACGAAGCAGATTTCTTGCACAAAGTTGATGGAGACGAATTATTGTAAATAATTTGCCGCGTACAACACAACGGAATGCTTTAACGTGAAAGGGCGATTGTAGGCTTGTCAAGAAGGATTTTGTGCAATGGAATTAATGCAGAACTTACCAAAAGATTGCACTGGATGCTGGGATAGTCAGCCATTCTGTTATCCACGTCTCCGTTTAGAGGAAAATTCTGGCACTAAGAGACGCAGTTCACAAACTGCACTACAGAACGCCTGGGTGTATAAATTGTTCACACGCTTAAGATTTGATTATATTCTTGCATTGTTTCGTCGGCTAGGATACGATGTGAAGTAAAAGGAAGGCAGGCTGCAGCCTCTACTTTTCACTATCGATATTCTGGAAGTGGTTAACCATGTATCCTTCTGTGAGTTTGAAAGAAATTCCATAAATGTGTATTCAAGTAGGGAATCCACATTTGTACTTGGTAATACAAAGTACTTAGACGAAACGCTAATGGAAAATTTAGACTAAATTTGATTCTGTTGGTCAAATATTACAGTTGTATGACCAGTCTTGACGTGTGTCGGTTCAGTATGAGAAATAGGGTTGGACGGCTGTGGATTTTAATTTATCTGTCTCGAAATAGGGACAGATGACCGACGTTTCTGAACACTGCAGTGAACCTTTTGGTTCAGTAAAAGGTGGGGAATTTCGTGATTAGTTGAGCGGAAGGATTTTTCTCCATCGAATTAGTCGGTTTAGTATATAAAACCTTGTGACTGCCCTGAGGCCTTAAATAAGCCACAGTTCCATAAGACGTTGAGTCTTATTGTTCTTGTTGTGCCTTATGTTTTGTTCTGTCTCATTGTTCTGTTGTTTCTTATTGTTTTTGTTGTCTTATGTTTTGTTGTGTCTTATTGTTTTTGTTGTGTCTTATGTCTTTTTGTCTTACTGTTTTGTTGTGTCTCATTGTTCTGTTGTTTCTTATTGTTTTTGTTGTCTTATGTTTTTTTTTGTGTTATTGTTTTGTTCTGTCTCATTGTTCTGTTGTTTCTTATTGTTTTTGTTGTCTTATGTTTTGTTGTGTCTTATTGTAGGACCACTGCCACCGGGTAAAAACCCATTTGCAGTCAAATAAATAATAAAAATAATAATAATAAGAAAGTCAGCCGACAAAGCGTAGAGAAATAAACCAAGGGGCAACGGAAAGAAACCAAACACTGTACCGTGTGATGGAAAAACTAATGCGTGAAAAGTCTCAGTAAGGATAGCAGAATCCCAGACTTTCAGAATTCGAAGCTGAATTGCTGACTACTTAGTGCGATTTTCTACGCCTCTCCTTATTGATCAGCTGGAGCCATTCCAGAAGGAAGGGACAAGACGGACAGGAAGGAAGGAGGGAGGTGCGCTGTGGAGAAACGTACATGAGATAGCTGGGCGAGTTGATAAAGAAACAGGAAAACGCGGTTTCCTTCATTGAGCGTTTGGAGGTTGCAGTGTTCGCTGGTTAGAGGTTAAACTTCTTTCATGTTCACTCCGATGTGGACCAAACGCGATCTTTGTAAATATAACACATTTAATAATGAAGTTGACTGTCTCATGGGTTGTTGTGCCGTGTAGTCTGGTAGAGTTTACCGACGTTTCAGAGATGCTTGCTGCTTCCTTCATCAGCGGAACTGAATTCGTATTAGACATTGTTGAAATGTTCTCTGTTTCAGATTTAAAATGCCCCGAAGTGATGTTACCGACGTTGTTGATTTAACGATTCACACCTGTTTTCCTGAGTATGAATCTCAGCGCAGAGATATGCATTCTCTATTGAATTATATCGTGGATTTCCTCAGTTAGTCCAGAGGAATGCTTAGGAATAACTTTAAAAAGTATTGTTGCCTCCTTTCTAATTTATCTTCCACTATAATTTTACCACTGGGTAGTTGACAAGGCGTTGTTAAATAAACAATTATGATAAGAACACTTGAGGCTTCGAAAGATAATTATTCTTTAATCCAAGATTTTTCTTATGTAACAGTCCATAATTTTTATTAAGATACGATTCTCCTTCATTGTGTATCGCTCGCCTCTTACCAGACAGATCCGTTTCAAAGTACGTCTGAGGCTCCGAAGTTCAATTTGTCACTGATAGGATGTGTCTTTGTGTCGTTCTTCATTTAAACCCTGGTTTTAAATCTAATGCCTTCACGTTTATGGTTTTCTTTTAGAATAAAAGTTGTTTTTTATGTTTTGAATATATACCAATGAGCTATTGAATGTAGTTGTGAAATAAATTTATTTCTAGACACACACAAAAATGTATGGATACATAATATGTTTTTACACCAACATATATGCACTCCGATTATCATGGTGGAGCATTTTGTACTCCTGATTTGTATTAGCTAGGCTCCGGGTTCGTTTTTGCTCGGCGTCAGGACTATTCTAATAGGTATTCCGTGCTTTTCCTTAATTCCTCGACGCAACTGTCGGGATGATACCCTAAATTAGGCCACTGTCACTTCCTTCCACATCTTATCAAATACATCCTGTAATCAGCCTACCATACATCGCTATGTACGGGTTAACTTGAAGAAGCATCGATAAATAAACACTTCGTGCACGCATACACACTTACATATATTGGAATAATAATCAAGCTGGATGCTGTGTCTCGGTCAACATTACATCCTGCTGTTTGTACCGACATCTGAACACGTGTGTACGCAAGAGTTTTCTGAACCTGTAGCTTGTTCTGTACAGTGCTACCGTGTTAACACACGTGTAAGAAAAATACACGTAACAAAACACTATCTCAACATATGAATAATTAATATTGACCAGTCTCAGAATAAAACCACAAAGTCCTTCCAGCAGCAACCAGATAAATAGCGGAACGTGTGTTATCCAGAACGCCCTGCTCAGTTCGACAATTGCGCTAGAGTTGATTATATTCTCTTGTTCTGTGGGCACAAGACCCTTCTCAGTATAAAGTTTGAACCTGTTCATTACCAGAGGGAGTATAAGAGTGTACAATATTATGTATACTATAGGTGCGCAAAGATTGCCAATTTTCGGATGATTATTGAACACGTAGGTGAATGCAGCGACACCAAAAGCCAGCACCCATACACCGAGAACACACAGAACACTTTGCCAAAACACGAACCGAGGCCACCGAGATTCCGCAGTATTAAAAGCTTTGGTCACTTGGAAATTATGCTGGGCTCTTAGAATCAGAAGTGATATTCCGTTGACTGAAATCAGCGCAGTCTGGACGATTAGAAAGAAACCATTAGTTGAAAATTCTTCATGTGGAATAACAGACGAATAGTAGAAGTGTATATATTGCAGTGGTATATATACAACAAGGATCAGAATCCCGTTCACTGCTATGTTCATCACCATTGCGTCACATTCTGTGGTTGTATTCGTGTACTTAGTGCATATGATAAGTATTAAACCGTTCAGTATCAGACCTGTTACAATAAAAATAACCCTGATCATAGGGTCTATGTAATATCCAAATATTAGGTACGTTCTCAGAAGAACATTGTATTGTGACAGAATTGAAAATTGTTCCTCGTACCTTACAATGTCCTGTCGGGAGAAACACGTGCAGAATCTTCTTTGGGCACAAAATACTGTGTTTTTAGTTTCCTGGTCCATATTTTGGATTACTTCCCTGGATGTTGCATAATACGATTGATGGTCTTTCAGAATCTGTATAAATTCTTCGTAATGATGCTGGACAGTCCTCAGATCATGTAAATGAGAATATTTTGATATATTATTAATAAAATCGCGTAAGAAATAGCCGTTTTCTCTCACAGTTGTGCTTATTAAATATGGCGCAATTGCTTTCCTCTTGGTTTTGAATTCGCCAAGGCATTTTTCCACGTCTCTGTCTTTCGAAGTAAAACCAACATGTGTATTTGTGACGTTCCATATAATGAACGCTGATGTGTCATTCAGCATGAGTTGCGTCCACGATATGTTGATATTTTCGTTTTCACTTGTTTCAAGCCCAGCGTCTCTTCTGAAAACTCTGGCAGTTTCTGCACTTTTGTTACGTAACCTAATCACACGTCCTTCAGCGGTGAGAGAATTTTGTAGCAATTTGTACTCGTAAGTTGGTGTGTTATTGTAATTATTATAAGGATCATCGTAATTTTGAGACCCAGAAAGTGATTTATTAGGAAGCAGACGTCGAGAAGTGCCATGTTTCTGACGTTCTGTGAAGTTAGTTTCTGAAATGTTGTAGTCACGGCTGCTGATGGCAGGTACGAATAGAGTTGGTGTCACTTCATTGACACCAACTACAATGAAGCTCGTCTGTGAAAGAATAATTAAAATATTTAGTAATAATTTTTAATTGCATTCTTTGTGAAATTGCCATCCTGATTGGTATTAATGTTGATGCATTGCAACGAATATGTTTTGGAAACAATCAGTCTACAGATATTATTTGAAACAAAGCAAAAATTATACGTATTTGTAATTTGTTTGATATTGACTACGTAGTGAATATATAAATAAAATTTGTAGTTCTTAATAAGGTCTGTATTTTATGGAACACGTAAAGTAGACCTCCAAATTACAAAGCTTTCACTGTGAAAACGTATTCGTTCTTCTGTTACGTCATGTGTTGTTGTTGACATTATTATTATTTAAAAGAAGACCTAAAGTGGTAAGCTTTATCTCAAGCCTCTTAATGGTCTTTGCGGAAGTTCTGACGAAATATCGTATTTAGAGGTGAACATCTGTATCTCATTCACGAATTTCTGTTTTAAATTAAAATTGAGTTAATACTAAGATCAAGAGGGCTGTGGCTGATAATATTTTTGGTATTTTCTTCGCTTTTTCCGTTAAGAAGACAATTTTATTGTCTACGGTGTGTTTTATACTTTTGTTTGTAACTTAAAAGCTTTGTTTTAATGTATATTATTATACCACAAGCGTCAGTAAGTTTTCTTAACAAAAGAAAATTAATAAATCGGAGATTTTTTGTGAATATGGCTGTCTTTTGAGTTGCTTAGCCGTGTATCTGGTGGAAGTTTACCGACGTTTCAGAGGTGCTTATTGCCTCCATCATGTCCTGAAACATCAGTAAACATCTATCGAACTTCACGGTGCAGTATCCCAGGAGACTCTTATGTTCATATTCTGCACCGTGAGAACTTGGAATCTCACAAAAATGCCTGTGCCAAAATGTCGACTGTTAGTCCTTGATGCCTTAAAAAAGTAACGCGTTATAACAACTAAATGACATTAACAGACACTGTATTAATTATGCAGTTAACATACCAGGAAGCAAAAGGCAGCGGCGAGAGTCATCGTCATTACGTCGTAAGCGATGTTGATTTTTCGCAGGAGATTTTCAGCCGTCCATCGTCAGACGAAAATGACACTGTCTCTGGTAGAGTAGAATCTAACACATTTACTGGTGTACTCTGAAATGTAGATCAGATCACATATGCACGCTGACGTCATGTTTTGGTGGTGGGATCTCGAGTTATCACGGCCAGTGACCTTCCTCTGGGCCATACGCGTTCCAAGAACAAGACGCAGTGAAACGTCGGAGTCGGTAATGGAAACATATGACTGGTGGGGGAAAAAACTATTACGACATTGAATCGCTGTAATTGAATAAAAATATGTAACATTCGAACAGCAGTTATATTTGTTTATTTTGACAATATTTAGAAACAGTAAAAACAAACTCTGAGATACGGGGAAATTAAATAATATTCCCGTCTGGAGCAACATATATTTCCCAATTAGATCTTTGTATGTGTTGATTGTCGCGATGTCCATGTATTGTGCCTATATGTCAGTTATTGCTGTTTCACATATGTTGTATCGCATGAAGACAAATTATTTCTCCTTACAACTCGTTTACTGTAAAGGTCCCGACAGTGGTGAGGATCTCCAAGACTACAACGGCGTCACAGCCGATAAAAACGCAGTCCACTCTTTTACGCCAAACAATACAAATCTGTTCACGAGGACAAGCTGTGACGTTGTGTTGAAACTTTATGTGAAACGAGTGTCGTGCAAGATCGATATGAATTTAAATTAAATTCCGAGAGAATTGTGGACTGTCAACACCAAATTTAATCGAAATCTGTTTGGTAGATCCGGAAATGAATCATGCTGTCTTGCTGTGTACCTCCATAATCACTGCATGTTCACTTGTTGAGCTTCTAGGAAAGAACATACAGAAATCACTAGCAGATTTATTGCACTTAAGACATGTGTGGATTTCAGCGCACGTTTAGTGTTATCTTGCCTTATTGACGGCTTTCTGTTTATGGTTCAGAGACTGATAAAATTTCCGTAAGCGACTCACGATCTTCGACCTTCGTATAAGATGCTGGGTGTAGTCATACATAAATTTTATTAAGAGCGGAAGTGACTGTCTTGAACGCGACAGAGTTCTTTATGTAGAAATAACACGTAGTACGTTTTAATTAATTCACGAAATTAGTTCTGTTTGACAACGGAAGAAGAGTTAATAAGAGGCAAGAACTGAAATTATAACGTGAAATGAAGAAACACAGATAATATAGTGCAAGCACAGTAAATACAACGGATAGCAAGAAAACAGTGTCCAAGCGTGTAATACAAGGCACAGAACATTCGGACATTAGAAGAAGCTGAACATTATTATTATTATTAAGAATTATTAGGAATGAAAATATTTTATTAAGAGTGAAACATTTGAGCGTTGCAACTAGGTGCATTCTGACCACTCGACTCACAATTTACACAATGTTATTTACGATGATTATAGCAGTTCCAAAATTAGGACACCCCCATTATTCAAACTTCCAGCTAAGAGCATTTCATGTTAATTTACTAAATTATATATGAAATTTGAGGTTGTCGGAGTAGTAACGCCGTGTGAATTTTCAGGTAGATATCAGCATTTCCGAGGAACATACTGTCTCCAACTTCAGGGCTGAAGATGGTGACAGTATGCTTTTTTCAGAAACGTTGGTATCTACCTACAAGTTCACACGCACAACGTCACAACCCAGAACGTCCTGTAATTTGTTTTGACAACGACAAAGGACGTTGCACAGATTGGAGTGTGATCGGAAGGGGTTACGAGTCGGTCATTATTTACTGAAGTGTAGACATGAATGCCGTGAAGACCATTACTTTCAGACAACACCCTCGAACTGGTGTGTGAAGTGCTGGAACAGCTGAGTTGCTTGTAACACTTGCAAGTTTGAAGCATAAAGTCTCTTTATTTCTTCATAATATTTCAGATATCATTTTATTGTCATATTGATATATTTTATTCTAGATACATTTTTGTTAGTCCACATTCTCTGTCTTCAATATTAATGCAGAAATAATATATCAACTTGAGACGATATATGTTGTACACGTAATTTGGTCAAATATTCAAGTTGCTAACAATAACTATCAGTAGTCTGTACCATTAATATCGTTTCGTAAACAATAATCCTTTAACATAAACTGTGATGAGTTAATAAATTGAATCAGACCAATTAACATATCTGCAGTTTCGTGTTGACGTGCAAAGGTCCTACGATTTGATCTCTAATTTGTTCTTTATCTTTTTTGTATAAACACCTGAACAAATATTTATTTTAAAAAAATCTGAACCATTCACTTCTGATGTAAAGTGCAATTGGATTAACAATGATTTTGCAGGCATAAAGAAATTATGATACGACGTAAATGAACAAAATTGTCGACGTTCTTAAGTGCATTTCAAACGAAAATAATTACTAAAATAAATCCTGGGATATAACTGACGATGTATGGTACAGCCATTGACATTATAACCCTTGAACTTCTGTACTTTGTAAGAAGCAAAGCTGCTTGACTTCCTTCCCCAAGGATGTCTTGAACACTCTTGTTTCAACAGACGGGAAGTTAGTACATTGAATCCAGTCATGCAAATAGGAACTCCCAGAATCAGGATCAAGAAATCGATAAATGTAATACACATTTTGCTTTTAAGGTCACCGTTCAACAATGAAATAAACAAGGTTGTCATAACACCCAGAGCAGCTCTCCACGCTCCGATAATATAAAGAATATTCCGAGTGTGTGTGGATATTCTACCTCTTGATGAGTTCTGGAGAGTTCTAGAAAGTGCTGAATATCGCTCTGCGTTGAGACACATAACGGAAAGTTCCGCTGCATGAATCGGGAATCGAAATATTCAGAATACCATCTCAGTTTTTTTACTTGGTGATATAAATGACGTAAAGACTCCTATAATACTCATTATATTTGTAGATTTTATGTTAAAAATCGTAATATTTTGTGGTGTGGGTACCTCTTTCTCTAGTGCTGATATAATTATTAGAGTAAGGTTCAAAACCAGCCCGAAAATGAATATTACAATATGAAGAAACAGAGAAAGAGTTTGTATTGCGCCATTAAATTCTCTATTTACGAGTACCACGTGACTGTTATTCTTATCATGTGTTGTGTCTTAGAAATAGTCTTCATTCTGATGAAGAGTTGTGTTTGTAACAAACATATTATTTTCATTAGCAACTAAGTTTGCAACAAGAATGTGTAAATGTTTAAAGTCTAGCTTTTCGATGCCATATTCAAGCACGACCTTTTCTATAGGCAATGTCATATTTCTTCCGGCAGTGACCAAATGCTGTGTGATTCTGCCCTCTGTTTCTGGAAACCATGTCATGTCCGTCGTACAAGGAAGTCTGACTGTCACATTCACTTTGTAGACGTGAGCTGCTGTCTTACAACCTTCGCAGACACGTAACCCTTATGTCGTTGTTCCTGCGGTGTGTTTTAAAGTGTTGACGTCTTTCAAAGGTAATCTCTTCATCTTTGTTCAGTTTCACAACAGGATGTGGAAGCTTGCCGGAGAAAAACAGTTACAGACATACCTCGTTTTATTGCGCTTCGCAGGTATTGCGTTTTTTTTTACAAATTGAAGTTTTGTGGCATCCCTGCGTCGAGGCGCCATTTTTCCAACAGCGTGTGCTCACTTCGTGTCTCTGTGTCACATTTAGGTATTTCTCGCAATGTTCTCGCATTGTTTTCTTAAACATAATGCTATTACACACTTAATAGACTACAGTATAGTGAAAACATAACTTTTATATGCACTGGAAAACCAAAAAAAATCGTGTGACTCGCTTTATTGCGGTGGTCTGGAACCGAACCCGCAATATCTCCGTGGTGTGATGCAAAGAAAATAATAGTTCACTTTAACCTGAAGTTTAAACATCGTGGGTCTGCAGATTAACCGATAATTTGGAGTAATGTAATATTTCTCGTGAAATAGCTAATACTGATATCAAAACAAATTTCTACGCTGTGCTTCAAAATAATGACTGAATGAACAGAGACTTACAGCCAGTGCTGTTACTCACACGACTGGCCACAATAATGCTGAATGCATAGAAATCCATCTTGTAGACAGAAACGAAGTCTGTTAATGCGAAACAGCGGGTGTTTATGTTTGTGGACACGCTACTCGGGACTCCTTGCTGTGAACAACTGCTGTGACGTTTCAACAGATGAATTTCTTATATTAAACACACATCAGTATGCAATATTCGTATGCTGCTGAGTAGGAGTTTTCATCTTGTTACCTTGTCCCCAGGGTTTATACCACGTAAAAGGAACAGACCTTGTTTTTCAGACACACAAGTTTCCATTTTTCTCCATGCAAATTGTTCTGAATGCAGACATCCACTGTACCTTGGGTTTTTGAAAGACGTATTTGACGCTATGACCGATGAGCTCTGATTAAGGCGAAAATGGGAAGATGAAATTAAAATGGATCTTGAGTCATGTTTCAGGTCGTGGGCTTGATTCATTTTGCTCAGAATATTGTTTAGTGGCGGTCTCTTGTGATCACGGTAATGCACCTTTGAATGTTATGAACGACTGGAAATGTCTTTGACTATTGAGCAACTGCAACCCTTTTCCACGCGGTTAGTGCACGTGTGTGTATTAGTACGCGTTCTTTTCTTAGAGTGCACGAAGTGAACACGTATAACGAATATCCTGTCCGCCTCTACCTTTTACATAAACTACTCAACATGTTTTTGTATTGGGTTTCATACTGTTAATGAGCGAATTTTATTTTATTTTATTTTCCTCCAAATTAAAGCAGAAATTTATCGGTATTCTAAAAAAAGCACTCGACCTACGAGAAATTGACGTATAAAATGAATGCGATGCATATTTAACGAAGTTCAAAGTTATATAAGTTCTGATTGCATATGTATTTTTTGAGTTGTCATGATACTAGTTATATGTAATAGTCTTGCACGAAGTCTTGGATTATGTAAATTTGTAAAGTTCAGGTTTGCATGATTTTACTCGTGATTGCATCTTTCCTCTGTTCTTAATTCACAATCTATGGTTTGGATGTGTCAAACTGTACAATCCGTGAGGTGTTTTAACTGCCCCAGTATCACGTAGTGTTCGACGAATCATAGTTCTCGAAGAACAGAGTCACAAAAGATTAGGCAAATAATTGAAATTTTGTCGGCCACGTCTCTTCTTCAGTATGTCCGGCGGATGTCAATTCCATCTCCATGGTAACAAGCTTCCGACTACTCTTGCGTCTACAGCAGTTGGAAAAACAGTGAATTCTTGAATCCTTAGGGATTTGGGCGGGAGGTCAGTGCATCGCGAAGGATGTACCTACACGTAACAGCACAACGGAGACCAATGGAGACAAGCATTTATGCCGCCAGTGGGATTCGAATCCGTGATCTCGGTAGCCCAAAAGAACTTTAAGCCCTTTGGGTCATATGACCGCTGAGAACGACTGCATTGAAGTGTGTAAACCGAACTGTTTATATTTGGTGTATCCAAAAATGCAAATATAAAATTTATTCTACACCCTTTCTATGTATGTTTTGCGTTACTTCTTGTGAATTTCATCCCAGCATCTCTGCTTCTGGTTCTGTTGTACATATTTCACCGCCTTATTAACTCCTCATTATGGAAGATCGGTTGGTATTAGAAAAACAAGTAGAACAATCCGCTGTCTTAATATCATTAACTTTCGTTTGTCCTTCTTAGATTCAAACTAGAATTGGCTTCTTCTTGAAGAACGGCGTGTGGCATCTTCCTTTTCCCCGTTTCCTTCCGTTTCTTCATCTCACTTTCCTTCATCTGATTTGCTCATGGTTTGTCTTCGTTTCCGTATTTTCCTTGTGCTTCGCTTTCTTGTCTATTTCTTTTCTCCCCACTGTTTTCATTTCTTCATTTTATCGTCAGTCCCCTCGTCTTTTTCTCCTCTTGTGTTTTTCCTTGTTTTCTTATTTTTCACTTTCTCTTCCGTCTGCTTCTTGTACGTTTACTATTTTCTTCTTATTTGCAAATCGCCGTGCATTTCGCTCAGACGAAGTTATGTTGAGGCCCGATCGGGCACTCAAGCGGGCCCAAATTTATCTTGGGTTTCAAACGCCCATCGACCCAGCCACGCAGATGATTCTGGTAATTTAACGACCGTCAGTACTCTGACACTGTGTTAGAATTCAACATCGTAGTGGGTAGGCTCATTGAGGGTGATTGATTGATTGATTGTAACCTTATCATACGCTCTGCTGAGATGTAACCACGCCATCTTGTGGTTAGACGCTAGTATCAATTTTGGTCTTGATTAAATGATTAATGATGTATAAATTGCATTAATATTACCTACAGACTAAAACTCTAACACTTCCTCTTCTGGTTGAATTACTATCTTGTACAATTTTAAAGTTCGCCTGCATAAAGGATCGTGACCTGCGATATTTGAACAGGTCCTTAAGGAAACTTTAGCAATCAAAATAATCCGCGGTGTACCGTACTCCTGTAGGGCCCAACTAAAATATAATTGCATGGAGCAGACTTCTCTATGAGAAACTGATAGCCCGTCAGCTAGTCAAAGAGTTTCTCGCCTTTTACAAAATCGGATGATTTATTACTGTGCTTACAGGAGCCAACCATCATTCCCTCTCTCAAGCCACAATAATCAATTCCAGACGGAGTCTGTTTTCTTAAGATCTATTTTTATATTTTCCTTCCATCTACGTCTAGGTCTACCAATTAATCTCTTCCCCTTATATGACATTTGCTACTACATGCCCCATCAAACTAATCCGCCTTGATTTAAATATTTTTTGGCCTAATAGTATTTTGTGAAGAGTACAAATTATGGACCTCCTCATTGTGAAATTGTCTCCATTCTCCTGTCACTTTGTCCTTCTTTAGGTCAAAATATTTTTCTTAACATTCCACACTCTACTTGTTATAACCATTTTAATATTATGTTTCCATCTTGGAAATGATTTGTTTCTTTGAGGTGTATTAAATGAAGTTACATGTATCATGCACAAATGCTACACGTCACATTCACAGAAATGCTTACATACTTCTGCTCTCTTTTCAGGTATGTTTCAAATATTGTACGTGCACACCAGGGAATCTGCTTATTTCCCTAGCCACTGCGAACAGTAGGTGAGCCTTATCTGCTTCATTATTTCAGTTGTACGGCTGAGAACTTCGTAGAACAAAATTTTGTTAAACGTAGTACGTGAATTTCGAACTGATGACGTTTAATGAAGTAGTGGCTTAGGCCACTAGATCTTCATCGCCCGTATAAGTCTTAGATAAATTCTATGTGAGATATTAGAATTTAACTTTCTAATTATAGTTCTGATGGCGGGCTTTTGCGAACACGGTGTCTATTATTCAGTTTACATAAAAGCGGTGAAGTTAACTACTAGCGACGTAACTATAAAGCTTCGCTAGTTTGCTCAGATAATGGGCAATGTTTCAATTAATTACTTTGAAAGATTGCTCGCGTTTTAGTAGGATTAGGGGTTCTCACGGCGGTGAGTACGAAGATGGCTGTCTTCTGGGTTGTAGGGTCGTGTAGTGTGGTAGAAGTTAACTGACGTTTCAGAAGGTGTTGCTACCTCATCGCCCTAATGATAGAGGCAGCTATTTGTCTGTATGGATTGGAAGTGTATCGGCTATGTGTAACCTGTGCTGTAAGAATTACTTGTCATGCAAGGCACATCTCCCTCATGGAACTACGTGCCATACAAAGCCTCCATCTGGATAGTAATTACACCTTATCTAACACAGCAATATGAGTGCTAGGAATTACAGTAGTGTTGGATTTTCAGATACGAAATGAGTGCTTAGTTGCAAGCCGTTTTAACATAAAAGTTTACAAGCCAGAGAGACAACTACGCATCCAGTCCGTCATTTGTTTCTGTTGCCATGTTGGCGTCAGGGTCGACTGCCGTCGTAAAGTCCCAGTTCCGTCAACAAACCACCGATTCACGCATTACACATGACCTAAACAGCGCTAGGCGTGGCTCCGAAATCAAATCGATAGTTTCTCCATTGCTCGAAGAGGAAAATTCTTGAGTGCTATTTTGTAATAGTATCAGTCGTGTTCAATAGCAGTGAAAACGCCTGTTATGATCTTTGTTTGCCCCTCTCTAAGTCTGATTATGCGAATTTAAGAGTTTTTTTTTAAATTTGTAATTGACTGCTCTTGAAAATTTCTGAGCCAATTTTATAATCTGGACAAAAACTGCAATATAAAATTTAAGTCCACGGGAACCCGCAAGGCGTCAGCACTAAATTATCGTGCTCAAAAATTTGAGAAGTGACGAATCGTGAGTTACTAGCATTGGTTATTCCAGACTGCTTCAGCGCTGTACGATTCTCTAATAACAGCGGTGTTTGAGAAGTAATTGCATGATGTAATCGCCCATCCGTTCCTCGTCGCTCGTTCTCGGGGCGTGAAGGCGCCTGGAAACTGCCGTGAAGATGACTGGAACTTTGCGTTCATGCTGTGGCCCTGGTAAATGGACCCTGAGTTGCAAGAGTAGTTCTACTTGCTCTAAAATTGAAATGCTCCTTACAGTCTCGGCATTATTCAAACAATGTACAGCTCTAAATGATATACCCGTTTCCTACGAGAAACTTCAAAATAAACATGATGTTACGCTCAAATGAATTATAGGCCTGATCACTTGTTTAACTGCGTAAGTGTTGTTAAGATGGCATCACTGTAAAGCACACAGTTTGTTCAGGAAACTGCAGAAAAAATATACAAAGCCTCTCTCGATTAAACCAAAGTTTTACTCCGCATATTTATAGTTGGCTCTTTTCAAGAAAGGTCACTGTGTTTAAGAACAGAGAAGATTGTTGTCGTGGTAACGCCCTAGACTTATATTCAGGTGGCATTCGGTTCGAATCTTTCCCGGGTTACCTCCTATCCTGAGTTCATCAGCCTCTCCATTCTTCATTCCAAATCCAAACGAACTCATCGATTATGGTCGTTGCCCGACCACATTCGACATTAGATGATTTGAAATAAAATTGTCGCTTCTATGAAGTTATGTTTTCTGAAAACTAGTATTTTCCTTAGTGTGTAAGATCGCCCTGTAATCTGAATTTACTTTTTTGTTTTTTAAATAATTGTGCTATGAAGAGCACAGCATGTAAAATAGTTTAAGATAGGCCACGGCCGCTTGATTCCAGATTGTAACCTACTATATATTCATGATAGTCTTCCCATCTCATCCCACGTTGCATCTGTTTGCTACTGCAACAGTTTTATTAAAGAGGATTGCAATCTGTCGATCTGAAATGTATTTGAAGATTATAATTAAAATTCTCGCTCAGTTCACTTTATAGAGATTTGGAAAAAATCATTCACTTTATTACAAGCAAAATTTAGTTAATTAACAGCAAATGCAATTAGGTGGAAAACGCGGAAAATGGACTGTGAGTTTTGGAAGTACACTCTTTAACCTCGAATATGGAGGAAACAGAGTGTATTGCTGTGGATAAGGGTCACCATTCTATCACTAATTAAAGTACATACAAACTAAGCACCATATGCGGTTCAACATTATACAAATGTAAACTAGATTTCAGCTCTTTGTTCACTTATGGGATTCGTTATGATCTCTGCAGGGACATGGAAATGTGCTATATATACACATGCTTGTATGTGTGGGTAGCATCGTATGGTAAGCAAGCCGAAACAGTCATGAAAATTATGCGCGTATGTTTCGATTCGTGAGAAGTATCACGCATGAGTTCAAAATGTGTACAAACCCGTGAGTGCAAATCTGCTGTGTACGGTTGGAAAACCGAGACGAAAAATCGTTCATACAAAATTTGCAGTATATCGTATTTTCCCAAATTTACCGCAGTAATGGTCTCTATATCCCCCTCCCCACAAAAACCTCCCGAAAAATATACTGTTTATTTCAGTTAGTCCTTAACATATAATATAGTAACTAGCAGAGCTTGACAGAAAGCGAAGAATATTTGTGGAAGAAATTTGTATGTATTCAAATATCAAATTTAAATATCCACAAATATTTTACGCGATCACAACAACCTAGAAGCATCTTCAAGTAACATTTTTGCGTAGATGTTATGCATATAACACGTTTCCTCTCAAGCGGATATTTGGCGAAATACGCCCGAAGGCATATTTTTTCTCTTAATTAATATGGGTATAACAAGAATAAGAGAGAATTACACTTATAATATGCAATTTTCGGACTAGAATCTGTTGTTGGGCTCAGATTATAAAGATCAAGTAGTTCTTACGTAAAATGGTGTTGGTAACGAACCAGACTAACGTAACGTCCCAAATCTTTTAGCCTTCTTTAGAGTAGGTCTGCTATACCGCGTTTTATAGAAATCGGTCAGGAGGTTTGTTTGATCCTACATGTAAGACGGCCCGAATGAAGCTGATGGTTGTGTTTTGTAATTCGTTTTCCGACGCGCATATAAAAATCATGAAATGTTGTGGGCAGTATACTATTCCCAACAGAAACTAACACTCTTTTCTCTATTAAATTTATAGCCATCAAATCACCGGAACTGCGGAAAAGCTTTTACGACGCGTTTCAATTACGTTTTGCGAGAGAAAAAAAACGTGCTTCAAATTGTGCATGTGGCTTCTAAAACTTTTGTACAGGATGTTTTTAGCAGCGCTTATAGAACTTTTATGATTCATGGGCCGCTGTAAGAGTAGTAGATTTCTGCTTTCCCTTCGCACCCGGGACCACCCGACGCCGGGCATCGGTGGCAACAAATGGCGTCACGGCCACACTACACTCTTAGTTTCGGTTTGACCGGTACAGCAATTTTCCGGTTTTGCGCTCCAAATATCTTCTTTAGAATTTTATTCTTAAATACGGCCTATTGCATTACCTAAACAGTAAATAAAAGAAGAGATTGTGATTTTTTTTTTAAAAAAATCGGTATTTTGGTAGGAACCGGGAAGGTGAAAGTTTCTGAGTTGATAGTTTATAGTTTAGATGCGTCATGTTTGTGTTTTCAAGTGATACATATATTTATTCTTCAAGTCTGTACACAAAACATTTTAATATTGATGTTTAAAATTAAAATTGATATAAATAATTCGCGCTATTCATCGTTTTTCTCGATGTTACAATTTGCGCTATATATTACAACATGTTTCGATGTCTCAGCATCAGCATCATCTTCAGGTTTATTTTTTAAAACTATTCAATATTTTTTAATGCACGCTTTTCGGTAATTGTAGATTGTATTTACGTATGAATAATATTAATAATATTAATTATATTGTTGATAATTTTACAGAAATAATGAACAAAATAATATAAACACGCCACATAATATGCAAAGAATCAGAAGATAAAAGGAACATCCACAACTACAACCTACAATCTACAATTACCGAAAAGCGTGCATTAAAAAATATTGAATAGTTTTAAAAAATAAACCTGAAGATGATGCTGAGACATCGAAACATGTTGTAATATATAGCGCAAATTGTAACATCGAGAAAAACGATGAATAGCGCGAATTATTTATATCAATTTTAATTTTAAACATCAATATTAAAATGTTTTGTGTATAGACTTGAAGAATAAATATATGTATCAATTTCTGAGTTGAATTGTAACAAGTATTCCCATAACTTAACCCACTATGAATATGACTGAGAATATCCCATCTGACTTATAACGTCACGAAACTTTTGTCGTTGTACCCCACAGCTGACTAAGTGTCGCTTTGAGTTACCAGCCAAAACAGACTCTTTTTTTAGCGTTGTTAAACACACAACAGCTTACACGAGTCTCTGTTTATTGGGTGGGAAGGAAATTTAATTACGCTGCGTTTGCCCTCAAATTTATTGGTTTAAACGTGCTTATTTGCTTGCTGGCAAGTGTTCTTCATAGCGGTTTTTAATACAATATATTTATTTTTTCCTTCTGATTGTTTTAGTAGGTCATATGTTGCTAAAGTCACGTTTTATCTCGCCCCTGAATATTTATGTAATTTTATGCTTAAATTACAGGAGGAAAAGTAAAAGGCTAGAAGTAAGACAAATATTCAACTTGGAGAGTTTACGTTCTTTCAGTGCTGAAAAAATACTCTTCTGTGTTAAAAGTCTGCGTTTGGACTTTACTATATTTGACGTGTTAGTTCAGTGCTGCAACAAGTTGTGACATTTTATACGTGTGTCATGAGGAAGTATATAATAATACATTCCGTATAATACGATGACATTGTTTAGAGTTATTCATAAGATGATAGAGTTGCGTCATATTGTGAAAATATATATTTAATTAATTAATCTTGTCCGTCTGATCACAATTTAAAATTTAAAATTAAGATAATTAAAATACCATGTGATGCTCCTTATCGAAACATTCAATTTACATTTGGAAAGTGATGTTCCAAATGTGAATCGAATGTTTCGATAAGGAGCATCACATGGTATTTTAACTATCTTAATTTTAAATTTTAAATTGTGATTAGACGGACAAGATTAATTAATTAAATTGTTTAGAGTGCAAATCGATCATAGACAAAGGATAAATATAAAGATTTTGATTCGTAAGGCATTTTATGAAATTCCTGGACACCTCTAGAATGCAATTACTAATCCAGGCCATGTATTTTCTTCCTTCGCCAAAAGTAATTTCTTACGTTGTTCCTCATTACAACAGCTAATAACACTAGTAGCTGTTTTAATTATCGAAATACCAGGACGAATGTTTGGAGAATGCAGAAACTCTGCTGGGTCACCAGTGTATGGTTTCTTTAAATTTCCTGCAAAAAGAATTAGAATCTGAAATCTCTGCTGCTGATTTGATCCTCTGGGGAGTCTGAATTTATTTGGATGACTTTACAATTTATTTTTATTATCGCAGTTGGTCTAGCGGTTAGAACGCTGGCCTTGTAATCCTGGGGTCTCGGGTTCGATTCCCGGCGGTGCCCGAATTTATAACTTGTGTTGGGCAAGGCCGTGGTCTAGGCAACACGGAGTTTTCCTCCGGGGGCTTCCTCGGTTTCTCCGTGGCATCCCAACAATTACTCCATTCACACACAGAAGAAGGCAATGGCAAACCACTTCTGGATCATCTGCCAAGAACGTATATGAACAGGTCCCAGTCCGAGAAAAGGATGGAAGGATCCTGTTCATATGGACCTGTCGTCAGACAGAACACTAAATAAAAATAATCGCAGTTATTCTAAAATACAAGCCCGGAAAGTGTGTTCGTTACCTGAATACGCATAGCAACCTCATGCGTTCTTTGCAGCGTTCATTTAGAGGTATTAAATCTGCCTTTTTCCCGCTTTGGCCACCAGATCGCAGCACCGGAATGTCCACCTCATTATTTTGCTCATCCGTCATTCTGTTATCACCGCACGTAGAATATAAAAAATTACGATTTTGAGGTCATGCAGAGAAGAACAACCTCCACTTCAAATTTCATTGAAATCCGTCCGATGGTTTTTGAGTTTTATCGACTGGACAGACGGACGGATAAACATGGCCGGCGTTCTCGCTATGCACCTCGTACAAAGAACGCATAAAAGGCAAATCATTTGTTATGTGCACATGGATTATAGAAAATGTTGTATGCAAACCTGCTTGTTGGCAGAATATTACGGTAAATAAGCTGTTTTGGGGGATTTAATTTGCTTTCCCAAGAGGTCGAATGTGCAGTGGAACGAGGACCATCAAAATTCGTGTTCAGTATTTAAATTAGGGTTAATGCAATAGGGCACTTGAGACTAGCATATGGAGTCTTGTATTCAACGCCCAGATGTATCCAATGCATTAATTTTTTATAAATGTAATTCGTAGTGTTACGAGTATTTACATGTTCTTTGGACAAATTACATAAATGAGCCCGTAATGGGAAACTAGGTTTCTGTCAGTATACCTACCGTGCGTCAAAATTTTCATCTCTGATAATTATGGAATTTAGATTAAATTTGGTACCGTTGGTCTACATTAACATTCATTTAAAGAGTTTTATTTTGGTTATCAGTGTTCAAATATAAACTCTCCTTTACATGAAACTCACACGAAACTTCTCAGAAAAGTTGCCAATGACAAAATATGTCTTGAGATCCTTGTAACGCATAAATCTTTAAATTCGAGGATCTTCTGGGTTGCAACGTCGTGTGGCCTTGTAGGTTAATACCGTTTCGGAGGAACATAGTGCTTCCATCTTCAGGGCTGATATTAATGTTTAACGGAATACAAGGTGGGTCATTTTGTATCCTAGATAATCTGATTAGCTTCACAACAACAACACCTTGCATCGAAATTAAACTGTATTTCATTTATTTTCCTTTCTGTTGTTGAAGAAAACTTTTCACGCCATTGCGTTGGGAGATAATTTAAGTAGCCTATACTAAAGAATGTGTAAAATTGCTACTCTAAATTGTGGTCAACCATTAATTTGTTGATTTTTTTTGCTTTTTCGTGAGGTGTTATCACAGGACCCCTCTGAAAACCGCTACCATATTGATCCGTCACTAGAATTCTGGCAGGATATATTAAAGTTATGTTCTCTTAATGGCTTCACAAACCCATGCTACTGATAAGCAGGTAATTTGTGTTCCGGGGTCACTCTGTGCCCTTACTAGTGGTTTGTGTAAGCCCTTTGTGATTACCCATCTTCCAAATCGATATGGACCACGAGGGCGCATGTGCATTACAAAACTGGAAATGCAGATTGTTTTCAGAACAGCTTCTATTGTTACGCAAACCCGCGATGAACGAAATCTGTTTGTACACTAGGGTTTAAATAATGGTCGTAATTTAAAACACAATTTCATTGTTTGGGAATACAAACTAGTTCATATTGTTCAGTGACAACTATTCTACTGAATTCGTTGTTTATACATCTGCTTGTTTTAGAGGAATGAGACACAGATTAATAGGTTAAAAGAACAGAAATCCTTCACCAACCGTGTATTTCAAGTGTTCGCGCTATTTCATCTGTATCTAGCTTCGCCAACCGCGATATTTGTTTTATGTAGTCGCGGGGATTAAAACCCCCCATTATCTAAAAAAAAAAAATTACCTTTCCTAAATCTTTTGAAGCCAAATCCCATCTAAACAACGCGTATAAATTCAGTTCCTTCCGCAAAGAAAACACAACACATCTGCATTATTAAGCTCAGTTCTTAAACGCTGTGTAAGGAAATATTTGTTGTTTATTGTGAGAATAATACTCTGTGCGCAAATCTTGAAGTGTCATGATTGTTAAAGCAGGCGGTACACGTAGTATCCCTGGAATTTAAAGGGATAATTTGTGTGCGCTCCGGGGGCGTCACGTCGGCCCTACATTCTGATCGGTGACGGGTGGGGGTTATGACGGATGCGAAGAAAATGAAGTCTCGCGAGGGGCTGTGCCGTCTAGACGAAGGTGGCTGATGCTAGGGGTGCCAACAACCGCGGGAAAGATTACCTGACGCTGCGAAACTTCAGGTGGACTTGTGCTCTAAAGTTTCCTCCGATAGAGGGTGAATTTCCATAATTTAAATTGCTGATTTATAATCAAGAGAGATGAAACGGGCAGGACATATATTAATAGTACGCGTCAGGGAAGTGATACAACGTTTCGATTGAATAGTCTCAAGGAAAGAGACCCATTTTAGTGCTAAGAGATGGCACTACTGCTTTTCATTTTAAATTCAAATGTCGGCTTCTTCTCTTGATTCCACCATTTACCACCCTCCCTTAGATGTGGCCAAAATTTTCTTGGATTAATCCCTATGTTATATAACGACTCTTTTCCATCTGCATTGGTTATATAGAGTTGAAAAATTGATTGTGAAAGATGACTTGATTAGATATGGAGGGATGGCACAGTGGCGTTGCTTGAACAGACGTTGAGGATCTGTTAGGCTAATGCGCCTTCCTGGACGCCCGGGCTACCGAATACAAAGTGGAAATGATAATCACTTCACCATTTCTAGTCAGTTGGCCAACTTTCTGTGCGCTTGGTACAAAGATTGTTCGTAGCAGCATTTAGGGGTCTGAGTGAAGGAAAACCGAGGGCTTGACTTGACTAGTAGTGTACAAGTTGCTAGCCTCTGGATCCAGATTAGGGAGCCGAAACTTTCTGCTCGAACAGGAGAGAACACGACCCGTAAAGAGTTTGCGGTCTTTCCCTCGGGCTGATTTAAAAGTAAAATCGTTGTGCAAACTTCTGAGTACAATTTTGTAGCTTTGCAGCTCTTCTGGCTACTCCGGTCGGACATTTGTCTGACAGAATTTTTCTGTGTAACCCTTAAAATCCCACCAAATGCTTTAACAGTCACTGAATCTGCGTTTTTATGTCTGAATTTTGTATGATTTCTGGTGTAGACAGCGATTATTTTCGTGAACAGTATTAATCAATTAATTTTTGTTATGGTGAAGTGTTGTGTTTTCTGCCCGAAAATAAGGTAATTTTCGTTTTAAGATGGCTGTCTTCTGGGTTGTTTCGCCGCGTAGTCTGGTAGAAGTTTACCGGCGTTACAGATGAGTACTCCACCCTGATGATGGAGACAACAGAATGTATATTATCGTATTTTGATAGGAAGACACGTGTGTCCTGTGTTGCTCCTGGTATGTTTTCTTTTGCTCGTAATATTTACCTTGCTTTTTCTTTTTACGGTTTCCTTCACATTTGCATGAGCTCAGTTGGTGCAGAGACTAGCATTAACGAAATTAATTTAGTAAACTGTAGATTGTAACGAAACCTATGCCCAGGTTTTAATAAAAGTACATTCAGATATTGCTCACTTTTTTTATGAGTAGTCTACTTGTTGTGTTGTCTCGTTCGCTTTTAGCTTTCTTTTTTCAAAGTTCTTTAACGCAATTAATTTGTATGCGTTGCGGAGTTTGAGGCCGTTTTCACATCGCAACATCTCACTTGTACCAGACAAATTAATAACGCGAAGGGCGTCCTCTAATGTTAGTGCCTGAAGGAAAGGAAAAATTTTAATTTTGTAAGTCTTCTCGGTATCGTAGCTTTTGAAATGAAGTGGAGAAAATATTAATTCAAAACGCAGCCAAATTAACAATCGATTAAAATCTCCCCAAAGCGTGTGAAGTTGAGATTTCAATTTATGAATATAGAGAAATATTCTGATGTCTGACGAAGCACGTGTATTGATTTCACAAAATCAAAATCGCTCTTTCGGGGCTTCGCTCCATCAAGAGGACTCTGCCCCTTCGTGTGGGCAAACGTTTTAGAGCACACTCCAATGGTGTGAAGTTCATACCAGATATCGTCCAAGCCCGTCCATCGGTTCTCGAGTTGAATCGGGAGAGCAGACAGGCATTACCAGACCTATATGCGTTTATTTCAAGCATGATGTGCAAAGAACGCATAATAGTATTCAAAGTTTTGCGTCTTGCCTACAGAAGAAAACAGCGCGTGTGTCCATTATAAAAAAGTATTTGGTTAACGCTGTTTAGGGAAATAATCGCTGATTGTTCAGGGAATCATATGAAACACATAAAAACAACGCGGGAGAAATTCAGAGTTGGTGTGACCCTCCTATATATATTGGTTAACGGATCTCATATGTTTAAGAAATTTCCAAAATTCGCATAATTCATATAAAATTAAAAATCTTCGTGAATTTTCATTATTAAAAAAAAATTTAAAAATTCAAACATTTTTTAAAAATTTTAATGACCGAAACACGAAGTCTTCATACGACTAGATCAGAAGTAGCTGAGTCGGCATAGTGGCCGACTGGATGGTAGAGGTTCGAACCCCGACGCGATCAGTGGATTCCTCCCTCAGTCTCTGTTTGCAGACCAGTTCTGGGGACCCGAATTTCATAGAAAGTGTACATATACCTGCCGCTGTTTCTTAATCTCTTGAAGGCAAGTGGGAACTGTATGTTCCACCTGCTTTAAGAATGAATAACTGCATATCGTATTTATGGGTCTTCTGTGATTTTCAGTGTAAACAGCGACTGCGTTTTCAACATCTCACTGCGGTGGGTCTGAAGATGGCTGTATTCTAGGTTGCAGCGCCGAGTAGTCTGGTATAAGTTTACTGACGTTTCATAGGCGCTTGATTGATTACCTTGGTGATGGAGGCAGCAAGCACCTCTGAAACTTTGGCCAGCTTATGCCAGACTACACGGAGCAACAACCCAGAATACAAAAGTCTTTAAACACTTAATTTCTTTAAACATAATTAACAGATTGATTTTCGTAATGATAATGTGTTTTCTTTGAGGCAAGGGCTGAATTATTAAATATAATTTCGACGAGCTTCGGCTTCAAAGGGTTAAAGGTTTAATCGGATAGGGGCTCAGTAACTAATAGCTTCATTCAGGAAGGTGGCGGGATCTGCTCCCTGGACAGTGTTTATGAGGTGTGCGCATCCTTCCGTTGTCATAATCCCATTTCGGGCTGAGCCGAGTATGTGTGGGAGATTCGGGATAATCTGTACACGCAGCAAATTCTGTTTGAGGTAGAGGCGTAGCAATGTTTGAACTTCGGAAGGAGATAACACGTGATTTGACAGCACTCCGCCCTCAGCTCCATCATTCTCAAGTACAGTGCCTTGTATACGGAGTGTTCCATGAACATAATACAATAGAACGCCGATTATCCGGGGCCTAATAATCCATGGTCTCACACACTGACTGTAATGTGTAATTGTATTTTGTATTCGCAACATTGCCTGCTGACTAATCGCCTCCACGTTATGTAAATTTATATGTACAAGAAAGTGTAAATTCCTATTTTACTTACATGGATGATGATAAGTCTAATAGAATAGGATTTGCGTTAACCGCGATTCTCGAATATCCTCGTCTCTTCTACCCTAAATTATCACGGATAATCAGCGATCTACTGTACTGACTATACCTAATTCAATAAATCTATGACAGAAAATATAGCACGAAGAATAGTTGATCCTCTAACGGACTTTATGCCTGAAACAAAACGTACATGCATTAGGGAAATAAAAATCCAAGAAAATGTAAACACTTCAACTTCTCCCACAAGCGTTTGACATTGCAGTACGAACGTTTGCTCTGCATAACAAATAAATGAGCCAGCTGTTCCTTTACCATCGCCCACAGTAGTCGACCTGTGAACACCCTCAACGAACACATTCCTTTTTATCTGTGTTCTTTAACAATTCAAATTTCAATTGTGCTAAAAGTCTGATGTGGTCGGAATAATTTACGTAGAATTAAAACGCTGACTACCCACGCCCAGCGAGACGAAAGTGTACAGAGCTGTCACGCAAAATCTGATTTCAGTGTTCCTCCAACTTTGTCTGTAGACGACATTTGAATTCTTCTAAAGTTAATTGAATAAAAATTTACTTGGATATTATCCATCGTCTAGTAATAAAACGTAAAAAACGTAAAACGACGTTTCGGAGATAGGGATTAGCTCTATCTAGTGGGCCCAACTGAGTAGGAACCTGAAGATGGAGATAGAGCCCCATCTCCGAAACGTCGTTTTACGTTTTTTACGTTTTATTACTAGACGATGGATAATATCCAAGTAAATTTTTATTCAATTGACTCTTCACCATCGTCAAGAAGTTTTAGATTTGATATCTTCTAAAGTTGACGCGTTAAAGTTAGAACGTTTTTCTATGAAGAGTAAGTAGGCCAGATAAGTGAGATTGCAGGTTCTCACGGTGGCGAATATGAAGATGGCTGTCTTTTGGGTTGTTGCGTCTTATGGTTTTGTAGAAGTTTACTCATCGCCCTGATGACTGAAGCTGAAATAACATCCGAAACATCTATAAATTTATTCCAGACTACACCGCGCAACATCCCAGAAGACAGCCATCTTCTAAGACCACTGAGTTTACGTATCATTGGTAGATATGTGTTATAACAATAACTATGCCGGTAACCTAGCCGGGATTTGAAGCTGGTCTCTCGAGAACACAATTCTGTTATCGTGTATTGTCTCATCTTCGTACTTGGTTTCTGTGGTCGTGAACATGGGTCAGGAGCCAGTGTGTTCATTTTACCAACTTCTGTTAGAATACCACACAGTAATGCTTTGGGAATTTGAAGATGTGAAGCTTCACAAAGCGTTCTGCAAGAAAGACTTGCCGGGATTTTAGTTTATTTGGATTTTACGAAAGTTTTCATTTTTTTTTTTTTTTTTTTTTTTTCCATAGCTGAGACAGCACAGAGCAAGAGATGAAGCCGCCGTTTGTCTCTGTCTCTCTCTCTTATCCCTACTTATATTATCTTCCCTCTCACTCATTTCATCCCCATTTGCTTTGCCTGC
Organism: Zootermopsis nevadensis; assembly: GCF_977971745.1. Classification (NCBI taxonomy): domain Eukaryota; kingdom Metazoa; phylum Arthropoda; class Insecta; order Blattodea; family Termopsidae; genus Zootermopsis; species Zootermopsis nevadensis. The sequence goes on from NW_028259156.1 coordinate 18,021,630, forward strand.
CTGATTACACTCTCATTATTTGAATGGGCCTCAGAACCTAAATTTGTTACTCCCCGCAATTCTCCTGCCCTTTGCAGGTTATATTTTTCCTGTAGCATTATTACAATATTTTACACACGAACTGCGTCTGGACACTACCGGGTGTTTACACGAACAGATTATCATCTGACCTGCACTAAGTTACCGTGTAGGATGCGATGAAGTACACTCATTTGTTGTTACACATAAAAATATTGTAACCTCCATCCCAATATCAAAAGAAATTTCCTCCACCTCGTTTTGTTTGCTGTCTCCTAGCAACGTGCCCCTGGTCTCCTTGTCAGATCGCAACGGAACGTGCAGAAAATTGATTTTTTTTTGGTTTTATGTTCTCTTTTGTGCGTCAAAAACGACACTTTTATTTGAAGTAAAATGGAGTTACGGCTTCATGTTGCCTTGAATCGAACGAATGTTTTATTGTTTGTAATTTTCATTTAAGATTTCAATAGCGCACACAAGTTTGCGAGAAAGGGCTGCTCGAAGGATATTATTGGTTTAAAACGCATTTGATTATGGATGTATGGAAGTAAAATCGTAAGAAACCCCCTTTCATAACACGTGTGCCAATCGGGTTTAGAAGTGCGTAACTTTGCTTTTGTTTTGTTTCTTTTAGAAAAGTGTAAAAGCATTTGCGTTTTACTACAAAATCAGAATACGTTTTAAAGAGCGCCGAAGCAATTTGCCACAATTACTATTATTACTTTCTCATATTCATACATGTTTTTATGCCCGAGTATGTGAATATTAATGTCATTCTAACGGAAGGCAAACCTAAGCGATCATTCATCGTTCTGATGATGGATACGACTAGGATTTCTGAAACTTTGGTAAACGTGTACCAGAATACAGGGGTTACAGCCCAGAAGGCAGCCATCGTCGGACTCACCGCCATAAAACAATCAAATCCTAAATAAGGACGCTGTTATTCACAAAATCCAATTCCCCCTAGAGGGTTGGATTTGGGTGGGGGGGGGGGTTTATGCTATTTGAGGAACTTTCTTCCTCACATCCACTGCGATTATGAACTTTTAAATGCAGAATGGCGATATTATTTTCAGCGAGCTGTGTTTATTTGTTGTTGGTAAATGCCTTTCAGAAGCGTTTGGTGTGTGTCCATAGATAATTCGTATTCTGTGGATCTAAACCTTAGAGGGCCGACATTTATTAGATCGGCTGTTTAAATAAGCCGCTGAAACTGATGCACTGTTTTTTACATATCCGTCATTTGGAATTTGCTTTGTGCAATTGGTACTCGTGGTTGGTTCGAAAAACTGAACCAGCAGGGGCGGGAATTATAACTGAGTCACTTCAGACCACATCAGTTTAAATACCTATAAAATTATAAGTTTAAATCGAGATTAAAAACAATTAAACAGCTATTCATTGACACCTCCTGTATGTCTGGCAACAGGCACTGAAAGGATGGAGTATCGTGCCAAAAGAACAGGACACGGCTTTATGAAACGTGTTTCGTTATTTACAGCTTCTATATCAACTCTAGGATCTATTTATTGTAGGATGAGTGGGCCGCTGTTATGCGCGCTGACGTCAAAACATGTATCAAGATATTGTGGTGACCTTTTTCAGATACTGTCATAAAATTTACAGTTTTCTTTTGTAAATAGCAGGTGATGTTTGAATCAAGAATGCGCTCGGAGTTCAGGCAGGTCTCTTTTAACTATGGTTAGCGGAATTGAAAGGAGAATTATGCATATGGCATGTAGATCTGTGTTTCAAAAAATCTCGTGATATATCTTCGACATCACAGTTCTTTCCGTCTGCCAGGATTTCTCATACGATACAAATTGAATCCGCCGAAAGGTATAGTCGTTGCAGATGTAACACAGACCAGTAAATGTGCTTGTGGAACATGGTAAAGGAGTGTATGATTTATGATAATTATACTCGACCTTCAGACCACTGCAAGTCACGTTATATATAGATTTACATAAAAATTCTGAATTCCTGATCTCCGTCAGGATGGTAAACAAACGGAACAGACCCGAGTTAAACCAGATCACACGGCAGACATCCGTTTATATTGTAAACGCCAGAGAAGCGAAGTGAACACGGCGGTAGGACGGGACCAGTTTTAGGAACTTAGGAAACTGTGGATGATTTAAGGTGCAGTAAATTGCGGGAGGCATTAAGATGTCCATTAAGGTGTCACTGAGGTTATAGTTCTGCTCGTACTTCGTACATAGACCATAACGCTCATACAAGTATATTAGCCGCTGTAATGCCCACTAGTTCGGTAATAAGAAGCCAGTTTATGGCGCCGGACGCCATTTTGTTCTAAGTTTGGAGAGAAGCTGTTTGAATAAATATCAGTTAGAAACAAACTACAATAGATGTTGAGAGTATAAGAAGAACGGAAGTTAAAATCATAATGCGAGCGTTGTGTGTTTTAATTCTTATAACTCGCATTCTGTCTTCGTCATTTTAAACTTATATTTGCTTTTGGTCCACCTTTAAAGTTTCTTGCTGAAGCGTTGGTTGTGAATGTGTTATTGTGTTTCTTTACGTTGTCCAACGTTTAATATTTTGAACATAACGCGTTTGTTAAAGTAAATGTTTCGTCCTCAGTCGGAAAAAGTGGAAAGGAGCTACCCAGTCGTATTTGTTAGAAGCAGCTAATCTGCCTGGAATTGAATCCCTGTTGTCCAGCCCGTTGCCTGGTATCTGAAGTATTCCAGCTTCTTGAATAATAATATGTATCCCGGAAATAGCTGCTGCACTATGTATCTTAGGGACAAGGTCTGTCTTGGGTACATGGAAGTACATACCCTATAAAGTGGTGGATATATGGAATAATAATAATAATAATCCCAATAGTTATAGGAGCGACAGGAACTGTCTCCAGGTCACTCAGGAAATATTTGGCCAACATTCCGGGCGAACACGACATCGGGGAACTGCAGAAGACCGCCATTTTGGGAACTTCATACATCATCCGAAAGACGCTTTCATAAAATAAAATTATATAATAAATGTGGCACTTGTTAAAAACAATATGGATCCCGGAAATAGCTGCTGCCCTATGTACCTTAGGGACAAGGTCTGTCTCGGGTACATGGAAGTACATGCCCCATAAAGTGGTGAAGAGATGGGATAATAATAATATCTTGAAATGCAAGGACCTTCTCATTGAAATACGGAGAATGTCGAAATTGGAAGCACAAATAATATAAATAATTATAGGAGGAACTGTAACTGTCTCGAAATCACTTAGAAAATATTTGGCCAATATCCCGGGCGAGCAGAATATCGGGGAACTGCAGAAATCTGCCATTGAAAGTGTCGGCTTGTGGAAAACATTGAGGAACAGTAGCCTAGACTGTAAATGCATTGAAGTGACGTTTCGGGGTATCTGATGAAAGCTTGACCTCCTTTGTGCCACTCAGGTGTCTTGCATGAATCCTGGCGAATGGGGTAATGTGGGAATTCTTAAGGTCGTTGTCTCGCTGTTAAGGTAGCTCGTAGCATCACAAGGCAGGACCTTAATTAAACGTGCAGGACACTTGCTTTGCCGAAACTTCTGCACGACTCGTCCGTCTTGCTTTATTTAATTGTTGTGACGTCCTGTTGCCAGGAAACCAACCGGAGACAAGGCCACTGTCGAGATGTTTCCACTTTGCACTTGGGCAAATTGAATGAAACGCATTTAACCCTCTTAACCCGCGGTTTATTTTTTCACTCTCATTTTAACATTCTTAGGAAAACAACATTTATACATTCTTTATCCCTTATACGCTGTTTATTCTGCAAAGTTTGCACATTCTGACATCGGCATTTACGGAATATTGTACCCTACGCCAAAGCCCAGAAGAGTGACATCAATTTTATTGATCATTACCAATTTATGATTCTTTAAATAAGGAAAATAATGGAACCCTACAGAATAGTACAGGCAGAATTTACCTTGATTTTATTGCTGAGAGCACTACTATTAAGTTTTTCTGACATGCAGATGAATGAATTCCCTAAACTGCCCAATTATTAATTATTAGTTCTCAATAGTTTCACTGTTTGAAGTAAGGTAGACCATATTACACGTTCTGCTCAGAACGGAGTGCGTCGCGCGAAGAACATGGGTGGAGATGTGACTTTATGGGTGTTATGAATATGACCTACATTAAGGTTAGTGAATATTTCCCATCAGCATTTAAAAAAAATCTTAAAACCTTCTTTGCGTGTTAACCAAATCCACGTATTCGTTCAGCATATAATTTCGTTAATGCACGCATTTGTGAAATTAAAAAAAAAAGCTCGCTTTTCAATTATCAGGACACAATGCTTTGTTTCGTGTGTAGGAGGAGGAGGCCACTTTTGTGCCGCTTATGGTACAAGTGCCAGTGGTTCACCACTTTAAATTTAAATTAACGACAGTATCTTAACACTCAGTGAAGCGAACGACGAGGCTTTTAGCACAAATGCGTAATGTAAGAATTACATACATTTTGTTAGTAGGGAAACCTCGATGCAAATGACCATTTAGAAGAACTAGATTAGATGAGAGGATAATATTAAAGTGGGTATTAGTAAACTGTGGCGGGCGCTTGTGAACACTGTAATGAACCTCGGTGTTCCGTTAAAGGTGGGACGTTTCTTGCCTAGCTAAAGTAGAATGTGAGGTTATGCAGTGAATTCAGCAGAGATTTAGTTTTCGCTAATGTCAGAATTAGAACAAGTCAGTATCCAGAGTATATGAGATGGTTTTTAGATAGATGAGTAATGAGAATGATGGGATGCAGCTGGCTCACAGTCGTGTCCAGTGTAAGTCTGCGTTCAGCGCCGGAGCTTCAGTGTTAATTTAATGTTACTAATCCAACCACAGAGGCTTCAGTAAGGCGAGTGGAAAATAAATAAAGGTGTGTTCATCCACGTTTTCTTTAACGAACTGTGTGTGTGTTTCTAATGTAACGTCTCGATTCTCTCAGGATCGATCTGCTACAGTTCTGTTCTCAGGAAAAAATGCAATCATTGTAACGTTGTGTGATGAATGTCATGTCGTATTGGCATTCGCTGTTGACACGCCCACATATAAATATATATAGAGGTCACGTGTCAGTGAATGCTGACCGCAATAGGACTGCGAAGGATAAAACTACGAAAAGACAATTTCTGTTAGAATTCTCCTTTTTCACATTCAGAGATGATACGCAAGATACGAGTTGTGAGGACAGAGAAATGGAGAAAATAAGAAAGGCGATATTGGTGTCGGAGATTTTTATATGTGCCATATATCACGGATGGGACGTGATAATTCAGTTAATAAAGCGACTGGCTGAATTGCCTGAACTCGATTCCCGGCAGACTCTCCTGTTTCCCCATACAAGCAACTTTAGTAAAATAGTATCCGAGTGCTACTATATAAAACCACTAATCCAACGTAATTGGCCACTGGATATGCTCGTATTACGACGGAAACATCGTTAACCATTTAAAGCCCAGTGGTAACTTTATGTACCACTTGTTGTTTTTGTGTGATTCTCACTGTAAATAGCTATTATTTACTTAAACAACATTAACCATTTATATTTGTAATGGTGAAGTGTTATCTTCTTTTCGGTACGGATTGAGTTCTTAAATACAGAGCCTCCAAAAAGGATGTATATACACAACCAAATAAATAAAGACATTTTAATAAAAAAAGGCCATTGCATCGTATGTCAGCATTGGCACTTTGTGAAATAGCGAGGCTTCATGTAAGTGTTCAAAATGACCACCGTTTGCTTTGTAGCATAGTTGGCAGCAGTGAGAACCTGACTGACAAGCGGTCACCAAAATTTCTGCTCTGTATACATATTTTTTTGGACATCCTGTATACGTCTGTTTTAACATAATCCTACATCTGTATAGTGATCAAAACCAAAAGAAATTAATAATTAACTCATTTTAAATATAACCGTCTTTAGTAAAACTCTCACCTCTCGTCAAATCTGTTGCTAAATAATCTCTGCACTGCATACAACGTCGTTAAATAACTTGGTGCAGAACCAAGAGGAATGAAGAGCTCGTTATATGAAACAGTGGGTGGCTGTCGCGGTTTATGAAATCGGTTTCTCGGTTTCTGTTCCATTAGGTTTGTGGTTCCTCGCCACTTGGTGCCTCTAGCCCACCCTCACGTACTCACATTCATGCTTCAGTGATGCTGTTCCATAATGTGTTTGCATTGGTCAGTGCTTATTTGTTTTAAGGTTATCACGTATTCAGAACGAGGGACATTTAACAGATGAACATTGTATTTCACAAGAGGCAGGATTTATTTATTTTACATCTGAATATATTTTGAAATCACAAATGCGAGAGAAGCTCATTTTATATTCAACATATCGTTCGCACTTAATCCGACCCATTATTTAAACACAGAAACTCATACATATTTCATTAGAATTTCATTAAAAATTCACGGGCGACATTTAGTTGTGAGCTTGGCCCTTTGTATGAAGTGGTCGTCCTATTTACCACATTCTTTAACGTTCTTGTATGAACATATTCCCCGCAAGAGTTTCATCATGTTCCTGTAATTAACAGCAAGTTATTTCCTAAACATGATATTAAAATGCACTTTTGAACGGCAGTGCACTTGTTTTCTTGGAGGTAGGAAGTGAATTTTAAACGATGTCTTAACGAGGTTTGCTTTTAACCCTTTGAAGCATGAAGTTCATATAAATACTTCTTAAGGACTCAGTTCTACTTAAAAAATGAACACAACGCACCTCTATTGCAAAGATCAGTTGTTTGATGGTGTTCAGCGATATAATTACTTTTTATTTTGAGAATCTTGCGAAACACATTAATATACTCTGTGAATAAGGTGCAGAGTTATGGAATATTTAAGCAGGTGAAACTTGTATTTACCATTGTGCTGAAGAGCTAACTAATTAAATTATTTGTTTTCTTAGGAAAAGAAGATTAAATTTATTGTTTATCACATTTTTTAGCATATTTATTACAAATGTGCAAGATAGAAAACAAACACGAATTTGTGACTCTAAATACCCTGGTGAGGAATTGTCCGATGTGTGGGCATAGGCTTATGTGCTACTTGTAAATACTGCAGTTTGCTTTTGCCTATAGCACGAACAAATTCCACTGTTCATCAGATTATTAGTTGTGGATCTAGTGCATTACAAGGCGCAGGAGGAAAGGTGAACAAAGTTTATACAGGTAACTCAAAGTTCCGTTTCCAACTTTAAAGAAAAAATACATTATTACTTTGGCTAGAGTAGAATCAAGTTTCTACAGAACCTGCCCCTGGGGGGAGGAGAGGGGGGGGGGTGAAGGGAAGTGAGAGAGAGACCTTTCTGGCACAGTTTCGTTTAAACTTCCTTTGTAATCCGTACGAGGGGCAACGGACTGGAATACAAATGACATCTGAACTTTAAATTCGGTTCTATGAAGTAAGAATTTCTTAACATTACTTTTAATATTAAGACAACTTCATTTTTATTTTATGTTTTAAAGAATTACTAAAGTTATGTGCTTGTGAAAGATTCAATTTCTGAACCGAGATACAATGTTAATTTATGCCCTTCGTGGGTAAATTGTTTATGTTATGTAAATGAAGTACGATCAGACGGGAGTTGCACGCAGGAGAGATACATAGAAAATTTTCCTTTGAAACCTTGAAGGGAATATGTCAGACCTGAGCATAGATTGGAGGATAATACTAAAATGTATCTTAAGAAACAGGGTGTGAGGCTGTGGAATGATTTCGTGTGGCTCAGGTTAGGTTCAAGCTACAGGCTCCTGTGTATACGGTAATGTACCTGGGGGTTCGATAAAATGCGGAAAGTTTGTTGACTAGCTGAGCGACTGTTAACTTCTTAAGAAGATTCTGTACCATGGAGTTGCTTAGTTAACCATGTTATGACTTATTCAATATCTTTACAAAGTTAAATGATTTTCATTCATACGAAACTTACACTGTGAGCAAAGATATATTAAATGCTTTATAAAGCAGATTGCACGTATAGTTACCAATAAGCTTTAAATGATTTACTTAGAGGAAATGTGTGGACAGATTGGATGAAGACATATACGCGTCCTTCAGTCTTACTGATTTAATGGACTAGTCCTAAAAGGACAGCTAGCAGCGGACATAAGACTTAAGATGTTACGTTTCAGAGGATGCCAAATGTTTCGTGAGTGTACACTTTAAGAATTTTCGTAAAGACTTCAGACACATCAGGCATGTCTCGAAGTTGTCACAGCCACGTTTGTTTAGTTGTCATTTGTGACGTCACAGCAGAACATCAATCACAGGAGGAACACGAGAAGGCTGGTAATTAGCGGATTAGTAGTCCCAATTTGCTGAAGGGTTCGAGAGTATGAAACTATGGTAGCAGTTGGCAGAACTACTCAGAAATGAACCCAAATGTCCAGCAGCTCCAACAGTGTTTAGTACAGCCATAGAATGGCTTTGTAATTAAAAGTAAAACCAAGTATATTGACGAAAAATCAGATTCTGGCATTCACATTTTGTTTTATTACTCAGCTATTAATCTCACGACACAGAACTAGCATTTGTGTCCTCTTATATTTTATTAATTCTGCATTAACTTGAAAGAGTTTGAAATGAAACATGTATATATTAATTATAACTGTTTTTGTTATCACATGCTATTGTACGCTATTTCATTTGTGGGGAAATTTATAACATTTTATTTTAGCATCAAACATAAAGAAACAAATATATTTTGCGAGTACGAACCATATTGAAATATCCCCGAGAGTTTTATCTGTAGATCCCCAGTACAAACTACAATTTAAATAATTTCTGTTGTTTCGGAGATTATACATGTGGACGGACACACACGTTGCCCACAATACGTTCATTTTATGCACTTCATTCACATCACGCATGATAACACATTTCGATAGAAATTATGCAATTCTGTGTTGGCAACATTGCTCACATTTTTGTATTCTGATAAATTGCTTCTGTTGATTTCAGGTAAGAGAAAAATTCAGTTTTGGGCCTGGCTGTTTGCGTGAGTACCTTCATCTGTTATGTGAGATATATTACCATTGCATCTGTTAACTTGTAGCATTGATTCGCCTAAACCTGAGTAAGATATTACTGGATGCTGTTCAACGAGGATTTCATTGAGAAGCAAGATTTAGCGTGTAAAAATAACTCTGCTATCTGTCAGCCATTTCGTAAAAAATATCTTATTTGTTTATATAAATCCGAATCTGTATTTGTTCGATAAGTTATTTTCGTTGATTGATAATCCTTCGGACTCCGTACCCGGAATATAATTTTAAATTTTCCAATATTTTCCTCATCCTGCGTTATACATAATTCAATATACGTTTTCTGTAAGACGAACTATAAAAATTGAACGAGTATTTGAACTCTAAGAATAAATTGTAGAAATATGATTTTTATAGCGAATGTTTGGTACTGAAATATTATTACATTCTGTAGATCTGTGTGGTAATTTTATCTTTCGCAGTTTAATTGTATGATTTAGTAATTGGACGTAGTTCTGTTTGTGATACTCACAATTACTCTATTGACATAATGAAGAAGTCCAATATGTTTTAGTCCCTGAACGGCATTGAGTGTTCATATTTGTTTTATGGTTTAAATAATTAATAACTAAATAAATTAACATAAATGTAATAGACATGACTAGAATATAATTCGAATGGGTAATTACCATTGATTGGATAAGCCCATTAAATCTGGCACGAAACTTTGGGGAGATTCATATGAACTGGGCGTAATTTTCATGATAGCTTACATAAACCATTTGAATTGTCTACTATCATGTCCTGATAAAGAGCTAATATTTTCTCTGTTTCCAAGTGCCATAGCGTAAAGACACATACGTTCTTAACCTCGCCATCAGATGGAGGATGAAATGGATGTTATTTCAGCACGTAAATCGGTTACACCTTACTGCTGCATTGTCTTAAAATAAACATTTTTTCTATAACAGTGTCTTCTCTTTGCGTCTAAGCACGAAAACATGAAATGTCAATCCCTTGATAATGGGTGGGTGAGTGTGTCTGTTCAGATTTGTCCTTTTGTCTGTCTGGATTCTATGCACATTGTTACGAACTTTGCCACTTCGGTCTTCATTACCAGTAGCTGTTAGTTTGTCAATAATGTCTGTGGTTTAGCACTAACATTGCAATCTGTGTGTACAGTCTCATCACTATAATTACAGAGAACTGTTTTCCGTATGTAGTGGATCATTGGTAGAGTTCTGTATAGGATTCAGTATCGTCGTGAGTTCTTTGTCACCATTAAAATCATTATTTTGAACCGCAAAAGATGAAGTTCATTCCGACTTCAAATTGAGGAAGTCATATCAAATAACGACTTGTGTCGTGGCGTCTCTTGCTTTTGTAAGACGATGGAAGTGGATTATATGAAAACTGTGAAGTTGCCAAGGATATACAAAATACAGACTGATGAAACGAGAAGAAGAATGGATGGTGAAGAGACAATAATAGATGGAGTAGAAATGGTGTGTAGACTGCGAATAAACGAAGAAGATGGCCCCAAGAAGAGTGGACCCCACCAGGCAAGCAGAAAAATGGGTGACCAAGAAAACCGGGAATAAGGAATTCTACACATTTCGAAACTTGTCGATATCAAATCTTCCGATCGACATGTTGTTTTATGTTCTATAAAAAATTACGCTGCTCATACTTCGAAGATCCTTTGTCATCAGAGATGGTAGTGATCTTCCTCCTCAGACTTCATCACCGGGCCACCATGTTGGTATTATATATTATGTGACATTAAAAAGCTCAGAAATTTGTTGGTCTGTAGTGCCATGATGTTCATATTAAGTTTCACAAAATCCGTAAAACTGGGTCAGAGTGGAAGATTTCTGTCTTCTGGGTTGTTGCGCTGTGTAGTCTGGTCGATGTTTACCAACGTTTCAGAGGTCATACTGCCTCCGTCATCAGAGTATGAAGATTTCTGTCTTCTGGGTTGTTGCGCTGCGTCTCGTAGATGTTTACCGACGTTTCAGAGGTCATACTGCCTCCGTCATCAGAGTATGAAGATTTCTGTCTTCTGGGTTGTTGCGCTGCGTCTCGTAGATGTTTACCAACGTTTCAGAGGTCATACTGCCTCCGTCATCAGAGTATGAAGATTTCTGTCTTCTGGGTTGTTGCGCTGCGTCTCGTAGATGTTTACCAACGTTTCAGAGGTCATACTGCCTCCGTCATCAGAGTATGAAGATTTCCGTCTTCTGGGTTGTTGCGCTGCGTCTCGTAGATGTTTACCGACGTTTCAGAGGTCATACTGCCTCCGTCATCAGAGTATGAAGATTTCTGTCTTCTGGGTTGTTGCGCTGTGTAGTCTGGTCGATGTTTACCAACGTTTCTGAGGTCATACTGCCTCCGTCATCAGGGCGATGAAGATTTCTGTCTTCTGGGTTGTTGCGCTGTGTAGTCTGGTCGATGTTTACCAACGTTTCTGAGGTCATACTGCCTCCGTCATCAGGGCGATGAAGATTTCTGTCTTCTGGGTTGTTGCGCTGTGTAGTCTGGTCGATGTTTACCAACGTTTCAGAGGTCATAATGCCTCCGTCATCATGGCTATTAACCCTTTGAAGCCGAAGATCGTCTAAATATTATTTATGAATTCAGTCCGTACCGCGAAGAAAACACTTCACTTAACCATTAGAAGTCGAATCAGGCGGTACCACATAAGATTTAACAAAAGAACATCCCGGTCAAAGCCTTAATGAGGGAATTACACACGGATGTCGTGTCATAAAGGTACCTTTTCATAGCAAAGTAGCCTAAAATTGAGCTAACTATGTGTATTTATAATATTCCAGAAGGATTCGCGATCCGTAGCCAGTCTCGCATTATACAGAATATTATGCGTCCTGCAGTAAAACTGCGGAATACGAAATTACGAGTCCGATGTGAGTCACTTCTAGAGTCGTTTGTTTGAACGGGATGAGTCGAGTCAAACTAAGGTTAATTTAAACGTCAATCTATGCTAATATGGTTGAAGTTCCCCGTAACAAAGGGGCACACGAACATACGCGTACACCATGTATTGTGCCACAATGCAGAGCGCATGCCCTGTTAGCTGTTCAGTAGTTCAAGCCCGGAGCGGCCCATAATGTCACCAAGTCGTCTTTTTCTCATTGTTTTTCCTCCATTTTAGGCTAGTTCGCATCCCTGCGAAGGGCCTATTAAATTAGCGTTGTCAGTCCGTCTGTACGCACGTAACAACGCATGAACGGCTGAATGGATTTTCTTTGGAATGTGGCTGTCTTCTATGTTGTTGCGCCCTGTAGTCTAGTAGGATTTTAGCGACGTTTCAGAGGTACTTGCTGCCTCCATCATCAGATCGGCAAGTCTTCGCCCAGATGATGGAGGCAGAAAGCACCTCTGAAACGTAGGTAAAATCATACCAGACTACAGGGCGCAACAACAGAGAAAACTGCCATCTTCGTACTCGCAGAGCTCAGCAAGAAGACAAAATTGCACTAGAGATCCGAACAATTTTTTTCCTGATGGTAATACCGCATTTGTTTCAAAGAGCTTATTTTTATTGTCCCACTTTCAATTAATTTCTTATAACATTCTATAAATTTTAGATCCTTTGTTTCTTTTATGGCTCGGGATAAAACTGAGTTAGACAGACATTTTGGGCGTTTTATAGACGACAATAAAACTTAACGTACGAGTACAATGCGTTGGATTTGGGAGCAATTACAGCGGTTTGTACATAGGCCCCAATGTTTAAGTTGTGTATTTAATTTAGACTTTAATATTTATTTAAGTCGTTTTGCTAATGATATGCCGTAAGTAAACACTTTCTGTTATTTAAGCTACACGCTTACTTGTCCACGAAAATAACGGATTGACAGTTAGTTGTTTAACGAATCTGTATCTGCCATTTAATTTATGTACGTCGAAGAGGAAATAATTTAGAAGAGTCATTTGTCTGAAAGGACTGAGGAAACCCAGGAAGAGTAATGTATGGAGCTTTGTGACAGTACGTTATATGTGTTGAGAGTCGTCTTGTGTTTTGCTTTGTGTTGTCTTTTGGTAGAATTCCAACGTTTCGGATGAACGTACTACATCCATCTTCAGGGCTGGAGTGGCGGGCGCTGGAAGTGGATACTTTGTACTTTTTACCATATTCACAACAGTCAACCACCGCCCCCATTCCTGATCCAGACGAATCCAATCCACAACTTTCCTCACGATTTCTTAAAGAGTAATTTTAATATTATCCCATCTACGCCTAGGTCTTTTCAGTGGTCGCTTATCTTCACGCTCTTCAACCAAAATTTTGTGTGCATTTCTCGTCTCTCCCGTACATACTACACGCCCTGTTCATATCACCCCCTTTATTTTGATCTTCCTAATTGTATTTGATGACGAGTACAAATTGTGGATGTTAATTTTCTCCATTATTTTGCCACTTTGTCCTTCTTACGTTCAAATATATCTACACCCTGTTAATAAGAGCAGTTCACGTTGTAAATTAAATGAAGGCAGAATGGAATTTTAGATGAAGACGTGAGAATCAAATTTCCTTAGCATGACGACAGAAATTGTGTCACTTATAAAATTTGAGAATGAAGAAGATCCGAAAACCGCGTAATAAAGTGGTAATAATTTGCTTTATGTGTGTTACCAGGACTTAACCATTTGTCTCCGACTAAAGACAGGGGAATAAAGTAATAAGCTGCGACAGATCAGACCGTCGTCTTTCTCAGCGAATTGTCTAACTTTAGACTAACTTGGATCTGCCTAGAGACACCTTTTCCTCGCATGTCTGCAGCACTCGACACGAAAACTCGAAAACTTAGCTGCCAGCTTTACTTACAGTTAGAAGAACATGCGAAGTGTCACCATCAAGGTTACACACCATATTTGAACATTCGATATTCTTCCGATACACTTGCTCTTGGATCGTCCTGATGAAGGAGGCAGCAGACTTCTCCGAAACGTCGGGATCTTCTGTCAGACTTCATGACGAGATGATGCATTAAATGTATAATACTACAATGCTTATTGCCAATTAAATATATTAATAAACATTTATTTCTTCAAACGCATTTTATTCGTGAATTTTAAAGAATATTTTTTGAAGGAAGGAAATGGATATTGTAGAACACGATTACGGGGAAGTGACGTGGATAATGCCAAAACCAACGGCTTTAGTCAGTTAGGTCGTCTAAAATGTAGCTTCGCTGTTATTTCTTGTCAAGTCTAGCTTTATTAATACAACTTCTAATCGCATTAAGCTGTTGTGCTGTTGTCGTTTGTGTGTTGTAGCCCAGAGTAAGCTCTGTCTTACTTTGAGTGAGTGACTTTGTGTCCAGGAGAGCACATTAAGGGCTTCCCTGGACACAAGGGGCTTCATGCACCATTTATGAGGACTATCTTTATAGCACATCGTTAATATCATGTCCCACTGAGCTCATTCTCCCGGCATCTACATTGTCTCTTCTCCAGCCCATCCCTGCTCGTTTGTCCAGTCACTACTCATTACAGTCTTAGGTTCAAACCCACCCAATACATGAGTTGAAATTAAATTTTCCCTTGTACACAATATATTTCTGAGCAATTAACTAACCAAATAAACTAATTAACTAACTAACTAACCAACCATTCAACCAACTTTAAGGAGAAGTGTCATTCGTGACAAACTTAAAGTCGCTAAGTTAATCAAGAAATTGTTTGCTTTTTATTGAAACTAAAGATTCATTTGAATGTTCACGGCAGCTCGCCACTGCTTTCCGTTCTGAACAAATTACTCCAGTCTACACCCTACCATTTAATTTCTTAAGATAAATTGCAATATTATCATTCCTTCTATTCCTAGGTCTTGCAAGTGGTCTCTTCCCTTCGGGTTTTTTTACTAAATCTTTGTCTCAGGTGTGTTAAATATTTCTCCCGTCGTTTTGAATTGATCATCCTAAACTCTTCTAAATTGTATTCGTAACAAACATTACAAAGATTATGTAATTGTAATTGACGTGTGAAGAAAAATATATATTGCGTACACAAATAACTTAGTAATAATGAGTCGTCGTCATAGCGAAGTGTGTTCTAGGGAGCCATAACTTTTATATTTCGGTAAAAGCTGTACTCAGCTTCTGGTGACACGTAATAAAACACTTTGAATTATTCTGAATGCACGCCAATACAGCCTGAAGGAAAATTAGAAAACTCATTTCTTACGTATTGCTGTTGAGACTTCAATTAGAGTGAATTATTAATTCACAAAATGAACTGTGTGTTCAAGACAGGCAGGGTGCTGAAGTATTCCAACTCCTGAGGAAGCATCGCCTTTGTGAGACACCCATTGAACATTCAACAACGTTAAACTTAATGGAACATAATATTTAAAAGTTATTAGAGAACGTAACTACTATGGCATTATTCTCCCGTTGATCAAATTCACCCGGTGACTGTTAATAGAGACCACGGTACCAAATTTTACCTAAATCCAAAGAAATAATTTCAGATATGAAACATATGGGCAAACGAGATACGCAGTCTTGCGTTGATGAGGCAATTTTATTTATTTTGCGTGTAACTTTAACATGTTTAGTGAGGAATTAGTGAAATGGCAGGTGCAACGTCATAGCACCTTACCGGGGAGCAAAAAGACAAAGAACTTCACCACTTGAGCTGAAGCACTTCATTATACGCGATGAAGCAACGTCATCAGATATGAGGGTTTTCGAACTTAAAAACTGCCACGTCGAGATTTCAGTTCAGCTGAGATGAAACCAACTGCGACTTATATTTATTTCCCGAAGTTCTCCTTCCACGTGTTTGTCCAAGGACTTGTGTAAAGACAATTACCATGTAATTATTTGTGAATACGGCAATAAACCCTCGGGTTTCATAAAAGGCGGGATATTTCCTGAACAGCTGTGCGAATATTAGCTTCTCAGAGAGGTCTTTGGTTTATGAATGTTGTTATTACCTGAATGCATTGAAAAGAATTCTTTTTGAGAAGCTAATATACGCTCAGATACTCAAAAATTCCCCGCCTGGAACCAGAAGATTTATCACCGTGTTTACATGAGGCCGTCATCGGTCCCTATCCGATCCACACCCTACCCATATCCTTAAGATTTTTTTTGTATTATCCTCTCATCTAAACCTATGTGTTTCTTAGAAATTTGCCGACGTTTCAGAGGTTCTTGCTGCCTCCATCAACAACTCCCTGATGATGGATCGCCCATTTACTTTAACACTCAGAAACTCTGCGTCTTGCCTACAGAGTGTATTCTAGGTCTCGTATGATGCTCTGAATAAACATCGATGATTTCCTTAAATAGCATTAACCAGCTGATCTTTGTAATATAGACGCGTTGTGTTTTCTCTGCGGTACGGACTGAGCAATTCGATATTATGTAGACGAGCTTCATGCTTCAAAGGGTTAATTGGTTTTGTTTATAGTTTTCCGTCAACCTTTTGTCTTCGCGCTGTTGTGAATGACGTCCTCACACCTGAGGCGTCGGGTATCCGCTGCTTGCGTCCTCGTTGCCTCGGTAACTAATATGCCTGACGCATCCGAAGGGAACACATCGCCTCCCGTCATGAGAGATCTCGGCCACTTCTCATCAAGCAATTCAGTTAATTACTCTGTTATTGACTCCTTAACCAGACGGGGCGTGGACTAGACTGTGCAGCTCTCTGATGAAATGGCGTACGCGATAAGACGGTCATATTCATGCTCTGCGCAGCCGGAACTTGAAATCTCACGGGGTACTACGAAACACGTTGATTTGAGGAAGTAATTACGAGCTGGACGGCCGAGTAACAGCAGGAATTTCCGTCTGCTGCGTCACATCCAGACCGACTCCGGGGACAACCTCCGTGGTACTCGAAGTATGCGTGAAGCTGATTACCGAGGCCCGTTTAAAACCGAGGTTAAGACAGGTGATGTTTACTTCCCCTCCCTCCATACGCCTCAAGGCCTGCTGCTTCGTCAGAAAAGCGCCTTTAGGTTAAGTTAAGGAAAAGATGTTCTGCTGAAGCCTTGCTTGTGCTGGTAGATCTCTGAACTTGAAATAGCGTCAACAAATATTTCATTAAACATCATGAAGACAAAAGAAGGCCATTATTCCATTGGAATGCGAGCCACCTTATAAACAAGTCTTCGTGACGTCTAAGCTTACTTCTAAACTACAAGACTGACGTTTCCTTTTCGGAAATCTGTAAGAATTCCAAGTGTCAGACGGCACGAAGCATTACTCGCTAGAAAATAAATGCCTCTCTGTTCTTACCAACGGTTTAATTGGTTTATCTGTCACTGGAAGATGCTCTACTAAGATAAATAAATTGACTTCATTTTTTCGTTCAAAATAAACTGAATAATGTTTACACTCGAATTAAAGAAACGTCAGCGTATTTCAGGGTCACAAAACCTATTTCAGTGGTTCTCGAATTCAACCAAAATGATTCTCAAACATGGCCACCATATATTTCCACATTAAAAATCTGCAGACTGATAAGCATAATGAATTAACCTTCTGAAATCGAAGCTCATCTAAATAATATTTAAGAATTCAGTCCGGACTGCAAATAAAACACATTTTATGATTACAAAATAAATTGGTTAACGCTGTTAAAGGATATAATCGCTGTTTATAGTGGAAATTGTACGAAAATCATAAATACAGAATGAAAAGTTGCTCTTTGTTAAAGCAGAGGGTGTATGTAGTTGCTGCTGGGCTTTAAATGATCAATTATGTTTTGTAAAACACAAGCGGTTGTTGATTCCCTGGCTGCTTGGATACGAATTAATTTTAAGTGGGAGCGATGCTTGTTTTTCTGATGATGGAAAATTGAAATATATTGTAGTTTAGGTTTGTTTTCTTTTAAAAAAAACTCGCCACTGCTTGTATTTCATTTATAATCACACGTCCTCTTCAGCCATTAAAAAAATCTAATGAAACGAAATTTTACATGAAATGGTTGGAGCAAATGCCATGCTCATGAACAATAAAATTTTCTGAACTTTATCTATCCTTTTTACGTTCTTCTGACGTAATCGTGCATATGATTTATGCTTTTAACTTCGAGTTTTATGCCTCATATCTTTCCCGTTGCTGTGATCTGGATTATGTCCTGGATCTTGTTAACAATCAATTTCGACTGCAGCTTCTGAGCGCCTTGTCCTTCTGTTACTATCGTAACATCGCTGCATTTTAAGAATTTATTTTATTTTCATAATCTTCGTTTTTCTGTAAGGGTAAATATAAAAGGCGTATCTGGCTTTATTAAGCACCACAACATGTAGAAGAATGAGGAAGTGAAGGTAAAGCTCCATCCATTCTTATCTTGTTATTGGATTGATATGAGTTTGCTTCATGCTCCTGCCAATTTATTCCCCAATGTTTAATAAAAGACAGCGATTTTTTTGAGAATCTGAGCGAGTATGATTAATCTTTTAAAAATGGATTCTGCCATTAGAATTATTTATAGACGTATTATATCCATGCATATAATATTACAAATATTAGTATTACAGGTTATGTATGTTACATGTTAAATTTAAATTAGCTCACTTTCTGCTCAGAGAATCTTGATATGTGGGAAGTCATTCATAAAATTATTTTGTAGACGAAACCAAGAATCATGCAATGAAGTTAGATTGCTGTAGTTATGAAATTGAAAATCAGAGAGCATTTCCGTCGCCGAATTTAGAATTCGCTATTAACGTGGCATAATGGGAATTTTTCTGAGAGTTGGTGTCTTTGATTTCTCAGTTTGGATATTTTCGCTTTCCCTTTAATTAAAATTGGTCGTTTTTTAAATGTAAACAACGTGGCTGCGAAATTTGATTTGCGTCTTCGTAGGTTACAATATTATGCTGCAGCCACTAGTACTGTTTGCGCGTCGCCGTGGCGACAAGAGACGCATTTAGTCGTCACTGCTTGCAATAGTGACACAAACGGCCGGCCTAATTCCTCATTAGGCGAAATAATTTGACGTAACTTGCAAGTCTAGGACACGAAACGCTTCGGACACGCGTTACAGCGGGTTTTGGGAGCTACACAACCAAATCGAAACATTCTTGTGCTTTCTTGGTTTCAAACCTCCTCGTTAATGCTCTTATAATGATTATGGAAATGATGATGCGGTGTAGCCTGTGGCATTGGCTTCACGTTTGCGTATAGAAACGCTGTACCAACCGTCAAGACCATGCATAGTGATGTATGTGGCAGGGACGCCCCTTCCCCCCCCTGACTTTGTAATTGCGTTTAAGGGACCACGCACAAGAGCGTGTTAAATGTAATTACTACTCCAGGGACCTAAGGCGTACATATGCTGGTTATAACACAGCTCGAATTCAATCAAACGTTTGATAATTTTTGAATAGTTGTTGGATTCAGTTGCCGATGGCCCTGCTTGAACTCATCAGTCCTGATTGTCTGGTGGGCAATTGACCCTGAGGCCAGTGTCACCTGACATATGTACACGCGAAATTCCACATATGCCTGGTCACAGTATACGTGTAGTTATACTCGTAAATGTACCAAGCACGAATGTGTAGCTCTGACATTCTGGATCTGTGTTAGGTAGGTACCGTTGGTCACGTTATCTGCAGTCTTCAGTAATATTTCAATGGTTTTCTTCAGTCTCTCCTGGCGAGTGAAATTTAAGACTGGGTTCGGAATTTTTACGCGTAGAGTCTTTTGTGTTTCGACGCTCAATTACGTATGCAATTTAAAGAACACCGTAATATAACCAAAGTGTCAACGACTAAACTGATCTGTATTATGTGTGCTTATGTATGCCACCATATATGCATGTTTGTACATGTGTTACCAAAGCTAAGTGGATCCTTTGTTACCTCTGCATGTCACGTCCTGAGTTCGCGGACGTAGGGGAAGACCTCCATGTGCTGGGGGTAGCTGTGAATGTGTTGAACAAGCAGATGGAGACAATCGACAGGCGGTTGTAATCCAGCATGTTATGCTGGCCAAAGCACACCGCAGCTTAAATGCGCTTTGTTCATTGAACTGGTGCATTGGCGTCGAAAATGGGAGGGTAGATCAAACGTTTACATCTCAAGCCCGAGTTCATGTAAGAAATTGAATATTCAGTCTATATCGCAAAGAAAACACAATAACTTACTATTACAAATCTTTCAGTTAATGATTCTTAGGGAAATAGTCTTTGTTTATAATTAGAATCTTACGAAGCACGTAAGTATATTGTGTGGGTTGAATGTAGAGGCATTGAATATTAAACCGTGTGGTACTAAAAGGTTACCACACGTTCTAAATGTTTTTTTTTAGCTAAATCTTAATAATAGTTAATTAATAAGTGACGTTAAACCGAAAGATGAGGGAAATAATAAAAAGGTGAAAATAATTTTAAGTCACGGAAAGAAGTCATATGCTAAAGGGACTTTGGAATTATAGTGTGTATGGGAGAAAGAATGTTGGATTATTAATAAGATGGACGGACTAAGACTTTGCTGGAGACGGTAAAGGCCATTGGCCCAAACACATTACTTTTGTGACGACGATTACGAAGTTATGGCTTGAAGAAGAAATGTAAGTCAAATATGTGGGATAAAGAAAAAACTCAATAAGATCCATTGCTCTGTGTTCATCGCTGTCCGTGTTTGTATTCTCGTCACTGAATACATTCTGGAACAAGATGACGAAACGAATGAATTCAGAATGTGAAGGCTTTCGAGTCGCGTCATGTTCTGATAGAGTGCCATCCACCTCATCGGTTTCCCCGAGTCTGAAAGGACGAAGGTGGTAGAAAGAGAGAAGCACAAAGCCGCTGTATATAACCCATTGGCTTGTCGGCTCGTTCTGATTATTCAGTTCTCGTTCTGTAGCTGTGAATTAGAGCTTTGCTGAAGCCTCGTGACACAGAGCAACGATTTCTACAATACTTCGCTACGTGCGAGCGATGCATGGCGGTTTTTTGTTCCAGGACTGATTTTGGAATGGGATTGACCTCAAGACGCGGTCCATAATAAGCTAACAAGGAGAATAAACTTATACGACTTGGAGCTATTACGGCGACTGAAATCCATAGGATATTCTCGGACACGAGGCCGTGTCAGTTTTAGACAGAAGCCCAGTGTTTCGGAGATCTTCTTCGCCTACATCGTCACGAGAATGATGGGGTCCGAAACGTCGAGCTTATTTTCAGTCCTGCTCAAGAGAATTTTGTGAATAATGAAAGGTTTCCATGGGGCTTTAGCGTTCATTGGAAGGAGTATAAAACATAATGGACCAGTTGAAGCGCATTTGTAACTACATTTACCATCTGCTTTGCATCTAAGATCTTTGTGTTTCGCCCACGGTGTATTTATGGGTTTTGCATGATTCTTACACCAAGCATGGAATATTTCCACAAACAGCATTGACCATCCGATCTTTGCTATGGAGACTGGTTGTGTTTTCTTTTCAGTAAGAATCATTTTCCTAACATTTAGATGAACTTTGTGCTGCGAAAAATTAAAAGTTTCAAATGTTATAATTTCTATAGTTGTTCGCTGTATTTCTAAAATAGGCATTAAATTATGGATTTTACTTTCCAAGTATTCAACACATGGGCATTATAAGGCATACCTTGAGGGTTACAATTTCTTGGGTTACATTATTTTCAGCAACGCGTTGTATTCCGGAATCCTTTACAGTTGGGACCAGTTTGCAGTCGAAAGAACATTCGAACCTTATTTTTTCAGGAAAATAAGCCGACCTTACCTTATCCTTGAAGAAATCAGTACACAAGAGGAAGGTCGTATTCAAACAGTGGTCCGAAGTTCTTAACACTAATTTGCAAACACACGGTGGCGACTTGTACTATATATCTGTTTTCACGAACGTTCCCGAAGAGTTATAATAAATGTTAACGTTGAGATAACCTGAGCGCAGGCGTTTGTTTACTGTTGCGAAATAATTGGATCACCATGGAAACGAATATGAATTGGCGTAGTGTATCTATCACTACACGCGTCAATTAGTTGAAAGCACCCGAGGAAATGTTACTCTCTGTGATTATGAGCCTCCGCTCATAAATATTCAACAATTTTCCATTGATAGTAGTGTAAAATGGGGTAAACCCAATGCCAGTTCTTTGGAACAAATTATTCTCTTATAGCAATATATATTGGCTATTATCAAAAGTCTATTGGTGGCTACGTAATTAACTAACAGGCGAGGTGTAAAGTAGCGGCCTTGTGGCCAATACTTTACTTAGTATTGCGGAGACCCGGCTTTGAATCCCTGAGGTCTTTCTTGCTCTATTGATTATTTCATTACGCAGTTTCTCATTTGTCCTTAAATTACCTCTTTATTCGGATAAGTAAAGCAAACAAATAACTCATCGTAAAATTCAGGGACTTACTTAAAGTACTCAAATGTAACTCCGATTTCTACATGACGAAACAATGACGACAGCTCGTACGAACCGAAAAGGTCTCAATTTCGTGTTACAACTCCCCGGTGTTAATGAGTCGTATATCTAAAATCCTCTCTTAATTTAATACGAATTTCGACTTTGCACCCACATGTTTCATCTACGAAAATGTTGGAACAGATTTCAATAGAACTTTATACATTGATGTCTACATTAAAGTTTGTCAGGTGAAATTAATTTGTTTTGTATTGATACATTACAACCCCTAATTTAAACCATGTTTTAACTTAATTATTTCCCACAAAACCGGCTTGTATTACAAACAACGCTCTTTCATATCGCAACATAGGCCTAACTTAATAATTCCATTAAATTCTACACCTTTCGAAAAAAAATATGTTTAAAACTTTTAACACAAAAACAATTTCTGACTGCGTATTGTGATGTCTGTAATGCGAATATATGCAAAATAATGGATATGTATCTGCAATAAATTATCATCACGGCAGTTCTTACACGTAAAATCTCAAAGAATATGTTTTGAAAACGTGGGTTTTCCGGGTTGTAGTACACCTTACCGTTTGTTTTGTGTGTTTTCTTTATCTACGAATGCATTCATGCCTCTCGTAACACACGTGTTTGTCCTAGAGGCTCTGTTATCTTTACTCGTCGGTAAATGAAACTTTTCGGAATACTGTTTTTCACAGCCTCCACTATCCGATAACTTTGTTCGTTTGTGCATACGAGCGTTCGCTCGCTTGTGGATCTGTTAAGTCACTGGGACGAGATATGAAACTATTTCGTGGAACCGAAATGGACATGTGTCTCTTCCAATGCGTGCCTGTTTCGTTCTGCATTGGTTTTGTAGGCTTTTGTTCTCGGCATGAACGTAAACAATTGAAAGCAGCAACATTTCAAGAGTGTAGGTTCCATTAACAATCAGTTCATGTTAATCTCAATGTAATACCGTATTAATGGTGTATAGATTACATTTAGTATGTAATACGTTGGAAACTCTACTTCAAAATAGTGAATTATAAATAAAGAAATAAGCAGGCAAACCTGAGCGGAAATTCAGGACTCCTACTAAAGATCTCAGAGTATGCTAAATGTATTACAGTTACTTAACTAAGCGCCTTACCATGAAGGCGAGGGGGGAAGTGGAGGCACACCTCCACATATACTTACCCTGTGCACAAGATGGAAGGGAGCGGTCAGCTTCATCGCCACGGCCGCCGGTCTTCCAGGAAGTCTATCGAGACATCTGATTCCGGAATTTAAAAGAATACGTCTAAAATGAATTAGGCTATGTGCAGATTTTGCTAAAAAATCTGCTCCTCTCCAAGTCCGTTCCTTGAAACAACACTCTGTTTTTATTACTGTGAAAACAGGCTTCAGTGCGGGTCTAAAAGCCCTTGCAGCGGTGCGTGCTTTGGTTTGGTATTACAACCACCGAAATTAAACAACGTTGTCTTCTGCAAAGGAAGTTCTTGGAAACATTGACTCGGTAAAAACTTCTTTTTAATGAACGAGGTAGAATTATGTAACTGGATAATATGACCAAGCATTTGGTGAACATTTTCTCCGATAGTATGATATCGGTTTTGGTGTCTCTGTGAAGGCAATGCAGTCGCTGTTTCATGGTACCAGGCTGTGAGAGCGTAGTGGGACATGGAAGGAAACCTCCATGAGTTTATAATATCTGCAGTTGATTATTTTGACGTAAGAGGTCAACTTCACGTTCCGTTGTCTTAAACCCCGGAGAACGAGCTCCCAGTACCCTTTGGATAGGTGACTGGTTTTCGAGGTGGTGGCTGTCAGATTCTGCCCCTGACGAGAAACGATCCCCAGTCTGCTAGTCGTTGAACTTAAAAAGTTCATAGTGTTTTATGGAAGCCGATGTGTTCACACGGGCCCGCCATAGGACCCTATCCTGAGTCTGTAATCCATTCCACCCCTAATATGTTCGATCCTTTTAATATTGTCCTTGATTTTTATGAGGTTTCAGATTCGCTTAAGTTGTTTTCTCGCTTCATATATCCATATAAGAACTTTTGTCTTCATTTCTCAACTTTCTCCAACAACAAAGCTTAGTTTATGCGTCATTTAGGCCTATGCTTAAGTTAATAAGTAATTCGTGTCTTCTGTTTTTATGGTAGGTTGATTGGACGAGTTTTGAATGAGTTGGAGTAAATTGTCGCAGCCTTATCTAACATTTGTATAGAGGGAATGGTGACAGACCACAAAAGGTCTCAGTCAGAATTCGAACCCGAGATATCCAGAATACGAATCAGTACTAACCAGTCTTTACACGTAAGATTTGAGGTTTTCTCAGCGGTGAGTATGAAGATTTCTGTCTTCTGGGTTGTTGCCCTGATGACGGAGGCAGTATGACCTCTGAAACGTTGGTTAACATCGACCAGACTACACAGCGCAACAACCCAGAAGACAGAAATCTTCATACTCTGATGACGGAGGCAGTATGACCTCTGAAACGTTGGTAAACATCGACCAGACTACGCAGCGTAACAACCCAGAAGACAGAAATCTTCATACTCATCGCCCTGATGATGGAGGCAGTATGACCTCTGAAACGTTGGTAAACATCGACCAGACTACACAGCACAACAACCCAGAAGACAGAAATCTTCATACTCTGATGACGGAGGCAGTATGACCTCTGAAACGTTGGTAAACATCGACCAGACTACACAGCGTAACAACCCAGAAGACAGAAATCTTCATACTCATCGCCCTGATGATGGAGGCAGTATGACCTCTGAAACGTTGGTAAACATCGACCAGACTACACAGCACAACAACCCAGAAGACAGAAATCTTCATACTCTGATGACTGAGGCAGTATGACCTCTGAAACGTTGGTAAACATCGACCAGACTACACAGCGTAACAACCCAGAAGACAGAAATCTTCATACTCATCGCCCTGATGATGGAGGCAGTATGACCTCTGAAACGTTGGTAAACATCGACCAGACTACACAGCGCAACAACCCAGAAGACATAATCTTCAGTCTTTACACGAATTTCAGTTTCTTAATAACTGTGAAATCAGCGTGGTTAATGATACGTTCGCTGGGTTTAAAC
The DNA here is from genome assembly GCF_977971745.1 of Zootermopsis nevadensis. Taxonomy (NCBI): domain Eukaryota; kingdom Metazoa; phylum Arthropoda; class Insecta; order Blattodea; family Termopsidae; genus Zootermopsis; species Zootermopsis nevadensis. Next base: position 18,047,144 of record NW_028259156.1, read on the forward strand.
AGTTAGTTTGCGGTATATGTTTGTAGGAAAGAGAGTAGTATTGTGCCGTACGTTACAAATTATAACGTAAGACGTCGAGCTTAATCGGTCGTTAAGACAGTGTGGTTTAACTCAATTTGAAGTCCCATAAGTGAGTGCTCTGACTGGAATTATCGCATCTCCTCAGGATATTACCAATGCCTCACGTAATAGGGGACTTCATTAATATGCTCAGCGGTCACTGGTCGTCCGATGATCACGAAGTTAACACGTACCAGAACTGTAAGCTTCAGTGTACAGTGCTTGGAATCCAGCCAGTCTAATAGAATAAACACATTATGTATGTTTCAACACTGTATAAAGCCCGCCTTTGTATTAACTGTTGCTACAGCACAAGAGGGGCGCGAATACATCGTTTTTGCGCTGTAGAATTGATTATTGTCGCCTAGTTAACCATACTACATAGGCTAACACTGGACAAAGGGATCCAAACTAACGCCGTACGAGTTAAAAGACTGGTCCTGGATTTCTCTGAAGTTGCAACAGTTTCTGTAGAGCGAAAGTGTTGGCATCGCATTTTGCTCTAGTCCTTTGTCGTTAGATATTATATCGTAATGCGTTGAGTTTATAATAATTTTCGTTATTATAAAGCCTAGAGCATGTTCTTAAGCAAGACGAAGTTGTTCGAAGCTAGTGGTGCCAGACCCCACAGTAATACAACCCCAGTTTTAGAGCCAATTTTCTGGGTTCTCCTGCTATAAGCATGCATGTTCGTACGGTGAAGCTGTTTCTGTCTGTACCTAGACACTGCACCCTGAAGGTATCTACGGATCTTGGAGGTAAAGCTGCTTGCATTTTGGGCCCTGGGTTTAGTTGGAGGTGAATTGTAAATTCCCAATCCGACCTCCTCCACATCGAAAAATCTTTCGTACATTTAGTCCCATGGTCTCTGAGAAATCGTCTTGTCTGATGAGAGTTTGTTGGTGAAATATGGCGTATTCATTCATGTCATATTCCTGACTCCTAGGCGATGTCTTCTGTCCTCGGAGAACCGGGTTCAGTCGAGAGTGATTTTGTGTGAGATTCTTGGTGAACGAAGTTGCACCGAAGTAGGTTTTCCTCCGCGTTCCTCGGTTTTCCTCTGGTAATAATCACTCCACCATTACTGCATGCTCATCTGTCACTCCCAGTGAAGTGTGTGACTGCCCTAGCAAAGCAGCATCGCGAGATAGGGCACTCGCCTGTGATCCGGTACTTGTCTGATCTCCCGAGGTCGCGAAGAAATACCGAACCGCATATTTGACCAGTAAATTAAGTTTATATACCCCTGACTCCGACAGCTTCCTTTGCATCTTGCATGCCCCTGTGTGTTGTGTATATATACACACACGGGCATGTGTGTGGTTCTGCCAAACATTCACGTAACCCAGATACGTGTTCTCTCGATAACATGGTAACAAATTTTTAAGTTTTGTTGCATAGTATAAAGCCTCGAAATATATTTGGCAGTCTTATATTTAACGACTCTGTATCAATTATTGCCTTTATCGCATTGACGAGACATGTGTTCGTGATACATCAGGTCATTTCTATGACGTCAACGCTTTCGAAATAAACTTCTCCCTTCCAGATACCTGTCGAATTACTTTGGCGCAAGAATGGATATATAGTTCATGTCTTATAAGATGTTACCTAAATACTTGCCTGTATGAACTGAGGAAAGCCACGATATTTCCGAGTAAGAAATTCGTGTATCATGTTGTACATTGATCTAGCTCAATAGGATATTTGAACACGGTTAGAAAGTTTTGTCCTTATCGTCTTGATTTATTTTATCTTAGAAAATCAATTCCGTCGTCTTTATAATTTAAAAGCATATGTCGCTTTCAGTAGTGTAAATTACACTTAAAATAGGTTTGTTTAAAATGAAAATTGCTTAAATGCCTTAGATATGAAGGTGACATTTATTAAGATTGTAGGAGAGGTTTAATTTCACTAACGTTACATGTAGAGTGAACTAAGAATATCATTTCTAAATAAGATTGTAATTTAAAGGGTTTGTTTATCGCCAAGTTATGTCCCTGCCAGTTGCCTTTATATTTGAGTTAATCAGCCAAAAAAATTTTGTACTTACACAATACAGTCTAAACATGACAGCACAGAATATAAAGTATTTGTTTCTTAGGATTTTATTAGCTGTGAAAAAAGTTACAGTGGAACCACGGTTCCGGAAAATTTGACGTAAATACGTCTATACGGAAAGGAAGTTTATATATTGGCTTTATTCCAAATATTTGCTTTATACATGCTTTACAATTGTGTAAAGTTTGATTAAGACATTGCTTATTTAACTTGAATAAGTTACGCTTAAGATGGGTCTGTGGTAGATGAATGTAATGTAAAGTAATGTATTTTAATGTAATGTAAGGTAAGGTAATGTTTTATAGGTAACAACATGACCTTTCCTTATAGACATATTTACGTCAAAAAAATGTTAGTGAAAACTAATGGCAAATTTACCTAGGCATGTAAAATCTGCTATATACATAAATATATAATAAACTTACACATATGAGTACTTAAAATTTTTTGTAAGTTTTTATATATGTCTCGCATTCAAGACCCGAATCTGAAACAAATTTGTTATAACTTCTGCAGTTTCCGAGAACTATAGGTGAAACCGCTTGAAGCATGAAACGTACGAAATTAATCAAAGGGAATTTTATTTTAAAGAGAACCAGGAGGCAGCCTGAAAGTGGGGCAATGAGAGTTGATGAAAATACAAAGCGAGATTCAAGGAAAACAGGCCAAAGTGGAATTCTGTGTACTTTCACAGCGGAAGAGGGAACATGACACAAATCGCTTTTAGTGGATCTTACTACAGGTCTAGTTGCAGTGATCATTTGCTACGAAAATATGGACGCCTTGGATTTCTGTGGTGGCTGTGTTCATTCGCTGATAAGCTGAGATGTGTAGCGGATGTTTTTAGCATAGAACAAATCTGTGAAGGCGAATTCCAATAGATGCTCTATGTGGCGCGTAATCATTGTGCGCTACAACGCTTGAACGCACTATATCATACACATGTTATTTGTAGTGTTCTGTCTGACGACAGGTCCATATGAACGGGATCCTTCCATCCTTTTCTCTTCTCGGACTGGGACCTGTTCATATACGTTCTTGGCAGATGATCCAGAAGTGGTTTGCCATTGCCTTCTTCTGTGTGTGAATGGAGTAATTGTTGGGATGCCACGGAGAAACCGGGGAAGAAGCCCCCGGAGGAAAACTCCGTGTTGCCTAGACCACGGCCTTGCCCAACACAAGTTATAAATTCGGGCACCGCCGGGAATCGAACCCGAGACCCCCAGATTTACAAGGCCAGCGTTCCAACCGCTAGACCACCGTGGCAGGTTCATACACATGTAGTTCATTGAAATTCCATTTGCGTATTTGACTGAAATAAATGTAGTTGCTCGTTAAGAATGAGGAGATAGCAGTAAGTGACCGCTTTCCGACGATCCGACTTTTACGTTGGTTTCCACATTGACCCAATAAGTGAGGTGTGCGTCTATTTCATGCCAGTTTTCCCTCCTTTTTTTTTATTTTTATTTTTATTTAGGTTTCAACATGTGTTTAAAATGTTTACATTTTTATTACACACACAGGCTCGAAAAATGATATGTTCCGTTTTAAATCGGAATCCACTTTACGACGTAAACCGTGTTGTAAACTTTTGACTTAAAGAATGGCGGAAAATTAATGTCTCTTTCTCCAGTCGAAATAACAAAAAACGCTAGGTCCAAGGTTTGACTTTAATTAAAGAGATGGTGAAGTGGGGGTAGCGTGAAAACAGGAGACAAGAAGATAGACCGAGGAAGATGGACGGCGACATGGGGGTAGTAGAAGGAAGTGAGGGTTGGGGGTGTGAGAGAGAGAGAGGGAATCAAGAACTCTAGGCTGCGAGCCATAGGGACAAATGCCAGCAGCGTCCGTATATTCATTCATTGTAGCCACTGGTTCATGACTTCCAATGAAATATCTAATTTCTGCCATTTAATTGCTTCCTCGGAGAATTCTGTCCAAGTGTCTATGGAATTAATTTTGAAAAGTGGGGCTGTTGTAGATTTATTTGTGTAATTTCTAGTACAGTGTGCTTTTTTACCTTTTACTTACAAAATTAGATTACTTCGTAGAGGGAGTAATCTCATTGTCTTAGCATTTGAATCTTAAATAAATATAATGAGAGTTATGGAGCACGATCATCCGGCTGAGGAGAGTCAGTGGCGGTTTCTTGTGGAGACAGATCTGAACTCTTGGGTTACATATAATGCAGTTGATTTCTTAATTGACAAAGCGATTATCAGCTTCCCATCATGTCTACTAGATGGAGTTAGTTATATAGTAGCAATGCAAATCAAATTCTTAATTGTCTGATCGTAATTTTAACTAAAATCGATAATAGTTTGTGTGCAAAACAATGAAAAATGTGATATAAATGGAATTCAAGTATAATTTAATGACCTAGATTTACTTAGGACTTGTAAAAAAATTCCCTCTCTTTCTTTACCTCACATGTTAACTGAGAGGTAATTTTTGTTGTTTTGTGCCATGAGATAGGAAATTTTGGTTTCAGCACGTTGGTAAACACGACACGTACTGTACATGTTCTGTGTTTAAATTCACTTTGCCGGATTTGCCCGACAGTGACGTGGCAACTATAGATGTTCTGCCTCACTCTGATGAAATGTGCTTGTCAGTTCAGACAAGAAGAACTCAACGGAACGCACTTTTTGACGTTTTATAAACGACGGGAAAGTGTTGGAAATTTTACCACTACAGTGTTATGAACGGGATTTCTAGCTTAAGGATACCAGTAAATTCTGCTCTGAATAACATTGATGTTTACGAATGTCAATGGAAACAAATGAGAACGTTTCTTTCCTGTCAGTTTGATCTGTGACGCTTCTTCGGTGATAGTTATATGTACGTTACAATGGAATCTGCGTTCAAACAAGCAAAATAATAGTTTATACTAAAAAATACATTGTTAAGGTTAATAAACTACATAAAATACGCGAACTTTAATTGTATTGGTGGTCAAATAAAAGACTTTATCGAAAAAGTTTGCAAACAAACACACAAAAAATTAAAGTCGAGGCCGAAGAATATTAAGTACCTCTCTGGAGTTCAAGGACACGACTGCGTACTCTTGCACTGAGTGCCTGTTCAAAATACTACGTTAAACTAAATCAATTTAAGACAGAAAAATTAGAAAGTAGGATTTAAGGTTCTCACGCCGGCGAGTCTGATGATGGCTGTCTTCTGGGTTGCTGCTTCGTGCAGTCTGGTAGAAGTTGGCCGACGCTCTATAAGTCCCTGCTGCTTCCATCATGAAGAAAAAAAATTACAGATATTTGGAACTACTTCCAAAATGTCTAAGGAAGATACGAAAGAACAGTGTATACCATACAATGCTATCTGCCAGCACCAATGGAAATAAAGTTGTCTGAGCAGCGGAGGTCTCCGTAGTGTAAAGCTAGAGACACGATTGTATCACTTCAAAATATTTGGTTGCTTGGTTACCCGTTAAACGCAGCCACCACGTCAACAGGTGGGCAACGACCCAACTCCGTTCTTCTACATGCCTATTCGTCTCACAGAAGTCTACATTCCTCACATTCCTCGTCCTGTGATGCAAGAATGTGTATACGGGCATGCGGCTCTTAATCTATAATTTCAGATTAATGCGTTGTAAATCTGCCTCTAATGAAGGAAAAAAGGCACTTTGACATGACTGGTTTTTGGGGTTATTTAACGTCGCCCTTTCAACTGCAGAAGTTAATTTTGAATGACATAGGGAGCTTCTGTCCAAATGGTTGTGTATAACCCGGTACATGCGCAGTGCAACTATATTAATCGGCACGATATCACCGCGGCATATTTATTTAACGTTATTGTTTCATCTTCTGGATAGTTTCTGGTTCGTATCTCTACACCGAGACACGCTATCCTGACTGATGCATATCGTGATTTTTCTCAGTTTTGGACTCAGCCTTTGAGATAAGGATCGGAAATAAAACAGGCATTGACCTCTTCCTCCAATGTGTGTGTCAATCCAATTTGTCGACGACACGTAACGCTCTGTAGCTGATAAAGCGTCGTTAAACAGAAAAATAAGCGCTGCAATTATTGTTTCTCTAGTACGTGATAGATGAATGCAGTGAAAATCAGGATTTGTGAGGAAGTTTCTTGTTGTGGTCAGTGTCTCCACAAAGTCAGTTCAGAAATGTAATGGGAGCCGAGGTAAATATTGCTGTAATTATCTCTGATCAATTCTACGAACGAGGAAAGTGGAACAGGGAAAATGCCATGGGTACCAGTTCGATTAAAGAAATTAGTTTCCTCCCGGCATATAAACTGGTGGAGTTGCAGAATTTTCTAGCATCGTTAAAACCTAAGCGTTACAGTTTTCTTTAAAGTTTACTGCTGTGTCCCTCGTCCTAGAAGGTGTTGCATTTTTTATCACCGTGGCAAAACGCAGTTTTTTGCATGTGGAATGTTTTGTATGATCTGCAAGTGTGGGACTGAGTATATGTAAATAAATTATTTTTCCGTTTAGAATGCCGTGTTTCATGGCGTCTTGGCACGTACCATAAGCTACGTATCTTGGCCCATAGACCGCCTGTCGTAACTGGGATATTTCATGGTTTTAGTCAGTCCCTCCAGGCAAGTTTCGAATACAACCGTTTCCTCTCAGTGGCCACAAATCTCCATCAAAAATATTTGTAACCTCGTATAATAAGGCTGAGTATCTTTCGGTTCAAGAATCCACTAGTGCATAAGAAACCGTCTGCCATTGCCCTAGTTTAAAAATTTAATCCATTACTTCGGCTGTTTGTCGACACATCGTTCCAAAAGAATAAGAAGTAGAGAACGCCACGTAATAACCATGGAGACATTTTGTACCACACAAAACAAAAGAGCAGAGACCGTGTATCCTGGTGACTACACACTGAAGCACTTTTATTGGCGTTTAACGAGCTGGAAGGCTGGAAATTTGATTGAAAACGGGTTTCAACGCGGTGGCCAATTGGAATGGCATCCGGTCTCCCGGGCAGTGGACTGTTTGCGATGAAGCAGGTCAGCGTTACAGTTAATGGAGGTCAAAAAGTTTGCTTACATGCAAAGACATTTGACGTATTTCTTACGTCAATTTTTGTACCCTTAAGATTCATAAGATAGTATAATTGCGTCATATTGTGAATCAAATATTAAATTAATTATTCGGTTTTGTCCGTCTAATCACAATTATATTTAAAATTTACAAATAAGATAATTAAAATATCATTTTATGTTCCACATCGAATAATCGATTTACATTTGGAACATTTTTACAACATGTTTCGGTTTAATCGAACCATCTTCAGGTGTAAAATTATATCAACAAACTTAAAACTCAATTACAATTTCTGTTGTGTAGCATTTTGGTGATGTTCATATCCAGATTATTTTCACATATTGGAGCGAATGTATTGTTTTGAAGTGAAATGCTTTTGATGTTCTACATCGGCCTGCAAAGCAAATGATTCAAAGAAACACTAATGAATATGTGAGAATATAGAAAACAAAATGAAATAATAATTATATAATTGGAAAATAAAATTAAACATACCAAAGATGAGAGTGTGCTCCAATATGTGAAAATAATATGGATATGAACATCACCAATATGCTACACAACAGAAATTGTAATTGAGTTTTAAGTTTGTTGATATAATTTTACACCTGAAGATGGTTCGATGAAACCGAAACATGTTGTAAAAATGTTCCAAATGTAAATAGATTATTCGATGTGGAACATAAAATGATATTTTAATTATCTTATTTGTAAATTTTAAATATAATTGTGATTAGACGGACAAAACCGAATAATTAACCCTTAAGATTACCTTTGAACTTTCACTCAACAGCCTTGGTCGATTTTCGGCTGCGCTGACTTCGAGCTCTTGGGGTTTAAATCAGATTATACAAGTTAATTATGGAGCATATCCTTAAAATAAGCCACGACCGCCTCCTTACAAAGCCGTGGCAACCAACTATTCATTGTTAGCTTCTACTTTTATTTCATGATATAATAAAATCAACGTCGCTAAGAAACATGTGACGCTCTCTTAAACATGTAATTTTAATGTGTAACTTTTATAATAAAAGCACTAGAGTTCAGAAAATAATAAGAAAGTTAATCAGTTTGTAATGTAAACTTAGGGCATAATAAAATGCGCCCCCTGAAAATGGCCTTACAGACTGAAACAGACAGTGCTACTTGGTGTAGATAATATAAATTATACGTGATGAGAGAGCTGTCTTCTGGGTTGCAGCGCCGTGTAGCCTGGTCGTGGAATTGCAAATATTCATAATGTGATACCCTGAAATAATAAAGACAAGAGTTTGACAAATGACAAAATAAATTGTAGTGTGTGGATGAAATCGGGAAGTTCTCACGAGAGTAAATGTAGTAGCGCTTACTGGAGGATCAGCCACGTCGATACGGAATAAAAATCCGACGTTTCGGAAACTATATATGCCTCCATTATCAGAAAGTGGAGTTAAAATCTTATGGTTCAAAGGCCGTCTTTTTGCCTTCATTACTATAGGCAAGTGTATGTACTTTGTGTTTCAGTCACCACGTTAATCCTACTTAACTTTAAAGAAATGTTTCTGGATTCGTGTGTTTAAAAGTGTGTTAATCGTTTTAAATGGTTTAAATTAAAATAATGCGGAACCTTAGTTCTTTAATCATGTGAAATACGTCTCTACGGTGTAATTCAGTTCCATAACTTTTTATAATTATCTTCTTAGACGGGGCATGACTCCTTAGAACTCACTTTTCGCCTTGCTGTGACTTACTTTGAAAACAAATTACTGTTGTTACTTCTTTCAAGTCTGGCGCCATTATTTGTTCAGAGTTTCAATTTGCTAGTTTATCTGTGTTCGTTTTAAGCGGAAGAACGTTAAGACGAAGAACTGTTTAATGCTGTTGTTGATAAATAAAGTTAGTAGGAAGAGGAAATGTTAGATGGATGTTCTCGGATGGGAAGGCAGTGCTCGAAAGAAGTTGAAAGGTCAAGGAAGGAGTTTGCTTCCAGGAAATGTGCGAGGGAAGAGTCTGAGTGTGATAATGGAAGCCTGTTACCTACTCAAAGTCTTACTGAGACACATCTGTCCCGAGTGTCATTAAGGAGAAACGAGAATTGAAAGGTGCTTTCCAAATGCCCTTTTTACTGTTCCATTCATGTTATTGATGTTGATGTCTCTTTTGTTATTGTAAGGTTAATTATCGCTCTATGATATTTAATACTTTGAGAAGACCGAATATATGTTCCCTCGTTCTTAATTAAATGTTCGTCATGTCGAAAAATGGTGCAAATAAGATTTGTAGGCCATGACGAGGTGTTTGTTTTATGTTATTTCCAATTGAATATGATTATCAGTTTTTGAGAAGAGTTGTGACATTCGATTACTCAAAATCAGCTCAAACTGACTCACGAAACACGCAGCTCGTATTGGTAAATCGATGCATTTATAAATTTTAATCTAGAAATAACTATGACAGATCTCTACTTAAGAAACCGATGTGCCAATTTTATGGTGGTCTTAAAGTGGATATGACGTGAGAAAGGAGCAAGGTAAATTTATACTGAATTGGCTCCTGAAGGAGTGAAAGGACAAGCTTTTCTTGCTAGGGTAATGAGACTTTTGTTTCTCTAGTAACAGGTAAATTCCTTTAAAGCGTGCTGTTTACTCAGTCTGCTAGAGTTGATCCGTGTGTCGAGGGGTCAGTCTGTTACTCTGATTATCCTGCCAGGCTTACAATCTGTCAGTGTCCTATCTGTCTGTCGGTATATATTTAACGACGGACTAGTAACACCTAAAATCGCAAGCTTTGTAAAAGTGTAGTAATGTTTTCATGAAGAAAGTCATTTCCGGCTGTAGTATTGCAGGCATAGGTTTAAGGATTACAAACAACAGACAACAGAACAAAGACGCGCTGAGCCATTGTCACATCACTCAATTTACAGGGATCTGCAAGAAGGGAGGGAAATCGTCGTACATTAGCGGGCGAATAGTGGAGCCCTGCAAGTAGCTAAGAATCGATAGACGAGCCACAGCCTCCCGGCTCCAGGCCTCCCGCCCCACACCACGCCACGCCCAGGCAACCACACGTCAACCTAAGAGCGCGGTCCCTCAACGCCTGTCATGTTGTGTTGAGAAATCTGGGAGTATGTTATCTCTGATGAAGTAAGATGGGACGCTGATCTGCCTGCATGTTTCATCTCCGAAACCACTGAAAGGATTTCGATTAAATTCGAAATTGTGTTCTTGTCAGAAAATGATGAGAAATTTTAGGGTTTGCTCTTATCTGTGTAATAGAACCCTCACTTTATATGGTGTTCATATGACCTTTAATTTAATTTAATTCGGCTTTCAAAATCATAGTAATTATTTAAATTTTAAATATCTATTGGCTGCTTATCTCCTTCAATACAACACAATTCCAACATGATTTTTAACCAAGTATGTTCGTTAAATTTGGGGGGACAAAAATAAACAACAAAATATTTATAAGGTATATTTATTTACCCCGTGATATAATACTTTCTGTTGGCTGTTAGAATTTATTTAGGACTTAAGACTGTGATATAAGGCCTACTGGTATCAGAAATTCTAATACCGTAGGCGTGTGCACAATGTTCATGGATAGGAATAAATTTTAAACTTGAATATAAGATAAATATTAAGTACTTCATGCCTCGCCGGATGTGTGCAGGCTGCAAACGGTCCAGTACGTGCAACCAACAAAAGATGATCAACAACAGTTACATGCAAGGCACTGCCCCTTTGATGGCTTTTGTAGACGATATAGCGAAGGATAACTAGCTCCGGAGTGTGAGCAAAGGAACCGCGTTGTAACTCAAATTGATTCTGCATATTAACGACTTGTTGCCATGGCTACGTTGGTGCGTTGTGTGAAACAATAATCAGCAAAGAGTGCGACTAGTACTGATGGCAATAATTTTTGAAATAATTAGCAGATTTGTATGAAAGTCGATGTGCCCCATCGTTTTGTTGTTTTGTGTTATCGGTAAGATCATCATGGCAGCCGTGAAAAATGCTGAAGTTTAAGTACACGATCAGAAGTGTAAGGTCCTGAAATTTGGTGTGGTTATAGATCTTTGAGACGACTTCAACTTCTGTTTTGATAATATGTTTGTACAGGGAGATACGACGGCCGAACTAGAATACATCCCAAGTTTGATTGCCATTACTAATGATGAATTAGAGCTTGATTTATTTATGTTTATACTCAGTTTGTATGGAACTTCTTTCATATGATGTTATGAATATGCCGACGTCACGAAATATTGAAGTTATGCGTATTTGCAATGTTTACTGTTGTAACTATACTCAGTAGGACATATAGTTATTAATCTGTACTTTCCCGTTTTTGTAATCTGTTCTCATAGACCTGTATATTGAATTGGGCCCGTTTCAAATATGGAATGGAAGACGCAGAACTTGTTATCATCAGCATTTTCTTCCAGCGCTCGCGAATATGTAAAACTGGAGTCAAGTCGAAACACCAAGACTACAATCCGATTTGATCACGTACCGGGAACATGTATAAAGTGTGTGGTTCAAGGTCAGCGTGTTTCTGCTGAGAAGTAATCTCTCCCCCTACAGAAGACCACGTCGTATTTTACGAAAAACTTGTTTCCAGGAAAAGTCACTCAGTGCATTAGGACTACGAGGATATTCCCCAGGGAACAAACCAGCGGAAAAGTTTTCAACATGCAAATAAAGTTATTTGTGGAAATACGGCGCTCTTAGGGGGGGGGAAGGGAACTGCATCCTGCCAAGTAAACTTGGAAACAATATAAGGATATGGATGTCCTGAAAGTAGCCTCATATTGCTTCAAGCGCTTACTGAGGTATTCGGGTATAACTCGTTTTGCAAGTCAGACTTCAAACGTCTCCGTCGTTAAGTAGGAACTGCAGAGATTTCTTCAAGAACAGAGCACTGGAAAATAAAACCGACCAAGGTGGAAACAAATAAAACAAGAAACACATAAAACTTCTGACATAAGATATTGAAAACGATAAGGAAACAGGAAAGAGGACGAGGAATGCGGAAACGAAGGGAAGAGAAATACAGAAATACAAAGACAGCAAAAAAAGGACGGGTGGTGACATCATTACTGGGCATTCTCATACATGGCACATGCGTTTGGTCGGGAATTGCCCAGGTAATTATTATTATTTAGTGTTCTGTCTGAGGACAGGTCCATATGAACAGGATCCTTCCATCCTTTTCTCTGACTGGGACCTGTTCATATACGTTCTTGGCTGATGATCCAGAAGTGGTTTGCCATTGCCTTCTTCTGTGTGTGAATGGAGTAAGTGTTGGGATGCCACGGAGGAAAACTCCGTGTTGCCTAGACCACGGCCTTGCCCAACACAAGTTATAAATTCGGGCACCGCCGGAAATCGAACCCGAGATCCCAGGATTACAAGGCCAGCGTTCTAACCGCTGGACCACCTCATCTTATTATTATTTAGTGTTCTGTGTGACGACAGGTCCATATGAACAGGATCCTTCCATCCTTTTCTCGGACTGGGACCTGTTCATATACGTTCTTGGCAGATGATCCAGAAGTGGTTTGCCATTGCCTTCTTCTGTGTGTGAATGGGATGCCACGGAGAAACCGGGGAAGCCCCCGGAGGAAACCTCCGTGTTGCCTAGACCACGGCCTTGCCCAACACAAGTTATAAATTCGGGCACCGCCGGGAATCGAACCCGAGACCCCAGGATTACAAGGCCAGCGTTCTAACTGCTAGACCACCGTAGCTATTAAGTGTTCTGTCTGACGACAGGTCTATATGAACAGGATCCTTCCATCCTTTTCTCGGACTGGGACCTGTTCATAAACGTTCTTGGCAGATGATCCAGAAGTGGTTTGCCATTGCCTTCTTCTGTGTGTGAATGGAGTAATTGTTGGGATGCCACGGAGAAACCGGGGAAGCCCCCGGAGGAAAACTCCGTGTTGCCTAGACCACGGCCTTGCCCAACACAAGTTATAAATTCGGGCACCGCCGGGAATCGAACCCGAGACCCCCAGGATTACAAGGCCAACGTTCTAACCGCTAGACCAGAGGTTTCCTACCCAATCACTTGCACCCTCAGTGAAAATCCCCAATTTTAGATTTAATGATTATCACATCATCCGGCCAGACGGACGGATAAACATGGCAAAACTGATAGGCGCATTTTTGCAACTTTCAGTTTCGAATACCCATAAAAACTGGATGGAGTCGAATATTGGCTAGAATAAACGTGGCGAGTGACAACACGCGGGTCTCTCTCTCGAGAGCCGAGGGAAATTTCACGGTTTGCGAAGGACATACAGAGTAAAGCGGAAATTGAAAAAGGAGTTGACATCTCGGCAGTCGCATATTCGTTTTGTGGACCGAGGAAAATGTATCAGCCGCTAAGAAACTTTACGTTAAACCATAAAACTCTCTTGTCAAGTTTATACATTGTTCAAACTGAGTATATGAAAACTGAAATAAGATTTGAAAGATTCGCTCTTTGGAGTACACCAAATTCCAAACGTGTTCTTTACGCCAAATCACTGTCAAACACATCAGTGGGGTAACCAAGGGATTAACAAATGTAACGATAGTAGCAAGTGTGAAAATGGTATCGAAACTTATTGTTGCAAGGCAGTGGTGCAAGCTGATTGCTGTAACATCGTGAAGAAAGACGCATGCATGAGAACTTACGGTCCATTGCAGACAGTGCATCTTACAAGATCGTTATTGGGTGAACGAAGAACACTGTCTTTTTCATTTAATCTAAGAATAAACTTTCCTTCTTGAAGCTGCCGGTAGTATGTTCCAGAAAATTACGCATTTGTTTTAAAATTAATCAGCGTTAAATTAACACCTAAAATTCGGACATACGTCAAATAGCATAACATAACAGTCTGTTATATTTATAGGTCACCTCGCTATCTCTAAATCTGCAATTGTGAAAGCGACATACGATATAAAATTTAAAATCCGTAAGGACGAAATTAATAAACTGGCAATGGTAATGACAAATTCGGCACAATATTTGCTGGTGTTATCAATCCGAAGCAAGAAGCTCGTCTGAATACTGTCTAGTATGTAATGGTTCGGTCCCTACCGCGAAGAAAACACGACACTTTAACTTTACAAATATCTGTTGGTTGATGATTTTTAGATAAATATTCCCTTTTTACACTGAGTCCGTCTGCCCTTCGGAAAAGGGATTATTACGTACGTCTTCCGCTTCCTCTCTTGTTCCTTTCATTCTTTAAGCTTCCACGGACGCTGGCATTGCTCCCCGCAGAGTAGCAACTTGGAGATGAGAAATCTACGAGCAGACAAGGAACGTAGTGGGGAGTAGGTGAATTCCGGAATAATCCCCCGACTGTCAAGGCGTCGGCAGAGGATGAAAAATGTATAAATAACCTACCGTTCTCCGGGGAACATTAATTTTCCGTTAACAACTCCCTTTCACCTTTCCTTTTTATGATACAGCTGTGATTTTCTTACGTCTTCCCATTTATGATGTATTATTTAAGAAAGCATCGCATTACGTTGACAATTTAACATGCGTGGATTAAAGTATTATGAACATCACAAAGACTGAGCTTAGCATTCTTCAAAGTCTCATCCAGCGAGTTATTTTAGCTGTAACAGAGTGAGTTGTACTCAGCAGGTAACCTGTTAGAATCTCCTGCTACATTTTCTTCTGTTCTCACTGTTTTACGCGGTTTTCCTTATTTATCCAGTCAATTCAAATATTCAGTCAAATATGCTGAAATACGCTAGAAAGTTAGTAGAGCCTGTTTATCCTCCAACTGCATTTAAGATATTTTCCCCAGCTCACACGGCAAAGGGCTATAACTTCTGCAATTGAAAATCTCCGTTAAATAGGCAAACTTCTATATCAGATTTTAGGATCTAACGGCATTGAAGAATCAATGTTTTTTTTTTCAAACATCATGTGAAATTATGCATAGACAGACCTTCAAAGTTTTTTTGAAGGGAATGACGTCTCCTTGTTCCGACCTGAAGATGGAGGCTGTTTGCCCGAAAAAGTTGGTAGGTTTGTCTACCTGCACGACCACACAGCGTTACTACCCAGAAAACGTATATGGACAAGCAACTTTTACTTTTACTTTTTTGTTATTTTATTTTTCTTTCATTTTTTCTCCGCCTGTCTTTTTATCTTAATTTCTCATTTTTCCTTATTTCTCACACCGTTTACAGGAGACAGGGTGACATCTAAGAAGTTTCTCTTTCTAACCATGGAGTGAAACTTAATTCATTACTTGGGAACAAACCCTAGAGACACTGGTTCAACTGCACGTTTTATAAGTAAAGGACGAAAGAAATATTTGCCTTTCTGTTTTATGAGTGACAAATCACATTGAATATTACGTATTAAAATATATAAATATTTAAAAATAACCGTCAATCACAATAAAATTAAAAGATTAAAAGATTAAAATATCATATTATGTTCCCTATCGAGTACTCGATTTACATATGGAACTTACACAACATGTTTCGGCTAAATGTAGCCATCTTCTGGTGTATTATATATAAACTTTTTACTGAATTACTTTTTACGATTTTAATGATTTTTAATGATTTTTCTTCTGATGTTTTGTCCTTTATATTGATTCACCATTCGTTGTAGTACCATTTGTTGTGGTATCCCAGGTCGCAAATATGTTAATTAACATATTTGCGACCTGAATTACTTTTTACGATTTTAATGATTTTTAATGATTTTTCTTCTGATGTTTTGTCCTTTATATTGATTCACCATTCGTTGTAGTACCATTTGTTGTGGTATCCCAGGTCGCAAATATGTTAATTAACAACAAATGGTACTACAACGAATGGTGAATCAATATAAAGGACAAAACATCAGAAGAAAAATCATTAAAAATCATTAAAATCGTAAAAAGTAATTCAGTAAAAAGTTTATATATAATACACCAGAAGATGGCTACATTTAGCCGAAACATGTTGTGTAAGTTCCATATGTAAATCGAGTACTCGATAGGGAACATAATATGATATTTTAATCTTTTAATTTTATTGTGATTGACGGTTATTTTTAAATATTTATATATTTTAATACTATTAATTCACAATATGACGCACCTACAATACCTTATGAATATTACGTACTTGATCTCAGGATCGGAGTTTATGTACAGCCTTAGAATGGGATGAGAAGATAAACTTGACCGGATTTCGGGCACATTTTCGAGTTTCTATACACTTATTCACCAGGATGTATTAACAAAACCACGAAAACTCCGATTAAACATGGCCTTCACTCCAAGATTCGAAACCCGTACCGTCAAAAACGATTCCAGAGTGTTACGGCCACACCATTTATCTCCGTGAATTACGAACTGATACGGATTTTAAAGGAGTCTCTCGTGACCTTCTGCAAGGTACTGTACAGTAGTTTCCCTGGTTAGACTGAGGAAAAAGACGAAATTCGTATTCAGTACACTTGGTAACACATCCGAAGATTGAATCGAGTACCTCCCTGTTACTTTCCTAAAGAATTCCTGCAACATTTCGCTTTCTGCGTGATAAATTCTGCCAAACTGAAAATGTAGTCATTTGAGCCAAGTTCGATTACCATTATTAACTAGCCCGAGAAAGTTCTTCAGCTCAATATTAGAGCGGATTATCGTAATTGCCAAAACAATCCCGATCGATAATCGAATCCTTTAATCGAAAGGACGACTTTTGGGGCAGGAACGCAGAGAAATTTGTTCTGAAGCAAGATCAATATTTAAGTAGCCTACCCTTTTACTTTAACATAGCCCCTGGGTTTTATGCAAAGTAGTTTGCTACTGCCTGTTGGGTTGCCTAACAACGTAGGCAGAGGGGAAAAAATAATCCACCCAACTCTGCTTATTTCTTGCTTCTTCGTACATGAAGTTTGTCATCTCTCTCCCTGTCTCTACAAGCTGCTTTAGGGTGTAAATTTATTCCTTGTCATAAAATTAAAGTCACTGTCTTGTATGGATGTTAGAGAAAATGATGCCAGCTAAAGAAATTTTTAGCCATAAATTACATTGAAAATTATGGGCAATTTAATTGATAAAATAGGTTGTATACAACAGTGCATTAAAAATAAGGTCACTGCCACGTCGTAACCAATTCATGTTCCACTAATATAAGTAAACCAAGAATAGGTAAGAATAAGGTTTAAATGCGTCATGTTTGTGTTTTATAATCAAAATATATAATATAATTCAGGTCTATACACGAACTTTATTTACAGATGTTAAAATTTTAAAATTTAAAATTTGCGCTATTCATTCGTTATAACGATGTTACAATACTGCGCCTTCATTTACTACATGTTTCGATGCTTACTTTTACAAATATAGAACAATATTCGAAACTTATTTACATATAGATAAATAACTCCTATGTTTATTAATTTTATTTACAGAATAATGAAAAACAAACATAAGATACATAAAATAAGAAGATCAACAGAGCACATACTATAATAATGAACAAAACGGATGAATAAATTGAAAGACTTGCATTGTAATATAAAGTAGTTTTAAAGAAAAAACCTGAAGACGATGCTTCGCATCGAAACATGTAGTAAATGAAGGCGCAGTATTGTAACATCGTTGTAACGATGAATAGCGCAAATTTTAAATTTTAAAATTTTAACATCTGTAAATAAAGTTTGTGTATAGACCTGAATTATATTATATATTTTGAATAGGTAATAAGTTGTATTAGACACACATAATCCGGCCTCAGAAACAACGAAGTGTTCACACCCTTGACCGGCCTTGCTGCAGTTGTCTTTGTGCGATCCGCCCTTTGACAGGCAGCGCAACACAAATGTAATTTGCGCAGGGCGGCAGCAGAATAACGACTTCTCGTCAGTAATCTCGTCCCCAGCCGTGCTTTTATTGCTCTCCGATACTGTAATTTATTTCGCGCTCTCAAATGCAGAGGGCTGCCAACTTCACACTTTGTATGGTCACTTGATTGCAGTGAGGCCTCACAACGTACGTGGAGCACTGCCGTTCTAGAGAAGCTCGTAACACGCTCGGCTAGTCAAGAAATTCCCCTCCAGTTCATGGAATCCGAAGGTTCGATGCCGTATTCACAAGAAGTTGCCACTGTTTCGTATACTGAGCAACATGAGCCTAGTTCACACCACCCCACCGTTTTTCTTTAGCAGTTTTTTTAATATTATATTCCCATCAACGTTATATCTTCTATACGTGTTTTCCGATTGAAATGTATGAATTTTTATACGTCCCATGCGCTCTCCATGCATCGCCCATCCCATCTTCCTTGATTTGCTCGTTCTGATAATATCTGGTGAAGGGTTTAAATCAGGGGTGACCAACCCGCGGGCCGCATGTGGGCCGCCTTGAACATTTTTCCGGCCCGCGAGATTCATCACACTTTTACAAAATATATTTATTTTATAATGAATAATAGTAAACACAATAATAATAACTCATTATGTTTCAATTTTTCACTCCAAAAAAATGTCTATAATTTTATATGTGGCCCGCGGAGTTATGATGCATTTCCAAAGTGGCCCGAAAGATCATTTGGGTTGGCCACCCCTGGTTTAAATTATGACGTTCCTCATTACGCGGTTCTTTTAATTCGTTGGTTTCTTCCATCTTTTCAGGTATGAATATTCTTCTCGACACCGTGGTCGAAGGCAATGTCTGTGTATGTTTAATTAATGTGCGATAGCATATTTTACGAACATTAGAATTTTGTGCCATAGAATTCAGCTCATTTCTACATCCTCTACACACACACATGTATCGAGGTTTATGTCTGTTCAGCCGTGCGTAGGAAACTGTGGGATTAGGCATCTTTCTTAAATATAATTTTCAGTTTTATTTCAGTATATAATCTTTGCAGCTGACAACGTGTCGATAAACAAACAAAAATCATGTAATGTACAGAATATAGTGCGCTACACCAACCTTCCTTGTGAAAGGAACATGCCTAGTTGTTTTTCTCGTGAAGTTGGCATCACTCGTATGTTGAAGTGAAATTCAATATTGCCAGCCGTCACAATCAGTCGTCATAAATGAAACGGCTTAAACCTAACAAAATTAATGTCGTATCCGCGCGAAGCAAACATTCTCCAATTCAAATATCACAACGTTTTACGACAGCATCGTTAGAATGTTTCGGTGTTTTACGAGTGGTATGAAATTTGAAATACGTCAATATTGACAGTCTTATTACGTGATATTTACACTTTAACGTAAGTGAAGGACACCTTATGGTCCCATCCATATATATGTCTGTCTGTCGCATCTTTTATCACACTAGGGCAGAACGCTCCTTTCGGAGCTCCTCGGAGGGGCTGGTCAAGTTTTTAAAAAGCAACCAACCCCTTCGGGGGGGGGGGGGCTGGTTGCGTTTTAAAATCTTGCGTAAGAAACTAAACTAAACCCCCCGAATGGAGGGTTAAAACACTTGACCAACCCCTCCTTCGGGGGGGTTGGTTGCATTTTAAAATCTTGAGTAAGACACTAGAATGTATTTTAATGACCCGTGATAGCTCAGTCAGTATAGTGACTAGCTACGGGCTGGACGACTGGGGTTCGATCATCGACGGGGGCAGAGGATTTTTCCTCTAGCCTCTGCGTCCAGACCGGCTCTGGAGCCCACCCAGCCTCCTCTACAATGGGTACCGGGGTCCTTTCCCGGGGGTAAAGCCGGCCGGGGCGTGATGCTGACCACTTACCCCCATCTAGTGCCGAGGTCAAGGAAGAGAGGATCTATACCTCCTCTCACCCCAAACGCCTACATGGCGTGTAGTGGGACAAACTTTACTTTTTAGAATGTATTTTAAGTTGGTGATCCAGCGAAAGATGATTTTTCTTATGTCGTGCATAAATATGTCTAGACACAATTAAAATGTGAGACATTCTTACCCTGATTATATTTTGACTGTCTCTGATTTAGAGAAAGTGGGCAAAACTGATATTTTTCTTTTGTTTTTTATTTTTTGCAGTTCTCAGAATGGACGGATCATGACAGAGGTATCACCGACATAAGTGAGTACAATGCATTTATCTTCTTTGTTTCGCAACGTAAATGTAAAGAAATTAGTTAGTCTCAGCTCTGCATTTAAGCCTTGGCCTACATAGACCTTGTTACTTTATCAACTCTGCTACTGCTTCAGAATTATTGCAGCAATTGTTTTTTTTTATTATGTTGTTGGGTGTGAAACTTGGTCTTTCGCATGAAGCGATGAACATAGTTTACAGTTTTGTGGTGGTTTTCTGGGATATTTTATCCCGTCGTCCTTTTACTGTTTACCTATGTTTCGGAGGGATATAACGCTTCCTTCTTCGTGGCTGAAGCTAGGAGGTTTATGATTTGGGTGGTTCATACATGTTTAAGAGGAGAATGAAGCCGGGGTTTTTGAGGAAGGGTGTTTGAAAACAAAATGCTCGATGTCCTAAGGAAAATAAGGGTGGGGGAAATTACATTTTGAAGATTTTCATAATTTGTACTCTTTGCTATATGTTATTAGGGTAATCAGATACAGGGGAATGAATTGGGCGTGTCATGTAGCACGCATGGGAAAGATGTGAAACGCTTATATAAATTTAGTCGGAAAATCAGGAGGGAAGATACCACTTTGAAAAACCTAGACACGGATGGGAAGAGACTGTAGTCATCTGTAGTTTGTTACAGATGGTAGTTTCTGTGGGAACTGTCTGTACTTTTTCTAGCTAATTGAGTGTTATTCATCAATTTTGTGAGAAACGTATAGCCCATGATTCATAATTTAGAAGAGAAAGTTTACATCGAATTAGAAAATAATTGAATCATTAAAATTCTCAGCAAGATTACATAGCGCATAAGCCTAGGACTGTGTGAAATGAATTCTGTTTTACGTGACTCTGGCTTCAAACTGCGTGCTGGCAGTTTGTAACGAACTGAATTAATTTGTTGTTCAGCTGTTTCTTAGTCCGCTAGAATATTCCGTAACGTCTGTTACATCATTCTTACTACCACAGTATAGACCATTAAATTATTTAAGAAGAATGTGTTGTTTTAATGAGAATATCAAACTTTGCAACAAGTTCTTCCTTGCTTACAAGATTCTGCTTAGTGTGTCTGGATATTCTCTCTTTTCTTTCCCTTCGTGTCTGAATAACAAGCGCCCTTTTCCTCATAATTATCTTCCACTCTGGCTCCAAACCGCCCTGCAAATTTACCTCAGCGCTGCCTCATCTTGGAAGAAACCACATTCAACTTCTCTTGCCGTTATGGCGTTTCGTGTGTAGACGTAAATCGTCAAGGTGTGGAAAAGCAAAGACTGACATCAGTCTGTCTTCACATTTCAACACAACGCCATGCCCCTCCATTGCTTTCGGCTCTAATTTATTCGCATGTCCTCGAGGCTTGTCTGTATCCTCTATACCCACAGGTAGGTAAATTAATTGAAAAATTCATGTAACGAGAGATCGCGTAAATCAGAGCGCTTTTCTTCCGTAGACTCAACATCAAAAATTAAGGTTCCGTTCCTAAGTGGATAATTTTAGCAATAAATTTGCTAATTCTGGTATTTTTGCATATTTATAGGTAACTGGTTCTTGTATTATTTGACAGCGTTTGTTATCCGTCAGGTCCATGTTAATGTAACTGCGAATGTTGGGTTTGGTATCAATTATGAGTTGAAAATAATGAGAATATATCAGTCCGTAGCCAAAATCGAAGCCAGAACCGTGAAAGAAACTTGCCAGGATTTTCTAAACAATTAACAGCGGGCGTAGAATTTTACAACACACATGAATTTTTTTTAAAACCCACTCAAGCCAATGCCAAACTTTCATTCGGAAAACCGTAAATCAGGTAATATTTTTAATTTTGAGGATGTTTGAATACATTGGTAATATTTAGCCCTTCTTGTCCTTTCGATCGGCGACAAAAGTGACCGCATTACCTTGCGTCAATTTAAAGCGTTTTTAAACAGCTTTCATCGCGTCTCTCGTAAGCGATTACAACACACTGATGGCTCAGGTTGGGTGGTAATTTGTCTCATAAATAAGGAACATGAAGAATCAGCATCTTCCGCCTGACAGCAAGAAGACTGGTCCGTGTAGACATGGTGTGTCCTGATACATGACGGCGCGGAAGTTTGAAAGGGACCATCAATCACGTGACGGCCCTAATTAAAGTGTCTTCAGGTCTGTTGCATAATTGTTTCTGTGGCGTAGAGCAAAAGCCAGTGCCCTCGATTTTTGTGCACCTGATATGAAAGTTGACATCAGTAGCTTATGCCATTATCAGGACATTCATTACCTTCTTCCTGCTGTTCCACTTAATTTTTATGGTATTTCGTTCACTTGTATCCTGTATCGAGAACCACGTCATGCAAATGTATAGTGGAATGTATTCTCTACTGCAGCACTGTATGGAGATGAGTGGTCAGCTTCGCTCTCCGTCCGCCTTGCCCCTAGACAGAGAGTCCTCCGTAATATTTTATAGGAAGTTGGTGGGCCCCAAATCCTGATTGGATGCTGTGATGCAATGAAAAATCTGTTACTGTGATGAGAATTGAAAGAATTTATTGCCCGTAATCTGTGTGTGTCTTTATAAACCTGTTCCGTGTTTAGTGCAAAGTTAACTTCGTTTCCTGTTTTTCTCCTTCTTGGTTGATGCTGATTTACAGATTTTTTCTCGCTTGTCTTCTGGGAATTTCTGTGGGTGTTCTATTTACCGCCTTCCTTGTAAAGTGATTTAACAAATAGGCCTACACTCAGACCACCTCTAATATAATGGAAAATGTCAGAATAACATCCTCACATAGTAACTGTAAGGCATCATGTATAACAGTGCTGTGTATTTATATAATGGCTACGTTCAGGTATTCAAGAAATTTCCCACATTCTGTGGAATCCACACTTTCATTACCCTTTTCACAAGAGTCCACTATCCGTCCATATCCTGACCCTGATGAATATAATCTACTCCACACCCATTTTAATATTATCCTCACGTCTACGTCTAGGTACATTTAGCAGGGACGTTGAGTGAAACAAAAGAGACGGAAAATGGGGATGAGGAAGAAATAATACTGCTCCCTTTTATTCCTCCCCCCTCCCTTATTCTTTCGTTCGATAGAACTCTGGAAGGCTTCCGTTCCGGTTGATGAACATGAGTTTGCTTCTAACTTCCGGGGAATAAAATATTCGTTTGCTAGAATAAAAGTACGATATGAAAGATAATAGGGGATTGATTTTTCTTTATGTTCGAGGTTTTCAGTTGCTTCTCGTTCAGTAGTTTCGGATTCTGACGCTGCGAGCAATGCATAACGCTCTATCAGTTGCAGAATCGTTACATCTGTTGGAATACGCGATAAAAAAACAGCAAGGTACATAATTAAATACAATGGAACATGAGAAATTGCTGTGTTGTTCTATAGACTCGAACCCTAGATTCTGATATATTAAATCTAGTGGACAGTAAAACTGGATGTGATAAATCTGATTTACCCAGTCAGTCCTTCCTGAAACAGCTTTTGTATTCCTCGCATAAACCTGTTCAACATTCGGGATTTAAACACAGGTTTGTTTCCTGTCTGAAATTAGAACCTTGTAGAATTACGAACTATCAACACCAGTCAGCATTATCAGTTTCCCTATGGGCTTAACACCCCAGTCATATTAAAAGGGAAGTTTAAATTGGCTGTAACGCGTCAAACATAAGCCTGGCTTGCTTTGTAAATTTCGGCTTGAAATCGGTTACCCAGACTGGCATTGTTCTCGTCAGCACGTCCAGGAACACGGTACAGTGAAATAAATCACGATCGCATCACTGTTTCGTTTCTATACCGAGTAGGTTACCGAAACGATAACGTTCTAGACATTTGTGGGATATATCCGCTTTGAATTATGAATCAGGTAGCGCCAGTATTGATTCAGTTTACCGTTTTCCTCAGTCTTTCCAGGCGAATGCAGATACACTGTCGTCAGACAGACAACGAATGCATCTTTCTGTCAGTGTACTTTGATATTTATTTTATTTAGTGTTCTGTCTGACGACAGGTCCATATGAACAAGATCCTTCCATTCTTTTCTCGGACTGGGACCTGTTCATATACGTTCTTGGCAGATGATCCAGAAGTGGTTTGCCATTGCCTTCTTCTGTGTGTGAATGGAGTAATTGTTGGGATGCCACGGAGAAACCGGGGAAGCCCCCGGAGGAAAACTCCGTGTTGCCTAGACCACGGCCTTGCCCAACACAAGTTATAAATTCGAACTTGAGACCCCAGGATTACAAGGCCAGCGTTCTAACCGCTAGACCACCTCATCTTATTATTATTTAGTGTTCTGTGTGACGACAGGTCCATATGAACAGGATCCTTCCATCCTTTTCTCGGACTGGGACCTGTTCACATACGTTCTTGGCAGATGATCCAGAAGTGGTTTGCCATTGCCTTCTTCTGTGTGTGAATGGAGTAATTGTTGGGATGCCACGGAGGAAAACTCCGTGTTGCCTAGACCACGGCCTTGCCCAACACAAGTTATAAATTCGGGCACCACCGGGAATCGAACCCGAGACCCCCCAGGGTTACAAGGCCAGCGTTCTAACCGCTAGACTTTGATATCAGAACTTAAAGTTTTTTAACATAGCTAATGACGAAGTTTGTCATTGAAAACTGTAGGAACAGTACTGAGCCTGCACTGGAACAAAAATATATTTTAATGATAAACTCGTTCACTGTTCCGTCTCAATATAAGATGAGCTTGTCGGGACGGAATTTTTCCGAAGGTCATCGCATAAAGTTTAATTCGTTCTAAAATTCGTACAAAAGATTCTGAGATGAAACGGGAGAGGTGTCGGTCAGATGGACACGACACCGCTATTACGCGTTCCTTTTATTTTCTTCGTGCTTAAGACGCACTATTGAGATGCTAAATGTTGAATTTAGGTTATCCACAATAAAGGAACGAATCTTATATCGCAAAGGAACTTTTGTATGATGAATGAATGATGAGTTTCCTTTTCAGAATTCTAAATAACATAAAAGATGGATGTTTCTGTTTTTTTGAAATCTCCCCAGCATCTTACAGAAATAAGAAAAGAATAGGTTAATTTGGATTGCGTGCAGTGTATTTCACTCCAGACAGCATTTTGAATTATTTATCAATGCGCAGTCCAAGTATTGTACTTTTTTAAATGTTATATCAGCTGTTGGCTTGTGCAGTCGATATTTTGCTTAAAGAATATGATTCTCTGAGAGTTCTGTTTAAAAGAACTTCGACAAAATATTTACAATCTTATGCATTGGATTATTTATTGTGCTAGCCTTGATCGAACAATGTACGATGAGATGGGAACATTTAATATCTTTGACCGAACGAGTGTGAAGGAAGAGTGGGGTTGTTTATTACAGGAGCGCACGTTTTTCCCCAAATATGTTCTTTCCTATTTTTATATTCTTTGTTATCGATGCACATACATAGCTGATCACGCTGCAGATGTGTCACTGCGCAGTTTCTGAAACATTGTTATTAGCATCTCAATAATAATTTCCATAAGTGACAATATTTTGTGTCATTAAAATTTCTGAAATGGAGAAGCAGAAGGTAGTTAGTTATAAATGTTGCAGTTCATAAACTTTTAAAGGACCTAACCCGTAATGATGTTTGCGAACATTTAATTATTGTCTGTACACAACACGTTCTAATTTTTCAAGCCCACTAACTGCGTATTGTTTTGAATCTTTCTAAAGCATAGTCAAAATCGACCGCCGTGTTAATATTTTTTTGTTTATTTACAGTTTCTACTTTTATTCACGCTGAGTTACAACCGTTGTCAATCTGAATGGAATTTATAAAAATTCGATTACACATGACGCAATTGAGATACGAATTATAAAAATTCATTTATCATTTTACTTCTTTTGAAAAAAAAAACTTTGTTCTTTAAGTACACTAATTAATGAACACATCAATTCCCCAGATACCATTATCATGTGTACCAACAAGAGAAATTTTAAAAACCGAGAGGAAATCTTAGTTTGTTTTAGTACGTGCTTATGGCGTTAATTTTTTCTCACGGTTTTCTGACTTTTCACAGAAAGATTTTAAACAACATTTCCCACTACACACAAATTTAAAAAAATAAAATACGACTGATCCCAAATGGTTCCCTGGTGCATTTTCCGCTCCTTTTTACAAGTCTACAAACTAATTACTGCTATCGTCCCAGTGGGGTCCCACGGTGTTATGATATTTAAATGCAGTTGCGAAAAATAATTGCAGTGACTTTTACACCGATCATAGTGTGAATATCGTTGCCAAAAAAAAAACTGTATTGATCGCTCAAGCATTCACTGGGTTTCAATACGATTATAGGTCAAGCTGTTACCGCCTGTCTGTAGGGCTGTGATCAAAGGAACTAATTTCATATAACGGGTCGGTTGCCAGCCGCTGATTAAATACTTCAACTAATGGTTGCAGTCATTTTCGGCGTCCAGTGGGCAGGGAGAAGGGACAGATAAACATTTGCATTTACTTTATATTTTTTTAAAATTACGAACGTTTTCAAATACACGGGATCAAAAGGAGCGAAGTTAGAGGGAGATTTACGATATTTCGTAACGACTGTTCAGTTATTTGTATGGACCACTTAGTGTTGTCATGGTAACGAAATCAAAGGGGCTAGATTGAACGTGTGGCTAGAACGGGGAGTGTAATAATGCATTCAGAAATTCGGCTAGGAAGACAATTTGGAAAAGGTTACTTCCAGGAACGATATGGAGATGATATTATAGGTTCTTTGGTGAATGTTAGGAGAAAAGCAAGTGGTAGGAGCTAAGAATATGTGGTAATGTGATGAATGAGATGGGCGAGACTTGTAGCGCGCATGGAAAAGGGAGATACGTATAAAACTTTGGTTAGAAAACCCTAGGAGGGGATTATTTTAAAATGGAATTTTAAGTACATTGGGTTTGAGGGTGTGGATTGGATTTGTCTCTGGATAAATACTGGCGGCGGAAATGAACCATCGGATTACATAAAAGTGTGGGAATTTCTTGACTGTCTGAGCGTAATATTCACTTCTCAGGAGGAACTATGTTTCGTGGAATTGCGACAATTTCTAATATAAGCGTATAAACAAAGGTAATGCAGAGTGTTTAAGACTGATTTTAATTAAACATGTGCTTGGCAGTTTAAGAAAAGAACGCCCTGAACTAAGAAAGTTATTTTATGTCGGTACAAACGTACCTAATATCTATACGGAATTTTATATCGATTGATATCCCTAGTAACAAGATTGTCAGCCAAAGCGGTAATGATATGGTTGCACTTTGTGCCGTGTCAATCCAATCACAGACGTCGTTTCGAGTGTTGGCACTACTGAAGTGGTGACACAGTCTGACACGAATTCTGTACAGTTGTAATTACCTTCAATTGGATGTGCTTCACGTTAGACTGTGAGGGTCTGCCCAGACCATATCTGTATCAGACGCCACTAACAGTCAAATGGTCGTGTTCTAATGTTTGGCCACGTAAGAATGCGAAGGAAAACATTGCAGTCTTGCGCTTGTTCTGTTACGAACTAGGTGTATACAATTGAAGCCTTTTAAGATTAGAAGGTCTTCCAGATCAAAATTATCTGAAATGCCGTTTATCAGCATCTGAAAATAAATGTAACACTTACGATCTCAGTCACTGATGCTGTGTTATGAACTAAACATATGTTAATTTTCTGCACAGAGATTTTTCTGTGTTCCTTCTTTTTTGAGGAGGGCGAGAGTGTTTCTTACATGCCAATTGTGATATCATTCTGTGCATGTGTTTCCGTTTGGTGGCATTCTGTTTACAGATCTTCATTTCCGTGAAATTGGTCCTCTCGAACTGACATCTAGCCTCATGAGGACGAAGTAACGTTAACTAGGGTAGACACCTCAATTTCACACCACACGTAACACTCCCGTTAATTCAACGAGAAGTCTTTAGTTTTTCGCCATGATATGGCGCAGTTATAGGCACTGTAGTCCCGAAGTGCGTCGTTCACGTACGCGTTTACAACCCCGTGGATATATGTCCCGCTGTTCCACGAAGAACATAAGAATGTTTCTCGATGCAGCCAGAGTAAATAAACTTCGTTCACTCTCCTGATATTTTTCGTATTTATTAACTGTTTTATGGATTTAAATTCAGTTTGGCTTTCAATTTTATATCTTGAATGATATAAGAGTGTGTTAGCCTAATGGCTAAATACTTTTAAATACAAAGAAAGTAGGATTAACAAAGAAATAATGCATTCTAGGTTCCAGAAAATTCTCCAGGTCTCTTAAGTCGAGTAAAAATCGATAACATCATCAAAAACTGTAGTACCGCCACACAAAATCAGATTAATTAATGATTCGATTTAATTATGGAACTAATATTAGAATTCGTAATAAGGAAACCGTTGGTAATAAACAGCGCTTACTTTTATTAGAGTAGTGAAATCTTGTAAGTTTTTTTCGTTCTGGGAACGAGACCCATGGCCTACATACGAACGTTTTACTGGCAGAAGCATTTACGAGTTGAGTCCGCGAAATAGCCATGAACAGTCGACTTCATTTCAATATTGGGCATTCAGTCCTGTGTATTGCTGGCGAGCATTGAATTCTGTTTCAAATAGCTGTAATATTATACAACTCGGTTTTAATCGTTTTTAATTTCACCATCTGGTGCACTTACTGTTAAGGTAATTTAATTAAAATTTTTCTGTAAAAGTGCACAAATAAGCATCTCTTTTATACGGTCTGCACATAATCTCAAGGATGACGATGGCTTCCTTCTGGGTTGTCGCGCCGTGTAGACTGGTAGAAGTTTACAGACGTTTCTTCGGGGGTGATTGCTGCCTCCATCATCAGGACGATCATTCATGGTTCTGATGACGGAAGCAGTAGCTACCACTGAAACGTCGGTAGACTTCTTCCACACTACACGGCGCGACAACCCGGAAGACAGTCATCTTCATATTGTGTAATTTGGCGACACCTACAAGAGATGTCTCGTTTTGTTGTTATCTTGTGTAGTCTCCACTGAGTCTACACTGGCTACAGTGTAGTCTACAAACGCTGAAATAGTTCTAAACCGAAGGGGTGAACCATTATTCTGATCTAGCGGAAGTTCGCCTTACCATGGAAACAATCAAGAACTTTCCTACTTACCCTCTTGTCAATATTGAACGCGCCCAGTTTCGTTTGTCTGAAGTTAATGGTTACAACTGTTTAGTCAACCGTCCATCCGACGTTTCATTCAGCTTCGCTTAAAACAAACTCGTGACGTCATGGTCTTCAATCTCATAGCCAAGTGGTCTTGTCTGTAGTAGTTGTTACTTTATTTTCGACTTTTATTGCGTTCCTCTAATATGTTCCTGGACATTCTGGCTGTTTCTCTTACTACCTATCTGTTGGCGTGCGTTATAAGATTGACTTAACCCGATTTACGCCGTCGTTGCTTTAAAGCTGAGTAACACATCGAAGCGTAAACAAGAGATTTTTTTCTCCATAGACTCAGCATCAACGAGTGTTTTAATTTCCAGTTGCCAATTACTTTCATTGTTGAAGTTTGTGATTGTGAAGTAACATTGCTATATCGTAGAGAAACGTTTAAACAAATAACTAACTCCGACGGGTATTGTCCTTCTTGAAGAGCTGATAGTCACTCACCTACTCAAAAATTTTGTTTTATTTCTATTATGGACCCGGAAAATTTATCACCGTGTCCCTAAAGCCCACCACTAGACCTCGGTCTAATGCCCCTCATCCATGTAGTCCCTGCTTTAGTTCTGCAAGTGATCTCTTATCTCGAGACATTCCGACTAAAATTTAGTGTGTATTTACTGTCCCCTGCCCTGGAGTGCCACCCAACACACCGTGATGTCCGGTATGTAATATGCCTCCCCCCTCCCCCCCAAAAAAATACACATTCAATGAATGAAATAAAGATATTTTAATAAGGTAGTATATTTGCGTCATATTGTGAATTAGGTTAATATTTTAATATTTTCCGTCAAATCACAAATTTAATAATTGTAAATGATTGTAATTCGAGTTTTAAATTTACCAATCTAATTTATACCTGAGGACGGTTAAATATAACCGAAACATGTCGTAAGAGACGTTCCAATTTGTAAATCGATCATTCGATGCGGAACGTGAAATGATATTTTAAATATTTTATTATCTTATTAAAATTGTGATTTGACGGAAAATATTAAAATATATTTTAATAAATTAAACCATTAGATACGTCAGCATTGGCACCTGATGATTTGGCTAATCTAGAGTACATAGTAAATGCAGACTACACTGGGCTCCTCTCGTAAACGTAACACACGGAGATGGATAACAAAGTTAATATTAAATATTATAATTTGCATACATGTTTTTGGGACTCCTGTATTAGGCGGTATTTGCGATACGCACATTTGTACACGACCTTGAGCTTAGTCTGCATGTGACAATGATTCAAGTTGTAACCTGCTCTTCATCATATGTCCTCCCCTGCATGAGAAGGACTACAGGGTGCCTGAAAAGTGATTCAAGCTTTTTAATCTTTTTCTGCGTTGATTTGCTATAAATTCAGACTCACAGATAATTCCAAACTAGAACAATGTGAGATTTTGCGTTCTCACGGCTGTGAAGATATCGGTGTTATTCTGGGTTGTTACCTCGTGTCAACATGTAGGTAAATTTTAATGTTTCGGAGAGACATGTCTCCATCTTCAGGGCTGAAGGTAATGTTAGTGATATCCCACATCATTCATTACTCACTTTATAATTTTTCTTTCGGGTCTCATTTACCCTAACACCGTGGTAGCAGAACGCAGCAGTTCAACGCTACGAAAACTTTTTCCGAGATATTTCCCCGCCAAAATTCTATACGCGGTTTTTGTCTCGCTGATAATATCAACATGACCAACCAATCACAGCATATCAGGTTTGAATATTCAAACAGTGCCGTGTGTCCTGTTTTATGACGTTTCTTCTTGTGACATCTTACATTTCGGGCTTAACTCTGTGCTTTGTTTCGTTGAAACACGTTTCTTTGCAGTTTGTTTCCAAATACCTGCGATGTACGTTCACATTGTCGTTAAATAAATAGATTACGTCTCTGTGATCTCAACGGAATGCGACGCCACCATGTCCGATATTGCCGTTTCTGAGTTCCGACGAGACAACACAATTTTGCGTTGCAACATTGTCTATCTGTCTGTCTCAGTTCCCAAGTGGCCGCTAGTCCGACAAGGCTGTAGCGCTTTCTCCGAAGTAGGGTTCGGTACCCAAGGGGCCGATGAGCTTAACGCCGCTCTGGACCGGAGCTCAAGTTACCTCTGCGGTGTAACGTCGTTCCTGTAAGGCTTCAGATTGCAGTGCTGTAGATGATCACAGGGCAAACACAAACAAGGTTAACTCTGGGGATATTTAGTTTTATTTTGGTTTGCTTGTATTAAGTTGTTAGACATGTCCTTGTTTCTGGAGATACAATAAAAATATAAATTTTATTATTTTCATTTCTGTTCACATTTAAGTTGTTATTAAAAAAAAAGAATACAAAACTGTCTCAGTAACGAACTTTGGTCTTGCAACACTCAGATAAAGAATAATCTCCTTTTGCCCAGTAATCGTGTAATTGTAATGTACTAAAGTAACATAAGGAATTTGGACATAATATTTCAAGGATTAATAATGTCCATTTAACAAAGGATTCAATCAGGATGATCAAGTGGGCCTATATATTCACTGTTTCTGAAACTTTTTTTTTAAAACAGCGTGATTTCGTTATGATATAAAATCCATAGACTTCTGAATGCGGATAGGCTGCATATTTTGCCATTCAGAATGTTTGGACAGATGTTATGTGAATTTTTCTGTGTGGCGTCCTTGATTCGAAGCTCTAATGGCTTATTTGTCAAAAGGAAAATGTGGAGTCGGGCTCTAAGGACAATATTTTAATTCTGGAAGTCATATACAATACCCGAACTTTTATGTATGTATGTTTTTATATTCATCCATAAAGCTGAATACCAGTTTTGAATTATTTATATTTCTGCCATGGAGTCGTTGCTTCAAAGAAAGTTAAATATTCAGACATGGTGAAACGGAAATAAACCAGCAGATTTGTTTGTATGAAGCCTTACGACAAGGTCAAAAGAGATAGTCTGCCTTTATGCCCTGTTTTAACTATGTTCTGTTTCGGATTTCCTGAGAAATTTTCTGTAAGTTTCTGGGAATTTTCTTGCTCGTTTGTAAGCGTTGATTCTTATAGCATGCACCTGAGACTGGTATTGATATTGGGTGGTGTTTCTATTGTACCTCTAATGGAAGTTCGACCTGGTCACACACACAAACGTTTAAATTATCAGAAATATTCCCTTCCTTTAAACAAATGTAATATGGATTCCGAATCGCAAATACGAAATTATCTTTCGTATGTTCCTTCCTGCATTTCTTTTGTTTATTTTTTCCGTCACTCCTCCAATCTTTTGTTTATTCATTTAATTTTTGCCTTTATTCTTTTTCCATTTCTTGTGTGTTTCTCTTTTGTTATAATAACTCAGCTGTTCTACGTTCACTATTGCTTGGAGTGACTAAGAAAGACCACGATGAACAGTGTGGATAGGTGGTATTTGAGGTTCTCACGGCGGCGAACATGAAGATGGCCGTCTTCTGGGTTGTAACATCGTGTCCTGATGACGGAGGTAGCAAGTACCTCCGAAACCGGACTACACGACTTACAACTCAGAATACAGTCATCTTCAGCGTAGATAGGCTCCGTCCCTGCCGGGAATCAAACAGGATAACTCCAGAATGACAGTCCAATGCGGTTACCGCTGAGGTAAATCGACTGCCCATAAGTGTGGGGTATCTCGGAGTTATCCTAACAGGATGTTCGGTGTCCTTCGTTTGCCCGAAGCCTGCGACCGACGGAATTCGAGCAAAAATGCGAACATCTGGGTAGGTGTAAACCTTGCCGCGGGTTATAAATTGCAGATGCGAACTCCGCTCCAGTTGGTACTGACAGCAGATGGCAGATGAACTGCAGCCAGAGTCCCCTGTCAGGATCAAAGGAAACTTACTACAGTTCCTCCTTTAAAAATTATATGAGCTGCAATACTTGTCGGAACGCAGCTGTGCTGTCAACGAGACTTCGCCAGTGCAGATGGCTTGATTCTTAGGTTATTTATTGACTGTATTTCAACCAGACAGTTTATATAAATTTGGATAAGGTGGGAAGATTATTCTGAATTCTGAATTCAGGCTTATTTGAATATATCATACATTCGCCCGGAAAGACTGGGTAAAACCAAGTAACATTTCTGCCATTGTAGGCGGCAGTCTCGTCACGATCCCGGGTACAATTCAAAGAGTCATGCCACCACCATCTGTCTGAGATGAGTTCTATATTTTCCTTCCGTCTCCTTCTAGATCTTGCAAGTGGCTAATTTCATTACGATTTTCCACTCCAAAATTCTGTTAATATCTTTTGTCTCCGTTTAGGCGAATAAATCGTGCCCATCGTAATTAACTTGTTTCTTCTGTGCTAATAGTGGTATAACTCACTGAAGATGCTATATGTGTTTATTCGACCTGAAACGTCTTCTGTTTAACGAATTTGCTATGCCCTTGTTCTGGATGTCACGTGACATCCCACTGAGTCTTAAACTGTAGTTCTGTGCTTCGCTGTTAACAGTATATTCATAGCTTCATATCATTACGTCGTTTCATCTTCGTTTGAAAGTTCACACCAGTACAAATAGTATGCAGATGTTCACGTGAATGTTTGCACACAGAACTGTGCTTCTATTTGAATTAAGCCGAACAAAGTGTTGTATACTGAGGAACGGTTTCCAAAATAATAAGGCCAACCACTCCAGCAGGATTTGTGCTTTATGCAGCCTGGAAGTTGTTGCCCCCCCCCCCTTG
This sequence comes from Zootermopsis nevadensis, assembly GCF_977971745.1. Lineage (NCBI taxonomy): Eukaryota > Metazoa > Arthropoda > Insecta > Blattodea > Termopsidae > Zootermopsis > Zootermopsis nevadensis. The sequence continues at coordinate 18,081,219 of NW_028259156.1, forward strand.
CACTCGAATAATTGTCTTCAGGCAAAATATAACTGAAAGTACGACACTTGAACACTTTGCAATCTACAAACGAGATATATCGTTTTGCACCCGTTAGTTCTCTATATAGCTTTGTTCTGTGACAGCTGTGTAAGTAAGTGTGCCCTGCTACCTCTTAGCATTCAAGTCAACTATTTACAGTGTCCTGAAAACTGAATTAGTTACTATAGAAACACAAAACAAATTCAGTTCTGCTACAAATCTCAGTAAGAGAAGAGGGTTAAATTACGTCCCTAGTTGTTTGCCTTTTGATGTATTCACTCGAATTAAGAAAACTACTTTAAATCTTCCTTTGTTAAATTAATTATTCTGTACTAGATTTAGACGTATTTTTGAAATAAAGGTCGAAAGATACTCTGAAAAACTTGAATCGGGAAACATTTTTCTCACTGATTACTGATTAATTAGTTCAGATTATTATTATCATCATCATTATCACATTTGACTTATTTATGTACTTGAGTATAATTTATTGTAAACACGCCTCAAAGCTGCATAAATTACTACATAATTTTACCGCACATACAAGTCTTAATATTTCTCTTCTGAAGAGAGACAAGCCAAGTTTCTATTGTAATAGGGGAAAGACGTTTTTTGTGACACAAAATCGATTTCATAAGACATCGTAGTAGGTAGCTTTGTTATAAATGTCTTTCAGTTTTCTTAAAGGAACGGAGTATTCGACAGAATGGCTTGTCTTGTCTTTTCTTTTCCGTCGGAAAACCATTTTGGATCTTTAAGTCCACTTTCCTTGTTTAAAAACGGAAGATTAACGCAGGACATCGTCAGGGTATCAGTGTCTCGAAATGACTTCCGAATCAGTCATCGACGTGGTATGAACATATTGCCACCGTCCTCCAGTTCAGCTTTGTATTTATTAATTCCCTATAATTAATAACACCATCTTGTCTGTTACGCGAACTTCTGAAGTGCGTCGTGAAATGTGGTTTAGTAATATATCTTCGAAAAATGAAGGCTTCGGATTTTTCTAAATTTCCTGTGTTGTTTAGTTTATTATAAACAACTTTAATTTTCCTTTCCGATATTTCTTTAAGCTCTGTCTGAATCATTCGTTAGTATGATGACAGTTAATTGAAACTTCGACTTCCATAAACGTTAGAGGGATTCTTGACCAGCTACACGACTGTCAGCTTCCAAAGCAGGACTCTACTGTACGCAGTTACTAGCCGGCATTATGCACTTCGAGCTGCTGTACAGTTTGGTGTGTTTTGAAAGAGTCTGAGAGATTTGTAGCCGGTAATTTGTATGAACTCTCCAGTGTGCGTGCGTGCGTGCGTGTGTGTGTGGTCCTCTGAACGTACAATTTGTATGTCATATGTACCATATTTCTCGCTCTTGAAATTACAACTGAATGTTTTACTACTGCTGTGGGTGTTTATTACGCGCCGCACATAAAAACTGTCGTAAGTTATTCAGTTCAGTGTTTTTGAAAATTTTCCACGTGAGGGAACACTAAAATGAAATTCAGTACCTTACTGCCCATTAGCATATGTTGGCTGCTTTAGTCAAGATGTGTGTATGTACGTATTTATGCAGAATGCAGTGTGTATAAAGTATATTTGTGTTCTTAATGTATTCTCTTCTTTTATTTATTTATTTCTGCTTTCTTTCCTACTTTCTCCTTCCCTTCACTCTCCTCCTCTTATCACTTTCTCCTTTTCCGATTTTTTTCTCTATTTTAATTCACCCCTTCGTGTTTTTTCATATATTTTTCGTCTCCCCCGTCCATCTTTGTTTACTTTCCCCCTCGGTTCCGTAGTTTCTTTCAGTTTTGGTTGTCATAATCGGCATTTCAAAGTAGGAACTGCCTTTTATCCACGCTGGGCCCGGTGTTTCATGGGACGAAGCCGTCGTGATCGTTGATCTCGGCCACACAGTTCCGTTTCACACGCTGGCGTTTTTAAAGCATTCAGAACACCAGTGAGTGACTTTCCCATCCACCTTGCAATGGGTCCACCTCAGGAGCCTGCGAACTTAATTGTTTTCTGCCCGCCTAAAGCTCTTATTTGTGTCTCCATTAAATTGAATTCATTACGTCACTGTTTCCATTTGCTTTTGGGACTATGCAGTTTGTCTGCGCTACTCTAATGCCGCGGCGCTAAACGAGACAGGGTTCTGTCGTATAGAACTCGTACTACTTTCCTTTGAAAACGTTTCCCATGTTTTTGTATATTCTAAGAGTGCCTCCTGGAATTTTAAATGGAATGTATAAAAGGCTCTACGCGTATAAATATTAAATAACTTCAGGGTAGTTACATAGAATGCCTCAAGGTTATTAAGGTAGTCATAATTAATTAGAACTGTAAGGTAGCTCCGAATCTGACGCATGTGATAGTTCTGCTCTCCACAGATTACACTTAAATCTGTTTCTACTTTGTCAACATTTTTTTAGTTGGTTCCCTGTTCGTTTGTGTCTCTGGTTTGTAACGAAGTTCAGGTTTGGGAATATAATTTGAAATCTGCCATTATCCACTGTGTTCAGGTACATTAAAAGTTTTTACCTGTAATATTTATTTTTTCATACACCAATTAAATATTCAGTTTCTTCTGCATATCTTTATCTTATAATTCACTTAGACACAAAATCAAATCAAGCATTTAGCTTTGTGGAAAATTATCTCTCAATGTTACATACGTACCGTCGTGTTAATGTTGAGTGCTGCAATTTAAAGACATTGCTCATAGTGGCTTCAACGGCCTTCAGCCACCAGTCAGAGATGATAGGTACAACACACACAGAATTCCACCTGTCCTTCAGAACAGAATTACTTTCGTAAACCAACCTAACAGCTTGCATGCTGTGAACAAGGTAACGCGATTAAAGAAGCGGGCTGCTTCTCTCTCCTAACATGCTATGTGCTTTGTAGTGTCAAACGAAATACATATTCTAGCATTCAAGCAAAATATTTTTGTGGTCTAATAAAAAAAATTGTAACCTTCCGCCTAGTTTTATACTTTAAAAAAGTGTTTGTTTCTAAATTTAATTTATTAAGAAATTATTACAATTAGATGATAATTAAGAACATATTTCTACCTTGTTTCGCTGCTTTCTTTTACAACCATATTTTTGGTCAAGACTCGCCAATAATCTGTTCTACATTAGCCATTTTAGATCCCATAACGTGAGCTTTATGAGTGACGTGGCCTACTCCGGCTACATTGACGAAGACGCAGAAGACGCACTATAGTTCCCATTACAGTAGGCCATGTTGAAGAACACTGTGCTGCATTAGTGGGAGGTGTCTACTTTCAGCTGACCTAAGATCAGAGCTGCTGAGATGGACTTCGCAAACTTTTGTGGCTCCATTTAGGTTAAAGAAACACAACTTCTATTTTTATGCCTGGATAACTTTAAAATTTTATCGGTAATCGATCTATCTTAGTCGATAGGCATAAACGTGGTAAAAATACAACACTATCACAAATACAACTATTATACCCGGGTCTTGAACAAGGCATGGCCATAACCATCACTGGTCAAAATCTATTCACACAGTAAAACTCAAATCTTTGACAAGAATGGTATTATCACATTTAATTACTCGTATGAAAGGTACAATTATTGCCATCTGGAACAGGGGCAGAAGCTTAAGCTCAAATGTAGTTATTCCTGTGCACGCCATGAAGACGCAGCTGCAGTAGGCCTGTTGACGGCTGCTCTGACAGCTTTTTAATTATTTTTCATTACTTTTCCTGTATAAATACAGCTAAACGACCTACTCTTTTCCAGTTCTTACCTTCTCACAATTCATAATCTTTCTTTCATAAAATTCTCAAGGTCATATGTTTTAACGCTTATTTCTGCCAAACCGTAAATTCCTGATTCACCATACTCATGCCAAAATGAGGTCACGTATAGGTCAAGGTCATTCCGAAGTCACGTCAAAATCGGCCCAATAGTTTGTCAGATACAGTTCTTTAAAATTCTCAAGGTCATATCTTTTCACGCTTATTTCTACCAAATCGTAAATACCTGGTTGACCATACTCATGTCAAAATGAGGTGACGTAAAGGTCAAGGTCATATGGAAGTCACGACAAAATCGGCCCACTAGTTTCCCAGTTACAGGTCTTTATAATTCTCAAGGTCATATCTTTTCACGCTTATTTCCCCCAAACCGTAAATACCTGGTTGACTATACTTATGTCAAAATGAGGTCATGGATAGGTCAAGGTCATGTCAAGACCACGACAAGATCACGCAAACTGTTTGAGAATAAGAGGTCTCAGACATTTCAAGGTCATTCGAAGTACTATTTTCTCACGCATATACGTAGAGAACTGTATGAATCTTAGTGACATTGCACACATCATTTAGAGGTCATGGGTATTGAAACAGCGTTTTTAAGTACTGTAAAATTAACTATATCACTAAAATAAGGTAGTCATGTTCGTATCCTTTTGTGGTCTGAAGGTGGAAACGGTATGTTCCTCAGAAATGTTGGTATCTGCTTGCGTGTTCACGCGGCTTTACAACCCATAAGACCAAAGATGGCTCGTCTTCTGGGTTGTAGCGCCGTGTAGTCTGGTAGGACATCACCAACGTTTCGGAGGCCCTTGCTGCCCCCATTATTAAGGCGATGAGTCTAACCAAGACCAACATTGACCTCTTAGCCGCCATGAGAACGTCAACCTCACTCAGACAAGGAGAACGGCAGTCTGCGATAGTAACTGTTATTTCCTGTTTGCGGTGAGAGAGCGGACTCGCTGTTCTGAGCTGCTCAAGTATCGGCGTCTGTAATCCGTCTGTACGTTACGACGCATCCACTTGAAGGAACTTGTGTTTCTTTAAGTGCGCGATTCGTAGTGGCGAAAAATATATTTTTAGAGATGATATCCTAAGGCAAACCGCAGAGTGGTTTTGATACTGGCAAGCTGAACAGGGCTGCACAAAGTTTTCTCGATGCGGGTACCCAGATAATTTCTGTAGGTGATTGAAGCTTGAATCCAATATACCTGAAAGCCGTAACATTTAGTTGAGCAGACGATAATTGCTGGAGGGGAACAAAATGTACCCGTACCATAAACCTGAAAAACCATCAGTACTCACGTGACCCAGTTGCTGGATCCAGTTCTGAGCTAATTCAATCCATTTTAAGCCTTCATAGACAACCAACTTTGGGGACTGAGCATTTTGGTATAGAGGTAACTTTATGCTTGTACTAGGAATGTCCGAGTCGTAATCTTGACCGGGCTGTCTGGTTTCCTGACGCTGTTCCATAGTTTTCATACCCCAGGCCATTGCGAGGAAGGTAGAGCATGATCTGTTCTAACAAATCCTTATCTGTTCACCATACCTGCTCATTATATTCAACACAGTATCACGTAGTAGGATTTGACATTTCTACGGTGGTGAGTCCGAAGAGGATAGGACCGGTGAATTGGTGGAACTCGAGAGGAATTGATTGCGGTATATTTTAAAATACTACGCACTTATTGGCGTGTAATGACTGCGGAAACCTACTAAAATCGTTTAGATAACTTAAACGCAATTGAAACCCGGGATATTCAAAATACGAAGCAGATACGTTAACCTAATCTAACCTCAGTTTCCAGCTCATTTAATTAAATTCATGTTACTTTGTGCCTGGTTCTCCCTCATATGGAGCAGGAAGACGAGGGCTGTGGGTTTTGGTACGTACACAGGAATGCAATGTGAACGCCGTGTGTGAACATGGACTTGTTTGTAAAGAACTGAAGGTGTAGGCGCCTGTGAGGTGACAGTTCGCGGATTTCCAGCTCCGAGTTATGCAAATAACATGACAACTAGGACCGTAACTGTGGTTACAGCTGAACTCAGCGCGATGAAACGCTATCAGTAACTTGACATTGATGACTGGGAGGGAAGTGAAGGGGAAGGGGGTGATAATTATTGCCTGTAGGGATAATTAACAGCGGATTGCTCCAGGCGACACATCACTCCTTCAGAGTACTTCGAATTGTCTTTTTTTAGTAATAATAATAATAATAATCAATCTTTAATCGTGTAGCTGAATTTAAATAAGTTTATTTATTTTAGAAAGGAGTACTCGCGTTTGACCTCTGATACAGGCTTATATCGCAAAGAACCTTATTTCCAGAGCAGCTGCCTCATGTCATAGAATAATACTTAACAAATTTAGTTTTGTCCATAATGAGAATCTGATGGTTGCTCAGCTTGTCAAGAAATTGCCTGCTTTTATAGAACCCAAAGGTCCGTTATCATGTATGAAAGAGCTAGCCACTAGATCATTTCCTGAGCCAGTTTAATCCAGTATGTATCTTCACATATTATTTCTTTAATGCAGATTTCAACGTTATTGTGTCACCTGCATGTACGTCCACCAAATGCTCTCTTCCCTACAGCTTCTACTAAAATTATGTATGCCGTTTATATCCCGCCCATGCGTGCTACATACCTCGCTTATTTCATCTCTATTCTTCCCAGGAATATTTGTTGAAGAGCTCAAATTGTGGAGCGTTTTATTATACAGTATAATTTACCCCGTTCCCTTGTTATGTCAACTTCCTAGGTCCAAATATTTTCCCCCAAGACTCCTTTACGGGCACCCTCAACGCATATTCTTCCTTCGACACTAAACATGCTCTGCAGTTGATATGGAATATTTTAGCTTATAGCCCAACCATTTCTCATTTCTCTCCGTCCCATGTCGTGTGGATGCAAAGAACGTGACGTCAGTGACAAAATAGAAGCGAATTCCGTGCGCGTTTCCTCTGTACTCGTTACGCCGTTCGGGACGCGTTTTCTTTATAGAACGTGCTGTGCATTACTACAGTGGAACGTAGTTCCTCTATATAGAACACTTCGCCATGTTTAAAACTTCAGAACAGTGGTCACTTTGTTGCGGTTTCAGACAGCTGAGAGCATTCCCCAAGTTGGAAGCAGTCCGGACAGCGGACACAGTTTTAGATTGTCTCACACACACACTGCCTAATCTCTCTGTCTTGTCTGCTTTCTTTCGTAAGGGCATTTAATAATTTTATATCAAAAGGGGATACCCCAAAGTGCCAAATATTTTTTATGGTTATTAAATTGGCAAACGTATTGGCTCGATGTTGTGGTATAGTAGATGGATATATCAATGTCCTTGTTCAGGTAACAAGACTAAATAATTTAACAGTGGGCCTGCACACAGAACTGGATATTTAAACATTTTTTGTCGCGTGTATAAAAAATATGATATTTCCGATCAGCTCGTATGTAATTACGATCTACAAATGTTATTTGAAACAAAAGTTAAGTTCTGGCCCTGTGCATTGTTCTGTCTGTCATGTGATTAGCTTTGCAATAGTAAAGGTTTCTTGATTTGTAGTTTATTCCATTACATTTCATCAACTGAATTGTGAATGTAACGTCGAAAGAGTAGCGATACGCCGGTCTCTGCTTTATGTCGCAACGCAAGATGCGCTCTTCAAATGTTTCTGCCACAAAGTAATTTGTCAGTGAATTTCCAGTGTCCGATGTGCGTCAGTAGCGACGTCAGCGACACGCGTGGTCGTGGGTTCAATACCTGTAAGGTCAATTAATCCCAAATACACCCACGTCACCCTTGTCTGCCCGGCGCCTCTCTCTAAGACTGCCCCCCACCCCCCCTGGAGAGACGAATCGATGGCCTGGCGACACCATGTCCTGTCAGGGAGAATGGCAGAAGTCGCGATGCCACGTAATAATTTTCGTGCCTCTGTAAAGAATGGCCATTGGTGTCCATTTGTGGCGGATGTAACTACTTTATAAAAGCCACTTCTTTGGGGTCTTATTGTCCAGTTTAGAGGAGATATTTAGCAGAAATGTAATGATAACTCCTATTCGGAGTTCGCGTATATTCCTTTTTTTTTTTGCGAGGTGTTTGAGGACGGGATACTGACGAGAATATTTATAGTTATCAGGCAAGTAATATTAGACTTCTTACTTTAAGGATGTAAATTAATTGTTGTTCTGTGGGTAAAAATATATAAATACACAATAGAGAGTTCTTTATCTTAAATATTTTTGATGTAATTTACTGTTTTAAAGTAATTTCTGAAAGAATGAAACCCTTGCATTCAGACCTATACTCCTTGCATTCCCAATGGAACATGCAGCACGACTTTAAAGATGTCCCACACTATGTGAGAACGTCCCTGGAAGCTCCCCAGTGTCTGGATATTAGATCTGGGAATTTTCGGGTCTACAAGAAATTTCGTGAGAGAGGACTGGAAAATGTTGTATGGTGAGGAATAGTGTACGGTATAACCTTTGCCTAATACTGTTAGGCTGTTTAAATGTAGAAAATTGAGATTGACGGAGCATGTAGCACGTATATGTTTTAGAAACAAACGGAGCTTAAGTTTTATTACATTATAGCACTTGTATAAAAAGCCTCAATTTTACTCACTACCTATCTGCCCTGAGGATGGAGGTGTTACGTTTCTGTGATCACGTTTAATATTACCCATAAGTTCCATTGCTTTAAAAGGAAACAGCTGTGTAGTTACTCAGATTACGTCTTGCTGGACGGAACACAGTTTAACACTTCATAGCTTGCTGAGAACATAAATTAGTTAGCGGTTCATGTAGGGGAGGTGCTGTGGCCCGAAAATCGATCAGCAGACGGCAAGACAAATAAGAGCTAAAGAGTAGACAGGAAGATGGATGATCTAGGTTTTCTAGATACAGAAATGCCTTGGGAGGCTGTTAGGTCAATCGGCTGAATAGAAGGGGAAAGGTCATATAAGGAAGCATAAATAATAGAGACGTACTTGTGTCATGACTTATAGGAAGGCACTTCACACTGTCATGTCCGTATGGTGTTAATTTTTTGTTTTTGTTTTTCATGAGTGATTTTGTCTTTTTAGCACTAGTCAGAATGTTTTTTCTGTCTTAAACAATGTTATCACGGTGAAGTTAGAGCTAAATGTTATCGTATTTTCCACGTTCCAAGAGTGGAGTAATCCATTACAGAATTTGCTACTGTACGTTTTTCTTGAGTTCATCCAGATGGGAAATCTAAATACCAGCGACAGCCTCTCCAGCATCACGTGGATATTCAACGTGATCCAGACAAGGTTGTAAAAATCTATCTTCGTCTCTGCGTGCAATCCGGTGGCTCTGCTACCGCTTCGTGTCCGTGAGGTTCCTGGCTTCATTCTCGGCTCGGTAGTCGGATATCCTGACCGAGATTATTGTTTGTTTTCTTCAGTCCCTCCAGACAATCCAGTCTTTAGAATTCATAATTCTTAGTCGCCTTGTCACTTGACATAAAGTAACTTTTGCCATTGATCATTAATTACTACAATAAATTTTCAACTTACTCCTTGTAGCGGAGTCTTTGTCAGTAACTTAGAACTTACTCGGCTGGTAAAGAAATTCCCCGTGTTTTATGTAACGGGGAAGTTTACTATTGTAGCAACAGTAATCCGCTACTGTTGTTCCTTATAATGATTCAACTGAATCCAAACCACGCCATGCTGCTTCAAGCTGAATTTTTATTTTATCTTCTCGTCTGCATCTTGGTCTCTAGAATAATCTCTTCCCCATAGGTTTCAAAACCAAAATTTTATATGCATTTCTTATCTCTTCCATGTCATCTGCATGTCCTCTTCCTCTCGTAATCCTTCAATTTTTTGACTTAATAATAATTTTTGAAAAAATATGTGTCCAGTAGATGAACACCCGAAGCAATGAGATGAAAGATATTAAAGCACGCGTTTGGAAAACGTGAAACATATTTTTGTGATTTTCTGATTATAACACATATTTCTGTTCTTCTATGGATATGGTACCAAAATGCAATAGGGCTATGATAGTAATAAGTAAAAGAAGATGTGGGAAATTTCCTTCTCATTTTATCCCACTGTTGTTTAGTAATGAGAGAATGAACACGCTACCACATCACGGCGATAGCTGTACATTGGCTTACCAAATTCCGGAAGAGCATTTCAAACATGGAAAATAAACTAATATTGAGTGTCTTCCTTGTTTTGCCCACTTCTGCATGTGGTAAAGGCATATCATTGGTAATCCGCAATTGTCTCGTAACGGTTCGCCGCGATTGGACGGCAACTTCTCCGACTCTGGTGTTAAGCGTGTAGTCTAATGAATGTTCTGCAGGCGGATTAAGAATCCGAGCGCTGAGCTATAATGATCGGTGGAATTAACGTCGAGTTCCCGGTGTCTGGACGGGTTGGTGGATATCTAACGCTTGAGGAGTTTTGTTACGCATGCGTACAAAATCGTTAGATACAAGCTGTAATCAGTTTTAAAGCACGAGTTAAAATCTACAAAGTGTCTCAAGAAGATGTATGCACTCATTCAATGAAAGAATTAAAGGCATTTTAATAAATTAAACCATTACACACGTGAGCATTGATTGGCACGAAATGGTATAGCGAATCCAAAGTACGTGTTCAAAATGACCACCGCCTTTGTCTTCCATAAACGGAACGCACGGGGATCGTCAACAAGTCATCGACGTTGGTCTTATGGGTTGTGGCTTGAGGTGGGCGTGTAGGTGGATGGAAGGAATTTGGAGGAATATAATTGAAGTGATCATTATTTTTTTGAGAACTTTTATAGCGTTCATTTGTTTACCGTTCTATGAAAAGCGGAAACGTTTTAATTACCATTGCGACTATCAGTTTTACATTAAGGCCTCTGCTCCATGCAGTCCAAGTTTTTTTTTGTGCTGACTACACCCATTCAAATCAACATTTGACATTTCGTATAAACTGTTAATGCGAAAGGTAATCTTGATTTCTTCATAGTCTCTGAAGTTAAAAATTTGTACAGATTGTCTTAGAGAAGCGAACTTGCCATTCTGGAAGCAGCGCATAGAAACCTGTCTAAAACACGTGAGTAATATGGTCGTAACTTTGTAAATTATCATAAATCCACTATTACATCTGATAACCCTCGCTGTTTCTTTGATGTACAGTGGAATTTCAGTCTGACACTGTTTACAGTGTTTCGAGGTTTTTGTGACTTATATGAAAGTTGTCGGCTGTCACTTGTTTCTGACTGTGAGCTCGTGTTCCATTGTTTGGTGCTGCCATGACACCGGCTGAGGTCTATGGTGAGATCGTTAAATTTATCTGCAAAAGTGTCTAACCCCGGCTAGAGTACTGAGAACTTCTTTGTTCGAAGTAAGTGATTTCTATATCAGCTGTATGCGGTCCTCAGAAGTTAGTGACAAGCGTAAAACCATTCTTCTTAGACAGCGAAGGTTTAAACAGCTTCGTTGACTGTTGTTACCTTCTCGGTGTTGTTCTGGGATGTAACTCCGTGCGACTTGCAGGTGGATACCAACGTCTCTGAGAAACCTACTTTCTCCATCTTCAGGGCTGAAGATATTAATAGCATATTTCCTTAACATCTGCCGACTTAAACTATGCATGTCAGTATGAACTATAACTGAATTTATTCAGCACGGAAAGGATTTAACAATACCCATCACAACCTTGCGTCTGAGATATTTCAGCGTCGTTGCCATGGTTTTCCATCTCTCAGAAACAAAAGAATTCTATCTTTCGCGCCCGTACCGAGTGTAACTTCACTCGTACGTCTCCTTTTATTTTAGCTAATTCCTGCCCGAGACCCATTTTGCGTCCTTGTGTATCCCATTTGTAATTGCAGGTAGAATGGGTGCGTGGCCGTAAAGACCACTTTGGCTAATTTTGCAGTAAAAATGTTAAATTTATTGCCGTTCAGTTTAGAGTTATTGGAGATTTTCGCTTCGCTGCCTTCTTCCTCCATAGAATTTCCTTCGAGGTACATTTAAAGCTGAATTCGGTAAATATAAAATTCTTTAACTGTGTTTCCTATGCTTACACTTACACACATATTAGAATATAATAAAGGACGATTTGATAGGTGGGACATGTAGTGCTCTTGGAAAAGATGAGAATTGTGTACGAAGTTTTGGTTAAAAATACTGGAGAGAAGAGCAAACTCAGAAGACCTAGACATAGATGGTAGGACAATATTATTTGGATGTTAGGGAAATAAAAGGCCGAGATTTTGATTTCGTTGGATAATTGAGCTTACTGGTATCTTCTCGAAAAGGACTGTGTTCCATATAGTTAGCTTATATTCCAATACTGACTTGATAATACCCCAGTGCATTTCATTTGTCCTTGTGCAGAATTTTTAAATCAGAATATTTATTGCGGATGAAGAAGACTTTTCTTCAGTTATAGTTGTTCATAAAGATGACTCCGGATGGCTTAACCTCAGTGACCAATGCATACAGCCTCTTGAAGTAAAAGCTGCCGAAAGCCATCCATACAAGAGCACTTGGTGGTAAACAGAAGCAATATTAAATAAAAATAAAGAGTACTTTAGTTAAGATTGATAAAACGAATATTTGTATATGAAAAAGTCTTCTTGAGGTCTTATAGTGCTGGATGATGCAGACTTTTGTATGCTGTTTCTACTGTAGTGATCTTCCGGGTTTATCCGTCCCTGAACCATGGAACCATGACATGAGAAATGGTGCGGTCGCCATAACGCTGATGTTAACTGGGACAGGGAACAAATAGCCCACTTCCTCTGTATGAAATTGATCCCACAAATGAACACCTGATCCGTAGCTCCCGGCCTCATTAAGGCCGTGACGGATGTTGTTTCATTTATTTGAATTGAATTGCTCCACCACTTGCTGGTATCCTTCACTACATGCTGCACCTTTCAGTACGAACGACAAAGAAGCGACGGAATAGTCGATTCAAAATCGACGGCTCATAATGGAAAAGTTTCCCGTCACATGAATAACTGTTGTGAATAAGTATGAATTCGGATATGCCTGTCATATGGATTATTACGCCGTGTAGTCTGAGAGGCATTTGCTGTTAAGAACCCGTAAAACGTAGGTAACCTTCTACCAGACTGCACCCAGAAGACAGCCATCTTTATTCTCACCACCGTGAAAACCTGACATCTTGCTAGGGTGATTTATACCGAACATTTTTCGTAGTTTAATTACTTTTATTTATTTATTTGTAGTGTTCTGTCTGACGACAGGTCCATATGAACAGGATCCTTCCATCCTTTTCTCGGACTGGGACCTGTTCATATACGTTCTCGGCAGATGATCCAGAAGTGGTTTGCCATTGCCTTCTTCTGTGTGTGAATGGAGTAATTGTTGGGATGCCACGGAGAAACCGGGGAAGCCCCCGGAGGAAAACTCCGTGTTGCCTAGACCACGGCCTTGCCCAACACAAGTTATAAATTCGGGCACCGCGGGGAATCGAACCCGAGACCCCAGGATTACAAGGCCAGCGTTCTAATCTAGACCACCGTGGCTTGTTTTAATTACTTATGCTACAAAATGTCATATAATAAGTAAGCTAAGATATCGATGAAATGCAAATTTAAATATGAATTGAAAGAGAATTAAATTAGCAAATGAGAATGAAAAATATTCCACTTATGGCAAGGTTAATATGGAAAAGAAGAAGAATATTAAGGAGACGATAGAAGAACGGGTTTATATTTTGTTCTGGCGTGAAAATGTTTCATGACAACGTAGCGTAGCTTATGCCGGTTGTGCATTGAATGAAGCACGATGTTTGCTGTTCAGTGACGTAAGACAGAGCTCGGTGTTCGCTGGAAAAGCTGACAGTCGGACATAACAGACTTCGCTATCATCTCTGTGAATGGTTGCGTCAAACAAAGCATTCGATTAACTGCATCTGTTTCACTTGCCACAGTACATAAAGACGGAATTGGTCATTCGCAGGACTTGTTAATCAAGCGCCTTCCTCCAAGGAGAGTTTAATTGTATTTTGTGATGGCAGCGCTGTTAATGCTGATTAGAGTGATCGCTGGGATGAAGAAATATGATAATGGGCTCACACATTACACAAGAACGTGTGGTAAAATCCGGAGCCATCATCTGCGTTGGTCCGGTTCAACTCGAAAGATGTTACCATCTCCAGAAGCTAAAGTTGGCAAATATGTAAAATAGAGAAATACTAAATGTTTGCCCGTGAAATGAGAAATAGAGCAGATGTATGGGAACAGAATGTGCACAATTCCGATACTTATTTTTATAATCGACTGAAATAATACGAAAAAATCTCCTTAGTAACATCAACATTTCGAATAATATCTGCGGTCAGCTTGAAAAATCAGTGATGGTAGCATCTGCTCAGTATCCTGAAAAGTATTGAATGGCAATATCACATTACAGTAAAGTTATATAAAATTTTATTTCATCTAAAGGAAAATGTATACGTTTCATACACAGTGTAGTGTGATCATCTTTACAACAAATGGACATCAAAGCCAATTATCTTTACAAAATACCAAGGAGTCCTCGTAAACTTTCATTCGAATAATGTGTTTCGTTTCATAACATAGTCTTCGTAGTGTCAAATGCTTCCGAAAATACTCCTTCATTTTTAATTACTGTTGGTAAGAAGAAACAAATTATTAACCGAATCTGTAATTCTAATAATCATTCTTCTTGCAGCTTTAATATATAAATCGGCTATTTTCTGAAAATGAGGATATTCCTTGCAGCATTGACATTGTTACGCACTCGGAAGACGGCGATAATAGCCCAGTTAAGTGAACTATCCCTGTTTTTACCTGGAGTGACCGAGGAAAATAAAGATCTATGCCGAAGACGACTGTCTTCAAGGATGTTGCACCGTGTGATCTGTTATGATTTTAAGAGACTTTCAGAGGTTCTTCCTGCCAGATTAAGGAGTTAAGCTCTCCTGAAACTTCTGTGAACATCCACCAGACTACGTAGAAGCATCACTGACGTCTTCATACTTGTCGCCATGAGATTCTTAAATCTCACAAAGAACTGCTTCTTTCAGCGCACGTGGTAACTCCGCTGAAGTTTAAACTGGGTCCCACTGGAATACAAATCAGGGGCTTCTGCTCGGTTTAAGATTTAAGCAAATCTTACTCAGAGTTTGCCCAATAAATTTGGTGCTAGGGTGTGGCCTGGATTCAGCTGGCTGAGGATGGAGATCAGTGTCGGGCTGTTGGGAATATGGTGATGTTCATTTTGGTCCCATAAAAGGCTAGGAATTTCTTAGCTATCTGGGTGACTATCAGCTTCCCAAGGGCTTAGCTCCTTGCTTCAAGATCACTTTTGTCTAAAACTGAAAATAACGTCGTGACATGTGTTTGATTTATGTGTTTTTGTGAGTAAATGTGTGTGTGTGCATATTACTTTCAATTTACTGACGAAATAGATAAATACGCAGTGGAATTTTACGTGCTACATGTTTGTAGTTATACACACTTTGAATTATGTGTGAGCTGAAAAACACAGACATTCGTACGGAGTGGTCTTTTGACGCAAAGTTTATGAAATATTTTAAAGCAGTTTTTCGTTTAGATTTTCATCGGCTCCACAGAACGTTTTTCTCAGTTGATTCTTAAATCAGACTGCGATTACCCTCGACTTTCACTGTGCAAGGCTCTTCGCTATAAAGCTAGCTGGAGATGTGTTTGCTGACCGGGGTCTAATGTAAGCTGACCCAACTCAATAGGTTCTCTGTCTGTTTAAATAAGGTAACTATATGGACCTATTGATGCGATAGATCGATGGTCTTGTAGAGATGAAGATGAGAGGGCAGAGTTCACGATGACAGCTAAGTGGTCTAGCAGTAATGGACTCCTGGTGACCTCACACTGTCTAATCTCAGGACTCGGTACTAATTCTTTTAAGAAATGCGTAAAAATACATATAATTTACATTAGACAGTTTCGAATTGAGGTGAAAGAAGTAAGTAAATATTTAATTTGTAAATGGAAGAATAAACTAATGAGCTCACTCCATTAAGCGAAGTCTATTTTGGTAATCTGTTAGTCGCTTATGTAATTAAGAGATTTCCCTCATTTTGTTTAACCTGGTTGTTCATTGCCGTGTTCACAAGAGAGATATTCGCCATCCTCATTTCTCTCTTTGGTCCAGACATTCTCCTCATCACTTCCCTTTCTCTCAACATCGATCTTCAAAAGAATTCCTTTAGCTGCAGAGAAAATTTGTTGACGCACTTGAGCAAAGTGGGTAATGAGGGACTCCAAAAACGTGCTCTTTGATACGAACCAAAGGGATTCAGATGTGCAAGGAGACCGTCCACATTGCGGCTGGGAATTATGACAGGCTTGAGGCTGATTCTTGTCGCGCAGAAGAAGGAGACTGTCCGTGCGTTAAACTTGCGAAAGTAAGAAAGGAGTGTACGTAAAATCGTAGATGGAATTGAATATGTACTTTCAAACTCTGGGCATCTTAACATAGTAGATCTTCTGGTAGACGTAATGGCCTAAGTCTACTGTAGAAAAGCGCTTCTGTATGTGTCAGTGAGGAAAATTCTGCCTCTCTCGCCTTCCGGAATTTTGCGTTGCTTAGTTGTTAAAGAAATTCCTAGCGTTTTATGAAACCCGATTGCTCATTGACGTATTTACAAGAACTCCTCACTGATCCCTATCCTAAGCCACATGAACCCAGTCCTCGCCCTGATAACTTATTTTATCCTCGCATCTGGTATATCTTCCCTTTAGGTTGTCCGAAGTTAAAGTAATCTAGAAATCACCTAGATTATGCAGTCTTAAGGAACACGATGGTAGAGGCTGCATGAGGCTCTGAATTGGATCTAGTCCAGTTCGTGTTACCGACAGAGACAGGGCGGGAACCGTAGTTTATCTGATGAGTTAGGTCGGTCGCACACTGAATTGTCTGCATATTGATAAGATTAGGACATGGAACAGGGGCGGGGCGTAGCGCCTTTAATACGGGTAAGAACCGCCTCTTCGCTGAACGAGATAAGGGTCCTCATTTCGAGTCGCTCACGTCAAATGGAATGAGCCTTCCAAACATTTACGGCAGCTTGCTTAAAATGAGCGCATAATGGGGACGTCATATTTGTCCTTCGTGTTTTTCTTGTTATTTCTTAGTTCCCCTTTATTTTTTATTTTTCTTTATTTACACTTTCGTTAGGATGAATAATGACTTGAGGATTTTCTCGAGTGGAGAATACTTGCTTTCCAAAGCGTTTCTTAGGATTCTGTGTGATTGTGTTGTTCATACTTTGCAACGAGAAGAATACGAAATCTTGCCTCTGTTTTCAAAGATGCGTACCATATTGAAATTAACATTTTATGTGCAGATTTTATATACATATCATGTGCTATATTTAGATGAACGGCTTTCGAGAAAATCCACAAAGTTTATTATAAAGCGTAGGTTATATTCGATGATACGGCTCGAAATTATAATTTTCCTACACGTTCAGACACGTAAGACAAGGTTTAGCTGAAAAATGTTTAGTAGTTTCGGAGATGAAACGTGTTAGCTGTCGTGCAGACAACTGTGATCTACCCATTATGCGTTCATTTTACGTGCTTCTTTTCGTTTGCTGGTCCGAACAACTGTGAGCGCCAACAACCTTCACAGCCCTACACACTTCCACATTCCTGTCTGCGTTATTTCTCTTCTTTCTTGTGTGTGATACTTTTCTACCATTTGAAAGGGATTCTCAGAACTGCTGACGGAAATCCATGCTAATTCGTAGACATGACAGTTTTCGTAGCTTTTCTTACTTTATTCATATTTGTACTGAAAAATATTACTCCTGCTTTATATGTACATTTATCATGTCTTCCTTTCTGAATGTTTTATGAAACTTTGAAGAATTTGTACATACGACATTAAACATTCCTTGAGTTCTTCGTCTCTGCGAGGATACTTTGAGCAAATCGCATTATAGTAATGCTTCTTGTAGCTTTGGAGAAACAGCCCATCCCCGTCGCCAATAAAGAGATTATGAATGTAAGTGACAGGAATTTCAAAAGCTTCTACTCTGTGATGTAATGCATGGTGGGTAAGGAAGATTAGTTTTCTAAGTGTATAACCTGGCCTTATTAAATTCTTACGCCTAATGACAATATTCTAATTGATATAATTATTCACCACTGAAATGTCAACACGAAAAGTTCCTAGCAGCTGTCGGTGATATTTTTAGAAAGTAAAACAAGTGGAAATTCTTAAGTCGGTGAAGTGCATACATTTTTATGAATGCTCCGTGGTTACGTATTTGTCCTTGATGTTAATTTACATCACATACACATTTGCGTCTATTGCAAAAAATTCATACTACATATGAATCGAAAATTCTGAAGAAATCGTTTGGGAGACCTAGTCGTATATTGAACAATATTATTAAAATGTTTCTCAGATGGTGTGGGCTGGATTCAGGGCTCAGGGTGGGATCCAGTGGAGGGCTCATATGAAGACGGTAATAAACTTTCGGCTTCTATAAATAGCGGGAAGTATCTTGATTATTTGAAAGACTATCAGTTTCTCAGGGAGAACTCTATTATGTGGATTTAATTACTTGCAAATTTATTGCATCAAAGCTAAATTACACTACAGATTTCTTGCGAAAGAAAAATTACGTTTTGAAAAAAACCGAACTCTAACCCGTGAACATTTAAGAGCATTTCAACGACAACTCTTGTATAAACGCAGAACGCGAGAGCGTTTGGTACGTAAACGCACAAAGTTCAGAGTGCCTGAACTCTCAGCAGCGGTGTCGTATGAGAAGTGTAATTGCTCAGATTTTCTGCCGAGCACAGTAGATAGCATTGCGGTGCTTCTATATGCGTGTCACGTGTATCCAATTCAGCACAGAATCGGCTACAGGCAGTTCCTCTTATCCGGGATTCTGTTGAAAGTGGCTGTTCTGAAAGGAGCAGAATTCAGCTGAGTTTGTGTGGTTTGAATATGGAAGTACGAGACTCAAAGCGCGTTCACTACTCTTACTTTTGTCACCTTTGTACACACACACACACACACACACACACATCTTTTTGCTATTGCTCATTTTGTCTTTTTCAGATATCTTTCGCCCTCCCATTTTTATTATCCTTTTTATTTATTCTCTTGATTCTTTATTTGTTCTACCAACGCTTTATCAACTAAATACGTTATGTAACGTCGATTGGACGAATGATTTGTGAATTATGAATTAGAAAGTATGTGGTCGTGACCTGTTTTAAGGACGTTTGCTACCACAATATTTGTCTGGAGTAACTGGCGAGAACCACGACTCAAAATAGCTGTTAACCGGCCGAAGGTTGGAACGTGGACCTCCCGAACACGATAGACTACGAATCACTCGCAAGGGAAATGCTTATAAAATTTTAGCCTGGTATCTTGAAACACTGCGATATCTTTTGAGATGGATTGGAAGATAATATTAAAATGGATGCTACTGAAAGAGTGTGTGACGGGGTGGACTTGTATTCTCCTGCATCAGGATAGTGGCCAAAGGCGAGTTTTTGTGAACATGGAGGCTGCAAGCATCTCTGAAACGTCGTATATTTCTACCTGACTACACATCGCAACAACCCAGAAGACAGTGATCTTCATACTTTCCTCCGTAAGAACCTGAAATCTCAACATTCAGTTCGTATGGTTCCAAATTTCGCAATGTCTTAATTATATGAGCAATTATAAATTTTTGTATAAAGACCTCGTGCATTGGGGCTCGCTTTACAAAAGAAGGTGAATACATAAGGAATCTATGGATGTTTAACGATCCTATTCGTCAACTGTGATCAGAATGTTAGTGGATAATGCTATTTATCGCCGGATGCGCAGCCAATACGTTTTGTAAACGTCGCGGTCTGGGCAAGATGCCATGACTCTAGAGTTAGTTCCGCTCCAAGAACGCTATCTCTTTGTCGCGAGCTGATGGTCCTGTTCCAGCGGAGTTCCTTTTCCGGATAAATTGTTCGCAGTAAACCAGCAGTGTTCAAAAGCTTGGGATCATATCTGTTAATCGGCTGCCATTTTAGAAAGAATTGCCCACACGTGGTATCGGCTGTCACTTGCATAGATTCTGCTTGTTATTTGTTTCTTCTTCTTCTTCTTTTTCTGTACTTTTATTCTTTATTCCCTTCTATAAGGTGTCTTCTTCGTAGAAGATACAATTAACTTCCATGGCCTGAATCATGGCTTCTGCAGAGGAGCGCTGGTTTAATGCTTTCAAATAAATCTCTTTATGAAGATTTCTGTCTTCTGGGTTATTGCGCTGTGTAGTCTGGTCGATGTTAACCAACGTTTCAGAGGTCATACTGCCTCCGTCATCAGGGCGATGAATATGCCAATAGGGTGTGAGGTGCTGGGTTTATAGGCCGGGACGTGAAAGGTGTAGCCTGCCCCGAGCCAATGGGAGCAGGTATGGGAGTGGACCAATGGTAGCACGTGGGCGAGGGTGGGAGAGGGAGAGAAAGTAGAGAGAGAAAGGTGAGTGTAGTTGTATGGATAAAGGCCCTGAAAGGGGCCGAGTTACTGGTCTGGTTGGTTCTGGCGGCGCACTCTTGCTCGTTCTCTTTATTGTCACTGCTGTGTGAAATTGATCAATTGCGTCACTTCGTGAAGATGCTGATCATTCTAGAAGAATAGCGAGGATACGTGAAATGCCATTTGTCAGGGGAAATCCGAAGTATTCTAAGAGAATAATCTTTTTCAGTGCAACTTAAGCAACCACACATTTCAAATGAACTAAGCAAGGTTTGAATATGGCCTTCCCGGGCGAAGGGCCTTGTGTGTAACTGACTAAGCTATACTGGGAACGACCCGTTCTTCAAGTGCCAGAGCACTGCGGGTCCCAACTTTTCATTGGCTTTGATCTATAGACATTCGGTAGGACTCCTTGGACGAGGGATCGGCCCGTCGCAAGGCCTCTACCTGTACACAGGACAGCACAACACAGAAAATCCCGGACAAACATCCGTGGCTTGAGTGGGATTCGAAACCACGGTCCCAGCGACGAAGCGGCACGGGGCCACTGCGGACCTGGCTAAGCTGTTACATGTCTAAACTCGTATTGAGTCGTTAAATAGCTGCGCTTAACACAGAAAATTTTCTCACCCTCAGGTATCCTTCTGAATCCTTAACCCTTTAATATGTGTACCACGTGCTTAACATTCAGTACCTCTGCATTTTGTCAATAGGGAATATTTGTGGAGTTTTATGATTCGCCGGATAAGCAAGGAGTTACCTTAAACAGAATAACCCGATTGATTTTTGTAATGAACACGAGTTTCTTTTTTAAGATAGGAATTGATTTCATAAATAACTTATTGTTTAGGTTACCTTCACGCTTCAAAGGATCACAATAAATATAATGTTTTTCTTCCTTCTCCTTCCTTGTATAAAGTGTTAGAAAAATATTCTCTCATGCTCCCTTTTCAATTTTGAGGTTTAACCGTCCTTAGGCTATTTGTTCCCAACCATAAACCCTGACACCCCGTATCACGATAGTTAGTTGTTTGGAACGTCACAGCACGGCTGCCATAAAATCCATCTCATGGTCGTCGGTATTCTTAAATCCGCTCTGAGGCGATACATTTCAAGAATTTTATCCAGTTCAGTGAAGTTTGATTCGATAAACGTCTTATCTGTATGTAGAAGCGAGACACCGTACTAAAATCGAGGCTTTCGTGAAGAAGGTAACCGTTACTATCGGTTCAAACTTAGGATTATCATAACGTAACGTAATAACACTCAGATTTTACAATAACATTTGCTCTGTTTGTGAAACCTCATACTGTTACGGTTATGGTTTACGTGTCTCAAAGGAAGAGGCCGTTACGATGTCCTGCAGGCCGAGGGAGTGTGTTATCGTAATAAATCTTTTGGAAAAATACGGCATTTTCTTACGACAAGCATTCCGTACTTGAATTTCGTAGTAAACCTCCATTCCAGCAGCGCCACGTGGATTGTAACTTCGGCGTCTATTACGATCTTCTGGGTTGTGACGTCATGTGGCTTTGCAGGTTGTTACGAACATTTCAGAGGGTAATCGGACTGTGAAGATAGAGGCGACATGTTCCTTCGGAAAACTTACAACCACCTGCAAGAAAACTCAGCGGCACAACCTAGAGGACAACGATCGACCATGGGAGACTCGAATGTCGAATAACTTCGACAGTTAAATTACTTTTATTTCTCTGCAGAAGTCAGCAGCCAGTGGTAGTGGTTTCTTACATTTGATTTTGGAATGTAACGAAATACTTTCTTGCAGCCTGACAAATTTCCAGGGATTCGATGAAGAAGAGAAGAACTTGTTTCTCGTCGAATTTGTTTCGTACTGTTTCAAGATTGTAGCGAAAGTCACATTCTGAGTGAGAAACAGTGATCTGAAGTAAAGTTTATTAAGTTCTAAATAAGATTTTGGTGTGTGAAAGCTCAAAATTCGTGTGTTTTGAGTCATCAGTTTTGTTTGCTTGTTCAGCTGCCGTATTTCAAGAGACTTGCACTTCTTTGCTGTACATATCGGTATCTTCTTCAACTGTTTGTCGTTCATAACAGTCCCTTTGGATTCGTACAGTAATTTAGTTGAAATGTATGCAGTAAAATTAGGTAGTTACTCTTGAACCTATAGGCCTCTCTGTTTATTAATCCTAGTGAATTAGTTCCACGAGAGTACATCCTTTCTTGAAGCTTATAATCCCTCAGTTACTCCATAAATTCCCCGCCATTCATGGGATCCGAAGGTTCATTACCGTGTTCACAAAAGGCCGCCACTGTAACCTATCCTGCTCCAGATCATTTCAGTTCGCTCCTCACGACCCATTTCTTTTTAAGATCAATATTATTATTACCCCCCCCCCCCCTCAAATATTCCCTTATTGGGGGTTTTCATCTAAAATTTTGTGTGAATTTCTCAGACACCCTCAGTCTGTGATTTTCCTAAGTGTAAGAGATCAGGTTTCACACCTATACAAACACCACACGTGAACCACAGTCTGTTTCCTTGACAACAGAAGCCGTGTTATTCATTCATTTACAGATTACTTAACGCTATTTATCCGGAACACGATTTAGAACCCACTAAAAGTTTTACATTTTAACTCTTTCAAAAGAAAATACAATAAACTTAATGTCTGAATGGAATGAACAAAAAATCTTTCGAAGATTTCTGTCTTCTGGGTTATAGCTCCCTGATAATGGAGTCAGCAAGGACCTCTGAAACGTTGGTAAACTTTTAACAGACTACACGGCGCTATAACCCAAAAGACAGCCATCATCTGACTCACCGCCGTTATAACCTCATATCCTAAATACTAAAAAAGCTTTTATTTGAAAAACAAAAATGTTATGTAGTAAATTCAAGGAGAGAAAAAAGCGATAACTACGAAATGCTTTAATTAATATTTTTTTCAAAGAACTCATAAATAAATAAGGTTAAGTAAGAGATAAGTGTGTTCATTAATTTACTTCTGAAAACTGCGAACGTCGTCTCATAGCTTCAGTATCTGTTTCTCTCTCTTTCAGGGAGTGCCGAAGAAGATGACCTTGAGGAACCAGTGTCTCTGACGTCACCAGAACCACCTTCAACAGTTCCTCGCAAAGGATCAAAGGGCTCAAACATGAGTGATAATTACGACGTCGAGAACCAGGGACGGCCTCAGCCACCCCCGACAGTCACGACGTCCCTCATAGAGAAGCCTGACATTGACAAGAAGGTCAAGGTGAGTCTTGTTTGGTTAACTGAAATGTTGCGGGGTTGATTCATGAGCTCTTTCGCGGCGATGGACAGAGAGTGTGAGATCAGATGCAAAGGTAATTACGGTAAGTGGATTTATCTGCCTGTCAGTGGAAACATGCCGGGGTACACACAGACTGCTGTGCTCTTCGAGGATTATGAGAATTTGTCTACCTTTATCTGAAGCGTCTGTCACGTAATTTTTACATCTTTTCTTAGTGAGTTTTTTATTGTTTTTCCTCAGTGTCTTAACAATCATTTTAATCGGCCACGACTGCTTCCTTCCACATTCTTCCTAAATATATGTAAAGAATTCTGCTTTCGCTGCCGTGTCGTCCATTTGCGAGAGACTCGTCTTAACCATTTATATTTTGCTTGCGTTTGCATTGTGTTGATGATGAGTGATTTTGGAATACCACGTAATTTTTCTGGCTTTTGTGAAGATGGTAATGAACCTACTGGATCCATTTAAGTGGGAAATTTCTTGACTAGCTGATCGACCGTCATAGTTACAAGTAATGTCCTTCTGCATGATGTTTAGTGTGTTTGAGAACCTGAAGAAAACTGAGTTGGACTCTGACGCCGAACACAAATATTACCAGATTTGTGGATAATTCGGCATGAGAGTAAAGCACTTTGCGGATAACTGTAATCTGTCTGGCATCCCGGAAATGTATTTGTCTGAGTTCGTCAGAATCTGCCCTTCCCCTTGTATCTGTATATAATGTTTTGAACAAAAACAAAATTTCACACGCGTACTTTCCCGTGATATGATGTGGTCCATACTCAGCACCGGAAACATTCTCGGCTTTATTCCGATTCGAACAGCCCGTGAAGAATTGGCGCTGATTGTCATTTGTTATCGCGACTCGTTTTCATGGCAACAACAGAGCCGGTGAAAGAGAACTTCAGAATATGGGTCACGCGTGACATTCTGATGAAAATTAGTATTTACGGCGGTAGAAGTTGCTTGCAAAAACTTGTTTTAAAATTTTAATTTTCACGGGACCATGTTCCCACGTACAGTTTAATTACGGTATATGTTACTTTGTTATCACTGACCATGTTGATATTTCCATTGTCTACTGAAGTGAATATTCCATCCATATAAGATACAAGTCTTCGTTTGTTTAATTACAATTTATTAGACTGTGCGGCTGGCGCCCTTTCATTCGCGCATTAGAACGGTGAAATGTTCCTTTGCTTTTGTAGTTCTTTCCCTCTACCTGCAGTCCATCAGAACAAATTACATCGTGCTATTTGCAATTAATGTGTTAAAGGGTAGAGAGAAAGAAAACTACTTGGAAGACCCAGGTGTGGATGGAAGGATAATATTAAAATTCTTACTTTGGGAAATAGGATTTGGGGGTGAGGACTGCATTTGCATAACCCAGAATAGGAACCGTTGGCAGGATTTTTTTTTTGCAAACAGAGATAAGTAATTGGTTACAATTTATGTTAAAGCTGAGTCCAATATTTCATTTAGATTAATTTATAGCTAAGCGGTGCCAATCAGACTTTTTTTTAAAAAACAATTATAACGTACGTAATATTAAAAATACAGGATCCTATTTTGAATCCTTATAATTTTATTATCTCGATCTCATAAGCTGTCTGATGCTTCTTTACGAATTAAAACACAATTAGCTGGTTTCTAATTTACATAAATAAATATATTTAACCTCTTGATTTATTAAATAAGCAGTTCTTTAAGGTGTCATCGGCAATTATAGCGCGGGAAATTAATGACAAAGAGCGTAGGATAATGAAGTGTACTCAGTCAATAACAGGCTTCTCTCTCAGCTTGCATGGCCTCCTATGTTTCCCAAGATTAAAAGGACGAGCGAGAATGGCAAAATATGTTATAATTAATTCGTTTTTATGTCTGCCACGCTGGAAAATTTTAGGTTAATTTTTATGCTCTTTGTGCACACAGCATAGGAGAATACTCTATTCGACTCTTAATTAATAATGTTGGTCGTACACAGAAATTCAAATGAATTCGATGCAAGATTTATGTATAAATCTGAGCGCCTGATTGTATAGAGATTTTCACTGAATTTCTGCTCTCAGAGCATTGCATATATTTCTCGTTTGTCGCCTTTAAAGTTTCTTCTACTAAGAATTTGTAAAGATGTCAGAATTAATTAATTTATTGTGTTTTGCCAAGATCGTTGTTTATTGTAACTTTCTAAAAAAAACTTTATGCGTTTATTTTAATTTTGGTGTTGGAATTAACTGCTTTACCCCATGTTTAGTTTATCTACTGTTTGGAGATCTGAATTTTCTTGGATAGAAGGCCAAATATTCAAAGCATTATACACGTATAAACTCTCACGGCGGCTATTGTGTAGATGGAAATAATAAATGCAATGTAGTTAAAAAAAAGTAATTTATTTGTTCATATACGTTAAATACAAATTAATATTTTTTGTCTAAACGTTTTTTTAATTTCATGCAAGATACGCTGATAGGCGAAGTCGTGCAGATTACATCTTAAATGTTTCCTAATGACGTATTAGAAACACTTTCATATTCTGTTTAGTGTCTGGCTGCGGGGCTGATGACTGGGGTTCTATTCCGAACAGGGGCAGAGTCAAGGATTATTCTCTTCTCTAGAATCGTGTCGGAGTGCGCGGATCCTTACCTCCACTCCCCCACTCGTTTTCATTTCTTAACCAAGTGTTTAAATTACTTTTGTTAAATATGGAATATGTTTATTCCGTGAAGGATTACACTTTCCAGGCTTGTTCTTTATTTTTCATCGTTACCGAGTAAGTTTATAGACTCCTGTTGGTTTGGAACTGTGTTCAGTGGCACTAGGTTCGAACCTAGACATAGTTATTATGTATCCTGACTCAAGTTTGTCGGCCTGTCGTTTTTCTTTAGATAATTCCTTAGCAGTACTTGGTTTCATAACGAATTATATAGTGATCTATTTCTCGGCTTATTTTCTCGAGCTACACGTACAGCCCATCGCAAAATTTCTTCTTTGTTCATTTGCCTAATGTTATATGTGTATGAGAATAATATTATTTAAAATGATATTTGAACAAGCTGACGTCAGTGTGGCCGTGGTTCAGCACAGGATGGCGTACCAATTGTTTATGCCATCTCTATAAACGAGCTCTGCCATTACATCCATGCATCTTCTTTAATTTGGCTGTCATTTTGACGCCCTGTGTCTAGCGCCGTAATTAGTAGTGTGTCAAGGCTTCTACATGTTCTCTAACATACGCGCTCCCATGAGACTTCGAGACAGCAGAGAAATAAATGTCGACAAACCCCAGGCTTCATGCCCATGAATAATCGTGGCATTCTCTCCTGCATCTTCTTCTTCTTCTTTGTTAATTTACGACGCGTGTTATTTGTACTCGTCTCTGGAAGAAGATGATTCAGTAAACAGCAGGAGATTTTACGCGGTGTCAATATGACTTCTTATACCGCGTTTGTCCCTGTCATATGTTTGATTCCATCTTCCCTGTTTTTGTCGGGATACTGCTAACTTGTTATGTTTAAAAATATACATTTATAGAAGAGATACACAGATTAAAACTCGTCTGTTTCTGTTTTCAATTTTTCTAATCGTGTCTACTTAACGAACAGTCTGCGTTTCCGTTAACATTTGCCTTAGGCGTAAATATAAGGATAATATTAAAACGTTAATAACAGCACCCGCCAAAAGAAGGATGGGGGTTAATACCCTCCGTATTCTTTGGACGTACATTTACTTTGGTATGGACGCAGTGGTGAAAGTCAACATTCCTAGCCCTTAAGAAGGCAATGGCAAACCACTTCTGGATCATCTGCCAAGAACGTATATGAACAGGTCCCAGTCCGAGAAAAGGATGGAAGGATCCTGTTCATATGGACCTGTCGTCAGACAGAACACTAAATAAATAATAAGATGAGGTGGTCTAGCGGTTAGAACGCTGGCCTTGTAATCTTGGGGTCTCGGGTTTGATTCCCCGCGGTGCCCGAATTTATAACTTGTGTTGGGCAAGGCCGTGGTCTAGGAAACACGGAGTTTTCCTCCGGGGGCTTCCCCGGTTTCTCCGTGGCATCCCAACAATTACTCCATTCGCACACAGAAGAAGGCAATGGCAAACCACTTCTGGATCATCTGCCAAGAACGTATATGAACAGGTCCCAGTCCGAGAAAAGGATGGAAGGATCCTGTTCATATGGACCTGTCGTCAGACAGAACACTAAATAATAATAATAATAAGAGTATTTAATCTCGGCCATCTAGCCCTGGGATGGTCACTTTACTCCTTGTCATATTCTGTATCATAATATTAAAGTGTATCTAATGAAATTATATTTAATTAATGTTAACTGCATTCCTGCACCAAAATATTGTCTGTGGGGCTTGTGGAGAATATTCTAAAATTCATTTTACTCTTTAAAGCATTTGGTTGATATGTACCAGTATGGTCATTGTGCGTTTATGGAATTCGTACGATTCTTAGAATAAGCCATGATTATTTTCCTACACGGGCGAAGTATTGTAATAGCTACGCTTTGTGTTTTCTGTGACGTGGAAAATGTATTTTTAAATACAGCTTCACTATTGGAAGGATAACAACTAAATTAGAATATAGAATGTTACGTTCCAAGAAGTGATTCATCCATTCATTTATCTAAACAATATGAATAATGTTACGAGGCAGTTGAGCTGTTTTGGCACAGCTTGAATGTTGGCGTCGTGGAAGACAACAAGTGTTCTGTCAGTTTTATTGATCTTGGTGTATTTATCCATGTTTTAGCAAGTTCTGGGTGTTGTATTAAATTTTTATATTGAATAAAACATGTCGACCCACTACTATAATATGTCGTGATCTTTGCTTTGCCGTTCATTGGAAACCGAATGAAATAGATTCTGTGATGCCTGATCGGATTGACTTTTTATTATTTCTGAAGTCGTCCGTAATCCGGGAGTGCTATTCGGTCACATGCTCACGAATCAGTCAATAGAATTGTTCTCTTGCCAATTAAATTTAATCCAGATGTCAGTTTCGCGGGCCGACTGTTCTGTAATCTAGTAGAAATCGTTTCAATCTCTGCTTCTTTCACCACGTGATTCCTATTTTTTAAAATATATTAATGTCGAGAGATAACTGAAGATCTTTGTATGTGGGCTAGAGCTACCTACACTGTATCTTCTACTAAATAATATTCTGTCCGTGAACAGTTGCTATAAGCCATATAACTATTTCATAAACATTAACGTACAAATAAACATATAGGTCACAAGTTATGTATTAGTTGATTAATATATTTCTTTCTCATTATTTATTTTAATTTTGTGTATTTACTTATGTTTACTTGTTTATATGGCAGTTTATTTATTTTCTCAGTCCCTCCCAATTAAATTCCGCCACGGTGGTCTAGCGGTTAGAACGCTGGCCTTGTAATCCTGGGGTCTCGGGTTCGATTCCCGGCGGTGCCCGAATTTATAACTTGTGTTGGGCAAGGCCGTGGTCTAGGCAATACGGAGTTTTCCTCCGGGGGCTTCCCCGGTTTCTCCGTGGCATCCCAACAATTACTCCATTCACACACAGAAGAAGGCAATGGCAAACCACTTCTGGATAATCTGCCAAGAACGTATATGAACAGGTCCCAGTCCGAGAAAAGGATGGAAGGATCCTGTTCATATGGACCTGTCGTCAGACAGAACACTAAATAATAATAATAATATCACCTTACGTCAGGCTACGACTCTTCCTTCCATATCCTGTCCAATTAATTATTCATTAATTGTCCTAATCATTCGACGCTGTATAGTCTGAGTTCTTGTCAGCGTCGTTAAGCAAACCTCAAATAAAATTGTTTCTTCTGTCTTCTGTGTTTTCATTTTTTTAACATTTAAATTGACAGACGCCGTGGTACACTTTGATTTCTTACATTACGTCTGGGAGTCATGTCAGCCATAGGACTTCCCTGCGCATCTCGATAGTCTGTAGTATCGATTTATTCCAAAAGGATGAATGCATCCTTCATTGTTCACGGGATTTTTCTTTAGTGCGCTTCCCGTCTGCACCTCAATCAACTTGATTTTCTATGGTGCTTAAAGTTGTCAGTCAGGAGTACCGTGTGTTTCAACATTCATAGGTAGCCTATGAAGGACTGTGACATATTTGTGCACTGAGCAGAAATAAGATGTTTTATTGAGGAAAGGCTGATCTTCTGATAATAATATTCGAGTACGTTCAGTTTTGTTCGACTTTACTATTGGCTAATAATGCAATGGGATAACTGTCTCGTTTTTTTATATTTATAAAATGACTAAGAAAAATAAAACACTACTCAGAAAGCATTCCCACTGTTGCTACTCCTATATATCGTTCAGTTAGCGGGAAAAAAATTTTGTACGCGGAAATTTTCATTTATACGTACGAGTATATTTCGGGGAGACTCGTCTTTTTCACGTGTGATTTGTCTGTTAGCGCAGGCGCATACGTTACCTAAAACGAAAATTCTCTTGTCTGTTTATATAAAAATTCAAAACTCGCGAGTCCGTCAAGATTAAATTTGAAAGGGGGGGGGGGTGTCGCTGTCCACATTTGTGGCACTCATGAGGGTCATTCGTGTCTCTTAGTCGGGATACAAAATTATATATCGGCTCACTTGAAGATTATTTTTTCAAGTGTCATCCAGACATTTCCTTGACTATTAGAGGTCTGAACTCATTATCAATTTTCGTACTAGCAATAGACAGGCGTTAGCATATCAATCGAGAAGTGAGTTCAGACAAGATTTGTATTGTCATGTGCAAAATTAGGACGGCAAGTAATGAACATTATTTTCTGTTTTGATAATTAATTCCTGTAGAAAATTCTTCTCGGTATTATGACCTAGTTTCTGAGGACAGTTTCAGAGCTGAGCTAACCTTCCTCGGGGAATGCCTTGCTTCTCACTTTCTAGATAAAAAACAGAATGCAGAGGATGTAAAGGAGCATGGGAGATAAGAGAATATCTAAATTAATCAGATTTAAATGTGTCCAATCAGAAACGAATTTTTAAAGTGGACTCTTCAGAATGGGGCCCTCCATGCTGTCTTTCCATAAAATTCTGTTTCGACTTTCTGTGACCAAATCACTTGTTTTAATACTTGTTAGTGAGGGAAAGTTATGAAATGTGCTGTTGGCATAACAATTCCGACGTGTCTGTCAAAGTGTTGACCTTTGCGCAGAAAAGCAAGCTGCTTTTCACGAAAAATGCCCATTATTGTTGTCGCATTTTAACCAAAAAATTAAATGTGTCGAAAGATTTTTAGTAACGCTGGTCCGTACCAAATTTCATGAAAATTTGTTCTCGAATTGTCTCGTGCATACAAACAGAATGACGGATGGAGCAGTTTCGAGTGTTTAGTGTGGGTCTATGACGTATTCTGAACTTACAGCAAACGCCGATCATATCTGACAAAATCTGTAATTATATTAACATTATATTGCAATTATTTTGGACATTGTCCACTATCTCAGGTATATTTGGTATGTGTGACGTTTCGGGAATTATAATTTTAAAATTTCTGCGATAAATGCGCAGATGCTCATGTAAACAGCCAATGGTTACGATACGCGTGCCACGTAGGCTGTGCTGTTAGTATAGCCACAGAACAACAGAGTGTACCAGTTGTTATAAGCTGTTACTATGGCAACACACCAATAGAGCGTGGTAGCTGCTTTTCTCTGTTGATTTCTATTCTGTCCGAAGGTTAGTGTTAATTATTGTCAGTAGTGATTTAAAATCAGACTTCAAAGGAAGGTGTGGACTGCAAAACCTCTGGTGTTTAATGTCCTTGGTTATTGTTGATACTGTTAGTTATAATTGTTACTTTGCTCTTCACAGAGGCATAGCATCCACGGAATGATGGAGGAGGAGAACGTTATCCGTCCTCATCAAGAGATGGCACAACTGTCGCTGGACGAAAAGAAATTCCTCCTTGCGGTCGAGCGTGGTGACGTTGCTTCCACGAGGCGGTAAGTTCCATTATGGCACTTCCTGACACAGAACAACGACCAGACATTTTGGTCGTCAGAGACCATTTGGGTGACCTAGGCGCGTATGGAAATATAATATTAAAATGGATCTTCGAAAAGTGATTATGAGGATACATAGTGCCCGTAACAGTCTTTTGTGAAGACGGGACTGAAGTTGCTGATTCCATTAAAGGTGGGAAATTTCTTGAGTTGCGGAGCGACTGTCAGCTTCTTAATAAACATTGTACTCCATGAAGTGAGTTACATATCGAAGTGTGCCATTGCTGACACGCCATTGAAAAGAATGCGTCATCAATTACATGTGATATTGAAACAATTATTAAGGCTCCATGTATGCTGCGAAGTCTGTTTGTATCCGGCTGAGGGCAATTAGCTCTGATTCACTAAATTTACCAGTGAACTAGTTCTAATCAACACATTATGTGCGTTGTCATAGCAACAAGTGCAGTACAGGTAGATACGGTTTGCAGTTGATTTCCTTTGTAGGTGTTCTTTCCGCTTTACCGTGAGCGAGGAACATCTTACGACCCCGTCCATGTCTGTCTGTTTGTATGTTGCGTCTTCATCATTTCACCTTGTGCATTTAAATTCCGTTTTATTATTATTATTATTATCGCATCTACTCACAGATCTTCCAATTGGTCTCTTTCCACGAGGTTTTTAGACTACATTTAAATAGGCCATGTGTGTGTTCTGCGTCTCTCAAATCAATCAGAACATTTGCAAAATGCCTGTCTTTCCGTTTATGAATTAAGTTCTGCCAGGCGATTGTGTTTGTTATTAATATGATGATCCTGGTATCACAGAATTTGTGTGGGAGTGATTATGTTCAGCGAGATTGCATAATGTTAAAACGTGGATGAGAAGAAAGCGGGCTGATTCCTGTACGTTTTATAGAGACCAGTTACGTCACGTGTTAGCCACGCGTTCATTAACATGTTATTACGCGTGTTGGAGCGTAGGTAACACGTCTTGCGAACATCTGCTTCATTCTGGTACTGAAACATTGAGTACGCTGTAAAATTAAACAGCGCAGACAATTTCTTCGCCGAGACTGGACTTCTGTACGCTACATCGAGCAGATTGGCATAGCGGTAACACTCCTGATGGTAGCCGAATTGAATCTTTAAAATATAATAACGTTTAATTCCATTGCCTTGATAGCGATTTTTGATCGCAGCCAGACGATGCATTGGCCTTCAGTATGGCCACAATTTGTTAACTCGGCGTTTACACAAAAATGTGTCTGGCGAATTTAAATCGGACCCGCATCGATTTATGGTTAACTCTTTCTTGTTTTGCACTGAACCTTTCTTAAGAATATCTGTGTCCTGCTAGCAGTTTGGTAAGTAACTTCGAATAATGATCTCATTAAGACGAATGTGAAGTAAAATAATTTCTGATCGTATGCAGTACATCTGTAGTGATAAATAAATTTATGTTACAGCAAATGGATACAAACGCGCGATGGCGTAAGCAGAATATAAAATAACGCGTTTGTAAAGCATTTCACTCAGTTGCATTACATCTTCCCAGTCTTGTCATTATAAAACAGGTTACAAGATGTAAATACTGAATACGGACGATATTTATTCTTCAAGAAGCTTTAATTATTTCCGGACTCTTTACTTCGAGTTTGTTGCAGATTGTCGACCTCCTCCTTGTATACCCTGCGTGTCGTTCACCCTTTCCTGCTGCACTGCTTTTCCGTAGGCTTTCGACAAAAACTTTTATTTCGGTAGTTGGGTTCCCCGCACCAGCCTCATTACGTCAGATTTTAACAGTGTCCGAATTATTTATCTTCCACTGAACCGAATGTCGTTATCTGCACTATTATTGTTAAGTGTTCTGTCTTACGACAGGTCCATTGCTCTGCCCAAAAAGAGCTCTCCAGTTGTCCCTATTCTCGGCTTCTCGCTTTAATTCCTGGAACGTCATCTTCTTTCCTTGTTTAAGGTCGTCGGTTAGCTGTATCAGTCTTCTTCCTAGTCCTCTCTTTCCTTCAACCTGGCCTTCGGTGATATCACTCATTAACCCATTCCTTCTCATAATATGTCCCAGCCAGTTAGCTTTCCTTCGTGTAATCGCCTGCAGAATGTTTCTTTGCTCGTTGACTCTCCTCAATACTTCTTCGTTGGTCACTCGATCCGTCCACCTGATCTTCTCTATTCTTCTCCAACACCCAGACGTGAACAAATGTCAGCCGTCTCGTAGCGGTGATTGCGTGTGTCGGGCTGCCTACATGCAGGCGCTGCGTGTCTGAAGTACCAATGAGAGCTCTTCTCGCTTTTACCACGCAAAGTCAGTAATTCGGTTTCTTGTTCTTTTCATAAGTGATCTGTAATCATCATCAGTTTCATGGGATGGGCTAAATAGCCTGTTACGGCTCGCATCAGAGACCATCTCTTTCTGGGTCTCCCAGCTTTAATTCTTCCTCTCGGTTTATATTCATTTGCTATTTTTGAAATCCGTCGGCCTTCGAGATTTGCTCTGTATCTGCGGGCCTGATCACAAGGCATCGCCACAGCTGTAGATAATGGGTTAGTTGTGTGATGCCACGTCCTTTCGTTTGTTGAAAGTAAAAATAATGAGTGTGTGGGATGTGGAAGGGGCAGAGGGGACAGGGAGAATGAAACAACGGAGGAGCATTATACCGTAACGGAATAAGATGAATAACAAGTGAGGCGAGGAGCTAAGAAATTTTATTGATGAAATTCCGTGTGATATGGAGTGAAAGTTTTGGAAGAAAGAATCTTGATATTTCTATGAGAAACAGGGGCAAGTCAACCAAGAAAATTGTAATTGACGTTACAAAGAGGTTTTTATTAAATTTAATTAAACATAAAGTTTTATCTTTTTTTTTCTCCAGTAAGATTTGGCGCTGCGGAGACCGTTCTGAAGTTAAGAAGTTACATTAATCTTCTCACGTACTTCTATTTCTACTTCTTCCTATGCCTCGTCTTGATCTTCCTTCATCTGCATATTTAATTTTAGAGGCCGTTGACATTTAGTCTTTGAAGATTTGGCCAAAATCGGAGGATAATATTAAAATTGGTCACTGATAAACAGGCTCTAGGAATGAGAGTTTTATTCATCTAACTCAGGGCGGGGTTTATTGGCTTTATTATGCGATATCAGGTGGTGTCTTGACCTGTTGAGTAACTATCAGTTTTTCAAAGAAGACCTTTACTATGGAGCAAAGTAATTAGAATGACGTTAAGGTCGCTGGAAAGCCCGTTTCCTTGAGCGCTTTTTGGGTACCATTCTAGAGATGTGAATGCAGTATAGCCACGTAGGGCGGAGCCTTTGTCTGTTGTCTGCAGGTAGGTGCTGTGCAGTGCATACGACGCAAAGTACGAGTGTGGGCGCCAGCATTCCTGCCCTACGTTCCATTGTCACGTTATTTGTATGCTAATATTGCCGTTCATGGCTCGTCAAGGGAGAGCAATATTTGCCACCCTTGAACTTCATCTCACGTTCTCGGGCAGACACAGGTCTGTGAACCAAAAGGCTAGAAGTGGTCGTTTGTGTTGTGATACTGCGTAGGAACCTGCTACCTTAAAATTCAGGTTAGAAATAATGAAAGGCGAAAACCAATTACTTTGCTTTCATTATTTATAATGAATTGAAAAAGATGTGAAAGGAAGCGATCGTGGCTTATTTTAGGTCCTATCCTGTAATTTCCCTGGAGGGACTGAGGTATACCACGAAAACCCCGAGTGAGGATAGCTGGAACCCCCGAATACGAAGTAGGAGTGTTAACCGTTCGACCACGTACTCCAGAAGATGTAAATATTAGAAACATTCTGTATTCTTCGGTGGCATCGCAAATCCAATAGCGTGAGTGTGTGAGAGAGAGGGCGGTGTGATCCTAATTAGTCTAGCTCTTCAAATCGAAAGGGACGTTCATGAGAATTACAAATTAATTAGTACGCAAGCACTGGGCTTCTCGTTAATCTGAAACGCGTGGGTAAATATTGACAGAGCAAATGTCTATTGTCCTTCATTCTTTTCGCCAATTCGCGAGAAGTCGACTTGTTTACGTAACTCGTACAAGTTCCCCCAAAGCTTTTGGATGTCTTCCTTCTGTATCCCTTTTTATCTGCACATCCTGTCGAAAGTCTAACGTCCAATTCCGTTTCTTTTGAAGCCATTGCTCCCAAATGTTCCTACGAGTTCGTTCCTCAGTAATTAGATCCTTGAATCTGGTTCTTCATTTTCCTCGCTTAAACGACTTCCGCCTAAGAATAAAAACATTGCAATATTAAATGTTCTTTCTCTGGCTTACATCAAACAAGTCAGGAAATGTATGCATTGCGTAACAATTCTTCCG
Source organism: Zootermopsis nevadensis (assembly GCF_977971745.1). NCBI lineage: Eukaryota > Metazoa > Arthropoda > Insecta > Blattodea > Termopsidae > Zootermopsis > Zootermopsis nevadensis. The sequence goes on from NW_028259156.1 coordinate 18,117,116, forward strand.
CATTTCTCAGATGCTGTTGACTTTGTGAGTGGCCGGGAATTCTCCGCCCACTCAGGTCTTCACGTAAAGTGTGCGTTATTTTTGCCCGATTTCGACCAAATATGATATACGCCGACAAATTTGAGTAAAAGTCCTCTACCATCAGGGCGATCATGGCGCTGATGATGGAGGCAGTAAGCTCCTCTGAAACTTCTGTTAACTTGGTTGAATTTGAGGTTCTCACGGCTGCGAGTATGAAGATGGCTGTCCTCTGAGTTGTTGATCTGTGTAGCCTGGTAGAGAAATTTACCAACGTTTAAGAGATTGCTGCTGCCTCCATCATCGGGGCAGCTTCTGCCAGACTGCATGGTGCAACATCCCAGAAGACAGTTATGTGCGTACTCGCCGCCGTGAGAACCTGAAATATCACGAAGTGGCGTAAGGAGGGCCAGGGTGAGGCTGAAGCCACGTGTTTCAAAGGGCGGACTGATGGCGTTGCAGCAAAATCTTTCTGTCCGAGGCACTTAAGACCCTGGCACTGTCAATGTCTTAACAAAAAGACCCTTAACAAAAGGTGAAAGAGTGATTTTCCGTGTGAAAGGAAAGTCACTTCACTTCAGCTGTGCCCTTAGCCTAGTTTCTGTTCTTCGGTGCTTTCATCTCCGAAACAATTTACTGTACCCCTTTGTTGGCAAGTAGTTTGGACAAATTAGACACTTCGTGTGCTTCATTAAGTCAGTTCTAGGTCGCTATTTCATTACGTGAAACACGCGTGCACTGGAAGTTTTAATTGCACTTGTAAGTACCTTTTTTTAAGAAAAGGAGCGGGTCTTCACACCTCGTATGTCCTTTCTGTTTCTTCTTTAGTTATCATGAATTACGTCCCTCAGCATCTTCCAAATCAGACATTTGTACCTGAGGCGGTGGATCCCTAGACATTTGGTAGGGCCCCTTGGAAGGGGATCAGCCTGACAAAAGCCTCTAACTACGCAAAGAAGATTAATAAAACATGGATTTGCGTCCATGCTACTGACCAAAATTGTACAATCGCCGATTATTATTAGAGGGATGGCATACTAAAAGACATGCATACGAAGTGACGGTCAAGAAATCGTACTAGAGATGCCTTGGGTTATGTAAAGCCCCTATATGACGTCGAAAGTAAGGGTTCTTCTGAATGATGAGTTGGGATGGATTTGGAAGTATTTTCCCCAGGGGCTTTATTGAAACCACGAGATCTTCCGCCAATATAAGTACCACTTGCTCTAACATGCAGTAAACTGGATACACCGATTATGGCCGTTCCAGCAAACTTCTGGTGACTCGCTCCGAGGTTCAAATTCACATAGTTCAGTAGCCAAAAACGCTGGAACGCAGTATAACTCTGTATTTTGCTCACATATGATATATTTATGGGTTTCGTAGAATAAGTGGCGATTATTTTCATAAACAACACCCATTGATCTCTATGTTGGAGACATGTTGCCCTTTCGTAGAGATAGTAAGTTGAATAATATTTACGCCCTTATATCTTACTCCTATAAGATACATTTTAATATTATCCTCCCATCGACGATTACGTCTTCCAAATAGTCTTTTCTATTCGGGTTGCTACTAAATATCCTTAAAACACTTCTCATCTTCCCACATGATCCACCCATAACATCCTCATACATTTGATAATCCTAATAATATTTAGTGATCGGTACGAAGTATGAAGCTCCTCATTGTGCAATGTTCTCTGTCCTCCAGCTACTTCCGCCTCGTTAGTCGTAATATTTTCCTCCGCACCCCGTTATCAATCACTCTCAGTCTATTTTCTTTGCTAAAAAGAGGTGACTGCATTTGACACCGTGCAAAACAAGTACAAAATTATGGTTTGCGTTCTTTATTAACAGACGGGAAGACAGATTCTCCCAGTTTAGTATTCTCTTAATTTGTCATTAATGTAGGTCTGATTTTAATTTGTGATTGCCATTCTCAAATATTTGAACTATGAAAATAATCCTAAGTGGTGCCTTCAAACTGCGTCTAATTCGGCCAAGTTTCGTGTCCGTCGACGTCCCTATAACGAATGCAGGCTACTCCAGACAAGTGTGTAAGGTGAAACCCACACATCTAATCATAAATCACACGCCCGGAAATCACAAACGTCCGAAATGACTGCAAGTCAGCAAACTTCCCTCTGTAACAGTCCGTATGTTGGTGCACGCGAAGCGAGCTGTGATGTTTGCTGACGGGAGACATCAACAGGTCTGACCAGTGGCGTGTTCATTTTTGGCTGACGTATAATTCGAACCCATGTCACCCAGCGAATTTTAAAATCACCATCTTCGTTCGTGAATCTGTTCACGAATGCCCAAGCTCTGAGGGCGCCAATGTATCTATCTAGTACACAGAATTTTGTGGTCGCTTAGTAACGCTTTTTATGGAGTTAATCATTCCGTCTTTCACCACGTGCCTTTCTTTATTTCTTATCATCATGGTTCAAAATAATTCAGCAGCTCAGCCAGTATACTGAGTACTTCAGAACTTGGGACCAGGTTTTTATTTTTGGACGCCATGTCCAGATCGACTGTGGGGTCCACCCAGCCGTGTGCCCTTGGGTATCAGAATCCCTTGCTTTTTGTGTGAAGTCAATTACTTACCTTCATCTATCGCTGCGTTCCAGAATACTTGGCCAGGGATTGAAAATTCTGGTCGCCTGGTCGTCAGTAGCGACCAGAAATTTTCGGCTGATGGCTGATTTCCCACTCAACGTTCAAGAGTTGGCCAGTGGATATGCAATCTCGTTAAATACACATTGTTCTCATGCAGAACATGTAACTAACTCCATGCAATAGAGTCCTTTCTTCAAAAGCTAAATTTTTGTTTAGCTAGTCAAGGAATTGCTTGGCTTTCAGTTAGACCAATAGGTCCATTGCCTTGTTCACAGAAACCCGCCACTGCACCATGTCCTCGCCATATGAACCCAGTCCACACGCCCACAGTCCCTTGTGTCCAATCTCTCAAGTGATCTGTTCCCCTCCCGCCCGAAATGTTATGTAAATTTCTCATGTGCCCTACGAGAGTCGCATGCCCCTTCCTGTTATGCAGCACAAACACTTGCTGAGACACTATTCATCGCTTGCATTAAACGAGTTGACATCTCTTTTATGCAATTTGATTAAAATGAAGGCTAAGTCTCTTGAATTTGATGTATAAAATCTTTATTCTAAAGATAATTATGGAAGGAATCTCCTTACTCTCTACTCTGCGTGTGAAGATTTTTGTCCGTAAGGTTAATAGAATTTGCACAAAATACTGAACATTTATTTGTGAAAGTGCAGACACGCGTTGGTTATTGTTTTAGTGGTTGATATGTAATTTATTAAAACCTTCTAATTCCAAAGTCTGGCGTCCAAAGCGTGCAAGTGAAATAAAGCATCGTCTTGGACGTTTTCCAAAGCATGAACGTTTAATGACAGCTGTGAGGCTCCAGAGTTAACAGCGGGAAATGAGTCGTGTTGGTGATTGTCGGGTGGTGAACAGTTTCAGCATCCATAACGCCAGCCCCATATAAATATGTGACGATAGCAGTCAGGCAACTGACATTGAATCTCGCATACGCACCTGCTGTAAGTAGTAGACTAAATTTTATTGTAAGGGTAGCATATGTGTGTTGATGGTTGATGCTCCAGTAGGGGTAGAATTTATCGTGGGATAATCAGCCTTCCTGTCAGACAAAGACACAACCTGTATTATTAAGTTGGCTATCTTCTGGGTTGTAGTGCCGTGTACTCTGGTATAAATTTACCGACGTTACAGAAGTACTTTCTGCTTCCATCATCAGGGCGATAAAAGATTCCTTACGATGGAATCGCTATAACGCAGAATACAGAACTGTCCACCGTGAGAACCTCGAATTTCCTGCAGTTGGTAATCGAACCGAGGAGGAGAGAGTTATAATCATTAAACCAGTTTTCGGTTTGCGTTCTCAGACACGCACAGATTATTGTGGCTAGCCTGAAATAACCTAAATAATTTCAAGGACCGTCCATTCCAACCGGACAGCAACTTAACTATGTCTTTCACGTGAAATGTTTCGATTTTTTTAAGCCTACCCTCTTCGCATTGCTCTTGTCTGCTGTTCCTGATTTTGTTGGGATCGCATCCATGTGCATCACGGAGTCATAAATATGCCTTAAGTTCTGTTTGCACAGGAAATGGTTCAAAGTCCACAGATAAATGTTGTGTTTTTTATGTTTACCTTAGTTCTCCTTAGATGTTTGTAATTTCCGTGAGGTAAATTTTTCTAATGTTCTTAGTTTATGAGGGAAAGCTGTAGTAATGGAAGCACTATATTTTAATGTAGACGTTTTCAGATTTTCCTCGAGTAATTTATCTCTCAACTTGAGAAAATACAGGTAAAATATTGTTTTGGGTGCGTTAAAACATTCCGAACTGAATGTGGAGATTTATGCTCTTTCAAGTATTCGTCGTTCGAATAAATTTGTACACGACAGTTAGCGGCCTACAGATTTGATCAAAATCGACATAATTAATTTGAAACAGTTTTCAGTGAAACTGATTTCTGACCCTGTGAAGTACTTCCTTCACAGATTTTCCTCAGTCTCTTGGTGAAATTCTTGAAGAGAGCTTAAAATTGGGCTCTCACCTCTTCTTCCACACCGTTCACAATCGTCATCCGATTAGATTGATCTGTGTAGTTAATAAAGCGTCGTTAAATATACTAAGAATCTCTCAATATGGAGCAGATTGAAGAAAGTAGGCGAGACTTCGTGTTCTCTTTAGTGAAGAAACTGTTACGTCCTTGACTTTGAATGTTTATATTGGGGCGTCAGAGTTTCTTTGGTTACCCCTGAACTAAAAAGTTGGTACAGTAAGTTGTATCATTGTCCATGTTGTAATGAGGATTCATGAAACTGTAATAAGCTCGCTGCTTTTGGAATGTCCGATTTTATAATTGTACTTTATTATAGATTCTTGTATGTCTTCTTAATTAGTGGGGGCAATATCAACAATTACTGAATACATGATTTGCCTTCCTATTGCCTCAGTTGGAAATGTATAATCAACTTGGCCTAATAATGTTTCAAAACATGTGTAGTCAAATTTTTAACAGACATCATAAACAATGTTTTTCATATTAAAAGTACAGCGTTACTTACCTCACCTCTTCAGTAATCACCAGCGGACATTTCATAACTTTCGCCCTGATGATAGAGGCAGCGTGTACCTCTGAAGCGTCGGTGGACTTCTACCAGACTGTACGTCGCAACGTAGCAGAAGACAAGTCAAATTGATGCTCGCCGCCGCCATGAGGACCTCAGGTCCTAATCAGGCTGTTATTCTAATTGTCCTTGCAGGATGCTGCAGCGCGCCCAGGACACGGAGTACATCAACATCAACTGCGTCGACCCGCTGGGCCGGTCGGCGCTCCTCATGGCCATCGACAACGAGAACCTGGAGATGGTGGAGCTCCTCATCGAGCACAAGGTGGAGACGAAGGACGCTCTGCTGCACGCCATATCGGAGGAATTCGTGGAAGCCGTGGAGGTGCTCCTGGACCACGAGGAGACCTTGCACCGAGAAGGGGAACCCCATGTGAGTTCACCCGCTCAGAGAATAATAATAAATTATGACGGAAAGAAAAGAATGCTCTCGGGGAAGTTAAAATTGTTTTATTTCATTATGTAGCACATCACTATAAACTTAATTGGTGTCTGGAGGAACTTATGACCTCCGTCTTCAAGATAAAAAGTTCCTTTAAAACAGTGGTAACCTTTTACTATACTACACGGTGTCACAATTCACATTCTCACCATTGTGGAAACCTCGTACGTGTATCTGCTTAGTGAAGCTTATTTTAAGCACCCAGGAATACTGAAAAGGGAAGCACATACTCTTGTGAAACTGCTGTTCGTGGTATTTGCGGTGCTGGATTGCTTATTGCACTGGATTACAGTGCCCCCTTTTGAAAATAACTCTTATTCCTGTGTTCCAGCTTCTGAATAATGCATTTTATGGAACTGCCGTGAATACAGGCAACTTCTCCGACAGGTCAAATGCGCGGGTGGTCTAAACAATATATTGCAGGCGTAACGTCCACTAGCCTCTACTGCCGTGTTCATCTCCATTCGGGCATATTCGTTTTAATGTTTTCCCACTGTGCTTTTCCAGTGTCTGAGCTCTTTTATATACGACCGTAAATTCCTAAATGACTGGGAGGAAGGCCGGTAAATTTGGGTGTGTTATAGGAATAGGCGAGGACCATTTTTTTTCTAAATAGATTCTTGTCTATCAGATGTCTAGTACGCAAAATTTAAAAGTCTTAGGAAGTAAAATAATGTAAAATATTATTTTTTTATATTATGAACAGCTTTATAAATGTATTTGTTAAGACCAGCTATATAAATGAAAATGGAACTATATCAAATTACACATCCATTTTCCTTCAAAAGCCGTTTAAGCTGATGTCTAGGTTATTATTAATACGGTTCATGCTACAGACTAGATACATAATTTGTAAACTGGTATTTTCCTTCAATATCTACTGTGAGTGGTATTGTTACTGAAGGCAAATCTGATTTCTCATCAAGTCATAAGGAAGACTGTGGCATTATCAAGAACCCATTATCACACAAAGTTGTAGGAACTGGCTGTTTGTGCTGCCATCTGAAATTTTGGCAATATTGATGATTTTCGAATTGATAAAACATGACACATGAATGGTCCACGCTGTCACGTAAAGATTTTGTATTTAAAAAATCTCTTTTATCTGATTTAATTTGGAAAGGTGTCTCAAATTTTTCGGACGTAGGTACTTGTAAGAACTGCTTAGTGACGATGCAAGCGTTGCTGGCGATAAGTTATGACGTCCCACGTGATTGGCCTATTTCTGCAGAGGATGTAAAGTTGTTTTATTTTCTGATAACAGGTGGCGTTACATACACACAAATATAAGCGCGCACATGTTTTCTGAGCGTATGGCGTCACGGATAGATTTCGACCAGCACTTACTTCGCGATAAAGTTTAAAGCGAACTTTAGACGGAGTTCGAAAATGTGGGGTTAAAACCCTGTATTCCTTTTGAATCCAGACACGGAACTTCACACAATAGCTGTTTACGTGATGTAGCTGTTTATGATTCTGTAGTCAGTAAATCAGTAATATAATGCAAAAAAAAGCGATCTGATATAATTGTTGTATTTTTACTAATAAAATTATTAGTTATTTTATGTGGAGTTCAGAATTTCGTAAATAATTTATTAAAGTTGTCGGCTTATTGTGAACTAGGTTTTCTACTTCGTCAGATATTTCGCCTGTGTTTGTGTGATTTAAATAAGGAATATATAATATAGAAGGCCAAGATAGATCATCAGTGTGTGCTACGTATACAGTACCATCGTTTCAGAGGTCCTTGGTGCCTGCATTATCAGGGCGTTGAGGCTTCTGATGGTGGAGGCAGCAAGTACCTCTGAAACGTCGATAAAATTCTGCAAGACTACACGACGCAACAACCCAAAAGACAGCCATCTGTATGACTGTTTTGCTCAAATGTCCAAGATCCCTAAGCGAAACAATCTGTAGCACAATTAGCAGTCTTATTATCCCAGACGGCGCTCCCCGCTCTCAGGGAGATTAACGAATCCTCCCACCTCTTGACTCATTGCATCTCCAGGCAACGAAACGTAGTAGAACAATTTCGCCGATTCTGTGATTAATAAAGCTGCGATACACGTGCTCCGAAGGAACACATAGACTGCAGTTACCATGGCTACAGCACAATTTCTTTATTCCTTTTTATAGCAGACCATTAAAGTATTTTACGCATATTTTGTTGACAGTAAGAAGTTATATTGTAAATAAATGTCTCTTCTCGGGTGATATTTTAAGCACAGAATGGAAAGAAATTATACTAACAAAAAGCACGAAATAACCCAAGTAGACTTTCTTATGAACTCCGTGTTTTTCCGTCTTGTTTCCGCGTGTAATAGTTTACGTCTGATGGACACAAATTGACATGCATTTTGACGGAACCGAAATGATCTCTATGAAGAGCAGAGTCCGTCTGTATAAGCTGATAGTTGCTCAACTAGTCAATAAATGTCCTATCTTTGTCGAACTCCAGGGTTCATGACCGTCTCATAAGACGCTGGACTCTACGTATTCTGAGCCAGATGAATCCAGTCTGCACTTTCACAATCTACATATTTTTTTAATATCAATTTTAATATTATCATCCCATCTACGCCTTGGTCTTTCAAGAGCTTTCTCCCTTTATATTTTCAGAATTAAAGTTTGTGTATCTAGCGGTTAGAACGCTGGCCATGTAATCCTGGGGTCTCGGGTTCGATTCCCGGCGGTGCCCGAATTTATAACTTGTGTTGGGCAAGGCCGTGGTCTAGGCAACACGGAGTTTTCCTCCGGGGGCTTCCCCGGTTTCTCCGTGGCATCCCAACAATTACTCCATTCACACACAGAAGAAGGCAATGGCAAACCACTTCTCGATCATCTGCCAAGAACGTATATGAACAGGTCCCAGTCCGAGAAAAGGGTGGAAGGATCCTGTTCATATGGACCTGTCGTCAGACAGAACACTACAAATAAAATAAAAGGTTTCTTGTCGCTCACGCATTCTACATGCCCCTCCTATCTCATCCTCCTTGAAGCCCTCGGTCTGCGTGCTGTTGCTTATCAGAAGTGCATTTCTATAGGGCGGATTTTAGCGCAGAGGCTGACACTGGGGTCGTAAAGCGTTTTACTGCGGTCTGCTTGTTTGGCGTCTGATCAAAAGGACCAGTGAGTGAGAAAGCAGAGTGCCATTAACTAACAGTGCCTGAAGTACCTCCCCCCCCCCCCCACACACACACACACATCACATAAACAAGTGAACGCTATTGCTTTTAAACATATGTCTTATACAAACAGTGGCGGACTGGTTTCAGCTGCTGCAGGAAGACGTGCCGTGGAGTTTATATGTGATGCTGTTCAACGGAGTCAGTACGTTAGTTCAGTATGTTCATTGAAACCGTGTTGCGAAATATGAAATATGCGCTGTTATTGTCTCTCTGCCAAAATATTATAGTATCGAAATAACTGAATGCATTTTGATGAAATTTGGTTTTGGGTGCTGTGAGTCTAAACCGACTTTGCATGAATATCAAATCAGGCTTTGTAAGGTGGCATTTCAGGTTCTCACGGCGACGGCTGTCTTCTGGTAGACATTGGCCGACGTTTCAGGGGAACTTACTGCCTCCATCATCGCGCTGATTAAGACATTCCACACTCTTTAAAGAACCCGAAGTGTTGTTACCGGGTTACCAAAAAGCAGCCACCAGTCCCTATACTGAAGAAATATTTACTTCTGCCTTCAGTCTTATTTGCGTACGATCTTTTTTAATGTGGTCTCTTTTCCAACCAAAATTTTAGACGAGTTTCTCATTCTCCCAATATGCTACATGCCTCCCCCATCTCATCTTTGATCTGATCATCGCGGTAATATTTCAAGTTCAGTGAGTCGCGCGAAATGGCAGAGAACACATTTGGGAAACAGTCTCTGTGTGCGAGAATCTGTGGTAGGTCCGCTTTCAATTAACGGAATTAATAAGCATGAGATGAAATGTCGGCGTCAAAGCTGCTCTTCCCGTGAACAATACCCGCGGACCGACGTTCTCACCCTTCGCTTGATTGTCTCATCGGCGACGTTCTTAACTTTCACGTCTGGCGTCTGCTACAAACGGCTTCTGGGAACATTGCTTTCTCTTTCATTTTAATTAACGATTAAATGCAACTCCGTTTATAAGCCGTGGGCCGATTGATTAGATTTCGACTTTAAGGCGTTATGATAAAAATTAAAACCTTTAATGAATCCGTATTAGTTAGCTAGCCTCAGGGTGTTCCTAAAGTTGTGTTACTCTGTTGATAAGGACCTAGAATTTCTGAGCTACAGACCAGAGTCTCTCGTAACTGGCAATCAAATCTGTCCTTTTGCCGGCCAACCTAGAATGTGTATAGGGGGAATGGAGGTAAACCTTCGCTTATTCTTTATCACGATACTGGATGGAATTTAGTGGTAAGTCACGCTTTGGCTTTTTGTGAGCATGTGTGCGCACTTTCGGCTGCAGCTGGGAATTTCTCGACCTTCAGGATGTCACCTTTTCAAGAAACACCCTGAAGTATCATGTTAGTTATTTTTAGTACTTTTTTCATTGATATACTTCGTATGATTCTTGCTGTAAACAGCTATTATTTTACTAAACAGCGTTAACCAGTTGATCTTTGTAATGGTGGAGTGCTGTGTTTTCTTTGCGGTACGGGCTGAATTATTAAATAATATTTTGACGATCTTTGGTTTCCAGAACGCAAATCTGTGGTATTTGTGTTTCAGAGTTGGGAAGCCCTGCCTCCAGACACCGCAACATTTACCCCTGACATCACACCACTCATTCTGGCGGCCCATCGTGACAACTACGAGATTATAAAGATCCTACTGGACCGCGGTGCAACTCTGCCAATGCCCCACGACGTCAGGTAGGAGAAATGCAGGCTTTTTCAGAAACCTTTGCCAGTCGCGGATTTCAGTTATCCGCGGTTCAGTCTTCCTTCAGGCTTCTCAAACAACATTTTGTACACATTTCTCATCTACCCCGTGTGTGCTACATGCCCCGCCACCCTCAATCTCTTTGATTTTGTCGTCTTGATAATATTTAATGAAGAGTACAAAACATGAACCCCGTCACAAAGCAGTTTCTTCCGGCCATGTGTTACTTAATCCTACTTAAGGTCTGTATTATAGTTTATTTATTCAAATACTTCTGCGAGCTGTAGAAATGGCAATGAATGATAACCCAGAACTTGATTTCAAAGAAAGAAATTAATAAAATACTAATTTTGAGCTCTGGCCGCTTTTTGAGACAGAATAACGGAGAAAGTAGTTCTTCCCGGTATTTATTCAAGCACTTCCGGTGTGCAACAGCCGTCTGTTTCAAGACACCCGCTCGTATTGGCGGCTTCAAGAACGTAATTTAAGTCTATCGGCTGACATCTGGTTCAGAGGTCTTCGCAAGTCTGGAGCTTTCTCATGGCGCGCGAGACGCTCTGCTGCTGGTACTGGTCAGACGTACACGATTCAATACGAACCTAAATTAAATTGTTTAGAGGCTCAGTACGAGATTTAGTCGAAATATGCCCAACAAGTCGTATGAAACAGACGGCGTTATTTTTATGTGTCTGGTATAAACAATGTAAAAACTGGTAAAATGCATCCAATCGTGACACCAATTGAAAGACGCTGAAAAACTTTTTACACGTTTTATCCCGTCTGATGACGAGTCTTTTCGTTTGACTTGACCGCATTTAGTCCCAGCGGCGACGCTGAGTTGGGGCTTTGTGCACTTCGCTAGAGTCGGAAACAAAGGCGGCCAATCCAATTCCTCGTCTTCAGAATGTCGACGATTCGCAGAATCTGTCATCTGTGTATCCGGTCTCACATTGCCATGAACAGAAACCACTCGTCAATTACAATTGTCTCCACTCAGGGCTGTCCAGTCTTTCCACCATTCGGGCTTCTTAATTCCCTAGAACTGATAGTTGCTTTGTTGTTAAAGACATTTTGCGCCTTTTATAGAATCCGAAGATTTGTTACCGTGTTCACAAGAGCCCTCTACCGGTTCGATCCAGAGCCAGATGAATCCACTCCATACAGTCGCATCATATTTAATATCCTTTTTAATATTGTCCTCCTGGCTGTGCCTCTGTCTCTGAAGTAGTCTCTTCAGGTTTTCTGACTAATATTTTCAATGAATTTCTCATCTACCTTGCATGCTACATGCCCGTTCAACGTATCCTCCTTCAATGGATATTTCATATTATGAAACTTCTTGTTATGAAATGCCCTAAAACGACTGTTTTTCTTTCCCTTTTGCCCGAATATTCTCCTTCCCCCCCCCCCCCTCCAATTTGTGTTCGTCCTTTAAAGCAAGAAACCAAGTTTCGCACCCGTACAAAACAAGAAATTACGTCATTTATCAACCACATCACTGTTTAAGCCGTTGATGTGTTCCGGCTGAAGGATCCTTTTGTCTGACGTCTCTGGCGTCTTATACGCGTCCATTGAAATTAACAGATCAGCTACGAGATTAGGAATTAGCTTTTAAAGCTTTCTCTCAGGATATTCTAGCATTTTTCGATAGTTTCAATAGACGTGCTTAAGTAAATACTAAATGAAGTAATCACATTGATTTGTTGCAATGAGATGTCTGTGTGTTGCGGTTACCTTCAAAATCGTATTTCCATCTGCAATACGTAAACATCAAGGCCAATGAAGCATGCAGAACGGCGAGGAATGTATTTGGGAAACTCTTTGTTGGCACAATGGGGACTCAGGCCGTTCATAGAATGCGTGGTTGCGACTGTGGGAACCGAGGTTATTGTTACCTCCGATTACATTAACGCACCATTGACCGTGGGTCCCAGTGTTGCATTTGTTATTGCTTTCGAGTAAGAGCGATCTATGTCCAGAATTTGTTTGAGCTGTGGTTATCAACAAAGCACCTACTGACGTGATGTGGCGTGAAGAACAGCTTTTGAATTTCAATGTATCTACTCCAAAAAGTTTAAGTTTCCAGTCTCTCTTATTTATTGTCTGACGTGACCTCTGAGGACATTATTTCCACCCCTGTGTGGAAACCCCCCTCCCACCCCGTTTATCGATTAGTGATTGACATGTCCTTAGTCTGGCGACGAACAATATCGACGCGGGTTTGAGGTTCGTTTTTCCCTGTAATTGACTTTTGCCCGGGGCAAATTTGCTCTCAGTCTTCAGGAACACACACGTGTCTAATAGATGTCGCCTCCTGTCGCTGCAAATGCGATGAGACTAGTAGGCACTCGGCAGGTCCGTGATTATGTGTTCTTCCCGGGCAGAGTGTAATTCAGAAAACAAATTACTTAAATATTTATGTATTTCAATGTAGTTTATAGTTTCGATTTTTAAAACCCATACATATTTTACTTGAATTGTTGAAAGATGGCAGAAGTGTCTCATTTGCGTACATTAAAAATTCAGATTTTGTTCAGTGCAGAAACTGACTTTTTTTCATAATGAGTTTTATCCTTCACAGCACATAAAAATTTGAACACACGAACCATCGAATGAAGTAAGGACTTAAGAATGACACTTCCATCTTTGTTGTTGCATGGCTCTGTCGGCAGATCCTCGTTAAGTGTAAACGGCTAGAACAATTCAAATGTAAGTGGCATTCTGAAATCCTTCACACATCTACAAAATACAGGCCTCTAAACATGTGTTTTTTATGTTGCTACTCTACAGACTTATGTTTTAGGGAGTTTTAATTACTTTCATATCTCGGAAAATGTAAAGGAAAATACTGCATTTATCGTTGGATATTTCCGTTTTGGACCGCCACGGTGGTCTAGCGGTTAGAACGCTGGCCTTGTAATCCTGGAGGTCTCGGGTTCGATTCCCGGCGGTGCCCGAATTTATAACTTGTGTTGGGCAAGGCCGTGGTCTAGGCAACACGGAGTTTTCCTCCTGGGGCTTCCCCGGTTTCTCCGTGGCATCCCAACAATTACTCCATTCACACACAGAAGAAGGCAATGGCAAACCACTTCTGGATCATCTGCCGAGAACGTATATGAACAGGTCCCAGTCCGAGAAAAGGATGGAAGGATCCTGTTCATATGGACCTGTCGTCAGACAGAACACTAAATAAATATAAAATTTTTAATGGAAGTTTGAATTACGTAAATAATTTCTTTAGAAATATTTATATCATACTGCATTCTTGTGTTACTGAAATAATAATAATATAATACGTAGTCTTTCCGCTCAGTCTTTTTCCTCTCTATTACTTCGGTCTCAGGTTCGTATCTTTACGGCGTGGACTTTCATCATCCTTTCTCTGCGTTACCACCTTTAATGCCCGTAAGACCCATTGCGTTGTCTCGCTAATGCTTTAGAACAGAAAAGTTTATCGAGCCAATGATGGCAGTTGTACGAAAGGAGCTTTTAATATGTTGTCTGTCTTAGAGTAGGGGTTTAGAATGCATTCTGAAGGAGAAATTTGTGGTTCTCGAGGTGGCAAGAATATCTACGAAGTAGTCTGGTAGATATTGACTCACATGGCAGATGAGATACTGCCTCCATCATTAGGGTAATGATATTTACCAGATTACACTACAGCGCTACATCCCAGAAAGACAGCCATCTTCGAGGTGAAAGAGTTCAGTGGCGCTGTCAGAACACGGTTAATTAAGAGCCGCAATGTTTAATAGCCTCTAGCGTAAGGCAGAATGTGGTGACACGTAACCTGATGACTGGAATTTGTTTTGCAGAAGGTAGATTAACGACGCTTTTATGTGGTAATTACATTATTTTAGTGTCACACATAAAATAGTTTAATGTTTAAACTTTCCCGGCTTCCGATGTTCCAGTTAGAGAAACGTGGTTAGAAGAAGCAAAGTTATTACGGTTACTGAGATGGTGTAGAGTGATGGAGGATAACCACGGAAAATATCAGTCAGGATAGTCGTTAACTTGTTCTAGGATTGAATCCATACGTAGCTCTTAAGAGGCGTTTGTGTAGGATATAGAACAAGAACATGGTAGCCACTTGAAATCTCTAATTACACTTCGATTTGGAGGCAATAACTAATGAACCTTTAGAGCTAAACGTGTGGAGATAGTGGTAAAACACGTCAGTAAATTGGGTGTGAAATTTTGTGTATATGCTGAGAATTGTAAAAATTCCGACAGTGCGAATTTTTAAGGGTTTGTCGAAATCTGCCCTAGTAGAAATTGTGCAGGGAAATGGGTCGCTAACTTGCGTCATTATTAATCCAATTCGTGGCAGCTTCACCAGAACTCCTTGTTTAACTTTCATCTCACGAACGACCCGTGAAATATCTCTTCTCCTGCAACAGTGGCTCAGAGTCGCGACCGAACTTTGTCGTTGTCTCTGCGAGGTTTCGTCGAATGGGTGAATAATGCGGTCGTGGGATGTGTCTGCCGCCTTTACAGATGACGCTACTTGCGAGAAACTGATCCAAAGGCAACTGCACGATAAATCACGCTGATCGCGGCGATCAGTTTTCGATATTGATTTCTGGTGATGACACATAGGGGACTGGTTTTCGATGACTCCATATTTATCACTTGTGATGCTTCTGAGTCAGACAGAAGCGGATTCTGTCTTCACCCAAGCAGGTAATTAAACGTCGTGCTAGATACCTCAAAATATTAAGGCGTGATAGTTTTAGTTATATTTTGACTTTGTTGTTATTATTATTCGGTCTCTAAAATAAATGCACGAAACAGAAGCTTTTAAAGGACGTTTCGTGTATCTGCGCACGTGTTTTACCTCCAATTACTTTCGGTGTTGTGTGTCGACATGAAAGATTTTTACGTTTAATCTCAGTTCCAAAATATTTCTGAAGTGATATAAGGTTGGAGGCTGGGGTGGGTAGGACACATAGAATGCATAGCATAAACGAAGGTTACTTATAGAATTTTTGTCGCAAAACTTGAACGAAGGAGACGACTTTAGAGGTAGGCGTAGATGGGAAAATAATAGTAAAGAAATTGTGTGTGAGGGTGTGGATTGGATTCAAGTGTTCATATTTCTCGACAAACTTTAAACCCTATTTGTATAGCGATTGTGTTTCTCCCTTGTGTATATGACGAAGTTTTGACACATTATCAATTAGAATGTTGCCATAGATCATAAAAAGTCTTAAACTGCAGCCGGTCTTTTTGCTGCAAAGTAGTTGAACTCGTGACCCCGCTGACCTTCTGGCAGTCTGCAGTCATTTCTCATCGCTGACTGCAGTCAGTTCCCTCACCTATCAAATATTCAAGCTGCAGGCACAGGAGATACACGCGTAGCGCAACAGATGTGACGCGTTCGTCGGAATTTGACCTCTGTCCTTTGGGAATGGCAGAATTCCTCCGCAGAAACGCACGTAGGTGTTCATGTAGAGTGGCCGTTATTGTTGGATGATGTCAACCAAAATGTCAGCGTGTCCAGAGTTTTATTAAAACCCCCCAATATAAAATTTCATGGAAATCCGTTCAGCAATTTTCGAATTTTACGTGCGTGCAGATGGACGGGTGGACGGAGCTGTTTCAGTAGGCGCTCCGTGTGGACTAAGTGGATGCATCCACACATCGCGGCATATTGGTTTTCTCTTCCGTTTCAGTTAGGGGGTTCACTTCATTCAAACCTTGGTTCGGATACTGGGATATTTGTGATGTTGCTCCATCCCTCCAGGCAAATTCCGGGACGAGGTAAAGTTGAAGTTGTTCCTGGTACTTACGTAAGCACCAAGCCGTGTAGATGTATGGCGAAGTGGAGGTACAGCTTCACGCACTTTTACCCTCGCAGGGACAGTATCGCAAAACACGTCTTGTCATGTCGCTCCACGTTCCTTCCAGTTCGTCATTTACATTCGCCATATTATTCTACGCTTAATCTCTCGTCTTTTGTTTCGCAGGTGCGGATGTGACGAGTGTGTGACGTCACGGCAGGAGGACTCCCTGAGGCATTCCCGCTCGAGGATCAACGCGTACCGCGCCCTCGCGAGCCCCTCCCTCATCGCCCTGTCCTCCAAGGACCCCATCCTCACGGCCTTTGAACTTTCGTGGGAGCTGAGACGGCTGAGTTTCATGGAACACGAGTTCAAGTGCGAATATCAGGTGCGTCGCTTAAACAAGTGCAGTTGATGAGGCGTTGATAAATAAATTGTGGATAAGAACCATGTCGTTCACGTATACAGGAGACGTTGAGGTATAAATCCAATTTGATGGTGGATGGAAATGTGTGTCAAGATGGCTGCCTTCTGGATTGTAGAGGCGTGTAGTGTCGTAGAAGTTTACCGACGTTTCAGAGGTCCTTGCTGCCTTCATCATCATGGCCCTGAACTTCTACCAGAAGGAAATTGAACCTTAGGTCTGCTTTGTGTGGGGAGTAATTAATTCATCCAACCGTGACTAAATTGAAACCAATTAAAGGAATCCATTATCCACATTACTAGTAATAGTTTGGAGGTGACGCTGCAAAGGTAGATATGAAGGTTAATTTAAAAATGAGATTGCATCTGTGCAGGAACTCAGGAAGCAATGTCAGGACTTTGCAACTGCGCTTCTGGACCACACCAGGAGCTCCTACGAGCTAGAAGTTCTCCTAAACCACGACCCCACAGGACCAGCCTTTGAGCACGGGGAGCGGATGCACCTCAATCGCCTCAAACTGGCCATAAAGTTGAGGCAGAAGAAGGTAAGTTGCTCTGATTTCTATAACAAGAGTATGCCTTGTGTATGTCCGACGACATGCCTCGTGTCTGTAAATACTTCGATTGAATTTGGGACATCCTGCGAATTGGTCCCACTTCGTTTACTAGTTTGTTATTACGAGAGTCAGGATACTCGTTAAAGATTATAGCACTAATTAATGGAATAGAACAGCACCACTGAGAGTGACAATACGTCAGAACGAAGATAATATTAAAATAGAAGTTGGATTTCTACGACGAAAGAGGAAATGAAGAGAGGCAACGAAAGAGTGCGAATCTTATCTTTAGCAGATAGAAGTATGAACTGTAATCCGACTTTTGCGTACTTTACGGTATGAACCTACGTGGTATAAAAGGAGGTAGGACACATTTTGAAAGTCCAGAAACTGTTTAAGTATCGTGTTTTTCGTCTGCCTGCAGTTTGTGGCACACCCAAATGTCCAGCAGCTTCTGGCGTCCATCTGGTATGAGGGACTGCCGGGCTTCCGGCGAAAGAACATGGTGCTGCAGGCCCTGGAGATTGTGCGCATCGGGATCGCCTTTCCTGCCTTCTCCGCCATGTACATCGCCGCGCCTCACTCCAAGTTCGGCCAGACACTGCGGAAACCCTTCATAAAGTTCATCTGCCACTCAGCCTCTTACTTCACCTTCCTTTGTAAGTACCCGTGCACATGGGCACAGCAGCGGTCAGCTCTGCGCTCTTGTTTATTTATCCTTTGACTAAGAGGCTGGTCAGGACTGAGGACCCATTTTGCTATCTCATTAAAACATTGTATGCTTCCAGCACAAACCTTTCCAAGTTCCGATCAAAACTCCATCTGATATCCTCCCACATTCTCCTGTTCATCTAAATGACCTCTTTAAGTGAGTGGCCAGGTTTCACACCCATACAGAACAGCAAGTAAAAGCATAATTTTATATATTTTAATCTTTACATTTTTAGACAATTAACTAATTAGCTTAGAATGTTATTGACATGGAACAGAGTAAAATTTATTTCTGTTTCTTACGTCATCAACCTCATACTAATTTACTTTGAAAAATCCATAAAGACAGCCATGAAATTCATTGTTCTAGACTGCGGTACAGTCAGTTGCTGGTGCAAGTATTATCAGAGCTTTGTCCCAGTTTGCCACATGGAGTTGTGGGTACTCGGCAAAGCACGAGAAAGCAATGCGCCCAGACCTCTTTTATGACCTGGTTGTGGATTCGAGAGAGTAACCTAGCAACGACTGCCAGCCTCTTTGAAATCCATTTTCCAACCCAACATTGCACTTCCAGATGAATAATTCAAACCTGATATGAATATTTCATGTCTGAAATACGGAATTAAATGGTTTCAGAAAAGCCGATAACTCGCGCTTCACTCAGATGGTGATTGATAGCTGGCCCTGTAATTTGTGAACGTGCCTTGTATTGGCTTGGTGATAAAGCTCAGAGCTAATTTGAATAACACTTTGAGCATAAGATCCCAGGTTCAACTCTCAACCCAGAGACCAGCTGTGTTGACCGAGGTGTTCGCTGTTTTCTTCAGTCTCTCCAAACAACTGTGAGAACCTGATATCTCACAAACTGCAAGTAGTGATGTAAATGAAACGTTTTACCAGAGAAGGATGAAGTAAGATGGTAAGAACGGTTTTGCATAACATGTGACTTCATTCCTGGTCTCGACTTATGGTATTTTTGATCGCATAATTGTGCCCTCTGTCACAGTCCTGCTGATCCTGGCATCGCAACGGATAGAGTCTGTGATCGGCGACTGGTTTGGTGACGAGGACCACCGCCATCACCCCCCAGGGCCGATCGACGTGAGCACCAAACGGGGAGCACCGCCGTCCATCGTCGAATGTTTCATACTAGCCTGGGTTTGCGGTCAGTAGCAGAAATTCTGGACGAGTATGTGGATAGATAAATTGATTGATGAATTATTAGATCAGTGAATTCATGGATTGATCAATACACTGCTTGGGTATGTCAGCACCAAAATGTTATTTAAAATTTATTGTGGCCATGACAGGTGTCGTCTTATCCATACGACAGAATAAAATGTGTGTGTTATTCAGAGCCCTGCAGGCCTGTCTTGTTGATACCGTACAGTTGACAGGCCTGCTTTGTTGCCTTCAGGGCTGATCTGGAGCGAGGTGAAGCAGCTCTGGGATGTGGGGTTAGAGGAATATGCTAACGACATGTGGAACGTGATTGACTTCGTTACAAATTCACTGTACGTGGCCACAGTGGCTCTCAGAGTGGTCGCTTATCACCAGGTGAGGCCCAAGCTTGATATTTTTTGCATGTAACTGTTACGCGTACAAGGCTCTTGTTATCACATTCACAGAGGCCGACATTATTATCACGTGCAACTAACGCAGTAGATCTCAGTTGTTGCCGCAACTGAAGGCTTCCAACCCGCGTAAGCCCGATGCCAGAACATTTTATTGTTTATCCGTAGCAACACATATCATTCTCATGGTGATTGTGGCTATAAATGTGCTCAGGTTCAGAAGGAGATGGCCGCCAAGTTGCAGATGAACGAGCTTCCCCGTGAGGACTGGGATACATGGGACCCTATGCTCATATCTGAGGGCCTCTTCTCTGCTGCCAATATATTCAGGTAAGAATATTACAGAATTTTATTTTTAAAACTGTTACATAGTTTCTTGTGTTTGTGCTCAGAAGACGATGTCTAGCTCGCACAATGCTTCACGACACTCGTCACTGTACACTGAGAGCGCCTGATAAAATTTGAATGCACGGTGCGTCTTGTAAAGGAAACACCTGTTTGACCAAGAGTGACCACGTCAGCCAGAGATTATTCACATCAATTTTTTACAATATAATTAATGCCAAAATCCGCAAAGAGTGCCAGTTTCTGTGTCTGTGCCTAAACCAACGGAGGAAATGTGAAACATCGTAATGGTGAAATACATTAGAAAACAGAGCAGTTTCTTTGTGAGATTTGTGTCAGGTTTACATAATGCAAAGTTGAAGGACGTTTACAAGAAAAATTCCTAAGAATGTCTTATTCTTTGTTAAAAATTACTGTATTGTTTTGCTCTTTTATAATGATGTCTGCTGTTGTCTTGCTATTTGGTAACAATGTAATTTTGTTGCTGTTTTATAATAATGTCTGTCATTGTGTTTATGTTTGGGTGCAATGTCTGTCATTGTGTTCACAGTTACATAACAATATTTGATCTGTTATAGCTCACTGAAACTAGTTTACATATTCTCTGTAAATCCTTACTTGGGTCCCCTTCAAGTTTCTCTCAGCCGCATGGTTCTGGACATCATGAAATTCTTCTTCCTCTACGTTCTAGTTCTTTTCGCCTTCTCCTGCGGTACGTACATATCTTCTGTGACAAATGCAAAATTGTAAAATATTTATGAGATTAGCAGGTGTGTTATTTAATGTTAGTGTTAATTTATTTCACATGTGTATTGTCGCAAAGTAATCACACTGCAGTCATAAATTGTTTCCCTTATATTTTATTAAGTAAAGTTAAACCTCAATGCATCGTTTTTGACAGGGGAGATAAATAAAAACGATGAATACCGGAAAGCATTAATAATGAGAAAAAATTAAAATAGTGCATTTTTTCTCTTTTGCATACACAAAATAATACACATAAAACCTGTTTCAAAGTTAATTATTTTTGCCCGAAAAAGTCTTTAATGGATAACTTTGCGTTTTAGGCGATACAGAGCCCTTTCCATGTTCAAAACGTTTTCCTCATCACCTTCAAAAATATTGTGCGCATAAAAAGAACGAATTCACTTTTTCACCAATGCGGCATGTGCTTCGGCAAAACTCGGCACAGCTTCGGGCTTGTATTCGTCGTCTTCCCCCTCCTTGCCGTCCCCCACCCCCTGTCAGGATCGACACACGACTCATCGATGGTGTCGATCATGCATGTGGCAAGATCGTTGTGCGTCTTTCGATATTAATTTATCTCTAAAACGATCATTTTAAATTCTAAAAACGTCGCGTAAATTTCGTTATAATTTCTCAGAAACGATCAGTGTGGGAAAATTGTGGGCCAGGACTAAGAATTTTGAACGATTGATGCGTTAAAACGACAGTTCGAAGAACGATAGAAGCGAGAAAATGGAACATTATTTTATATGGGACGTGTCAGGGACCGAACAAAACAGACGTTGCATCCGGGAAAACGATAGTTCGGGGAACGATGGATAGAGGTTTCACTATTCAGCATGGTAAAACATGTTCCAATAGAAAACTATAGATCTTAATAAGATTTACATTTTATGTACTGGACTTCCTTTTAATTTGTTTACCCATTGCACTAGCTTAAAACCAGTTAGACCTGCATTCTGAAATATCAAGCGGTACCAGTATTTTGAACGCTGAAACAATTAAATGTTGTGAAAGTTGATTTCTGAAATGAGAAGTTATTAGGTCCACACCAAACCTCCAAAAGTGAGGACCATCCATTGTAGGCTGTCTATGGCTCGCTCAGTATCTGGAAGTTATTTCCTCATCCACAATATGAAACTGCCCTATGCTATGGTGATAAATACCTGATTTAAATGTTGGCAGGGTGAACAGGTATCAGAATTTATATACAAGATTTTCTGTCTTTCCAGGTGAATACTGGAATAGTACCTTGAAATAGGTTATGTTTTCTCTCCAGTCTGTTCATATTCTCTGTGCATAAGCATCCACTCATCATTTGACACTAAATTATCCCTGCAGCTGATGCTTCTTTGTTAAACAAACTTAAAATTTGTTTCCCTGCCTATGCATCACACCATAATCCATTATCATTATAATAAAATAAATATTAATGATGTGGGTATTTATTTTACCTGTCATTTTGTGGATATAAAACTTGGTCTCTTACGTTAGCGATTGAGAGTGTTTGAGAACAGAGTGCCTGGGAAAATATTTGGACCAAAAAGGGATCCACCAAATATTATTAGGGTGATCAAATGAAGGAATATGAGTGGGAGGGGCATGTAGCATGCACAGGGGAAATGATAAATGCATTCAGAATTTTTGTTGGATAAGTGAAGGTAACACATCACTCAAAAGACCTGAGTGTTGATGGGAGGATAATATTAAAATGGTGTGGAGCTGATTCACCTAGCTCAGGATAAGGACTGGTGATGGGCTTTTGTGAGCATGGTAATGGTTCTTTGTCTTAGAAAAGACAAGATATTTCTTGACTACTTGAATGCTTGTTAGCTTTTCAAAAAGACTGTGCTCCATGGACTAGGTTTTGTTATTTGTTAGTGGATTTGTAATGATGTTATCATTATCACTGATACCATTGATTATTACTTTTTATTTCAGGTCTGAACCAGCTCCTTTGGTACTATGCAGACATGGAGAAACAGCGCTGCCCAAATGCAACAACTACCTTTGATCCAAAGAATCCTAGTGACCCTGATGCTTGTGTGGTGTGGAGAAGATTTGCAAAGTAAGCAAAAATTGTAAATGACTGTCATATGTCACGTGAATATATATATACCAGTTACTTTCAGCGTGACAAGGGTCACTTGTGAGTTTTGGCATTCCATCTATAAATTTAATGTACAGTTTTCACGAAAGTCTAAACCATTGAACAGTTCGGTTGCTGTTCATTGCTTTAGTCTCTGATACAGGATCTTTCTTTATTCAGCTGTTCAAAATCTTCCCTGTGTATTCTGTATTTATTTAATTATTCTTTCAATAGTGCTTTCTGCTTACAGTCTGTTTGAGACGACTCAAACACTGTTCTGGGCCGTATTTGGGCTTATCGATTTGGATAACTTTGAGCTGGCCGGCATCAAGAGTTTTACCCGGTTCTGGGGCATGCTAATGTTTGGAACGTACTCTGTCATCAATATTGTTGTCCTTCTGAACCTTCTCATCGCCATGATGAACCACTCCTATCAGCTCATTTCCGTAAGTTCTGTAAGTCTGGAAAAGTGACATCGGTTCAACTTCCCATTCTTAGTGCTTGTTGGTGTCTTTTGATGTACTCCAGCCTGTGATGACTTCTGTTGGTTTATTAACCTGTGTGTCTTGTTGAATTTCATCACTTTTATCAACTCAGTTCTGTAAGTTGTTTATATTATTCCTATTTAGTTTTATATTTTGACAATATTTCTGCCAACTTCAAGTCCAAACTGAGGTCCTGAAGGTCTATTAAAGTGCAAGCTCTTGCATATTGTTGGAAGAAGTTTCTGTCTGCTTGTGATACTTTTTTTAAAGTTTTTGAAAGAGTGAATTTGTCTTGGAAAAGTCTAGCAAATGCACATTTAATGATAACTAAGTTACTTTTAGTATCAGATAATTTGAAATCATTAAATTACTACCAAAATAATGTGCAAAGTATTGAAGTTTATTTTCTAATGATGTACATTACATTGTAAATTATGTTCAATGAATTATAATAAACTCGACATGTTTATTAATATTCTAACCAATATGAACGTATTAAATATCAGAATGAAGGAAACAGAATCAGTTGATGTTGGTGGCCATATTGTTAAGTGATTTGATGATACTTCCCAATTCCATGCAGCAGTCTTGGAGACATCTTTATATTTATTTTAAGTCAATAATAAATAAATTTATGAATACTGTTGATCATTGATTATCTGTGCATCAAGTTTTTGATATTACAACATATCTTAATGAAAAAAAATGTGTATTTTTAGTAAATTATTATAAATATTTATTTTTAATTATACTCCTGAACAAAAATTTGTGAATTGACATTGTTAAAAACAATATAATTACTTATATTACATTTAAATAATTTAGTACTTGGTATCTTTAATGTTTCATTAGCTTAACAAATCAGTAATCTGAACAAGGAATGTTGCCTGTTGTTTCAGACAGTTATATAACTGAGGACAACAAAATATTGTTTGGAAATCACAGAATATGGGAAGTGTCATCAACTGTTGATAGTATGATGTCTGTGTCACAGTAATTTGATTTACGTGGTCCATGTCTGTTTGTCACAGAATTGTGCCTCTTACTATACAATGCCACACTCTTACAAACCTCTTGTAGAATATTACACTCCATTTTTAAAAACTCAGACTAACAAGTTAGGCGTGTGAGCACTCTGTAAACCTCAAGGTACAGCAGACTCCAGCTTAAGTAACATAAATGGGACCAATTTGTAGGACACTTAATTGAAAGTCTGGTTATTCTGGTTAATGATAATGTGAAATCAGTTTACAGTAAAATCAAGATATGGCATGGTATCAGTAAGTTAGTTGACTGTGTTTCATTCTTCAGAGTCTAAACATTATTCTATTCTTTATTGTAAAAAGTTTTCCTTTAGTTAAAATGTAACTCATTTGCCGTATTTATAAAGTTAAAATTCATGCCAGTTATCATTACAGTTGATTTAACATCCCTGTGACAATCTTAATTATTTTTCCACAGGAAAGAGCAGATGTTGAATGGAAGTTTGCACGGAGTAAGCTATGGATCAGCTATTTTGAAGAGGGCGGCAGTGTCCCACCTCCGTTCAACATAATTCCAACCCCCAAAAGTGTTTGGTACTTCATTCAGTGGTTACACCGAAAATTGTGTGGTCATTCCAGAGCAGCTAAGAAAGAACATATGCGAACTATACGGGTTAGTTTATGTCATAATTGGTGGAGAAAAATACATAATTTAGGTGCTACTACAAATTTGCAATTTATTACAATTTGGTAAACTAATGGATTAATTAAATCAAGAATATCAACAAGCTAGAACTCTGATGCTGTTCTAGAAATTAAATTTGTGATTCGATAACCTAACCAACAGTCTGACATCTTTATATATACTGAGTATTTTTGAATATTAAGTAATTAATTGAACATTGTGCTTGCAATTAAGATTTCACAGATTTAAATTAATGAGACTGCATGTTTATCAGCTATTTGTATTAACTCTTCAAGAGATATATTATTTTAATATGATATTTTATAAACAGAGAAATCTGTGCATTAATAATATCATTGATAAAATCTGCAGGTTTCATCTGGTCATCAAATATGCCTGCTGTTTTATTCAATTAGGGTTACTGGTTTAGAGTGGTAGAAAAATAAAATATGGTAATGCAGGTACCATCAGGTATTTTAATAGCATAGTTGGTTGAATCTCTGCAATATAATGTATTTTTTATTTGTTCTTTTGATCACTGTGCACTGAAATTAAATTCTATATATGATAATTAAAATACTTAATATAGTGTAACAAACCAATGCATTGTGTCAACTGTGGTCATTAATTGGGACTTCACTTCTGCCCTGAAACTTTCTGATCTCACAGGAAATATTTTCACTAATCTGATAATTATTCTAAGTGTTTTTTTAATGATCATTTTGACAAATGAATAAGTTCATTCTATTCAATTTGCTTGATATTTTTTTAGGAAATCCACTGGAAAAACAAATGCATTAACGTATGATTTTATGAATGTTGAGTTAAAGAATTTTCACAGTGACAGTTAATTATTACCTTTTTGCTACAACGAAAGTGCACCAAGTGACACAGACTTCAGGGCCTGAGCCTTTGGCTGCTACCACTGATTGACTCATCTAATTCTCTTAGGCAATTTTGCTGCCCCCCCCCCCCCCCCATCATTTTTTATTTTTAATTTTCCCTTTTGTATTGAATGTCAGTTTTAATTTGTACTGTTACATTCATATTAAGTGGTCCAGCTGGCTGTGTGTGTAATCAGGATGTAGCTAAATTGTTAAACCTTTGAATTAAATTCTGGTCAGCATCTCCATAGTGCTGGTATTACCTTATTCTCACTGTCGTAATACATACATGCATACAGTTATTTGGCTAATGCTTGCTGTTTCTGCCCTTTTCATTTTTGGCCATATCTGGCTTGTGGACTCTGTAGCGGAAGGTGAAACAGGCAAGTGAGAGGGACTTCCGTTACCAGGTGAGTCTAAGCAAATTTTGGGGTGGCAGTGCATGTTTCCAAAACATAGTTTTCATTTGTTACAGATGCAGACCTTTTGTGGTAAAGTTCTTTACAGGGATTCAGAAATGTTATCTCCTTGTACTTTAACAAAAATATTTACCACACCAAGAAATGCTAAAAATAATATTCATATATTTCAATGAGTTATAGTGTGCTTAACGCTGTTTTTAAAAATGAAGTGCATTGTGTTTCCTGTGTATAGTGGCTTCTTAGTGCCTCCCAGTTCAAGACATGGATCCCTTTTCTATATCTGTCAAACAATGCAGAAAGCTTATTGCTTAAGTTATTATAGCATAAGTAATAAAGACTTGTTTTCAGAGTGTGTCATGTTGAAACTTGGGCTTAATGGCTTTCCTTACTCAGGTTGTACCTTTCTAACAATTCATGATCATCTTCAAATTCTGTTTGATGCTGTATAGCCTTTGTAGTTGAAAACCTAAGAATTAAAAAGTCAGTCCATTTTGTGTTTGTGTTGCTAGAGTATCATGCGAAACTTGGTTCGACGGTATGTGACCGTTGAGCAGCGCAAGGCAGAGGGTGAAGGGGTCACAGAAGATGATGTCAATGAGATTAAACAAGATATCTCGGCATTTCGTTGTGAACTTATTGAAATTCTCAAGAACTCTGGCATGAACACCTCCACAGCAACTGGCACAGGAACAGGTAATGCTTCTGGAACTGTGGATGTTATCAGTCTAATTCTTTCCTCTTTCCATGCTTTATCTCATTTTAACCACAAAGGCTTTATTTTATTTTATCAGTCCCATGCTATATTTTTTGTAATCCATGTAAGTAGCTTGCAAGGGCAGGGGTGAAGTTTGTTGTGGAGTGTTGAGAAATAAATGTGAAGTATGAAGTCTGAACTCAGGATATTGGGGAAGATGCTCAAGCAGAAATGCTGCAACAAAAATTGGTATTGACAAAGTTAACAACAGGATTCCTTTGAGAGCATCACATCCCCTGCCAACTGTGTTTCTGTACTTAATTCTTTTCACAAGACATTCAGAGGAAATGCTTTTTAAAGTTTCCTACTTATCCCTGGTTTACAATCACTGGCTCATCTGGTCAGTAAGTATTCGAAGATTTCTTACACTTACTTTTGACTGGAGAAATTTAAAATCTGCACTGATTAACAGGAGCTGGAGGAAAGAAGAACCGTCAGAAAGAGCGACGCCTGATGAAGGGCTTCAACATTGCACCAGCACCGTCGGGTACAAGCCAACTGCCAACTGTAGCTGAGTTTATGGCCAATTTGCAACAGCATCATGAGCATCATGTGTCCACCACACATCATCTTCATGATATCTTTGGTTCTACAACATCTGCCATATTTGGCAGCAGTGTCGGGGCAGGCTCCACACCAAAGAAGTCTCATCACCATCACCATCCCAACAACAACAACTCCTCCACTGGTGGTGGAGGGAATGGAGACCATCATACTCACCGTGGAGGCTTTGGACGACTTCCAAGGCTTCATATCAAGAGATCGTCTTCCCACAAACGCCGCTGGGGAACACTGATTGAGGCTGCAAAGTCAGGACGTGTTAGTAGGTTGATAGGCAGGAGTCGATCAGAAGATTCCGTGTGCAATAGTCATTGCAGGAATAATCACAACATGCACTGCAGCAATCACAGCCACAGCAACAGTCCTGCATCCGATGACATCACAGAATCACCATCTGATTCTAATCCAAGCTTGGCAGAAACTGTTACTCACAGTAGCATAGGGAGTAGCGCACTAGCAGCACTTAGAAAAAGGCGTAAGAAATTCTCAGCATCTAGAAATATAATGGCAAACAGTGGGAGCAATCCAATAGCTCCACAGGTATGTTGTGTCATAAAGGGAGGCAAAAAACAGCTTCAGCGAGCGTCCAGTGTTCCTACAAGAGCATCAGAAGTTGTCACGTTAATATCTCATTGCCATGAACAGACACAGTCCCAGCAACACTCAGTAGAATTAAGCACAGGTCAGAATGAGACTCTTACGCCGTCCACAACTGAGGAAAGTGTAGTTACGTATTCAGCAGGTGTTGGGGGTGGTGTAAGTTTGGGGTCTTCTTCCAGAGAGCCACTTTTAGCTTCAAGCAGTATGAATCCTGCTAATCATAACACACTATCACAGTGTTCTACACAGCAGCAGCAGGACTTGCAGAATAAATCACATAATGGATCCGTTGTAGTTTTGCCAAACTTGCCAGGAATTCAACCTGTAAGTGGGCATAATATGTCAGCAGGCTGGCTGTGAAATGTGAATGTCTGGGTAAGTGGCATCCTTATGTAAACATTACACAGGAAAGGCAAGACCATCCAGTACAAATCATATTCGACAGCTTGGAAATGGTCCATGAGAACTAAGCTAAAGTGAGCAAATTGCAAGTGAAGTATACATTTTAAAATTATTTTGAATTAACTGATTGTCCTACAATGAAAACAGTGACTTTAATTTTTGATTTCTTAAGTACTGATTATAGGCTGAGTCTGTAATTCTATCACTGTTGAAGTAATAAAGAAATTCATCTTAAATGTTTCATAAACTATGATGCACAGTTAATGCAGCAGCTTTGTAGATTCAAAGTTTCATCACCAAGCCTGGTTGTTAACCTTTACTGACCATGTGTCATGATTTATGAATGGTCCAGCTGGCAGTCTCACAGTACAAGGGTTTAAACTGTCTGGCCTAGTAAAATAAAGGTTAAGAACAGGACAGACATGATATTAAGATATTCCCATAGCAGTGAGATCTTGTGTTCTACAGATCCATGTTTTGGGGCTTCCAAAGCCAATATGCCCTTCATGAAATGTTTTTCTTCTTAGAATCTCAGTGTATGGTGGGGCCTTTTGGCCTTTGTTGGTCACACATAAAAGCATCAGGGATCACTTATGAACTTAGAATACAAATTTTCTTAGTTTATGTTTCAATTCATGCTAATGTAACTTGTGTATGGCAGTTATTTTCACCAAAATAAGTTTTTAAATTTGTATACTTCATTTGTGGAAACTTAATGTACTATCCTGAGCAGCACTTCTCTGTGAAAGTGTGTTACGCACACTTAACCATTCCTTATTTATTTCTCATATGCATGTTATATTCAGTGTGACTTGCAGTCATATCTTTCATCTGATTTGTACAGAAAAGTCCTAAGATGAAGAGTAGTGAACACACTGTACAGACAGTATGTTAGCAACATGTGTGCACTCTGAGCATGTGTACTTTCCTTGTTTACATATGGGTGATAGAGTAACAGTATTTTGTATTTATTTATTTTATTCAGAATTTACAAAATATATCCGCAGCATTTTCCTGGAGATATCCATCGTTTCTTTTGTTTATTTAACAGTCTGCTTCAGAACAGTCTTGCATATACTGAGGAATGAAATTGTATTCTGCATCTATTCTGGTGAATGTGATTCTTCAGGGCCAAGATGGTCAAATATTAATGGAGTTACCTAGTTCATCACATAGAAATTTGTTTATTATCTGTCAACTCACGTAATTTAATTAGTGCAAATTCATCATCAATCAACAGTGTGTTGTGAGTGTTAAAAATTATCTACCACTACTGTGCCATCACTGATGTAACCTTGTCTCAAACTTAACAGATTCATTATCATTGATTGTGGTCTTCTGGGCTGTGGTGCCATGTGGTCTTGTAGACAGTTGTCGATGTTCCGGAAGACAATAGTCAACATCTTCACCGCTGTCAGGACCTCAAAGCTACCATAATATATCTATACCATGGTATTACTGAAAACTAGCCAAGACATGATCCAGTGTACTTCAATTTTATACTGTAGTATAGTACTCATACATTCGATTTTCCACATCAAAAGACCTCCTGGAGTATTAGTTAGGAAAAATTAAAAGAAAAATAATTGAGTTGTTTTCAGTTGCTTCCAAAACTTGCATGAAAGCAACCGAGCATGAAAACAGATCCAGTCTTTTGTAGTTATGCAGTTATTTTTATAGTGTCAGATGATAGTTGAAAATGATTAAGAATTGAGGAGGAGGCGGCTATCTTACTTCGGTACTTTCCGAGAGAAATTTAGGAAACCACATTAAATCTCAGTTCGGTTAGTTGATCTTAGTATTTGTCTTAAATTCTGAATGTCAAGTTCTGTCTGTGATGTGGAGACATCTGATATTGTCCCTAAAATTTTACATGTAAATAACAAAAGTATTAACAATATGCTTATTTTTTGTATGCATAAATGCATATTTAGTGAGATTTTATATGACTCGTTTACATTTATTTATTAGATTTCTATCAGAGATAAGCTGGAAAAATTATTTTCCACTGAATGAACCCTCCAAATTTCTGTGGTTACTGGTTAGTAGGCATCATAGTTTTATGAGTGTGTCAATTCCAGAGGTTAGGTACTGCTTTGTCACTTCATCATTCTTTATAATTATATTGACACTTCTCTGTTTCATATTTCTGGCATTGGATGATCTTAAACAGCTTCTGTTGTGTTTTGTGGCCTTAAATTTGTATTCTTTTAAATTCATGTTTCTTTTGTTACCTCCACACCCCCTTTCCATTCACAGTGTTTCTTGGGCATGGGTTAGTAGTTTCATCAGTGTCACATTACAAACTAGCAAACTGGGTGGATCACCGAGAAGTACTAGTCTGGAGCAATGTTTCCAGTACAACACTCAAGGCAGGCATCATAACACCACTTCATTCTTAATTTGTGAACACCAATTAACCCTCTGAAGCACAAAGTTCATCAAAAGAACATGTGAGAATCCAGTCCCTACCTCAAAGAAAACACACTTCACTGTTACAAAGATCAACTGGAAATAGGGAAATAATCACTATTTATTCCGAGAATAATATGAAGCCTGTCGTACACTCTGTGGGCATGCAGGATTACTCATTGTTAAAGCAAGTGGTACATATAGTTACCACTGGGCTTAAAGGGTTAACAGTGAGGACCATAATGAGATTCTTTCTTTGTGGAATTTATAGAATATATTATGTCATTGCTTATTAGTATAAAGTGTTTTAGTAGCCTAACTGTAATAACTGAGAGTTGGATTTATATATAATTCTTGAGGTTAGTAGCAGTGGTTCTGGTTCAGTCCTAACCATTAGCACTAATACAAAGTATGAAAACAATAAAAATATCTTTCAGTGTGATGATAATTGATCAACTGAAGGAGGGTAGAACCTGTCTCCAATATGTTGTGTGTATTACATAGACCTCTACAGAACAAAGTTCAGAATTATTTAGTGCAAAGAATCATTGTCATACATGTTTAGATAATTAGTGAGAAGCTGCTTTTCCAGAACTGCAAACAGAAGAACTATTATTTTCTACCTAATAGAAAATTTGCTGTACTTAATTAATTTTCCAGTCACTATAATAAATAAGACCATGCATTTCATTAATTGTATATTTTGAATATGAGAATTTCTAAACACGTATTCCATCTGAATCAGACAGTAGGAGTGAGGGAGGACAGAACTGGATGCAAAGTAAAATACTGATTCACATTATAAAACAAAGGGGAATAAAACGCTTCTCAGATGGATGCCAAGAAATTTATATAGGATGATATTTATTATTAAAAATATTTGAAGTGAGAATAACATGTATTGACCATTCCAGCATATTAGGAAAATGTTTTTCCTGACAATTATATAAAGTTAGTACATTTAGTTAGATATAATATGCAGTATTTGAAAGAAGCAAGAGTCAGGAAAAGACAGGAGTTAGCAAGACATATGTCTGGAAGTGATTCGTTCAATCTTCAAAGTGGATGGATGATACAGTAAAATTGTGTGTGTTTGTAGACTACATCCCTGTAGCACCCTTGGACACTGAGAACCTAATCATAATATAGGATGAGCTTTTCTATGTCCTGTTCATACAATTCTTGTCTTGATCTTTGATCTATCATTTTACTGTTGTTTCCATGGCACCACCTTTGGCTTCCGCTGTGTAGCTTCATCTGTTTATAGTGATGAGGCAACATCTAGGAGTCCCATGTTTATAACTGGTGCCTCCAGCATCTTGATGATATTCTGATTACTTGTTGCCCAACACTCAGTGAATAGTTGTCTGGTGAACATTTTGTATTTACTTAGCTTATTTCAGAAAACATGAAACTATTTCATAAATGCTGTAATATCTGGCTTTAGATAAATCTAAGGGAAACTTTAAATTTTTCAAATTAAGACAGGTTCCTTTTAACAGAACAATGTACTTCTAGATAAGAATTACTGCACATTATGTATCCCATTTATGACTGAAATTATAAAAGAGATATTCTTGCTAAACTACACTGTTACTGAGCTGTACACATTTTTATTGGTTAGTGTACATTCTTTCTTTCTCATACTCCTCATCCACTTTGTTCCATTTAAATGTGCTTCATATATAATGTTAGCACTCAAAATTAATATTTTCCCATTTGTGACAGAATAAATCACAGAACGG
Organism: Zootermopsis nevadensis; assembly: GCF_977971745.1. Classification (NCBI taxonomy): domain Eukaryota; kingdom Metazoa; phylum Arthropoda; class Insecta; order Blattodea; family Termopsidae; genus Zootermopsis; species Zootermopsis nevadensis. The sequence goes on from NW_028259156.1 coordinate 18,149,806, forward strand.
TTCTCTTGAAAGAGGCTGTTTTCTTTTAACTTCTTGACTTACATGTTAAAAGCTTCCATTTGTTGGAGGCTATTTTATGTTATTATTCATTCTTTGTTCTTGTGATCAGAGAAATGTTATGATAAATGGAGGTTTCTGTTTAATTCATGTTTCAATTTAGACAGGTTTTATTATGTAATTCTTTATGTAGAATGGTGTTTTAAATGGCACAGAAGTAAGTTTGTTTGCATATCTGTTGCTCTATTATATTCATCTTGATAGAAAAAGAATATTTCTTTTCTGTGTATATAAATCCAACACCCTCAGAAATTATAGTGATGCGGAAGAGTATAAAATGCACCTAGAATATGGCTGCATTCTTCCCAACTTAAGAACCTCAAATCCTACACAATATGCACCTAATAGCAAACTGATAAGTTATAATGACATGCATAATTTGTTTACTCAGTTATTAAATTTTTGTTGTATAAGGTGAAGGTAGAAATTATAACTTTGACATTGAGACTTCATAAAGATCACAAAACTAAGAACCATTCAGTAGTGATAATTTGTTTACATAGTTAAGAGTCACTGAAATTTTAAAAACTTGCCTAATAAATAACAATAAATCATTAAAAAGCTCTTGTGGAAATTATAATTGTGTTATGAAATGAATACATTCCTACATTTTTGGAAATATTAACAACTATATTGACCTTGGTCTTGTCTTACTTTTTGCTTGTAAACACTTGTTGGTGATAATGACAATTTTTATAAGTATTAATAGTAACTGTATTGGGAATTGAGGTGCACAGGGATATTTTAATTGCCCTGTATATTGTATGATGTTAACCTGTGTGATTTATTGAAGTCAAAATTATAATTCTCTATCTTTACTATGTACTATACCTGTGAGGCTCATTTATGGTCATCCTCTCCATAAGTTACTGTCTGTTAAAAGATTACTTCATATAAAACAGTGGGACTGTAATGATTTGATAAAATATACAAAGTTGTTGTTATTTTTTTAAAGAAAAATTCTGTGCCATGGTTGAATGAAACAATGTGGCCAACCATTATCTATGCATTTATTTCATTCACTCTGTGGAAGAACAAATAAAAATAATTCTTTCTACAACAGTCTCAGCCAATGTGTTGTAGTTGGCAGCCCTACAGTTTTATTTTAGTTTTCATGATAAAGTGCTATATGGGCTTTAAAATCATTATATGAGAATAATTAATGGATTATTATGTTAATAGTTTTTGTGTGTCTATTTTTTATAAGTAGGGCAGTCAAAAATGAAGTGATTATATGTCACAGAATGAGTTGTTTCGTGTACAGGTAAGATAATTGACAACCTTCATTCAGTAAAAGTGGAAAGGAAGATCATAGTCTTTTAAATGTTGTGCTTGAATGGTTGTTTTGAATTGGTTATATTCTTAAATGGTGGTTATATAAAGCAATATTGATTTGTGTTTGACATTTTTTGAACATTTTTATTGTCATTTTTCTAATAAGTGACCATTTTCTCTGGGGGGTACAAACTTTTCTTACAGTTAATATTTAATAAGTAACGACAAAACTATTTGTAATAGTATTTACTGTTAAACTGACCTCCAGCTCGCAAGAGCTTTTCATACAATATTATTTTACATTAGTCTGCAAACATTACATTTAAATGTATACTGTTGCAATGCTTATTTTTATATAACAAGGAAATGTATATAAGCCACTATCAGATGTTTTATGTGAAAATGTGATATTGCATTACAGATGTTGTAGTAGACTTACTCCCTTATTGAGCTATGTGATGGTGTGTAGTAGAAATGGTTGAACTCTTGACAATGACTGCTATAAACAAATTTTTGTGTAAGATTAAGAAACTACCAACAAATATTTTCCCCTGACCAAAACACAAATATAACCTACACTGTATCTTTCAGCTAAACATGATATAGACAGAAGAGATTAGAAGGTAGATATGTATGTAGTTTTATGTATAATTTGACTAAGTTGATATTTAGATAGGTCCAGTAGTTGCTAAATCCAAGAATGGATTTTAACATGCAGTTGTTGCCAGTAGAATGTACTGTTTTAGTCTTATAAATTCCCATAATGTAAGAATGAAGAAGAAAAAACAAACTGTTAAATAAATAGAGGTCATATTTATAGATGGTAGGGGACCACATCATTGAAATGATTTCTTCATAAATCACAGTTGCTAATTAATAATGAAATTATAACTTTAATATTATATCAACAAAATTATTATGGCCGGTTTGGTTTGTTTCTTTAGCTTTTGTGGTCATAGCTCAAGATGGCATTTGCTATATAAATACTCAATGAATTTAGCAAAACTGGGTTCCAGAAACCTAATTTAGCCATCTGGCTCTTGGGCCCATCCAGCCTCCTATCTAATGGGTACTGGGGGCCCTTTCCCTGGAGAGTAAAAGTGGATGGGTTTTGAATCTGATCACTCTCCTCCATTTAATGTCAAGGTTAAGAAAGTGTTGAGCTGTACCTCCATGGCCTGAATTATTCATTCATGACTGTTCAGAAGTATGTTCTGTGACAGTTCCGCCCCACAGTTTTCAGATTCATAGTCACACCACATTGTTTCTCTTTTTCCATGCTGTACTTTAAAAAATGTCTCATTCATCCTGTCTTTTGAGTTCTGGTAGCTCCAGCATTATTTTTTTCTTCCTCCCAGGTCTTCAGCCATATTTCTGTGTGCACCACCAAATAGGTTAAGGTAGTGTTGACTGGCTTTCCATAGTTTTTCTCAGTTTCTCCAAGCAAATATTAGTATAATACCTCAAACAGCCCAAAGCTGTGAACTTCCAAAATCTTTTTGAGTTACCTCAGTATGCAGTTTATGCATGTATGTATTCACACACATTTACATATGTACATATATATACACACACAAAAAAAACTGGTCATATGATACCTTTGTCAGTAAGGACTTGAAATGAGAGTGAGACAGAGACTGAAAGATAAAGACAGCATCCACTAATTGTCATACTGTTTGTTCATGTGACAAACCACTGGACTACTGAGCTTGTTTGTTAGGCCTAGGGTAATGTTTTCAGAACAGAGTTTTTATGCCTTGCCACTTGCACAGCCGTTGATATAGTTCACCCATGCAGATCTCATGTTCTTATTGTGCAAACATAACTCTACAATAATGCATTATTACTTTAAAGCCGGCCACTGACCAACGTTTTAGTGTGACACCAGGATGAAAACACTGAGAAACATTTCACTGTAGTACAATATTAATTTTACAAATAATATAGTATTGTCACAAAATAATTTGGTCTTAACTGAGTTTAATATTTTAGGATGCACTAGAGATAATTGTTTGTGGAATTTCTCAGACAGTGACATTTACATTGAAATGTGTATTGAATAACTATAGCTATTTATTTTACAGAGTTAGTATATGTGTTTTGCCTCACAGAGTATGGATAATTCAGTGTCTATTTTCAAGGTATGTGTGGTACCCTTGGCTCTACTTGTATTATTAATTGGCAACCATGAATTCAGAATGATAAGACCATTTCAACAATTTGATGAGTAAGTGTATTGTGCATTTGTAAATAACATAGCATATACTTCTACATACTCATGTACACATCAAGAGGCCTTATTGTATACTACAGTTGTACTACTATTATTATATGCTGCCTGAAGAAAGTTATTTGTACAGAATTCATCCGAATTGATGTTTCCTGTCCATCCTCACAAACGCTAAACACCTTCTGTGGAGTTCCATAATGCATTTTGTCCATATTCAATAATGACTGCCATGTTAACATGTCATCATTTTCAAGAGTCCAGATTATATTTCAGTTGTGTCCAAAATAAATCATTCACACTGATGTCTCATTTTATGAAAGGGGTGTATGCTTGTATGTTATGCGAAAAGTAATCTCTTATTAATTCAGGGACTCAGATCTACATGAGCCAGTATAACTGACTCAGTAAAGTGAGGTTTTCACAGCAGTCAAAATTATGATGATACCAATATTTCAGGGAAATCTACTGTCTGTCTCCACCATTGGGACTGACTGGCTAAGGTCAGGATGTTTGGGGTGAAGGTGATTTCACAAAGGGGTGTATCTATATATTTTGGAAATTTACCTGTTAGTAGATGCATCTTGTTCTTGGTAATGTCTCCATTTTCAAATTAATTTCTTTGCTATTAGCAGATTAATTTATTGAAACTGTCTATTTGGATTGCTGCCACTTCCACCAGTAACCCCAAAGTAACAACCAGAGTCAATAGAGGTGGTTTCTTACCTGAGGAAGTTCCATTTTTTAGTGCATGCGTCACTGCAGAATGTTTTACAACTGAATATTCCAGGGAATTATCTTTATAGCCAGAAATAAAATGGTATGGTGCTGTATCACACTTGATTAAAATACTTAATGGCACATTTGTATAGCCACACATGTCAGCAGGTAGCATGGGCTGGCCTTTACTAGGGTATTCTCTTTGAAATTACATAAGGAACTTCTGTTACCAGGCTTGCATGGGAACAACGTGAAGGTGCTGATATATAGAAGGGTGCTTTCAGTAAATTTCTACCAAATTACACATTGCTACAACCCATAAGACACCTATCTGCATACTTGCCACTGTGAGAACCTCAAATCCTTCATTAGTCATTGTTGTCTGCTGGTATTCTTATGTACTATGAATTGTGTGCACATTGATAAAATCTTGACTGTGTGGCATAATTGGGTCAGGGATTTCAATGAAAATTGGATCAAGGGAAAGCAGACGCAAAATAAAGATACACCTATTTTCCCCTTTTCTTGTGTTAGACTTCCGCTCTCATTATTAACCAACATTATAACTGTAATATAATTGTATTAAACTTTACCAAGCCCAGCAGCCAAGGAGTTATAATTATATGTTCCTAATGTGTAGGTACATGGCTCAAACTGGAAAGTAAAGGAGTCAATTTTATTCAAGTAAACATTTAACAAGTTATCATGAATGCCTACAGATTTAATATTTCCATTCCATTGTATTTCATAGTATTGTATGAGTTGTAAGAAAAGTAATTACTAAAAAAAATTATATCATCAATCATATCAATAGCTTACAACTGAATTAAATTGACTAATCAATTGGTTATGATTTATATCAAATATAAAAGTAATTTAAACATAGAATTTTTAAAATATTAATATAATTAGTGCTGCCACTAACTAACTGATTCAGGAACTACATTGCCTTTCAATAGAATGCATTGGTCATTAACATGGGCGACATTTTTGAAAATTCGGACTAGTTATGAACATTGAGTAGGTTTGTATAAACTAACACGTTATTTTGAACATTAGTTTTCTCATAAAATACAGAATCGATTCAAACAGAAATCGAACAGTTAGTGACATCCAATCACGGTGAAGCACTACAGGTGTGTCTTTCGTCAGAGGCCGGAAGTAATTTGTGCAGAGAAGGTGGAGGAACTGGTAGTAGAAGACTGTAAGACAATATGGCTTTGCGATTCGAAGATCAGCAATTATCATCGTTCTGTATTTTGCAGATAAAGTGTATGTACCAACACTTGTATCGTATTTTGTCAAAATATTTTCTCGAGAAATATTTAGGGACGATGGAAATCCACTAACTAGAATTTCAAAGTGGTGGCCATCTTGGTATATTAGGTATTCTAATAAGAATTTCAAAATGAAGGAAATTACCTAATTTAGAAATAAAATTACAACAGGAACATTGCTTTTGTTTAAGGCTACGTGTATTGACATGCTCTATTAGACGTAACTAAGTAATTACAGAAGTATATTAATTTGGATATAACTACGCCTGAATTTGGGAGACACGTGTGGAAACATGTTGTCAGTATAGGCGTATACCTATGTAAAGATCGTTCCTGAGGTACCTAGTGGACTATAATAATGCTTGTATTTATGTTAATTCTTAATTATTGAGCACACTAGACTGCATGGCTCTTCGTCTGCAGTTTCCGTGTACAACTCAATGGTCATGTTTGTAGAGGCTCAAGTACTTGAGACACTTCTTTTCATGCGTTTGCAGTTTTGCCTCTCGCTCTCGGGAAAGAAGAGAAGTTGCGGCGCTACATGCCACAAGACAGCCATCTTTCTATTCACCACCATGAGAACCTCAACTCGTCTGAACAGAATGTACGTTTTGGCTGCTCATTTTAGTATTATGGCATTGTTCCTCTTGCAAAGTAATTCTAGGCTTATAAGTCAAAGTGAGACTGGGCTCAGGAGACACCAACAGCGTTGAGATAGGTAGAGGTGTAAGACAGGGATCCTGCTTATCACCAGTTCTTTTTAACCTGTACGGGGAATGGCTTGCCAAGGAAGCTCTGGAGGGAACAGGAGACTTCAAAATTGGAGGAAGAGTGATAAAGACTGTAAAGTATGCAGACGACTTAGTAGTATTGGCGAAGGAAGAGGAGGAATTACAGAACATGATGGACAAGTTAGTGGAAACAGGTAGAGAGTATGGAATGGAAATCAACATTGAAAAATCAAAGGTAATGAGGATAGCACCGAGAGCAGAACCATTGAACATTGTAATTGGAAACCAACAGATGGAGAATGTGGAGCATTTCAAGTACTTGGGAAGCATGGTCACGACGGACGCCCTATGCACCAAGGAAGTAAAAGCAAGGATAGCCATGGCCAAGGCAGCTTTCATCAAGAAGAGGATACTTCTCACTAGCAAGTTGGGCTTGGAGATGAAGAAGAAACTAGTGAAGTGTTACGTATGGAGTGTCGCGCTGTATGGAGCAGAGACTTGGACACTCAGGAAGAAGGAACAGAAATACCTGGAGAGTTTTGAAATGTGGTGTTGGAGAAGAATAGAGAAGATCAGGTGGACGGATCGAGTGACCAACGAAGAAGTATTGAGGAGAGTCAACGAGCAAAGAAGCATTCTGCAGGCGATTACATGAAGGAAAGCTAACTGGCTGGGACATATTATGAGAAGGAATGGGTTACTGAGTGATATCATCGAAGGCCAGGTTGAAGGAAAGCGAGGACTGGGAAGAAGACTGATACAGCTAACCGACGACCTTAAACAAGGAAAGAAGATGACATTCCAGGAATTAAAGCGAGAAGCCGAGAATAGGGACAACTGGAGAGCTCTTTTTGGGCAGAGCAATGGACCTGTCGTAAGACAGAACACTTAATAATAATAATAATAATCTGGACTGCTGAGCTCAAAGATAGGCAGTTCTCTGGATGGCAATCAGGAAGTTCTAGAAGTGTGCAAGTCTGTAGGAAGATGCTGTAGTTCTTAGAAAAAAAAACCCTCAGCATTTGAAGTTAATATATTTCAAGTAACAGTTAATTAACATAATTATGTGAGACTGGTCGCTGAATATCACAGTCCTTATCATATCTGCACATATTTCTTACATTTTTGAACAACTGTTATCTATTTCAATGTCCATATTTTTCTGTTCTAATTTTACTTATTTTCAGTTTGCTGTTTACTAATCTTGTTTTTCCATTTAGTCTTCAGGACAAACAGACATGCAGTTGGGAAATAGAACAGCACGTGGGATGACTTCATGATGTTTGGTTTCTCGGCTACCCACATCATGGAAGGAGTGATAGATCATATGATGACACATCATGAAGAAGGTGGGATGATGATGATGGGAATTGTATCTTGTAGCATTGACTAATACTAGATATTGTCAAGATTAGCCAGCAAATGACAATATTATCCAACACAAGGATAAAATTTGAAATAACACATTCTGCAAACAAACTTAGGGCACTTCTGGAAAATCTAGTGGGTTGGGTTAGGTCAAAAATAAAGTGCATACTTTCGATGATGATTCCTTAACATTTTCCATGCCACCTAGCTGGTGTCAAGAGTAACTAGTTAATGTTGACATAGCCAGATTTTGGTCTCTAGTCATTTCACATAGATGGATGAATATGTGTACCCCACAGAACCCATGAATTGGAGGATACACAATAATTCATCATAACATTGCAGAACATTTTCCAGGAATGGAATAAATCACATTGTTATCAATTGCTTGTCATTTTTACATGAAGTTAAAAAAGATGGAATTTCACTGCACTTAAAAGTAGGTTATTAAAACGATATAAGAATCACATCAGGGAATTGCCATTTGAATAAAATTACATACAAATTAACCAGTTGAAAGAGCATGTCATTCCCTCCCGAGTAGGCTTAAATCAGGTCTTTCATGGAACCAAAGATTTGGTAATTTTGAAGTAGACTGTCATGCAGATTTTTTGGTGAATTACATTACAAAAAACAGGTGAACTTGTTTGGTTCTGTAACAGTTTATTAAGTACAATGGAATCTGATACACATTTGTCTGCAGGCCCTAGGATCACTGGTTCGTCTGTAAGCAGTGGACGTGCTCTTTGCCATCTGGAGAAGAGAGATTTGTGTCAGCTGTACACTTTCTTGCTGCTCCTGAGGATCTTACCAAGGTAACTGGACTTCTAATGTCATGTCTAAATGCTCTTAAATGTCAGGTAACAGGCCAGTACAGGTTATGATTTGTTTGTGGGTTAGTAGCCTCTGGGATATATAATGTTAATTGCTAACAAAAATAATTCAGTGTACCACCAATGAAGTAGATAAATTAATTCTTTTAATTAGCTATAAGCAGTGACAAGACATGTGCACATTTATATCATACAAAATAACATTCAGATGTAAAACAACAAATGAGCTCTACATTGACTTCATGTTTCTGATTTGGCTTCTTCTGTGTCTTGTAGTTTTGGACCACTCACCAACAGCTTTTGTAGGATAAAATTGCGTCATTGCCTTTCATTATCTCAGCATTTTGATCCAAAATAGGCCATTGGGAAAGGAGAGACATTCATCTCACAAGTGCATGCCAAGTAAATTTCCTTGGGCCCTTTGTCTCTTAATTTCCTCTTCTGTGCCAGTTAGGGCTAGCCTATTGAGAAGACTTCTGCCACTAATTTGTACCAAATATTTGTATTCCTTCTTTCTAATGCAGTTGTACAGAAATCTGCTTCATCTCCCAGCTGTTGACACATTAAAACTGCAACAAAGAAAAACATTTGTTATAGGTGATAAATGTGCGTGTGACTCATTTGTTAAGTCTGCATCTTCTGTTTGCCACACAAAGGAAATCTTGATCCATCTGTCACTTATTCCATGGAGCTAGGTCCTTGAGAAGCCACCAATAGTCGGTCACTCAGCAACTCCAAAAATTTCCAACATTTCACAGAACCCAAAGATTTATTACTGTGTAGGATTTGACATTTTCATGCTGGTGAGTCTGAAGATGGCTGTCTTCTGGGTTGTTGGTAGAAGTGTACTAACGATTCAGAGGTCTCTGCTGCCTTTGTCATCAGGGTGATGAGTAAGGCACACAATTGGAAGTCAATGAAGAGCCTTGGCATGACCAGTGCCGAATGGAGTCAGAAATGTGAGGGCCTGGGAACTAACACGAGCAGGGCATGCCACACCTTGGCCAGCAGGATGGAAAGGGACTTGAGAGGGAGAGGTCTGAGAAAGCGGCACCAGCGCCACATCCGGCAGGACCAGCCAGATAAATCTGCTGTGGCCAAAACATCCCATACAGCATTGCCAGTAAGCCACTACCCTGCCCTTTTCAGGGCACATCACATCGACTCACCTCTCATATGTCAGTTGATCCTATGGCAGGAACCTGAGGGGCCCCCCCCCCCCAATGTCCCCAGCTCCTATTGGGTCCCAATCCCACTGCCAGTCTCCTATAACTACGTGTTTCCACACGTGTTGCTTACCCACCACCCTGACGATGGAGAGGACCTCTGAAATATTGGCAGAGAGCCTTGGCATAACCAGTGCAGACTGGAGTCAGAAATGTGAGGGCCTTGGAACTAACAGGAGCAGGGCATGCCACACCTTGGCCAGCAGGAAGGAAAGACGCACGAGAGGGAGAGGTCTGAGAAAGCGGCACCAGCGCCACATCCAGCTGGACCAGCCAGATAAATCTGCTGTGGCTGAAACATCCCATACAGCATTGCCAGTAAGCCACTACCCTGCCCTTTTCAGGGCACATCACATCGACTCACCTCTCATATGTCAGTTGATCCTATGGCAGGAACCTGAGGAGCCCTTATGAGAGCCCCCCCAATGTCCCCAGCTCCTATTGGTTCCCAATCCCACTGCCAGTCTCCTATAACTAAGTTTTTCCACACGTATTGCTTACCCACCACCCTGACGATGGAGAGGACCTCTGAAATATTGGAAAAGAGCCTTGGCATAAGCAGTGCAGACTGGAGTCAGAAATGTGAGGGCCTGGGAACTAACAGGAGCAGGGCATGCCACACCTTGGCCAGCAGGAAGGAAAGGGGCACGAGACGGAGAGGTCTGAGAAAGCGCCACATCCGGCTGGACCAGCCAGATAAATCCGCTGTGGCCGAAACATCCCATACAGCATTGCCAGTAAGCCACTACCCTGCCCTTTTCAGGGCACATCACATCCACTCACCTCTCATATGTCAGTTGATTCTATGGCAGGAACCTGAGGAGCCCTTATGAGAGCCCCCCATGTCCCCAGCTCCTATTCGTTCCCAATCCCCACTGCCAGTCTCCTATAACTAAGTTTTTCCATTACCCTGACGATGGAGAGGACCTCTGAAGCATTGGCAAACTTCAACCAGACTACAGGAGCTACAACAAAGAAGACAGCCATCTTCAGACTCACCACAGTGAAAACCACAAATTATACTTGGTGCACACTTGGCTACCCTGCCAGCGCTACTCGATATATATAAAAATGTTTATCTATTACCCTGACGATGGAGAGGACCTCTGAAGCATTGGCAAACTTCAACCAGACTACAGGAGCTACAACAAAGAAGACAGCCATCTTCAGACTCGCCACAGTGAAAACCACAAATTGTACTTGGTGCACACTTGGCTACCCTGCCAGCGCTACTCAATATATATAAAAATGTTTATCTATTACCCACTACCCTAAGTCATCCAAGTGTTCATTCCTACTACAATAGTAATATTTCCATCAGAAGTACAACCACAGCCCGCTACAGACTGTACTGCATCGAAGATGAAAATGCTATTTATATATTTCTTTTTCTAGGACCACCATAACTGATACTGGAGAAGAAACTCGGTGCCATCTGTGCAGGGAGAAGTTCTACGTTGCGCACTACAGGGACGGTCTCGAGTTCAGACCACCATCTCCATCACTCGGGCTGCATTAGCGAGTTTCTCTGAAGCCAACATTAGCATCGTCAAGTGGAAACCTCCAGAACACTTATTACATGCTGTATAATTATGTTAATGTTGGTACCATTGTCTGTAATCCATTGTATTAGTTGCTCGCGAGTACAGTGTTTTTGAATGTTCTCCCCTTTTACCTGGCGACGGAAATAGTTTCCAAAACGTCTTGTTCGAGAGAAACAATAATAATAATGTCTGTTGTAAGACCAGTCATATACATTGAGAGTGCAGTGATGGAAACATGATGCCTTGTAGTTGTATGCTTACGAAATAATAAAGAATATATAGAATGATACAGAATATGAAGTGTTGTTGATGAACCACCTGAAGTACTTCCTTCATCCCTCTAAAGTATAGCTGTGGCAAGTAGAGTAGGACTAGTAGCTGGGGGAGAGGATGATACTCACAATTCATCAGGAAGTTCCGAATGTTTACTACCAGTTGTGGCCTCAGTAGCCAAGAGCACTAAGGCATGGACTGCTGAGAGCTGAAGCTCAGGGCTTCTATCGGGAAGATCGGCAGTTCAAAACCTATGGGATCCAAGAAAAATTTTAAAGTCCAAGAACAACTTCGCAATATATCAGGAAGTTCCGAAATTATATCTCTTAAGAAACAGCGGCGGCCTAGGGGATAAGACAGCGGACTACAAGACAGCAGACTACTACCATCCTGAAGATCAGCAGTTCAAAACCAACCTCTACCACAATTGAAAAAAATATTTTTTTTGCTGCCACACCCATAATTTTTACTAGCACACCCACAATTTTCATTCTCCACATTTTTACTAGCCTGCTAATAATTTTAATATAAAATATTTTATTAGCACAGCAGGAATTTTATTTATAAAATTTTTACTAGCGCAGCAAGAAAAATTAGTTCCCAGAACTGCCACCAGATGGCACTATTTTTATTAGCGAGCTAATATTTTATTTATAAAATTTTTATTAGCGCAGCAAGAAATATTAGTTCCCAGAACTGCCACCAGATGGCACAATTTTTATTAGCGAGCTAATTTTATTTATAAAATTTTTATTAGCACAGCAGCAATTTCTAGTTCCTGAAACCACCACCAGATGGCAATATCATTTATAAGGCACTACATATACAAAACAACAAGGTTTATAAAAAGAATTTTATTAGCACAGCCGGAATTTAGAGTTCACAGAAACTTCACCAGATGGCAACACTACTTACATTCACGAACTCCAAGTAGTTCTAGCAGTTGCTACTAGATGGTACTACAAAACAACTGTTTTCTTAGCACAAGAATTAAAAGTTCCCAGAGACGCCGCCAGTAGGCAATACTATTCACAAGACGGGGATACTTTAAATAGTTCAGATTGTCAAGATTGGGATGGAAACAGTTACATTAACATAAACAAATTATGACAACTTAATAGTTCCGAAAAACACCGCAATACAGCGTTACTAGCAAAACAGGGCCGCCTAATTCCCTATACCCCAAACATACGGGAATACTGCATAATAAATCAAGAAATTAATTTAACCTAGAAACAATAGGAGACAATTACTCCCCAGACATTAAAGCAGATATTCAAAGAAATACGACTAACCATTGTTAAGTTAAATTCGAAACGCATTACTGGACAAACAATTGTTCCCACAAACTCAAAGTAAATATTTTTTGTAGAAAAATACTATTCTGATACTTGGAATTTTGGCATCTGTAGAAATATTCATTTTAACAAAGAAAACAATACTGCTTGCAAAATATTTACATTAGGGGGGATAAAAAGAAAATATACACCCTGAAGACTGTGGAAGTTGGGTGAGGATGTGGGTTGGATTTATAACCTTTATTGAGAGCTGTGTATATAGAACTGAATGTGGTATTCTTACAGCAGCGTACACTGGCCTCCAAATAAGAATTTCACATACCACAATAGTGATTTTTACATCTCTAATACTACAAAGACAATTACCATCATTAATTACACAACAGCAACACAATGTGGAAATACAAAACAATTAAGCAACCACTGAGATAGCTGTTTTCTGTAACTTTTGTAGCCACTTCACAAATTTTGGAACATTCTTATTTTCTTTTTGTTAGCATTCCTGTTATTTGATGTAGCACCTCAAACACATTTAAAACCTTGAGGCCGTATGGCAACTGCATTACCCACGTGCTTCAACAGCCAGTAACTTATTATATATTTTATTTTCATACAATTCTTACTTTTACCAGGGATGACTATTGTATTAAACTGCATTAACAAGCTAATCTTTGTACTGGTGAAGACTTGTTTTTCTCTCTCCACACTTTTGAATTCTGAAATACTATTTAGACAATTTTTAATCTTCAATGGGTTAATGTCCTAAAATTTGTCCCTTTATTTCCATGTTGGCAAATGTTTTGGTACAATTATACCATCCTCAGGCCAACCTTTACGTTTTATTCAAAACAGAAGTCAAAAGAGAATTAATTAAGAGGTACCTAGGGTTATTACTGAAATAGATGTTACACAGTGGTATAATTACAAGTAATGTAAGTTTAAAATAAAGTCAAATGGGACCCGTTACATGGAATTCCTACAATCACGAGAAATATGTTTAGGTTACATAGCGCAGGTTGAGATCATTTATATACATATTTCACATAAAATGCCCTAGTTAATTACTATTCAGTACACATTAAAATACACTGTATGTACATTTTTAGCCAGTTCATTTTTTCTTCAAATAATTTGGTAAGAACAGAAAGAGACCCAATTTTCTGAGCACTATGAAAATCTGAAAAATTAAATGTCATTGCACTGTAACCTATATCTTGTAGTTTAGTGTATGTTACATGCTTTTTACCAAATTAAAAATAAGATTTAATGCTGTTGCATACTTCCACTAATTATGATGAAAACTTTGAAAGGTACGAGGCAATAACTGCACAAATTATAAAACTTTGTAAGTCGCTTCTCTTAAAACTTATGAATTGTCAGTAAGAACCTTGACATTCCAAGCCAACAAACAACCCCTACACAGTGGAACATTCCAGAAGGCAGCCACCATGCCATTCACAGAACCCAGAACTCAAAAAGGACCACCTTTGCACAGGCGGATATAGGGGTTTTATCTTCCACAAGTTCCAAACACATACAATAGCCAACCATATTCAATAAACAAATTCTAATGTTCAACAGACAAAATACCTCATAATAAGCCCCATTTCAGTTAACAGTAATACAGGTGAAGTTGTGAGTCATTAATTAAGCAGAACAAGCGTTATGTCTGAAAGTGACTTCACACGTTCTTAACCTTGGCACAAGATGGAGGTGAGTACCTTCAAGCCCTGTAGCTTTACACCAGAGGAAAAAACCCTAGAATCCACTGAAAATGTTGGTTTGCCTCACAGCCACTTTTGATGTTGCAGAGAAGAGAGAAATCCTGTCCCCCTGGGACTCAAATAGCAGTCAGCGTCAGTACCCTAGTCACTATAATGGCTGAGCTATCCTGGATCATGCAGATCATCTTCAAAACCAGAATAAAATTTATTCTTGCATCATACAATGAAACTTGTCTGTGAAGTATCTGCCTGTTAGGACAATTCTAAGTTCACTCAAGAAGAACTTTAAGTTGGTACTGTAGAATTTTGATCATGATGAGGTTTGCAGGAGGAAGAACTCCAGGCTGAGTTAATTATTGCCCCAGATCCAAAATCAAAACCTATCTAACGATTCACCTGAACACCTCATACTGCACAAATCCTTTCCATGTACTGCCTCCATTTGGTTTGATATTCTTGTGGCTCCTTACATCAACTCTGAATCAATTTCCTGTGACATATTATGATATTCAAAACATCTGCTGTATATCCACTTGGAAACTACAATCACCATAGTTCTTAAGTTACTTTTCCTCTGTCAAGAATCTGCATCATTATTGGAGTCCACCACTCTACATAACCCTTGTCTGACCAAAGATTCCTTCTACGCATCAATTTCCTCGCATATATACCTCTTGAAGTCCATTCCGTTTTCTCGTTCCACTTTCTTCTTTGTCATGGCACTTTTCAATCGGAGTGCTCCTGCTTCTGTACCTTCAGCTCCCAGTGTGTCCTCACTGTTCAGAATATATTGCAGCAGATCCTCTTCAGTAAATCTACTCCGACAGGGAACACATCTGAATCTCTTAATCCGCTTCATCAGCCTATAGGAATTTCATATGGACAATCTTTCGTAAGCCGTGTCCGGCATTAGCACACCTACAGGAAAATATGCAGAAAACAACTTTCTCGCATTTCAAAATTCCATCTTTTCCCCATTTGTTTTAATCACGCTGTTTCCTTCCTAATACTTCCAACTCTTATCAATCAGATCATCTAAAATTTTATCCCAATCAATTTTGCAACATGAACAGACGATGTTACCTTTCATATTAGGTGTATATATGGTTTCCAACACACACTTCACATTGCACATTAATCACACCATATATGATTTCTCCAAGTCCCATCAGTTTCTCACAAACATCCACCAATCGATCTATCCTTATCCAATTACTTCCCAAATACGTTACTTTTACTTAGTTGGTTTCTCAACTCTACACAAACTGTACTTCAATTGGATCTGCTGTCTTCATTCATTTCACTCTACACTGGACAGAATTTGTCAGCGCAGCTTTCAAGTTCCTTTTCATACTTTCTATCCACATCTCTCCCCCCTTCCTTCAGATTAACACGACGCTACAACACAAAAGGGAGCCATCTTCCTATCTCAAATGTTTCACTTCTTTTCTTAAATTTCAATCATGCCTTCTGAGACTTTTCTTAATCTTGATTTTCATCAATTCACTGCTTCCTTCACTGAACCGCTTTCTTACAGCTTCAAACATTTTTATTCTTTACTTCTACAATTATGCTGTTACAAACATTAAGCTTTCACACAATTTGTGATTTGAACCAGCTTGCAGCCACTGTTCCTTTGTTACACATGCAACAGCCTTCCTCAAGCCACTCACAATTTCAGACACTCAGGTATGAACACATCACAGACCACTTTACACTAAAATAAACTGCATCTGTATTTCTTGTCCACTCACAATTATTTTTAAGGAAAATGTGCACGATGTGCATCAGCTATTACAGTCACTATATTGCCATAACATGAAAGACATGTTCTTCTGAAAAGTTTGCATTATTTAGACCTACTGCCACACTGAGCAGATCCTTCTGTATCTTATAATGTGGCAACCATCAGTGACCCATCCCAAAACTCAACCAAAATTCAGCCTGTGGCAGCTTCCCCAGCAAGTCCAGATTAACTCACAATACTACCGCCTCTTTCTCCAAGGGCAACCACTCACCTCCACCTAATGTTCATGTTAAGAACGAAAGAAAGAAAGTTTTACCTTTTGCCCCCAAATTCAGTTCTGCAATTGGATCAGCATGAGGCAGTAAACTGTGTAAGAACACCACATACTAAATGTTACAATGTAAACGTAACATTATCTCCATCCTTCATGTGCGCTGATATCACTCCTTGATATCTTCTTCACAGAGCTTCCATCCTACCTTTCGATGTTTCAACAAATTCAGTTCCAGTTGTACACGGCGAACTGCTGGCTCTTCTAAGCTGCTAGAAAGTACTATTTCTAAACACTACTACTTTGTTCCTTTCAAAAATAGTTACTAATTCTTGAATTTTCAGGACTCAAGAGCAAACTGTTAATAAAGCAGCAAATTTTATGATACTAGAGACCTTACACCTTATACTGCTAAATAAAACAAAACTTGACTCTAAGCATCAGAAAAAGACGGACTTTAGCGTTTTGGTTATTCACCTGGGAAGACCTGTTCTGGAGAGGCAAATTACAATTCAAGGCAGCATGAGGAAGAGCATGACACATTTCTGACAACAGAATGCAAGACTGCAGTAGCAACTACTTTCCACTTCTAATTATTTTTCTTAATCATGCTTAAGGTTGCTTTTGTAACTTGTATATGATTTCTGTTTTGGTGCAACATCTTGACAGATGTATATCCTTCAAGTCCAATGGTAATTTTAATTAATGTAAAATATGTGAGTATTGAACTAATTTAAACACATAAAACAGTAAAACTTCAATTTTACAATCACTCACTTGTTTCCATCATACGGCAAAATTTTCACAATGAAGTTTAATTTGTAGTCATTTCCTGAGTTATCAGCCATACATTGAAGATTTTCATACTAAGTGATTGACTTTTTGGTTAAAAACTCTCACTGCCACTATGTACGTATGTTCAGTGAGTGCAGTACGGTGGTGGAACTCTTGGCTCAAGCAAATAAGAGCAATTCCATGAAGCAGTAGCTTCACAAGCCACGCAAAAAAATAAGACTGTTTCAGTGGCAGAATCCTCAAACTTCTTTCTTTTTCCAACAAGCATCCATCACCTCAGCAATTATGTGAAATGAAAACCATCGAGCTGGTTTTCAGCTGTAGTTGTTATAACTGGTTACTCCAAGTGTTTCATGTAAGAGTATGTCACAGCCAGTAAGAGAACCCATGGCGAAGAGATACATTTGGTCATAAAATGTACCACTGTAGAAAAATGTATGTGAATATGAGGATGTCAGAACAGGTCTATTAGCCTCTTTCAATCTTGTGTTTCACAAGTTGTGATGTCTCCTTCAGCAGAACCTTCACAAACACAGGAATTGTGTTGTGACACAATCGCTGATCACAAAGTGGGTTCTTGGATCCATTTCACAACAATGCAGCTGCAATTACAATTGATTACTTTTCTTTACAGCATCAGAAAATACTCCTACAGCACCACTGAAAATATCTGTCCTTTCAGCTTTCCATTTCTATCTTTGAGCTTATCTCTCCGTCACACACAATCACTATGCAGCATTGAACATGCTACTGTGTGCCTGCTGTGCCGCACCACTAATAGGAACACAAGGATTCTCTCTCTTGCAGTCTACAGTATTCCACTGCTTCTGCTGGCTTGGAACCAGTTTCGCTAACACAAGAACACTCCCTCACCACTACTTTAACGCACTGTCCACTCTGACACTCTTAACTCTTCTTATCATGTACTACACCAATCCTCACTGGATCACAATCACGATCACACCAACACAACACTATATCACGCTACCAAAACAACACTGACCCTCGTTGCATAAAGGAAGCAGAACGCACTATATTCTTAAAAAATGAACCCATTCCAGCACCAACAGTTGTTAATATAAGGTATGAGCAATTACATGCATGCCCGACTGTTCAGCCATAGCGTAAACATGAGCACAGAATGTGGGAGGCAGTGAGAGGTATGGGTGACAATATAATTGACAGCGACTTCACAACTATCCCTGATGACAGACTGTGAGATTGCCCCCACAATATTGGAATTTTATTTAAAATAAAATGTATTGTCTACTCAGATATCCAAAATGGTTACTTGTGACATGACAATTGGACACCTTGGCCAATCTCTATGTTCTTATAAATTTGTTATTGAATCACAAAATAAATTTCAGTACCTTTTATTATTTAATCCCAGCAACAACAAAAATCCAGTCTAAGATATAAGGTCTCTTTTACCGACTTCAAACATATATGCCAAAATTTGCTGCTTTGTTTGGAACCTAAGTTCACCTGTTAAGACATAAACAAAAGCAAAACTGAGTTCATGTGTTTGTGCCAGCCAACAACAAAATAGTCAGTCACTGAACACTTACCCCCCACACCCTGTTCCCTATGACTTCTCATTTTCAAAGGTCAAAAAAATATTCAAAAGATTCAGCAAAATGTGCAGGAGGTTCATAACAACATTACAAATCAGAAGCTTCAGACATGCTTCCAAGGATGACAAAACCAATGGATCCAATGCATTAATTCCCAAGGGAAAGAACTTTGAAGTTAACACAAAACAAATTCTTACCATTTACATACATTTTTGTTTTAAATACATTCTCCTAACTCTTTGATACCATCTCATACATTTGGTTATGTTCAAATTCCTAATTTTTACTTTCTTTCTGTATATGTAAGAAAACTTTGTTCTGGCTAAATAGTTTTAACATACTTTAATGTTGTTGGCACACACTAACATGAATGAAAGAAATCAACCAGATTCTTACTGGAATATTTTTCCTACAATTTAACATAAAACTCAAATATGAACCAAGAACCTACATATAACTAAGAATATTTAATTCATACACATCAAAAGATATTGCAAAAACAAAGCAAATAGATTTTTCTGTAGCAAAAGCATACTGCAATACACATTCATAAACCCAGCCATTTTATGTAAATTGTGCACTGACTCCTAGACAATTCTGACAGGCAATAAAATCATCACAACTGATTCTACTCATATTCATGCAAACAATTCTGGGAATTTTAAGGTCAATGATTGAACAGCAGAATGTGGAAATTTTAACCTCTTCAAAACACGATCCCAATACATAATTAAAGTATGTCATGGATAGGACACTGCTCAAGTATGGCCTGTTTGTGGTAGACCATCTCAAGCCTAACTTTTGTCTCCTATGAACTTGATGTTGGATATTCACATACTCATCTTATTGCACACAGATGCAACATATCCCAGAAGTCTTATAATCCAACATGGCACTGTTTTCATTAAAATAATAATAGTCAAATTCAAAGGGGCGAAGAGCTTCCTGACATTACTAAGAAATTTCTGATAGTTTACCAACCTAGTGTTCCAAGTGGTTCTCCAAACAAAATTCTCTACGCAGTTCTTGTCTCATCTACTTTTATAAAGTTAAGCATAAAATGTATCACACTTTGAAAATTCAAGGTAATCTGCTTTTGTCCATGATGGTGAGTTATCTAACTGCAAAGGTTACAAAAGGTGAGAACCCACTGCTTCTGCTTAAAGAAGGAATTACAATAATAAATATACAATGAAATCCAAAACTCCATGATCAGAGCCCCTCTTCAATAGCTGAAAGTTATTCACATGATAAAAGTTTTTGTTATGGAATCTTAAGATTAATTATCATGATCACAAAGATGTATTAAATTCCACATGCCTAGTCCTGCAAGTGGACCATCCCAAAGTTTTGTATCCAAAATGCACTATGCATCTCTTGCCTGCCCAAGCATGGACCATATCCAAGCCGTCTTCCATCTTCAGTTAATAAATGTGTAACTTTTTAACTAATACAACATTATTCAGATCAGACACTGAACCTTGAGAAAATAAAGTTAACAGAATAAATTAGGCTCCAAAAAGCTGTTCAGCTTGTAAAATAACCAACATAATTCCAATTGGCATATTTATGTAAAATGTGTATTGCAGATGTGAAATTTGCCAGGAGTTTTCAATTACTTTTAGCCGATATTCACACAAAGTATCAGAATTTCATTTTTTACAGAGACAACATAATGAGGCTGATATAATAGAACGTTGCCTTAAATAAACAATATGGGGAATTGGAAATGGACACTGATACTAGTAATAATTATAGAGAAGTAAAAAGAATTCTCAATGGAAAACTTACCCACACAGAAATATAACTTACTTTTGCACATGTACCTTAAAATCACTGTGCTTACAGAAAACTGCATGACTAAGCTAACAAGGAGTCGCTCTTCCTAACAAGTGAATCACATTCACAACAATGAGTTAATAGTATTGTGCTCAATACAGGGTCCATCTTTACTTTTCCTTTAAGAATTGAACTATGTTAAGTTATTAAAATATGCATGAACAAAACAACTCCTTACATAATCAGAACCATAGAGAACTGAAGAGAACAGAAACCATATTTAAAGCCAGCGAAAGTACTTACTTGTCTCAGAACACAACACAGCAGTTGACGTGACCAACTGGTATTTCAACAAAATCTGGTAACTGCTACATCTGATAAAGTAACAATTATGAAGTGTTTACCTTCCTATTTTAATTTTGAACATGATACATTTGAAAAATTGGAATGTTTAAATTGTTCCTGGCTCTGAACAACTAAAATGTTTTTAATTTTAACCCGGTGTGTTAACTGCATATTTTTTTATACTGTTGCTTTTTCACGCTTTATTATTGGTTGTATTAATACTGAACAGCAGGTTTTGGCTAAAATTACTCATCTTCAGGTTTGATTAATAGCACATAGGACACTGCATATTTTAAAAGCAAATAATAACTAATTTAAGATAAGCCAATAAAGTTTTTAAACTGTTATTGGCAGACAAAGTAATATTCAATGGCAATTTTTTTTAGAACCAAAGGCAAACATAAATTCTGCCCAACAGTTCATATGAAATTATCCTACAAGATCATGCAAGGAAACTGCAAAATGCCAATTTAGAAAAGTGTCAGAATTTAAATATCTGGAGGAATCACGCAGACAACTTACATGAAGGAAAATTGTCAACTGAAAACTGCAATTTTATGTACCTAATACAACAAAGACAGTAAAAAGCAAGAATCCTTATATTTCTGAATCACTGTTCTTATTGAGGGGAAATGCGCAAACTGAAAGAATTTACAGAAGATTGGATCCCAAATAAGTGAAAATTGAAGAAATTATGACAATGAAATTTTCTCCAGCCATCATGGCAGTTTCTTCAAGGGGAGTAGCATAAGGTCAAACATGTAACCTGGATGGGTAAGAAAACAAAGAAACATGAATAATTTTTGCAGGGAAACCTTTTTAAAAGCACTCACTTCAGAGGCAACAGATATGAATGACGTACATACATGATGTGACATGGCTAATAAGGTTTTAAACTGTTAGCACTGTTAAACCTAGTTAGCTGACTTATGTGGTAGGTTTCAGTTCTCAAGCTTACCTCCTAAATGCATTGGTGTTGTAAAGTAAGTTCTTCAAATGATCATGGTGTAGCTTGCAAATTGACTGGTGCATCTAGCTCAGCATAGTTGCAGATCCTGTAAATAATTGCAGCACCGACTTATGACAATATGGCATGACACTTTTTTGTTGGTATAATAAATGGACCTAATTCTCTGGTTTCCTACTTTTACTGTTAACAAAAGCTAAGCCCTTGAAGAGATGTTTCTATTATATGTGATGCTGATGGCTGTACAGTCCAAACATAATGAGAGGTTTCTGAAACGTACCCATTCCTGCATGTTGTACCAACACCATACTAAACTAATGTTAAGATTTTTATATATCAAAGAAATAACTCAAAATATATAAAAGCAAGATAAGTCAATGCAAGGCCCTGCCTTCTGCTACTTTACTGAAACTGAATTTTAGCATGATACATCACATTTAAATTTTGGCTACTTGCCATCTGCCTATGTGTCCCTTAACAAACTTGATAGTAATGCCATGCTAGTAGCAACAAGTATTTTATTTCCTTACCTTCTGCAACTGAATTGCATTAAACCAGAAGCACCTTAGAACATTTTTATGTTTTTCCAATGGAGCGCAGATATTTTACAAATGTGTTAACATTACACACACCTCAAAGATTTATACCACACATTACAGCCAAATTTAATGTTGCAATGCTAAGTGCATTACAGATAAAAGTTTCCAGAAACACTTGCCTGCATTGTTATTCACCACACTAGAAACATGCATCATATATGGACTGTAGTTTAGCCCCAGTACTGAATTTCACAGAAATCTAAGAATTTTAAACATAAAACATACACACTGATAAATGCAGCATCACTAAAAATGCATGTATTTTGTTCACATTGTGTGAGGAAAGTAAAAAATACATACCACTGAACATTAAATTAGAATTTAGTGCAAAAATACATACCTCCATTCAAAAAGCTTTTTGATTATGTACTGCTGCCATTTCGTTTATTCACTCATGTATTCCAACCACTGTGTATTGCTACTGCCATCATGCCAAAGACCACTTCAGGAGAAGATATGTTCTGCTGCAATTCAACAAATTACAGTATTCTAACACAATTCAAAATGAGGCCTTCATGCATTACATTTGTGCAGCTGCTGGTTGTTATGGACTGGTATTTGATGTCTGCAGAGCAACATTCTGAAGCATCTAAGCACAGACAATGTTTAGCTTTTATACATCTTGGTATGATTTAAAACTTTGAATTCCACTTCTTTCAGCTCATTACATATTCACCCACAAGGTTAAACTAGAGACAAAATGGAAACAATAAAAACTTTTTAGATATCCAACAATAGTTAAAAAGTAAAATGAATATCACAGCAGGATTAACCAAGTAAACTATAATCTAGCATTCCTCATTATGGAAATTTATCATGCCATGGATGTTGGTTAATGCAATAAAAGTATTGGTTATACAACAATTTTTTGGTCTTGTAAGCACCAATGAAAAAAGCATGTATCCTGTGAAAGTGAAGATGACATTATAAAATGGTAATTTCTAGACTTCATATACTTGTTGTGTCAAGTCAACTCTCCTGTATTTCAAAAACTCTTCCTTCCTCTGCATTCTTGTGCTGTAAAAGATCATCTTTCCCTTGCATGCAATATTACAAATCCTCTTTTAACCCATCTCATCTCCACCAGGATGGCATGCTACTATAAAATTAAAGACATTTTCAACGATCAACAAGAACTTGGAAGCCTCTAACGATAAACTCATTTGGTTGAATCGCTTTGAAGTCCTGATAAAGGTGAATTGTTGCTAGCCACAATCACATAACATAAGTCAATAAAGCAGTAGTTGAGTAGGTGACTAGTATTTTAAATGTCAATCAGTACCTCATGGAACTATTTCTCAACACACCACCTGAAATTCTCCCTCACACCATCTAAAATTGGATTTTATAAGCTTAGAACACTTTGTATCAGGATTTGTACTGCATCTAATACCTAGATACTGTCGGGAAGATTCATCATTAAAATCACCGAACACTCATGTCCATTCATTGCTGCTTGAAGGCAACTGCAAGATACCACACTTAAATATTTTTGAACAAAACATCTTGACAAAGTCAGTAAGACAGGACATTAGTACTATCATTCCCGAGCCACAAACTGCCTCACCTAATATATGTGATCGGGCAGAATGTCTTGAAATGCTACACATCAGACTACTACTACTTCCCTTTAGCCAACACACACATGGGCACAGCCATACACTCATTACCAAATGTTTCAAATTATTTATTCATGACGCTGCCCGTACCTCAGACCAAAACATAAAATTATAAAAGTGATTAATAAAATGGAAAAGATGTGGAAGAAAGAATGGTATAATGCCAATATCCTTGCATTTGCCTGGCCGAACAAACGAAACCAGCGTGTCCTAGAGCTCGAAAACTGGTGATCTGGTTATCCGCAAACATCGGTTGAACCACAAGTTATATCGAGTTGATCAACAACAATTTTAAATAATAAATTTGAAGAGCATAAGACCTACGATTCATTTGAAACGCAGATGGTAATTTAAACAGCATAAGACAATTCTATAACAATCTCAAACATGTCCAACATAAACGAATGTAAAAAATGTATACGGTTATAAGTAACTTTTTATAATACCTATTAATGGACATGGTTCAACCACAAATTTAATATCTACCTATGGGGAAAAAAAGGACCAAGAAAAACACAGTAGCCTTCCTCTACACACTCACCAACGCCATCGTAGAATGACGTACTACTTAGCAGAGGACACAATAACATACTTCAACGAAAACCACAGATAAACCTACCTACCTGACAGGATAATGTTTTCCTGTGATCAGTACCCTCTGCCATACTTTTTCTTCCAAAAGCACAGAGTATCATATCAGAGAGGAAATAAAAGTACAATGTAGGAAGCAACAAACCATAGCGGAATTCGAAAGTTAGAAAATAAAAAGAAAGGGATAACACAAGACCAAATTACGAATTATGCACTCAAATAATATTACAAATGCCCATGAATGAGACTCAACTTTTTTTCCCCAATTACAGTGCACAAAATTATGTTCTTACAGCAGAAAATATTTATAGTTTTTGATTGTTTTCAGATATGAATAACACCACACCTGCAGCTGTCAGTTACCATTAATTATAAAAATGTTTCAAAGATAAAAGCAAAATAATTCACTTTCTGGAAAAGTTGAGATTTTTAATTTAACAGATTTCTCTCTCATGGTTACTAGAAAGGCATTTTGACAATTTTAATATTTTTCAGTTTTGTTTTCATTACATATTTTTATCATGTTATATTTCACAGAAACATCCTACAGACTACATGGTTGTTATAAACAGAGAGGTATAAAATCTTAACTAGTCACTTGACAGTTGACAGGCGGAAGTGAACAGTAGTTAGGAAGTGAAACACAGAACGGAAGAGTTCTCAAAAATCGGGTGGAGGAAGTGAAATTAATGGCAGTTAAGAACGGAAGTTGTGGAAGGGAACAGATTTATGGATGTAGCTGTGTCTTGTGGGAGGTTGTCTCACCTCACCTGATTGCACAGTGCAACATCCTACCAGACAGCCAAAATGATAATTGTTTGGTCTTGTTATGCAGACCTATTTTGAAAAGTTCATCAGATGATGGACAAAGCCTAAAAGCCCAACAATCCAGCTTCTTTTGCAAAATGTAAAATACGTAAATCTGTAAACTAAACCATTCATGAAAGCTACCAGTACAATTCTGGCTGTGATTCACTACCATCTATACTTGGGTGCCAAGAACCCATGACTTGGGATAAGGAATATAAAGAAGTTATTCAGGTTTCAACACAACAGCAAAACCATGCAACCTACCAGAAGTAGATGGAACTATAGGCTAAACAAATTTCATGTGTGCCGTGAGGACGAGGACAAAGATGGGCCTCGAAATGCTAGCGTTTTCTCCATCAAACCCCCTTCCATGGTTGGTAGCCTGAGAATTCATTATACTAGGTTCAGATCATATAAATTTCATGTGATATGCAGAAATTATTAATTATTTCTTACTATCCTCTCATGAAAAGTCCCGCGCCGTAGCCGCGCGGTCTGAGGCGTCATGCTTTGGACCGGCGATAAGGAATGCGCGCTGGTTCGAGTCTCGGGGAAAGAAATTTATCATGAGATTTTCGACCAGTGTATGGGACCGGTGCCAACCCAGCATCGTGAGGAAATTGGGGAGCTACGATTAGTAGCGTAATCTGGTCAGGAAAGCCAGCAATGGCTGGGGGTTCGTCGTGCTGACCACACGTCACCCTATATCTGGTTGGATGATCGTTCACCTCTGCTTAGGCATGTGAACGTGAGGCCAGCAGTCAAGCTAGTCGGCTTTGGCTCTCAGAGGGCTGTTACGCCACGGATTTAATTTAATTTAATTTAATCCTCTCATGAAACATCTTCATCATGGCTGGCCAGAGAGAAAACCTAAAATCCAGAATTAAATTAGTTAGCCCTGTGAGATGGTCACCAAATCTTCTGCTCCTTTCTGTTTACTTAAAGTCAGAAATATATTTTTTCCATATCAGATGAACACAAGGAGCTATTTCAGATATCTGGCTGACCGTACAGAAAGACGCAAGATCTACGAAATAAAAATGAAGGTCCGATACATTTTGAACAGACCTCGTATAGATCTCCACGTTTGTAACAAGCTGTTTATTCTGATGATAATTATTTTCTGTTAAAAACTGCAATCTTAGTCACTTAAAATATTTTTTAAGAAATGGATGCTAACCAGTAGAGTGTTCGGATCTGAAGCTTGTTGCCTTATGTGTCATTCTTATGACAGGCTCAGCGATGCGCGAATGTTTTGAAACACGAGAGGCTGTGGACCGGTGATAATTTAAACATGAAGACAAATAGAAGAAGTTGGCAGACGATGATACCAAATGACGCATGTTTTCATTTTACGTCCGACCTGTTATTTGGGGACTGCCTCCAGCACGAGGTTTCATCTGACTAGGAATGTTCATGGACTGGTTCTATGTACGCGGGAAAATAAATGCCTGTAACATGTTATCAGTAGTCTGTATTTATATATTGCTGACGCATCTGTAAGCTGGCTTCATGACACTCAATTTGAAGGCCATCGTATAGCACTTAGCTACATAAACTAAGGTTACGTTTCAAACGGGACTTGACGTAAAAAATAAACTAAAATATCTGTACATATTTCGTAAGACGTTGAAAAATTGTTAAACTGGAAACAGTACTTAAGAAAATTGAAAGAATATTTGAAAAAGATAAGTTTTTTTGAACATCCCGAAATACGTCATTGTTGAGTGTGAGGAACTGTGGGTAAACAGAATGCATGCTGTGAAATGTACGGATGATGATGCATTCTTGGTTGCTCTCCACATAACTCGCTGGATGAACTTCTGACGCCTGAAATTTATCGCAGACTCGTGGGTCTCTGGACGGCAGCATCCAATACCCGACACGTACAGACAAGTAATGAAGGCGGTATACATTTTCGTGTAACAACTAAACCATGCGAGTATTTTGGTAAATTCAGCATTACTGGCAACAAGCTATTCCGCTAATTCCCAACATCATACGGTCACAGGACATGTGTGAATACTGATAATTTAGGGAATCAAAAGGCATGAATGACAGATAGCACGTGATTTTCATTACAATCGTTTTACATGTTGAAAACGTACTAGTGGGAGATAAACACATTAGCCTCATTCGAAAAAAATTAATCTAAAATCTTTTTCATTTTACATTAAAAATAAATCATTGTATCCAACATCCTTCTCTCAAGGTTAAGTCCACAAGTAGATTAAATAATTGGGGATCACCAGTGTGGGTTAGACGTAATAGGTGAACTATTTACAATATGTTTTCTATTCGTCAGATTCTATAGATAAAATAGGAGGACAATGACACAGCACATCGAATATTCATAGACTTCAAGCAAGAATATGATTTAGTTATAAGGGAAGTACTGTACAATATTCTCATTGAGTTCGGCATACCCATGAAACCAGTTAGGCTTATTAAAATGCGTTTCAATGAAACCTATAATAAAGTCCGCATACGTAAATATCAGACACGTTTCCTAATCAAAATGGTCTAAAACAAGCAGATGTTTTATCACCGATGCTTTTCAACTTAGAACCCACCTAACATCGATCATTTATATCACGTATCAACTGACTCGAAGTCTGCCACTAACAAGCGACATACAGTTCAAACAACAAGCCCGAAGTTGCAAATTCGTCCAATCCCCAGGACAAAGATGATTACACAGCCCCACGCATTCTTAACATCGGAACCAAATGCAATTGAGCTGATTTCACGCTCCAGCCACCTTATCTCCCAGTAAAGATCCACCAGGAACTACTGGGTAAGAGACTAGGTGTTCCTCGAAGTCTGACATGGCTATGAGATAGCGAACGGGAAAACCCTTCCGGGGTTTGGAACCCTGGCCGTCCATCTACCAGACTACATGGCGCAACAACTCAGAAGACATCCATCGTCTTAAAATAGTATGTCGGAAAGTTAAACTGTCTATTGGTCAGAGGAACGAATTGACGAGAGTAAACTAGAATTCGTGGAAACTCCCAAAGGTACAATGAGGAACAAACAAAGAAAAAGGCGTGTTACGGGGCAGTGAACAATAGGAAGACTGGCAGGTACTGTAACTGGGCATTTCATGTGGGAAAAAGTCTGCTTCAAACACAAGTCCCAAGTAAACATTTCACACTAGCGCACAAAGCACAAAAACAAACAAACAACAAACGATAGACAAAGACGACGAGAATACACAAAAGAAAGAAATAAACAAAAACGAAACATCTAGCGAGAAGCCAAGCACTGAACAATTCATCTTGCTTTTGAGGTATATCTCTGGAAGAGAGAAATGTGCGGTGATTTGTTGGCAGCACTGAGGTAATAGCACACTGCACACGAGCCTGTATTCATATGTAATATAAAAAGTAGTATCGAAAAAAGTTTACGATTTTATCTGTTAATAAAAAATGCAAAAAAAGACAGACATATAAAGCAAGTGAAGGGAAGAAAGAGAATGATATAAAAGGAAGACAGGATAGGAAGGAAAAGGACAGAAGACCAAGTGGACGTGCTCCCCCTTATTCTGATGTCCATACACGTAAAATTTCTGCAAGAGAAAAATTTCATCATTGCAATTGTCGCATTCTGTTCCCCGTACCACCGCGGCAACTTCTCGGACTTCCTTGTGTAACGCGTAAGTCTAGAGGCAGGCGTTTCACGGAATGATTCAGTTTTGTGCGGTAGTAAGACATCGTTGACAGCCGTTTCCATGACGATACATTTATAGTTTGTGTGCAGACGAAAATGTCTAACACAAATTACTGGAATGAAGTGTGAATGCTCTGAAATGGAGTTAGACTTCTCACTGGACACCCCTACTTTCATTTCGACGTTCATGAATACGAAATAAGGACAGGCCGTGAGAGTTATGATGTCGTGTGAAACTGTAGGCAAACACAAACATGTAGTAATGCTGGTTTTTTCTTCCCTTAAACCGCATTAAGGAACTGATCTTTGTAGGCCTCACGGTGACGCGTTGTGTTTCCTTTGAGTTAGCAACTGAATATTCATTTAGGAATGCTAGTCGCCATGACATCATCAGACGTACGTCTATTCTGTCTGTCTCGTTTATCACATGTACAGACCGTCCACCTCGCCTGTCTATAAGAGAATCGAAATTGCCATTCGCTAACGCAAATTTACTGGCAATGACAAAGCGAAAACACCAGAAGTATTATGCTATGCGTACATTTTCTAACTTGTTATTTTCAAAAAATGAATGAAGTCCGCGAAAAGTAGGAGTTATACTGGACCTACTGGACGTAACATTAAATTTGCGAGACGTTTTGTGCAGACCCCACCCCCCCACCCCGTTAGGCATTAATTTTATTCACCTTGTACAAGGAGGGAAGGTTAACTGACACCTTGGAATAACGGCCGGCAGTTACGTTCCTTCGCTGCATATACGATGGCAGCCAGGGGAACACACGAGGATCTCTGGGTTCAGTCCCACCCGCGGGTTTCAACCCAGACTGATGCTCGGTGGTTTCCGTGCGTCTCTACGTGCCGCCGGGCACAGTAATGCAAACGGACGCGTTCTGCTCAGTGCAGAATCCTTTGCACTATTGATTTCAAGAGCTGTTGGGTATTTGCGTGGCCAAGCTTTTCCATCCTCGTTTCCGAATTTCAGGAGGGGAGGGAGTCTGCCTCTCATACAGGTATACACTTATGACGCCACTAGTCCAAGGAAACACGACTGAAAGCGGTAAAGATGTAAAGATTCTGAAAGGTCGCTGTTGTTTAACACCACTGAACACATCGAAAACAGCAGACTAACTCTGACCGCATCTCTAGTTCTGCCTCCTCCACCCTTCGGGTCACACAAAGTTACCGGCGCTGACCAAGGTCTTACAGGTTATGTAGCCTGTGAACGGATAATCTTGCCCAAATCACTGCCAATGAGCTTTGGAGCAAATAAGATACTGGTCGACATATCTGTAATCACTGGCGTAAGAGCCAGACCTCTTTGGGTTTCAGCCCAAATCTGTCACTAAATACGTGAAATATGTTCACATCAATGCAAATACGCCAGTTCTAAATTCAGAATACAATCAAGACAATAATATTGTGTAGGATTTAAGGTTTTCACGGCGGGAAGTCTGAATATTGCCGTCTTCTGGGTTGTTGCGCCGTGTAGTCTGGTAGATGTCCACAATATTGTGGTACACCATCAGAACGTCTGAGGACTTTCAAACAAAAACTGATCAATTATCGGTGTTAATTTATTATGCATACACAAGCCATATTCTGTGTTTAACTGCGACAACAGAGATCTTACAGGTCAATCTTGAAAATTAAACTTTAGTAACTAGTTACTGTAGACAAAATATGACAAAAGAAGGAGTATTTTTGTCAGAATGACAGGAAAACAACAGGAATAGGAAATTTAAATAGGTCTACATTACGTAATATGACTGTAGGTATATAACGCCTTGGTTAATTTACTATGTACGCTTTTACAGAGTACACGAGAAAATAAAGAGATTTTGAACCGAATAGAAGGAAATATTTGCGAATTTCATATTTTTAATTTAATCATTTTGCATTTCCACAACACGTTCATACCCACTAAGAAGCCTGACACAAAAAGAGAGATGTGCGGAGAACTGCGGTCCGAAGCCATGATAATAAGTGTACTCAGACAGATGTCTCTACAGACGTCAAGCCACAAGGAACAAAGACTTTCATAACATCGTCATGCCACATCTGTTGTGCGAGAGAAGTCAAAGCTTTTCACTCTCTGAAGTATACTGTAGCCTACTAAGAGCAGACAAAGAAACAAAAGAATGCAATACTGCTTTTAGAAAATTCTACAGCGTTATAAATGACTGAGGTCTTTTAAAACAAAGATATATTAACGACGGTCTATTTAAAATAGCGTGTGCCCGAACAATACTTGATGTTGATTAACAAATGTGTTTGTGAATAATGACGTCTTTATAAAATGAAGTTCCTCGACGTGTGAGGATTTAAAAGCGGGACGCAACATTTAAATACAGGTAGGACTCGGTTTACGCCGCTTCTCTTTTGCGCCTCTCATAGATCACGATTGGAGGGGGTGATGATTCTTCACTGTGCCCGACTTCCTAGACGAAGATGGCAATAAAACTTACATTGTAATAACACTATAATACTAAATGATAAACTACGGCCTACAATTTAATTAATTAAACAAAAAACTGGATGATGTAGAAGTTGGTGACATAAATTAGCTCCTTGAGAGTCATGGTGAAGATCTTTCAACGGAAGGTTTAGAAGAGCTAGCTGAACAACTGTCCAAAGAAGACACAGAGGAAAGCGAAGCTGACTCTGCAATGCCGGTTAGGACACTAACAGTGAAATCACTGCTCTTATTGATAAGGGATGTGAGATCTTGTGTACGAACGACGCCAACTGGGAGCGGAACTCAACCGTTAAGAGTGGAATTGATACAGTTCTACAGCCATACTATAATTTATTATTAGAAAAAAAGAAAACCAAACAGACGTATATTCTATCGTTTTTAAAGCAGTAAATTTTCTTTCTTTTTCTTAAACATTATACAATTTTCAATACGTAAATTTCATAAAATAAAACATTTTTCAAGTATTTTGTGTTGATTAATGAAAATCTTGGAACGGAACCTAATGTATTTACATATGTTCCCATTATATTTTTGCTTCAATTTACGCCGCTTCATTTTGCGCCGGAAATCTCATGAACCTAACCCCGGCGTAAACCGAGTCCTACCTGTAGTTTCATCTCATGCGATGCATATGACCTCTGAAGTGGAAACATCGCCTTAAATGACTTAAGAATCAAACTTGGTAAGAGTGATAAAGCTTCATAAACTGCTGCCCGGCTGCCTCAGAAATTATTGGTGTAAAATACGCAAACATGTGTCAAACTCATGATAACCAATTATCAAGAATACTTCAGAGTTTGAAACGCCTGTGGCACTGTGTGTAGACTTCACGCTGTGGAGACGTGCCGGAGAAGTTGCCGCATAAGCACGGCGTTTCTTAGAATGAGTTACGTGGAGGCAAACAGCAGAACATCAGAATCCATGTTCGTCCTTCCGTTTTCCTTTCTGCCTGCATTAATTACGAGCTACATAATTAAGTGTGGGTTGAATTTCTATGGCATTTGGTACTTCCGCACGCACCTGCAATCTGTCGAGTCCTTACAAAGTTTTAATTAATTGTCTCACACAACGAAGCAATCTGCGGTCGTCATCGCCCGTCATGTGGCGTGTAGAAAACCTTTTGAATTTTAGTGTACTCCGAAGAGCACTCCTTTCCCAACTTGTTAATTTATAGGTCACTGAAACATACGGGGGTACTTCCAGATCTAGTTACTACAAATATGAAAAAAAAAGTAAATATTTGGAAAGACGTCTCTTTAATACCCATCTTCAATTAAGGTAGACGCAACTTCAATTATATCTGGCACATTTAATAAATCAGAAATTCCGTTCAGATTATAAAGCTAGTGAGTAAATAACGAGCAGTTATAAGTAAGGCATAAACATGAATTCCACCGGGAAAGCGCCGTTATTAGCACTGGACCTACGTCAACTTTACGGTATATAAACTTCAGCTCTGAACTGCATTAACAGAGAAAAAAAATCGAAGCGTTCATGTTCACTTTTTACTGCTCTTAAAACGTGAGACATGGCTAATTACTCGACAGCCAATCCTGTCTTACGTCTGTCGTAATTTAAAGCCAAACAAACTCGAATTAAAATTTACAAAATAAACTTCATGAAATTTTGTACTAACAACAAAACTTTTGTTAATTTGTACACATGTTGTGATGATAAAACAATTGAAGAAGTACAAACAACAAAAGTTCTTGACATACAAATTGACAGTAACTTAAAACTGAAAAATAAATATTGAACATAACGAACCTAAAATAAGTTCAGGATGTTTTGCTATACGGACATTAGAGCCAATCATGAAAATACAAACTTTAGAAGTAGTCTGCTTCCGTTACACTGTGTCATACAAAATAATAATCTGGGGAAATTCAACAGACAGCAAGAAAGTATTTTACACCAGAACCAAAATTATTAGAATAATGGCAGACACTAATGGAAGAGCCTCATGTAGGGAATTGTTTAAGAAGTTCAATATTCTCCCACTACAAGGCAAATTCTTATTTTCATGATCATCATTTGTTTTGGACAACAGAGAATGTTCAAACAAATTCTGTTGTACACAATACAAATACAAGAAGTAGACATAACCTTCATGTGCCAAATGCTAACCTCAGCAATATCAAAAAGGAGTTTACTACATTTGAATAAAATTATTCAATAATCTTCCTCCTACAATGAAGAGGTTAAATCATGAAATAAACTTGTTTAACCCAGCCCAAAAATAGTATCTCTTACCTCACTCATTCTACAAAGTTAAAGAATTCACTTTAAACAATAATTTTCAGTTACAAATACAGGTAATAATAGTGATGATTCCTTGACATAATTACTTGGCCGTAATATTGTATTATATCAGATACGCCTGTAAATAGCTGTTAATAGTTTCTATTTAATTGTGTTGTATTTGTATTACAACAAATTCTACATCCTTGACTTAGGCCTATGAAGGATCTACGGAACGTAAATAAATTCTATTCCATTCTACAGACAGTAAAACATACTTCAACATAAGCAGTGAGAAGGGTTGGTCTGTCAAGGAACTGTCAAGAAAGGGCCAGTCGTAAGTCTGCAGTCATGAGCTCCAAGACTGTGGGAACATGCAACTTTAAAGACACAACTGTTTAGCTGAAGAAGAGTTAGGAATTATGCAACAAGCAGATCTGATAAGCCATTCGCTAAAGTGCTTTATTAGTCTTGCATGGTACTATAAATTCCTTAACACTCAGTGACCTGGCATCATCTACCACCAGGCTTCCATTAAAATTTATATTTTATTTGTGCTTACCAAATCAAACATAAACAAGTGTAAATTTAAAAAATAAAAGGAATGCTTGCTACCACCGTCTTCCAGTCTACCATTTAACAAGACTGGATAATTGTACTGCTTGGAGTACAGTGAAACTCCAATGACATTCTTCATACCATATCACGGTCAATGTCATCAAACAACAACCAAGAGAATAAAAATGCAACAATGCTTTCAAAGCCAACAAAGCCATCCAAAGCGCATCTGTGACATTTTTCAGCACATTATTAAAACTCACTGTTGCAATAATATGATCTGAGGTTACTGTTGATGTACCGAAGAATGCCACAGATATGCAGACATAGATGGTACATACGAATGCCTAAATCGTAAGGAGTAACATACAGAAAATTATAATTTCACTTGTGAAACTTATACTCTCATATTAAATGTGTGAACATAGACTGAGGATGTTTGAGAACAGGGTGGTGTTGAGAATATCTGGAGCTAAGAGGAAGCAAGTAATAGGAGAATTGAAGAGCATAACAAGACACATCACAATTCTGGCTCTTCAGCAAACATTATTCGGTGATCAATTAAAGAATAATGGGATGAAAGATGTATGTAACATGCATGGAAGAGATGAGAAATACACACAAAGATTTGAAAGAAGAACATGAAGGAAGAAAATTATTTGCTATTTGGAAGATCTAAATGCAGACAGGAGGTCAATATTAAACACAATCTTGATAATACAGGGCAGGTAGGGTTGGAACTGGATACATCTTGCTCAGGGCAGGGACAAGTGTTGGGCTCTTGTAAACACAACAATGAAACTTCGGACTGCATGAAAAAGCGCAGAAATGACTAATCTATGTGAATGACCATAGTCTTATCTATAGAGACTTTACTACATGAATTTGTTTAATCTAACAGGTGTTCAATTCCTGGCAGATAAAGATTTATCTAATCGTAAAATTAAAATGTTGAGAGCTTAATTGGACGGTCCTAAACACGGTCACCGAAGACGAGAAGGCAGGCATATACACCATAACCCATAAATTTGTAAGGGACAATACTAGCATGTCGATGCCTGACCAAACCATTGTGTAAACCAATGTTTACTGAAAGAAATTAAAGAAATCAAACTTATTCTGTACAAACTCAACCATTTTGTAATTCATTGTTAGTGAAGAATTTTAAAGAGAAAAGAGGCATAGATAATTTGAATACTTGAACGATCCCTCTAGCTTATTGGGTAATAGCAAACAGCAGCAATACCGGCAAATCACTGGTAGTGGGGACCGCATTGTAACCACAGGTGGCTTTAATTTATAATCGAAATAACTGCTTATTAAGTATATAAGAAATATATTTATATTACTTGCTGGCATGACTTTAAACACAACTGTATATGTTCTAAATTAGATGACAGTATATGCAGACACGTGCAAACTGATGTAACAAGCACCACACTTACCTCGTTCTTGAATTCTTCTCTACCAAATCCACACGGTGTGGAATGTATATGTCATTAACATAAATCACACGTAGTCATAATGTTTTAAGAAACTTAAAATAAGCAATAATATATAAACCAATTACAAAAATCTTCACTCTGCCACCACACCCACAGACTAGTCCGCCATTCGAAGCCGAACGTTTACGAAAGATCACGAAGTTCTTCGTGGAAGGGCACAATCGAATGACATGTACAACCGATTATCGAAAAAATCGATATTGGAATGTAACAATCGAATGAATCATTCGATTCTTTTTAAAAAAAATAATCTAATGGCGGTAATCGAACCACAGCATTTGGATTGTTTCCCAACTACAGCGTCCGAATAACAACCATCGAATGGATGGTGGTGATCTTTAACTTTCACGCCGTATCCAATTACGATAATATTTCGTAATAAAATCCTCTCTGTCCATCAGCTGTGTCAAATTGTTAAAACTCGCCGATGTTTCAGGGCGTCTGATGTGATATCACACACCCTGATGATGGAGACAATGAGTGTCCCTGAATAGTCGAAACGTCGGCAAGTTTCAACCTTCTGACATTTCTGATGGCCTGAGAGGATCTTGTTAAAATCTAACTACAAGTTATTTATGGAATTCAATCCGATCAGTTTTTGGAATCGCCTCATTTTTATACGTTCCAAAATCCTTATTTCCTTCTGTAGTCTATTTGATATGGCCAATGTGAAAGATATAGGACGAAGACGTCATAATCGTTATGTTTATAAAGATAATTTTAGCACGACATAATTTTCTCTGCATTTCACAAGACAATGAAAGGCGACAGAACTCACAAACTTCTTCGGCGGCTTCATTGTGCTGACAATCAAAGTCTTTTAATTGGCTAATTTGAGCAGGTTGTTAGGAACGTTTAAATAAATATTTTATGCACTTAATAGGCCTATACATAGAAATGCATTTAAAAAGCTGTATGCAGAACATTGTTTAATTTCACCCTGTATCGTGAGATTTGGATACACTTTTAATGTTATATGTAAATATATGGGAATTTTTTAAAGTTGTAGTAAAACTATCTGAAATGAGTTTAATAAACTGGCCAAACCATAATACAGATTAATAATTACATAGAAACTGGAAATGATACACATATTACAGCACAGATTTCATGGACCGGAAGTACAAGCACCGGAAAGGGTCGTAAATATGACATTTGTCGTTTCTGTAGAAAGAACTTCACGTTGAAAACGGTTACGTGACATCTCCATCTGAGACTGAGGCCATTTTTATCTGGAGTAAAATATTATCGTTATAAACGTTACTTATTTAAATAACATGCCTTTGAATTCTAAAATAAACACAATACATCAAATATAATACAATATTTACAACAGATATGGGTTCGCCGAATGTAAAACGTTAATCTAGCACTTAATTAAAACACCAGTATAGCTGCAAGTCTAGAAATTCTGTAGAAGTAACTTGGAGCAGTTTTCTTATTGTATCACAGTCTCATGATAGAAAAATACCAATTCACCACAACACGGATTGATTGCTATTTTGTAACTTACACTTGAAGACATCAAATAACTTCGTCCTACTATGTATCCAACATATTATTGTTATTATTATTATTAGTAGTAGTAGTAGTAGTATAATAGACTGAATGTACAATAACAATTATTCCAAAAATACTTTTCTTCAACTAAAAAAATCTAATAAATAATTCTTGCCTAATATCACACATTATATTGGGAAAGGAAAAATAAAATATTCCGAAAAAATTTTAATTTCTAGGAAAATTTAAAAAATGTAAACGCAAGAATAATGTATTAGGCTCTCTGGGTATATAAAATTACCAATTCTGACGTGTGATAGCTTTCTGTGGGTTTGTAATCTTTACACAGGCCTAAAGTTTATTTTATCGTTGATTCTGGTAAAATATTGACGTAGGTAAGCTGTAAACAATCAAAGTGAGATGTGCAGTGATATAAATATTCCTATTCATTTCTCTTAACTACAGCATCAAAAAACAGCAGTAAGTTGTGTTAAATCTCGAGCTTCCTGTATTATTAAAATATATAAACTTCCTACACAGTATTATTCGTTTTAATACAAATAAAAGAGGACGTTTCGGAAACTGAACTATTTCTCCGTTGTCAGGTAAAACCTACTCAGTTGGACACAGATAGGGCTAGCCCCTATCGCCGGACGATTACAGTCAAATACCAATTAAGCAATGTTTTAAATGTAAGACTTGAGGTTCTCACAGCGGTGAGTATGAAGATTTCTGTCTTCTGGGTTATTGCACTGTGTAGTCTGGTCGATGTTAACCAACGTTTCAGAGGTCATACTGCCTCCGTCATTCATCGCCCTGATGACGGAGGCGGTATGACCTCTGAAACGTTGGTTAACATCGACCAGACTACACAGCGCAACAACCCAGAAGACAGATATCTTCATACTCATCGCCCTGATGATGGAGGAAGTATGACCTCTGAAACGTTGGTTAACATCGACCAGACTACACAGCGCAACAACCCAGAAGACAGAAATCTTCAATGTTTTAAATGTCTGCTTACAGTAACCAGGAACTGCTCCAGAACGCTCTTACTGGTTGAACACACACTCGGCTACGCAAATCAGGAAACTTACGCTCAGATGATAGTGGCGGTGATCCTAGAACTTTACCCAAATGATCTGACCAAGACATGAAAGGATGCTGAAGTTTCTTTGGTTGATGTCCGTACTCTTATACTTTCAATAATCACAAAAAAAACCAACTTTAGTGTTAAATTACATGAACGTGGGAGTTAATGGTTTTAGGAACAAGTTTTATTTCTGCCTGTTACGAACACGATAATTTCCGAAGGCTGGAAGACCGATTCCCGTTTAAAGTAATCTGTTCTTAGACCCATTGCATCCATAAAAATAATTATTTTATCAATACCTTGCCTCTGTCTGAATTTTAGAACTTACAAGTTTTTCTATTATCTTTTTCTTAAATAAAATCCACAATTCTCTTAACACGTCTTAGTAGAATTGTCTGCACTCCAAATACCTCGTACGATTTGTGGCATCTCGCGGGTCTACACTCTTACAATCCAAGCGCGGACTTTTGTTGTCAGCCCACGAATAGAAGGTCCTCCATGGAGAAGGATGTGTGTAGACTGTTACTCTTTGCGAGGAGGTTTTCTTGCGAGTGATTCCTGGCCACATGCAGACTGTGGAGTGAAATCATGGAGGCCGTTCTGTCGAAACTGCTCGGCAGTGAATTAACGTATTCCTGAACGCTGTTGTATGACGACGGTTCTCGGCGTATGCTGGGACGATCCGACGACATTTTCTCGTCGCTGATGTCGTATTCTTCGTTCTCAGCCAGAGCGACGGAGTCAAGCCTGCCAAATTATACAACAGAAAACCTTCGCTCAGAATTAATATGGCTGTAGACAAACGTAAAATAATTTCTGATCTTTATTATAGTTCTGGAGTTATAATTGGGATAATTTATAAGATATTGTAGATGCGTCATATTGTGATTTATATAGTATTAAAAATATATTAAAATTTGCCGTCAATCACAATATAATATTATTAAAAGATTAAAATATCATTTTTAAAGGACAAGAACATCATAAGAAAAATGAAGACTAAAAATCATTAAAAATCAGTAAAAAATCAGTAATTCAGTGAAAAGTTTTAATACATAACACCTGATGATGGCTATATATAGCCGAAACATGTCGTGTATGTTCCACATGTAAATCGAGTACTCGATAGGGAACGTAAAATGATATTTTAATCTTTTAATAATATTATATTGTGAATGACGGCAAATTTTAATATATTTTTAATGGGATAATTTAGTCTGTAGCGTGCTCTGTTCAGATATGATAGGTTAAGTTGTAACAAGAGTCTGAATGATTAGGATTTCCTTGCCAAAGCGGATTCCCGTGCAAACGCCTCTTCAAAATCAGCGTTTCGTTCCTGAATGAGCAAATCGGCATTATTTACAACAGGGCATGCACCTGTGCACTGGATCTGAAACTCCTCCACAACCGAAAAATATTCATGATTCATTTAACAACACTGCTCCAACCACACGAGTAATGTAGCATCGAATTCTAAGACGGTTTGTGAATGTTGGATTATAAGGTGGCCTACTTTCAGGTATTTGTTGGAAATTGCTTGAAAAGACTAGAAGCAATCAGTTAAGGTAGCCGGATTCTGGGTCGAGATTAGAATTTGGGACCTCCAAGATGTAAGGCAGGAATGTCAACAAATATCTGTGCAATTTACCATTGCCTCCACTGAGTCATTCATAGGCTTACTTTAGCGAATTTTGTCTGAATCCTTTGCAGTACGTGACTGAGTCAGGGTGGACAAGAGTTTAAATGTGTACTCCAATGGAGAGCACAAGCTTTTCAAATGTGCTCATTGCATATATACACACACACTCCATTAAATTTTACGCAACAGAAGAAGTCAGACTATACAGAGTTAACAATTATAATTCCACGTGTCTAGTTGAATATTTACTAAATCGAAAAATGTTTCAAATGAAAGTCGTACATTTTAACATAATCTATAATCTAGATCAGAAACAACTTTTGGTAAAATCATCCGTTGTTATCTGTTTCTAAACCTTGTTTAGAGCTACATATAAAGTGGGCCCAGGGGTAAGCAAATACTAGGTCAACATTGACAGAATTTAATTTTTATAATTACCAGATACTAAATCTGATTAAAATCTGTGCAGTAGTTTCGGAGGCAACGCATGTCGACGGACAGATATTGTCTACTAGCAGACCTAACCATCAAGCTTTATCGTAAGCACAGTTAGTGTTTCTGAGCGCTTACCCGCTGAGCTTGCCGCCGGCACGGTTGCATACGTGGACGAGTGTCATGACGACGAAGATAAAGGCGAAGTTGACGGCGCAGGTTACTGCGATGATAAGCAGCACCTGATTTGTGCTGTAACACATGTCGTGGTCGGTAAGTCGCCTCGAGAGAGGCGACGTCGGGTTCCTCTCGGCCGGGGAGCTGGTCGTCGTGGCGCTGAGGTTCACAGGCGGTTCCAGTTTCCAGCGGTGTTTCCCGTGGTGTCGCACAGGATGATCCCCTTTATTGTCTCCATCATGTCGTATCGACTTCAAACTTCTCTTCTTCACATTGACACTGAAACCGGTGCTAACACAACAGAAAGATTCTCTGAGGGAACATTGCAAGAGTCAATGCGTAGCGTCATAAATTGTAATCAGTCGGCGATCAAAATAAAATAGATTGGGTTGTGTGCAACATAAATTGCGCGTGGTGGAAATGTCAGAGGCATACAAAACTTCAAACGATTTGAAGCTTTTACGTCTACTGACTTAAGCGATGTCTTCTCGAGCGATCAGTCTTGTAAGTATGGACTGAGTTTCCAATGTTTGGGGGATGGACCAACTCCGTTATAAACACAGACCACTCCGTTAATAGCTGGGAATATAAATCTAACTGATATTTTATAAAACAAATTTGAAAGTAATGAATGAGTCAGCGCGTTCTGACGGAACAACCCATACCAACAGCCCACATTAAATAAGAACCAACCAAGATCAAATTTCAGTCTTGCTAACAAGTGCTACAGTGTTATAGTTGTCTTCCATTCAGGCTTTCTGGCTCAGTTTTGTGTGTGACGAAGTCTTCTTGGACGATCAACTGTGTAACTAAAATATGTAATTAGTGGCCAATCTCTGTTTTCTTCTGTCATCCGAATCAGACATGTCTCTCTCCATCATTAACCCACGTTCTCCCATAAGGAAGAGAAACCAAGTTTCACACCCAAACACACTACAATCTCAGGCGTGTACGTCGCACAATTACCATGTCCAGGCTTTTAATACGTTCGTTTTAGGTGT
This sequence comes from Zootermopsis nevadensis, assembly GCF_977971745.1. Classification (NCBI taxonomy): domain Eukaryota; kingdom Metazoa; phylum Arthropoda; class Insecta; order Blattodea; family Termopsidae; genus Zootermopsis; species Zootermopsis nevadensis. The sequence goes on from NW_028259156.1 coordinate 18,191,753, forward strand.
GCAAGAGACAAAGGAGTTTTATCTGTGGCGTTGCGCTGATACTGTGACATTTGTTCTTCTATCAGAGTGTGACAACTGACGTCACGAGGGCTCAGAACAGGCCTAATGATAACACAGACGTAATAGGTGTATTGTGACGCCATCTGACAGGCAAGTGGCTTAATGAAGTTAGCACAACACGGATGCATAGTGGGCAGGTCGCGTCACGTGTTTTAACTCCGAAATTACAGAACGGACTTCGGTAAAACCACGCACTAGTTTATGCATACCAAATGTTGGCATAAATGCAATATTGGTTCGTATCAGTCCAATAAAATGCACTGCTCCTTCAAATTTACATTAATAATATAAATCTTAAACATACGACTCATAGCACATTGAACTGAGGGCAGCGTTTATTAGGACGTAGGCCTACAACTTGTATTTCAAACATTTTTCGGCAATATTTAAACAGTCAGTTGCTACAAAACGAGTCTCCATTACAAGGATCAACTACATAATGTTTTTTAAAAAATATATACTCGTTCGTTCTGAGAATCACATGAAACCCATAATGTAAATGCAGAGTTTATGAATGTTAGAGTAGTTGGTACACAGAGGTACCGCTGTGTTTTAAAGTGTTGAGACCTAAGCGTATACTACTCGTATATTTAACACGAAAGGAATTAAGGACCTACTGCGTGGTGTCTGCATCGACCGAGCAACTCCTGTATGCAATTTTCAAACAACACCAGCACGCCAGCATGTTCGACGGGAGAACATGTTTTAACAATATAACCTTAATAAGACGCTAAAAGAACAGGTATTCAAGACATAACCTTGCAATAAACAGCAAAATATTTAAATTTCATTACTGACAGTGATAAGGGTCTTTTGTTCGCCTTGCATAAATAAACGAGATTTTTATTAAGTTTTTATTTAATTGGCTAAGAGCGAGATAGAGAAAATTACATAAAGGGGAGATTCATAATTTGTAACCTTTAAGTAACAGACTTAATGTCATTGTATTTAATTCAAGTCAAGCGAGATGGGCGGAACATGTACCATCCATGGCGGAGATTAGAACAGCGCGTATTCTGAAAGTCTAAAAGGAACAGAGCCTTCGGAGACCAAGACGTAAATGGACATACAATATTGAAACTTACCTTCGTATTATTTGGATGGGATAAAACTGGCTAACAGGACAGAGTTGAATGAAGAACTTTTCCCTTTTTTTGAGCAAGGTTTTGATCTTTCGGGTTAAATTCAAGCGGAGACAATACATTTTCGAGAAATACCCTGGCCCTGCACTATGAAGTTAGGTAGTTTCCATTTCTGTGAGTCACAGGGAAAACAGACCGGAACAAACACAAATATAAGAGATCCTGTCTGGAAAGAGTTCGCGTTTCTTTACAGTGCAAATAAATTAAGTCTGTTACTTCTTATTCCAACGCTGGGGGGGGGGGGGGGGGGAGAGACTCCCCGTTCCTAGACATATTTAATTTCCTGAAAATAACAGCATGCAAGGGAGTTGTATCCTAGATAAAGGGCGCTCGTACTGTAAGTGTAAATACGGTACAACGGCTGGCTGGGGCCTCCTTCGTGACAAATATGTGGACTACTTTGTCTTAACACCCAAAGTTAACCTTAAGAATATTAAATTCTCAGGGAGTTATAACTAGTCTCACTTAACTGCCGTGCGCATGTATTCATCAAAATCTGCCCTAAAGCTTAAAGGCCTATTTGGTTTGTTGCAAGAAGACGACGCCTATTACGTATTTCCTATTGATTTATAAAACACCGCAATGATGCAAACTAACTTATAAATTAAGAATAAACCGTTGCCAATTCGAGTATCTTGATCCTTGTAGTTTTCAGCGTTTTTCCTGTCTCGGAGCAGTCTAATACAAACACGATTTTATTTATTTACGTTCCAGCATATGCTAATTCTCGGTCTAAAAGCTCCATTTCATGTAAATCTTCTCGCGTCATCCTGCAAAGAGAGAAATTTACGTCTGGGAGCTTCATATTTCAGCTAATTGCTTTTCATTCACTCCAGACATGCTGCTCTGTCCTGTACTTTATTTAAAAGAGAACAAACTTTAAATTTGAATGATCTTAAACGTTTAATCCTGGTTTAATTTAACGACACTTCTTTAACTACGTATCTTCAATGATAGGATACTTGTGAATTATGATAGGGAAATAATGTGGAAGGAAAACCTCATAGCCTTCTTAAAGGTACAATTTATATATTTTGATATTAGCTTGGAGGAACATCCGAAGACCACAAGAGACCTCAGACAGGATAGCCGGCCTCCGGATCGAAATTCGAACCAGGGACCTCTAGAGTCTAATCATCAAGAATGCTTACCACTCAAACATGATATTCGGTCAGTTTCTTACTTTATAAACTAAAGGCGATCAGAACTTATGATAGGGGCAGCAAACACCTCTGAAACGTCGACAAACCACACGGTGCTACAACCCAGAAGACAGACATCTTCAAACTCGCCGCCGTAAAACCTCCATTCATGCTTAATTTAGGTGTTTGTCACAGAAAGATATCGCAATGCGCTGTTCCAAGTATCGTGCAGTACTTGCTGTAAGTTGCTGCAGATAGGTTATTTGACTTCTGTTTCGATATAAAACATCCCAGCTGCTTTAATCTCATTAATTTAAACGAATTAACCATAACATAAAATTTAATTTCCCGCTAAAAGAAACTCGGAAATTAAAAACGACACAAAGCAACGCGACCTCGCGAAGACGATTCCAATTACAAAGTGTACTCAGTTTCACGAACAAGGCGCGATGCTGCGTCGCTGCAGACATGCAAAACTGAAAATAGAGGCAGTATGTTCCTCCGTAACCTGTACCACTATCTACAGCTCTAGCTACATTTCCCCTGGCAAAATATTCAAAAATAGGCTGAAAAGTCTTGTGGCGAGACAAGGCACCTGAAGTAGAGAAAAGTTTCAGTGCTGCTGTCTTATGCAGGTGTTCGGCCTGATGTATCATTGTCAGGCGCACTTCACATGATGGATGGCACCGCCATTCAACCCCGCCAGCCTCAGCTGAGAGGCCATCGTTAAACTTCGGGCCCTAGTCTGTATGAAGAGGAGCGTGTCAGTGCGGGCAGCCTATAGTAACTTGAAACGGGGGTTCTAAAGCCGAGCAGGCAGATTTGTATGGGAAACCCTCGGCACTCTCTTGACCTTACAAAGTAGGGACACGACCCTAACTCCAATTACGCCTGCTTCAACAAGTTATCCTTCAGAGACCAGGCCATCAGGAAGAGGATCACGTTATATTATCCTGACTGACAGCTTACGGGCAGACCCGTACAGTAACAAAATCAACTGACATCATTCAGTTACTTTCCTTTCGTTTACCTTTTTCCTCTTTTCAATTTAGCGGTTTTTCCTTCTTCCTCTCAGTCCTCTTTTGATTATCTTCGTGGTTTTTATTCTGAGAATCATAAAAACCCCTTAAATAAATTCTGCGGGGGAAAAAAGCAAAGTTGTTGAATGTCATAATAGGTGGTACAAAAGTTTGCAGTTCTCCCTGTGTTATGAAGAGTTAAAGTTTCCTACAGCTAAGCCACAGAGACCTGCTCTTAAATACTAGGACATCCGTTTTAAATTACGCATAAATACAATATTAAACCTCTTAGTCCAACAGACGTACTCAGCGTAGACCAGGCCTTCTCACTATATGTTAGTGAACATCTGAAGAAAGGATAAAATCTTAAAAACAGTATGAGTGTGTTATCGCCTTCGGTGGTCTAGTAGTTGCGTGCTTGCCACTATATCCAAGGTTTGTGGGTTCAAACCCGCCGAGGTCGATGGAATTTTTAAGGGTGATAAAAATCCGTAGCACACCAGCAAGGTATGCAACTCACAAGACATGGAAGGGACAATTGACAGGGACTAAGGAAGTAACAGTTGAAATCTGCACGGGGAATAAATACGATCAGCATCACAAATTTGAGTTAAAACCGAACGTTTCCCACACCCGCTGTCTCAACCGCCCTGACTGTCTGGGAATATCACATATCCTTCTGCTGTGATTGGCTGCGATTCCTCAATATCATCACCTGTCTTCAGTTGAAAGTGACGTCATTCTTCTTGATTCGTCCGCAAACACCTGAACCTATGTAATTAGTTGACGAGAAGGTGTGGGAGTCCCGTAGTAAGATCGTTGCAATGGATCGGCTGTTGAAATTCTGGGCACAGCATTACCAAGATGGATGCTTGTGAGCTAAAATAATTTATTTTTAACGATAATTTCGTGATATGACACAAGAGTTTTCTACCATCAAGCCGCGAAAGTGTAAATAATTGGATCACATGAACAAGAAACGTAATAATGTTGCTAGAAGCTCAGCACACGCGTTTAATTCCTCGTACTTTGTCTGTTCCAGTCACGAGTCCGAGCCTTGGGGAGAGGCAATATGGCTGAAGTGTCACTCACAAATTCAGCCCGTTCCGCAGAGTAACACAGCGCGTCTTCATTACTAATACCAGGGCAATGTCCTTTAAGGAAACGATTGCTATTTATTGTGAGAATCAGTTGCAAGCCTGAACTGTAGCCATGTTGATATGCCTCAACACTTGTTAACAAAACCTGTACTTGCGGTCTCTCTCCTTATTTGAGTGGCCTTTCCAGAACTTACCGACGTCGTCGGACTTTCCTCCTACCTTTCAGCGTCGCTGCTGCCGTTGTGGTGACGCCACCTCGTGGTCCAGCTCGCAATCTGCCTTCCCAGCGCCTGGAACAGGTTCCTGTTCTCTATCTCCGGCTCTGGAACACAGGGACAAGAAGGTCTATAAGTAACGGTGAGTGGCTGGGTAGTTAGCACGCCTACTTCCTATTCGTAAAGTCGCGGATTTAAATCTGGGACCAGAGACCGTCCGACCTGACTGAAGTGTTACGTATTTTTCCTCCGTCCCTCCAGGAAATCCGAGACAGTATTCTGCCTCAATAGCGGCTACGTACGATTTCTTTCCAGTTAGTTTGCCTATGCATTTCTCAATCATTCTATTATTCTACGCTGACAGAGAAGAAGAATGAGCAACAATTATAGTCCACAGGTCACTGTCAGACTCACTGATTTCATTTACCAATAGGCTGTCCTTCTCTTGTCAATAGCCCACAGGTCCTTTAGGCCTATACATAGGCAACAAATCGTACACACATTAGTAGGCTAAGTTCTGACTCCTGATAAATTTATTTCGTTCATCCAACTGACAGTCAATAAATTCATACCAGAGGGGCCAGTGTGTTTAAACTAGATGACCCGTGCTTAGCATGGAAAGGTTTCAACGACTTAACACGTCGTGTTCAAAATACAGGCCTACGGAAATTCTGTACTGTGACATGAACCACCGAACATTCTAACAACATGCCTGACCCGCATGAAAGCCATCTAGATGACATCAGCGCCACTACAAAACGATTAGCTGAACCATCGCGCGAAATAAAAAGTGAAATTTTATTACCCTATTTCCCGAAACAAACGCACAACTTACCACCCTCGTCGTGGTAATTACATCAAACCCCCATGTGTCAATTCTAGTAGAACCGTCAGCTTAATGAGGCCATTGCCTCTAATTGCTTTGTCAAATGTTAACATGGAGCACGAATACGAGGGGTGCCCAAGAACTACCCGGAAGAATTTCAAAGCAATAACTGTCTGTAATGCTTGACTGTTTTCCCAGGTTACCTGAACACTGCGCTTCAGACAGGCTTACAAGAGTTGATTAACGAAAAAGTCTCAGTCTACGTCACAGGTGGTCTCCTTCAGGCTCAATATCAAGGCAGAATATTTACACCTTATCTTAGGCCTGCATCTCACGCCTAATTAACACAGCAAAAGCTTTTTGTCTCCAAACGTGTCTTCATCAAGACGAAATTTTCAGACATCATTTTAGAGTATCAAATCTAAAACTTCTTGACGATGGTGAAGAGTCAATTGAATAAAAATTTTCTTGGATATTATCCATCGTCTAGTAAATATAAAACGTAAAACGACGTTTCGGAGATGGGACTCTATCTCCGTCTTCAGGTTCCTACACGGTTGGGCCCACTAGATAGGTCCGGAGATAGGGATTAGCTCTATCTAATGGGCCCAACTGTGTAGGAACCTGAATACGGAGATAGAGTCCCATCTCCGAAACGTCGTTTTACGTTTTATATTTACTAGACGATGGATAATATCCAAGAAAATTTTTATTCAATCATTTTAGAGGCTTAGGATGAAGTTCCCGACACAAGATTTTAAAGACCAATTACATTTTAATTCAATTCAATTCATTTATAATGATAATAATAACTAACTAACTAACTAGATGGCTTACCGAACCCGAAGGTTCATCACCGAATTAACCAAAGCCCTCCACCGGACCCTGTCCTGGGCCAACAAAATCCAGTTTCCTTCAACTCCTATCTCCCATAGATCCCGACTGAGATTATCCTCCCATCTACGTCTAGGTCTCCCCAGCGGTCTCTTCCCTTCAGGTTTCCCAACCAGTACCCGGTGCACACCTCTTGTCCCATCCATGCGCGCTACATGTCCCGCCCATAATAATATTAATAGTAACGTAACTGTTTATATAGAAAGAGTTTGAAGTTGCAAACTTAGGTTATTCCTACTAGCATGTGACGTCGCATTACAGAAATCAGAAGGTTTGTGTTTTATTCAGGCAGATCTTTTGTCCTTCGCAAGGGAAACGTCACAGCGACTGCTGCTCGGCTGCGTCTCTTATCCCAAGTAAAGTATAAATCCACCTCCACACTGGATTTGCGACTAAAGTGAGTTCCATTATCTGGGCTGGCCACATGGTTATTAATCATGGCTACCACATCCACGGTGTGAGAAGAGATTCTGGTCTCAGAAAACATAAAATTTTAAACAATCCGCCTTTAAAACTTTCTTCCTTATGTTCATCGTCAGACGCCTTAAAATAGAACCATTCTTATAGGCAAGAAGCTGCCTCGTTTGGGCGTAGATAAGAGTCACACTGCCTCTCACCGGGCCCGTTATTCATCTAAAGTACGCAAGTTCCTAAGTAATTTATAATGTAAACTGTAACCGCGAAACTTCTCTAGCCATGTTAGCCTGACAGCCTACATTTTCATTCCTTATTGCCTATTTTACTTCACTCGGTAATTGTTTATAAAATGTCATACTATGATAAAAACGGTTATTTAAAAAGTTGATACTGTATTAAGGAGCAATGTTTTTGTAATGGCGTATATATAACAAATATTGACTACGCTGAGACAAGTGGAGCCTTCTTCTCATCCGGAAACAGAATTTTGAACACGACAGACAGCTGAAGTTTACTGCGGTTTCGCCTGTCACGTTTCTGCTGACAGATTTGCGAGTCGTATTTCCAAAATTACAAATCTATGGGGGGGGGGGGGGGGAAATATAATTTGAAATACAAGAAAAATCTATATCAAATCTAAAACTTCTTGACGATGGTGAAGAGTCAATTGAATAAAAATTTACTTGGATATTATCCATCGTCTAGTAATAAAACGTTCGGAGGCACACGGACTTTGAAAACAACGACTGTAACCTCTGATTTCAGCCGAAATATACCGATATGGCAAGTGTGAAGAGTGTTTGTTGCTCAGAGCTGAAAGCCGCTCTGTAACTCCTAGCGCTTCGCAAAGCCATAATGTTATTCGATACCCTTTGATGTGTGAATAAATATCGGACAACAATTTTGCCTTTCTCTTCGGTTCCGTCCATTGAGGAGGTGCGGTGTAGACTACTCTACACTTGCACAGTCTACAAACACTATCAGCGCTATCACATTACTCAAAGGGGAGACCTCCTCATTGTATGAAAATATGTACCTAAATTACATGGCAAAGAATACGTAGCACCTGAAATAAGTATCCTGCCTCGCCAAGTTTTGCAAACTTTAATTCAAATATATTTGCTGTACTGTCATTTAAGTCTTCAGAAGTCATATTAAAAAACACTTGAAACGAGAATGTCTGTCTTATTTTCTGCCATAAGTTAGCCAAAAATAAATTCCAGAGGACGTCGTATTCTAAGCAGCATCTACGTCGAAGGAAAAGGAAAGACAAGAATTTTAATTACGATATCTTAACCGAGAATGGAAAAATATTATAGGCCTAATGCATGAAGCAGTATTAAGAAATGCTTCTCATTGTATCTCAGTCCGTCAGAACAAGTACAGATTACCCATCGAGGCTTCTGATGTGGGATAACCAAGCAAAATGGTCTTTGTAAGACTTGAGGTTCTCACAGCGGTGAGTATGAAGATTTCCGTCTTCTGGGTTGTTGCGCTGTGTAGTCTGGTCGATGTTAACCAACTTTTCAGAGGTCATACTGCCTCCATCATCAGGGCGATGAGTATGAAGATTTCTGTCTTCTGGGTTGTTGCGCTGTGTAGTCTGGTCGATGTTAACCAACGTTTCAGAGGTCATACTGCCTCCATCATCAGAGCGATGAGTATGAAGATTTCTGTCTTCTGGGTTGTTGCGCTGTGTAGTCTGGTCGATGTTAACCAACGTTTCAGAGGTCATACTGCCTCCATTATCAGAGCGATGAGTATGAAGATTTCTGTCTTCGCCCTGATGACGGAGGCAGTATGACCTCTGAAACGTTGGTTAATATCGACCAGACTACACAGCGCAACAACCCAGAAGACGGAAATCTTCAAAATGGTCCTTATTCGCACCTTATTGTAAGAGACTCATCACTCATCGGGCAAGTTAGAAATTCGATCGAAAATCCCGAAGCAAAGAGGCTACTTCTGAGATCAAGTTGTAGACGGGGAGGTATATCGCATAGACATATCTTAAATAGGATCCAGTGTGCACACGGTAATGTAGCTTAGTGTTCTATGAGAGGCGGTGACGTTTGGACCGGTTTATCCACTTCCAGCTTCTCGCGGAAGAACCTGCTTAACGAGTTACTCAGACCCACACATTTCTAACGATCAGTGCCGATGGTGAATTATATTCTGAAGCATGTTTCAGTGCACAGTCAAACTTTCGGTTCACACTGTGCCGATGTTTGAAGTGTAATATTGGCGAATGGCACGACGAGAATTCTCGCACGGTGAAACTACTAGATTTTCAAATAACTTGTACGGCTTATTGGAGCGAGGTGATAGTCCATTTCACATCCAGTCTTCTATTTCCGAAGCCAGAGAACGTTAAATTACCATCCACGAATAAGGAATCACTCTTCGCGAACATTTTCCCGGAAATTCCGTGAATAAACGTTATTGGTAGAAGGAAGGCGAGTCTCAAGAAACATTCGTTCTTGTTCATCGACTTAACTTCGTTTTATGCAGAGTTCCAAAAGGACAATCAGCTTTAAACAGCAAACTTCTAGGCCTCTAGACACAAAAGAGTAGCTGCTAATAACTATATTGAAAAAGCAGTGAAAAGCCGACAAGGGGTGGTCCTCCAACTTTACAAATCATCACCTTAAAACGTTCTACCGTTTTATGAAATATACAATGGATATCTGACTTCGGAGGGCTAGTTAGAACGCAGCTGAGCAACAATCAGCTTCAAGAATGACCCTGTTCCATGAAATATACTTTAATTGCAATCGACTGACCATCTGAAACAGCAAACAAACTTTAAATTGTCACATCACTTTGCTACCTACTCTGTTGTAATCATCACATCAATACACGCCACCGACAGACCAGAACCCATTAAAACCCAATAAAGTCAGTTCCAACACGCGCCTTTTCTGTCGGTGCTACACGCCGACAGTAATCGCTGTCTGCGTGACCCGCCTGGGCTGCGTCGGTTCAGAAACTCTTTTTGTGTTCACTGCTCGATACAATTCACCACTGCGCACGCACACAGCAACGTTTAGGCTGCATTCTGGAATATCGTTCTTACCACCAGATACATCAATCAATCTGGCTTTAACGGTTAAAACACTGGAGATTAATCACTTAAACGACACTTCTTTATGCCGATAAGATAAATTTGTTGAGTGATAATACAATAAATAAAGCAGAAACTCCTCTGCAGGCCATCTAAGAAACTGGTCTTATTTTCCCTATAATTTGAGAAAGTTAAAACATGCGTCATGGAACAAGAAAGAAATAAAATTGGGGTTCATGGCCAAATTAATAGAATACGAAGAAAAATTAATCGAATGAACACTTATCATTATTATTATTATTATTGCATTTTGCTGTTGATGCAGCTCATTAACATAAAGAACTGAATTCGAAAATCTATCATCCTACTTATTTACAGACACACTAAGACAATGGGCCTTTATCCTTCAGTTGTGTAACTTTTTATTTTACAACGATGGAATAACGTAATAATGCCCACAAATGTCAAAAACAATGGTTAGGAATATGTTTATATCTAATTAGGATGAAATAAGCAGGCAATTCAGGACATTACATTTCCTAACGAGCAACTTTGTGTTTTACGTCTACGAGTCTGAAATTATTGTTAGGATCGTGAAAGAGAAATTACGATCGGCTGGGAATGTAGTACGGGAGGGACAGACTAGAAACGAATAAATAATTCAATTTCGGAAACATTTTGGAAAACTGCTATTTGCATAACGATAACAGTCACCTGAGATGACATTTTGGTGGTAGGTTGTCAGGAAAAGCGGGCTCACAATCGTAGTGATTAATTATGCAGAGATCCCAACATAGTTATTTGTAGTGTTCTGTCTGACGACAGGTCCATATGAACAGGATCCTTCCATCCTTTTCTCGGACTGGGACCTGTTCATATACGTTCTTGGCAGATGATCCAGAAGTGGCTTGCCATTGCCTTCTTCTGTGTGTGAATGGAGTAATTGTTGGGATGCCACGGAGAAACCGGGGAAGCCCCCGGAGGAAAACTCCACGGCCTTGCCCAACACAAGTTATAAATTCGGGCACCGCCGGGAATCGAACCCGAGACCCCAGGATTACAAGGCCAGCGTTCCAACCGCTAGACCACCGTGGCCATCATTCATTCATTTATTTATTTATTTATTTATTTAGTGTTCTGTCTGACGACAGGTCCATATGAACAGGATCCTTCCATCCTTTTCTCGGACTGGGACCTGTTCATATACGTTCTTGGCAGATGATCCAGAAGTGGTTTGCCATTGCCTTCTTCTGTGTGTGAATGGAGTAATTGTTGGGATGCCACGGAGAAACCGGGGAAGCCCCCGGAGGAAAACTCCGTGATGCCTAGACCACGGCCTTGCCCAACACAAGTTATAAATCTGAGCACCACCGGGAATTAAACCCGGGACCCCAGGATTACAAGGCTAGCGTTCTGACCGCTAGACCACCGTCGGTCATCCCCAACATAGTATAAAGCATAAATACTATTGCACTTTATACTCTCATAGCAAGAGTCCCTTAAGAAATTCGGAGCAAGTAGGTACAAAGGAGAACTTCTAGTAGACCTGCAGAACAGTTGTAACAATTACGGGCCGCTGGAGAAGGATTCTGAAGCTTATTCCTTGTAATGAAACCTCAGAATCCCTGGTTTAATGGTCACAATGTAATAACTATCTGACATTAGATGTGATTTGTTACAGGCAGCCATTATGCATTTCCAAAGCTGAGAATGCGACCAGTAACATGCAGATTATGTTAACGTATGTTCCAGGAACAATTCTGTAGAAGACAATTATCTCTTCAAGATCAAGGAGTTAGGAACGTCGTCTGCTGAGAATATTTTCGCCGCATGCACACGATAGCGTTCCGTAATGTTTGAGTACTTGTCGCTTCACATTAGAAGCTGGGACACAGACGGGCCTCTGAAATGTAATGGGGACTGTCTGCATAATTTACCATCTCTCAAGTAATTTCTACGCATAGGAGAGATAACAAATAATAAAAAAAAATTGCCGGAAAACCTTGAGGAAGTAGACCACATGACAAACCTAGGAGTAGATGGGAGGATAATATTAAAATGCATATTACGAAAATAGTGTATAAGATTGTAAACCAGGTTCATCTGGTGTCCATCTTAAGAAAAAAAAGAAATTTTGTGTGTGTGTGTTTTATGTATATTATTACAGGCTATTATCATTATTCTACTACAAAAAGACTTAATTTATTTAGGAACTACAAGCACAGTTTGAATTTAATTATGGAGTGACCTGGTCTTGTGAAGACGGTAGTGAAACTTCCTGTTCCATAACACGCGGAGCATTCCTTGAGCAGCTTTGCGACTGTTAGCTTGTCAAGAAAGACTGTTACACGGAGTCAGTGCAGTAGTTTTGCTTTTGACTCGCTGCGGGGAGCACTCAGCAAAGCATCCACGTAATGCGAGTCACAAGACAAGGACCCACCGCGTGTGGAGAGAATACATTAGCACATTCATAACAACGTTTTCATCTCATTCGACTCTACGTATCATTTAAAGAATAAACCAAAGGCTCTCGTCACAGGATGTCAGCCAATCATTTCTTTATAATACGATCACCCTGTAGCTACACATCGGGATCCTTGAAGGCTTTAAATGCTGAAATCCACGCTCAAAGTTGCGTTCTGCTTTTGGTGAAATCGGAGGATCTGCATAACCGTAACAGACGCTCTGTGGACTTAGAGCTCAAATTGTTTTTATGTTTAGAAGACATGCGCCTGTAACGCAAGGCTTGGGGAGATGCGAAGGATAATACAAAGCTAACAAGTTCTACGCCGTGTCGGAATGGAAATGGCGTGTTGCTACACATTGCAACCTAATACTTCATTCATTTAAAAAATAATTACTCTTCGCGGCGTTTTAACCATAAGCTATTTTAAGCTCTAGTCTTCTCTATCCCATGGAGGAAATTAGTGTAGAGATTTAATACGGAATTTATTCGAAAAGATTTTAAACAGTTTCGAAGACGAAATACATTTCAGCCCCCACATCCATCCGCTTTATCACTTTGTCAAGCAGACGCAGAGAAAAACATTTGAATACGCGAGGGAGAAAATTGAGTCTGAGGGCTTTCATAATTTGTACATTTTACCGAACGGTTAACAAAGTAGAAAGGATAAGACGGATGGGACATGTAGCGCGCATGGTAAAATTCAGAAATACATAAAAATGTTTTCTGAGAAACCCATTAAAATTGGATTTGGAATTCACAGACTAAGCTGTGCGTGGATTGGAATCGAAGGGCTCACAACAAGGACCAGAGGCGAGTTTCTGTGAACGCGGTAATGAACATAAAAGTATAGATTCTTTGACCAGCCAATTCCCTTCTAGCTACTCAAGAAGAGCTTTGTTCCTTGGAGTTGTCAGTCAAAGGGACGCTCCAAGCGCAGACAGCCTTGCTCTCAGCGGTTGGCCGACCTCAAAACCGCAGGCAATAATAGCGGAGCCTGTACCCTGAAATATCTTAATGTAACGTCGTGAGCATCAAAGACATCCCGCCGTCCAAGGCGTCTCCTTTCAACGGTCGACGCAGCCAACCTGCAGCTGTTCATCTCGGCGTCTCACATAGGCTGTTGCAGCGGTACTCGGTTCGAATCCCGGCTAATTTATTGATTGATTGTCCTAATTCTTAAGTAGTGTACATTTATACACAAAGTCTGCTTCTTAATAACCCCGAATTTCTGCGATCCACAGCTCATTTGCATTTAATCCTGTAATCCACTAATTTTACGTTACTATCTCACTATACAGTAGCCCACATGACTTATTTATACAAGCGTAATTCCATTCTCTCCTACCCTCGACTTAAAACATATCTTACTAATTCCATTTCCCGCCATTTTGCATGCTGCGCCATCTGTGACTACTATTTATTCACTCAAAATCTGCATTTCAATAAGAAGTAAAGTCATGTCTCGACACACCGATTGTAAACTCAGAATAATATACAGGTTAATTAAAATTTGAATTTAATGAAACTGAACGACCTGACCAAACTTCCCCGACCAGTGGTTGGCAATATCGCTTCGTACTTGGGGGGGCCCAAATTCAAATAAAAACTCAGATACTAACATTCATATCGTGTTTACATGGTAGCATATAAGCATATTTCGCTATTCATCCTACATCTGAAAGCTGTATTCAGATGAAAATCTCCATCATATATTACAGGAACTAATTAATCAAAACTATATTAAATTAGACCCAAAAGTGAATTTAGTGCAACCTAACGAGATGACGTAACGCGCATGCGTTATACTGTTTTGTTAAACCGCCGTATTAACGTTGTGTGGACGCGATGTTAACAATTCCATTCACTTCATTTGCAAAGTTCCGATGGCTGAAAGCTGCTACGTTAATTCCATCGGAATGCAGGTTCAGGGCAATCAATTTATTCAAATGAAGCTTGACTCTGCGAACGGCCGACATAAGTGAACGCGTTTTATGCAACATGGAACTCCCCCCCCCCCACCCAGCCAGAATGTCACACCGCATTTCAAACAGACTGGGCGGTACTGGGTTCGAATCTCAGTAGAATACAATTTATCCTGACTCTTCTCTGACTCTGGAACGAATGTCTGAATAATACTTTTAAATACCCCACGACCCACACTCCAAATAGCTAACTACTCACAATTCATGATACATTTTCCATGTCATTTGACGGCATAAAATATGTGCAACGCGAAGGCTGCGGTAACAGACTTGAACACTATGGAGGGGCAAAATTCAAACCTAATAACATTATTATTATTATTATTATTATTATTATTTAGTGTTCTGTCTGACGACAGGTCCATATGAACAGGATCCTTCCATCCTTTTCTCGGACTGGGACCTGTTCATATACGTTCTTGGCAGATGATCCAGAAGTGGTTTGCCATTGCCTTCTTCTGTGTGTGAATGGAGTAATTGTTGGGATGCCACGGAGAAACCGAGGAAGCCCCCGGAGGAAAACTCCGTGTTGCCTAGACCACGGCCTTGCCCAACACAAGTTATAAATTCGAACCCGAGACCCCAGGATTACAAGGCCAGCGTTCTAACCGCTAGACCACCGTGGCGGTCAATAACATTATAGCAGTCTCAAATATTCCTCATCTTATAAGTTCCAAACTTGCATTCAAGTATGCTCCCATATTCTGAAACGAGGCTTTGACGACCGAATCATGCATTGCATCTGCTGAGAAAAATCGATGTTTCATTCCAGAAGACCGAATCTTGGTGGTGCAACTACCATTTCGTGCAAACTTTTATGTTTAGTTCGTTTAATTTTAGTTTGCGAGCGTTCTTCACTCGGTTTGAGCACATCGATCGGCGTTCTGTGGCATGTGTGGTCTTGCATGTGCCTGACAGCGTTTTGAAGGAATGCATCGCTCCGTCTTCGTGTGAAGCAGACTGAACACCAAATTGAAGCTTCGTCGACAAGAATTCTGTAGATTTCCAATACAAAATTTCATCGAAAGCCGCCAGGTAGTTTCAGTAATTCAGACAGACATGCGCTCGGTTTATGCAAAGTACGCATAGAAGCTAAAGTTGTATTACAGTAATACGTCTTTTGGGCCGAAATGCATACAGCCCTGTGAAGTTGGTCTGAAACAAATCAACTTGAAAGAAAGAGGATATATTCTGATCCTGGGTCGTGCGTGTTCTGAATGTATCTGTCTCAATCTCACTTCGTGTCACGAGATAAAGAGAGACAAATGAATCGCACTGCCCGTAATTGGAATAGCTTCAAAGAGATTGTGCACGTGTCCTGTTTAAGTGAAAGCAACACAGATCAGCACTTTGAGTTGCCTCTGCCGGTAGCGACCTCATTAACCAAAACACATTGCAAAGTCTCATCTCGCCGCACTCAAGGGATGCATACACAGACCTGAGTCTCAGACCAAGGAATCACGAAATGAGGGAACCACCGTTGAATTTATTGAATCGCTGATAACACACAGCGAAGTGTGATTTAAGGTTCTCACGGTGGCTAGTATAAAGGCGACTGCCCTCTGGATTGCAGGTATAAGTTCACCGACGTTTCAAAGGTGCCTTTTGCCTCCTTCATCAGGGCGCCCTCATCATTTTAGTCCTTTTGATGGAGGCAGCAATTACTTCTGAAACGTCGGTATAAACTTCTACCAGGCTACACGGCGCAACAACCCAGAAGACAGCCATCTAACACAGCGAGTTTTTTTTAGCGAAAGCGGCCTCGTACTCCCCTCACGTCAAGTCGATTTTCTTCTGCTGCGATAATGAGCTGTTCGTACGTACGTGAGTAGATTTCACTTCAGAACCCACTGAACGGATTTACGCCTAAATGTGCGAACTGCAGTAAGAGTAGTAGGGAGAATCTAATCCTAATACTGACCCGTAGATTATTTAATGACACGTTTTCTACTGTACAGGTTACAGGTCCTATGGCTTAGAACGGCTGATTGATCGCCAACTCTCGCCATTCTCTTGGCGTATCTTTCCTACTTCCGATAAGTGACGTTGCTGGTCACCCATTGAATGCATCTGACTTAGTATAATATTTAAACATTCAGCACGTACGTCAAAGAGAACACATTCCACGAACATTACAAAAATCTATCGGTTTACGCTGCTTAAGGAAATAAACGCTGTTCTCTTTGAAAATCATATCCAACCCATAAATAGCCTTTGTGCTTCATAAATGTTGACTGACAGAGCAGGCGAGGCATACTGTTACCACTAGGCTATACAAGATTAAAAATTCTTGGTCCTGCTTAACGTTCTAAAACGCATAATATAATAAAAGGACACGAAAACAAAGTAAGAGAATAACTGAAATATGAGAGAGGAGGAAATGAAACAGATACAGAGAGAGATAAAAAGAGGAACGGGTATGGCACAGTCTGTGTTTGCCGCGGCAAAGATTTGTCTGTGTGACTGTAAATTCTCGAAAGCTCGCGATATCTCGTCAAATCGTAACAGCTGTCCGTCCCGTGATAATTTCACCGTCGACAGAAATCAGTTCTGATGCGCGACGTAGCGTCTGTTAGCGTATCGCCAGCAGAGAGCCGTGGAACACATTTCGGAATCAGTGTATTGACTCATTGCACACAAAGAGTTGCGCCTGAATTCAATTATACACACACACATATGCAGGCCTGCCAACTTAATCCATTACTCATTTTTCCTAACGTCATGTACCGGTATAGGACTGTTCATTTGAATAAAATTTTTTTTTTACATTTCCGTTCCCCCCGCTGGTGTGCGCCCAGAAATGTTTTAGTTATGGAAATTATCACGTTACGTTTTGATACAAAACTTTGGTCAGTGGCGGTTAGTGGTCAGAAGAGTCAGCTTCATAAAGATTCTGGGGACAAGCATGTTATTTTAAAATAGGTCATAATATTAGTTCTACGTCATTTTCAATTCATTAGTCGCCATTATCCTGACAGTCGACAACACGTAACAAATGCAGAAGAAAATTCGTCTTCACTGTAACAAGGTGCTTTGCGGCCTCCATCCTCAGGACGATGATGCTCTGATGGTGAAGGTAGCAAGCACCTCTGAAACGTCAGCAAACATCTACCACACTAGACGGCGCACCACCCCAGAAGACTGCCATCTTAATTTCGAATTCAGACTGGAGAATCTCAAGACAGGTGACCACGTGCAGATAACAGCGAAATGTAGTCAAAAGTCTGGCGCTTGCGAACACGGCAATGAACCATGAGGTTCGATAAAGCAGATGATTTCCTGAGCTGCCGAGCAATTATAAACTTTTCAAGAAAGGTCCTGCACCACTGAGTTAGTTGGTTAACGTAGGTTACGTTAAGTCGTCTGTAGCTCTGAACGAAGACTTCCAGAAACTTGTCGCGAACAACAAATTCAGCTGATAAACCCTGATGAAGCAAAAGTCCTGCCTTATTCATCTTTGGCAAGGCACACAATATCCCATCACCTATCACGCCACATCCACGCCATTAGCTTCAGAGTTTCTGGCGGAAGGTGTCTGTTGGAGGCGGGAGACACAATGCAAATCCAGTCAGCTGCGAGATGCTTCACTTGCCGCCTTCAAACTCACACACACACTGCCTAATCTCTGACATTAAACGGGAGGTACCAGGCACGACGCATAACATCAAGCGTCTGTAGCCTTAATTCCTTCCTACGACATACCCCATTATTTCAAAGGACAGTCTGATACTGAGCGACAATATTATATCTGAATTAGGGAACTGGCACAATTGAAAACACTGCTTACGGTTTTGAAATTGCCTTGTGGGCATTAGTTTCGTCAATTAGAAAAGTGTTAATTTACTTCCTACACTGGCCTAGAAAACGACATAATTATTTGCGAACATCGTGTTTATTACAAGGCTAAGAATTGAACAAGTTAAGAGATATTGTAGGTGCGTCATATTGTGATTTATTTAAATAGTATTAAAAATATATTAAAATTGGCCGTCAATCACAATATAAGATAATTAAAAGATTAAAACATCATTTTACGTTCCGTATCGAGTACTCGATTTACATGTGGAACATTTTACGACATGTTTCGGCTATATATAGCCATCATCAGGTGTTATGTTATAAACTTTTTAACTGAATTACTGATTTTTACTGATTTTTAATGATTTTTAGTTTTCATTTTTCTTATCATATTATCACGGATGAAGATACAATATGAAGGACGTGAACATGATAAGAAAAATGAAAACTAAAAATCATTAAAAATCAGTAAAAATCAGTAATTCAGTAAAAACGTTTATAATATAACACCTGATGATGGTTATATAGCCGAAACATGTCGTAAAATGTTCCACATGTAAATCGAGTACTCGATACGGAACGTAAAATGATGTTTTAATCTTTTAATTATCTTATATTGTGATTGACGGCCAATTTTAATATATTTTTAATACTATTTAAAGTTAAGAGAATTGTTTAAAAAGTAGGAAATATATACAGCAACTACTTTAAACGCCTCTTCACTTTCAAACGATTACGCGAGAACTATTAAAATTACTTACGCCTATTCCACGTTCACTTAAATAACAGATGAATTAATAGAGGCGCGTGTGTTATAGCATACTGGTTAATATTACGTAAATAAATGAGTAAAATAGGCATTAGTTTTATTAATTTCTATGTTTAATTTTAAATAGAAACAATCACCTGATGTTCGGGAGCAGCGAAGCTCTTCAGATGAGAGTAATTAGTGAACTGCGAAGTCAGGCGTTACAAATTTGTCATGACGGGAGCTCATCCCTTGTTTACAGGACTTTGTGAAACGTTTCGTGTTTAACTGTAACCACAGCGACCGTGGTGCCTTTTGCAAATTTACCGAGGTTTGTTCATTACTGCGTCAGCATGAGTCCGCCAAGTAAAATTAAACTCTTCTATGTTCCTATTACTAGGAATGTATGTTTGGAGATTGATAGATAACATTTTGAATTGTTATATTTAATAATAATAATTTACATGGCTATATTAGTATTTAATATTTACTTGTGAATTACAAGTATTGATACTGACAACACCCCCCCCCCCCCCCCCCCCGGCACCCGGCGATCAGCAAAATGCCAGGGTGCTTTTGTGAGGTTGATCTTCATGCACAAAGCGCTGCATTCTGGTACAAATCGTGTGCTGGTTCTGTCACTGACTTTGCAATTCACAAACTTCATTTGACACGTCTGTCGCCCCTCAAATATGACTGACGGGGTAAATTAACTTGAGGATTAAGAGTGTCAGCCGATACAAAAAAATATTAAACAAAAAAAGGCCAAATAAAGCAATCTGCACATCACTGCTTCACAAAATTTCTCTCTTTTGATTACGATACTTATTCAAGTTTAAAAATTTATGTAAGACTTGAGGTTCTCACAGCGGTGAGTATGAAGATTTCTGTCTTCTGGGTTGTTGCGCTGTGTAGTCTGGTCGATGTTTACCAACGTTTCAGAGGTCATACTGCCTCCGTCATCAGGGCGATGAGTATGAAGATTTCTGTCTTCTGGGTTGTTGCGCTGTGTAGTCTGGTCGATGTTAACCAACGTTTCGGAGGTCATACTGCCTCCGTCATCAGGGCGATGAGTATGAAGATTTCTGTCTTCTGGGTTGTTGCGCTGTGTAGTCTGGTCGATGTTTACCAACGTTTCAGAGGTCATACTGCCTCCATCATCAGGGCCTTGATAACGGAGGCAGTATGACCTCTGAAACGTTGGTTAGCATCGACTAGACTAAACAGCGCAACAACCCAGAAGACGGAAATCTTAAAAATTTATGTTTACATTTTGCATTATTTCAGGATCAATTGTCGTTAGAATTAATGTTGTTAAAAGACTTTATTAGTATTTCAGCACTTATACCCACGTGATTCAAAACACGCCTAAATGTGGATATTTTTACCTCATGGATTAATAACCTATCGTAAATAGGATTTATAGTCATGTGGATATTGTCCATTGCCTTAAATATCTTTAATGAAACCTAGAGCCTTTCAGTACTGAACTATCTTATTACACCGTTTTCCTTATGCTTAGTACAGTAGAAAAGGCGTAATTTTAACAAGGCAGTTGGGGTTCAATGTTGACAGCTGCCACTAACACAGAAAATTAAAACAATAAATACTATGCATGTACAGTGACAACTAATAGCCTGAAGATGTAAGTAGATACAGCACCCGAAACGTCGTGAACATTACATATACCACAGTCAATGAATACGTCCAAAAATAGCGGTGAACCTTTACAGTTAACTTGAGACTAGGCAGTTCACTGTTTTTCTATGAGGTTCTTTGAAAATGACTCAAAAACTAAACGAAAAAATAAAAACAACAAATTCCTCATCACTGCTTCATAAATCGCGGCATCTGCGATTGCCCTTACATTCTTCTCTAGTTTTAAAATGTTGATTGAAAGAAAACAGGTGTAAGAAAAGAATAAATTTACTGGAGGGCTGACTTCATCCCCATTCTTCTGACAGAACCACCCCTAGTTCTACGTGGTTGTGACGTCCCGAGGGAACAAGTATGGGGTCGAAACAAGACGAGCCGTCTATAAGCGAGGTCTTTGCTCCTGTACTAGCTGCAGCCTGAAATACCGTCTTTTCGAATTGGCCATTGGCACGCAACTTAGACTTTAGAAGATTTTACAAATTATCGGCGATAATTTTGGGTTACATATATTTTAATAGTTGTTTTCTTACGAACGTGATTTAAGAAGTGGTTCTCTCTTGAGTAATGGTAAAGGTGCAACTACGTCAACACTTCATGAGTTTTAATTCGTTCGTTAACCTACCCAATACTGGGCTGCATCATATTAAGGCCAGAGCCTGGGGATCTACGCCCGACTGGTCCTATGTTTAACTGTTGTCTGATTTCGTTGCAAGAGATTGCTGATACGCTACCACTGATTTTTCAGGTCCACGATTTTGAACTTTAATGAAGGGACGTCACTGTGGTAATCGATATCACGTGACCCGCATTCAGATGCTGATGGATGTGTGATGTCAACTTAACCACTGAACTTTGGCGCTTATCTGCCAAACTCACTGCAAGCCCTGACCGTACATGAGCCCTTCCTTAAATACCGCACCACGAGCTGACCGCGGCGTGTAACACCCTCCTGCCGCACTTCACCGCCAATCCCTATGTCTTCCCCCCATTTATCGTCATCTGCTTACTTACTCATTCATTAGTTAATCTACGCATTAATAACTTTCCTTTTGTTCATTAAGTTATTTTCTCATTAACTGCATCCTTGTTTATTTATTTCATTTCGTCATAATTTATTTCAGTCTTTCTGGTTTTCTCTTCCTTTCCTTCTTTCTTCGTCATTTCCTTCCTTCCTCGTTTCTTTCTGTTTCCTCTGTAAATTACACCAAACCTCGCACACACCACAAACGCCTGGATTCTGCATCGCTGCATAGTGATCTGTTTAATAAAACCCTCCCAACATTCGAATCACACACCAAAAATCCTCACTTAAAAGCAAGACGTAAGGTTTCTGAATTCTGTGACAAATTAAGAGCCTGAGGACGTGAATTTAAGGACACTTTGTGAAGATACATTTCAGAACATAATTAAGTTATGTTAAGTGCTTTTTGAACGTCCTCTGCAGGAAAGCAGACGCACTAGACTCGATGGTCGCTTTTCCAGTCTTCAGAGCCACTTGTCTGCGTGTTATGTACGGCGTAATTTACATGCAAATATCAAATAAAAATTATAATATTCATCTTTGCACCCTAAGGCACTGAAATCAAATTCAACAGCCGAGTGGGCGACATTTCCTGTAGATGGGCTGTTCTAACAAAACCTCACGCCCTAATATACTAAGTTGTCCAAACACATCGACAGACAGGTCGATTAAGTAGAAAAATAAGATAAATTTGTGAAACAAATGTCGAAACTTACGTTACACTTGCCCTCGTACGTATGTCAGCCTGTAAGCCTTGTGTTGGAAGGAAATAGAAGTGTAAATGGAGGATTTCTAAGGATATGGAATAAAACGATAGTGGCCTATTTCAAAAAACTATCCGAGCAACTGAGAAAATCCATAAATAACTTCGTTCAGTACAACTGACTTCCAGGCCTAAAATTGAAGAAGACACATCTTGAATACGAAGGACGATTACACTAGTAAATCACGGGGTTGGATCTGCTGTGTTTATACGTACAATTATTCACAGCAGGACAACTAAGTAACATATATAAGCTAATTAGAATCTTAATAACATATCCTGTGGAACAGTTTCAGCATGTCTCGTCTAACTTCTCTGGTATGAAAGTAAATAAACTCTACGTAATTTTGTAAAGAGTGTTGTACGAGTACAAAGCCAGCTTTCGTACTTGAGTATATCAGTTATTTAAAATTTTGTAATGTTTAACGTGAAACGTCATATGTTATTATACGCCAACAAACAATGCATCGAAATTAAATATATAATTCACGTCTACATACATGAGGCTCTAGCCTGTGTAACAGCAAAGCCACTCTCAATGTCAAAACATTCAGTTACAACCAGACCTCTTTGTCTGGAGACTTAATTTGTTGCGTTTTCCGTTGTGCACATCATCACATTGTGAATACGCACTTTTCTTCAACAGCCTGAACGTATGTTACACGGCGAACTGCTCTCGTGTACGAAACACACGCAAAACCCAAATCGAACTGTTCAATTTTTGTTTTCACTGAATGTTACGCGAATTTCTTCAACTTCGCTTGTAAAATACCGCGGAAATTGAACCATGCGACGATCCTTACTAATAGTCCAGTGTCTGTCTTTAAGAAGACGAGAATAATCCAGCTAGACAAGAATACCATGGTTTTATAAAACTCAAATGTTCATTACCGTGCTCACAGAAACCCGCCATCAGCCCCTATCCTGAGCTACATTAATCCAATCCACACCCCAAACCTTAAAACCATGCGATCCGTTTTTTATATTATCCTCCATCTAAGCCTATATCTTCCGAGTGGTCTACTTTTTTCAGGTTTTGTAGTCAAAATTTTATACGCATTTCCCATGTCCCTGTTAGGCGTTACATAGATAGTCTCTGTCTTGAAACAAGACAATCGCTAACGAGACATTTAAGATACTCAAAATTACATCACACAAGGGTTTTTCAGTCACTCCAGGGCCACGTTATTATTCCGAATAGATGGGTTCTTACTAGAACATGTCAGTTTACGATGAACGTGGACCCTCGTTCAAAATTACTTAACAAAGACACAGCAGTTAATGGATCTTTATACAACATATTCATTTTAACCTCAATATAATTAACCTTCAACTGAAATAAACATAGCACACTGCAAACTTCTCCTATTTTTGTTTTAAAAGTTTAATGCTGGTAAAATGTTGCGTTATCTCAGTGACGATGAAACATCTTATTACCAACGCGACAGAAGCGTGAGATAAGCACCACTGATTGGTTGGTACTCCTGGTCAGTGTACAGTCCAACACAGCGACCTAACCTCATTTTCCAAAAGAGACCACCAATTGCACACCCCCCACCGCCACACACACCGGTCGCTGATTAAAGCCTTACATGTGTGACGCGGACTAAATTGAAGACTGGGTCGTTGAAGACCTGGATGACAAGAAGGAAGTATAAGGAGGACGGAGAAAAATGTAATGAAGAGCTTCATAAGAAGAGAGCACTTGGCAGACCTCGACGTAGATGGTTCGAATCAAACTGAAATGGATCTCAAAAGAAATATTGTGTCAGGCTATGCACTGGATTCAACTGGCTCAGGATAGGATCCCCTTTTCTGGTTCTTATGAGCACAGTAATGAACATTCGGGTTCCATTGAAGACCGTGAATTTCTTGACAACCTGCACGCCCGTATTTTAGTAAGGGCTCTGCTCCATGGGGTAGATTAGTTAACTAAAGAAACAGTCAGAGTAATTACCTATTCAAAAGAGATCACTAACTCGGTTGACGACTGGGGTCTTTGCCCCTTCGTGAAGGCAGACAAAAGCGTTGTGATTCGGAATAAGGTAAGGTGTAGTTCATAACAAGAATAATATAAAACCTGGTCTTTGATTAAATAATGTCGCTATAAAAATGTTCATCACCTTCAAATTGCATTCAATTAGCTCCTCTAGTTTCAGAGATAATAAAGGGGTTTAACGATGGAACACTTTCTTTTCGTTTGGTATTTATCTGTGATTCTCCTCATACCTTTCCTCCCTCTTCCTTGGAGCCTCATGTTCTCATCAGCACGATATAATAAGTCTTCTCTGCGTTTAATCCTCTTATGTTACTTGTTCATAGACGGATATCCCACTGCTTAATCTAGGCCACATGGCAGGTCTGGATAAAATGAAAGCTGGTACCTCGGGAATTCAATCTCGGTCCCGCAAATGACTACGGAACGACTATGAATACACCAACTGTGGATGCTCTACTACGCTAATCATATGATGCAGTGTACAGCAGATGTTTAATATACGACATTCTGTCGTTACACGACCAGAAGTTCTGCCAACATTGTAATAACAAGCTTAAAGACGTTTTAGCAGCGCCATCAGAAACTGCGGGAAGGAACAGTACTTTGTCTCCCTCAGACTTAAATCTTCTCCGTGTTTCTATGCTACTTGCGAATTTGAGTTTAACCTGAAAGCATAGAAAGCTTTCCCGACGTAGACACGTAGGTAATAAAAGTTAAAAGTTGTAGCACAAGTATTTTTGCGTTCTTAATTGGCACTGATCTTATTAAAACTACTTGACACTTAAAATTCTAACAGCGATGAAGATTACTGTGATCTTCCGGGTTGTGATACCACGTAGTCTCGAAGTGGTCATTAGTTTTTCGGAGAACCGAACGATAAATTTTGTTGATTAATCTGTCAGAACCAAATAAAACCCTAAAGCAGACCATGTGGACGAAACAGTGAGTTGCTGAATGTTAAAGCAGATGATCCACACCATTCATTATCACTGTTCCATAGAGGGACAGAACAGGAATCGTGTCAAAACGTCATAAGTCTCCAATCGCCTGTCAGCACTCCACCCTTAAGCAGAGCAACTCACAGTGTAAAATTAAGTTACCAATCACTGCGTAAGTTTTTACCTTCTTAAACACCAAAATTTTAACACGTGATTATTCTTATTTTCTGTATGACGTGTACAGATTAAGATGGCTGTCTTCTGGGTTGTAGCGCCGTGTGGTCTGGTAGAAGTCTACCAAAGTTTCAGTGGTCCTTGCCGCTTCTATTATCAGGGCTATGAGCCGCCCTGATGATGGAGACCAGACTACACGGCGCTACAACCCAGAAGTCAGCCATCGTCGGATACACCGAAAACCTCAAATCCTGCATATGTGCAGATGTCCGCCGAGGAGACCAACTGGAACTGAGTCCCGAGGGAGTGACATTATGTTTACTGATGTTGACATTGCCCTGAACCACGACACAGCCACGGGGCCTGGCATTTCAATATCGCCATATCAACAATATACCTCATCGACCGCAAAGTCCTTTCACGTACAGCGCGTTTAATACTCTGCATTGCTTTTACTTGTTGTTCTGTGCAGGTATGACACATGGTCTCTCGATCTTTGGAGGGAAGTGCATAGACTGAAGATGATCGTACGTACTCTGTAGAATATCTGGACACAAGGAGAATAAGAAATACAAGGATGGAGAAAATTACACAGAGACGAGCTTGTTAATTTGTATTATTCAGTTAATATTTTTAGTAAGATTAAACAAGTGAGGTTGAAATGGGAGGGTCATGTTTCATGAGATAACAATAACAATTTTGATCGAAAATCATCATGGAATGTGATAACTTGGGAGAAATGGACGTACAGGAGATAGCCCTTCCAGAATTGAAAGGAGTTGGCAGAGGAAACTTGCAGGATTTTGCAACACGCGGTTCCTTCAGGACAAAGGATTTCTTGACCGGCTCAGTAATCATTTTGTTCCAGAATTATGCGCCATGAAGACAGATGTTTCTATTCCCACATTACGGATCGATTTTCTCTCGTTCCATACTGGGTTTATCGCAGATACACGTGAAACTGGGCTCGTTTCAGAGAGGCAAATATAATCCCGTGCTGCTTCCAACATACGCGATCAAGCTGTTACATAAGAAAAGAATATCTGTATGTCTGCATTTGTCTGCGTGATTTTCTCGGTTATGAGTCGCATGGTTACCAACGTTTGAGGGGAACTGATAACGTCACATGGCCTCACAAGCCAGAAGACCACAATCCACAATTTTAGTGCCATGGAAAACCTCGAGACTCTTCTGTAATTATGTCGCGCTATTAAGCCGCCGCGAAGTCACATACCCGTTCGTTTTTAACCTCCGCTCTCGCTAATGTGGGCGATCAGCTCTCGCCAAGGGCCTGTGTCTAAATGCATTAACATTTTATAAATAAATCATTTTGGACGTGAGTCGATTTCTCTCTCAGTCAATAAAATTGAACTGAGATCATCAGTGCATCCATTCGCTCTGAGTCGTTTATTGGTGATATAGGCCTACACTAATGGTCTTCGTAAGCGGCGGGGCGTAGGAGGGAAATATGAAGTCCTCTTGCAACTGTGAAGTCTGAGGCTTAATTACGTAAGTTTCAATTCTAAAGTAAGAGTACTGTCATATTACCATGTGCAGAGCGCAGAAAACTGATTAGAAACAAATATTGCATCTGCCCCATATTTAACAGTTCTATCGAGAACATTTAACGTTAAGATTTTTTGACATCTCAAACGAGAAATGTCTTTATGAAGCTTAGACTGTGAATGAGTGGATTTTATCAAGCGGATTGCAGAGATAAGATATATTCCATCTCATCAAATACAGATACGTGCTTCTACCAAATATTCGTAAGTTATCGATGATATCGAAAATAAATTTTAACATAGGTCTTTTTGAAAGCTTCGCTGCATTACACTTTGATGTTTCGACGTGTCTCATGGAATAAGAAAACAATAAGGATTGGAGGGGGGGGGACACTGACAGCGTGAAAGGGGCGAAAAGAGAAAAGGGAAGGAGGTACTGGAATGAGAAAGAGAAAGATTGAGTGAGGGATCGGCTTGGATAAGGACAAAATTCAATGCCGTATTCTCTATTCAGTGCTATACTACGTTTCCTGCAGTTAGCTTTTCTGAATGCGGTCTCAAATGCACATACATCAGAGTTATGCACTGCCCTACATTTACAGAATAACGCAGACCTGTCTTTTTCATTGGCAGTCTTTGAGAACAGGATGCAGGGGAGAATATTTGTGTCCAGGAAATAAGGACTAACAGGAAGACGTAAACAACTGCATACTGAAGAACTCCGTAATTTGTGTTCTTCGCAAAGTATTATTGCGGTGATCAAAGAACGGAGGATGAGATCGATGGGGCATGTCAACACAAATGTGAAGACGAGATATGCGAAGAGAATTTCGGTCAGGAAACCTGAATGGGCAACAGCGGTTACGAGACTATGAATATATGGGAGGATAATACTAAAATGTATCATAAAGGCAGAGGTTTCAGAGTGGGTTTTTTTTTTATTTGTAGTGTTCTGTCTGACGACAGGTTCATATATTATGAACAGGATTATTCCAACCTCTTCAGGTTGTCAGGGACCTGCTCATATACATTCTTGGCAGAGATGATCAGAAGTGGTTTGCCATTGCCTTCTTCTGTGTGTGAGTGGAGTAATTGTTGGGATGCCACGGAGAAACCGGGGAAGCCCCCGGAGGAAAACTCCGTGATGCCTAGACCACGGCCTTGAACAACACAAGTTATAAATTTGAGCACCACCGGGAATTGAACCCGGGACCCCAGGCTTACAAGGCTAGTGTTCTGACCGCTAGACCACCGTGGTCACAGTGGGTACTGGATGCAAATGAGGAACGATGGTGAACACTTGTGAAGACGGGCTCCATAAAAGTAGGTCATTTCTTGACTTGAGCGATTATTAGAGAATGCAAGGATATTATTAATAATTGCTCTCTGCTGCTGAGATAACACATTTCTCTCAAGTTTGTTATTGTTATAAGCAAGGTTTATTTCTCAGACCTTGCAGTGCCATTGGTACAGAAATAGATGTTCCGTCTCTTACCATTTCTTGAATTCAATGGCTCTAATCGTGTATCCTGCCGCTGCGAGGTAAGAAGTTAACTTCCGTATGAATGGAGTAATCGATTCACTGCATCTAAGATCAGAGACCAGTCTTGATGAAATAGGATATATGGCGCCAGCCTAAAATAGGCCTCATGTCTTTGCTGCAGTTGCCATGAATAGAAAGGAATTAAAATAAATTATTCAGTGCAAGATAACCGAAAACATTTCAAGAGCGAGAAGTTTGAATCACCGTGTAACAAATATTTTCCGAAAGCGTGATTTGCGACGCTGACTACCTAATGATATTTTCATTTACTGCACGTACGAAACTGATCAGAATTCAACTACCAGACTGAACAACGCTTGTATTTAGTTAACATCAGAATTACAATTGCGTCAGAACTGGCCAGAGAATGCTGGCAGAGAAACGCACAATTTTGCCTTTTTTCTCTACTAAATGATCACGATACAAAAAAAGTTTTAATAAAATACATATTTACGTCACATACGGCTACCAGCTCTCTGGATGGGGCACTTTGTTTCCAGAAATTCGACAAGCTTCATTCTGAAATTTATTAGACAGCTTTAAACCGGAATAAATTTTTCCAACTTCGTTCTGCAGCTTCAGAGATGAAACGTGCGGACGGACAGGTTCTTCAGGCAAACGCCGCATAAGAACTGTGATCTCTTTTACTATCGTAACAAGAATTATGCAACTAATCCAAAACAGGCCTGCAACATGTATTCAAAATAACCCAAATATTTTTCCGATGTGTGATTGGTGATTTCTTCAGAGTGTTTGTACTCCCCCGAGGACAGCTTGAAGTTCAGATTTTGTGTTCGGAAGAATTATTAAACGCAGTTTCCCTTATGAAGCGAATTGGTACGAAAATAGTAATAGCATCGAAATAAAGGTGCACAAAGTTATTATTTATTTATTTAGTGTTCTGTCTGACGACAGGTCCATATGAACAGGATCCTTCCATCCTTTTCTCGGACTGGGACCTGTTCATATACGTTCTTGGCAGATGATCCAGAAGTGGTTTGCCATTGCCTTCTTCTGTGTGTGAATGGAGTAATTGTTGGGATGCCACGGAGGAAAACTCCGTGTTGCCTAGACCACGGCCTTGCCCAACACAAGTTATAAATCTGAGCACCACCGGGAATTGAACCCGAAACCCCAGGATTACAAGGCCAGCGTTCTGACCGCTAGACCACCTCATCTTATTATTATTTAGTGTTCTGTCTGACGACAGGTCCATATGAACAGGATCCTTCCATCCTTTTCTCGGACTGGGACCTGTTCATATTCGTTCTTGGCAGATGATCCAGAAGTGGTTTGCCATTGCCTTCTTCTGTGTGTGAATGGAGTAATTGTTGGGATGCCACGGAGGAAAACTCCGTGTTGCCTAGATCTCGACCTTGCCCAACACAAGTTATAAATTCGGGCACCGCCGGGAATCGAACCCGAGACCCCAGGATTACAAGGCCAGCGTTCTGACCGCTAGACCACCTCATCTTATTATTATTTAGTGTTCTGTCTGACGACAGGTCCATATGAACAGGATCCTTCCATCCTTTTCTCGGACTGGGACCTGTTCATATTCGTTCTTGGCAGACGATCCAGAAGTGGTTTGCCATTATACGAATATAATTAACAATGATCTCGTGCTTTAAGACGTAACCCAGATGGGAAATGCCAGTATTTGAATCCATCCGCAGACTCCAGAGTGTTTTTCAGCTACTATTAGATCTCTGTCTGAGACACGGTCTATGATTCTGTACATGACGGGGAAAAAGAGAATGATGGGAAGGCAGAGATGAAAATCACTTCCACGAGGGCTGATTGAAGCTGAAAGGAACAGAAATACGCTGCTGCAACGGAAACAGAGATCACTTTATAGCAGAAGTACAAAAATACAAAACCGCTATCAAACTGCATGATGCAGAAAATAAATCTCGGTGGATAGGCCTACGTGATCACGAAGAAATTGTTTTGGATTGGAACGGAACTGAAATAACAGCGAGCGAAAATTGTCTTCATGAACGAAATCGATTTTCTTTGTGACTTAAAACACCCATAATGGACATTTTTCAAAAGCGTATTACGTTAAATTCAGTCGTCTACTGCTAGGTTTGTGATGTGTGTGACTAATCAGGCACACACATGCACAGCCACTCCATGTTACGAGGCCCTCATTTAAAAGTTTAAAGTTGTTCAGATGTCGAACAGAGATTTAATATCTACTTCAAATAGTGTGTACATAAACATTGACGAAGACGTTAAGGTTTTAATGGGCTATATAAAATGTTTACTTTCATCAGTTTGCAACATTTCTAAGGCAGCGAAGAATTTATTTCTATCAGGCTGATTGAACCCCAGAAAATATATTTTACTGCAGCTAAGGAATATAAAAACACTGTTTGAGAGACACTCTTCTGGCTGATATTGACATACTGGACCAGCGCACACAAAGGAGAAGAGGAAGAAGAAGACTCGTTCGCCTGGATTTTTATCTTTGGGCGATAGACTTTTTAAGCTGCAGTGAAAAGCACAGCACAGCATCTGAAAGCTCACTTTCACTCTTATTAGAGATTTGTACTTGATATTTTACAGGTCTATATAAAAAAAGCTCTCTCTGTCTCTGGTTTGGTTGCTGGGCGAGCATAACAGGTTCACAGCGGAAAAGGTCTCTATGTCCACAGATTATTTTTTCGTTGTCAGGAAATTCATAAGCGACGTACATCCAACGTCTATTAGTTCCTTGGCAGACTTTCACTGCAGAAACGGATAATCATACAGCGCTATGACCGTAAATAAGAAAATTGTCATCAAGGAGATTTTTGTATTTATTAGTAAGACTCGCAAAACGTAAGCAGTTTCAATATTTTGGTGAGGTTTATTTTAAGAAATTATTTTAATTGAATTCACTGACGCAGAAGGCTTGAAATCAGGTCACACAGTTTCAGAACCAATGCAGTGCTGAAAGCATGCAGAATCTACCGCAGAAGAAAACTGACTTCTTCAAGTCGGAAGACCAAACGTGTGCTTGTCTGTTAATGAAAAAGTTTGTGGAGCAATCTGTTACCATCTGCCGCGTAAATTAGTTGTTGTTAAGTGTTTGTTATCGATTTTGTTGAAATCGACCGGTGTCGCCAGCCGGTCCGGTAAACATCACCACCTAATAAATACTCTCTTCTTCAGGGGTGTACACACCTGAACCAGAATAACGCGGCGTCAAGGTTTCAATCTTACTAGTGTAATTTTCTCCATTCAGTTATTCTTTAATTTACTTAATTACCACGCTGTTCAAACATAAGATGTATACACACAAGGTAATATTCAGTATTATAATGTGTGTACTTCATTTTGGGACACCTTATTTATTTATTTTTATAAAATGTTACGCCTACATTTTAAAAATAAAATACAAGAAGATGACTGTGTCAAGGAATGTTACACCTTGTAGTCCCGTAGATAAAGGCTGACATCATCACACTGATAACGACGATGATGATAGATTCTCTGAAACGTCGGTCAGCATCTGCCGTGTTAACGGTGAAACATCCCAGAAGACAACCATCTTCATACCCGACGTCGTGAGAACCTCACGTCTCACCTAACTAAAACACAGTTTAAATGAAAGTAATCGCAAGAGATTTTTGATTTGTAAATTTTAGTTCTGAGACTTGACATCTGTCTGTAGATTCTACTTGAGATGTGCTCATCCATTGGTTTAGGAAATGTAAATTAAATTCACAGCTTTTTGGTTTTATACTGGTGCTCCTCTAAGAGAGTATTATCGAGCTGAGCTCTGTGGCCCTCTTGAAGGAGCCTTATATATCCTTTTTTAAAAATATTTTCTATAAGCCTTTTTTAGGGACTAATTTACACTTCATAACAATTTTTGACAATAACACATCACGAAGGCCTACCAAGGTATCAGATTATCGGGAAAACACCATACGACATTTAGAAAATTGTACTGTAATTTTCAGTTCAGTTAGAAAAATTGTTACAAAAAAAACCACATTAATAAGAATACATTGCGATGGCATTCCTCAGGTTGGCGATGTAGCTCGCAAATGCCCGCCTGCTACGTTCTTTTAGAAATGCGTGTTATCCTCCTGGATAACTCAGAGCAAGAATAGAACTTGATTAAATAATATCAGGCAGAGGCGAGATTCTTGCTCAGGGCAACTGAGCGTGTGTTTGTTGAGATGAACAGAAAGAAGGAAGTATTGCATTGTATGAAGAGACGTAACGGAAGTTGTATGACGACTTTCGCGTTTGGAATGAGACTGGAGTGGATTTGTTGATAAGTCCCAAGCTAAAAAAATTTATACCGCAAAGAGCACTTATTAGTGAATACTGAACAAAGCTAATATGGTAGATTCCTACTGAGCTGAAAAGATGACATATTTGGATCGCATGTCCGGTAACTGATTAGAACCGCCCTAAGACTACACATCTTTACTCACATCCCAACATTTCCCAATCACCCCCGGAGGGACGGATTCCAAGAACAGAGTAAGCCAGATGACCATGTTTTAACCAACGAAGAGGCGAAATTAACCGTGTATAAGGAGACAAGGCACACCTTTAGAAGAGAAAATAACACGGGCAAAAGAAGCTAAAAACAAGTTTCCATAAGAAGCAACATTTCGGTAAAGGAAATATACCTAAACATACATCAGATTTCATTAAAAAATAAATTTAAGCACACAGCAAATATGTTCTGGGTACGACTGAATAATAACTTAATAAAAATTCTATAAAGATGGGCAGTAATCAGGACAAGATTCCAAATGAGCTCCTCCAGAAACCAAGTCAAGTACATTGGCGCTAAACCAATCTGCCAGATCGAAGACAAATAGACTATTTGTATAGTGGTCCAGGGGGAGATTATTATGACGACTCATAATAAACTTTTATCCGCACTGGAATCCAATTGTCTATAAAAAGTTGCGCTGTTCACTACGGCAGTCATAAAAGCAGACTTTCTTCTATGAGACGCGGTAAGTCCCGTATTGTCTGTAACTTCAGTTTGGAGCGCACGTTTTATCAAAATTCCCAAAACTACTGCACCGCACAGACAGAGATTATTTTTATTTTACTTCATAAAATATTCAACTCATAATAAGTATTTAAAATAAACGTTTTAGAACTTAAAATATCTACAATTTTATAAGATGTACCAAGGTTTTGGTACTACAAGCTGCTGGTTTAGAAAATCTATAAAATTTCAGTAACACTCATATTGATAGACTTTGACCTTTAAATTCTCCGTTGATTTCAACGGGTCGTTGCTCACAATATTGAAATCCTCTGAGCTGCGCTGTAGATTCTTCGAGCTTTGGAAGTCAGCTGCTTTTGACGAGGACATTTTAAATCGCCCCCTTTAACAAACTTCTCGCGGTTACAGTCTGCATAATTATCACGCGTGTAACAAATGCAGACGCATCAGAGAGATAAATTTAGCTTCCACGAAGCACCTGCCTGACTCTTGCCTCCCGTGGCGATACCTACGACAGTCAGTGGGTAGTGCAGATATAAAAGCTACACATGGGCATTGACACAGAGTTTCATGCCACGGGGGCAAAGCACTGCCATACTGCAGCACCAGGTACTACCACGTCTGCTACGTTTTACAAAATTAAATACAACAAATATGGCAAAGTATTGCCATTTCGTATTTCTTTGCGTCTCCTTTGTATTTTTGTTTGAACGCTGGTGGCATAAATAGACCCTAATATTACTGAGGTAATAGAGCATGTATACTTTGTTGGTTATAAATACGCTGAAAATTTTTCTTTAAATATATATATATATATTGTGTTGGGCAAGGCCGTGGTCTAGGCAACACGGAGTTTTCCTCCGTGGCATCCCAACAATTACTCCATTCACACACAGAAGAAGGCAATGGCAAACCACTTCTGGATCATCTGCCAAGAACGTATATGAACAGGTCCCAGTCCGAGAAAAGGATGGAAGGATTCTGTTCATATGGACCTGGCGTCAGACAGAACACTAAATAAAATAAATATGATATAATAATTTTTAAACTGAATATTGTAGATATTATTAGGGCTACATAGCCTATGTTTTGTATTATGCAAGCAATACATTGAGAGAAAGAGCTTAATTTGATTTCCATACGCTGTAGGCATTATATTAAACACATACGAACAAAAATTAAGCTAGTCCGGAAAACATTGTTTAGATTTCTAGTATCAAATTTAATCGGAGCCCGTCCAGTAGTTTCGGAAACGATGTCCCTACGCAGTGTTCACTTTTTTGCTTTAAGCAGAGAATGCATTCAGACTCAACAGGCGATAAAATGTGTTTTTTTACACTTGGCGTTCAGCGTAATGACATCCGGATACAAGTGAGCGGTCCACTCGCACTGATGAAGAGGAAACGAGTGCAGGGAGAAGATAAAGGACCGGATGGGTGAAAGACAGACGACGAGTATGATAAGGAGAAGTAGAAAAATTATGAAAGAGGAGAAATAAAAATATTGTTTTTACGTTGCCCATGAGCATATTTTGTTCAAAGTACCACTCTGCAAAAACTGACGTCTCCCTGACGAGTCGGATCTGAAAGGACTGCGTCCCTTTGTTTCAGTTTCACGATCCGCTTCTCCCAGTGATTAATACGTCGTCAGCGAAACTGGTTCAGGCGCACAGCTGCACACCGAACACTGTAAAGTGGCCCGCATGAAACTCAGTTTGTGTGCCGAAACGTCACTGGAGCCTTCGGAGGAGAATGGGGACACTGAATCAAAGTTTATAGAATGTAGAATTATTCTTACTTTTCGGTCTGAACGAATTTACTTCGTCTAATTGGATCGGGCGGTCATTTTATACTTCAGCTATAACTCTTACAATGTCCACGCGGTTCTTCTGAACCTGTTAGTTGCTCAGCTGGCCAATAAATGTCCTAAATGTTTCTACAAGGAACGACCACTGTTCCATATCCTGAGCTCCCCCCCCCCCCCCCCCCAACATTCTTCAGTCCGCTTCTGCAAGATCTTTTTTAATATTAGTCCTCTATGTAAGCTGATCTTTTCGCTTCAGGTTCTCACTAAATCGCGACGCCTCAAGGAATTTATTTTATCAAATGAAATTCGTCCTAATACGAGCCTTAAAATTAAGTTGGTAGACTTGTGTGCTGGAGGCAAATTCACATTCTCCTGGTCATTTCTCTCTCCTAGTTCTAAAATAACCACTTGGAATGGTTTGCATGTTTCAACCAAACATGGAATGTGAGCCACGCCACAGATTTAGCGAACGCGCTCTCGTAAAAAGCACAGGTCCAGAAGAATGACAGAAATCCGGCAAGGGAATGCAGTTAGCTACTCAAATTAATTTAAGAGAGAACAAAATATTATGGACGTCCTTAATTAAAAAATTATACATGGAATGCTTAAATATAGGCCTAATTGTAAAAAATTGCAAGCGTAGAAGAGCAGCTGTCTGCATCTGGTCCCGAAATATCTAAACCCACGGAGCTGAGTTCTTGAGAAGTTTAGAGTAGATCGGTTAGTTAAAAATTCCTGCCTTTATAAAACCCTATAGTAAATTACCGTATTTACAACAGCCCACCACTGGTCCCTGTCCTAACCCAGATTGATTTACTCCACATCCTCGAACCTCATTTTTTAAGATTCATTTTAATATTATACTCCCGTTTACGCTTAAGGGTTCAAGTTCTCTTAATAAAATGCTATATTGATCGTCCTAATATTGTCTGGTGAAAAGTACTCTCCTATTAGTGTACCCAGTCACGTCTAATTATTCCCAAAACGCCCTGTTCTCAAACACCCTCAACATCCCCTCCCACAATAAAAAAAAATCAGTTTTTATTTTCATGTAAATTAGATAAAATTATAGATCTATATATTTTAATATTTGCATTTCAAAATGGAAAGACAAATGTTTCTCATCTGAATGATAGCAAAATTCTTATTAGGTAAACTGAACAAAGTAATAACTATTACAAACTTTTTATTACGACTGTAATGTTTGTTTGCTCTTTCAACGCGGTGTGGGGTTTCCTTCTTGACAACACAAACAGTTGGAGCTCCGTGTGGGGCATTTTGAGTGGAGAAAAATCACAAAAGCAGCCACAAATCCTGCGTAGTAACAAACTCTATGTGAAATATTTTTCCTTTCGTTGGAAATTACAAACGTTGTGACAATGTGAATATTTGAGGTTATGTCTGGCAAATCTATCATACACCAAATCTGCAATAACCGCAGTTATGCATACCAATTGCATCACAGAATTGTAAGTATTATTATCAATTTATAATCTCCGCTAATCTGAAACCGTGGAAACGAATTTGGCGTCGTAAGTTCTTCACATCGCTTCTGCGAAGTTCCAAAATGGAATGGACCCCAATCTTTTTTAAGTTTTCCCACAAAACAATAAGAGCAAACTTTCATAAAGCCATATTCTTATTCTCACAAACTACATAAGAAGCACGAATCTCGGAAATATATCCTCTCCGGCGTATAAAGCATTCATAAGTCATACCACATACTAGAAATGGTGTTCCTGTAAAAGTGTTCATATTATTTTCTACTTCGTCGTTCGATCAAAGCGAAATTAAATCACTTTCGTAATTAATGCAGCATTCAAGAGCGACAAAGGCCATTAGAACGCTGATCCCGTCCATGGATGCAGATTTGTAACACCAGTACCAAGTCGGCCATTAATTTTGCAGATTTCAGTAATAAATGAGCATCGGCATTCGTGCTGGAACTTTCAACGACTCAGCAAAACGAATTAACTAACGATTTCGTGATATCAGTCACATGGCAAAATCTGTTAATTAGTCCATCTGCTCGCGCCAAGTGAATCGTGTGGCCTGCGCTTCAGGGGTTTGATGCAACTATAATTAATGTTGCCAGATGTGTCCGATGTGCTCTCCGTCTCTTTGAGATGCGTACTAGGGTCACTGAAGAAAGAGATGACGTATATGTAAAATTTTATATCCCAGACTACCGAATAAACGGTCCTGTAATCTGAAAACATGACATGATTCCTCATTTTCCTCTCTCTTCAAGCAAAATTTCGGATGGCTCTGTACTTCCAAATTTTATACTGAGTATTTCTCATACAGCCCTGTGAATTTTAATTAACTGCCAGTTTCAAAATTCTGTATTTCACCATAAATTAACCATAAAATCAAAATTCCGCTGTTGAAATCTCAAGCTGCTACTTCTTGCCGCTCTAACATCTATATCTTCATATTATTTTACTTTAAAGACGAGTGAGCGAAGCCTCAGAGCCTTCTCACGAAGTGATGTTCTATTTTCTACCAAAATCAAGTGTCCCTCACTTCTACCGAAGACTCTCTTCCCACCTACTCTTCTACCGTCTCAATAACTAACTAGATGGCTTACGGAACCCGAAGGTTCATCACCGAATTAACCAAAGCCCTCCACCGGCCCCTGTCCTGGGCCAACAAAATCCAGTCTCCTTCAACTCCTATCTCCCACAGATCCCGCCTGAGATAATCCTCCCATCTACGTCTAGGTCTCCCCAGAGGTCTCTTCCCCTCAGGCTTCCCAAATAGTGGACCCAACCAACCAGACGGCTTACCGAACCCGAAGGTTCATCACCGAATTAACCAAAGCCCTCCACCGGACCCTGTCCTGGGCCAACAAAATCCAGTCTCCTTCAACTCCTATCTCCCACAGATCCCGCCTGAGATAATCCTCCCATCTACGTCTAGGTCTCCCCAGAGGTATCTTCCCCTCAGGCTTCCCAAATAGTGGACCCAACCAACCAGATGCCTTACGGAACCCGAAGGTTCATCACCGAATTAACCAAAGCCCTCCACCGGACCCTGTCCTGGGCCAACAAAATCCAGTCTCCTTCAACTCCTATCTCCCATAGATCCCGCCTGACATTATCCTCCCATCTACGTCTAGGTCTCCCCAGCGTTCTCTTCCCCTCAGGCTTCCCAACCAATACCCGGTGCACAACTCTTGTCCCATCCATGCGTGCCACATGCCCTGCCCATCTCATTCTTCTCGACTAAATCACCCTGATAATATTGGGGGAGGAGAATACATTTTTTAAGCTCACCATTAGGATTAAAGAAGCCGTCACAATGAAATACATAACACAAAGAAACAGTCGAACACAGTGACTCGGAATATAGTGGGCTTAAAGCTGCGCTGACGAGTTTGGCTTTTATCGAAAGCTAATCAATATGAGTTTTTATTTAACAACGCACTGCCGGCTATGGGCGTTATAGAGAGTAAAGTTGCAGAATAATTGTGAATGATGACTTCCACAGGAAGTAGCATACAAGAAACACTTTAGAGCCATAGGGATGGATGGAAGGATTTATTGAAACTGATCTTAAAAACAGATCGTAATGGTGTGGACAGAATTCGTCTTCCTCGAGGTCCAGTAGGGAATGGACCTTTAACTCAAAAAATGGGTCCAACTTCATTGTGTTTGCATTCTTAACTTCTTGGGTCAACAAATTTTCCTTTAAACACGACATCGAACTGTTAATTTAACTACGTTCTATTACGCCAGGCATCTGGAATCGTCAACTGCGATAAGTGAATTTCACTTATACACATCTGCAGCAGACAGAAATGTATATGCAAATGACCAGCTTAATAGCAGCTGTCATGAAACAACATTCTCGATGTCAGCAGTTCTGTTGAAATGATTAACGTTTATGAGAGACCTGCAGGTTTGGCGTCCGTCTCGTCAAGCTTTGTTGAAGCCGAACGTGAACTTGTAGCACAGTTTCAACACGACAGTCATCTGTCCGTCATAATGAAATGTAATATAAACATGTTTAACCCATTTATGAAGACGTGACGAACATGTTTGCATTTACGCAGCAGAAGAATTCCTGATAGACGTATTTATGAGAAACCAATTTTCCATAAGAGGGCTAAACTACCAGAGGATAAAGAGTTGTGGGCATGTATTCATACAAAATATTATTTTGTGTTGTAATACGGTGTTGTATTATGTTATGGTAACATTTTAAAAATCATCACATCTATCACTCTCCATCATCACCACGTCGTCGACCGCCATATTGTCCTTTCACGTTAAAGTTATAACTACAACGACGTAAATAAAGAAGCAATACGTACGCATTTTTCAACCGTCCCAAACCAAAAACCAATAAAAGAAAAAAATAACTTTAGGCGACTTACAATTCTTTTGGAGGTAATAAAGAAAACCTTGGCGTCTCTTGAATACGAAGATTGAATACTAAGCTATTCACTGCACTGCGGCATAATGAAAAACAGAAAACATTGTATAATAAAATCACTTTCATATACCGTGAAAAACGAGGTTAGCTGAACAGTAACGTCCATCAGAGGTGTTGAGAACTTTGCTTGTTTATCTTTCGAGAATGGAGAGGATTAAGGGGTACTAGAAGACGAAAAATTTTACCCGCCGTTGTAAAATTTATGGATTCTCCAACGCTCTCTAGATTTACCGAAGGAAATATTTCTTCACGCCAAAGTTGGTCCACATGCAGGAACGAAGGTAATCTATCTAAAGCTCTTATATTGAAACTGCTGTGATGATCCGACCGGAGTGTTTACGCCCGTGGGGGGGGGGGGGGGGGGGGGCGCACGACTTTGAAATATGAATGACTCTATGGATGAAAATCCCTCTTGAGAAGCTAATAGACGGTCAGATAGCCAAGAAATTCCCTGCCTTTATTATAGAGTTCACAAGAGCCCACCACTAACTCTGTCCACTCCACACCCTCAACAACAGGTGCAGCGGATGCTCTTCAGAATAGTATCTGTGACGTAATGTACGTTATCTACAGTCAATTTATTAAACCTCAAATAAATATTCAAGTGTCAGAGTTGAAATGGCAACCATGCATCACTGTCATGGCTTTTGTTTGCGCCAAGTCCCAATGCTCGGTTACATTTAATGGCTCATAGGCTGATACCAAGGCAGTTGGCATGGCAATACATTCTACACATCCTCCGCCATTATCAGTCTCTTTTGTTTCCAGTAATTACTGAAGCCGCTGTATGGTCTCGCGGGTTGCAATTTGTAACATCGGAATCCTTGTCTTTGTGTGTGTCCTTCTTTTCCCCTTCTCCTTATTATCGTGAGGGTAAACTCGACAAAATTGGCTAGCTTTAATCCTCTTTGAACTAGACTTGAAACTTACTGAGATATCTGTATCTTTGAGGATAAGGAATACATAAACATGTAAGACTTGAGGTTCTCACAGCGGTGAGTATGAAGATATCCGTCTTCTGGGTTATTGCGTTGTGTAGTCTCGCCCACGTGCTACCATTGGTCCACTCCCATACCTGCTCCCATTGGCTCGGGGCAGGCTACACCTTTCACTTCCCGACCTATAAATCCAGCTCCTCACACCCTATTGGCATATTCATCGCCCTGATGACGGAGGCAGTATGACCTCTGAAACGTTGGTTAACATCGACCAGACTACACAGCGCAATAACCCAGAAGACGGATATCCTCAATACATAAACAGTCTACAGGATTTATAAAATATACCATTCAGACGACCAAGAATGAGTAGGAGCTATACTACCTCTCCCCCCCAAGCGCCTACATGGTGCATAGTGGGACAACTTTACTTTACCCTTCAGACGAGAGAAACTGAGTTATCAAAGAGACATCAACAAAATTGATATTTTCTGTATGTGAGCGTGTGGATGAGGCAGTTCGTTCGCCTTTTTCCAAATTAAGACTGTCAATTATAGCTTTTTGAACTTAATCTGTTTAGGACCGAATGAATTTCGTCGCCACTAACTATTGTGGTAGTTAATATGTAAATGAATTGAGAGCTCAAAAGAGAAGACTGGGTGATTGTTTGGTTGTTTGTATCTTACTGACGTTGTCATTTGAATTATAACTTACACAGCGTCGTATCATGTGAAATGATGCTGAATGATGGGTACATAAAGCATTGAAACAAATCCAGACTTATTTGACGACCAATCAGCACCAATGAAGAGATAAAAACAAAACAAAACAAAATTCATCAGTTGAGATGATGTCGTGATGACCTCATGCATGCTACAAGCCCCAAACATACAACTCTCCTCGTTTTGATCAGCTGAGAAGCACACAAATTATAAAGTTCCTCGTTATGTAATTTTCTCTCACTTCCTGTCACATGCTTCTCTTAGGTTCAAGTATTTTACATGGGGCGCTCCTTCGCTTTAACACTGGCCATTGGGAGAAACGCATAAGAGTTGTCCCTTCTATTCCACTTTGCTAATTAAATTCCAGATAGGTCAGTGTCCAGTAGGGCTAAAATATCAATAACACTTCCACCATTATTCCAGCTTGTTTATACAAGAAACACCGACTCGCCCATTCACAATATCACACGCCATTGCAGATAAATAAAGGCTGTGTAATGCTTTTAGAAATCTGAGTATTTCTCTCGTTAATAAATGTATGAGTTAATTCTTTATTATTATTACTATTATATTTTATGGGTTATTTACGAATATCACCTCAATTTTTTTAGATTACAACAAGGCAGTTCGACAAATTTAAAGCATAGATAAACAGATATAACAACAAATAGGAAAGTAAGAGGCAGTTTTCATTATTTTTGCGATTATAGTTCGATTAACAAAGTGGTCCCCAACCTTTTTGTGCCCACGGGCACATTTGAGAGTTTATGAGATAATTGCGGGCACCAACCAATTAACAAAGCCAAATTTTCTTTTCTCTGGACAAATAAGATTTGGACACCAAATAATACGCAAAACAACACGACGTTTAATGATACAAGAAACCACGCGATCAAAAATACGTAGTTTTATAAGTACAATTATTATTACTCAAGTGTGATGTTTGGCACTGCATTTCATCGGCCAGTTTTTCAAATTTGGGAGTGTAGGATGATGTAGCTGCTCGCAAACAATCGTCAAGATGGGCATTAGTA
This sequence comes from Zootermopsis nevadensis, assembly GCF_977971745.1. Taxonomy (NCBI): domain Eukaryota; kingdom Metazoa; phylum Arthropoda; class Insecta; order Blattodea; family Termopsidae; genus Zootermopsis; species Zootermopsis nevadensis. The sequence continues at coordinate 18,234,138 of NW_028259156.1, forward strand.
AGTCGAGATCTGTGCTTTGATTTTATAATGTTCATGGTTGAACGGCCTTCATTATTCAGTATAACCTCTTTCCGTATCAACGCGGGCACCCAAAAAAAGCCTTGGCGGGCTTCATGTCGCCCGCGGGCACCGCGTTGGGGACCACTGGATTAACACACCAGCTTTGAATTTTTGAGGTCCTGAGATCGAACCTCGGTCCTGTCATGCAGCGTAGTCTGCAAGTTAGGGGTTATACGTGCCACAACGAAAGTAAATTACTTTGTTTAGAAAATCAATTAGAGCAGTCAAGTAACCTTTCCTACGAGTCCACAAAAAGGCAAATTGTTTTTAACATTTTCCTACTCTAACCTCTGGCTCTACATGAAAGAGTTTTGTAAACCCTTACTGAATGTCTGTCTTAAGACTGATAGGCCTAATTCTGTAATTCAAACACCACATTTCCGTGTAATCGAACTTTAGACGATTAATCGACTGTCAGGCGTTACTTGTCACTAGCAGAAGCTCCGGATGGTGCGGGACGTGGGCAGGAAACAGAAGAGCGTCGCGTCGCCTCACGCCTCAGCGAGCAACAAAAATTACAGCATTCCACAGGCGTAACGACCGTACAGCAGCGCCGTGTTTATTTCTACAAGGTAATAACTCCCAGATCCTTTACTCGATTATAAAAATTTTTAAAGCGAAAATACCATGCGATATCCTCTACAACAACACAGTTATAATGACAATTTAATGAGATTTATTTAAACCAGTGATCTCGAAACTTTACGGTTCGCTTGACGAAAATATAATTAAGTATTTTTAGAATCTTCAAAAACTGTTGTCATGACGTATGCTTTCTAACTCGCTAGTATGTGATCTCTGACATCTGATAATTTAAATAAAATAGACTGTGAGATTTCAGCAATCGTACTAACTAACTAGGAGGAACTAACAGCACCCACGACAAATCTCAGTTACCTTAACTGGCCTATGGCTCTATGTTTGTTCCCCTGACCTCCTAAACATAAAGGAGTGCCAACCGACCACATGACCGCGACTTCGAGTGAGTAACCGTAATGACAACGCTACAACGAATTGGACAGAAATGGCTGGCCTTGTAATCCTGGGGGGTCTCGGGTTCGATTCCCGGCTGTGCCCGAATTTATAACTTGTGTTGGGCAAGGCCGTGGTCTAGGCAACACGGAGTTTTCCTCCGGGGGCTTCCCCGGTTTCTCCGTGGCATCCCAACAATTACTCCATTCACACACAGAAGAAGGCAATGGCAAACCACTTCTGGATCATCTGCCAAGAACGTATATGAACAGGTCCCAGTCCGAGAAAAGGATGGAAGGATCCTGTTCATATGGACCTGTCGTCAGACAGAACACTAAATAATAATAATAATAATAATAGGAACACACACACACACGTAGGCGTAAAAATGCACACTGTTTCTTTACCGTCACTTTTCAACCAATGAAAATGTAGCTTATAAAATACATTGTTCTACTACCAGTAGATTTGTTCACACGTCACACCAGTGAACAATAAATTCATATGAGCCTCAGGTGAAGACTTCTTGAGGATGTTACTCGTACATGGACGCTGCTCGTGCTAATTGATGCTTGAGCTCTGCAACACAAGGGGTCGTCATGGTAACGACTCTGACTCTCGAATATAAGTAACAGTCAATAATGAAGAGAGCGCCACCGCGGTGTAAGCACCCAGATCAGGGCTGCACATTCATGTGTCTTCATCAGAACACAAAGGCTGCAATTTGGGAGTAAGAAAATCGGGACATTTAAGATTTTCACGGCTGCGAAGCCTTCGAAATTGCATCTGCCTACAATTTCGCATGTCACTACAACCCACAAGACCAATATCGACAAATACTTAATCATTTCCGTGAAGCACGCAACAGACAGTCTAACTTTGTGGTACTTGAATTCGAAGGCTCAACACGAGTGATACCAAAATCAGACATTTAACAAGATCCTGAACCAGTTCCACTAACAACCTGTTTCCTTAATATTGATCTTAAAGTCATCATCACATCTCATTCTTGATCTCCCATACAAGTATCTTCCAAGATCGGCACTCTCCTTTACTCTCCCTAAAAAAGACCCATATGCAGACCTGCTAAACAATACTGTGACTTTTTATATATGGCGACGTTTTACACTATACAGTATCCTAATTTCCCCCCTAAAATTTATCCCTCTTAGACCCTGACATCTATCCTATATTCTGTCCACATGTTGTCTCCAATTGAGGGCTTAAAATTGAATGTAATTAATTACTCTAGTTCATTTTCTAATAAACATTATACTTTTTTAAAGAAATTTCATTAAAACTCATAGCACCAAAATTACCCTATCTCCTGCAGAGTCGCTTTGTGATAACTGATCACACAATTTATGATCTATGAAAAACAACATTGTAATCCCTCGAAGCCGAAGCTCGTCTAGATATTATACAATAATCAAGTTCGTACCGCAGAGAAAACACAATGCTTCACAATTACAAAGATCAACTCGTTAATGTTGTTTTAAAGAATAATCGTTGTTTACAGTCAGAATCACATAAAACTGGTAAATACAAAATGAATAATTGTTTATCGTCGAAGCATTGGGATTCAAGGGGTGAAACTCACAGCACCAAAATTTACCACCCTCCATCCGTTCATCCTCAGTGGCTTTATTGTATCTGTACAGAGAGCAGCCGGTTGGCATTCACAAACTAGAAACTTCATTAGGCATGACTCTACTTGTCTCCTACAGAGTACTTGACACTGACACTCATTAGCCGTCATATCTGCAGAGTTTGATGAAGAAAGATCTCTCAGCTCCTGTTAATTAATTCTCTGCGCTGCGCTTACAACTTCCTGGGAGAACACCAGCTTGGGGTTAGAACTGACCTTCAGCATTAATTTGTATGCAGTGCACTGAAGATTATGCCCTTCCATCTACCAGAATGATTTGTATTTTAGAAAATATTGTACGGATTTCGACAGGACTTGGTACAGGTTTATTTCACTAAAAGTTCTCTTGTAAACTTAGTTCTCGTTTGTATCGATCAATGGAAAATCAAATCAAACTTTGAAGATATTATTAAAAGTAGATTATCATAAAGGAACTCGGAAAGTGGCGTTAGATTCAACATCTGTAACTTTTATTTCAAACGTATTTTAATATTGTGAATAATTAACAAAATATACCTAAAACAGGTATAAATCGTGGTTCTAATAAATATGTAATTTGGGTTACAATTTACAGATTTCTGTTTGCAATAACTTAGTATTAATTTCAAAGTGGCTTACAGAATACAAATAAATGGTATATAAACATGTGTACTCCATTTTTCCACTCTTGTTCAGTCCCACTAAGTCCACCAATAGACACAATCCTGAGTCACTTCCGTCCACCTTCCATTCTCACAATCCATTTTCCTAAGACATATCTTAAGATCAACCTCCAGCATACAACTGCTGATTTCAAAGAGGCCAACACGTTCTTTGACTTGGTACCGGACTCATCACAGCTTCATGTACTTCATACCTGGTGCCCCGCATAAATCACGAAGTCTTGAACTGCCCACATACGTCATTCCTCTAAGTTTAAATTATGTTCTCAATCCCTTCATTACAAACATTTGTGGAGTATGAAGACATCTGATGAGCTTCTGCCTTCATCATCAGTATATTTTGTTTCTAATTGTTTGGTAAAGCAAACGGGGGAGGGGGAGATCATACTTTAAACTTAATAACAGACAATTGTCCAGAACATCACGGACTTCTGTCCTTCGTTACTGCTATTCAGAGACGGCATATTCACATTTAAATTACTTACTGTCAGAAACTGCATCACGGTTGTGTTGCAGATTTGGTCTTTATGACAGTTGGATTGTTTAAATTTTCTCTGCATGGATTTTAAAAAGAATTGAACATAACGAATGAAATGTTAAAAATTATCTAACACACAGCTCCCATGCCCATAAAATTTCCTCTTGTTCTTCTCACTTAATCTAAGTCGCATTCTTCACACGCGCTTAAGTATCCAGCTTAGTCCACAGTACAGAGACAAGTCTTCATCGACACTACTTACAAAGGCTCTTTGTTAGAAGAGACTTTAATGACGTCGCTCTAACTGGAAGTAAATAAAGACGACGTGTTTTAATTCGAAGTTCTTCTTCACTTAACTTATAGAAATTTTGACATCAATGCTCCTACACTCTAGGGATTAATTTTCGTCTAATCTTGTAGTAGGACATGAAAACGCTGTCTAGCTCAGATATGGAGGAAGGAGGGAGGCTTCAGACTCACTAAGACCACGGCGCCTGCTGTTTCCCGCACCACGAACATTCAATAATGACTGAAGAACGACTTGCTCCATCGTCGTTATTAATTCAGGCTTTTCAACTACAAACGTTCTACAGTGTCAAGAGATTATGAATGATTAGTTGAAAAGGGAGTTAAAGAATGCTGTCGAGGTCCTTTTAAGAATGTGTCCTAGCATTTACTTAGAGGGACTGAGGAAAACTATGAAAATTTATAATAAGTAAATAAATAAATAAAATGAATAAATAATAAATTCAAACCCAGATCCTAAACTTGTGGTCTAAAGAATTTTGGACCAAAGTAAGTTCAAACAATATGGCCTTTTGTATAGTAACTTCTTATTGTCGTCTTTTAGACTTACAAAGCTACGTCATTTGCTCCTGAACATCTCCTGACTTATAAACATACAAACTTCTGTCTCTCAGTTGTGTTCAGAAAACATAGTAATTTAAACAGATCCATTAAACAACCAAAAAGTCACTCAGCCTTAGATTTAATTCATAATATCATATCGAGAATTCGATACAGAAATCTAAAACTGCATACACAGTGAATATGAAGCGTGTTACTAACTAATTCCACGTGAAGTACGCTCATCTTATTTATTTTTTTTTATTTAGTGTTCTGTCTGACGACAGGTCCATATGAACAGGATCCTTCCATCCTTTTCTCGGACTGGGACCTGTTCATATACGTTCTTGGCAGATGATCCAGAAGTGGTTTGCCATTGCCTTCTTCTGTGTGTGAATGGAGTAATTGTTGGGATGCCACGGAGAAACCGGGGAAGCCCCCGGAGGAAAACTCCGTGTTGCCCAGACCACGGCCTTGCCCAACACAAGTTATAAATTCGGGCACCGCCGGGAATCGAACCCGAGACCCCAGGATTACAAGATCAGCGTTCTAACAGCTAGACACGCTCATCTTACTTTTGAAAATTTCTCCATGAAATTTAGGCTACTTGAAATTACAGAAAGTGAAAATGTTCATGCATTGAGGGACACCTGACTTCCCGGGTAAAACACTTGTTACAGGATTCAAAATCACACTCCTCTGAATCAGAGACCTCGAACAGAAAACACATCAGCAGGGCATTGTGCATAGTATTGCATATAGTTCTCTTTGATCTACTGTAATGCGGGGAAATCATGCGAAATGAAGACTACAAATTCACCAGACAGTTGTATCAAACCTCGCTAATTTAGCATGCAGAAACACTTGATTGAAGTAATCTCTTGTTTACCAGGCGTAAAGGGTTTGAGCCTCTTCCTGCCAACAGAGACAAGCAAACCGGAACTCACTGTCTCATAGGTCACACTGCAAGTCGCTGGTGTTTTTTTTTTATGTTTCCGTGTGCCATTTCCACGATAATGGGACATCGCGTACACGTGTACAGGATACGAAAGAACGGATTTTTGTTAAACCTTGTACTAGCATTCTACATTAGACGCCAAGCAAATTAATTAATTATGGTCAGTGTCTGGCTAATATGGCCCCTACTGAAACCCAGACGTACGACAGAATAGTCCACCTCGCTCCTTCCTTATGAACAATTCATAACACCCCAACCTTCGACCTTCACCTCCGTCAGACTGGCTTTACATAAGGTCGCTGCCTACCGCCCTAAGCGTCTCGGTGATTCTGTACTGTATCGAGGGACAGACGCTGAAGAACGCTGCTGTTGTGTGCGTGAATCGCTTTTAATTTCGCAAGAGCGAAACATCTGATGTAGCATTTGCGATGCGCTTGACCTGGTCGCCTCTAGTGATGCCGTTTCATCCCTACTCCATTGCTTTTTTAACACCTTCATCCCAAAGGAGACTCGCGACGTTCTTCTCCGAAAATGATCAGAGGGGTTTAGCAGAATTTAAACGCGCAATCCTGACTAACTGACAATCCGTTGTCTGGATCTAGTGGTTTTTTCAAAAAGACATAAATGTTAATGCGTAGTTGAAATGTCGTTTGTCACTCCACACGTTTCATCTCCGACACTATCCGTTAAATTTCTATGAAACCTCTTATTTCGGGAGTCAGGGTTCTATTCCAATTTAGAACAAGTGCAATTGTGTATGTAAAAGTCAAGTAAAACCGACTCCAGATTCAGATTAGTTCATTTTTTTTAACACTTTGAGAACATCTGTCAGATTTGATGATACATCGCACAAATTGTTATTAACATATATTTTAATTTTGCTATTTAATATCAATAAATACGTGCAGTAACTCAGATAACTGATAGACAGTCATTTAACAATTTCAGAATTACAGACAGTGTCTCAATAGTCCCTCAGGCCTACCGTTATTCCAAAATTTCCCCATCCTGCCTCAGAATAAAACTGTTCACTCATACGGATTATTTCCTGGAAGAACATTGTTCTCGTTCCCTTTTAAAATGACGTTTCTGAACGATTTTATCCCGCTTCTCTGTTACTAACTGAAATCCAATGCCGAAAGTTCATGGATTGACCTGCTGTCCGTTCATTTGTGTAACGCGATCTGAACTTCAATTATTTAAAACTTAGCAATGCAACACAACAGCATAATTATTACAGAGGATGAATTCGCCCCGCATTACACAGGATACTTGTTGTACTCGGTTGTCAAAGAGCTCGTATTCCGCGATTAAAACCACCTGTAAAAGATCTGTCAGAGATTTTTCATGTTCAATCTAATTAATTACTAATTAAGAAAGAATATGATGATGTAATGGACGCGTCCTGAGATGCTAATATTTCTACCAATAAATCTACAAGGCATCAAAACCTAGAAAATCATCATCGTTACCGCCGTGAAAACCTCAAATCTCACAAGTAATTAAGAAGTTTACAATTTAATATCATAACTGAAACGTCGGATAATACGATGATTGAAGATCACTGTCTTCAGGGATGTTGCGCAATGTAGTATGGTAGAAGTTTAACGACGTTTCAGACGTATTTGCTGCCTCCGTCATCAAGGAGAAGATGGAGGTAGCAAGCATCTGTTAAAACGTCGGTAGAATTCTACCAGACTACACGGCGCAACATCCCAGATGACAGCGATCTTCTTACTCGGCGCCGTAAGAACCTGAAATCTCACCTTTATTGGGTCTAGTTTAACGCGAAAGGAATATACCACTGCTGAGCTGCAGTACGCACTCTCTCTGCTAATACTCGATTGGTGATCGGAAGCTCCAGATAATCGAATAAGCTTAAGCAGACACTGCTAGTCTCTCGGATAGCTTGAATCAAGTTCATTAAGTAACGGGCTACACCGTACAAAGCTGAACCTGCATGGGTAATCAGATTTCAGCCTCTTCTCAGTGGAGCAAATGACAATCCATACAATTACTGTTCAGCCACTATACACATCAGACTCTGGGACCAGGTAGAGTCCGGCCTCAGAGGCAGACGGGTAGGGACCTACCAATAACGTGAGCGGTAAATTATGGTGGGCAGACAGAAATGAGTAACAAAATTAAAACCTAACAAACATACGAGGCGCGTCCACAAAGTAAGTTTCCCACTCGTCCCACAGCTAGCAAACCTTATATTGCGCGAAGCGACTGTGCGTACGTGATAGAGCAATGACGTAGCATGGCGCATGCACTAACGGTACTTCCCGCGTTCTCACAGTAGCATCGTTGCAGCTGTTGAAGATGGAGGTTCTTATTCCAGCTCCCGCCGACTGTGAAGTGCGGTCAGTGATAACGCTAGGCCGCACACGGCTCGACGGACAGCAAGTCTCCTGCAGGAGTTCAGCTGGGAGGTGTTTAATCATTCACCCTACAGCCCGGACCTCGCTCCCAGTGATTTCCATATTTTCCTACACCTCAAGAAATTCCTGTCCGGTCAGCGTCAGCGTTTTGAGAATGACAGAGAGGCGGAGATGGTTGTCACACAGTGGTTCCAATCCCAGGCGGCAGACTTCTACGACACAGGTATTCAAAAGTTGGTCCCACGGTATGACAAATGTCTCAATTCCGATGACGAATATGTTGAAAAATAGCTGGACACTTGCTGTATCTGTTGCAATAAATATTTCCATGAAATTGTGTTTTGTTTCTGTAAACGGCCCCAGGGAAACTTACTTTGTGGACGAGCCTCGTATTTTGAAAAAGGCATTATTTTATATTTTTCAAGTGAAATTAATTTGTTATAAATAAAAATCCATCACTGCAGAGAAAGTCACGCAGTCATAAAACCTTTTTCTCTTTTTTTTCTATTCTAATTAAATATGAGCCACTTAAGGAATATTTTATATGGGCCTGACAGCTATTGATCTTATCGAGTTCGGTAATTTAAATAAAATATCAATATCTTGATTTATACGATTGGTCGTTGGGGACAGGCATATCGGAAGACTGAACTACAACTAAATTCCTATTATTATCTGTGACCTAAATGCGTTTTCAGCCATAAGAAAGTCTCCTTTCGTTTATGGAAATATAACTCCTTGAATCAAACAGAAAGCAATAATTATGTTTTAATTTGAACTGCTAATCCTATTTCAGCCTAGTAAGTCCGTGATTAAACAGACACATAAACACAAAAGGTAAAAAGAACTACTCTATTTATCATTGGAATCAACGTGACAGAAAGATCACATGGACCAGCAATGTAGAGGGACGATCGACTCTTAACTGCCTTTTTTTTTTTTGTAGTGTTCTGTCTGACGACAGGTCCATATGAACAGGATCCTTCCATCCTTTTCTCGGACTGGGACCTGTTCATATACGTTCTTGGCAGATGATCCAGAAGTGGTTTGCCATTGCCTTCTTCTGTGTGTGAATGGAGTAATTGTTGGGATGCCACGGAGAAACCGGGGAAGAAGCCCCCGGAGGAAAACTCCGTGTTGCCTAGACCACGGCCTTGCCCAACACAAGTTATAAATTCGGGCACCGCCGGGAATCGAACCCGAGACCCCAGGATTACAAGGCCAGCGTTCTAACCGCTAGACCACCGTATTGAAAGGAAATGTGTAGCTACGTTTATAAGCCGCGTAATGTGAATCGCAGTTACTTGTGCACGAGAAAAGTCATTTAAAATTTGATTTTCTTTTGCGAGCGTGTTTTTTTCTTTTTTACCGATGTTCCTCTTCCCTGAAGACGGAGAAAACACGCATCTCGCGCAGTTTCCCTCTATCGCCTACCGTCTGTGCCCAGGTAGAGAGGAATATCGGGGCTAGATGCTGCCGACAGTTCGCCCGCCACGTCTGATAACTAAGAGAGTCAATCTCATGTCCCGGCGTCCACTCCTAGTAGAAAGAAGGCGAGGTCAGTTCTTGTCTAAACAGCGACTGGCGGAAATTTCTCTCAAGACCCTCAAAACGGCCAGAATATGTGAAGATTCCGAAGTACAGGATACGAGCGGGACACTCCTGACTAGTGTCCTCTATCGACAACATTGGAATTAATTCCAGAGGCGTTAATTGTTTAACATTACCACACGAAAATCTGTCAAAAATGTGAGATGTACATATGTTCCATGTCGTTTATATTCTATATTCAAATACCGGCCTATTTAAATATTTTTAAGTTCCGAGTTCTTGCGTTATGATGCTGCTCCAGCTGAACAAGTTATAGGGCCGTAGCGTCACATGAGATAGAAAGGTAACAATGAATAGCGAATGGATTGTTCTAATGATTAGGAAGTCAATTGTTTCGGTTTATTTTTTGGTATAATTTCATCATTTACCCAGACAGAGACAGCGATTTTATTATTAAATTATGTAACGAAGCTGTTTCAACTACAAAGACTACACGGTGTCGAAAAAGACAGAAAAGCGATCACTAATTCTGAGTATTTGGAACGATACTGCCTTGGTATACTTCAAGGTGGGTTTACTATTAATGCATAGAGAGATTAAAGTTTTATTTTTATGTTATTTAACACCGCTGTTTCAGTTCTAGAAATATTATATTGTCGAATGAGATTGCAAGGTTGTCATGAAGGGTAAGGATTTGAATCGTGGCTTTTACAATGGGCTACAGTCACAGCATTTACCTGTGTGTGCCTATCTGAAGTTCAAAATAGTGCGCCGTTATTGAAGGTCTCCTACCTTTAATCTTCCTGTTCTTCGCCTCCACATTGAGCAACGCGATGAGGATGACACTGACACCCGCTGCGCCGACGAACAGAAGCACGACCTGACTCGGAGTCTCAAAGCGGGTCATGGCGATGACACAGCTGGTGGGTGTCCCTTAGGGCTTAACTGCAGACCACCAGGTACCTGTCCAGTTTCCTCACTGCCTGCCTGCAGACACACAGGAATGCGTCTTCGTCCTGGCACTCACTTCACTCACTGACGTCACCAGACGTCAGTCCTGTTCTTGCTACCCAACAGATCTACTGAATGTGGTATTGAACTCAAAACCAGAGGGCCACAGTCCCTCCTCCACGGACTCTGCTCAAGGACTCGCCCGCCCTCAAACGCCAACCTGTAACGAAAAAAGGCGTCGTCGCTCATTGCATTTCCCACCTGACAATTAAAGGGAGGCGTATCTGCCTCCAGGGAAATTTTACTTATTACACGTTAAAAGTATTATTCATTTGTGTAAAGACTGCGTGACGAATTAATGTACAAAACAGCTCGCGGGTCATCACATGCTTAAAAATTGTGATAAAACCCAAAATTTCGGAGACATTTTTTCCATCATGACGACTTCGATTCTGATGATGGAGACAGAGTAGATTTTCGAAACGTCGATTTTTAACTCAGATTTGACGTTGCTGACCTAAATCTTAGTGGAGGGAGCTAGTAACAAATTTTGCAGTTCAGTAGTTCCAGACAAACAGACAAGACCTCTGAATGATGATTTAATTATAAGCACATTTGAGCATAAATAACGCCTACATAGATTCATTAAACATTATTTCTGTTTCAGATTCTTTTCTCGTGGCGATGAAAATGTCGATATCGGTCTTCTGGGCTGTGGACTTGCAGGTAGATACCGACGTTTCCTACATCTTCGCTTTTCGTTTTCACGGTTTTCCAGATTAATCCAGTGCTTGGTTTCAAACTAAGAAGGACTTTTCATGACAAACATTACACGCTAGAACAAAACTCTGGGCCTTTCGTGTGACTGCACTCTGACATTCTCTTCAGCCACTGGAGCGGGCTGTCAAACAATTTATGCTGGACTGGCCCTAACTACAGGACGTCTGTTATTCCTGTCGAGCCCAACGTAAACAACCGGGTTGTTTGCTCACGTTTATTGGTAACATTCTCATATGGTTACTCCCCGGGGAAAATCACGTACCGAGGAAAAACTTAGACGTTTGTACAGTAAAATCTTCAATTTCATGCGTGTGTGTCCGAGTGTACAAGACTGGAAATTAGTGCAACAAAAGTGTAAATTCAAGGAGATTGGTTTTCATTTGTGTATTATAGACCACAAACATTTCCGGTAAATAAAGGTGTTTATTTAATCCAGATTCCGTTTTAGACGGCTTTTACTACAGCAAATAACAAGAAAGCAACAGCTCTCATTCTTTCCATTCCTATAATTCTCTCCTCTAATTCAGTCGGTAGCTAACTCGATCTCGTTTCCATTCCTGAGTCTTATGAGAGTACCCGGGATTGCGCCAGTTTCTGTCCGTATCGTATAAACTCCCGAACAAAACTTCCTGCAATATCGATTTTCGCCTCATTAATCATTACAGAGCTCGATAATTTTTATCTGTTCTTATCGCTGCCGCTTAAAACTACGAGCAACAACGTCTTTCAGTTATCATTAGGCCTATACCTTTTCTCTAACATTAACATAAATCTGTGATTTTAACACTTCAAAGTCCAGTAGTAACTTTATATACCACGTGCTTTATATCAAATAACTGCATTTTCCCCACAGATTGCAATTATGGGTTTCGTATGATTCTCGTAATAAACAACAACTGCTTCCTCAAACAGCATTAAGCAGTTGATCTTTGTAATGGCGAAGTACTATTTTCTTCCCGGTACAAAATAAATTCTGAAATATTACTTAGACAAGCTTCGGCTTCAAAAAGCCAAGTAAGGTCTATTTATAGACGTCATCCTGTCGAATTTAGTAGACTAATTTTAAATTTTAAATTAAACCTGTATGTACTTTATACCGGTATATGTGTGTATACATAGGGACTACCTATGCATGTACGATGAGAAGGGTCCTTCCTGAGAAGCTAACAGTCTCTCATCAGTCATAAAATTCCCCGCCTCTTCCGGAAACCGATGGTTCATTAAGCGGATCCACCTTTAGATTTTAAAAATTTTGAGTTAAATACCTTAACTCTACGTTCATATGAAATTGAAAAATATTATTTTAATACTGCGCCCATCTCACAGCCCTAAAGGCGAGGCCAGTCACATGAATCAGTACGGAAAAGACACACGTCTACATAATAATATAAGATGCATGTAGAATATGATAACACACACCAGTAAGTACGTACAATTACACATGACACGACCTTCCCACAGGTTCACAGAGAACTAAAATTCATTTTTCACAACGCTTACTTGGATTTATTTAAGGGCGCTGTGAGTAGCTCTGTCTATATAACGTCGAATGCTATTAAGATTAATGACAATTAAAATACAAAGAGCATGGAAGGAAGCTGTCATTGCCTAAAGTACTGCCCAGTAATTTCCGTATGAGATTGAGAGGAAAATGACTAAAAAATCTCAGGATAGCAGGTGTGTGGACCGAGATCTGAAAGCGGGATCTCCGAAATAAATAAAGAACACGAATGAAAGAAACAAAAGAGAAATGTTACGTAAGTAAACTTAAGTAACAAAATGTTATAAAACACACACGCAAAAAGTACAATATGTCGACTGTAATACTACTAAATCAAATATTCTGGTTCTTCTATAATTTGGTGATAACAAAATATACAACTGTATTTTGAATATTGTAGCTTTCTACTTCGTAACTGTGTTATAATTATGTGTGTCACAAATGCAAACAATAACTGCAGAAAATTCTGTAAGTACACCTATAGACTCAGTTAAAGAAATGCATGGAAAGTGTAGACTTAACTTTCGACATCATTTGTACAGTAGGCATCCTTGATTATTGTCGCTTAATTAAGGGCAGAGACATACTCGGCTTTCTAAAAAAAAAATACATAATTTTTGAAAAATAAGTTAATAAATTTATGTCTTCGTCTACTGGCGTAAAAGTAATTTCTCGTTATGGAATATTGTGATACATTGTAAAAGAAATATTTCAGCATTCAAATGATCTTCCCGTTTCGGATCTTTTTACAGATTCTTATAGTTGCATATATTATATTAAACTTCGTATTGTTGATAGCAGGTTGTATGAGTACATACCTCTTCGAAATAAGAAATTTTCTGATGTAATTAACATAACTCCATTCACAGACCCACCGATAAAGACACGCAATGAAACATCATAAAAATCACTTGTGATATTATTTCAGAGTCGGTGTAAAGAAATAGCGGCTGAAACTGCCACATGTTCGTTCGACAAGAAGACGAGCGCAACTGTTGACATTTCGTTACTTTCGTCCAGCCTTATTCCCGCTGAAAACCAGCGCATGCGTAATTGTGTCTTTGCCATTTGCACAGCGCACTGTTATAGAATGCATTAATTAAACTACTCTTAAAGACATCTTCACGTTTAAAAGTACGATGTTGTCTGTTATATATTACAAGAGCTGTTATTTATGAGATTTCAAGTTTTCAAGGCGGCGAGTATGAAGACGGGCCCTGATGATAGAGGCAGCAAGCATATCTGAAACGTCGGTAAACTTCTACGAAAACCCACGGCGCAACATTTCAGAAGACAGTCATCTTTATCTCTTACTTTAGTCGATAGTTTCGTCAATATCGAAAATAAAACAATCTATATTCGTTTTTTACAATCGAATGGTAAATGTAAAAAATATATCAAATATTCTTACGTCTTGTCTGGCTTCATACGTAAATCAGTGGCCAATCCCATTATAGAAAAGAGTTCATGCTGAGATGAAATATTATTAGATCCCTGCTACAATCACACCACACTGTTAAGATATTTGAATAATACTTCCAATAACAACAATATAAATAAGACACCATATCCATCTATATGATTTTATATTCTAGAATAAAGTGAAACATTTGTTACCATGAATGTTTGTATGTGTAATATGTGTCTGTGTAACACATGTACATACCATATGAGAATTCCATTTTGTGAGTCACTGATAAGATAGTCACCACCACATTTCTTTCTTTCTTACTCTAAACTTAGAAAACTGCATCCACACAGTTAGGATACTTTCGGTTGATGTCGCCACTGTGTTGAACTTCATTCTGATTGACGTCTCGGAAATCGAATAAGTCAATAATCGATAGTATGTTCGATAAGTTCCACGGAATATTGTATATCGAATTTACTCTACGTTTCACATCTGTGACCATAATATATGTTCAACAGTGAAAGATATACTGCGCCTGAACGAAGAGGTGTTACATAATACTGCACCAAGTACTGAGGTTATTCGGTATCTAACTAGATAACTTAGGAAACCCCAAGTTCATCACCGAATTAACCAAAGCTCTCCACTGGTCCCTGCCCTGGGCCACCAAATTCAATTGCCTTCAACTCCTAATTCCCATAGATTATGCTTGATATTATCCTCCCATCCACCTCTAGGTCTCCCCTGCGGTCTCTTCCTTTCAGGTTTCCCGGCCAATACCCAGTGCTCACCTCTTGACCCATTCATGTGCCCACATACCCAGACCACCTCATTCTTCTTGACTTAATTGCTCATCATTATGCAGGTTTCTCCGTATCCCATCCTCTTCTCTCCTAGGCCAAAATATCCTCCTTATTACCCTATTCTGAAACAACTTCAGTCTATGTTCCTCCCTGTGAATAAGAGACCATGTTTCACATCCATACGAAACAACAGACGAGTTATTCAGTATCAGTCATCCATAAACACAAGACAATATTCAAATAAATGGGTAAAGAAAGGGAACTCTCAGTTAAACCTGTAACTGGCTACAGTGAAAGTGCATGAGGTGCTAATATGATTGTTTATGGGTCAAAAGCCATCCTGTTACATGCCAATGTTGGCACTTAGTGGAGAGGAGGTGTAGCTCCTACTCATTTTTGACCTCAACACTAGAAGGGGGTGTGTTGTCAGCAGCATGCTTTACCCCCAGGAAAGGACCCCAGTACTCATTGGATGGGCCCCAGAGGCAGTATGGATGAAGAGGCTGGAAGATAATCCTCTACCTCTGTCAGGGATTGAGCCCCGATAGCCCAGCCCATAGCTAGTCACTATACTGACTCAGCCATGCTGGCTCACATTTATGGGGTAGTGGTTTATATAATGGAAAAAAGAGCAACTTAACATTCATGAAACTCAGACACCACTGATAGTATTCTATAAGGTCTTCAGGAATTTGTTACAGGTAAAAATATTCAGTTCATAGACTGGCACCAGTATGTCACAATTTTGATCTATTTTTATCAGTACACTATATCCTATTTCTTAATAAATTTTGTCCTCCTTCTTAACTGTATTTATTTGGAATCACAACCACTTATGATATGTGTCAGTGAGATTATTTTCTAATGTAAACCACCCTAATTTGTATTTCCTTCATCCTACTTGCTGTCATAACTTGCAGTACAATATCCTAACAGTATGTTGGTGTAAGATTAATGTAAATTTCCTGGTTATTATCCATTGTCACCTCATCCCCTACAAGCCACTTTTCAGTAACATGGAAACTTCTTTCAATACCTCATTAACCATGCAGGTTACAACATTGACAATAACATAACCTAGCTTCATTGACCACAAATCTTTGTGGAAAAGCAAAATTTTAAAACTGGCTAATGACATTGAGTGAACTTCTTCCACAAAGTGTACCTTCAAACATCCCCATAATATATTGGCACTTTAATTTGTTAATGGTTCCTATAATTTGTGCAGTATTTACTTGATTGACTCAGTCATGCAGAATGGCTCAAAGCCATGTAAAGTTTAGAAATATAACTGATATGCATGGGTTTAGATGAATAAAAGTTTTTACCCCTAGGCCTGATATAGGAAAGAGGGGAATTACACATCTTCTGGTTTTACATGAAAAATATTTTAAGACATTTTTGGTATTCCTTTATATAAATCTGATGTTGGCTAAAAAAAATATTTCCCCTTTAATATCGGTGGCAAGTTCATGGCCTGGGTATTGCGGTTGGAGTTGGTCACTTACAGACCCAAAGTCTCAAGATCCTTACTTTATGAGTTAGTGAATCCGGAATAATATGAAAATACTATTCATTTTGCAGCTTACCTGCAAAACTAATAACAGAATCTGCATTAGGCAAAATTTTGAAGTATAAAATCAATTTGGTTCAACATGTTGATAGAATGCAAAGAACTAAACTTGCCAGACTATTAAAAATGTATAAAAAATGTGGATTCAGAAACCAAAGATTACATTTAAACAGGATGATTGTGGCCAGATCTGTTGAACAAGTAGCCTAACTTTTTGACTGCTGGATGATGATGATGATGATGATTTTATTGAACTTGTTAGAATAGAATAGAATTTATTTAAATTCCATACATCCTTCATAGGCCTAAGTCAAGGATGTAGAACAGGTCGTAGCACAAATACAATACTTGTTTCTATTACAGATATAAATTACACAGTTATTACAGTAATTTAAGTCAATTACAGTATTAGTGCAAAAATAATTATACAAGAAAGCATGGCGTGGAATACAAAGGTTATATTGCCTTGAGGCAGTGATCCCCAACGCGGTGCCCGCGGGCGCCCCGCCAAGGCTTTTTTGGGTGCCCGCGTTGATACGGAAAGAGGTTATACTGAATAATGAAGGCCGTTCAACCATGAACATTATAAAATCAAAGCACAGATCTATACTTACTAATGTCCATCTTGACGATTGTTTGCGAGCAGCAACATCATCCTACACTCACAACTTTGAAAAACTGGCCGATGAAATGCAGTGCCAAACATCGCACTTGAGTAATAATAATTGTACTTATAAAAGTACGTATTTTTGATCGCGTGGTTTCTTGTATCATTAAACGTCGTGTTGTTTTGCGTATTATTTGGTGTCCAAATCTTATTTGTCCAGAGAAAAGAAAATTTGGCTTTGTTAATTGGTTGGTGCCCGCCACGATTGTATAAACTCTCAAATGTGCCCGTAGGCACAAAGAGGTTGGGCACCACTGCCTTGAGGTTTCACTTTTAAATTTGCCGCTTGCATGAATCGATTATCAACGAGTAATATTTCCCTTCTGCAACTCTTACAAATTGTGACATCTCGTGGCGTGTTGTGTTTTCATGGCCTTCATCATTTTATCAAACGATAAGTTTTTCATATCTTATGTGCTGCCATCTGCGGACAAAGCCACGTCATTGTTGAGGGTGTTGTGAACGCTGTTAATTTACTTTGAAAATGAATATATTTCGACTTCTTGGGGATTTATCCCACCTTTTGGCTATCGTAGTTCTATTACTGAAAATATGGAAAACAAGGTCATGTGCAGGTAATATCAGTTTGGTATTTATACAGCACAAATGTCTGCTGTATTGTAGCCGGTAATTGTAGATTTTGGCTATTGTATACGTTACACCCCACTTTAAATGAACACTGATAAATATATGTAGTTGGTGAATGAAAATATGATTAAAATTAATTTTTTGTTGTGTCGTAATTGAGGGTAATGTATTGTACAGTTTCAAATTATTGTTTAGGTCTTAAAATTTAGGGTCACTGACACAAAATTGTAACCTTTGAGTACTGGGCCATGTTACAAACTTGCCTTTAGATTGAATTTCATGTCCTTGTATGTTTGTTACTTAAGCCTTTGTCGTATTCGTGTTTCAAACTGTGTTTGTTTGCAGGTATATCAGGAAAATCACAAATACTTTTTGCACTGGTTTATACAACACGGTACCTGGATCTTCTCACATCATTTGTTTCAGCATACAACACAGTTATGAAAGTCATATTCGTTGGTGCATCTTATGCTACTATTTATTTGATGTACCTCAAATTCAAGGCAACTTATGATCAGAATCATGACACATTTCGGTAAGGAAAAACCGAAATCTTACTTTAAAGTTTATGTGAATGTTTTATTAAAGAGAACATCATATTTCTTGATTTAAATAGAGTGATTGGGAAGATATGCACCAAGAAATGCTTATTAGGTTTGAATAAAACTAGTGGAAAGTCTCTCCTACTTTTGTACAAAAAATACAATTACAATGTGAATTCTTATTCATACACATCTAATATAGCCATACAACAAGGAATTCTCCAAAAGAAAGTTTACCTAACCTAATTTAACATACCAAGCTTAAAAATTGGAGGATCACTTGTTTGGTGTAAAACCACTCCTTGGAGCATACAGGTTGGTGGCCCATGTATGCAGTTATCTGCTACTTTTTATTCATCCTCTTAATGTAAGTTGGTAGGTGGTAAAAATGATTGTTATGGCTTTTTGGCAGTTTTATGACCGTGAGAGATAATTTTTTTTCTCACACAGTGATGGTGTGAAAATTACATTTTTTTTTGTCCAAACATTGGGTGTGTATGTATGTGTGTGTGTGTGTGTGAATGAATATGGTGCAACATTTTGTATGTGTGATATGACTATGACAGCTTTGTGTGAAAGCAAGACAGTATGTATGTATTTTATGGTAATATGCAGTGTTTTGCTTTTAGGATTGAGTTTTTGATTATTCCAGCTGTGGCACTGGCTCTTCTCATCAATCATGAGTTCACAGTTCTGGAGGTGAGGTCTAAATGTACATGTACTTGTGGTACAGAAATATTAGCAGGAGATAAGAGTACAGAGGATGCACACTGGTCATAGACTTGGTAGCAGTGAAAATTCTCTTCATAATGATTTTTATGGGGTCATGTAATGAAATTGTTACCAGTCTATGGGAAATTAAATTTTTACCCAAAGTATTTGATTACATGTTGTGTGTGGTTGTTTTACTCCACATCTGTCTTCACAATATATGTAATGCAGTGAAGAGACTATAGCTTAATGTGAACTGTGGCTTCTCATATTTCAACAATACAGGCTTCAACTAATATGAAGACTTTGTTTTGATCGTTGCCTGAAAATTTCTGCATCTACTTTAAATCCTTTACAAAAGAATCAGTTGCTGTTCATGGGCATGGATTTGTTGTAACCAACACTAAAAATTATCATATTGAAAATTAAGTTCACTCAGCAACTTAAGGCTAAGATTTTCACAAATTCAGAACTGTAGTAATATACTAGATAATTTCTTTTAAGTAACTATAATACAAACCAAGCAAAAAATGTGCCATGGACCAACGTGCCTTTTTCATGACCTCTAATTTTTGTACACCATTGTCAGTATGGATTGTTAAAAAAAAATTTATGGAGAATTTGTAATTATTTTTAAGATATTTTGAAATTTAAAGGTTTATATTGTTAATGGTAGTATCCTTACGCATGTTTATTGTCTAGCTTTCTGCAGCA
This sequence comes from Zootermopsis nevadensis, assembly GCF_977971745.1. Classification (NCBI taxonomy): domain Eukaryota; kingdom Metazoa; phylum Arthropoda; class Insecta; order Blattodea; family Termopsidae; genus Zootermopsis; species Zootermopsis nevadensis. The sequence goes on from NW_028259156.1 coordinate 18,253,938, forward strand.
AGATCTTGTTGAATATTTATTATAGAAAAATGGTTCTTTAACCATTTTTCACATTTTGTATAGTTTGGACAGTTTTTTGATTGTGCATTGGTTCAACCCAGGAACTTCTAAAGTTAAGGAAGTGTAAGTGTCCATGAAACAGATTTTTCTCTTGCACATTTTGCAGTGTGGTTATAAGGCAATGGGACTTAAAACATTTGATGCACAAAAGAACGGATTTCATTCCTTTTACTTACTGCATCAGAATCGTTGCAAGTTGCATCTAACAGTCCAGAAAGATGTAGAACTCAGAGTTGCTAGGATACATCTCTGATATGTTATCTATACTTTCTGATATGCATTTAATATTGCAGGTGTTATGGACATTCAGTATCTACCTTGAATCAGTGGCTATCCTGCCTCAGCTGTTTCTAGTGTCAAAGACTGGTGAGGCAGAGAGTATCACATCACATTATCTGTTTGCTCTTGGCACATATCGTGCCCTGTATCTTCTCAACTGGATCTACCGTTACTACTTTGAGAATCATTATGACCTCATCGCCATTGTAGCTGGAGTTGTGCAAACTGTTCTTTACTGTGATTTCTTTTACCTTTACATTACTAAAGGTGAGTTTTGTGTGAACTTATCCTATCATCAAATGTCTCAGTGTGAAAGTTACCCTAACACACATGAAACACCCCCCCCCAACAAGTGCTCTCTATGTCAGTATGGCAAATCTGCACATTGTGTTTCACTGGCTCACATTTTGTTGTTCTGTTGATATGATGGGGCAGTACTATGTCTCTGGAACTGTGACTCCTAATGGGCTTATTGTTCATCCCCTAGATCAGCGTTTCTCAACCTATGATACATGTACCACTGGTGGTACGCGAGCTAATGTTGAGTGGTGTGCGAACTAAGTAAGAAAATAAAAAGATAATATTAACATAAATAAATTGTCCTGAACTCATTTAGTTAGTGGTACATTTGGTGTGTTAAATTAAAATTAGTGGTACACCAGTGAAAAGGGGTGAGAACTTCTGCCCTAGATAATACAAGTGAATGTGAAGCATAGTTCCAGTTCCTCCTGCTAAATATGTAGTTAATACCACAAACCTTTCCATCTCTCCACATTCACATCATACTGTTTCTTATTTGGTGCTGTACACTTCTGCATTGGCTAGAAAATGGTTATCTCCTCTGACTTTGCAGTAAGTAGGCGGGGGAAGCTCCACACATTCTTAATTTTGGTACTTAATGGATGTGAATTTTCAGTTTCATACACTGCCTTTTCCATGCATAGGCAGTGTACAGTGCTAATGGACAGGAGTACAAATTGATCATATACATTCTGAAAATGACAGTGAATTGTAAAATTCTCACTGCACATAGTTAAAACAAAATCACAGACGTCCAATCCATAGTAGTTTTCTTCACTGACTGAGCTACTGCAGCAGTTATTTGAATTCCTAAAATAATTAAAGATATATGGAAATATCAACCATGTGGTCAGTAAATGTGTTTGAATGTACCTTCCTAGATATAGGTATTTTTCCTGTTTTGACAAATTTGGAATCAAAAAGGTGGGTGAATTTTTGATTGGTGAGAGGCAGAGCTATTAGATTGCTTCCACTTAACTTGTAATGCTAAGAATATATCAAGACCAATTGCTGCCTCCATCATCAAGGTGATGAGTTATTGCCTTGTTGATGGAGGCAGCAAGGACCTATAAAATGTTATTTAACTTCTACCACACTACACACTGCTACAACCCGTAAGACAGCCATCTTCATACTTGCCACTATGAAAACCTCATATCCTACTAATTTTTTTATACACATTTTATTACTTTTATAGCATTATTTATGTAAATATATTTATTCCAGTTAGATTTTCTTCCCTAACACTACATTTCACTGTCTTCAAGTGGGTAGCTTGGCAATTTACTGTACTTTCAAATAGAAGTGTACAGTATCAGTAACAAAGCCTGGATGATGCTGATTTCTCACTATGTGGCAGTTGTTGCTGTGGCACAGCTGTCATGTGTCCACTCGTATTATCATTGCATTTTTATAATGTTTCAGTTCTGAAAGGAAAGAAGCTTCAGCTACCAGCTTAAATCCAGTGTAACACTGGGTACAGTGTGAGCTGTGGGTTCAGATGAAGTAAGTGCTTCAGTAACTGTATGACGGAAAGTGAGTGTGGAAGAAGGCTTCATGTGTGTTTTGTATGATTCTCTGAACTTTTTTTTTGTGCTCAACTTCCAAACCATCTTCATGTAATAATGTTTTGTTTTTAATTTAATATATTTACTCAAGTACCACACTATTCTTTCTTTTTTAGTTTTCCAAACTGGGATGTGATAGAGACCTGACAACATTTGCAAAGCAAAGTCGATTTGTTACATTCTGTACAGAAATGACGATTATCAGGTCTATGGCCTTTTGCTTTGCATATACAATTCTTTTGTTTTAAGGAGGGATTATTGGTCTGCATTTGTTTACAATTGAATAATTTTGAAATGTTGGCTCTGAAATCAAACACTTAAAAATGTGATGTAAATACTTGTTAATTTAAATTAGTCTTAATCATGTATGTACTGTCTCAAGAAGGAAAAATATTTGGGTTCAGCAACTGAAACTCAATACTCACATGTCAGAACTTAATTTTTTTGGGTGTCTGTCTTGTCTAGGAATGTAAGGAATTTTTTATTACTTGAAGTATCGGCAAGTGTATGTGTTTTTAATTTACTGCTGATGTCTTCTTGCTTTTGGATTGTAATACCTAAAGATTCTTGAGAGAGTTTAATGAATTAAATATGAAGGGGATAGAATGAAGCTGATGCCATAACATTCAACTGTAAATGTGGGAGTCTTAAGTGCTATTCCATTGTACTTATAGTGTGTTCAGGCTTGTAAAACACATAAGAGTACTGCCTGCATCTGAACACTTTGTAATATTTTGTCCTTTAGTTTCTGCACTTGGGGGATAGGCTTTATAAAATGTTGAAGGTTTTCCATTGCTTAAGCAGATATTTCAGATGCCATCTTCAGGATTGATGTCTTTGGCACCTTAGGAAGTATTCAACAGATTTTACAGTGGAGAACGAGTTGAAGGCAAAAGACATGATTGAATTGTGAACTCCCTTCTGGATAGTATCCCACCTCAGTGTTCCTCCACCACCTTCCACCTATCTCTGCCTTATCATTATAAGGGCTTCCTAATCCACCTCTCCACCAAAGACATTCACCCTGAAAGTTTGCTGAAGCATTTTAAAACCTTCAGCATTCAACATGGCTTATCCCCAAAAGTGGGAGTTATTCATTACGCAATACTGTAATGCTTTATAAAATGTAATTACAGTTACTAGTCACCCTTCCTTCTCTGACTAAGCTTCCAAAAGTGGGAAGAATTATCACATGGGGAATGTGAGGTATTGGAGTAAATATACTTTGATTGGTACTCTTCAGGTGTGATACCACATAACGACAGTTTGAACTATGGTATCTGGACACTTTGCTCACAAAAATCAATTCAATGTTTGCATTTTAATATGAGCATTTATCATTCTCAGACCAATGAAAGAAAAGGTTCTGTAAAACTCTAATATAAAAATCTTTAAAAGAGTTTGATTTGAAAGTTTAGCAACATGATATAATTTATAAATTAAAACTGTATGCTGTTATTTACATTGTTGTAAAATGCATGAAATAAATAGTCATACTTTTACATAATTTGTACAGCAGTCATTCCTCATTGATTTGTTAAAATCTTTTAAATTTTACCAGCTATAGCTTTATTTTTGTTTAATATAAGGAACAGAAACAGTTTGAATAAAGATTAATTTAGCATTTGGGATTTTTGTGGGTCATTTTATGTGTTGTAGTTGGGAGCTGCATGTGCACATGAAGTTTCGCTAGGTAGTAGTGCTGTGTTACTTGCTTGTAAAGTGGTTTCTGTGTAGAAATTATGATTCTTGCCTTTTACTTGAGTATTTCAAATCAGGAATTGTGTAGTTTAAAACTAATGCATAATTAGTACAGATACAGTAACTGATATAAAGATACACAGTTGTTCTTAGTTTCTAAGCAATGACTTGTGTATTTATTCATTCAACAATTGGGGTTTAATATTCTGTAAAGAAAATGTTTATGAGACTTTAAAACTAATTTTGTGTACAAAGTTTACCTGTTGTAAATTGCATCTACTGGTAAGTCCCTTACCTCCCCTGTGTCCTCAAAGATGTTAGTAAATGCATTAAATCTTTTTGAATTAGCATCATTTAAAAATATGATAACATCTTACCTTCATAAGCTTTCATCATGTTTGAAGTCCTGACAACGAATTTTAAGTGTAATCTACCGCCGTCAAAACCCTTTAGAAATGAAGTATGTATTTCTGTTATGTATAGTGATTATTTCATATGACAACTTATAGGTTAGGGGTTGAACTACTGCATCAGAATTTTCCCTCTTATTAATCTGATATGTCATGTCATATACCTGAATGGCAAGTGACTTAAGTAGTTGATACAAACAGTATGTCTAAACTTGTTGGCATGAGTATTCCATACACATATGAGTACCATGTTTACACAAAGGAAGAAATTTTTCCACCCAAATTTTACTCTGCCATAAATATGTTTGCTTGCAGTATCCAGAGTCATCATATTTCCTAAAAACAGAACATCATATGGAGGTGAAGCAGGATAACATGAAACTGACCACTCACCTCCCCTATTGAGGTTACAATTATGTGAACCTTTATCCCACTCTTCCATGTCTTCATGGCATAATGCTTAAACACAGGGATATCTACTTACTTTAGCCAAATTAATAAAAACCTTTATTGCCCATGTGGTTGTGGCTTGGTACACAGTCAGCTGGCTTTGTGTCAGAAGCATGTTGCTAAACCATTTCACCCCAGAGTTTAGTCTGGTTGGCAGTCCCATAGTACAAGTGTTAAAATCCCCTGTTCTTGGATGGTAAAGGTTAATGGCAACAGGACCTTGTTACATGTGACTTTCATCATTCATCAGACATTTTGCATGGACTGTTCCAGTGTGATATTACTTTTAATGCTATAATCTTATATAAAGATGTTACGTCATTTAAAATTTGGCTATGTGTTGTTTACAAATTTACTGAGGGATGAGAAAAAGAACCATTAAGGCAAAAATATTATGTGTGTGTGTGTGTATGGTTTAGCTTTCAATCTGTGAACTTCACTAGTATGATGACAAGTAGTGTGAAGTGGGCATCATTTTCATTTCCTCTTACAATTAAATATTTATTTTAGTCAGCCATTATTATATTATATGTGTGCTGATAAGTTGTAGCAACATGTGATAAATGTAATTTTTTATATATCAAAGTACTTCACTGCTTGCATCTTAAGGGTACAAATGAGGATTATCACACCTGGATAGGTGAGTTGTGTACAGTGAAAGGAATAACCTTCGACAGATAAAATGAAACAATTAGGGTTCTGATTAGTAAAAAGCAAATCAGTTTTTATACTTTCTCTGCTTAATTATTTGCACTGATCTACTGCTGAATATAATTTATAACCACTGAAAGAGAAACAAGCAATGTAAGGTAAAAACTAAAAAAAAAACATTTTGTAAATTTTAAGCTTTTTTAAACTAATATTTCAATATTTAAAACAATTAATTGGAAGAGAATGAAAATAAAAACAAATTCTTATTTGAAATCATGAATAAGGAGCTCTGTTGTAGTATCCTTGCTGATCCCTAATCAAGAATGCCAAAATATTTAAGTAAAAATGCAAAGAGTCATTGAAGGTGTAGAGGACTAAAATCTTAAGAAGTATGTAAGGGCAGGCCAGTAACTGAGCATACAGCCACAGTCAATGTCTCTTCTTCCATTTCTGTATGTAATTTCAAACTACAAGAGAGTTCTTACACAGGACACAATCCCAAATGCATTTATGTAACAAAAGAAAAGGTGAACTTCAATTACATATTACATCTTGTTGTGTGCCTCCTGTAGTATTTAGATAGTTATGTATCATCACTGCTTAATAAAAAATTCATGTCATAATGAGACTGTGAGTCTCTTATGACCTAATACATGTTATGTATAAAATGAAAAAAGGTATGATATTGAAATAAACCTGTGTCATTATTTTCATTGAAACAATGCAAAATGTTTAGTTAATAAATCATTTTTGTAATTCTATGAGGTCTTGTGTTTTCATGTTTCTTTTGTCTAAAAGTACAGCTATGTTCAGAAGTCAGTAATTTTTCAGCAGCTTCTCAATGTATGTTGTCAAGTCAGTCACATGAACTTGTTCCTGCAAATGAAGATTGAAGCAGCGTTAGTGACTACTTGATACAGTAAAAACACATCCAATCAGTATCTCATAATTCAGATTATATAATTTGAAGTTGGTAACATTCTCCTATTAGAAGATATAAATTTTTTTTCCAGTGTGAATAATTTCAAATTGTATTAGTGTGCAACTTCTTGAAGTTATTGTTTAACACTGTGATAAGACCTCATTAAAAATCTGAGGTAACTGTGATTAAGTGCAATGAAGTTCTTTAAGATGATCAGTTGTGTCAATGTGGAGTAAAATGACTTTTCAGAGATTCTCTGCCTACATACAAGACTTTTTCAAGCTACCAAGACTCACCTTTAGGGTAGTGTCTCGGCTTCGCAGGCCAACAATTCCATTCTTGAGAGAAGTATCATTGAGTACAGCAGTGTAGGGAATGCCTAGCTCATCATTGCGAGCAAACTGAGATTCTAGTGACTTTCTGGCTACATCAGGTAACAACAGAGTTGAAATTCCCACATTTCGAAGCTGCTTGGTCAGGTACAGGGACAACTGACCAAGTTCCTCTCCTACTGATGCAGCTGTAAATACATCATTTAATCAACACATACAACACCACCATTTGTTTCAGTTACTGTCACCCTGAAAGTTTAATCCATTTAACAGAAGTCCCATTCTACAGTGTTACATGAATACATACTAGAGGGAGAAGCACAAAAGCTTGTTTTGTATGGAGCCAACTTGCGGTGGAACCTCAACATCTGGCGAGGTAACCCCAAGAATAATGGCTCATCATACGCATCACAAAGAAATATTAACACACTGCTCTCGAGACTTGCAGTGCTCTCAATCACATGGGGCATCACTTTTTTCCGCCCATCTCTTGCCTGGAATGAAAGATAAATGTAGCAACTGTGTACAAATAAAATTCTGTAAACTTAATGGCTAACTCCTTGTTATTGGTTGTCCCTACATATGGCAATTGGCTGAAACATGTAGGGCATGAAGGTCATGAATAAATAATAATTACACATGAATTATGCATGCACATAGGTTGTATCTAATGCTAAATAAAATTCTTAACACCTGACACTATGGTATGGACTACATAGGATTTAAAATACAGTTTAAATGACTGGCAATGGAGAAGGTCATAAATATATGTAAACAAAAAAACTAAATTGCCAGACAGATATCAGTAATTCAACTTCAAGCTGAGTTGGAAGTGGTATGAGTGTTCCTCATGCTCTAGCATGAGGGAAGTACATCTTAAGAAACCATTCATATCTGTCATAAATAGTGGTTACTTAAAAGATCTCTTGAACAGTGCAGTGTACCTCAAATAATTCTTTTTCAGTGCTTTCAATATTCTCAAATAGTCTGACTCCTGAATAACACACTGTTTCCACTGTTTCAGAGCCCCATGGGAACTCAGCCTTAATCTCCACTAGTTGACCATCTGGACCACTCTGGATATCAGTAAGAAAAAATCTTCCAGGAGAAGCAGAGAACTGAAATCAGTCAGAAGAAATACTTCATCATGCACACAGATATCTTCATGTCAGTGATGATGAAGATGGCTGTCTTCTGCAATGTATTCACCAGTCAGAGGAACTTACTGCCTCCCCAACATTTCTGCCTGCACCTCGCTCATCACACTAGTTGCGGGGGTAGGAAACACCTTTGAATGTTGGTCACTATTTACCAGGCTACATGGTACAACATCCCAGGAGCCAGCCATCTTCAGATGTTTTTATGTTTATGTTATGTCTATGCTCCTATGTCCCACACATTTGCCATTAAGAAGATGAAAATTAAATGTACAGGATTGAAAACATATTGGCTATCAACTGAGAATAGCAGTAAAATTCAACTCCCAAAACACTGGATATTAAACATGTGGTATAATAAATCACCCATAAACCTGTACTGCATACAAAGTGCAATTCTATGCTAGTAGAAATGTCTTGATTCTGTTACCTTTCTCCACCACATTTTCCTCTGACGCTGCCACTGGTAGAAGCGCTGCATGGCATTCCCTGGCCGAGCAAATATGCATGACCACAGCACTGTGTGTTTCTGAGGCTGGAAGTATCTTGTTTCTTCTTGTGTCATGTTACTCAATAAGTCCCTGACCTCTAGTCTAGTCTCAGAAATTCCAAATGGCAGCTGTGAATTACTGAGTTTCTTCACATATTCGAAAGGTTCTCTCAAATCTAAAACACAACATTTTACTATATTCTGGATTAGGCCTCTGCCTATATGCCCTTCATAATTTTTGCACCCAGTAAAATAAACGAATATAAGGTATATAAAAATCCTGAAATTGAAAGTGAAAGAGAGTAGATGAGTTATTTAAAACACATTTTCCAAATGCATTTTTGCAATTCCACATACATCACTGGCCTTGATGCTCATTTATTGCCAACATAAATTAATATTTAATAATGTATCATTCTACACTTAATGCTTTGTAGTCATACCAATTTTTCTTTGCAGTTGTAGATCTTAAGACATTTATGTTTTATGTCATGTCAGTTTTCTGTAAGATGAGTCATTTTTATAAAAATGATATCAGCTTCATACATAGTATGGGTTATTCTGGGCTGATCCAAGCCAAAATTAAATGTGACTGGCATCTTTAAGTATAGACTGCAATAAAAGATTTCATCGATATCTGGTGAGTGGTTAAGGAGATGAAACATAGAGGTGAAGTAATGGACAAGGAGATGAACACAAGTCTTCTTATTTTGTGTTCATTTTATTATGAAGAAAAGCGGTATCTGAGATAATTAAAAGGGAAAAAGAACAACCCAGCTATTTCCATTAATATTTATCTATACCTTTATTATCTTCAAGTGTATAGAAAAAATATTACCTTTGATAATATTCCTTGTGAAACCATGAGAGTGATATGGGAATATATTTTCATCTGTGTTCATAACCATGCTCAGCAGCCATTCTTGGCAAATATTGTTCTTCAGAAGCTCACCAGCAAAACCAAACTTGAAATACTCAACAAAGTTATTGGAATCCTTACTGATCACAACAGGCCACAAAAAACACTGTCTCTCACACAGCTGTAAAACCTTATGAAGTGAACTTGACATTTCAAAAACATAATTAATGTCACTAACAATGTGTATTTGTTATGTATAACTAGTTGCAGTTATATAAATATAGAGCAAATCTGGAAATATTATTTCTGTTTACTACTTTTATTGTCGTTTAGTAAAGAATCTCGAGGAATGAGTGGAATGTTCCCTTGAGGGGCTACAAAATATTCTTCTTCTGTGACAGCAGCATTTGACATCACTTCTTTGCGACAATTGCCTTCTGTAACTATGTCATCACGAAGATAAAGTGTTCTAAAACAAAAACAAGAACACAAAACTTACTGATACAGCAATATGCACTATAAGGCACTGGTAATTTTGTAATCAGTTTCATAAATATTATTCATCAATTTTTAATTAAACCACTTATCATAATGTTGACTGAGTCTAGAGAACCAAAATTCAACTGCAATTTGAAGTACTAATTATGAAGTAAAAATATTACAGTATATTATACCGATTAAGTACATTTTGTCTTCTCTTTTGCACTACTGCTGCTCCCTGAGAACATATTTCCTTCCCACAATATCTTGTTTTGCTGAGGAAGGTCAAAAGAGGACTAGTATAACAAGTCATTTTCCTACAAAATCATTCAGTGTCAACCCAGAAGACCACCATCAACACATCATGCCAATAACACTTACATATAATTGTAATTTGCCATAGACCCAGTTCTGGTTACTCTCCTGTTAATAACCATCATGAAAATACTGACCTATCCTCAAGAACAGATATCATGGGTTCCACACCAGATGTATCAATCCCACGAATCAGATCTGCAAATTTTATAGCATCTTCCAAACGTTCTATTCCTCTTTTATTAGCAAAGTCCACCAGTGATAATCGTTCCAGAAGTTCAATAGTTTCTTGATTTATCTTTGTTTGAGGAGGGAGGTTATTCTCATCTGTTAGTTTCACAACTGGAATAGGAGGAATTTTTGAGTTCAATAACCTTGCATTTCCTTGCAGACACCAAAATTTAATTAATGTTGTGTTATGTTTCAGTAGCCTGTTCATGTCAGCTGGGGTCACAGTATATCTAAAATGAAAAGTAATACAACTGTATGAGATTATATACACATTCACACAATATCTATAATTACCAGGTGAGGCACAATGGGAAAATTGTCACATAAGAAGCTTCCCCCCATACTTTCTTGTGCTAAAATATGTGAAGAATGTGAAAGGATTTAAAAGAAATAGTGCAGAATCATAAATGCAAGCTAATCATCCCCAAGAAGCAGTCAGGAAAGACCAGAAGCCTCAAAAATTACATATTAGCTGATAGACAATCCAAATTGAATTACTTACAAATATTCATTACTTCTTATATATGCTTATTCTGGATAATGTATCCCAGTAACGCTTGTTATGTGTATATTTTTTCGAAAATAGCTTTACAATGTGTAATTATTTTTTGAAAAGTTATTCATGAATACAAATGTGGTATAGGCCTATTCAAGTTTATAGGGGTAGCTTACTTGTTAATAAATAATATTACATTTAATAATAGGCATAATGTTTATAAGATAATTCTGAAACTGTTCTGTCAACAAGAATGACACATGAAAACATCGTGGAATGCAAACGACATATGCCACAAGTTCATGGGTCAGGGGATCAGCCACTACATAGCCTTAACCCTATTTACTTTTGGGGGGTATACGACACGTAATTTTTAATATTTTATGCATGCCAATTTACGTTTTACTACGTCAGTATAATATAAATGTAAAATGTAAAATGTAACAGCATTATTCAGAAAATATAACCTCTGTGTTTTCAGTTAATATTTATTAGTGCTTCATAACCTCGTATATTTACATCGTGAACATGTTGCTTACCGGCTTTTGTTTCAGGTATATCCACAGCTAATACCAACATATCTATGCCATAAGTTACAAAGCATTCGTAAATGTCATCTGAAAACGAGTGAACAGCACTGTTATAATAAAACATGGCAGCCGTAGGTGCTTTTGTTGTCTTTTCTGGCATTATTTTTGTTCTTTTTATATTAGGACTTCACAATTTTTTGACAGGCTACGAAGAAAATGGATGTGAAATGACTTACATGTTCGAATATCCTCAGTACGTTGTAAGTTTCTATACGTATGCAAATTAATTACGCACTGTGGTTAGTTGATTCCACTCTACGATAAGTGAGGTTAAACTCGTCTGCGTTATAGAAGTGAGGTTACGTAAGAAAAAATTAATACAGAAATCCTAATGTACATGAAAAATTGTGGATTGATATTAGCATATAATATTCTCACAAGACTTTGAAACTTTCATGGCGACTAGACTCAATTAATTACCCATAATTTCCCTGATAATGGCGGCAGATAAGGTCTCCGAAATGTTGGGCTCTTGTCCGTAACTGATACGGCTCGTTGCCTGAGAGGATTTTATTGAAGAAACTTAATTTGTTCTTTACACAGCGGATTTCACTGCCAGCTGATGTAACTCGAAGATACAATCGTTATGGGCTATATGCATATGGTGAAGGACAGAAGACAGAGAAACTACGGCTAATGAAATTCAGCGGTATTCCAGTTTTGTTCATTCCTGGAAACAGTGGATCACATAAACAAGGTAAACATTATTCTCTATCAGATCACTTGTATTATTTTAATGTGGAAGCCGTACATAAAATTTACCGTTTTCTTTTTATAGTACGTTCACTGGCATCTGTGAGTCTTCGGAAGACATTGAATTCTCATACACCTTTCCACTTTGATTATTTCTCGGTGGACTTGAATGAGGAGTATTCAGCATTATTTGGTGGTGTTCTCAAGGACCAAAGAGATTTTGTTCACCATTGCCTTCACAGAATACTGGAACTATATCAAAACAATGAAAATAAACCCACTTCTGTTATACTTATTGGGCATTCTATGGTTTGTAAATTAACTGAACTGTCACTCTTACATGACACTTTTTTTCTATACAAATGTTATGCCTTAGATGAATATAAGTTATGTATGGTTGATAAAGTGCATGCTACTTACTGTTGTTAATTGCTGTGTTATTATTACAGTATACATTACATGTATGTATGTAAACTGTACAGTATTTAAATTTCACTTGGATATCTGTTTGTGTTTGCAGGGTGGAATGGTTGCAAAGGGCTTATTTTTGGAACCCAATTTTGAAAAGAGTCTGGTTCATGTAATTATCACTCTAGTAACTCCACACAAAAGCCCTGTGCTTGCACTTGACTCATTCATAGCAAGATATTATGACAGTGTCAATACATATTGGAAAGCTAATAGAAGAGCAGACAGAGAAGCAAACCTTAGTCATGTGACATTTGCAAGTATTGGAGGAGGTCATAGGGATATTCTAGTCAGATCTGGATTGACTCAGACTGGAGAAGCTGATGTTAATGTTGTGGTAGGTTAGGGTACATTATTCAACTGACATTACTAAAATTAGCACATAACCAAGTAGAAAGTTTGTAGCAGGAAGTGGTTATGTCCTAATTTGAGATATTATCTTGGCATTTACCTGGAGGAATTAAGATAATTTTACAATACTTTAATCAGTATAGTCAGTCTGAAAACTGAGCTTTCACCAGAGGACCTTACAAGAATGAAGGAGGAAAGGTCCTACCTCAAACATGTCATTAGGTGTATGAGACATGCCTTGTTTGACTCACATCTAAGACAGTGTCTCTTCTTTTTTGTGGATTTTCTATTCCTATCAAGAATAATTCAAGGTATCTCTCATATACACAGTACCGGATGTCATAAAGTGAGAATTCCAATCAAGCTTTTGGTCATTAATATAAAAGGAAAACACACAAGAGAGAGACCAATATCAAGAAAGGAAAAATAGGTTAGGATAGATTTCACACAGGGAAGGAATGCCATAGGAAGAAACAGGCTGAATAGTTCTGGGAAGATGGAGATAGCTGGAGCAGCTTGGTTGTCAGATGACCTGCTTAAAATGGAATCATCTGTGGAAAGTAAATGAGGTTCAGTGCAATTTGTTGTATTAGATTAATGTTCATGACTGTATAATATTCAAAAACTTAGTTTATGTATGTGAAGTTATAACAGTGTTTAATTTTTCTCACTGAATTTGTGAGGTTTACTAAGGTTTTTGTAATGAGAGTTCACTGTGAAAAATGGATGGTCCTCATTCTTGGTGTTTTATTGTGTAGGATATAGATGAAAGCTGGAAAAAGATGTGAGCTGAATGACTGGTTTTATTGTCCCTTATAGAGCACTGCAGTGCCCACTGTGTGGTTTTCAACAGATCACCTTTGCAGTGTGTGGTGCAAGGAACTGGTGCTTGTGATTGTTAGATCACTGTTTGATATTGTGAACCTCACCACAAAACAGGTGTCAACAAATGTGCAGGAACGCAACTTAGTCTTCCACTACCATATGTTACAGGTACTAAGGCATAATTCCGTACCCTTAAAACAGTCAACAGGAACACTGTGAAATATTTCCACTTGAAACTAAATTACAAATGGTGGAATTCCTTCTTAAGAAGTAATAACTGTGCTGGTCAATAAATGCTATGCCCTTTAATGGAACCAGAAGGTTTCTTCACTTTGTGGTTTTCAACAAAAATGTTGTATGCATTTCTCATCTCTCTCATGCTGCTTGACCTGCCATCTCCTTTTTCATGATTTGATCACCTTAATAATGTTTGGAGAAGAGTCTTTATGAAGTCAGTTTATAATTTGTTATTATCTGTATAGAAGAGCCGGGATAACTCAGTCAGTATAATGACTAGCTACGGGCTGGATGACTGGGGTTCGATCCCCGACAGGGCAGAGGATTTCTCCTCTAGCCTCTGTGTCCAGACCGGCTCTGAGGCCCACCCCAAATGACCTACATGGCGTGTAGCAGGACAGCTTTACTTTTTTTTTATCTGTGTAGAGATGGAAGCATTTAAAGAAAGCATATCTCAGCTGCTTTCTAAAATGTCTTGATGTATGTCCTTGTCAGCAACTACTTTGCTTTTACAGGTCAATTTTTTTATGCAGCTCATTTGAACTTTTTATTTTAAGATAATGTGAAGAATAAATATATTATTTGGATCGGTCCATTGTCAATTGTAATTTACTTGTTTTCAGAGCTCAAAAAGGTTTAACATCTTTTATGTTTTGGCTTATTTAGAGAACAGCAGGAAAACGTTTCTCCACTGCATTCCATCCTCATAATGTATACTTTGACCAAAATGTGGTCTGGAAGGAGAATTTACAGCGTCAGTTCACATTTCATGAACCAAATGGAGTTCTTACTGAAACACACATTATGATCCGATTGCTTGATGATCCAAAGCATGAAATGTTGGCAGTGGAAGCTGTCAATATTGATGACAAGGATTGGGTTTTTGCATGTGTTGCTAATGCTTTTCATAATGAAGTTAGGATGTGGTGAGTATTAAATATGTTACAAGTGAAAGAGGAATTTTTAAATGTAATCATTCATTTTGCAAGACAGAAACACAGTTTAAAGTAATGTAAGGCAGGTCCTAATTTATTTTAGTATGAAAAAAAGTCAAGAAACATTGTGGATATGTGTTTATAGATTTGGTCCATTTGCTTATTTTTATGTTTCTATATTCAGTCACAATGGAATCAATTTGTCCAATGAGACAAAATTTTTGCCATCACACCATTTGAAGAGGAAGTTTGTCTACCTAAGTCTATCAGCCTTGAAACGTAAATCATTTACGCATGTCATTATACGAGTGAAACCAACCAGAGAAATGGTGAGTGCTCAACACCTCTGCTTCAGTCTTTATTGGCTGTGTGTCATGGCTTAAGTGTAGGTTAGCTGGTCTTGCATCTTGTATGCTGAACTGGTAAATTCTGGCCAGCAGCCCATACTGTGGGGATTTAAATCCTATGTTGCAATAGGATAAAGGTGAATTATTATCCATTACTTTTCACCATCCAGTCATCAGCCTCATTAGCTGCATAGGGCCAATACAAATTATTTTGAGTCATGCCAGATCTTACTTAGAAACAAAAGGGGAACACAGTAATATATTAACTGTAAAAACTCATGATAACAGGTTAATTGTTCTTGAGATATCTCAAAAACAAGTGAGAAGTTAATGAAACATCGAAGCCATATCTAACACTATGGAACGGAGTCCTTCTTGGGAAGCTGATGAATCACGAAGCTAGTCAGAGAATTCTTTTCCCATCAGTTTATCATCATGTTCACTAAAGTCCACTGCTGGACCATATCTTGAGCCAGAAAAGTTCACTGTACATCCTCTCATCCTGTCTCTCTAAGATTCATTTTAATGTTTCCCTTCCATGTTGTCTAGGTCTCTGAAGTTGTTTCTTCCATTCAGGTTTTGTGATTAACATTTTGTCTGTGTTCTTCATTTATGTCATGTCTGCTACATGCCCTTCTCATCTCATCATCCTTGATTTAATAATTTTTCACAAAAAACAAATTGAGTGGTATCACATTAATTCTTTCACCTGAATCAGTAATCCTGATTCTTAGGAAGGGTGTGGTCATTATGCCATTCACATTTTTATTTAGTTTTCTCATGCTCCTTATATGACAGTTGCTTATGATGATATACACATATTTTCATGCCCTAAATGTACCTAGTACTGTGATTTGTTCTTTACTTAATACTTGTTAATACATTTTTTACAAGGTTCAGTTTAATGTTGACATCCATTCCTCAAGTCGTCACATAGCTGTTTCTCTGCCAAAGTGGGTGTCATTCATGTCGAAGTCTGTAGTGCTGGACTTGACATATGACCATGCTGTGTATTATGAGCTTACGCTGCCAGGGTTTGAGCAAACCTGGCAAGCATACCTGCTTCATGTCAATCCCCAGGAGTGTCAGAAAACTCCACACCACTCAGTGGCAACAATGAGGGTGCCCTGGAGTAGGGAAGATGTACATGTTCATATCACGTGAGTGTTACATGTTTTCAGTAGTAAACTTCAAGGTATAAATATCATATGACCTAGTATAATGTAGGCCAAAATATAAAGCAGTGATAAATATTTACTAGTACAATAAATAAATCTTATAATATAAAATTACATCTATAGGAATTGGTCAAAGTATGAACCATCACATTAAAGGCATACTCCAAATCATTATTTATGTTTTATAACATGATATTTTCATGTAGGTTGTGGAATGTGGAAAAGTGCTTTCTTTTTAGAGAGCGTCTGGCAGTATGATCATCTGAAATGTTGGTGTGTGCTTGAAAGTCCATACAGCATTATGACTCAGAAGACCAAACGTGGACATCTTCACTACTGTGAGAACCTCAAATCTCATAGTTGTCAGCTTGTTTGTATATCATTTTCATGAGTGTTACTTTTCTGTTTCACAGAGAAAGTGTTCATAAACCACTACGCTTAAAACTTCAGACTCTGAAACCTGCATCATACAATTCAAGCGACTCTGTTAAAGTCACTTTGGTTTTGGATCCCAAGTGTAAATACTCTGTTAGGTAAGACATATCTCTTGATATGACTCTGAGCCTCAGTGGTTGTCATATTTAAAACATTGGATAACTGGTAATTGATGAAGCAATTGCTTTCTAAAGGTGGCTGTGTTTTGGGATGTAGCATTGTGTTGTATTGTACATACTAATTGTGTTTCAGAGGTGCTTACTGACTTAGGGCAGTTCATCAACATGATAATGGAGGCGGTAAGCTCTTCTGAAACATCAGTCAGAATGTAGCAAAGTACATGTGTTACATCCCAGAAGATAGCCACCTACATGCTTGCCACCATGAGAACCCCAAATCTCACTTATTTTCTTACTTTCTTATTGCAGTAATTATTTTTAAATAAAATATTTTAAATGTCTTTAGTAGTAATATGTTTCATTGAAGTATTCAACTATAATTTGAGTTCAGGTTACCATTTAAGATCTTGTGTTATTAAATATTTGGAAATTACCAATTTAAATAAAATAGACCCACTTCTGTTGAAGTAGTGAGTAAATTAAAACATTTCAGTTAAAAAGAATTCCTGCCCTGTCATATACTGTTACAATCATAATCATGAGATAAACAGTCATAATACATTTGTTTGTTATCAGTATTTGAAACATTGACAGAACCTTTTTATTGTGGCTAATAATTCTAATTAAATTTCAGTACAGTCAATGTTTATTGAATAGTGTGTATTATAATGAAATGTCATTGTAGGTGACATTCTATACAGTGACCTGTCTTTAAACTTGACTGTTTATGATACATTTCTGAGAAGAAAGGTTTCTCAATTTTTCTTTACTTTTGTTTAATAAGAATTATAATCATTGTCATATACACCAAAGAATGCTTACAATCTGGTTTCAAGAATTTATTTATTCACTGGGGGACAATTTTATTTATAAAGTACTGTTAATATGTTTGAATTTTTGGTGCCAACATTTCAGAATTCAGAGTGGAATGCTGGACAGTTTGGGGCAGCTGGCTCGGTTTTACAGTCCAATGCTGTTATCGCACCTGGTTGCCATATTGCTGCTTACTCTGCGTGAACAGCTGCGCACCATGATGGAAACTGGACAGTGCATTATGTTTCACACAGCACTAGATGCTGGGGCAAAGCCATATTACATTCTTCCAGCTGTGAAGATTGGAGCACGTGTGTTAGGGTATGTGCTGAGAAATGAAAAGATTATAAAAGCTTTATGCACATCAGGACACAGTAATGCTATTGAATGATTCAGCAATGTGATTCCAGCCTCTGTTTGTTAAAAACCGAGTGCTGTTTGAATATGAACTGAAATGTTTATTGTTATTGATGTCTCCATTGGTTGGGATTAAAGAAATACTATCCTGCAGGGATCGGACAAGTGTGTATATATAGAGAGTACCTTGAGAAAATTGCCTAATATGTAACATGTAAGGTGATGACTTGCTATAATCAAATTTCAACAGCTGTATATGAATTGTATGCATTGGAAAATGAGAGTCTGACAGCATTGGTCAGATTTGGTTATGGCAGATTTAGTAGTATGCTCGTTGGTGTAGTTGGTTGACTTCTGTGAGATAAAGCTTGTTGTATGCTTCACAGGTGGAGTGTGTTTATGAAGCTAATGCATCCACTACTACCACTACCTGACCTCATAGTTCTGCAGGACCAGAACCTGGATTTTCTGCTTCTCTCTCTTTATCTCTATGTTGTGGCATATGGGGCAGCATACTTTCTTGGTTTGTGTTGCTGGCTTGCCATTGTTTTCAGTGGCCACACTGCACACAAGATGGCTCTTAGGTAAACCTTTGAACAACACAATAATATGATGGTTACATCCATATCTGAGGTTTGTAAACTCATGATTTTTTAAAATCCAATTCCAACTTCAACTAAAATCTCAAACTTTGAACAGAATTCTTTTATCCAAGCATCATATGGGGAATCCTTGACTGTTTGATGTCACTGGTACCATTTGCAAAGGTTACATCCTGGTCAGTGCACCAGAATTGTTATGTCATGCACACATTTCCTGACTTGTTTGTTTTAAATGTTTTATAATATTATTGTGTCAAAGATGTGGGCAGGGTTTTCACAACCACCACAACTTTTATAACATGGCAGTTAATTTCACAGGTTCCTGGCCAGGTCTCTGACAGGAACATTGACCTTGTCAGAATGGGCCATGGCAGGGCTGTCAAAGTTACCTGCAGCTGTGGCCGCATTCCTCATAGCTCTTACATGTAGCACATGCGGTGCTCTCAGCCTGTGTGTTGGTGCTGCTTTCTTCTTCCTCAAGGTATTCTGCTGCTGTTGTTTTCCATAGTATAGCATCACCTACAACATTGTCAGCTACAAATGTATTTTGTTATTTCTTTAATGATGCTGTCAGTAGCTCAAACTATAGTGTTAAATGATAGAATGATTAATGAATTGGGAAGGATGTGGAGAGAAGTGTTTATGCACTAATTTGAGGTTCTGTCCCAGTATTTGCTTGAAGAGACTGATGAAAACCAGTCTGTCAGGGTAGCTAGATTTTGAGGTGCCAACCACTTGGTCGCAATGTTCAGTATCAGCTGAATATGAAGGTCCATACTTGGTTTAAAAATAATTTTTATTTGTTTACAAACAGTCCTCTGAGGACCTCCGGAATGTCAGTAAACTTATACCAGACTACATGGCACAACAACCCAGAAGATAGCCATCTTCAGGGTATACAGTCACTTTCACATCACATCCAACTCATGATTCACAGTCATTATAGAATTCAGCACTATGTAACTTATGCAGTTGAAGAAATATTGTTAAATAACACAAAAACTGAGCAATCATTCAGAGCTTTATGAGGTCAAATTTCAGAATTTATGTATCATGTAATGGATTTTTAAAACATAGTTGTCAACAGTGTTTTAAAAATCCACTACACTGGGGTCTGTAATGTAACAGTTGATTATTGAACATAACTGCTGATTTCAGCTTTGCAGAATTTATGAAGACTACTTGGAAGATTTATTTAAATGTTCACTAAAGCTGGTACTGGGAATGCAAAAGAAGAACGAAGCTTCCGAGAAGCCACAGAGTTCAACAGTTGGTGATGATGATCATAATAACAGTAAGAAGGATGCCATTGTTACAAGTTCAACAGAAAGCAATGTAGTTGATGATAAAAATAGGAACAATGCACAGACAGAGACAGAAACCCAGCATGATGTCTTACCTGATACTGATGTTCAAGAAAAAGCTGATACATGTCAGACTGATGGAACTATAGAGAGTTCGTCAAGTGTTGAAGAGGACTCTGGCAAGGAATGTGAAGAGCCTGCAACTAAGACTTCTTCTGATGTTAAAGTAGAATTACAATCCAGTGAGAACTCTGAGTATTCCTTCTCAGAGCTTCATTTCAGTTTCACTGCATTCCTTTTGTGGCTATCAGTCACACTGCAAAATGTTCCCTGTGTTCTTGTCTGGGCACATAACTACAGGTGAGTGTATGCAAGAAAATGGGGTTTGATCCTGTTATAACTGTACATTTAATAATATATGTCTTCTTAGTTGTAGCAACGTATTTTGGAAAGAAACTTTCCGTGTTGTTCTGTGTTGTCTGTATGGTTAATTAAGCATTGCATCATGAAGATCTATAAGAGAGTAAAGATACAACTCCAGATATTTTTAATCTTGGCACTAGATGAATTTGAGAGCTCAGTTTTATGCCTGAGGCAAGAGCCAGAAACTGCTGGGCGGGCCTCAGAACCAATGTGGGCATGGTGAGGAAGAGAAAAGATAGTTGCTTTGCCAGAAATTAAACTCCAGTCATCTGTCCTGTAGCCTAGTCACTATGCTGACAGAGCACAAGTGTTTTCTAGGATAACATGGTGCTATAACCAAAAAGAATTTATAATTTCTTACTTACACCTGTTGTACTTTTAACTTATATATAATAACATAGAATTGAAGCATTTCTATAATTGAATTATATTGCAGATGTTATGAATATATCATATTTCTCCAGGTTCAATGTGAAATTGGAGCCAGATCCATCATTTGAAACATCCCTCATTTTGTGTTTCTGTTTTGGCATCCTGTGGCAAGGAAAGTTTCCAAGACCTAACATGTGAGTAACTCAGACTGCAGAAAGTCTCCTTATCTCATCAGAGAAGATACATTTTGTTTTATGTATTTACTTCTTATATCCTATGGTAGTAGTAATGATCCTTGTCTCTCAGTTCAGCCAAATGTATCTCTTATGTTTTTCCTAGAATTTGTTGTTAGTTATGTTTTGCTTTTTTTTCAGGAAATATTATCGGTGGGTGATGCACTCTCTGTACATTCTAGCAATCTTAACACTTATATATGCCCCACTTTCTCTTCATAATCTTGGCCCAATTGTAGCCACAGCTTTTGTAGTCATCACACTACATCAAGTATTTGCTGGACTGGTAGTAACTTCTACAGCTGAGGATAATCCATTAGTGGAAAACCAGTTGCCTTCTTCCACCACTACTGAACAAGAGTAAACTGTTTATATTTTGAATATGACAGAAAACAATCTAGTCTTTTACAGATGCAGTTATTGAATATGACCTTAGATTGAATTGAGCTTAGCAGTTCATCTAAACTTAACCATGTGCTGTTGTCAAAATTTTGTTCATCTCTCTGTCTTGTCATGACATGAATGTGAAATTGTTAATGGTTAGTAATTAAAATGAGAGTAGAGCATAAGGATTTTAATGACATGTAGGATTTGAGGTTCTCTCAGCTGTGAGTAAGATGATAGATGTCTTCTGGGTTGTAGTGCCATGTAGTCTGATAGAAGTTTACCATCATTTCAGAGGGCCTTGTTGCCTCAATTATCAGGAACTCTGAAACATTAGTAAACTTATACCAAACAACTTGGCACTACAATCCAGAAGACAGCCATCTCTGAGTGACATATGCTTTATGATTATGTATGAAAGAGGGCATATCTGTTCTGTAAGAAAAATATTTATATTTAGTGAGAAGAAGCATTTAACAGAGCTAGGTTAAATATAGTAAATTAAAGGTTGCAAAAAAAAAAAATTAGTATTAAACGTGACTGAAGTTTTATATACAAAATACATGATTACTGGGAAAGTCTGTTAAAATAGTTGCACAAGATATTTGCAGATTTAAACTTCATATGTTTGAAAATACCTCAAATAAATATGAATTTATTTAAAATTGTGAAGTTTAACTTTTAAAATGAAACTTTTGTGTCTGAAAACACAACAAAACTGTCAGAACATTCTGAAGAGGAATGATGTACTGATTATGGTCAACTGTGTTCATATAAGGCCCATGTAATTTTCTGGAAATTACATTTCATTAGTTTTAGTTTAGATTAATTTTAACAGGTATGATCTTTGACATAACCATTCATATTTTAATTCTCTCAGACCTACTTAATTGTATTGTAACTATTACTGCATTTATTTAGCGGTGGTTTATTGTGTTACACCTGGTTGGTGTAAGAAATGCGCAGTTGTAATGCATTTGCTTCTTAGTCAAAAATTAGTATTCTTTATTCTAAGAGATAGATGGAGAGACAATGTACACATCACACAAAACATTGTCTGCATAAAGTGAGTTGCTTTATTTGTTTTGTACAAAAAAGTTTTGTGATTGAAAAAAAGCTAAGGACAGGTGGTACTTGGAAGTATGTTTGACTGTGATTCTTAAAATGAACATGTGTGTATAGTGATTAGTTCCTTTTTTTCCCCCTTTTTAATTTTGTGAATTGCACTTTCATTATTTCATCCTACAAAAGGAGAAGTTTGTAATTTTTTTATTAAAACATCTTTACTACATTCATTCATGACATGTGTATAGTGATTAGTTCCTTTTATTTTATTTTTTTCGTTTTTAATTTTGTTAATTGTATTATTTCATTACTTCATCCTACAAAAGGAGAATTATGTAAATTTCTTATTAAAACATCTCTAGTACCTTCATTCATGACATTCTTGTATTTATTGTTTCTTTTAAACCAAATGTTGCAGTTGAGGGGCCAGCATTCCTGTGTCATATACACTGGTCTCAAATTAAATTCTTGTACCAAAAGGCAGCTATCTTAATTGAGTGTTTTTTGGTTTCCTCAGTCCCTTCAGAGATTGCTGGAACATTACCAGTAATCAGTTCACTGGCATATTACATGATATTGACTACTGTAACATTCCTTTATAGAATTCATTTTATTTCTGTGTTCATTCAATAATTTCAGAGCTATAAAATTAGCTAATGCCATTGGAACAGGGCAAGTCACTCAAATTTCAACATAAGCCAATTATACTAATGCTGTGGAATTAAGGAATAGTGGAGAATATTTATAAATAGTTAGATGTGAATGTGAATAACTTAGTAAGATAAAAGTAGACATGGGGAATGGAAGGATAGGTTTCTAGTTATAAGAACAAAGTCTGTGTAGCAAGAGGATAGTGCAATTAGAGACAGTTATTTTAGGCTGTGGTCTACAAAAACTGTACGAGGCTGGTAGTAGGATCTGAGGTTCTCATGGTGGAAAGTGTGAGATGTATGCAGATGACTGTCTTCTGGTTTGAAGAGCGTGATGATGGAGGCAGCAAGTACTGTTAAAAGTCTGTATAAGCATTTACCGGATTACATGGTGCTACAAAAAATTAGACAGCCGTCTTCAGTAGTTTACTTTTCCATGGTGGTTGTCTTGTGACACCATATGAGGTTGTATATATTACCAACGTCATGGAAGAACATACCGCTTCCATCTTCAGGATTGAAGTTTACCCATATTTTAAAATCTGCACCATGCCTGAACCCAGATCTAGTTAACCTATTTACCAACAGAGCTACCGCTGCCATAGCGACTACTACCCCACAGAAATTTGCATTAATAGTTAAACTCTTGGCCGTAAGTGGCACTACGAAGATTTTACTTCAAATATTGTCCAGCAGAAGGAGCCTGAGTTTTATATTTTTCAAGATGGCAATATACGGAAACGTTGACGTTTGTATGCGTGTCCGATTTACGTAATTATTCCTTTGTAGTTGTCGTAAATTGAGTGACTTTAAGATGGAAAGTGTGTAATTTTCTGTGTGGGATTACCAAATGTGTTTGATCTTTCAGTGACACTGATGAGCTTTCAGAGCACAATCGATGAAATTTTACAAGCAGTGTTCGTTAATACAGTTTCTTACCTTATTCAGGTGATACTTCATTTCAGCACAAATTTACTGTAATGAATTCGCAAGCTAGTGAAATATCTTGAAACGTCTCAATCTGCATCCAGGATTATGGAAACCGTCTGTCATTTCGTTCGATTATACTTGGGATTATTATTTCTCAAGTTATGCGGAGGTTTTCCCATCGATTTGGACTCAGCTGGTGAGTCATACTGTAATGTTGCCTGTTTTTATCGCATATCACTTTATCAAGTTTATGTCAGCCAAGGCGAGAATAATAACAAACTTTAAACATTGTTTCTATATCGCACCAAATGCAGTCTCGTGTGTTTGTGAAGTCTCACCGTACACCAAAGCAAAACTATTTTTTTTATAATTATTTAGGATGTCTGAATTATATGTACAGTAATTCGTTTAAATTCTGTGGTTAATAGTACGAATGCTTTTCGGATGCAATCCCGCGAACGTAATAGTGATATGGTCAATCCGTCATGATTTTTCAGTTTTGGAAATGTGTATAAAATTCGAAAAATTTACTTTAGGCGTATTTTAACAATTTTATGATTAATTGCATTTAGTTAGATGGTCTTTTGCGTCATGGCTAATACATTTGAATGAAATCGAAATTCTGAGAGGTCAGACACATAAGGTAAATTACATTTGTTTATATTTGGTATAATAACAGCAAATAAATTTCAGATTCAGTAACGTTGTGGGTGATCGCCGTATTGTAAAGTTGTTTCAAAGTTCGCACGGTTACCAGGGGGGGAAAACAAAAACAAAAAAACTATTTCGCGCAACAGCTCGTTTATGTCACTTTACATAGATACCCACTGAGAAAAGTTGACATGGAGAATTCTCCCCGTACTATGCATTATTTAATATCAAGAAGCTGCTAACAGCTTAAATACATTGAATAACACTGCACTCTTTCGCTGTACCGTGGTTTCCTGTGTCTGTAGTAACCGAACTGTCTTTTGTTTGACGACAAATAATGGGGGGTGGATAAAATATATATATAAAAATGTGTGTGAAATTGCAGAGCACACATTTAAAAAATAAGTTTATTCCAAATTCGAGAATTCTATTCCACTTTTGCATAATTTTTGCTTAATCAGAAGCTAATTAAGTTGATGCAGTGTCATGGACCACATCCACAGTCTCTTAGGCAGATTAGTATTCTGTTAAAAGCATAAAGACATCTATCTCATGCACAGTCACCCAGTCATATGTTGGTTGTTCAACTTGAATGAATGCATCTGAACCAATTAGTGAGTAATCTTGTTGAATGAGTTATAATGGCTGCCAAGCTGTAAGGTGGCCTTGGTCTGTTCCCAGTTACCATCCCATTGATGCCAGTAGTGGGAGTTTGGTTTAATTTTTTGTCTGCTGTGAGGTATCATGTTATGCTGTATGTAAATGTAACAGGTCCCTTGATCATTACAACTTTGCAAAGCCATTTTCACTCCTGCCTTTACATATCTTCCACCATTTTTTGTATTTGTCTCCAGTCTGTTCCTGTCCAGATCCATCATTGTCCACATCTGCTTCATGTTTAGAATTTCCCTAGTTCCAGTCTCAGCCTAGCCCATGAATGTTTTGTACCCATATCATTTTTATTATATCATTCATGCTCATCAGTTCTACAGTTGCAAATTATTAAATAAATATGGAATAAATCAATCTAGATTTTTGTAACTGAATGAGATGACTTGATGTTCATGTATCAGAGCATTACATTGTTTCAGTCCCACTTTTGGAGCCAAATGTCCCTGATTTTTCTTTGTGATTTTCTTTTGTCATTAAAGACAAGTACAAGGGTAGTACCTTGAAGTAGGCTATGGAAACTTCCAGTGGAAGCTGGATAGCTCAGTCATTATAGTGACTAGGCAGGCTGGACAACAGGTGGAGTTTGATTTCTTGCAGGGATGAATTTTTCTCTTTGCTGCTGTGTCCAGACTGACTCCAGCTTCAATCCAGTGGGTAGAGAGTAGTAAGGTTCTTTCTTTGGAAGCGAAGAGAGCTAGGGTGAAGCTGTTTGCCTCATGTAGTGCTGAGATTAGGAACATGAAGTAATACTTTCATTCTGCCATATGTCAGCATGGTATGGTGCTTAGTTAAGCACTAGGGACAACAACACCTTTACCTCTGGTTTCCTTTGCTGTATGAATTGCATGAATTGGAAGCATGATTTTATATGATGATTTGGAAAAGATGTGAAAGTAAATGGCTGTGGCTTGTTTATGTTAACTAATCTAGAATTTGTCCACAGGGACTGAGCAGAACTCAGTCCTCTAGCCAGTTTCTTAACCAAGATTTGAAGATGTGAATTTATGAATATGAATGAGCAGTGTGATAGTGTAGATACATGCATATGATAGGCAACTTCCAAGTTCTCTTAATGCATTAGTGAGAACTACTTTGGCTTACAAGGGCACACTTTTGGCTGAGAGGCAAAGCTTGTTTGGGTTTTATAAGGTTTCACCTGCTCTTGTTTTGAAGTTGGCATGAACAACTCACATTTACAAGTTTATTTATGTCTGTGACAGCCTTTTTTTAGCATTTACACTCCACACATCTTATGTAGAATAGGTATGTGGTAATAAATTTATACCATTGTTATGATTGAAGGAAAGATCTAATGTGATATTTAGATGTTTGTACAACAATTTTGTTTCATTCTGCATAAGTTCCACTTTCATGGTTTTACATAGTTGTTCCTAGTGACTGCTTTGAATTCTAGTGTATGAAATCTGAAACGATGGATATGAATTTATAATTAAGAGATTTCTTTGCAAGCAAATATTTTTTATAAGACTTTATACAGTCAGAATGATTCTGCAATAATGCTAATTTTTGCTGAGTGCATGTAGAGAAACTTTAGAACAATACTCCAGAAAATACTGTGTGCAACGGCATTATAATTCCCATGATCCATTCCACCCTGATGTTTTTTTTAAAGTCTCTATGATCAGCTTTGACCGTCATGACCCCATTAGGGTTTTCTTGCGAAAGTACTATGGTGGTTTTACCTTGCCTTCCATGGCCAGTCTTTTTTATCCTCCAGACTGGAAGAAGTGATCTATAGACATTCAGTAGGACTCCTTGGATGAGGGATCAGCCCGTCGCAAGGCACAGGACAGCACAGCACAGAAAAATGTGGACAAACATCCATGGCTTGAGTGGGATTCGAACCCACGGTCCCAGCGATCAAGCGGCACAAGGCCCACGCCTCAGACCGCGCGGCCACTGCGGACCCCGATCCTTTTTTCCATATTACCAATTTAATTCTGTAATGATAATCTGCGAAAATTCATTGTATCCAATCACTGATATCATCACTAGAGCCAAAAATGCTCTTCACAGTCTTAGAACATGATCCAGAAGGATTGTGATCCTAAGCCAGAGGTTTCAGTAGTGTAAGGCTACATTCATACCATTAAAGCCATGAAATAGAACATTTAGACAGGCCTGCATGTATGGAAAATTGACATGTTCGTGGTTTGAAGCCCCTGCCTTTTATGCAAAATACAGGTAATTAATAAAAATAATTGGAATGACTTGATGTCAGTCGATATGAATGAACCATCGATGGAATATCTTGATCCTTGAAATGCTGTTGACCACTCGTAGTGTTAGTCTGCAAAACATGTTTTTTGTCCTATATTATGAGTAGTACTTGCAGTGCTAACTGTAATCTAATGCAAAGTGTGTCATAGCAGTTTGTAATTTAAGATGCGGTTTGTATTCACTTTCATTTTGGTGTCAGTTTGTGGCATATGATTGTATGGTTGCAGGATCTTTTAACAGCTAAGAAGTTTTCAATGTAATGAGTAAGTATTTTATTTTAAACTAATTTTGAGATACAATAATTCACTTTTGAGCAATTAATGCAATGTTATCTTTGAGTAAGGGATGTGTGTATCATACAGACCCATATAATTCTACTCTTATTACTCATACTCACATATTTAAAGGCATTTTAATCGGTACATGCATTGTAGTTTGAGTTTATACACTTTTGTATTGGACTGTACATCTTTAAACAAAATGAGTTGATTGTCAACTGGGATGGAAGAAGTAAGATTTCCATATTTGGCCAAAGCTTCTAAAATGTTGTTAGGTATGCAGCATGGATTTTCCAAGCAGGTTTTGACTGACTACATTCTTAATTGGTGACTACACCTCACTCACATCTGTCTGATTTCAGCAAACATATGAGTAAAAATACATGAGACGTACTGAGTGGGATGAAGATATCTAATTTTAATTAGGGTGTTTTCCGTGTAGGTCTAATATGGATGCGTATAAATATTCGTGACGTAAAGTAATTTATAGATTGTGGCCTTCTGGTTTGTAACGCTGTTTAGTCTTGTGGGTGGATATCGCGGTTTTGGAGGGGCGTATCTCTTCTACGTTACCCCGTAGAGTTGGTAACCATCTATAAGACTACACGGCTTAGAACTCAGAATACCACTTAATCAATATTTCTACAGCTGTGACGCTTAAAATTTCATTAAGTAATGCGTTTCATCGTTTTCATCCTTAAAAGGTTGAATTGATTTTCCTCGTATCTTCCTCCGTGCTTCCAGATGAATATATCCAGCGAAATCGTGTAGCAGTAACACACTGGACCCGTATTTGGGAACTACCCAATTCGAATCTCGGCTTGGTTACCGGATATTTTGATAATGTTATCTTATGTTTTTACCCAGCATTGCCAGGTGGATTGAAATATAAATTTAAATAACAGTTGGAAAAAATAATTATGTATATTTTAACGCTGTGTATACTTACAAAATGTGCGATAACATGTATTTTTCTTTATGTAAACATGTATTTTGATTTGAAGTAAGTGTTATTTTGGACTGGAATTTAATTCGCCCGAATAACTTTCAGTATAAAGCGTGAATAGAAAATTTTCATCGAAATTCGTTCCATAATTTCGTAGGTGACCCCACGCACGCGGAAGAACGGGCGGACACGATCTAATTATGCATTTATTATGTTTTCTGTACTTTGTGCAAAGCACGCCCGGGTAGTTTCAGTCAGAAGGTTACGCGAGAGAGTGAATGTAATGTCGCGTCAGTAGACGTACCATTCTGTTTCCTTACGTGAACCCATTTGGCATCACAGTAAGAAACGAGATATCAGCTTTCTTTAAGCAATGTTACAAGTTTATATAAACCTCTGGGTTTATTATTTAACGGTTTTATGGTCACGAGGAATAAGAACAGTGAAAATTGTACTCTGTGAGAAGTGGAATGTTTGTTGTATACTTATTTATGTTTAAAATATATAATAAAATTCAGGTCAATACACAAAACTTTATTTGGATGTTAAAATTTAAATGTTAAAATTTTAAATGTTAACATTTAAATTTTAAATTTTAACATCCAAATAAAGTTTTGTGTATTAACCTGAATTTTATTATATATTTTAATCAAAAACACAAACATGACGCATGTAAACCTTAAACTTATTTATGTTGTTTGCAAGCTGTTGGCGGTGGATGGAATTCCATATTTAGATAGAAATACTAATAATTAGCTGTGTCATTTGCATTATCTTCTAAATCACTGCGCGGATTTGATAGAATTTGCTGCCGAGGATTTGCACCGAAAGTCAGTTTTGTAGTTAATAAAATGTCGTTACATAACCAAAGAATCGATACTCAGTCATCGACGGGTGGTGCTTAGCTCGAGGACTGGGTTCACAGTCTTCACCGTAAGGTTATCACGGCGGTGAAGATGTCGGTGTTGGTGTTCTGGGTTGTAACGCCGTGTGGACTTGCTGGTAGATGTTAGCATTTCGGAGGGACCAACTGCCTCCATCTTCAAGTCTCTCACCAAAACGTTGTATCTACCTACAATTCCACACTCCACACGATCAAAATGGGAAGCTTCGCAACGTTTTGGTGGCCTTTTAACTCAGCTGTGGGGCTGTTTAATTCTGTCACATATCTGCACCGTCCACGAAATTATCGCGCTAGGCACGAGAAGTTGAAATTCCTGAGAAATAGCCACATGGATTCCATCGCCGTGACGTAGTTGAGGATAAGTATCAGAAAAAAGAAGAAGAAGAAGAATACCTCCTTTCATTCCGAGCAGAATGAATGGCCTTCAGCGGAAGAGAATTGCATAACGCAAAGTGGATTCAGGACTCAAATGTAATTTACACTCGAAGATTAAATTCAGCTTCTCCACGACCGACAGGAGAGAAGTGTCTAATGAGGACTCCGCGGGTTCTTTCATTTACTTTCTGCTGGTGATACATCGAGAAGTACGATTTAGTTGAGGTGATGAGGAACAATATTTTAGTCGAAAGCCCCGCAAAATTCTAGTGTGTGTGCAGATGTGCGATGGTTTCAGTTGTGTGATCTGAGGTTCTCACGTCCGTGAATACGAATATGGCTGTCTTTTGGGTTGTAGGAACCTGAAAATTAAAGTATACAAAACAACAATAATCTTGCCTGTTGTTTTGTATGGGTGCGAAACATGGTCTCTCACTCAGAGGGAGGAACACAGATTGCAGGTGTTTGAGAATCGGGTGTTGAGGAGGATATTTGGGCCTAAGAGGGAAGACGATGGGACATGGAGAAAACTGCACAATGACGAGCTTAAAAATCTGTACTGCTCCCCCAGTATTGTGAGGGTGATTAAGTCGAGAAGAGTGAGATGGGCGGGACATGTAGCGAGCATGGATGGGACAAGAGGTGTGCACCGGGTACTGGTTGGGAAACCTGAAGGGAAGAGACCGCTGGGGAGACCTAGACGTAGATAGGAGGATAATCTCAGGCGGGATCTATGGGAGATAGGAGTTGAAGGAAACTGGATTTTGTTGGCCCAGGACAGGGTCCGGTGGAGGGCTTTGGTTAATTCGGTGATGAACCTTCGGGTTCGGTAAGCCATCTAGTTAGTTAGTTAGTTAGTTTGGGTTGTAGTGCCGTCTAGCTTAGTAGAAATGTACCCAGCTTTTCAGTGGTGCCTGCTGCCTGCATCATCATTAGGGCTCCTGATGATGATAAACTTCTACCAGGCGCTTCATAGTTTCACTTGTTTTCGGAGCAGGCGGGCGGGCCTTTTGTAAAAACGCTAATGAATGTGTGGGTTACCAGGGAATTACTTATCCAGCTGAGCACGAGTTTCCAATAAAGACCTTTTGCCATGGAGTTTGGATCATGTTATTCACGTAAGTTTGATACAGACCTGGTAATAACCTAACGTCGCGGCCGAGTGGTCCCATTTTCAAATCTCGGACTGGAGACCGGTTATCCTGGCACTGTTCTTGGTTTTCCTCAGTCCCTGCAGGTAAATGTCTGGGTAATACCACGACTGCTTTCTTCCGTATCCTCTCCAATTCATTATCTGATGCTATGTAGTCTGAGGTACTGACAGCGTCATTAAATAACGACAAATAAATATAACCCGATGATAGGATTGACCCAGTTTGAAGCAGGAACATAGCAATCGTGTAGGAAATATTTTCATCTCAGTTATCAACAATTCTCATTACTGCTTTTTAATTCTGAAAGTATGCCTGTATTTTCATGGCGACTCGCACAAAGCCCACGTGGTTTTGACTCCAGTGATTTGGCGGGAGACATTCGTTCTCAAAAACACGATAGGGACCAGCGGATGGCTGTATTTAACACGGCAATGAACCTTCCGGTTCTATAAAATGCTGATTTTCTCTACTAGCTTCTGAGCAAGTGCTCTGCTCCGCGCAGTTAGCTGGTTGTTAACCTTTGTACGGATTCATTTCTATACTCAGCAGTTATGTACAAAATGTTAGCAGCACATCTTTGAAAATACTTGACGACGTCACAATGACGTTATTGTGTTCTGGGCGACGGAAACATGGAATGACATCAGAGTGTTTCACAACTTACGAGAACCGACTTTTTCGCAACCGATTTTGTGCTGTTTCGTCTCGGTTATAATGAGGACCGTTGAAGGTTATTTTAGAAACGCTTTTCATTGCGGTGAACTGTGGTAATTAAGCAAGGTAGCTGGATACGGGTTAGATTCCCGGCAGGAAATTGAAAATGTTTGTTTTGCCATACGTCGGAATTGATCCGAGGTCCAAGAGCTGACATTATTATCGCTGTTTCGGAGTCTTGAAATTTGGGATGGCTGTAGATCTTCGAAAAACATACGCTTTTTCGTTTTGGTACTTTTTGTGTACAATATAAATAATATGGCGACCATGTGAAACCTGTAATTTGTCACTGATGTGACGAAATCCATGGAATAGGGTATTTCCTGACAATTTCGTAGATCTCTGGACCATTCTTTTCAACTCGCAGGCCGCAAAGCTATAAACTATGACGGTTTACTGAGCGAGCAGCTTGTTGCAAGTGATACTAAATTACGCTAAGTATTGAAAACAGGTTTAAATTACTCAGTAATGTTCTTTAACAGATTTACCCTACAAGCTTTCTTTATTAAGCTGAACATTTGCTCTCAGCGGTAGTTACTGCCAAATACTGACGCCGTTAACAAAGCCGGTTTTCTGATACCGGTATCAGGCAAGGGTGTCTTATCATACAGGACGACCCAATTTTACAAGAATGTATGCGGGCCGCACAAAACACATCGGCCGGCCGCTGGTTGAGAACTACTGGTATCTTCTGATCTGTGCGTGGGTCTCCCAGTTTAGATTTTTAGAGCGGAGACGGGAAGATAACAGACTGTAGCCTAAATATCCCGAATTTTATTATCTCTTCTGTTGATGTGTTGAACTTCACCATGTAGCGTTTGTTGTGGTCTTGTCCTTGCCACATTATGATTTATGGATTTAGTAGAATTTCTTGTAATGTGACTTTTTCCCTTTGTTCTGATGACAGAACACGAATGAACCGCAGTGCCTCTGCTCTTGATTAGATTCGAAATCCTGCACTCCAAAGTAGATGTCGTTTCTATTTTCAGTGTCACTGCGTTCGATTCAGTCTGAAACATTTTCAACGAAATAAGTAGGTCACAGAAGGGTTTTTTTTTTCGGAGCTCTTCCGTATGATTCAAAGTGAAGCTGAAAAATTTTCCGTTCTTGTCACGCAAGACCAAAGGGAGACGTCTCTGATTTAACCCTTGCAGTAGAAAGCGACGTAAATGATGGATACGTCGAGGTTAGTTTAAATATTTACTGGCTACTTTTTATATTTGGAATTGTGATTCATCCAAGTTGATTCTAACTGCAACGATAAGATAACAATAATTTGATGACAAGGATAATGGAGACAATTACATGATGAGAAGCTTCGTAATTTATAATGGCCACTATTCGCCAGTCATGAATAAAGTAGAAAGAGACTGACAGATGTATCTTGCATGGGTGAGATGTAATAGGGCGTTCGTATTTTTCCTCAGTCAGTATCGACAATTTCCGAGGATATTACCTCAAGATGTAGGCCCGCTACATCGTTGTCTGTTCATCACTTCCTCCCGATTTTCCTGTTCTACTTTATAATTTAACTCTCTGAAGCAGAATACTTGTTGAGAATTGAATAAAATTTTTCTTGGATATTATCCATCGTCTAGTAAATATAAAACGTAAAAAACTACGTTTCGGAGATGGGACTCTATCTCCGTCTTCAGGTTCCTACTCAGTTGGGCCCACTAGATCAGGGGTGGCTAACCCGCGGCCCGCCTTGAACATTTTTCCGGCCCGCGAGATTCATCACACTTTTACAAAATATATTTATTTTATAATGGCCAAAGTAGTGAAAACCAATGTATTAAAAAAATACATTATTTGTGCATCCATATATTCAAAAATTATCTGTCGAAATTATGAGAAAAAATTGATTTTAAAATAATATTTTTCACTCCAAAAAAATGTCTGTAGTGTATCTAAATCTAATATGGGGATATATAATTTTATATGTGGCCCGCGGAGTTATGATGCATTTCCAAAGTGGCCCGAAAGATCATTTGGGTTGGCCACCCCTGCACTAGATAGAGCTAATCCCTATCTCCGGAGACGATGGATAATATCCAAGAAAAATTTTATTCAATTGACTCTTCACCATCGTCAAGAAGTTTTAGATTTGATATACTTGTTGAGAAGCTGATAGTCGCTCAGATTTTAAAGAAATTTTGGCCTTTAAAGAACCAGAATTCTTCGTTATCGTGATCACAGCATCCCCCGATTGAACCCTATCGAGAGCCACATGAATCGGGGTGTAATCGGTTCGCGAATTCTGATGTTAGCAGGGTAGAGTGGGGATAATGCAGTTTTTTGTCCTTACTAAGACGAGGCTAAATGTCACTCCTTAAGAATTAGTTCATACTGTTAGAGGAAGTATGACTATGGATTCTCCTTTTGTTCCGCGCATAATAACTGGGAGTGAAGTAGTTCTAACTGACACTTCAGGTGTGATTCCTGGTTAGGGCTACTCAAGGAACAGCCTTGCCGGCCGGAAGTGATAAGTCAAGATATCATACCGTGTCGCTTGAAGATTGGCTCTTTCACTTGTGCTGATGAGCTGACTGGAAAGATGTCTGGCGTTTCTGCTTCGCGGCCTAGGCCTGTGACAGGCCTACCAGAAGTGAGGTTCATGGCTGGAAGCTTCGGCGGCTTAGTAACTGTGTCCTGGTATTGCAGACCGGATGTCGTGCTTGGTGGTTTAATGGCATGCTCGGTGAAAGTCGGTGTGTTAGTAAAACCTCCTTATCACTGTATTCCAAGGAACCCGAATGGTTTTCCATTTTATGTAAACATGCAGGCCTGTTTGTGCTTAAAATATTACAGAATTCCATACTGTACCTCATTTATTATGTAACTTGTTTATGCTCGGAATCACAAGTCAGAAATGCAAACGTTTGCTGGATTGTTACTGATTATTACACATTTTATTTTCCGCTTTTTATTTATCCCTTCTCGGATTTTTTAATGAATTTCATAGCAGAACGAAATTGTTTAGCCGTTTAAGTGTCAGCCGATATTCGAGCATTTCGCTTTTCGTTTTGTGTTACATTCCGTTTCCGCGTTACGTAGTTTCCGTTACTGAATGCGCTTGTGCGTCTGTTTTTGTCCTGTTTTCAAAGGACTAGATAACATTTTCTTCCAAAACCAGTTTCTGCTGTAGACAGGTTTTACAGCATCCAGAATACGCCATAACCGAACTCCCCCCTTCCCCCAGTACCCCCTACTAACATGTCTAGGGTATGAAGTTGGATGTCAGAGGTACTTGATGGTGTCATAATCAGGACGATAAGGGCATTTGCAATCAGAAGATAAGTTAGTGAGATGCACGTGGCTATTCGTGTTGGCTGTCGCTAATAGCCAGTGAAATTGAATCTATCTTAAGTTGATATAATTGCGTCATATTGTGAATTAAAATTTAATTATTCGTGTTTTTTTCCGTCTAATCACAATTGTATATAAATAAAATTTATACATAAGATATTAAAATATCATTTACATATTTGGTACATCTTCAGGTGTAAAGTTAACTTTACACCTGAAGATGGTTCAATGTAACCGAAACATATAGTAAAAAGATGTACCAAATATGTAAATGATATTTTAATATCTTATGTATAAATTTTATTTATATACAATTGTGATTAGACGGGAAAAAACACGAATAATTTAATCTATCTTATATGCACCAAGTATTCAGTTATTACTTATGCGTGTTAGTTAATGTCTTAATGGCATGTGTCATATGATGTTTTAATTACAACCACGCGTGACACAATATAAAGTTTCTTAATCATAATCTCCATTCATACGACGATAAACTAACAGATAATTTTATGCGGGATTTGAGAGGCTGATAACACAATAGATACTTCCAATATATTTATCTGTTTTTATTTATTTTTGATCCAACAAGTTTACTGATGTCAACGGAATTAAATATTTCTGGTTGAACTTTGATCCATTTTTCCACCCTTCTTTCCATATCTGACTCCTATTTCAGATGATTTATCGACGCTAGTTCTTCGATACGTTGATAGGTCTGCGTATTCAACGAATGATATTGCCGATGGACACCCGGAACGCACGTCAACAGTTGTCCGCCCTTCCTTAAATTTGTCAACACACTCGTCAGATTTCTTCTACATCATGTAGTCGTCACCATACTTAGTTGTCATTCTTCTGTACATTTCGTGGAGCAGCCGTTTTAAACGCCGCAATGTCGCTACTAAAATCGCAAATAAAAATTAGCGGGGTGTAACAATTTTCATTGATATGTACATTACTTTTGCAGTAAAATACAGGCATATTTACTTCTTTGCTTTCTAGTAGTTGCGACGTTCATATGTATGTATGTCTCACATCTTACATTCATGTCAAGGTTGAATGTTATTTTTAAACTTGGAGTTGTATGGTTCAAACTGACGATTGATAAGACCGACCAGGGTCAATTGTAAATTTAGGCACATAGTGCTGATAGTATTAGAAGACGAGAAGGAACTGAAATTGTATGGAACAAATCAGTTTCTGGGATTTGCTAAGTCAATTGAAGGAAACAGTGGACGGTGTGGGCTGAACTAATTTGGTGCAGGATAGCGACTGGTAGCGGGCTCTTGTAAATACGGTAATGCACCTCTAGGTTATGTAAAGCTAACAGGCACTTAATACTGCTCCGAAAAGCAGCAAAATTGCGCTTAGGTAATCCCTCAACCCTTCTGAAGCAAAGGTATGACGCCTTAGCAAAATATGTTTAGACTACACGCATAACAACTATGGTGGAGAAGATGCCGAACTGTAAGGCATTAATGGTTTAGTGTACGGTTTGGGAAACTGGTTTAGAAAAAACAGATGAATTATTTTCTTCAGTGATGTACCCTCCAGTAGGATTTTTATTTCTGTGCTCATATCACAAACCAACGCCGAATGCTGGCATGTTTTATCTTGGAAACTACTCGACGAATTTTAATGAAATTTTATTTTCAGAGTCCAATATAACCACTGATTAACACGAAACTGGGAAATATTTTCTGGTGTATGACGTAAGGCTAGATTGAAGAAGTCTTTGTCTGTCTGTAATTTTACTGTGCTTTTTACCTGCCATTTCCTTCTCACAGGAAATTGTTCAGAAAATGTGAAATGGACTTCGTTGTATCACGACAGTTTTTTTTACTAGTGACACATTATAATACCTTTTTTGACATCCTCTGATTAATTGCTTCGCTATGTACTTCCCACTACAAGGCGCTTGAGAAAGTCGATCCGTGGTGACGTCACAAGTTATGCTTGGAGGTGCGAGTAGACGCCCCTCCCCACTTCTGAAGTGGACAATACAGGGCGGTTGCAAATAAGGTCATTCATTCTATCTGGCAACTGTCTCCTCAGCCTGTTGAAGTGAAACAGTGCAGCAAAGTTGGAGGCGCGGTGTAAGCGCATATTGGAATTATCGTGTATGTCTGTCTGTCCTGCTGGACTTTTAAACTGTGGAGTCACTGGATGAATTTTGGAAAATTTGACATGGACTTTATGCCATTGGAGGCTCCACAGAACTTGAATATGTTATTTCTTGCAACCAGTGTTCCCAACAAGGCAAACGCACGAATTTATGAGGTGGGAGCAGCACTAGCGACACCGTGGTCAAGAAATGGTGTATTTCGTAGATGCTCGAAAAATACGCAGCTTTTGTTTCGGAAATTATTTGTACTATATAAAACAACAGCCACGGTGGTCTAGCGGTTAGAACGCTGGCTTTGTAATCCTGGGGTCTCGGGTTCGATTCCCGGCGGTGCCCAAATTTATAACTTGTGTTGGGCAAGGCCGTGGTCTAGGCAACACGGAGTTTTCCTCCGGGGGCTTCCCCGGTTTCTCCGTGGCATCCCAACAATTACTCCATTCACACACAGAAGAAGGCAATGGCAAACCACTTCTGGATCATCTGCCAAGAACGTATATGAACAGGTCCCAGTCCGAGAAAAGAATGGAAGGATCCTGTTCATATGGACCTGTCGTCAGACAGAACACTAAATAAAAATATAAATAAATAAATATAAAACAACATGGCAGCTTAACGCACCAGAGAAATGTTTTGACTGGGCCAGAATTCGATCACGTGACCGCTTCTATAACTTATAAAGACGCTAATTACGCATGATTTGTGAAGTTAGAAATTAAAGTTAGTTCAGAGCAATCTCGACATATTACCTATGTATTGAATGGTTTGTGACATCAGCAATCGGTTTCCGACAAACTAATCAGTACAGAAGAAAGCAAGTCTTTGTATTTGTAACTCATTGTTAGCTGTGGAACCTTGAAACACTCAACACCATGGCGGGAGCTTGTTCGTGAGCATTCGATTCCCATTCGTTTTGTAGCTCACTTAATGTATTTAAAGCATGCTGATTCATTCTCAACAGATAATTGTACCTGGATATTGCGAAAATCCGCGGTCATTATTCACTACCTGACATGTTTGATATACACGACGTTTCGGCCGTTGCTTCCGCTCCGTTTTCAGCCAATTGATTGTCATTGTACTGATGGTCTAGTGCCTAGCAGTTTATAAGTTTTTGTGGTTTCCTAGGTTATCACGCCTTGTTGTAGGTACTTTCCAACATTTCGGAGGCGTCACGTAACTCCGAAGCGGTGGTAGGTACCTACTACCATGAAGACAGAGGCAGTGTGTACCCAGGACAAGTTTGTAACCACCTACAAAGACTACAACGGCGTCATAATATTATTTATTTATTTTTATTTAGTGTTCTGTGTGACGACAGGTCCATATGAACAGGATATACGTTCTTGGCAGATGATCCAGAAGTGGTTTGCCATTGCCTTCTTCTGTGTGTGAATGGAGTAATTGTTGGGATGCCACGGAGAAACCGGGGAAGCCCCCGGAGGAAAACTCCGTGTTGCCTAGACCACGGCCTTGCCCAACACAAGTTATAAATTCGGGCACCGCCGGAAATCGAACCCGAGACCCCAGTATTACAAGGCCAGCGATCTAACCGCTAGACCACCGTGGCGTTGGCGTCGTAATACAGAATATAATCTAAAATATACGTAAATGCCGGTCTGTGTTAGTGCAACGACAGCCTTCAGACGAGAGTAGAGCCGGAATTGCCGACAGCTGGAAACTCGGTTCTTCGCTACGCCCCAAACGACGGTGCCTCGTGCAGGAAAACGTGGATACCAGTAATCCTGCAAGTTAAAATGATCCGGTGGGAGTTAAACGACGCCTGCTCCTGTAATTGATGAGAGAAGATGATGAAATGCCGGCGGCAGCTGTTATCGCGAAGGTTGTGATTTACATAGCGCAAGGGCGTCGTCCCCTTGAAGTGCTTTACGGCTCATCAGCTGGTTGAATATGTAACGTGTGAATGGGAAAGGAATACGGGGGGGGGGGGGGGGGGTTAAGAAATAAGAGTGACATAGAGGAAGCTCAAAGAATAAAGTACTGAGGGAAAGGAAAAGAAAATTTAAAGCCAATAAAAGCTATGGCGATGAAAATATTACTGCTCTGATGATGGAGGCACTGAGCTCCTTTAAAACGCCAGTCCACCAGACTACGCTGCGCAACGTCGTAGAATGTAGCCATCTTAATGCTCATTGTCTCACCAGATATTTTTAATTTAAAATTTATTTTGAGTTGAGTTCTCTTGTACAAAATGTGTGTGTTGAGAAATATTGGTTTGTCCGTCAGTATGTAATGAGACCTTTGTCGTGTCAATTATCGGTTGGTTAATGCCATTCAAAGGAAATAATCACGTTTGTTTTGGTTATTACACGAACCTCATAATACTAGAGGATGGGTGTCGTCTGGTTTGTAGCTCCGTGTAGTCTTGGTAGATGTTTACCAAGTTCATTCATCGCCATGATGATGGAGGTAGCAGGAACCTCAAAAACGTTGGTAAAATTTGCCGTACTTCATGGCGCTACAACCCAGAGGATAACCATCCTCATACTCGCCGCCGTCAGAACCTCAATTCCTATTCATAACACGCTGGGAAGGAAACATTATGTATGGGATGTAAGGAAGTTAGGTGTGGATTGGATTCCTCCATCTCACGATGAAGACCATTGACAGGCTTTTGTGAACACGGTATTGAATTTTCGGGTTCCATGAAATGTAGGTAATTTCTTGGCTAACTTCAAAGAAGGATTGCGTTCCTTTCTGTGAGATGTTCAAATTTGCAGCCAGAGACTCCAATTTGAACACTGACGATTATTTCCACTGACGTGAAAGCGGCCCTCGGTTTTACGTTTCTACACGTGGTAATTGGGTCGCTCATAAAACGTATTGATGAGTGAGTAGCTTGAATTGAAGACGCTTTGTGAGAGGTGGGATGCCTGCGTCCCGCGGCCCTGGTCATTAACCCTACGCTACTGGCAGCCTGTCAATACACACTGGCCTCACGGAAGCCCGGTTCACAACCGCACGTACAGCAGCACACTGATCTGTCGCACTAGTAGGTACGTACCAGAGTTCTGGAGAAACATACTGCCTCCATATTTGAAGCTGAAGATGTAGGACGAGATTGACAGACCGTGTAGATAGAATGGGAAAGTCATATCGCTGAGGATAAAGCCCATAGGGTTAAGAGTTTGGCCAAAGAGACGCTGGGAAGAGGACATTGGGGCTCGCAAGGCAATAAATCGTCTAATATTTGAATAGAAGGGGTTTCTGTCGAAGTAATTTGTTCTTACCGTGATTGCGATTGAATCAGCGAATTTTTTAAATAGGCGGGGCCTGCTGAAATTGCGTGATAAAAATTGCTTCTTGTAGATACCAAGCAGAAGTGTAATTTCACTGCATTGAGTTCTCTGGACGTGGAGGGCGGGCTCAGTTGTGGCATTCGTCAGTGTAGTGCTGTTGGTAATTACATTTGATTTTCTTCCAACCGCGTGCCTTACTTTCTTGTGACAGATTTCTCTACGTTGACACTGTTCTGATTTATAATATTAATAGTAAGCACGAACTGCATTTGTGCCTTGCTCCCGTAGGTAATTATGAGCGTAACGACACAGTTTCTTAATAGTCATTATTATCTCAAGTCATATTGCAGCTACGAGATCAGATTATCTGCAAACTGCTCTGGATTTTCTTACTCCGACAGTTACATTAGTACTTTGCCCGATGGTGCGAAACTTTGATGTTAGTTCGTATCCGACATGTGTAGTCTGAATCTATACTAGTGTAGACTATACACATATTAATTTCTTTCTCTCTCTCTCTAGCTTAACCACATTGAGCTGATGTAGAAGATCTCGTTTTGACTTTGCCGTACAGACTTGATAGTGACTGAACTCAGACCAACGATTCCAGCACAACATTCGTTCTTATGTCTTTAAAATATTTGTTTGCAGAAAGTCACATGGTCGCTAAATTGCATCGTCTTACACACTTCTGAAAGTGAGCAGGAACGCGCTTAATTTTTTGCCCGCGTTACTAAAATGCCTCTCGTGTTTGTACAAGTTCATGAAGTGACTACATTCGAGTCTATACTGAATGTTTTCGGATGAATTTAATTTTGGTCTGTATCGGTCTGCAGCCTTTTGCCACCTAAAGAGATTGAGGACAACCATGAAATTATATCCGTGCCTAGTAGCCCGACCGAGGTTTGAACTACGTGCATCCCTGCATGAAGGACCGATATTTCGATTCCCGGTAGGGTCAGAGATTTTCCTCTTTGTCACCGCTGTGTCAGATCGGCTTGTTATGTGTTGCAGGCGCGGAGAACGTGACAGTATGGACAACTCTTACGCCGTTCATAGCAGTGGCCTTCCTCGTCACGTCGGTGGTCCTGCTGGTGGGATGCGTCTGTTGCCGTCAGAATAAGGGCTTCCAGGTAAGAGCCGTGGAATAACGCTGTCTTTGTGTAACCGCATTTTTATGGAAGAGATTTACTATCAGACACCAATGCCTGCTGCTGGGGCGTGACACTGACCGCTCACCCCCCATGGCATGTAGCGGGACTGCCTTACTTTACTTACCCGCAAACAAGTAACAGTAAACCTCTTCCTCTGTAATTGTTATGTTAAGCAGACTACAATGGCTGTTACGCAGAGGCATCCGCAAAGTTTTTACTTTTCAGCAGATATGAATTGGAATTTCAAATATTGATTTGAAGACCATTTCCGGGTCGTTTCGGGCAGGAAACCGGAGTGACAACCACGTCATGGCTATAATGTGGCATAGCAC
The DNA here is from genome assembly GCF_977971745.1 of Zootermopsis nevadensis. Taxonomy (NCBI): domain Eukaryota; kingdom Metazoa; phylum Arthropoda; class Insecta; order Blattodea; family Termopsidae; genus Zootermopsis; species Zootermopsis nevadensis. The sequence continues at coordinate 18,296,065 of NW_028259156.1, forward strand.
AATGCAGATTAACAAATGACGAGGTAAAATATTTATTTATGACTCTGGTACCAAAACAACTAACGAGCTGCCTGGTAATTATGCGTCCTGAATGTGGCGTCTGTCCAGTGGACCGGAGAGCATTATCCGCGTTGCTACAACTGATTCCCCTCAAGGTCCACCTTACTCCTCAGTATCCCAACTGAAATTTTAAGGACCTCCCCCACCCTTCTGCAGTGTTGCATACTTATCTATGTTTCCTTCTTATATGCTACATGTCCAACCACTGCGACTTGTAGAATGACATCTCCACATTAAGAAAGGCTTCGTTACTTCCAGAGTCTGTTTTGTTATAATCGCAAACTTGTCGTAGGTTACAAGAGTACGATCTTGGTTTGGGTGCAGTGAAAACAATACCTTTAGACTGTAATGGAGATTTTTCTTGACGGTCACAGTCTGTATGTGGGTTATGGAAAAGAAAAGAGGGAATCGATGTTATCTTTACCCTGAGACTAGCCACGTACCGGGTCACTGATGAAGCCCTTAACTTTGGACCGCGGTACATTTCCCCGAAACACTGGTAACCACATACAAAATTACACGGCACTACAACCCGGATGACCGCTGACTTCATCGAGTAAACTTTCAGACTGCGTTCTAACCTCAACGTAAATTTATCAAAATATTGTTAAGAAACAGTAAATACCAGCGTAGTGATTCATTGTCACTGGCCCAACTCTGTTGTAACCCGCGCCACAAAACGGTCACTAGCCCCAATGTTAGATGTTCTGCAGTGGTCCAGCACTGCCAGTGCCTCAGTGAACACCGAGATGACGTCAGTCGACGGCCTGACCAACGGAACGGACTGTAACGGTGATCCTGACCTGCACTTTTCGGTCCGCTGGACAACAGTTACGGGCAGGCCTGCTCCTCCAATTGTTGGTTTCCTTGGGAACGCTCTCTGTTGCCGAAATTTATCTGATAAAGCGACAGCGTTTTTTTTTTGTGAACCCAGTAAATGTTGAAATTAGTTGTAAAACTTATTTCGGGCTGTTGTATAGAGTGTTGTAATTTATAGCACAGTGCCCTGATGAGGGTAGCAGTGATCTCTGAAACGTCGGTAAACTTCTACCAAAGCACAAAGCACTCCAACCCAGAAGACACCCATCTTCGCACTCACCGCAGTGAGAACATCAAATACTATACTAACAAAAGTGTACTATAGGTTGTTTGTGCAGGTTTGAACTTCGAAACTGTGCAACAAAATTGGATGAATTTTTGTGTTAGGAGATCTGTGTTATATTTTCGAGGTGAGTGTAAACTGTACTAAGCATAAAGCTTGCGTGGAACTTGTCCACTTTCTCAAAAATGGCTCTTCTTACGAAAGTTTTTAAATGGCTTAAAGTAAATATCCTTTATAAGATATTGTAGGTGCGTCATATTGTGATTTTATTTAAAAATAGTATTAAAATATATTAAAATTGTCCGTCAATCACAATAAAGTAATATAAGATAATTAGATGGTTAAAATATTATCTTTTGTTCCGTATCGAGTACTCGATACGGAACAAAAGATAATATTTTAACCATCTAATTATCTTATATTACTTTATTGTGATTGACGGACAATTTTAATATATTTTAATACTATTTTTAAATATCCTTCTAGATTATATAACTTCTATTCTAATGTTTTTCGATATGGTGAATATTTAACGAAAGTAAAGTGAAAAAATTAACAGATTCCGACTGAGAAGTGTAACTAACTAACTAACTAGATGGCTTACCGAACCCGAAGGTTCATCACCGAATTAACCAAAGCCCTCCACCGGACCCTGTCCTGGGCCAACAAAATCCAGTTTCCTTCAACTCCTATCTCCCATAGATCCCGCCTGAGATTATCCTCCCATCTACGTCTAGGTCTCCCCAGCGGTCTCTTCCCTTCAGGTTTCCCAACCAGTACCCGGTGCACACCTCTTGTCCCATCCATGCGCGCTACATGTCCCGCCCATCTCACTCTTCTCGACTTAATCACCCTCACAATACTGGGGGAGCAGTACAGATTTTTAAGCTCGTCATTGTGCAGTTTTCTCCACGCCCCATCGTCTTCCCTCTTAGGCCCAAATATCCTCCTCAACACCCGATTCTCAAACACCTGCAATCTGTGTTCCTCCCTCTGAGTGAGAGACCATGTTTCGCACCCATACAAAACAACAGGCAAGATTATTGTTTTGTATACTTTAATTTTCAGGTTCTTAGAAATCAGACGGGAAGACAAAATATTTTGGACTGAGAAGTAGCAAGCATTTCCGGAATTTAGTCTCCTCCTAACTTCCTCACAAGTATCATTTTGATTTGTTATTGTTGTTCCCAAATATTTGAACTTTGTAACCCTTTCAAAGGATTTATTAGCTACCCTAAGATAATTTTGCCCGCCTGTCTTCTGATGACGAGATACTAACATGTACTTAGTTTTTTCTGAATTTACTTCCAGCCCCACTTGTCTACCAGCCTCTAGTAAAACTTCTGCGTTCCTCTTTATTGTATTTATATCGTCCCCCAATAAATTAACATCATCAGCATATGCCAATAGCTGATGTGTCCCGTTCAATTGCAAACCCTCCTGCCTACCTTGGACCTTCCTGATGGCGTATTCTAGCGCAAAGTTAAAGAGCAAGGGAGACAAAGCATCTCCTTGTTTTAGACCGTTCTTGATGAGGAATGTCTCAGATACATATTTACCTACTCGAATTTTGCTGCAGGTTTCATTTAAGCACATTTTTATTAAACCCACTAGCTTCTTTGGTATACCAAATTCAATAAGAATATTATATAGCACTTCTCTCTTCACAGAGTCATAGGCTTTTTTGAAATCTATAAATAACTGATGTACAGTCCCACCGAACTCCCATTTTTTCTCTAGTATCTGACGAATGCAAAAGATCTGATCAATCGTTGATCTGTTTCGTCTGAACCCACACTGATGATCCCCAATAGTTTCATTCGCATATGGGGTTAATCTTGCCAAAAGAATGTTGGATAGAATTTTGTATGAGGTTGATAGCAGCGATATTCCTCGGTAATTACCACACTCAGTCTTGTCCCCCTTCTTATAAATAGGAATAATTATGGATTCCTTCCATTGATGTGGCATCTCTTCCTTATCCCAAATTAACTGAATAAGCTTATGGATCCTCATATGCAACCCTTTGCCACCTGCTTTAATTAATTCGGCCGGAATCTGATCAATTCCTGGAGATTTATAACTTTTCAACTTCCCAATGGCTAGTTCCACTTCATCTAAGCTAGGTTCTGGCACCAACAGTTCAGCTGTATGCATTTTAATCTGTCTAATATCACCAGTATTATGAACATTTAAGAGCTCGCTAAAGAAATTTTTCCACCTATTCACAATTTTTATTGGATCTGCAAGCAAATTGCCACTATCATCCTTTACCAAATTGGTCTGGGGTTGATATCCTTTCTTAAAGTTATTAATGCCTCTGTACAGGTCTCTGATGTTTTTTTCCTTATTATTTGTCTCAAGTTCAGCAATTTTGCCCTTCAGGTATTCCCTTTTCTTAGTCCTAAAGGTTCTACTAGCCTCACGTCTCACGTTACATAGATTATCCGCATTTGTTTTGTTTGGGTTCTGCAACCATTGAAATTTTGTTTGCTTCCTTCGATCTATTAATTTGGAACATTCTTCATCAAACCACGGTTTATTTTGCTTTCTCCTGTAGTATCCTAGTTTCTCTTTGGCTGAAATTTTGATGCAGTTTCTGACATTTTCCCACTCCCTGTTGATGTCCACACTTTCATTATCCTCATTTGTCTCTAAAATTTGAAACCTATTCGAAATTTCAACTTGATATTGTTCCTTTGCCTCTCCCTCACTTAATTTTTTCAAATCAAATCTTTCTGTGTCAAAATTTTGTTTAGTTCGTCTACTTACTGAAAGCCGCTCCCTCACTTTTGCTACCACCAGATAATGATCAGTGTCGCAATCTGCTCCTCTGAATGATCTCACATCAATTACATTTGTCTGCCTTCTCTTATCTACTAAAACATGATCTATTTGATTGTGTGTTCTGCCATCTGGGGAAGTCCAAGTGTATTTATGAACATCACGGTGTGGAAATTTTGTACTTTTTACAATTAAATCTTTTGACGTAGCGAAGGTCACTGCTCTGACGCCATTATCATTACTAAGTGCATGGAGACTCTCGCTGCCTATTGTGGGTTTGAAGACATCCTCCCTCCCAATTTTTGCATTGAAATCTCCTAGCAGAATTTTCATGTGATACTTGCCAAATGTATCAAATACTGATTCCAATTCTTCATAAAAGCTATCCTTGATATCATCGCTTTTGTCTTCAGTTGGGGCATGAACATTAAGGACAATGATGTCGCACCAACGTCCTTCCAAAATTACGTAAGACAACCCTGAGAAGTGTAAATTAATGTAAATAACAATGAGGTATGCAGAATGGCAGATATCTTGTTTGTAAACGTTTAAATCTCATTTCCATTGTTTCCTGTGCAGTATACGCGCTGCAAATGCAATAATGTCATTTTCATGTTGTCCGCGAAACTTTCAGGTCAGTTGGGTTGCGGCGCGTTCAGGCGCATCGTACAACGCTCCGCGCTGTGAAGATAAGATTATGCGTGCTAGTCACGGAAAAGGAAAGCAATTGACATGACGTGAACCAGAAAGACCCACACGCTGTCAGTCTGCATTATGAGCGTGTCGAAAGTCACTTACCTTGTTTCTTTTATGTGTTTTAAAAATGCTCATTGCTTTCGCATTCAGGGGCTCGTGTTAAGTTACCAGATTTGCTGAATCATCGATACCAAGTCCTCTACTGTACAGCTGTTACACAGTTCATCCATTTATTATTTGTGTATCGTTGGTGCTGGGGCAAAGGGCTGTATGTCCAAAAATTATAACCGAAATATGATTGCTACTTTACGGCCTTTTATCATATTACCCCTCATTTCAGCCATATGTTTTCATGTGGATTGTATAATAATTTATATTAATTTTTATAAATCAGTAAACTTTATTTGTGAGACTTCCGAATTTTTTTTTCGTTTCCCGAACTTTTAAGATTTAATAAGTTTACCCTGGTTAATATTAAAATGTATCCTAAGAGATAGTGTGTGAGGACTGGATTCATCTGACTCATGATAGTTCTTGATATTCTTGTGAAGTCGGTAATGAACCTTCGGATTTCAAAAAGATCCTGGAATTTATTGACTGGCTGAGCTACAATTGCATTATCAGGGACACCGCACCATATCTGAGAGTTGGCGTGGCTTTTAGAACACCTGAAAGTTTGCGAAGCCGAGCGGGATTTTGCCAACTTGTTCCAGCCTTTATAAAGGTGATGTATGAAGGTCGGGACGGATACGCCCACCGTTCTGAAACAGGTTGTAGTCACGCCTCTATAATGGGATGTGCTACAGGCTGACTAAAATATTGTTACCAGAGTTTATTGCACTGCTGGAATGAATGTTCATCAGTCTAAAATAAATCTGCTGGTTTTCAAAATTGTTTCGAAATTTTAAAAATTTCGGAAGTTTTTGATGCTTGGAGATAATATTTGAATTTTGGCATTTTTTTTCAATTTAAAAGCGACAATACCCAATGGATAGGAGGCTGTGTGAACCACAGATTGCCTCTAGAAACAGGCTGGATGAAAAGCCCTCTACCCTTGCCCAGAATTGATCATCAAAAGTCCAGTCCCCATAATCACTATACTGAATGAGGTAACCGGAATCGACACATATGATGTTTAATAATTTTGCATTTTCAAAAATTTCGAAAAATTTTAACTGTGATTTTCGTCTAATTTTGGAAATTCTTACAATTTCGAAAAGTTTTGAAAATTTTTTAATTTTTTTTTGAGTTCGGATTTTGAAAACGTTTTAAGTTCAAGAGATTTTTAGGTAACATTGGAAACTTTTATAAGTATATGTAAATTATTGGATTTTATTTTATTTTACACTTCAGTTCGGCTGGAGCCAATTGTATAGCGCATTAAATTGTTAAAGGTATTAATATATTCACATAAATAATTATTGATTCAGTCGTGACACCTGTATTAGCATATGATGAAATTTTTGCGCGATTCATTACGTAGGAAGCCGCAACTATTTCGGATACACATATTCACTATCTGTTTTTCGCCATAACAATTCTTCCACAAACATGTTATAAATTTAAATGTGTCAGGATATATTTGGGCACATATAGGCAGTACTTAGGAATTATGAACAAACACCTGTGTGCTATATTACGTTATGATAAATTACTTTGGTGGTGGTAGTCGACGATTTCAGTTCCTCCACCTCGCGACTTTGACGTCGTGTTGTGACGTAATATGGTATGAATTTCATGAAGTTAACTGCGGCATGACATTCGCACAAAATTGCAATATTTTCCGACCATCCATTGTCTATTTGTGAAATTCGTGCGCAGGACGCTATTTTTCAGTGATGAGAATACCCCGATTTGGGTGGATTAGGTTGGGTTAGGTTAGTGGGGCATCCGCGCAGAAGGTGTAGTGTAGTGACGTCGTATAACTTGTCCACGTTAGGGTACCGTCCGATCGTTATTGAAAATAACACATATTACAGAAAAATTTAATCTTTCTGACACTTCCATACGTATTTGTTGTATGGATTTTACATTGGTTACTTGTAGACCTCGTAGTAGCACTTGTCACACTGCGCAAAATGGTGGTTTGCGCATTTATGTAGTCGAATAATATATTTCTCGGCACATAGAAGAAATTATTAAAATGTTTGATGTACTTTTATTTTAAACTTGTTGCAGACATTACAACGATCCCATTCTTCATCATTTAAGTAAATACATGTATAAAAGAAGTGTACACATTTGCAGCAGATGTAAGTCAAGGATGTCTACAGTTGGCTTATGTGTCCCTAATACAAGGTAACGTCTTTCCTTGGTACTCATGGCTAATGGAATTTCATTTACCGTAATCTAAAGATAAGTCTTGACGAAACACTTACACGGAAATCGAACCGTAATTGTAAATGTTCACTAGACTCCATTTTGCCTACGTCACTGAAAATACTTCGTGCACTCAGGCTGACTGTACGAAGCATACATTATTTTCCGATGAAACGCAGTTAATTAATGTTGGCAATGTTCCCGAAAAACACTGTACTTTGAGCACCATTTTCCGTTATTATGTTGCTAAAAAAAAATTCAAGATTTCCAAGCGAAATTCGATTGCACCGTACACTCACGAACGTAAGACAAGTGTGTAAGAAAATCAGTACCGACAGACTTTCACCTGCAGCCCTCGACATTGATCGCGCGAATTTTATAACTATTATAATATACAAATATACATTTCGTTGCGGTCGGACGTCGTCAGCTTTGATTCATGTGTCCTTCCGTTATAATACGTCTATGTGCAAGCTCTGCATATCTATGTACCTACATTATCGATATATTTCTTAAAATGTTTTGAAAATATAAGGTCGAAAAGATTTCTCGATGATTTTTATCGTAGTGGCAAAACTTCGGGGAAGTACACCGTTGACCATCAGTCAGTTCTCGCCTTCACCCCGAGTTAAGTTCGCGTTTGTCTATTAACTATTTCTTCAGGTGAGTGTGTTCTTGAAATAGATCGCTGTTGGCCTAGCTGGCTGGGCTGTGATGAGTCAGCAGGCCTTGTTGGTGTTAATAGTGCAATTAGGACGGATCCGACTCACACACAGTAGGAACGCGCAACGTGTTTTTAGGTCATGCAGACATTCTTCATTAGTTCGTGGATACTAATTACTTTTGTCATGGGATACACTCTGTCAGGAAAAGCAACCTCCCTATTTTCTCGATCTTGAAAACACTGTGGATTGGATTGTATACCTTTGATTTTCGTGTTAGGTATATAAACATATTTGTGTGGGATGTTAATATCACTACTTGTCTGTTTAGTCTTCGTTTAACACATTAAAGGGCAGTTGAAACTGTATATACCGGCTGCTATAATTGTCAGGATCACTGCATTTTGTATTTATGGGTTTTGCGTAATTGTCAGTGTACGCAGGCATTATTTGCTCAAACAGTGTTAGCCAGTTTATGTATGTAGTGTAGTGTTTTCTTTGAGGTTCTCACAGCGGTGAGTATGAAGATTTCCGTCTTCTGGATTGTTGCGCTGTGTAGTCTGGTCGATGTTTACCAACGTTTCGGAGGTCATACTGCCTCCGTCATCAGGGCGATCGCCCTGATGACGGAAGCAGTATGACCTCCGAAACATTGGTAAACATCGACCAGACTACACAGCGCAACAACCCAGAAGACAGAAATCTTCATCGCCCTGATGATGGAGGCAGTATGACCTCTGAAATGTTGGTTAACATCGACCAGACTACACAGCGCAACAACCCAGAAGACGGAAATCTTGATAAGTGTAGTGTTTTCTTTGAGGTACGGACGGAATTCAGAAATATTATTTGGAATAGCTTCGGTTTGAAAGGGTCAGCTGACTTTTCATTCGTGTGCGAACTTCCTTATTGAATTTTGTTTTTTTATCAGCACATTAAAGTATTGTCGCGTGCGTTTAGTATACGGCCCCATTTATGACATAATAAATTCTACGAATTATAACTTTGAACAAAAGTATTTAAAAATAAAACTCAAATATCCATGTTTTCCCACTTACTTTCTATATCAACGAAAAAGCCTCTTCCGTTTGTTAGAGATTGTTTTACTTTTGTTTTAACTCAGTGTTATAAGGACCATATAAATCTTTGTTTTAGTAAATGCTCGTTTAAACCAGTTTCACTGTATTGTTAAGCCGCTTGTGTGAATCGTTACCATATTGTTATCGTTTATGCAACTGTTTATGATGCATAACCTCCGATCGACGAATGATAGCGAAATTCTTTTAATGTCAGAGTTAACAGAAACTTAACTTCACGCAGCCCCACAGTCGTCTGTTTTTGTCCCGTGGAATGCTTGATACGCGGAAGCACGGAAAGACAAGAAGTGAGCGGAGGCCAACGGCCGTCTCGCTGTCAGTGATGGAAACAAACGTTTGACGGTATTAATGGCATCGCACTTCGTCTGTTAACACGATTCCCAAAGGAACCACAATGATGTCCAAATTGATCATCGTCTTTTTTCAGGTGTATCTTAAGTTACGTGGGATGACAGCATTATTATGAATGGTGAATTGGGAAGAATTTATATGAGTAAATTCATACTTCACTTTAAGCTCGAATGGTTAGCAACCCTGGTTAGTATTCGACAGGTGCCTAGTTCGAGTCTCTGCTCGGAGGCCGGCTACTATGATTAAGGTTGTTATTTTCCTCACACTTTTTAGCTGAATGATGTTAGTAGCCCTGGCCTTAGCCCACATAGGTCACGACCACTTCCTTTCGAAGCCTTTGTCGTCGGTCACAATCTTCGCTCTGATGTACGCTGTACAACTCGGCGTCTCTCGGTGTGCTGTGGATGTGTGTCGTAACATTTTACATTCAGATTCATTTTTATGTACACAGTCTTAGTTTGCAGAGTGTAACAGTAGGAGTTACATGTCTTGTTTACCCCTGTTCGGTCTTCTCCTCAGTCTGTTTTGTTGCTGCCAAGACGTTTTTATACTGATTTATATCTGGTACATGAGCGATTTTCCAGGACAATCCTTTCGTAATATTAATGTTTTATGTTATTATAGTTTTTTAATAATTCAGAAATACTGCTAATCAGTTACATTGTACTAGAAAATTGCTGGAGAAATTCCAGAGAAGTTCAGTAGTCATGTAGATGTCCTGTAGAAGAGTTTGAGAAATCGTGGAGAAGTCCTGGAGAGGTTTTCTGGAGGTTCTTAGGCGTTGATGGGTTTGATCGAATGCGGTTCTGTTATGTTACATTCGGAAATGTTGGTTTCTATGTTTTCTATTACATTAAAATATTTTCCTCGTCCTGACACACGCCCTTTGTATTTCCTTAGAAATCTTATACCAATACGAACAGAAGACAGAATATGTAGACCTGCATTTGTATATTTTAATCTTTGTTTTTAGTTTATTTTAATACACAATTTGGTTGTATTTGTCTTATTGTCTCAGATGAGATTGAAAGTTGATCATGAATGGTGAGTACATTCAAATTGGAAAGGAGGCCATCTTGGTAGGTTTGAAGTACTCTCCCTGAAAATCTGTCAGGATAGCCTCCAGTCCAGCCGATATTCAAACATGAATCCTTAACACCCTTTGATCGGGGTTCATTTCCCTGCGTAAAAGTAATGTTTTAATCCAGTGCAACGAAACGGAAAATAACTATCGATATCAAGTGGATCTGGAATTTTTCTGTTCATGTAACTGCATGGAGCAAGTCCTTGAGAAGCTTATAGTCGTTCAGCTAGTCAATATTTCCCCGCCTAGTGCTGGAATCAGAAGGTTCAAACTGTGTTCACGACAAGCTGCTGTCTCTTCTGTTCATCACCGCCACCAAAATTGCTCTGGTCTGGGGTTTCCTTCTGTTCGTAATGGAAGTAAAAGCAGTTCTTTAATCGAACCAGTGAGCAAATTAAGCGAGTTACTTTTGATAACCACTTGTTTTTCTTATCACTGCATCACAGACGGGAATGATATGTAATCAAGTCGACGTGACGTATCAGATTTTGCAGCTATTGATTAATCCTTCAAAGAGTTATTATCACAACTTTTCATATTAAAATTAATATGGAACAAGCAGATGTGTTGTATCTATGTATTCTAGCTTTTTCTATTATTTGATGAATATTGTCCTGAAAATAACATAGTCTCAACAAGTGTGCACAGCGTAAAATGATTTATCTACAAGTTTTGCTGAAAGATTTTTTTAAAGTGGATTTCTTAATTAAACGTGGGCTGTAAAAGCGTAGTAGACTGAATGTCCGAAGTCTGATTGTCATACTTAAGCAGGGAGATAACTTGGGTAATGTCATGGCAGTTGGTATGAAGAAAGCGAAGATATGGTTGTGATTCCACGCTAAGATACTATCCAAGAACTTGACAGAGAGTACAGAAGGAAGCCAAGAATGAAGTAGGTATTTTTCAGTAGCAACCGAGATCTGAATCAGATACCTCACAGATACAAATCATACTTATCATTTGGAGTTGAGGCAGGGATGTCAGAATGAGCAATGCCCCATCTCTAATATTTTTTTTCCAGTTGCACTTATTTCTTTATTTTATAAATTGGATTTCTTGCTTTGGTGAACAAGACACAAAGTAGTTTGATGATAGTTCATACATCAGGCGGACTGATTGATTAATTCATGGATATGTTACATAATTTTTGCATGTGTGTGGGTGGTTTTTCACTTGATGGCGGGGTTATATATGTGTATGCATCAGTGTTGTGGTTTGAATTCTGAAGAGGTCAGCAGGTGAAATAGATTCGTGAACTCTGAGTGCACATTTCCTAATTCATCGTTCAGGTATATTTATTTCTTCTCAAGACCCCACGCCCCTTGATGGCATTGCCTTTTCATCTGTAACACATACTTTACTTCAGGAAAAATGGATCATTTTTGGCCTTGGCTAGACAACTATTTTATCATTGGTAATTTTGCACACGATATCTGATCAGAATTCAGTATTTATTTTATGACAGCCATTTCAGTTTTTTTTATTTAATCACCCAAACAATATTATTTAAAGTAAAAAGTAAAAAAGCTGTTCCACTGCAAGCCATGTAGGTGCTTGGAGGGAGAGGAAGTACAGCTCCTACTCATTCTTGACCTCGGCACTAGATGGGGGTGAGTAGTCAGCGTCACGCCCCGGCCGCAGTTTACCCCCGGGAAAGGACCTCGGTACCGATTGGATAGGAGGCTGGGTGGGCCCCAGAGCCTGCCTGGACGCAGAGGCTAGAGGAAAAATCCTCTGCCCCCCCGTCAGGGATCGAACCCCAGTCATCCAGTCCGTAGCCAGTCACTATGCTGACTGAGCTACGCATCTTCTCATTATATATTTTTTCTTGGGTTTCATCTGAGTTAGATGGTGGATACAAGAAATATGATGTATGGCAGTGTGTTTGTATACCATAATCACTCAGTACCTGGCTAATACAGTGCAGATAACAGAGTTCCATGTGAAGCAGACATGGTGTTGCAATGCTTAATTTCTGATATACTTTGAAATTGTGTTGTTTATATTGTCTGTACTTTTTTCTTTTTACAAGCTGAAGGAAAGGAAAATAATCAAGGTATGTATTGTGGAAAGAGTTTACACAGACTGTTTCTAGAATTAGAGCTTGGCTGTGTCCCAGACTGCACTGACATATGTCTACATTATAAATTCCATAATCACACACATTTAGAAACACTCTCTTGTGCATGGCTTCAGACTGCATTTTTGTGTGTGTGTTTGTACCAAACTTAGTAAAATGACAGCAATGTATAAACAGCTGGTGATAATGTAGAATGTTACAGTGAAGTCTCACATAGAAACTTGTTTCTTTATGCTCAGGAATTTATAGATCACTATAATTTTACAGAGAATTTTTTATGCATCCTGTTATACACTTATTGAAAGATGAAGTGAGGATACAACATTCCTGACTAAACTGACTTGTGATTCATATTGGCTCAGTTTATGTTGGACAGTGTCCATTGCCTGATGTAGGTTTAGTGGGTTGGAATCACTAAAGTCTACAAGTGTGTGTAATACTGGTAATTTTATGTGTATTATGAAAGTGTGTAGATCCGAATTCACGTGGAGATATAAAGTTATAGAGATAAAAAAAAGTCTTCAGTTTATGCATTTGTTGCTATGTGTACAGTATCCATGGTAACAGTCCAGAATAAGCACTTAGACTTCACCATTGTCACAGACATTTAAATTATCCATGACGTGATAGTGGGGGGACCGTCATGTTGTGATGTTGCATTGCTTTCAGGAGTTCACAGACAGTACATCAAGTCACAGCCTGTCTGGAGCAGGAGGGTATGTGAATTCTGCAGCGTCCACCACTGAGTTCACAATATTCCCTCCAGTACACACAGCTTCCGCCGCTACTTCTTCATCCAACCAGCTGTCAGTTCCTGGAGACAGATCCTCTGTCGTGCGGTTTGAGCCTCTTCCAGACATCCGCCACTCGCAGCCTCATAGTAGACGCCCCGCAGCGTTCAACAATGCGGTCACCCACGGACTGTCCTCACGGGACTGGTTTCGTGAGTTCTGTTCACATGTCATTAATGATTGCTAATGATGGTCAGTGGCAAGTAGAATGTATTAAGAACACTTGATATGGTTTTGATGCATTTGAAGTTTGGTTGATTGATTCTTAGTTTCTTTAATATTTGTATTCATTTCCTTTGTGTTGTATTAAGTATTTAGTGATTTATTACAGCTGTTAGATGCAACTGATCTTTTATGTTTACGAGCCCTACATATTTTAGTCTTCTAAAGATCATTCTTATGTTAATTGATTTCCAAGTTTCGTGAATGGAAAATGCTGTATACCAAGGTGATATAAGGAGAACATAATCCTGCCTTTCACCTAGGCTTAGCAGAATTTCTCTCGTAAGACTTGAGGTTCTCACAGCGGTGAGTATGAAGATTTCTGTCTTCTGGGTTATTGCGCTGTGTAGTCTGGTCGATGACCTCTGAAACGTTGGTTAACATCGACCAGACTACACAGCGCAATAACCCAGAAGACAGAAATCTTCAGAATTTCTCTCAGTTTAATTCACATTTTGATCTTAAACAATCTTTGTTGGAATTTACAGAAGAACCTCATGTCAACTTCCCAAGACAACAGCTGAAATACCTGCGTGAGTTGGGTCATGGCTGGTTTGGAAGAGTAAGTAACCATTGATATTTACTTTGATCTACAGCTAAGACTATTGTGATCTTTTAAGCTTGCTGCACAGTTGAGTGTCATTAATCCAAGGACCACATTAAATCGAGTGATGGAAGTTGTGCTTCAAAGTTACAGCTGTTTTCTAGTGGATGTCATGACGTTGGACTGCGTTGAATTGTGTGTCTGTGTCTTTCAGGTGGTCGAAGGGGAAGCCCAAGGCATTGTTCCTGAACAGAAAACCAGTAAAGTGGTGGTGAAGATCCTTCATGAAGATGCAACAACAACTGACCAGATGTATTTCTTGCATGAAGCGAAGCCATACCGGGAACTGGACCATCCAAACATTCTTAAACTGCTAGGCCGTTGCTTGGAAACAGATCCATTCCTAGTTTTACTAGAGGCATGCCCCAGTGTAAGTTTCTTTTCTTTATATACAGGTAGCCCTCGATTTACGCCGGGGATGCGTTCCTAGACGAACCGGCGTAAACGGAATCGGCGTAAATTGAAACTCTTTTATATTGTAAATCAATGGGATGTCAATGACATGCGTTCCCAGCATCCAAACTTTGACGAGTAATATAATGGCATTACATGTAAAGCTCTGAAATAACGTAAATAAAATAAAGGGAATTTAAAAAATATATTTTATACACTTACAATCGGCAATTCTTTGGTCCCGCGATTAACTGCGATTCTTTCATGTGATTGATGTGTACAGTCATCTCTGCTGTTATGTGATAGTTGCATTCATGTAAGACGCCGACCTACAGAAAATCGCGTAGTAAAAATAACCCCGGTACCTCCGCAGAGATTAGTCCTTTGAAAGTTTAAAGTGCCAGGAATGAAATTGCATAAGAGCAAACTCGCATATGCAAAAGTTTGCATTTCACAAACAGCTTTTACCGATTCATCGATCTCATTGGAGCAAATTCGCGTTAACGAAACTTACGTAATTGCAGAGATGACTGTATTTATAATTTTTATTCAAAATCGGCGATGTAAGAATTACGATTTATGAGATACATTGTAAAACGTTATAAATAATAGTAAAATAATATTTTTTTCAATTTTTGACTTGCTGGTTTCAAAATCGGCGTTATTCTGAATCGGCGCAAATTGAACCGACGCAAATCGAGGGTTACCTGTACTCATGTATTTTGCTTCCTTCTGCATTATAAAATAAAGTGAAGCTCTTATAATTCATATTTCCATATTGTGATCAGTTTTAGTGGGGAATACTTGAGCCTGTCATGCTCCATACACTAGAAACTCCTGTGTAAGTTATCATTCCTGCCTTTAATGTGCAAAAGTCTTTATGTTTTATTTAATATCTTCTGGTAGCATTTGTTGGATAGTTAACAGAAGATGTCCAGCAAGTGACCTGGAAAATCATAAGTGCATGCTGAAAGATGCATAATTTCACAGATTTATTTTCTTCAGCAGAGTATGCTTTCAGTTTACATTTTCACAAACCTTTATCATCCAAATGCTCCCATTTTCTTTTTCTCATTGAGATTTACAGTATGAAGACTAGAAGAAACTAAGACAGAAATTGCGGACAAGGTGGATGATTCCATGATTTTGTTGACAGGGTGACCTCAAGACTTTCCTTTCGCAGAATACTGCCACAGCGGAGGCTCTGAACCAGCAGGGAATCACTTTACAGATGTGTTGCAACATTTCATCAGGCTTGCTGCATATGCACAGGAATGGATTTGTACATACGTAAGCTCTAATGTAATGTGACACTAACTGGAATAAGTATCCTGTGCTTAGGTTGAAGTTTTGCTGATTTGTGAATATTTAAACTTACTGAAATTAATCTTGTTGCCATTTTAGTTTCTTTATTTCCTGTTTGTCAGTTTTTTAAATTAAGTTGGTGGCTTGTGAAGATAGCTATGGGATATGTGCCATTCCAGGTGAATTCATCTGCTTTGGTGCTTGTGAAGTTTCAAGAAATGAAATACGTTTTATCTTTAGGATAACAGATGAGACATAGCTGTACAGCGGAATGGTAGTGATTTTGAGATGTTTAATTTGAAATCATGGAATTAATGTTGTGTAGATAAATTTATGTATGTGGTATAACAGTGGGTCATAGTTTCAGTTTATGGCTTAATATGGTATATTATGTTATGGTCTTTGCTCAGTGTTCTTCCTTGTGTCCCAACAGAGATCTGGCCGCCCGCAACTGCCTTGTAACACCAGATTTATCAGTCAAAATTGGTGACTATGGAACTAGCATTGAAACATTTAAGGTGAGTAATCTTTTATATTTTGCAGTAATGAATTGAAAACCTCATTCTTATGTTCACAAAAGCAAATGAATTTTGGAATCCGATAATACTGTGAATCTACAATGTTCAAATTTGATTGTTGTACTGAATTTTTAAAGGTGTCATTTGTCATTGGTACATCATATTTTATAATTAATGGCTACATTTCGTTGCTTCACCGCATGAGTGTTCTCTCTGCTGTATGTTGTGTTTTGTGTGTTACAGTATTTTCTTTTCTTGCATAAAGTTAATTTATATTTTTTATTTCTAAAGTTACTGAATGGATTATGATGGTGTTTGTGATTTGGGGGATGCCTACACTAAAAGCTGTTGGGTAATTTTAATTTTGGTTTGTTTCAGTCTGTTGCAACTTGTGGTATTTAAGATTCTCGTGGGAGTGGGGATGTCAGTTTTGGTCTTTGGAGCTGTGATGCCATGTAGTCTTCTGGTAGCTATCAACATTTAAGAGGAACATTGGTTTCTACCTACAAGTCCACATGGTGTTACAACCCAGAAGACCATTCTGTATAGAAAAAGTAATATGCTGTCATGCATAACTTGTTGAACTGTAACATGTGAAGGGAATAAATGACATTAACAAAACAGGATACAGTGAGACTTGAGGTTCTCACAGCGGTGAGTATGAAGATATCCGTCTTCTGGGTTATTGCGCTGTGTAGTCTGGTCGATTTTAACCAACGTTTCAGAGGTCATACTGGTCCGACGGAGGCAGTATGACCTCTGAAACGTTGGTTAACATCGACCAGACTACACAGCGCAATAACCCAGAAGACGGATATCTTCAGGATACAGTGAGTTTAAGTAGCAGAGCATTATAATCAAAAGAACGTGTATGCATGCAAAGTTAACTTGTTTAGGACTTCCAGTTTACATAACAAATAACTGTATTGCTTGCAGGAAGATTACTACTGTGCTGGTGAAGTGGCACTACCAATCCGGTGGTGTGCACCAGAGACACTGCACTGCACAGAAACCACTATCGAAACAAAAGAGGTATCTGAAACTTTCATGGTGACTAAGTGTAATGAATTTTTCTTGGGCTACCAGCCATGTCAGGTGGTTGGAAAGCTTGTTGATTTCAGTACCCTGTGGACAAGAATGAAGATGGTTCTTGGAATGTTGATGTTTTTGCCTTTCAGTCACCTGACACAGTTGGTATCTGAAGAAGAATTCATTTCAAAGAGGTATAGTCACTCTGCTTCACAGTGTCTATCATAAACCTTATCTTCATTCATAATTATTTTATAAAAATGTTATGAAATCATCATCATTTGTTGGAAGTTCTCCAGTTGTATCCACTCTTTCTGCACTGTTTTCTATATATTTTCCTCACCCAATTGATCTGCCATATGCTTGGTCTCCCCACTTGGTGTTTATTTGCCATCAACATTTTTATACTCTTGTGTAATATATTTTCATGCCCGTGAATTTGTAATTTAATCAAATTTTCTGGCAGTATTTCTGCTTTCCTCATACATCACCATGGTACCATGCAATCACTACTTGAATTATCGCTAGATTTTACTGCTGCTCACTGTAGGACAATCAGTTAATTAGTGGTGGAGATTTTCACTTCTGTGGTCAATCAGATTGTTCTTGACCATAATGGGAACTGATAGGGATTTAAAAGCTTTTACTCAAGATTTCTCAAAGACAAAAGATGAACATGAAACAACATTCTAACACAAGAAAATTAAACTGAAATAATATTTAGTAAGAGATCTTATGTTCAAGCAAATTGGATGGTAGACATATAACTCTTCAAGAAATGTGAGATTTCTCATGACTGGGTGCACAGTCTGATAAACCCCTTGCAGCAGTTGAGAAGGATGGGAATGAAAAATTGTGGATGATTGGGAATGACAAGTTGTCAGGAATGTTATTGAAGGCCTCAAACTTTCTTGTGTTTTTTGCAGGTGACAGCCAGTGCAAATGTTTGGAGCCTGGGCGTAGTGCTCTGGGAAGTCTGCGAATTTGGGAAGTTGCCATATTCAGATCTGAGTGATGATGAGGTCATAGTGAAAGTGCTGGGGGAGGGCACCCTGCATCTCAAGCCACCATCCTTGTCATGTCCCCAGGGACAGAACCTGTATGTAACAGACTGCACACTTTTGTTTTCCTGTTTCATTTTTATATTGCCAAGCTTGAAACTTAATGGGAAGAAGAACTTGACTTCATATTGAAAACTCAAGGTTAAGTCCTTTTTCCTATTAATGTATTTTCTCTTAGAAATAAAACTCTCAAACTGTTCTGTCTATCAACTCTGCTTACTTCCAGTTTTAAGTGAGAGTTGCAGAACTGTCTCAGATACACATCTATATATTCCTCAAACCCAATTTGGCAGAAAAATCTATGATGGAGACAAAACTTCTTGGTTTCAATCACAGAATTGTTTTGTGAATGATGATATGAAGTTGATTCTGTATGGATGAAGAATGTAGTTTTATATAATTTATGTTAGCTAGGAAATAGAAAGATTACAATCTGATAAAATTATAGTCAGTCAAGCCTGCCTATATTTATTTTAAACTGTAGTTACATTTTTTTTTGATATAGGGCTGTTGTAATAGTTGAACACAAAACTGGTTATAATTAGTGTCACTGATTTAGAGTTTAAAATATATTATAGGAATGTAAAGAGACAATAAGGTACAATGTGGATTAGCATTATGTAGAGGCTTATGCTTATTCTAGGTACCTGCTTATGAAACTCTGTTGGAGTTGCATGCCGGAGCGGCCACCATTGCTACAAGTTCACTCAATGCTGAATCACCTTTACGTGAGCCAAGAACAGAACGGCAAGGATGGTGATAGCTCAAGCCTAAAAACAGATGAAGATTTTGAGCACCGATGGGAGATGTTCAAACCGAATTCTATTCCAAAAACTGATAATCATATAATTTCACCTGAGAAGATTCCCATTGTGCAGTCTCCAACTCAGTCTCCAGGGGAAACAAGTACCAGAATCCTTCCAGATGATGACACAGTTGCACAACTGGAAGAAGGCCACACACTCCAGAGCAAAGCGTTAGTATTACCCCCAGCTGAATTTGAAAGTGATATTACATCACGAGACTCAGGAAACCTGGTCATGGATGGAATCAGCATGACTCCTCTCACAACATCACCCCAACCATCATTAGCAAGCAGTTTTGGAGGTGAGTTCTTTATACCAACTCTTCAGCAAAGTCATAAGTCACCAAGTCTCCAAAACCTACGTGGGTCCATAGATGATCTCAGTGAATGCACCGTTGAGGTCACAGATGCTACAGATTGGCAGAAAGAGGATGAACTGGATCGTGTTTCAGATAGTATGGAGAGAAAAGAGAATGCAGGGGAAGTATTGAATGAGGAGGGCAGAGAAAAGGAGGTGAAAGAAATTGTTTCACTGGAACCAGACTTTGATTCTTGGTTGAAAGGTGTGGAAACAACCAATGAAGAAGATGCAAAGTTTGTTCGCAAAATATCTGAGGCAATTCGAGATCTGGATAATGCTTTAGCACTGGAAAAGACGTCGTCATCTTCATCCGAAGCTTCTAGTAAATGTGATTCCCATCAGAGTCCTGCGAGAGGCGCAACTGCTGAACAGAATGTGGTTCTGGACTTTAGACTTGGTCGTGCAGATTCTGGTGTGTCATCAGATGATAAGGAGATGATGTTTCAACCAGACAGTCTTCAAGATGACAGTTTGTTGGATAATGTTAAGTCAACATATTTGGAATATAGGGCAACAGATTCTGGGACTGACACTGAAGATGAGATATGGAGGAGACGGATTGAACAAGGAGAGTTCTCTGAAAAGGTGAAGGAGAAGTCTAAATCAGTTGCAGATCTGATGGTTTTAACCCACATTGAGTGCAGTGATGGCAGTGATTCAGAACCTCCATCTCTAACCTGGTGTTTTGAGCGGAGTTCTGACGGCCGAGGATCCTTCAGTACTAGAGTGAGGCCAGGTTCATTGGGTAAAAATGTTCCTACTACATTTAGCAGTGAGAGTAATGTCCACGGAGCTGTTCTGGATGAGGAATTCAAAGCCACGCTAAAGAAACAGAGGCAGTATATCAGAACGTCAAAGTCTGGGTCTGATCCAAATTCTTCACTACAGAGGTTTGATGAAGCAAAGACCTCAGATGTGCAGTCTTCTAATCATAACAGTAGCAGGAATTTTTTAGTCATTGATGCCTCGGAAGAAACTAATAAACAGGATTGTGTGACTGAGATAATAGCAATTAATGGGGAAACCTCAGTGAATGAAGTAGCATTATTGTGTCCCAGCATAGCTGGTCCTGTATTGCATAGTGATGTGATAGCTAATACAGCAGTTGTGTATGACAAAGTAGAGAGCAAGATTGATGTTAATGTTGAAAACTGTGTGTCAAGTTACAGTCAAGTGCCTGAGGAAGATTATATGTTTAATTCAATGTTGGCATCTAGTTGCCAGGACAAGAAACGTGATGTAGTAATTAGTGAAGCAAATGACATGTTGGGAGCAGACACTGGTTGTGCTGCAAAGTTAGGTGCTATTCCTCATGAAGAAACTTCAAAAAGTATTAATGACAATGTGCCTCAAAAACATGTGATAGAATCCACATTAAATAATATATTTATGTTGAAAACTGAAGCATTGCCACATCAGAATGTGACCTACCAAAATTTGTTTAGCTGTGAGCCACACAATGTTTCTAGCATTAGTTTATTTGCTACGTGTGATGATTTTGAGGACAGTTTTGATACAAGCACAGGTGTGAGAACTGAAGATGAATATTTCAAAGGTGAATATAAAGAATCAAATTCATCTCCTCTGTTCACAAGTGCACCTCATCATCCTCATAGGAAAGTAAGAGTTACTGATTCTTTGCATCCTGACATATGTGATTTTTCAGATGCTATTGACACATTTCCAGTCGTGTCTGATGTGGTTTCAACATTCTCTCCAAGCAAGACATTGAATTCTGAAACCAGTTTCCAACGTGTAGATAGTTCATACATTGACTGTGACCATGTGTCAACTTCCGACACACTGTCAGATTCATTCCATTTTTCCCCTGTGAACATTTCTGATGTGCAGGAGAATGTCAGCTTTACCAAGCAAAGCCTGCAAGTACTGAATTCTCCTTGTGAGCCGCAAATGATATTTAATTCCCTTAATACTGCTGACATACCTCTAGCTTCAAGCAAAAATACAGTACCTGCCTTTAGTTTAAAGGATAACAAACAAGGAAGTATGGTGCAGACTACAGTTTCAGATTTTATTCCGTCAGTAGTTCTTGGGCCATGTGAAGACTACACATTAGATTATTTTAAGGGACTGAAAACAACATCTGGTGAGAACACGTCATTGAACTGTGAAGACATATCATTACATTTAGGGAACAACACTTTTACAGATGAAAAAGTGGAAAAACCTGTTTCAGGTGATAAACAAAAACCATTACTTGTAGATTACTGCATTGACTCGTGGGACAAACATCTTTCTGCTGCCTTCCTAGAACATGAAGTGAAGGCTAATTTCTTTGATGACATCAGCTTTAAATCTGGAACAGACAACTTGACTGATGAAGATAAACCAGTGAACCACAGGCTTACCAGTACCTCAAATAACAGCTTAGAGCCAGCCCTGTTAAATCATGAAACAAAAGAAATTAATTCTACGTTTGAAAATGGAATGAGAAATACCCCTGCTCTTCTGGAAGATCCTGAAAGTAATGAAAATTTGGATCACTTACATGTATCATCAAAACATGAAAAACTGGTCAGGAAAACAAATGTTACAAAAACTGAAGACAGTGTTCATGATGCAGATATAATCCTTAGCTTCTTGGAAGATGTGGGTAAATCAACAACTGAAGAAGAAATTTTTAATTCTTGCCATCCGAGATGTTCAGTGAATTTTGAGCATGACCTTGATAATATTGTAGTGAATGTTACAAATTTTGTAGAAGATTCTCAAGTCAATGAAAGCCATGATCAAACATCTACACATTTAAAGCATGAGAATGCAGACACTAATGCCTCAGTTTCAAAAGTTGAAGAAAGCATAGACAGTGATAGTGATGTAACATGCAGCATTGTAGAAGACATAAATGTGTGTGTTGCTACTCATATCAGTTCAAGTACTGAACCCAATGGGCAGGAATGCAAGATGGAAGGTACTGCAGTAGGCAACAAGAGTGTACTTACTCCTGATAATTTTCCACTTATTGAAGAAAAGTTGAAAACATCTGGACTCTCTATTCCAAGTCTGAATTTCATTAGCGCTACTCCAGTCCCATCTGGAAGAAACACACCAGAAATGTTAACAGAGTGCACAATGGAAGTATCAAATGATGGAACTGAAACTATGGTTAACTGTGTGCAACCTATTGAAGAAGTATTTGCCAGTTTGATTGAAACTGAAGAAGAGGATTTGGTATTTAGTTCAAAGGAAAGAATGGTTGAAGAAAATGAACAAGAAATTAAAATCCCTCTCGCCTCACAAGGAGCATGTGAAATTTCAGTGAACCTAACACCAGATGAAAAAGTAAGTCTTGAAAATTTGTCTAGTGAAATTACTTCAGTTAGTAAACTAGGTTTTGATACTTACAGCTCTGCTTCAGAGACTGACCATTCAGTGTTAATTGTCACAAGACCATTAGAAAACAAGACCAGTACTGAGGAATGTGGAGTAGAATTTTCTTGCTCAAATGTGTTGCTTTGTGCACCAAAGAATTCAGAAAATAAAGGTGAGACACCAGAACTTTGTGAAATAGAATGTGAAGAGCAAAGCAAGCCCAGTGGTGTTATACCTTTAGGATCTCCTGATCTTAGAAACACTGCACAGTGTGAACTGGAAGTCACATTAAATACAGGTTTGAAGAGTATGGAGGCAGTGCTTAATACTGTCAGTTCCAATCCATTAGGCTGTCACACTCTGATTCTGAAATGTGAAACAGGTTCATGTACACTCCCTGACCTGCAAAACACTATAGTCACAAAAGCAGAGGTCTGTGAAGAAGTAAATAAGCCAACTGTTGATACAAAAAATGCTTCACATGTTGGCCAACAAACCAAAGTGCCTTTCCAAAATGCAACAAGCAAAGAACTATCTTCCATTGAAGAACATTGCCTATCCCTTCATAAACAGGATGTACTGATAGCATCAAATTCACTTACTCTGGAAAGTGAGAAAAGCAGTGCAGGCTCAAGTTTAAATGATCTTACTCATGAAGAAAATAGTATCATACCAACAGACTTGATACACAAACAAATTCCTATCATTGACACAGACCTTTTGAAGTGGGGCCCTGAAGAAAGCAAGTGTTGTGAGCAAGCAAGTGAAGAAGACCTGGAACACATTCCAGACATAGTCAGGGATGTTCACAAATTGCACTTTGAAGAGAATTCCATGTTGAAAGTTTCTTACTTTGAACAGGTTACTGCAGAAACTCCCAACTTTGCTGGTCACATTTCAGTGCCAGATTCTGAGGAACACAACACAAATTTTAACTCAGATTTGACTGATAGTTTTCGAACAACAGAAACAACACACACAAAATCTCCTGAATTTGCTGAAGACATTTTAAATGTAGAAGAGAATAATGAAAACTGTAGTTCAGAGATGTCAGCTTATGAGCAGATATATGTTCGGCCAATAGAAATTAAGCATCCTGATTTTGTCACAGATGTTCTGGAATTATATGCAAAGGAAATCAAAGAAAGCTGTGACTCAGGTGGCATCAGTTGTGAAAAAGTATACATGGTACCAGTTGAAATTAAGAATGTTCAGTCTCCTGATCTTACTATAAATGTAGAGAAGAGGAATGAAAGTTCTAAGTTTTCCAGTTACAAACAAATGTCCTTTGACCCACAGAAGCAATTCAGGATTTTTAATCCTGGCCAAGACATAGCAGAAACTAAAGAGATGTGTAACTCACATCTTAAAAATTGTGAACAAGCATCTGTGGAAGTTTTGGATTTAGTTCATATGCCACTGTCTCAAATTTTCAGTGACAAAGAGGAAAAGGTGGTTGGCGCTGATGATTCATGGAAGCAGAACCAATTTGACAGCAACAGTCGAGTACTAATGGAAGATTTTTTGCTTGGAGAAAGGTTAGCAAGTGGACTGACTACATCAGGACTTGATATAAAGGCAGAGGAAAACTTTGATGCAACTGGTGAGGTGGAAGATGATGGTGAAGACTTTGGGTTGGACGCAGTGAAACACTTGACACCAGATGATGAACGCAGTAGTGATTCTGGTTTCAGAGACAAGGGAAGTTTGAGTGAGAGCTGTGAGGAAGTGTGTGATGAAAAGTACAACCTTGAGGATATTGAGGCAGAGTTGGAGGACACTTTTAATAGGGGCAACTTCAACTATGTTGATGAGCATGACAATGAAGAAGAACAGAATGAGAGAGCACTTGAAGACCAACAGGGAAAGTTGTCAGCCAAAAGTTCTGATGATTCACCATTCATCTACATTGAGGAACCTGGCAATGGAAACCAGAATCATAGGACTATGGAAGACATAGAGAGAAAGCTGCCAGTCAGGAGCTGTGTTGATAAAGTATACAACATAGAAGATCTTGATTGTTGTGATATTGTGCATAATGAAAATAGCACTGATAAAACATTTGAAGCAGTGGGTGGTAAATTAACAAAGGTTATAGACATGTTGGAAAGTGTAGAAAAAGATCAGGCAGGAGGTCAGTTTGCTGGAGAAGTTACAGAATCAGTAATCAAAGATCAGCTGAAGAATGAATCTCTAGATTCAGGTGATTCAGATATGAAGAGATCACCTGAGTTGATCAGAATTCAGTGTGATATAGATAATCATGATGATACTTCAACAGGATTTCACCAGCCTGAACTTTTGAGTGTGGCTGGTGATTATAAAGAACCCATTTTGCTAGTAAAATTACAAGAAGATATAGAGACCAATATTATAAAAAATTATACTTCTGTCAACAAAATAAACCAGTTACTTGAGTCAGGGAGAGAATCTCAGAATTCAGAAATGTTGAATTTGGACAGTGACACAAGACAATGGCAGATCATAATGGATTCAAATGTGATTGAACATGTGTCTGATGAGAACAAACAAAACAGATATCCTGTAACTGTTCCTGCAAGTGATTCCAGGCCAGTTTCTTTAACTAACGTTATTCCAGATATAAATTTGACCACAGAAATTCATGTTCCTGATAAACATTTTTCAAACCATGAAGTCAAACATGATGCAATTTTATCATCCATCTCACCAGATGATAAGGTAGTTTCACAGATGGATGGTTACTGTCTAAGAAGTACACAAAAATCTGGATTAAATGCATACCAAACATTCTCTTTTGGTGAAACATGTGCAAATGAAGATGCATGTGAGGTCGGTGACAAACCTGAATCTGCAAGTAGAGAGCTACAGCACTCAGAGTTGGTACAAAGGCACACAACGGGATGGTATTTGCATCCCCCTCTGGAAAACGGTAACTATGAAGACAGTAAGGGAGATCTTGTAAACCTTGAAGAATGCCCCAGTGTAACAGATTCAGGCCCATGTAGCTCAAAGTATGAGGAAAGTAATAATGGTGACAACAGCTATGTGTCATTTAGTCTAGACGAGGAATTTGTGACAGCAATCAGAAATGAGCTGCGTGATAAATTGCCTTGCACACGTCAACAGAGTCAGGAAGAGGAGGACTCGGAAGAAGATGAGATCTTAGATCCAGATGATGACTTGCCCCAAGAAGAGAGAACAGATATCATGATACATTACAACACATACTCAGCACCTCTGTCTCCAATTTTAGAGGAACATGAAAGTGGGAGTTCAGTAACAACTACAGTCAGTGATCATTACTCTTCATTAGCATTATCAAACCAGAGAGATGCTCCAGTATCAGGTTCTGACTCAGAGCCTTTGAGTCCTGTCTTTGTGTTGGATCCAAGAGATGGTGATAGTAGAGCACAGTATGAAATAAATGCTAAGAAGTTTGAACAGGAGATTCGAGAAGCCCTTGAAAACTGCAGTTTGAATAGTGAAGGTAGTGAAGATATAAGCAGCCCTTCCAATAAAGTTCATAATGAAAGCAGTGTGCTACTTGAGGATCTGGAACAACAGCCATCAGTAGACACACAGGGATTGTCATTGAATGTGACTGTAAATGAGAACATTGTTGTAGTCCATGGCACCCACCAGCATCCTAATGGTGATGATCTTCTAGTAGTGAACACTGAGACCAATGAAGCTACTTTGTTAGAGAGCCTGACACCCAAGTCACACTTAGCATTTGTGAATAATAGAAGAACACTTCAGGAGGGCAAGTCAATTGATGGACTGTCTGGCACACCTAACTTTTTTGGTGAAAATGAAGTGATTGTTGGTGTGAATTCAGATACATTTGTTATTGATAGAAGTAGATTAATTGGTACCTTTGAAGTGGATTCAAAATTGGGTGCAGGAAAAGAAATGTCATCTGATGATGAAGTGTACACACCAGACAGCATATCTGAGCATGTGACTGGTACTCCATCCGAATCCACTCTTCAGTCTCCTGATACTGAAAACTTATCAGACTTTTTTCTAACGCCATCTGAAAAGTCACCTGCTGTAAGTGAATGTCCACTTGGACCACAGAATTCCAGTGTGTTCAATTCATACCTTCTGCATTCCTTATCAAAGAATCATGATAACCAAATTTTTGAAAAGGTGCAGGAAATCTCTTTAGGAGTAGCCAACAATGAGGCAGCAGAAATAATATCTGAGCTTGAAAATAGTGGCATATTTAATAACAATAATAATGATGCAAACAAAGAAACTTGTGCAGCAGTGTTACCATTGTGTGAGAAAGTATCAATACAAGAGCTGCCCAGCTCTAGGACTTCATCTGTGAATGATAACAATGAAGTGCTGTCAGTAGAGGACAGTTCAGAATCCTCAGAATTAACTAAGAAAGACTCTGATGATGATAAAAACAACCCTGCAAGGCTGTCTGCAGTTGATCGATTGGACTATTTAACATCACCAAATCTAGATGTGTTCTCTATGAAGATAAAGGAATCAACAGAGAATTCTGAAGAGGAGGAAAACTCTATGAATGGTAACAGCTGCAACAGGAGACTGTTCCTAAATGACACTTTAGATCTTCTGAAGAGACGAAAAGATTCTCGACAGAATGACAGTGACCTATATCAAGAAGATGAAGAAAGAGACTGGAGTCTCCCAAACCTTGAAGCATCTATTCTCAGCACGAAGGCACCGATGCCATCGCCAGAAGAGGAATCATGGAAGCAGATCCCATCAATGCTGGCATTCTCAGATTTGAATGAAGTGATGTCTCGGTGTGGTAACAAGCAACAGGCATTTGACACTATCTCTTTCAATGGTCCATCACAGTGTGTGTCTTATAGTGGTCAGACAGAGGTGGATGATGGTGATCTGATGTCCACATCTTTCAGCATCAAGGGTGATCCTGGTGATCCAGAATGCTACACTCCAGACTGGGAAAGTGATTCTGATGAGACTAATGAAGAAGATAATTCTTCTTCAAGTGGTGAATTCATATGGAAGGTACGTACATGGGGTATGTAAATTACAAGTTTGTAGGGAATGAAATGTACACATGGTTCGGTACCACATTGTGAGACAGGAAACATGAGGGTCTGGAGGTAAGACCATCGGTTCTTACTGCTTGTGTCATGGCACCTTACATCTTGATCTTTTGCACCTTGCATTTGAATTATTGAGTTTTTAAAATATGAAATTATAGTACTTGTTATCTAACTGTAAAAAGTAATAGTTTAAAAAATCAATTAATAATCCCCAAAATTAATACTCTCTACACAGCATATATTATGCAAATTAATTTGGGTTTTATGTGTTTTTAATGTTTTCAGTTTCACCGCAATATCATAGTTAACCCTGCACTACAGACTACCATCATAATAATTTCAGAAATGTGTGTCTTACTGTTATGAATATACAAAATTTATAAATAAGTTATGATCAGATGTTTTACCAGTCCATCATCATGTTTCATTTTGTGAAATGCTAAACAGATTTCATAAAGTATAGCATTTGGGTCCATACCTGTCAGGTTAATTTAATTTTGTTAAATACCAGTCCATTATAGCCCCTGCTTTACTTAAAGCCCAAATTTAACCAGTATTTTTCATTAATTGTTCACCCAACAATAAATTAATACATGACTTTAAATGTACTAGCATATGCTATTAAGATGTATTTACTATTTGAAACCTGTTTGATATAGAGAATATTTACAGAATATAAGGAAAATAGTTTTTGACTCTGTGCTGTGTGATATCTGTGCAACAGTAGATATTATATGCAGCAAATGAACATAAAGACGGATGTGGTATGCAAAATTCTAGAGAATGCTCTTGGAAAGTATGTGTACCACATTAGAGCACACTTTTCAAATGCTGTGTGAGTTCACAATTCAATTTAGCCATTCTCCAGAGAAATTTGAACTTTTTTTCCTCCCCCTCTTCCCCTGTTTGTCTTACTGCTTTGGTACATCCTGTTCCTTTTTTCATCTATTCTGTGTACAACTGTAGTTGGCATCCAAGTGGAAAAACTGTGTTGCTTTTGTTTGTGCTCCCTTGTATTGTTATATTCAATGTTTCTTTATTTAAGGTTTTATCCTCATTTAAAGATCCATTTCACTGACCTCCAAGTCAGTAATTTTGGTTTTAAATGTCTTCTATTTTTCTCAGTTCACTGTTCTTATTCATTATCCCATACTGAAACATTAAGTGAGGATTCCAATGTAGTGTGTTTTCATATTTCTGTGGGAGTAATTATTGTGTGTTGGTTACCTTGTACATAATTTTGTGTCTTGTAAAACCGTAAAGTTTATATTTAGTTTGCATTGTGTATAATATTATTTTTAATATGCATATCCATAGAACATAGAATGAAGAAAACTATATTTCTGCTTGTAGAATATGTAGAAATTTTTTGTTTTTGTTACTCTTTGGATGTAACTCATAACTCATCATTCCTATAAAGCAGTAAAAGACAGTCATCAGTGTGAGAAAAATAAGGGAATGTGGAACATGTGATGATTAAATAATAGGGCTGATTCTATTAAAAGTATATTGTCACCAATGTTCAGTGAGTGTTTACCTTGTCACTTTGTACATTATGCCTGACATGCCACCAGCAAACACTGGTGATAATAACTGAAAGAACGCCTTTACTACTGGCATTACATTGCTCTGATTGTCATTAGTTGATTCAAATTGAGTCCCATCCAGGCAATGTTTAGTTTCTGGGATGTGAAGAGTCACATAGGACCAAATCAAATGAGTATGATGGATGTTTTAACACTAGTATTTTACTTTTTGTCCAAAATTACTTTATTGAGAGTGCTTTGTGGAAAGATGTATTGTCATGATGCAGAATCCTCTTGCCTGGAAAAATTTTTTTCCATTATCTGGAACAAATGGGGCTCAAACTGATTTAGTTAGAAGAGGTACCATTATGTTAGGAATGAATGATACATTATCCTACAGCTGCCATCTGTCTGCATTTGCCCATCTGTTTCTGTGCTGTGTGTTTCTCATCTGTCCTTCTCTTGGTTTCACTTTGTCTGTCTGTGTGCTGGTGGCGGGTAGGAGGGAGACAGGGAGTCCTCAGTGAAGGCTATTGATATTTCTGCCACTTCCAACACCAGCAAGGTGAGTGCACTTTTGACACAAAGTTGCATGCCTTGATCTGAGACACCCTTTACAACCCGTACACTTGTTTAGGTGTATTTTGAAAAACAACATGGAAAAATCATTTATTGCTTTGGTCATGTATGTCTGTTTGTCATTCTACAAGTTACAGAGAACTCTCATGATATGAAAGGGTTTTATATATGACATAATAATTATACCATTATTGATTTATTTGTGTGTGTTGTTCCACATGTATTGATCCCCACTGTTTGAAAGTTTACAGACATAATCATTGCCATGTTGCAATTTTTAATACAAATAAACATGTTCAAACTATGTAGATATGGTCCATGATTTATCTCCATGCCAAAATCCAAGATCAAAAGATGTACAAAGTTTAACTGTTCTTATAGTTGTGCCCCCCCCCCCCCCCCCCCCCCCCAAGTTCATGAGGTGTACTTATTGTTGAATTCTGCATTTTGTTTTCTATGTTTTTTCTTGTATACATGTTCTGTTTTTGTTTGAATGTTCACACTTTCAGTTCTTTAATTACTATATTATTTCCTTAGCAAGATATTTTAAGTGACTGGATTTAACTGGTGCATGATATCATGCTCATGAAGTTTGTGCAGCCTCCCAATTTGTAGAAGGTGAGAAGTGTGAGTCATCTTGGTGTGAAGTGGCAAATTTTAGTCATCTTCAGACCTTTTTGAGTTACGTTGTTGTTTAGTGTGTAACCTGTAAATCTGTTTGCTTTTTATTATATGTAAGTCATGTACAGGGAGATTTACAGAAGAACTTTTTTGAGATTTTACCACAGGAAAAGATATTTTTAAGGTTATTTGTCTTCAGAATTATTCATAACAGGAAAACACTTTGCACGTTCAGATCTTCAGTAACATATCTGACTTCTGTTAAAGAGTTACCTACTTCACATCTCAGCTGGAACAGTTGAATAGATTTTCCATATTATCTTATGGCAA
Source organism: Zootermopsis nevadensis (assembly GCF_977971745.1). Taxonomy (NCBI): domain Eukaryota; kingdom Metazoa; phylum Arthropoda; class Insecta; order Blattodea; family Termopsidae; genus Zootermopsis; species Zootermopsis nevadensis. The sequence continues at coordinate 18,326,814 of NW_028259156.1, forward strand.
ATGACAGTTGCATCAGTTAGTCCATCTTACTCTTCAGGGTCATCCCTATAACCTCATTTCAAATTGCAAAATGTGCATAAGTGATACAGCATTGTAAATAGTCTGTGAATGAAATTAATGCCTATACGGTTAGTGGTTAGAAAAAAGAGAAGACTGTTCTTTCTCACATTATTTTTGTAATTTAGGCTCTTTAATTCAAGTCCTTTTTAATCATGGTTAATTCTTAATACTTTGCCAGTATTTTTAAACACTCTAAACAAGTAACATTGCCCATACTTTTTATTACATTATCACAGCTGAGCGCAGACATGTTTCTTTCTAGAAAGGAGGCACTGTATAAAAGCAATTTATATTGGGTGTATTGCAGCCATATGAGGGTTTATCTGACTTCCCGATGGAGGTAATTGCTGAAGAGGAGGAAGATGAAGAAGAAGAAGATGATGATGATGATGATGCTGATGGTAGCAGTAGCTCTGGTAGTGGCACCGAATTTGTTCCTTCAGCATGGAATAGTGAAGCAACACCCAATCGTTCAGCACTGCGCAGCCCAGATAAGAAGTCTGTGAGTCTCCAGATTCTTTTATTTTGTAGTGTACATAATTGGGAGATTCTTGTAATTGTAAATGTCACTGTAATATACTTATATTGTAAATTTCTGTGAATATTATAAAAGTAAACTGCCTTGTAACAGCTCAGCTTATTAAGTGACTGGCTGTGGGCTGGATGACCATGGTTTGATTCCTGGCAGAGCTAGGTGTTTTCTTTTTGCTATCTGAATAGACTAGCACTGGGGCATACCCAGCCTCATTCTAGTGGACATCAGGGTTCTTTTGCTGCAGATGAAATAACCAGAGCTTTATGCTCGCAACTTGGGAACAGGAAACCTTACCTGAATCTGTTTTATATATAACATGGGATGTATAAAGTCAAAATGTTAATATAAACATACTTCATAAATCCATTGAAATTGTGGCAAAGTTAGAGTATTTGATAGTAACAGTAACTAATCACCTGTAGTACTACTTCAGTGAGAACCTCAGATATCAAGATCAACTTAACAGACAAATTTTGGGCCAGTTGAATTCACCCTGTTAATTTTTGTGTGCATTGCTCTTCTCCCTAATTCATACTATAAGTTCTGCCTATTTTTGGATTAATCCTCCTTAACAGTATTAGATGAATACAAATTACAGTTATGCAACATTGTTAAATAAAACAAACAGGTTAATGTTGCAACAAGTATGATCTGTTTTAGAAACATAAACTTGTCTGACTTGTTCATATTGATTGTTTATGATTTGTGCACGCTTTCCACCAGGAGGAAGATGACATCAATGTAAGTACCAAGTCATATGTGTAGACTACACAGTTGATTAAAAATAATTAAAAAGTTTAGTTTAAAGCCACCACATTTAAAATTTCAAACATGAATGTTTGAAATTCCTGCAGTATTCATGTGTGTGGTTGAGTTTATGCTTCATGTTAAACATGAATTTATATTGTTTTACTGTGCATTTTTTATTTATTTGTTGTTTATTTAGTAACTGTCTAATAGTTCTGATTATGTAGCATCAAACGATAGGATTACTAGTGAATAGTGAATTGGATAGGATGTATAAGGAAGTGATCATGGCCTCATTTAATGTACTACGAGCGTGTTCTGGCATTTGTCTGGAGGGAATAAACAAAACAGGGAATCTCAATCATGATATATGGTCTGTAGGCAGAGATTTGAAACCAGGACCTCTTGCATATGGAACAGGAATGCTAACCACTCAGCTGTAACATTTATTTTGAGTTTTGCATTCCTATTAATTGTTATAGGTGAATTGGCAATTTGGAATGCTGTATAATTGGCGTCCTTTTCCTTTTCTTGCAGGATCACAAGAAGAATGTGTCATTCAAGAAGCAGAAGTACCACTCTGTGTATGAGTATCCTCGCGAGACAAGTGATTCAGACAGCGAGGGATTTGACTCCCCAACACGCCGACATTGGAACAGTCTGATGTTGCAGTCAACACAACAGCCACAGGTGGACTACTCCAGCTTTGCAGGTCTGTGACTGTAGCCCAGAATTCGCTTACAAAACAGGAGTTTTTAGGCATATTGTTAATTGTTGTGCAATGTTTCTCTGTGACATGTGTAAGCAAATGAGATGTATTGGCTGTTGCACAGACTGGGAGATGCTGGATGGGGATGTTCTGCCAGAGGGAAGTGTTCCTGACATGGATATAGATCAAGACATCCCAGAGAACACTACACAGCAGCAGCTGGACATCTACAAGCTAAGCAGTGTTGACTATGACTTTACTAATGGTCAGTTCTAACATAATTTATAATTACTTTCTTATGAAGATAAATTTTAGGTGTGTTTTGCAACGGTACATGATCTTTTGTTTTTGTCTCTCTTCTCCTCATCAATCTCTTTCTTTTCCTCCTCCTACTCTTCTTCCCTTGCCTCATCAGCTTCTTCTTCCTCCTTAATTTCCTTGTCTTCCTCTCTCTTCTAATCAAGTGTCAACAGATGTTTGCTCAGTCCACTAGTCACACAAAAAGAGAAACAGTTATGAACAGTTGTTAACACACAGCTGTTTATAACTGACCTGCACAGTGGAGAGGTAAGCCACTACTATTGGCAGTTTGTGTTATCTTCTACATGTCAGAACATTCAAAATGAAAAGAAAGAGCAAGTTATTCATGTAATGATATATAAAGGCAACCAGTAAATTGTATTTTACTCAAATCTTTTTCTTACATTCAAATGTTCAAACACATCAATATAAGTGAGATTTCAGTTTGTTGAGCCCTACTTCTCTCCCTTTTTCATCATCCTCGTCTTTCTCAGCTCCTACTTCTTCCTTTACTTCCTTCTCCTTTGCATTATTTCTTCTCATTTTCCTTGGAAAAACAAGGTGCTGCATTTCCCAGGTGTACTGTGTCAACAACTTAGTATACAGAGCTCTGCTATTTCTCCTCTTTATTACGATACTTGTGATGTTTACCTCTGCAGGAATGGTATCAGAAGATGGTGAATTTTACATCAGCAGTTCTGCCCGTCCATTCCAGTTCCCAGGTGGGAGCAATGATGTGTTAACCAGTAGCGGAAGTCAGTTTTTTCCTGGTCAGCTATATCACGTGGGTAGTGAATACAAACCATCTGAAATCACAGTGGATTTTGTGACACCTGACGTTGACATCGTTAATATCACTGTGGCTGACAAGCTCTCTGCTCTGGAAACTGGTGTAGATTCTTATAATGATGAAGTTGACACAAGTCCTTCAAGTATGTCTAGGTTTTCTGTCAGTTTTAATGATCAGTTGACTAACCATAAGTCAGAGAGTATCAAAGGAATTGTGTGGGAAGATGAAATTGACTCTTCTGAATCTGGAGTAAATGGAACATCCAGCAACAGATCATCAGCATCTTCAGATGTTGGAGAGAAGGCATCTTTGGAATCCACAAAACTACAGGAATTACCTTTTACTGACCTATTGGAGTTAGCAAATGCATCTGATCCCACTAGCAGCATAGTGTTAAGTGTGTCTGTTACAAATGAAATGCTTTCAGGTGCAAAGTCTGTGTCTGGTTGTGTAATAACAGATAAAGACTGTGAAACAGTGTTGCAGTCACCATCATCACCTCTGTCTCCCTCAGGGTTAGGAGAACTGCGACATACAAGGGATCGCCTAAAGCTTGATTTGCCACTTTCCAGCACAGCATTTGTTTTGGACCCTCCAGCAGTTGGGAAGCGGAGGTCTGTGGAAACAGTAAAGGGTGAAGCATCCCTGTTGGACAGTGGAGAAGAAACAGAGGACAGTGGTATTGAGTCAAGCAATGGGGCAGTTACCAGGGAAGTGAAGTCTCCTACAAGGGACATCAGTATGACATAAAGTCTGCACTATTGTATATGTTGTGCGGCAATAAATAGCATAGGAATATCATTTGTATCAGATAGCAGAGCACGGAAATGTCCTCGGTATTGAATAATTTATGTAAGCGCATTGTTATGTAACTGTTTTTGCGGGATAAGATATGTTATGTTTGGTACCTACAAGACAAGGATTAATGCTGCCATTTCTTGCCCTATCACAGATTATTGCAAGATGTTGGAATTGGTTTGATCTGAGACAGATGCTACCATTCATGCCTGGCTACAGAATGGAACTGTTATGCAGAAAATCTGGGATCTCTGTGTTTTAACTTTCTCAGAAACACAAGTATGAAGATGAAAATCACAGTTTTGGCTTGAGTAGACACTACTCATTAATACCAACCATCTTCCTAAATTAACTGATTTTATCTTCACTGCTACTACAGTACACATTAATCCTCTTGGCCCCATTCAGACAGACTATAAGCTCAGATTTTGCACCATTATTTCACAGATTATTATTTTACTTTATTTTGTTTTGATGTCTGGAGTCTATGTATAAAAGGAATACTGTCCCTTTACATTATACACCCCTATATCAAGCATCAGTAAGTTAGTGAACTCACCAGCATGTGTCACTAGGAGACAGGAAGCAAACATTAACACTTTCATCTACTAAAAACAGGAGTGACAATTTATGTAAGAGTGTTTTTGAGTGTTAATGTCCAGACAGAGTTAAGTGGATGTTAGAGCAAGGAGATAATCTGATGTCTGAAATAATACAGATGCTATTGAGGGTAATAATACTAACGCGTATATCTTGATTGGTAGGTTTAAGTAACCAGTTTTGTTATCCTGAGAAGAAAAAGTTTTGTTGTGCATATTTTCATGATGATGTGCTCCCTTCACATTTCATTTCACCAGACACCTTCCATTGTTTCTTTCCACAGAGGCTTTTTAATACAGAAGATGAACTCAGGCTATAGTACTATATTTTGATCTACCTGTATGACATTTAAATTTTAATGATCCAGCTAGTGATCATTTTGACCAACAGAATCATAAAATGCATCCTTCATCTCTCTGTTGATCTGCCTTTAGCTTGTGAATAATTTCTTGTCCATATAAATGTAGTAACTTTTATGTTATAAACTAATAGTGTTCCTAAATATGTATTTTGTAAATAGTAGTCATTGTCAGTATGTTATTCCTAAAATATTGTCTACAGTTTAGTGCAAGAAAAGGAAGCTTATCAATTTGCTATATTTTTAGATATGTTAAATATTCAAAGCAAATGAAAGAATAGTTGCTGTGGTCACTGTTGGTGTTAGTTATATTATTTAGATTTAATATGCAGTTATTATTATGATCATACAGAACCCCTGGAAGTGGAAAGGTATGAACACTTTATAGTTCATAGTTGATGTTATGTTAATATTTATAAGCACAAATTTAAATATTTATAGTTGATTTTTATGTATTTTCTGTTATGTTACTGAATCATTATTGATAGAAACAGTATTGAAGTACATACAGATCAACATTTGCCTTTATATTTGTAAGTGATTCTCAGCTTTTGATCCATATTTACACACGGATGCTTTCTTTTCACTGAAGTACCCAACAGATGAAAATTTAAATTATTGTGTGTTAAAGAGAAAGTGATGGAACTAGTATGCCTGTTTTTCTCTAACCGCACAATTCTGATAATCAGAATCAGAGCTCACAAACTTTAACCCTGAAAATATGTGTTACTATCGGATGAAGCAAAGATGTTTTATGTTGATCATAAAATATGATTCTTAGAGGTTACTTGATGCACTGTTTGGGAAAAAGATGCATTGAATTATAGTTGTAGGATTATAAGTACTTAACTTTTTGATCTTATAGATGTTCTTATTTTAAATTTTTTTATATGAAGGATTAGAATCGTAGTCTTATCAAAAGTTATATGTTGAATCTTGCATATAATTAAACAGTTGGTTAAGTTAGGTTAGGTTAGTTCTTTGAATATGGCTATCTTCTTTGTTGTGGCACAGTGTAGTCTGGTAGAAGTTTACAAACATTTCAGAGTTCATCAAATCTAAAACTTCTTGACGATGGTGAAGAGTCAATTGAATAAAAATTTACTTTGATATTATCCATCTTCTAGTAATAAAACGTAAAACGACGTTTCGGAGATGGGGCTCTATCTCCGTCTTCAGGTTCCTACTCAGTTGGGCCCACTAGATAGAGCTAATCCCTATCTCCGGGATTAGCTCTATCTAGTGGGCCCAACTGAGTAGGAACCTGAAGACGGAGATAGAGCCTCATCTCCGAAACGTCGTTTTACGTTTTTTACGTTTTATTACTAGACGATGGATAATATCCAAGTAAATTTTTATTCAATTTCAGAGTTCCTTTCTCTGAAACGGTGGTAAACTTCTACCAGACTACACTCTGTTACAACCCAGAAGACAGCAGTCTTCAGACTCATCACTGTGAGAACCTTAAATCTTAGGTTAATTCTTTAATTACCAATTTCCTTTAGAGAATCATGTAAGTTGCACAGCTTTATATTTTTCATTTTTTAACATCCTAATGCAGCTATTTAATTTAATGTGTTTATTGCATGTACATTTACTAGTGTCATACACTGCAGTTCCAAATTGTTAACCTTTTCAGGTCCATATATTTTAACATAAAACATTCCACCAAGTTTAAAATTGTTTCATAGTCACTCCAACATTAGAGTATGGCATGATTATCCTAAGTTTCTGGTTGAGCCTTACAGAGAACTTTCCATAGAATCACCAATTCTGTCCATTAGTCTGTCTCCGTGTTACATGACCAGGGCATTCCAGACCTATCTTTTCTAGCTTCATATTACATGTTTATTATTCATTTAATACTGAATTAATTACAATTTTTCTTCACAGAATGAATTTATAATAATTTACTATTAAGTTGATCATTAATGATTATGTGGTTTTAGACTGATTAGAAACTTAGATTTTGTGTTTCAATCCCACTCAGTGCATGAATGTATGTATTTCATCTTCTTTATATTTTTGCCTTGTGTATATAGAGGACTTACAGTAGATTAATCTCCCATCCAAGGAGTCCTGCATAATGTCCAAAAAACTTATAATTTTAGAGTTAATTCCAAATCAGAATAATCCAGAGGACCTAATCTGTAAAAGCTGAAGAATATCAAGTTATTAAGTGATTAAAATATTAATTGGTGAACATGCTTGAGTTTTATATGTGAGAGTTAATTTGTTAGGTTTGTATGTTTACTGTATTAGCAAAGGGCATTACTGGTGACATCTGTAATAAGTATCTAAGGTTATGTATGAATTTAAAATATTGGTTATTAAGAACTAAAATGTTATTATTGGGGAGTACAGTAGTATGTGTGTGAGTATGTGGATTGGGCTGTGTATGTTGTTATTTGCGATGCACTCCTTGTTAATGAAGCCGTCCAATCGCAGGAGTTGGGACAAGTGGTAGGAGAGAGCTGGGTTAGTGTTGATGTTTCTTTAATAGTCAGGTTAGATACAGTATAATTATACTGAGTCATGACAAATTTTCCTCCAGATTATGTAGGATGCCTCAATGGAATGTACCTGATTATGTAGTGCTACATGTATTCTTTCTGTATATTTTTACTTTCACATTTTCACTTTCAACAGATATGGAGAAATTTTTTTTGGAAGTTGATAAATATTGTTGAGGCCAGTACAGTTTGAAAAATCTTGTGGCACAATATCAGACATTCAACATTTTGTATTAACAGAGTTAAGCAGAGACTATCAATGCACATGTGGAATATATCATACCACCTTACCCTGTTTTACGTGTTTCAAATCACTGACTTTGCCATTGTCAAAAGTGTTGGCAACAGAGATGTAGGCATTAAAATTCAAGAATGCTGATTTTAAAAAATAGGTTTGCTACCTAAAATTCAGGGAAAAATGTTAGTGACATTCCAGTTAATTCATTTCTTATATATCCAAAATATTAAGGACATTTGTGCAGAATATAGTCTATGAAAGGTTAAGTAAGAATAAAAATTACTAATTCTTAGCATCTTATTCTGCAAAGTGTTACTGTAGATGCATAATTTATCAACAGTCAGAATTTTAAGTTTAAACAATTGGCAGTGATAACCAGATAATCCCTGTACTCATGCTTCTGCTAGCTCTTTAATTTTATTGTGTTGTTTAAATATGATTGGAATTCAGTAGAAAAGGTAACAAAACATATTTTAATATACAGAAGTTGGTTACATTTTAATCTAAAGCATGTCAGTATTGTTAGGTATTTCCTGACTGTGCAATAGTTATTAGAAGATTTTAACTAATAATCAGTAAATCTGCCAACAATCAACATTCAGGTAATGCTTAGTCTTCTTTATTATGTTTGATTGGTTAAGTGGTCAAGAACATGAGTGCCTCAGGTTGTGATTGAATTCTTGTGGATTAGGAAAACTGTAGTGGGTGTTTAAATGAAACTTTGTGAATAAAATAGATTTTCCTTGCTTTGTGATTTATAAAGAAATGATAAGTATATGGTAATACTAACAGTAAGTGAATAGGATGTATAAGAATTATATCAAAGAGGCATTGTCACAAAATATCTCAATATTAATACAACATTTAAAGGAATTTTTTTTAAAGCAGTTGCACTGATCTTCCAGATCTCCTTTAAGGGGAAACAATAAAACAATATTAATGCTACAGTTCATAACTCTGAATTAGTGATTAAAATTGTGGTTATAACCACAACATGGCATCATTCCTACTTGTACATAAATGCATATTCGTCACGTACTTCTTATGTCATTAAAGTGAATATAAATTGTGAGATAACCAAGTTTCATTCTGGAATGGAAGGTGAATATATATATATATATATATATATATATATATATACACACACACACACACACACACACATACACATATACATATATACACACGCACATACAAACATTCACCTTAGCCATGATAATTTCCTTATACCACTTTCAAATTAGACTTTATTGTCATTTACTATGTGTATTTGTGTACTAATCATGGTTGTGGCTCCTGGGCATAGTGAAATACCAAAGAGGAATTTAATTTAATTTAGCAGTTTTCACTAAAACATTACTAAAATTTATCAAAATAAAAAGAAGTTCAGACAGATTAATGTATTTCCTTGTGAAAAAACAGTGGTTGTGGGAAAGAGTCTAAATTAGTTTTGTAACTGCTGTGTCATGGCTGCAGTTGATACAAATTTCCAGTAGAGTCCCTTTGTGATGTGATGGTTTTCTGTTACTTAACATGGTAAGGTAAAGAGAGCCACCTGTGAGTACAAGAATTTCACCCCTTCCCAAGTTGGTTTTTGACAAATCCATCTGTTGCAATAACAATTGTTACTGAAAATTCACAAACAATGAACTTCAACTTTAGGAGATAGCAGGACACATAGCTACAATGTATGTGGTAAACAGCAAATGAATCCAGATTACAAGGACCAATGTTTCCAAGAGAAATGTTTTTTTTTGTGGTTTGGGGATTGTTGAATTGTTGTTATGTGAGACAAACAACACAGAGGTCTTCAGTTGAAGTATCACTTCTGGGCAGGATGTTTTATTTTGTGCATATTTGTCCTTTTGCTAATAAGTGGACTATTATTTCTTTTTAATAACACATTTATCTTACCGAATTTAATTATTTTATTTTTCTGATTTGTATGCCTTATATATATTTTTAGTATGTAATGAGAGACATTATATACCTTTGTAAAGGTTCTTTAAAACATGCACAGAATAGATTTTTTCCAGAATGTAATTTTCTGCTTCTTATAATCCTTTCTCTGTTTATATGATGTGTTAGATTGTCACTGTTCAACACACAAACTTAATGAGCCATAAGGTAAGCAGCGAAAGGGTTACTGTGCATATAATTTGTATGGTGCAGTACATTGAACCTGGAGTCTTTTCCCCTTAGAGAAAGTAACTTGTGACCAATTGATGAGAGAGCCTGTTCTAACTGCGGAGGTGACCACAGTATTTGTGTACATATTGTAAAGAAATGTGATAGCAAGTCATGTGATTCAGGTTGCCTAATTTTATTTTATTCTTTTTTATGTACAAAATTTCCAGTAACATTCTTTGATGTTTGTAGTTCATTTTAAATGTACAGACGCAGAGTAGCATAAAATTATGTGATGGAAAGCGTCTTCTTTGATTGTGCTTGTTTCTTTCATCAGATCCATGTTGCAGAGTCCTTGAGAAGCTGATAGTATGCTTTGCTTGTTAAGAAACCCATATGTGTACTACCTTATCCACAAGAGCCTGCCATCAGTCCCTGTTCTCTCTGTTCAGAGCCAGATTAATCCAGCCCACATTCTACCACCTTATTTCCAAAATATCCATTCTAATATTATCCTACCATTTGTGCTCAAGTGGCTCTTTCCCTCAGGCTTGTCAAACAAGATTTTGTACACATTTCTTATATCCCCCAATGCCTGCTACATGCTGGTCTGAAGAAGGCTGCCTTTTAGATTGTGACTGACACCGTGGTCTGTTTGAAGTTAACCAACGTTTGAGAGGTACTTGCTGCCTCAACACTATATAATGACAACCAGTCACCCAAATATATGCATAGAGTCAATTCCTAAAGTATTTCATACATTGAATATGCCTCAAACAGTAGACAGTGTGCATCATAACGCTCTGTTCCTTGTGAATACTTCTAACCTTTCTCTCCCCATTACATATTTGTTTTAATCATCCTAACAATATCAGCTGATGAGTACCAATTATTAAGCTCCTCGTGCTTATTTATATTTTGCTATGTGATTATATCGGTTCTTTCCATAAGCTGCAAAGCATTTCATGAAAACAATGTTTTATCACCAGGAGATGAGTGAGACAGCAAGCATCTCTCTCTCTCTCTTGTAACATGTGCCCTGAAGCCTGGTAAATTTCCACCAATCACACGACGTTACAAAGCAGAAGACTGCCATTTTCATCTGACGTTACAACGGTGGAAGACTGCCATCTTTATCCGACGCTACGACGCAGAAGAGGACTATCCTGAACCTCGTAACTGTTCTCAAGTAATTTTGTGTGTACGTATAGAATATAAATACCAGTTTATTTAGATATTGTATTACAAGTTGTAAAACAATATCCAGCAAAGTGTAAATGATCATGGTTGTACTCTTCACGAAGATTGCAAAGTGGTATACATTTAGGTAATCTAATAGAATTTCAAAATTAGAGAAAGTGATTAATTTAGAAATAAAATCAACAGATAGATTGATTGTGTTTAGGGTTGCCTCTTATGGAGCTAAGCTGCCTATATTGGCTTATACTCATGTAATGAAATATTGGGTGTAAATGGTTAGCAATGAACCTTATGGGCTGTAATAATGAAAATGCATTTAACATAATTTTAATTCTTGTTTATTGTGCACCCCAGACCCAGTGGAACTACATCTACACATCACTTGTTCATCCCCATGGTCATGTTTGCAGAGGAAGGGCTTCTTAGGAGACACCTTGTTTCATGGGTGTGCAGTTAAACTTCCTCCTTTCAGGAAAGAAGAGAAGTTGCAGTGTTTGAAAACAAACAGGTAAACTGAAATAGCAAGGTGTTAATGAAATACTTTACTTAGTTTGATCGTGTTATTACTTGGAAGGAAAAGGTTTTAAATAATTTTGTTCTCCTTTGATGCTTGTCATGGAACAAGTTTACTTTATGGTGGTTAGGAACCTGTGACCTTTTATTGTGCATCCATTTCATATCACGTACCGAAAATATAACAAACCCATTGCAGTGATGTACTTTAATTTCACTTCAGGACCTGTGCTGTAATTTGGAGGTGGATGGACACTGGTGCCATGGATGTAGAAGAGCCAACTCATGCAAAGAAATGTAACTGTTCAGATAGAGAACATCATTATGATGGAGGCAACAGTGACCTTGAAATGTTGGTACTTTTACCAGACTGCATATTGGTGCAACCCAGAAGAAGCCATCTTTCTTCTCACCACAATGAAAACCTGGAATCATCTAACTGAATGTATGTTTGGCTGCCATTTTTACATTACATTTTGCACAGCAATTCTAGGCCCATATCTGGATTAATTGCTGAACTCATAGGTAGGCAGTTCTCTGGATGGCAATCAGGAAGTTCTAGAAGTCTGCAAGTCTGTAAGAAGATGCTGTAGTTGTTCCATTAGAAAAACTCACCTCAGCATTTGAAGTTAATATATTTTAAGTTAAAGTTAATTATGCCTTTGAACCCCTGAGGTTTCGTGTCGTAACCACAGTTTAGAATATCAAAGTATCACTGCCCTGTGGTATTTTTGGGAGACGCCCGTGGTACATAGTGCTGCCATCATGTATCCACCAATGGTACTCGGTTTTTAGCCATGTGAATAAGGAAGCATTGACGCTACAGAGTTAGTTGTGTTGGAACTTCTAAGTGTTTGATTTTGTGTTGCTACTATTTGGAATAATTAGGTGAGTGTTTTGTAATAATATCAATGGTTATATTGTTATTAATAAAATTATGTATTATTATCATTGGTTTGGATGCAAAATTCCTTGCAATATTGACAGTTATGTTTGGTTTCAAATTGTAACCAGTGGGTATACTGAGCATTTTAATTATGTTTGCTGCAGAATATCATGGCATCAGGAAGATTTCTGAAAGGGGGAAACTGACTCACAAATTAATGATGGAGGTATTTGATGAAATTCCTAGTGAACCAGAATCGTGCACTTCAGATGCCAATAGTGAAACAAAAGATGTCATTACAGATATGTTGCCTGTGCCACAAAATATAATTGCATCTTCAGCACACTCAGTTTTAGATCTTAGCAGTCCCGTGCCACTGAACACAGCTCCCAGCAGCATTCCTATATAATATGCTTCTGACAGTGACAGTGAAGATGATGTGCCACTAGCGAACAGGTTTGCCATTTTCTGGCAGAAACATGTTATGCCATCGGAAGTGAGGGATTTTAGTGAAAAATTTGGGGCAAATATATCAGACACTTGTGAATCTCCTATTGATGTGTTTCATTGTCTGTTTACAGATGACATAAATAATCTAGTGTTTCAAACAAATCTGTATGGTGGTGGCCTACAATTTCAACCAACAGATGATAAAGAAATGAAAAAATTGATTGCTATCAATATCCTTATGGGAATTAAAAAATTGCCAAGCTATAAAGACTGTTGGTCATCTGACAAAATGATTAGAGACACTTTCATAGTTTCAGTAATGAGCAGAAATCGTTTTGAATGGTTCCTTGACAATTTACATGTGAATGACAATAATGCTCAGCCACCAAGAAATGACCAGAATTATGACAAACTCTATAAGATCTGTCCCTTGTTAGAAATGTTGTCCAAGACATTCAAGGACTGCTTCAAACCATCAAAAGTCAAGTCAATCGAATCAATGATTCGATTCAAGGGGCGCTCCAGTCTCCGCCACTTGATACCTCAGAAACCCATAAAGATGGTGTATAAGGTATGGGTACGAGCAAATGACAGTGGATGTGTATCTGAATTTCAGATATATACTGGAAAAATAGGCCAGACAACAGAAAACAATTTGGGAGCTAGAGTGGTTCAGGTTCTAACAAAACATCTTGAAAGAAAAAACCATGTTTATTTTGACAATTCACATCTGTACCACTCACAGGACAAGGGAATTTATGCCTGTGGCACAGTGAAGAAACAAAGAGTAGGGATGCCAAAAGATTTCAAGAATGAGAGACACATGAAAAGAGGCAAATCTGATGTTTGGAGCAGCAGCTGTGGCATTACTGCAATGCTGTGGAAAGACAAAAGGCATTCTGTTTCTGTCAAACTTTCATGATCCACAAGATGTTAACACTGTGGCAAGAAAGAATAAAGATGGGACCTCTGAGAACATTTCATGTCCAGAAATTGTGAAACAATACAATGCAAACATGAGATTTGTGGACAAAGCTGACATGCTGAAGTCTCTGTATGAAATAGACAGAAAGAGTCAAAAGTGGTGGTTGCGGATCTTCTGGCAAATCCTTGATGTGTGAATTGTCAGTGCCTTCATTCTATACAAGGAAAGGAGTCCAGAAGCAAGAACACCGACATTAAAGAAATTTGCATGTCTGTTGCCAGTGGACTCATTGGATCCTCATGAAGTCCATCAAGGAAGAGGAAAGTACGTGCATCTCAAAATAGGTTCAAGACACGTTGCTCCCAAGAAAAGGTACAATAAGGCGGAACACATGCCAGTGAGGAGCACATCTTGCCGATGTGCACAATGCAGCACTGCCATTGCTCCACATCATACGAAATGGTCACGCAAAATTTGTGGTGTAGGACTCTGTTTGAATGGAAGCAAGAACTGTTTTAATGAATATCATGGAAAGTAACGGACACTGACCAACTTTCCCAATGGTTTTGTGGTGTAACCAGGGTTTTTTTGTAGATTTGGAATTGTAGAAAATTGTATGTTTCGTTATGTTGATTTTGTATGAAAAGTAATAATAATTGAGAATAAATAACATTAGATTTTGAAAAATTAATTACTTGGGGCTCAAAGGGTTGACATAATTATGTGAGACTGGTCGCTGAATTTCACAGTCCTTATCATATCTGCACATATTTCTTACATTTTTGAACAACTGTTATCTATTTCAATGTCTATATTTTTCTGTTCTAATATTACTTATTTTCAGTTTTCTGTTTACTAATCTTGTTTTTCCATTTAGTCTTCAGGACAAACAGACATGCAGTTGGGAAATAGAACAGCACGTGGGATGACTTCATGATGTTTGGTTTCTCGGCTACCCACGTCATGGAGGAGAAGATGGAAGGAGTGATAGATCATATGATGACACATCATGAAGAAGGTGGGATGATGATGGGAATTGTATCTTGTAGCATTGACTAATACTAGATATTGTCAAGATTAGCCAGCAAATGACAATATTATCCAACACAAGGATAAAATTTGAAATAACACATTCAGCAAACAAATTTAGGGCACTTCTGGAAAATCTAGTGGGTTGGGTTAGGTCAAAAATAAAGTGCATACTTTCAATGATGATTCCTTAACATTTTCCATGCCACCTAGCTGGTGTCAAGAGTAACTAGTTAATGTTGACATAGCCAGATTTTGGTCTCTAGTCATTTAACATAGATGGATGAATATGTGTACCCCACAGATACCATGAATTGGAGGACAACTTGCACAATAATTCATCATAGCAGTTTCAGAACATTTTCCAGGATTGGAATAAATCATATTGTTAACAATTGCTTATCAGTTTTACATGAAGTTAAAAAAGGTGGAATTTCACTGCACTTAAAAGTATGTTATTAAAACGATATAAAAATCACATCAGGGAATTGCCATTTGAATAAAATTACATACAAATTAACCAGTTGAAAGAGCATGTCATTCCCTCCCAAGTAGGCTTAAATTAGGTCTTCTAACTTTCATGGAACCAAAGATTTGGTAATTTTTGAAGTAGACTGTCATGCAGATTTTTTGGTGAATTACATTATTACAAAAAACAGGTGAACTTGTTTGGTTCTGTAACAGTTTATTAAGTACAATGGAATCTGATACACATTTGTCTGCAGGCCCTAGGATCACTGGTTCGTCTGTAAGCAGTGGACGTGCTCTTTGCCATGTGGAGAAGAGAGATTTGTGTCAGCTGTACACTTTCTTGCTGCTCCTGAGGATCTTACCAAGGTAACTGGACTTCTAATGTCATGTCTAAATGCTCTTAAATGTCAGGTAACAGGCCAGTACAGGTTATGATTTGTTTGTGGGTTAGTAGCCTCTGGGATATATAATGTTAATTGCTAACAAAAATAATTCAGTGTACCACCAATGAAGTAGATAAATTAATTCTTTTAATTAGCTATAAGCAGTGACAAGATGTGCACAATTATGTCATACAAAATAACATTCAGATGTAAAACAACAAATGAGCTATACATTGACTTCCTATTTCTGATTTGGCTTCTTCTGTGTCTTGTAGTTTTGGACCACTCACCAACAGCCTTTGCAGGATAAAATTGCGTCATTGCCTTTCATTATCTCAGCATTTTGATCCAAAATAGGCCAATGGGAAAGGAGAGACATGCATCTCACAAGTGCATGCCAAGTAAATTTCCTCTTCTGTGCCAGTTAGGGCTAGCCTATTGAGAAGACTTCTGCCACTAATTTGTACCAAATATTTGTATTCCTTCTTTCTAATGCAGTTGTACAGAAATCTGCTTCATCTCCCAGCTGTTGACACATTAAAACTGAAAGAAAGAAAAAACATTTGTTATAGGTGATAAATGTGCGTGTGACTCATTTGTTAATTCTGCATCTTCTGTTTGCCACACAAAGGAAATCTTGATCCATCTGTCACTTATTCCATGGAGCTAGGTCCTTGAGAAGCCAACAATAGTCGGTCACTCAGCAACTCCAAAAATTTCCAACATTTCACAGAACCCAAAGATTTATTACTGTGTAGGATTTGACATTTTCATGCTGGTGAGTCTGAAGATGGCTGTCTTCTGGGTTGTTGGTAGAAGTGTACTAACGATTCAGAGGTCCCTGCTGCCTTTGTCATCAGGGTGATGAGTAAGGCACACATTTGGAAGTCAATGAAGAGCCTTGGCATAACCAGTGCTGACTGAAGACATAAATGTGAGGGCCTTGGAACTAACAGGAGCAGGGCATGCCACACCTTGGCCAGCAGGAAGGAAAGACGCACGAGAGGGAGAGGTCTGAGAAAGCGGCACCAGCGCCACATCCGGCTGGACCAGCCAGATAAATCTGCTGTGGCTGAAACATCCCATACAGCATTGCCAGTAAGCCACTACCCTGCCCTTTTCAGGGCACATCACATCGACTCACCTCTCATATGTCAGTTGATCCTATGGCAGGAGCCTGAGGAGCCCTTATGAGAGCTCCCCCCCATGTCCCCAGCTCCTATTGGTTCCCAATCCCACTGCCAGTCTCCTATAACTAAGTGTTTCCACACGTGTTGCTTACCCACCACCCTGACGATGGAGAGGACCTCTGAAATATTGGCAAAGAGCCTTGGCATAACCAGTGCCGACTGGAGTCAGAAATGTGAGGGCCTGGGAACTAACAGGAGCAGGGCATGCCACACCTTGGCCAGCAGGAAGGAAAGTGACATGAGAGGGAGAGGTCTGAGAAAGCAGCACCAGTGCCACATCCGGCTGGACCAGCCAGATAAATCCGCTGTGGCCGAAACATCCCATACAGCATTGCCAGTAAGCCATTATCCTGCCCTTTTCAGGGCACACCACATCCACTCACCTCCCATATGTCAGTTGATAATATGGCAGGAACCTGAGGAGCCCCCCATGTCCCCAGCTCCTATTCGTTCCCAATCCCCACTGCCAGTCTCCTATAACTAAGTTTTTCCATTACCCTGACGATGGAGAGGACCTCTGAAGCATTGGCAAACTTCAACCAGACTACAGGAGCTACAACAAAGAAGACAGCCATCTTCAGACTCACCACAGTGAAAACCACACATTGTACTTGGTGCACACTTGGCTACCCTGCCAGCGCTACTCGATATATATAAAAATGTTTATCTATTACCCTGAGGATGGAGAGGACCTCTGAAGCATTGGCAAACTTCAACCAGACTACAGGAGCTACAACCCAGAAGACAGCCATCTTCAGACTCGCCACAATGAAAACCACAAATTGTACTTGGTGCACACTTGGCTACCCTGCCAGCGCTACTCGATATATATAAAAATGTTTATCTATTACCCTCTACCCTAAGTCATCCACGTGTTCATTCCTACTACAATAGTAATATTTCCATCAGAAGTACAACCACAGCCCGCTACAGACTGTACTGCATCGAAGATGAAAATGCTATTTATATATTTCTTTTTCTAGGACTGCCATAACTGATTCTGGAGAAGAAACTCGGTGTCATCTGTGCAGGGAGAAGTTCTGCGTTACGCACTACACGGAAGGTCTCAAGTTCTGACCACCATCTGCATCACTCGGGCTGCATTAGCGAGTTTCTCTGAAGCCAACATTAGCATCATCGTCAAGTGGAAACCTCCAGAACACTTATTACATGCTGTATAATTATGTTAATGTTGGTACCATTGTCTGTAATCCATTGTATTAGTTGCTCGCGAGTACAGTGTTTTTGAATGTTCTCCCCTTTTACTTGGCGACGGAAATAGTTTCCAAAACGTCTTGTTCGAGAGAAACAATAATAATAATAATGTTGGTTGTAATACCAGTCATATACATTGAGAGTGCAGTGATGGAAACATGATGCCTTGTAGTTGTATGCTTATGAAATAATAAAGAATATATAGAATGATACAGAATATGAAGTGTTGTTGATGAACCACCTGAAGTACTTCCTTCATCCCTCTGAAGTATAGCTGTGGCAAGTAGAGTAGGACTAGTAGCTGGGGGAGAGGATGATACTCACAATTCATCAGGAAGTTCTGAATGTTTACTACCAGTTGTGGCCTCAGTAGCCAAGAGCGCTAAGGCATGGACTGCTGAGAGCTGAAGCTCAGGGCTTCTATCAGGAAGATCGGCAGTTCAAAACCTATGGGATCCAAGAAAAATTTTAAAGTCCAAGAACAACTTCGCAATATATCAGGAAGTTCCGAAATTATATCTCTTAAGAAACAGCGGCGGCCTAGGGGATAAGACAGCGGACTACAAGACAGCAGACTACTACCATCCTGAAGATCAGCAGTTCAAAACCAACCTCTACCACAATTGAAATAAAATATTTTTTTTTGCTGCCACACCCATGATTTTTACTAGCACACCCACAATTTTCATTCTCCACATTTTTACTAGCCTGCTAATAATTTTAATATAAAATATTTTATTAGCACAGCAGGAATTTTATTTATAAAATTTTTATTAGCGCAGCAAGAAATATTAGTTCCCAGAACTGCCACCAGATGGCACTATTTTTATTAGCGAGCTAAAATTTTATTTATAAAATTTTTATTAGCGCAGCAAGAAATATTAGTTCCCAGAACTGCCACCAGATGGCACTATTTTGATTAGCGAGCTAATATTTTATTTATAAAATTTTTATTAGCACAGCAGCAATTTCTAGTTCCTGAAACCACCACCAGATGGCAATATCATTTATAAGGCACTACGTATACAAAACAACACAGTTTATAAAAAGAATTTTATTAGCACAGCCCGAATTTAGAGTTTACAGAAACTTCACCAGATGGCAACACTACTTACATTCACGAACTCCAAGTAGTTCTAGCAGTTGCTACTAGATGGAACTACAAAACAACTGTTTTCTTAGCACAAGAATTAATAGCTCCCAGGGATGCCGCCAGTTGGCAATACTATTCACAAGACGGGGATACTTGAAATAGTTCAGATTGATAAAATTGAGATAGAAACAATTACATTAACATAAATTCGTAACAAGTTATGACAACTTATAGTTCCGAAAAACACCGCAATACAGCGTTACTAGCAAAACAGGGCCGCCTAATTCCCAATACCCCGAACATATGGAAATACTACATAATGAATCAAGAAATTAATTTAACCTACAAACAAAAGATGGAGACAATTACTCCCCAGAAATTAAAGCAGATATTCAAAGAAATACGACTAACCATTGTTATCAAGTTAAATTCGAAACGCATTAAGTAAATATTTTTTGTAGAAAAATACTATTCTGATACTTGGAATTTTGGCATCTGTAGCAATACTCATTTTAACAAGAAACCAATACAGCTTGCAAAATATTTACTTTTGGGGGGATGAAAAGAAAATATACACCCTGAAGACTGTGGAAGTTGGGTGAGGATGTGGGTTGGATTTATAACCTTTATTTAGAACTGTGTAAATAGAACTGAATGTGGTATTCTTACAGCAGCATACACTGGCCTCCAAATAAGAATTTCACATACCACAATAGTGATTTTTACATCACTAATACTACAAAGACAATTACCATAATTAATTACACAACAGAAACACAATGTGGAAATACAAAACAATTAAGCAACCACTGAGATAGCTGTTTTCTGTAACTTTTGTTGCCACTTCACAAATTTTGGAACATTCTTATTTTCTTTTTGTTAGCATTCCTGTTATTTGATGTAGCACCTCAAACACATTTAAAACCTTGAGGCCGTATGGCAACTGCATTACCCACGTGCTTCAACAGCCAGTAACTTATTATATATTTTATTTTCATACAATTCTTACTTTTACCAGGGATGACTATTGTATTAAACTGCATTAACAAGCTAATCTTTGTACTGGTGAAGACTTGTTTTTCTCTCTCCACACTTTTGAATTCTGAAATACTATTTAGACAATTTTTATCTTCAATGGGTTAATGTCCTAAAATTTGTCCCTTTATTTCCATGTTGGCAAATGTTTTGGTACAATTATACCATCCTCAGGCCAACCTTTACGTTTTATTCAAAACAGAAGTCAAAAGAGAATTAATTAAGAGGTACCTAGGGTTATTACTGAAATAGATGTTACACAGTGGTATAATTACAAGTAATGTAAGTTTAAAATAAAGTCAAATGGGACCTGTTACATGGAATTCCTACAATCACGAGAAATATGTTTAGGTTACATAGCGCAGGTTGAGATCATTTATATACATATTTCACATAAAATGCCCTAGTTAATTACTATTCAGTACACATTAAAATACACTGTATGTAAATTTTTAGCCAGTTCATTTTTTCTTCAAATAATTTGGTAAGAACAGAAAGAGACCCAATTTTCTGAGCACTATGAAAATCTGAAAAATTAAATGTCATTGCACTGTAACCTATATCTTGTAGTTTAGTGTATGTTACATGCTTTTTACCAAATTAAAAATAAGATTTAATGCTGTTGCATACTTCCACTAATTATGATGAAAACTTTGAAAGGTACGAGGCAATAACTGCACAAATTATAAAACTTTGTAAGTCGCTTCTCTTAAAACTTATGAATTGTCAGTCAGAACCTTGACATTCCAAGCCCACAACCACCCATACACAGTGCAACATTCCAGAAGGCAGCCATCATGCCATTCACAGAACCCAGAACTCAAAAAGGACCACCTTTGCACAGGTGGATATAGGGGTTTTATCTTCCACAAGTTCCATACACATACAATAGCCAACCATATTCAATAAACAAATTCTAATGTTCAACAGACAAAATACCTCACAATAAGCCCCATTTCAGTTAACAGTAATACAGGTGAAGTTGTGAGTCATTAATTAAGCAGAACAAGCGTTATGTCTGAAAGTGTCTTCACACGTTCTTAACCTTGGCACTAGATGGAGGTGAGTACCTTCAAGCCCTGTAGCTTTACAACAGAAGACAAAACCCTAGAATCCACTGAAAATGTTGGTGGGCCTCACAGCCACTTTTGATGTTGCTGAGAAGAGAGAAATCCTGTCCCCCTGGGACTCAAATAGCAGTCAGCATCAGTACCCTAGTCACTATAATGGCTGAGCTATCCTGGATCATGCAGATCATCTTCAAAACCAGAATAAAATTTATTCTTGCATCATACAATGAAACTTGTCTGTGAAGTATCTGCCTGTTAGGACAATTCTAAGTTCACTCAAGAAGAACTTTAAGTTGGTACTGTAGAATTTTGATCATGATGAGGTTTGCAGGAGGAAGAACTCCAGGCTGAGTTAATTATTGCCCCGGATCCAAAATCAAAACCTATCTAACGATTCACCTGAACACCTCACACTGCACAAATCCTTTCCATGTACTGCCTCCATTTGGTTTGATATTCTTGTGGCTCCTTACAAAAACTCTGAATCAATTTCCTGTGACATATTATGGTATTCAAAACATCTGCTGTATATCCACTCAGAAACTACAATCACCATAGTTCTTAAGTTACTTTTCCTCTGTCAAGAATCTGCATCATTACTGGAGTCCACCACTCTACATAACCCTTGTCTGACCAAAGATTCCTTCTACGCATCAACTTCCTCGCATATATACCTCTTGAAGTCCATTCCGTTTCTTGTTCCCCTTTCTTCGTCATGGCACTTTTCAATCGGAGTGCTCCTGCTTCTGTACCATAAGCTCCCATTGTGTCCTCACTGTTCAGAATATATTGCAGCAGATCCTCTTCAGTAAATCTACTCCCACAGGGAACACGTCCGAATCTCTTAATCCGCTTCATCAGCCTATAGGAATTTCATATGGACAATATTTCGTAAGCCGTGTCCGGCATTAGCACACCTACAGGAAAATATGCAGAAAACAACTTTCTCGCATCTCAAAATTCCATCTTTTCCCCTTTTGTTTTAATCACGCTGTTTCCTTCCTAATACTTCCAACTCTTTATCAATCTTCTCAACTCTACACAAACTGTACTTCAATTGGATCTGCTGTCTTCATTCATTTCACTCTACACAGGACAGAATTTGTCAGTGCAGCTTTCAAGTTCCTCTTCATACTTTCTATCCACACCTCTCCCCACTTCCTTCAGATTAACACGACGCTACAACACAAAAGGCAGCCATCTTCCTATCTCAAATATTTCACTTCTTTTCTTAAATTTCAATCATGCCTTCTGAGACTTTTCTTAATCTTGATTTTCATCAATTCACCGCTTTCTTACAGCTTCAAACATTTTTATTCTTTATTTCTACAATTATGCTGTTACAAACATTAAGCTTTCACACAATTTATGATTTGAACCAGCTTGCAGGCACTGTTCCTTTGTTACACATGCAACAGCCTTCCTCAAGCCACTCACAATTTCAGACACTCGGGTATGAACACATCACAGACCACTTTACACTAAAACAAACTGTACCTGCACTAAATACATTTAAAACCAGTTTGTTCCACCCTTCTTTATCTGAAGCATCATGAACACATGACAACGAAGAGAGCTGCAAGGTACTTTGCAGATGATTAATACGAGTGTCGCTCATTAAGTAATGCCCCACATTTTTTTCCTCAGAACATATTTATTCAAGATGGCTCAAATTTAGTGACAATATAAATCAATGTTTCCTTTACACATACTATTTTTCCACATAGTCCCCATCAACTTGTACGGTTTTACGCCAGCGTGGAACAAGTGCATGCATGCCTTGCCGGTACCAGCTCTTGTCCTGTGCACGTAGCCATGTCCTCACTGCTTGAATCACGCTCTCGTCATCTTCAAATCTTGTTCCGCGGATAGCATCTTTAAGTGGCCCAAAGAGATGGAAGTCGGAGGGTGCCAGATCTGGACTGTAGGGTGGATGGGGTAGCACCGTCCAACCCAATTTGGTGATTTCTTCCCGGGTTCTCAGACTTGTGTGAGGGCGTGCATTGTCGTGCAGGAGCAAAATTTCTGCTGGATGCTTGTGAGGCCGAACTCGTCGAAAACGCTTCTTGAGGGTTTTCAGGGTCCTGATGTACGCGTCTGAATTGATGGTCGCACCTCTTGGCATCACATCCACAAGAATGACCCCATCACTGTCCCAAAAGACAGTCATCATGACTTTTCCGGCGGAGGGAGTTGTCTTGAATTTCTTCTTTCTCGGTGATTGAGGATGATGCCACTCCATTGACTGCCTTTTTGTCTCTGGCTCAAAGTGGTGTATCCAGGTTTCGTCACCTGTAATGATCCGGGACAGAAAGACCTCTCCCTCAGCATCAAAACGCTCCAACAATTCAGAAGAAATCGTTTTCCTTTGAATCCTGTGGTCTGCTGTGAGACTTCGTGGAACCCATCTTGCGCACACCTTCGAATATGCGAGAGCCTGGATAATTGCAATCACACTTCCATTGCTGACTGAAAGCTGTTGGGCCAATTGTCGAGTTGTGATGCGCCGATCCTCACGAATAATGGCATCCGCGCGGTTCAACATGTCTGGAGTGGTGGCTGTGGCAGGACGCCCAGAGCGCGGCAGATCACGGAGCTCGGTTTCTTCACTTCCTGAAGCTTTAACTCTCTTAGCCCTGCGACCAACGGTGCTCCTATCGACTGCACAGCTTCCATACACAGCACACAAACGTTTATGAATGTTCACCACCGTTTCTTTTTCAGCAACAAGGAATTCAATTACAGCTCGTTGCTTGTAACGAGAGTCGTTCACAGACGCCATTTTAACAGTTCACTACAGCTCCGCTATCGGTTGGAATCATTTGAAACTCCGTACACGAACGCGGGAAACATCAAATCTCAAGCATGTAAAAGTACACTTTTCTATCTTCATTATTGGCTGAGAAAAAAAATGTGGGGCATTACTTAATGAGCGACCCTCGTAATACAAATCATATTTTGTTATTGCGGAACAACACATCTGTATTTCTTGTCCACTCACAATTATTTTTAAGGAAAATGTGCACGATGTGCATCAGCTACTACAGTCAATATATTGCCATAACATGAAAGACATGTTCTTCTGAAAAGTTTGCATTATTTAGACCTACTGTCACACTGAGCAGATCCTTCTGTATCTTATAATGTGGCAACCATCAGTGACCCTTCCCAAAACTCAACCAAAATTCAGCCTGTGGCAGCTTCCCCAGCAAGTCCAGATTAACTCACAATACTACCGCCTCTTTCTCCAAAAGCAACCACTCACCTCCACCTAATGTTCATGTTAAGAACATGCCAAGTGTTACCTTTTGCCCCCAAATTCAGTTCTGCAATTGGATCAGCATGAGGCAGTAAACTGTGTAAGAACACCACATACCAAATGTTACAATGTAAACTTAACATTATCTCCATCCTTCATGTGCGCTGATATCACTCCTTGATATCTTCTTCAGAGCTTCCATCCTACCTTTCGATGTTTTAACAAATTCAGTTCCAGTTGTACACGGCAAACTGCTGGCTCTTCTAAGCTGCTAGAAAGTACTATTTCTAAACACTACTACTTTGTTACTTTCAAAGATAGTTACTAATTCTTGAATTTTCAGGACTCAAGAGCAAACTGTTAATAAAGCAGCAAATTTTATGATACAAGAGACCTTACACCTTATACTGCTAAATAAAACAAAATTTGACTCTAAGCATCAAAAAAAGACGGACTTTAGCGTGTTGGTTATTCACCTGGGAAGACCTGTTCTGGAGAGGCAAATTACAATTCAAGGCATGAGGAAGAGCATGACACATTTCTGACAACAGAATGCAAGACTGCAATAGCAACTACTTTCCACTTCTAATTATTTTTCTTAATTATGCTTAAGGTTGCTTTCTTAACTTCTATATGATTTCTGTTTTGGTGCAACATCTTGACAGATGTGTATCCTTCAAGTCCAATGGTAATTTTAATTAATGTAAAATATGTGAGTATTGAACTAATTTAAACACATAAAACAGTAAAACTTCAATTTTACAATCACTCACTTGTCTCCATCATATGGCAAATTTCCACAATGAAGTTTAATTTGTAGTCATTTCCTGAGTTATCAGCCATACATTGAAGATTTTCATACTAAGTGATTGACTTTTTGGTTAAAAACTCTCACTGCCACTATGTACGTATGTTCAGTGAGTGCAGTACGGTGGTGGAACTCTTGGCTCAAGCAAATAAGAGCAATTCCATGAAGCAGTAGCTTCACAAGCCACGCAAAAAAATAAGACTGTTTCAGTGGCAGAATCATCAAACTTCTTTCTTTTTCCAACAAGCATCCATCACCTCAACAATTATGAGAAGTGGAAGCCATCGAGCTGGTTTTCAGCTGTAGTTGTATTAGAACCGGTCACTCCAAGTGTTTCATGTAAGAGTATGTCACAGCCAGTAAGAGAACCCATGGCGAAGAGATACATTTGGTCATAAAATGTACCACTGTAGAAAAATGTATGTGAATATGAGGATGTCAGAACAGGTCTATTAGCCTCTTTCAATCTTGTGTTTCACAAGTTGTGATGTCTCCTTCAGCCGAACCTTCACAAACACAGGAATTGTGTTGTGACACAATCGCTGATCACAAAGTCAATTCTTGGATCCATTTCACAACAATGCAGCTGCAATTACAATCAATTACTTTTCTTTACAGCATCAGAAAATACTCCTACAGCACCACTGAAAATATCTGTCCTTTCAGCTTTCCATTTCTATCTTTGAGCTTATCTCTCCGTCACACACAATCACTATGCAGCATTGAACATGCTACTGTGTGCCTGCTGTGCCGCACCACTTATAGGAACACAAGGATTCTTCTGTCTCTTGCAGTCTACAGTACAGTAGGGCCCCGCTTTTCGGCGCTCCGCTTTATGGCGATCCGCTAATACGGCACTCAACAGCTGAGTCAGAGAAGAGCGTCCGGCGCCATTTTCTCGTCGCTGATTCAGTCTGTTTACAGCTTTTGTGCGCTCCGCGTCTCTCTGTATTTCTGGCAATTTTTCAGTTAAAACAAACTGTATATTTATATAATATTTTTGTGTTACTACAGTGTAATTACAATGGCGTCTAAGGGTAGTAGCGATAAAAAGAGGAGTCGTAAGCCTCTTACTTTAAATGCCAAGTTAGAGATGATTAAACTTCGTGAACAAGGCATGTCTATGGCTTCCGAACCATCACCAAAACGAATAAGATTCGTTGAAGAGTCAGATGATGAAGATGTGCCATCTCCTTCATCCTTCCTACTATAAGCATATCAATTTTCAAATTTATATTCACCAATCACTATAAGCTGAGGACAATGTGTGTATTACTGATATTCATTTAACTTTCATATCATTTTCTTAGGCCTAGCGCTATTGTGCACTTACTATATGATAGTGTAACATCTTATTAGGCTTTGATATGCATTTGCAAGCGAAATAAGGCAAATATCCGCTTTTCGGCGATTTTCGCTTTACGGCGGGGGTCAGGTCCTTAACCCGCCGTATAAGCGGTGCCCTACTGTATTCCACCATTTACCCACTGATTCTACTGGCTTGAATCCAGTTTCACTACCTCACAAACACTGTCCACTCCGACACTCCTAACTCTTCTTATCATGTACTACACCAATTCTCACTGGATCACGATCACACCAACACAACTCTATATCACGCTACCAAAACAACACAACTATTCCTGATGATGGATTGCGAGATAACCTCCACAATATTGGAATTTTGTTTAAAATAAAATGGCTCACTGTTACCATAAATAACAAAATAAATTTTGGAACCATACATTTGATCCCAATAGAAAATATAAATATCCAGTCTAGTCTAAGATACAAGGTCTCATTTACACATTCCAAATATTTATGCCAAAATTTGCTGCTTTGTTTGAAACTGGAGTTCAAAGTGACAGATATTTGCTATGTTAAATTATATGCAAGGTCTTTTGAATGTCAGTGTGTTATAATGTAATATGCCAACTCCATGCTTCGGAGCCCCTTTCAGTAGCAGAGTTATTCAGATGATAAAAGTTTTGTAATGGAACTTTAAGATCCATTAACACAAACATCAAACATCATATTAACCCTTCAGCGTGGAGTGCCGAACATCGCTCGTCATGACGTAGTCATCCCATAGTGTGGAGTGCCGAGCACTGCTCGCATAATACGCGCTAAGACTTCTCCTTCTTCGTAGCGACTGACCTTGTATTTTATGTATTCTGGATCCAGTAGCCATGTAGAGAAAAATGCTGGCTATCGATTGATATATAACATGACTCTGACAGATCGATTTTACCAGTGTTTTTCGACTTTGAAATATAGATAGATTTTTGAACTCAACTGCATTCAGCCTCTGCTTTGTGGCTCTCTCTAGGGAAGACAAATGGGGTAATAATTTTAAGGTTTCGACGGCTGTGTAGGACACATTCCAACCTTTCTAACGGTATATGATGTCAACGACCTTAGTCAATGCATTCTCTGTTCTCCCCTTGGTAAGAACAGAATTCTATAGTACATATCTGCCGTCAGTCAGCCGTGAATATGGCTTCGAGTAGCAGGCGTTTTTTGTATCCTCAAGACATTGCTAGAAGTGTAGACGAACCTCTCACTGATTCCGAAAGTAGCGTGTTCGATTCAGATGATGAATCAAGTGTAATCGATGATTTACCTGTTCGTGAATTTCTTACATGTGACGAATCTGAAAATGAATACGACGGTGAACAAAGTGGGAGCAGTTTACCGAGTGTGGCACTTCCTACTGCTTTTACATGGGAGAACATGGACAACTATGTAGGGCAAAGAGAACAATTTGTCGGCAATTTTGGGCCTCAAAATGAAGTGAAAAGTGTGACTGAATCTGTGAATGTGTTCAAACTCTTTTTCACTCACGAGCTGATATCTCTAATCGTGCGTGAAACAAATCGCTATGCAGAGCAATGCATAAATTCCAGGAGCCTTCCTATACCATTTCGATCAAGGATGAGAGAATGGAAACCTCTCTCTGATGATGAAATGTACGTTGTTTTGGCACTTTTCATGTTGATAGGAATAGTCCAGAAGCCTACACTGAGGTCTTATTTTTCAAAAAATTCTCTTTTGGCAACACCTATCTTTGGCTGTTATTTCTATGGACAGATTTGAATCTGTCTGCAAATTTATTCACTTTACTAACAATGACAGCAAAGACACATACCAGGGCCCTCCAAAGCTTTTCAAAATATATCCTGTTATTTCCTATCTGAACAAAAAATTTCAAAATTTGTACATACCAGGTCAGAATATTTCAATAGATGAGTCACTGACTCTATGGAAAGGAAGACTGTCATTCAAGCAGTATATTCCACTAAAATCGTCAAAATTTGGGATCAAGACGTATGAGCTTTGCGAGTCCAATTCGGGATATTTGTGGTCTTTCATCATTTACACAGGAAAGGACACAGTTTTCACGTCATCATTGATATCAGAGGACACAAACAAAGCATCAGCCATTGTGTTATCTCTAGCGGAGCCATTATTGGGTAGGGGACATACATTGTGGATGGACAACTTCTACAATGCACCTGCACTAGCTCGGATACTGAAATCATTGAAGACTGACTGTGTTGGTACTCTCCGAATAAATAGGAAAGATGTTCCTCTAGCTGTCAAAGACAAGAAACTAAAGAAGGGGGAGCTAATAGCTCAACATTCCGGCCCTGTATCTGTCCTAAAGTGGAGCGACAAGAAGAATGTTACCATGATTTCAACATACCATGGTGATGATACACAAAAAGTGAAGACCAAGGGTGGGCAGGAAAGGGATAAGCCTGCGTCAGTCCTGGACTATAACAAAAACATGATAGGGGTTGATCTGAAAGATCAGCTCCTACAGAATTACCTTTTGGAAAGAAAGAAAATGACCAAGTGGTACATCAAAATGTTTATGAGGTTGCTAAATGCCACAATTCTAAATTCAATGGTAATCTGTAGGGCAAATTCACCGGGAATAAAACTTGACCACTTGAAATACAGAGTGGATCTAGTGCAGGCTCTCCTAGTTGAACATGGTGGTGGGGTAGAAAGGAAATGTGCCAGGGAGACACTCCACAGACAAGAATGTGCCCCGACTAATTGAAAGACATTTTCCGGAGAGAATTCCTCCAACAGAGAAGAAGTCACGGCCTACAAAGCGTTGTGTGGTGTGCTACAAGCAGGGCAAGAGAAAGGAGACAGTGTTTTGGTGTCCTGATTGTGAGGCTGGTCTCTGTGTTGATGGCTGTTTCAAGATATTCCACACAAAACTCAACTTTTAAGGTAAATTTTTTACCTTTCTATAAAGCATAGTGTGTTGTGAACATTTAGTTCAAAGTTTCACTAAAATTCATCAATTATTAGGGAAGTTGTGCCCATATAAGTAAAATGATGCACTTTCGGCTCAAAATTAAATCCCCAAGCAGAAACTCCTCCCACAGCACGGTATAGACTTGGGATTTAAAAGCTCCCACGCTGAAGGGTTAAAAGACAACCTATGCCTAGGCCTGCAAGTGACCCTACCAAAATACTGTACGTATCGTTATCTCTTGCCTACACAAGTATGGCTCATATCCCAATTATGTCTTCCATCTTCAGTTAATAAATATGTAACTTTTTAATTTATATAAAACATTAGTCCTTAACCATGAATCCTGCCAATCTACAGATGACACTGAACTTTGAGAAAATGCATTAGGATAAAAAAGCCATTCAGCTTGTAAAATAACCGTAACCTTATTGCAGCTGGCACATTTACGTAAAATGTGCATTGCAATTGTGTACTGTACGTGAAATTTATACCTGGGTGTTTTAAACTAGTTTAGCTGATATTTACACAAAATTATAGAATTTCTATTTTTACACATACAAACAACATGATGAGGCTGCCCTGAAATAAATAATATGGGGCACTGGAAGAAGACAATTGTCTGGAAAACTTACCTTCACATTTTCATAACAACATGTCACAAACACAATTTAGAACAACATATATCTAGAAATTGTTGTTCACGGACAAGTAACTGTCTGACTGCGCAAACAAGGAGTGGATCTTTCTAACAAGTGAACCACATCTACAAAAATGACTTAATAGTACTGTGCTCAACACAGAGCATGTCTTCACTTTTCCTAAAATCTGAACCATTCAGGCTTTTTTATATATATATAAAAAATTAACAAAACATCTCTCAGAGTTTCTTACACCAAGACATAATGGATTTCCACATCACAGAAACTGGAGAGATCTGAAAACATTTAAATTCAAGAAAATCCATGCATTTGGAAATTTGGAATTTGTTTAAATTTTCACCAATTTTGAATAATTAAACATTTTCAATTCTGTAGAACAGCATCCTGGTATGTACAATACACACCTTTGTGATTTTACAGTCACTTTTTCACACTGTATTATTCATTTTGTTTCACTCCTCAAACAATTTTCAAGTGTCTATTAATATGGAACCACATAATCAGTTTGAAATTAGTCACCTTCAGGTTTGCTAAATTGCACCTAGGTCAATGCATTTTCAATGCAAATAATAACTATTTTAGCATAAACACTTCATTAGTTTTTAAACTGGCATTGGTAGAGAAAATAATAGAGAAAGGCAAATTTTATTAGAATCAGAAGAGGACATAAAATCTGCGCAAAAGTGTATTCAGTTTCCATGAAATTATCTTACAAGAACATGAGAGGAAACTGCAAAATGCCAACAATTTGGAAGTGTCAATATTTAAATATCTGGAGGAATGACACACAATTATAATTAAGGAAAAATTAAAAGAATACTAGTATATTCAATCAGAACGACTTGCTGATCAACTGCAAACCGTAACTTTGTCCACTCTCAGGTAAATGTACCTAATATGACAAATACTCTTCTCCAGATGTCCCTTCAAGGGGAGTACACTATAATAGGTCAAACATGTAGCCAAGACCCAAAAAGGTGGAAGGGGGGAGAAACTAAGAGAAACAGATAATTTTCACGAGAAAACCTTAACAGCAGTCACATCAGAGACTGCAACAAACAACATTACGAGGGAAATTAAGTTTATATGTGATTCAGGTTTTAATAGTAGGCTTGTATTAGCAGTGTTAAATCTGTAGCTAGTTTGCTTGTGTGGTAGATTTCCAGTTCTCAAGCTTACCTCCTAAATGGAGTGGTGCCGAAAGTCAGTTCTTCAAGTGATCATGGCGTTTCTGAAGAACGTCCTCCAAAGGGAAATTGACTGCTACACCTAGTTCAGCATAGTTGCAGACCTGTAAATCATTGGTGCATTGACTTAAAGACAAAGAAGTAAACTAGTTCCCATATTTCTTGAGAACGGGAAAACTGAGAACCTACGATTTGAGGATTTCTTGACCATGTTTGTAAAATAAACACTGAAGATCATTCTACTTGTAGGCTTAAGGTGGATAAACACCACTAGGAAAAAAGTGAGGGTAAAAATCTGTATTTGGACAAAAATTTTAATGGTTGCACAGACAACTTATTTTGGTTCAACTAATAAGAATTCTGGAGTGATAACAAATTAATCTAATTTAGGATGGAAAAAAAAAAACACACCAAGAATTACAAATATGGTGCAAACAAGAACTTTAATAATGGTTTAACAATTTCAAAATAGAATGGCAGAATGCAAAATTCTTTTAATTTTACATGTTTCATGTAATAATTGCAGGTAGTTATTACCTCCAAGCTCTGCCCTGATCATCTGCCTCCATGTACATCTTCTGCATGTGAAACCAATCAGTTAAACTGGAAAACTAATTCCCTTCACTTCATGACAGGGACTTACACATTTCAACAATGATTAGATAAAGCTTTTTGAACAAAACATCTTTATAATGTAAGACACGACTTATAACATACTTCATATGATTTTCTCATGAGCTTTCGACCGGTGAGGAAATTGGGGAGCTACAATGAGTAGCGTAATCCGGTCAGGAAAGCTAGCAATGGCTGGGGGTTCGTCGTGCTGACCATACATCACCCTATATCTGGTTGGATGATCGTTCACCTCTGCTTAGGCATGTGAACGTGAGGCCAGCAGTCAAGCTAGTCGGCTTTGGCTCTCTGGAGCTGTTACGCCACGGATTTAATTTTAATTAATATCATGCCCCAAATTCCATATACTAAACTGTTTCTAAAAAACTATAGGTACTTACAAATGATGTTATGCTTTACATTAGATTGATATCAACCGCAACCAACATCCCAAAAAAATTTAATGCAGAACCCCAGCACTGAATTTCACTAAAATCCAAGTTATTTCAGAAACAAAACATAATCCTGGACAAACGTAGCTTCACCATAATGCATGTATTTTGTTCACTTTCTGTGAAGAACATAAAAAAAATAAGACATTAAACACTGCATTCAAATTCAGCAGAGCAACTACATACCCGAAAAAGCGTGATGATCATATTTTGTAGCCATGTTGTCATATTCACTCATGTATTCACACCCTCGTGTACTGCTGCTGCCTTTGTGCCGAACACCCCTTCAGGCCAAGAAATGTTCTGCTGCAATTCAACAAATTACAGTATTCTAACACAGTTCAAAAATCAGTCTTCATGCAGTACTTTTGTGCAGTTGCTGTTTGTTATGGACCGGTATTTGATGTTTCCAGACCAACATTCTGAAGCAGCAAAGTATTAATGCAAAGTCTGTGGACCAAAAATGAATGTTTCAGTACAAACTGCTGTAATGATTAATTTCTAAATTATCTTTGTGCATATTTATTTTGATTACTCACAAATTCAGACACAAACACATCCCAATCTTAATTCCACACTTACCACACAACTAGTGCCTCTTGGTGCATTATCACTATATTTTATCTAATAGATCTCATCTTGAGGTAGGATCCTGATGTATATTTTCCAATATTTCATTGTGAGAAAATGAGCAAAGAGTCTTACCCTACCTTAGGGCCATGGTTTCTTTATGAACTTCTATGTCTCCCTAGATAATCTGATAATTTATAAACGCCTTGGTATTGTTACAAATTTAAAATTCCACTTATCTCTGAAATCGACATAAGTTTACAAATAAATTTTTTTGTCATAATGCACACTCAACACAGTATACAATTACATTTTTGTATCTACCACCATTTTCTCTTCAAATGCCTTTTCAGGTTCAGATTGTTATATATTCACCCACAATGTCACATTCAATGCAAAAATGGAAACATGTTATATATCCAGGTTTAAAAAAGTAAAGAAGTATAATAAAAATAACCTAATCAACATTAAAGGAACTTCATGGTATATCAGAAAATAACACGTAAAATCTGTAGTTCTGGTATACCCTTGTATGGAACTCTTCTATTAACAGTATTTGCCATGGATGTTTTCTTCGCTTCTCTCTTGTACTGTCAAGATCTTCCCGTTGCATGCAATAACACAAATCTACCCTTACCCTGTACATCTTGTTTCCACCAGCATGGCATGTTTCTATAAAACTAAACACATTTTTAAAAACAACATGGACTTGGAAGCCTCTAACTACAAACTTTTGGTTATATCTCTGTAAAGTATTGAAAATGGTTTCATTACTTTTCTGATAAAGGTGAAGTGCTGTTAGTAGCAATCACATAATACACCCACATAAAGCAGGAAGTTGTGCAGACTGCTGGGATTTCAGTTCCTCATGGAACTTACTATTTCTGTATACACCATCATCTCATAGTCTCCCTTCACAACCAACATGTACATATGCACATAGTGAAAGGAATGTGTAGCATCCACCAATACAAATACAATGCAAAACTGAATCTTATAATTATAAAATAAGCTTTGTTCACTTTGTACTGGGACTTGTACTGCACCCAATACACTGATGCAGTGAGGAATATTCGTCATTAAACTCACCAGGCACTCATTTCCATTCACTGTAGCTTGAAGGCAACTGCATGATACCATTAGAGATACTCTTAAATAAAGACCTTATCATATCAAAAAGACAGAACTTCATGATTTCAATGTCACAATCTGCCCTATCTAATACACGCGATGTAGCAGAATGTCTTTAAATGCAACGGATCAGACTACTACTATTACTTCCCTTATAGCTAACAGTCATATGAGCATTGCTATACCCTCTATTACTAAATGTTTGATCTTATATATTCATGGCTTTCTTAACGACACTGTCGAAACATAATATTACGAAAGTAATTAATGAATTGGAAAGGATATGGAAGGAATCAGTCGGGGCTCAATTTTGGGTACTACCTGGTATTTGCTGGCGAAACTGTCACAACCAGCAGGTCCTAGAGCTTGAGAACTGGTGCCCTGATGCTATTTAAACTACTGTGTTCGTCGTAAATAATTAATTTGTCTTATGCTGTTTAAATTTGTTATTGAAAATGGTTGTTGATTAACTTCAAACAACTTGTGGTTCAACAGATGTTGACTGATACAAAATTACTCATTAACAAATCACACAGCAACATGGCCATACTGCATAAATGTAAAAAAATTGTAATGTCAAAAGTGACAATGGACATCAAACTTTACGAATACTACAACTATAAATTGTATATTTACCGATTGAGAAGCACCAAGAGAAAATGAATAGCGTCACATTTGCATGTATTCTATAAGACCATCCTCAACCAAAATCCGTAATGGCAGCAGTACAATAACGTACCTCAAGAGCTTATACAACATAGATAAACCACCCACCTGGCCGATCGTTCTTGGTTTCTCTGTGATCTGTGCCCTCTGCCGCTTTTAATTTCATGGACAGCTCTGACTAAACATTGACGCTATTCAAAGAGGCACCGCGCGTAGTAATCAAGGAAGGAACTAATGTGGCGGTTCTGCGAAAGACGAATGAACGCGGACAAGAAATAAAACAAAAGGGGAAAAAAAAGCCGAAATTAACCACTCTGCACCCACATAATATAACAGATTCCCAATACATCCAAATAAAATTTCAGACAGGAATGAGTTTTAATCTTTATTATGTTCAAGTTAATGCACACAAAATTGTATTACAGAAACAAATACCGACCTCCAAATAACAAGTGTACATAGCATGATCTGAAGCATTCAAGGCGACAAAAATTAATAAAATTTCAGGCCCACAGCCATGAAAGTTGATCATCAGTCGGTTGACATTGCTATCATGATGATGGGGATGTGAAGCGAACAGCAATCAGGAAGTGAAACAGAGGAATGAAAATAGTTCTGAAGAAGCAGGTACAGGCATAAAAATTAAGGGCAATCACATGATGAAGTGGTAGAAGGGAAGATTTCAGGATGAAGGTGGCTGTCTTCTATGATGTTGCCTCATGTAGTCTGTAGTCTTTCACAGTAGTGGAAGAAATATTGTTTTGTGTATAACACCTGATGGAAAGTTTGTTCTTCATTTTTGCATTGTCCTACTGTTTATTTTTATCAACGTACAAAAAGAATTAAAACTGTCACATACTGGCAATTTACTATGTGCTGCTGTCTGGTTCTGGCTAGCTATTTATAAATCATATTGAGACATTGATGACTGAAAGTAGAACTTTTGTTTCTAAAACTATCACATAAACGACATGCTCTATTTACATTCCAGAAGTCTGAAAACAAGAAGAATTTCTTGGGAAGAAACTGAGCTTGTGGAAGCTGGAGATGGATGGACAGAGTTGGTTGTCAAATGACCACTTTAAGTGAAAACATATTAGGGAGAAGAAAAAAACTTTAAACAAAAATGCTGACTAGCTGCATATAATGCAACCAGCTATATCAATTCTTATACAATACATCACATTATCGATTATGAAAAAGTAAACTAATATGTCAATTTTATTGTAATTATGTCATTTTTATAATAACCAAACAATTCATTGACCAGATGTTCACAACCAGTCAGCTTGCCTCCATGCTCACAGTTGATACTTACAGAATGAGTTAAAAGTCAGAACTTATTTTAAAAACTTTCAAAGGAAAAAAAATTGCCTTCAACTTTATTAATATATTTATAAAAATGATTATAAACTATCAAACTTATAAAATGAAATATAGGTTTTTTATAACATAAGTAAGGCATATATGCACCAAGACCTTATTTTTCTATAACAGTTCACCGGGGATCATAAGCCATTTCTTAAAGTTCAAGCTGAATGGAAATAAACATTTTACTCCATGGGATAGAATCCTAGAGAACAGTACTTTCAAGAGTTTCATTGTAGAAACTTCATTCTCACCTGTGTACAATTTTTATTTCTCTTCTCAAATGTTGCAGTTAATTTATAAGGATTTGTTATATGTAAAAATAACTGTATACCTATTTCTGTGTAGTAAATGACAACTGCAAATCTGAAAGTAAATCTTCATTATGTGAAGTTCCTGACACCACAATGAAAAATGGTTTGAAGTCCACCAGTCCCTGGAACCACTTGCATTTCATTTACTTCATGGGATAGTGGCATGTTAATCCTTCTTCTCCTAAAGCTAGTTTTTTGTTTTCCAATAATTAGGAAATATTAAATTTCTGGAAACAAAGATAAAAATAAGGATATAATAAGGTGATTTATATTACGCATGTTCACAATTGGATTGCCCTCAATACATTAACACGTGTGAAGGGACACATCAGTCAGTGAAGGAACTGTAAGTCAACTGCCTTGGCAAGCAGGGTTCACTTGTCAAATAGGAGTATACCTTCTCTCTTTCTTATTTATATTTGGTTTTAATTCCTCGATATGTTAACAGTTTAAAATTGCTATGTAACTGAAACAGCCTTACTTAAATCAGTTTTATGAATGAGTCCAGTACAGTCAAATGTTGGATAATATAGTTCTGGAAAAGTAATGCTCACCACAAGGTCCCATTTGGCACTTCTTCCTCCGAACCAAGCGTTTAGGGCATGGTCGACCTCCATTTTCAGCTTTTACCTGCAAGATGAAATACTGATCTATCAGGAAGGAAGATGGGAATTTTATGTTTGTTGTCTTTATTCCTCAGTGTGACTTATCAGAGGTGACAGTGAATGTATTAAGCAGTGATTCACTTCATAACAACATATTAAGTTATTTGGCTGAATGAGTAATTAATAAGAATGCAGCCAGTAATAAATTAAAAAGCTTATGCTGTTATTATTATTATTTAATGTTCTGTCTGACGACAGGTAACTGGTTCTTTATGGTTCTCATAAGATTTTTCATCTCTGAGTTTAGGAGCTAGAAGTGATGTGACTGTGCTTATGGACTAAAATATAGACTTTTTACAAAATGTGTTCTGAACAAACTTGTAAATGCTCAAGAGTTATTTGTAATGCCCGTGCATATGAATTTAAAAATTATGTAGTTTCATTACTACTATCATAACAACATATAATACAAATCAAGACTTGCTGAGGTCTTCTGATATTCTGTACACAATGCATCAATTTATTCTGAATTCTAATCCAGTAAAATTTGACTTTCTTTTGATTTTGATTGTCCATGTGCCATGGCTTATGCACAGTTTAGGTGGCCATGCATCACACTAACATGCAACTGAAGTGTTAATGCAGAAGTTAAAGTCTGGCTGGCAGCCCTATATTACAGGGTAAAATTCCATATTCTCACATGATGAAAATTAATTTCATTATGAATGATTTTTGATCAGATTTCCCTAACGAAACATATTCATGCATTGTAGGAATAGCAGAAGCACTTTACTATCAATCTGGGTACAATACAAATATCAGTGACATTAAGACCACATATAATAACACCCAGTCTCACCTTGATCATGCGGAACCGCTCCCTGATGCCAGTGCCGCAAGTGACACTGCAATCTGTCCACACACTCCAGTCACTCACCATGCAGTCGACAGGAGGAGGAGCTGCTGTTACCACTACATTAGAACTCAGCCCTTGCACCTGAGGAGCCCCTTGTTGCAACAGCTGATCTACAATATAAAGTAGTCACACTTACTACAAGACTACATAACTTAGTAACATAAAAGTGTTGGAACCAAAAGACATACAATAACATGAATGATGAGTTTTATTTATAGTTTTTGCACTCATTTCATTTAAATTTAAATTACCATAACTTCTGGCCTAACTATTATACTTGAAATCAATTATTGGCCTTTCCTGTGTTTCTAGAGAATATTATAAATGAAGCAGTTTCAAAGATGGTAATGGGGTTTGTTATTAAGAAACTGCTGATTATCTATAAGTTCCTTATTTATACTACATAACAGTTTTTATCTTACATATTTTCATGTTTCAACCATATCTAAGAGTAAGTCATTCCAATTCATACTGGTTTTAATAAAATAAATCTTTGTAACTGTTAACTCAAGATGTTACTGCTTACCCCTAACAACAGCACAGGCATCATTGCACTCCTTAGCTGTGAGAAAGTTATTACGATTTCCTCGACAACCACCATAACCAAATGGCACGCACATTCCTTTCCTGGGTTCAAAATACCAGCGCTCAAAATAACCTTGACAAGGGCCAACTTCCTGCTCCATCATGCATACCTCTGCAATGAACAAACATCACCTTACATCTAATTGTACAAAGTTTCGGATTATCTGCTAAATTAGTAATAATGATCACTTTACATTGGGATGTGTGTTTCTAGTCTCTCCTACTATATACTGCCTTCTATGGGCTGAATAAATCTTAATAATATGAGCATTGCATCTACATATGAAGTGATCTTACTAGAATAAAAGAGACAGGAGGAAATAGAAAGTGGGGCTGAGATAGAAAAAAGTGAATGAGAAAGGCAGGGATGGTTTATTGCTTGTAATTAATTACCAAAGTGTAAATCCTTTATCAAATTTAATTATAGTAATATTATACTATGTAAAAATTATTAAAATAATTATAAACACATGATCATGAAAAATTATAATACTTTATCTAGTATCTTTCATCAAATCCAATAGTATCATTTATTTGTGGTTCATTTAAGAACACAGTCAGTAGCTCAGACAGCACAGCATTGAATGATGGTATGATTAATGATAATAAACTGGAAAAGATATGGGTGGAGATGCTCATAATGTAATTTAAATTAGTATCCTGGTATTTGCCTGAGGAACTATGAAAAACCTTAGTAAGGATAGCCAGTCCCTTGGCAGAGATCTGAATCCAGGACCTTCCAAATATGAAGCAGAACTGCTAACTGCTCAATTGTTACATTCAGTCCCCAGTGAGATCAATAAAAATATTGTCAAAACTCAATCTATTCCTATTTTGCAATAACATTCTTTGAGAGAGGAGAAGAAAACAAAGAAGTAGAAGGAAAATAATAAAGATAAGTAAAATAAGAAAGGACGAAGTGGAAAGAGGTCAAAAGCATAGAAAAAGTTTGTGAGGTAGACAAGAGGCAGAAGAATTAGAAGAATTTACTCCAAACGAAATTGCTGATTCTGATAAACAGATAAGGAACTATTTCTGCTTATGCAGAACTCAGCATTCAAAGTAAAAGTTAAAGTGACACGCACGTTTAGCAATGACCATGTCAAAAGTGCAGTCCTCCTGCACAATACAGTGTCTCTGTTGCACCAGCTCCACACGTGCACTGCACTTCTCCTGCAGTTCTGGTGCAACCAACAGCAGACGAGTGCGCAGTTTCACACCCTTCCCACAGGATGCACTGCATGGACTCCAGTCACTCCACTCTGTCACAGGGCACATGGGATCTGCCTAGGAATACAATATAACACATTCATTAGTGACTTAGAATCCCTGTACTATGGGGTGGTGGACATCTAACTCTGCAGTTCAATATTTAGCTGTCAACTGGAACATGCACAAGTATAATGCACAGTCAATAAAGGTTAATTCTCATAAATGCCAGTAGGATAAAGGATGAGAACATGGATGTCTTCAAGAGCTATAGCTGGAAACAGAAATTTACATAGAACAGTTCCTGGGTGTTTACAATAGGAGAGAATTAAGGGAAGCATTGCTGGGTCAACTTTAAACTCATTAATTAGTCCATGGATTTATCAGTTGAAGATCCAAACAGCAGCACTCACCACTTCATGATTTGCATCCTCTCCTCTGCATGGCGGCTGCATGCACTTCTCCCGCTCAATGATGGACACGTGAGGACACTTCTTACGACCAAGTCGCTCAACAAATTTCCTGGTGCGAGTAGAAGTGCCTATTCCACAAGTGACAGAGCACTCTGACCATGGACCCCAAGAAGTAGTGGTACAAATCCCCTCATTGTCCTCCAGCAGCTGCTGATCATTATCAGCTACAGGACCTCCACTGTGCAAGATTACAACAGTTTTTTTTTTGCTATTTCTTCAGTATAATGTTAGCAGTTTAACAGCAAATATGTGGCAGATTACTTTCAGCCACTTGAGCACTAACTTGTTAAACTGAGTATAATTTTTTTCACTTTAGAGCACTGAGAAAAGTACATTAACATTCTAAATTCCATTATAACATAAATTACTAAATTAAGATTAACCTACAAATATAGTATACAAATGTTAATAGTTTGAAGAGTCACAATTATTTAGTAGTAACATACAGACCTGCATTAAGGAAGCACTCCATTTAAATATCAGTCAGGCTACGTTCTATCCTGAATAAGACATCATAATTTTCCTCAGTCTCTCCAGATTATTGCTAATAAGAAGCTTTTAAGAAGAATTACCATTTATAAATGGACAGACACACAAACAAGTGAGCTGGTTAACCTCCCTTCCACCACAAAAATAAAGTAAGTTTGAAACATTGTTTAACAGACAATGTGATAAATCATACTTACGCACACTCTGGTATGTCAGCAACACACATCTCCTTTGACACAAGCTGTCGATCACAGCCCATCATACCTGCTCTTGCTTGATTCAGGTAGTTACGCTGTCGCATCCTCAGTCCCTTTCCACATGTTACTGAGCATGCACTCCACTCAGAATATTCCGTCACGCCACACTCCGCTACAAGCACACAATTGTTTCAACGGTGATTGATCCTTGAATTATTTAAGTATGCTCTTTCAAATGAACAGGTAATCTGCATTGGATTATAGTGAGTGATGAATTGGAAAGGATGTGGAAGGAAGGGACCATTTCATATTTTATGGTCCACATTTCAAATCTGAGTTTGCAGAACAATCTATTCTGACTGAGGTTTCTTGTGATCTGCCTTAGTACCTACAAGAAAATTCTGGAATAGTATTTTAAAATAGACCATGACAATGTCTTTCTACACCCTTTACAATTCTACACTGTGTAACGCACCAACTAATGCCACTGTGTGGGGTTTTCCTTAAAAATTTGATTTTAATTTGGCTGGTCAAGAAATTCCCTGCCCACCTGAAGGTACAACACTGCTTTCACAAAAGTCCATTACTGAACCCTGCCCTGAACCAGTCAAATCCAATCCACTATTTCACCCAGCAGTTATCTAAAATCCATCCTAATATAGTACTCACATTTACACTAACATTTGAAAATAATTCTGACCAGCATTTTGTATGCATACTAAATGTCTTATTAGTTATCATGACTCACGCCTAGATGTATCCTCTGTATTCTCAGCAACTTCAACAGCTTCCTCCAGAATCCTGTCCAGACTCTGCTCATCGCAGCCTTTGGGAATAACAGAGTCTCTTCTCAGGAACAGGCGAGCTAAGGGCAACATGGGTTTGCCCGATGGATCATAGAAGGGAGCTCTGGGATCCTCTGGATATAGTGTAGTGATGCGATGGATCTTCTCCTGTGGGACAGTTGGACTATTTGGAGACTGGAACAGAAACATATCATTATGACAAGACAGGCTAAATTAGGTTCAACTTGAGTTCACAGGAATTAACGTTTAAACACTGCATCACATGACTGGTGATAGGATAGCAACCAGGAAATAAATAAGGAAGACTGTTGAAGTAAAGGAGTTCAGCTTAATTTAGACAAACAGGCTGGATTTAAATCAGTAATAATTTAATTATACTACAAATTTCTATCAGCAGTGCAGTAAATAAACACAAAACTAGTAAAACGTGTGGATCTGAAATGAATGCATTTGCAAAATATGTGTATTCATATTTGGATTCAGGTTCTATTTGACACAAAATTTGTAACTGGACTATCTCAGCTTCATTCAGTACAGACAAAGAACTCAAAATGAGCCCTTTCTTATTTCTTTATTTAATCTTAGGATGGAGATTCTTAACACTGAAATTATAATTAAAGTGTAGGAAGAAATGAAAAGACCAAGACACTAACAAACACTTACTTTCGTTCAGTTTTTAGCTCTGTACCAACATACTTATTAACTTATAACATACTCTCTATGCTTTTGTTAATGGTATTTATGTTCTCAGTAAATAAATTTCCATTATCAGCATAGATCATGAGTTCCATTTACTTTCAGTTACTCCAGTCTCAAGCTACTTGAGTAAAGAAAGATTCAGTGTAAATAATTACCATATAACTTATTCCACTGTCAGTGCCAGCATCCCATGGGTACAAGTCAACAATTTTCTGTTCTATCCATGTACAGTCCTTGTTGCACAGGTTCAGCCCCGGTACTCCAACTATCCAGTCCGGAGTTGGCCCTGTCATTATGAATCAGTTTGTATGTGACAGTTTAAGTGATCTCTTCATATTGCATTCTGATCTCAGTAAGCTCCACATCACAAATTTCTTTAGTTGCCACATGTATATATTCCACCGCAATGCAACAAAGGAGCAGCGAGAAATGCAGAAAAACAATAACAAAATATATTAAATTAAAGAAATAGTATTCAGGAAGCATGTTTTAAAGCATTCAGTCTGAGTTTCGAATAATTTGAGTGTTTAGCTGATTCTGTCAGAACTGTAAATGTTTTGTCACTGATATACCCAGAAACCAAGTATCTCACCTAACATAGAAACAACTGACACTAATGGATGGCGCTGATCTACTCTGAAGGTGGATGTACTGTTGGTGTTTACTCGTGGGTACCACAATCCAGCTGCTTTGATGAGGGTGCGGAGATGCTTGCTCTAAAAGAATATGAACATTTTTCCACCAAGTATAATTTTACTTTTTCACAGTGGTGAATACAAAGATGGCCATCTTCTGGATTTAGCACCATGTAGTTTGGTAGATGTTTACCAGACTTCTATTAGACTACATGGTACTACAACCCAGAAGACAGCAGTCATTGTTCCACTACATAACCGTACAAAAATAACATTTATATTGTTGACTGTAGTTTTCTAGGTTATGATGCTATGTAGTCTTTTGGGAAGCAGTTTGTGTATCTGAAATGCTTGCAACAGGAAATAAGACACAACCCAGAAGATCACAATCAATTTCTTAACTGCTATGAGAACTTCAAATCTCTAAAGAGTTTAATTTTCATAACTGTGTTTTACAGCAGAGTGAGCACTTCTTTTTGTCATCATTTCTGACACATGTAAATTCTTCATTCTTTTTAACCACAATTTCTATTCTATCAGTCAGTTTGTAATAATGCATAACAAACAGTTCCCTAATTGTGTGTAATTATAAAACTTTAAGTGTAGTACAGTCATGCAAAGAACAGCATAAATATTTAAACCTAAGTTCTCACAAAATGGAAAATGGATTTTATGTTTACATCTTGTATAAATTTAAGTTCGCTTCTTCTTAAATTTGTCTCTTTGTAAGTGTTTATTGTATCATGACATGTTCCAGGTTTTATTGTGACAGTCATTCATTATGTGCATATAATTTATCTAAAATGTAATATAATAAATTTGTTCACATTCCACTTCATTAACAGGTACTTGTTTCAGAAATTTCATTATCACTGAGTTTGGACAAATGCTACCTTTGCTCTCAGTTCAGCTTCCATTCCTCGCACCGATCCCCACTCTGCAACTTGGCGGAGACCATCAGAAGCTAGCTGGCCCTCACCCCAAAAGGAATAGTTGCGCTCATGTGAAGCTCCAATCACATCACTAAAGTGAGTCAGCCACAGCGAGAATGGAAAGTCTTTTGGGTGTGTATGGTTTGACCACAAGCCTTCAAATATCAGCTGCAAAACACATGAGGCATATAATCTGGTGTGCTATAAATACAACAAACGGTTCATGGATCCAAAGCAGAAGTAAACAAGATATTATCCATGTGCTAGATGTAGCCCTTGAGAGCATTCAAAATATTCGTAATTTCTAATAATTATCTTACTTTTAAAATAAT
This sequence comes from Zootermopsis nevadensis, assembly GCF_977971745.1. NCBI lineage: Eukaryota > Metazoa > Arthropoda > Insecta > Blattodea > Termopsidae > Zootermopsis > Zootermopsis nevadensis. Next base: position 18,371,229 of record NW_028259156.1, read on the forward strand.
GTTAATCAGATGGTCAGATCAGTTCACTTATAGCTGTTTTCACAAGTTCTCTCGAAGAAAGAGACATGAAAATGTTATCTTCATCCTTTGTTACAAAAGCGCTGATGCCTTTCTTATCAGAGAACACATTTCAAAAGTAAGATTAATTAGCATCAGCCTTTATCAACCCAATATGGAAAATATACTGTATCCATTAAGGGCTATTTTTGCCATGTGGCAGCACACTAAATTGTGCTTATATTAATTAAATGTCATAATTTAATTAGGCTGTGAGCATCTACAGAGGAGATTAAAATGTGGTAGCAACATAAGTCAGCAAAGATAATTTTACAAGAATGACACACTCATGACAAGAGTTGTACAAAGTCACACACCTCGTACTTTGCCTCATCACATGCACAGCACTCTTCTTCATCTTCACTCTTCCTCCCCTTATCTGACTCAACGAGTTCGCAAAGTTTCCGACTGAGTGCCCCATCATCTGCATACCAGTTGTCTGCGTCTTCCAGTACCATGGCTCTGGCAACGAAAAGATAATTATCGGCCATAACCGACACTCGTTTCTTGTCACATCAAAACACCTTCTCACTTGAATCTGGTACTGAACGAGAATGCACTTGTCTGTCCGCAGTGGAAATTGTGTTGTAATGATTATTTCTGCCACAGATGCACTAACTAACAGAGAAGGAAGCAAACAAATGCTTACACAATCTTTGAATTCGTATTACCACATACGTCAGGAAATAAAACCTGGAATCATCTGGCTTCGGACAGGAACCAGAGCTGGGCTCTTGTTTTATGAAAAACAGACAATTTCTTCACCAACTGAGCCCCTCTGAGGTTCCAAGATGGACCCTGATCAACAGAATTAGTGCAGTCTACCTGAATATGATGCAGCCAGATCCTTTTGGTGGTGATATCCACATGACCTGAATCTCTGTTTTGGGAAGGTCATCAGCTTCTGAGATGGTGTTGATGCAGTGCTCATTAAATGTGGTGAGTGAGTCTCCGAACAACTGAAAGCTGCCAACTCGCTGAGGGGAGGCATCTGACCCCAGCACAACACCATGGTGAGGGTCAAGTGGTTCTACACCCAGCATGAAGCGGGTGAATTGCTGAAGGCGGCCATGGGTGCGGGAGCCCACAAGTGACACTGCAAGATATAAGACAGTAATAAATAATGTATATCAATAAGCTAGTGGATTTAGAATGCACATTAATATTTTTACTGTCCAAAGTTATTATACCAACACCATAAAAATCTGTTCTGCACCGTGCACTTCAGAAGTGTGGCATTTTAGAAAACATACAAATACAAAATTATTGATAAAAATCAATAAGTAAGTCAATTAGAAATGTCACTCTCTTCAAAGACATACTTTTCTCCATCCTCACACTGTATTTTAGAATATGTGAAATGTTAATATGTAATAAAATTACACATGTCAGACCAACTCACATGTATACACTGCTCCAGGCACATAGCGCTCCGGCTCACCACTCACTTGTATGTGGAATCCATTGTCACCAGGGCTCCTCAATGCAGTGGAATGCTCTTCTCGAGGCTCACGTACGCATGCGTGAGCAGTGCCTAGCAGACACACCCACAGCACCCACCACATCTGTACTGCAGAAAACAAACTGTTCAGTTAACTTTGAACAATCAGAGACTGGTGTATCAATCTTTTAAAACATTTCTTATGTTATGAGTGAGTATGGTGACTGGACTATGGGTTGGAAAACCAACAAGGCCTTTCTCCCCAACATCCAGACTGGCTCTGGAGACCAGCCAGCCTCCTATGCAACAGGTACCAGAGTTTCTTCCTTGTAAGACAAGTGGACGGGGCACGAAGCCAATGACTCAACTCCATCTAATGCTGAGGTTAAAAACTGGTGGATCATTACCTCCACTCCCTCAATACCTGCATGGCATAGCGCTTGGTTAGGGAAAACTTCACCTTTACCTTAAATAGTGAAAAATGATAAATATTGAAAAGTAATTTCTGAAATTTTTTGTAGCATGGTTTCTGAAATGCTAATAGTAGATCTGTACCTGCAATAAATAAACCTCAGGGCCAGTGAGGTATGCAAAGGAACAAAGCACTCATTTGGAAGACATTCTTGTGGTCAGTAGAGTGGCTGACAGTTATTTGTAACAAGTGGCATTCAGAGTTTCACAACTTGTTGTTGTGAACCAGGCTTGCCATCTGTTAGTTGTTCTCCACTCTAAAAATACCGTGAACGCAGTGACAACTTTCTGTCTGTAATTATCTGTCAACGGAGCAAAAAAGCAGTCGTTTTTGTTCTTCCCCACTTATTCCGAAGAAGAGGGTTTAAGGAAGCGTCAGTGGTAGTTCCCACGAACATCTGTTTGCTCTCCTATACAGCGTTGTCGTTTATTTACTGCAATTAAGCTAATGTACTTAGGATCTTAACTGACCTACTGCAAAGTGTAAGGTCTTCCTGGAAAACTAACTGGCCGACGAAAGAATTCCTGCTTTTATGGAACCCGAAATGTCATATCAGTCTTAACAAAAGCCAGCTTCTGGATCGTATTCTAGACCCTCTCATCAACGCTTAGGTCTCACACGTGATCTCTTCCCTTCAGATTCATCGGCCAAAATTGTATTTGTATTTTTTATTTCCCCCACATGTGCTACAAGCCACTATCTTCTCACCAATATCACGGGAAGAACACAAATTATGAAGCTTCTCTTTGTGTAATTTCATCCATCACCGCCCTCAAGATCGACCCTGAAACGTCCGTAAACTTCTACCGGAGTACGCCATCTTCACTGTAAAGATGGCTATGAAGTTGGAATAAGATTTGACAGAAGATCATAACAATAATAATATAATTGTCCTGGCAGGATTCAAACCAGGCTCTGTTTCTCAGAATGCGCCCAGGCCTGGAACTACTTGTGACTCAGATCAGAGCATATATATCTCTATGTCCCATAAGTCAATCTTGCTTCCATTTCTTGTTGCGTCATCGCCAGAATTGCGACCATAAGTTCACACTTTACGCCTCCAGTATCACAAAATATGGGTCATCGTAGTCAAAGCAAAGTTGGAAACTTGACATCAAAGTCCGTATTTCGCTTGTTTGCTTCTCTCGTTTCTACGTTTGACAAATCAGCATTTCTTAAGTTTTTTACGTTTCGATCCTTGACTCATTGAAAACAACACTGGACCACAGCAAATTGTTACTGCTACACTGTATCGTGCATTGCAACAATTCAGAGTGAGGATAGTTATTTTTTATTTAACGACACTTTCTCCACCTCATACAGAGGTTACGAATGAGTGGAGCAATATCACCACTTCCCCATACGTTTTCATTCAGAGGTGGAGAGTCCTCAAACAGGGACTTTACCTTTATCCTTCTAAACCGCACAGGTTTTGAAGCGTCAAATAGAAAAATAACTGTGAGTGGTGAATTAAAAGGGTGAAGAAGGAACCTGCTGCGTCGTTTTTAAGGCAGCCCATACCCCGCCACGTTTTAAAATGTTCTACTGTGCAAACAACCGGCTCGATAACTTTGGATGCCACACACTGGAGATCCACATTTAAGAAAACACTGTTCCCCGCCCGCCCCTACTTCCTGTCACCAAGGGCTCGGCCCAGATATTTATTTTCCTTTCTTGGAATCGCCACACCTTCTCCCGACACTGTGCGGGAACTTCCTTTGTTGGTTCCATAAAGTTCTGAAAACAATTGTACCATTGTACCTCAGTTTCACTGCACGATGTCCATTGCCTGACCTAAGCCTACATTTAATGTAAAAGACGCATCAGGAATTGGTTTTACTTCCATCTTCTGGAGCACGCCGTACAGTTTTATTTTCTGTAGGTAAAGCGACTGGGTTCGGAACGGACAACCTGGGTTCGACACAGGGACTTCCCTCTTCGCCAACGCATGCAGACCGGCCCTGGGGCCCATCCAGCCTCCTAACAAATCGGCATTGGTAGATAATTAAACCAGAGCCTGAAGACGCCTTACCTTCTGGAGTTACCGACACGCAGACCAGCAGCAGACGTCACTCACTTCGCCCCTCCACTCGACAGACTGACTTGAACTGTCCTACTCATGTGATGGCGCGCACTGATAACTCATCCGCTGTCTAACATCTGGCACCGTCACATGACCGCCAACTTTCTCACTTCGTTCCCTCGTGCGGTTGTTCTGTTATTCCTCACGGCATTGCCGTTTTGTTTCCTGACCGGAAAAGAGTGACAACTCATTAATCGAAGATGGACAATTAGCATTCGAATCGCGCTAAAGGCAACGATTTTTTTCTCTTCACCACCTCCGATTCCGAGGTTACTGCTGGCTGTTAAAAGCGGCCGGATCGCGTTACCTCCACGGAACATACTTTGCTTGACATGTAGCGATGCAACTCTGGAGGGACAGAAATTGTGTTTAGTTATAATTTACACCATATGTCTTGGAAGTTTTGTGTTTTAGCATATTATACATCAAGAAAATAAGTCGTTAGTTTTTGCTAGGTCTGTCAACAAACAGGTCATTAAGTGGGTCTGTTGGTGTTGGTCAGTGGTTCTCAGACTGGGTTAGTTGGTGTTTCTCAGTGGGGCTGTCAGTGAGTGGATAGATGGTCTCTTAGCTGGTTAATCAGTTAGTTCATAAACATACATAGAGCATTGTCCAATGAAAAATAAATAATTCTTCCACCATACCAAAGAATGTGATGCCACATTTTGATAACAATAAAATAAAGTTCACTGTCTTTGAGTTTTATCCCCACAGGGTGTTTGTATACTCTGGAAAATTAGTTGATACCATTCACATAAAAATAGGAGTGTTCTATTTTATGTGAACCACAAAACGTGCTGATTAACCACAAGACACATACACACTAATATAGTACAGAATGCAAAGCTGGTAAACAAAACAATTCTGTTTTTAAGAAAAGGGAACTTGACTTTGCGCTGGTTCTTGATCTCTGACCTATCTGATAACCTCATTGAGACTAGGCATTCAATCTTGGATATCACAAATCCATTGCTGAATTGCAAGATTTCTGTTGCACTTGTGTTGACAAGTAAGGTCATATTCCTTGAACCTCAAGAGAACAAATGCTCCTCTTATTATAAGCAATATGTTTACACATTCAAATAGAGGGCCACATTAATTATTTAAAATTTTATAGCTTAATTCAAGCTAAAGCTATCATACAGGTCTCAGCATTTAATCAAAGATTGTAAAGTTATAATGAAACTACCAGCAGCACACAATGTAACAGCACTTTATATGTTCAATGTCCTATGTGAAAATTTCTCTTTCTTACATTCACAAAAATAAACAGCATTCTACAAATTTTCTGCTTAAGTGTGGCATATAGAGGTACTATATCTGCATTTTATTTGGAGAAACTGAGAAAAGCACTGAAAACCTGGTTAAAATTCAAACTGAATACCTCTCAAGTAACACTAACATTGATATTTATCAGTCTGCTGGTGTCGGTTTACAATGTTGGACGAGACTCCCTGGTAATACGAACACTTGTAAACATATTTACATACCTCCCAAATACAAACTGCAGAGTGAATGCTAGATCCTGGTTTCATGCTATGGTAGGCAGGTGAATAATAAATATTGTACTAAGTGAGTTAACATGCCTTAAGTAAACCTCTCTTATCTTGACCTTATTATTGAAAATCAGCCAGTGGCTAATCCACAATAATTTCAGTTGCTGTTGCATTTGTTATACAGTTCGGCGGTAATTATAAAATAAATAACATTTTTGAATTAAATATAAAATGGCCACATCTCCTCTCATTTCTCACTACAATTCTTCTTTTTTTTCCACAAGTATCCACTTTACTTAAGTGGCAAATTCAGTAAATGTAAACTGGACAGCAGAAAAATATTAAAAATTAATGTGTAAAGAGATGAAGCCAATCTCATCTTCATGAGTGAAAACTCGTGGCTCTTGTTAAATAACAAAACACTTGTTTACCTTGAAACCAGCATTATGGTGAACCCTCGTGCTACAGAACTCTAATCACCGGGTGATATGGTTCACTTACTTCATCTAGGGCAGGCAGAATGTGGTGATTATGACATGGTAGTGGTACTGTTCCTTATGGCACCGAAGATGTGCTGGAAAAAAGAAACAAATTATTAGGCTTAAGCTACAGTTTCATTATGAATTATTTTTATAAGTTTATATTTTTAAACAATTAAAGCAATTGTACCAACTTCACACTCACTGATCAGCCATTTGAACCTAATAGAGAAAAAGTAACAAAAGCTACAATTTTTATTCATTAATGTATATGTGTCCTTCAAAAGTTATGTGTTAATTTAAATAGAGTTGGGAATTTAACTCTGTTGCTTTTGATCCAACACAAGTTTTTCTTCCAGGAAGGGCAGTTGAGGTAACATACCATGTAGCTGAAATATTACATTGGTTAGGTTAAACTGTTAAATTGTCTTTCCTTGGCTTTAGTTATTATTCTGCGTATGAATCCACAGTGTTCATTACTCAGTGTTTGTTTTGGTTTTGTTAGGTTAAGGTAGCTTAGATTGGTTTAGGGAAATTAAAACTATATTATGCACCCTTATCCTGTTTAATATGTACCTGTCACAAATCTGCTGAATTTTACTTACTCTTATTCTGCCATTTCAGCCTGCCTCCAGTCCTATCCTGAATCAGATAGTTCATTCAATATTCCTATACCTCACTTTCATTGTGATCCATTCTACTACTATCCTCCAGTCTTTGCTTAGGTCTTCCAAGTGGTCTTGTTATTTTACTTTTACAAAGCAAATGTTTTTGTGGGTCATGAAACTGATAGCCTCTAAAACAGCAGTCCCCAACCTTTTTTTGTGCCTACGGGCACATTTGAGAGTTTATGAGATCGTGGCGGGCACCAACCAATTAACAAAGCCAAATTTTCTTTTCTCTGGACAAATAAGATTTGGACACCAAATAATACGCAAAACAACACGACGTTTAATGATACAAGAAACCACGCAATCAATAATACGTAGTTTTATAAGTACAATTATTATTTCTCAAGTGCGATGTTTGGCACTGCATTTCATCGGCCAGTTTTTCAAATTTGGGAGTGTAGGATGATGTTGCTGCTCACAAACAATCGTCAAGATGGACATTAGTAAGTAGAGATCTGTGTTTTGATTTTATAATGTTCATGGTTGAACGGCCTTCATTATTCAGTATAACCTCTTTCCGTATCAACGTGGGCACTGTGTTGGGGACCACTGCTCTAAAACATTTAGTATCTAACAAACTACATGGCTTTTCCTCTGAAATTGCAGTCAATATCTACCAGACTACACAGCATTTCATTCCAGAAGACAGCCATCTTAATGGAAAAGTTGTTTTTTAGGGAAGAATGTGAACAAAATGAGGTGTTCTCTGAAATCCTCAGCATGGAAGGGGTTAAAAATATAATACTATAATTTTGGCTTCTGTGATATAAGTAAAGAACACTCCAATATGACAAGATTTAAGGTTTTCATCAATGTATCATGTTTGTTACAGAAAACATGTGATATATGGTAACTTACATATCACTACTGTAGTGTCTAATCACCTAACGGCATGCACAGTTCACAATATTAACAGATAGCGAGTGAGCTGTAACAAAACTGTGAATAACATTCACTTTGTATGATACTAGCTCAAACCATTTAATACACTACAACTTATTATAGCCCTGTAATTATTTCTCAGACAAGAAAGAACATTAAAAATCATTTCTTGATAAAAAAAGGTCAAACTCAAATTCATGCACAGATGAGCAAAGTGTTTCCTTTGTAGTCCATAATTAACTTCATTTCCATTCAAAAGTCTCTATCTCATTCTACTTCCTTAAGATCTACTTTAATATTACTCTCCCATTTATGTCTGGGTCTTCCAAATGGCCTTTTCCTTTCAAGTTTTGTAACCAAAACTTTTTACACATTTCTGTTCTCAACCAGTCCAAAAGACGTCTTCTTAAAATAATTTTTACAATGAAACCAATCTGTTTTGATAATTATTCATTCCTGTGATGTCTTACAAGCACAGAATGTAGTCAAATTCATTTGGAGATCCAGAAAACATTGCTGAAAAACAATGTGTGCTATGGTGTAAACTTAAAACTATTATTTACATTCATAATCCTTCGAGGTTAATATATTACGACACAAAACCCCAGGGATAAAATTTGTTTGTCTGAATTTCAAAATTTTCAGGCTGAGTCAGCCACTACCTGGAATCTAACTAATAGAAAAATGGACTGAGCTCAAACCCTTTACGATAAATTTATCTGATCACATAACAAATAACTACTTCAAACTCTAATTTGTGTTATTGTTTTAATTTTAAAATTGACAGAATTATTAAACTAAGTTAAACATTGGGTGAAAATGTAATTTCTGTGAAAGCTGTAAGAACGAAACCATTTCCCTTCCTGTGGAAACATGATACGATCAATGTTCCATAGACAGCGTTACTTCCTTATGATCAACCAACTATTTTTCCTTTCTGTACAATGGATTGTTTTCTGTGACTCTTTTTGGTGTTACTGAACTGGTATTATATGACTTCACTAGCTACAGTTTAAGAATTGGGCCCTTTATATCAAAAAAAGTATTCTGATTTTGAAAGACAATTGTGAAACAAGCACTCAGATGTGGGAAGGTGGTAACATTATTGTATGGACCTGTACTAAATTTGGCATTAATTCTTAACTGCTATAATAAATGTATATTTGCGTCATACGTTGGGGGCTTTAGGGAAATATGAAGTATTGTGCTTGTTTCAGGACACAAACTTCCAAAGAACTTAAGTAGAACATTATTGTTATTTGGAGACTGGTAACTCTGAAGTTCTCTTCTTGGTAACTTCTTTAGGTCCGTGATGCCTTCAGACGATTTGCTTGGTCACGTAGTTCCTGCAGCACAGCAGACTCCTTCGAGTTGATAAAGACGGACAGGTTTGGCGTGGGTGCAGCTGACTGTACAATGCCTGCGGGAACAACGCCCTGGGGTGGGTTGCGGTTCTCAAGTTCAGAGTCTGTAGGCGGCTGGTAGACAAGTACTGGTGGTGTCTGAACAGTGGATGGGAAGTCCAGCACAGTGATTAGCTGAGGCTTGTCTGGTCTGGCCGTCACTGTTACAGCTCCAGGAGACTGTTGCGGCTTCTCTGGTTTGTCTGTCACTGTCACCACATCAGGAACATTCTCTGTCACATTGGGCCTCCTGCAGACATTTCAAGTCATGCTATATCACCTCAAAGAAGCTTTGTGAAGCAACGAGTGAAGAGGTTGACCACAGATCTGAGGTTTCTACAACACAGAAAATATGGACTAGGGGTTTCTGGGTCATGACACTTTACACTCTCATAAATGATTACCAATATTTCAGAGGAAAATGGTGCCTCTGTCTTCTGAAACAGCAGTAACCACTTACAAAACTACACAGTGGCATAGCTGCCAACACACGTTAACACATGAGTGATTTATTCATTCTTTTCTCTATTATATCCAAGCTGCTGTCACATCAGGCAAACCATCATCATTTACCTTCTTACTTTTGTACTGGATAATTTAAGCTTATTCAGAACTATATCTCGAGTACTGTATAACTACTCTCTTATTTACAAGATAAAAACCACCTTGTGCAAACTGTTATGTATTCAGCAGTAAGAGATGTATGAGTCAAAATATTTTCTCCACTTCTGATTCCTGAAGAAGCTGTATCAGGGTATATGAGATTCTTCCTGTAATTGAATTACAATTGGCTTAATTATTGCTTCTTTAATTTCTTGTGTCAAATTACAATGCAGTAAAGGTGAGGAATATCTTTGCCATCTTTCCTGTGTACTACACCAATGACTCACCTGGTTGGGTAGGGGAGAGGATACTGAGGCGGCAGTGGACCAGTGGGGACAGCGTAAACTATGGAGACAGCGATGGGTCTTGCATGAGAGATATATGCGCCAGAAGGTACGGGTGCGATCACGGCCCCGACGGGGATGGGTATGCAGACACCGTCATGAACAACGGTAAAGGCCGAGGGAAATGCGATGGGAACTTCAGGCTCAGACACCCAGATGGGATATGGCAACGCCACCTGCACCGCAGGCAAGGCCTCTGGCTCCTGAAACAGGTGGAATACATGTCAAGCATCAGCAATGCGCTACTTTGCAGACTAGTTTATAAAAGAAAGATGGTCTTGTGGTCCCATGCGAGCTACAGTTTTGTCTAATATTTTGTGGGGTGGCTGATGAATTTTAATTAAATTTGGTAGGAAGATCATGCCATTGGAGATAATGCCAAAATGGTGCATGTGTGAAATTCTGAGGTAGGATAGGAATAACAGTAGCATTATCCAATGCATGATTCTGAAAGTTTGTGCCATTAAAATTATGCATTCCCCTATTAAGATTACTTTTCTTAGACATGAAAATAACTCTACAGCTTTCACACAATTTTTTTGCTTCCACAATAAATGACAAACTATTGTAGGAAAACATGGGCTGTCCATGATATCCTACCGTGTCAAATATCACCAACTTCTTGGGCAACAGACATTCCTCAGAAGCTAAGAGTCACTCATTTAGCCAAGATATTTTTAATTTTTTATTGGACCTGATTGCACATTACCACGTACAAAAGACCTGTCACTGATCACTGCCCTGAACCACGTGAATCCAATCCACAACTTATTTCTTTATGCTCAGTTTCAATACTATCGTCTCATATATGCCTAGGTCTTCAAAATGATATTTTTTATTCAGGTTTCCCAACCAAAATTGAGTACGCATTTCTCGACAAACATACACAAATTTAAAGCTCTCGTGTGTGCACCCGGAACATAGACACTTACATCAGGGGCTTGTAGGGTGACGAGTGGCTGTGTCAGGGAGAAGCTTGCGATCTGCACGTCTGCCACAGGCACCACTTGCAGTCTGTCCTGCGCCATCAAAAGCAAGGGCACAGTGGCCATCGACTCGTCCACAGCATACGGGTGCTCGGCCAACAGCAACGGGGGCAGGAAATCGTAGAAGAACCTGCCCTCTGTAGCAATCACAAGCACTGCCAATGCTACCAACACCGATTTAACCTGTCGACGGAAAAGGTCAATTACGAGTTAACTTTTAGAATGACGAGGTTTCGTTGTGTACCTTTTGCACAAAAATATATTTCTGTTACAAATATCGCCAGATCTTGTACATATTATGACCGCGTGTCGGGCGCCATTATTTTGAGGCATCCAGATTCGAATTTCGGAGGGACCGAACGAAATGTAACCTTACAATTGACCCTTCACTAGGATAAATGCAATCGGGTGTTAAATATTGAAACCTTACTCATTAAAACGTTTAAGAGGTTAACTTCTCTTACATAAAATGTATTTTTTGGATCACGGTTTATCGTTCAATCTGTGTATAAATGTCATAAGCATTCATAGAGCATGATTCATGCTAGTTTCCTTCAACTTGGAATTGCATTCCATACCGCACTGGCGATCTTATTTTTAAGACTACAGTCCTCCTTGAGATAAATGAAAAGGCGTGAGATCGCCATAAAGGCACCGGTCCTTTCCTTTTGTGGCCGTACCAGGTCATAAAACCTCACTGCAGAGAACACCAGTAGCGAGCCACGTAATGTAAACACAGCGTATAATCTGGTTCCCCTTTGAACTTTTGTAGTTTCAGAGATACGCAAACTCGCACCTTGGTATGTCTCAACCAAATTGCTCTGTTCTTGCAGGAAGTAATGAGGACGCGAGGAGGCCACTGGGAGTGGCTTTTAAGCAACGTCCATACATTTGCCGACACCGGGTTCCTTGATAAGAATGAGTGAGATTTCATGTCGCGACGGTCTACGAAAAGTGGCCATGGCTTCCTCCGTCATGCACACCGGCCGAAAGACGACGTACTTACACTGCGTGATCTCTCTCTCTCTCTCTCTCTCTGGTATTTTAAAAGAAAATACATAGGTCTACTTCTGAGTGACTGGAATGAGCAGTCATTGCTGAGAAGCTCACAGTCCCACACCTCGTGAAGAAATCCTCTGCCTTTCATTGAACTCGAAGATTCATTACCGTGTTCATAGCAGCCCGATGTCAGTCCTTATTCTGAGCTACATGAATCTTATCTACGCCCTACCATCCTGTTTCATTATGATCGACCTTAAAATAAATCTTTTTTCAAAAAAAAAATAGAACTTGCCAAATAACCTTTCTGCTTCATGCTATCTTCCTTAAGAGGCTGAAAGTCTGTCAAGAAATTCCCCGCCTTTTACGGGGATCGTGCTCACAGGACTTCGCCACTGGACCCTACGGTTAAGCGGATGTACTTTTAAACGATTTATTTGTGAAATGATTAGTTGCCTCTTTGACAGCCGTTGGTACATTTATATATCGTAGATTCTTAACATTTACGGCGACAATGAATGAAACGTTGCTAAGCACGTGGGAGACGAGGTCGTGGCATATTAAAAAGTGCCAGTCCGATATTAGGTTCGGTTAGAATTCTGTAAGAGGACGTTCGGTGCGAACTGAAAAGTGGTAAGATTCCAGTCCCAAGCCCCACGTCCAATCCATAAATTTGGCAACAGACAAAACAAAAGAAAAATTAATTATGTTGTGTACCAGAACGTTTGGTGCCTTGGAATATAAGTGGGTGAGTTGTTTTCTGAGCTGAGGAACAACTCATCATTTTGAATAAAATTCTATTGATACAAGCAACGAATTAAACAAATTATATATGTGACTGAAAAAATTCGTTTTATCTCAGATTTAAAGTTGCGAAATGTCCTGAAACAATGCTCCTCATGTTCCCAAAGATACGCATGGGTTTCCACTTCTTTCAGGATCGTTTCCGTTGGATGGTCTGCTCGAAAATATATTACATAAAATATTACGCGTTCTTAATTTTTAATTGTGTGCTAGAATAACTTGAAAACGTGTTTAAGGCTCAAAGTCTTGCTTCATCGCATTATTTCCAGCTGTTTTTGTAGTTGTAATTTGTATGGATTTTAGATGTTTCACCACTAATTTCTATTAGCAATTATTAAGGACAGCAATACATTTAAAATTTTTCGAAAGATACCACTGAATTGCTCTTGCCTGAGACGATTGTTTCTAGACCGGTTGAAACGTATGAGATTTGTAATAAGTACGCCAGGAAAAGATTCCTCGCGTTTCAGAGGTGCTCACTACTTCCTTCATCAATAGCCAAGAAGGCAGTCATATATGGGATATTCAAGTGCATTTTAGGTTTGTATGAACAGTAATTGAAAAGCAGAAGTGAGAGGGGTTTGGCTGCTTTATTTCTCATACGATCATACCGACCGGATTTTCTACCAAAACGAGGGTTACTAGAACCTGTATTACTTGTTGAGGGGCGCAGCGAACTGCCTGCTCATCAGATGCATTTCACTGCGTGAACAAATGAACTACAATAACAAATAGAGCCGTAGACTCACATTATTTAAAGATAAGATTGTGTGACATAACACATTAAGATATCATCAAAAAGTCGTACAATGGTCTATATACTCAATTGACCAGCATTATAAAGGACGTGTGTTACACGCGTGCATTCATGAATCTAACACCAGATTTAGTGAAAAACTGGCGCGAGGCCACAGGACCTTCACACCACAAGAAGACTGCAGGGCGGAGGAACGCAAGTCCTTGATTAAAGGTTTGAAGTCCGCGGTGTTATGTTGACCCTTAAAGATTAGGCGCATAAGGAAGTAGTTCCAACCCTCGATGAAGGCAAGCTGGTGCGCAAATCGTGCTACAGAGCCCCGGGCTGTCTGTCTGTCGCGGCTATGGCCTGCACGAAACGAAACAGATGGGTCTCCTTGAGACTGCAACAAACAGACCTTCCTCCTCGCCGTTGCGTAACCCGAAATTTAATACAATCTGCTTGTGACAGAATCCGAAGAAATCTGAACGTCATTTCGCTTCTAATATGTTTCAGTTTCATATAGCTATAATGAGTTATCCATAAATACGGTGAAATATAGGCCTACATATAGCGGAATGCCGAGAGACATTATTTACCGTTTGAGACAGGTTTCCGTTTAACCAAGTACTTATTTCTCCAAAAATATTGCAATAAAATTCAAAAGACCGAAAACATTCTTCCGTTTGAGGCAGGTTTCCACTCAACAGCAGGTGATCATTAATTGTAAGTAGATAAGGATTCGAAATTAGGGAGTCTCTAGGAAAAAGCTGAGGACATTTAAGAAAAACCTTCCTCAGTATAGCCAGTAATCCGAATGAAATACAAACCGGTCCCTCACGAATGCGAGTCTAGAGTGTCGCCATTACCACTAGATTCTCTTAGGTAGAGCTCAAATATTCTCCTTAGCAAATACTGGATACTGGGAACGACCCGTTCTTCCAGTACCTGAGCACTGCGGGTCCCAACTTTTCATTGGCTTTGATCTATAGACATTCGGTAGGACTCCTTGGACGAAGGATCGGCCCGTCGCAAGGCCTCTACCTGTACACAGGACAGCACAACACAGAAAGACGCGGACAAACATCCGTGGCTTGAGTGGGATTCGAAACCACGGTCCCAGCGACCAAGCGCCACAGGGCCCACGCCTCAGACCGCGCGGCCACTGCGTACCCCTCGTAGCAAATGCCTTCCAAATATCTTCGGTGTTGCTCTTTTCACGACATGAGTGGTCTATTACACAATTTTTATTAGGTCTGTAGGTACACCTGAGATTCTTAGCAGAATTGGGTGCCAATCACATCGATAAGATGTTGTCAGATTGAAAGAACAAATAACACAGATCTCCACGCATTCAATGGACTGGATCTCCACGCAAAGGGTTTTCATTCATCTTTCTTTCACAAGCGTACATCGCGCTAACACTGAGCTAGTATTACCTGACACTGCACTTCCTGAGATATGAATGACTTGTCTGCATGTCCATTCTACTGAATCAAGGCGAATGCCAAGTGCTTCATCAATCTTCACAAACTCTTTCGGACGAAAGTGAACCAAGTTACATGATTCGACATTCCAGACACATCACACAAAGGCCACCTACAAACACTGGGATAGTTACGTAGTCCTGGCGGTTGTATATTAAAAGTGACCGCGAGCCGAGGAACCTCACGAGAAAAACAATATGCAATTAACAATACTGTTAAATATATATCAGTTATTCGCATTGACTGACCATAAAATGACGTAATTAATAATCAATTACTGCACGGTATCCTAAACTCTGGATTTCTGATGTATTTAGGATCTTACGACACGGATTAATCCGAACCTGCAATGATCCTGTCATATCCAAATGCAAGACCAGGTAATTGAAAGCAGTGAAATCACAAACACTTCTATTTTCATCAAAATACAGATTTTCATCTACGCCCTAGCAGGTTAAAAAAAGTGTAAAATTTGGCATGGCAGATAATCATTCACCAAACTTCCCCGATTCTTAATTACTCGAATCGTAAAAGGTTGTGAGACTTCATAAAATCACACTCATATAAAGAACTATGAATGCATTACAGTTGCGAAAATTTGTAACACAGAATAGGGCGGACACGAGCAGTTCTCAAACAGAACCGCCTCTTCTCAAGGGGAAAAAACACTAACGCCCAAAACAAGAAATTCAGAATCTCGCAACTAATTTTGAGTAAAACCAGCCGCACGTGGTACAGCCTAGATGCTGACAAAGAGGAATGAACTTAAATCTCAAATCCGATTCTCAGTCTTGAACTTATTGACTTCGGGTGGAGTCGAGTGGGACGGACGGTACTTGAAGGCTTACAACAATCGATTGTGTGGTCGATAGTCATCCGTTGGTCTTCCGTTAAGCAACACCACTAGCCTTCATATGCAGTCATGTCGCTGACGTCTAGCAAGGTCCGGGTTGAAGCCTACTCGAGGTTAGGTTCTAAATAGTCCTCAGTTCCTCAAAGATCATGAAATACTTGCACTGACCGTCCTTGTAGTCGTGATCATATATTCTTTAAATTAAACTCCTTCAAACGCAAAAGGAATTCGCCACGAGCATTACAAAAGGAAAATTAAAATAAGTAAAAAAAATGTAATAAATAAAGTTTTAACATTTTGATGCCAAATTTTGCTTCACTGTTAGAATAATGACTGGAAAGGTAAAATACTAATTTCAAGTTAAATTCGCAACATGTGCGTTATATTTTACTTCAACATGCAGTAAAACTGAAAAAGGCCCGATGACATTCGATGTGGAATTATTAATTTCGCTCTTTATCCGTCGGCAGCTTTTTTAATTTCCTTTGTCCCTTTCGTAACTTCATTCCCTTTGAAAACACTTCTAAAATTTGTCAAATGTTAGTAGCACCCGTACAATAAAAATCCTTCAATCTAGTGTCTTTTCTGAGAACGTGACAGCCATGAACAACTAACATCACTCGTGCCAATCATAAACTGTGTCCTACTATAATGAATATATGTTTAATTGTTTTTATTTGGTGGTTGGTTACAGCACAAACACTACAGATACAAATGGAGCTAATTTTATTGATCTCAGAGAGTAGTATTCGGTTTTGTCCTCTCGAAGTATCCATATAAAATAAAGATGGCTGTACTGTGGATGGTTGCGTCGTGTAGTCTGGTAGGAGTTTACGGACATTTCACTTCTTAAAATTATTTCATCTGTTTTTGATATAAACGCCTCGATACCGTTACAATACTGTTATATAAGTACAGCCCTACGCCATCTGTCCTCCAATGAACAAACTTCTTCAGCTCCTATTAGCTGTCAACGGTCAAAGCATGCCAAGGGGTTAAGTTATAGTTTTTCTTGCCGACGGAAACGTTTATAAAACCTTTGGGAAATACACCGATGAAAAATGGTTTCTTCCATTATTAGCTACACGTTTTGTTGAGGCCCATTTTAATCGAATGTCTCAGGGTCCTTCCGCTCCTGCCCAGGGCAAGCGTGCATATTTTGGAAGGTCAACATCGAAGCATAAGCCTATCCTACATGTTTGTGTATCCAGTCATGACCTCCTTTATCAAAACTAAATGACAACACGATTGAAGCCTAATGGCTTTCAGGAGTCTGGCTCCAATTTGCCATTGAGGAAGAAATATAAATCACGTCTGATTAAAACCGGATAAAACTGGCCAGTTTAGAACTAATTAAAAGTCAGTGTAAACAAAAATCTTTCAAGGCGAGCATCTGTATTTGTCTGGGACACAGATTTAAAAACAGATGGATAAATAACTCTCTGCGTCTAAGCAATTTCGTTTCAGTTTTTCAAACGTTAAATTAATTCAAGAATTTGTGCGTCTCAATGCAAAACACAAAGCAATCTGAAGATTGCTAATATGCGTAGTAATATATATATGAGAATAAATTTGTCATTTGCTGAACCTGCTTAATTTTCGACCATAATTATTCATGTGGAGAGCTAATGTAATAACAGCATTATCATACCAGTCGATCATCAAATTGTCATCCACTGCCTAGCAACAGAAGCGTGAATCGAGACAGAATCTCGATTCTCGCGGGTCTCACGACTCAATCCTTTTAACTGTCTAGGACACGCTCTGTGAATCCGGAATTATTTTATAGACGCAGTGTAAGTTATTACTGGAATGTCTGCCATGGGAATATCCACAGTAACAGCCAACACGCAATTCAGCACCTCATCTCTTAACAAGAGTGGAAATGAGTGTTATAGATGAAGCTCTTTATAATTTTACGTAACTTATTTACATTAAACTTATTTTACTGAACAGACTAATTAATATATTACTACAAAGCTAATCACAATGCGTATCGTTTGGATGGTTAAACAAAGGAGGGCGTGCTGAGCGCAGCATGTAGCGAAAGAAGCCTAGAAGAAGGAGACAGCGTGGAATATCTAAGAGAACGTGGGACGATAATACTGAACTGGACCTTAAAGAAGTAGGACGGGACAGCGTGGATTTAATGCATCTGGCTGAGAGCAGGGGCAGCTGACGGGCTGTTGTGATTATGATAATGAAACTTTTGGTTCCATCAAAGGTAGTGCATTTCCAGAATACCTCAGTGACAGTCAGCTATATCCTGAACAATGGCACTGAATTCCCACTTTCGTGTAACATTCCACTTCTAGCCATCATAAATTTCAAAATCACACACCAATTAGTGTATACCTGGTTTTATAACAAGTGGCTTCGTGGAATATAAGAGGAATATTCTTTAAAATTATCATAAATTAACATGTTCCCAGATACACTGTCACGTAATACTATTGTGTTAACGAATATATCAATAGTACTATTGCTGTAATACATAATCTAACTGTAATTCTTGAAATAATAAAAACTGGTAGTCTTCTTTTGTTGCACGAGCCTCCATCTTCACCTATAAAACCACACGGCGTCACAACCATTAAGACCACCAACCATCAATATTCTAACCACCGGTACAACCCCAAATCTCTTATGAATGCATCAGTTACAGATGTTACAAAAGAATATCACAGATTTAATTTCGAAAAACAGACACGTGTTTGAATTGTGTAAATATTTCGGAAGAGAATTAGAGAAAATCGTACTATTCGAAATAGTTCGAATCACGTTTTCCACGAGAAAAAAAAATGTTGAAAGACCTACAAAAGAGAGGATCGATAAAAATAAATATTAATTTGGAGATAAAAATCTATCTTCTCGGTAATTATGTTTTTTGTGTTCAATGCCATGAAACCACCGCTACCAGACACTAATTCTCCGTCTAGTTTCTCTTACAAGGCGTCAGGTCAACCTGTCTGTCGGCCTGGACCAGTAAAAGCCCTGATGCAAGTCTTATCAAGATAGCACTCAGTTCATAGCTGGTTATGCCGACATGAATCTTACGTAACTGAATACGGAGCTTTTCTCTTGTGATTGGTTAAATGTAACGCCTGATAAACAACTCCATGGTGCAAGAGAGCAACAATTGTTTCTTAAACGGCCTTGGAGAACGTACCCAAAAGTAATTTATTCCACCATCCACACCTAGTCTCCCAAATGGTCTCTTTCCCTCCGACCAAACAGTGTAAACATTCTCATTTGCCTCTTGCATTCTACACGCCGCACCAACGTCATTCCTCTCGACTTAATCACCCCAACAATGCTGGTGATGAGAACAAATTGTTAAGCTCCTGATGAAGCCATTAAACTGTCTTCTTCCTTGAAAAGTCCAAAAATTCTCTCCGTCACTTTCTTCCTAGACACACCGAAGGTAAAGGACCTGGATTTAGCCTGACGTAACAGAATCACGCCTTCTGATTGTTGCAGTTTCGTTTGTTCCAAAAATATTCTGTTGACGCTCTTAACTCTTGGCTGCATTGTTACGTAGCAATGTCACACGCGAGGAATACTTCATGTCATAATGTCTGTGTTTAATAATTAGATGACATAACATGAATCCTTCAGACAAGATCGCTTCGTCTAAAATGGAAATCCATAACTTGATCAGCCGAATAAATTCACTCTTACAGGTGCTTATTAGTGGGACGAAGCCCTATCCAACTCCAATTTAGGTCTTACACTTTTCCGTAATATCCAGAGGATAGACCTATCTGCTTGAGATAGCGATGGTTCAGAATATCGGAGAAAGCAACCTCGCACGCCATCTATTAACAATTAGAATTATTTGTGACTCCTCAACATCCATTTCAAGTAGCCATGAACACACTGTAAGAAAATACAGATTTCTACAGTATAAGGACAGGGGAAAACATTAATGGCGTTTCGGATAGAAATCATAAAGCCTACATTCCTATTGCAAACTTCCAGTTATACAAATCTTGTGTCGTAAATGTCTGTTCAGGTAATGCAAATATATAGCAAAACGATAAATGCAGTCTGGCCTCTGGGCTGGCGAGTTGTACGACACTCGTGTGTGGATGGTATTAGGACAGAATTCCAGTCGAGTCAGTTTTTTATTGCTTGTAATTGTAAGTAGGCTATGTCAAATTTGTCGGACATTACATCAAATTTCGCACTTTAACTATATGTTCATATCTTTATGTTCTATCTGCACACCATGTTACAAAAGTCTAGCTCCAGCGATTCATTAATTATTGTTATCGAACTGAAATCTAAAAGCGAGTTTCGTGCTACTCTAAGGAAGAAAATCGCGCATGTTTGAATGCTCCTTGCCACACCAGATTCGAGGGTCGTGAGTGCTAGTTGTGTCGCTCAAACTTCGACCGAGATGGCGTTAACGTAAAAAAAAGGGGGCCGGGCGACTAGAAACTTTCTTCGGATAGCGCGAGGAACAGTGCGTGGATGCCCTCGAGATGAGGTTGAAGGTTGGCGGGTGTGGACCAGACGAGGTTCCGGTTCATACAAGGTCCCATACGCCTCACGTATGTGGTCCATCCTCCATCTAAATGAGGAAACATAGCCCACATCCAATAGCAGCGGGAAAACGGGCTCCAGTCTAATATTTTAGGAATTACTTCCATAACCCACTCGCCTTGTTCATTTATTACTCACAAAACTCTGATTTTCACGGCTATTGTTGAAGTGGAATTTAACACAAGATGCGTACTGAACACTGAACTTCAAAACCTGCAGAAACTAACAGAATTTTGTGATGTACCTCGATTCAGGTGTTAACAATGACCAACATGTGGGTCTATAAATCGTCTGTTGCAGTCCACACGAGAAATAAATGATTTTTCATTATCCGCCTTTCTTAGTACACATTCAACGTATCGTAAAAAATTTCAAATCACCTTCACAGCTTTTACGTATTTGACTCGAGCTACACTTTGTGTTTCCACAAATGTTTCTAATGACAGTCCTTTTTTTGTAAAAAGATCAAGATTATGACATCGTCATGGCAAGGACCGGATGCGTTAGTGTTGTAAGGCAGTTGTCATAAGCAACAGTATTTCATATACGACTTGGTATTAAATCACGGCGCGCCCGTCATAAACAGCTCGTGCATTATAATTAACAGTCCATCGCCGCAGGTTCTGCGGTCTGAACCGCTCCCAACGCCAACAACGAACGAAAACTAACGTGAGATCCCATAAGAATCGCATGAAGGTCGGTTCGTTGATTCACATCATATAAATTGAACCTTGTAAACGGGAACTGAAACTCTGAAACACTGCCTTCTAAATCGCTCTCCATTCATTGTGGAAGGACAACAAAATATGTTATTGGGCGCTTTCGCAACTAACGGGAATTCGCCTATTAGATTCTGTCCACAAGCAAATAAAGGCTGAACGGATTTCAAACTAAATTTTAGATTTACTAAAATATGTTAGCAAGTTCTTATTTTGGTTAAAATCGGGCAACAGAAACGAACGCTTCACATTAATGATAGACAACTTAAACCGTTTCTGCTCGCGAAAGCGACTGAAGAATCCCCAGGCTACCGCGGGGAATTCCCAGCCGTGCAGATAACTTTAACCTCATTGGTGCCAAATCATTTTGCTTCCTAACTTGTTTTGTCTTTCTGTTGGTAACTTTATCTTAAAATGTCGTCAGACACAACAATTTGAATTCTACACAGAATACACCCACAGCTCTAAATGTTTTTAACATTCTAAGGGTGGTCAGATTGTCGATTATCCGACTCTCAGTGATATATCGTGATTGATCTATGCCGTTGTGACAAGGGACCCATTTAATATGAAGGATACTGTGATTATTTTATAGAGACAGTTTAAGATCAGGTGTAAGGTATCGGCAGATGCAATGGCATTCATTGTTGCAGAATAACTGTGTTATTGTTGTGCGAACTTGCGTGGTAATACATAACCTATTATTCTAGATCAAAGCTACGTTTCTGACTAAAGTTCTGATATGGGCAGTAATTAACTACGTAACTGACAATATTAAAATCTGACTTCTCCAAAAACGTAAAAGCGTAAATATATTTAGTTTTCGTTCGAATGGCAATCATTAATACATTTTTGTTAGGCGTTTTAAATAGTATATGAAGATGTTAAACAAGAATGTAGACGAGCACTAAACAAGCAATGAATTTTCTAATTTAATTTCAACCTGGAAATTAAAACTGTGACAACAAACGCTGAATGTGCAAAACGTTACAAATGCATTTGGAATGCGTGAACTATTAGCCTAAGAGCAATCATTAAATCAGTCGTAGTGAGGGTATAATACATATTTTGCAATTTCTTTGTATTTGCCCGAAATTCGCGCGCCAATTATGAAAGGCAACGTTCAAGAAACGGGTATTCTACAGATTCATTTGAATAATTTATAGACACAGTAAACGGATATATAAAACATTTAATGTAATAATTACCCATCTTTCCCCCATTGTTGGTGCTCACGAGGAACATATTTCGATACTGTACTGTCGAATAAATGTTAAATTTTATTGAAACTTTCTAATTTTAATTGTTGCCGTAACACAGAAGGATATAATGTTCAATGAAAAACATTTCAGGTGGCAATTTTTAATGAAATACCCAGGAGAATATGCAGCCTGGATAATTTTTCTGGCGATATGTGGAGGATGGAACGTGTGTTTGCGGCCGTCTGAACACCAACCACTTACTTGCACTGTCATGGCGTTGCTGCAATATCGCGGAGCGTCTTGAGTTACGCTGTCCTGTAAGGTCGAACACCAAATACACGAGTCCTATCCTGAGATCAGTGTCCATATTGCATTGTTTCAATTTTACGCATGCGCGTACTTACGATAGCCGAAGGTCTTTAGGTCATTTCCAGGACCGGTTTCATATATTAAGACAGAAAGAGATCAGGAAGACTGCGAAGTATCTGGTCGGTGAACCACCAGCCAGTTCATTAGAAATGAAATACCGATCGTATCAGTCAGACCTACACATTCGTTTTGCCTCATTTAAATATCCGACACGAGCGGTCTGCATTGCCCACTTAGCCAGCATATGAATTTTTTCATCACGACAGCAACAATGATGGTTGAAATTACGATGTCAGACATTAAACTTAGGTTGTTTTTCTTTATACCTTTCGTTACAGTTCTTTTCTCAAGGCTGTTGTAGACATTGGGTAAGTTAGTGACGATAACATGTAAATTCCTGCACGTAAATAACCTTGGAAGTTCTAAAACCACTTTTTGATATTTGATTCTCAAGCAGAATTGAATCCACGAATATGCGTCATGATGACTGGCTTCTTAGATCTTGAGGAAATTACGTTATGTGACGTGGCTTGCGGGTCGTTCTCGCACATGGTTCCAGGTTGATAGCAATGAGCATGTGTCATGATATTATACCGTTCTCGGTGTTACTTAACGACATATTTACATACATGATGCCTTTCGGGTTGTCACCAAGACGGCTGACAACCCGAAATAGCCGTGAAAGCTTTAAATGTGACACATTTACAATTGTAATACAGAATTAAATGATATACAAAACACAAAGGAACTAATTATATATAAACTAGGGAATTTTAATACTAAGCAAACATTTTGGTATGCTGACTTTAATACTACAAAATATTTCTAACTTCTACCTTACACTTTAAGTGGGGGTCACAAACACCCTTGCCCCCCCCAAGAATCCAGGGCAGCGCCTCGGCACTAAAACGGCCGTTCATCCCTGGCTGGACTGCAGCCCTGAAAATCGCAATCTGTTGCTATTTCAATGACATTTTCTTCTACTCATGTTACAGTTATTCTTCAACGGCAGTTAAAGCTTCTTCGTCCCGAAAGATAAATTAAAGGAACATTAACACACTATATATACATTTTGTGTAAAGTCGTTGATATTATATATATCATCATACGCACACGATTTTTTTGATTTGAGAGAATTCATTATACTTTGAATTTCATTTGCTGTTGTGGGAACAACAATAACAAATCAAAATGATACTCATGAGGAAGTTAGGAGGAGATTAAATTCTGGAAATGTTTGCTATGTCTCAGTTCACAATATTTTGTCTTCCCGTCTGATTTCTAAGAACCTGAAAATTAAAGTATACAAAACAATAATCTTGCCTGTTGTTTTGTATGAGTGCGAAACATGGTCTCTCACTCTGAGTGAGGAACGTAGATTGCAGGTGTTTGAGAATCGGGTGTTGAGGAGGATATTTGGGCCTAGGAGAGAAGAGGATGGGGCGTGGAGGAAACTGCATAATGACGAACTTAAAATCTGTACTCCTCCCCCAGTATTGTCAGGGTGATTAAGTCAAGAAGAATGAGCTGGACGGGGCATGTGGCTCGCATGGATGGGGAAAAAGGTGTGCACCAGGTATTGGTCAGGAAGCCTGAGGGGAAGAGACCGCTGGGGAGACCTAGACGTAGATGGGAGGATAATCTCAGGCGGGATCTATGGGAGATAGGAATTGAAGGAGATTGGATGTTGGTGGCCCAGGACAGGGACCGTTGGATGGCTTTGTTTAATTCGGTGATGAAAGATGCTATCGGGGAGCTCAGACATTGTTTGTGGTAACTTTCAGTAAGATAATTAATATTAATGTCACCACAAATGACAAACTCTGCGGTAGGTTTAGAAAGATAATTTATAATGCTTTCTAACTTGCTTTAAAAAGTTAAAGAAACAACGTGATGGACAGCATAGTATCGAGAAAACATAAAATGTGTATTTACACCTACAAACAAGTACCTTTCTACGCCACCTATCACGTCAAACGCTATATAGTAGTGTTTAAAGCTGTCATCTGTAGTCAGGTCTATAAACTATTAGTCTATCAACACCGATTGCCTAAGTGAGTCGATAATGTAGTTGTCAACTTCTGTAATACTAAATACTGTAAAAGCTGATAAAAAGAATCTGAATTCTTTACCTGAATATTGTAGGATTCCAGAACCCATAAACACAATGCCAAATAACGTTCCATGCCATGTGTTCTAGCATCCCGGGTTTTGAACTCGGTTACTTCATCTCTTCCTGCCATCATCCAAAATTTGGTTATTGTCAGCGCTCTTTTCCTTTCGCACGTATAAATTAAATACAATAATTTCACACGCACATAATTACATTATGTTTTATGCATTCCTTGACACTTCAGCAACACCTAAAGAGCCAGCGACACGCAAACACAATATTAACACAATAGGTACGAGAAAGTTTTGAAAAAGCCGCGTAGTGGTTTCTGGTAAGCACAAAACGTTCGAAATTACAATACGCCATTGTTCTCGTGGAGTAGACAATTGAAAAACACTACTGTAACAACTGAATAACAAATTACGTTAACGCTTAAAAAGTCTCCAATATTTTGTAACCCATCTTCAGATAAAAGAATAATTTTTAGGGCGTTTGGAAATCACTAATCCCTTAACGAAGTATAATTGTTGGGTTCGATTCCTGGCACGGAAGGGACACTTTTTCATCACTGCTAGGTATTAATTCATGAACCTCTTAGAATACAGATCAGGTGTGCCAGCAATGTAACTGAAATGTCCCTACCCCCTTAACAAGAGGAACTAGATTAAAACTGAAGACATTTCTAAGACCTTGCAAAATACAGAATCTCCTTGGTCTTAAGAAAGAATGGGCAAGAAAATAATTCATCCTGCTGTCAGTGTTGGTCTTCTGGACTGTAATGTTCTGTGGTTACCAACATTTCAGAGACATATGTTTCCATCTTCAAGGCTCAAGATGGGATATTTAAATCCCCTATGACAGCACTCCCAGCTGGAAATTAATGCCAGGGCTCATGATCAATAAGATGAATGGGTTTAAAGTAAATTTTGATGAATAGCTTATTCATGATTTATCAGACAACTTATATTCTTGTACTTGCATTATGATCTGGGTAATGAAGCAATACATCTTATAAATGGTTGCCACCATTTCAGAAAGTAACTTGATACATAAACCTTCAGGGCAGAAATACCCATGATCTAAACTTTCACCACTGTGAAAACCTCAATTCCCATACACACTCTTATAGTTACAATTATCACTCAACATGTGTGTCAATTACTAACTCCCTGGTAGCAGAACCTGCCTGCCACTGGACTTGATCCAGAGCAAACACCATTCATTTACCATTTTCAAAACCCACCTCACTAAGATCAATCTTTATATTATCCTCCCATCTCCTTCTTGGTCTGCCCAGTGGTTGTTTTCCAGGATTCCTCACAAAATTCTGTATGCACCATCACCATTTTCATAGTGTTTCAATCTAAAGATTCTGCTGATGTCCTCATGTTCATTTTTTAATACTCGCAGAAAGTTTATTACAACTAAAGACATTTAAGAAAAGTGAATACTAGAAAAGGGAAATATAAGAATGACAGGTTTTAAACGCTTGCCACATAATAAAACTTCACAACGATGTTAGTTTCTCAGACTATACAACATCAGATAACAGAATAATTAAAGAATAATGATTTGGTAAGGGCATGGGAGAGGTAATCATACCCTAATGTAAGGTATAATCCTGTCATTTGCCTGGAAGGATTGCGGAAAACCACAAAAACATCAGTCTGTATAGCTGGTCTGGATCTCCTGAATATAAAACAGGAGTTCTAACCACTCAACTTACATTCAGCTACCAGACAAATCTGGGATGAAGGTTTTCAAAGCATTCTGAGAATTGGCAGGGAATCAGGTCAAAATCCAAGAAAAGAACTTGGGAAAGGTGCAGAGGTCTTTGCAACACCTTCACGTCCTTTACCATAGGATTAGAAGATGAAGGAAAACAATGCAGATATAAATAACACAAAGTACTATCACTACAGACAAAATGATTATATTTACACTAAGGAGTTGCTTCAGATTGACTCAACGACCCTAGTACTTTCTGTTCAAGCACTGCCCTGTAAATACCATTAATTCTAATTGTACACACCAACAGTCACATGAAAATCCCTTTCAGAACAAATATTTCAGTATTTATATGATCATACAACATGCTATGTTATACCAAGGCAGACTGACTTTAAAACAATCTAGCAATGTGTGATATAACCTGAGACAAGCAAATTAATTACCTCACATCCTACAATGTATGAATAGTCACATGAGGCTGCTATCCTAAGTTGAAATAATATGACTGTGTGTTCCTTCCACATGTCAACTCTGTTCACTGTAGTCTTCCGGGTATCACTCCATGAAAAAAGTGGCAACAATTACCAACACTTTGGAGAAATTACGTGACTCCCTTTCAGGTCAAAGTTATGACCTGGATGGGTAACCATTCCAGGTCACCACCACCACCACCACCACAATTATATTTACACCATTCTGGATAATCACAATTTGTGACCTTTAGCTTCATTCCTAGCCAATCACAAACTGTGACAATCTGTTGTATCTCTAAAGCAGTTCTACATCATTTTGAACACAAGGAAATTAAGTGGCAAGTTCGTCTGAAACATCAATATTTTTAAGTAGGATTTGAAGTTTTCATGGCAGTGTCTGAAGATGGCTGTCTTCTGGGTTGTTTCAGCGTGTAGTCAGGTAGAAGTTTACCAACATTTCAGAGGCAGCAAGGGTCTCTGAAATGTCAGTAAAATTCTACCAGACTACACAGCACAACAACTCAGAAGACAGCCATCATCGAACACAGGTCATCTTGGATATCTCAAATATCAAGTCAACACTGCTTCCATGTCTCAAAATAGCTTAACACATTGAAGAAAGGATAATTTAAAATGTTTACCATACTGATGTTTTCCTGATTTCAGAACTGAATGAACTTATCTATATTTTACACATCAGTCTCACACTGAAAACTTTTTTGATTATGAAATCAAGACAAGAGATTAAAACATGATAGATTATAAGTCTGCAGACAAATATGTTTAAGCACTTCACTTATTCTTCTCCCATGTACATTCATAAAATATAATATTTTACCTCACTTCAGTGAACTAAGGAAATAAACAAAACTTCTTGAAATCAATAAATAAAACACTGTTAATAATAAAA
Organism: Zootermopsis nevadensis; assembly: GCF_977971745.1. Lineage (NCBI taxonomy): Eukaryota > Metazoa > Arthropoda > Insecta > Blattodea > Termopsidae > Zootermopsis > Zootermopsis nevadensis. Next base: position 18,399,090 of record NW_028259156.1, read on the forward strand.
AGAACCAATGATATGTCTTTTTCAAATTATCTCAGAGTAAATTTTAAAGAACATGAACATTTTATCACCACAGCCAGTCTGTGGATCAAGAATGAAACCTGGAATCTCAAATAATAACTGAAGTGCTAACAACTATAATACATTCAGAGTCCTTAGTCTGTTACGCAAAACAGTATTTCTTTATATGTATAGTCACTGACTGTTTTTCTAAATAATATGAAAAAGTAACTAGTACCCAGACTGAAGATTTTATTAGCAACTAGTGGAATCTGCTGGTAACTGCCCTTTCACTTAAAAACATTTAAAACTGAATGTAACCAGAGTATATATTTCATCTACAAACACAGCAACAACAAATTCTTGTATCACAATATCCACCTTACCTTATTAACAGTATATTTCTCTATTCATGACAGCAATATGTGTGTCACCTCAAGCTTTCTACACTGAGATATCAAAGCAATTATAATAGCACAATGACTTTTTGACCAATAATTTCCACATTTTCCAGACCAGACAGCCACTTTTAAACATTCTTTCAATTGTTCAGAATTGAGTAGCTTCCAAGTTTTATCTTTACCTCATCAACCAACAAGGTTTCATTAAAAAGATTTTCCCCCTCTGAAATTTACGACAGGGGTATTACATGTCGGTAGGGCACAAACCATCAGATGTGCAAAAGAATTTTTTTTCTTCATTCTTTCGACTTACCGACTCAGGTTCACGTATTCTGTAGGCTATAACAATGGGTTGCCAGGGTATTTTTAAACCAGATATAACAATGGCTTCACAAAATAAGAATTCAAAGAAACCAATGCAAGCTTTCAAACAATCACTTACACATCATGTTACCATTTTTGCTTAACAACAATTCAAGAGGGAACACTGTGATGCATACAGCATATTTCCTTCAACTTCCTGTTCCCATGTTAATGGACATCTCACTACTGAAATTTCAAATGAAAAATTGGAAACTGAGGGCTAAAACTGTGTGACAGGCTAATACAAATGGTTCAGTATCTCAATTTTCAGTCCATGCTGTATGGTTCCTGATTTCAAACCTCATGTGACTCCACGGGGACACAAAGACTAGTAGCTACACAGGTACATCACTTGACCGGATTAAGCAGAGCAGATGAGAGGGACATCAGAGAGCGTGGTGAGAACACATGCACCAATGAGTCCCAGCCACAGTCTGCGATCTGACCTGCCTTGTGGCTGTTAAAATCTAGTCCATATACAAACTCAGAGTGATGCTTCACAGTCTCCAGAGGATCTGACGATGCCTTGAAGTCCCAGATCCTGCAAAGAAATATCTCGTTAAGGAACCAGGACACTAACACAATGCGGTATGTGTGTTTGCCATGCAAGTTCTTTATATAAAGCCAAATGTTAGATGTTAGGAACAGAAGAGAAGAGAGGTAACAGAAAAATATTTAATCATAGCAGACCCTGGATACAGAACAAAAGATTATAAAAGTAATCAATATGATAGAAAAGGATTGGTAATAACAAACATAAATACAATAATCAAAACTTTAATATTTTGGAGTTCCCAGGTCAAAATTTTGGACTGGATATTCCTATTCTGACCTAGGTTTCTTATGGTTTTCCACAGTTCCTCGAGCCAAATATCAGGATAGTGAATAAACAGGGCATGACTGCTTCCTTCCATATCCTTTCCAATTCAGTTTTCATCCTGTTATTTGATGCCACATAGCCTTAGTTAATGACAGCATAATTAAATAGACCATAAATAAAAAAATCAGAATAAATATCTAGAAAATTTGAATATGTGTTATAGTGAGTCCAACTGTGCCATCGGTAGCCGTAACCAAAGGGTGGTAAGTTCTATTTGTTGTATCTGGTTGTAATTCCAATATATATATATATATATATTTTGTGTTCTTTGTGCTGCTTGGTGATTGTTTTCCTTCTTGATCCACGCCACTTCCACATACATAAAACAAGTTAAATTAATAGATGCGTCATGGCTATTACTTCAGGCTAAAGCATCTCCTGTACACATTATGCTTCTATAATTTAATATTCTGCAAGATGACATACCTTGTTGTGAAGTCATAAGACACAGATGCCAGAACTGAGAGATTGTGTGGAGAAAAACGGACTCTGCGAACTGCATACTCACAGCCCTACAATTCATCCAACACTGTATTAATGTACTAACTATTCAGATTGTTAAAACCAATGGGTGGGATAGAAAAGGTCCTGTAATCATTGCAACACAACTCTTTCGGAAAATTTAGCAGCCAAAGTTGGTGTTCTACTGTCATTAAATTCAATCAGAACACTCTTAAAAGAGCCCAATTAGAGGACACCATTCTATAGGTAACAAATATTATAAACAAATCGGGGGGGGGGGGGGGGGGGTATTCACAAGTACTACTTCCCTATGCTACTGACTGCTCATTACTTCATAATAATCAACTGAGAATTACAATAAAGCTAGCCACTTTAATCTGAAAATATTGCTGGTGGCTGCTTACATTCACAGATGAATGAATGATTAAGTATATACATTGCACAAAATAAGTGTTAATACCAACTTACACAAATCAAAAAACTTCTATGCTTGGTCAAGAAATGTTGCTTTTTACAGAACCTGAAGGTCCACTACCATATTCACAAAGGCCCTAACCCATTTCTTCAAGATCCACTTCAATATTATCTACACCTATGTGTCCACAAGTTTTCTCTTCACTGCAAGTTACCTGACTTCTTCCCAGTCAGTGCTGCATATCCTATACAATTCATCTTACTTTACTTCGTCACCCGATTAACCTATTAATGTCACATGAACAATACAAATTATAAACTCCTCATTCTGTAATTTGCTGTTAGTACTGTGTACATAAATAACAAAGAAAATGGTTAAACAAGATAACTCAGAAATTCTATATATCATAAAAGTCAGGTTTCTTAGATAGACCAGTTTTTAAAGTACTTTACAGGAATACCAACCTTCTGTTCAAAAACAGGACTAGTCATGTTGCGCAGATCCCAGCCACGAATCAGTCCATCTGAGCCTCCTGTAGCTAGGATATTCTGGTCATACTTGCACCAATCACAGCTCAGCACCTCTGCATCATGGGCTCGGAGCGACATAGACGGATGCTGGGGCATGTGAGTGTTCCAGACCTTCAGAGTTCCATCACCTGGAACAAGCAAGACTTTAATTTATGTGCACTAAGAGCATTAGAGCATTAAAGGTGACAATGTTAAATAAATGACTACCTTCTACACCACAAGACAGAGAGAAAATGTGAGGAAGATAAAAAGAAGAGAGTAAGGAAAGAGTGGATACAGGTACATGGTTCAATCTTATGGGAGGTTTACACAGGAATGGAAAAGACTTTGTTGTAAGATGACTTACCCTGATGTACCCTGAATGTTGGTGGATGATAATGATGAATAAGGAAGAAGAAAAATAAATCTGATCAGTTTACACAGATATTCTTGTACACAGTATCAACTTAACAAGTCAAACACTGTGATGTACCTGCAAGCATTTACTGAATTTGCCTAAACAGAATTCTATATTTTTCTTTAAGTTTCTCTTGAGAGAAACTGTAGAATTAGTAATGTCTAATTTTCTCTTAAGTCACCATTATTAACCATCCTCACACTATCTTCTGGCAATAACACTAACTGCAGTAGCTGATAGTGCAACATCATAAAAGTCTAGAAACAAGCAACAGTATCTGAACGTGCTCTGTGACTATTAATTATTTAATGAAGTTGTTTCAGCTACACACAAAATTAACAGCAGACAGATAGTAAGATGGTCATAAATGGTAAGAAGATAACGATTTAGAAAGAAGTAACTGTGACTTACATTAAGGATATGGTACTACCCCACCATTCAATTGGAAGGACTGAGGAAAACAAAAAAGAAATCACAGGCAGGATTATTGATAAAATGACTAAAATTCAAAACAGACACCAGTTAAATACAAGTCTACAGTTTTACCACTAGATCAATCTGCTTATACTTAGCATGTACCCTTGATCATAATCATAATTACCTGATACAGAGGCAAAGCATGATGGAACATGTGGAGACCACATTGCATTGTATACAAGTTGAGTGTGGCCTAGAAACGTTGCCAAGGAGTTTGGTCGATTTGGATCCCACTGTAACATTATAACATGACCATACAAACATGACAGTACTCTAAACATAGGTTTCACTCAAAATCACTGACATTCTGAACAGAATGCATGATAACTGATTCTGATTCACTGTTAACACTCATTCTGCTTTTGGGTGCTGTCACCATGTAGAAGTGGCCTGTGTTACAGGTGTCACAGATGAATATGCTGCCCAGTTCCACGTGGTGACCACACCCAAAAGAATGATCAACATTAAAAATATATGATATTTTTAACACTATTACTTACACCTAAAAACAAATAACAACACTCATAGTACAGAGTCTTCACACATCTAACATATACTCAGATGGTCAAAAAATAACATGATTTTATGGAATCCAAAATGTCATCAGATTGTTCACGAAACCTGTTATTAGCATGGTTCACAACATTGCGTGAATCATGAACCAGTATATCAACATAAAAATTTCCAGTGATACATACCCATTCTGCCTGAGACTGTACAATACAGATAATAGTCTATGAACCTAACAATTAATGGTACTTATAATCACCAGCTTGGTACTGCAGTCCCAAGATGCAGAGAGCACAAACTGTTCCTGCCTTGTCTGACTCCAGTCAACAGAATAGACTTCCTTCTTGTGTTCTCGGAATGTCTGAGGTGGAAGCTGCCAAAATTAACAGAAGCTTTATTTAGCTTCTGAAGTAACTTTACATGAAATTTGTGTCACTGTAAGTATTTAAATAACAACTTACTATCACAGATTAGTAGTAACTATGTCTAGTGAATCCTACAGAACAGATATAAAAGATAACTATGAGAAAGTTTGAAATTTTGTAAGTAACTTTTGCAACAAATGGTCATTAACACCAGGGCAACTAAATGGGATTTATATCTGCTTAAAAATGACATGATACCATCATGTCTAATACCTGTGGGCAACTCATATTCCAGAGCTGAAGTCCACCATCACCACTGGCACTGACTATGATGTTGGCATCAGTTTCACTCCATGCCACATCAAAGAGCCCATCTGACCACTGTGTACATGCAACTTCCACCAAACCACCATCAGGAACAACCTCTAGCAAAAACAGAGTGCCACCTCCTGCAAAATAAAAGCACTTTGTGAGAAGTTCATCATACCTATCCAGTGTTAACAATAACTATATTCTTTACCAAATTTCAGACATATTGTACAGTGCATCATAAATTCCTGAACAGACCAATGGATGAAGACAAATTTTCTATCAAAATATTGCACAATTCGGATATTATTATAAGATTCTATATTTACCAGCAAGTCCAAAGTACTGAGATGTTGCACAAGCAATCCTTTCTGGTTGGAATGGAGAGAAGCGAACGGAGTAACCATGGCGGTTTGGTGTAAGGAATGTTGGCATTGTTTCACGGCAAAGCCTAACAAAAGAACCATTAACATACGCATCTGATTTCAGTCTGATCTTCCCATTTAATCATAACATTCCATGTCTGTGAATAAAATACAACTCCTTGTCTTGTAAAACTGACACTATACTGCTCTTTAAAAAAAGGATTTTTGTACACCAAACTTAAAATCATGGGCCCCTTATATTTGACATCTACACTGTTAAACAATGGCTGAATCTCATGAAGATTACCAAACCATGTCCAGCAAATGCATTTGTCACAAAGAGAACATGACAAATAGCCTAAAAGGCATCAACAATCATTATATACGTTCGCAGCTCCTTACATTCCTAAGCCAATGTGCAACACACTCACCAGTTTTATTACACATTCACACCATTATTAGGGCTTTACTTATTTTGCATTTCTAGATGTGCACAGTAAACATTACAGCGTTAACTTTTGCTATCACATGTTCACTACTGCTTCAAATGCCAAAACTAAAGCGATTCATCAAACGACCTATAATCGATTACGCAACTCTTCGACCACAGCATAACCAACCTCGACATAAATTATCTTCCCTCTCAATAGGAAGTGTGTTAGATAGACACAACTGCTTGTTAGCTGAATTAAAAGAAAAATACTCTACAATTTCAGTTCTTGGTTACTGGGTAAACTGAATGTCAGGAAAAAAAAAAGTAAACCACATTCTCTTTTAAGAATTTTCCTTACGTGATGATGTTAATAGCAACGGCAAGCACCTCTGAAACGTCGGTACACTTCACAAAACGACGCGGTGCTACAACCCAGAAATCACCCATCTTCATAATCACTGGCGTGAGAACCTCAAATCCCACTTTTTATATGTCTTCGTCCCACACACCAAACCCGGCCCATCATAAATCGTTTTGACAATTAAATCGGTACAAAAAACCGCACGAGTCCACTTTCTAAGAGGATTTGAACTGTTGCTACCATACTAATTACCAGCGGTAAAAGCATGGTTTCCCATTAGAATCCTATCAGTCCATGCCGTTACTCAACGTGAGCAGCCTTATCTAAATTACATAGTTTGTTTCCTTGCAAACCGACATGAGTTTGAAATCATGTTGCTTATAAATAGACCCAAATCGGGTGACTCGCCACAAAGACAGCACTGAAAACTGGAGAAGTGCTGGAGAATTTTTGGAGAAGTCCTGGAAAGGTTCTGTTGAAGTCCTTAGGCGGTGGGTTTGATCTTGTGTTGTCAGTTAGGTAAGATTAGTTGAATTTAGATTGGTATAAGTTAATTTGGGTTAGGTTGCGTTATTTTGGGTTAGCTTGGGTTAGGTTAGGTTAGGTTATGTTAGGTTAGGTTTCGTAGGTTAGGTTCGATAGAGTTGGGTTGTTTTATGATGGGTTGGGTTGTGTACTGTAGAATTACTAGCGTGTTATGAGGTGGTTGTGAGGTGCCCTGGATAAGTGCTGGAGAACTCCTGGAGAATTTCCGGATAAGTAATAGGTTAGTGCCGGAAAAGTCCTTTTGACGATTTACGTAAATATTTGAGTCATAGTGAAGGGCTGGAGAATTCCTGGAGAATTTTTGGAGAAATTCTGGATATGTCCTAGGTTATTGCCGGAGAAATTATTTTGAAGATTAACTGTATCAGACCCAGCGAGCACGATCGGTTTGGGCCGCAGCGGTTTTTCTGCCGCATTGATGAAACGCACTGTGAGTGCACGTGCGGTAGTTTTACCGCTGCGGTTTTTCTGCCGCAAAATGCTTCACTTTCGATGCGGTGCCGTGGCCGCACAGCGGCTGGCGGCTGCAATGGAACGGAAGGAACCCTACGTATGGACAGAAGTCTCTGAAGCTCTACTGCCGAACTCGAGCAAACTTGACAAAAAATAAAAGTATCTGAATAATTTCTTCGGAAACATAGGCAGGTCCTCATATAACTTGTAAAATTGGGCGTTCAACAATCTTACAAGTGGACGGAACCAAATTTTATTTCTACGCCTTGCCCTTGCTCTTAGCAAAAACCGGACGCAGCGACAGTCTCAACAAAATCCATAACTCGAGTTATCGGCCTAGAGCACAGGCCAATTATCTTCATAAAACCCAGCTCCCAACTGGAAAGAAAACGCAGACAATGCGTTTATTTCACCGTTCGTGTGCAAAGGCAACAACAATATGCAGTTGTGGTAGTTTTACCGCTGCGGCAAAAAAACCTCTCGTGCGCGCTAGCCCTAAGTCTTCAGGAAGGTGACTTCTACCGCTGTACATACCCTCAGTGACGAGTTTCCAATTTTCGTTAATCCATAATGCATTTATTCCTGTACCTGAACCCATCATCCACAGATTCTCTCACCAATTGAATTTTCTCACTAAGCTCTTGATCCTGTTACTGACGAAGCCCCGCGGTGCCCGATATAAAGCTGGTTGCAGAGTCAGGGCTATTATCACTTCTGGTGAGAAGCCGGGTTTTCCTTCAGTCAACAGCTTTAGCAAACTTGTTCAGATTTCAGTGGTTAACAATTCATTCAAACAGCCCTACGAAAAACATCTTTAGAAACTTCTTGTAGTTCCAAGAAAAACTTCCGTTCTACAGCATTCATGTTTCCGCTACTCCTTCTCGCTTACGTAGTTGCGGTTAAGGTCTTTAAGAAAACAACTCCAAATGGTAAGTAAAAGCCATTTCAAGTGTTCTTGTAGTTGGTGGCTGTATCTTTCTTGTATCTGAATCAAATATTTTCTGCCACTGAAACCTAACAGTTATAGCTTGCAATTAACACTCGTACACCTACCTCCATCTTGTATTTGTTTCTTCAGGCAAGGTCACAGTGTATCTCGGTAAGAGAGATTTCATAGACCACTCAGACCATGCCGATCCCATTGATGGCATTGTGGTAGTCGATAGCGAATACCTCAAGGGTAGGAAGCTATATGGACAAGTGACGACCACGTACCGCTATGGGCGGGAAGAAGACGAGGTGATGGGCGTAAAGTTCAGCAAAGCACTGGTGCTGGCACACGAACAACTTGTACCATCCGAGGAAAAGAAGACAGGTCTAACGCCCATACAGGTGATGTCAAAATTTTTATTTGAGTATTATTTGCAACATATCCCTTTTATATTCATGCAGTCAGAAATAACTTAAGCGCACTTGTAGGGAGTGCGGAATATCTTTGTCGACAGTCTTTTATTTCAAATATAAATGATGGCCAGGAAGGGATACGCGATTTTTATATTTTAAAAATGCGATATTTTAATTCGATGTTGTCTTTTTTTACGGATTACCAGGAGCGGTTGATGAAGAAGCTGGGCCCAAATGCATACCCCTTCACGTTCAAGTTCCCCCCCAACGCGCCCAGTTCTGTGACGCTGCAGACTGGCGACGATGACACGGCCAAGCCCCTGGGTGTCGAATACAACGTCAAGGCCTACGTCGCTGATAACCCTGAGGAGAAGAGTCACAAGCGCTCTTCCATTTCTCTGGCCATCAAGAAGGTAACAAATCCTCTTTCAACAGCGTGTGATGAAATGTTAAGCGTTAGTGCCCCCAACGAGGGAGGTGCCACAGTCTAATTTCGGCCCTCACATTGGCGATTCTACTCAGATTTATCCTGGTATTTCTTTCCATGAAAAGTACTGGAAAGGTACATTACAATATACCACGACCGCTTGCTTCCACACTCTTCACAGTCTATCAAAAGAATCATCATATCTTTCATATTTTGTGAACGAACAAATATATTCCTGGCATTGTGAGATAATTTTCATAAAATTGATACAAAAAGGATTTTAAATGTTAGATAAAAAGGTTCCACTTTTGAGTCGTCATTTTTGTCTCTCTTTCTTGTTGATTCGTCTTTACTTTCACTCTCATTCTTGCAGGATCTCTCACTTTCATTTTCTACGTCACTAATTTAACAATATTTACGCTCGCCGCAGTTCTTACATTTTTCATTTCTATGTCTGTGACTTCGTGTCTATTGCCGAACAATTTTATTTACATATTTTTAAAACCCATCGACACTACTTCGAACACATACCCAACGATCAGGCTGACTAGGCTACTCCACAATGACTACTCTCGCCATTTTGTGAAGTGGTGGATTTCTGTGTAGTACGATTTATTTTAAGACACAATCCCGGCATTCGTCTGGAGAAAAAACAACGAAGATGCGCAGTGAGGCTGGGCGATAACTCAGTGCTTAGGCCCGGATACTTCGTAAATACATATCTACAGTATTACAGTTACGTCAAAAGCAAAGGCAACTTTGTTCCTGATGCTCAATTAAACACCACGACAATGAAGACACATGGCGAAGTCGACGTTCTTAACCTGGAATCCAGATTGAGATGAGTGGTCTCGACCCTGCCGTTTTACTGTCGGGGAAGGAGCGACAGGAGGCTGGATGAACCCCACAGCCAGTACGCACAGAGCGGTGGTGAAGATAAACAAACCTCTGTCCTTGTCGGGAGTCGAATCCCAATATTCCGACTCGTAACCTAATCATGGTAAATGAAAATGCAGAGTACGGTGGCTGGTAAACTCAAATATCCTGGATCAGAATTTCATGGTTTGGCGTAATATTTATAGTCGAATGTCAGAAATAGGGTCCTCAGCCGTCTCCCTTCAAAAGCGCAAAAGCTCTCTCACCCAACTTTGCAATAAATCGTTTTACAGCTACAGCACGCACCTTCGAAGCGCGAGTTCCGGCTCCCCAGCTCCGTTGCCAGCAAGGGATTCACGTTCTCGGACGGCAGACTAAACCTGGAGGTCACTCTCGACAAACACACGTATTACCACGGCGAGAGGTTGGCCGCCAACGTCGTCGTGACCAATAATTCGCGCAAGTCGGTGCGAAACATCAAGGTAAGACAATCTTTAACGCTTCTCACATGTGAGTGAAGCCACTCTGACGCTAGCCTCTTGCTGCAGAACAGACGCAGTGATCTTCAGGCCCACTCTTACGGAAACTATGTTTGCCCAAGGTGTACGTGGTCCAGCACTGCGAAATCACGATGGTGAAGGCTCAATACTCGCGGAACGTTGCCAGTATGGAGTCCCGGGAGGGCTGCCCCATCACACCTGGCACTTCCTTTACCAAGGTGTTCTACTTACTGCCCCTCGCCGCCAGCAACAAGGACAAGCATGGAATAGCTTTGGATGGTTACCTCAAGGTACGTTCTCTTCACTATTGGCATCTCCGAGGACTCTGCCACTGTGGAGCATAGTCCTACCGGAGAGGTTAAGAGCTTCTTGTTACGTGAATTTTTCCAAGAACTACAGCGCAAATTAGAGTTTTAAGTGCACAGGTACTGCTGCCTCCTCCATGATGTGGAATGTGCAAACCCCCACAGGAGTATACACAACTGAACTCGTTGGTTGACTGGCTAACTGATTGTTCTCAGGATGACGACGTGAATCTGGCCTCCTCCACGCTGGTCGCAGAAGGAAAATCCCCTTCTGATTCTCTTGGAATTGTCATCTCATATACCTTGCGCGTGAAGCTGAACTGTGGTACTCTGGGAGGCGAACTCGTCACGGACGTGCCACTTAAGTTGCTCCACCCTGCACCGGGTGAGTAACCGCGTTCCTCAAGTTCGTAAATCTCCAAAGGTTTCAGGACAATAAATTATTCACTAAGTTGGACATTGTCCAGTATGTGGTACAGTTAATATAACACGACGCATCGGAAATCAGAAATTGTGTCTCCCTCCACCTTTAAGTGAATGGCTGTCACTACACTAGACATAAGTGATTACCACACAGATTTAGTGTTAAAAGATTCTTGGTTCGTTCCTGACCACCTGTATGCTGCAGGATTATACTACTATGTACATCCCAATCCCCACTTGTTACTTGCTCGCCTTTCACGGTTATCATTAAACCTCACGTGGACTAATAAGTTAACCTTCAGAAAAGTTATTGGTCATGGGAATAAAATAAGACTGAAAAATATATTAGAGGTTAACGACCGCCATTTCGCGTCCGTTTCAGGTACAGCCGAGCGTGAAAAGGCGAAGGCACTCGAGAAGAGCAGGAGCATCGAACGATCGCACTGCGAGAACCCCCGTTACGTCTCCGACGACGAAGACATCGTTTTCGAGGATTTCGCGCGCTTCAGCGAACCTGAATAGCAATCTAGCAGCATGAGATTTCACGACGGTGGTTTGATTTAAATGAATCCTATCAGAGGATGAAGCTACTTGGCATAGACCTATTAAACTCCACTTCCCTGGTTATTTATTACTGCGACAATAGAAACATTTATTCCGGTCGCATGGAACCTTCCGAAGGCCATGAAATATAACACCATTTTAATTGCTTTTAAATACGTCACCAACTTATTCAGTGTTGTTATACAGATAATAAAACCATTTTTACCAAGTAGAAATTCGCCTATGGAAATTTCCGAAGGCTACAATGATCAATATCGTCAGTAATCTGTGATAGTGGCAAAAATATAAACTAACAACATTCGACATCACAAAGATTATTTGCCAGAATGACAAGTAGAAGAAACTCGTAAATACAGTAAATGTACATAAAGCTTATCGACTAGACAACCATTTAAATAATTAATGCTTGATATAGACTATGAAATTTAGTCAATATTTTGGTCATTCTGACATCTGATTCGCCTTCCCCTGTGCTAGAACTACAGTCTAACACACTTTTCGACTTTAGGAATATGCAAAGAATTAGCTAGAATCCTTATTAGCAAATAGAAGATATTAAAAAATTAACGTAAAAATGGGAAAATACAACAAAAACAACATAAAAATATAAAATTAAATTTGTAGCAACTCCGAAACAGGTAAAAACTCAGAAGAATCCAAACACATAAATACGATTAAAAAAAATTATGGTAATTTTGCAGGATTGGTGCAACTGCTCCAATGTTCTCGTACAACCAACAATTGAATGAATACCAAAATACCAATATAATACTAAATTACATGCATATAAAACGACCTAGCTCACCATGCACTAATAAGACTCAGATAACTCTAACATGCTCCTTACATACAACTTCATAACTGACCACACCCCACATCTTGGGAATTAAATAATTTTCAGCTGAATCAAAAATAGATCTGAGGAGGCCAATGTGTTTTAAATCTATTTCGAAGTCGGGTGGGGGCACAAATCCTGCAATTTACTCAAAATATCTCTTCTTAAGCACGTTAACACTTTAAATAAAAATGAAACGCAAAGCTCTTGCCAGAAGTGACATATCTACTAATTGTACACTGTAGAATGAAACCTACCACCACTTAACTGGAATTCAGTTTTTCCTGCCGTCATTTTTTCTTCAATAGCTCTGAGTTACTTCAAGAAACTAACAATTGATTTGCGATATATATTCCTGTGTTTCCTCTGTTACTCTTTTCATTGAGTTTAATGTAATATATTAAAGATTGTTTACCTTATTGTAATTGTTTGTGTAAATGAAATAAAAACATTCCTTAGCCGTTAGAAAAGATTATTTTAAGAAATCTTCCTTTGATCGCAGATCACTTTCTCTTCTACACATTATTAAATATTAGCCCACTGTAATAATTAATGTTTTTTTATTATCAGATGAGTATCGGGGATTAGTCACAGGGGTTTGCCATCCGAAGCGTGAAGCTGACCTCCTATCACCATCTACTGTTACGGATTAGAATGCTTGGATTTTTAACTCCACTATTCTGTGTTACTTAACAGTAAATAAGGAATATATTTGTCATTATTAGGCTGTATTAATACTTTCGCTATTTGAGACGGTGCTATGTGTGTGAGTACATGGAGGAAAATCTTCAAGTTATGTAACCTGAAAGAACCTAAGATTCGCACTGTGTTACATCATTGCTTTTCGTAAGTAGTTAATATGATATATGCAATATATTTTATAAAATTTTGAAAGTTGATGGTCGGAAAATTTCTGACAAATAGACGTAGGTAGAAGGATACTAATATCAAAATGCAATTTAATAAAATAGTGAGGATGTGAACTGGATTTGTCTGACTTAGGATAAGGATAAGATGTGAACATGGGGAAAAAGGTAGGGGATTTCTTAGCTGAGTAATAATCAGCTTATCAGCAAGAACTCTGCTCCGTAGAATTAGTCATGTGTTAAGCAGTATTATACATGAGGTACGTGGTATTAAACATATATTAAAATTGGCCGTCAATCACAATATAAGATAATTAAAAGATTAAAATATCATTTTACGTTCCATATCGAGTACTCGATTTACATGTGGAACATTTACGACATGTTTCGGCTATATATAGCCATCATCAGGTGTTATGTTATAAACTTTTTAACTGAATTACTGATTTTTACTGATTTTTAATGATTTTTAGTTTTCATTTTTCTTATCATGTTCTCGTCCTTCATATTGTATCTTCATCCGTTGTTGTGTCACAAGTCACTAATATGATTGTATTTCGTAGTGATGCCAATGTTGTGTTTATTGGACTGTGAAGTAAAGGTTTCAATACTATTAATGAAAATTGAATATAGAAAACAAAATAAATAGCTGATTGACGGCCAATTTTAATATATTTTTAATACTATTTAATAAATCACAATATGACGCACCTACAATATCTTATGAGGTACGTGATAAAACGGACGAGAAACATGTTCCCTGTGTGCTCACCACATTAATTCTGCACAAAATATAAAAACTCACAATAAAAGCTTAAATCTGTTCACGGGTTTTGTAAGCGACGATTGTAAGAATAGAACAAACGAACTAAACTTGCAACCTTGAGACTCTTATCTGAACAAGAGACATAATATAATCATAACAACGCGTGCAACATCAAAACCGTAAAATCGAGATGATGAACGGTGATGAAAGCAGCGAAGTGAAAAACGCCTCCGCGGGATCAGAAGTGGCGGAGCAAAAACTCTTTTCTTATGTATCTGAAAAAATGTGATAATATGATGTGAATTTTGCTATTTCTGGTGACGACTTCACAGAGGATGGTACGCGGTTGGTATGTAGGTCTGTGGTCCCAGCGCGGTCGATGCGGTTTTTGTTCTGGCCGTACCGGTATCTCGTGCAAACGCGTGCCCACTGAAGCAAAGAGGGGAAAACTCGATGGGGTATATAAGCCGGGGCAAATCAACCGACAACATCAAAAGTTCACACAGCAACATGAAGAGGGAACAGTTGATGTCTCAGGTAAGGCTTTGAATTCGCTCGTGGATGCAAATCGAACTTACAGATCATTCCCATCTTAAGCGGTTCCAACGGTTGTGAAATTACAGTTATTTCCTTGTTGATATCGTGTTTTTCCATCAAATGTGCCGCCTTTTCCATAATGAGTTTTGTTTAGTAAAATTATTTATTTCATTAGTATAAGCTGAAAATAAACATGACTCCAACTAACGAAACGCTCCACGTAATTTTAATTAATTTGAATTATAACAAATTCTTGTCGGGATACCAACGTTTCGAGAACCATAAATTATTTACAGCAGAGTTATTTGGTGTTCCTAACGTTTTAATTTTAAGACTAGGTCAATGTGTGGATGCAAGGAAAATTTTAAAACTCGAAAAATTAATCATACAAAGAAGACATCGCATGAGTTAATCTATCATAATACAGTGATAAATGCATGTACCAAGTTTTTTAGCATTCAATAACTCAACATTTCGCCCACATTACGTTTCTGTAGAGGAAATGTTCACTTATTGAATAATAATTCAGATTGTAAGCACATAAACCAACCAGTGTTCTGTAGAATTAAAATATGTATTACAGTCAGTCGCTCATCTGGTTGCAAGGCGATCATAACTGATTTCAGATTATAAGAGAATCCCTGTTTCGTATCATGGCAACCGTTAATGAATAAATCACTATACGACGCCAAGTCAGCCAATAAGAAAACACTGGTCAACAAGAATAATAATGTCAGAGAAATAATTTAATTGTCTTAGTACAGTTAATTTGAAGACAAGCCCCTCGTTAAGAACGGACGGGTTTCCTGCTACTGTGTAATGTTCTGATGATACTGGTGATTACGGTGACAGGTGGCGGTACTGCTACTCGTGGTGCTGCCAGCAGTATTGGCCAAAGTCGGGGAACCAGGAACCGGGAAGAGAGTCCCCAAGCAAGTGCACACCAAAGGTGAGTGAGTACACGGGGCGCCTTACCGACACACTCCATCAGCAGGGCCGAGTCCAGACGTTTCTCCAAAAAAGCTCACAGCAAACTCGTTTCTCAAGAGATTTTTCCGTTGCACGCAACATTACGTCGCTTTGGCGATTCCCCTCTTTTTGCACAAAAATATTTATAGATTAATATAAAAAACCTTTATTTTTGCCAAGAAAGTGTGACACGTGTAATTAATTAATTCGTCCATTTAATAATAGATTTCGCATACTATCTCAGCTTCTCTGGACACATGTGACCAAGCGATTTAAATCTAAACTGAACTAAACATTATGGATGCATCGCCATGAAACTGACTTCTGGAACTAGGGAGCGGCTTTGCCTCCACAATGGATTATGCCGATATACCTCGGTCGCCAGAACCTCGTTTGCGAGAACAGTGTACGGTCCGTGAAAGTAGGGATGACTTGGAGAGACACTTCCTCCTTGTTCACTGTAGCTAGTTACGCCTTTAGGAAGGCTCACTGCAGGGAGACAGCCACACCTCGAACTGCGAATGTGTTCCGGTCCTGACAGCGCTTTCATTTCAGACAAAGTGTAGCGAAGCGGCACAATTAATTACACGGAACTGCGTCTGTCCGACCACAGAATAACTGTTACACAACAGTTGGGCTACACCGAATCTCACGGTCGAGTGGTACGCACTTCTGTTCCTTGTTCGGGAGGTCAGTGGTTGTCCTCGGGACACTATGTCCAAATCACACCGCGACCGCCAACTCCCACATTCTTCGCGATTCATTATTTATTAATCGTCTTCCCTTTCCACGTTCTACAATCTGAGCTATCTATAACGTCGTTAAATAAACCATAAACAAATAAACAAAAACACACAACGGTTACACTGAAAGTCGCGATGTGCTAAAATATAATAACGACTGATAAATCGCCCAACCCCTTCCATGCTATAATCGATATCCAGTTTAGAAATATCGGTCTTCATTATCTGGGATCGTTTGGTGTTTGACAACGTGGATTAAAGATCTTCTCCTCCCACGTCTTAACAGCGAAAGTTATTTGTGAATTTTCAACAGCGAAAGATCATACGTTGCCATGGGAACTTATCAATGTGAAAAGGCCTCCTGTATTAAAACTTAACATGGACAGTGTCAAAGTCGACTTATCTGCCCTGGTTATTTGAGAACTAAGCTTATTTTGTCAGGAAATTTCTTGTTCATATGGAATCTGAAGATATAACCATCATGAAAGCCAGCTGACTGAACCGTAACCTTAGCGGGCTCTTCGTACACTGTTTCCGCAAGATCCACTGGAATATTATTCTTTAACTTACGCTAAGTTTCGCGAGTGATCTGCTTTCAAGCTTTATTTCGCTCATGTACGAGCATTTGAATCTTTCAGGATTAAGGAGGTGAAGCTTGCGTCAGTTCTATTGATTTTGAAGTTACACAAATCTCAAAAAAAAAAAGCCATCACTTTTAGTGCTTCCCCAAGTCCTAGACCGTCTCTTTCTGGAAGCCACACAGTGTTGAACTTCTGAAAATATCGATGCTAATTTTAGCATGTAGCTATCTGATAATTAATTGACATCAGTAAATGTTTTCGCACAAACCGTGAACACTGAACGTGATGCTGATGAACTTAGACACAACATTTGAAACAAAAATGAAAAAAAACTTACACTACGAATTTCACTGATGAGCTTAATTGTCCCAATAAAATTAGACGACAAGAGAACGAATTATGGAAGTCCACAGAAGGAATTTTTGCTTTATATAATACTTATAAGACAAAATATTACACGATACATCGAAGCAATGATTGGATGATTGCATATATTAAATGAAAACTGACTGACAAAACTTTCCACTAACAAAGCAGATTAATTATTCTATGAAGCTGATTTAAAAAGGAATCTCTTCCAGAGTCTCAGTATCTGAGTTTTAATAGAAACTCCTTTCAACAGTAAGAAAATTGAAAGCGTTCTAAACTAAAGAGAAATACAGAACAAGGCATGCATAATTAATTTCACACACAAAAAATATAGCTACAGCCTATCCTTTACGTAGGGAGAAAAATTCAACATGGCGGAAGGGAAAGTTCTTGGTTAGCTATGTGATTAATTGGAACGTTTATAGCCTGACGAATCTAATTTAAAACAAGTTTGTAAACGAAGAAAAACCGAGGCACAAATGAAAGCGAATTTGCGTTAAAAATAAATATATATGAGTTTATATTAACAATCATACGGACATATCATATATGAAAAATCTAGAACATTAGAATTAAATTATTTATGGCATCAGTCACATGCAATTGATGTATTTTTGATTCATCTACACTGATTAATAGCGACTATTAACACATCAGAGAATTCAAAACAGACACTTATATACAAGTTTAAAGTTTAAATGCGTCATGTTTGTGTTTTATAATTAAAATATATAATATAATTCAGGTCTATACACAAACTTTATTTACAGATGTTAAAATTTAAAATTTGCGCTATTCATCGCAGTATTGTAACATCGTAGTAACGATGAATAGCGCAAATTTTAAATTTTAAATTTTAACATCTGTAAATAAAGTTTGTGTACAGACCTGAATTATATTATATATTTTACTTATATACAAGCTTAAAACTATATATAATCTATGCATTTCTTCCACACTAGGTGTAATGGTTGAGTCTGCATCAAAGACCTTGAATTAGGAACTGGTACATCATCTACCACACGCGGTCTAACCGTTATACAAATGGGACTCGATCTTCATAACCTCTTTTATTTGATGTGTTTCAGGATCCGTGGTCGATTCCGATTCTGACCACAACGCCGCGGAGACAGGCTTTGGGGCCGCGGGTATAGGAGGACACGGGAAATATTTCCAGTAAGTAACATTGGTGAAGATGTGAGGGAAAGAAAGAGCATGCGATTAGTAACTTGCCAAATCTATGTCAAGACCAAATTCTTATTATGACAAATGGAAATGAATTTAACTTTAACTAAAATTGTCAACAATTTAAAAGTCACTTTCGATTTAAATGTTTATACACAAATTGTTTTTCTCATAAATCTTACAAAACGAGACTTATATAGTAATATATTTTTCCAACACAATCACACCTTTTTGACATTTCATAAATATTTATCCAATGCAAACGAAATCTACCGCGTTTATAAATAATGTCGCTAATTTTCAGATGGGGCAATGTGACGTCATTTGTCAGTTTTAATAATAACGAATTACTTTAACGTGGAGTGACTTAAAATTTCGACCAGTTTTGCTAACAACAGGAACATAAACTTTAAGATACTTGTGATATAATACAGGGAATTATTTCAAAACCATTAGTTACACAGCAGTAATGTAAAGTAATTTTGTTGAAAATGAAATTATATTCAGGCCAAAATCTCCTTCCCATAACTGTTACAATGCACTGATAAATACTCATTTTCCTTTTACGATAAAGTCCTTACATGAAATAACAAAAGAGATTATAAGGGCGACAAGTAATTAACCAACTTCGTGGTACAGTGACCCTTTAAAAGCCAACAGTTTTTAAACTTCTACTGAATCTGAAATTTCATCAACATCATTGCAACATTATATGATCCTATACTGAGTCGGTTTCACTAAATGTTTCTCTGATATACGCGAATGCCAAATGTCTCTTCCCATTAGGTTTCCCAACCAAAAATTCACGTGCGAATGTATTTCCCTTCACAAATACTAGACGTCCCGCTCGTCTCATCACACATTAACTTCAGAAGCATCACATTATCTGAACAGGTATTCTCATGACAATGCAGAACACATCATTCAGTGCTGGGTGTTCTGATGGGTATTGCATGTTAAAGTAACGCTTCAGATGGGTTGTTCAAATAATGTCTAAGTGATTTTAAGTACTGAGGAAGACAGAAAACGCTCGCATTGCTTGGCATATGACTGACACCAGGGACTTCTACATGCTGAAGTCCGGCCCAGATCAGATCGAGTTTGGGCATGTGTGTGAGGACCCTCACGAATGGCAGCAGCGCTACGAGAAGAAGGACCTAGCGAAGCAACGACATCAGGGACAGGTAGCTAGCTGGCAACTTGTTCTGTCTCCCTTCGTGGTGGCTGCTGTAACCGGTACTGGCTCTTTCGCCACTACGGCTACCTTATCTCTCTTTGTCTCTCCACAGTGGCTATTGTATCAGACCGCTGACTCTCTTGCCACGACGGATTTCTTCCTATCTGTCTCTCTCTGCTAAGGCTCTTATAATCGACCCCTGACTCTCTCGCCACAGTGGCAATTGTAATCAGGAGTTGTCTGTCTTATTCTAATAGGCTTCTCACTCTGCTGACAATGTGGCTACTCTAACCGAAGCTTGAATTTTCCTCTGCGGGGCTATTCTAACTGGAACCTGGCTCATTCTTTGTCTTCACAGTGGTTATTGAGTGCTATTCTGACAGGTTTACATGCCTCACTTCTTCTCACCATGACAACTGCCGGTAAAGCTACGTTCGTTGGCTGGATTAGTGTTTTTTTTTAAAGCCATTCAGCTTCTAGGCCTCTAGGCCACGATGTTAGGCTCATTATGAGATTTTACAACAAGATGGTGGCGCCAGAAAAATTAATCGGTCCTTAATATAATTACTATGACGAGAGACGATAAATTTTCCTCGCCAAATACAAGTTATAGAGGTGTATAAGAAAACTGATGAAAATTACCACGTTTTGTAAATTGGCCGGGGAGGGGGACATTGAAGCGACTCTTAGAAATGGCATGGTTGAGTTGTTAGAGAAATACGGATTTTTTTTTAACATTGGTAATTTATGAAAGGTGGGAACAGGGACAAATACGACAATTTCACGCTAATCACAGATATGTGAGCTAGAATTCCAGCCTCACCACCCACCTTATTCGAACAATGTTTACGAAACGGCAAGTAATCAGCATATTTGTATTCATTACTGATGCGTGATAAATTTTCGTCACTATCCAGATATCTGACACAAAGGAAAACCGAAACTAAACTGTTATTACTGAATTAATAAACTCCAGGATCGGGTCAAAACACTATCTAAACTTGAGGAACATGCTGTATACCAAAAATTTTAGTATAATATAAAAAAAACGGGATTCTTTGAATGTTGCATTGCCCATTAGCTCTGTTAAACAGACAATGCCATTACCTTACAGCGTATAAATACGCCTTACGCGACAAGACTACTATCCCGCTCAGCATCTTAAACTTGTAACAGATTTATAAATATATTATAACAGAATCCATGGGAAGAGAACTTTGTTATATGAATTTGAATAAATTATCTCGGGACGTCTGAGTTGTGGGTTTCATTGACTTCCATCCTCTGTCGCAAGACGAAGCTAAAAAGAAATATATCTTCTCCATGGCGTTCAGTCTTACAATAAGAAGAACACTCGGCATATTAGATGCCCGACGAACGCCCTATGTAAGGAATTAGTTGTTTACTTCGCTTTAATATTTTTATAAAATTCCCTAGGATCATTGTTTTAGTTCAAACTTCATTACAAAAATATTAGTCACTATGTGGCTCGATTCCCAGCAAAAACATAGATTTCTCGGCTCTAAGCTTAACCTCTTATCCAAGGGTTTAAAACAACTGGAGATGAATTTGTTATTCACCTAGATCCAATGGCAAGGTGTATCAGAAACATTAGTATGTGATTCATGGACTCACCCACCTTTTCTGCTTTAAAAGCTGGAAAGAAATTATATTCAGCGTTTAGCTATTAGAACTGCACATTAGCAGCATCATTATCGGCTACGGGCCGTTCTTTTGTACCGGCAAAGACTTGTTCCACTTAGATATAATAATCGCCATCTTGATGTAAGCTCTCACGTGTTTCTTAAGAGCCCAAACATCCTGGTTTTCTTTAAAACACTAATACACACTGACTGAAACCGTATTTCCATTTCTTCACAATGCTAGCGCCTCATTCTTCTGCGCACGTGCCACTTCGCTCTTTGTTACGGACCTAACTGTTTTCAAACAGATTTCTGAAAACCCATTCACGATACAATTTTACTGAGGCCACCAAGTGGCTAACCCACTTGTTTTAATGCAGTAACCCATGCGCGAAATACGTCCCCGTGAGGACACACCAGGTGGCTGCTTGTGGTAACATTCTTTCGCTGACTTCTTCTTAATTCCACTTGTGACCTGTTTGCTGAACTGCGTACCTGAATGTTTCGGCTGTAGATTAACAGCATTTCGTCTCCCACCAATTACCAGTCTCTTCAGACTTCTCAGATTCACCCTGCTCGCCAAAGCTATAGCTTATTCACTCATTTTCTGGCTTTTTAAATTCACTACCGCCACTCCTATCAGCGTCATTCCTATTTCGGCAACACCGAACGAAAGTTATCAGTCCGTATGGGAAGCTTACGAACATCGGATATTTGGCAATAACTGTTAGTGACAGATTAGTAATGACCAGAGCTACATAAAAGCGGTGTCCAGAATAATCATCGTTAACTGGCTGTAAGCGTGTTGCTTTATTCGTTGACAGATTCATGGAATGTTTGTTTGATCAGATTCAACGCACGAGTGACTACAGAACGTAAGCATATAAAATGATCGACAAAAAAAAAATCAAATATAACACATTAAAAACGGAAACTCACACAATCTAAATTTTCTCAGGATCGTGTCCAATCAGTACTGAGCCTTTGGTTTTTTTTTTTTACCAGAGACTCTGTTAGTTTACGGTGTTACAATCCAGTAGACGAACATCGAAGTATTAGCATGTTTTCACAAAAAATAAATAAAACAGACACGTGAATACCGAACGGCATAGCTGAATAGTTGTACCCTGCGTCGTATTAGGTAGGTCTAGAGTTCGATTCTTGACCAAGAGACTTGCCATCCTGAAGTTTCTTACTGAGTTGTAATAGCTTACTTACCAGTCAATGTGCCATTTCACGCAACATAAACATGCAAATTAGGAAACGTTATTAAATACACAAAGAAACAACACTTCTAAAATCAAGCTTAAACTTAACCTAAATTTTTGGTATTGGCATTTATTCGGCAGCAGACTTATGGTTAAACCGCGATCAGACCGTCGTTTATGAAGGTAAAGGTTTGGATTATACAGTGAGTTATCTGAATGGCGTAGCGAGCCGTGTAGCGAACTTACGCGTTACGGGTCGGCCGGCCTTGGCGGGAGGAGAGACCGACTGAGTCCGCGCTCGCAAGAAACTCACTGTAGCAGGAGAGACGCATCCTTCCCTCTTGGCCCCTTCACTCTGTTTATTGCTGTCTGTCGCATGTAGGTACCAGCACAACCCTGAGCACGACCACTACGAGTTCGGGTATCGCCGGGGCAACGAACACCACTTTCAGGAGCGCTACGAGAAGGCAGCGCCCCATGCTGGGCACTTCAAGACCAAAGTACGGGTGCTTGTGCATGCTACAGACTGCCGGCTGCTTGGAGAGTCGTTCCTTGGTGACAGTATTCATGCTTTCATTTCCCACACAGTTTCGTGACAGTAAATCAAAATTCAATATTTATCATATCAAAATTATTTTGAACGTTGTCTAATATCTTAGGTCTATTTAATACACATGACATTTAGCAAGTTAGCTGTACCCCTGACATTATGTGATTTTTTATCATTATACTTACAAATATATTTGTCTTTATTTTCGATTTAGAGACAGCTGGTGGTATCTATTTCGAAACTCCTTGAAACCTAAACTATTACGCCAGGTTTATGGTTTGGCGATTAGTGTAACCAGTGCATGGTAGTAAAGATGACTCCCTAAACGTCGTATAAAGGATAAAATATTCCTTTGAGAAAGGACAACGTTCAACAAAATTGCACTGTAGTGCGATCGAACGCTTCGTTACACAACCATTTTACTGATTATTCTTTTTAATAACTTGCCCGTGAACTCTGATCTAATATAGACACCGTTCTTTTTATTATTGACCGTGGAAGCAGAATAATTGAAGGCCCAAGTTCGGAATTTAATTTAACCTCGACGTTTCAAAATATTGGCGGGAAATGCGAACATTTATTTCCTGCAGAATTAATGTTAAGAATAAAAAAATAATAAGTAATATTTAGCATATTTTGTCACTGGAGGCTGGTGCTTAAGAGGGTCAAGCCGACTAAGATTTGTGGTAGCTTTTGCAAAATTTGCTTTCTTTCTTCCCCGTTCTCTTTCTCGCTTAATCTTCTTCTTACTTCTTTCCAGTCGTCTATTAAAGTAAGTCAACTCTGCAAACGCTAATTCCTTTTTAATTTAGGTATCGTTTTGGACCGGCTTTACTGTGTAACGCTTATATCTGCACGACCCAGACTCCAATAAAATGGGATACAACATTTAAAATGAGCATTTACATCAAATTACTGTGTAGCAAATATTGAGGTGACGTGCCAGGCCCTTAAAAACAAAGGGAAATGTAATTCACTGATATTTTACTTAACGATGTCGTTCCAATGATGCAAATTAACATAATATAGAATATTTTGTGCAGATGAACAGGAATGGTGCGTAGGAAAGCATGTAAAAGGAAGCGATCAGTTTAAAAATATCTCGGTGTTTTAATGGGGAAAATGAAGAAAACTGCGTGGAGTCACAGAATGACTACCCTAAAAGTCACTAATATCATAAAATTATTGTGTGCGTAAGCCAAGTGGAAATGCACCGGTCTCGTATTCCGGAAAAACCTGTCGCACTTTGACTGAGGTCTCGAAAATTCTGAGTGAGATTTTTCACAGTTTCTGAAGTCCTTTCAGATGGTTGAAATAAGAAAGTCACAGCCACTCCCCCCCCCCCCCCCCCAGTCATTCTCTTCATCTCATCTTAAAAAATTCTATATTTTCATTTCCAAATAAATAGCCTCTTTTCTCGATACATCATAATCAAATAACTTAATAGCATATTTTAGGCTGTCACCACGCTTTACTAAGGAACGACCTGAAAAGCAGCCTCTTATAGCTTGTTTCCATAGCAACTGCAAACCATAACAACCAATTAGTTTTATTACTAATTTGTTACTCGGAAAGTGTAATACATGAATGAGGTTTTAAAATCAGCATTTTAGTGTGAACTATATTTGTCTATCAGAGCATTAGAAGGCATCTTGTAAACCAAGCAATACATTGGCGCTCTCTGGGTTTTGGGAGTTTTACCTGAAGAGAGCAGTCATAGATTTTTCTCGTCATGAAACAAACAAATAAAATTATTATACTTTGATATATGTATTATCATATACTCATGTTTAAATTAATCAAATTAATCTCACTCAAAATAATTTGTTTTGTTGGTTAACAAATATTTTTGGGCGACAGATTGCTCTATGTTTGAAAAAGCTTCAAACGATACTTCAAAATTTTGAGATCAATAATTTTTAACACCACTAACCTTTCATTTTCAACTTTAAATTTAGATAATAAATACCTTCGTTTCTTTGTAGGTTTCAATGGTAACTTATCTGTATTGACGGAAATCACATTTAGTTAAATTCAAGTGTCTACAGGTGGCAGCAGAATTTATTTTAATTGAATATTATCAAACACCAAACGCGTTCAGAGTAATAGGTGCTATTGAGAAATAAATCCCGTTTGTAACAAGAAATGGTTATAAACGTTTACCTCAGCCACATAATATTTAAAGGTTCACTCAATGTGATAAAATCGTACGGACTTCAGACTCATATAACTGATAGGATAATTTTTTATATTCATGCATATTGAATGCCAGTGGTGACCATGAATTTCAGGTCCGTTGGGGAGACAAGCATGGAGGGTATGGAGAGCATTACTGGGACTACAACCACGCTGGACATGTGAGTTTTCCCATTTTTATGTCCTACAAACGTTCTTCAGATTACGACGTAAACACAAAAAGTCAATGACATAGTTGTAACGCTCTTTCCTAACAAAGTTGAATCCAGGATCTGGATTGTTTTTCCTCAGTCTCTCCATAGAAAGCAGGTATAATGACTTAAAAAGCCATAACCGTTTCCATATAAATCCTTATATAATCACCATTCATCATCCCTCATACATATAATCCCCCGCTATATAACCTCTACAGTTAAAAAATAGTTAAATTTGCAAATCTATAAAAATTAGTAATACTCCTCTCATTTCTTCGTCCTCTGACTGATAGGCTATTATTAAATTTATTCTTACATCTTTTGTTCTGTTGTCAAACGCTTTTTAGCCTTCCATGATATGTCACGAGATACACTGATAATCTTTGTCACATATAACCGAATATAAAGTGCACTGATTTCCACATTAACACCTGACAGCATAGCTCAGTGTTATATTCGCACATGTTCAATTCCGTCTGGCAATTCTGCTAGAAGCTGAAAATTATTCTATAATTCGATAATAATAGAAAATGCAATTTCTACTAGGGAGTTCGAATTAAATGTAGTCTATCCTTTAAATAACCATTAATTAATTTAATATCAATTAGAAACTGGACCGCGAATTATAATCTGACTGTGTTATATTTGGACAAGCACAGAATGTGCTACCACTTTGATCAACAAATTCATAACCTAGATCTAAAAAAATGGATGAATGATTTTTCCTAATTGAAGATGGTACAGGATAAGTGATACAATTTATGCATCGTGTCTCGTATCACGGCCATTAAAATTCCTTCTTTTTTTTTCCCCACAGGGAGGAGAAGGTGGTGACGACGCAGGAAGTGACGTAAGTAATAATAATGTGACGTAAAACAGCACAGTCACATTTATATAAGTAAGCGCGGCTGTACTTCACGAGAAACGTCCAACTGCCTCAGTTCTACAATAAGCGTATACAGAATTTTCTTAGACAAAGTATCACTACGTCATAAAACGTACTTGACAGTCATTCGGTGCCATGATAATGAAAAATTTATCTAACGGGTCCCCCAAAGATTATGAACTTGAAAATGGAAACAGAGTCAACCTCCAAAACGTCGTATATCACATTTATTAAGACAATATATAACGTGAAAATAGAACATCCTCATGAAAAGATACGATATTTCAACATTTAGGGAGCAATATAACACCAACATGACTCGGTCGCCTGTAGTTTCTGAAAACGAGATCTAAAACCTGAAACTGGCGACATTTTTTTTAAGAGAAGTGCACAATCTGTACACCACCTGCTTTAAAATAAGTCACGCTCTGAAGTTTGTCTTCAATGTGTATGATTCTTAAAATAAACAAGAATTATTTCTTTAAATCGCATTAACCCAATGATCTTTCGTAAGGTGTCACTGTGTTTACTTTGAGGTAA
Organism: Zootermopsis nevadensis; assembly: GCF_977971745.1. Taxonomy (NCBI): domain Eukaryota; kingdom Metazoa; phylum Arthropoda; class Insecta; order Blattodea; family Termopsidae; genus Zootermopsis; species Zootermopsis nevadensis. The sequence goes on from NW_028259156.1 coordinate 18,426,038, forward strand.
GAACAGAATTTTTAATCATTCTAGCTTCGTGCTTGAATAGCTGAAGTACCTTTTTCACGCGCATAATAAGCCTCTTAGCAATTACAACCTGGGTTAAAACATTGTATTTAGACCAGTACTCCATAAAATATCAAAGTTTAATTTTATAAACTTCCTTGCATCACATATCGATTTGAACTGCGATTATCAGGCATTATCACTTAAGAAGGCAAGGAACATGATCAATCAGTCGGTTAATTAGTCGATAAACATTAAGTCAATTAGCTGAGAACTTAATCTACGAAACCATTAGGGTTTTTTTTTTTAATTATTCGCCTAGTCGCTTGGTCAGCTGGTTCATTGCTTGCTTACAACTGTCTGCAGGGAGGTTACAGCGAGCCCGTGCCTCAATACCACTCTGCCGGTGCCAAGGTGACGGCCAAGCGCCAATCCCCTGAGACGTCCAGCAAGGATGATCAGCGCGTCAAGAGGCAGAAGAACATCGACACACCGCGTCTTGTGTTCGATGTTGCCACAGGGCAAGTGATCGACGAGGAGACTGGACAGGTGTTCCTGCTTCAACCTGTCAACTAGACGACCCTCATTCCTCCCGAAGGGGCAGAGACTTGCTGACTCATAGCCCTGCTGCATGCCCCTGATGGCTACCTCCTGTGCCGAAAATCCGCCAGGTTTACAACGCTAGGGCCACGGGCAAACCGGGCACTCTTTAAAAATACTCAGAATTCAGATCACTAACTTCGAATCAGCATCTTAATCATCCTTTCTCGAAAATAATTGTCTAGTTAAGAATTCATTAAGATGGATCTCCATTCCTCTTATACACTTTCGTGTGCCTGAACACAGGATCACCTTTAACGTTGCCTATTTAAGGACGCATACAGCAGGCTCAAAACGAAATTTGCAAGTCTCTGTAACTGATTTTCACGTCAGGCCAGAATGTGTACATGAAATTAAAGTGACGTTTTAGGTCTCAGCTGTCACTAGATCTGTTCACACTGCAAGAAAACCGAGACCAACGATAGATTCACACAGTAAGAAAGTTAAGTTCAGACATGAATGTGAATTCTTACGTATAGGCTACATATTAACCGAGATTCATCTAATCAGTTACTTGTACCCACTAAAGGGAGGTTTAGGTAACCTGTCGTTGAAAAGGTATCCTACGAAAGCGCGAAATCATGAAGGAAACACTATGGCCCCTTCCTGTGACGTGTTACACACAGCAACAGCCATTGAAACTGATGAGCTAATCCTAAATGTCATGGGAACATCAATATTAATCTCTGCTTCTGTAAAGACAAACAAGTTTTGTCTATCTAGAATAGTTCTTTCAAATATGAGATTACTTTTGTTAAACGATATTGTATATTTTATATATTTTTTAGAGTTTGTTACGTTTTTACAACGATTTTTGTTAATAAATATATGTTATCGCTTAATTAAATCATTCATTAACACCAATAACAAATAAATCCTTGTTTTCTATGTTAAAATTCCATTTCCGCCGACAGGAATATCGAGATTCGAACCCCGACGGGAGATATTATTCAAAACCTTTTTATTTTGCAAAATAATTTAATATTAGCTCTGAATCATATAAATTTAAAAATGTTCCATGTCCAATACACGTAGCCTTCATACGAGTCGATCAAAAGCATCTCAGTCGACGGAGTGACGGCTTGCGCTGACTGAAAGATCGAGGTTCGAACCCCGAAGGGGCAGAAGTTTAATTTATTTAATTTTTCAAAATGATTCAATTTCAGCTCTGAAAGACGCAAATTTAAAAATTTTCCAAGTCCGACAGACGCAGCCTACATGGAAGTCGATCAAAAGCAGCTCAGTCAGCGCAAGCTGTTACTGCGCCGACTGAGTTGGACGATCAATGTTCGAACCCCAACAAGTGCAAATTTTTCAATTTTTATTTTATTTTCAAAATCATTTAACTTTGACGAGAAGCGGCTACCCGGCGCGGTTTTCCTGGACGTGGCCAAAGCCTTCGACACGGTATGGGTCGAAGGCCTCCTCTACAAGCTAACCGTCGTCAACTTCCCGTCCTACCTGGTGAAAACCATCTCATCCTACATCGCTTGCCGGACATTCCAAACGTCCTTCCAGTAGGCCACGTCCACACGTCGTGCCATGCGGGCCGGAGTTGTTCAGGGCGGACTCGTCTCCCCTGTGCTCTTCAGTCAACGACATACCTATACCGTCCCGTCACGCCGAGCTAGCGCACGGCCTTCGTGGTCACATTCCTTAGTCCAACGCTTCTCGTCGGTTATCTGTTGGCCTACCTCGGTAGACTGGAGCTCTGGCTCAGGGCCTGGAGGATTGCTATCAACGTCTCGAAGAACACCGCGGTTCTCTTCTTTACGGCGAGGAGACGCATCCAAAAGCCCAGAGCAGTGCAGTTACTCGGACAGCCGATACAATGGGTCAAAACAGCGCGGTATCTAGGGGTCACCCTTGACGCCGGGCTTACCTGGTCGGCGCAATGATTGGGCGTGATTGCCCCCCCCCCTTAATAGGAGAAGGGGCCTATCCGTCAGAAACGGTGTGCTGCTCTCTCTACAAGCAGCTCATCCGTCGTATGCTGGATTACGAATACCCGATCTGGAGGTCAGCTGCCAGCAGCCACGTTCGGAAGCTGCAAGTGTTGCAATCCAAATGTCTTCGTATTGTGACTAACGCGCCTTGGTACGTTAGTAACAGGCAAATTCACGAGGATTTCGGGATCCCGCTCTTTGCCGACCACATCAGGACACTGACTGAGAGCTTCGACTCAAAGTTAGCTGGTGTGGGGGTACCCCTTAGTCCGGCAACTCGGGAGGCACTCGTGCCGAACGAGGGCTGACAGAGGTCACCCACGGGCAACCGAGGGGGATTAACGTTCAGCAGGCCAGCCGAGGCTGTCCCTAAAAGACGGCCAATTCGGCGCAACGAGTGGTCTGACCACTTCCGTGCTTTTCCTCAGTTTTAAAGTAAATTCCAGGGTATAATTTAAGAGGGGCACGGTTCGCTGTCCCCAATCACGGAGGCCTTCAGCTGAAGTGATTCCTCCCCAAGTCGCAGAGGTCTTCAGCCAAAGCGACCCCACCTCCTCTGGGTTCAAATCCCAGAGAACCAGCCAACCAAAATCCTTTGCACAAAGGACATTTTTCCTGACGGGATAACCTCTAATCAGCAGAAACAGACCCCGGTTTGAATAGTCTAGGCTCCCGCCAAGACAAAATTCCCGTTTTAGTCATAAGGCTCTGTTTACCATTTCCAGCAATGCGTTTCGTACGCAGGAATGGTGTTACCTAGCAAGGGGCGATGTCTTACGCTTCCGCAGAACTCCGCCCTTAGTTCGCTTTTTGGTTGTTTTCGCATGGCTTATTCATCGCCCTGATGATGGAGGCAATATGGACCTCTGAAATGTTGCATGGACATCTACCAGACTACACGGCGCAACAACCCAGAAGACGGAAATCTTCGGAAAAAGTATTGTTTTCAAACTCCAATCAATGAACCTACGACTCCGAAACTCTTTTTAAATTCACCCGTGTCTTGTCGGACAACATTCGATTACCAATTACCACTACGATCGCACGGTCGGATGTGGGGGAAGGGTCGATGATTGGTTATTGTGTTCAAAATGCATTTGGGAAGAATGTTCAGCCCGCTGTAGTAACGAAACTTTGCACTCTTCTTTGCTTGTCACCTTTACCTATTTAAATATCACCATACGTAACAAAATAATTTATCGAGTTATTTGTTAAAATGAAATCAAAGTTTCACCAGCACAAAAGACAGCTAGTGAGGTCAGATATTGAAACTGAAAAAAACTCCATGTAAAGAACACTGTAAGAACAAAGGTACTGCGGAGATAAGATTAAAACTGAGGCTTTAAATTTACGGTCTTAATGAATGACTACGGCCACACGCAAGCCAAAACATCTGAACCAAGCGTCTCTGTAAAACAAAACGTGCACAATCATGCTCGGTTATTAATCATCTCGTTGTTCCTGAGGCATACGTGTCCTATGTTAACCCTTTCCGTGCTAAATAATTTGTTACATAATCATTTTTCAGTATATATTTATTTATTATTTCAGTCTATACACAAACTTGATTTTTTAAAATGTTGTTGTTAAAATTAAAATTAAAATTTAGCGCTTTTCATCGTTATTACGATGTTACATTTCAGCGCATATTATTTTACGACATGTTTCGATGCTATTGCATCATCCTCAGGTTTTTATTGTTATTTTTATCTTTAAAACTAATATATATTTATTAATGCAACCATTTATTGATTTATTCGGATGATGACTATCCATGGATAGTCATCATCCGATCACAGACGCAAACACACCACACATCACAACTCTTGAATAATGAACAACTGACCAAAAATATGCAAAACACTACGAAGACCAAAAGGAATACCTACAAAAATAAATCTACAAAACCAATAAATCAATAAATGATTCCATTAATAAATATATATTAGTTTTAAAGACGAAAATAACAATAAAAAACCTGAGGATGATGCAATAGCATCGAAACATGTCGTAAAATAATATGCGCTGAAATGTAACATCGTAATAACGATGAAAAGCGCCAAATTTTAATTTTAACAACAACATTTTAAAAAATCAAGTTTGTGTATAGACTGAAATAATAAATAAATATATACTGAATTACAACACAAACATGACGCACCTAAACTACAAATTCAATAATCATTTTTATTTTTACATTTCCATGACATTTATTTTTCCAAAACTGAAAATATATAGAAGATTTCCGTCTTCTAGGGTTGTTGCGCTGTGTAGTCTGGTCGATGTTAACCAACGTTTCGGAGGTCATACTGCCTCCGTCATCAGGGCGATGAAAATATATAGCTTGAGCTACCGAGAGATTTGAAAGATGTATTTTGACTATTGACATGCATTAAAGGTAATAACAGAAGAAAAGTTCGATTTCAGGACGATTTATCTAGTTATCAGCATGGAAAGGATTAACTTCTTTATACCATACTCAAAAATGTATTTCTTGTGGTAAATAGGAGTGATGGAGAGAGTGTGTACCTCTGAAATGTCAGCCGTTTTCTACTAGATCACACGACACAACATTCCAAAAGGCAATCTTCGTCTGAATTCTATTTGTCGCTTTGAATTTCTATCAACTTCAGCGAGAAAATTCATCCATTTTATACTGCCCTGACACCCATGTCGGATAAAATCAATCTCGCATCGAAAGACTTAATCACTAGACACATGGAAACACAGGAATAGCACACCTCAGAGAAATAGTATTTTACGTGCTACATACGTTTCTTTGAGTTGATGAACAGTCCTGAAAGCGTCAGGATTAAGCCACAGTCTCCCAGTCAAGCTCCAGTAAGAGAAGAATGGTCAAGAGCATTCTGAAGATCTAAAAACACAAATCAGAGACATATTAATAATAACAACCTTTTCCATACTCTACACGAGAGAGTTTGCTCAGAAGCAAGTCTGATGAATTTAATGTTCAAAATCAGTTATTTATGTAGGATTTGAGGTTTTCACAGCGGCGACTCTGAAGATCACTGTCTTCTGGGTTGTTGCGCCGTTGGGTCAGGCTACTCAGGTTACCCGGTTCCTATAAAACCGCCCTGATGACGGAGGCAGTATGACCTCTGAAACGTTGGTTAACATCGACCAGACTACACAGCGCAACAACCCAGAAGACGGAAATCTTCATACTCATCGCCCTGATGATGGAGGCAGTATTACCTCTGAAACGTTAGTTAACATCGACCAGACTACACAGCGCAACAACCCAGAAGACAGAAATCTTCATCGCCCTGATGATGGAGGCAGTATGACCTCTGAAACGTTGGTTAACATCGACCAGACTACACGGCGCAACAACCCAGAAGACAGAAATCTTCATCGCCCTGATGATGGAGGCAGTATGACCTCTGAAACGTTAGTTAACATCGACCAGACTACACAGCGCAACAACCCAGAAGACAGAAATCTTCATCGCCCTGATGATGGAGGCAGTATGACCTCTGAAACGTTGGTTAACATCGACCAGACTACACGGCGCAACAACCCAGAAGACAGCCATCATCAGTTATTTATATTTATTAACTACTCTCCATAATAGGAACTGCACGTTACCATAGAGATTTGCTAAAAAAGAATATTCTTTAAACAAAGACTAACATAGAACTGGTAATCTTTCGTTATTTTACTGCTGACGGTAAAAATAAATTGACATAAATTCAAGTTAAAAAGAGAAATTTCATGAAAGTGCATACTACAGAAGAAATCAGGACAACAAATTGTCAAAGACAAGGACGTAATTACATGTGCTAATTGTAAGAACGAAACACAGCTAACAAGATGGAACCAGTCGTAAAGAGAGTGAAACAGTTACAGTGCAAGTATCATCAATGAGTTTCTCGACTGAAGGATAATGTAATATTTAGCACAAGCATTCAATTAACCCGTTCGGTGCTATGAAGATCATGTCTTGGAAATATTTATCACTTGATAAAAAAAATATTATAATAATAATAATACATCATCCGAAAGACGCTTTCATAAAATAAAATTATATAATACATGTGGTACTTGCTAAAAACAATATGGATCCCGGAAATAGTTGCTGCCCTATGTACCTTAGGGACAAGGTCTGTCTCGGGTACATGGGAGTACATACCCCATAAAGTGATGAAGAGATGGGATATAATAATAATTCAATTCAATTCATTTATTATAAAAATAATAATAATAATAAAGCTAATGTCTCTTGCCATCTTTTGCTACATATTTGAGACGTTTCATCACTGATATTTATATTTAAAATGCCATGGATACATCTAAACAAAGTTCATTTTTATGTGCGTTTTCAGGAGTATCTTATAGTTTTATGTCGTCCTTCCACACAAGAAATTATCTGCCCCTCTTCTTCTTTATTTAAAAACATTTCCGTTGTAACAAATGATCCTTGAAAACTCACAAAGTCAAAACTACTGAGAGATGAGTGGCATTCATGCCCTGAACTTATCAGAGACGAAAACAATTTTGACCAGCAGAGTCAATACTTTGAGGGGGATGCATTGTGCATAACATGGAGATGGTTACGGCGCCGTGAAGTCCGGTAGACGTTTACCAGCGTCAGGGCGATGAGGGCAAGGCCCTCTGAAACTTTGGAAAACTTCTACCAGACTTCACGGCGCTGCAACCCAGAAGACAGCCATTTTAAAATCGTATAGGCTACTTAATTTGTACTGACGAATCTGCAATGAACGGAATTCAGACGGAGTCAGGTAGTGTACCAGGCGACTACTCGTTTTCCAGTTCGCTGACCACAGTTCGTTTTTCTTGAAGGATCCGCGGATTCGCTGGTATCGGGGGCAAAGTGGGGCAGTGGAGCGTTGCACAGACCAGCACATCTTGCGGGTCTATCAGCTTATAAGGAGCAGCGCCACCCTGAACACACCATAGCTCCACTCTACACGACGGCAAGACATCGGCATGGCTTCCTTCAAACTGGTGAGTACGCAAGCTGTAGATTTGTATTCAGAGGTACCCGGTTTCGAATCTGTCGGCTTAGGGCTATCCTGACCTCTAACTTCAGGCCACCGTCTCCTTACACATTCACTATCCTATTCTGCACTACGTAACATCTGCAGTTCAGTATAGCCAACTCCATAGAACAAGTCCTTCGTCAGCTAGTCAAAGAAATCCTTCGCCTTTTGTGGTGCCTGAAGGTACGTTACAGTGTTCACAAGAACAACCCTGTTGTCCCCGACATGAGCCAGATTAATTTAGACCCTCTCCTCCCACCCTATTTCTTTGAAATCCATTTTAATATTATCCTTGCATCTACGCCTGAGTCATCGAATTGATCTCTGTCCTTTAGTTGCCTAACCAGAAACCTGTATGCACTTCTCATCTCTCCCAACAGTTGAACACTCGTTAAATAACGCGGGTTCTAATCTCGGACTCATTATCGATTATCCTGAGGGGTTCTTCTCAGTCTCTTCAAGCGAATACTAAGATACAATCTTGAAACAGATAACGGCAGCCTGTTTTCTTATCCACGCCCATTTATAATCATCTTTCGCTATAAATTTCTGCGGTTATAAAAGCTTATTTAAATAACTGTTAAATAAACAGTTTTCACGCAAATGTCTTGTAACCGAAAAGAGCTCGGTTTGAAACTTGCCTTGAGGCGAGTTCTGGTATAGTATGAGCAGGCCTACTCCGAAATAGGCACTAACTGTGGCCTTCCAAATACTTACTTGCACGAAACTTCTGGTCCCATTCCATTCGACGCAAAGTAAATTTTGAATCAAACCAAGGATGACTAACAAAAATGCAGTAGGAGCATTTCCTCTATGTTATATGTCGTAGCCACACCACCTTGGTTCTGTCACCAGAACCCCGTTTGTAAAAGAAGCTACTGTCTCAATAAGTTAGAATAAACATTAAGACAGACATGTCCGTAGTTTTCCTCCGTCACCATAAAATCAGATTAAAATAGGTCACGACATATTTTTCAACAATATCCCCGATTTATGATTGCTCATTCAATGCTCCATTATCTCAGCAGTTACTAGGCCTACTTCTTTGCTACATTTTGCTCAAACAAGTCAATTAGCAGTCGTTAAAAAGAAAATAAGACAAATGTGGACAGCAAAGAAATTGTTTTAATAAGAACGTGTTATGTAGTAAGAATGAAATGGAGAGTGAATTTAATGTAGTGTAATCATAACCGACGAGAATAATGCAATATATTTTCTGTATGTGTTTCTTGCAATTTTATATAACCTATTTGCCTTCACTAGCAGAGTTATACTTCCTATGACAAATCTGCCGAAGCTGAGACTCAAAAATCGCTTCCCCTTACATTTAATTAAATGTTAACCTTTACAACATTTGTTTAAAATAGGATTTGCACATCTTGATGACATTTATAGCGTACATCATGTAAACAGTTTTGGTGCGGTGAGCATTTTTTATAAAATGTATATATTAAATCGATTTAATTTTCATGTAAATATGGGTTATTTAAGGTTCTGGCGGCAAAGAGTATGAAGATGGCTGTCAGCTGGGTTGATAAGTCATATAGTCTGGTAGATCGACGATGAAGGCAGCAAACACCTACCAGACTACACGGTGCAACAACCCAGAAGACAGTCATCTTTGGTAGAGGCATAATTTGGACAGGAACACGTCAGAATTATATTTTTTCGACGATTTTTAGGGTAAATTCCAAATACTAATATTCATCCAAATTCTTTCAGTGTTTTCGAATACGAAACAGGAAGATGGAAAAACACGGCCTCCCAATTGGGCAAGCGTGAGGCGCTTCAAGAGATGCGCATATCCCTCTCAAGAATCTTGACAGGTCGAAATGTATAATTTCTTTCTCCTGTTTCAGATGCTGTTGTGCGCTCTGCTGTTTCTGGCTCTAGCCCACGTTAGGGCCGCCAGGGTGTACGTTCTGGACGACGGCACCGAGGACCAAGGTGAGGTCCTATTTCAAGGACTGGAAAACAGATTACTTGTCCGCCTATTTCCAGATTTCATTTTAAATCAGGAGACTTGCTCTTAAAATCAACCCAAATGCAGTGATAATTTGCAGGCCTTGTCTCAGTCAAGTAGTTAGCATTCCTTCTGCGTATTTCAGGAGTCCCGGGTTAAAATTTCGGCCCGGAGACTAGTAGAGTGGCTTATTGTTTTCGTGGTTTGCTCCATGTAAATGCCATAAAAATACCTTAAATCATGAATGGACCTCTTCTATCCACATATTTTCCTATTCATTACTCAGTAATCATTCCATCTTTCGACAAGAAGTAATTCGCCCTGTGAAAGTTGTACACTTAAATTGTAAAACTCTTTAAACTTATTCGCATGCCTTATATTTAAAGACAAACATCTTAACCACGGGCTAGTCTAAAATTCTCCGCCTTTTTTTGGAACCGGAAGATTATGCGTTTGAATACTGTTGAAATCACAAATTAATAGTAATCTTTGACTGTTCAGAGATGACAGAATACGTTTCGATCGGTAATATTATCAAACACTGAATAAATGCAGATCAGTATCGCTTATGTTTTTGCTCGAGACATTCGTGCGTATCACGGGTATATTTTTTTTTTCTGTTTTCCAAAATATTAGACGTTATTTCATCGACTGTTTTCAACGACCTCATTATAATACAGCATAACACAAAAGTGCATTCACCAGAGGTGAAATATTGAAGATTCGAGGGGGGAGGACCATGACCTGCGTTCCTCACGTTTCAAACTGCTTGCAATAAAATTATAAACGAATAAGTAGGAATTTCTCGTAACTATTCACACAGTAACCCAGCTGCTATTTGCAACTTTTGCACAAGTTACACGGCTGTTTCAAATCCGGTCGCCCGGAATTCCGTGCCAGCACTCAAAAACAATTCTGCCACAGCCTTAAGCCAAACATTTACTTTGTGTCGTTATTAAAATTCAGAGCCGAAAAATAAATCCCAAAATTTCTTTCGCGGATCCAGGATCGTATAGTGTACGTCTATTTGATGACTTCTAAGAAAAGATAATTAATGCACGGCCTTGAAGATGACCAAAAATGGAGGTCACACCATCTCGAAAGAAAACTAGGCACAAACAGCAAGAGCGACAGCTGGCAGATGGAGCACAAACAAATGTTTAAGAGAATGAGGCTCTGCTATTATATAGAGTGGGTCACCTCAGACGCGTCGGAGAGAAATGGGAAAGTAGTGAGACGAGTCGTTTAAGTGTCTTTCTGCACTCTGAGTCAACGAGAAAATAATACTATGTAGGGTCAAGCAATTAAAAAATAAAGAGTGGTTCAAGCGGTGTTTCCGCAGCAACTATTTGTATCAGGTTCCATTTATGAACAATACATCACAACAATTTATGAAATTCACACTTATGACATTTTAAATTATTTTCACTGCATGAATCCATAAATTCTGCCTGACTATTAACTAGTCCTTCCCTCACTACCACAAATTAACAAAATATATGTCATTTTTTTTATTAAAAATTCAAGTTTTCTCTACTTAATTAAGCACCATGCCATGCAGATGAACGGTGCAGTTGGTGTATAGCTCCACACATTCCTAGCCTTAGCATTAGATGGAGACAAATTATAAAAATAAAAAATTTCAGATTTCTTAATTCCATGATCACAATTTAACAGGGTCATTCAGAATGTGGTATTTTACTGTTTTAGCTTTTTTCAGGAAGGAATAATAATTTGTGGTGTAGTCGTTTTATTTAAATATTTATAAAAAAAATAGATTTATGTGAAATAATATTATCTTCTGCATTTAAATACAATTTATTAAACACAGAACAGGCCATCAATCATCATTAAGGATGAGCCAATATTTCATGTACAAAGTGAAACATATAACTACACAACATGATGTACATTTCACATAATATATCAACCTGAGTGGACAGATGTATTCCAATTTGGAGTACATATACATTCCATATGCATTCTTTGTGATTCTGCATACCACTTTGGCATTCAAATTCAGTTGCTGCAGACACGAACTCAATGCTGCAACTATCATACTAAACACCATAATGTATATGGCCACAAATAATTTTTGCTCGTTAAATCATACCACTAAATCTTCCAAGTAAAAGTCCTAGGTGCTAACGAAAAGTGATTAAATTTGAGTTGAGCTTCATATAAAGTAACAGTTAGATTGTGACAATATAAATCAAAATTAAATTTGTCCAACAGTACCAAATTCATAAAAATTAATTGAGTAGTTTTCCAGACACTACACAGAAAGCACAATGAAATGATACAGTGTGAAGTCTACATCATTCCATTTGAAATAGGTATGAAATCAATAGTAAATTCTCAGATGCAGTCAAGACTTCCACACCGGCAATCACCTCCAGGGACAGAGTCCCACATGGCACAGTCAGTGATCCTTTGTCCTCAGAAATTACACTTATCTACAATGAACAGCAGCAAAACAAGTTTGGGTACACAAGTCTTCAAAGTAATGTGACAGGAGACAAACTGAACTCAATGAATAAACTGCAGAACATTCACAACTATACACCAGTACATCAAACCACTAACTTACAGAAACCAACGGAACACATTAACATCACCCCAGAAAGAAGTATCAGCAATTATCAGGCAGCCGTTAGCAACAGCGGTCAACATAATGTAAACTACGTGAACTCTGGTTCTTCACTTGGAAACAGAATTGCAAGCAGTAAAAATATTTATGACACAGTGGTAAATTTTAATCAAGCTGACCAGCATGTAAATAACAGTGACACTTCTAAACGGACACAAGTAAAAAACTTCAGTTTTAATGAGCATATGGATCTAGGAGAAACTGAATATAAAATGAAACGCATAACAACCAGCAATAATAAAAATGAAGAAGCCAGAACTGAGATGGAGAACTTTAAACATGGATTAAAATACCCATCAATAACATATGAAGACAATGTTGCAAGTGAAACAGGAAACACATATAATGTTGCAGGTTACATGAACAAAAGACCAACACAAGACAGTGTGGAGATCATTAACAGTGGAAGAGACGTGTTCTTAAACCACAAAGACCACGCATACATGTCAGTACAAGGTGAAGATCACAATGCAAAAGTCAGACTGCAAACCTCATCATATGAATCGCCAAGAGGTTTATACAGGCCCTTTTCCTCACCTAGCAGACCTCCTATCTCTCAATACAAGCACATACCACCAAGACCATTTTATATCCCTGCAGACACGGATTCCCATGATTTGGATACTTCATATTACGGCTTATCATTCAACAGCCCACACAAGTCACCAAGCACATCATACATATCAAAACCCACAGATTCCATTGGATCAGCAAGTATACCTTACAGTTCAGTAGCCAGTGGTCCATTTTGGCCACCCACTGTAACATATGTTTCACCATCCCGAAAACCACCCAGTATATTTCATGGCCCACCACTTAGGAAACCACCCATTGCAGCACATGAATCACCACCATACAAAATGAGCCCATCATTTAGCCTCCCATCCATTGATTTACATCAGTTACCAAGCACAATGTATTACTCACAGCTAAGCCCTTCATATGGATCAGCACCACAAAAGATACCTAAACTCCCATACAACACACAACCCAGTAACCTTCATGGGTTACTTACTTCATCTTACAGCTCAACACCACATGGCTCAAGGCCACCCAGTATATCAGGACCATCCAGACCACCATATAGCTCACCACCCAAAAAGTCACCCATTCCTGCATATCATTTCCCATCTGGTGATTTATATGAGTCGCCAACTTCACCTCATAGCTCATTACCACATTCCTCAAGACCACCCATATCAGAAACCTTACCATCTCATAAGTCACACAGGCCATCAAATGGTTCACCTCAGAAGTCACATGGCCCTTCACAATCTAGTGAGTTGTATGACTCACCGATTTCATCTCATAACCAAAGCCCACACAAATCAGATAGTTCAACAAGGTTGTCACACAGACCATCACATGGCTCACCACTGCAAATATCACTTAGGCCCTTATCTGAGTCACAATCCAGTGAGTTATATGAGCCACCAATTTCACCACACAGCTCAACACATGACTCAAGGCCACCTAGCATATCAGGAAGCACATCATACAGGCCATCCAAACCATTCCATGGTTCAACACCAAAAATATCCCACAGACCTTCATATGGCTCAGAATCTACCAACTCCTACAAGTCGCCATCTTTATCTAAGGGCTCATCAACACATTATTCAAGGCCACCCATATCATCACATGATTCACCAGCAAATAATTTCCATAGGCCTTTATATGACTCAGAATCTACTGACTCCTATGAGTCCCCATCTTCATCTTACAGCTCATCACCACATGGATCAAGGCCACCAAGCTTATCAGAAAATTCACAATCAAACAGGCCATCACATGGTTCATCATCCAGTGATTCACACTGGTCACATACCTCAATTTCTGACACACCCTCTGGTGATTCAACTAGCACTTCCAATGGCTTACCATCTAATTTAATTTATAAAGCACCATCCAGTACATTTCATGGATCTCTGAGTTCTGATGAGGGGGTTCCTGTGGGTGCCACACACACATTTGTGAAGACGGATCATCATGGCAATGTCAAGTGGGGAGTGCATCACAGCATAGACAACAAGTATGCTGACAGTCATCACTAAGTACTGCAGTCATGTAAGTCATTCCTGGAAAACTGCAGCTCCTTTGCCTTCAACTTACAACTTCATCTGTTCCACTCTTACAACTTCTGATATAATCTCTCATGGTTTCATTTTGACTACATTGGATTACTTTATCTTTGAATCATTGGTATTTCTTCACATTGCCTTTGAGGGATTAATATTCTTTCACTGTTAACATATGTTCTGTCAGTCTTCAGCATGTTTTCATTTTGTCTGATTTTGACTACAATGGAATGCTTTATCTCTGACTCATTGGTGTTTCTCTGTCTGTTTCTAGAGTTTGTCAGTCTTCAGTCTGCATGAGGGGTATCAAAAATGTGTACAAAATTTTGTTTGAAAAGAACCCTGAAAGGAAAATACTGCTCAGAAGACCTGGTCATAGATGGGAGAATAAGATTAAAATTAATCTTAGGGAATTTGGGTTTGGAGGTGTAGATTGGATTCATATTGCTCAGATTGTTCAGGAAAGGGACCAGTGGCAAGTTTGTGTTCACATGGTAATGGACCTTTTGATTCCATAAACAGATGGGAATTTCTTAACTAGCAAAGTGTAAAGAACCAATTATTTTTTCAATAAGAAAGAATGATATCATGGTGGGAAGTTCAGTCAAGCATCAAAGCTGCAAACAATGTAAACTTAAACATAAACCTAATATAACCTACATATTTAATCGTGATTCACTTTCATATTTGACTAATACAGTATAAATTTTACATACATGCCCTCTAATGCATTACTTAACATGCTCAAACTTATACTTTTTCAGTGACATGGAAAAAACTTGTAATATCATTAATCAATTAATATAAAATTTCACAAAAATAAAAACTAAATAAATAAACATAGAACTTGATGGGTTTACTCACTGACTAATTTGCAAGTATCAACAATTAATACAATAATTAAAGTCAAAACCTACAAATAAAAGAGTTATGTACTTACATGAGATTCTCTTTCACATTTCCCCAACTAAAAGATTTCAGAGAATTCTTCCAGCTCTTTACTATTTGATATTTGGCACACCCTCAAACAAAATTCCTCAAACTTTCTGCTCATAGATCACACTTTTGGCTACCTACAGCAAAGTATAACTTACAGTAATATTAATATTAACTAAGAGCTGGGGTAGCTCAGTCATTATGGAGACTGGCAACGGACTTGACGACAGGGGTTCGATCCCGCGGGGGCCAAAAAGAAAAAAAATCAGCTTCAGCATCTACACCCACTCTGGGGCCCACCCATCCTCCTATCCAGTGGGTAACGGGATCTTTTCCCGGGGGTAAAACGTGGCCGGAGCGTGACCACTCATCGCCATCTAGTTCCTAGATCAAGAATGACTAGAGCTATATTACTCTCCCTCCAAACGCCTACATGGCGTGTAGTGGGACAACTTTACTTTACTTACTATTAACTAACCTCCAGTATTGGTGACATTTTCTCCACGTCATTTGTTATGATTATACCACACATGGCACAACAGGTAATGATAAGACTGCTTTTAAGTTAGAAGAGACTCTAAACTTGAATGTACACCATTTTAATTTTACGTACGTTCTTGCAGTATAGCCAAGCTTATCTTGGAAAATTTCACAGACAGAGGGAATTGGTGTAACTGCGTGTTAAAATAGGGGTAAAAATAAAGTGTATTTAGCTGACAACAACAGAGTATTAGAAATTATTTTAATTTAAACTTTTATTATGTCAGTGATTATTTGTATTAAAACTTAGATTGATCTGGTCAGATAAATGTAGTCTAAGTTAGGTTAGGTTGCCATTTGCACATTTAACTGGATATCCCATTGTGTGTCTTGTAACACGTTTACTTGTGCCTATGCAAGCACTTCTGTTTAGGTAGGTTAGCTTTATTCTTCTGAATAAACTTCTTCAATTTTTCCACAGAATTATTCAGAACTATTTGAGAGATGAACAGTTTCTAAGAGTTGTACAGAATTGCCTGACCAGAGTACAGATGTAATATTTAATTTACAAAGTGTTGGGCAACCCTGACTCCAGCTAAGAAAATGTTATGTGCTTTAGCACAGAGGTTTTTTTCATTTATTTGTAATGTTTTATAATGATGTTGTTTTTCTTGTGTAGCCAACACTTTAAAACTTTCATAAAGAATCAGAACACTGTAGTTGTTTCCACAGTTCAGGAAGTTTCTCTCCCTCAGCCTTTTCTAGTAGAGAAGTGATAGTAATGTTAGGATAAGCTGAGTTCGAAGATTATAGTCACACTGGCTG
Organism: Zootermopsis nevadensis; assembly: GCF_977971745.1. Lineage (NCBI taxonomy): Eukaryota > Metazoa > Arthropoda > Insecta > Blattodea > Termopsidae > Zootermopsis > Zootermopsis nevadensis. Next base: position 18,442,537 of record NW_028259156.1, read on the forward strand.
TTATGTTTTATAGTTGCCCTGTGGTGTCTCTTTGAGTTTCAAACATAAAATCTCTTCAGTCTGAATGGCAGTATGCTTCACATCATAACCTATGATTCAGAGTTGGAGAATGGAGCAGCAAGCCACCCAGTATAACATTATTTTACTCCCAGATGTATGTATGATTCCCTGCGCTTAACACTTCAGGATATTAATTTTCATTAGCTGTATAAGTATGAGGATACATGGAAAATTTCTCAACGCAGATACTCTGGGTGCTACATGAACTGCATTTGAACACTTGCTTCCATGATATTAAAATGCATAAATAACTGTCAGAAAGGATTTTTTCTTTGTAACTGTGGTGTTAGAATTGTGTATACTATGCTGTAACCAGTTGGTATCTCTATCACTGCAGTTGGGCTGGCAGATGAGGTCAATGAGGCACGAGTAAGGCGTGATGGAGGTGGTGGCGGCCATGGTGTTACTGGACCTGTGCATACTTTTGTGAAGACAGACAAGCATGCACACTTCAAATGGGGTGTGCGCCATCATGTTGGTCACCACTATGCTGGCTAGGGGAGCATAATAGGCTAGATACCAAAGGACGCAGATAATATTCAACAGTGTTTAAAATTTTAGGAACACTTTCTGCTTATTTTAAATTCCAGAGTTGATGAATGTTCAACATAATGTGGAATTTACTAAATTACCAGCATGATTACATCCTTCAGTAATTTATAACAGTGTGAAGTAAAATTTCCCTAATAGAACTTCATGAGAAATTGCATGTTTTCTACTTTCAGACTATAACTCATTTCTTCTGTAATAAAGTGCCTGTCACTTTAAATGTTACTCAATATGGAGGACTTTCTTGCATGATACTTTTTAATTTTATTTATATACATTATTAAATTTGTTATATTGTTGTTATTTTTACACTTGAACTTTCATAATAAATTATAATTCAAAGATGTTTTAACATTGCTAGATATAATTGCTATCCCAAAAAATCTTTTGTCTGTATACCTGCAGCAGCAATGAAGACATCTTGATGGAAACATTAAAATGTGACCACTGACATGGTATGACCAACTGTAATTATACCTCTCCACTACACATTATATTCATATCACATGACTCAGTCAGTCAAGAGGACCTTGTTTAAAAAATTGGGCTATATCATTCAAAGGTGAGAATGTAATAAAAGTAGATGAGTTAAGTATGATAACCTCTTAAAAAATTATGTGTCTAATATTCTGATTCCTCTAATTTGGAGCCTCTCAGACAAATTTTAGTACAGAGAATGAGGAATTAATCTTTGTGTGACTCACTTTCATTGATTACTGTAAATTGTTAGGCTAATTTCTGACTGCATTTAGTTGTAATGTAACGTATTAATCATAGCAAAAAATAAATTAAACTACACAAGCATAACAATGTGAACTGATGTCAAAAAAATTATCTCTTATTCTTACAATGTCTCTATCTCTTTATTTACCATAAATGCAATTTTCCATCACCATCATGAATAGTATTTATAAAGTTTAATTACATCTTTGATAAATTTTATTTCACATTTCATATTACTTCACTGTTGCCATCCATTATTATAATTATTTCAATGGTTTGATAAACTGCCTCTATCACATTACAAAATCTGGTATATTTTTGTTTTTGTACGTGGTTTATTTAATAATGCTGTCAGTAGCTAAGGCTATGTAGCATAAAATAATATTATACATACTGAATAAAGAATTTGAAAGGATATGGGAGGAAGTGGTAATGGCCTAATTTAAGGTGCTGTCCTGGAATTTGCCTAGACAGACTGAGGAAATCTACAAAAGCCTCAGTCAGGATAGTCAGTCTTTGAGCTGAGGCTTGAACCTGGGATCTTCCAAATACAAGGCAAATGTGACATATTAGATAAATATCCACACACTTGCTCTAAGGCCAAGAAGAGAGAGAGACAATATTAGACAGAAATTAAGACAGATATATTAGTAAAGAGTGATATTAATTATGATATATCATTGTCATACAATTATACATTTTATTTTGAATTTCCACTGTCATAGTTTATTAACAGTGATAAGAAGAAATAGATGTGACAAAAAATTTCTCATACTCCACTCAAACATACAACATAATTGATAAATGTTTCAGTCAATCAAGAAAGAAATGGTAACAGTATGACTGCTACCCATCTTCCAAGGACTGTAGGAATAAATTTCTAATCCAGAATAGTGGTTAAAACCCATGTGCTCTTCTACTTATCCCAGCTTTTATTCGGTTGTAGCTTAAAATTTCTAGTTTCCTTCTTCGTATGGATATAACAGAGGAAGGAGAGGACGATGTTATCATTACTTTTTAAAAATTAAGTACTAGTACACACATGGGTTGTTTAGGGTGATTACTGCAGTACTTTAAAAGATTCTGACAAAAGCTAACCAAAAAAGTTTCTCTTTATTTAAATTTCAGTTATTTCATGAATATTAGTAACATACAATTTTTTCATACTTCGTGTTTATGTTTCATGAAAAAAGGTTTTGTACTCTTGCATGCAGCCAGCAGAAAAGCCTAGATATTTCATTTTATTTTATATCTAAAACTGCTTAGATTAAATTTAATTGACATTTTGTCAGTAAAGTTTAAAACTGATTACTAGGTATTATCAAGGGTTACTTATTTCTAAATCAAAATTGAAGTTTAGGATTAGCATAACTGAAGCAATGTTTCCAGTAGCACAGCACAACAGTTCCTCTTTCAGTCTGCATTACTGCCCATAGCTCATGAGGCCCTTCTCACACTTCACTCTTGATACGCCTGATACACCACAGAGGCACCTGGCTGTTGTGCCAAGTACTCAATCGCTCCTGCCTTTACAGCCTTTGGTCTTGGCACTTCAGGTTGTGGTGTATATTGAACGTGTGGCTGCACTCCCTGGTACTGCACTGGTTGAGGCGCAGCTGCTGCTGCTGGTACGGGTTGTGGCTGTGGAACTGCAGTAAACTGCTGCCTCGCCAGTGTTCGCAGTTGTGCCAACTGTTCTGGTGTCGGTTGTGAAGCCACACTATTGTATACTTGGGCAAATGGTTGACGAGAAGGAACTGGTTGCTGCATAGAAAGAAACTAATTTTATCAGATGTACCTTCCGAATATACCAAACAGATCTGCCATGATTGATTCTGATGCTATTAATTTGGTGCCAGCTTGAAACTAAAATGTTTCCGCAATTTTTCAGGAAAATACTTACTGTGTCTTAGTAAAAGGAAGTGGACTTACAGCAATATATTGATGTGGCTGCTGCACCTGCTCTTGTGCTGGAGTCGGGGTCGGGATCTTCACTACGATGTTTGTCGGCTCACGGGTCACCTGAGCTTTGAAGCCCTGCAATAATTTACAAAACATAAAGCATGTGTGATTCACATAGATTCCCAATTTAACTTACTGGACCAATGACTGAGATTAGCTCTTTCAATCTGACTCATCAGATTAGATTTTCCAGTGTCTGAAGATGGAAACAATCAGTTTCTGCAACATTTTATTTTAAGACAAACTAAAATGTTGGATAAGGTCCAAGAAATTTAAACTTATTATGTACGCTTTAATCAAAACACATTCAGATAGAAACTTTGAAGTTATCAGTAAGTATACAGGAACAGAATAGTAGTTGCATTTAACCGTTGAGAGATTTGCTACACTGATTTTCTCAAACAAGAAATAAAATCCAGATCAGAAGAACTCCCAAGTGAGATAATTCACATGTAGCATGAAAAGTGTTAAATTTAAAGAGGGCCGTAAGGAACACAGTGAATCATACAAACCTCTTCGGGATTTGCTGTATACTTGACAGTGCGAATAAACCCATCAGAGTCAACAACACTGTAGCTGCCAGAAATCTTTCCTCCCTCTCGCTGCTCTTTCCTGTTCTGGTAGTTTGTAAACTCATCGTCCTTCACATCAAATGCAAATTGGTAGTGAGGATTAGGCTGCAACAAACATACAAAGTCATCATAATAGTGATCCCTTGATGTTTCTACTAGGCACAGCCTTGTCTACGTTCTCTTTGCTCGTTTTGCGACTGTTTACCTCTTGGCCGCCTCTATTCTACCTTCCCTCACTGAATTGTCAAAATTAGACGTCACGCCAGTAATTCCTCTTCATATTTTGCCCTATCAAAGAAATTCGATTGTCATCCGTATATGACACAGGTCATGACGCCACCCGAATTTAATTCAGAGCGTTCTGTTCACACTGACATCTCTTGACGGCATAGAGAGTCTCGAGCTGTTATGGTGGTTCAGGTTGTCGTTGTTTATTTGTGGTTAAGAAAAATCTCGTTGTAGGCCCGTCTCTTCTAAGTTTTAAAATTAACAGATTGCACGTTAAGCTTAATTTTGTGTTCTTATATCTTAAAACAAGCGATAACATTTGAAAGTATAAATATGTATGTCTATTATTCTGAATCTGAAGTCTTGTAACGTATGGGATCTGGCGGGAATAAATAATGCGTAATGTTAACCACGTCTGGGGTAATGGCACTTTATGGATGCGCCATTGCCCCAGTACTGAGCATTGTGAGGATAAACATGCTGTCTACCTCTTCAGGGATAAAGATGGAGACAGTGTGATCTATTCAGATCGGAATTAAGTTGAAAAATGACTCGTTGGAATGAAAGGTATTTGGCCCAAGGCGTACGTCTACACAGGTTAGCTTAGATGTGTTATATACATGCTCCTAGTGGGATTCGATCGCTACGTATCACTATTCGTATTTATTTGCCTGCATTCCACCGGGCACTGCATAATATTTCCGTATAAAGTCTCTACTTTTGTTTCTTATTAGCTACATTTCCGTTCATTATATCGCCAATGGCGTAGCATTCATTATACGCGGGTGATCAAACCAGTAATGGGCGTAAAACGAAAGGAGGGGGGGGTTGTGTTTCCCTTTCTCCTCTCCCCACTTGATCTGAATAGAGAAAGTAATTTCACTCTCAACTACTTTCTACGCTTCCTACTTCTTGCATGTGACAGGTACTCTTATTTCGCTGCAAATATGTAACAGTTGTGGGACGGACAGACAAGTGGCCATGGCGTCTAACAGGGGTGAGCAAACACGTCGCAACTCTCGTCAAGTAAACCAAGGAAGAATATGCATCGTGTAGCATCGCACATTCATTTGTAAGAGTTTAATGGTGTCGTATGATTCGTAGTTACTTACATCGAAATGTGTTAAACTGGATGTTAGAGAAAGTTTTTATGTGTATTGGAATTAGATTCAACTGGTCACAGCATTTCATTATCGTCATACCATTCGACGACAAACAATGCAGCTGAAAGTTCCGTTTAATAAATAAACGGTATCAGTAGTGCAAAAACCCTGGAAATGGCAGCGCTGGGATCATTAACCCGGAAAATGAGGTTTCAAACCAATGCTGTTGAGTCCCCATACATGATATTTAAGAAAGTTGCCCTGGAAAGAGGTGGAAATAGCAAATGATACGTTTGAACGAACAGAACACAGACTAGCCAATCAGCTGCCACCCCGAGGGGTCTGCTAATTCGCAATCTGACAGGTTTTGCCTATGTTCAATCAAATAACATCGGCAGATCAGTATTCCTATACAGCGCTAAAATTTGAGGTGTGATGATACTTAGGGCAAATTAAGCTGTTAATATTTGCACTGATACAAACTCATACAAAGCCAGAGAGGAAGAAACCAAATGTTTTTAGACTGGAGAGCTGTAAACCTGCCTTACAGAAGATTCAAATGCGATTCCTATTTGCGGGGTATTTATGTAAGGCTTAGAGAAAATAATTCATATCAAAATATAAAAGATATTAATGGCATTTCCTCCACACTTTATGCGACGATTAAACATTTACGTACTTCCAATCCCTTGTGTATTCTTCATTCATGGGTACCTTCCCATGTTAATGAACGTTACATAACCACTGCAGTTGAAATATCGTCGTTAAATAACCACAACGGACTTTCACGCGAATAAAATAAAATTTCATAGATAATGAGTACCAGGAAGCAACCGACAGCATAGCGCAACATTTTCAAAGCCTTTTCTTCTTACGCAAGCTCGAGATCCAACCCTTCTGACACGACCGCGTGGTAACCTACACGATGACGGAAAACGCACGCTACATTCACTACATCATGACTTGACTCCAGCGTCCTCCATGAAAACGTTGATAGCTACTCAGGTGGACGAGAAATTTTGCTGCTTTCATAGAAATCGTGAACGTTCTCAAAAGGCGTGTAATGAAGAACCTTGTGGCTAATCACGCTGCAGATACTTCACTAAACAGACTCAAATTATAATTCCTTGTGTCTGGTTAAATATAGACTTACAGGCCTGCGTTACGACGAAAAATATTTGGAATAAAACTTACAGGCGACGGTCTTCTGGGCTTGTGCGACGTGTAGCGTACTACCCGGGCGCAAAAAGTCAGAACACAACCATTTCCATTCACACCGCCTTGAATACTTAAAAATCCAGAAAAAAAAATGTAAATCATAACATGATCTACAAACCGCTTTTGAGAAATGTTATCATTTAGTTCGACAAACCCCTCTCCAATCCTAACTGTACACGCTTTCTAAATGCGCTCACTTATTTCATCCTGTGCTATTTCGGTCTTCTAGGCTGAGGAAATGACGAGGGAAAACGGCGGAAGTTAATAATGAACTAGAATGATCCGCAGTTACTTGTTGGGACATTCTGAATATGTAAACGCTACTCACGTCATAGTCCTCAGCTTCCTGGATGACCTGTTCCCCCGGCTGTTGAGTGGGGACGGGACGTGCCTTGAGTCGAGGCACCGAGTAGACCTGAGGCTGAGACTGAGGCTGAGGCTGAGGCTGCACTTGCTGTTGGTAGATTAGGGATTGAGTCTGGGGCTGCTGTTGGTACAGCGCGGCACCGACCTGAGGCTGCGCTTGCTGAAGCAACACCCTGTATTGTTGGGGTGACACCGTCTGCTGGCCATGCTGTGGGCTCGGCTGCACATAGGTCACGGGATACGACGCAACGACCACCACAGTCACAAGCACTCCTGCCAAAACCTGTTGCACCCACAGACCACAGTGCGGCATCTAAAGCAATGTGCATCATCTTATCTGACCCCGTCACAGACACGTGCAAAGTAATAAACACTGACGACCTCCACTGTCTCCTGTCCTGTCATTACATCGTACCCATAATGTGAGTAGCGGGTTAATAAACAAAGTGTATTAAATAAAAGCAATATTGGGAGATCGTCCATCCGTTCACATGTTACATCTCCGAAAATACCTGCCGGATTTAGATAAAATTTTGGTATTTTGAAACTGCACTGAAATTTCTTAGGGGATCTTGAAGTCTCGTTGTTATCAGTGCAATGTAATTGCCACTTCACATGAGCGTAAATCAAATATAACGGCTCGTCGTACAAGAAATTTTTGAGTCACATGTCACAAAACGCATACAATGCTCAAGTTGAACGTGTTTCGAAATCGTAAATATGTAACGAAATACAAGGGGAAATATTTTTACTCTTAATTGCATCAACTGCTATATTGGCTATTTGGAGTAAATGAAAATCAAGGCCGATTATGTCTGACAAATTACAAAAAAGCGTATTTAATAAACACGTGCAGGACTTCTCCAATTTTGAGTCTAATTTCTTGATTTAAAGTCGCTTCAACAACTACAGATTCTGGGCAGTCTGACAGACATAAGAATGTTAATGAACGGTAGTGATGCGAGAGGAAGCTTTTGACCTATTTTAATAAACATTACTGGTATTATACCGGATGAAATAAAAAAACGACCGAAACGTCGAGATTCTATTGTCGGCACTCGTACGAAGGTCTCCGTTTCGAATCTCACATGAATTATTGGTTAGCCAGACCAACAGTGGGAATGCGGTTTTCCTTAGGCACTCAATCTCTACCTCTGTTCTTCCCAGCTCCTGAGTCATTAATCTAAAAATTGATTTATTAATTGATTGCTCGAGTGACGGTTTAATTTCGATAAAATTTTTACTGTTTCTGAGACTGTGCAATTCCATGAAAAAATTAAAACTAACCTAAACACAAGAATGTTATTTATTCCTAAATACAATTCTTGTACTATCATGACTGGGTTTTTTTAATTCAATATAACAGCTGAACACGCCACTGAGCTGTTAGATACAAATGAAGGATGAAAAAAAAATTAAACCAACATCTTAATAATCTGTATGAAAGTTGAAGTATTATGTGTCAGCAATTTTTCGGTTTCCTTTTGGAAGGGAGTGGCCGCAGTGGTAAGATTTGCAGCGAAAACAGCCCTCGACAACTAAACTTTCTCGTGTTGCAAGCAACAGGTTTGCATGGCGTTAGGCTATGTGAGATCTTAGATATCACTCGATCACGAAGTGAAAATGGGTTTACGTCTGGCGACAGATTTGTTGAGTAACGCAGAATTTGGTCTGGGGTAGAAGAAAGGCAAGCCGAATTTATTTATCTTTGTATTTATTATGTCTTATTTAATGCTGTTGACAATATCTCATATTTTACAACGTTCGAATAAAAGTATGAATCGTCAATAATCTGTTAACTCATATTCAAAAAATGCTTCAACGTGTTATTTACGTGACTTCTAATGAACCTGTATAAGGAAGTATAAGCAAATTTCGGTTAGGGACAATCCCCAGATCCTTGTGCAATCATTCTCCTACCTCTGCAATTATAATTCGCATTTAATGTTCCATGGCCGTGTTTCATAAATTGGATTCATTCTCTCACAAACAGCAAAAGGTTACAAAGAGAGAGGGCATGATTGTTTGGCTCACGTTTTATCAAATGCTAGTAACTAATACCACTGGTCGACCTTCGCCTTCAAGTGGAGTCGATCTCAAGACACAGAAGTGCGTGGGAAAACTTTCTACAGGAAAAGAAAAATGCACTTTATATGAACTGTAAGTTGTTCAGTTGGGATCGATCTTAAATTTCTTTAACAAAGTTGAGGAAGTGAAGCTTCAATTTGTGGAACACGTTTTCCAAATATTCCATTAATGACCCCCCCTCCCCCACACTGCGTATATTTTGTGCACGAAATCAGTATTTCTCACCTGGCGTACTGTGACATTTTAAATTTAAGGTCTTTCTGCACATTTAACAAAGTTGACGAAGTTATGTTATTCAAATTTGTTTTATCACGTCCTGTCTCTTTGTTAAAGTCGATTCACTTGCCATACACCTAATGTTCCTTTTCTGTAGCTACGAGTTTCAGACATTTTAACCGCGTTACACTTCGTACATATTTATATTTGACATGTAGTGCAATCCTTTTTCTATCAGCCAATTTTAATCTTGATTTCTTTCTCGGTAACTGTATGATTACTTGCCTTCCTAGAAAGGGTTAACATGAAGATTTGTTTTTTTAATTCCAATACAAGTTATTACATACAATTAATATGCATGAAAATCACAAGAAAATTTAAGAAATATATCAAATAAAATGGATAAGAACATGCGTAAGAGACATAACTGCACAATAATACATGATTTGCAAAGCCGTCAATACTGAAATCTGTTTCAGTTTATCGACACGTATACGTTTTGAGAAATTCTGCATTTCGTTCAAAGAAAGCGAACACTCACTGTACGAACACAAATCCTACCTGAAATCCCATGGCTCTTTCCTTCCACCTGGCTCAGCGATTGGAAACTGAGGGTCCATATTGCAGTCGCCTTCTTATACGGAAGATTACATGACGTCACACGTGGAAGTAATTGAGAAGGAAATTTTGGTCCTGAAAGGGAGTGAGAACTTCCAGACGGGAGGGGCAATGCTCTAGAAACGTAAAAGTGGGGTGGAACCGGTCCATCGCCATTTAAGCCGAGGCACACAACAATGCTCGATCTGTTGATGCAATATCGGCCCAGCCTTCGGTTGTCTTATTTGTGAACGAATAGGATTTATTTGTTGATTGGTTCACATATCATTTAGCTGATCATTAGCCACTGCAGACAAAACTCGACGCTATGAGCGTAGTTTAATAAAAAGCACAAGTAAGTCCACCTTAAACAACCTAAGCACAAATTTCAAACTAATCTGAAACCTAAATTACTCCTGTCTTTGGTATTATTGACAAAATAAATATAATTATGAGTTTTAAATGCTAGGGCTATTCCTATGAGGCCTGTATTATTGAAAAAATTAAATATTTAATATTTTTTTAATTTATAGCTGTTAACAACATGGCTGGAATATCTAGATAAGTCAGAGTACATGTCGTAAGCAGATAAAATTGTATTTCTCAGCGCCTTGTTTACAGAAACAACGTTGATATTAATGAAAACCCAACCAGTCATATTAATTTACCTTATTACTCAAATAATACAAATTTTCAAAATCCCAAAAGTTTTGAACAGTTATTTCGAGAAAATGCTGAGATGCCACCTTCAAATAGGCTATGATCATTTCCTCCCACATCCTGTCCGATTCTGTCAGTCCCCTATTCGATACTATTAACTTAAGCAACAAAAGAGATCGTTAAATAAATTAAGAGAATGAAGCAATTACATACAAAGAATTCTTCATCAAGTATGAAAAGTACGAAGAATTGAAGGAGGGTGAGATGGAAGATGAGTAAATTTTAGTTGGACAACCTGTAGAGAACCACTCGAAAGACCTAGAAGAAGATGAGAGAATAATATTAAAATGTATGTTAAAGAAACATGGCGTGAGGGTGTACACTGGCTTCATCTGGCCTAGGATAGAATCTAGTGGAGAGCCGTTATTAATACGGCACAGAAGTGTCGGATTTCATCAAAGAAAGAATTTCTTTATTAATCCCTGTCCCATGAGGTCAATCGGCTTGGTAGAAACAGAGTGATGAGGTCAAACTTCGGGCAGACGGCAAGCTAGAAAGTTGCTGAAATGTGAATGAGTTCGTGGGAGGGACGAAAAATACTGATTGGAGATTCTCTCAATTGGAGAGGCCAGTTCCCAACACCGTATCAGGCTCTGGTGCTCCGTACGATGATCGAACAATAGGGAAGTTTCAACAGACGATGCGGCTCATCCCTGAAAGCCGACGTTGTACAAATGGGGAAAGGTTCCTCGTCCTTGTACCAACGAGGATGGGCGACGAGGTAATGGGGGCATGGCAGAGATGTACCCAAATGACCGCGAGCCGAAGAACCCCGAGAGAGAAATCTAGTCCTTCAAAAACTGTTAAATAGGTATCCATTATTCGTTCTCATAGAACATAATGTAAATATACGTAAAAAATAAAAATAACATTGAAGATTTCCGTCTTCTGGGTTGTTGCGCTGTGTAGTCTGGTTGATGTTAGCCAACGTTTCAGAGGTCATATTCATCGCCCTGATGACGGAGGCAGTATGACCTCTGAAACGTTGGTTAACATCGACCAGACTACACAGAGCAACAACCCAGAAGACAGAAATCTTCATACTCATCGCCCTGATGACGGAGGCAGTATGACCTCTGAAACGTTGGTTAACATCGACCAGACTACACGGCGCAACAACCCAGAAGACAGAAATCTTCATCGCCCTGATGATGGAGGCAGTATGACCTCTGAAACGTTAGTTAACATCGACCAGACTACACAGCGCAACAACCCAGAAGACGGAAATCTTCATACTCACCGCTGTGAGAACCTCAAGTCTTACAAAAATAACATTAATTATAATTAAAATCAGATGTATCCTGAAATCTGACCTTAGAACGACTTGAATCCCTGTTTGGTACACCCCTACTGATCATATTTATGCCAAGTCCTGACAATTCTCTCCATCATGTCTGCTCTTCAGTGCTACAAGCTCTCATGTCTGCCAGAGAGAGCGACCCTGGTCATGTGGGCTCCACAACGGGACAGATATAAAACGAAATTTCGGTTCCAGTCGTCTTCAGTCTGCACGGCCGTCTCACAGAAGCACATTACAGGTGAGCGCTGTCTCTATTTGCATCACGAATTAACCCTTTCCGCGCTGATGAAGTCTGGAGGTTTCTGACGAAAACATTACTTATGTAAACTAACATTTTAAAAAATATGTACAACAACATTAACACTATTTCTACGAAAAACAAAAGTCCCTACATTTATCGTAGTAAAAATCCGCTGTGACTGATTATTTATTTTTGGAGTTCGTAAGAAGGGATAAAATCTGACTTGGGTCCTTCTTACCAAGAACCGAAGATATGACTTCTGAAATCAGCATCATTAAATAACCCCATGCATTGTATTCACAGCAATATATTGCCTGTAATTTTATTTAACCGAACTGGTTTACAGTGTTCAGACTGATCGAAATTCTTGGTTTCTTCCACAGATAATGGTGTCCCACGCAGTATTTGTGCTTCCCGTCTGCGCTCTATTGCAAACAGCGAGTCCTACTCATTGCAACCGTGATCTTCAGGTGCAAGAATCACGAAATTTCATATCAGATGCCAGAGTAAAGAGTATTAAAGATATTTTGCTGTTACGCGACAATTATTCGGCTAACGCGCCTCAAAATTCACTAAGCAACGTGTTACATCACGGGTACAGACCCCACCAAGAAGACATAAATCGGCCGTTCATGCATCAACAACCTCGAAGTGAGTCATCAAGGTACAGACCCCGCCAGCAAACACAGAGTTATGAGATATACGAGAAGCCAGATCTACCGGACAGTAACCCGCAACAGAACATATTCCTGCAGCCGAGTTATGCGTGGATTCCAGACTCAACTTCATCCAAAATAAACATGAATCTTCAGGAAATTAGGCCTAGTATATCAGAATCTAATTTATCGTATTATCCTTATATAATCATGAGATCCCAAGAAGATGGGAAAAAACAGAAAATAAAATCGTCGGTGCCAGGTGTAAAACTGGCACACCAAGGCGCTCCGACACATTTACAAGGAAACGCGGGTGTTTCGCCGAGCTCCCACGTGTCTCGCGGCCAGTATCTTCAGGCACTGACATTGCTGCCCGGACAAATTCTGGAGCATCCACAGATACCACATTCAAGTGTTATTTCAGCATAACAGAAGCCTGGAGACTCCTTCTCTCTTACAGTTAAGTTTTTCAATCATTTATAGACTGCAAGGGGTGGAATTCAGATGATTGTAAATTGCACAGAATGTGTAAATGGTTGTGGCCTATTTTAAGGCACTTTCTTTTTATTTGTAGTGTTCTGTCTGACGACAGGTCCATATGAACAGGATCCTTCCATCCTTTTCTCGGACTGGGACCTGTTCATATACGTTCTTGGCAGATGATCCAGAAGTGGTTTGCCATTGCCTTCTTCTGTGTGTGAATGGAGTAATTGTTGGGATGCCACGGAGAAACCGGGGAAGAAGCCCCCGGAGGAAAACTCCGTGTTGCCTAGACCACGGCCTTGCCCAACACAAGTTATAAATTCGGGCACCGTCGGGAATCGAAGCCGAGACCCCAGGATTACAAGGCACTAGCGTTTGTTTAAGGGTGAGGATAAACATAACAAATCTGTGATGACACTCTGAAAGTCCAACCGAGTACTTCATGAACACAAAGAAGTTCTGTACACCCAATCGCAAAATTCGAACTTGGTGGGTTTTGAAAAAAATTAAAACAAGTTTATCTGATCTTCTGTTACAGTGTTAATTTGTTAACGGCTTTATTTTATCCCGAAGGTCAAAATCTTTGTGCGTGGCACCGAAATCGTAAGGAGGTTTTACATTTTTGCAGTTCGTGACTTCTTAGTTTAAGATTCTGATTTATATATGATAATTGGACATAATTTTATTAGTTTGAATGTACATTCTAAACTACACTGAAGTGAAATATTACCATTCCACGCATCAAGATACGTTATAAAACTGGCAATTAAATACACAAGCCATATTTGAATTAAACTTGGGATAGACGTTTTGTGAGCCTGACTACTACTCAGGGCCCACTTACGACGTCCCCGGAAGGAGAGGACACGCGGCGTTGTCGGCAAGAACCGCTTTGTCGAGGTACAGCAGTCCTGCGGTACGCAGTCGCTCGTTCACTGGGTCCAGAACAGCCGGAGCCAAGTTCCTGTCACGGCTGAAGACTCCTGTCCATTCATATCCCAGAAAGCGCTGGCACGTGGTTAGGGCCAGAGTGTTGTTACTGGGACCAAAATCAGTTACCATCACTGCAGCATCGATGTCTGGGGATGAAAACATTGCTAAATCGGTCAGTTACACAGGGAATTCAGGAAATACTTTATAAATCATGTTTTATTTCGAATTCTTCCAGTGACAAATGATCTGGTGTAGTCCCAAACAATTCACCCAATGCCACAAAATAATCCAAGACTCCTTCCACATCCTCTTGAATTCTCCGTTCATAGTTATTCCAGCATTTATAAGTTCACTTGATATAATCTCTAAAAGGTATTCAGCATTGTTAAATAAGGAATAAAGGAAAAGAAAGGAAAAGATAACAAGATAATAAATTAATTTTTTGTTTGTTTGTGTCGTATTAAATTACGCTGTTAAATTATATGGCGTAAAATGACAAGGCAATTAATAAATAATAAATTGAAAATAATCTGGAATAAAGTGGTAGAATCTGGGATCATTTTCTGAGGGTTTTTTCCACTGGAAGTAATGAAGAATTACAGTCAGGACAGCCGACCTCGAGCCGAGATCTGAACCCGGGATCTCACAAACAAAAATCTAAATTGAAGATTTCTGTCTTCTGGGTTGTTGCGCTGAGTAGTCTGGTCGATGTTTACCAACGTTTCAGAGGGGTACCCCTTTGAGAAATTTCAAAAAATGTCGAAATTTTAAAAAAATCAAAAAACGTCGGAAATCGTACAAAACGACAAATTTCGACATTTTAAAAAAATCAAAAAACGTCGGAAATCGTCCAAAACGACAAATTTCGACATTTTTTGAAATTTCTCAAAGGGGTAACCCTTTGAGAAATTTCATAAAATGTCGAAATTTTAAAAAAATCAAAAAACGTCGGAAATCGTCCAAAACGACAAATTTCGACATTTTAGAAAATCAAAAAACGTCAAAAAATCGTCCAAAACGACAAATCTCGACATTTTTTGAAATTTCTCAAAGGGGTACCCCTTTGAGAAATTTCAAAAAATGTCGAAATTTTAAAAAAATCAAAAACACGTCGGAAATCGTCCAAAACGACAAATTTCGACATTTTTTGAAATTTTTCAAAGGGGTACCCCTCTGAGAAATTTCAAAAAATGTCGAAATTTTAAAAAAATCAAAAAACGTCGGAAATCTTCCAAAACGACAAATTTCGACATTTTTTGAAATTTTTCAAAGGGGTACCCCTCTGAGAAATTTCAAAAAATGTCGAAATTTTAAAAAAATCAAAAAACGTCGGAAATCGTCCAAAACGACAAATTTCGACATTTTTTGAAATTTCTCAAAGGGGTACCCCTCTGAGAAAATTCAAAAAATGTCGAAATTTTAAAAAAATCAAAAAACGTCGGAAATCGTCCAAAACGACAAATTTCGACATTTTAAAAAATCAAAAAACGTCAAAAAATCGTCCAAAACGACAAATTTCGACATTTTTTGAAATTTCTCAAAGGGGTAACCCTTTGAGAAATTTCAAAAAATGTCGAAATTTTAAAAAATCAAAAACACGTCGGAAATCGTAAAAAACGACAAATTTCGACATTTTTTGAAATTTCTCAAAGGGGTAACCCTTTGAGAAATTTCAAAAAATGTCGAAATTTTAAAAAATCAAAAAACGTCGGAAATCGTCCAAAACGACAAATTTCGACATTTTAAAAAATCAAAAAACGTCAAAAAATCGTCCAAAACGACAAATTTCGACATTTTTTGAAATTTCTCAAAGGGGTACCCCTTTGAGAAATTTCAAAAAATGTCGAAATTTTAAAAAAATCAAAAACACGTCGGAAATCGTCCAAAACGACAAATTTCGACATTTTTTGAAATTTTTCAAAGGGGTACCCCTCTGAGAAATTTCAAAAAATGTCGAAATTTTAAAAAAATCAAAAACACGTCGGAAATCGTCCAAAACGACAAATTTCGACATTTTTTGAAATTTTTCAAAGGGGTACCCCTCTGAGAAATTTCAAAAAATGTCGAAATTTTAAAAAAATCAAAAAACGTCGGAAATCGTCCAAAACGACAAATTTCGACATTTTAAAAAATCAAAAAACGTCAAAAAATCGTCCAAAACGACAAATTTCGACATTTTTTGAAATTTCTCAAAGGGGTAACCCTTTGAGAAATTTCAAAAAATGTCGAAATTTTAAAAAATCAAAAACACGTCGGAAATCGTCCAAAACGACAAATTTCGACATTTTTTGAAATTTCTCAAAGGGGTAACCCTTTGAGAAATTTCAAAAAATGTCGAAATTTTAAAAAATCAAAAACACGTCGGAAATCGTCCAAAACGACAAATTTCGACATTTTTTGAAATTCTTCAAAGGGGTACCCCTCTGAGAAATTTCAAAAAATGTCGAAATTTTAAAAAAATCAAAAAACGTCGGAAATCGTCCAAAACGACAAATTTTGACATTTTAAAAAATCAAAAAACGTAAAAAATCGTCCAAAACGACAAATTTCGACATTTTTTGAAATTTCTCAAAGGGGTAACTCTTTGAGAAATTTCAAAAAATGTCGAAATTTTAAAAAAAATCAAAAACACGTCGGAAATCGTCCAAAACGACAAATTTCGACATTTTTTGAAATTTCTCAAAGCGGTACCCCTCTGAAAAATTTCAAAAAATGTCGAAATTTTAAAAAAATCAAAAAACGTCGGAAATCTTCCAAAACGACAAATTTCGACATTTTTTGAAATTTCTCAAAGGGGTAACCCTTTGAGAAATTTCAAAAAATGTCGAAATTTTAAAAACATCAAAAAACGTCGGAAATCGCCCAAAACGACAAATTTCGACATTTTAAAAAATCAAAAAACGTCGGAAATCGTCCAAAACGACAAATTTCGACATTTTTTGAAATTTCTCAAAGGGGTAACCCTTTGAGAAATTTCAAAAAATGTCGAAATTTTAAAAAAATCAAAAAACGTCGGAAATCGTCCAAAACGACAAATTTCGACATTTTAAAAAATCAAAAAACGTCAAAAAATCGTCCAAAACGACAAGTTTCGACATTTTTGAAATTTCTCAAAGGGGTACCCCTTTGAGAAATTTCAAAAAATGTCGAAATTTTAAAAAAATCAAAAACACGTCGGAAATCGTCCAAAACGACAAATTTCGACATTTTTTGAAATTTCTCAAAGGGGTACCCCTCTGAGAAATTTCAAAAAATGTCGAAATTTTAAAAAATCAAAAAACGTCGGAAATCGTCCAAAACGACAAATTTCGACATTTTTTGAAATTTCTCAAAGGGGTAACCCTTTGAGAAATTTCAAAAAATGTCGAAATTTTAAAAAAATGAAATAACGTCGGAAATCGTCCAAAACGACAAATTTCGACATTTTAAAAAATCAAAAAAAGGCAAAAAATCGTCCAAAACGACAAATTTCGACATTTCTTGAAATTTCTCAAAGGGGTACCCCTTTGAGAAATTTCAAAAAATGTCGAAATTTTAAAAAAATCAAAAAACGTCGGATATCGTCCAAAACGACAAATTTTGACATTTTTTGAAATTTCTCAAAGGGGTAAACCTTTGAGAAATTTCAAAAAATGTCGAAATTTTAAAGAAATCAAAAAACGTTGGAAATCGTCCAAAACGACAAATTTCGACATTTTAAAAAATCAAAAAACGTCAAAAAATCGTCCAAAACGACAAATTTCGACATTTTTTGAAATTTCTCAAAGGGGTACCCCTTTGAGAAATTTCAAAAAATGTCGAAATTTTAAAAAAATCAAAAACACGTCGGAAATCGTCCAAAACGACAAATTTCGACATTTCTTGAAATTTCTCAAAGGGGTACCCCTCTGAGAAATTTCAAAAAATGTCGAAATTTTAAAAAAATCAAAAAACGTCGGAAATCTTCCAAAACGACAAATTTCGACATTTTTTGAAATTTTTCAAAGGGGTACCCCTCTGAGAAATTTCAAAAAATGTCGAAATTTTAAAAAAATCAAAAAACGTCAGAAATCGTCCAAAACGACAAATTTCGACATTTTTTGAAATTTCTCAAAGCGGTACCCCTCTGAAAAATTTCAAAAAATGTCGAAATTTTAAAAAAATCAAAAAACGTCGGAAATCTTCCAAAACGACAAATTTCGACATTTTTTGAAATTTTTCAAAGGGGTACCCCTCTGAGAAATTTCAAAAAATGTCGAAATTTTAAAAAAATCAAAAAACGTCGGAAATCGTCCAAAACGACAAATTTCGACATTTTAAAAAATCAAAAAACGTCAAAAAATCGTCCTAAACGACAAATTTCGACATTTTTTGAAATTTCTCAAAGGGGTACCCCTTTGAGAAATTTCAAAAAATGTCGAAATTTTAAAAAAATCAAAAAACGTCAGAAATCGTCCAAAACGACAAATTTCGACATTTTTTGAAATTTCTCAAAGGGGTACCCCTCTGAGAAATTTCAAAAAATGTCGAAATTTTAAAAAAATCAAAAAACGTCGGAAATCGTCCAAAACGACAAATTTCGACATTTTAAAAAATCAAAAAACGTAAA
This sequence comes from Zootermopsis nevadensis, assembly GCF_977971745.1. Lineage (NCBI taxonomy): Eukaryota > Metazoa > Arthropoda > Insecta > Blattodea > Termopsidae > Zootermopsis > Zootermopsis nevadensis. The sequence goes on from NW_028259156.1 coordinate 18,461,140, forward strand.
AAATCGTCCAAAACGACAAATTTCGACATTTTTTGAAATTTCTCAAAGGGGTAACCCTTTGAGAAATTTCAAAAAATGTCGAAATTTTAAAAAAATCAAAAACACGTCGGAAATCGTCCAAAACGACAAATTTCGACATTTTTTGAAATTTCTCAAAGCGGTACCCCTCTGAAAAATTTCAAAAAATGACGAAATTTTAAAAAAATCAAAAAACGTCGGAAATCTTCCAAAACGACAAATTTCGACATTTTTTGAAATTTCTCAAAGGGGTAAACCTTTGAGAAATTTCAAAAAATGTCGAAATTTTAAAAACATCAAAAAACGTCGGAAATCGCCCAAAACGACAAATTTCGACATTTTAAAAAATCAAAAAACGTCGGAAATCGTCCAAAACGACAAATTTCGACATTTTTTGAAATTTCTCAAAGGGGTAACCCTTTGAGAAATTTCAAAAAATGTCGAAATTTTAAAAAAATCAAAAAACGTCGGAAATCGTCCAAAACGACAAATTACGACATTTTAAAAAATCAAAAAACGTCAAAAAATCGTCCTAAACGACAAATTTCGACATTTTTTGAAATTTCTCAAAGGGGTACCCCTTTGAGAAATTTCAAAAAATGTCGAAATTTTAAAAAAATCAAAAACACGTCGGAAATCGTCCAAAACGACAAATTTCGACATTTTTTGAAATTTTTCAAAGGGGTACCCCTCTGAGAAATTTCAAAAAATGTCGAAATTTTAAAAAAATCAAAAACACGTCGGAAATCGTCCAAAACGACAAATTTCGACATTTTTTGAAATTTTTCAAAGGGGTACCCCTCTGAGAAATTTCAAAAAATGTCGAAATTTTAAAAAAATCAAAAAACGTCGGAAATCGTCCAAAACGACAAATTTCGACATTTTAAAAAATCAAAAAACGTCAAAAAATCGTCCAAAACGACAAATTTCTACATTTTTTGAACTTTCTCAGAGGGGTAACCCTTTGAGAAATTTCAAAAAATGTCGAAATTTTAAAAAATCAAAAACACGTCGGAAATCGTCCAAAACGACAAATTTAGACATTTTTTGAAATTTCTCAAAGGGGTAACCCTTTGAGAAATTTCAAAAAATGTCGAAATTTTAAAAAAATCAAAAAACGTCGGAAATCGTCCAAAACGACAAATTTCGACATTTTAAAAAATCAAAAAACGTCAAAAAATCGTCCTAAACGTCAAATTTCGACATTTTTTGAAATTTCTCAAAGGGGTACCCCTTTGAGAAATTTCAAAAAATGTCGAAATTTTAAAACAATCAAAAACACGTCGGAAATCGTCCAAAACGACAAATTTCGACATTTTTTGAAATTTTTCAAAGGGGTACCCCTCTGAGAAATTTCAAAAAATGTCGAAATTTTAAAAAAATCAAAAACACGTCGGAAATCGTCCAAAACGACAAATTTCGACATTTTTTGAAATTTTTCAAAGGGGTACCCCTCTGAGAAATTTCAAAAAATGTCGAAATTTTAAAAAAATCAAAAAACGTCGGAAATCGTCCAAAACGACAAATTTCGACATTTTAAAAAATCAAAAAACGTAAAAAATCGTCCAAAACGACAAATTTCGACATTTTTTGAAATTTCTCAAAGCGGTACCCCTCTGAAAAATTTCAAAAAATGACGAAATTTTAAAAAAATCAAAAAACGTCGGAAATATTCCAAAACGACAAATTTCGACATTTTTTGAAATTTCTCAAAGGGGTAACCCTTTGAGAAATTTCAAAAAATGTCGAAATTTTAAAAACATCAAAAAACGTCGGAAATCGCCCAAAACGACAAATTTCGACATTTTAAAAAATCAAAAAACGTCGGAAATCGTCCAAAACGACAAATTTCGACATTTTTTGAAATTTCTCAAAGGGGTAACCCTTTGAGAAATTTCAAAAAATGTCGAAATTTTAAAAAAATCAAAAAACGTCGGAAATCGTCCAAAACGACAAATTTCGACATTTAAAAAAATCAAAAAACGTCAAAAAATCGTCCAAAACGACAAATTTCGACATTTTTTGAAATTTCTCAAAGGGGTACCCCTTTGAGAAATTTCAAAAAATGTCGAAATTTTAAAAAAATCAAAAACACGTCGGAAATCGTCCAAAACGACAAATTTCGACATTTTTTGAAATTTTTCAAAGGGGTACCCCTCTGAGAAATTTCAAAAAATGTCGAAATTTTAAAAAAATCAAAAAACGTCGGAAATCTTCCAAAACGACAAATTTCGACATTTTTTTAAATTTCTCAAAGGGGTAACCCTTTGAGAAATTTCCAAAATGTCGAAATTTTAAAAAAATCAAAAAACGTCGGAAATCGTCCAAAACGACAAATTTCGATATTTTAAAAAATCAAAAAATGTCGGAAATCGTCCAAAACGACAAATTTCGACATTTTTTGAAATTTCTCAGAGGGGTACCCCTTTGTGAAATTTCAAAAAATGTCGACATTTTAAAAAAATCAAAAAACGTCGGAAATCGTCCAAAACGACAAATTTCGACATTTTAAAAAATCAAAAAACGTCAAAAGATCGTCCAAAACGACAAATTTCGACATTTTTTGAAATTTCTCAAAGGGGTAACCCTTTGAGAAATTTCAAAAAATGTCGAAATTTTAAAAAAATTAAAAACACGTCGGAAATCGTCCAAAACGACAAATTTCGACATTTTTTGAAATTTCTCAAAGGGGTACCCCTCTGAGAAATTTCAAAAAATGTCGAAATTTTAAAAAATCAAAAAACGTCGGAAATCGTCCAAAACGACAAATTTCGACATTTTAAAAAATCAAAAAACGTCAAAAAATCGTCCAAAACGACAAATTTGGACATTTTTTGAAATATCTCAAAGGGGTAACCCTTTGAGAAATTTCAAAAAATGTCGAAATTTTAAAAAAATCAAAAACACGTCGGAAATCGTCCAAAACGACAAATTTCGACATTTTTTGAAATTTTTCAAAGGGGTACCCCTCTGAGAAATTTCAAAAAATGTCGAAATTTTAAAAAAATCAAAAAACGTCGGAAATCTTCCAAAACGACAAATTTCGACATTTTTTTAAATTTCTCAAAGGGGTAACCCTTTGAGAAATTTCCAAAATGTCGAAATTTTAAAAAAATCAAAAAACGTCGGAAATCGTCCAAAACGACAAATTTCGATATTTTAAAAAATCAAAAAATGTCGGAAATCGTCCAAAACGACAAATTTCGACATTTTTTGAAATTTCTCAAAGGGGTAACCCTTTGTGAAATTTCAAAAAATGTCGAAATTTTAAAAAAATCAAAGAACGTCGGAAATCGTCCAAAACGACAAATTTCGACATTTTAAAAAATCAAAAAACGTCAAAAGATCGTCCAAAACGACAAATTTCGACATTTTTTGAAATTTCTCAAAGGGGTAACCCTTTGAGAAATTTCAAAAAATGTCGAAATTTTAAAAAAATTAAAAACACGTCGGAAATCGTCCAAAACGACAAATTTCGACATTTTTTGAAATTTCTCAAAGGGGTACCCCTCTGAGAAATTTCAAAAAATGTCGAAATTTTAAAAAAATCAAAAAACGTCGGAAATCGTCCAAAACGACAAATTTCGACATTTTAAAAAATCAAAAAACGTCAAAAAATCGTCCAAAACGACAAATTTGGACATTTTTTGAAATTTCTCAAAGGGGTAACCCTTTGAGAAATTTCAAAAAATGTCGAAATTTTAAAAAAATTAAAAACACGTCGGAAATCGTCCAAAACGACAAATTTCGACATTTTTTGAAATTTCTCAAAGGGGTACCCCTCTGAGAAATTTCAAAAAATGTCGAAATTTTAAAAAAATCAAAAAACGTCGGAAATCGTCCAAAACGACAAATTTCGACATTTTAAAAAATCAAAAAACGTCAAAAAATCGTCCAAAACGACAAATTTTGACATTTTTTGAAATTTCTCAAAGGGGTACCCCTTTGAGAAATTTCAAAAAATGTCGAAATTTTAAAAAATCAAAGACACGTCGGAAATCGTCCAAAACGACAAATTTCGACATTTTTTGAAATTTTTCAAAGGGGTACCCCTCTGAGAAATTTCAAAAAATGTCGAAATTTTAAAAAAATCAAAAAACGTCGGAAATCGTCCAAAACGACAAATTTCGACATTTTAAAAAATCAAAAAACGTCAAAAAATCGTCCAAAACGACAAATTTCGACATTTTTTGAAATTTCTCAAAGGGGTAACCCTTTGAGAAATTTCAAAAAATGTCGAAATTTTAAAAAAAATCAAAAACACGTCGGAAATCGTCCAAAACGACAAATTTCGACATTTTTTGAAATTTCTCAAAGCGGTACCCCTCTGAAAAATTTCAAAAAATGTCGAAATTTTAAAAAATCAAAAAACGTCGGAAATCTTCCAAAACGACAAATTTCGACATTTTTTTAAATTTCTCAAAGGGGTAACCCTTTGAGAAATTTCAAAAAATGTCGAAATTTTAAAAACATCAAAAAACGTCGGAAATCGCCCAAAACGACAAATTTCGTCATTTTAAAAAATCAAAAAACGTCGGAAATCGTCCAAAACGACAAATTTCGACATTTTTTGAAATTTCTCAAAGGGGTAACCCTTTGAGAAATTTCAAAAAATGTCGAAATTTTAAAAAAATCAAAAAACGTCGGAAATCGTCCAAAACGACAAATTTCGACATTTTAAAAAATCAAAAAACGTCAAAAAATCGTCCAAAACGACAAATTTCGACATTTTTTGAAATTTCTCAAAGGGGTACCCCTTTGAGAAATTTCAAAAAATGTCGAAATTTTAAAAAAATCAAAAACACGTCGGAAATCGTCCAAAACGACAAATATCGACATTTTTTGAAATTTTTCAAAGGGGTACCCCTCTGAGAAATTTCAAAAAATATCGAAATTTTAAAAAAATCAAAAAACGTCGGAAATCGTCCAAAACGACAAATTTCGACATTTTAAAAAATCAAAAAAAGTAAAAAAATCGTCCAAAACGACAAATTTCGACATTATTTGAAATTTCTCAAAGGGGTAACCCTTTGAGAAATTTCAAAAATGTCGAAATTTTAAAAAAAATCAAAAACAAGTCGGAAATCGTCCAAAACGACAAATTTCGACATTTTTTGAAATTTCTCAAAGCGGTACCCCTCTGAAAAATTTCAAAAAATGTCGAAATTTTAAAAAAATCAAAAAACGTCGGAAATCTTCCAAAACGACAAATTTCGACATTTTTTGAAATTTCTCAAAGGAGTAACCCTTTGAGAAATTTCAAAAAATGTCGAAATTTTAAAAACATCAAAAAACGTCGGAAATCGCCCAAAACGACAAATTTCGACATTTTAAAAAATCAAAAAACGTCGGAAATCGTCCAAAACGACAAATTTCGACATTTTTCGAAATTTCTCAAAGGGGTAACCCTTTGAGAAATTTCAAAAAATGTCGAAATTTTAAAAAAATCAAAAAACGTCGGAAATCGTCCAAAACGACAAATTTCGACATTTTAAAAAATCAAAAAACGTCAAAAAATCGTCCAAAACGACAAACACGTCGGAAATCGTCCAAAACGACAAATTTCGACATTTTTTGAAATTTTTCAAAGGGGTACCCCTCTGAGAAATTTCAAAAAATGTCGAAATTTTAAAAAAATCAAAAAACGTCGGAAATCGTCCAAAACGACAAATTTCGATATTTTAAAAAATCAAAAAACGTCAAAAAATCGTCCAAAACGACAAATTTCGACATTTTTTGAAATTTCTCAAAGGTGTAACCCTTTGAGAAATTTAAAAAAATGTCGAAATTTTAAAAAAAAATCAAAAACACGTCGGAAATCGTCCAAAACGACAAATTTCGACATTTTTTGAAATTTCTCAAAGCGGTACCCCTCTGAAAAATTTCAAAAAATGTCGAAATTTTAAAAAATCAAAAAACGTCGGAAATCTTCCAAAACGACAAATTTCGACATTTTTTGAAATTTCTCAAAGGGGTAACCCTTTGAGAAATTTCAAAAAATGTCGAAATTTTAAAAACATCAAAAAACGTCGGAAATCGCCCAAAACGACAAATTTCGACATTTTAAAAAATCAAAAAACGTCGGAAATCGTCCAAAACGACAAATTTCGACATTTTTTGAAATTTCTCAAAGGGGTAACCCTTTGAGAAATTTCAAAAAATGTCGAAATTTTAAAAAAATCAAAAAACGTCGGAAATCGTCCAAAACGACAAATTTCGACATTTTAAAAAATCAAAAAACGTCAAAAAATCGTCCAAAACGACAAATTTCGACATTTTTGGAAATTTCTCAAAGGGGTACCCCTTTGAGAAATTTCAAAAAATGTCGAAATTTTAAAAAAATCAAAAACACGTCGGAAATCGTCCAAAGCGACAAATTTCGACATTTTTTGAAATTTCTCAAAGGGTTACCCCTCTGAGAAATTTCAAAAAATGTCGAAATTTTAAAAAAATCAAAAAACGTCGGAAATCTTCCAAAACGACATATTTCGACATTTTTTGAAATTTCTCAAAGGGGTAACCCTTTGAGAAATTTCAAAAATGTCGAATTTTAAAAAAATCAAAAAACGTCGGAAATCGTCCAAGACGACAAATTTCGACATTTTAAAAAAATAAAAAATGTCGGAAATCGTCCAAAACGACAAATTTCGACATTTTTTGAAATTTCTCAAAGGGGTAACACTTTGAGAAATTTCAAAAAATGTCGAAATTTTAAAAAAATCAAAAAACGTCGGAAATCGTCCAAAACGACAAATTTCGACATTTTAAAAAATCAAAAAACGTCAAAAGATCGTCCAAAACGACAAATTTCGACGTTTTTTACCCCTTTGAGAAATTTCAAAAAATGTCGAAATTTTAAAAAAATCAAAAACACGTCGGAAATCGTCCAAAACGACAAATTTCGACATTTTTTGAAATTTCTCAAAGGGGTAACCCTTTGAGAAATTTCAAAAAATGTCGAAATTTTAAAAAAATCAAAAAACGTCGGAAATCGTCCAAAACGACAAATTTCGACATTTTAAAAAATCAAAAAATGTCAAAAGATCGTCCAAAACGACAAATTTCGACATTTTAAAAAAATCAAAAACACGTCGGAAATCGTCCAAAACGACAAATTTCGACATTTTTTGAAATTTCTCAAAGGGCTACCCCTCTGAGAAATTTCAAAAAATGTCGAAATTTTAAAAAAATCAAAAAACGTCGGAAATCGTCCAAAACGACAAGTTTCGACATTTTAAAAAATCAAAAAACGTCAAAAAATCGTCCAAAACGACAAATTTCGACATTTTTTGAAATTCCTCAAAGGGGTAACCCTTTGAGAAATTTCAAAAAAAGCCGAAATTTTAAAAAAATTAAAAACACGTCGGAAATCGTCCACAACGACAAATTTCGACATTTTTTGAAATTTCTTAAAAGGGGTAACCCTTTGAGAAATTTCAAAAAATGTCGAAATTTTAAAAAAATCAAAAATCGTCGGAAATCGTCCAAAACGACAAATTTCGACATTTTAAAAAATCAAAAAACGTCAAAAAATCGTCAAAAACGACAAATTTCGACATTTTTTGAAATTTTTCAATGGGGTACCATTCTGAGAAATTTCAAAAAATGTCGAAATTTTAAAAAAATCAAGAAACGTCGGAAATCGTCCAAAACGACAAATTTCGACATTTTAAAAAATCAAAAAACGTCAAAAAATCGTCCAAAACGACAAATTTCGACATTTTTTGAAATTTCTCAAAGGGGTACCCCTTTGAGAAATTTCAAAAATGTCGAAATTTTAAAAAAAATCAAAAACACGTCGGAAATCGTCCAAAACGACAAATTTCGACATTTTTTGAAATTTCTCAAAGGGGTACCCCTCTGAGAAATTTCAAAAAATGTCGAAATTTTAAAAAAATCAAAAAACGTCGGAAATCTTCCAAAACGACAAATTTCGACATTTTTTGAAATTTCTCAAAGGGGTAACCCTTTGAGAAATTTCAAAAATGTCGAAATTTTAAAAAAATCAAAAAACGTCGGAAATCGTCCAAGACGACAAATTTCGACATTTTAAAAAATCAAAAAATGTCGGAAAACGTCCAAAACGACAAATTTCGACATTTTTTGAAATTTCTCAAAGGGGTAACTCTTTGAGAAATTTCAAAAAATGTCGAAATTTTAAAAAAATCAAAAAACGTCGGAAATCGTCCAAAACGACAAATTTCGACATATTAAAAAATCAAAAAACGTCAAAAGATCGTCCAAAACGACAAATTTCGACATTTTTTGAAATTTCTCAAAGGGGTACCCCTTTGAGAAATTTCAAAAAATGTCGAAATTTTAAAAAATCAAAAACACGTCGGAAATCGTCCAAAACGACAAATTTCGACATTTTTTGAAATTTCTCAAAAGGCTACCCCTCTGAAAAATTTCAAAAAATGTCGAAATTTTAAAAAAATCAAAAAACGTCGGAAATCGTCCAAAACGACAAATTTCGACATTTTAAAAAATCAAAAAACGTCAAAAAATCGTCCAAAACGACAAATTTCGACATTTTTTGAAATTTCTCAAAGGGGTAACCCTTTGAGAAATTTCAAAAAAAGTCGAAATTTTAAAAAAATTAAAAACACGTCGGAAATCGTCCAAAACGACAAATTTCGACATTTTTTGAAATTTCTTAAAAGGGGTAACCCGTTGAGAAATTTCAAAATATGTCGAAATTTTAAAAAAATCAAAAATCGTCGGAAATCGTCCAAAACGACAAATTTCGACATTTTAAAAAATCAAAAAAAGTCAAAAAATCGTCAAAAACGACAAATTTCGACATTTTTTGAAATTCCTCAAAGGGATACCCCTTTGAGAAATTTCAAAAAATGTCGAAATTTTAAAAAAATCAAAATTACGTCGGAAATCGTCCAAAACGAAAAATTTCGACATTTTTTGAAATTTTTCAAAGGGGTACCCCTCTGAGAAATATCAAAAAATGTCGAAATTTTAAAAAAATCAAAAAACGTCGGAAATCGTCCAAAACGACAAATTTCGACATTTTAAAAAATCAAAAAACGTCAAAAAATCGTCCAAAACGACAAATTTCGACATTTTTTGAAATTTCTCAAAGGGGTAACCCTTTGAGAAATTTCAAAAAATGTCGAAATTTTAAAAAAAATCAAAAACACGTCGGAAATCGTCCAAAACGACAAATTTCGACATTTTTTGAAATTTCTCAAAGCGGTACCCCTCTGAAAAATTTCAAAAAATGTCGAAATTTTAAAAAAATCAAAAAACGTCGAAAATCTTCCAAAACGACAAATTTCGACATTTTTTGAAATTTCTCAAAGGGGTAACCCTTTGAGAAATTTCAAAAAATGTCGAAATTTTAAAAACATCAAAAAACGTCGGAAATCGCCCAAAACGACAAATTTCGACATTTTAAAAAATCAAAAAACGTCGGAAATCGTCCAAAACGACAAATTTCAAAAAATGTCGAAATTTTAAAAAAATCAAAAACAAGTCGGAAATCGTCCAAAACGACAAATTTCAACATTTTTTAAAATTTCTCAAAGGTGTAACCCTTTGAGAAATTTCAAAAAATGTCGGAATTTTAAAAACATCAAAAAACGTCGGAAATCGCCCAAAACGACAAATTTCGACATTTTAAAAAATCAAAAAACGTCGGAAATCGTCCAAAACGACAAATTTCGACATTTTTTGAAATTTCTCAAAGGGGTAACCCTTTGAGAAATTTCAAAAAATGTCGAAATTTTAAAAAAAACAAAAAACGTCGGAAATCGTCCAAAACGACAAATTTCGACATTTTAAAAAATCAAAAAACGTCAAAAAATCGTCCAAAACGACAAATTTCGACATTTTTTGAAATTTCTCAAAGGGGTACCCCTTTGAGAAATTTCAAAAAATGTCGAAATTTTAAAAAAATCAAAAACACGTCGGAAATCGTCCAAAACGACAAATTTCGACATTTTTTGAAATTTTTCAAAGGGGTACCCCTCTGAGAAATTTCAAAAAATGTCGAAATTTTAAAAAAATCAAAAAACGTCGGAAATCGTCCAAAACGACAAATTTCGACATTTTAAAAAATCAAAAAACGTCAAAAAATCGTCCAAAACGACAAATTTCGACATTTTTTGAAATTTCTCAAAGGGGTAACCCTTTGAGAAATTTCAAAAAATGTCGAAATTTTAAAAAAATCAAAAACACGTCGGAAATCGTCCAAAACGACAAATTTCGACATTTCTTGAAATTTCTCAAAGCGGTACCCCTCTGAAAAATTTCAAAAAATGTCGAAATTTTAAAAAAATCAAAAAACGTCGGAAATCTTCCAAAACGACAAATTTCGACATTTCTTGAAATTTCTCAAAGGGGTAACCCTTTGAGAAATTTCAAAAAATGTCGAAATTTTAAAAACATCAAAAAACGTCGGAAATCGCCCAAAACGACAAATTTCGACATTTTAAAAAAATCAAAAAACGTCGGAAATCGTCCAAAACGACAAATTTCGACATTTTTTGAAATTTCTCAAAGGGGTAACCCTTTGAGAAATTTCAAAAAATGTCGAAATTTTAAAAAAATCAAAAAACGTCGGAAATCGTCCAAAACGACAAATTTCGACATTTTAAAAAATCAAAAAACGTCAAAAAATCGTCCAAAACGACAAATTTCGACATTTTTTGAAATTTCTCAAAGGGGTACCCCTCTGAGAAATTTCAAAAAATGTCGAAATTTTAAAAAAATCAAAAAACGTCGGAAACCTTCCGAAACGACAAATTTCGACATTTTTTGAAATTTCTCAAAGGGGTAACCCTTTGAGAAATTTCAAAAATGTCGAAATTTTAAAAAAATCAAAAAACGTCGGAAATCGTCCAAAACGACAAATTTCGACATTTTAAAAAATCAAAAAATGTCGGAAATCGTCCAAAACGACAAATATCGACATTTTAAAAAATCAAAAAACGTCAAAAAATCGTCCAAAACGACAAATTTCGACATTTTTTGAAATTTCTCAAAGGGGTACCCCTTTGAGAAATTTCAAAAAATGTCGAAATTTTAAAAAAATCAAAAACACGTCGGAAATCGTCGAAAAAAGACAAATTTCGACATTTTTTGAAATTTCTCAAAGGGGTACCCCTCTGAGAAATTTCAAAAAATGTCGAAATTTTAAAAAAATCAAAAAACGTCGGAAATCGTCCAAAACGACAAATTTCGACATTTTAAAAAATCAAAAAACGTCAAAAAATCGTCCAAAACGACAAATTTCGACATTTTTTGAAATTTCTCAAAGGGGTAACCCTTTGAGAAATTTCAAAAAATGTCGAAATTTTAAAAAAATTAAAAACACGTCGGAAATCGTCCAAAACGACAAATTTCGACATTTTTTGAAATTTCTTAAAAGGGGTAACCCTTTGAGAAATTTCAAAAAATGTCGAAATTTTAAAAAAATCAAAAATCGTCGGAAATCGTCCAAAACGACAAATTTTGACATTTTAAATATCAAAAAACGTCAAAAAATCGTCAAAAACGACAAATTTCGACATTTTTTGAAATTTCTCAAAGGGGAACCCCTTTGAGAAATTTCAAAAAAATGTCGAAATTTTAAAAAAATCAAAAACACGTCGGAAATCGTCAAAAACGAAAAATTTCGACATTTTTTGAAATTTTTCAAAGGGGTACCCCTCTGAGAAATTTCAAAAAATGTCGAAATTTTAAAAAAATCAAAAAACGTCGGAAATCGTCCAAAACGACAAATTTCGACATTTTAAAAAATCAAAAAACGTCAAAAAATCGTCCAAAACGACAAATTTCGACATTTTTTGAAATTTCTCCAAGGGGTAACCCTTTGAGAAATTTCAAAAAATGTCGAAATTTTTAAAAAATCAAAAACACGTCGGAAATCGTACAAAACGACAAATTTCGACACTTTTTGAAATTTCTCAAAGGGGTAACCCTTTGAGAAATTTCAAAAAATGTCGAAATTTTAAAAACATCAAAAAACGTCGGAAATCGCCCAAAACGACAAAATTCGACATTTTAAAAAATCAAAAAAAGTCGGAAATCGTCCAAAACGACAAATTTCGACATTTTTTGAAATTTCTCAAAGGGGTAACCCTTTGAGAAATTTCAAAAAATGTCGAAATTTTAAAAAAATCAAAAAACGTCGGAAATCGTCCAAAACGACAAATTTCGACATTTTAAAAAATCAAAAAACGTCAAAAAATCGTCCAAAACGACAAATTTCGACATTTTTTGAAATTTCTCAAAGGTGTAACCCTTTGAGAAATTTCAAAAAATGTCGAAATTTTAAAAAAATCAAAAAACGTCGGAAATCGTCCAAAACGACAAATTTCGACATTTTAAAAAATCAAAAAACGTCAAAAAATCGTCCAAAACGACAAATTTCGACATTTTTTGAAATTTCTCAAAGGGGTAACCCTTTGAGAAATTTCAAAAAAAGTCGAAATTTTAAAAAAATTAAAAACACGTCGGAAATCGTCCAAAACGACAAATTTCGACATTTTTTGAAATTTCTTAAAAGGGGTAACCCTTTGAGAAATTTCAAAATATGTCGAAATTTTAAAAAAATCAAAAATCGTCGGAAATCGTCCAAAACGACAAATTTCGACATTTTAAAAAATCAAAAAACGTCAAAAAATCGTCCAAAACGACAAATTTCGACATTTTTTGAAATTCCTCAAAGGGGTAACCCTTTGAGAAATTTCAAAAAATGTCGAAATTTTAAAAAAAATCAAAAACACGTCGGAAATCGTCCAAAACGACAAATTTCGACATTTTTTGAAATTTCTCAAAGCGGTACCCCTCTGAAAAATTTCAAAAAATGTCGAAATTTTAAAAAAATCAAAAAACGTCGGAAATCTTCCAAAACGACAAATTTCGACATTTTTTGAAATTTCTCAAAGGGGTAACCCTTTGAGAAATTTCAAAAAATGTCGGAATTTTAAAAACATCAAAAAACGTCGGAAATCGCCCAAAACGACAAATTTCGACATTTTAAAAAATCAAAAAACGTCGGAAATCGTCCAAAACGACAAATTTCGACATTTTTTGAAATTTCTCAAAGGGGTAACCCTTTGAGAAATTTCAAAAAATGTCGAAATTTTAAAAAAAAACAAAAAACGTCGGAAATCGTCCAAAACGACAAATTTCGACATTTTAAAAAATCAAAAAACGTCAAAAAATCGTCCAAAACGACAAATTTCGACATTTTTTGAAATTTCTCAAAGGGGTACCCCTTTGAGAAATTTCAAAAAATGTCGAAATTTTAAAAAAATCAAAAACACGTCGGAAATCGTCCAAAACGACAAATTTCGACATTTTTTGAAATTTTTCAAAGGGGTACCCCTCTGAGAAATTTCAAAAAATGTCGAAATTTTAAAAAATCAAAAAACGTCGGAAATCGTCCAAAACGACAAATTTCGACATTTTAAAAAATCAAAAAACGTCAAAAAATCGTCCAAAACGACAAATTTCGACATTTTTTGAAATTTCTCAAAGGGGTAACCCTTTGAGAAATTTCAAAAAATGTCGAAATTTTAAAAAAAATCAAAAACACGTCGGAAATCGTCCAAAACGACAAATTTCGACATTTCTTGAAATTTCTCAAAGCGGTACCCCTCTGAAAAATTTCAAAAAATGTCGAAATTTTAAAAAAATCAAAAAACGTCGGAAATCTTCCAAAACGACAAATTTCGACATTTCTTGAAATTTCTCAAAGGGGTAACCCTTTGAGAAATTTCAAAAAATGTCGAAATTTTAAAAACATCAAAAAACGTCGGAAATCGCCCAAAACGACAAATTTCGACATTTTAAAAAATCAAAAAACGTCGGAAATCGTCCAAAACGACAAATTTCGACATTTTTTGAAATTTCTCAAAGGGGTAACCCTTTGAGAAATTTCAAAAAATGTCGAAATTTTAAAAAAATCAAAAAACGTCGGAAATCGTCCAAAACGACAAATTTCGACATTTTAAAAAATCAAAAAACGTCAAAAAATCGTCCAAAACGACAAATTTCGACATTTTTTGAAATTTCTCAAAGGGGTACCCCTCTGAGAAATTTCAAAAAATGTCGAAATTTTAAAAAAATCAAAAAACGTCGGAAACCTTCCGAAACGACAAATTTCGACATTTTTTGAAATTTCTCAAAGGGGTAACCCTTTGAGAAATTTCAAAAATGTCGAAATTTTAAAAAAATCAAAAAACGTCGGAAATCGTCCAAAACGACAAATTTCGACATTTTAAAAAATCAAAAAACGTCGGAAATCGTCCAAAACGACAAATATCGACATTTTAAAAAATCAAAAAACGTCAAAAAATCGTCCAAAACGACAAATTTCGACATTTTTTGAAATTTCTCAAAGGGGTACCCCTTTGAGAAATTTCAAAAAATGTCGAAATTTTAAAAAAATCAAAAACACGTCGGAAATCGTCCAAAACGACAAATTTCGACATTTTTTGAAATTTCTCAAAGGGGTACCCCTCTGAGAAATTTCAAAAAATGTCGAAATTTTAAAAAAATCAAAAAACGTCGGAAACCTTCCGAAACGACAAATTTCGACATTTTTTGAAATTTCTCAAAGGGGTAACCCTTTGAGAAATTTCAAAAATGTCGAAATTTTAAAAAAATCAAAAAACGTCGGAAATCGTCCAAAACGACAAATTTCGACATTTTAAAAAATCAAAAAACGTCGGAAATCGTCCAAAACGACAAATATCGACATTTTAAAAAATCAAAAAACGTCAAAAAATCGTCCAAAACGACAAATTTCGACATTTTTTGAAATTTCTCAAAGGGGTACCCCTTTGAGAAATTTCAAAAAATGTCGAAATTTTAAAAAAATCAAAAACACGTCGGAAATCGTCCAAAACGACAAATTTCGACATTTTTTGAAATTTCTCAAAGGGGTACCCCTCTGAGAAATTTCAAAAAATGTCGAAATTTTAAAAAAATCAAAAACGTCGGAAATCGTCCAAAACGACAAATTTCGACATTTTAAAAAATCAAAAAACGTCAAAAAATCGTCCAAAACGACAAATTTCGACATTTTTTGAAATTTCTCAAAGGGGTAACCCTTTGAGAAATTTCAAAAAATGTCGAAATTTTAAAAAAATTAAAAACACGTCGGAAATCGTCCAAAACGACAAATTTCGACATTTTTTGAAATTTCTTAAAAGGGGTAACCCTTTGAGAAATTTCAAAAAATGTCGAAATTTTAAAAAAATCAAAAATCGTCGGAAATCGTCCAAAACGACAAATTTTGACATTTTAAATATCAAAAAACGTCAAAAAATCGTCAAAAACGACAAATTTCGACATTTTTTGAAATTTCTCAAAGGGGTACCCCTTTGAGAAATTTCAAAAAAATGTCGAAATTTTAAAAAAATCAAAAACACGTCGGAAATCGTCAAAAACGAAAAATTTCGACATTTTTTGAAATTTTTCAAAGGGGTACCCCTCTGAGAAATTTCAAAAAATGTCGAAATTTTAAAAAAATCAAAAAACGTCGGAAATCGTCCAAAACGACAAATTTCGACATTTTAAAAAATCAAAAAACGTCAAAAAATCGTCCAAAACGACAAATTTCGACATTTTTTGAAATTTCTCCAAGGGGTAACCCTTTGAGAAATTTCAAAAAATGTCGAAATTTTTAAAAAATCAAAAACACGTCGGAAATCATACAAAACGACAAATTTCGACACTTTTTGAAATTTCTCAAAGGGGTAACCCTTTGAGAAATTTCAAAAAATGTCGAAATTTTAAAAACATCAAAAAACGTCGGAAATCGCCCAAAACGACAAAATTCGACATTTTAAAAAATCAAAAAAAGTCGGAAATCGTCCAAAACGACAAATTTCGACATTTTTTGAAATTTCTCAAAGGGGTAACCCTTTGAGAAATTTCAAAAAATGTCGAAATTTTAAAAAAATCAAAAAACGTCGGAAATCGTCCAAAACGACAAATTTCGACATTTTAAAAAATCGAAAAACGTCAAAAAATCGTCCAAAACGACAAATTTCGACATTTTTTGAAATTTCTCAAAGGGGTACCCCTTTGAGAAATTTCAAACAATGTCGAAATTTTAAAAAAATCAAAAACACGTCGGAAATCGTTCAAAACGACAAATTTCGACATTTTTTGAAATTTCTCATAGGGGTACCCCTCTGAGAAATTTCAAAAAATGTCGAAATTTTAAAAAAAATCAAAAAACTTCGGAAATCTTCCAAAACGACAAATTTCGACATTTTTTGAAATTTCTCAAAGGGGTAACCCTTTGAGAAATTTCAAAAATGTCGAAATTTTAAAAAAATCAAAAAACGTCGGAAATCGTCCAAAACGACAAATTTCGACATTTTAAAAAATCAAAAAATGTCGGAAATCGTCCAAAACGACAAATTTCGACATTTTTTGAAATATCTCAAAGGGGTAACTTTTTGAGAAATTTCAAAAATGTCGAAATTTTAAAAAAATCAAAAAACGTCGGAAATCGTCCAAAACGACAAATTTCGACATTTTAAAAAATCAAAAAACGTCAAAAGATCGTCCAAAACGACAAATTTCGACATTTTTTGAAATTTCTCAAAGGGGTAACTCTTTGAGAAATTTCAAAAAATGTCGAAATTTTAAAAAAATCAAAAACACGTCGGAAATCGTACAAAACGACAAATTTCGACACTTTTTGAAATTTCTCAAAGGGGTAACCCTTTGAGAAATTTCAAAAAATGTCGAAATTTTAAAAAAATCAAAAAACGTCGGAAATCGTTCAAATCGACTAATTTCGACATTTTAAAAAATCAAAAAACGTCAAAAAATCGTCCAAAACGACAAATTTCGACACTTTTTGAAATTTCTCAAAGGGGTACCCCTGTGAGAAATTTCAAAAAATGTCGAAATTTTAAAAAAATCAAAAAACGTCGGAAATCTTCCAAAACGACAAATTTTGACATTTTTTGAAATTTCTCAAAGAGGTAAACCTTTGAGAAATTTCAAAAAATGTCGAAATTTTAAAAAAATCAAAAAACGTCGGAAATCGTCCAAAACGACAAATTTTGACATTTTTTTAACATTTTTTTTTTTTACCCCTTTGAGAAATTTCAAAAAATGTCGAAATTTTAAAAAATCAAAAAACGTCGGAAATCGTCCAAAACGACAAATTTCGACATTTTAAAAAATCAAAAAACGTCAAAAAATCGTCCAAAACGACAAATTTCGACATTTCTTGAAATTTCTCAAAGGGGTACCTCTTTGAGAAATTTCAAAAAATGTCGAAATTTAAAAAATCAAAAACACGTCGGAAATCGTCCAAAACGACAAATTTGGACATTTTTTGAAATTTCTCAATGGGGTACCCCTCTGAGAAATTTCAAAAAATGTCGAAATTTTAAAAAATCAAAAACGTCGGAAAACTTCCAAAACGACAAATTTCGACATTTTTTGAAATTTCTCAAAGGGGTAACCCTTTGAGAAATTTCAAAAAATGTCGAAATTTTAAAAACATCAAAAAACGTCGGAAATCGTCCAAAACGACAAATTTCGACATTTTAAAAAATCATAAAACGTCGGAAATCGTCCAAAACGACAAATTTCGACATTTTTTGAAATTTCTCAAAGGGGTAACCCTTTGAGAAATTTCAAAAAATGTCGAAATTTTAAAAAATCAAAAAACGTCGGAAATCGTCCAAAACGACAAATTTCAACATTTTAAAAAATCAAAAAACGTCAAAAAATCGTCCAAAACGACAAATTTCGACATTTTTTGAAATTTCTCAAAGGGGTACCCCTTTGAGAAATTTCAAAAAATGTCGAAATTTTAAAAAAATCAAAAACACGTCGGAAATCGTCCAAAACGACAAATTTCAAAAAATGTCGAAATTTTAAAAAAATCAAAAACACGTCGGAAATCGTCCAAAACGACAAATTTCGACATTTTTTGAAATTTTTCAAAGGGTTACCCCTCTGAGAAATTTCAAAAAATGTCGAAATTTTAAAAAAATCAAAAAACGTCGGAAATCGTCCAAAACGACAAATTTCGACATTTTAAAAAAACCAAAAAACGTTTAAAAATCGTCCAAAACGACAAATTTCGACATTTTTTCAAATTTCTCAAAGGGGTAACCCTTTGAGAAATTTAAAAAAATGTCGAAATTTTAAAAAAATCAAAAACACGTCTGAAATCGTCGAAAACGACAAATTTCGACACTTTTTGAAATTTTAAAAAAATCAAAAAACGTCGGAAATCGTTCAAAACGACAAATTTCGACATTTTAAAAAATCAAAAAACATCAAAAAATCGTCCAAAACGACAAATTTCGACATTTTAAAAAATCAAAAAACGTCAAAAAATCGTCCAAAACGACAAATTTCGACATTTTTTGAAATTTCTCAAAGGGGTAACCCTTTGAGAAATTTCAAAAAATGTCGAAATTTTAAAAAAATCAAAAAACGTCGGAAATCGTCCAAAACGACAAATTTCGACATTTTTTTAAATTTCTCAAAGGGGATCCCCTTTGAGAAATTTTATATTAGGTTACAGACACACGACGTTGGGCGTTCTTTACATAGAACTCAGAAGAGTCTTTGAACATCTGAAACTCATTTCAAAATGGTTTCGATAACTTATTCCAATTTGTCTTATAAGTTATAATCCGGGTGTCAGTAACATTACACAGGTGGTTAATATTGTTACCACTGGATTTTGAGAGGACATGGATACTCCTATGATGGAAAAATTGTAGCGTGACAAAAACAGTTTTCGAAGTTGCGGATATTTTTAATTTTATCTGTCGTATACCATTCTTGCTTCAATTACATACCAGGAGCACTGAACGGAATTAGTTTGAATTTCGGACTTAATGTGGCATGAGTGTTCTATATGAGTTCGCCATCTCTTAACAATAGCTGTACTGTTTGAAAGTTAGGCTCACTGAAGTTTCACACTATATAGTTCTGGTATGCTCTGCGGCTCGTATTATCTGTGCTATATAGTTGGCCTGCATGTAGATGAAATTGCTGGTGGAGGTATGAACCAAGGCGAGTAGAAGGTGATTTTTCGTTTTTGGGGTAAGTGGTTTAATCAGTTTGCTCTCATTGTTTTAAGAGTGGCTGGTATTAGTGGTGCTTGTGTGAGCAAGTGATTTTATCCAACAGACTAACATTTACATTATCACACTTCATTACTTACTAATAAAACGTTTAGCCAGCACTAAAAGAATATCTCCTATGTCACTCCTACTCCATAGAAGAATTAACCTCAACGAAATATTCTGAGCAATTTAATCAATGTGCCGCAAGGTTTACAGTTAAAAATTCTGAGCATGTATAAATAAATGTGATGATTTTTGAGAATTTTATAACATATGAAACATATTCATAAACATAACATAAGTTGACTAAATATTTGGTGAAAAATAATGTGACAACAGTAATAAAAATATCTATTGATAATTAATAATATTTCATTGCCTTGCAGCATTGAAATCTTATATTTTTATCTCCGTCTGTGAAAAATTGTCACTCATGAGGTGCATTGTTTGATTCCAGTTTTAATACTTTTTACACCAAGTCTAATAGACATTTTTATTTGTTGCAGGATCTTCTAAATGGGTTGAGAGTGTGGAATAAATTTTAAGAAACCTGTGAGCCTCTAGCAATAGTGTACTACCTGAACAATTACATCGCTTGTCATCAATAGGTATACTTTGCATATGTTGATATGAGAACCATGCTGTGAAGTTGGTTTCTTATTTCTCCCATCTGTCTTATGGAGTTTTCTGTTGAAACAAAGGGGTAATGGAGAAAACAGAAACAATTAAAACCATATAACTTATGCAAAGCATTAAGTATTTCTTTTAATTTATTTTGCATTTGAGAATATTAGTGAGAGTAGGTTCTGGCATCAGTTGGTAGTTGTGCTAAATATGTACAGATTTTTAGCACTGGAAATTATAAATCACCAATGTTATAAACAGAAAAAATATTTTTTTCCAAATTTAACTCACAGTGGAAAGTGTTAATGAAACTATGTGACAAATACGAACTGTATGTGACATGTATGTTGATGTTTCTTTCTTTTTTCAGATTCTAGTCCAGTTTCTGTGACCAAGACTTGTATAATTTAGAAGACTGATTACAATAGACACACATATACATATATTCTTTTCAGAATGGTGAATCTAAAAGTCAATTTGGACTTCCTGCCATTGAAAGGTCAATACTTCTTGTGGAATGCTGGTGAGTGCTTCAAGTCCACAATAATGAAATTTCTCTGGACAAAGTGATTGGTAATCATTAATTTAAGATAGCTTTATAATCTCATTAATAAATTGTGTTTGTTAGCATACTGTAAATTGAGTTTGAGTATGTTCTGGGCTACTCAGTATGATGATACATATGCTTTCCATTCCAGGCACAGCACCGGTTGTTCCATTCTTGCCAATCTATGCTCGTCAGCTGGGTTTTTCGAGCACAATTGTGGGTATGATCTACACAGTACTTCCAATCACAGGAATGTTGGCTAAGCCAGTATTTGGTGCAATAGCTGATCATTATCGGCTTCAAAAGACCCTCTTTCTGGCATTCCAGATCATTACAGCAATTAGCTTCTTTGTGATTCAATATATACCAGAGATTCAAACTGAGACTACATCCTCTCAGGCCATGTTGGACTGTGATGCTCTTACTTACTTCAAGATATGTAGTAATGATACAAACAACTGCGCTGCAGCTCGCTTAATGGCTGAAACATCAAACAATGGTACTATATTATGTGAGGTCAGTATTTTGTATAAAACACTTGCATTGTATTGGCATGAAAAGTAATATCTTATTGATAATCTGACCGGGGAGGTAGATGCAGCAATGACACACTGTGATGTTTGATAATTGAATAACTAGACTGATATGTAAGTAAAGAATTGCCAACATTTTCAGTGCTCCATACTCATCTGTCATCATTCTCATAATGAGGGGCTCATACACAAAGACCCATTTGACACTGCAAATTCAAGACATTCTGTCGTCATATTTTTTCATTAAAAACTTTTCATTTGTAGTACATTTTCTTGAGAATGTAAAAAAAGTTATCAAAGACTGAAATAAACTGAAACTTGCTAGTACATTGAGATATGTGGCTTTTGTGGTGATGACTCTGAAGTTTTATTGGGTGAGGTAGTGTATGACTATGTTTTGTTACAGTTGGAATGTGCAGCAGATGCTGGGTTCACAAAGGAAGTCTGTGAAGTCTGGAATGTTTCACAGTATTGTAATTTGATGAATGACATTAACTTGCTGCAGTTTGATGCTGAAGTACCCTTGAGCCATACCTTACAGACATCATCAGAGGTATTTATACACACTTAAGCTTGTCAGGTGCTGTTAAAGTGAGATTCATTGATAATGTCTATGGTTGGTTACATGTTATGGGGTCATTGACATGTTCATCCAGATCACAGATTTATAGGACTTTTTTTGTTTACCAGCAGACTGGTTCATGCCTGCATTTCAGAGTGCATCGTGCATTCATTGGATCTTCATTTCATGTACCTTACTGCAGGAACCTAACTACAACACCATGCAGAGTTCAGTGCAGAGATCCTGCTGTCAATGAGGTGATCCATTTTTTTATGAATTGGTTTATGATTGACTTGGGTAATGCAAGCCAGTGGCTTAAAAGTTGCCTGGTAACAATATGAAATAAAAAGGATATGTTATTTGACAGTGCCCACAAGTGTACTTTGATATTACCTGGAACAGACACCATCCTGCATTATTAGTCTTACTTGCTATGCCAGCACAAGGTATTAGTGATTTCTATGGGTTGATATACAGTATGCTGATCTGTTTGACATTATAGTCAATTTAATTGAAGTGTAGCTTGGATTTATCTTTGCTGACATGTAGGTGTTCAGGGAGCCTGCTGTGAATGATGTGAACGTTGCAGATTTCTACCAGTTTTGGCTCTTCTTTCTCCTCATGGTTTTCAGCTGGGTCAGCATGGCTGTTGTTGTGTGTGTGGGTGATGCAATTTGTTTTGAGATGTTGGGTAAGTTGGCAGGTCTGTATACAAACATTTGTATGCTTTGTAATGAGCATTGATACTGAGGAAAATGGCAGTGAAATCACTGCTTTATTGACAAAAGAAGGGTCTGAAGATTCATTTATAGGACCATGTATGAACTTGCAACATCCCAAGTAGTTAAGTAAACAAGCCTTTTGGCCCTGAACAGATAACACTCTGAACACAGAGAGACTATAACTGCAGAAACATTTGAAGAGTTTCATTCAAGGTCCTTCATAGAACATGAGTAGGGGACTATTATAAATATATATGAACCAGTTGAGACTTGTGCCAGAATTAACAGACATCGTTGCCTAAATTGACATCCAGAATGGGGTTAATACAGGGAGATTTTTTGGCAGCTGTGCCTGGGTATGACCTATCTGCTTTACATGATTGTTACATTGGTTGCTGCTTTCCTTTATGGTCAGCTAAGATCTTATAGAAAATCTTGTTTGTTGTAGGTGTTTGAACAAGGGAGTAAACTGCTTCACATACTATAGAATTGTGAAGCCCATGTGGGATTCAGACACATACATTTAAGATTTCACTTTTTGGGATTCTTAAATTTCCAATATGCTGTCACCTGCATTTATTCAGATGCATATTGTTGGTACTCTACAATTTCTTGACAGTTGGTAGTTATACTAATGTCAGTTGATGTTGCTAATAATAAAGACTATCAATGTAGTTATATTATGAATGCTTAGCCAAGTTGTTTTTTTGTTTCAGGAGACCAGTCTTCTCGTTATGGACACCAGCGACTCTGGGGTGCTGTTGGGTGGGGAATATTTGCTATAATCTCAGGCTTTCTTGTAGATGAATTGAGCAAGGGGCGTGCTCAAAAGGACTACACAGTTGTCTTCTATCTAATGCTCTTCATGTTGATACTTGATGTTATTGTGTCCTCAAGACTTAAGGTTAGTGAGTGGCAAATTTTAGGATTAAATTATGTCTGTGAAATGCCTCCAGTTACCAAATGTTAATACTTCTGCTTCATATATGAGAGGTCCTGGATTTAAACCTAGGCCCAGAGATTGGTTCTCCTGACTGATATTTTTCTTGGTGTTGTGCAGTCCCTCCTGGTAAACTGTGGTGTTACTTAAACATGCACATGACCACTTCTCTACAATTAAAATCAGGTAAGCTTGTCATTTGACATTGACATTTGATAACAGTTTTGAAGTTGTGAAGTTCCTTATTATTTATCTTTCAGTTACTCCCCCCGATATTCTCCTCAGAACTTTGTTCTGAAACGTACCCAGTCTGTGTTCTTGTTCCACAGAGAAAAGTTTTCTCCTCATAAGCAACTGGTGAACCAGAACTGATACCCAGCTGCAATCACATACAGTACAGTGTTCTTTTTCTCTTGTGCAGCACAGCCAGACAAAATTATCGACCAGTATAGTGCGAGATGTGGGGAAGCTTCTTACTGAAATAAGAATTGTGATTTTTATGCTCTGGTGCGTAGCTGTTGGACTATCCACCGGTCTACAGTGGAACTTCCTTTTCTGGTAATGCGCTTTATCCCTGTGATGAATTAGATAGATTACTGAAGCAAACAATGAAATAAGCTGTTCACTTCAAAATATTTGCTACTATGAACAACATTTTCAGATATTTATTTATCTCAGGATAGAGATAAGTTGACCATGATTAGATAAGCATTATGCCATCTCAGAGTTTTGTGCATTCTAGACATCAAGAGAAATTGGAAAAAATTAAGCCTGTTAGGAAACCCCAGACGTTGTAGAATATAAGTTCAGAAGAATTAGGTACTCATGGCAATGAGAATGACCGTGTTTTTCTGGGTTTTGACACTGCATAGACTCTTGGGTAGATCTTTCTTTAGCTGTGAAGATGGAGACTGCATCTTTCTATGAAACACTGGTTTCTGCCTGTGAGTTTACATGACATCACAACCCAGAAGAAGTAGTGTAATAAACACAAAAAATAGATAGAAAAAATATGCTTTGTGATGCCTGTAACAAACTGATAATGAAAGGTGATGATGAGTTCTTCTAAACATTATTTCCACTAATAGCTTTACTTGAGCACATTCTACTAATAATGGAAACACTGAAGAGTGCATTTTCTCGGTTTAACACTAAATGGCATTTGTGTAGCAGTCATATAATCTTCAGCAGTGATGTATTTATACAGAATGCCTACATGTACTTATACCATTACCCACAATTTTAGTTTTGTTACATATTTTCCTTTCAGTACCCTGGATAACCAAGAGTTGAGTAAATTAATATATAAAGTAAAACATTTTTATCAATTCTCAGAGTAGTATGTGAAGTTACATCCACACATTATTTGCAGGCATCTGGAGGATCTGGCAACTACAGAAGGTTGTGACATGCTGCACTGGATGAAGACAATTGAAGGTCTTGTGATGGGTGTACAGTGTTTTGGTGGAGAACTGCCATTCCTCTTTCTGTCTGGTTAGTGTTTCTCCTGATTTCTCTGTCTTCATAAACTAAGAATAGATGGTTATAGGTGTGTACAGAAAATAGCATTTAGAACATCACCTGTTAGTTTCATCATGTCTTCCCGTCTGTCCACAATAAGCTAGCACCTAATTTTGAGTAAAACTAAGTCTAAAGCTCTTATTCCCATATGATCAAGGTTAATGACATGAGGGGAGGTTTTTTTAAACCTGGAAATGCTTTATGTTGTATGGGCTGTTTGTTAATAAGGTGATTTTTATTAGCACAAACTTATACCTGTACAGAAGTTTTCATTTATAGATAGTAATTGCTCTGAGTTACAGTAATATCTTATTTACCTCAGAATGGATGAATTGTGATGTAAGGTGTTAAAGGTAAATGAGTCACTGTAAACAACTGTGATGCCTGATTTTCACAACTTTTATCTCCATTGCAAAACTCATATTGGTTAATGTAATTTTCTCATTGCAGGTCGTATTCTTCGTAAAATTGGGCATGTACATGCCATGTCGCTTGTCCTCTTTGCATTTGGTATACGATTTATCATATACTCTATTCTCAAGAATCCCTGGTGGTGCCTTCCAGTGGAACTCTTTCAGGGATTCACATTCGGATTATTTTATGCGACAATGACATCATATGCCAGCGTAGTGGCTCCTCCTGGCACAGAGGCCACTGTTCAGGGAACTGTGGGGGCAGTGTTTGAAGGAGTTGGTAAGTACTGTGTTAGTATGTTAAAGTTTTATTTATAAAATCCATTTGTCTTTTCAGTTTCTTCAATCCAACAGGAAGACAAAACTGTCCCAGTTTTCTGTGTCTTGTCTGATTGCTACACAGTCATTGGTTCTTTTTAAAATGCATAAAATGATTATATGCATTACCTTGGTGCAAAATAATAGGCAAGATGTGTGATGTCACATTCTTTCATGCTTCTGGAACTTGTTTTCTTGCTATTTCCTTTCATATTCATCCCAGTTCACTCTTTGTAATCATGCTGTCATTTCTCATTTACTGATATATCCTGTGCACTTGACAAAGAACTGAAAATAAGCAAAAATAGAAATACAAATTGAAATACCATCATTTTTTATGTTTTCTAGGTGTGTCTGTAGGCAGTCTGCTAGGAGGTATACTGTATGACAAGTTTGATGGGGCAACAACATTCCAAATTTATGGTATAGTCTCACTGGGCTTGTTTGTTGTACATTTCCTGGTGCAGATCATCATAGGCAGGAAGAGACAAGGCAGTGAGCAGGCTAGAGGTAAGGATTAAACACTTTTGAAAAATAACACTTCCAGCTTCTCGGAAACTGACGTCAAATATCTCATACAGTTTTCCATAGGCAGAAAGACAAAGCATATTGAGAAAGTTAGAGATTTGAATTCAGCCCATACTGCCAGCTCCATTTGTGGATTTTGTGGACAGAATGCTAAGCCAACCTCACGATAAAAGTCTGGTAATAAACACTCATAATATAAATAGTGTGTTAATAAAATGCTTTTAAACCACTAAGCAGACTAGACATGTGTGGTAGCATGATATTAGAATGGATCTTAGAGAAGCAGGGTATGATGCTATGCTTTGCATTTGTCTTCTTCAGGATTGGGTCCAGTGACAGGCTTTCCTGAACACAGTGATGAACCTTCAGATTGCATAAAATAGGGAATTTCTTGACCAGCTGAGTAATGCCAGCTTTTGAATGAAGACTTGTGCCATATATATAGTGCAATTACATGTTCAGTTTTGTTGGGTATTTTACTGGATGCTTTGATTTAAAACTTGTTAAAAAAATGCTTAGTTTTTTGGATATCGTTTAACTTTCATATTCTATTTATAACTAGCATTCACTTTACTCTTTTCATTGTTCTCTTCTAGTTCTTTATTGTGGATCTTTAAAGTTTTACATCTAAATCTTCATGTTACCTTTTGCAAAATGTGTGTGCCTCAGGTGCTTAAAACTTTACATTGTCTTCAATCACTTCTTTGAAAAATACAGCACAGGGCCATTAGGCTTGAGGTGATGTTGTATTTTCACTGGAATAAATTTGAAATTCTTTATACTGTATTTAAACTTCATGCATTTTCATTAACTTGTACTTAGTTATGTTGTCCTGCATTGAGTATGTGGTTACAAGTGTTGCATGTATAAATAAAATGTAATGAATTTGGATCACCTTTTGTTTCATTGGGCATTCCTTTTGTTTTTGAGATAGGATAGTTCAGTCAGTGAGATTTCACCACAATGGCTCAACCAAATTTTCAAAATGTTAACACTTTTTACTATATTAAGAAACATTGAATATAATAAAAATATTCAGATGTTTCCAATAAAAAACAAAACATAAATAAAAAAAATTTGTTTGTTGTTTTTTGGCATGATTAAGTTTTTGAAAATTTAATTTTTTTAAAATGTTGGTCATCTGCATATGTACTTCATTAACCTAACCTAACCAAACCAAACAGCATAAACTAGTGGATTCACAAATTATGTTGATTTCCAAGCACTTGATAATGAAATGTGTGTATAGAAATTAAAATTTGGCATGGACCAAATGCAACAAATACAGACTCACAGATTTAACTTCTTCATCCTGTGATACTGAGACTGTAGCCTCAATTTGTGAAGTGTAATTATTATGACACTATTGCACATATCCTCTGCACATGCATATCGCTAACCTTACATAACCTATTCAAATATCAGTGAAATATATTTAATAAATTCTTCTCAGGCTACCAGCCATGTCAGGTGGTTTAATGGAGAAAACACCGTTTCATTTGTTAAACCACCTGACATGGCTGCTAGTCTGACAAGAATTCCTTATACATGGTCACTGTGAAAGCTTCAGATCATACAGTGAAGTATATTCATAAAACCATATGAAGATCAAAACAGTAAAAAAGACATTTTGTGAGAAAGAACTTTGTGATTAAATAATTTAAAAAATTAACCCATTCATGCTTATGAAGTATTGGCTGAGTGTGTTTAAGTGTCTTCTCTTATTTGTTCTGTATGATTCACTTTCAGATTCTGGTTCATCAGCACGGTATGCAGCTCCCAATGAAGCACTTGACATGATGGATGATATGCAGGAGCTGACACCATCATGAAAATGGTTTTATCTCTGCCTTTGGAATGTACTTGAGGTTAATAATTCAATGTAATATTGATATTATTATAACTCTTTGCATCTGACATCAGTTGCACTGAACTGCTTACAACAGGGTTTCTCGTCCTCTTACTCTTGCTGTTGAACTCTCGAATACTAGAAACCGGATGAATATTACTGGTATCAGTATTCAGAGCATCATGTTCATTCTGTAATGGTGGTCAGTATTAAGGCATTTCAAATTTGTTGTTTTTCTTGTACTAGATGTATATTATTTTATGATATAAATTTGGTTATACTTAAAATGCTTTTCTGTTTTGTCTGAAATTGGCTCCTGTCTTCTGTCCTTCATCTTTATCCCCAGAAATATCTACTTCTGCAGGTTGTCACACTTATAAACACATTTCCATTACCTGCTTTGTCTTAACCATAACCTTTAGCCTTGTAACTTATATTTTTCTCACATCTCTGGTCCCTGTCACTTGTTTACACATCTTCACTTTGATGCCTTTGTAATTTTATTTTTTATTGATATATTTGAAACTGTCCTGATCATTCCAGCCCTTTCCTTTGACATAAAATTATAAAACCATTATCACTGATGAAATATACAAACAAACAACTGTGTGAAGCTGATAGGAGTTGTTCTCCATTACAGTTCTCCTTTCCAGAAATCCCTGAAAAGTTACAGTAATGAAGAATTCATAAAATTGATGCAAGAAACTATAAAGAATATGTCATTATTGTGAACACAATTGAATGTCTGAATAGGTGCACTCATGAGACATGTCACAACTGCTGCTTCAGTATCTTGTGTGTATCCTTATTCCTGCAATATTACTTAATATTTTCTATGTGAATCAGTCCTTTGTCTATTCTAGAATTTCAGTCATTGTTAACAGGAATCCCACTAAAGATGCCTGCAATCATTTGGTCTTTCTTTGTGTTTTAGCTCAGATTGCTGCTGCCAATATGAAGTATGTTTTATACAAACTGACCTTGAGCCTTGATAAAACTTTATTTTTTTTCTTGATATCTAAGTTCATAATCTCCAGGTATTAACAAGTTTGCTTCCAAAATACCTGAAATAATCTGTAATCTCTGTTATGTCAAACTTGGGTCTAATGTCGTTTGTTAACTTGTTATCTCTTAGAATATGATTTTGTAACTGTAGTCTTCATGTTAATGTACAGGCCAAAGTATTTGATAACAGAGAATATAGGGAGATATGTAAGGATGGAAGGTTGTGGGGTTTTGTACTGGCAGTGTTGAACACTTGATTTCTGTTAGTTGAGAGTTATCAGACCATTTTTTGAATGTCAGTATTAAGGAAAACAGAAAACATGTCTCTCATTCAGAGCATTGTAGGAATCTCCAATTTTTATTGGTAAAATATACAGTAGAACCTCCATGTAAGATGATCATGTACTTCCAGACATAAAGTGGGGGAAAAATCTACTCGACAAAGCAGAAATTCATGCCACACTCAGCATATACATTGCATTTTCTGAGTAGTGCATTAAAGAATGTTTAAACAGTCTGTCAATTGTAAGACTTCATTCAATAAGGTAAGACGGTTCTGATGGATTTCTAGAAAGGGGGGATGTACCAACAAATGGTCGTCAAACATTTTATTTGACTCTCAGAAGACTTATAACATCATCATATCCATGTGTCTATGTCCCATTCTAATAACTTTTCGACCAATTAACTATTTTTATGATTCTACATGTGACAGTCATGATATATGACACTATAGCTATAATTCTGTAGAACAGCAGTACCAACATAGATAGATAGAATGTGAAAGAGATTTTTCTTTTGCAACATATAATTGTTCCTTCTTTCATGGTGTGGTAGAGTATGATACTGGCAATCATTCAGTGGGCAAATAACTACCTCTGAAACGTCGGTTAGTTTCTGCTGTACCTCAAGACAATATCCCACAAAACAGTAATCTTCAAATCTGTAAAACTGGCTGTTTCTGTGTTGTGAATGCAGGTGGTGGGGGTGATGTTTAGAGTAGTTGGTTAGTGGTTACGTGTTGCCGACAGACTTCTTGGTAGTGGGTACTACCATGGTATAATATCAATTGGTACCACCAGATCGTTTCTATATTAATTATAATACCACTGTGGATTGATGGAAGAACAATACGTGACGTCAATCGCAACCTACGTTGCCAAATTCAGAAATCGCCATGAGAACTTGCCCACCTCATATCCACATTGAAAATGGCATCTGCAATGTTTGCCGAAACATTAGTTGAAACCAAACCTTCGTCGCCGCTCTCATCTAAAAGCCGAAGCTGTGCATTATAACTTTGAATTACCGATCTATATGTTGGTTATGTTGGTACGTGCAATATGTTTCCAAGGCCATAGCTGTGGAAAGGGTTGTAGCCATGAGTTATATTTGTTATATATTGGTGAATACAAACGTTGAGTGCTTTGCGATAATAACAGATCTTGTTGTGACAGCGAAAATAATTGTTTGGCAGTGATTTCAGTTTTAAATAGGTTTTAAATTATTATCAAGGATGGGTGCCCTCGAATTCATAGCAGATTTTTTAAGTATAATAACCATTTCATTGTGTCTTATCTTGAAAATTCCCCAAATAATTAACCTCGTAAAATTGAAGTCAACAGTGGGCATCAATTTGTATGCATTACTTCTGGAATTGACAAGGTGTGACTACAGTTCAGTTGTTCAGCAAAATCCATATGCTTCTGTTACCATGTGATTAAAATTTGTAAACAATTCTGAAAATGGCTGTCTTCTGGGTTGAAGTGCCACGTAGTCCGGTAAAATGTTAAAGAACTGTGAAGATTGCCTTCTTATGGGTTGTAGATGCTTCCATCATTAGGATGACATGCCATCCTAATGATAGAGGCAGTGAGTACTTGAATTGTTGGTGACGTTCTGTCAGAAGACAGCTATCTTCATACTGTCTGCTGTGAGAACCTCAAATCATAAATACACAACTCTGTTTTATATATGTATTTTGCATGTTTTGATTTTCACATCTACAAGTTCCATTAAGGGTTCTTGAGCGTCGGTATATTTTTGTGATAAGCTGCTGCTATTTTCTGATGAAACATTTGTGAGAAGTAATGTTTATGTTAATTGTAAAATGTATTTTATGGTAAGAGGTTTTCTTGTGTATTCTTATATCATGTCATTTCTGTTCCAAGTTAACAAGCACTTTTCCTCTGTCTAGTGTCAGTCTCTTGTATTATGCTAGGTTACATATATTAACCTATTAGTGAATGAATGTGTGATTTTGAGGTTAATAATTTGTTTGTTGTGTTGATCATTATTAATTGTTCTTCATGGCTGTCAATCCTGAATGACTATCTTTTTGTTTGGTTTCCCTCTAGAAAAGTGTTTTCATATTAGCATAGTGGCTTCATTTCATTCTCTTCATGCAGAGAACACACAATAATTATGAAGCAGTTGATATGATGTTACTGACAGTCAGTCAGTCAGTCAATAGCTTGGAATTAATTTCTTTTGCAGATTCACGTTTGAGTGGTATTGGTTTTTGGCATGTTCTGTGTATAAAGTAACATGTTTCCTTCTCTTTTCAGTTACACTGTTATGACATGTTACAATTACTGTAACAATTATTCACTCCTTTCTTATATGGAGTATCCCATCATTTTAGTCCAACAAATAATCCTAATTTTTCTGGTGCTGAAATATATGGGATTCCTTGGTATGAACAGCTTTGCTTTGTTTGGGCTGTACATAGGAATTACAGGTGCCTTTGTCTTTGGCCTGCTTCCCAAAACAATCTTAGCAGTTCTTGCAGTAAGTACTATAATACACTGCATATTTTGAGCATGTGGTTGCCAAACTTGATTCAAAACTCTGTGCTGAGTACCTCTTAAAATTACTTGTGGCAAGGATCCATTGGAAGACCTTTAGTAAGTTGAATATTGGGACCTGTTTTCTAATAAATCATTGTACCAACCTAATTATGTATGTTAAATAACAGTAACTTTGTTATGCCAGTATACTGCAGCCTATTAATGTGATCTCTTACGTTCATGGGTTTCATATTTTCCCCAGTGTTTTTTCAGAGTTAGCGTCCTTTGTTACACATTTCCTGTTGGTAATTTTACCCTTCAAGACAATTTGTGAAGCCTTTTGCTTTATTATCTTTATTAGTACTACTACTACTACTACTACTGCTGATTGTAATATAATTAGTTCCTCTTCCCTAGGAAAAAGGTTCTTGTACTAACTCAGCTGAAGTGAAACAGCGTAAATTTGAAGTTTTGTGATAGGATGGTGAACTCCACCTAAGGAATTCAGCATGGAAATTCCCAGCTATTAACTGAATTCGGAGGTTAAATTCTGGCAAATGCACAAGATTGTTAAACTATGTGTGCATATCCTAACTTGTTATATTATTACTTGCAGTAATAGTAGCAGTATTCAATCCAATACTGCCCTGAGTGACTTTTTCTTCTGCCTTACTTTCCCCAGGCAAATTCCAAAATAATACCTTAAATTATGTGTCAACTGCTTCCATCTGCATCTTTTCCAATTCATTATTCAGTTATCATCATAACACTTGATGCCATGTAATCTGAAGTATTAACAGTGTTGTTAAATAAACCATAAATAAGTAATTCAGTGCACTGTATATGCAATTGCTATACATATGTAAGTTTTATAAATATTTATTGTATGATACATATTGTTCCTATCAATCATTCCTGTTTGTATTAATGTATTATAGGAATAACAGTACAACAACAAGCATAATAATAGTAATAATAACTCAACAACAATAATAATGTTGATAATAATAATCATGACAGTAATAATGCCATCAGCTAGTAATATGTTGTACCTAATGTGACATCCTTATTATGACTGAATGTTCTGTTTCAGCCCATGTGCACTCCAATATCGGCATCAAGCAAAGTTGTACAGTTGATCGAGATCCTTAGAACAAGAAATTCGGAATCCATCAGTGTACTCACATGGTTCCTGTCTGCATTCACAAATTTTAGTAAGTACTAGGACAGTATTAAATGCTGTCAGAAAGTGTAACTTAATACTTCCCTGCCCCAAAGATGGAGGCAGTATGTTCCCCAAATAATTTGTCAGAATCCAGAAGATCACCATTGGCATAATTGTTGCTGGTCAGAATGATTTAAATATTATTGAAATGTGTGACATGACACTGTAGTACATTTTTATACAAAGTCTCTCGTGCTACGTATCTGTCACTTTGACTGAAGTTCTAGGCAGCAAGGTCCTTGAGAATGCCAGTAGTTGTTACAACTCTGGAACACAGTACAATGTCTAAAAGATTCTGGAATGGATATGGACTGCTATGAAAATGTTAGGTCTCATACAGTTAGTCCATAATTGAGAGGCCAGTCTGTTTCTTCTCTTTTATTGTGGATGTAATTTATATTTATTGTTGTATATCATATGCACTAAGCTATCTCATTTTTGTTCTTAAGGATTTAACATCTGTTCTCTGACAGTTGATTTTAAGAATTCATTATGAGTCATTGTGAATGTTGATCCTTCACTCATTTTAACCCTGTTGATGGAGGCAGTACACTCCTCTGAAACGTCAGCAACACAGTGCTCTTGTACGTGGTGCAAGCACCCAAAATCATTAACAGCATTAATGTCTGTCGAAATATTTTCCATAGTTTTGGTCATGAGTTATGCATACATACATACATTTTTTTCACATATTTCCCACATTTTATTGAATATAAAACTTATGTTTCATGTGAATTAAATGGTTCACATTTTCGTTGTTGCAGCTCGAGTTTTTACAATCTACATGGATTCTGCAGATGTGACTCTTCTGGTTAACTTTTCGGTTTCTGTGTTTTTGAGTAGCTCCATCATGTTTTCGGCCATGTACTACAAACATCCAAAGAGATCTTATTTCTAGATTCTGTATCTAGTTGTGTGCTAGGTGTTGTTGTAAGCAGTATGTAACAGCTTGTACTTGACATTACAGAATAACTGGCATGTGGCAAAAAGATTTCAAACACAGACAAAAAAGTCCAGTAGTTGGTAAGTCTAAGCATATGATATTGTACATAATATGAATTTGTTATGTCTATACACATGATTGAAAAATATTGTTGCTGGCAGCAGCAAAGGTATTTTGTCTCATTGTGGAGTCCTTGATGGACCTCATTATCGTTAATCTTATTTACACATGAAGGTTGCAATAAACTTTTTAGTTGGAAAATATCCAAAACTATTGTTAATTCTGTAAGCACTGCAAGTATCATATCACCCGTCCAATCAAAGAGCATCAGCAGCACAAAAACTGGTACTGTTGAGTTACCCTGTAACAGTTTGTGTGTATCTTAATGTCTATGTTGTGTATTTATTCCGGGTTGACATTCTTCTCTGTCCATTCACCATGATTCTTCCACTCCTGTCTCTGGCATTACATATCAGAGTTTCTTTATCCATCCAACTCTTGGTCTTCTTCTCTTCTTCCTGGTGACTTCCACATCAACATTTTAAAGAGAGAATTTTTAATGATTGTGGTGGAAACATTGAACAGCTGTTTCCATCTGTTAGTTGTGTATTGGGTGTGGACTACCTATAAATTGAGTATTGTTGCACTTAGTGACATGGTGTGTGTGTGAATGTGTGTGTGTAAATAATGTATTTTTATCTGGCTGTTAGAAATATGTTAATATAAATTATTAGAAATAAAAACATTTACTCCATCAGTATGCTGTGTTTGTGTAACGTCCCCAGAATAACTTTGCATATCACCATCCCAGTGGTGGCTAATTTTTCAAAATGGCTACCATCCAAGTTTCCTGACCAAAGTTTATCTTTTGTTCACTATAATAGTACTTGAAGAAGAATTAGTCCAATCACCTTCATCAAACCTTGGTTTCATGAAGATTATCCAATCTGTGTCTTGATTTTACAAGAGTTTGTTGCTTTCCCAGCCAAAAGTCTATATACTTTTCTATTTGTATATTAGAACTTTGCTATCAACTGCATTACCACTGTTGCAAAACAATGTAGACATTGTTATGCTTAATCCTATTGCTGTTCCTATTGTTATTTCATAGCATTACCTTTCCAGGGTCTGACACTCCTTTGCCTGTACCACATCAGAGGACTGAAACTACCCCAAAGGGGCCTCGCCACCCATGAGGCTAGGCCACTTCCAGGAACTGCACCTCCAGGTAATGCCCCGCTGCCTCCCAACTAGGATTTTTATTTAACCCCTGGGGCTTTGCTTCCCAGGACACTCACTTCATTGGGGCATGACCCCCAGTGATCGTTGCTGCAGGGGCTTTGTTCCACAGTCCACCACAACACCATCCTGGTTGCAATGGCGTATGGACATTGTTGGAATACGCTGTTGCTCAACAATGGCCTTGGATCGCATTTGTGCAACAGTGACCTATTGGTGTGCCGTGAGGAACGCTTTATGAATGTCAGTGTACTCCAAAGAGTACAAGTTTTCGTTGTGAGATTTTCTGAAGAACCGCGTGGTCGGGGTCGGCGCATACAGTTTGCTAAGCGTGCCTCAGAATCGAACCTGGACCTGCAGCGAGAGACTCGCAGACGGGGCGTGGTCAGCGCCGCATGCACTGGGCTGCAAGCAGCGAGGCGGCAGTAACGTGCCGACCACTGAGCGGCGAGGAAGTGAGCGGAACGATGAGGCTGTTGCAGTTGCTGGCAGTGGTCTTACTGGGCGTCAAGGCAGCCCGGGGCGTCATCCTGACGCCGCCCTATTTCAACCTGGCAGAGGGACGCCGAATCTATGCTACTGCCACCTGTGGGGAGGAGATCCAAGAACCGGAACTATACTGCAAGTTGGTTGGGGCCAACGCGGACCGAGATGTGAACGTGAACCTTATACAAGGGCAGGTTAGTTATGAAAGCCAATAGGATTACTTTGACGGTTTCTAGACCAAACTATTCCTCGTGAACGAGAAGGAAATTAATTAATTCTTAAGTGTTCTTGTCAGCGTCCGTCCGCATGTTTTATTAAGCGGATTTGTACTCGTGCGGGACTGATTGGCCGAGTATAACATTTTAGTTACTTAAAATTTGGTTGAACTTCAGGTCACTTGTTTTCTCAGAATGGCTCATTGTAAAAATGTTTTATGTAACGTAATATGTAGCCCTCAGCGAGAGTTCATTTTCTCACGGCGGCGAGTGTAAAGATGGGAGTTTCAGAAATCTCTGTTGCTTCCATCTTCAGGGCGACGATGGAGGCAATAAGCATCACTGGAAACGTCGGTAGGTTTCAACTAGACTATAAGGCGCAACATCCCATTCAAGAGGGCCTAATTGTCGAAATCTAGGCAACAGTTTCAGAACTAATCGGTAAAATGTTGTACAAGTTCAGTCTATGATCCATCCATGTGTTACATAAGACGATTTTAAAATGAAACGCTCTCTGCAGATTTCAGTACTTTTTGTAGTAGTACATTTCATAAACATGCTCTGTTGTTTAGAGCGATCCTAACCGTTGCAAGCCCACAAAAAGTGACCTAATTTTGAGTGTCGTAACTTTGACTGATTTGCAGCACACATCCAAAGTTCACTTTACTCACGAGGCGTTAATTAAACAAGCTTACACTTGTATGGGGTGTCGCTTAAATTCCGGTGCCTCCATGACAAAGAAACAAATGCCAGTTTTCTCTACTGACAGTGACACTCTATTTTTGGGGCTGGAATTTAAAAATTTAATTTATGCGTAACTTTTTTAATGTGTAGTAAATGTCGCGGACATGTGGACGATTGGTGGGGGTTGGACAACACTTTTGATGGCACACATGTAATGTGTATTGTATACAAACCATACCGTGTATAAAACGTTTGAAAATCGAAAATCTCGTTTTGGTTTCATAATTGTGTGTCTGCCTCACCACAAGTAGAAGCTCCGAAGTGTCTGCATGTGACTTACGATTTAATCCTGAAAACTAAGATGGCTGTCTTCTGAGTTGTAGCGCCGCGTAGTCTGGTAGGAGTTTACCGACGTTTTAGAGGTCCTTGCTGCCTCCATCATCAGGGCGTTACAACCCAGAAGACAGCCATCTTCGAATTCGCCGCCGTGAGAATCTCAGATCCTACTAATCCTTTGTAATCTGCAGCTCTCATAAATTTCATTTCATCCGCTTTTCTAGTCTTTCAGATTTTGTTTCCAAATGCCAACACGAGCCTCGCTGAAGAAAGATGGAGTTCGAATGTGTTGAATTTCCTTCTACTGCCACCCGGCTCATTTCGAGAGTTGCTTGATTCCCCCAATTACCTCATCGATAGATCACACCCAGTTTCTGGGATGTATGGCTGGATTTTCCAGCAGGTTCCCTTCAATCTCATGGAAAGGCTCAGATGGGAAGGGGACGTTCTGTAGGACTATAAAAAATTAAACTACCTGCCTTGCATGTCCTCAGGCAGCCTTCATAAGAATCAGAGCAAATAGTCTGAAGACGTATTTATTTCAGATTATTATTTATTTAGTGTTCTGTCTGACGACAGGTCCATATGAACAGGATCCTTCCATCCTTTTCTCGGACTGGGACCTGTTCATATACGTTCTTGGCAGATGATCCAGAAGTGGTTTGCCATTCCCTTCTTCTGTGTGTGAATGGAGTAATTGTTGGGATGCCACGGAGAAACCGGGAAAGCCCCCGGAGGAAAACTCCGTGTTGCCTAGACCACGGCCTTGCCCAACACAAGTTATAAATTCGGGCACCACCGGGAATCGAACCCGAGACCCCCAGGATTACAAGGCCAGCGTTCCAACCGCTAGACCACCGTGGCCATCATTCATTCATTTATTTATTTATTTATTTATTTAGTGTTCTGTCTGACGCCAGGTCCATATGAACAGGATCCTTCCATCCTTTTCTCGGACTGGGACCTGTTCATATACGTTCTTGGCAGATGATCCAGAAGTGGTTTGCCATTGCCTTCTTCTGTGTGTGAATGGAGTAATTGTTGGGATGCCACGGAGGAAAACTCCGTGTCGCCTAGACCACGGCCTTGCCCAA
Organism: Zootermopsis nevadensis; assembly: GCF_977971745.1. Classification (NCBI taxonomy): domain Eukaryota; kingdom Metazoa; phylum Arthropoda; class Insecta; order Blattodea; family Termopsidae; genus Zootermopsis; species Zootermopsis nevadensis. The sequence goes on from NW_028259156.1 coordinate 18,498,819, forward strand.
CACAAGTTATAAATTCGGGAACCGCCGGGAATCTAACCCGAGACCCCAGGATTACAAGGCCAGCGTTCTAACCGCTAGACCACCGTGGCTCTATTACTCAGATTACTGCACCTCAAATACTGGCACTGTTTATCCTATAGAGATTTGAGGTTCTCACGGCTGTGAGGAAGTCCATGTTGGCCTTCTGGGTTGTGGTCTTGCAGATAGATATCCTGAAGATGGAGGCAGTATGTCTCCCCGAAACGTCAGTATCTGCCTACAAATCCACATGGCGTTACAACCCAGAAGACCAACATGGACATCCACCCAATACCTCGTGTAGACTCAGGCCGCCTCCGTTAATAACTGATTGATTTTTGTGTTTTTAACGACAATTTTCAACTGCATAGGTCGTAAAGGTAGGATGATGGATATGGAGATTTGGAAAGGTGAAATAAAGCGGTCCTAGTATGTTTCAAGGCACTGTTTCAGAATTTGCCTAGTGATACTGAAAAACGTGGAACAAATTCAGGACATCCGATCTCCCAGCTAGATTCGAACAAGGGACCTCTCGAATGCGAAGTAAGAACGCTAATCACTCTAGTTTGTAAGGGCGAACTTCTGAAGTGCGTAATCCAGAGGCAAGTTGTAACATGCAATTTCTTGTCATTATATACCGACAAGAGATTTATGACAAATTATTTCATAAGTCTTCTTGAATAATTTTTAATAACGAAATTTCAGTACGTCGGATAGCGACATCGCTTTCATTTTCATGACACACAAAGACGGTAATTTTTATGCTGCAGTTAAACATATTTGTGTGTTGATTGTAATTAGGTTTGTGGGCCATTTATTATTTGTTCTGTACATTGTGAGATAGACAGGGTGTAGCCCTCGGAGAACGTGTTGCGGTCTTACTGGTCCTTGGATCAAAACGGTTTACGATTTATTATTGCAATCGACACAATGCAAGATCTCATGTAGGAAGATGGAACCAATGGACAGTTCTCAGGAATTAATTACTACCAGTCTGATACAATTATTGTGCTTGCAAGGTCCTATCGGTGCCAGAACGCTTCAGACAACCACGCTTACAATGTTTTTCCTCAGGTTCTCTTGCCTCGTTCAATTTATTATTTCTGCGTTTCGGGACATGGAAATTCAATTCCTCCCTCCAAAGAGAGGCCGATGTGTGAGTAAGTGCGGATTCTTCTCGTTAATTCGTTACTTCCGCCGTTTTCTCCCCTTCATTTCCTCAGCCCAGAAGACCGCAAAACGAAGACCAAAATAGCACAGGGTGTCCCAAAAAGATGTATATACACAGCAGCAATTTTGGTGGCCGCTTTTCAGTCAGCTACTCACTGCTGCCAACTGTGCCACGAATCAAACGGGGGTTATTTTGAACACCAACACGAAGACTCGCTAATTCGCAAAGTGTCATAGCTGACGTTTGCAGGTTTTGGTTAAAACATCTTTATTTTATTCATTGAATGTGTGTTTATATCTTTTTGGAACACTCTGTTTTTACCCAAATATAACACGCACCGCCTCCCTCTTCGAAATATCCCCCCCCCCCAAAAAAAAAAGAAACCCGACTTCACATTACATTTGCCAACATTCACTTCCGTTATGCAGTTTATTTGAATCAATCTTTAAAAATGTCCTGATTTTTCTTATTAGTCTCTTTCATCTGACGAGTACGTAGTTCAAGAAAAGCGTACTGTACCAAAGGCGTATAGGGACTATGGAGGTAATGTTCCACTCATTATTAAGCGTTGAGCTTCACGTTCCAGTGGCTCCCAGAAAGAGCCCTCGGTAGACTGCACGATCCTTATAGTCGCCCCTGTCGGTAACAGAACCACGGTCTTCCATCTCAGCCACACACTGAGCTCGGCCCTTGTGAATGACCAGAAATCGTCAATTGAATAAAAATTTCCTTGAATATTATCCATCGTCTAGTAAATATAAAACGTAGAACGACGTTTCGGAGATGAGACTCTATCTCCGTCTTCAGGTTCCTACACAGTTGGGCCCACTAGATAGAGCTAATCTGTGTAGTAACCTGAAGACGGAGATAGAGTCCCATCTCCGAAACGTCGTTTTACCTTTTATATTTACTAGACGATGGATAATATCGAAGGAAATTTTTATTCAATTGACTCTTCACCATCGTCAAGAAGTTTTAGATTTGATACCAGAAATCGTGATTGTTACTTCGTACTTTTGTGGGAATGACACCTTTTTTTAGTACAGTTGACTGACTGACGGTAATGCATGGAAACCACAAGCTGATGCAAAGCACAGAAGGCAAGAAGGGAATGAAATATAAGTGCACAAAGATTTGACTGGGCTTGTACATACATCGGCAGTAATTGCTGTTGGGCTCAGCGCAATTCAAGTAGACTGACTTGTCGACAGTTTATCTTCCTATCAGACAGACACAAGCCTGTCAAAACATGAGATCAAAGCCGCACTTCGAGGGAACATTTTCGAAATGAGTTAATTTCTTTTTTGTCCGGCAGTGGCATTCCAGGTTGTCACGTCGTACAGACTCTTAGGTGGGTACAACAAACGTTTCGAAGGGAAATGCTGCCCCCCCATTTTCAGTCATGAAGATGGAGGCAGTAAGTTTCTTTGAAATATTGGTATCTGCCCACAGATCTACATATAGCTTTTCAGTCCAGTAAAAACCAAGATATCTTCACTGCCGTGAGAACCCCGCCTTCCTATTATGCGTACATTTCGTGAACTTTCACGGGTTTTTTTTAAAAAAAATAATACTTGTGAGATGACAATTCAATGGTGTGCAAGTTCAGTCGCTTGTAATTCCCTGACTTGCATTTCAGGTGTGTGACTATTGTGACCCCGGCCAGCCTGACAAGACGCATCCCGCACAGTATGCAGTGGATGGTGCAGAGACTTGGTGGCAAAGCCCGCCACTTTCGCGTGGTGTCAAATACAATGAGGTCAACCTTACCATCGACCTGGGACAGGTAAGGTTCAATGAGGAATGGTGAATCTAACATAACATTGATGGATAAAGGTGAGATCAGCACGACCTTTGATTGGATCGTGTCCATTGTAACTCTGGTTGCAGCAGTGGTTTGAACATAAGTGGCTGGAAGAGGTGTCCTATGTCCAGCATTGCTTGGACTCCAATCAAGAAGGAGAGTCAGTGGGATGCTACATAGTGGAGCTAGAGACAGCCTTTAAGCAGACAACAAATAAATAAATAAATAAACGCTTATAGCAGGGCTACGAACTCATTCCATCAGGAGCCAATACTTTGACAGATTTGACTTTATCTAGCAAAGAACGCATTTGCAACGGTTCCCGTCCTGGTGGCATATGCCCCTGGAGTAGTCCTCCCCTCTTGCGAGTGAACAGATGTCCTCTTTAAGGACAGTGACATCACCCTCGTGGCGTTCTTTACTGTGGCACATTTCGTTATGTCAGCAAAGAGTAAAGCTACAGATCGCCCCGAAATTACAGCTCCTCTGCTATTCAGAATATGTACGTTAATGACATGATCCACTTTTTGTGTGTTGTTCTTGATTTATTATTATTGTCTTATTTTGAAGTTTATTAGTTATTTAAAGGTAAAAATGGTAGCCTACAGTCATTGGACCCATTCCCAATTTAATGTTGGTTTTAAATAAATGGGCAGATGCCAGTTGTCTCCAGCAATATGAAGAAAGTTTATGCGTGTAATGAGCTGACATCTCCTGAAGACAGAAAACTTTGTTACACTGGTAGGAGGGGTGTATGTTGGTGGGCCCGGGGGGGGGGGGGGTGAGGAAGGATGTGCGGCAGGCTAGCAACAGAAGTGCTGACATAATCGCCATGTGCTCCTCAGCTGGTGCTTTGTTCCTTGGTGATATTCCCACACAGAATTCCACACATTGAGCTTGTTGATTTTTTTCAGAAGCTGTCTTCAGAAAAATAACTACAGATCACACACGTGCAAAAGTGTACTCCAGTTTTGAATGCAGATAGGTCTGTTTTGCATTGATCTGGTTACTCATTTATTAAAATCTTCCCGAAATTAATGAGATTTCAGGTTCTAAGGGCAGGGAATATGCGGATCACAGCCATCTGGGACATTGCGATTTTTAGTATCGTAGAAATTGATCGACGTTTCGAAAGTACGGTCAGTCATCACCTTGATTATGAAGGCAGTACACACCTCTGAAACGTCTGTGAACTTCTACGAGACTTCACGACGCATTGTCCCAGAAGGCTGTCATCTTCATGATGAAAATATATTATCCTCCAGATTGGGGTTGAATGAACTGTTTAAAAATCTTCATCGCAGAAAATTGATTTGTTACCATATTTTTTGGACCAAAGAAACGTGTATGGTAGATGGAGAAAATTACACAAAGGAGCAACATAATTTATACTTGTCGCCCAATACTATTTAATTAAGGAGGTCGAAGTGGGCGGGACATTTAGGACCCAAAAGACAAATGAAAAACACAAAATTTTAGTTCAAAAATGTGAAGGTAAAATACCACGTGGTAGAAAATGAACATTAATTGAAGGGTAATATTAAAATGGACCTTGAAACAGTTGAGTGGCGAGGCAAATTGTGTCGGTAGACGGACGAGCGAGTGGAGGTATAGCTCCACGCATTCTTAACCACGGGCGCTAGATGGAGGTGAGTGGTCAGCTTCAGACCGTGGGCACGCTCTGATTCCGGGGAATGAACCCAGCACATCCATTGGTCGGCGGCCGGTCTGCCTCACAGCCGGCCTGGATGGGGTGTTGACGAGAAAACTTGGTTTCTGCCGGGAATCGAAGCCCGGTTGCCTAGTCAGTGTAGATTCTGAACTGTCTCGATGGATTTTTGTTCTTGCTCGTACCATGGTCAACTTTTGTGGAAATGGTAATGAACTTTAGCATTCCATAAAAATTTAAATGTTTATCGGCCGTTAAATCCTCAAGAAAACCTATTTTTCATTTCATGGTTCCTGCGAAAAGCTACGATTTCTAAATGTTGTACCGTATGTGGTACAAGAGAATTTTGGGTCTGGTGAAATGGACTTCTTGGCCCACAGCCCCTGAGCTGGCTGCTCTGAATCCTCTGGCTTTTGTCATCGGGGTAGGCTGTAATACAATACGTCGGTCTGTAGAGAGGGACTTCAATACAGGTCATTGTTTATGTTGGGTCGCCTCTTTCACATGGCAACCAATGGCGCCCTTTCGGAAAGAAAGCTAGTTTGGTGTTGAATTCAACAGACTGACAGAAGTCTGAGGGTTCCAGCGGGAAGGGCTGTATGTTAAATGTTTTCAACAGATTTGTAGGCGTATAAGAATCGTTTGATTGTTGCCATAAATAGCAAATCCCTGCCATTATTAAACAATGGCCCATGTTAAATTGGTAACACAACTGAATAACACTATGCCGTAGAGCCAGTCAAGAAATCCCTCCTTTTATGCAACCCGAATCACAAAATCCCGCCACTGAACCCTGTCCTGAACCGATTGAATCCGGTTCAAACACTTATACACTATTTTTTTCAACCAAATCATATAAAGGAATTATGAATTCTCAAACGCAGTCTGTGAAGGCTCCATTTTTGTGATCGTGGGAGTAATTTTTAAAAACTTTACAGTTATTTTCTTGGAGAAATTTGGGAAGGCCACGAAACACCTCTGTCGGGATTCGAATATGGGACAACAAAGTTTTCAAATTGTCACTTTTCAAACTGGTCTGTGAATTTATAATACGGCCATTGTTATCGTCTTTATTTAATGACGCTGTTTCAGTTGCAGAGCTTATATTTTATTAAACTCAGGAACAAACGAATGCAGTGTTTATTTCATTGATTCGAAAATATTTACTGCACAAAACTTTTTTCACAAACACTTCACCTAATAGGCTATTGTTAGAGCGATTATATATATCGAGGAAAAGATGGACGGAACATGTCAAAAGCATTGAGAAATTACATTTTTACATCTTGATGATGACTGTCTTCTGGAATGTCGCTCCCTGTGGTCTGGTACGTATTAACCGACGTTGCAGAGGAGCCTACTACCTCCCTCATCAGGGTGAAAAGTGCACGTTTTGGTCTGGAAGGGATAGTTTGGAATACATAGGCGTGCGTTGGAGGACATTATTAAAATGAATCTTTTGGTGTACGTGTACAGGATTCAGCTGGCTGGCTATTGTAAACGCGGTAATGAACCTTGTATTCCATAAAACCATGTTTCTCCAGTGAGGAGTATGTTTCTGAAGGAAGACAAAACATAATGAAGTGTTTCTGGTGCTGGATGTGCCATGCATAGAGAAGGCACTGTCTGTATTATAACAAGATTAACATGTAACAAGAGTTGACACAGGAACTGCACTACATTCCCTCTTATCACTCTTCTTTCTTCTTAAGATGCTGTCTGTTGAGTCTCTGATTACAACTGCTGTGTTATCTTATCAGCCACCCTGACGGACCAGAGGAAGCCAGTTAATTGCACAGGATGTGGGGGCGGAATATCGCTCTAGCGGCCTCCTCATCCACAAGCAGACAGGCAGCCTCGTCTGTCCTTCCCTCGGTGTATCGAGTTTCATGGCCAGGAAAAGTCTTCATGTTTCTCTGAATCAGGCCACGACCTGCGTCTCCCTTTCAATAATTCACATTTACAGTAAAGACAATGATGATGGAGGCAGTAAGCACCTCCGAAACGTCGGCCAGTTTTTATGAGACTAGTGACATAACATCCCAGATGACAGTCATCTCCAGAAATGTATAGTTTTTATAAGCAGCCTAAACATGTTTATTGAAAGAGCAATTATAACTCTTTTATGTTATACATGTTTAAATCAGACGTCATGTTTACTCAAGCATTGAGAATTATGCAGCAAGGCATGATTTATCCATCTTTCAAGGACCTGGGGGTTGTAACAGGTCACTGCTCCTCCTTTACTGGCATTTGCAGTCCATGTCGCTTGTGTTTCAGAAGTAGGCCTACTGAAAGTAATGTATAATTTAATTTGCAGGAGTTCCATGTGGCTTATGTGTTCATCAAGATGGCTAACTCACCTCGACCTGGTGTATGGGTTCTGGAAAAATCTGTTGACAATGGAGTGACTTATCAGCCATGGCAGTACTTTGCCGACACACCAGGGTATGCCATATTAACACACAACATTGTATGCTAACACACTTAATATTAGGTGTGTTTGTGTACATGTGAAAATAGAACTCCAGGACACTTGACATAAATTGGGAGGATTGGGTAGAGATCTTGTCATCTAAACAAACATTGACTCTGCTTCCTATTTCTGTAACTGTATCAGACAGTTATAGGTTCAGAGTAATAACTGGTGAGGGGATTTGGTTATGGTATAAACCACCCATGTTCCAACTGTGTATATGTCCTTCATGCAGCTTCTCATTCTACAGTATATTTTCTGTGTTTCAAGCGATTTTCTTCAAATTTTAGTTGTGCACACAGAATTAAGAAAACTGGAAAATCATTTGATTTTATAGGATGATAATTAAGATTGCTAATGCACAAATAAATATGGGTTTTATGTGATGTTCCCATTGGTTGCCAGTACAACCACCCATAATGGGCTTCACTTCCAAAGTTTTGTTACACAAAGTAAGAGCAATGAAGTCTGTCTTTCCATAAGCTCTCCTCTTGTATTTGTGTCTATTGTTTCCATCTCTGTTTCATTTGTATTCCCTTATTTGGTCTCCTCAACTTTCATTTACTGCTTTTATTTGTGATGTCTTCAAAGGAATCCTTTTGTTATTCAAGCATAACACATTTCATTCTAATGTTTCCTCATTTTCTTATCCAATATCCTCATTTCATTATTACTTTCAGTATACCATCTGGGTAACTCTTGTGATTTCATTAACACTCCCAGGAAATGCTGTGTCCCTCATAAAGCTGACATTACATTTGCAGAGACTGTGAGACCTATTTTGGGCGAGAAAGCCTACAGCTTATCACCAGAGATGATTCTGTAGTCTGTGAGACGCAGTACTCCAAGGTGGTGCCTCTGGAAGGTGGTGAGGTATGTGAGCAAAGATAAAGTGCTCTTCTTGTAGCTAAGTTTTGTCTTTCCCCGCACTGATTTATATATCTTCTCTTATGTGGCCTTGTTATATAGCTTCCGAAGGTGTTCTTTGACATCTCCACCATTTGTTTTCTCTAAGGAATGTTATTACTATCCATGCATAACATTTGTCCATACCACACAAGTGGTGATTTGTGCGTCGTTTTTCTAGCAGGGCACATCTATAATGGTATGTAGATTAAAGTCGTCAAATTCTAATATATTATAATTCTGTTAAATGCAAGAATCATGGGTTCCAACATAATTGAAACCAGCATTATTACTAGCAGTTTTTAAGACGTTTTAGTAACATACTGACACATTTTTCACAAAATTGTTATCACAGTAAACTTGTGAATATTAATGAAATATGACGAGTATCAAAATACTTCCCATAAATCAATGTAAATATGTTTACCTGACTGGTTGAATGTTACTTTCTTCCTGTTATTTAGACTTCTTCCTCTTAAGAGAGAGAAAAGAGTTCTTGTGAAGAGAGCCCCATCACACAAGCCTTCTTTGCTGGGTTCTTTTCTTCCTTTTTTTCATTTTGGGACATTTCAAAATGCTGAATGAAATTGTTTTGTGAATGATTTATAATGTCATCTTTATGTTTTATTCACACATATGTGTCAGTGTACATACTTTCAATATAACACAATTACAATAATATTTTAATTAATATATACACTGTTTTCTTCATTATACCGTGTGTGTGATATGAATTCTGTATGCTAAAGGATACAAAGAGAAATAATTGAGTACTTTTAATTTTTCTATTTCAGATTGTGGTATCTCTGCTGAACAATCGCCCATCAGCAAATGATTTCTTCAATTCAACAGTGCTACAAGAATGGACTAGGGCTACAAATGTTCGTCTCCGTTTCCTTCGAACTAAAACTTTGCTGGGACATCTTATGTCAGTTGCCCGTCAAGATCCAACTGTAACCCGAAGGGTAAGTTACACAAAGTTTCAACAAAATTGTTTGTTATTTTAATACCTACTCTGCATTCAGAAGACTCTGAAATTGTGACCTTATTTGTGTAAGTGTTTTGGTCATTCTCTCCAGGAAGATGTTTATATATATTCTTTGGAACCCAATTTTGCACCATATTGGGAGTGAGTGACTCTTAGAACTTGTTTTTCTGTCCAGTACTTCTATTCCATTAAAGACATCAGCATTGGAGGACGCTGTATGTGTAATGGTCATGCAGACACTTGTGACATCACAGACCCTAATGACCCATACAAGCTGTTATGTCGTTGTCAACACCATACGTGTGGTGGAAACTGTGACGCGTGCTGTCCTGGTTTCCAGCAGAAAGCTTGGAGGCAGTCAAAGAGTTATCAACCTTTTGTATGTGAATGTGAGTATATATGAGTTCTCATGCTTTGTATCACTGGACATAGTATCTGTAACAAATCAAAATAGTTTGTCTAGTTTTGTAAGTTACCCAACCTTCGTACCAAACTTAATGAAAATCTGATCAACTGTTCTCTAATTATTATACAAAACATGTTTTTTCTAGAACCACCAATATATGGCAGCACAATATCTTCAGCTGGAAGATGTGACAGATGAACAGAATAGGCTCATAAAGTGTTCTTCACTTATGATAGAGTGTAATGAACTGAACTGATTCTCACAGGTTTAACAGAATACTGTAGCTGGCAGGAAGGCATATTATATTAATGTTTTTAAAAAAGATTATAAGGCAAAAGGAGTTTTATGATTAATGATTTCCAGCTTGCAACTGTTTTGGACATACCGAGGAGTGCATATATGACCCTGAAGTAGACAGGCAACATCTCTCGCTAGATATACATGGTTACTACGAAGGAGGTGGTGTGTGCCAGAACTGCCGAGACAACACTGAGGGCATCAACTGCAACCGATGCAAACCCGGCTACTTTCGTCCATTCGGAAAGAAACTCAATGAAACAGATGTTTGTCACCGTAAGTTTATTTTCACTCTGAATTTCTGTGTGTTGTACATTATTCACATGTCAAAATGTCTATATATATACCATCAGAAGTTTATCTTTTTTCATGAAAGGAAATAATGGCAGCTATAAAATCCAAAATGTTGCTGGAAGACATTCCTCCAGGTTGGTTTGGTGAAAACTGTTTTGTTGTTGGTACAAATCATGTGATCTACAGTGTGACCTTGCAAACATATGAATGTAACAGGTGAAACATGTACAATACAGAAGAAATATGATGATCATGACATGAATATTGGGTCTGTAATATACATGCAATAATTTTAAATGAATAAAATAAGTTGTATTTTGTAACCAGTACACCATGTACTGTTTATTCAGTTTTTCAGAGAAAATGTTACACTTTTATGAATAGGCAACACTGTATTATTTTCAGTGACAGACTGTTGTCATCAATTTTGCATAAATCATGCATCCACATTCCAGACAATAAACTGAAAAGCAGTTCTTATAAACAAAGTGACTTAATCCTGTAGTCTTCTCTTATGTTCTTTGATGAGTACTTGTAATAATACCAAGACCAAAGCCAGTCTGGGACAAAAGGTGAAAGATGCTTGTGCACCAGCCATTTCTTGAAGCCACTCTTTAATGGAGACATTATGATGATACTGTAGTATGTGTTGCTTGTTCCAGCTTGTCAGTGCAACTACTTTTATTCAACTGGGAACTGTGAAGAGGGGACAGGTCGCTGTGAATGTCGTGTTGAGTTCACTCCACCTAACTGTGACAGTTGCAGTTTTGGCTACTTTGGCTATCCTGAATGTCGACCTTGTGAATGTCACCTCAATGGGACCAGGGGGTTCCACTGTGAATCTACTGGTGGGCAGTGCCCCTGCAAACCTAATTATGCTGGGAAGTTCTGTGACAAGTGCTATGATGGTTACTACAACTTTCCTGAGTGCCTGTGTAAGTCATTCATTGAAATTTGCTTGTTCCAGTATTTTCCCAACTATAAAACAGGGTTATATTTACTTCTATTTTCAAGGAATAACTGCAGTTTTTAAATAATAAAATATTACCCAATGAAACTTCCCACTCAAATATAGTAACAATATGCATGTGTTTTATGGGTTAGGTGTACCAACACATTTTCTTTTGTACATGATTCAGATTATATGCTATAAATAAATAGTACAATGTTCTTTTTGAAATACTCTGCAATATATCTCTGGTATGCCTTACATTTATTTCAGTGTCAAAAAGTTGCTTTATGTTCTAATTGTACAAATTTGAATTCTATGTGTGGTGTGAATACGTGGAAAATTTAGGTGGGCCATATTATTGAAAAGTTGAGAAATACTGATTTAGAGGATAAACCAATGTCCTGAATGTTTACATATATGTTATGTGAAATTATTTTCATGAACTGTTTTTCAGCTTGTGACTGCAATGAACAAGGATCTCTGTCGAATGTCTGTGATGTTGAGTTGGGGCAGTGTTTGTGTAAGAGCAACTATGGAGGGCGCACATGTGACCTGTGTGGCAATGGTTACTACAAATACCCTGAATGCTTGTGTAAGTTAATATACAGCTTGCGGTACTTTTTAAACACATCTAATTTCACGACTTTCATTCTGTTGAAGGTATTTCAGAGCAAAGTGCTGGGAATAATAGTGGTGGGGCTATTTAGTATTAATTAATTACTTTGTATTCAATGCACTGAAGAGTTAAGAAAGGCCCTATACCACAGAGTTACTTAGTTTGAATATTACACATTCATTGTAGTGTTACCAGCTTCAATGCTAAAAGATTGGGACAAGTTATTCCTTGTTGAATGATTATCACTGTTTACCCAAAACATATCCAGCAGTGGAACATTTTATGTTCTCACCATATGAATATGTGGATTGTGTTGCAGACTGTAACTGTGATGTGAAAGGAACATTGCCTGGTGTGTGTGACAAGTCAACTGGTCGTTGTCTCTGCAAGGAGGGCTACACTGGACAGCGATGTGATCAGTGTACTCCAGGTTACCATGGCTATCCTGACTGCAGACCTTGCAACTGCAGTGAGGTTGGTAGTTCATCCACTGTATGTGATGCTTCAGGGAAGTGTACCTGCTTGTCAAACTTTGCAGGACGGACATGTGACCAGTGTAGTCCTGGTTACTACCAATACCCTGAGTGTCTTCGTGAGTATCACCTGAAGTCTGGTTTTATATATGAAGAGGTTTTTATTCATTAATTTGTAGAGTGCTCATTGCATTAAGTGATTACAGTAATGGACATTTTGCATCAGTTCATCTCTTCTCTAAAACTACTATGTATATTTAATCAAGGCTGGTTTTGAGAGTACATGTTATTAAATGAATTTACTTTGAAATTGGTGCCCAAATTATCATGTCATGTTTTGTGTGCACATGAAGTTTTCGAACTAAAAAATTGTTACCATGTAATTAAAATAAAATAATTTTACCATACAATTATAACAGTATAATAATAATGATTTACCAGTCTTTGGAGAGGCATGTGTTAGGGAATTTGACTAAAGAAACTAGTGGGTAGATGACAGTTTGAATATCACAGTCCTTCATGTTTATGTTTATTTTAATTTCAGCATGTAACTGTGAGAACACAGGATCAATTGGAGTATCATGTGATAATGAGGGCAAATGTCAGTGCAAAGACAACTTTGATGGAAACCGCTGTGAGAAGTGCAAAGAGGGCTTCTACAATTACCCTATCTGTGAAGGTAGTATTTCACATGACTTTTATAATAGCAACAGTAGTACTAAAGATGATGATGGTATTTCACACTCATTCTTTTATAAACTCAGCAGGAATTCCAGTTGTCTGAAATGGAATTCTGTATGATTTTTCAAAAGTACACGGTGGTTAGAAATGTCTAGGATGTAATTTTTGGTTGTTTCAATCATTTAACACAAGGGGAATTTTATTTCATTGACTCAGATTAATCATGCTGTTAATGGAAATGTTGGTCCCTGTAACAACTGATCTTTGATAAAATGTTGCTACAGTCCTCTTTTTCAGGTTATCTAAGCTATTCTTTGATGAGGGTTTTTTTCTCCCCTAATTATAGTTCTTATGCTGATTGCTGTCTACTCCAACTTATTTTACCATGACCTGTCTTATGCGTTCTGTTGATTATGATCATTGTGTCTATAGCATTGGCCTTAAAGAGAGAGACATGTAGTTGCAAGGAATGTAATAGTTTGGTCCTATATTTCATTTTTTGTTTGGCAGAGTGCAACTGTGACCCTGCAGGTGTGCCCACTACATTTACAGGCTGCGGAACTCTACCGCCAGGTGAACTTTGCAAGTGCAAAGATAGAGTACATGGAAGAATCTGCAATGAGTGTCGCCCCTTGTTCTGGAACTTGCAAGCCACAAATCCTGATGGCTGTGAAGGTTTGAATTACATTTAGTATTGTTTTGTGTCTAAATGTTGTGGAATTACATTGTTGGTAAAGCTTAATTAATAATAACATTTTGCCTTCATACTCATAAAGTAAACACATGTGAAAATGATCTGGCTTTGCTTTAGCTGTTGTGTGTACATTCTCTTATATTTTCTTGTTTTAGAAAAACAATCACATTCTTTTATGTGATATATGAGACCCTCATGGCAGTCAAAATGTTAATGTTGGTCTTCTGGGTTGTAACACTGTGTGGACTTATAGATAGATACAAATGTTTTGGAGAAATGCACAGCCTACATCTTCAGGGTTGCAGACCGGCATTGACTTAAGTTAGCCAAACAAACAGTATGTTATAGCCTTATTGATGGGAGTGCAAGGAATCTGTCTCTGACTCTCTTCTTTGTCTATTTCTCATCCTTCTCTTCATGGATTGGGCATCTTAATGCCTGTACCAGTCTCAAAATCCTCTTCCAGATGTCTTCTTCATGTTGTTCTTACTCTTTGACTTGAAAAATTTGTAATTTGTGTTATCTCCAGTTACTCTGGTGATATGGTATTTCTGTTTCTTCTCATGAATTTTAAGTTTCTAATTTATTTCAATGTTTAATTTATATCTGTCGTAAGAGTCAAAAACTTTTTATTTCTACTACTACTACTACTATTTTGTCTTGTTCTCTCCACACCCATGTCTCAGTGCTGTGTTTAAAAAAGTGTATTCCTGGACACTCTCACTGTAGGTATGATGACTTGTATTCAAATGCATTTGAATTTGACTAGTAAACTCTCTGGTTTGGGTGTTAACAGTGAATAGCCTGTGGGGTGTTGACCATGCTGGTATTGGCTGGAGTAATGTCTGAAATTGATTATGTATTTTTTCAGAATGTGACTGTCACATTCCTGGTGTGATGGGTGGTGTTGGTGTATGTGATACTAAGATAGGGCAGTGCATGTGCAAACCTTTGGTGACATCACGGCGTTGTGACACCTGCAGTCCTGGCACCTACAATCTTGTTGAAAACAATTTATTTGGCTGTAGTGGTAAGAATATATATTATTTTGTTTAAATTGCTACAATATTATATTCTCAGTTATAGAGAATACCTCAATAATGTAACAGTGGTTTTCAGTGATTAGTAACTCAGAACAACAGTGTTTGAATAAAAAATCAAATGAACTCTAAATACAAATTAGCTAGTGCCCCATTCTCTTGATCTTCTCAGCGAAATTAGATTATTAAATACATAGCTAATCAGCTACACCTTCTGGTACAACCACTTTGTTTACAGGGAAAGCCATGTTGGTCATTGAATATGGTTCTGTATGAAAACTGTCGTTACACTCTAGGTCCGATGAGTGTCGATTATAACAACTCTTGTTCACAGATCTGAGTAACAACTTCGTTATTGTTGGACAGTATAGATTCTTCTATATGTTTATTTCTTTGTCTCCTGTTTTATGAGAGGAAAAATCATGTCTGTACAGACACATTACAAGATAAATACATTTATTTGTGTAGATTGTGGTTGTGACATTGGTGGATCTGTGAACAACATCTGTGATAAAGAAACTGGGCAGTGCACATGTCGACCAAGGATCAATGGACGGACATGCAAGGAGCCTTTACAGACACACTACTTCCCTAACCTGTATCAGCACCAATATGAAGCTGAGGATGGACACACTCCTGCCAACACTCCAGCACGATATGGGTTTGATGAAAATATATTCAGAGGTTATTCGTGGAAGGGCTATGCAGTGTTTTCCCAGCTTCAGGTAAACAGCAATCACCAGCCTTCCCGTTTTGCCCGTTATAATCAGTGCCATGACTTCTGTAGCTCTAAATGTGTACCAGGGTTCATGGAGTATTATTGACCACTTCATTATATATTTGTATAGTCTATAATTACCACATGAATAATACCCACTCAATGAAATCCAAATGCTTGTATTCCTGAATGTTACTTTATGGTTGTTACAAACATCCCTGTGACTGTTGATTACAATGACTCTAGTTCACAGGTCAGAGTCACAATTTGACTGTTACAGAATGAGATCATCCAGGATGTATACATCGTGAAGCCATCTGTATACCGCATGGTGCTGCGCTATAAGAATCCAAACCCAGAAGCAATAATGGGTGCCATTACTATAACACCTGATAATCCTAATGACATAGAACAGAACTTCTTGGTCCAGTTTAAGCCATCTCGTGAGCCTGTCTTCACTACTGTGTCTGGTGCATCAGGCTCCATTCCATCTCCTCTTGTCATGAATCCTGGCCATTGGTCTGTTAGCATAAAAAATGAAAAGAGTTTGTTTCTGGTGAGTACTGTCGAATGGTTTGTGTCATAATGGCAATGTTAGATATACTCTCTGACTTAATTAAGTAAGATATTGTGTGTCTGTGTACAAATTGGGTACACAGAAATGCATTACATTTAGAAATGCTACAGAATTAAAATTAGATTAGAACAATCCTATTCAATGTGATTACACACTTTATTTATTTTATAATTGAATTCTTTTCTCATGTATATTGAATGCTTTACCAAAGATTTTTTTGTTATGAGAAATTGTGCAGCCAAAGAAGTGTAATGATTATTCTAATTTCTGGCACATGCTTCTTATTCTAAAAATACATCATAACTGGCATTGGTATTCTTAAATCCTTCACACAATTTTATTTTATTAAATCAAATAGTAGTCTTACTGTACCCATTAACAAATATAACATAATTATTGTGGAGATTACAGTTTGGTTTTAGTCACTAATATTCTTCCATAGTGGAGTCTTTTAGATAGAAACTTTGTGTTTAATGGTGAATGATAACATAAAGATATACATAAGTAGAAATAAGTGAGTAGTATGCAATGTCATTATACCTTATAAAATGTCCCTGCAAGACAATTTTGGTCTTTTAAGATCACAGGTCATAATGAATACTCAACCAGTGACCAATTCAAGAAATATGATGCAAAAGAATTGTAAGACATTAGTTTCTTATGTGCAGCATAAGTTTTAGAAGCTTAAAGTACTACATTAACCCTTGTATATATGTATTATTACTTTGATGACCAAATTCTGGATCTGGTGAATGTTGGAAAACACATAACTGACTGTATGTGCAGGATTATTTTGTGCTGCTACCAGCTGCTTTCTATGAGGCAACAGTTCTAGTGGACCAAGTCTACAGTCCATGTGAAGTTGGCAATAGAGGACTCTGTCGCCACTTCAGCTACCCAAACTTGACACAGTTTGACATGGTGCGTGGTGGGGGCGGTTATCACATTGTGAATGAGGAACGGAAACCATTGGATGTGTATTTCAGAGATGAGCAGGTAACTTGAGGTCTTTGCATAATTCATGACTTTATTTTACTTGCATGCTAAGCTTATAGAAAAACCTTTGGTTACCTTGAATGCTTATTATCACATGGAAATGAAAAAGACTTTGATGTATAAATACAATAGTTTATAAAAATTATTTGATTAACATAGGGGATACCTTGACTAGGTGAGCAACTATTAGCTTCTTAGGAAGGACTCTGTTCCATAGAGTCAGTTTCTTGGTCAGAAGCTCATAATAATCCAGTCATAAGAATCTATTACACATCATTACTACTGTCCCTTCCTCTGATAGTCAAATTTAGACACTTATGACAAATTTAGAATTACAGCTGCTGAGATTTAATTCATAAGATGGGCCACAAAATGTACACAATAATGTTACAAAAGGAACTGAGAGATTTTAGATGAAATCAATAAGCTTTTGGATTGACTGACGTGACTTAGCACAACAAAGTTCATCATTGGAAATAATCTTCAGTTCCAGCCACCTCTGATTTACACTACCTGTTTCTCCAAGATCCATCTTAATATTATTTTATGATTTCCTTCTTGGTCTTTCCAGTGGACATTTTCCAAGAGTTTTTCCAGTTTATATTCTAGTGCACATGTTTCACAGCCTCTTACATTTTACTGTTGTAATACTAGGTGTCCTGCTTTAAATTACAAAGTTTTCCATTATATAAAATGCTCTGCTGTTCATGTTCATCATTCTCCTTAGATTTGAATATTACGATAAAGAAGTAAATCAATCTGTTACATTGACAGAATACAGCAAGACAGACTCCCAAATTTATTTATGTAATACAGACGTCCTAGGACAAGAAATCAGGACTGCTGAAGAAACTCCTGATGCCAGAATGGGTCAACTGGTGCCCTAGTCTTGACAATATAGTGATAATGATAACTTATAATAGTTTCAAATTTTTCCACAGAAACTTAAACATAATCTGGACATTATTATATGACCTTGCACATTATGTTTGCAGCACCTGCAAGAACTGAACATTAGTGACCTTCCATTGCTGAACAAAGACCAGCCTGAGATTTACCTTGACTTGCGAGTTTCTAAGCCAGGGCGCCATGTTCTGCTCATCAACTACCTGACGCCTGTTGATAATCGTTCAGCTACTACTGTGCATATAGAAACAAGGACACAGAAGGGCAGGGATAAGGGGCGAGCAACTCTCTATGCTTGTCCTTACACATCTCTGTGCAGACAGGCGGTGACAGATAGGCAAGGTCGCATTGCAGTGTTTAAGTTTGACAGCAACTTTATCAACCCAGTGCTCAAAGTAAGTACAAATCATTGGTTTTCCATGACACTGGAAATGTCTGCTCATAAGATAAGTGTATACATATGCTTCCTAAAATAAAATAATAACCTGTTGTAAAGGAAATTTGCCACATTGGTCTGTCATTTTCTTGAGAGATTCACATTTGTTTATTCAAGCACATGCTACACTGAATGCATTCCTGTGCATCACAGTACACCTTATTGTACAGGAACATGTAAAATATTTACAAATATTTGAACCATGTTATAAGTTAAAAGCACCATTTTCCTGCAATATATCACATTGTCAGAGGACCACCTGCTTTTTTAAGGGGTTTTATAAAGGCTTGCTTTATATTAAAATATATCACAAAATTCTCATGTATCTCAGACTGCTGTCTTGTGCTCAGAGATTGATTTCATTATTATTGTTGCATTTCAGGGAGAAAACAGCTCCATTGTGGGCATTGAGTCCTTGGTGGCAATCCCATATGATCAGTGGTCTCTCGACTACCAGCAGCCAAGACCTGCTTGCATTAGGAGGGATGGAAAGTGCATACAGGCTTTATTCTTGACACCTCCTGACTCAAAGAAGGTTTGAATGGCTATTTGTTTCTTACTTATAAGACTTTTTAAAATAAATTGATTAAAATTTCTTCTTATGTAGTGCAAAGAAGTTTTTGGATACTATTTGATTTGTAGAACTGCTCAAGATGTCTTGGTTTAAAAATAAAATGTGTTCATGAAATTAATGTCTGTGATCACAATTTTAACATAGATTTCAATAATTATTTGACTTTTTGTGTGTATATGTACAAAGTGCATAAATGTCTGCATGTTTAATTTCTGACATTCATAATTTGATGTTGGGAGTCTATACTAAATCCTGCTGTTTAATATCAGTGTCATATAACCTCTGCATCACATGAAGATCAAATCCAACTGCATCACTTTACTAAAAATGTTTCATCCAAAAAATTGGTACATTGCATAAAACATAGGTCTTATTAAGGTCTGAAACTTATATTTGAAGCCTTCCTTATTGATGCATATTTAATAAAATATGATATAAATACATATACATTGTGATATATGTGGTGCAATTGGTTCTGTAATGGTGGGTTTGTATTTGCAGTAAGTAAAATACCAAACACAATGAAATATGCAAAATTGGAAAGTAAGAGTATTTGTGACTCAAATGAAGTGCATCTCTGCTGTTACATAGTGGAATGTGAGATCTGTGAGTAGTTATTTGCTTTTGAAATAAAAGTAAAATGGATAAGAATTTTACTGTTAAAATAGCTTGACAGTTGCATTAAGTTCAATGTTATTCCTTCTTGGTGAATCACAACAATAATTTGACCATTTGCTGAGTGTAAATCATATTCATTTCCAACACAGGTGGAGTTTGAGTATGGTAACGAACAGCAGCTTGCCAAGGTGCTACCAGGAGTTTATGATAACAGCACAGGGCTTGTTTACTTAGACCATACAGATTCGATGATTGATGTCAATGGGAAGGTGCCCCACCCTGGACAGTATGTGTTTGTTGTTCACTACTATCAACCTGATCACCCAGGTGAGCACTAAACCATGTACAGGAGGGCAAAGCAGTAGTAGTTTTATTTTTGTCCATATGGGTCCAATTTGACCACTGCTTTTCATGAAGTGTTCAAAGCAGAAATTATAGTTTTTGATGATGACTGTCTTCTGGGTTGTAGTGCTGTGTAGTCTGGTATAAATTTACCATTGCTTCAGAGGTCCTTGCCGTTGTTGATGGATCATCACCCCAAGGTTGGAAGCAGCAAGGATCTTTGAAATGTTGGTAAACTTGTACCAGACTACATGATGCTATAACAAGAAGACAGACACTTCATACCCACCACTGTGAAAAACTCAGATTTTTATCAGAAATTGGTTTCTATGTGACAAATTTGCACTCAGGAAGAAATATAGGTCTTATTAAGCTTTTCAGTTTTTATTTTAAGCACTTCTTGGTATGGCATGTATTCAGTGAAATACAAGAAATATAATATCTGGTTTTATGGAGTGTTACATTCATAGTGTGATTAATTTTGGAACACTGCATTTGAGTTTTCAATAACAGATTTGTATGTGCAACAGATGAACAATAAAACCAATGAAGCATGTGTACTCCATTAGAACATATATTTGCTTCCATTTTAAAAGTACCTCTATATAATCATGTCTTGTAGCCATGTATTAATAACACTTGTGTCTATGTGTATTCCAGAATTTGACATGGAAGTACTAGTGCATAATGGCCAATTCTATGAAGCAAAGTTACCTGTTGAGCACTGCCCCTCCAATTCAGGGTGTCGCTCTATTGTTAAGCAGGCAGATGGCAACTCTTACTTCCAGCTGACAGAGAACTTTGTCTTCACTTTGAAGGTTCGTTGATGAATATGACAAAAATATACATAGTCATGTGTAAGGGAAAATCAGATATTACAGTATTTTAATATTTAACAATTTGGCTAAAGACTGTGTTCTGTGACAGTGTCTGTGAAAAGTCTATAGTGTGACTGATATACCAACCTGCTTGGAGATTGTGCTGTTTGTGTTTCGTTGTATCCTCTGCTGTACAGCAGCATGTTACAAAAACTGTTTGTTTGTTTGTTTGTTTACTGTTTTAATGTAAGAGTCACTTGAAAATGTTGCAAGCTGCAGGTATTATTGTGGATGGCTTTACAGGAGGCAAGTCACAAGGGTGTGTGGTTGGACTATGTGTTAGTGATCCCAGCTGAACAGTACTCTGAAAATGTGTTGTCAGAGGAGCCTGTAGACAACACAGGAAGATTCATCAAGGAATGTGGACACAATCACTTCTTCATGGATAATTTCACTGAAGGTAGAGTACTAGCAGTCTTATAGCCAAACATGATATAATTTGTTCTGTAGGGTTCTGATGATGGTGGAATCCATTAGAATGAGCTAATCTCATTCTAATGGGCTGTACAGAGTAGATGCCCTTCCCCTTCACCACACCCAAAGACTAGGAAAAATCCAGTCGTCAAAACAGTGTGTAATTTTATAACATCAGACAATGGATAAGGGTCGAAAACCCAAGGATCTGTACAACTAGGTGAAAGTGGACACCTATTACTTAATTTCCAGGTGATCTAATTTCCTTTATCTTTCAAGTTTTCCAGATCTCACTCAACCTATTAGGACTGAAAAGAAAGTATTTGTCATTGTCTTGTAATGACAAAATATACAGTGCCTACATTAAAATTTCACACATACAACAGTTTGTTTATTATAGAAATTGATATACTTAGTTTTCTTATACTAATATGTACATCTAATGTCTCTGCCATGCCTCAGACCATAGTCAGAATAATTTTTGAAAAATATTCTTACAGTGCTCTAATTACTCAAAATCATTTTCTAGATGTTTTCTTATATTTTAGCAAATTTTGTTTCTCTTTGCTTTTGTGATAAAAACAAAAACAGGACATATTGCAATCAGAAAACAAACTGAATTGCAGTGACTGTTTGACATAAAACTACTGAGTCATGTAGTCAAATAATCCAACAAGCACCAACTCAGCAGTCTTTGCAGTTGCTTTACAGAGACACCAGTTCTTGTATATGGAAAATAATACAAATTACACAATAAGCTAGAATGCAGTTCTGTTTAGTTTTTAATTCCTGATTCCTGTTGTTTTCAGGCTTCTGCAATGATGCTGTGTTTTCTCTGACAGCTGACTATAATAATGGAGCATTGTCATGTCATTGCGATTTTGATGGTTCACTCAGTTTTCAATGTGAAAAATTTGGTGGGCAATGTCCATGCAAACCCAATGTTATTGGGCGACGCTGTGAGGCCTGTCGTACTGGATTTTATGGTTTCCCTGATTGCAAACCTTGTGACTGTCCCTCAGCTGCACTCTGTGAAACTTACACAGGTAAGATTCAAACAGAAACACTTGAAAGTTGAGGTTATAATGGAAAATGTTGTAAAGTTTGTTCTTTCTCTGGTTCAGGAACTCCATAACAAATTACAATATTTTGTGTGTGGGTGGGGATTATTAGTTTTTATTACTTATTTCAATTTTTATTTTATTTCATTTCTATTTTATTACTTGTTTTAATTACTTATATTAATAGGGACTAGGAATACCAAATTTCATAAAATTTGGTTCTTAAATGTATGTGGATAGACAAAGTGAAGCTAATTAGTACTTATCTTCTTTTATGAACTGTATTTGTAATATGAGCAGAATTATATGCCGAAAAGCAGTGGAAATATGCTCTAGAAAGTGGGCTATTAAGATTCCATGGTGTTTGTAGTGACTTCATTAATAAGGTGAAGCGTAGACATTGCTGATAATAATTTAAATAGTTGCAGAAAACTCATACCCAAGGTCACAATTTTACACTGGTTGTTCGGAGGTTAAGATAAGGGGAACATACATTAATGTGTTAATGGTAATCACAGTATCAAGTAAGCCCATTTGCATTATCTGTGAAACAGGGTTTAGTAGTGATTGTTATTCACTCACCCACAGTGACACCGGCCTCATTTGTTGATTAATAGGTGAGTGCATCTGTCCATTACGGGTGACAGGTGAGAAGTGCAATCAGTGCATTCCATACACTTACGGATTTGACCCCATCATTGGTTGTCAGGAATGCAACTGTGTACCTTTGGGTGTGGCACGTGGAAACCTGCAATGTGATCTCTTCAATGGCAGCTGCGAGTAAGTTTATTTTACTCTGACATGATGAAATGACACTCATTTCATGCAAGATCAGAAAGTATCACCATCCATGTACATTTTTGCCACGTTGTCTTATGATAATGCATCCTCATTCTTATCTATTCTCAAATAAGCACTCATCTTGTATCTGTGTTATTCTTTCCCTACTCTTTTTTTGTTTATTTTCCCTCATTTGTCTTTTCTTCATCTCCCAGTGGTCATTTATTCAACATCTTCATTTCTGGTGTTCCAAAGGAAACCTGATATTTACAGCGTCACTGTATCCTTCATTCACCCATTGTTCTTACAGTGATTCAGTACTTAGATTGTACCAACTGCTTGGTTTTTATACCTTCTTAATTATTCAATACTCAATAGAAATTTCCTTTCTGCTCTCTGTAATCTACTTAAATTCTAGTTCATCTATGCCTTTCAGATGTATATATAATTTTGGGCTAGTAATATGGTTTACATAATGTAACTGTAATCTTATCTGATATTTTTCAATTCCAAATTATATTTTTAACAGTTTATTAAAAAGTTTATAATTCTACATATGATTATCTGCAATTTGTTCTTCAGTTTTTCCATGTGATGATGAAATTTTATTATACAGATATGAGAAACCTTCAACTTACTTCACAATGTTGTTATTGCGTTTAATATTTTGTTTGTCCTTATTTTCTAACTTTTTTTCCTTACTACACTTATGTCTGAACTGTATTTTAAAACTTTTCTAAGATTTTCTGCAATAACAATGGGATGCTGAACTTATTAAGTGTATTCCTATGTACCCAGGTGCAAGCCAAATGTGATGGGGAGGACATGTGACCGCTGTGTGGCAGGACATCATAGCTTCCCTTACTGCCAGCAGTGTGACTGTGACCTCAGGGGAACCACGCTTGACATCTGTGACCAGGTGTGTAGCTTAAGAAATGTCTGAAAATTGCAGGAATTATAATGGTGTTCATTTCTTTTCAACATACAGCATTTATATCCTACTTGACAGTAAAAGCTGAGCCAGTCAGTCAGTTATGTCTTTATATGTTTACCTTTATTGAAAATCTAGTTTTCCCAAATGGAATTTGAGGTTGACAGAATGCACTAGGATAATTTTTTATAGGGAGGGTGGTGAAGAATAGTTCTGTAATTTCTGCAATCCATACACAATTTTTCATTTTTCATGAGTATTATTTGTCTTGTGTAGTATTCTTGTTAATTATAAGTTTTGTATATTTTCAGTAGCCCTTCACAGCTTTGAGCATGTAATTTAATTATGTCTTGTTGCTTGTTTGTGTTTGGCTTTCAGTTCTCTGCAGAGTGTTATTGCAAGGTTAATGTGGAGGGGCAGGCATGTGACCTATGTAAGGAAGGAACATTCAACATCCAAGAGAGAAACCCTGATGGCTGTACCAAATGCTTCTGTTCAGGCAAGACGTCGCGCTGCTCCAGCTCACAACTCTACAGGGCTCAGGTAATATGTCATCACATCTCACCTTGGCTAGGTACATTTTATTATTATAGTATGTACTCACATGATAATGAATTTGGGATGCAGACACTATTAAATTTTGGTCACAGTTTGGTAGTTTGGAATTCATGAATCTGGAAAGGTTGGTAACTACTACTGCAGCAACACAGGTTGGGACTCGCTTGTCTGGATCTGTTTACATTCTCTATTCAACAATAATTCCTTGCCTTTGCCATTAATGTATTACAGGTGCTGGATATGTCAGACTGGAGTCTGGCAGTAGCAGCCATAGATAAGACAGTGAACATTGACAATCTGGCTGTTGAGCCAGAACACCTAGATTCAGGTCAGAGCATAGGTGTGGACCTGACATCTGATGACACTCACCAGAAAGTTGTGTACTTCTCAGCCCCGCCAGCATACCTTGGCAATAAACTTGTTGCATATGGAGGTGCACTCAACTACACCATATTCTACACGACTGGCCTCTTTGGTACAGTTTATCCTTCTATCCTTTGTTTTAGGTTAAAGACTTCGTATGCATTCATTATACAAAGTACATGAGAGAGTAAAATCTTTCCTATTTAACTCTTGTATTATAATTCCATGAATTATTTTATTGTTTGTAGGGTTTAAATAGTTGCTAGGTCTCTCTACTGGTACAGAATTTTTAATGTTCCCCAGGCAACTTTTCAGTTTGAACATTCAAAGTAATAATATTAATATTTAAAATCAAATAAATATCTTGAATATCATGTCTTCTAGTGGCAGGAAGATGGACAGCTAAACAGATCAAATACACAGATAGTGTGATATTTCATCTTACTATGAAAGGTAAATATTATTAATCCAGAACAATTTAAACATCAGGAACTGTGCTGTTACAGGAGGTGCACTGAGTCGGCCTGATGTGATACTGCACAGTGGGGACCTCTACTTGTTGCATTTTGCACTGGAGCAACCAGCGGCCACAACTCGATACACAGGATCAGTTGACATCGTGGAGACTAATTTTGTACTTCCTTCAGGATTCCAAGCCACTCGAGAGCAGCTAATGCAAGTTCTGCAGAGATTACAGGCTGTCTACATCCGAGCTACATACTGGGAGGGAAGTATTACTTCCAGGTCAGTTTCTAGTGAGCATTGCTTCTAGTTACACTTTTAGATAGATGATTTTCTATCCCTCACTTATGTCTAATTCAGTAGAATGTAGTAAAATTAAATAGACTTGTTATATTTAATTAATTGAAATATATTATGCATGTAAATGGTGTTTAAATTAATTGGTCTGTTATCATCATGATTCAGTGAACTTCAATGGTATGCAGAGGGTTATATTAAATGCATTAGTCAGAACATCAGTTTATTGAGCATAATTCTTTAGAACCACTCAGAAAATAACCATTTGCTTCTGAGAACAGTACATAACATATGGCTGTCCATTATGTTGTTTCAGATTGGGGAATGTGTCATTGGACATTGCTCTGGAGGGCTACAACCCAAACACCAGTAAGGCTATGGCAGTAGAACAGTGTCAGTGTCCACAACCATACAAGGGCCTCTCTTGTGAGGACTGTGCCCCTGGTTACTACCGCTCCCAGACAGGACCATATGGAGGATATTGTGTTCCTTGCCAGTGCAATGGTCATTCTGACACTTGTGACCAGCTCACTGGAATTTGTTATGTAAGTATATATTGACATAGGATTGTTTGTAGGTTATTTTACCCTTCTGTAAAGGGATATTTAAATCTCGGGCCCCAATCTTCTGTGGGAGAAGTTTCCATTGCATTCACTTTACTAGTCTGTGCCATTTAAAATCAGCAAATTTCCATGATTGTTTTCTCAACAAAATATTAATATATTCAGTCAGTACATATATCACATGAAATCCTGGACTTCATCTCAAAGACTGTGCAAGTAGAATTAATGTAGTTAAAAGTGTTTTTGTGTGATGCAAGTACAAAGCAGGAGTGCACTTAAAGTCATCGGCTTTCCACAATCATTCACTGAACAAAAATGTATAGATATTATCAATATACATATCAAACTGAAGCCTAAAGTTTTGACTTGAACTCTGTATCATATAGAAATTATGTAGTTCAAGGACTTTTCATGAGATGGAAAAGACCAGGATCTCTCATCTGCATGTAATGCATGTCTCTTTATAATGGTGGATGGCGGCAGCATAATTATCACTACACCATACCCAACACTTTGATGTGTTACTTATGCTAGAAAGTTAGGGAGGTAGCAGGAGACAGCCTTATAAGAAATCTTTTTGTGACATATCTGCAGTATATTTGACAACCATAGTGTTTTGGGAGTTTTCTGTACTCACGCCTCGAGTTAACAGGCTGTTTTATAATGAGAGTAAAATGTATTTTGGTGTAGGATTCTACATGACTTGATGAGTTTCACTTGTTACATTGGTTTGTGCAGGACTGCAAGCACAATACCACTGGAGACCATTGTGAACTTTGTGCAGTCGGTTATCATGGAGATGCCACTCAAGGATCACCATTTGATTGTTTGATCTGTGCTTGTCCTTTACCAATTCCATCCAACAAGTGAGTAATACTGTCTTGAGTAGGATTTTAGGTTTCCATCACGGTGTGTCCGAAGATGGCTGTCTTCTGGGTTGTAGCACCATGTACTCTGGTATATTTCAAAGGTCCTTACTGCCTACATAATTGCTTTGATGGTGGAAGTAGCAAGGACCTCTGAAGCAATGTTAAACTTCTACCAGACTACAGAGTGCTACAACCCAGCAGGAAGTTATCTTAATACTGTCTTGTTATATTTTCTGTCTGCAATAGGTTTGTGTACTTATATTAGTTTCTTAGCTCCTTTGCAGTGAATCAAGGACATTCAATTATTCTAACAGTGCCAACAATTTTGAATTGATTTATAAAGCTTGGTTTATATTGTACTTCAAAGCTGTGTTTGCTGTAAAGTTAGGCATTCTTATTTTTCTCTCTGATTCTGTATGTTTGTCGGATTTCTCTTAATATAAATTTTGTTTTATAGTATGAATGTAATTTTATTTTTATGTCACATTTGTAGTCTGAAATGAAGCATCCTACGTGTTTAAATTATGATATTTGTTTGAATATTTTGTTGTAAATATTTTTGTTTTAAATTTTCCCATGGCTTTAATCTTTGTGCATAACTTTTCATTTTATATTTATTTTCAGCAATGTTTAATTTACAAGCAATAATTTGTAATACATCCTCTTATTCAGCAAGTAGGATATGATCATGTGTTTATATTATGCAGTAGAACAGTCTCTCTGTTAACATATACAAAACAGTCATACAAGGTTGATACAACACACATTCATTAGCAATGGCTTGATGTCTTACTTTCACAACATGAGGCTAACAGTGGTATTATTCTACAGCTTTGCCACTAGTTGTGACCTGAGCCAGGATGGGGCACGCATTAGTTGTGAATGCCAGCCAGGATATTATGGTGCACGTTGTCAGTCCTGTGCAGCAGGCTTCTATGGCCGTCCAGAAGTAGCAGGTGTGTTGTAAGAAAAAGTTGTTTTTACCACTTTTTATTCCTTAGTTTATTTGCACTTTCTTACATAGTTGTTTTTTACTTATGTGCAGACATGTAACTACCCTACTCACTACCTCAACCAAATATGTGAATCTCAGATTAAATACTAAATTAATTTATTGACTTGAAAGAAATAGTTTAATAAGATGGTGTCTACTTGATTTTTATTCTGTATAGTATTGTTGGTGCATTTCAGTATTTTGGAGAAATATAATTCCTACGTCTTTCATTTTGTTCCTCTGAAACATTGTCATACAGTCAGAATACTTCATTGTATGGCAGTACAGAAGATCACCATCTATTTTTACATTGTTATGAAAGCTTCAAATCATGACTAAATAAATATTAAAAACTAGTGAGAGTATGAACTGGATCTGGGTTGAAGTGGCTCAGCATCATGTCTGATCATGAACTTTGGTTTTGGTGGTATTGAGCCTGTAGGATTCATGGTGAGTGTAGGTTACTCCTTTTGAAGCATTAACTATGAGTGCAACTGTCCCTGTTTTATTTTTGTTCCTTGTATTTCCCATTACATCTGTAAGGTTAGAACAGCAGTTTCAGGATTATTAGGGAAGTCCTTGTTTCCAAGAATCTAGCATTTTTTAAGTTTGCCCTCTACTTCAGGATGCATACTAATACTGTAAACCTTGTTATATGAAAATGCTGGCTGCAGGTGACTACTGCCAACCATGTGAGTGCTCAGGAAACATCAACCCAGATGATCCGGGATCTTGCGATTCTGTAACAGGAGAGTGTCTGCGCTGCCTGAATAACACATTTGGCATGGCCTGTAACCTGTGTGCACCTGGATACTTTGGTGATGCTATTCACCTCAAGGATTGCCAGAGTAAGGGTTATTTTAAACATTAGCACAGTTTGTGTGTGGAATGTATATCAAGGAATAAAACTCATAACTGAATGTTTATTACTCCTGTATGTTCAGGAGATATTGGGTCCATATCTTCGCCTAGAGATTGGTGTTTTGACTAATCTGGGCAATGAGCAGTGTCATTAAGTGAACTATTAATGAATAAATAATATGAATGAAATGGGAAGATGATAGTAAATGGTGGGCAGGTAAGTATTTAGAAGGAGATGGTTGTGGTCTATTGTCAGTTTTTACTTAGAGGTGGGGGAAGACAGTGAAAAAGCAGTCAGTCCAGCTTGTGATCCAGCCAAGATTCAAACTGGGTGCTTATCGGAAAGAAGTCTAAATTGTTAGTACTCCACCAATCTGTCCAGCAGAACATATGGAGTTTGAACTTTAAAAGTCCTTACCTTCAGAGCATCACTTCCTCGTTACACCTATCTATGCTTTTGTGATGATTTTTGATCAATCAGACATTTCTTTATTGTGAAATTATGCAACTTAATAAAGTAGCTGAATGCTTTTTCAATGTTTCATTGAAGGAAGGAGTCAGTTTATATACCATGGCA
The DNA here is from genome assembly GCF_977971745.1 of Zootermopsis nevadensis. NCBI lineage: Eukaryota > Metazoa > Arthropoda > Insecta > Blattodea > Termopsidae > Zootermopsis > Zootermopsis nevadensis. Next base: position 18,528,079 of record NW_028259156.1, read on the forward strand.
TGCATTGTTTTTCCCTCTTTCCTCCGGCTCAATTTTTGCAAATAATATATTGAATAAATTTATAGAAAATCACATACAGTATATTCATAAAGCAGGTTCAGTTAATAAAATGTATGTTGTATTATTTCATTGTGAACTCTTTATGTGCTTTCTATTAAAAGTATAATTTTAGATTAAGTAAATTAAGATGTACTGAGAGCAAGATGTGTGCCTCAGTTTAATTGCATTGTCTTACGGTTTGCAGCATGTGACTGCAGCACGTGTGGTACAAGCGAGTGTGACAGTCATACGGGGCAGTGCCACTGTCATAAAAATGTTGTCGGGGAGAAGTGTGATCGGTGTCAGGCAGAGCACTATGGCTTCAACTCCTGTCAGGTGTGTGAACACTACATACTTATAGCTTATATCTCTACATGACTCATCTATACACGTCTAGTTGCACAATTTCCACTTTTCTGGATCTATGGTCTACACACATATACAAGAGATATTATGATGTTGTGGAATGATGGGTGATGGTTACTCTGGTTACAGGGATGCCTGGCCTGTGATTGCCAGCTTGCATCTGAAAGTTCACAGTGTGACGATACAACTGGACAGTGCCGATGCAGGCCAGGAGTTACAGGTCGCACGTGTGAACGTTGTCAGGCTGGCTTCTGGAATTACAGTGCATATGGATGCGTGTGTAAGTTCAACATTTGGAACTAAGAGGACATTAGATAAGTCCCTGAAAATATGTATTTTGTGACTGATTGTAATATTTCACTAATTTTGTTTAAAATTTATCACTTTATACACTGTACTTGAGGAAGATTTAAGGGAATATTTAATAGAATAGAAGTACGTAATGTAAGTTGGCAATTATTGATGACTTTAGTATTAATGTAGGAACATGTAGAAAACAACAATTTTGTGAAGGAGTCAAAACTGAAGAAAGAGGTTGTCTGTTAGATGCAGTGGTTGCTCTAAAACTTTACGTCATTAATTTCATGTAGTAGTCGTCGGCAGTTTTCAGGTCAAGAACTGCATTTTTGCCATATGTAGCTCACCGCCACTTTTGAATTTCAATACATAATTGCCACTACTACATACAGTTTTTGCTCTGCCTCCTTTTCAGCCGTTGTTTGCTTTTGGCAAATATTAATGGTAGGGGTTATGAGTATGAGCTGAAGAATGATTGCAGTATTTTATTTCGTTCAGGGAGAGTAAGATTTTAAAAATAACACCATAGAGCAGAGTCCTTCTTAAGACACTAGTAGTCATCCATCTGGCAAAGAAATTCCCTACCTTTTTTGGAACCTAATGGCTCATTGCCGTGTTTATAAGAATTTAGAAATAGAGTGACATTTCATTGGATATGTGGAGACCAGGAATTCACTGTGTGATTTGCATTTTTAGAACAGGATTTATTTATTTTTTATTCTTGCAGCTTGCGGATGCAACACTGACTACTCACTTGGGTTTGGTTGTAATCCAAACACGGGTCAGTGTGAGTGTCTGCCAGGTGTGATTGGAGAGAAGTGTGACCACTGTCCATATCGCTGGGTTCTGAAGGAGGATGAGGGTTGCTTTGAGTGTGACAGCTGCATTCATGATCTGCTTGATGTGACAGACCAGCTCAGAGCTCGTATTGATCCAGTTGCCATTGAGTTTGAGGTGAGAAAGCACTGAAACTCTTTCTCCCTGTAAGATCCTGAAATGTTAACAAATATATAATGAGCAGATATTTGATTTGGGAAGGATATAGGAGGAAGTGGTCATGGCCTAATTTAAGGTGTTGTCATAGCATTTTCCTGGAGGAACTGAAGAAAAACATGAATATCTATTCAGGCTAGCCAGTTTCTGTGCTGAAATTGGACCCAGGATGTCCCTCATATGATGCAAGAAGTGCTAACAACTCCTCTGTGACATTCATTGTTTATTAAATGGCTGTAATTATTTTAATTACTTTGTTTTGTTACTGTAAACTAATATATGTTTGAACTTACAGACAATCGCTGTGGGCTACTTCACTCATCAACGCCTGTTGTACATCAATTCAACAGCCAGTGAACTAGCTCCCAAAGTGAAGCTGCTGGACCCCCTTCTTGTGGACCTGCGTCCCATCACACAGGAGCTGGAGAGTCTTGAGCAGGATGCAAAGAATCTAAACAGAAAGGTATGAGGTGTCAGTTATCATTAGCATGAAAAGGCCATCAGTCAACCAAGCCTAGATGTGAGTTCAATGTGTAACGTAAGTAGTGTTATAACAACAACCATTTCTGGGGCATCTCAGTGGTCTATCAGCCAAGAATTCAAAAGATCCTAGGTTCAGTCCCAACCATTGTCACTGACAGTAATTAAAAAGTTATAAATATCTGTCAGTATAATGACAACCAATCACCTGAAGACAAGAGTAGACCTAACTATCAAAACATAGTGTATAAGTCAAGTATACCTCAGATGATGAATAGTGTCCAATACCATATTCCTATAATGAAGTAACCGTTGTGACAAACCTTTAGAAAATGATGGGAACGAGAGGTTAGGAAAAATGTCACACACAAGGATGGATGAGCATGGATAAAACCTATGGAGCAGGAGCTATCAGGGGGGAGAGAGATGAAGAGGCTTGGTTGTCAGGCATACCACTTAAAATGTAAATTTCATAGGAAGATAACATTTGCTCATTTTATAAAAATAAATTCTTAAAATAAGTTGAACAATTCCAGTGATCTTTAACAGGAGCTGGCAGTTTAGTCAGTAAATATCTACTTTATGACATGGGTTGAATTCCTGAAAGGGGCGGGGATTTTTTCTTTCTGCACCACACCCAGACTATCTCAGGGAGCCACTCAGCTCTCTGCCTGTTTAGTACTGAGAGTTGGAATGGTAAGAGAATAAAACCCACCTCCATCTAATGCTGAAGTCAAGTTTGTGTGGAGCTTTACCTCCACTCTCCTATACACCTTTAGGATTTGGTGCTTAGGTACAGAAACAACTTCATGTTTAGTTAATCTGATTTTGTATCCCCTCATAATGATTTGAAGGTAGATGCTTACTCCATCTGTTAACCACAGGCAAACTACGTGATGGAATCAGGCAGGCAAGTCCCCCAGGATGGTGACGCTGTTCGTTTAAGTGCTCTAGAGGTGGAGGAGCTGATGAGGAACACTGTGGCTGGAGCTCTGCAAGTTGTGGGTGATGTAAGCACCCTCGCTTTCAGACTTGAAGGTGGTACTAGCCCCCAGATTGACTCTGCTCTTCAGGAAGCACAGGCTATTCTTGAGGTACTGCACATGTTAACCCAGCTGCAGCTCTTTGAAAGTGTGGCTGATTTAGATTTTGAGGTTTCTTACCATTGACTTCTGTTATTAAATAATAATTTTTTTTTGGGGGGGGGGGGGTATATGTATACATAACAAATGAACATTACTGTCAGTTTAGTATGTAAAATTGCAAATAATTCACTTGAAAAGTATTTGTACTCCATATTGGAGCACATCTTTGCAGTCTTGTTAATATTTGTACAGAATGATTTACTTTTATGTTTGCCTTCCTGAATGTTCACACATCAGAAAAGTTGTTTATGAAAGTTATATAATTTAATAATACATGTATTATACAGTCCCCTAAATTATTGAGCACCAAACCAAATGCAATCACGATGTATTTTATGCTGTTAGGAATGTTTGCATAACCTTTCTTTAAAATAATTTTTTTCTGCATGCGTATTTGAACAGGCAAATCTTGTAAAATCTCTAAATCCCTGCAGGAGATACAGCAACGAGACTTCTCTTCGAGGAAAGGAGAGGCTGAGGCAGAGCTGGACAAAGCTAATGCTCTTCTGCTCAAGATGGATAGCTTCTCTATTCCTGTTCATAACCAGAACAAAGCATTTGAAGATCTGCGTGCCAAGATTCAGACCTTTGATGAAAAACTTGATAATTTGCGTAACCATACTGAAAATGCTGTTGGCAAAGCCGATGATGCACAGGCACTGAATGATGCTAACAGCAATTCCAAGGTTATGAGTACTGTAGATAAGGTCAAGAACATCACCCAAGAGGCAAACCACACTCTGGAGGATGCTAAAGGACTGCTCAGTAATGCATCCGTGCTTCTTAGAGATGCACGAGATGCATTTGAGAATCTATACCAAGAAGCACAGCAGGGACAGGACTCAAGAGAGAGGCTGAATGAGACTCTGGAGACGAATCAGTTGGAGTTGTTTGAGGTCCAGCAGCCAGTGCGGAAAGCTGAAGAACACGCTCTGAAGCTTGAAGCCAAGGTACACTTTAGGTTTATCACTGTGTGCCAATTTGTACCTCTGTTTTCCTTTATAATTTTCAGACCTTTTTCTCTATCTCTTTTACATTAGAAACAATTAGTGCATGCATAATTACAGTTACAATTATAAGTGGTAGTACTGATAAGCAATACTAAGTGCTGAGTCACATTTGTTCCCGTTAAATAAATGCTTTTTAGAATATGTGTTTTAGGATTCAATGATGAATAAATTTATGGATGTTTCACATTAATTTCCTGCTTTCATGTAACCTTACAATGTTTTGTTACGACATTTAAGGCAATGATTATTATCTTTTTATTTTCATTTAAAATTGTATTGTGTATTGTTGAACTGGACCTTTTCCTGAGCCAGTTCTGTCCAGTTCACATCTTCACAGTGTGTTTCCCTAACATCCATTTTTAATGTATTCTCCCATGTCCTAAGTTGTCTCTTCCCATAATCATTTCGTTTTTACTTTTTCTTTCATAGGCCTCCATATTCTCCTCAGCACCGTATTCTCAGACACTCTTCATGTATGATCCTTTTACTTATTCCAGGCCAAAGAATTGGAAGATTTGTTCAAGGAGTCCAACACTTCCTCAGGAAGTGCCATTGATGCAGCCAATGCCTACAGCAACATTGAGACAGCCATCCAGGAAGCCCATACTGCTGCACAAGAAGCAGGCCATGCTGCAGAGAATGCCACAGACATGTCACAGGGGTTAGATGAACGCACAGGTGAATCAGGAGCACGCTCATCTGAACTGCTCCAGAACGCACGGGGAACATTGGACCAGGCCCAACGGGAACTGATGCCACACCTAGAGAAAGCAAGGAACAGTGTTGAGGAGGTGCGACAGATGAACATCAAGAGTAACGAGGGGGACAGTCGCATCAACAGGTGTGTACACTTAAGAGAGATATAGAGAGGCATTCAAATTTTGTGAATGAAGAAACAAATTAGTTAATTAATCAACAGTTGCATTAAACATAATAGACAAATGAATGAATTAAGAAGTTTACAAATAACCAAGCCAGTAAATAAATATATTAATTAGTAATTACATTATATAAGTGAATAAATAAGATTTTTCTAAAAGTTTCTTGTGAAGCTGTGTCATTAAATTAATGCATATTCTGCATTTTTCCTTCATCTATTAGTTTCAAAATTTAAAAACACAAAACATTCCATAAGCTGGTTTTGCTTCTATCACTGGGTGAAACCATATAACTTAATCTGTTGGGCCCTTTGGAAAGAGCTAAACTGTTAACCCCAGACTGACTAGCAGCCCTTTAGTGCAGGGTCTTAAATCCCTTATTCCTGTATGATAAAGGATGAATAAGTATTCATGTAAACCATTTAAGATGAAACAAACAAAGTTTGAAACCGTTGTGTCTATGACTAGATTGTTTGTTTTAGAGCTTTGCAAAGAATACCATATGAGTCTCAGGCACCAGAGGCAATAGTTGCAATGGACCAGTCCGATGCTGCAGATCAGATTGCAGAGTCTGCTCTGAACAGCATCCGACACATTCTGCATGATCTGCCAGAACAGGTAAACCAGGCTCGCAAATTGCCCAGGGATGTGGAAGACACCAGCAAACTCACTTCACAGGTGAATATGTTTCACGATAATGTGTTTCAGGCTACACATATAACTTGAGTACATGCACATTTAACAACAAAACAAATAACTATAATAGAACTTATTGTTTTAAACACTTAAGTCAAATAATGTAAGTAGATAATATAGAACAGTGCTTAACAAATTGTAAATCATCTAATCAACTAATACAGTTAGGGTGGAAGTGAAGGAGATAGTTTCATGTACTGGCATGGTACTAAGAAAGTTAAGATGTGTTTTCAACACACGGAACTGTAGATATGTTACAGTGTAGATGGATGAAAATACATCTGACTTATATTAGTTGACGTGGCTGTTAAAGGATAATGCCAGATTCTCTGATGATATGGCATGACATAACATAATGTTGACTCATGTTGCAGGCTAACAACAGTCTTCAGCGAGTGCACAATGTGAAGCCAGACATTGATCAGCTGATAGATCAACTCAGCATTCAGCGAGCTGATCTGGATACTTCAGGCAGTAATATCAAAGCCCAGATTGATGCCCTAAGACAGAAAATATCAATGGCCAGAGATGTGGCAAACAGGTGAGGTCTTTAGTTTGTGTTCATTTTCTGCATAAATTTCAAAGTATCTTCCAGTTGCCCTTCATAAAAATGTTTTGTAATTAGCCCTATAAATGGACCTGCTGGCAACATAGCCTTCAGTCAGAGCATGTATTTCTCCACTGTTGTGCTTGTATAATGGGATGGTTATGTCTGTCCACATGTTTTATCCCAAAACCTGTTTATTGATTTTAATTAAATTTGGTATAGAAGCTCTGCACTAAAACTTGTGAAGCAAATTTTATTTTGGACGTATCAGTCAAGTATAGCATGAACCCTAAATTGAACTCTATTCTGTTTTTAAATATGGCAATAGGTCACACATCCAGCAGAGTATAGATTCTTGACTGTCTTATGAATTGAACCTATAAATATCAGAACCACGCCAGTGTTTAGTTACTTTGAAGATGGGAACAATTAGGTTCTGTGTCATATCAGCAAATCAACTCACTAAAACACACTTTCATTACCTTAGAATGGAAGCAACTAGTCTCAAGGCTGAAGTTAGAGGTAGTATGTTCCGGCAAAATGTCCACATGGCATCACAACTGAGAAGACCAACATTGACATCTTTACAGCTGTGAAAATCCTCATATCTTGAGTTAAAAGACATAGAAAACATAATGGTAGCAAAGTGTATGTGTTACAGGATCAAAGTGGGAGTGGCATTCTCCCAGAACACAGCACTGGAGCTGCGTAACCCAGAGAGCCTGCCAGAGCTGGCCACTTCTACCAAAGTGTCTCTGTACTTCAAGACAAATAAACCCAATGGGTTTCTATTGTACCTTGGCAATGAGGAGGGCACTCACCACAAATTGCGTAGAGTTCGTAGTGATGATTTCTTGGCACTTCAGACTGAGAATGGCTACCCAGTTCTTACCATTGATCTTGGGTCAGGTGTACAGAAAATCATAAGTGATAAGTTTGTATCTGATGATGTATGGTATCAGGCCATCATTGAGCGGTAAGTATGAACTTTGGCCTATCTGACTGCTTATTTTTTAAAATATTGCACTATGCCAACTTACTGTTGCAATCCATGGCCATTTTACATTTTATTTTAATATTTAACAAAGTTTGAGTCATCTTTTTATCTGCTAACTGACTTACAAACTCTATGATATAGGATCTTTATTGATAAATTGATAGTTCCTCTGGTTATATATTCCCTGCTTTTTAGGAAACCTTCAGTAGTTTGGTACCATATTCTGAAGAGTCCAGTTCTGAGGCCCTTTGTGACATTTTGTAATATGCTAGTTTTCATGGCAACCTTGAAGCTGGAGGACCACTCCTTGTTGACTGTTTACACCTGTTTATTCAGCATATTTGTAACTGTCCTTCATACCTAGAGATAATTTCATTCATCCACAACTAGAACACATGTCATGCTGGGTGGGACAAGCAACCCACCACTATATCATGAGTTCTCTGTCCACCAACAGCTGCAAATGTCCATGTTGTCTTTGCATCAGTCATTCTTGCTAATTTAGCTGATTTTCATTTTTAGGTTTCTTAATTGTGTACATCTTCCATAAGTCCCAGAACCACTGTATTTCCTGGATTGCATACGTTCACTGTATTCTTCAGTGTACCTGATAATCATCTTTTTAAAATTGGAATTGTATGCAGTTAATTAGAAATAAGGAATCTACCTATGGTCGGCAGTAAATGATGCCATTCTTTGTAATCTAGCTGGACACAGGGCAACTTTTGATGATTCGTACATAAAGTGTTTAAACACTGCTGTGGATTCTGGAATTCCACTGTGCCAGAGAGACTGTTACACTATGTGATCAGAATGAATGACATATGTATAATTCATTGCTTATCTTTAAATTTTCATACTAAGAATTGGATCAAACTGTAAAAGAAGAAAATGTGTATTCTTAAAATATACTACTTGATTACAAAAATGCTCAACACAGTAAAATACTTCAAACTGAAAATTCTTATATTATGTACATGGAATTTTTATGAGGGATTAATCGTATGTGTGTTAATTTGCGAAGTGTGCTGTAATGTTGCTTTACTTTATTTCATTTATGTTTCTTTCAGGACAGGAAAGAAAGTTCAGCTGATCATACGAGAAGAGGTAGCTGATGGTCAAGAGAAGAAGTATGTCAATGAGGTGGTACTTCCTGGCACTTCCTCTATCTTTAACTTAGATCAAGAATTGTCCAGACTTTTTGTTGGCGGATTCCCAGTATACTTCGGCATGCAGCCAGAGATCAAGTACCAGGCCTTTGAGGGACAAATTGAGGAACTGGTGTTAGGTGACACCCCAGTTTCCCTCTGGAACTTTGTGGATGCAGAGAACAATGTTGGTGCCATTGAGAGGTGAGGAATTTGTATACATGTCTGAAGGTAAGATTTCAAATTTTAAATACAGGTAGGATTCAGTTTATGCAGCTTCACTTTTGCTCCTCTCATAGATCATGATTGGAGGGTGTGATGAGTCATGACTCTGCCCGACTTCCTAGACACAGATGGTCCCAACATTGTAATAAAACTATATTACTAAATGATAAACTACGGCATAAAATGTAAATAATTAAACAAAAACGGAATTTAAAATGCAATGAAAAAAGCAAATTACATTAATTGTGGAATTGATACGGTTCTACAGCCATACTATAACTTATTATCAGAAAAGAATAAAACCAAACAGACGTCTATTCTATCGTTTTTAAAGCAGTAAATTTGCTTCCTTTTTCTTAAACATTATACAATTTTCAATGCATAAATTTCATAAAATAAAACATTTTTCAAGTATTGTATGTTGATTACTGAAAATCTTGGAACGGAACCTAATGTATTTACATATGTTTGCTTCATTTTACGCCAGAAATCTCAGGAACCTAACCCTGGCATAAACCGAGTCCTACCTGTATAGGATATGCTTTTGGGAGGACGTAAATGTCATTAACACCTAAATTAATGGCACATTTAAAAATATTTTGTTATTGGTCAGTAAAGTGAGCACTGAAGAATGGAAGACTGGGGTTTGATTCCTTTGGAGACAGATGTTTGCCTTTGCTGCCATATCAGAGACTTGCAAGGCAATGCCATCTTACCACTTGCTGTCATGTGCTGCAGATAGAAAGGAGAGGGGAAAAAATCTTCACAATTTCTGTGTTTTCTTTTTAAGAATTGTTTCGATATTTTTAAGTTTCAAATTAGAATGAGAAACAAATGCATATGTGCATCTTTCAAAGAATGTCTGGTTTTGCACATAAGATAAAGGTTCAGGTTCAGAAAGGGGCTTTTAGTATGGTAATAAAATAATTCCTGGTGTTTGGTAATAAAAGTTGAATTTATGTTTTAAAATTACTTTAGGATTGAAGAAGAAGAATAGAGATAGTTCACTTTCTGTTTTTCAGAGATAAGCTTGTAAACTTGCAACCCAGCACTGGATATCGTTTTGATGGAAATGGCTATGCCATAGTGATTAGCAGACCATATCGCATGCGTGAGCGTTCTGATGTGCAGCTGAAATTCAAGACTAGAGCACAAGATGGATTGCTGTTTCTTGCTGGAAAGGGACAAACATTTTTGTCAGTGGAATTGCAAGAGGGTAATATTGTATACCAGGTATGGCATTTAATTTAACCATATCACATCCCTGTTCAGACAGACAGTAATCAAAGATTTTACTTGTTATTTCACACAAAAAAATAGTTACTTGACATGTGTCACTGCATACTTGTCATGTGTTTCATGTGCCATCATCCCTTAAGTTTCTATTTTTAACCAAAATTGAAGACAACTTTTGTAAAATCTCCTCATGTCTCCAAACACTGTAGATTATCTGTTTAACATAATGTGATCTTGGGACTCTTCCAATAATTGTGACCAACCTGATGGATTTGTATAGTTTTCCCAAGATACCAATAATTGCCTCCATTCCTTTGAGTGTAATGGGGTTGTGCAGTGTGGATTTCTTTGTCATTCATTTCTGGCCTAACTGTTTCATAATCAGTCATACTTGTTTCTGATTAACACCTTCAGATGTATCCATATTGGCATCCCCATACTCATGTTGCCTGGCACAGCAAAAGTGCTGTGTTGCATGGAGAGAACAAATGCTGCAGAGGAGATGTAAATTTTAATGTGGGCTCCAAATCCTCATTCTTAAATACTTCAATTTCAACAGAGGTGACAGGTTGAACCCAGAACCATCTGAAGGGATATATTGTCTCTTACCTTGAAACAACATGCATGTTTGACAGTGGTATATTTAGAAGGGAGTTCACAGCTTCAAACCTTCTTTTTTAAATATTTTGTATCACAAGACAGAAATTAGGAAACATACACATAGAGTGACAATTCTGTATGTTCACCAGGATTTGACTTATGTCAGATGAAACACTGGAGAACACTGCTCATAGTCCGGAAACCACGTAAAAAGAAAACAATAGTAATATCAGTTCTTGTTTGTTGAAATTTGTAAAATTTCTGACAATATTTGGAGTCAGTGATATTTGTGTGAAGAGGAATGTGGTGCTGGTCTGGTTGGTTACATATGCCATCATTTTTTGTGACATCAGGTTGATGATGTCATAATTAAGGATGACATCAGGTTAATATGTCATAACTGGTGATGACACCATTGAGGTTAATGTCATTATCCAACCAGGAAACAAATGCATGTACAGCTTTATGCAAAGTGTCTGTTATTGTTAACTGAACTCAGCCACAGTGAAATGGCTTGACAATTTTTCTTAAAATCTGCCCACCTGTTATCAAGTTGCTACATGCATACAGAAAGACAATGTGCTTTTTAAGGTATTCTATTACAGGAATTAGTTCCATAAATATTTGGTTCTTATGAACCGATTCTTTAAAAAAATCACATTTCACACTCAAGATGAAGTCCTAGATAAACAACTGCCTAGAAGGAAATACTTGCTTGATTAGTTGTCTATTTTAGTTTTCTTAGCAGAAATTTTATATTATGGAAACTTAACTGATATGTTCCATATTCTGATGTGTATTACAGTATGACCTTGGTCATGGACTGCTCCAAATAACATCACAAAACACTTACAACGATGACAAGTGGCACTTAGTTGAAGCTGTGAGAGAAAAGGAGAAAGGTGTGCTTAAAATTGATGGTATCCCAGAGTTTCAAGGCAGTGCATCCAAAACATCTACACAGCTGCAGGTCAGTGTATTATTGCATGCAACATAATATTCTGAGTCACTAATAGAGTTCACTCTTAATTTCAGTGTAATAGCAATATTCTGAAATAATGTGTTTTGCCCATAGCCTGAATATAGAGCTGCTGTTTCTTACTTTATGAATGTGTCTTCACTAATCTGAGTAAGTAATATTGTCACTGACATCACTGTCTTTCTGTAGCATACATTTGAAAATTCTAACATGCTAGATTTAGTTTATTTGGTTTTAGTAATTATAAAGTTCTTAAATTTATTCAGACACTGAACTTAAGTGTAATATTTTTCATATGTTAGGCCAAATATCAGTGAAACTGTCCTTTGAATCCTAATATGAACGTCTGATACCTTAAGGTCTTTCTTTACATGTTTTTGTATTTAATTTAAAAGTCCAATACCAAACTAGAATGTGATCTGCTGAATTTATACTGAGTCCATTAAATTACCTGAAGTGGGTAATGTGTTTTACCTGTAGCTACAAGCTGTGATGTACAACACTTTTTTGTGTCTTTCAGGTCTCAGAGCACTTCTATTTTGGTGGCTATCCAGGACAATTGCCTTTCAGACCTGTCACTCATGTTGGATTTGAAGGCTGCATTGATGAAGTACAGATTGATGGAACACCTGTAGACCTGAGTCAGAATGTAGAAGCTTTTGGAGTCACACCTGGTTGTCCAATACAGGTGAAGTGAATTTACTTAATAGTTTTGGATTTCCCATTGCAGTATATAGTAACTGAGAGCTATTTATACAGTTTGTAATGAATGTGGGGTATATACATAAGATTTGCAGGAGCCTAGTTAGTATCTCTTTTTGCCACCATATCTGAAATAGCTTTATAAAAGAGTATACCAGTTATATATGATGTAACATATGATATTTCACTTTTCAGTTTGCTAGCTCAGTTGCATTTGATGCCTCCAACCCTGGTTATGTGCGATGGCCCAATGGATCAGCAGACAACTTTCTGCAGCTGAACCTTAAATTCAAGACATCTGCCAGCTCAGGACTGCTGTTTTATGGGTCAGACCACCACGGTAATGCTGCTGTGTCCCTGGCACTGATTGATGGAGGTTTAGTGATGCGCAGTCAGGGGGAGGAGCTGGTCACTAGTACTGGCACTCGCTATGATGATAATCAGTGGCATGTTGTTACTGCCACACACAACAACACTGGCCTTCGCCTTGACATTGATGACTTTGATACTGTCATGTGAGTATACTGAACTGAGAATTCTCACATGTATTTATGAGCAGTGGAAACCTTGTACATTTAGTATGTTAACTGTATCTTAGGCAATAGACATGTTCAATATAATTGTGATATAATGAATCAGCCATTTCCAGGAACTTTTAGAGAAGAATATATTTACATTTTTGTTCGCAGGACGGATTCAGAACCAGCACCCCTCCATTTCCTGTATGGAAACTACTACTTTGGTGGCTTGCCCCGTGAGCAGGTAGCATTCCCCGGCACAGTAGCAACTACGAATCCATTCATTGGCTGCATTGGAGATGCCACTGTGAATGGTGTGTTTATTAACTTTGCCAATGCAACTGACAGAAGAGGTGCCATCCTAGGGAAATGTCCTTCAGCTGATCAGGCAACTGTAACACCAAGCAGGCCTTCAGGTATGTGCTGCAGGCTAATTGTAATATAGATCACTATGCATGATAAACCTATCAGCCCTGATGTTGGAGGCAGTATGCTTCTCTGACAGAACTTTCTTCTTTATTCTCGATCCTGTCATATGTGCTCTTCTTTCTGTACTGCATTTTGTTCTTCTCCCTTCATGTAATCTTTTGATTTATTCCTTGATCTTTCCAGTAGGCATTTATACAGTATCTTGATTTTTGTGGTCTCAAAAGATCATGTTTTTACCCTTGTGTAACATGTCTGTACCACTGTATCCTGAATGTCACCAATTTTATTAATTATATTGTTTAATTAAATACATTAAATATTTACTACAGTGCAATACACTTCATAAATCTTAGTCAGTCTTTTGGGGGGGGGGGGGGAGTACAGAGCATAAGACCAAAGAAAAACTGAATTTCTGTGTCAAGTTGAACTTAACATCGGACGTAGCGGAATAGAATATGTTGTAGAGTCTACCTCCATACTGGATGGAAAGGGACAGATGTTAATACTAGAACCCCAAACAGTAAAAGCAACATCTCTGTATGAAATGCAATAAACCAGTATGTGGTGTGTGTGTTTTAAGATTTGCCAGTTCTGCAACATGTTTTGAATGATCATTATCTGTGTCCTAAGTTTTGTATGACCATAATTTTATTTGTAATTTTAGCACCAACAATTCCCAAAGAAGATGATCTTCCCATTATACCAGAGCCAGAATTCAGCACCAGTGTCCCAGAAAGACCTATCACTATTAAACCATTTCCAACAGGTATGACATCAGTGTAGTCAAACCACTTTATAGCATTTCTACTAAGAATATTTCCTTGTAGACTAATGCTGTTTTTACTTTATAAGAAAAGATGGGTATAAGATGTCAGCTTCATGTTTCTGATTCCACAATTATTTTAAATTAAATGATGAGGTTTTCATGAAACTATGAACAGCATATCTTGGAAGTTAGCTCTCTTATATATTCACATTCTCTAGTCATTAAATTAACTATATACATTTTTGACATAAAACGATACTAGAGCCACCTAATGTATGGCCCTATGTTTTGTGATGAGGTAGACCTTAGAAAAATATGCAGCTTTTGTACAGGTAATTTTTATAGAAAGTATTACGTTATAGCAAGAGCACAAAATGTTACGTTTAGCTTTCCATTTGATGACATTAATTAATAATGAATACAAGTCAGTATATGAAATTTATAATGGAGATAGATTATAAACATACATAAAATTTTATTGGAGCCAATTTATGTTAAAAATTAGAAACATGTCAGTGGTCTGAATCTTTTAGGTTATATGTGTCTGCTTTAAACCATGGGGAATATCTCTGCTGCTGTGTAATTATGCACAGAAATATATTGATAATTTCGGTAATTATTAACTTAAATGTATGCCAACCTGTCTGTGTAGATGGAAGCATAGAAAGTAAGCATCATAAGATTTATAAAGTGTTTCATATGATTCTGATCAGAGACCCATAGTCCCACAAGTTTAGTTTGTTTTATTAAGAAACACAGTAGTCATGGTTGTCTTCAGCATCTCAATATACAGAGATTATTGAAACCATCAGACATGACTACATACAGGAAATATTTAAGAAATATATACATTTTCAGGAGAACCTGATGTTGGTAAACCTGGTGAGGAGACAGCATTGCCATCCTCAACTTTACCAACACCTGCCCCTATGCCAGCTGGCAAATGCCTTCTCCCATTGGAGCCAGTGAATGACACTGCTGTTTCTTCTGCAAGTGGCTTCAGATTTGGTATGTAAATTCTTTTGTTAAATGTTTTCTTTTTGTGATTAAGAGTGTGTGAAAGATATCAACTTTTCCATTTGCCATCTTGAAACTTCAACTGTGACAAAATCAAAACTCTGAGACTGTGAGGATGGTTGACTTCTGGGCTGTTGCACCATGTAGTCTGGTAGAATTTATCCAATGTTTCATAGGTCCTTGCTGCCTGCATCATCATTACCCTGATGATGACAGCCATCTTCAGATTCACTGCCATAAAAACATCAAATCCTACTTTGTAATAGTGTTGAATAATTTTTTAAATGCTGGAGTCTTCTGACTGTCATCAGGTTGTTGGACGTAATGGAATGTGCCTCATGATTGCTTGAAGGTGAAGGGGTCTATTTCTGAAATTGTGTTTACATGTATAGCATAGGCTAGGAAGGTTGAAAAATCAGTTGTATTTTGTGATAACTTTGTGTACTCCAAAGGAACAGCCATTTAAGCCAAACTTATTTTTAATTTTCCACTTGCCCAAATATTCATTCATTGCAAGTATAAAAATTACTTTTGCAAACTAGTCATATTTCACTGAGTCAGAGGAAATTTATTTTGTATTTTCTTAAATATTCAGGTTATTCAAAAATGTTTAAAATTAAAGTAGCACATCTTAATGAGATCTGTATTTGTGCCTTGTACCTATTTGTTTTTGAGAAAATAAGTAAATTCTCATTTGCCTTTCATGTACAAAAGGTGTTATAGTGAAGCTGTATGAATAAAATTAAATTTTTGTGACAGCTATTAGTGTAGATTCTCAGTACAAATTTTCATTTAAATTTGTTTACTAGCTTTGGACATAAAGCATGTGGGCGGATAGAGAACATTACCACCTCATTATTTGTTCATCTTATGAAATTCATTCAAAGAATTCATAATATCTTAGTTATTTTGTCTCATAACATGCAGAATGCTTTATTCGTAACCTACATACGTAACGTACATCTCCCTGCTTCCAATATTTAAAATTATGAAGTGGACCAACCTATTGATTTGTCCCATATCCATCTGTTATTGCTTAAAGTGGAACACAAGACATGCATCCTGGTAATTGAAAGGTGACAACAGATGTTACGCCCAGCATTATAATTATGGTATTGGAAAGCTAATAACTTTGAAATGTGGGTTAACAGGAACTGTTGTTGGCAGTCGACAAGAATATGGTGCTAGCTCAGGTCGTATTAGGATGAAGTATGAGTTCTCTCTTGAATTCAAGACTTTCTCTGAAGAAGGCATTATGTTTTATGTAGAAGATGATCGCCACATTGACTTCATAGCCTTGTATATGAAGGGTGGCAAGGTAAGAGACACATTGTAGTAATCACAATTTGCCATTACACTAACATTTTCAGTTCAAAATTTTAATAAAATGTGTGGAATTATGTCATGGAGAATGGTGTAACATTAAATTTCAAGCAGCACCAAGTCTTTTATGTATTTGTTAGAAGAATACAAACTCTTATTACTACATTTCAGGTACACTATGGGTTTAACTGTGGCTCAGGAGCTACATTAATTGTGAGTGAGAAAGCAAACAATGATGGGCAGTGGCACTCAGTTGTTTTTAGTCGTGTACACACCAGTGGAAAACTGATCATTGATGGTGAGAATGCAGGAGAGGGTTCTTCAAAGGGTATGACCAAGTCAATCAACATTGTGTCACCATATTATATTGGTGGAATTTCACCAAATGTATCCAATGATGCAAAGTTCAACATCAAGGTAAGTTCATTCTCCACATTTATATGTTTTTAGTGACTTACTGTATTTGCCCAGATTTGATGTGCCTGAATTTTGGAAGCCTGCTCTGAAGAATATACTAGTTCATACCATATACAAGCCTTATATTTGAAAGCTTCAGAATTCTACTGTGGTTTGCTCATACTAATATGTGTATCCCAAGAAGTAAAGTAGTATGTTCTCATATGACATTATAACATTACACAAATCAGGGTTCTTAGTTAGGAGAGGTTGTTATTTATGGGGAATCAGTTAGTGAATTAAGACATGTTTATAAGCCCTTAACAAAACAAGGAGTTTTGTGAAATGCAAAAAAATATTTTTAAAATTTTAAAGTTGTTTTGGAATAAGAATTCACTATTTTGCCGTGCTATCTGGATTGTGTCTGTCAACCTCAAAAACCAATAGGTAATGGTTATTTCAAACCATTTAACTGTATCAGTGAAATTAGGTAATGCAAGAATTACCATAAATATTTCTGGAGCTTGAACTAAGTCTGTTCCTATGATGTGATATTTCATTTCTCTAAAGGCAAAACAACATTCTGGTATTTCAGAAAACAGTAATTGATAATTTATTTTCACAGCTTATGTGTGCTGAATTTTAGTTCATAAGGAGAAAATATATGAGAAAGGGTAAGGTTCATTGGAGGTATCTCAGGCTTCGGGGGATGAGTTTAAAGAAAATGATTAAGAGCCTCTGTTCTATGTGGATATAGATCCCTGGTCCCTGAATTGTGTTTTATTAATTAGTGTTGTAATTTTATGCTTTTTATTGTTGTTTTCTTTTGTAGAATACAAATGGGTCATTTGTAGGCTGTCTGCAAAATATTCAGTTAAATTCAAAACATCTGAGTGATCTTCGTCATTCTGTAGGAGTCATACCATGCTCTGACAAGGTAGAACCAGGCGTTTTCTTCCCACACACAGGGGGTCAAATTGTAGCACGTAAGTAATATCTGTCATACTGGGTATTACGAAACCAATAATATATCTTATTTTATTGTGTTGAAATGAAAAACGAATACAAGTTACACAGTCTGAAAATGCAAAGTGAGATTCAAGTTGTCCATTATAACCAGAGTTCTGGATCCAACTGCAGATATTTCTTGACTCACCATTTGGTAGTCATTGGGCACAAATGTCATGCCTCTGTGTTCTCATCTGTTGTGCAAGTTCCATTACAACAATGTCATTCTTTAGATATATTTTTTGTAATGATTCCGCATTTTTTAAATCAATAAAGAGGATGGTCAGAGTGGGGGGAAAGGGGGTCAAAAATAGAATATGATATAGCAAGACCAAATTTGTTGGGTGAGTTTACATTATGAACTATATGTATTTTAGATTGTTTAGGAAATGTGGGAGGTATTCTACAAAATAAAGGTTGGATGTTGGATTATTTTGCTAGTGCTTTATAAACTGCAAGATTTATTTTGCATAGAATATTAAAAGGTAATTATGTTGTGTGATGAGGTATGGACTAGAGTGGAGACAGCTGTGGCATATTTGATTTGATTTCATCATGAAGGATGAAATATCTTGGATATATATACATGAGTGAAACATTTAATACACACAAAATTATAGTTGAGAAACCTCAAGGGATGAGATCAGTTGGGAGACAAAAGCATGGGTAGGATAATATGGGCATTGAAGAGTTTAAAAGATGATTCTTGGACTAATCATTCACTTTATGTAGATATGATCACATTTTTTAGTTGATAGTGGATTTGAGCCCACGAACTTCTTGTGTCTGATTTTCCCCAGTAAGTATAAATGCTGTGTTTCAGGAAAGGGATTTTTCCTTCACAGAGTTTGGAGTTGTATGGCAGTGGAACTTGAACCATCAGGTGCACAGTACACTGAATTTTAACACTGTTCCATGCAGCATCAGAATCCATCCAGGTTGCTGCCAAAAATCCAGAAACTACAGTGTTGTACAAGCTATAACAATAAATTGCTAGGAATTTTTAATTACACAATAGACTATATTTTAATACAAAATAAAAATTCATATCAATTTCTCCCCAAAATCCAGAGAATACAGCACTGCAAAAGCTACAGTAATGGGTTGCTAGAATACCATTTAAAGACACAGAATACAATACCCACAAAATTAGAAACCTGTGAAAGCTTCCAAAGAAATGCTTGCTTTCTTTCATGCTTCTTCAAGAGGAATCAGTGTGATACATATATTAACTAACTACCCAATAGCGTTCAGCTAGCATTGACATAAAATGATGATAACATTGTTTTGTTTTTTTAAACCAGATGCATATACTGACTTTTTTGATGTTTCTTTTCCCAGATCCCAGTTTCCGGGTGGGTGTTGTGATTGACATAAAGTTGGATATCCGTCCTCGCAAGACTTCTGGAGTCCTGCTGTCAGTGCATGGTCGGCGGGACTTCCTGCTGCTTCAGATGGTGAATGGTGTTCTGAAGTTTAGTGTTGACAATGGCAAAGGGGCCATATCAGCCCAGTACACACCACCACATGAGCATTACTTCTGTGATGGAAACTGGCACACAATTCAAGGTATGAAAACTTGCATCTATAAAATGACCCCCTCCCTCCCAAATAAATGCTCAACATTAATATATATTTTGGGTTATTTTTCTCACTTTCTACCATATTTAGCCTGATATCATTTTTAAATCTAATGATTTTCTTTACAAAAGTTAGCCTACATGTTAATCTTAAGTTACTGTCTAAAAGACTTCATCCCATTTCCTTAGTAGACTCTTAAGTTACATTCTACATTTCTCAGTCTGTTTCCTTTTTTGTAAGGAATGTTAGAATTATGTCATCATGCTTCTGTATGGATGTCTGTTCTTCATGATACATGGTATGAGTGACATGCCGTTGGAGATAGTTAAAACTTTTAGTCCCTGTTATCACCAGTATCAGTATGGTTGGTGTTTGAATTTGTGCTGAAGAATTGCTCATTCCCTTTCAACATGCCCAATCTTTTTTTGTGCATTAATACATTTTTTCACTCTTTAGCTGTAAAGTCAAAGAATGTGGTGACACTGTCAGTGGACAAGACATCTGTGGAGCCTGGCATCGGCATTCCTGGTTCATCATCAACCGACACCCGTGACTCCCTCATCATAGGTGACTTCAATCGTACGCTTCCTCAACGACGTCTCCGTGGGCTGCAGACAAGGGAGTTCTATGTTGGTTGCATTCGCAATGTCTTTATCAATGAAGAAGAACAAAGGCTTGATGCTGCTCAGGCACGTGGAAATGTGATGGTTAGTGTGTGCCCAACCACATGATTATCACTCTAGCACAGGAGTTGCCAAGATAACTTGTTTCAGGCTTCATGCTCTATTGTACCTTTTTATATCCAATGAAAGTGTAAGTTTATTTCCTTAGGTATGAAGGATTTATTGTTTAACACAGCTGAGTGTTAATGTGAGTACCACTAGCATTTTCAATCAGAACAACAAATGTTTTTATTGAAAGTACATTTAAAATAAATGCATATAGTAATCCTGAGTGACACATTTTGGTTCTATGATCTGAGAAGTTTTTATGGCAATTGGATAATATCATGAAACATTAAATAATTTGGCACCTAGTTTCAACTTTGTATGAGAGTATGCTTAATTGAGCAGAAATTGCTGTTAATTATATTAAATTTTATTTAATGAGAGCCATTGTACTCTAAATAATAAGCAGTTAAAGTTGGTGGGTTTCGTTTTGCTGTTTTCATGGTGCATGTTACCTGTTTTCTTTTTTGAGACCTGCCGTGCACTTGAAGGACATTTAAAAGTCTTGAAGGGTTAACGGTAATATATGAATCTTCTGTTGAGTGAGCATTCATTTTATGATGAAATGATTTTGTGGTGAAAATGCAGTGTTAGTTTAATTTAAATACAAATTACATCATTATCCAAATATTGAGTTATCCATGGCAGTCCTGGGCACATGCTACCATTTCATTTAATCAATACAGTGTATTATGTGAACTTTCTAAGCATCTGTTTTTAATGTAGATTGTAATAATATAAACTTTTTTTATTATTGCTAGTTGTTTTATAAGTTTCTAAGCCCCATCATCATCATCATCCATGGTCACATCCTGTTGTGATTTTGTTGTTCATTTTTGCATATCCGTTTCTGATATTTTCTGTATTTTCAGACCTTTTCTCATGTATTTGTTTCCTTGTATCCTCTTCTGAGTGGTGCTCTGCCTTATTCTTGGTATGTATATATACATCATTTTAACATATTTTCATGTTTAAAGCTATTCTTACCTTGTGTTGTCATTCATTCACATAACCTAGCAAAACCATTCCAGTCTCAATTTCTGTATATCTTGTTTCTGTTCTTCGATGATGACAATGTGAGTTCCTCATGTTCAGGAGGATGTGGCTGTTTGGTGTTCAAGGTGGAGTGGCTGAACTGTGGTCTGCCGCCAACATAGGTTTGAGTGGGAAAATCCACATTCTGATTGATGTGCATGGTTATGATCCAGAATTATATATGTTGGTGCTAGGCTTGTGTTCATTCAATTTAACTTTGAAGGTAAAAAGAGCCAACTTACCTAAAATTTTGGCACTCCAACTCTGTACAATACGATGTCATTACCAAAGAATGGAAACACGAGTAGCTACAAAGGTCCATGAAAGTTTGCAGATTTTGATTTCTGCATTACTTTACGTAAAGGGCTGTCACTTATTCCCTTTAGTAGTGTCTCCTTGGTTATTCCTATTATGATTCTCAGATATGTCATCTTAGCATCCTGCAGTCAATCCATGACCTGGCAAACATGACTAATGGGACCTATATAGTGTAACAAGAGGTATGTTGTTTTATAAATATAATTTTAACAATATTTTTATTACTGCATGTTCTGAATATGTATTTATAATTGTCTTGATTTAATTATTTGGTGTTGAAATGTTTTTACACATTGCATTTCAAGGATGACTTCCTTCTGTAATATGTCACCTGCTTGTTTGTTTTCTGTTTCTTGATAACTTAAAAAGTAAATATGGTGGATTAAGGCTGAGAATTAAGATTCTCATGTAGTGGATCTAAGTTGCAGTCTCAAGCCAGACCTGAGTCTTCATCTCTGCATAAGTTTGGGCTTTGGCATAAACACAGCACAAGGCTCCATTCACAGTTTGGCTGTATGTCAGTCTACTGTCTTCCTCACCATCATCCTATCATTAGCAGTAGTAGAATCCTATTTCGGACAAGCATGGGTCAAGAAAGTAAAGAGGGTGATGACTAGGATATTAAATTTGAGGTTCTTATGGTGAAGAAAGATGTTCATATTGGTTTTTTTAATTATAATGCTATGCAGACTTGTCAGTAGATTTCTGCAAAACATTGGTTTTTACGAGATTTCAGATTTTTAAGAAGTTTTACCAAATAGCCCATAAAAAGGAAAGAGGAAATTGTTGTATTTAGAATAACACCCATCGAATATCTTTAAAGCCAGTGGTTAGCAATTTTAAACATTTTTTTTTAATTTTTATATGGTGGTGGCATCATTGAGGGGTTTTGTTGTTGGTCTAAATTCAATGTTATATCCCACGTTTGCTTTATTGTTGGTGGACTAATCGACGTTGGTGTTGGCATTGTATTCAGAATTTCAAATACAATGTAATTGTCTGTATTCAGTTCTTGGTTTAAAGTTTGATATTTACACATTTGACCCCGCGTATATATCTGTTGGGCTAGGTTAGATTGTTAGGGTAGACACATCTGTCTCTGCATAAAATTTAGGCTTTCTGGGTGGTCAGTTCTTGGTTCATTTGCATTAGGTAGGCACCTGCACATCAGTCTATGACGAATTACTGCACACATAATAGGATTTGTTTCAGGCAGTATGCACAAAGTATATAAAATGACACGAAGTAAATCTAATAGGAAGCCTACACACGTTTAATTTGTATGTCATTTTCGGCGTTCTCGTCTATTAATTCTCGGATTTGGCTTCTGCGTTTGTTTAATTCTGTGGTTTATAATTTAGTTTAATTTAGACATTACGTTGTAGAACATTGAGTTTATATCGTACTGCGTGCGCTCTGATGGCAAACGTTAACTTTGGGCAGCTGAAATTTTTTCGGTCAATTCCAAGCTACGACCTGTAGCTATACTAGTATCCCTGGTTTGAGCGGTAATGGTGCTGTGTTGATGTTAAGTCGCAACAAAATTGTAACATTTCTAAATTAGGTATACAATATTGAGTGTGGATAATGATTTTATACTTTATTATGTGTACTTGATTTGCAAGAAGTGCGTAATCATATTTGTAACCTTTTTTATTGTCCAAAGCTTTGTGGGAGAACTTCGAATATTCTTTTGTCCTCAATTACCTGCCTCTATATCTTTCTTGTTTCCTTTGTGGGGGATAAAGTTTGTCGGGAAACTTGTTTTATACAGATCAGGTATGAATGGAATATTTAAACCTCAGAATCAAAGTATTTTCGGCTAGTAGAAGTAGTGCCCATGACTACCTTTCATTTTTAAAAAGCCCATTCTGGTTAGGGCTTGCTACACAAAGAAGTCAGTACTGTATGAATAGTTGTATACATATACTTCAGTAAAAATAGTATAAGTATGTGAGAACATTGTGGAAGTGAAACTTATAATAATGCAAAGGTATTTTTAGTGCATTGTGGTAAGGTAATGTCTTAAATTTTTATGGACATAACCCAGTCATAAGAATAGTGATGTGGTTGCCAGATTGAGGATTGTTGCATTTGAATGCATATCACTTGACACTGCAGACTGTAACTGAACCAAGTCAATGTGGCATGAAAAAGAGTTTTTTTATAAATATTTTAAGTCTGTAGTGTTTTGTGTTTTCAGGTGATTATAGTAACAGACACCTAGGATGCAGCGACGAGGAGGGAAGCGAATTCGGATGGATGATCCTCCACCACCAGAATATGAGTCACCAATGACTCCAATGACACCACTAGATGGAAGTGGAACAGAATTGCAGGAGCCATACACCCCTTACACCCCCTACAGCAATCAGCCTGCCACCCCACTGCATACAGGGCATGTCAGGAATTCTTTTCCTTGTTTTTTATTTCCAGTTTCTGCTTAATTTTATTACTTCATAAAGCTTATGTTGCATCATGTCCATGTGTTTGTGTGTCTCCACTTAATAGCTTTATAACCATTTTGGATATATTCATGAAACTAGGTTCAAACTTCATTCCACCAGTGGTCATTCTTCTTCTATATGTTTTAATTTCTTACCATCAGTTAGATGAATATGAGATGTGGAAGTATTGATATTACTATGCCAGGTAGTGGACATTCTGTAATATAATGGATGCGTAATGAATTATAAACCTTAGGTGCCCATATTACAGGTCTGATATGTATGGTAATAGTGAATACAGTGAAGCAACAGCAAGCCAAGCTTACCAGCAACAACAGCAGCAGCAATTATATGAACAGCAAACACAGCAGTTTGATGTGCAGCAGCAACAAACACTTTCCAGCTATGATCAGACAGGCCAGTATGACCAACCACCTACTCCTGTCAATATGGTTACCAGAGTCCGTGTAACACGTGCACGTGTGCGTGCGGCAGCAGCTGCTGCTGCTCCACCTCCACCCCCTCCTCCAGGTTTGTACAGTCAGATATTATTCTGGTGTATGTTTTGTTTATCCTACTGTAATTTCTGAAAAGGAAAGATATGCATATGCTATCAGCCTATCTGCTCACTTTTTTGTTTTTCCCACCTTTTAACTTTTGAACTAGATGAGATGTGAGGTTCTTACAGCAATGAATATGCAGATGGGTATCTTTTTTGGATGTGTTGTCTGGTAGATATTAATCGGTTTAGGCAGTAAGCTTGTTTGAAACATAAACTATTACCTACCAGACTGCATGTTGCTACATTCCAGAAGACAGCCATCTTTAACTCTTGAACCAGTTTTGATAATTTTGTGAAATGTGGTATGAGCATCTTTGCATTGATGCAGTTCCCTTTGTGTGTGTGTGTTTTGTTTAGAGTATCCATGGTGGACTTTTAAAGATCAACAAGTGATTATTTTATTTTTGTCATGGTGCATTGCAGACAGGTGTTATGTTGGATTGTAGCACTGAAAGAATTAGTCTGGAAATGTGATGGTATTTTATTGTGTAAATTTAGAGTTGTTCCTGAGCTTGAATGTTTATGGAGGTACAATTCCTTGTATTCTTAACTTGATAATATGTGGGCATGATTGGTCATCTTCAAGCTGTCGCTATTCTTACCCTGGGGGAAGATCCCAAATACCTGTTAGATAGAGGGCTGAATGGGACTCATTGTTAATGTGGATATAGTGTTATTGTACTGACTGAGCTCTCCTGGCTTTACTGTGTACTTGTCTGAATTTTATAACTTTAGTTTTTGTAAAGTTTGTAGCCTATATTAATTTGAGTGATTCTTTCAAGACTTATGACATTATATGAATACTGTGTCGGATATTGTCCATTGTCTTAGGTGTATTAGATATAAGTGACATTTTGAGAGTTGGCTATTCGCCTAAAACATAGTGTTTGTCAAATATACCTAGGTAATGGAGGATGCCTAAGGTAGTATTTGTATAACTAACTCAAGTCTTGTTTTTCCTCTAACATTATTTTGTTTTATACAAGTTCCTGGTGTCTAGCTGGAGTGTTGTGTGTGTCTTTGCATGTTGCTGATTCAGTGGCTGGATTAAATGTATTGTGTTGTCATATTTCAGCTGCCCCAGCGCCAATGACAGCTACAGTAGTTACCACACG
This sequence comes from Zootermopsis nevadensis, assembly GCF_977971745.1. Classification (NCBI taxonomy): domain Eukaryota; kingdom Metazoa; phylum Arthropoda; class Insecta; order Blattodea; family Termopsidae; genus Zootermopsis; species Zootermopsis nevadensis. The sequence goes on from NW_028259156.1 coordinate 18,553,660, forward strand.
GCGAGGCGGTCTAGCAGTGGAAGAGCCAAAAAAACGACGTCCTGGAAGAAGACCCATGTCAGAGTTGATGGCTGAGGATGAGAACAGCTTGTATTACATTATCAGACAAGGGAAGGTTTCACTACAGGTTGGTATTGTCATGCTGTCTTGTTAATTGTAGTGTTTGTGTAACATTGCAAATTGGCTCACATTTCTTAAAAGTTGGCCTTAATGTTTATGCATACCAGATACAAATATATTGTAATGATTCTAATTTCACTGCATATATTACATTGCTCAGTGTATGAAATTAATTTTTATTTACAGCAAACACTCCAGTTGTAATAACATTTTTTCTGAAATGTTCAACACTTGAATGATGTCACTGATAACAGCAGTTGTAGGAGGATCTGTCCCTAATGGCAGCATCATGGACTGTGCTTAATGGGGTGGCATGCCAACAGAATAGTTTGCTCTTAGAAAAAAGACTTTCCAGGCTGCTATTGTTGATTATGAATTTCAGTTAAAATTTGTGCACAGGAAAGCAACAGTTAGGATTGCCATTAACATATTACTTAAAAGTCTTTAAATTAATGGGATTGTGGTTGAGAATAACAGGCATCTTCTCGGCTACAGAAGGTATTCAGAACACAAGAAAATACTTTGTGTGTTCAACAAGCATTGTTGCACAAATGGTGGTCTTCTGCATTGTTGCTGTGACAAATATGTGAACAAATAGAAGGATATGATCTACCCACCAGCTCAGTTCATGCACTCTTTACAAAGAAAGCACAAACATACAATTACAATACAGAATATTTAGTAAACTATAAGTTTGATTATTCACAATAAACCTTTACTTTGTAAAACTGTTATCTTGTTGTTGTGCTCCAGGCAGTTGTAGATGATTGGATAGAGAGCTACAAAGTGAATCGGGATGCAGCATTACTATCGCTGATGCAGTTCTTTATTAATGCATCTGGCTGCAAGGGCAAAATCACTTCATACATGCAGGCATCCATGGAACATGCGGCCATTATACGAAGGATGACAGAAGAGTTCGATGAGGTAACTCTCGTATCATTGAAATGCATCAGATATTCAACATATTATTCATAATATGAGATGTACAGGAAAACATTTTAAAACTAATTTATGTTGATATTTTATGGAATACAAATTAAAAACTATTATAATGTAAATATAATTTGACAATAAGAAACATATGAGTAATATAACCACAGAGTACAGTGTTTGTGAAGGTTCTAAACATAATGTCTGGCAATATAACATGAATAATTAATATACTTTGTTAATTGCATAATTCACACCCCATTGTTCTTATATGAATTTACAAAATAATTTTAAAAAATAGGTCTCTGTATATTTCATACTTTTCATTCTTGTTTATGAAGAAAATTATGATAATTTAAAAGGCTGTTTTCATAAATTCACAAATATATCATGTATCGAAGTTTTTATCACACCATTTTGGAAATAAAAATTCATACATCATGTTGTGCTATGTAGCAGCAACCCTACTGTATAGTGGAGTCAGAACATGTAACAGTACATATATGCCGCGGCTTCTGCTTAAGCACTTCTGTCAACCATAAATACTGTTATGTTCCAGGAGAGTGGCGAGTATCCACTCATAATGACAGGGCAGACCTGGAAGAAGTTCCGCAACAACTTCTGTGACTTTGTACAAATCCTGGTGAAGCAGTGTCAGTACTCCATAATTTATGACCAGTATCTCATGGACAATGTTATCTCTCTCCTTACTGGTTTGTCTGATTCCCAGGTTCGAGCCTTCAGACACACTGCTACACTTGCAGGTAAATACATATGTTCACAGCATAACATCAAATGGAAAATGTGTAAGTCATATACCTCTATCCATGGATATCACATTTCATCTGTGGAAAAAAAACTATGGAGTTTGATTACATTTTGTATTGGTGTGGGAAGGGGGTGTCTATGCAAAATATTCTCTGATAAATTTAATTTTGACTTTTATTCATCTGATATGGCCCCTGTCTCATTTGAAGCTCAAATGAAACTTTGCCCATTTACTCAAAATTAGATTGTCATACTATCCTGACTGAGATTTCCTTTGTTTTTCTCACTCTCATTAGACATACTGAGATAGTACTTTAAAGTTGTCATGACTGCTTCCTTCCTCATCCTTTCCAGTTCATAATTCAGTAATCCTCCAATTTCATACTATTCTTTGTAGCTGGGAAAGTGTAATTAATTAAGTTGTGAAAGAGGCATCACTTATGTATGTGCTTTACAGTGTGCATGGTCTTTTTCTTTTCTCCTCATTCTCCTTTCTCTTCTCGAAAATATTTATATTTTGGTTGTCTTTGCACAGAGAAAAGTAAATCATACCAGGTGACAGAAGTGATTAGTTATTTATGTTTGGCAGCCATGAAACTGATGACAGCTCTTGTGGATGTTGCACTAACTGTGTCGGTGAACTTGGACAACACTCAGCGGCAGTACGAAGCAGAAAGACAGAAGGCACGTGATAAGAGAGCCAGTGATCGACTCGAGTCCCTTATGTCCAAACGGCAAGAATTGGAAGAGAACATGGATGAAATAAAGAATATGCTGACATATATGTTCAAGTCTGTGTTTGTTCATAGATACAGGTGAGACAAGAATTTCAGAGAGATCTACTTTTGCTTTGCTTTTACTTTGTATGGCATTTTTCTTTGCACAATTAATAATGTTACAGCCATTGTCATCATAATCATCATCATCATTGATGATTATTATGATGATGGTGATGTAGTCACTTTTTATATGAAGATAGGTAACTCATCCTATTCTTGAAATTTCTTGAAATTTTACTCTTTTTTTTACAGACATTCAGTAAGTTTTTTGTGAGTAAATACATATATGAAACTTTTGAGAACAGGCTCCCATTGCAGAATGTTTAAAAGCGGATAGGTTAATACAAATTGAGTAGTGTACACATATGTCTGCATAGACATCTTTTAACAGTATTTATAGTTGTAAAATTTTAATATTTCAATTGTGCAAAACCTCAGTATTTGATAGCATTATAGAACTACCAACTAGACATTTATAAAGTATTCATGTAATGTTGACCTGGAGACATGCAGTTGATGATAATGACTGATGGTCACAGGGACACTTTGCCAGAGATCAGAGCAATCTGCATGGCCGAGATTGGGGTGTGGATGAAGAAATTCCATCAGAACTTTTTGGATGACTCATATCTAAAGTATATTGGCTGGACTCTTCATGACAAAGTGGGAGAGGTTCGCCTCAAATGCTTGCAGGTAAGATCTTTTATGTAACTCTATGGCACAGGGTCTCCTTTGAAAAGTCAACTGGTAAAGAAGTATCCCAGATTTATGGAATTGTAAAATTCAGTACTATGTTCACAGAATATTGTCATTTGGCACTTTACTGTACTTGTTGAATGTATTCCATCCCTGTCACACCTTATATGTCTTCATAGGATCCATTTTAATGTTATCCCATGTTTCCCTTGGTTTCCAAATGGTCTCTTGTTTTCAGCTTTCTTGGGCCAAACTTTTATATGCACATCTTATTTACACCATGATTGTTACATATAAAACATTTGCTTAGAGGGGCTGAGGGAAGCCATAATAAATTATGGTGCTGAAAGCCAGTATCCTGAGTGTTGTTTGAACTTGGTACTTCATGAAAACAAGTGCTCTGTTCATTGGATGTTGTAATGCAGGCCCTGCAACCACTGTATGCAAGTGAGGAGTTGAAAGGCAAGTTAGAACTTTTCACCAGTAAGTTCAAGGACCGCATTGTCGCCATGACACTAGACAAGGAGTATGATGTTGCAGTACAGGCTGTCCGTCTTGTCATCAGCATCTTGAAGTGAGTACTGAAAATATGAATTTTCAGTATCAAAAATCTACTGAGAGAACTGTTTTAGTATAGTGCTAAAATTGTGTAGGACACGTCTGCAGTTAGAGAGCAGTTTTCTCCCCCTTGTTTCTGTAATTTAAACCAGTACTGCTACATGCCATATAGGCACTTGGAGGGGGGGTAATAGGAGGTATAGCTCCTACTCATTTTTTACCTTGGCTGTAGATAGAGGTGAGTGATCAGACTTCATATAATTTAATTTATATGGTGATTGTTATTTAGGATTGCATTTAGCTGTGGTAGGAATGCTAAGTGTTGATCAGGTTGTCAGATAACACAATACATATTCATTCTGTTGGTAAGCATGAAGTATATTACATATTTCTTTCTTAGTGAACTGCAATTTTCTCTAAATCTGAGTATGATATTTTTTATTAGGCACCACAGAGATATCCTGACAGACAAAGATTGTGAGCATGTGTATGAACTAGTGTATTCTTCTCACCGAGCTGTTGCCCAAGCAGCTGGTGAGTTCTTGAATGAACGTCTGTTTGTGCCAGATGAAGAGGCAGTTGCGGGTATCCGAACCAAGCGAGGCAAGAAACGGCTCCCGAACACTCCTCTCATACGAGATCTTGTGCAATTTTTCATTGAGTCAGAGGTATACATCTTGGTCATTTAATTTTATAACTAACTTTATGATACAGTGACATTTTATTTGAGTCTCTTTTTTACACCCAGACAGATTGTAATGTAGTGCTTTAAAGAAGGCCACAGCTGCTTCCCTCCATGTGTTTCATTTACGGTGTCTTTAGCCTGCCCATAGGTTTCTTTCATTTTCGTTTCAGTTCCAAGACCATTATGGATAAGACATCCAAACAGCAAAACAAAATACTGGGACCTTGCGAGATACAGTATACTGCATCTTAAATAATTGTTAAATAACAGAATAATGTTGGGGTTCTTATGATATTAAAGATGTCCTGGGTGGTCTTTATGTTTGTGATGCCGTGTGGACTTGTAGGTGAGTACCATGTTTTGGAACAACCTACTGCCCCCATCTTCAAGGCTGATGGTGAAGACAGGATGTTCCTGTGAATCAATGGTACCCACCTAGAAATCCTCATGGAATCATAACCTTGAAGACCTCCATTAACAACAAATTAATTATATGGCTATTTATTGGTTTATTATATAATTCAAGGTCTTGGATATAAGGAAGCTACCTACATTACCAGTACTCTGATAAGTTTTGACCATGTGTATTTATTACTTGTCATATATGTGCAGATCTGTGTACCAACAATCTGTTTTTATGTTGTTGTTTTCTTTCTTTCTTTTAAATGAAAGTGGATGTATTTGGTTGGTTTTTAAAGACTTTAATGTCATAGATCAAGTCATTTTAATATACAAAATTTTGATACAGCACTACTTTTATTGTATTGATGTTCTCAGTTTTTCTTATTAGTGCAAATTCACACTAATGAACATTTTTCTCAAGTCAGTTGATCTTTATTATAATGAGTTTTGTAACCGATTTTTCCACAGCTGCATGAGCATGGTGCATATCTGGTGGATTCACTCATTGAATCAAATGAGATGATGAAAGATTGGGAGTGTATGACAGACTTGCTGCTAGAGGAACCAGGACCGTCAGAAGAAGCATTGGATGACCGACAGGAAACCAGTCTCATAGAGATCATGGTGTGTTGTATTCGCCAGGCTGCTACAGGAGAGCCGCCAGTTGGTCGAGGACCTACGCGTAAGGTAAGGCAGTGATTGGGGCTTATTTTGATGTCGGACTCAAAGTTTCATTACTATTTTAAATATCGTAATGATATGGACATCTCAGACTCAATCATTATGAAACTCACAGAAAAAACTCAAGTTCATATTAATTTGGCCCTGTGAAGTAAACGTGAAAGGTAAACACAAAAATTCTTTATTTACTTAATTTTTGTTAATATAAAATAGTCTTAGTAATATAAAACACATTATACACAAACTGAATCCTGGCTTGCTCTTGCTTCTGGACCATCCCTATTGAAATATCCATTGAAAAACGTAGTAAACTGACTTACATTTTTGATACATTTGTGAAAAGTAGTTATGACAAAATCGGAATGTTCCTTATAGTAAACATGAGTTGTTATTTCATGTTGATCAGAAATATGGACAATAACAGAAAGTAATGAATGAATGAATCAAGATGCTAGAATTACTTTTCTGAGATTAATAGCAGGAGTTACAATCAAAGATCAAAAGAGGAGTGGCAGCATTAGAAAGGAATTACAAATGTGTTCTCTTGAGTTCACTGTAATGGCATTTCACTAGTGTGAATACGATATTTATTTGATGCCCACTCAAATTCCCTTGTCCCCTTGCACCCATATTTAAATTTAATTTATCGATGATTTGGTGTTCAAATCAGTACCTGCAGAAACGGTTTGCTTGTGTAGATATTGTCAGCCAAAGAAATCAAGCAGGTACAGGATGACAAACTGCGCCTCACTGAACACTACATCCAGACATTGCCTGCAATGCTTGACAAGTACCGAGCTGATCCCGAGAAGTTGGCAAACCTACTGTCAATTCCACAGTATTTTGAATTGGACATCTACACAACTTCTCGCCAAGAAACGGTATGCATTAATGTGATACATAAATTGTTCGGAAGTACAGCATTTTATCAACCTGTTTGATGTTCGAAAAAAGTTTTCTGTGTCTCTCACGTGCACTAACAAATGTGAATTCATGAAATTGATTTTTCCTCCAAACAAGATTTTATTTCTTGTAGATGTAAGTAGTTGGTGGCTCTATAGAAAGTAAAATATTTGGGCTCATGTTAAAGAACAGTTAAACAGATGCAAAAGAATTAAGATGTCCGTGTTCTGGGCTGTAACACTGTGTAGTCTGGTAGAAGTTTACCATTGTTTTACAGGTCCTTGCTGTGTACATTATCAGGGTGATTGCCCTCTTCTCCTGCCATATGGACTCTTGAAAAGGATGTAGTTGTTTTGTGGATATTTTGTATTGAAAAATTTAGGAGTTTGATTGTTTTAACTTTATAATTGATAAAATTTATTAAAGGTGTAACTGTCTAAATAATTGTATTGTGTATTTCTGTCACAGAATCTAGATCTGCTATTAAAGAAAATGGCATCAATTGTAGAAAAGCACCATGACACAGATGTACTGGAAACATGTGCAAAGACTCTGGAACTGCTCTGCACTGATGGCAATGCCATCTTCACTCGCTGTGATGTGGCACGTTCAACTCTCATTGACATGGTGGTCAACAAATATAAAGAAGCAGTAGATGATTGGAGGTCACTAATTGAGGGGGTAATTCAGAGTTCTGGATTAATTACATCTTCAGATTTTATTAATTTCTGATTCTGTTTCTTAAACTTGAAAGTTATAAATAGGAAGAAGTCAGTTTCTCAAGTAGATTAACTGACTCCCTTATTATGTGTTGTAAGGCATTTTGTAAAAAGTTTGTAGTTACTCAGCTGATCATGAGATTTGCTTCTTTTTGTAACCTGAAGATTCATTACCATGTCCACAACAACCTTAAAAAAAATAGGACATAGCTGTTTTGTCCTACTTCCTTTCAGTTAACCTTTATCTTGAAGATATCCGTCTTCTGGGTTATTGCGCTGTGTAGTCTGGTCGATGTTAACCAACGTTTCAGAGGTCATACTGCCTCCGTCATCAGGGCGATGACGGAGGCAGTATGACCTCTGAAACGTTGGTTAACATCGACCAGACTACACAGCGCAACAACCCAGAAGACAGAAATCTTCATACTCACCGCTGTGAAAACCTCAAATCTTACAAAATTATTTTGGCTTTGATGATAAAATGGACACACATGCCTTATGATTTCACAACCAGTTGATAAAATAAATTGTTATGAAAATATTTTCATGACTAATTATGTTTATTTTATTGTTACTCAGGAAGAAACGCCAGATGAAGATGAAACATTCAATGTAGTATACAGCCTTAAGAAAGTAGCCACTTTCTACAATTGCCATAATTTGGGTAATTGGGGTATTTGGGACTCCATCTTTAAAGACATAAGTGATGCAAAGGATGGCAACAAAACACTGCCTGAAGAGGTAATTCCCTCATTCAGTGAAATCGCTGACGTTTAATTGCTTTAGGATAAAAGTATTTCTTTTATTCATGTCTGCTTTGAGATGTAATTCAGTAATGGGTAATTCTCCTGTTTAGCTTTAGTATAAGGAGATCTTTATGTTTTTTATTGTTCAGTTGGCTATTGTATACAGCTGTTGCCAAGCCTGTTAGTATTGTGTATGTGTTGAATTCCAGGCAGTCCGGTACTGCATCTCAGCTGGTTTCTTTGCGATATTGTGGGACCTGCATCATCTTGAGGAGGTGATGGAGAGTGGAGCAAATGGCTCTGTACAGCTGCAGCAGCTGAAGTCTAGGTTACACACGTTTATGGACACAATGAAGGAGATGTTGATGTCTGGTCAGAACCAGTCTTACATGGAAGAAGTAAGTGAGCAAGAACTGAAACTTGCTTGTTGAAGAAATTCACTTATCAGAGTCCTTTTTTAAAATTGAAATATGTTTTGAAACCTTGCTTTCTGTGCAATGTATTGATATATAAAATCATTCAAACAAAATGTCTTATGAATTGTATGATTTAATATGAATTAATTTGTTTGCCACTGATGTTGACCTCTTGAGGCCAAAACGTGTTTGGCACTAAGTATCTTTTCAAGTGTATATAGTTTTGTTTTAATGCATGATTTTATATGTAATATATTTTCCTTAAGTCTAGAGCCTTGGTAGCTCAGTCAGTAATAGTGACTGACTACTGGCTGGTAGACAGGTTTGATTCCTGGCAAGGGCAGAAGATTTTTCTCTTACCCTCCACATCTAGACCGGCGCTGTAGCCCGCTCAGTATTCTGTCTGATGAGTACCAGAGGCCCATTTCTTGTGGGTGAAGTGGCTGAAGCATAAAGCTAATCACTTAACCTCCATCAAGTACCGAGGTCAAGAGAGAGCAGAGCTATGCCTATGTTAGCCCACATATTTTCACAGCATATTATGTTGCAGGCATATCTCACCCTGTGTGACCTGCTAGTGGTGTTCTGTGAACAATTAGCCAGCAACTCGCAGCTTGTTGACTTGGTGTATGAACCGGATCGTGGGCTTCAGATACAGCTCAATGACTTCATTCAAAATTATGTATTCATTATGGAGGAGGATGGTAAGCTGGTGGTAGCTCATTATTGTTATCAAGCATTCTGTGCCAGAATTCATAAAATGATAGCATAATGGAGTTGTGTCCATTTCTCTGTCAATAAATGTTTGATGCCAGAAAATACTAAACAGATTTCAATTTGTAGTTTGGAGTAAGGATTAAGTATTGTTGGATGAATTTATTTTTGATGCATACTAGCAAAGTATAACCTTATTCTGAAAATGGAAGTAATACATTCCTCCAAAAAATCGGTAACCACCTACAAGACCGCACGTCACAACCTAGAAGATCAAGATCAACATTTTCACCTCTGTTGGAACCCCAATTCTTAATTATAATCTCTATTTTACATCTACTCCAAACTGAACTTTTCAAATTTTTCAAAAATGGTTCGTACAAAAATTGGTGCACGAAATAAAACTTTGTATGTCAGTGTGTTATGAAAAATATACCCCCGTTTTAATTTGGTTATATTTTGCAGTTTAAACAACATTGTGGTGTTGCAAAATAATTTGTATTCAGGTTTCCAGCATAAACATTCCTTCAAAATTTTATGTAATACATTTTCACGTTTTAAAAATTACAACCTTTGTGGGAGGATGGAAGGAAAGTGGTCATGATGATAAGTCTTCAGAACTTAATGTAGTTCCTTTACATTTTTGTTTGCTTTTATTATTCATGAGATACATTTCTCTCAAATCTTGGTGCATGTTTTACTGTATTAAAAATATAACAATTTGCCCAGAAAATGCCATCTTCCAATGACTAATAACATTTCAACTCTTACATAAAAAGTAAGCTGACATCAGATGGTATCAAAATTTCAATTCTCAAATGACTGATGTTTCTTGTAGGCTTTATCTTAATATTAGCTGCATGCATGAATTGTAGCAAGTAACGGTGTTTTCTGGTTTTTAGATGAGCAGGATGAACATTCCAAGATTGAGGAATTGCACAAAAGAAGGAATTTTTTGGCTTCATTTTGCAAGTTGATTGTATATAATATGATGCCTACCAAAGTAGCTGCAGATGTGTTCAAACATTATGTCAAGGTTAGTAGTGCTGCGTACAGATGGTTGACAGTATTGATTGTTTTGCTTTTCTGTGCTTATGTTTGTCATAATATGACTTTCTTCTGGGTTGTAGCACCTCGTAGTCTTGTAGAACTTTACTGGTGTTTTAGAGGTTCTTGCTTCCTACATCATGAAGGCACCCATATGATGGATGCAGCAAGGGCCTCTCAAACATTGATAAACTTCTACAATACCATGGAACTTCAACTCAGAACACAGCTGTCGTCGTACTTGCCACTGTGAGAACTTGAAATCCTACCAACCATGCATACCATGTTTGTCATGTTTCAGTATTATAATGACTATGGTGACATAATCAAGGCAACACTGGGCAAGGCTCGAGAAATCAACAAGACTAACTGTGCTCGGACCATGGCAATCAGCTTGACTATGTTATTCCGGGAGCTTCAAAGAGATGGCACTCGCATAAACAGACAGAGTGAAGACTTCATCAGTCTAAAGGTGAAATTATTCTTTAAGCTAACAGAACTTGGATACCCATGTCAAGTAGTGTTAGAAAATTGTATGTCTTGTGATGTCACACTTCTGTCTGTAGGAACTTGCTCTCTTATGTGTTTTAGCTTTCAGAATGGTGGAACAACTCTTTTAAACTAGCTTTGTCTTAGACTTTTTTTTTTTCGAGTTGATGAGATAATTTTTGTTTGTTATGATGTCTACCGTGTGAGTTTTTAATAAAGCCTTTAGCCATTAATATCTTCCAACAACTAAGTGAACTGCAAGTCTTCAAAGCTATCATGGCACAAACAGCAGTTTTCACGTATTCCAACTGGTTTGTAAGATCGGTTAAATGCTGTGAATCCTTGAATCTTGTAACATTTCCATTTTATGTTGCAGGAACTGGCAAAGAGATTTGCTCTGTCTTTTGGCTTGGACGCGGTAAAGAATCGTGAAGCCATCACAGCCCTGCACCGAGAAGGAATATTGTTTTCAGTTAATCCTTTGGAGAACAGTGAAGATCCTACTGGACCACCCCCAAATTTGCCCTTTCTCGAGATCTTGACTGAATTCACCAACAAACTGCTGAAGCAGGACAAGCGAGTTGTGTAAGTATGCTTTATATCCACCTATAAGTCCACATGGCATCATAACCCATGGTATCATATTATTCATTTGACTACATGTTGCTTGCCCAGAGTGAAAGGGCAGTAAGTAAGAAGCATATAGGAGAAAGTGGATGTGGTGTGTTTCAAGGTACTGACTGTCTTTCCTGCTCAGTTAACCTTTTATTAATATGTTAATTAAAATTGGCAGCTTGACTTTCTTGGACCGTCGTATTGCCGCTGGCATGCCATCAAGTCGTGGTGAGGACTGGCAGCCACTGCTTATGTACCGTAACAGCTTGGTACACGGAGAAACTGACCAGCCACCTGTCACATCAAAACGAGCTTACAGCCGCAAGAAGAAAGAGTATGCAGGTAAACTGCTTTCTTGGCCACGAGTTCCATAATAACAAGAAATAGAAAGGTGTACTCCAGAGGAGGAAGGTCAGTTTACTGATAGCTGCCAGTGAAGCAGGTTGAGTTTCAAGATTCTAACAAGGTAATACTAGCAAACATGAAGACATAAATTCTTAATATGCTGATTTTATGAGTTATCAGTATAGTGAATCAATGTTAAATGACAATCCTTTATTTACATTCAGAAGTGTAATGCAGCAGCAGTAAAAATCGTATGTAATAATAGTATTGTTATAGTAGTGAAGATTAACATTTTACATCAAATTCATAGATATTCTCTTCGTACTGACATCAGAGGTTGTTGCATTTTCTCACACTATTCTTATCCTCTTTCCCTTTCATTCCTATTTCGTGTTGGCCAAGAGTTATCAAAGTAACAGTTTAGTAAGTTGTGATGTCATAACATTCATATTCCATATTTTGATAAAGTCTTAAGTTGATGTGAATTTTGTTACAGCAGAAGAAGAGGAGCAAGGGGAGGAAGCCGAGGAAGCAACATCAGACCAGGAGTTCAACACAGGGTAAGTTTCGGCATGTTTGTATCTCTCACATACAATTACATGTGAAAAGGATTACTGATTTATAACATCCGCTAACACTTAATCACTGACTGCAAAACATGAAGACTGATGTTATTTGTATGTAAGAGTAGGAAGTATCAGCATATCCTTTTTTTAAATGCTCACTATTTCATTGACATAAAGTAATCATATCACTGAAGTGTAAAATATTGTTTACACACACACACACACTCACAGAATCAAATATTTATTTTAATTAGTTCTGGACTTGTATTTTTATAGGTTATAGCATTAAATTTTATGAAAATATAAACACTGGTAAAATGTGAATTTAAAATTTTAATTATCATGTAAAATGGTAGGCCAACTTGCCAAGCATGTTTCAAAACTGTTACGTTGTCTGATTCTATTAACTTCTACAGAAATGTGTTATGTGTAATAAAACCAAGTATGAATTTGGTAGGTACCCAGACTGTCCATTCAGCCATAATAAGCATCTTGAGTCTAACCCAAATTAATATTATTTAATTCATAATTATGTGTAACTTATATACTTGTTGAATTCACTTTTGGAGACAGTGTTTTTCAGCTACTGATTTAGGGATTGAAAGGTTGAAAGACTGAATTAGATCAAATATTACTCTTTCCATGAGTCCTGAAAAGCATGTCAGAAAGAATGAAAGAAGTTTTTTTGAAAGAGAGAATATACTGAAATTTATCTCATGGTAGATGTATTAGACATACTAGCATTCAAAACATTCTGGAGTGAAATGAGCACATCATAGAGAATGTATGTGATTTTGCAGATTGACTGAAAAAGTGTAACATTCTCATGTTTTAGCACTATGAGTATCATTGCATTAAAAAATGCAAAACTCCTTTATAGGATTTTGGGTAAATATCATTGTAACAGGTTTTTTGTGTTTTATTACAGTTATTAGGCACCCCGTTTTCTGAGCCAGTCACCTGATATGCCACAGCCTCAGAAGGTTACAAAGGCTGTCATTCCATATGAAATTCCACAGTAGAATTTAGCAAGATGTGCATTAAATATATGAGCAACAGTTCAATAGCTTTTATAATCCTTAACCTGCAAAAAAACTTCACTATTGTTCCTTTTATTTCAGATTCACTTTGGTTTCTGCCATGCCAAATTCTTAATACTTTGGTTCCTTTTGTACCAAATTCTTCTCATTGTAATTCCTATTTTTCCAAATTCTCATTAACACAATTCCTATAGTTCCATATTGCCATTACTTTAAAAAGTTATGCACATCATTCCAAAATTAGCCCCCACATCTCAGATATCCATAAATATCCTAAAAAATAAATCCTACATGCATGAAAGGAATTCCCCCTTCTTCAGGTCACATTTTTCTTAAAATAGTTACGGATTACTCTTCACAGTCTCTGCTTTAGTAGTGGGTGACCTAATTACCAGTATATTTTCTCCTACTTTTTTGCATTAAAATTTTCCTAGCTAAACTGTAATAAATATCAGACTGTTGTGCCACCTAATTGCTGGTTGCACGGATTTTGGCGTGGGACTTGTTTGCTTGGACACTGGGACTGTGGGTTTGAATCCCACTAAAGGAATGGATGCTTGTATGCATCTTTCTGTGTTGTGTTGTCCTGTATAAGTGGAGGCCTTGTGATGCACTGGAGTCATACCAAATTTCCAAATATATTTTGTAACTTCTCGTATGTGTAGAACCCAAGGACTGTAGAGAGACAAATAATGATGATAAGCCATATAATCAGCGGTAATTAGTTGTGCAATTTGGTATACAATCTTTTTGATTTTCAGAATAATGTTAAATACTATAGGCTAACTTGAAATGTAGTCAGAACATCTTATGCCTCCTTTTTCCACCTTTTATAGTATATCAGATACTGATAATTTATATTTATTATAAATATTTTTAATTGATTACTGTGTGGAAAAATGGAAGGTTGTCATTGTACTGTATTTTACAGACTGTGTAGTTACCTATGTGGTGTGATCAGTGAGAATTTTCGTACATTTGAAGTATGCTGTGACCATCCAATCATAGTGTTCCTCTTAAGCTCTTGTACATATTTCTGATGAGATGTTCAGTTATATTTTACAAAGGATTGTAAAGGGACTGTCTTACCTAACAGTCCTTTCATGGTTGGAATCATCTGTTAATGGTTTTTAACTGTTAATACAGTAGTTATTTAAGAGCATAGCTAAGGTCTCTTGAGCGAGCTCTCTTTTGTTGAAAACAGGGCTTCTTTAACTTCTCCAGGGATTTTACTCCAGTTCCTTTCAACTTATTTTGGTCTTCAGTGCCCCCCACTGCTTGGTATCCATTAAATTAGCTCTGTCTGCCATCTGTGTTCTCCTGTTCTTTATACATGTCCATATCATTGAAACATTTTGTTTCCTGGCCTTCACACCCACTTTGTTTTATGTTTATTGTTTCTGTGCTTCATTTTATGTTGCAATCTGCCTACTTAGTCCCAGGAATTCTTTTCTTCTTATCCTGTTGTCCATTTCCTTTGAGCATAGAAAGTGAAGATGTTGAATAGAATATCTAGAAGACCAAGCAACAAGACAAACCACAATGATTAAGATGCAGGATGACCCAGACTTTTGGATGAATGAGGAAGCAACAGGACAGCAAGTGGCCTAAGTGTTTAACTGCCAGGTGGTGTTGGTTATGGTGGTGGCGACCAAAGACAGGGTGGGGGAGATGAAATGAGGGAAGATACCAGAACAGAGTAGAGAAGAGTGGACACAAGAGGAGCTCGTGTTTGAGGATAAGAGAAGATTGGGGAAGGGGTTGTAAAAGGTTTAAGCATGGAAATGTCTGTGGGTGTTGATGAATTCTTTTCTCACTTAACAAACCATTGGTAAATGAAAGGGGCTCTGGAATATTTGCTGTTGTAACTACTGTGATATGGTAGTGTTTGGTGATTTATTTTAATTATGTTTGAGTTTTACCTTGTTCTTTTCTTTGGAAACAAGTGTCCAAGTTTTGATTTTCATCTACACTGTAGCCACCATAAAGAAGAGGTTCTGGGAGAAACTGGTAACACCTGTGTTTCTTTAATCTATATCCTCAAACAAACATACACGTGTCTGCCTTTATAGCTCTTGATTTATTTTGTGTAAAAATGTAAACAGTCTCACTTTATTTGTATTCATCAGTGCAGAGATCATGAATAGTACTGGTGTATAATTCAGGATACCGACAAGAAATGGCAGAGATAGCATTTTTGCTTATGTCACTTTGTGTAATCCCCCACCTCCCTGTACCTGATAATGAAAGGAAGAAATTATCAAATCATTAATGATTAGGAGAGGTGAATATAATATTTTCTGGCAACTGTCCACCCAGCCTCCTTGTATCCATTATGTACTGGTGATATTTCCTAGATGTCAAGTGGTTAGAGCATGAATGTGACCACTCAAATGCTTTGAACTTTGCTATTACATCCCCTCTGTGACCTCATTGAATGGTGCTGAGGCATAGGGATAATTTTGTACTTACTGTTGTAAGATGATCCCCTTGTGATGGGATTCATAATGTCAGAGGTACGATTGAGCATTGTTGATATTTATTTTTCTTTTGTTTCTGATTTGAAATCATTCAAACACGCACACTGTCAACAGTGTTCTGGTAGTGAATTTATTGAATGTCTGATTATGTATACTATATAAAGTTTCTAATAAAAGTAGTAGTTAAACATTTTGAAAGCTCATTGAATCCAGTGCCAGTGTTCGCTGTGAAGTACACTCGTGCACTTTATGCTAAAGAACAGATAAGAATGTAGTGTTTACTGTTGAGAATTTTGCTACAGTCATATTTAGAATGATTGTATGACCTGTTTCTCATGTTCTAAACCATTCCTGGTCAAAGACTATCCTCCACCCACATATATTTTTTGGGAATATTGTAGTACAGTTATGGTGAGCTGGATAGCTCAGTCAGTATAGTGACTGGCTATAGGCTAGGTGATTAGGGTTTCAATCCCTGACAGAGGCAAAGAATTTTCTTCTAGCCTATGCATCCATACTGGCTCTCCTGTCCAGTGGGTACTGGGGTTCTTTTCTGGGGATAAATAGTGTCCGGGTGTACTGATGACCACACATCCCCTTCTAGTGCCAAGATTGAGAATAAATAGCAGCTATACCTCCTCTCCCTAAGTGCCAACATTGGCATGTAATGGAATGGCTTTGCTTACAGTACAGTTATAGTCATCAGCTGTTGGTAAGTTGCATTATTGTTAGAATACTCATGCCAAATTTAAAGTACATATCTATATTAGCATTTTAATTAAATGTATATTATACTTGCTGTAACCAATTGTTAAGTTTCTTAACTTATCAGATGTCCTCATCATAACATTGTTGGACTCTACAGTACTACATGATATCATAATCCATTAGACCACAATCCAAATTTTCACCACTGTTCAGTCCTCATATTTTTAATATTAACATTCCATTTATATATTGAGGTTTCCCAACTTGCCTCTTCACAAGAGGATTTTGGGCCCATTAATTTACATGCATTTCTTTTCTTGGCTTAAAAATGGATTATGAAAGTTCAGATAATTTCAGTATTGGTTTTTTACATAATACTTTGTGGAAAAAGAATCTGGTATTTCTAGAAATATCTGTACTTCAGTGGTAAGTAGTCTTTATTGCATGATAGCCAATCTGAAAACTCAAAATCCTATCTGGGCTACAAAGGATAATATGATAAACTTTGTACTCTACCTCAGTAAGTTTTTATGTTTTCAGTTAAATTATTTGTGTTAATACAAGGTAATTTATGTAACATTTGTATCCTGTACTGCAGAATCAATGTATGAAATAATCTGTAATTTTCCAATGTTGTATGAGGTAACTTTGCCTATTTTCCATTTAGACACATGAATAATTCAGACCTGATCCCCAGTGCTGGTCTGTTATTGTTTCAAAATATATCCACTGTTATAATCTGCTCTTGACTGTTGCTAGGAGGAAACGTCGGTTGCTGTCAAGTAGATCTGGTAAGAGAAGAGTGCAGCAGCAACATCAGCCACACAAAGAAAGGTGGGTTTTTGTTACAGTACTTCAAATACTATCCTCTTTGGCCACGGGTAATTAGTTGTGGATAGATGTAAACTGATGTCATATTGCACTTTTACCAATAATTCTTTGAATATTGAACTTGAATGTTAACCTGTAGCATTTATGTCCATTACTGAAGTGCTGCGTGTTCAGTCTCAACTGTTACCATTAATCTCACAAATAAAAACAAAGCTACTCTTGGTATAATGATAACCAAACACAGTATAGAATAAACTCTTGAGTTCATATATCACTCTGTTTGTCTTAATTTTGTTACATTGCAGACAGTTTCTGCTAGAAGTGCTGACACACTTATGTTCCTTTCCAGAAAATTGGATGTTAGGGTGGTGAAACATGAGAAACCTCAGTCTAGAGGAAAGAAATGTTCAGAGAATGCAATGCTGTTATCCTCAGAACCATCAATTCAGGAGGAAACGTCACTGTCACACTTGAGCATGACTCCATCATCTGGTAAAAACAGTAAACAGCAACACAGTTTCCTGACCAGTACCCGACTGTTTGGGAACAGTGGCCACCGATCATTTGTGACAAATGACTTTACAGTCACTGGTTACCAGAATGATTAGGTGACTAACTGGTACATGTGCAAGTACATTTTATTTCCTTTAAACTTGCCATGAAATTTATTAAGCAATATTTATTTTATAAACAAGAAAGGCCAGTCATCAGAAACATTTCACTTAGTAATACTGTGATAATATAGATGATCCTGAACCAGTCTCATCTACCTCCTATTCTCAGAACATGTGTCCATAAGATCTGTTTTGATGCTTTCCTCCCACCCCTTCTCTGTCCAATGACATTTCCCTACTAAAATTATCTGATTTTTTGTGTTCCATCCATGGTATATATCCAGCCTTTCAGATTTCGCTATCCTAATAAAATTTGGTGGCCCTATGTAAATCACAAGGTTTGTTGTGTAGTGTCCTTAATTGTTCATTTTTATGAGCATTTTATCTTCAAAAACTTGAATTTTGTGTTCTCACTCATATCACCTAGAGTGCAAGTGTTTCTTCATAAATTACAAATGTTCTCTTAATAGTTGACTGTGTTATATTGTTCACTCAAAACCAAATGTTTCTAACATCATATCAAGATATACAATTCTACTACAAATTAAAATAATATACAAGTTTTTGTGATAGCTAATAATAAAATACTTCTTTTATGAAGTTTGTGGTTGTCTTATATTAGTATGCCATACCATACTGTTTAACAAAAACTGGAAGTGTTTCTTGGTACTGAAGCATTCATTTTTTCCATGGTGCTTTTTAAGGTTCTGAAATATTAGACTTTGCAGGTATGTTAATAGTACATGTACATATGTTACTTGTCAGTTATTGTTATGAAATCAAAACAGTTTTCCCAGTTTATAAGTTACTTTCAATTTTCTTTTCTCAATACAAGTTTAATTACATTTCAGAGATCTCTCACCATACAGAGTTTGAAGACCCTGCATTGAAAAGTGCTAGTGTTTTGCTCACAACATAAGTTTTCTTGGCTATTACATTGTTATTGTAGGTGATTGCAGCCATAATGTTTGTAGTGAGTTGAGTGAAAAATCAACACTTATTGTGTGTAATATTTATATCTGCAGTGAAATGGGACAGACATGCACTATTACAATTTCAAAGAAGGAATTTCATTAGTTTACAATGTATAAAAATGATTTGTTATTACAAATTGAAACAGTAAATATTATTTGAAGCAGCTCTATAAAAAGAGATTGCATGTTTGTATATTTGAGTGTTGTATGCTAGAGTGAATTTTTTTTTTTGTAATTTATTTTTAATTTCAGTCTTATTTTAGATAGTACTTATTGGTTAAAAAGAAAACATAATTACAGTTCATAACTTGGAAATGTGATTTTTGTCTTTGAGTTTTATTTTACCACAAGTGATTGAGGGTCTTTTAATGACACAGTGTATTGAACATGAGCATTGTGCATATATGAGTTTGCTGTAATCAACATATGCATGTGCAGGTAAAAGGTCATTTTTCACTGCGTATAGTAAAGGTAATAAGTAGCAGTAACATATTTCATATGGTCTGAAAATATTTATATAAAAATTGCGAACACTAATTGTGAGCAATCAATGTTTATTTTGAATAGGGCGCCAAATTGAGCCAAAATTGTTCCAACATTCATTATCATAAGCAAACATAACCTACTTCATAATGGATAATTGCAAAAGAAAATCATGTGTTAATCTAACATCTGCAAACACTGAGTAACGTAAGGGCCATTAGCATGACTGCAATCTAGCATACAGAGTTGAATTTCGTAGATTACAATAAACGGACGTATATCGAATTCGACCATAACTTTTTAATCTGTGATCTATAGGTCCTAAGTGGAAGAGGGCGCGGTTCAAAGGAAGAAACTACGTTTATAGTTCGGAATCTGTGACTGGTACTTTCCTGGAAGATGGTTGAGGTAAGTACGTGGAGCAGCGACGTTATTAATTTTGTTTCGTGCTCGTTTTTCTGTCCGTTAATATGTCGATTATAGTTGTATTATTAGCAAACCTTCATGTCCGTAAACATGTGTTATACGTAGTTACATTTGTTCTTACAATTGTCTTGCATTCGTTTATTTCGGATGGCCTTGTTCTCGAATGTATGTTCTGTCATTGGAAAATCTTGTGTTCAAATTACTATATTGGTTGAAAATGATTCTTTAGTCGTATGCTTTTTAATTTTGTTCGTTGAAATGGTTGTTTGTCAAATCGAGACAACTTGTGGTTAAATCGATGTCGACAGATAATAATCCAGTTTTCAAGCTCTTCAGGCATGCTCTTTTCATTAGTCCATGCAGATGCCACTATAATACATTGGATTAAGCCATGTCTGCTTCGTCTCATATCCATTCCAATTCATCAGTCATAATTTGATGTCGAAGTCTGAGGTACGGACAGTGTCGTTAAATAAGCCATGAATAAATAAAACATTAAGGGTGGAGTGACCTGGTGTTATATTTCAAGACGTTCTGCTGGATCACATAATAGATAAGTTAGTTTGCGACTCGAATGGTAACATTCATCTCATGTCTGATTTGACAAGACTTTATTTAAAATAATTTTTAAGTTGTATCTTGCAGTTGCCTGATGAGTTTAATGATAAATATTCTTCACTGTATCAGTGTATTACATGCAGTACAAGTATTGATACAAAGTAGTGAAAGCTTATTTTATAATTGTAAAATAAAATTTTGTATTGGTGGATGCTAAACGATCCTTTCAGTATGTGCATATATATACATGTTGGGTGTGAAGGGAGAATCTGAGATGGTAAGTTCCATGAGGTATTGATGCGTGACACCAAAAATACCAGCAGTCTGCACAGCTTTATCTGGTTGTGTTATGTAATTGTTGCTAACAGCACTTTACCTTTACCAGAAAAGTAATGAAACCATTTTCAAGACTTCACAGAGATATAACCAAAAGTTTGTAGTTAGAGGCTTCCAAGTCCATTTTGTTTTTGAAAATGTGTTTAGTTTTATAGAAACATGCCATGCTGGTGGAAACAAGATGTACAGGGTAAGGGTAGATTTGTGTTATTGCATGCAACGGGGAGATCTTTGCCGTACAAGAGAGAAGTGAAGAAAACATCCATGGCAAATACTGGTAATAGTAGAGTTCCATACTAGGGTATACCAGAGCAACAGATTTTACGTGTTATTTTCTGATATACCATGAAGTTCCTTTAATGTTGATTAGGTTATTTTATTATACTTCTTTACTTTTTTAAACCTGGATATATAACATGTTTCCATTTTTGCATTGAATGTGACATTGTGGGTGAATATATAACAATCTGAACCTGAAAAGGCATTTGAAGAGAAAATGGTGGTAGATACAAAAATGTAATTGTATACTGTATTGAGTATGGATTATGACAAAAAAATTTATTTGTAAACTTATGTCAAGTTCAGAGATAAGTGGAATTTTAAGTTTGTAACAATACCAAGATGTTTACAAATTATCAGATTATCTAGGGAGACATAGAAGGTCATAAAGAAACCATGGCCCTAAGGTAGGGTAAGGCTCTTTGCTCATTTTCTCACAATGAAATATAGGAAAATATACATCAGGATCCTACCTCAAGATGAGCTCTATTAGATAAAATATAGTGATAATGCACCAAGAGGCACTAGTTGTGGGGTAAGTGTGGAATTAAGATTGGGATGTGTTTGTGTCTGAATTTGTGAGTAATTAAAATAAATATGCACAAAGATAATTTAGAAATTAATCATTACAGCAGTTTGTGCTGAAACATTCATTTATGGTCCACAGACTTTGCATTAATACTTTGCTGCTTCAGAATGTTGGTCTGGAAACATCAAATACCGGTCCATAACAGCCAGCAACTGCACAAAAGTACTGCATGAAGACTGATTTTTGAACTGTGTTAGAATACTGTAATTTGTTGAATTGCAGCAGAACATTTCTTGGCCTGAAGGGGTGTTCGGCACAAAGGCAGCAGCAGTACACGAGGGTGTGAATACATGAGTGAATATGACAACATGGCTACAAAATATGATCATCACGCTTTTTCGGGTATGTAGTTGCTCTGCTGAATTTGAATGCAGTGTTTAATGTCTATTTTTTTATGTTCTTCACAGAAAGTGAACAAAATACATGCATTATGGTGAAGCTACGTTTGTCCAGGATTATGTTTTGTTTCTGAAATAACTTGGATTTTAGTGAAATTCAGTGCTGGGGTTCTGTATTGAATGTTTTTGGGGATTTTGGTTGCCGTTGATATCAATCTAATGTAAAGCATAACATCATTTGTAAGTACCTATAGTTTTTTAGAAACAGTTTAGTATATGGAATTTGGGGCATGATATTAATTAAAATTAAATCCGTGGCGTAACAGCTCCAGAGAGCCAAAGCCGACTAGCTTGACTGCTGGCCTCACGTTCACATGCCTAAGCAGAGGTGAACGATCATCCAACCAGATATAGGGTGATGTATGGTCAGCACGACGAACCCCCAGCCATTGCTAGCTTTCCTGACCGGATTACGCTACTCATTGTAGCTCCCCAATTTCCTCACCGGTCGAAAGCTCATGAGAAAATTTCTTCTCTCCCGAGACTCGAACCAGCGTGCGATCCGTATCGCCAGCTCAAATAATGATGCCTCAGACCACGCGACTACGGCGCAGGACTGGGGCATGATATAACATTCAGAAATTAATAAGAACTACAATCTTTATGAAAGATGTTTCTAGTGTCGTGAGTAACAGAATGCAAGGAAGTGTTTCTGGCGAATTTTACGTTCATTGCACTTTGCTTTGTAACAGTGAATTTGTCTGCAGTATGTGGTATAGACCTCTGAGGTATGTATAATGTTAATGCATTTATAAAATGTGTGTGCTTCATTGGAGAAACATAGACATTTCCTCAGTTGCTTGTGGTTGATGGTAATTCAGCTGTTGAAGACAGAGAAATAAAAGGTTGCTGCAAGTTGATTCCTGTTATGATGTTCCTGACGAGTTATGGGACACTTGGGCAGACAGCAAGTATTGGCCTGGAAGGCTGTTTTTCCTTACAGAAACCAGCTTGACTGTATAAGAATTTGTGCTTAGTCCATGTAATTAGAACTTTGTGGCCGATTTCTAGCCTAGCCAGAATCTGTACATGATAAATAGATTCTAAAATTCTGTTTTGGTAAAGTAGTAGAAGGTGGAGCCTTGCGTTGAATTATATTGATTGTGTACTTTTTGAGTTGTTTCTTTGATATGTAAATATTTGTTAAGTGCCAAGTTGAAGATATAAAACAACGTGCAGGATTGGGCTCATTTAGGAGACTTCATTCTTAATGTTTGAACTTTCCAAACATCAGTAATTTTTAGCAATAACACCAAGAAATTTAAGAGAAATGGGTTCTGGTTACATTTCAGCAATGTGAACCCCCTTTTTTATTTCTATTTCTGTTGTTTGATAAGCCAAAATATAGGAATGTGCTGCTAGAGTTTTGTTGGCACTGTTTTGCATTGTTACTATCCATCTCTATCACTAATACACAGTCATAACTTCATAAGAAAATCATATGAAGTATGTTATAAGTCGTGTCTTACATTATAAAGATGTTTTGTTCAAAAAGCTTTATCTAATCATTGTTGAAATGTGTAAGTCCCTGTCATGAAGTGAAGGGAATTAGTTTTCCAGTTTAACTGATTGGTTTCACATGCAGAAGATGTACATGGAGGCAGATGATCAGGGCAGAGCTTGGAGGTAATAACTACCTGCAATTATTACATGAAACATGTAAAATTAAAAGAATTTTGCATTCTGCCATTCTATTTTGAAATTGTTAAACCATTATTAAAGTTCTTGTTTGCACCATATTTGTAATTCTTGGTGTGTTTTTTTTCCCATCCTAAATTAGATTAATTTGTTATCACTCCAGAATTCTTATTAGTTGAGCCAAAATAAGTTGTCTGTGCAACCATTAAAATTTTTGTCCAAATACAGATTTTTACCCTTACTTTTTTCCTAGTGGTGTTTATCCACCTTAAGCCTACAAGTAGAATGATCTTCAGTGTTTATTTTACAAACATCGTCAAGAAATCCTCAAAACGTAGGTTCTCAGTTTTCCCGTTCTCAAGAAATATGGGAACTAGTTTACTTCTTTGTCTTTAAGTCAATGCACCAATGATTTACAGGTCTGCAACTATGCTGAACTAGGTGTAGCAGTCGATTTCCCTTTGGAGGACGTTCTTCAGCCGCGCCATGATCACTTGAAGAACTGACTTTCGGCACCACTCCATTTAGGAGGTAAGCTTGAGAACTGGAATTCTACCACACAAGCAAACTAGCTACAGATTTAACACTGCTAATACAAGCCTACTGTTAAAACCTGAATCACATATAAACTTAATTTCCCTCGTAATGTTGTTTGTTGCAGTCTCTGATGTGACTGCTGTTAAGGTTTTCTTGTGAAAATTATCTGTTTCTCTTAGTTTCTCCCCCCTTCCACCTTTTTGGGTCTTGGCTACATGTTTGACCTATTATAGTGTACTCCCCTTGAAGGGACATCTGGAGAAGAGTATTTGTCATATTAGGTACATTTACCTGAGAGTGGACAAAGTTACGGTTTGCAGTTGATCAGCAAGTCGTTCTGATTGAATATACTAGTATTCTTTTAATTTTTCCTTAATTATAATTGTGTGTCATTCCTCCAGATATTTAAATATTGACACTTCCAAATTGTTGGCATTTTGCAGTTTCCTCTCATGTTCTTGTAAGATAATTTCATGGAAACTGAATACACTTTTGGGCAGATTTTATGTCCTCTTCTGATTCTAATAAAATTTGCCATTCTCTATTATTTTCTCTACCAATGCCAGTTTAAAAACTAATGAAGTGTTTATGCTAAAATAGTTATTATTTGCATTGAAAATGCATTGACCTAGGTGCAATTTAGCAAACCTGAAGGTGGCTAATTTCAAAGTGATTATGTGGTTCCATATTAATAGACACTTGAAAATTGTTTGAGGAGTGAAACAAAATGAATAATACAGTGTGAAAAAGTGACTGTAAAATCACAAAGGTGTGTATTGTACATACCAGGATGCTGTTCTACAGAATTGAAGATGTTTAATTATTCAAAATTGGTGAGAATTTAAACAAATTCCAAATTTCCAAATGCATGGATTTTCTTGAATTTAAATGTTATCAGATATCTCCAGTTTCTGTGATGTGGAAATCCGTTATGTCTTGGTGTAAGAAACTCTGAGAGATGTTTTGTTATTTTTTTATATATAAAAAAGCCTGAATGGTTCAGATTTTAGGAAAAGTGAAGACATGCTCTGTGTTGAGCACAGTACTATTAAGTCATTTTTGTAGATGTGGTTCACTTGTTAGAAAGATCCACTCCTTGTTTGCGCAGTCAGACAGTTACTTGTCCGTGAACAACAATTTTTAGATATATGTTGTTCTAAATTGTGTTTGTGACATGTTGTTATGAAAATGTGAAGGTAAGTTTTCCAGACAATTGTCTTCTTCCAGTGCCCCATATTATTTATTTCAGGGCAGCCTCATCATGTTGTTTGTATGTGTAAAAATGGAAATTCTATAATTTTGTGTAAATATCAGCTAAACTAGTTTAAAACACCCAGGTATAAATTTCACATACAGTACACAATTGCAATGCACATTTTACGTAAATGTGCCAGCTGCAATAAGGTTACGGTTATTTTACAAGCTGAATGGCTTTTTTATCCTAATGCATTTTCTCAAAGTTCAGTGTCATCTGTAGATTGGCAGGATTCATGGTTAAGGACTAATGTTTTATATAAATTAAAAAGTTACATATTTATTAACTGAAGATGGAAGACATAATTGGGATATGAGCCATACTTGTGTAGGCAAGAGATACGATACATACAGTATTTTGGATGGGTCACTTGCAGGCCTAGGCATAGGTTGTCTTTTAACCCTTCAGCGTGGGAGCATTTAAATCCCAAGTCTATACCGTGCTGTGGGAGGAGTTTCTGCTGGGGATTTAATTTTGAGCCGAAAGTGCATCATTTTACTTATATGGGCACAACTTCCCTAATAATTGATGAATTTTAGTGAAACTTTGAAGAAAATGTTCACAACACACTATGCTTTATAGAAAGGTAAAAAATTTACCTTAAAAGTTGAGTTTTGTGTGGAATATCTTGAAACAGCCATCAACACAGAGACCAGCCTCACAATCAGGACACCAAAACACTGTCTCCTTTCTCTTGCCCTGCTTGTAGCACACCACACAACGCTTTGTAGGCCGTGACTTCTTCTCTGTTTGGAGGAATTCTCTCCGGAAAATGTCTTTCAATTAGTCGGGGCACATTCTTGTCTGTGGAGTGTCTCCCTGGCACATTACTTTCTACTCCACCACCATGTTCAACTAGGAGAGCCTGCACTAGATCCACTCTGTATTTCAAGTGGTCAAGTTTTATTCCCGGTGAATTTGCCCTACAGATTACCATTGAATTTAGAATTGTGGCATTTAGCAACCTCATAAACATTTTGATGTACCACTTGGTCATTTTCTTTCTTTCCAAAAGGTAATTCTGTAGGAGCTGATCTTTCAGATCAACCCCTATCATGTTTTTGTTATAGTCCAGGACTGACGCAGGCTTTTCCCTTTCCTGCCCACCCTTGGTCTTCACTTTTTGTGTATCATCACCATGGTATGTTGAAATCATGGTAACATTCTTCTTGTCGCTCCACTTTAGGACAGATACAGGGCCGGAATGTTGAGCTATTAGCTCCCCCTTCTTTAGTTTCTTGTCTTTGACAGCTAGAGGAACATCTTTCCTATTTATTCGGAGAGTACCAACACAGTCAGTCTTCAATGATTTAAGTATCCGAGCTAGTGCAGGTGCATTGTAGAAGTTGTCCATCCACAATGTATGTCCCCTACCCAATAATGGCTCCACTAGAGATAACACAATGGCTGATGCTTTGTTTGTGTCCTCTGATATCAATGATGACGTGAAAACTGTTTCCTTTCCTGTGTAAATGATGAAAGACCACAAATATCCCGAATTGGACTCGCAAAGCTCATACGTCTTGATCCCAAATTTTGACGATTTTAGTGGAATATACTGCTTGAATGACAGTCTTCCTTTCCATAGAGTCAGTGACTCATCTATTGAAATATTCTGACCTGGTATGTACAAATTTTGAAATTTTTTGTTCAGATAGGAAATAACAGGATATATTTTTAAAAGCTTTGGAGGGCCCTGGTATGTGTCTTTGCTGTCATTGTTAGTAAAGTGAATAAATTTGCAGACAGATTCAAATCTGTCCATAGAAATAACAGAGCCAAAGACAGGTGTTGCCAAAAGAGAATTTTTTGAAAAATAAGACCTCAGTGTAGGCTTCTGGACTATTCCTATCAACATGAAAAGTGCCAAAACAACGTACATTTCATCATCAGAGAGAGGTTTCCATTCTCTCATCCTTGATCGAAATGGTATAGGAAGGCTCCTGGAATTTATGCATTGCTCTGCATAGCGATTTGTTTCACGCACGATTAGAGATATCAGCTCGTGAGTGAAAAAGAGTTTGAACACATTCACAGATTCAGTCACACTTTTCACTTCATTTTGAGGCCCACAATTGCCGACAAATTGTTCTCTTTGCCCTACATAGTTGTCCATGTTCTCCCATGTAAAAGCAGTAGGACGTGCCACACTCGGTAAACTGCTCCCACTTTGTTCACCGTCATTGTATTCATTTTCAGATTCGTCACATGTAAGAAATTCACGAACAGGTAAATCATCGATTACACTTGATTCATCATCTGAATCGAACACGCTACTTTCGGAATCAGTGAGAGGTTCGTCTACACTTCTAGCAATGTCTTGAGGAGACAAAAAACGCCTGCTACTCGAAGCCATATTCACGGCTGACTGACGGCAGATATGTACTATAGAATTCTGTTCTTACCAAGGGGAGAACAGAGAATGCATTGACTAAGGTCGTTGACATCATATACCGTTAGAAAGGTTGGAATGTGTCCTACACAGCCGTCAAAACCTTAAAATTATTACCCCATTTGTCTTCCCTAGAGAGAGCCACAAAGCAGAGGCTGAATGCAGTTGAGTTCAAAAATCTATCTATATTTCAAAGTCGAAAAACACTGGTAAAATCGATCTGTCAGAGTCATGTTATATATCAATCGATAGCCAGCATTTTTCTCTACATGGCTACTGGATCCAGAATACATAAAATACAAGGTCAGTCGTTACGAAGAAGGAGAAGTCTTAGCGCGTATTATGCGAGCAGTGCTCGGCACTCCACGCCATGGGATGACTACGTCATGACGAGCGATGTTCCGCACTCCACGCTGAAGGGTTAATATGATGTTTGATGTTTGTGTTAATGGATCTTAAAGTTCCATTACAAAACTTTTATCATCTGAATAACTCTGCTACTGAAAGGGGCTCCGAAGCATGGAGTTGGCATATTACATTATAACACACTGACATTCAAAAGACCTTGCATATAATTTAACATAGCAAATATCTGTCACTTTGAACTCCAGTTTCAAACAAAGCAGCAAATTTTGGCATAAATATTTGGAATGTGTAAATGAGACCTTGTATCTTAGACTAGACTGGATATTTATATTTTCTATTGGGATCAAATGTATGGTTCCAAAATTTATTTTGTTATTTATGGTAACAGTGAGCCATTTTATTTTAAACAAAATTCCAATATTGTGGAGGTTATCTCGCAATCCATCATCAGGAATAGTTGTGTTGTTTTGGTAGCGTGATATAGAGTTGTGTTGGTGTGATCGTGATCCAGTGAGAATTGGTGTAGTACATGATAAGAAGAGTTAGGAGTGTCGGAGTGGACAGTGTTTGTGAGGTAGTGAAACTGGATTCAAGCCAGTAGAATCAGTGGGTAAATGGTGGAATACAGTAGGGCACCGCTTATACGGCGGGTTAAGGACCAGACCCCCGCCGTAAAGCGAAAATCGCCGAAAAGCGGATCTTTGCCTTATTTCACTTGCAAATGCATATCAAAGCCTAATAAGATGTTACACTATCATATAGTAAGTGCACAATAGCGCTAGGCCTAAGAAAATGATATGAAAGTTAAATGAATATCAGTAATACACACATTGTCCTCAGCTTATAGTGATTGGTGAATATAAATTTGAAAATTGATATGCTTATAGTAGGAAGGATGAAGGAGATGGCGCATCTTCATCATCTGACTCTTCAACGAATCTTATTCGTTTTAGTGATGGTTCGGAAGCCATAGACATGCCTTGTTCACGAAGTTTAATCATCTCTAACTTGGCATTTAAAGTAAGAGGCTTACGACTCCTCTTTTTATCGCTACTACCCTTAGACGCCATTGTAATTACACTGTAGTAACACAAAAATATTATATAAATATACAGTTTGTTTTAACTGAAAAATTGCCAGAAATACAGAGAGACGCGGAGCGCACAAAAGCTGTAAACAGACTGAATCAGCGACGAGAAAATGGCGCCGGACGCACTTCTCTGACTCAGCTGTTGAGTGCCGTATTAGCGGAGCGCCGAAAAGCGGGGCCCTACTGTACTGTAGACTGCAAGAGACAGAAGAATCCTTGTGTTCCTATAAGTGGTGCGGCACAGCAGGCACACAGTAGCATGTTCAATGCTGCATAGTGATTGTGTGTGACGGAGAGATAAGCTCAAAGATTGAAATGGAAAGCTGAAAGGACAGATATTTTCAGTGGTGCTGTAGGAGTATTTTCTGATGCTGTAAAGAAAAGTAATTGATTGTAATTGCAGCTGCATTGTTGTGAAATGGATCCAAGAACCCACTTTGTGATCAGCGATTGTGTCACAACACAATTCCTGTGTTTGTGAAGGTTCGGCTGAAGGAGACATCACAACTTGTGAAACACAAGATTGAAAGAGGCTAATAGACCTGTTCTGACATCCTCATATTCACATACATTTTTCTACAGTGGTACATTTTATGACCAAATGTATCTCTTCGCCATGGGTTCTCTTACTGGCTGTGACATACTCTTACATGAAACACTTGGAGTGACCGGTTCTAATACAACTACAGCTGAAAACCAGCTTGATGGCTTCCACTTCTCATAATTGTTGAGGTGATGGATGCTTGTTGGAAAAAGAAAGAAGTTTGATGATTCTGCCACTGAAACAGTTTTATTTTTGTGCGTGGCATGTGAAGCTACTGCTTCATGGAATTGCTCTTATTTGCTTGAGTCACTCACTGAACATACGTACATAGTGGCAGTGAGAGTTTTTAACCAAAAAGTCAATCACTTAGTATGAAAATCTTCAGTGTACGGCTGAGAATTCAGGAAATGACTACAAATTAAACTTCATTGTGGAAATTTTGCCGTATGATGGAGACAAGTGAGTGATTATAAAATTGAAGTTTTACTGTTTTATGTGTTTAAATTAGTTCAATACTCACATATTTTACATTAATTAAAATTACCATTGGACTTGAAGGATACACATCTGTCAAGATGTTGCACCAAAACAGAAATCATATACAAGTTACAAAAGCAACCTTAAGCATAATTAAGAAAAATAATTAGAAATGGAAAGTAGTTGCTAGTGCAGTCTTGCATTCTGTTGTCAGAAATGTGTCATGCTCTTCCTCATGCCTTGAATTGTAATTTGCCTCTCCAGAACAGGTCTTCCCAGGTGAATAACCAAAATGCTAAAGTCCATCTTTTTCTGATGCTCAGAGTCAAATTTTGTTTTATTTAGCAGTATAAGGTGTAAGGTCTCTAGTATCATAAAATTTGCTGCTTTATTAACAGTTTGCACTTGTGTCCTGGCAATTCAAGAATTAGTAACTATTTTTGAAAGGAACAATTTAGTAGTGTTTAGAAATAGTACTTTCTAGCAGCTTAGAAGAGCCAGCAGTTCGCCGTGTACAACTGGAACTGAATCTGCTGAAACATCGAAAGGTAGGATGGAAGCTCTGTGAAGAAGATATCAAGGAGTGATATCAGCGCACATGAAGGATGGAGATAATGTTAAGTTTACATTGTAACATTTGGTATGTGGTGTTCTTACACAGTTTACTGCCTCATGCTGATCCAATTGCAGAACTGAATTTGGGGGCAAAAGGTAAAACTTTGCACATTCTTAACATGAACATTAGGTGGAGGTGAGTGGTTGCCCTTGGAGAAAAAGGCGGTAGTATTGCTGGGGAAGCTGCCACAGGCTGAATTTTGGTTGAGTTTTGGGAAGGGTCACTGATGGTTGCCACATTATAAGATACAGAAGGATCTGCTCAGTGTGGCAGTAGGTCTAAATAATGCAAACTTTTCAGAAGAACATGTCTTTCATGTTATGGCAATATAGTGACTGTAGTAGCTGATGCACATCGTGCACATTTTCCTTAAAAATAATTGTGAGTGGACAAGAAATACAGATGTGTTGTTCCGCAATAACAAAATATGATTTGTATTCTGCAAAGTACCTTGCAGCTCTCCTTGTTGTCACGTGTTCATGATGCTTCAGGTAAGGAAGGGAGGAACAAACTGGTTTTAAATGTATTTAGTGCAGGTACAGTTTGTTTTAGTGTAAAGTGGTCTGTGATGTGTTCATACCTGAGTGTCTGAAATTGTGAGTGGCTTGAGGAAGGCTGTTGCATGTGTAACAAAGGAACAGTGGCTGCAAGTTGGTTCAAATCACAAATTGTGTGAAAGCTTAATGTTTGTAACAGCATAATTGTAGAAATAAAGAATAAAAATGTTTGAAGCTGTAAGAAAGCTGTTAAGTGAAGGAAGCAGTGAATTGATGAAAATCAAGATTAAGAAAAGTCTCAGAAGGCATGATTGAAATTTAAGAAAAGAAGTGAAACATTTGAGATAGGAAGATGGCTCCCTTTTGTGTTGTAGCGTCGTGTTAATCTGAAGGAAGGGGGGAGAGATGTGGATAGAAAGTATGAAGAGGAACTTGAAAGCTGCGCTGACAAATTCTGTCCAGTGTAGAGTGAAATGAATGAATACAGCAGATCCAATTGAAGTACAGTTTGTGTAGAGTTGAGAAACCAACTAAGTAAAAGTAACGTATTTGGGAAGTAATTGGATAAGGATAGATCGATTGGTGGATGTTTGTGAGAAACTGATGGGACTTGGAGAAATCATGTATGGTGTGATTAATGTGCAATGTAAAGTGTGTGATGGAAACCATATATACACCTAATATGAAAGGTAACATAGTCTGTTCATGTTGCAAAATTGATTGGGATAAAATTTTAGATGATCTGATTGATAAGAGTTGGAAGTATTAGGAAGGAAACAGTGTGATTAAAACAAATGGGAGAGAGATGGCATTTTGAGGTGCGAGAAAGTTGTTTTCTGCATATTTTCCTGTAGGTGTGCTAATGTTGGACACGGCTTACGAAAGATTGTCCATATGAAATTCCTATAGGCTGATTAAGCGATTCGGATGTGTTCCCTGTCAGAGTAGATTAACTGAAGAGGATCTGCTGCAATATATTCTGAACAGTGAGGACACAATGGGAGCTGAAGGTACAGAAGCAGGAGCACTCCGATTGAAAAGTTCCATGACAAAGAAGAAAGGAGAACGAGAAACGGAATGGACTTCAAGAGGTATATATGCGAGGAAATTGATGCGTAGAAGGAATCTTTGGTCAGACAAGGGTTATGTAGAGTGATGGACTCCAGTAATGATGCAGATTCTTGACAGAGGAAAAGTAACTTAAGAACCATGGTGATTGTAGTTTCCGAGTGGATATACAGCAGATGTTTTGAATTTCATAATATGTCACAGGAAATTGATTCAGATTTTATGTAAGGAGCCACAAGAATATCAAACCAAATGGAGGCAGTACATGGAAAGAAGGATTTGTGCAGTGTGAGGTGTTCAGGTGAATCGTTAGATAGGTTTTGATTTTGGATCTGGGGCAATAATTAACTCAGCCTGGAGTTCTTCCTCCTGCAAACCTCATCATGATCAAAATTCTACAGTACCAACTTAAAGTTCTTCTTGAGTGAACTTCTAAGAGTTCTTGCTAACTTGTTTGTGGACAGTATCTTACCCCATCTGCTACAGATGTGTAAAAAGTATTGAATTCCATTTAGGAAAACTGCCTTCAGGGTATCTTGCTGGTTTTAGAAAACTGAAGTTTCAGTTTCTTTATTTAATTTATTTTGTCCTCCCGCCAAATATTAACTTAGAATTGTCCTAACAGGCAGATACTTCAGAGACAAGTTTCATTGTATGATGCAAGAATAAATTTTATTCTGGTTTTGAAGATGATCTGCATGATCGAGGATAGCTCAGCCATTATACTGATGCTGACTGCTATTTGAGTCCCAGGGGGACAGGATTTCTCTCTTCTCTGCAACATGTGGCTGTGAGGCCCACCAACATCTTCAGTGGGTTCTAGGGTTTTTTCTTCTGTTGTAAAGCTACAGGGCTTGAAGGTACTCACCTCCATCTTGTGCCAAGGTTAAGAACGTGTGAAGACACTTTCAGACACAACGCTTGTTCTGCTTAATTAATGACTCACAACTTCACCTGTATTACTGTTAACTGAAATGGGGCTTATTGTGAGGTATTTTGTCTGTTGAACATTAGAATTTGTTTATTGAATATGGTTGGCTATTGTATGTGTATGGAACTTGTGGAAGATAAAACTCCTATATCCACCTGTGCAAAGGTGGTCCTTTTTGAGTTCTGGGTTCTTTAAATGGCATGATGGCTGCCTTCTGGAATGTTGCACTGTGTATGGGTGGTTGTGGGCTTGGAATGTCAAGGTTCTGACTGACAATTCATAAGTTTTAAGAGAAGCGACTTACAAAGTTTTGTAATTTGTGCAGTTATTGCCTCGCCCCTTTCAAAGTTTTCATCATAATTAGTGGAAGTATGCAACAGCATTAAATCTTATTTTTAATTTGGTAAAAAGCATGTAACATACACTAAAATACAAGATATGGGTTACAGTGCAATGACATTTAATGTTTCAGATTTTCATAGTGCTCAGAAAATTGGGTCTCTTTCTGTTCTTACCAAATTGTTTGAAGAAAAAACGAACTGGCCAAAAATTTACATACAGTGTATTTTAATGTGTACCGAATAGTAATTAACTAGGGCATTTTATGTGAAGCATGTATATAAATGATCTCAACCTGCGCTATGTAACCTGATTGTAGGAATTCCATGTAACAGGTCCCATTTGACTTTATTTTAAACTTACATTACTTGTAATTATACCACTTTGTAACATCTGTTTCAGTAATAACCCTAGGTACCTTTTAATTAATTCTGTTTTGAATAACACGTAAAGGTTGGCCTGAGGATGGTATAATTGTACCAAAACATTTGCCAACATGGAAATAAAGGGACAAATTTTAGGACATTAACCCATTGAAGATGAAAATTGTCTAAATAGTATTTCAGAATTCAAAACTGTGGAGGAAAAAACACGTCTTCACCAGTACAAAGATTAGCTTGTTAATGCAGTTTAATAAAGTAGTCATCCCTGTTAAACGTAAGAATTGTATGAAAATGAAATATATAATGAGTTACTGGCTGTTGAAGCATGTGGGTAATGCAGTTGCCATCCGGCCTCAAGGTTTTAAATATGTTTGAGGTGCTACATCAAATAACAGGAATGCTAACAAAAAGAAAATAAGAATGTTCCAAAATTTGCGAAGTGGCTACAAAAGTTACAGAAAACAGCTATCTAAGTGGTTGCTTAATTGTTTTGTATTTCCACATTGTGTTGCTGTTGTGTAATTAATTATGGTAATTGTCTTTGTAGTATTAGTGATGTAAAAATCACTATTGTGGTATGTGAAATTCTTATTTGGAGACCAGTGTACGCTGCTGTAAGAATACCACATTCAGTTCTATATACATCACAATAAAGGTTATAAATCCAACCCACATCCTCACCCAACTTCCACAGTCTTCAGGGTGTATATTTTCTTTTCATCCCCCCAAATGTAAATATTTTGCAAGCAGTATTGCTTTCTTGTTAAAATGAATATTGCTACAGATGCCAAAATTCCAAGTATCAGAATAGTATTTTTCTACAAAAAAATATTTACTTTGAGTTTGTGGGAACAATTGTTTGCCCAGTAATGCGTTTCGAATTTAACTTAGTAACAATGGTTAGTGGTATTTCTTTGAATATCTGCTTAAATGTCTGGGGAGTAATTGTCTCCATCTTTTGTTTCTAGGTTAAATTAATTTCTTGATTCATTATGTAGTATTCCCATATGTTCGGGGTATTGGGAATTAGGCGGCCCTGTTTTGCTAGTAACGCTGTATTGCGGTGTTTTTCTGAACTATAAGTTGTCATAATTTGTTATGAATTTATTTTAATGTAACTGTTTCTATCTCAATTTTGTCAATCGGAACTACTTGAAGTATATACGTCTTGTGATTAGTATTGCCAACTGGCGGCATCCCTGGGAGCTATTAATTCTTGTGCTAAGAAAACAGTTGTTTTGTAGTACCGTCTAGTAGCTACTGCTAGAACTACTTGGAGTTCGTGAATGTAAGTAGTGTTGCCATCTGGTGAAGTTTCTGTGAACTCCAAATTCTGGCTGTGCTAATAAAATTCTTTTTATAAACTTTGTTGTTTTGTATACGTAGTGCCTTATAAATGATATTGCCATGTGGTGGTGGTTTCAGGAACTAGAAATTGCTGCTGTGCTAATAAAAATAGTGCCATCTGGTGGCAGTTCTGGGAACTAATATTTCTTGCTGCGCTAATAAAAATTTTATAAATAAAATATTAGCTCGCTAATAAAAATAGTGCCATCTGGTGGCAGTTCTGGGAACTAATATTTCTTGCTGCGCTAATAAAAATTTTATAAATAAAATTCCTGCTGTGCTAATAAAATATTTTAAAATTATTAGCAGGCTAGTAAAAATGTGGAAAATGAAAATTGTGGGTGTGCTAGTAAAAATCATGGGTGTGGCAGCAAAAAAAATATTTTATTTCAATTGTTGTGGTAGAAGTTGGTTTTGAACTGCTGATCTTCAGGATGGTAGTAGTCTGCTGTCTTGTAGTCCGCTGTCTTATCCCCTAGGCCGCCGCTGTTTCTTAAGAGATATAATTTCGGAACTTCCTGATATATTGCGAAGTTGTTCTTGGACTTTAAAATTTTTCTTGGATCCCATAGGTTTTGAACTGCCGATCTTCCTGATAGAAGCCCTGAGCTTCAGCTCTCAGCAGTCCATGCCTTAGCGCTCTTGGCTACTGAGGCCACAACTGGTAGTAAACATTCGGAACTTCCTGATGAATTGTGAGTATCGTCCTCTCCCCCACCTTCTAGTCCTACTCTACTTGCCACAGCTATACTTCAGAGGGATGAAGGAAGTACTTCAGGTGGTTCATGAACAACACTTCATATTCTGTATCATTCTATATATTCTTTATTATTTCGTAAGCATACAACTACAAGGCATCATGTTTCCATCACTGCACTCTCAATGTATATGACTGGTATTACAACATACATTATTATTATTGTATCTCTCGAAACAAGACGTTTTGGAAACTAGGTAAAAGGGGAGAACATTCAAAAACACTGTACTTGCGAGCAACTAATACAGTGGATTACAGACAATGGTACCAACATTAACATAATTATACAGCATGTAATAAGTGTTCTGGAGGTTTCCACTTGATGATGATGCTAATGTTGGCTTCAGAGAAACTCGCTAATGCAGCCCGAGTGATGGAGGTCTGAACTCGAGACCGTCCATGTAGTGCGTAACGTAGAACTTCTCCCTGCACAGATGACACCGAGTTTCTTCTCCAGTATCAGTTATGGTGGTCCTAGAAAAATAA
The DNA here is from genome assembly GCF_977971745.1 of Zootermopsis nevadensis. Lineage (NCBI taxonomy): Eukaryota > Metazoa > Arthropoda > Insecta > Blattodea > Termopsidae > Zootermopsis > Zootermopsis nevadensis. The sequence continues at coordinate 18,590,281 of NW_028259156.1, forward strand.
ATATATAAATAGCATTTTCATCTTCGATGCAGTACAGTCTGTAGCGGGCTGTGGTTGTACTTCTGATGGAAGTGTTGTTGGAAATATTACTATTGTAGTAGGAATGAACACGTGGATGACTTAGGGTAGAGGGTAATAGATAAACATTTTTATATATATCGAGTAGCGCTGGCAGGGTAGCCAAGTGTGCACCAAGTACAATTTGTGGTTTTCATTGTGGCGAGTCTGAAGATGGCTGTCTTCTGGGTTGTAGCTCCTGTAGTCTGGTTGAAGTTTGCCAATGCTTCAGAGGTCCTCTCCATCCTCAGGGTAATAGATAAACATTTTTATATATATCGAGTAGCGCTGGCAGGGTAGCCAAGTGTGCACCAAGTACAATTTGTGGTTTTCACTGTGGCGAGTCTGAAGATGGCTGTCTTCTTTGTTGTAGCTCCTGTAGTCTGGTTGAAGTTTGCCAATGCTTAGAGGTCCTCTCCATCCTCAGGGTAATAGATAAACATTTTTATATATATCGAGTAGCGCTGGCAGGGTAGCCAAGTGTGCACCAAGTACAATGTGTGGTTTTCACTGTGGTGAGTCTGAAGATGGCTGTCTTCTTTGTTGTAGCTCCTGTAGTCTGGTTGAAGTTTGCCAATGCTTCAGAGGTCCTCTCCATCATCGGGGTAATGGAAAAACTTAGTTATAGGAGACTGGCAGTGGGGATTGGGAACGAATAGGAGCTGGGGACATGTGACACCTTGTCCACAAGAAAGGTGAGGGACATGGGGGGCTCTCATAAGGGCTCCTCAGGTTCCTGCCATAGGATCAACTGACATATGAGAGGTGAGTCGATGTGATGTGCCCTGAAAAGGGCAGGGTAGTGGCTTACTGGCAATGCTGTATGGGATGTTTCGGCCACAGCGGATTTATCTGGCTGGTCCAGCCGGATGTGGCACTGGTGCTGCTTTCTCAGACCTCTCCCTCTCATGTTCCTTTCCTTCCTGCTGGCCAAGGTGTGGCATGCCCTGCTCCTGTTAGTTCCCAGGCCCTCACATTTCTGACTCCAGTCGGCACTGGTTATGCCAAGGCTCTTTGCCAATATTTCAGAGGTCCTCTCCATCGTCAGGGTGGTGGGTAAGCAACACGTGTGGAAACACTTAGTTATAGGAGACTGGCAGTGGGATTGGGAACGAATAGGAGCTGGGGACATGGGGGGGGGAAGCTCTCATAAGGGCTCCTCAGGCTCCTGCCATAGGATCAACTGACATATGAGAGGTGAGTCGATGTGATGTGCCCTGAAAAGGGCAGGGTAGTGGCTTACTGGCAATGCTGTATGGGATGTTTCGGCCACAGCAGATTTATCCGACTGGTCCAGCCGGATGTGGCGCTGGTGCCGCTTTCTCAGACCTCTCCCTCTCGTGCCTCTTTCCATCCTGCTGGCCAAGGTGTGGCATGCCCTGCTCCTGTTAGTTCCCAGGCCCTCACATTTCTGTCTTCAGTCAGCACTGGTTATGCCAAGGCTCTTCATTGACTTCCAAATGTGTGCCTTACTCATCACCCTGATGACAAAGGCAGCAGGGACTTCTGAATCGTTAGTACACTTCTACCAACAACCCAGAAGACAGCCATCTTCAGACTCACCAGCATGAAAATGTCAAATCCTACACAGTAATAAATCTTTGGGTTCTGTGAAATGTTGGAAATTTTTGGAGTTGCTGAGTGACCGACTATTGGTGGCTTCTCAAGGACCTAGCTCCATGGAATAAGTGACAGATGGATCAAGGTTTGCTTTGTGTGGCAAACAGAAGATCCAGACTTAACAAATGAGTCACACGCACATTTATCACCTATAACAAATGTTTTTCTTTCTTGCAGTTTTAATGTGTCAACAGCTGGGAGATGAAGCAGATTTCTGTACAACTGCATTAGAAAGAAGGAATACAAATATTTGGTACAAATTAGTGGCAGAAGTCTTCTCAATAGGCTAGCCCTAACTGGCACAGAAGAGGAAATTAAGAGAGAAAGGGCCCAAGGAAATTTACTTGGCATGTACTTGTGAGATGAATGTCTCTCCTTTCCCATTGGCCTATTTTGGATCAAAATGCTGAGATAATGAAATTCAATGACGCAGTTTCATCCTGCAAAAGCTGTTGATGAGTGGTCCAAAACTACAAGACACTGAAGAAGCCAAATCAGAAACAGGAAGTCAATGTATAGCTCATTTGTTGTTTTACATCTGAATGTCATTTTGTATGATATAAATGTGCACATGTCTTGTCACTGCTTGTAGCTAATTAAAAGAATTAATTTATCTACTTCATTGGTGGTACACTGAATTATTTTTGTTAGCAATTAACATTATATATCCCAGAGGCTACTAACCCACAAACAAATCATAACGTGTACTGGCCTGTTACCTGACGTTTAAGAGCATTTAGACATGACATTAGAAGTCCAGTTACCTTGGTAAGATCCTCAGGAGCAGCAAGAAAGTGTACAGCTGACACAAATCTCTCTTCTCCAGATGGCAAAGAGCACGTCCACTGCTTACAGATGAACCAGTAATCCTAGGGCCTGCAGACAAATGCGTATCAGATTCCATTGTACTTAATAAACTGTTACAGAACCAAACAAGTTCACCTGTTTTTTGTAATAATGTAATTCACCAAGAAATCTGCATGACAGTCTACTTCAAAATTACCAAATCTTTGGTTCCATGAAAGTTAGAAGACCTGATTTAAGCCTACTTGGGAGTGAATGACATGCTCTTTCAACTGGTTAATTTGTATGTAATTTTATTCAAATGGCAATTCCCTGATGTGATTCTTATATCGTTTTAATAACATAATTTTAAGTGCAGTGAAATTCCATCTTTTTTAACTTCATGGAAAAATGATAAGCAATTGTTAACAATGTGATTTATTCCATTCCTGGAAAATGTTCTGCAATGTTATGATGAATTATTGTGTGTCCTCCAATTCATGGGTTCTGTGGGGTACACATATTCATCCATCTATGTGAAATGACTAGAGACCAAAATCTGGCTATGTCAACATTAACTAGTTACTCTTGACACCAGGTAGGTGGCATGGAAAATGTTAAGGAATCATCATCGAAAGTATGCACTTTATTTTTGACCTAACCCAACCCACTAGATTTTCCAGAAGTGCCCTAAATTTGTTTGCTGAATGTGTTATTTCAAATTTTATCCTTGTGTTGGATAATATTGTCATGTGCTGGCTAATCTTGACAATATCTAGTATTAGACAATGCTACAAGATACAATTCCCATCATCATCCCACCTTCTTCATGATGTGTCATCATATGATCTATCACTCCTTCCATCTTCTCCTCCATGATGTGGGTAGCCGAGAAACCAAACATCATGAAGTCATCCCACGTGCTGTTCTATTTCCCAACTGCATGTCTGTTTGTCCTGAAGACTAAATGGAAAAACAAGATTAGTAAACAGCAAACTGAAAATAAGTAAAATTAGAACAGAAAAATATAGACATTGAAATAGATAACAGTTGTTCAAAAATGTAAGAAATATGTGCAGATATGATAAGGACTGTGATATTCAGCGACCAGTCTCACATTATTATGTTAACCCTTTGAGCCCCAAATAATTAATTTTTCAAAATCTAATGTTATTTATTCTCAATTATTATTACGTTTCATACAAAATCAACATAATGAAACATACAATTTTCTACAATTCCAAATCTACAAAAAAGCCCTGGTTACACCACAAAACCATTGGGAAAGTTGGTCAGTGTCCGTTACTTTCCATGATATTCATTAAAACAGTTCTTGCTTCCATTCAAACAGAGTCCTACACCACAAATTTTGCATGACCATTTCGTATGATGTGGAGCAATGGCAGTGCTGCATTGTGCACATCGGCGAGATGTGCTCCTCACTGGCATGTGTTCCGCCTTATTGTACCTTTTCTTGGGAGCAACGTGTCTTGAACCTATTTTGAGATGCACGTACTTTCCTCTTCCTTGATGGACTTCATGAGGATCCAATGAGTCCACTGGCAACAGACATGCAAATTTCTTTAATGTCGGTGTTCTTGCTTCTGGACTCCTTTCCTTGTATAGAATGAAGGCACTGACAATTCCAACGTCAAGGATTTGCCAGAAGATCCGCAACCACCACTTTTGACTCTTTCTGTCTATTTCATACAGAGACTTCAGCATGTCAGCTTTGTCCACAAATCTCATGTTTGCATTGTATTGTTTCACAATTTCTGGACATGAAATGTTCTCGGAGGTCCCATCTTTATTCTTTCTTGCCACAGTGTTAACATCTTGTGGATCATGAAAGTTTGACAGAAACAGAATGCCTTTTGTCTTTCCACAGCATTGCAGTAATGCCACAGCTGCTGCTCCAAACATCAGATTTGCCTCTTTTCATGTGTCTCTCATTCTTGAAATCTTTTGGCATCCCTACTCTTTGTTTCTTCACTGTGCCACAGGCATAAATTCCGTTGTCCTGTGAGTGGTACAGATGTGAATTGTCAAAATAAACATGGTTTTTTCTTTCAAGATGTTTTGTTAGAACCTGAACCACTCTAGCTCCCAAATTTTTTTCTGTTGTCTGGCCTATTTTTCCAGTATATATCTGAAATTCAGATACACATCCACTGTCATTTGCTCGTACCCACACCTTATACCCCATCTTTATGGGTTTCTGAGGTATCAAGTGGCGGAGACTGGAGCGCCCCTTGAATCGAATCATTGATTCGATTGACTTGACTTTTGATGGTTTGAAGCAGTCCTTGAATGTCTTGGACAACATTTCTAACAAGGGACAGATCTTAGAGTTTGTCATAATTCTGGTCATTTCTTGGTGGCTGAGCATTATTGTCATTCACATGTTAATTGCCAAGGAACCATTCAAAACGATTTCTGCTCATTACTGAAACTATGAACGTGTCTCTAAATCATTGTGTCAGATGATCAACAGTCTTTATAGCTTGGCAATTTTTTAATTCCCATAAGGATATTGATAGCAATCAATTTTTTCATTTCTTTATCATCTGTTGGTTGAAATTGTAGGCCACCACCATACAGGTTTGTTTGAAACACTAGATTATTTATGTCATCTGTAAACACACAATGAAACACATCAATAGGAGATTCACAAGTGTCTGATATATTTGCCCCAAATTTTTCACTAAAATCCCTCACTTCCGATGGCATAACATGTTTCTGCCAGAAAATGGCAAACCTGTTCGCTAGTGGCACATCATCTTCACTGTCACTGTCAGAAGCATATTATATAGGAATGCTACTGGGAGCTAAGTGTTCTGTGGCACGGGACTGCTAAGATCTAAAACTGAGTGTGCTGAAGATGCAATTATATTTTGTGGCACAGGCAACATATCTGTAATGACATCTTTTGTTTCACTATTGGCATCTGAAGTGCACGATTCTGGTTCACTAGGAATTTCATCAAATACCTCCATTATTAATTTGTGAGTCAGTTTCCCCCTTTCAGAAATCTTCCTGATGCCATGATATTCTGCAGCAAACATAATTAAAATGCTCAGTATACCCACTGGTTACAATTTGAAACCAAACATAACTGTCAATATTGCAAGGCATTTTGCATCCAAACCAATGATAATAATACATAATTTTATTAATAACAATATAACCATTGATATTATTACAAAACACTCACCTAATTATTCCAAATAGTAGCAACACAAAATCAAACACTTAGAAGTTCCAACACAACTAACTCTGTAGCGTCAATGCTTCCTTATTCACATGGCTAAAAACCGAGTACCATTGGTGGATACATGATGGCAGCACTATGTACCACGGGCGTCTCCAAAAAATACCACAGGGCAGTGATACTTTGATATTCTAAACTGTGGTTACGACACGAAACCTCAGGGGTTCAAAGGCATAATTAACTTTAACTTGAAATATATTAACTTCAAATGCTGAGGTGAGTTTTTCTAATGGAACAACTACAGCATCATCTTACAGACTTGTAGACTTCTAGAACTTCCTGATTGCCATCCAGAGAACTGCCTACCTATGAGTTCAGCAATTAATCCAGATATGGGCCTAGAATTGCTCTGCAAAATGTAATGTAAAAATGGCAGCCAAACATACATTCAGTTAAATGATTCCAGGTTTTCATTGTGGTGAGAAGAAAGATGGCTGTCTTCTGGGTTGCACCAATATGCAGTCTGGTAAAAGTACCAACATTTCAAGGTCACTGTTGCCTCCATCATAATGATGTTCTCTATCTGAACAGTTACATTTCTTTGCATGAATTGGCTCTTCTACATCCACGGCACCAGTGTCCATCCACCTCCAAAGTACAGCACAGGTCCTGAAGTGAAATTAAAGTACATCACTGCAATGGGTTTGTTATATTTTTGGTACATGATATGAAATGTATGCACAATAAAAGGCAACAGGTTCCTAAGCACCATACAGTAAACTTGTTCCATGACAAGCATCAAAAGAGAACAAAATTATTTAAAACCTTTTCCTTCCAAGTACAAACATGATCAAACTAAGTAAAGTATTTCATTAACACCTTGCTATTTCAGTCTACCTGTTTGTTTTCAAACACTGCAACTTCTCTTCTTTCCTGAAAGCAGGAAGTTTAACTGCACACCCATGAAACAAGGTGTCTCCTAAGAAGCCCTTCCTCTGCAAACATGACCATGGGGATGAACAAGTGATGTGTAGATGTAGTTCCACTGGGTCTGGGGTGCACAATAAACAAGAATTAAAATTATGTTAAATGCATTTTCATTATTACAGCCCATAAGGTTCATTGCTAACCATTTACACCCAATATTTCATTACATGAGTATAAGCCAATATAGGCAGCTTAGCTCCATAAGAGGCAATCCTAAACACAAGCAATCTATCTGTTGATTTTATTTCTAAATTAAGCACTTTCTCTCATTTTGAAATTCTATTACATTACCTAAATGTATACCACTTTGCAATCTTCGTGAAGAGTACAACCATGATCATTTACACTTTGTTGGACATTTTTTTACAACTTGCAATACAATATCTCAATAAACTGGTATTTATATTCTATATGTACACACAAAATTACTTGAGAACAGTTACGAGGTTCAGGACAGTCCTCTTCTGCGTCGTAGCGTCGAATAAAGATGGCCGTCTTCCACCGTTTTAACGTCAGATGAAAATGGCAGTCTTCTGCTTTGTAACGTCGTGTGATTGGTGGAAATTTAGCGCTACAGGGCACATGTTACAAGAGAGAGAGAGATATGCATGCTGTCTCACTCATCGCCTGATGATAAAACATTGTTTTCATGAAATGCTTTGCAAGTTATGGAAAAAATCTATATAATCACAAAGCAAAATATAAATTTCATGTTGTTTATTTATGAACATATTGCTCATATAAATGCGTGAATATATGATTGCGACACATATCCCAGTGAATGACGAGTTGCAAAAAATAAGTCTATAGGCTACGCCAGAAGTTCCCAAAGTTATTGGCGTGATTGGTTTTTCGGGCGGGGTTGCTCATATAAATGCGTGAATATATGATTGCGACACATATCCCAGTGAATGACGAGTTGCAAAAAATAAGTCTATAGGCTACGCCAGAAGTTCCCAAAGTTATTGGCGTGATTGGTTTTTCGGGCGGGGTTGGGGGGTGCTGTTTGTATGGAAAACTTTTGTTAACGAAATATGGAGACACATTTTTAACATCCTTTGCTTGGTTGAGGCAGTTTAGCATCGGCGGATTTAGGAGGTAAACGGCAATATAAGACTAATTATACCTACGATGAACCTGGAAAACAACCTTAGAGCGGCCATTTCAAAACTCCAACCTCGGTATGATAAGTTATGTTCACAGAAGCAACCACATCCGTCCCACTAATCCAGGTATGAAGCGTATATTTTATTACAGTTTTTAAATTAAAATCATTGAATAATATGTACTAAATTATAAAAAAATCTATACTCGTAGCTAAATTTTATGTCAAATCTGTTTGCTTGCACTTGTTCTGGAAGGGGGCGTGAAATTTATGAAATATTTTAGGGGGGCGCAAGGTATAAAAGTTTGGGAACCTCTGGGCTACGCAATAAAATATAGTTATCATTAAGATTTAGGACGACCTTTACATTCTTTTATTTGGTAAATTATAAAATTCAGGGAAACTAGTTTCTGACTGTGCATTATGATAAACAGCACGGCGAGTAGTTTCACGGAAATAAATTTATATATGCGCTGGGATCTTCAGTATATGACATTTCATGCAATAATTTTGAAGAACATTTCTTTCCCGTCACATCGCGTATTCCACATCCTTAGGATATAATTTCATTCCACGATAAGAGGTCTGCAGTAAGGCTCATTTCCGATCCACATAATAACGAATATAGAAGCATTAGGCTTAATCCTTCACATGCCGACTTTTCTTAGAAAACTTATGTAAGCAGTTGACTGTGTCGGAAGACCGTACCGGAATTTCCAGAAGCGTATATTTTTATCAAAGGATGCGGTCACCTACAGACCAACGTCCTGGAGCGGTGTGGAGCTGCAGAGTCGAGTTGTGACAACAATACGATGGAGCTCTATGCGATTTTTCTCCTGTTCGCCTGTGTATCAGCACAAAAGAAACAACACGCAAGTAAAACTGAAACACAAACTATGCCAAGGGGCCCAGTGGAAAAGCTTCCACTCTTTCTTTTATTCGAGGAGACATCAAGCTGCATTTCAAGGACTGGGTTTATTTTTGTGCGATTCTCAGGCCTTTTAATAAAACGTGGTTACAAGAACGTTTGAAATGAAACAAAATTTAATGCCAGAATGTCAAATTTTTAATACATATTTGTGGACTAATTACAATATTTTCGTGTGTTCTACTGACAACTTCGTTTTCGAAATTTTATAGCTATCTAGTAATATGGTTTAAGCTGGGTTGAACGTGATGGGGATTACTTATTTGCTGTTTTGCTGTGCAGCAACTGATGAAGACACGAAATCCCCAATTAGGATGTATGGTCCTTCGACTGAAATTGTTTCAACACTATTGTTCTGCACACTTTAATTAGGGAAACAAAGAGAGGTCCATTTCAGTACTGAACAACAGTAAACTCTCTGGCAAGAGACCTTAAACACTCTTAACACACCAAAGTTTGGTACAGACATCCTCAACCAGTGCCCTCTACTTGCTACCCTCACTATCTATTTTGTGAACATATAATAAATACTAAGGTATGATGAGATGTCTTTTAATTGCATATTGGAAACGGTATTTTAGAACTGTTAAATGCTAATGGGAAACTGGGCTTTTCCTAACTGATGCCATGAATCAATTTTCCTGATCTGGGAATGTAATGTTTTTTATTCTAGGATTGTGAACAGCAGCCTGAAGTGATACACACATTTGAAAAGCGTAAGTGTGTTTTATTTACCTAGTATTAATTTCACTGCATAGATTACACACCTATCTCATTCTTCTTGTTTGACCACCCTTAAAATGTAATAGCGGAGTATAAATTTAAATTACCTTATAACATAAGTTTTAATTCTTACTTCATATGTCATTGGCCCAAATACCCTTCTCTCCACTTTCTCTCAAGCACTTCAAATCTTTGTTCCTCCCTGATATTGAGAGATTAATTTTCTTTCAGTTAAGACCTGCAAAGACAAAACTTTCACAGCAGATTTTCACAAAGGCATGATGAATACTACATGCCGAAGCCCCGGAGACACAGTTGTGCCCATTGCATCGGACGAGCCTGGCACGCTGGTAAGTGCAGCAATATTTAGATTAATCACACAAAGTTGTATAATTATTCATCTGTAGTCCTTCTTTGTCTAATCATATGAAATGCATTTTATATAAGTTATTTCCAGATCTTGCTGGTTGTAAACATTGTGACTGACTGGGTAGTCTTTTCCAAACGGTTCTGACGATGGTGTATCACAATTAGTATAATTCAATTTGCAACTCCTTCCTTTGCCTTTTATTCTCAGAACACAATGTTTCAGAAATTGAATTTATTTCCATCCTCAGGTGAATATGGCAGGGAGTGACTGAGATTAGCTCTTTCTAATGGACACAACTGAGTATGTGCTACACCACTGTGGACAAAGTCCAGAAAACAAATCATACTACATGACTGGATGATACATTACCTACTCAGTTGTGCTGATGTTTGAAACTATTGACACATCCCTGCCTTGTCTGTAGGGTATAAGCCTACATGAATGTGAGGTTGGAATGAAAGCAGCAGAGTGTACTAACCCTCAACCCTTTCATTACGAAAAAAGACATTTGAACATATGAGGAGTGTACAAATAATACCAGAACTTAATTTTATTTTGTACTTTGTATATGTATTGCAAGAGTATTAACAGCCATATTATTCATTACATACACTCCCCAATTCCGCACATTCTTTCCATCACTTTACGGGTTTTGTAGATCCAGTTGTATATTGCTTTTAAAATCTTCCACAAAGAAATTGTGGACATGCAACTGGACTGTGTTCAAACTTCTGACTTCCCAAGGATTATAAGAAAAGTGTTGAGCACTTCTCATTTCTTCAACACCATTAATTATAGGTACTGATGTAGCAGATATTCACAATGGTGCACCATATGACTTTTCCAGAAATGCAAACACAATGAATACCAATAGGTGTCATATTTTATACTGAAAGCTTCCACATCAGCAAGCAATGTTGTCCTGTCACATATCTGCCAAATTTTGTAATTTTGAGTAACATTAAAGCAACAGAATATGTGTCATTTCATTACAAGTGCAAAAGTAAAGAAGAAAGTTGGTCCTGACATTTATTGAATGCTCATTTACATTTTAACCATTTCACTTATCGCCAATTGTATAGAAATTTATAATGAACTAATACATATCATCACTTGCAGTATACACCAAGTGCTGTGGTAGTCAAGAGGTGTGCAGGGGTGTGTCTGTATCAGTTATCCTGCATTCCAACAGAGAAAATAATGGTTCCTTTCAGTGTGAGTATTACAGTCAGAAGTTCAGAACTGTGTCCAGTCGATAACCTTCCCATCTTGTGGACTGCGTTCTTCTGAGTTATGATGCAATGCAATCACATAGATTGTTGCCAACATTTCAGAGGACCATATTGCCTTCATCTTGAATATGGAGGTAATGTGTTCATCTGGAATGTTGGTTCACCACCTACAAGAGACTATATAATACAGTTGAACACAGTCCAAATTCGTATTGTTGTGAGGACTTCAAATATAATTTTTCCCCATCATTCAACACTATGTAGTATCTGTAATTGAAAGAATATTGTTAAATAACATAATAATCAACTAATACTGTTGAAGGAACATATAATATAAGTGGGTGACACTTGGTAACAATATTGATTCAAATTTGTATGCAGGTACGAAGCCACAGAGAGGGAGAAACAACAACAACATGTGGGACAATTTATGTAGAAGAACACGTGAGATGCAAATGTGACTGCAAGGTTATGGAATCCCACTGCAATCCTGACAGGCAGGTATGGACATATCAGTTTCTGAAATTCAGAGGAATGCTGTGAGTTAAGGAAATGCATAATTATTTTAACGATAGTTATACAAATTATAGGAGTATTAACAAAAGGGCATTGTTTCATAGAAGCAGCTCTAATGTGATGTGTATGACATGGAAAGAGGAGCATAAGAAGAAAAATAAAAGGTCTGTTTGTATTGTCCTGCTGCAGTGGAATTTAAATTTCCAAGACTGTCCCCTTAAACAGTACACTCCAAGAACTGATGCAAATTAATTATAGTCACACACAGTGTGTGACATGTTGAAATATAATTACATGTCTTTTTTGAGAGATGGACAGTAATTACTGGTAACCACAAGTGGTAAGAAATGTGTTTATTATTGTGCATTATGGCTTACATGCAGTCCAATGGATCTTTGTCACACTAACATACCACTAAAGTGATAACTCCAGAGTTAAACTCGGACACAATCCTCTTTTCTTGTTCAATATAGGTTAAGCAATGGGACTACTTTACCTACTATTACGATAGTTGTATTAACAAGGAAATATCCTGGATGCTTCAATACGATTGAATTTTTTTCAGGAATACGACAGGCCTGCATGCATGTGCAGGTGTTTGAATATGGCCGAGAAAGAGGAATGTGAGAAAAGCGACAGACTGTGGGATCAGAAGGCATGCAAATGTAGGTGCATGGAGGAAGAAGACTGTACCACAGGACTATACTGGGTCCCTTCACTATGCAGGTAAGTGGGCTTGACTGCTACATTAGTAATAACAAAAAATTTAAAAAAACAATAATATAAAGCTTGTTAACTAACTTCAGTTAACAATCAGCTGGTCAATCATTCCCTTCTGTTACATAATAATTCCATCTTTTCCAATTTATAGTAACTCTTCAAATTTGGTAATCACAAGTTTCAGTATCAAAAGTACCAAAATGTCATTGGACACAATTCTGAGCCAGTTTCAACCACTTGTGATTCTCACAACCTATTCCCCTATTATCCATCTTAATGGTGTCCTCATTCTGTCTTCCAAGTAGCCATTTTCCAAGAAGTTTCTCCATCCCAGTTGTATGAGTTTTACACCCTTTTATAAGAAATCACGTGTTATTGTTCTGCTTCCAGGTGTATGAAAATGATGGATGAGGAGAACAATGACATCGAGTGAACATGGCTGAAAGCAATACTTAGAAAGCAAACTGTACTCTCACACAAGTGCTCAGAAATAAATAATATACTGATCTGTACTATAAATATCAACCTGTGACAAGGGAGTTCAAAGACCAAAGGAACATTTCAGATGCATCTGCTTGGCACAATGCAAGCAACAGTGACGGTAACAAATTTAAAGAAATGTTACTCTGTATATTTTGTACCAGCAAAGTTTAGGTTATGTTATTTTGGATCACTTTAATTAATTAAATTTATGTTTGTATCTAGTAAGGAAAAATAATAATAAAAAAATTTGTGATGAAAGACATGTGGGTTGCACACTAAAGAATGTCTGAGCAATGATCACTGTGTTGTAATACTGCACCAATAAAATAATCATGCCTCTTCCTTTCAGGTTTTCCACACAAAATGTTGCATATATTTATCATGTCCACCATATATGCTGTATATTCTTAGGTTCCATGTAATCACACTAATGATATTAGCAACTGTACAAACATCACAGCACAGTACTCAACATTTATCTGCAGTTTCATGTTCAAAAAATAAACCTGAAACCACAGAATAGGTCACATCTGAAAACAGAAACACTGCAATACAAACCACCAAATAAAGATAGAGAGGTGTGGATTTTGTTAACAACATTTCCTTTGAGAGCACAAAAAATGAAGATGTTAAAAAAGTAACCACTGAGGAGTCCAAGCAAAGGAAGATAAACAAAAGACATTACAGAAAGAGAGGATGCAGAACGTGAGAAATGTGTATGAAAGAAGATGTGATAAAAGGAAATCTTATCAATAATGGGAATGACAAAGGATGATGATGTGTTTATTTAAAATGCTCTACCAACTGCATCACTGAACATATGATGATAAACATAAATGGTGAGTTTGCAAGGACATGGATGCAGTCAAAGCATATGTTTTAACCAGGAGTAGCTCAGGAATATCTCAAATGAAGAACAGCATATATATATATATATATATATATGAAAGCATTTACTGAGTTTTCTCCCACACCCTATCAATAACATTGTTTCTCATATGTGTGTGTGTATGTATATATATACTCACACACATACACAAAGCTTATTACACTATAACTTCTATAATACTGCAACAATACATTAGGCCTTGTTACTGGGGGAAAAAAAACCTTGGGGTTTTTCTCATGTCAATTGCACTTTTTTAGACAATTTACTTTATGGAAGACCGAAATTCTATCAAAGCATACACCTAAACTTATATAAGCTGTTCAATGACAGCATGATAATGTAGTGAGACTTGTCCACTTCATTTTAACAACCTTGAAGTCAAAGGTCGCTTAAAATTCTGGAAGAAAATAAGTAACAATTTTACACATACAGTTTACAATTCTTATCATCTACCTACTTCATTTATACACATAAAAAATTTCAGTTCTTTAATATAAAATTATTCAGACATCCCTCTTGGAACGTAAATTCCATCAAATAGGTCCACAAATAAATCAAACTTACTTTGCAACTACAAGATTGTCAAAACCACATTTGAAGAACTTTCAATCTTGAACACAACATAGCTGGACCTTCTGGCAACACAAATTCAAACTTCATTAGCACATTCTTATAGGACTTACAATAAAAAGTGTTATCTAAAGAAGAGCACTACTTTACAGAATTCGGCCTGAGACAGCACAAATTGAATTTCTTATACAATAATATGTCCTAGTGGAAAGCACTAATAAAGTTTCATTGTGCATAATACATTTTTGTTTTGTGCGTTCATGATTAAGATACCATACCACTACGGCAATTTTCAGCCTGTGAATGCTGTATGTCATAAAACTGTCCAAAAAATTAATTATGTTGTTTATGACAGAAGGCCAAGGAATTTGGTCTTGTGGAAAGAAGAAACCTTGACCTAGAACATGAGTAAATGTCAATGACATATGTTTGTTACTTCAGTACACAAATTTTAGAAGAAAAATTATGAACTGGATGGAGAATAACTCTGAAGATAGAAACAGACAAAATAAAGTACATTTTGCATTCATGTAGAAATAATATTACTGGATTTCTGCTGTCAGTTATGTGGAGTCCACAATTCTTTGCACAAAGTAACATAAAGTAATCAGAATTTTAGCCAGTGATATCACATCCATCGAAAGTTTTAGATCAAGGATTTCAAAATCAGATGTCTTCTGAAACTATCCATACTAAACTGTAAGTAATTCTAAATTACAAAATACTCCTGTGGTTTTTCTAATCAGTCTTGTCTTTCTGAAGTCCTAATAGAAAATATAATCTCACTTGTTCCAGACGAAATTTTGTCTTAGTACCACAGAAGTTGAGGTACAGCCCACAAATGTTAATAGGTTGAAAATAAGGCAATACTGTCAAAATAAAACAAAACTTGTATTAAGAATCACACCATGTAAATCAGAAATTTTCTTACATAAGTTCAAGTTGTTGTTACCTGATTAATGAATGTGCAGAATTAGAATGACACCCCAGAAAACTGAAAATGTTACCATAATGAACAAAGTCTGACAATTTATAGAACATGAAGATTTAGTTTCTCTTAAAATCTAATTACTTTGCACTAACCATGAAAATAACCTCTCAAATGTGTTAACTTCAAAATGACAAAAATTTTAATTACTGTTAACTGATGGTAAATTGGGATGTGAAAAACAGCAGAATACCAACAGCATCTCTAGACACAAATAGGAAAGAACAATGGGATACAAATAGGTGAAGGGAGCTATAAAAGGAACTGTCTGAAAACAAAATAGCTCTGCAGACTGATGACCTGCATCTCCTGGGATGATGATGCGTATGAAGGATTATGGAAACACACTGATTAGAATGTCCTAATGACAGTTTCATGCTCCACTTCCTTCTTAATGTCATGGCACGTTTGTATGGAAACTGGGTGACATATGGATTGTGGTCTGGATTGTGATGCTGCAAAGTTTTGTACATATTTACTAACATTTCAGAGGAACATAGTGCCTCCACGACAAGTTCTGTGAAACGACAACCACCTACAGGACTATAAACCCAATATATAAAAAGATTTGCTGAAATATACCAGTATAGTTAATATTAGAAGTCAATGACGTTAATCTATGTAAGGGCACATATACATGTGTGTGCACATGCTACATAAATGTTTGAAGGAATGTTCAAAAAACATCCCTCTTGGAATTTCCAGTTGGAATTGAATATATTAATTTAGCAAAAGTTTCTCAACACAAACAAATGCAACCACTCATGATAATGTCTACAGAATTCTAGTACGAAGTCTGACAGCATCATTAAATAAACCATAACTAAATACATTCTATGAGAATTTATAAAAGTCCTTTCTGGAAATAAGCCACTCTGATACAGAATAAAACATCACTTTTTCATAAACAATTGGTCTCCATTGTGAAATAGTGCCTTTACTGATATGATCACTTTATTTCGGGTGGTCACATTAGTGACCACCTGAAAAGACTTGACAAATATTTGCGTGACTGGTAACTTATGCAAGCATGGCTCTGAAGAACATGGTGCTACTACACTGACTTGATACCAGTAAGATCAGCAGCTATACCATCACGACTGAAACTCTCAACATCGTTAAAAAAAAATGAAACACTGTATTATTCCAAAAATAAAGATTGCTTAAACCTTATTGGGAAGTTGCTGCATTTCATGAGGCACTTGGGAGGAACTGGCTTTGCTAGGGCAACTCTACAGTCAAATTACAACTTCTATAAATATTCTTTTCTCACTGTAGAATTCAATATGGCTTCATCAATAGTACACGTAATGAACTGTAAAAATCATCCACCTTTCATGTATGCCATAAATTAGAAAAGTATTCATCTGAATAGATACAAATTTAAAATGCAGAAGCATTGACATCTGTATAGGATGTTTATTATAATATCAATACAAATTTAGTTATGAGAGGCAGGCAGAAAACCAAGATAGGAAGGAACATAGAGACCCTGTTTTTGTACAACAAAGCATTAAGGCAACAGTTAACATCTCCAATATTTACTGCCTGAGTTGGGTGAACAGTAATGAGGTGATAACTATGGTAGTGGGTGTGAAAACTCAATAATGTCCATCAACCCCATGCACTGGAAAAATAGTCTTTCTGCCAGTAAACATTCAATTTCTCATATGATTATAAAACATTCTAATCTGACAATCTCGGACTAGAACCCAAACATTCAACAGCCCTACTAACAAGTTTTGCCACTGCACATAATCCAGAACCAGTATGATCCATCACCCAATCTCAAACCATATTTATCCAGCTTATCATCATCGTCCTGTCTCAGTCTTTCAAGATGTCTGCTCTATCTCATCTGAACTACATTTCCATTCCACTATACACTCAATGATTTCACAACCACAACAAAAACTAGATAACTTGTATGAATCACGATGTTTCTAATCTAATCCTATAAATTTCCCACTTCATCTTACTTTCATGAGTACTTTGCTTTTCAGACACTTGCTATGTATGCTCTTCCATGCTATCCAATGAAGGGTTTCAGTTTTACAGTTCAAACTCACTCACTGTATGAGAGTTGCCCTGTACCAGGTCCCTCAACTCTGTAGGCCTCTGCATCACTGGTCCCTTTCAAAACGACTCCAGTTATTTTTATTAAATTCATATTATCTTTGCTTTTAAATTAATAAATTATAGTTTATACATTATATATGAAACAAATCAAGTTTGAAAATAAATTCAAGTGTCCTGAATCTGTTCTTCACACATTTAAGTTCTGAGTGGTGTTTAACCTCAGTGGAATTCAATGCAGTAACAACCAATGTCTGAACTACTAGTTACATCTTCCAGCCTGACTATTACTTCAACACCATTCTGCCATTACAGTTATTGCACTTGTATCAACTTATATATGATAATATCAAGAAAAAGATTAGCATAACACTTTCAGTGTTACAACAAATGAAACTTCTAACATGATCAGTGCACTTATGTATTATGAATACAACTGGACTGTAACAATGAGCCAGGACAGCCAAATCACATGAATGACTGTGGGCTGAGTGTCTGGGGATCGTTTCCTGGCAGAGGTAGAATTTTTCTCTTCTTATTTCCAGACTTGCTCTGGGGTCAATCAGGCCTCTGTCCCTCATGATTGAGCATGCACAGTGGGAACTTGAATATTCATTCCAGTTAATGTTACTCCCAGTACGTCTTCAGTGTGTGGGGTTTAGTCATATGGCAACCTTCCTTTTACAATTACGGCAAAAGAGATATTTCTATCCAATTAGAAATACAGGCTTAAGCAATGCTTGCAGGGCAGGGAATTATATATTAGTAGTTCAAACTGTGTCCATACAGAAGTGCAGGAGATCAGTAACTATTAAACACAAGCAAGATTCAGCCAACCCATTTCCTGTCTGCAGGAAAGTATTAATGGCAATGCCACAAGTTCTGTTTCAATTTTAGTAACAATCACTTCTCTCTAAAAGACAGATTTGAACTAATCAATTTTGATTTGTTTCAAATAGAAATGCATTCAAATGCAACTTGGTTGCTTTATCATTTGGAGTATTGTTCATTCTTTACATAAATACATGTAACAACTTAACAAGTTCAAGTCTCTGTAAAAAATCAGACCTAATACAACATTTATGAAAAACTGGCATGCATTAAAACTGCAATAATATCTGCACTCATACAAAGTGTTAACTTTTAACTACAAGCAACTACCTAAATCCACAATTTTATTGAGTAGGAAATACTGAATGTGCTCCCAGTTTCTAGGGTGGCACCAGTACAGTCTGCAACAGGTATCGCGTTACCAAGGAGATCACAGTCCTGCACTATTACAACAAACAACTAAACTTACCACAGTAAAAAACAATATCCAGTAAGTCAGAAAGAGGTCTGCATATAACAACACAAAAACTAAATAAAATGTGAAACTCCATACAGTGGAATCCCATTTCAAATCAACTTACATTCCATTAACCCCAACTAAAACTTCACTATATACAAAGTAAAAATACTTTGATTTTTAAGTACTTATTGTGTGATATATTTCATTATTAAGTACGAAGTTCTGAGAATCCATATCACAATTTCTGCATTTCATTGTTCTTGTAAAACAGATTTGAGTTTTTACAGCAGAGAAAATGTGGATTCAGGTTGTGAAAATACAATAAAAATAAATGGAAACTGTTCATGAAGAATGGTAAGTAAACATTCTGAATCAGATTAATTCAACAAAAAGCACAGACCATCCTTTAAACAGTTTCATCTAAATAAAAAAAACTTCCCTTCTATTTACTCTAAGTTGTTGTTCCATTAATGAGTACATAAATTTAAGGTCTCCAAAAACACATAATAATGAGATTTAACTATAGTGTGCTTAAAAGTAGAAGACAATGTACACTGTTGCCCATAAAATCTTGTATGGACAAGAAGTTCTTTGAACAGTTCATCTGTCTGGAAGTTACAATAATTCACAGATAAAACAGAGTTATCTGTTTACTTCTTAAACCACAACAGTATAATTTTATTGTTTGAACATTAACACTGCTTGTGTTTCAACCCTGTAGGCCATTGGCAGAGGATGCATCCATTATTTTCTACAGTTAGATATAAATCTTAAAATAAATTTTGTGTTTGCATAAATACTGTAAAGGCTACAGTTAAATATAAATGGAAGTAGTTGTAAGTAAACTAAGCCCAGATAAAAACCTATAATTAAAGTTAGTTTCAGCTATTATTACAGCAATGGAAAGCCACTAATATGTAAGTCAATTTTGATTGGTAAAATCTTGGTAAACAAGCAATTAGGAATTTTATTCTTACTAATTTAGTGGCATTAACCAGAGCTGAAAATTCCTACCAATTTAGTGACAATAATTAGAGTTGTAATTTTTGATTACTTGGCACACCTTACTTTTCTGAATTTATTATCATGACTGTTATTGTTATTAATATTTTAGTATGTGATGTAGGAAAGGTACATCATACTAGGATGAAGACAAACCAGACATCATAACATGTACTTTGTAAATTGAATTTATGCATTTTTTTACATGCATGGTGTTATACGAATAACACAATACAAGTAGAAAATGCACTGGATATAAATTCAAAGTTTTCTTTGGTGTTTAAGAAAATCTTACTATTTAGAAAACATTTCAAAGTTATGTTTCTAAGTTACTGTAAAATGTCTGCAGATCTATGGATAATAGTGCTGTCAAAACAACATATCAGATATTCCCACAGAAACAATATTGAAGTGTTGATCAGATTTTGTGTTCTAAATGATGTCTCAGAAGATCCAAATGGCTGAATGTTATGAGTTATATGGAAATGGTTTACAGTATTGCTTGTTTTCCACTTTGTCATGCTCTGAGATCATTCAGGTTCCTTGTGTTTTCACTGGCTGTTAAAAAAAATTTCTGAGATGAAACATTCCATTGTAAAAGTGCATTACTCACACAAAATTAATTGTAGCTGCTATAAGATATGTTATAGCTGAAGATGACATTATTACATAGATTTGCATACATTGCAGACATTTTAAATCTGATAATCCACTGAGATGTGCATAATGATGAATTAGTTAGATAAAGATGTGTCTGTGTATGTAAAAAATGAGTGTAATTGTGTTACTATAATATTTTGTGTTAAATCCTAAAAATAGCAAAAAGAAATAAATTAGAAAGATTTATGCAACAAAAATAAAAATCACTGTAAGTATCTGACAATACTGAGATACATTAACATCTGAACACCAGGTTGCAGTACAGCACTGGATTCACACAACACCTATCATCACAAAAATGCAGTTCAGAAAATGCCACAATAAACAGGAACCTAACAACAGTGAAAAATGAAGCAGTATCAAGTTATTCAAATACCATTGGTGAGATAACAGACTGCAGCAGACCAAGCTTACGAGGTTGAATACTGGCTGAAGTACATATTTTTATCCCAGACTCTTACTTCATCTTATTTAAATTCGCCAATATTAATGTATTAGTAACATATAAGAGGATTAAGATAATTTATAGTGTTAGTCCACAACATGTTAACAGTAAGAAATTTTACAAATCAACTACTGGTTACTTCACTTTCAGCACCAAGCTTTAAATTTCAAGCTACTTCAAAAGTTGGTCTCACACGGATTCAACAAATACATAAAAATGTAATAATGTGTTTTCTAAACTCTTGAGTAAAAATAATGCTTACATTTTTATTATTTCAAATTTTGTAGTGTAGGAGTGCACATATGGCATCGCAAAATGAAAGAATGGATAAACAGTATGGTATGAAGTAAATAAAATTCCCACACAAGAAACTGTCATAGTTCTATGATATTTACAAACAAACACAATTGCATCAACTTTATGAACTTCTTGGACTGGAAGCAGTGAGCACAATTTGGACTTTTAACATCTGTCAGTTTCAAAAAGACCAAGTCTGTGTTTGTTGTGTGTGGCATAACAAGTGCCGATCTAAGCCAACTTCATTCTGTGATTAAAGGCACAGTGCTGTTGACAATGACAATGGCAGAAGAAGTCTGAATGAGGTCAAGGGTGGCAGAAGACTGATGAAGCAGCAAACCAGTTCCAGTTTTATCAAATATGTCACCAAATTCTCTTCTAATAATGTTCAAAATGGTCACAAAAGTATTAATTTTTTGCAATTTAGTCTCATGAACCTCTTTCTGGCAAGCATGTGTTCCTATCTCAACCATCCCAACTTGGAAATTCTACACACACAAATTATGCTAAACCTTCTCCCAAATTAACAGAATTAGTGTTACCAAACAATTTTATAACATAAAATGAAGTTAATGATGCTTAGATTATTTATCACCATCACTATAATAACTTTCTATGTTAAATTACATAGTGAAAGATCTTAACAAAATGTCTATGTACTTCTCTTTAAGCCACTTGTTTAAAATTCCACTGATATAAACTGCACATTAAAGTCTGAGTAATTAAGATTTGACTACGTCTCAATTTGAATGTTAAGTTGAATTACTGCTTCAAGTGGTTCACTGTTATGTTCACATTCTTACAGATGCTGCAATGTTTGCATAAAACCAAAACAGTATTTCAAAGCTCCTTCATAAAAGCTAGTAACCCCCACAACATTCATTAACATCTCACCTACTGTGCGATGCCCAATTCTACCCCAGTTTCACATGGGGCCACTGCTGTACACAAAGCACTCAACTTCACAAGTTTAGTACAAAACGTAAAAAGAAGCAATGATATACAGTTTGATTATACGACAGAATGTGCATGAATTTTCACAAAGTAGCAATCTTGTCTTATACAACTGGGACTGATCTACTTTAGAATAAACTGAAACCAGTAATACAACATCTAATAATTTGTAGATTAAACAAAAGACTAACTTTCTTAAAATTTTAAATAAGTAGCTCACAGGTGAACATGCCTGCAGAAGTTCTTATAACCAATGGTGAAATGCAGACAAACCATAATTTATTCTACTGGGTCATCATCAAGACAAACCCAACAGTTCTTTCAATAACATTTATATTTATGTTCTCACATCAAACTCCTGCCATTTCTTGGATGTCACATAAACATTTAGGAGTTCATTCACAACCAAATCACATCTGTTAATAAAAATCTTCATACTGTAATGATAAACAGATGCACTTTGAAACAAAGTAATTGTGACTAAATTTATATCAAATTTATTTGAACTAGATTGCTACAACATACTAAAAGTATGCTGACTGATAAAGTGGAGGTGTTAAAGCACCATACCAGTAAGATGGATGACAAGAGTGGAGATAAAGTCAACTCACTTTCTAACTTTGGCATTAGATGGAGGTGACTGATCACCCTCACAGTCAGACATTTTATCCACTAGAATATCCCATTTTAGTCACTGGAAAAGAGGCTGAATAGGGTCAAGCACTAGTCTGGACATGGTGGCAAACAGAGAAATACCTAGCCCTGTTAGGAATTTAACTTGTTTTCCAGCCGAAGGCTGGTTACTTTATTGACTGAGCTACCCCAGATTTCTAGCTCTGCACCAAATATTATTTATAAGCCTACGATAAACCACCTCATATATTTGTATATCTTCTAAGCACTTAAGTGTCTATTACTTGAATACAGAAATATTTATACCTATCCAGTGACAACTCATGATTTCACAGAACTGTGGGAACACAGCTACTATAATTTCTGGTATTGTACAACTTAAATCAGGCACAGTGTTATAATGCAAGAATGCTACTTGCCCTGGTTCCTACTCTATTATGTTACCTTCTACCTGCTACATACTCATGAGCATTGTTGAGGCTGCAGCCTCATCAGTTTGCGGCACCTGGTTCTCGTGGATGAGAGCCAGTTTTTGGACGGTCAGAGGCGATCTCTGCAGAAGTTTTCCCAGCGGGCATCATCTGACTCATGTGTCAAATAGCGGTTTCCAACCTGAGTCTCCAGTTTCCTCAGATCACACCATGTCTGGTAGTCCTGACATATAACAGTGCATAATTCACAGAAAAGTGTTATCACAAAAATATATGAGTTGCATGACATTCAGCACCTTGGTATTGCAGCCTACCATGACAAAATGATGGCAGACAATCGGAGAATTTGTCAAATGACATTATTTGGCATGGAGAAACCAAAGTACAGTACTTAGAACATTTTCCAGTGCTGCCCTAGGATTGAACCCAGGCCCATGCAGTGGAAAGCTGATGTGGTATTATAAAATGTTGATCACTCACCTGTAACCAGACATGTGCAAGTGATTTGGCAACAGTGTACCGTTTCCTCTGTTTCACTTGTAGCAAGTTGTTGATTAGATCAATAGCTGCCAACATAAAACACATGCCACGTCCTTTAAAAATTCAACATTTTTATTACAATTCATAAGGTGTATATAACAAATTCTTTAATATTGATAATGCTCATAAGTTTCTGTCTTTCCTCATAGCTTATATTTAGTTCGTATCTACAGCTTAATCAAAATCTGGTTTGATGGCTGGCAAGTCAACTGATTCTGGTAACTGGGAGAAGGGGTACAATAGTACAGACAAGATCCCAAAAGAGGAACACAAATCCTTACATTTTGGGAAATACTGGACTATCATAATAATTACGATGATAGATTTACTTACCATCTGAAGAAATTTCCTTCCAGGGATTTGGTGGATACATGAATGCTGCATTCTGAATTTGTTCATTGATATCTTCATCTTCATTGAAGGGAAACGTCCCACTGAGGCTAACATACACAATTACACCAACACTCCACATATCCAGTGAGCGATCATAGCCCTTGTTACGAAGTACTTCTGGGGCTGTTCAAGAGAAAGAGTAATTAAGAGGTGCACAAGTAATGCACACAAAGAGGAGCTGCTAACTATTTTTACTTTGTACTGGTTTATTTAATGACAAATTCACAGGTTTTATATATACAGAGAAAGAGAAACAAAGACAACACAAATAAATAAAATTAGTTTTCTTCTCCCCACAACTCACCAAGATAGGCAGGAGTGCCAACCACTGAGCGTCGAAAAGACTTCTCACCAATAATTCTAGCAAAGCCAAAGTCACAGAGCTTCACTTGAGGAAAGTCTGAATCAGAGCTCAGAAGGACATTCTCTGGCTTTAGGTCACAGTGCACAATGTTCTCACTGTGGAGATGTTTCAAAGCCACCAGAATCTAAAGCACATGACAAGAGTGAACAAACATTAGGCAGTTCACAGGCACCTAGAGGATTTCAATGTGGCTTGTAGCTAATATTTTAGTATTTTCTACTAAACTGTTTTGTCTGGTGAGGATACCAAGTTAATATACCTGTGTGATGAGGAACTTGGTAATACGCTCACTGAGCCTCCCATTCTGACTGGATAATATCATCTCTAACATGTCTCCTTTCAGCTTCTCCATCACCACATAGATACGCTCCGATGTCTCAAACATGCGCTCCAAGTTTACAACCCCACAATGTGACAGGTTCTGTAAGATTGACACCTCATTCTTCAGTTGCGCCTCCTGTTTTGTGGGAAACCTCATTTTATCAATCACTTTAATTGCCACAGAACGACCCGATTTGCGATGCACACCTGAAATAAATAACAAAAACAGGCCATTTAGTTTTACTGTTCATTCTTTGCAAAAAGTGCACAAAATAAACACATAAGTAGAGACTCAATCACTGTTTGTCTCACCAATATGAACCAGGTGAATTTACACCTGACAACTTTCAGCATACAACCTAAGTACCAAATTTCATCAAAATCAATAAGTTGTTTTTGAGAGACAGTGTATACCCATTATGAGTTCATCTTATGTATTAAAGAATGATCAAAAACTTTAAATCACATTTTAACTAACTGGAGTATAAAATTTCCCAACCTCCATATACGATCCCAAATTGCCCAGAGCCGAGAACCTCGTCTGCAAAGATCTGGTACAGTTGACTCATGTCTGTAACTCTCTCCTCCGGTTCATCTGATATGTCACCCTCTAAAACAAAGATATTCATAATGTGAAGAATCTATCAATCACCAATATAACACTTAATTTGTTCTATTGTGACTCCTATATTCAAATCAGTCAATGTCTGCATGTAATTTCTCATTAATTTCTTCCCCCATGCAAATATTAATATCCAATCATCCATCCAACTATGTTTTGCTTCATACTTGTATTAATGTGCCATTTGTATAAGAAGTATTGAAACTATTAGAAATCTATAGTATCTACCAGAGATTTCACAAATGCAAAGGATATGAAGCACTACCAAAAATTGAAAATAATTACAGAAACCTTCCAACCAACAGACTGTGTGCTTGTGATGATGGTCCTCAATGTACGAATGTGGCATACAGTCTGTTTGTGCAGTCTCGCAGGAAGTCTACATATTTCCAAATTACCTACTTGGATGTGATGTGACAGGCATGAGAGCTTGTCGGATGCTGGTCTCCCAGCTCTTGGCAAGGTGTGCCCCAACTCCACTGTCAGCAGGTGGAAGGGTAATTCTTGACGCATCCTTCTGCCCATACAGAGGGTCTTCTCCCACATAATAATCAACATTGGCTGTTCGAAGTTCAAAACAATGCATCACATCTGAAACATGAGTACACAGTGTTACTCTCCGTAACACCATCTTCTCCAGATATTCTGCGGCTGCCCTTGACCCTGCAAACAACTTCACACAACTGTGATATGGGAGGTGTCGCACATTTTCCAAATGTGGTCTTTCTGTTCCTGCACATATTGCTGGCCTTAATGTTTATTTAATGCAGATAAAAGTCTACTGATATCAAGTGTATTACTACATAGGTAAAATACTGCATTAAGAGTAAAATCTTATGTTTAATTATGTTTTTTAACTTTTAACTATATCAAAAGCTAGCTCAAGAAAGATGACGATTGTAAAGAAATCTATATTTTATGATATGGACCAATGTTGGTCACCAATAAAAGTGAATACAGCTTCATAAATTAAGGGTTATACCAGACTAATATGAGCCAGGGTAGCTCAGTCAGTGTAGTGACTGGCTACAGACGGCTGGGGTTTGATCCCCAACGGGGGCAGAGGATGTCCTTTAGCCTCTGCATCCAGACCGGCTCTGGGGTCCTTTCCCAGAGGAAAGGTGTGGCCAGGGTGTGATGCTGACCATTAACCCCCTCTAGTGCCAAGACTGAGAATGAGTAGAGCCCACATGGCATAGAGTGAGACAACTTTGCTTTACTTTACTTTATACCAGACTGATATGAACCAAAGTTAAATCTGTATATCAAACTATAGTTTAGATGTCCATTATAAAGTTTAAATTAAATTTGTCAAGTAGTGAAACATGTAGACACAAGGACATGTCTTCCCCATGCTATCATTTAATTCACTTCATGCACATAACACATAAAGATGATTGTATAATTATTGTGCTTTTTTCGTTTCTTAGTTATTTAATAAAATTGTCTCTACTGAATAGAATATACTGAATAAAATGATATATGAGGATGATTATACAAAAATAGTTAGTGGGAAAGTACCCTCCTGGCTTTTGCAGACTAATTACTACATGTCTTCTGCATAGAAAAAGAACAAATTGAGCACATATATGGAAGGTATCTATTACAACAATACAATGAAACTAAAATAAATTTGTCCAAAACAGATCATAAAAAAACTGTCACATTACATTACATGACGTTATATACAGCATGTATACAACTTTTATTTTAATAATTTCAAAGTGCTGGACATTTAATGATGCAAAAGAATAAATCTTTCCTGGCAGTACAGTGTGTTATCTGTAGGGCAATAAATAATGTAACAATAGATCTGTATCTGTAATAAATGAACATCAATGAAGTACATAAAATCACATTTCAAAACATGGGAACTCCACTGAAGCAAACCTTTCCACTCCTGTTATTCTACATAATGATTCAACTTCACCCACCTCCATGAAGACTTCGAGCAGTATCAATTGACAGGATCTCAGCAAGTGGAATTTCCTTGTAGTATTTGGAGCCTGTGTCACTCTGAAACAGAGTCACTGACTTGGTGTCCAGGCGCCAGTAGTGACGCTTGCGCTGCAACACGAGACATTTATTCTTAATTCTCCTCTTCAACTTCATACAGTACGTCCCATATTCAATTCAACATTCAACTCACCATGCGGTCCTTGTTGGTAAAGTGTACCATCCAACCTTCCTTAATAACCTTTGATCCTCGTCGCTTGGTGTGCTTCACTGACTGCACAATGCGCATGAGGGGAATATTGTTACTTGGCGAAGAGCTGTCAACAAACACATTACAATGCCTAGATCAGTGGCAAGAACATTGTTTCCTCTAGTATGATGAATCAAATGAAAATTGTGTCTACAGCCCTACATCTAATTGCAATTATCATTAACGAGTGTCATTTACATTACATTTAACAGACACGAAATATCACTACTCTTATGTATCAGATGACTAGTTGTAATTAAACCAACAAATCTGTAAAATTATATGTTATACCTACTTCCAATCACAAACGCTTGTCTGGTGATGCATATTTTCTACTTTATTCAGCTAAGAAAAAATTCAAACAACTTTTATAAGATTTATGTTTTACAATTATATTTCCAATCAGATAACAAGCATAGAACCAAACTCTGTTTTCAAGTGGTTAGCACTCCTGCTTCACATTCAAGTAGTCCCAAGTTCAAACCTCAGACCAGAGATTGTCTATCCTGCCTGAAGTTTTTCATAGTATTTGAGGTTCTCACAGTGCTGAGTACAAAAATGGCAGTCTTCTGGGTTATAGCACCAGACTACATATTAGACTACTGTACAAGACTAGGCAGGCTATGGAGCCATGTAGTCCGATAGACATTTATTAATGTTTCGGAGGTCTTTGTCGCTTTCATGTACTTCTGCAACATTAGTCATCTTCTACCAGACTACATCCTATTCAACTACACTTTCACATCAAATACGTAAACAAAATAATGATATTTTCACCTGGTCAATCGTTTCATAGGATCTCCTTCATCATGTCCTGGAATCATATCCTGAAACAAAGTAAATCTGCAGAAGCAAGCAATTCCAAAGTAAACAAAAAGAATATCATTCTACCTATAATTAACACAAGTAAAATCATATGAACTCATTAAAATATTACATACTGAGACAGATCTGATCCCGAGATTTTTAACAAATACACTAAAATCCCTACAGATTATCACTGTCTGATGAATTTCCCACTCAGAATGTTCTGAAACAAGGAGGTGCTTTATCAACATTGCTTTCCAAACTTCTTCCAGAATACTCCATTGCGAACTGAAAAGGATACTTCAAATTATTTTTATTTGTTAATAACAGTAATTTATTGGGTAAAAGATACATACCATAAAGGAAAACCTACATAGTAAGAAAACTGGTCTTGAAGTAACACAGAGAAAACTAAGAATATAAGACAAAAACATAATATGATAGCCAATGAAACCTTAAAAAATACAGCAACATTCAAATACTTGGGAATGACAGTACCAAATCTAAATTTCGTGAAGATCAGCTCAGATTATGTACACTTTATTACTACTAAATGAAAGTAATACATTATTCTGAATACTTTAATATGGCAATTCATGAAGTAAAAACTTACTACACATTCTCCATTCATGAGAGGAGGGTCTGGAGATGAAGTTTTGCGAGCACCAGATGGAGAGCCACCATTCTCAGTGTCACTTTCGTCCTCGCAGACATCACGGCACTCTCGATCTACCTCACTACCAACTCCACTATCTTGAAAATCTCCTGCTGAAAGCACAATGCTCCAGTTACATCAGCCATACCATACCAGACAAGCTGTAGCTTCTGTCCAGAGCAGACAGAGGGATGGTGGTCAAGGTTAAATACATACACGGAACTGATATATTTTTGTTGTGGCAACAGTTGATTAAACATACCAAGAAGTTTGTATTAATTTTTAAATAACAAAACCTGAAAATAAGTGCAATGTAAAAGTAATATGAATTCAAAAATGATCGCACTTAACAAACAGCAGGCACAACATGGAAGACAGACTCACCAAAACAGTCTTTCGGAATCTTATCAACACACTTCTTATGTGCATTACAGTGGCAGTCTTTGCACTGCATGCCTTGCTTAATGATTCCCTTCAGAAGTTTTCGGCAGAAGTGACAGACTGTGGGGCGCATGTAGCTGTGCAGAACAAAAGTGTGGGGGATTCTAATGTGCCCCGCTGCTTCCCTGTCTGCTGTGCGTCCACCCAGTGACGGAGAACGGCTCTGTTTTGGTATAACATTATTAGAAAGAAGCTGCAAGAATAACAATGAGAATATAAATTACAAGAAGTGCTCCAGAAGTAAAAAATTAAATGTTTTCTTGGACTTCATCCATCATTTAAATTACAAATAGAAATAAAACTACTGTTTCAGAAGCTGGATCTTCTTTCATATTCAGGTAAAAAGGAAGGGTCAGAAACCATAGCTGTTGAGCCCCTTGGTGTAGATAGCCTCATACCCAACACTTTACCTAAAGATGGAAGAAGATTCAGCTTCTGAAACATTATAGTTTTAGTTTTATTTGCAAATGAGATAATGGACAAAGTCCATTAAATAATTTATACAGATTAGATGCACCATCATCAGCAACCTTCAGACTTCAAAATTAAACCTATTAGCCACATATTTTTGCAAAGCTAATCACATTACATGTAATCACAGACTTTTTTCCTTGAATTCTATTAAACACTCATACAAAATGGCTTTCAATGAGACATTTCATGTCAGGTGCCAACTTTTTATACAACCACCTGTTTTTTTAGAAAACTGAAACAGTTTTAAATTGGCTTAAAGTAAAGTAGGAATTATAATGGGCCAATACCAAATTTCATAAAATTCCACTCAGTATCCCTGCAGATATAACAAGGACAGGGAGACAAAACTTCCCCATGATATGTTCACTTAACCTTTACGGTCTGTGCATCACAGTTTACACGCAGTACGCCTATTATCTTTCCTACTTTGTTACATATATATGCTAACATACTTGTGTACTATCTTCAGAGGCTGAGGGAAGAGAGACCGTGGACCCTGTGTCTGATGGGCTGCGTGGAACAAGAAGAGTTGATGGGCGCCGCCCCCTTCCAGTTGCTGATGTGCAATTGTTGGGAATTTTTACAACACAACGTTTATGGAAGTTGAGGCTACAGCCTACAATGATAAAAACAAAAGTTGTATTGCACACATTTTTCCTTCAAATACCTCCTAAAAACTGAATGTACATTTCAGTAAATTGGACATTTTTGGAGGTAGCTTCTACTAATATATCTAACAACTGAATGTTTATAAATAAGAATCACAATAATTTTTTCAGGAGGAAATAAACTGTAAGTAAAAGTTAATATTAATTTATCTCTGTTCTTAAAGTTGGTATGGATGGCACAGAAACAATTATTGAAATTCCAGGTTTCTTGTTCCAGATGATTTAACTGGTCTCTATGTCATTGTTTCTTAACCAGCGATTTGCTTATGCCAGTCCACAGATACATATAAACAAATTTACCACATATGGAATAAATACCACTTTCAGCCCATGATTATTTACCTCCTTCTAGTCTGTGATGAACATTACTAATATCTTTACACAGATCTTATTAGGTAAGCCAATTATGATTACCCTTCTCTCTGTTACTACATCAATGTGATAATACAGAAGGTTTCTAGCAAATTATTTCATATGATCTCATGCATAATTTTAATTCTGAATGTTCAATCTTAATGTCTCTTGAACTTCAGTATCACAAAGATAATAATTTTCACACTGTAAATTCATATAATTTGACAATTAAGTAATAATAACATTAGGCTGATATTATTTAAATGGCATAATTCAAAACAGATTGAGTACTGGTCCTTTGAAAGCCGTTATTTTATAATTTTTCTTTCAGGCAATGAGAACTATTGCTCGAAGTTTCTTATAAAACTTTCACATGCATTTCTTTTTTACCTCACCTGCACAACATAATCTCCTTCAGCTGACACATTCATACTCTAAAATTATTTTCAAATGTCTCTCACCTTCACACTTGAGTCCCTGTCTCACTAAACCAAAAAGCATCTCTCCACAGAAGTCACAGAATGTTGGAGCTTTGTAGGAGTGAACAGCCAGGGCATGAGGACGGAATTGGACCTCTTCTGTTGGCACTTGAGCAGAGAGAACTATCTCCACGAGGGTCTCGTCCATGATCTCAGCTGCTGAGTTGATATGTTGCAGAATGTTAGCAGACCCATAATCATGACGAAACAACAACAGACGTTCACTCAGCCTTGTCAGACCGTGATCAGGGAACTGTAATATACATCATGTAGCAATATTATTTCAACAAACAGCAAAATGAAACCAATGACAATCATGTGTCATAAAAGACTACTAAAATTTTCATCCAGAATTTATGCAGTATGGCTTATTAATACACCTCAGCGAAGACATGAATCGGGTACCTTCCAAATTCAAGTCTAAAGTGTTAATGATACACTGACCTGCTAGAGTCATGTCTGAAAAACAAACAAATTCAGAGTAATGGTTGATGAAAAATACTGCTCATTTACTCTATGGTAGCCCTTAAGTTATGGCTGTGCTGTAAACTTGGTTAAGACTGCCTACAAACAAGTATCATTCAGGGGAAGTACGAGTCAGTTTGCTGATAGTTATTTTTATACAATACTGCACTGTTACACTCTTTATTGTAATGAGCCATGGAACTCAATTCCTATAAATATAAACATCTTCAAAAATTAAATTGTCAGAATTAAATAATTTGCCATGTGCTTATATATTCAAAAACACATTCCATCAAACTGGAAATGTTATTTCACTGTATTAACATTTCACAGTATCATAGTTTACAGATGACAGAACTTCCCTCCAAATAGTAAAGAACCAACATTTCTCTACAATAAACTAATATTTAAGGCTGTACCCACCTTCTGGTTAATGTAATTGCATGCAAAAACTTTGTGGGTCCTGGGCCTCAGTATGCTGGCAGTACCCACCTTCCTATTTATGAAGTCACATGCAAGATCCTTGAGAGTCTTGAGCCCCAGGGTACTGGCCGCTGCTGTTACTGTGTCCCGTACCAGCCCAAATTGGAATATGAATGTAACCTCAGGACCTTCCATCTTCTTCCCCACTGCTGATTCACTCCTGCAAATTGATTTTATCTTTTATGTTCCTTAGGATCACAAATCAACAGTAACAGAAACAATTACTTTTCCAACCACCCAAAGGGATGCTGCAAAGTTATCAGTTTAATTATACTAAACACCGAGGTCAAGTGGCTTCACATTATGGAGGGGTCCAGTCCTTGGCCTGAAGGCTTCCAGACAAATCCTGTGATAATACCTTACAAGGTTAAGACTGCTTCGTTCATCTCATTTCCAATTTATTACTGACAACCACAAACAGCACAGTGCTTGTAGTATACATCAATCTGACAAGAATTTGGATAAATACACCTGAATAACTGGAGATGTTCCCATCTTTTATCCATTCATTTAATGACAAATGCATAGGTTAAATGGTATAAACAAAAAAAATTACAGAATGATTTAAAACTAACTGGAAAGAATGAGTGAAGTGTCAGCTTAGTCTCATTTCAAGGTACAATCTCAATATTTACATAAAGGTTCAGGTGAAAAAAATAAAAATCCCAGTCAGTATCATTACTGAGACTCAAACTAGGTACACTTTAAACTGGATTGCCAGTTGCTATGGTACAATTCTGGTGTGCGAGTACATGACAGTTCACTGAAAAGTCACCACATGTTTACACTACTGTAGCAAACAGGGTATGGACGTTGATGATTTGTGAAAAATTCAAAGAGATGCTGGACCCCGCTTCATCCAGGGTAGAAGATGAAGACAATATGTTTATTTAAGATGTTTGCGTCCCTGCACGCCCACACATCATTACAACCCAGAAGACCAAATTGATCATTTATTTACTTGTAAAACACTGTTTCCTTTAAATAAAACCTATCCTTTCATTTGATTTTATGTTGACATTTCAGTATGAATCAGGAAAAGTCAAGGTCCCCAAAAGTACTGTCAGTGCACCATGAGAAGTCTGCTGGGAGTTCAAGTGGGCATAAACAACCACACTATATTCTTTCACAAAACACGCATCCACCACTGTTTCCTCTATTTGAATATAATGTACTTCACTGCTGGAGATTACTGGAGTACAACGTGTTTAGAATATGAATAGACACAGTGCACATGCACAAACAATAACATCACCCCTTCTCCCACTTCTATTTCCCAGCAGACTTCTTGTGTTTGCATGAAAAGAATTTTGTGTGGAGACTACACTGTATGCACAATTCACAGCTGCTGAAAGTATGCAAAACACCCAAAATATTTTACTACTTGTTACAAAATGTTTCTTGCAAGACAGGCCACAATCACCATCACCGGGAGAATTCACATCATAATCATTTCACCCAAATGGTCACTCCAAGGGAAAGGCATGTACAGTTTAAATGATTACACCTACATGCATGAAACAATGTCAGGCAATGTGAATCTAACATTGTCCTAAATTCAGTTTATACAGTTTAATT
Source organism: Zootermopsis nevadensis (assembly GCF_977971745.1). Taxonomy (NCBI): domain Eukaryota; kingdom Metazoa; phylum Arthropoda; class Insecta; order Blattodea; family Termopsidae; genus Zootermopsis; species Zootermopsis nevadensis. The sequence continues at coordinate 18,624,102 of NW_028259156.1, forward strand.
ACAAGATGTAATGATGAAAAATTCATACAAACATCACTACTCTAGGAGGAATTTGAAATGCTCTCATCACATTTTAATCGCAATGCAAACTGTGGATGGGCTGTAGCTTTAAATTTTAATATACTTACAAAGTGATTGATTTTGCACACTAAAACTGACACCTCAAGCAAAGAATCTTAAGGTACCAAGTTATTTCTGAAATCTCACCCAGTAGATCTGGTAATTTACAAGTGTTACTTGTCAAGGGAAGAATTCCTTTAGTTTGGAAAAGATGTATAAGTGCCAAAAATGTATAAAGTAGATGTTAAACCAAATAAAACACTTAACACTATGACATGAACTGTTATGAAATAAAACAAAATGCAATGAATAGGGAAGTTCTGAAAACCACTGCGGGGGGAAGAAGAAGAAGATACAAAATTAGAAATAAAACCTTTATAAAAGAAGTAAGAACCCAAAATTTGTCAGCAGAACTAAAAGAAAAATTACTACAATGGCTTAAGACATCAGGAGTTGGAAGAGCTTGCATGAAATCAAAAACGAAAGGTTGTGAAGAAGAGACTGGAGACTTTTCATCCATCGACCCATATATAACGGAAACAATAACTTAATACGAAGAAGAATACTGACTAAAGTTCTTATGCAGTCAAAACTCAGTGACCTTCTTACAATAAGAGGATAACACTGAGGATAAACAGCACTGGTCTTCAAGGAAGGAAGAGGAAAGTAGTGACCGGCTGATGTTAAGATGACATCCTGAAAACCGACTGTGTGAAATAACCCATTACCCATTCCAACATTTCCCTGGAGTGACATGAGAAAACATCAAAGACCTTAATACAAAAGATGTCTTCACTACTGGAGTCCTGGAATTCATGAGTTACCACACGATCACTGTGTGTGACATCTGGCATACACCTATGTTCATGTAAGCCTACATCAAGAGAAAACATATTTAATGTCCTAACACAACATTTAACACAAAGAAGAAGATAAACACTGTGAGTAAATACAAAACAGGTAACAGATTATAGGAGTACTTACTTAAAGGTATTAGGGGATAAGCAGATTTAAAATATTAGAATAAAACTTCAATTAATTACTTATCAAACATTACATAAAATGAAAACAGGAATATTTTACAGTATTAACTCTGTCATACAATTGCCTCCTGCAGTACTTCATGTGCAGAAATGTAGTGTCTAAAGGATCTGGGAGAGACAGGGTACTTTCAACAGGATTCACTATACTTTTGTTGATATATGACTTAACTCTTTGCAAAACAGATGATATCAAATAAATAATCAGCCACTTAAGCAATTTAATGCCTGCAATTATTTACTTTCTATCATTGGCATAAATTTTCTACAACTGCCAGAATACCAATATTTTGTTTCCAGTGTATTATAGTACACAGACTTTTGCAAAAAGTAAAACAAAAACTAAATGTTAATTCAAATGGAGCATATGCCAAGAGCCCACAAACCTGCGCCTAAACCCTACTTAAGTCACTGCCCCAGTCATGTTGATAGGTGTTTCCAATGCTAGAAAAGTAGATGGTTGGTTATCTTCAATTCACTTTGATCTATGTTACACACACATATTTTCTTTCAGCCGTATTGCAAATGTCATACTTGCAAACAGAGAATTAGGTCATAAAATAAGTGTCAATAATGATGATCACTACTGTCTGGCGTTAATTACCGGTAACTTGACAACCTGTGTATCATCTGGCCTCATTAAAAAAATACACATTCCAACTAACTCTGCTGTCATTCTTTCACAAACACATAAAGAAAATTTACCCCAGTTAATAAATCCATAGCATGAATTTTCTAACTGCATGAATAAAACCTGCAGACCCCAGTGAGAGAATATTTTGAGGAACAGGTGGAGACACTTGCAACATCTGTGCTTGCCATATTTCTAGTACGTGTCAACACAGTTCACAGCTGTCACAATAATCATAGCTGTGTTAGAAAGAAAATTACTATTATTATTTGGATATCAAACAAAATATTTAACAGGACTTCACAAATAGTCAAATGGTACTATACAGTCCACATTTGCACAAAAACATATTCCGTTATTTTACTCAACTGGTACAGATATATTTGTTCATTACCATTACCCACCTGCTAATTACTCCGCCAATCTCAAATAATTTTTACACAAGTAAATTTAACCACATATTTCAAAAGTGTAACACCTTACGTTTTAATATTATTTCTATGCATTCAGGCATTCTTGAAATTCAATTCTTTCCAGTCATATACAACTTTCACGAATACAACTGCTCCGGTAGTGTCAACGTAAAACCAGAGCACGAAGCAACTACATTTACTGCCAACGTGCGAAGACAGAAAGTTGCGTCCATATCCTGCAATTTTGAGGTTAAGAAAGAAATACAAGATAATGAAACTTCTTCTTTATATGGAAAACAAAGTACTATCCTATACTGACATTTACTCTGAATGAACGAATGGTTACAACTATGATTATTTCTGTGCAAGACCTTGATTCAAAAGCATTTTTTATTTATATATGTCACTATCTCTAACGCTTATGCAGTAAATCCAGAGGATTTATGAGTTTTGTAAATGCTTTGTATTGTGTGGGAGAATACTACTCGTAGTTGTAACTATGCTGATCCGGAAGATATTTCAAAATATTATTACTTGGAAGGTGTACATTTAGTGGATTTATTATAATTTGACCTATTGGTGGAGAATTTTTAGCATTCTAGAGCTAATATTGGTACTGCATGGTTACCGCAGCGCCTACGTATTAATGCGGAAATGTATTGAATGAAAATAGCAATGGCTGTTGTATTCTGAAAAAGTGAGTAATAATAATGCAGGCAGTCGGAACTGTTTGGCATAAATGATGGAGTATTTTGTACTATTGAATTGTTGAAATTGCGTATTTTCCGCAACATGACGGAATACAAGTTAGTAGTCGTAGGCGCAGGAGGCGTTGGGAAAAGTGCCTTGACCATTCAGCTAATACAGAATCACTTTGTTGACGAGTACGATCCAACAATTGAAGATTCATATCGTAAGCAAGTTGTCATCGACTGTGAGACTTGTCTCCTTGATATTCTTGATACAGCCGGACAAGAAGAATATAGTGCGATGAGGGAGCAATACATGAGAACTGGAGAAGGATTTCTGTTGGTATTTGCTGTTAACAATGCGAAGTCCTTTGAGGATATTGGAGGTTATCGTGAACAAATAAAGAGGGTGAAGGATGCAGAAGAAGTGCCTATGGTCTTGGTAGGCAACAAATGTGATCTTCCATCGTGGGCAGTGGACAAGAACCAAGCTCGTGAGGTTGCCAAGCAGTATGCAGTTCCTTTTGTTGAGACATCAGCAAAAACACGAATGGGGGTCGATGACGCATTTTATACTTTAGTTCGTGAAATCAGAAAAGACAAGGAACAACGAGGGAAAGAAAATCGCAGGAAAAAAAAGAAGGTTATAGATGTAAGGAAAAAATGCTGCATTCTGTAAACTAAAAGGCAGTTCAGAAGGAATGATTAACTGATATTTTAATAACAGGATCACTGCTGTAGTGAGGCATCAGGATACCAACTACAGTGGACTCAATATAACTCTGAGCCTGGATGACAGTCACAAACACATGTGGGAGGGAGGGAAGACTGCAAAATGATGGTACATATGGAGAGATAACCCTTGAATACCATTGGCTGTGAAATTATCATATTTAGGCTATAGAAGCTGCATGTGTTGGTTAAGGGATGTGCCTGCATTACTACTATTTTATGGTTCCTTTGGTTCATAAAATGTGTAGTGTAGAAGTCAGTGTATGAAAATGCCACTGATTGTGTTGAAATTAAAAGAGGGAAAAAATATTTTCAGTTACATTACACATGCTCAAGACAGACTCTTCATTACCTTTCTTCCCCTTGCCCTTTCCATCTTACCTTCCCCTCTTTCAGTGACATATCTGAAGCTTACAGTTATGTTGTGGTCACTGTACATACTTGTAAGTTTGCCTTTAAAAAATATTACACATTAGGGTTGTGAAGGTGCATAATTTGCTGGAAGACTCTTCAAGCTGTAATGTTATATTGTCTCTTGGAGAGCCTTTCAACAAGTAAGAAAACAGATCGAAAGGTGAGATGTGCCTGAACAGAGAACTGTTGGTACATTGAGGGAGTTCACTTGTAACTTAATGATATACAGTACTGTAACTGCCAAATTTTTTGTTTAAAGATTGCACAGTTATGATTTTAATGTCATGAGCCATCAGCAGATATAATGAAGTTTAACATGTATTAACACCACCTACTTGTAACTCCAAGTGCAGCTTTATGATTCATTTCAAATACTTTACACAGGAAGTAATAATTATAGCTATAATTAAGCGGTGACAAAGGACATCTGTTCTTAGATCAAGATCCAAAGATTGGCTACTAGTGGTATGAACAACAAACTGATAGCACATCAGATTTTTATGGTACATATTAGCTAAATATCTGTAAGGGGCATGTTATCAACAGAATTATCCTGTCAAGCACAAATATTGAAATGTCATTGTTCTCTTATGTTAATAGTTAAAACTACTGTGTTATGTTTATTTTTGAGCAAATATTGGCATACTGTTATTCCATAATTCTGATCAGAGTTCATATTACAATAACATTTGCATTGTAGAACGTTTGCCTTCTGTAGCATAAACAGCTTTTGCTCTCTGAAGACATGCTCAAATGCTAGTATTTAATGGTTACCTCTTCAGCTTCATATTTGCATTTGCTGTGGGCACGTACCCACATAAGTCAAGACTTTTGTTGCTGAAATAGCAGTTTTATTTCATAAGTGGCATAACATGAAAAGGGAGGATGATGGGGAAGAATTTAAAAGGAATTACTCATTGCTGGATGGTGTGATGAGAAACCTCAGTCTGTAATCCACAATGAAACCTGCAACCTCCCAAATACCACTACGCTGACATTTGTTGTTCGTGACTGCCGATTGTAGCGTATTAGAATATTAATATGAAAGCTACAATAAGAATGCACATAATCTACACTGAAATATTAATACATTTTGTATTTCATTCTCAGTTATAAATTTGTGACTGTAAGTTTGTGAAGTACATAGTGATCTTAAAATGTTAAGCCAGTAAATAGCATAGTAAGAACAGCCATAATGGTTGAAATATGTATTATATTTCACATGTGTAAATATAAGAATTACTAGGACAACTCCTTCAGGTCAGGTATTTTTATAGCTGGAGAGAAAGCTTCACAGATTTCAAGTTACAAATCTTATTTTCATTCAATAAATAGTATTGATTTCATGTATGTGCCAAAGTAATCACATGTACATTTTGTGAGTTTGAGGAATTGCATATTCAGCAGACTCGCATATAGTAGTGGTGACTAAAAAGGGTGCTGCATCAGTAAACTCCTTCAGAGTGTCCACACTCAACCTCCCTTATACACATGCTAGCACCTCCTGAGAGGTAAATCTGACTTTAACACTGTGACATTTGAAGTTTTCATGGCAGATGATGATTTTGTGGGTTTTGATCCTGTGTAGACTTCTGTGTTATATACCTGCAAGTCTGCACAGCATCAAAACACACATCATCATTAGACTTGAACAGGTTTCCTCCATAATCCCTGTAAAGATTTATTATATGTACCATAGGACTAGCTTTTCTGTCCATTATTGACAGTGCCCTGTTCTTTCTACCCTCATTCGCTGCTGTTTTCATATTACCAGTTTTAAATACATGGTCTCACAGGTGTTGCTTCTGAGCTACAAACACTACTAAATATAATTTAACGTTCATAGGGCTATACAGCCATATGCGTAGCTTTTAACCTGTAGGTCTTTGAAATACACTTATAGTTTAAATATCTAATCTGTTAATGTAGTGTCTATGTGTAAATTTCCACAGTATCCATTCAGTTTATGCAACAAATACACAAATCAGCAATCTTCTGAAACAGTTGGGAGAATTTAATTTTGGCCCATGGTGATCCACTGTAACCCCGTCTTCACAAGAAACTCAAACCCAGATTTTTTATGGGCACTTGGTAACCCAGTTTGATTAACTATGGTTGCAGAGGTCCTGTTAATACACTATTTCCATACTTAATATGAGACCTCTGAAGATTGTCAAGGCCTACTTCATCTCTGTGTGTGGTTAATTGAATGTTTTCATAAACTTACAGTAATTGTACACTGAATTCACAGAATTTTAAAAATCCTGAGACTACTATGTAAGTTTATATTTAAAAACTTTTACATTAAATATATAAAATGTGCTTCAGTGTGATAGGCTATTTAAAATGTATTTCAGAATTAATCTACCTACACAAATTTTTTCCATTTGAAATTTTTGTATTTTAATGTGTAACTTTTATCTCTGATTCTACTATATAGCTGAATATATATAATTACTGTAGATTTACATGAAGTGTTAAGATTCTAATATAGCCTGCAGCTTCATTAAGACATTTTGATTAATACCAAATGATACTGTAAGTGAATAATTCTAATAAAGGCTGAAAGTTAGAAATATGCATTTTTGTTGTCATTGTTATAAAATAATACTGTTGTCATTTTTAGGTTTTGTGGAATTGTTGAGGTAATTTGCCTGAAATGTTTTACCTACAATGATGTCCCTCAACTACCAAACTGTGAGTGAACGTTTTTGGGTATCCAGACCCAAAGCTTTAGCTATAGTATGGCATAAGATGAAAACTACCACAGCCATGTCTTCCAATTAATCTTGCCTTCTCTTCTTTTTTTAATAAAACTATTAAGCAATAACAATGCACAAACTGTAGACTTGCAGACCTGTACTAATACACCATTTACATCAGGAGTCGGTTTTTGCCAAAGGACCAACAGTCAAAAGGAATTTTGGGTTATTCCATTTATTAACTGAAATTTAGTAATACAGAGAGTCAAGCTGCCAAATGCAAACGTGGCGTGATGCACCACTTCTACCACAACAAGCGTAGCAAAGCATTTCTCCCAGTATTACTCATAACAAGCAGATATATATCTAAACTAATATACATCAGAATTAATTTGCCGCAAAGTTCATTGTCACAACTTTAACACAATCACACTTTGTAACACTGGGTACCAGAACCTGTTCCCTGCTTCATGACTACATGACGTGGCTGGGATGCCTGGTATTCTGTCTGTTCTGGCAATGGCCTGCAAATAACAAAGTGCAGAATACAGTTCCTCAGCACTGAACCTCCTGTTCTTCAGGTGTCACTCAATTTGACAGCATTCATAAAAGTGGCAAATACATTCATCATAAGCAATTCTATTCAAATTATTGGACTGGGGCTTATTTATTTATCTGAGGTATGACTGCAAAGTAAATGAACTTATTGCAGAGAAGACACCTACTCAGGGTTTGGGGTTCTTACAGAGGTGAGTATGAAAATGACTGTCTTCTTGGTTGTAGTGTCTGGTGTTGCCAGAGTGATGCAAAATTACTTCAAATAGCAAACAGAACAATTGTTTTCCAAGTTTAAAAACTATGCAATATGGAATATTATTTGTATTATCCAACTCAAAGCAAAAACAGCCATGCTTGTTTCAGAAAGTACTTACTGCACTCCTAATCAAAGAATCCAGGCAGGACATGTCATGTCAGAGTTCCAGCTCCTTGAAGTAGTGTCTGCAATACAGAGATGCAATGGACGGGGGTTTGTCACATCGTTGGTACAATTTCAGGTCCCTTTCTGGCAGATGCTCATATGCTGCCATGTACTTGCGGTCAAATGCAGCTGCAACCATACAATGAAAACATCTGACAACTCTGAGACCCAAAAATATTCAACATAATACACTAAAACAATTTTAAGTTCTTATGGTGGTGGGATGTAAAAGAGTCCTTGGCACTCCTGTTTTGCATTTTGGAAGTGCGAGGTTAATCTGGAGATCAGATATCCTGACATTTTTCACGATTTTCCCCATGCCATGGAGACATAGTGGGAGATGAGGTAAACCCTCACACATTCTTAATTTCCTCACTTGCTATGCGTGAGTGGTAGTCAGCTAGGGAAACTGAAAATGTTTTACCATGATCGATGTTGTCCCGGCCCATAACAGTAAAGGCCAAGAACAAGATGTCCCAGTAGAGGGAGTGGCTGCGAGTCACTCCCTTCCCCTTCAACTTCTGCCTTTCAATAGCAAGTTTCTTGAGGGGTTCCAATAAGTCATTGCAACGAACACCAGAGATCACCATCTGCATCACACTATAAATACACCTATTTTACAATACTGCAATGCTACCATAATGTAAGAAGAGTGAAAAAGTGTTCCAACAATTCTGAACATGCAGAAGCAAATAAATACTTCACAGCAGTGAAAATATACACAACATGGAATGTTGTCCAGCTCAATTTTTCACTTATCAAGAGGGACATGAACGCATTTGTGATATTCCTGGCTGTGATTCTAATCCACAATCATGTGCCTTCTTTTCAGAGGTAAGTTAAGCAACATATTTTTCCAGTTTCAGCCACAACTTTGTGGTAATTTCCTAAATATATGGTGCAAAGTCCTGTCCTGAAATTGTTAACTGTAATTAACTGTATAATTATGGCCGAACTTCTACATAATGCAATTTACCTTCGTGGTATTGAAGTGCGATCAGTGATCAGGGCACTCACAAGAGTGCTGGGTTGCTCATTTTGTTGCCACAAGGCATACATGGGCTGACCAACCTAATAAACAATAAATAAAAATAATAAACTTACAAAATAAAAAACAAAGGTAAAGTTCTCCCTTTGCTCAAGCATCATGCCTTAAAAATGTATGGGCAAGTGCTCAGTTCCATATTCCAGTCATTTTACCCCCTAGAGAAAGAACCCAGGACCCACAAAAATAAGGCATTGCTAACACTGTCTTATTTCTTCTTCATGAACCGAGAAATTTCAAAATTTAAGGATCTCCCTTCTTGCAAGGTGGATCAAGTGATAAACTTCTGATCAGTAGTCAGGATGTGTCAAATTCAAATTTTGGCCAGAACCCAGACTATCCTAGGGTTAGATCTGAGGTTCTCTTGTTAGTGTTGGAGTCGGTAAGGTTCTCTGAAATGTATGTCTATCTAGCAGAATAGATGATGCTAATCCCAGAAGACAGCCACCTTTACGCTTAAGTTGTTTATGATTTCACCAAGTCTCTCCATGTTAATGATGGGAAAGCACCCTGAAATAGATCACGGCTTCTTCCTCAACAAATATGATCATCCTTTCACAACATCTGATTCAGAATAACAGCTGCAGCTGGTACAGTGCTGTTAAATAATCTATGATCCATCCATCACACCAAATTTCATGTTTCAAGCTGTAATGGTTAATGAGCAAACATTGTACAGTACAAACAGAAAAATTCACTATGTGTCCCTGCTGGAATGAGGATTTAGAAATGTGGCATCACACATACACTTGAGGATATGATCTTCATGGAAAACAGTGAATACAAAAGAAACTGGAACATGCTGGAGTGTCCTTACCTCCTCGTGGAGACGCCGGTTGTCCCACATGCAGCGGATAGCCACATTGTTATGATCACAGTTTTCCCACGAAGGGTGTGGCACCTGATTTCTGTTTACAGATGCAGCATGAAGGCACAATCCTGGCAGATGACTCTCAATATTGATCCTCTGGAAAATCCACACCTGCACAAACATGCATACATTACTTTGACCTTCTGATGTATGTAAGTAGGTTGCAAACCTATGTCTAAAATATGGTGAATGGGAATGAAGAATCACACATTTTTATTTTTTTAACATAATACTGAAGCCGAGTCATAATTTTCTTGTTAACATGAAAGTCTTACATTTATTGTTATTAACAACATTAATAAAAGATTACTATTTTACAATATAATTCCCATATTGTTTGATGGTCACAGTCAGTCCAGTGTGTTACACAAGACTTTAAGCAGTTATCAATGGTGATAAGAAATGTAAGTTGCTAGACAATTGCTAATGCTGGTTCTGTAACATTGACAGGGGTCCAAGAGAACTACTACACTGCTCTACCTCTAATCAGGTCTTTCAAATATATTATGGAAATTTTTTTTTCAAAAGCAAGCAATCAAACATAACCTCACCATGTTCCAGAAAATGATCGGATGCTCATCCACAAACCGAGGCTGTGTGAGACAGATGTCTCCATCAGTATGTAGGATATTCTCGAACTCCTTGCGTAACACAAGGGGGTTGAGGTAAGGCACCGTGATGGGCTCCATGTCCATGGGGGCTTGTTCCGCTTGTGGTGCCTGGAATCAATACTAGTCTTCATAATGGAAGTTTTATGGACACAACTGATAGACTAATTCCATTAAAAACACATTAGTCAACATCACTGTAATATATTCCTATGAGATCCACTAACATGAAATTAAAAGAACGATAAATTCAGGAACTTCCTGGCATATTATAAACATATATTTTCTTTGTAAGACTTGAGGTTCTATATTTTCTTATGTCAAGTGTAAAACTAATTAAATACACAAAACTGTTGTTTTATATGGGAATGAAATTTGGTCTTCCACTGCGAAGGAGGAATATAAACATATCAGAATGTTCAGAGACTATCTAGAACAAGAGAAAATAAGAACAAAGAAAACATTATATAGGCACAATTATGTACCAATTTAAAGAAATTATAACTCTGAAATGAACTTATGGTAACCGTATTGAGAACTTACTTTAAATAAGAATTACATTTTTCTTGGAAAACTCGAAGGGAAAGAGACCATGCGTGAGGCGAATCAACACAAAGACAATGATCTTTGAAAAATATGGCAAGAGTATGTGTACTGGATTGATTCAACTCACTAAGGATAGAGTTGGTCCTTTGTTAATATGGTAATGAATCTTTAAGTTCCATAAAAGCAGAAAATTTCATGATTAGCTGAACAAATTAAGAAGAAAATCACCATATGGTAGTCCAATTATTGAAGACAACATGAACATATCAGAGTAATGCAGAAGGATATAAACTGAACAGGAAATGGAAGAGTAGAGCAAGCAATTCATAAAATGCTGAATTTGTGGCTGTGTCAACATTTTATGCAACTTTAGACTGTTTCATTTTCAGACATTTAAGCTTAACCATACCTTAACATCCTGGTCCATGCCTCTGGGCTGATGTGGTTTCACTGTTTGACCTGTTACATCCCCATCAACAAATGAATTACTGCTACCTGCAACACATGGAAGCAAACAAAAATTTCCTGACAATCTTTAATGTTACAAAATTCTTCCCTCCAGATACTAACAACTTGTGAATACTGGTGAGACCAAAGACGGTTTAAGGAGGATTTTGTGAATGGTATAGGTAATAAGTTGCTTTAGCATAAGGACTAGAAAAATAAACTGGCATGTCACACTCTACCTCTATGTCTTTAACTTCAAGGGGTCCAGCATAAATGAAAAAATTATCCCTAGAAAAGTAATATAACACTTGGGAAAATACAAATTGAGAGGTTCATAAATAATTCTGATGTCAAGTACATAGGTGATTAGAATGTGTAGAAAAAGGAGGAAACTGTTGGTAAGTAAATAAGATGTATTCATTGAGAAACAATGCAGTAAATTATGAACTGGATACAACAGGTACCATTTCACTCAAAATTGAATGTGCACCTCAATTTTCAAAGGCGAAAACTGAAGAAAACAATGTATACATATCAGCTGACCAAAATATATTCCATATTTTCTAAGTACAATAAACAACTATCAATGTATTAAACATTTATGGTGACAGCTTCTACAGAAACACCTAACAAACTGAATATGTGAGAATAAAATATTTTTTCTTCTTTCTAAAATACTTATTTTTACTTCATATGGGTTACCTGACAACCAAGCCTCTACATCTGTTTCTGTTGAGAGTACGTGGTAAATATTTTGAAAACTATCTGGAAAGTAAACGAGCACATTATATTCAGGTAAATGCAGTTTGCTGGACACAACATTAAAAACTGCTCAATTCTCAATGAACACTAGCTAATATGAATGCAATGAGAATATTTCACAAAAAAATGCTCACCGAAATTTGAAATATGTGCTTTGCCATGTGACACACTTTCTTGGCTGCTTATGTGTTCCGCCATAGGATGTCCCCGATAGTCTGTCACATTCACAGTCAGAAATGGCACGGTGGCTTTCCCACAGAACTGACACCTGCACAATGCAAGGCTCACAATCAAATTGGCAGCCATCCAGATTATACTGCTAAATCTTGGGCTAAGCACCTCGCTAGCCTTTGAAACATTTTCACTTGATAACATAAGTATATACCATACATCTGATGATTCTAATAGTACTAGTCCATGAAAGAACATGCCAATAATCTAACATGACATGTTAAATGTTCAATACTTTTAGTGAAGCTATTATTTTACACTTAAATTATGTATAATTACATAATAAAAAGCTTCATAACATTCACTCTTCTAGCATTTATTTTTTTAATCACAGAAGTGGGGTGATACTCATCACTTGGTAATGATGCCTAATGTACCAATGCCTGAAAACTGAAGAGAACTGATCATCAATGGAATGAATGGCATGGGAAAACCAAAGTACTTGGTGAAAAATACGTCCTAGTGCCATGTTGTTCAATACCAATCCCACACACTTATATGGGACTGAACCCAGGCATCAGCACTAAGAAGTTATGCACATCAACTAATACTGTTATTACATCAAGCAGGATGAGATAAGCAGAGCATGCAGCATACATAGGAAAATGAAAAATGAGCGAGTATGCAGAAGTGTCGTCAGGACATGTCAGAAGGAAAGGTAATATGAGAGATCTAAAATATACAAAAATAAATATTTGAAAAATAGAGTATTAGGGTGCAACCTGGAATAAACTGGCCTAGGATAGGTCCAGTGATGGAATACTGTGAGCATGATTCTGAACTTTTTATTTCTTCACAAGATGGAAATTTCTTAACAAGCTAAATATCTATCAACTTTTCAGGAAAGACCCTGCATCATGGAGACAGTCAAAATGAGGTATAATAGTATGTAGGATTTGAGGTTTTCACAGTGGTGAGTCTAAAGATGGCTGCCTTCAGGTATATAGTAGTTAGAGCTAGAATTGCAGCTAGGAATGAAATCATATTATGGAAGTAGATTAAAAGTTTCAAAACAAGTAATACTCTTTGTTTACAACATGAACATACTTTGTGTTGAGGTTAGAATCTTCAGGGACCCAGCCAGCTAAGATTTCCTCATCATGTAACACTGATAAGCAATTATGGCACTTGGAACAGGTTGTCATCATGAGCTCCAGTGCTACTGGGGCATGGTGATCCCTGTAAAACATACCTGCATTGTTGTCAAGAGGCCATACACCTGCACATATATGTACTGAACTTTACTTTTTACTTTTCTCAGTTGCTGCACAATGATGTCTTGTGTGTGTGCCAATGTTCTGTTGAGACTTCATCCCTGGAGATGAAAGCTGCTTGCTCCCATGAAACATTGGTGTAATTAATTTTCATTACACAGAATGATATTTTAACTTAACATTCAGCATCCTGTTGTGTGAATCCTTCATTCAGATAAAAATTAGTATTTATGACAGTTAACATCTACAATATTTAATATTATTGTATTGACATGTTTAAACTATTCTATCATTATCAGGCACTATAATATGATACATCAGTTCAGTTTATTTTAATTATCACATTTACAGGTCCCGCGCCGTAGCCACGCGGTCTGAGGCATCATGCTTCGGACCGGCGATACGGAATGCGCGCTGGTTCAAGTCTCGGGGGAGAAGAAATTTTCTCATGAGCTTTCGACCAGTGTATGGGACCGGTGTCAACCCAGCATCGTGAGGAAATTGGGGAGCTATAATGGGTAGCGTAATCCGGTCAGGAAAGCTAGCAATGGCTGGGGGTTCATCATGCTGACTACACATCACCCTATATCTGGTTGGATGATGATCATTCACCTCTGCTTAGGCATGTGAACCTGAGGCCAGCAGTCAAGCTAGTCGGCTTTGGCTGTCTGGAGCTGTTACGCCACAGATTTAATTTAACTTTAATTTATCACATTTACAGCTGCGTGATCATATATGGCACTGGTATATTATTCTCTGCTATGTTTATTCATATACCACATCCCCACAATTCAGATCACTTATTAACATTAACATTTTGTCATATATCATTACTACTTAAAATTTTAGTGCTGGGGATTGAACATGGAACCTTCTGGGTACCAAACTTACATGCTAGCCACTAGACCACAGGAGTGGTCAAAAAAGTATTCAGAAGGTTCTGGCTTTAATCCAGATAGCAGCAACTAATACAAAAATACAATAAAAGTGGCATCAGTAACACAAGTAAGATTAGAGGTAATTCCTAAACAACGAAATTATTAACAAACACCTCAGACAATGTAAAAAATCTTACCTGATAGTAGCATCCCGTGGATAGAGCTGTTCAGGAATAAGCTGTAACTGGCACCACATTGTAGAATCTGTACATAGGATTTCAACATTACATACAAAACAAAGTGTTTCTTGAGAAAAGCACAGTTAAGTTTTATTCACAAATCAACACTATATCGAGGACAATTTCAAAACCTGGCTGCTTCAGCACTACAGAAAGACCACCAGGTGCCACTGGACTCCAGGACTGGTCTGAATATTGCAGCAGACAAAAACCTTTGCCCCTATCAAGATTCAAAACACAACAGCCCAGACCAATGTCAGTCAGTTTACTAATGAGCTATTCCTACTCACAGCAGAAAAACAGTATAAAGACATACCTTATGAAAAACATTCTTCTTTCGATCAGCTACTCTTTTAGACACAAACTCTTGTAATACTAATTCCTTACAACCAGGTCAAGAAAAACACTTTATAAATCTAAGTGGCACTTTCAGAAATTAGAAGCAGGATGGAAATCCAAAGAAAAATTAAGTGTTTATAAAACTGTTTTCACAGAAATTTCACATGGTCAATTTCATCATTGGCTGAAGCTCTGATCTGCATGTTCAGATCAGAAATACAAAAAGTATATTTACACATTTTTTACATACAGGTCTAAATGTACAATCATTTTAAACAAGTACTGAGAACCAGAATGATACTTTCAGTGGCATGGTAATCTGGCATATGGACTTGAGACCCAGCTTACAGAAATATTAATGCATAATGTTACCAGATTCATCAAGGGGCTGCAAATTTGAGGAGCTTCCCTTGCGGCTGCCCTCTCCAAACAGGTCCAAGAAATTGCTACTGAAGTAGTCGAGATGCTGGTGTACAGTCAGCGGTGAGAATTCACTTGAAACACGTCGTTCAGGCCCACTGTTTCCTTCTACTGGGTCTTCTTCATAGCACAGATTCTCCACCTCAGCATTCGCCCGGCCGTGTCTTGTCACAATACAACAGATTCACAATCAGAATAACAATGAATTCATTACTAAACCAGTAAACAGCCTTCGATTATATTATTAGTCACACAGGTTCAATTTGCAAAACAACAAATTGTAACAGAAAGGAGCCATCCCATAAACATACAGAGCAGTGAGATCTGAGGTTCTCATGGTGGTGAAGATGTCAATGTTGGTGTTCTGGATTGTAACATTGTGTGGACTTACAAACTGTTAACAAGTGTTGTAGTAACAATGAGATATTATTCAACAAGCACACACACACACACATGTGCATACCACATAACATATCACAATTCTGTCATGAGCCACAGGTATGCAGAACATACAGTTCTTCATTTCTCTAAACTTGGCACATAGTCTGAAATCAACACACAGAATAATACTCATAATGGACTATTCATTAATACAGAGCAGCAAATTATATGCATATACAACTGTCATTTCCATCTGCTTATGGATTTAGTTGAATCCTATGAAGAACCTACCCAAGGCTTGGTTTGACAGGTGTGCTGTTGGCAGAAATGGCCTCCTTGATTTCATCAAATTTCTTGGCAACCAAATTTCCTGCTGACTTCAGAGTGCTCAGTCCACCTCGAAGCAGTTCATTTTTGCTCGTCAAACTGCTGGGGCTATAAACAAAGATGGCTGTCAAATGGCAAATCATGTGTACTGACTGATGCAATGGCAACATCTACTTTCTGTCACTGACATGGTGATGTAACAATGATGAGTAATTATTTAAGTTTCAATAAACCATACATGTATCTATGAATTACAATGCATATCTTTTTGGCTAAAAGGGTCCTTCTACTTAGACATGACAAATGTGGTGGAGGATGGGCTTAGTTTTCAACAAAAAGTACTGCCAATGCATCGAGAATTAACACAAATTAGAAACGTAAACTGAAAACCACATTTAAATGTCTGTTATTCTCAAATGTCTCTAACATATTTATTTATGTAAGACTTGAGGTTCTCACAGCGGTGAATATGAAGATTTCTGTCTTCTGGGTTATTGCGCTGTGTAGTCTGGTCGATGTTAACCAACGTTTCAGAGGTCATACTGCCTCCGTCATCAGGGCGATGAATATGCCAATAGGGTGTGAGGAGTTGGATTTTATAGGCAGGGAAGTGAAAGGTGTAGCCTGCCCCGAGCCAATGGGAGCAGGTATGGGAGTGGACCAATGGTAGCACGTGGGCGAGGGTGGGAGAGGGAGAGAAAGGTGAGTGTAGTTGTATGGATAAAGGCCCTGAAAAGGGCCGAGTTAGTGGTCTGGTTGGTTCTGGCGGCGCACTCTTGCTCGTTCTCGGAGTCCTCGGAGTGTGTGGATCAGAGGCTTCCAGGACCGGCTCAGGTGAAGTCCATCTTCCCTGTTAAAGTTATCAGGATGAAGTTCGATCTCGATGGCTTCCCTGATTAACCGGTCCATGTAGCCGGTTTTTGAGGAGAGGATAGCAGTGTCCTCTAGCTGTATCTTGTGCTCCAAGTTGAAGCGGTGTTCAGCAACCGCAGATTTCTCGGGCTGCCCGAGCCGGATGTGGCGTTCGTGCTCCTTGATCCTGGCCTCAACGGAACGGCCTGTCTGGCCGATGTAGACTTTTCCGCACTCGCAGGGAACTCTGTATACGCCAGGCGTCTTCAGTCCTAGGTCGTCCTTTACCGGCCGGAGAAAACTGGGAATTTTCTTTGGCGGAAGACCAACAGACTTGATGTCGTGCCTGGCCAGCAACCTGCTTATGCGGTTGAAGGTCGTCCCGACGTAGGGCAGGAAGGCAACCGAGGCTGGTTTTTCAGTAGGCGGTGGCAGCCTCGCAGGCGGATTGAGAGCTTTCTGAATCTGACGGTTGCTGTATCCGTTTTTCCTGAAGGTGGTGGTGAGTGCCTCCAGTTCACTCTGTAGGCTGTCGTGGTCGCAAAGGGCTTTAGCACCCTATTGGCATATTCATCGCCCTGATGACGGAGGCAGTATGACCTCTGAAACGTTGGTTAACATCGACCAGACTACACAGCGCAATAACCCAGAAGACAGAAATCTTCATATTTATTTATATTTTTGTGTCATAAAAACAAATTTTGGTGTGGTGAGCTACTGTATACTACAAAAGGACATGGAGCACCAACTGGGAAGAAGAAACAGCTTCTTGCAACTTGGCACTGTTGAGAAAAATAACACAGTGTCATATAACATGACAAATCTTTTAAAGAAAACTCAGAAATAAGTATAACAAAAGTAGAGTTAGAAGAATATCTGTTGGTGCCCATAGAATTTAACCCCAAGCCACCAATACATAAAACAAAAACAATACCATTCACATGCAAACACAACTTGCATTCTGTAAATACATCCAGAAACTTACCAACCTTATCTCGCAATGGCAAGATGCAAAACCCTTCCTCTTTAACATATAAAATTTCATAAAGGAACTTGGACACAGTAAAAGAAATAATGGGTCATGCAACTTTCTGTGAGATTTGTTGGCTACCTCCAACATCATCACTTATTACTAAAATATAACAAATGATGTTCTACTTACAAATAGCAAAGAATGTAAATGATAAATAACAGTCACTCAGATGGTCAAAAAATCTGTAACTTTTATGGAACCAAAAGGAACAATACTGTGTACATAAGACCCTGTCACAAGATCCGTCCTATTCTCAGCCACTTGATATCTGGTGAAAGTGTACAGATGAAGAGCCTCCTCATTGTGTAACTTTCCTCTTTCTCCTGTTATTTCTTCTCTCCTACATTCAAATATTTTCCTCAGTGATATAATTTCAAACACACTCAGTCAATGTTCTTCCCTTAGAGTGATGACAGACAAAGTTTTGTGTATTTTAATCTTTAGATATTTAGGGTGAAGACAAAAAAGATGGAAGATTCTGGAATGAATGACACCAAGCAATCTCCAGAATTAATATGTTCTTACTTTATTTGTAATGTAGTTTTGATTTGTTACTGTCAGTTTCCAATAACTGAACTGACACATTTAAAAGGAGATCTTGTTCCTCAATTTGGTAATAAAGATATAAACATATACTTACTCTTATCAGCATTTATATATAGTTCAATCTCTTTATCATCATTAAAAGATATTTTGTTTTTTTACATAATTGATAAAACCTATTACAAATGCAGCTGAGTACAGCTGGTAGCACTATGCATAAGGTTGCTTCCACAAACAGAGAACATACCCTGGACACAACTTGCAAATCCTATTAACTTTCCATTTTATGGAATTCAGGAGAGGAAACATCACAGAAGGCCAAAAAAGAGACAGAAGTTCAGACACATATGAGGAAATTACATCGTCAGCATATGATTGAAGTGACTCAGAATGGAGTCTAATGGCAGGCTTTGGTATTAGTGTTAATATCTCAAAATCTTCATGTAGTTACCAAATAAACATCAACTTCACAAAGAGAGGAATACATATAAAATGTGCAGAAAATTTTCACTGTAACATGAAGGGGGTTCAGTTTTTTTGATGACTTTCTTGTAATAGGTGTACCTTAAGAAGAACAAGAACACAGTTGACTATAACATACTGCCACAGACAAATGAATGTCACTGAAATAATAAAATAAGCACAATGCAATATAATACTAAAAATAAATTATATAATATCATGCAAAAGAGAGCAAATTTTGGTTGGTTGGTATGTTATGGGTATTAGCAAATGTCTGACCTGAAGTTAGTGATCGCATTCTCTATGATCTGAGTGCCGATGAGCAGATCTGCTTTACGCAGACTAAGACGAGCAGGGGAATAGCGGCTGCAACGGAAAATAAACCAAGCAAGACAGTACTATTAGCATGAAGTGCTGCCCAAGGGCTGAATGTGCAATTACAGCAAACATCATCATTACCTGTACACTGCACGATGATGGGAGCCTGCACTGCAACTACAAGGACATCAACCAGTTACTCTTCTGATTACCCACCTGACTGACTAACTGAATCAACCAGTCAAATCAATGACTGATCAAACAAATGACCTGCTAAACCATCGACCAATCAAACAACAATCAAACTAAAAACAGCGTAAACAAAGGACAAATCACAATTTACTTTCCTAAGAACATCACTAGCCAAACAGTGCAAGTTTTGAAGTTCTTAGCACATAAGATAAAAGTTGATGTCCCTGTTAAATCTACTTCTTAGTCAGATCACTCTGTTGGTCAAAGTACTACTTTACAACAATCATGCAGGTACTTTGGTGTTCAACAAGCCACACACACACACAAAAAAGTTAGATGACAAATCACAATGTGCTTCTAAATAATTCACCACAGTATCATTATCTGATGGAGGGGCAGTCAAGAGTGGAACTATTACAAGGATATATCTTTAAGAGGATGCCCTCAATATTTGATATGAGTCATATGTCAACTATTTTTCTACTCGGTCCTTGTGAACCAAGACATTTATCACAGTGAAAAATTTGTTTTTCTAGACCCTGTCCTGAATTTCAACACTGTTTCACTGCACTTTCCACTTTCATAAACAGAGAAATATGGATATATGATTTTTTATCCCAAAATTTAAAGTTTCAAAATAAAATACTGCCTTCATAAACCCTCCTCAATAAAACATTTATGGCAAACTAGGTAAGAATTTCCATTCTAGAAGTCTGGTAATACTGTAAATACACATTCTTAAACTAACACAACATTTACATGCAAAATAAAACATCTCGCTCTAGCAATAAAACTGAAACATTTTAATTACATTATTTCAATTCCCACACTTTGCACTTTCTAGATAAAAGTGTAAAGCATAAACAACTAAAATAACTCTAGACAATATCTAAATGGCATAGTGTTTTCTAACACAAGTTAGTAAAGCTGAACTACTTTAAACACATAACACAAACTAATTAATCTCAGTTTAAACTTTGATAGACATTCCTACAGTAATTTCTTCTTAAGAAGTTTCTCTAGGGACCAAACATTGAAACTTGCTTACTAGGAAAACTTATCAAAAGGGGAATAGAAAACTATATTACAGTGATGTTTAAGTCAAAGCTTTTCATTTCAATTACATTTAAAAATGTGGTTTAATAGCAGTGGAGCATTTTCAACATAAATACATATTAAAACAACCGACACCAAAGAACACATCCTAACACCAATAAAAGCACATAAACCATTGTGCATGAACATTCAATAAACACAGCCACTTGTTAAATAATGAGTATTGCTTATTTCCTGTTACATGGATGAAGCCTTTCAGAAAAATGTAAACAACCTGAACTGAATCTGACCGTCATTTTGATGCGTCAATTAAAAACAGCCAATTTGGAAACTACATTTACAATCATCTAAGCATGTTTCCTGTACACTGTTCAATGTCTAAAGCTAAGATCACACCTCTTCCATCTTCAATTCTGGCTCTGCCTCCAAGTACAGACAAAAAACAAGAAAAGAGAGGAAATGGCTACCTTGTCATGGCCCATTAAAAATAATCTTCTCAACACCACACTAAATAATGGCATAGATCCTTAGAACTATCCTTTAACAGCATGTGTTTTAAAACATATGAACTGAAAAATATATATGTTTGACACACACATCAATTCAATTATCTAACACAGAAACGAAACGTGGCAACATATGTACAAATTTTTAAACAATTATCCTAAGAACATTATGGTGGAACTTAAAAAATTGTACTTTGTATATTGTAAAACTTATCAGGGAACTTCTTCCCTGGGAATCACTGCACATTATTAAAATGAGATGGAAGTGTTTACCTGAAAGGCAACTTGAAGCTGGAACTGATGCCCCCCAGACCAGACGTGACACCAGCAACTGTCGACACTGGAACATCAACAGGCATTGTGGATGATCGATGCATTGGCTTTCCTTGCTCCATACAATCTGAACACTCACTTGGGGAGCAATCATGACCAAAGGTGGCACTTCGTGAAACCCCTCTTGTCTTGGTGTGTCCACCATACAGAACTGGGCCCCCGGGCGCTTCTGCATGTTCCAGGATCCCCGGGCCAACGATCGAACTTACCGATGTTGAGCCAGAATCTACGTGATCTCCATTACTGTCCACAGCCTTAATTACTTCAGCAGTCTCCTGCATGTCTAATGCACCAAGTGGGTCATTCTCTGTTACGGGTGTCCGAACTGGTGAAGTTTTACATGACGGTGAACTCGGAGATTTGGACGGTGAGTCATATGTATTGTCTGTCCTGTTCATAATCAGATGTTGCACATCACAATTGCTATCACACTCCTCCCTCACACTGGAAGTGTCAATTCTGGATGTTTCCCCTACCCCATTTCTCCTGCTACTGTGAACCTCTAGATCACTGCTGCTCCCACCACTGTCACAGGCAGACACTCTGGCTAGAGAGTCTAAACTGCTATTCTTTTTATTTTGAGATTTCAAATATGTCTGTGAGCAAGACTTACTGTGCCCTAAATCACATGCACCCTTTGCTCCAGAACGTTCCCACATGACACTACTAAGACGACTGACTCGATCGCCCAGCCCAGAGAACAGCTTGCTGGCCGAGTGCTTTGGCGTGTGACTGCCTGTAGAATCCAAATCATCAGTGCTACCAGCTGAGCTTCGTTCTTCTAGGTTCTCTGTAGAAGATTCACGACTTGTTCGACGGAAAGTCAAACTGCTCCTGCGCCCAAAGAGGGACCTACCGAACAGAGGGTTGTTACAGCAAAACAACAGTCACTAGTTCACTGTAATTACACAAATAAACACTACATTTCAGGAGCTGTCTCTGCTACTTCCTTCAGGTGAATGGCAGTCATTTTATTATCAGTTACTGTTCAATTGCTTCCATTTTTAATATCCTCAGTGGTCCAGTGTTTAGATATAAGTTCAGTATTCAGAAGTTCTAAGTAGTTCCTGAATGCAGCTACTGATACAGAAAATAAGCAAAAGAATGATTACTAATCAACTTATTATGTAAAAATGGGAGTGCAGCAGACTCCTGAAATGCCATGTGTATTAAATACATCTCAGACCATGGACAGTGCCTGATAATTATGGTATAATAAATTAACTGTTGTCAAGAATAATTAAAGAACCATTACATATGTAAAAACTAAAAACTCTGGTCCAAATACTATATTATGAAATGTCTTAACAAATTCCTACTCTGTAGCTGCCAACTGCAGTAGAATACACGAAACTGTACCAGTACAGTTACCTGCTAGAATTGGGTTTTGATACATGAAATCTGTCTGCACCACCAACTCCCTCTGGAATGGTAGCCACTCGACCATTCAGACCACTCGTGTCACCAGGCAGGCCAAGCTTAATCCGGTTCAATTTATCCAGGATCTGAGCATCATTTGCAAAACTCTGAGACCTGAAACATGAATCACACCTCTCCATCATATTCCTCAGTAAACACATCATGATACACAGTATTTACTTTATTGTGTTCATTCATACAATTCACAAATTTATATTTCTTATACTTAAATACAAAAAAAAACATATGTTTGTGACATGAGTTAATATTTTATTTTACATAACTGAAATAAAATTACATGTATGATATGGTTACATGTGGCCAACTTCAACTCCCTGAGTATTTTAAACTCATTATTTATAAAACCTCAAGTGGCAAGATTATAAAGCTGACAGAACTGGAACAGGACCAAATAAAATTATTAACATTTTCACTGATACATTATTAAGTCCTGAATTGGCTCAATTATTTTCAGGGCTGGTTTAACATTCACCACCTCAGAGATCACATATTTGGATTCTATTTCCTCAAGGGATTTTGAAGTACGTACACACAGAAAAAATCACATATTTAATGAATGTCTTGATGCAAGCAACATGTTAGTGAAAACAGATAGCCAAATGTGATTATTTCTATCAAATACTGTAGCAAAAAATACATGGCACAAACTAATAAAAAATAACATAAACTGATGGATAAGCTTAGGGGAGTGTGGATTAAGCACAATACATGCAACAAGGCAGAAAGTCTGAATCAACTCGCAGCAGCAAAGTAACAACCAGTTGGACAAAACTGAAAACATTTCATCACTGCAGTGAAGGGGTCAAATGGCTGAAAATATTAGACCAAGGAATATTAAAGAGATGATTTCAATTTACCTGTATGAAAACATTTTCCCAGTTAACATAATGTCCAGACTGATTAATGGAGTTTTTAAAATCTACTCAACTGCTAAGGTAACAGTCCTATGACATCACTTTCCTCTATAAAGTAACGGTTTCTTTCAGGTTACAAGTTACACTGATTTTCTACTTTCTGTTTAAATATGGTATGATAATTTTAAAATGTGTTATTCCAATAACACACCTAACAGTTTTGACATGTGTGGTATACTTGATGTACATGATGTTTCACATGTTGACTTTACAGATAACTGGTTGTCATTACAATTCACTCATTATTTTTAAATTAGTGGTGATGGTTAGGAATAAACCTGGGGCCTTTTAAACGCCAGGCTAGTACACTAGCCATTACAACACCAGGCCATAGCATATAAGTTTAGTCCTTGAAAGATCCCACATTCACTCTCAGTCATCACAGGTAATCACAAAACAAAATTCTCAATATAATAACAACCAGTAACCTGAAGACGGAAGTACAGCCATTCTTGAAATGTCATGTGTATCATACTACAGACAACAAACAACAATATGTTCAACAAATCAAGCACTGGCATAATTAATAAACCACTGACACATACCTTTAGAAAATCAACATTAAATGTGAACATTCAGAACTTACCTTATAAGTAACCGAAAACACTCAGAAGGGCTGTTGGTGTCTGAAGAGCGTGGTGACTTTGGGCTTCCTTGAGAGTTCCCACTTCCTGGAAGATGTCCCTGACGTAAACCAAACATGAACTCAGAGCAGCTTCCACTACGATTCCGTCTTCTTGGATTGCTGGGTGAGACACATGCAATAATCTCCCTGGAAATTTCATCATCAAGCAGGTCCTTCTCTTCGGACAGAGTGGGACCATGATATAGTCCAGTCATCAGCAAGCCTGCACTGCTTTCAACTGCAACATACCAATATTACTTTCAGACAAGGCCACAAAACTGAGAGTGCCACCATTATTTTCACATCTACTGTGTTGATACTTGACCGCAGTTACAAAATAAGATACACAAACCAGAGCAAGGTTCACAGAAATGCAGAAACACAAAATCTCACTTTATTGTGTTCGTGGATCAACCAATTGTGTGACACATGGTCTGCTTTGAAAAGCTGATAGTTACTCAGATGGTCAAGAAATTTTCTGAATTTATGGAACCCACAAATTTTCTTTACCATGTTCACAAAATCCTGCCACTGGATTTTGGCACAAGCAAGCTGAATCCAGTCCAAATCTTCACATTTTATTCTTTATGATCCAGTTCAATAATATGCTTATATTTATGCTGAACACAGTAATTATGTCAATCTTCAGATACAATTCCATTCACATCAAAGTTGGTAATCCTTCTTAAAATGGTGTCTAATAAATCTCCATTATTTCCTTTTCACAATTTCCAGAGTCACGCCCCAGCCGTGCTTTACTCTGGGAATGCACTCCGGTACCCATTAGATAGGAGGCTGCCAATCATAATTTCACAAGAACTCCTCTTCAGTGTATAACAGGCTCTACCTACTAGCATATTATTATAGCCCTGGCAGACAACTGGGGCTTCACTCTGTTCAGGTAATTCAGAATTTAAAAACATAACACTTATTTACACAGTGAATTACTTTGTGTATTCATGTCCAGTTAGAAAGATGTACCACCACATAAAACATTATTAACTCACATGGCTGTTGTTCAATAGCAGTCCGTGGAGTGAGCAATGGAGCAACAGATGGTCGAACAATGCTACCAACACGTGATCTGAAGCGATCAAATGCTGCATAGTCTGTTGAATCTTGCTGATGCACAGTATTAGCAGCTTTGCTCACTGGAAAACAAACAAATAATATGAGATGTTGGTCTTCTAGGTTGTAATGCTATGTGGACTTGGAAGCAGATACCTAAGTTTCAGATTACATACAGCCTCCATTTTCAGTACTTCAGCACTGAAGATGGAGATATGTTCCTTGAAAATGCTGGTATTTACCTGAAGTCCACATGGATTAGAACGCAGCAGCCCAACATCAACATTTTTTGGTGCATACTGAACTGGCCATGTACAAACATTATACATCATTATGTTTAACAGAAAAATGTTAATTCCAAAAATCTTGTGAAAATCTGTTCAGCAGTTTTATGGTTGTCACATGTGGACAAAGAGACAGGGTGAAGCTTACAGGCACATTTTTGCATCCTCTAGATCAGGGGTCGTCAACCTTTTTATACCTACCGCCCACTTTTGTATCTTTGCTGACGGTAAAATTTCCCTACCGCCCACCGGTGCCGCACATACCCACCACCATGAGAGAGGTACAGCTCGAAGACAGAGTGATGGCCGGTGGTAAGCCCCGCCCTCGTTATGTGCACTAAACTCGTGCCTTTGGCTACGGAACTCATTCATTGCTCCCTCGTCCACGAGTATACTTCGAGAAGTGTCCGGTGAATTATTATCTATATTCAAATTTCAGAGATGGAATTCAAAAGTAAATTGCAAAAGCATATTTTAAAAGAAGTTGTTAGCAAAGTATTCGATATATGGAGGAAGTATTCGATATACGGAGGAAGAACAAAATTTGTAACAACAGACAAAAACTCCCACCGCCCACCATGAAGGCTTGAATCGCCCACTAGTGGGCGGTAGGGACCCGGTTGACGACCCATGCTCTAGATGCAAATGTACATGAAAAAGGAATATATTAATGAAGTAAATGCAAAACGTTTAATTTAAATTAATAAACTATGAATTGCTTTCATCACCATCTTACAGAATGAACATAACTACATCATTGGATAGTGTTAAAAAAAATTAATTTTTACAGTGCACTGCGGTATTGTTGGGCAATGTCCATTGTCTGATTTATACAATATTTGAAATTCACAATGTCTCAGGAGTGTCCTCACTGCCACCTTCTGATAACTGTTGTTGTTATGGTGACAGATAACAGAACAGTGACCTGGAAGTTTGCATACAAAGGGTTTATACTCAAACCCAACAGTTGCTAATAATCTAAAAAAGAACTGTTTAATGAATCCAGCAGTCACTAACCACTCTTATTGTGATCATGTGACGTTGCTTCTGCGTTAGCAGCTTCCTGATGAGAACTTCCACTATCTAGGGATGTGTGTGATATCACATCAGTAGCATCTACCAAAGACACTGAGTCATCAGATACCCGACGTCGGACTCCCGCATGCCGAAACAAGGCCACGCCAATGATCACATTTCTGAAAGCATAAACATGCCACCAACATAATATCTCTGACAGGAGGTTGAGCTCTTTTGTATTTACTTAACACAAGCAACAAACAGACACAACTAGAACATTACAAGTATAATAAAGATACTATTTAATGTTACAATTTATTCAGAACAAGGCTAAGTCTAGTCTATCAAAAGCAAAGGATGTTTTTCCATCCTATAAATGTTCCTTACTCTGGAATAAAACACAAGTAAATAATTAATATTGTGATACACAGTGTATAAATGTAAAAAACAGTAACTGATTATTAAAGTTCCTAACTGATTTGTAGCTATTGTCATCATTCTTGTTAGAAAATATCCTACCTGAGTTTATTCCAGAGCAGCTGGCTGGAATTTGTACAGTCAGAAGGCCACGTTGCCTCCAGAACAGCACGATTATAATAACCATATGTGATGGCATTGGGCTGAATGCCACTTCTTTTCATCTGTGACAGAAGCTTGACAGCTAGCACAGGCTGACTGTACACACCGCAGAGCTGCATCATGACTCGATAACACACCTAATGGAGTGAAAATGATCATCAGGGTTTGAAAAATGTGATTTCCTGGTCACCTGATGTGAGTTCATTTTGAAAAATGTTAAACACGAAGATGAGATAGGTTCTCAAAGTGACAAGCATGAAGATAACCGTCTTCTGAAATGATGCAAAATGTAGCAGCTCTGAAAATTCAGTCAGCATTTCCAAACTACAAAGCACAACATCCCTGTAGACATATATCTTCATATTCATCAAAATGAGAACCTAGAATCTCAACTTGCACCATGCAGTCTGGTAGATATTGACCGATCTTTCAGATAAACATACATATATTTGATTTTCTATACTCCTAATTTTGGTTAAAATATTAGTAGTGGATGTCCAAATATTTTTTATGTCAACCAGAGGGGACAAGCAAGATTTATTTAAATATCTGCATGGAGATATACAGGCAGATTACAGTTGGAAAAAAATAATTTATTTTACACTTTGCAATGTATTGTCATCACCATCATAAAAGGAACTACTAATGGGCATGACATGACAGAAACTGACTGGTGATTTCATATTGTAGTGCATACTTAATGTTCTTCTGATACAATACCAACAATACTTCATTCATTACTACTGTTCTACTGACAGCAGAAGCAAACGTCAGCATTTAATAATTCCCTCTTCAACATAATCTCATTAATTTGCACGTTAGTGTCACAAACACGTGGTAGACTATGATTACCATGACATTCTCTTTACACATAGAAAATAATTTACCTCATCTGTAGGCTGCAGCTTCATCTTCTGTATTTTAACTAGGAACTCATACGCAGATTGAAGACATGCTGGGGCCTTTGACTGTGACTGCATGGCATAGCTTGGCAAATGTAAGAACCACAAGCTGTTTAGAAGGAGATTTCACATAATTAATATTTAGGATTCCAGCCAGCAAACCATGTATACAAGATACAAAATATTCTACGATAATCACAGTAAGAAACCAATGCTGGAATCCATGAATACATGTCACCATGAGTCATTAGCATCTTTGCGTTTACTACCTTTTAACACAGCAAAATAAACAAAACTATAAATTTACCAGATGTTTTGCAGGGGTGTGAAACTTGGTCTCACATTATTGGAAGAGCACAGATTGACGATGTTTGAGAACAAGAAGGGGGGCCTATATAATCAGTTTTATAATTTGTTCTCTTTACAGAAATTATTAGGAACAGATGGGCAAGGCTTATAGCACAAATGAAAGTGATAAGAAATGCATAAAATATCTAGGTAAGATAATTTGAATGAAAGATTACTTGGAAGACTTATGCATAAACGGGATGAAAACGTTGAAATGGATCTTAAAAATGGGTGGGATAAAGTGGGAGAAATTCATTTTTCTGTAGCATAATCTTATCAACAATACAACAAACCCTCAAGGTCCATAAAAGGCAGAAAATTTCTTTACTAGATAAGCAACTATTTGTTTCCCAGAATGGACTCTGCTCCACGCACAAAGCATTTAGCATACCTGTTGCATTAAAATGCTAAATCTTGATATGAACTATATATGCATACATACATACATACATCTGGTAGCTCAAGGGAGGGTGGATGGTATCTAAAATTCTGGGGGTACACTGGGTCTGTACCTATAGCATGTGGTCAACAAACACTTGGCCCACAGCTCAGGTGATGCTGCGTGTTTTCGAGCCAGTTTCTGAGCCGACTTGATTTCATGCTTAGTTCGTCGGGCCATAGGACTACCCGGCACAACCCCACTCAACCGTGACCCCAAATTGTGGAAAGTTAGCTCCTTGCGACTGAAGAGAAGTGGGTCTAGCATAAAACTCTGGAAGAAAAAAAAATCAGGCCATAATTCATATTAAAGGAAACCTAGACACATTACTGGACTGTAATGTATTCTTCAGTCATAAAACAGTGCAGCAGCTTATGCTCCACATACCTTATAGGAGTACATTCTACCAGGTGGTAGTCCATTTGGCTCCGGAGGCAAGATAAAGACTGTCCGCTCACTCTGATGCGATTCGTCCAATTCCAGAAGACGACCATCTCCATCATCATTCTCCACCTGCACATCAAACAACCGACTACAAGTGAACAAGAAGCAATAACCTGCGCAAAACATTCTGAGATCAAAAACTACATTAAAGTTTCTGACAAAATGCTGAAGCATTCCTTAGACCGAACTTCCCCACAAAGCAAGCACTGTCAAAATGAAAGTCTCACATCTGTCAAATGCCAGTATAAATTAGAATACAACAATGATATTGCATAGGGAAAATAAAAAACTAAAAGGGGTAGTTCAAACAAGAAGTTTTAACATAAACTTGTAACATCTACTTTCCTTCAAGTGTTCAATGTACGTTAAAGTTAGCGGGATATATAAGTTTATGGTTATATATCATATAAACATGTAATGACAATCATACAGGATGGATTCTAATATAAAACTAATAATTACACAATTTAATGATCCTTTTCTGTGTATAATTTTCACACTCAAGACAAGCCTTCTGAAATATAAAGAACTACTTTACTAAATAAATATGTTGCTGTTAGTATCTGTTGATGAATACAAAAGTTCTATAGAAAAACAACATGTCCTACTCAGACCCACAGTTTTCTTCACAAACACATTTTCTCATACCTTCTCAGTGCATTCATCAAAAAACGCCAAACTGGCATCCATGTCAGACACAAATGATCTTTCTTCAATGAATCTTATAAACATTTGAGTTTTCATTACTAAAGTGAAGAACTTGTGATGGGTCTTCTCACGTGAACGCAGAAACCCTGAAATAAACACAGACAAATGTTTAAGACATCATTAAACACAGGAAAACAACACATAATAATGCAGAAAGCTTACCATTACAACCACTATTTGTGATAATGAATTATGTTATTCATAACATGGTCTACTTCCAATTTTGAAAGATTTAATTGTAACCTGGACCACCTGAATATTAATCTTGTACACAAATCCTTAGACCACAAGGCTAGGCCTACATTTTCATCTTGATTGTTACTGTGAGAAAATAGAATAAATTGTCTGTATAAAAGTAAAAGCAGAACAACCTCAGACAACAGACAATATTGAAACATGGAACATACTATAAATGAACTCTCACATTTTGGGGTGGGGGTGTGGGATGCATGTGATGAATTCATACAGATCTGGAGGGAAAAAGCCATGGCACATATTAGATACTATAAACAGACGCAGGTAAGAAAGTAAAACTGAGCAAACCTTGTAAATCAAATAATGAGCTTGGATCCGTAGTCCCAATTGTTGGTGCTTTGGTTATTGGCAACAGGTACATTCTATACCCTTTCAAAACAGTTGCCATGAACCGCAGGAATGCCTCCTGTATCTCCAGCTCTAGGCTTTGCTACAAACAAAAATAAACATGCTTATTAAGGAGCCCATACTTAACAACAGCATTACATATTCCCTTAAGTTCCCAGAAATGAAGCTTAG
Source organism: Zootermopsis nevadensis (assembly GCF_977971745.1). Classification (NCBI taxonomy): domain Eukaryota; kingdom Metazoa; phylum Arthropoda; class Insecta; order Blattodea; family Termopsidae; genus Zootermopsis; species Zootermopsis nevadensis. Next base: position 18,654,907 of record NW_028259156.1, read on the forward strand.
ATTACAAGGCTACGTGGCACAACACAAAATAATGCAATCTGAACTCTCACAGCCATTAAAACAACAAATCTCAACAATAAGATTTTAGGTTCTCAAGGTGATAAGTATGGAGATGACTGTCTTGTGGGATATCACTCCAAGCAGTTTGGTAGGAACTGACAGATGTTAGTGTGGTGCTTACTTCCTCCAACATCAGTGAAACAATAAAGACAATAAGCACCACTAAAGTATCTGTCAGTTTCTACCAGGCTACACAGTGCAATATACCAGAAGACAGTCAGTCACCTTCAACTAATTTCAATATTATTCAGTGTTTCCACTGCAGCTATAAAGTTTAAAATTTTCTTTCCAGTGAAAATTATAGCCATAGTGACTGTTCCATGTTGAAATATAGGAATTTTGTACAAAGAACAAATCTATATGATACACAATTAATATGATACTATTCTTAAGTTTGCAGATGATAAAGTGTGATACAGTGAAACCTCTATCTATCGTTCCCGGAACTATCGTTTTCCCGGATGCATCGTCCGTTTTGTTCGGTCCCGAATACATCCCATATAAAATAATGTTACATTTTCCCGCTTCTATCGTTCCTCGAACTATCGTTTTATCGCATCGATCGTTCAAAAATCTTAGTCCCGGCCAACAATTTTCCTGCAATGATCGTTTCTGAGAAATTAAAATGCTGGGTTTTGAGATAAATTAATACCGAAAGACGCACAATGTTTTTGGAATACACAGTAGCGGTAACCTGTTATGTCGCCCAACCAGCACAGATCCTTTTGGAATGAGGGGTCAGCGGTGCAGGGGTGATAGTTGGAGTGAATGGCGGTGCTCATTGTCAGAAATTTTACGATTTTAATTAGGGTGCACTCATATTTCGTTCCAGCGATGCCAAATGGCATGTGCAGTTTGAATTTCTTCACAAATGCTTTTATTATAAGTACAAAGGAAAGGCTGGCGGCACTTTTCATTCTTCTGGTTTATCTCGTTTCCAGTGGTTCAGTGTCTTCTACGGCTACGTTTCGTCGTGTTCGGCAGTAACAGTACTTCCATTCTTCCTGTTATTGTTCCAGTCTATACTTTTGTTGTTGTTCCCGTAAATATTTTGTTATTCCTCTTACTCCTGTTAATTATTTTGTTATTATTCCTGTACCATGTCTCGCCCACTAAAGCAAGTCAGAACTCTTCAAGAAAGATTAAAAATCATAGAAGAAGTGGAGAAGAATCCATTTGAAAAAAGAATCGACATTGCTAAACGCCTTGGATTAGCACCATCTACTTTAAATTCAATAGTTGCAAAGAAGAAAGAAATCCGAAAACAAACTGACAAGTGCGGTAATTCATCCAAAAAAAGGAAATCCGGAAGAAAATCAACTTTCAGTGAGCTAGAAAGTGTCCTCTTCACTTGGTACCAGCAATCGCGGGCCTCAGGAATTCCTGTTGATGGCAACATCTTGCGGGAAAAAGCCAAGACGATAGCCGCAAGACTGAATATTGAAAATTTTGCAGCGTCGAATGGCTGGATTAGTAGGTTTAAAGAACGACATGGTATGGTCTACAAGAAGTTAGCCGGCGAAAGTGCTGCTGTGGATGTGGAAGTAACGGAGCTGTGGCTCGAGAGACTGCCAACACTGCTGGAGGGATATGAGCCGCGGGACATTTATAATGCGGATGAGACCGGACTTTTCTACAACGCCCTCCCGGATAGGACTCTGGCATTGAAAGGTGAATCTTGCCACGGGGGAATACGTGCAAAACACCGAATTACTGTTCTTCTGTGTGTTAACAGTGACGGTAGTGACAAACGGGTTCCGATTGTAGTTGGAAAATCACGAAAACCGCGTTGTTTCAAAAACATGAAAAAACTTCCGGTGAAATATCACGCCAACAAAAAGGCTTGGATGACAACAGACATCTTTACGGCGTTTTTAAGTTCTCTGGATGCCTCCATGGGCGCACAAGGCAGAAAGATTTTGCTGTTTGTTGATAATTGTGCCGCTCATCCGAAGGACACGACATTTCTACGAAATGTGAAAGTCGTGCAGTATCCAGCAAATTGCACGAGCGTCTTGCAACCGCTTGATTTGGGCATCATAAAATCTTTCAAGCAGTTGTATAGAAAGCGCCTTGTGCAAACAGCTGTATGTGCAATGGATGCTGGGAAGGATGTCAACATGAAAACTGACGTGCTACAAGCAATTCATTTCACAGTGGCAGCTTGGCGGCATGTCTCCCAACCAACTGTTCTGAATTGTTTTCACAAAGGTGGCTACGGGTGTGAACTTCGCGCAGAAGCAGACTCTAACGTCAGTGTGGATGAGCATGATGGCTTTCACGAAGACTGGAATAGATTTGGCGCCGTGAAAGACGTGGTTAAATTTGGTGACTAACGCGGCAGTAGACAGCGAGCTTGCTACATGCGGAGTCGACACGATTGATGAGTTGTGTGACGATCGCGAAGGGGGTGGGAGCGGTGAGGAAGACGAATGCGAGCCCGAAGCTGTGCCGAGTTTTGCCGAAGCACACGCTGCATTGGCAAAAGTGAAGTCGTTCTTTTATGCCCATAATATTAGCGAACGTGACGAGGAAAACATTTTGAACGTGGAAAGTACTCTGTTTGGTCTAAAACGTAAAGTTTCGACAAACCAGTTGTCCATTAAAGACTTTTTTGGTAAAAAGAAGTAACTTTGAAAGAGAAACATTGTTTTTTTTTTAAATTTTTAATGCTTTCCCGCATCTATCGTTTTCCCGCATCTATCGTTTTTATTTCCCACCCCCGCCGAAAACGATGCATCGAGGTTTCACTGTATATGCCATACCATTCGTAAAATTTTTTTCTTGAAAGATATGAACGTTACTTCTCAGACTGGTCGGGTATTACAACACCATGACAGTAAACCACAACAAAACTTGAGAATTTAATGGTGACTTTAAAAGTCATCTGTGTACAGTACTGTGCCAAAATGGTAAACATTACCGGTTTTTTGTAGGAACTTGTTACTTTGTTCTTCAAGTCCGAAGACTCCAAAACATCAGAAATTTTTATCATTCTGACACATACAACTACAGTAAATTGCAATAAGATTACCTCTTTTCGCTTCTGCTGGAAGTCCCTGTCAATGCCGGCATCTCGAGTAGAGTTCTGTGCAAAGCTCTTCATAAATTGCTGAAGTTTAAGGGTCAGCTGTTCCAGAGTGTTACGAAGAACTCGAGCTGGCTTTTTTGGTAGAAACTTAACGGTCAGGCCCCGCTTTTCCTCACACCTGTAACAGCAATTTCCAGTAAGATAACTGTTTCTAACCTGTTCAAAATTTCTGCTATCACTAACTAGATGGCATAATTTCCTGTAGCTAAAAATAAAAGCCAGCCTAAAATAATCATGTTGATAATGACTGTAATTATTACTAATAATAGCAATAATGCTTCCAAACCATAATGTTTCTTAAGACAGAAGTTAACAATCTTCATGAGACAGGTGATTTGTATTATCTGTATATTCATATCCCTGATCATGCCCTACAGATTTAATACATTATAAACTAGATCCAAACGTGTTCATGCCAAAAATGTGCATTCTGTTAGTCTTGTCACTTTTTCATTCCACTCCAGTCTCTATTAGACATTTATAAAAATGCATTTTTTCAGTGTAATAATTTTCTTTCATAAATAATTTCTTTGCCCTCAATGCAGAAATTACCATGAAATAAATCTAATTCATAAATTCTATAAAACATATTCTAGAATTCTCACTGGAAGATTTAAATTTCTAATGAATAGGTATTTTATAAGAACAGGAATAGGAAAGTCACAAACAGACTGCATGTTTACTACTCAGTGTGTGTAGAAGACTGAATAAGGAAGACAACACGCAAATGCATATGACCTTTGTAAATTATAGTAAAGCTTCTGACAAAATTAATAGTACAGTGCCTTGGTATGTAATGAAAAAGAAAGCTTGGAGATTCATACATAACAAAGCATGGTACAGTCATAAGAAACACCAAAACTTACACTGTGATATTGTTTGTATCCAGGTCCACACAATTCACATCTGAGGGGGGATCATAAAGATCAAAAAATCTCGAGTCCACTCCAATAAGAAATGGTAGTGGAGCATGAAGTACTTCAGCCAAGCCCAGCGGACACAGTGGGATGTATGGACATTGCCATTTGAATGGAAAAATTATCTATAAACAGTAAATTGTGTTTCAATGTTCTACTTAAAAAGTATTCTATTCCTATCTGCAGTAATAAATGAAAACTAAATATGATAGCAAATATGAATTGGATACTTTGAACACATCTGTACCTGAGTAGCATCATACCTTCCTGCCACTGTGCAGTGACATATACTGCAGTGCAAATTCCATAAACTAAACACATTCAAAGCAATTCGGAATACATAAACTACAAGGATTCAAGTCTACTGCATCACAAAATCAATTTCCCCCACTACTGCTATTCAGCATAGGAACCACTTAAGCAAGAAATTGCCTTCCTGCTTTGAATGTGAAAACTAATTTCATGCAGCAGGGTAATTTTTTCACAAGTTAATAGTCTATCAACTAATTAAGAAATTTTCCACTTTTAAAGGTTCATTAACATACTACAGCTAGTGGAAGGTTTATGAAGAATGGAGGCAGCTTCATCATAAGATGACCCACATCCATAAAAACATTACTAGACGTTGATAATTTCCAAATTGTGTGAGCAGTAAAATGAGGTTTTGAACACACAAATTTTGATGAGAGATTTGAAGATTATGTATTATATAAAACACAAAGGCAGTAAACATACCATGGACACAGCTTCAGCAACTGCTGTTAACACATCTGGACGCAAGGAATGGACGAGCAACTTCTGTTCAGTCAGAGCGAGTAGCAGAATCATAAGACAGTTATCGGGGCCCAAGCTCATTAGCAGGTCTCGGAAACCTGCACCACTGAAATGCAACTCACAATGACTGGCTGCAACTTCTAAGCATAAAAATGGAGGAGGAGGAGAATGTAAGGGTGCCTTTCCTTATAATTAGGCAGAGATTTTAAACAAATTTTATAAAAAAATCCACATATCTAAATGTTGCACATTCAGACTTAATGCAATATTTAGTTTTCTTTATCAAGCAGATGCAGCATGGAGACAGACTACTACAGACTACAGCGGTGTACATACCTTCTTGGCAGTGGGAGGTCTTCGGGCTGAGTAAGCACAACACGCTCTGTGGCTGACAGCTGGATTAAAATGCGGGGCCGCTGCGGAGATGGAAATGGCACATCCTTCAGGAAATGGGAGATATATCTGAAAACACAAACTGTACTAATCTGACAGCACTGCAATTTGATCATATTGAAACCCCATTATGTTAACAACAAAACAGAGAGGAAGAAAGACATTAATAATACATAAAGTTCTCTCTAATAAGGAAAAACTGAATGCACTCTGCTATTAGCAAATGGCCTAAGAAGGTAGGAGTTACAATTTTGAACATCAACTGATGCAACTAACAGGAGAGCGTGTATCCACTACTTCTCTTCACAGCAAACAAATAACCAAGGAACACTTGGAAGTCAGTTAAGGCAGTGAAATAAAAATTTCCATTTTATTATTATTCAAAACTGAGTTATTCAACAGCACCTTTTACTGAGGAAAACAATTTTTACAAAATAAAAGTAACTCCTAAACCAGTTCACATACCTCAATGATTTAAACACTAGCATGTAGATGACTGCCCAAGGAATATTTACCACTATTTACAATTACAATATCTGTGACATCATCAGCATCTCATCACAATACTAGACTGTAACATGATCATGTTATTCTGGGTTGAAACTTCTGAAGATGGAGAAGTATATTTCTCCAAAACACTGGTATCTACCTACAAGTCCACACAGCATCACACACAGAATAATACTGACAGCTTCACTGCCTTGAGAATTTCAAATCTCACAAAATTTATCATGTCTTATGTTCTTAACAAGAGTCCAATGGTGGTGCTGAACAGACAGCACTTTGCCACTAACTAAAACATTCTCACTATTACTGTTGCTCCTTCCAAATTCAGCATCACTAACCATCCGGAATTAATGTCTAATTAATTTATCATCAGCTTTGTCACATGTATGAATTTTTATTTAGTCCTCTACTTTGGCCTGTATACAGTCTGATTTAGACATGAGGTATGTTGATGTAAAGTTGGTATGTTGGAACCACTAAATCTATGGCATCTGACTAAAGACAATCCATAAAACAAAGGTTATTTATTACTTACTACAATAAAATAAATTACAAACATTTACGCAATCTGGAACTCATTCTTGAAGTGGAAAGTGTGGAAAAGCAAGAGTGTAGGATGCAATAATGTACTGCCAGTCCGCAACGTGTTAAACCAACATCACTGCTGAAAAGTATGAGAGATTTCACCTTTCAATAGGCACAGTGTGAGGTCCAGAGCATGCCATCTCATAGAGGAACAAGAGGAACTTCTCAAACGTGTCAAAAAATGGCCAGTGAGAGAGCAGGCAAATGCATTTGTTGATGTTCACTGTCTTCTTCTCATCATCAACTGACTGATTTATCTGAAGTTCACAACACTGTTCTGCCGTGAGACAAGCTGCTGGAACGCGCTCATAGAACGTCACTGCCGAGCCATATACCTACAGAAAGAAAAAAAGATAAAGCTGTCAACATCCAGATATGCTGCCGCGAAGGCGTGCGGGAGAATGGACGTTGAAGGTAATACATTTTTAATCTTAACACCATATGGATGTGACAGGTTGGCTTCAGTGTACCTTCGACCAAAACAATTAATTTAGCCACTGTTCAAAAAGATGCATTATATATTAGACCAATACTTTTCAAGTCTTATACAAAGCAGCACAAGAAACAAAGCTTAACACTTCATAGTGTGTGTATGACTGTAAGTTTGGTCATTACTATTTCCTTATTAATTTATCACACACCACATTTTATGCTATATAGAGTTACAGACAGCATCTTCAAGTAAACCACACAATAAAAACCTCAATGTATACTGAATCTCTAATTAATGAAAGTATGTCTCTGTTTATGCACGTAAATTTTATTCTTCAAATTTTACTATGAATTTCATTAATATAATATTTTGTGACATGAAAAACAGAGAGAGAATGAGAGACCAATGCTTTAGAACACATAAGGAACTGTACACACAGCGTAACAATTCTGGAGCATTTACAATGTTACAGCCTCTAGAGTTACAATCTGTGAATGCTAATGTTTGATACTCTTAAAAATTGCAAAAAAAATACAAGTAGGGGGAGAATAGGAAGGACCTCAAATACCAAATTTTATCAAAATCCGTCTAACAGTTCTCAAGTTATGACACCATGTAAGAATACTTTTTATTAATTATCTCAAAACATGTCTAAAAAGTGTATTGTGACATAAAAATGTGTCTTTCATTTTTTCTACAACTTTTATTTCAAACATTTTTCACTCCAATAAACATTTAGTGGGATACACTCATTTTTAATTTAAGATTTTTATGCATGTTACTGTTCTCTGATTTAAACCAAAACTGGAATGTGTCAACAAACTTTACCAAAACCCTAACATCAAATTTTACACAATTCCATTCTGCAATTCCTGAGTTGTCATGTACAGACAGATAAACAGGCACAGTGAAGCTGAGATGTGGAATATTGCAACTCAGATGCAAACATGCCTAAAATGACAAGTGTAGAGATGAAACAATAAGATTAAAAGGGCTGTTCTGAAAATATAAATATACTAAAGAATGAGGCAGCAACAATGTAACAAATAACACGGGGTGATGAGATGACAATGAGGAGGCTAGGGCTCGATTTTGGGCTGTTACGCCATAGTAGTAGTAGTAGATGAGATGACAAAACAGGGTGGAACAAGGTATCACAGCTATCTACAATCTTTGTGAACTATTGTTATAAGAGTAGAAATACAAGAAAATTCAAAATGCTGCAGCACACTGAATGAGAAGCAATGCTGCAGACTCATATCTTTAATGAGACAAACCTTTTCTGCAGCATCTGATACAGTCAGCACAAAAGTTGAGAAAACTGGCCTTGGTTGAGTGGCAGTGGAGGGCCAACATTCAATTGATGAGCCCATCGGTAAACAGAACATTGGCACTGTAGCAGGCAGTGGAAAGTTTGAGTAGTCAGTAAGGGGGTAACGTGCCAAGATTCCTGTAAAGTACATCCGTAACTTAATAACTAACTCACAGGTAGCAGAACTGATATGTTCAATGCCATTAATACCATTACTTGTCACTGAATACAATTCTGGGTTAGCTTAAGTCATGTTGATGATGGTCTTTGATGTTGTAATGAAGTGTGAACTTCTAGGCAGATATCAGTATTTTTGAGGATGACAATGACACTATGAATACTATGAACTTCCAAAATGATGGTATTGACCTACAAGTCCACACACTATTACTACCCACAAGATTATTAAAATTTCACTATCATGGCAACCTCAAATCTCATAGTTTCATCAGTTTACATCATAATTCACTTCCCCGGCGTTTATCTTAGAATAAAGTGTCACAATTACATATTGTGCATCTTCAGGGTTTCTACATCATGCTGAAGATACTTTATACTGAAGTGGGAACTTAAAATCAATAAAAGGAAAATAACTTTTATTTAGATATAAGGAAATCTGTTTCACAAGGAACAGTCCTTATTCTATAATGACAGTTTCCAAATGTGTACTTTCTTGATCAAAAAACTGTCTGAATTTACTTTTAATCACTCATTTTACCTGCACAAATATATTTCAAATGCAATACAGACTTAATGATCCCTTAACATGCTACATTGACTGCCTGCTGCTGACCTGGTTGTAAACAATGCCACTTCCAGTTATCAATATAAAGACAGAACCCACACACAGACATAGCATTCTAATATGACAAAGAGAAAGAATGTTGTGCTTTAAAGTCAGTGTCAATCAAGTTTATTCTTAATGTGTTCTATATACACACTTGAATAAAAAAATAAACAACAATAATAATGAAAAAACCATATACTTTCAAAAACAACCTTTGTAATAATCAACTCTATATGATACAATAAAGTAATTAAAATTCTAAATTCTTATATCACATTTATGATATTTTGGATACAGTCACAATAAATAATAACTTTAAAGAATGTAATATATGCTGTCATTATAGTTTCATCCTGCCACCTTATTCTCCATCAGTGGTTACTTCCCATAATTCTGCATGCACATCTTGTTCCCCCTGCTGATGCTCCAAGTGCAACCATCACAACAGCAATGCAAGTTAAACCTCAAAAACATCAATAACATGCAATTAAAATTCTTCCAGTACTCTGATTCACAGTGCAGCACTCACCTGGCTTGTAAGGTATCAGGTTTGCTCGATTCATGGATTTCTTGTAACACAGATACACATCAGAACCAACCTGAAATACAAGCCGTTTTAATCGTATAATGTCCTTCTAATGTTGATACTTTTTTGCCAAGAGTAGGTGCCATTAATGAAATTACAGACATAAATTAAACACAAAGGAGGACAAATTCTTTAAAATCCTAGTAACTGGATAAGGTACAGTATTTAGGGACCAAGCACGCGATGAACTTCATTTTGGCATTAAATGAATGAACATATACAATTAAATATAAAACTTAACACACGTTCATACCTGCAAATAACCTAATTTCACAGCCTCTTAAGTTAATATCTATGTCATCAGGAAGAAAAACATTTAACAGCCTGGGAAAATAGACCCAGCAGAACTTTCTAGCCCTACTCAGAAAACCAAAATCATGAAACACATACCATTCCCTTGTTCAGATTCTTTGATATCATACAGAATGCATGAGGTGGAGTCTCTCCTTTATTGGTGAGAATCACACAAATGTCTGTGACCACAAGTTCATTGCATGGCATGCTGGGAGGAGCCCGTCGGTATGTCACAAATGTTTTGGCCCCCGAGTTGTTCACATTAGCGACACGTCCTCCAGGTGTAGTCAACACCACTTCCGAGTCTGACATGATTCTCTCCTTCCCCTCATACATTACCCTGGGCAACATAAAGCATTAACACATTTTACTGTTTGAAAATAGGATATTGAAGCTGAGAGAGGAAGTTAATGGGAATATGGAGAAGCACTCACCTCCATCTAGTGCCAAGGTCAAGAATGAGTAGGTGCAATATCTACTCTCCTCTCAAGCACTTCCAAAGTCTGTAGCAGGACAGATTTACTTTTTCCATATATTATTAGTGTTAAAATCATAAAAGATCTGACAGGTAGGGCACGTAGTACACACAGCTAAAATTTGAACAGACTCAAATTCTGAAAGACTGATCACAAATTTCCACATCCCCTCCAGATCACGATTCACAATTCTAAGCTATCTGGTGCTGTAAAAGCAACACAATGCAATGCTAAAAAAACTTAAGAAGGGAAAAACAATTACCATAAGTCTGAATAGAATCATAAGCAAGACTAATCATAATGAAACAGCAGCAAGTATGATCAAAGAATTTTCTATGGCTAATATTTACCATTTGTATCTGAATCATACATAGTACAGAGTTTAGATATTAATATCTTACCCTATGTCAACAAGGGGCAACTGATCCCGACCTCTGCGATAACAGAGGAAAACTTGTGGACTCCTTAAGCTCCCATGATTGAGATCTGCCTCAAAACCTGCACCAACATATCATTGTATTAATGCAACAGACACTAGTTTAATACACTTACACCTGCCTGTTCTCACATACACAACAGATATGCAGTTTCTACAGAACCCTAAATAGTGAACAAGATAGGATAAAACTGAAACCAGGATATTAGGAAAAAGTCTTGAAGTAAAATCACTACAAGAAAAATTAATGAATTATGAATACAGTATCAAGAATAAGTACCAGACATGTATGACAAAAGGATTCTTTTGAGAACAGGAAATTGTACATATAAAATTAATGGTTATTGAGAAGACCAAGGATTACATTAAGAGGCCAAGTGAGAAATGCTACAAAAACAAAGCAGAGATAGAGAAGAACAGAGAAGACTTCGTCAGAAGATGGAGCTATTCTGATGGAACTGTCAACATATAAACTAGAAACAAGAAATGTGAGAACCATAAAACAATATTTCAGACCATTCAATGCACTGAACAATATGATACCTCAACTAGAAACCAGCTTCTTCTGCTCTGAATGTATTCATGTAAGAGTGATGTAGAGAAGAAGCGTGACAAAACATTTTTCCGGCCAATAATTCAACATACTAAGGATTAAACCAAATATCCAGTTACAAACAAATATTTTCTAAATGCATTCTTTGTTATTTTGCATGCTTTAATTGTCCAATTATTTAATGCAGATATAAGTCTACTGCTGTGAATTTAATACAGCTACTGCTCAGTCAATATAGTGACTAGGCTACAGGTTGGACAACCAGGCTTTAATTGCTGACAAGGCAAAAAAAATTTCTTTGCCACAATGTCTAAACCAGATCTGGGCACAATCCACTCTCCTATTTAATGGATAATGGGTACTTTCAACAATGACTATAAGCTAACCGCTCACTTCCATCCTTCCATCTTTTGCCAAGGTTAAGAATGCAAGGAGCTATACCTCTTCCCCATATGGCATGGTGATTAGTGGAGTATCAGAGATAATATTACCTTTTACATTTTACCACCATGTATTACTATATTTCACTTTGTTAACACTCACAGCAATAACAAAAAGTTAAATCAAGTCATAGGTCTCAATGAGAAAAATATTTTGTCATGTGCTTACTCTTTATAAGGAAGGCAGACATTTTTGAGAAAACTGATAATTCAATTTGAGCTTTTGCAAAGTCTAAAATAAAATTTCCCTGCAACCTCTTAATGTCAACATCCCCCCCCCCCCCCCGGGAAAAAATAAAATTTCACAGAAATACATTCAGTTGTTTCATAGGTGAAAGATGTGAAAAGGCAGAAAAATAAACAAACACATATATCCAACATTTTAACAACAGACACAAAAAATATCAATGTATACATATTTTGTGTTTGTCTATTGTTGGTACGTGTCAATAGGTTTCAATTACCAAAAGGTTCATTATCTAATCACCACTGAAGAAAAATAAAAACTTTGCATCTGTCAAGAAAGTTTCAAAAATAAATTAACATCACGCAACTGTTCGTGTGTAAATGTATAGCATCTTAAATCTAACCCTGACTTGTTACTGTAAAGGAGCAAATAATTCTGCTTCAACTTTTTATAACTAACAAGGCCATGAAAGTCATTGAAACACAGACTAATGCTCACATACAGGAAAACAAGTAAAGGTTTACTCTAATGGAATACACATGTTTCAAATGCATTTTCTGTTATTCTGTCTCACTGGTCTTGACATTCACTTACTGTAAACAAAATCTACTGTTGCAAAGCATGACACTACGGTGAACAAGAAACTTCATTAAATATTCACTGCACCATAAAATGTTTCAGATGAAAGGTGCAGATCTTAATGACACTTGTATTTTATGTTGCATAACATTCTCATTATTTGGACCTTGAATTGTTCTGAATACCATACGACAGGATAAAAAGTGAAATCTACTTGCAAACTTTTCATGTGATATTTATAAATCTGATCAAATTGTAATTCCTCATAATAGCTATCCTTTATACCAGGGGTTCACAAACTTTTCCAGACATGGGCCACATTCACCCTTTTTAATTAAGTCACTGGCTGTAAAGTTATGTGACAGCAATTTACTGAACACCACAGTAATACATTAAAAGTATTTTAAATTAGGCCTAGTACTGCAAACAAATTCACATCTTACTCAATAATTTTCTCTGACAAAATCAGTCCTTAGTAGCATATTTGACACTGCTTTTACTTGAGTAATCTTTCACTATCAGTGTAATTTTAGTCACTGCCAAGTATCGACGACATTAACAAAATGTGCTTCCTGGTTTGTGGTGACAACTTTCCTTCCTATAGAATGACATAATATTACACACAAAAATGAATGCAGGCCACAAAATACACTGGTGTACCAAGGATTACCTTCATTTTCAGCACACGAATTTACAAGAATTAAGCATCACATCCCAGGATACTATTCATCAGTTCAGCAGGTTTACTCACCTACGACTTGATCTCCAGACATGAATAACAAATTTAAACCACAATAATTAAATATGGAATTGTCTACTAATTTTTTTACTGAAGTATTAAAAACATAATGATATCAAACCAGAACCATCAGATGACACTCACTAGCATCTTATTTATCTCGTGCACTTCCAAACCATGCCAATATCCAGCTACAAATTGAGCAGATGTGGCTGTTTAAGACATGGCAGTTAACTTAAGGATATTGCTTGCTTTTCTCACCTGTCGGTGTCGTTTCTATCATATAGTAATCTGGAGGAATTTCTTCCCCCAGGCTAGGAAATATCACTGCCACATCTGTAATGGGTGCCTGATTAAAGGTTGCCTTAAGATAAGCCCCATCACGTGAGAAATCCCCGAGGGGCTCTGGCTCATCAAGCAGTCCTGCCACAACAAAGTAATCTCCCACGCGACGTTCATCCATGATGACAGGATGCTGAATGCAACTTCACTGTCATGTGCAATCCCTTGTTCCCATCACACACACTTCTGAAATGAAAATTAGATTCATGTGACACCTATCATCTCACAGGTCTAATTTCAAATTCTATTGTAGTAATACAGTATAATTTTGTATTCAGGAGGCATGCAGTTAAAATATAACCACAACAGCTATCTCAACTGAAGGAACACATTTACATCTTACAACTCACTGTCATTGTTATTTTTTACTCAATGTTATAGACATACAGCACCTCATTGACAACTACTCAGGAAAGTTCTGACTAGGTACCACTCCACATGGACCGGTTAGGCTGAGTCATTGGTAAGTTTTATGTTTAGTCTAGATCTTCATTTTTTCATCCCCAATAACTACTTGTTATTAAATGAAACATTGTGTAAATGAACTGCAAAACGTCATAAGTTCTCTAACCATACTCACACAAAGAATGCACTTCTGGCTGATTCACTGAATAAACATTCTACAATCATGTGGCTCAGCCTAGGTCTCCGTTAGCGTGTACTGTTACTAGGCTAGCTCCTAGGAAATCCAAGAGAATCTACATGAAAGAAAAAACAAATATGGTAGATAATACAGTTGATGAGATTCCTAAAAACAGGAAGCAATGGAAAGACCATGCAGATAGAATGAAGACAGGTGGCAAATGATAGAAAAAATTATGAACAAACAGGGTAAGAAATGAAATAACAAGGAATATGAAAAGATGATTCTGAGGCAGCAGAGGTGTTAGGCTTTGTTCAGTGACAAAAGCAGAACAAGATAACAATAACAAAAATTTTACAAATCATTCCACTCACATAATTTCTCACATAACAAAAGAATGTTATACTCTGTGAACAGAACCACGGCACCCATATCCATGAGACAAGCAGGTCCAAAATTACAATTAACTGAGCAAAGTTATGATCACAGTAAAACAATAATGCTTACTTTGTTCACAGAACCACGATCGATATTGAGAAAATCTTCCTAAATCACTCCTATTAGTAACATTTCATACACATGTGAAATTGATAACGTTCCTCAATATCATTACTGTATTTACAACTCTTATTACTTGGGTGTTACTAATTTTCAGCAATTAGTGTATACACCAGTTCAACTGGTCCGCTAGGGAGAAAGCAGTTACGTGTATGTAAAGTTTGTCCCACTACGTGCCATACAGGCGCTTGGGGTGAGTGGAGGTATAGCTCCTCTCTTTCTTGACCTCAGCACTAAATGGGGGTGAGTGTCAGCGTCACGCCCTGGCCGGCTTTACCCCCGGGAGAGGACCCAGGTACCCATTGTAGAGGAGGCTGCGTGGGCCCCAGAGTCGGTCTGGACGCAGAGGCTAGAGGAAAAATCCTCTGCCCCCGTCAGGGATCGAACCCCAGTCGTCCAGCCCGTAGCTAGTCACTATACTGACTGAGCTATCCCAGCTCACAGTTACATGTATGTCTTGGTCCAAAATTCAGTACAACATGTAACAAAGAATTTATCACATTCCATGCACCTACATCCTCTATGCATAATTATATGGATCATATTTTAATATATGACGACTCTTATATTAAATTATTAAAAAAATACCTTAATTGAAGATAGCTGTTAAAGAATTGGGCCCAGCATCCTTCCAAATTGCATCATATTCCAATAATTTGTAGCAATTACTACTACTGAAAAAACAATGTTTACATCACTTATAAACAATTCAATTATTTGAATGTATAATATTAATTCACCTATGCTATTTGATGATCTATGTAAGTTCTGCCTAGAGCTACAGCATAGAATAAAAAATTCATTGTGATTTTTAAGTGAGCCATGAATGACCCTTAATTCACAAGGCTAGAGACATGACCCTGATCTCCTTTTTGGTAAACCTGATCCTAATTAGGTCCAGTATTACCATTTTCCATGAGGCCTATATGCATAATAAAAACGAATAAAATAATCGGTAACAAAGTAATTCACAAGCGTTCCTGCTTTGGAACGGAAAACAGTACATACCTTAGAACAAATTAGTATGAAAAATGTGATCATGAACAGGTTAGAAAAGACAAATGTGTACCTCACACGGGTCAAAAGTCGTTTACAAACATTTCTTTAACCAGATGATGATTTTTCTGCAACAGTTTATGTAAAAGTTTATGCGCAGATCCTTTATTTAACTACTACACCACGTTCAAACGTTGAATTAAAATTAACGACATACACAGCCATCGCCAGGATTCTTACAAACAAAACGTTAGGTAAAACAAATATTATAATTACGCTCCTTAAAACAGTGTTGGCCAAAGTGATACATAAGCCTAACAATCTGTTCACTGTCTCACGTAAGCCTGGAACGCACTACTACAAAGCAAAAAAAATAGAAAAAAATACGCTTCGCTTTACTACACAACATTTGATTACAGCCATATTTCGTCTGACTCAACAAACCAATGAATATATAGAAATCCACGGACGATATATGACGTTGTGGTTAACCCAGATGAAATAATGGAACACACTTTGACTGATACCAAGAACTTCTATATTCTTTGAAACCATCACAGTAAAACCGACGTTATTCCTATTCAAATAATCACAGTAAGCATGGTGGCGGTAGCTCAGTTACTAAAAAGGATCTCTACTATTCTGTACCAAATTGGGCTGTTTTCATATTCCTCAAAAGTAGAGAATTGCTTAACCGGCTCAGTAACAAACAACTTTTTAAGGAATATTGAGTGCCATGAATCAGTTATTTCTTACAAAGAAAAGCAAAAGGTGAGGCCCACAGGAGGAAATCAAGCTGTACATTTCTAAGTGAATAAATTTATTTCAATTCAAAAGAACTGTTATGTAAAATTGTGAAGAGCAGGTGTTGAGCCTGAAAACTGAACAAAATCTCTATTTAAAATCTGGATACAGATGGATGGAAGGATTTACAACAGCTTATAGCAATAGATACTGGAATGTATACAATTAAATAAGTATTACTCATTATTGTGTTGCTGCTGTTATATTATTACTGATATAATAATCATGCTTATAATTAATCCTCCTCATCTACAGCTACATTGTCATCAACAGTATCAATATCATTTGTCATTGCCACCGACTTGAAATTCATTCGAGACCACAGTTATGGTGGGGAAGAGATATTACATATTGCTCTTGATGTGATACATTCAGATTCAAATGGTCTGTGCACACAATTCGACACTCACACTCACTCACATTCCACATATGCCATCTATTTCATTAAAAGAAAATGCAAAAATAAAAAGAGAAGCACTAATAGTTAAGAGGGGATGAAGTTTGCATTCACTGAAAAGCATGGAGTGAGTATAACATTATGTACAGCCCTCCATATATGCTCTGCACTTCTGGCTTGTAACCTGTACACCAGAATACTAACACAGAGTATCAGATACTCTGCCAAAAAACTGTACAAATAAATTACAACACTTCAGTATCTCATACTGTGCAAATGCACCCACTCGTGTGTCATATGCCTCAATACACTGCACTGGAGATAGTTTTTAACAATATAAAAAAAATTACAACTGGCCACGCCAGATTTCATATGAAACATTGTGAGACAACTTGGCATGCAGAAAAATAGTTCCCACTTTTTTGTGACTAGCATAAAAATAGACTTTCTCTCCCCAGTAAGAAACATTTCATGAGGTGGCCTAAAAACTCTTTTTAAGCCAAACAATCATTTAAAATTTCAGAGTGCGTCCCAGACACAAACATTGTCATCTTCAACCAGCACAGTTTCAACATCAATTTTGTACTTTGTTTACCTTATATTACTTCAGAATGCACGAGGCATACTTGTGATCTCATGCACACTGCACACACACTCACTCTACACAACGTTATCACATCGGTGACAGTAGAAGAGTTCAAATAATAACACAGCTGAGAAATATGACAAGACATGTAAGAGGCAAAAAATATTAATTTCACATGCCAATATGGCACCTTGGTAGTAACATTTTGCTTTGTATGATATGGTGTGTACGGAGCATCCAGACCAGCATCGCAAAGTAATATTCATTAATACGACAAATGCCATTATGAGGTAAAACATTTTCCCAGATTAAAATATTTCCAGGAAATTACTGGCCCACAGCATACCATATTGAAGCAGATAATTATAAGATTTGAGGTTTCCACGGCAATGTGAGTATTGACAACCTTCTTTGTTGCTGCGCCGTGTAGTAAATTGCAGAAAATTCATTCTTGTATATGTAGCCACATCTAGTAAGATGCACACTTCTGATACAGGCTTGCTACTGTTATAACAAACGTATGCTTAGTCTCTGTCCAGCCAACTTGGTTCATTCTGAGGAAACAGCGCACACCATGACTACTGATGCACTGGAAGACTTCAAACTGAGACTTCTCAGTTATGTGATGGTCACTTGTGCAAAAACAAGTACAAACATAAAGGCAACATTGGGTCTTGTTCCACTGAATATAAGCATTTTAAGGCAATTATAAATTTCCACAGTATGTACACACTGTGTACATCAACATGGTACAATGGCAAAATCTAAATAGTCAAACTGAGATTTTAAGATTCTTATGGTGGTAAAGATGCTGATTGCAGTCTTCTGGGCTGTATTATCATACAGTCCTGTAGATGCTTACAAACATTTTGTAGGAATGTATCAGCTCCATCTTCACAGTAGAATAAAAAGATGGAGGTGATACATTCATTTGAAACATTGGTAACTACACACAAGACTACATGTTGTCACAACTGAGAAGACCACAAAAAACATCTAACTAGTATAGTCTTGGTTATAACACTGCTATTGAAAAACTATCTGTAATCTAAAATACTGCAATTATGGCATCATAACTGTCATAAACTTTTCACTTCAATCAACTTAAACAATCAAGAAACAATAGATAATCAAAATATGAAGCCCTCTGTATGTAAATTCATTTTATAAAACAATATTCAACATCAGTGATTTTGTGTGATAACCAAATTTCACACATATTTTGGGTTTTCCGATTATGTGGAATTCAACCCACAAGACTTTCATGTAATCATCATATTCCATAGACTGAATATGCAATTATCTTTATTTAAACCCAGGATATTTTTACCACCTGATACCACAAGCAAGTTACGAAATTATCCATCAGTCTGATGCAATCAAATAAGTTCAGTTTCTCATAGGTATGCACTGTTATCCTCTATTTGATATGGTATTTATGTTCAGTTTGGAAGTTACAGTCCTGTTTTGAGAATGGCTATGTGTATGTAGAACCCTCAGATGGATGGACAACTAATACAAACAGCAAACAGAACAAACAGCACAAGAACCAGCTCTGAACTGCAAATTGCGGAGTTCAGTTGCACCATCTGGGAGCAGGGGTTGGGGCCAGTTAGATCACATAATATTAAAGAACCTTACCAATCTTCCTTCATCCTAGCATCTGTCATCCCTCATAATGAAATAAAAACATCTCACATTCTCATATAAATAAAACTGAGTTCATAAAATAACTTAAAAGTTCATCTCATCATAAAGGAGGACAGATCACCCTACAGTCCCAACCCCCTTTACAGGAGCCATTCTCAAGGGTTAAGGATTGAGGTTTTCTTGCGGTGTCTGCGACCAGGCTCCAGCAGGAAAGACAGGTCTAGTGGCTGCTTTCCCGGCAGACGGGCCAGCAAACGTAACAAGATCAGGTTTAGGCGCTGCTTCTGCTCTGCTCGCTGCAACATCAACCAGGTAAAGCAATATAATTCAACCAATAAATAATTAAAATACAACTCTAAATATTAAAGATACCAGAATTACTGAAAATTATGATATTATGGATGAGTATTTTAGACACACCACATAAAACATCAACAACAAACTGTAAATGAATCTTCACCAAATGGGCAGATATTTATATTGAAAACTGATTTGTCATTTCTACTCCAAAAACAAAATAATTCAAGTCCACATTACTTTACATGAAATGGCTACCATAACTGCATCCTGATATGTGGAAGTGGAAAACAAAGTGGTACAAAAATGACAACAAGGATGTGTACCACCAAAGTATCTGTTTTTACCAGATCCTTCTTATGTTCATCATTGTCTACAACAATGAGAAAGTTTTAAGGTAATCAAATTTCCTTCTGTTAAGATTCTTCTGCAATCTGGATATGAAAATGTCCTTCTTAATTACTATCTTCCATTAACAAATATTATTTCTTACAAGTAATTACAAGTAGGTATCCTCAAAAAGCTCCCTATACAGTATGTTTTAACCCTCTCCTTGCATTCCAGGAAGTTTTAATATACTGATAAATCCTACAATATATGGGGATTTTTTTTTCCCTCCCCCATTTTGGATTCAATTCCCTTCACTTTAACATTGAATAATGTTAAACAAGAGGAGGTAATAAAGTCTTGTCAGGTGATCAGCCATATGAGAAAGGAGTTTTTATCCAATGTTTCAGAAACTGTCACTGCCCCCGTCATCAGAGCTGATGACAGAGGCACAGAGAGCATAGTTTTGTATGGATTGGATGAATGACAGGTGAGTGGAATAAACTGCAGAACAAGAAACTCCCTCAATTTGTCCTTTTCATCATATATTATCACAATGATCAAATTAAGGAGAATGAGATGGTAACAGCATGCAGCATGCATAACAAGATTAAAAATGTATAAAATTTTGCTCAAGACTACCTGTTCCCTCACAACTGCCTCGTCTGTGTAGACGGCAGTTTGGTAGATATTAACGTAAGTCTCAAAGAAGCTTACTGCCTCCATAATCAAAGTGATGAAGAAAGCAGCAAGTTCATATGAAATGTTTAGTTTCTGCCAGACTTCACAGTGCAACTACACAGAGACAGCCATCTTCCACAGCAACAATCCTTTAGGTACCACAGAATACGGGGAATTTCACAAATGATTAACTGAGCAATAACTAGGTCCTCAAGCAGAACTCTGTTCATGGAATTAGTTTCAACTTATTTTGCTTCTGCAGTTATAGACGCAAATTTAATCCACAAAAATACTGCCACTGGTGCTATTAATTTGTTTATGTCATGCACAATAACAAAATATGTTCGCACACTGTCCCACATTCAGTCTCCACAGTTACCATCAGTTGGTGTCTATATTCAAGTGTGTCACTGTGATTTTAGTGAACATGCACTGCACATGCTACTATGGTGAATGTAATATATAAAAATTCATAATTTTAGAAGTAAATCTGATACATATCTTTTAAGTATTTGCTGTAAATGTACACATTTCTGATAACTGTATGTCAACTTCTTATGAAAATAAAATAGGGACATTCTTTTTGACATACAAGTTCCTAACTGAAATTTCTTGTGTTTAACAAACATGTTTCATATGCACAAAGATAAGAACCTCAGACAGAAGTGTAATAAATAATTTAATATGTTTTCCTTGGTACTTTACCAAAGGGACCTAAATTCTGAACTGCTTTCTTGTTGGTCACGAGCTGGGGTAGCTCAGTCAGTATAGTGATTAGCTACAGACTGGATGACCAGAGTGTGACGCTAACCACTCATCCCCACCTATTTATTGCCAAGGTTAAGAATGAGTAGGAGCTATACTTCATCTCTCCCCCCCACCAAGCGCCTACATGGCTTACAGTGGGACAGCTTTACTTTCCTTGTTGATCACATTTCCTCCAATCGGAATTACCACTGCCTTGTGGACTATTTCTGCAAATACCAGCATCAGGCTGTTTCATTTTTTCAGAAATGCCTGCAAGTCAGTCTGCTACAACCAACAGCATTACCACACAATTTCAGACACAAGCCTATATGAAAGCATCAAAACCTTCTCAACAAAATAGTGTCCCAAACAAAAGGCTGAATGCCTGAAACCTTATGTAAATTTGTAAATACACATTAACATTCAAGTAACTATGCAACATACATGTTGAAACATTATTTTCAAAAATGTTCAAAAACACTCCGTTAGCATTTTCATTCACTGGACAAAAACTGTCTTGCAAGAACTACACCTCACTCCATTACAGAATGTGAACCACAATAGCCCAGAGAAGCTATGGACTACAATATAGTGGTTCATTCCCAGATGATACATTTTTTCTGGAGTCCAGACAGACTACTGAGACCATTCACCTATCTCTAGCTCCAGAGATAAGGAGACTGGAGTGTGAGACTAACCATCCATTTCTACCTACTGCTGAGTTTAAAAATGTGTGGTGCTTTACCTCCACTCCCCTATACATCCTCCTGGTGTGCTGCTTAGGCAGAGAGACAACTACAAGTTTTATTTTCTGGAAGTCGCAGAAAAGAAGTGTTTATTACATGGGAGGAAAAAACAGAACAGAAAGAATACACCAAAAAAGACACAAGAACATTTAAAACTGTGCATCATATGAATGTGACAAAAAAAGGTAAAAAACTTGTGCAAAGATTTAACATTTTTCACCATGGTCTTTGTCAAACTGAAATACGCACCAATTAACATGTTGTGATGTGGAAAGTAGTTGCTCACACTAGCTGACAACAGGCACCGTTTTGAGTTTCAAAATCTGAAAATGAATTTTGTGACTTCCTGCTATATGACCCAATAAATAGTTACTTTCAAAACATGTAAGTAAGGTTTTAAAATAAATTTTAGACAATCTTCAGGATAAGTGCACAAATACATATATACCTAGAATGCACATTATGTACAAACACTTCTGGTATGGACAACTAACATCTAACACCTACCACCACCCTCCAACAGCTTCCAAATAAGAGTGCACACAGGGCATGTTCAAAGAAACAGGACTTGAAAGCTGACAGATGTCCAAAATAAAAGCCAGCAAAACTAAAATCACAGTAACACAAACTGAATTTAATACGATATTCTTTAAATAAATTGATGCCCATTTTCTTCAAATGCTTCGATGCATACCATGTAATGAGCAAGAGCTATAAATGAAATTAATAACTGCACAATTTAGTGAACTGTCTGTGTGCATAATTTCCACTAATATACATTCAATGTTAATTTTAATTGTTAAATGTTATGTTTATGATCCAGCTAAAAAATTTAACAAGCAGAGCCCCAGTGATTTATTAGTTTTCGCCATCAAACCAAAAGCTAAATACAAATTTCATGCAATCAGTATGTTTCTTGCATTCTAAAAAATCCTTAAAAAGTTGCATTTCTTTTAAAGATCTATTACCTTACATCACTTCAGGGCTCTCATCTCATAAGTGTGCATCTGCCATGCCATCATTACTGATCCTATGGAACTGAAGCATGACACTGAGATGGTATCACAGAATATTTTGTAGAAATTGGTTAGTGCATACAAAAGTTGAATGTGCGCACATACACAGAAAACAGATATTATAAGCCTACTTTTTCCCTAAAAGAAATAACTTACTATTGAGAGAAAAATCAATCCAAACGCACAACTTATGTTGTGATTAAGAAACATAGAAGCCAGGTTGTTATCATTATAGCTGCTGCAGCATTATGTCATATAATTGACTATGGAGCACAAAATCTTCTTGAGATACCAAAAGTACAATCAGCTAGTAACAAAATTCCACATCTTTTATGAAACTGAAAGGTTGATGCATTCACAACAGCTTGGTGCTGGTCCCTATCCCAAGCCAGATGAATCCAATCCACACAGTCAAACCCTAGTTCCCTAAGACCAACCTTAATATTCTCCCTTCTAGGCCTCATTCATCAGAATAATGCTCTCCCAACAGGCTTACCAGCCAAAATTTTGTACACATTTCTCATCACCTCCATACACAGAAATTTCACGTTCCCCAACCCAGTAAAATGTATTTTAAAACACATTTAAATTTACTTTTCAGAATTTTTTTTAAAAAGTTTGATAACAGTGAAAATTTTACAGTAAAATATTGTTAGCATGATATGTAACTCCCCCAAAAGCTGCAAGACCGCCACTTATTGGCTGTCCAGAACTGCATACTCAGTTAAGTCACAGGTGAAATTCATACCTGGAAACCAAATAAACTGTGGTGGCAATGTGGTAACTCACAAAGATTAATACTGGAGATGGGGACAACATGACGATGTACCTTAGGGAGGCAGGTTATGAGGATGGGATGCGGATGAAAATTATTAAGAATTGTGTCCAATGGGAACAGTTACAATATGTGATGTTGTAGCTTCAGCTTCTAATAATAGTAAATAAGTTAGGTCAGCTAACATCAGGCTGTAGTACAATGAAAATGGTGTGGCAAAGTGTCAGTGATGCACACAAAGAACAAGTGTGATAATTAATCCTCTGTGATCCAGTGACAACAAACACTGTGGTGACACCACAGCCTTGTATGACAAAGTGGCCCAAAGCGAGTATATAGCAGTAAAATGAAAAAGAACATTAGAGTGCCAAGTTGATGACACAAACAGCGTACACAAGTATTCCTGCCATTATCTCCAGACCAGTCTTTCCTTACCTTGTGATCCTCTGTTACTGGAGATAAGCATGGAGAATGTATCTGTGCACCCATCCATTTGTTGTTACTACATGTATTAGTGTACTGCTGGATGGCCTGCTCTATGTGGACATTGATAAGATAACGAATTTGGCAATGAAGCATCAATCTTGAGATGTTCATACTCTACATTCTCTACCTCTATGCAAAGAGATGTTTCATTACCATGTTCACAAAAACCTGTCATTTTATCCTGCACTAAGCCAGTTCAACAAAGTGTTTCCCAAAGATTCATTTTGATATTATCCTCCTACCACAGCCCAGTTTCTAACTCACCCAGTGGTCTCTCTCCTTGGAGATCCATGACCAAATATTTGTATGCATTTATCATTTCCACCTGCATACTACATCTCACACAACCCCTTATTTAATAATTCCAATAATACCAGGTGCTGAGAAGAAGTGACATTCCTCATTAGACAAGATTCCCATTCTTGTGTTACCTTCAAATTCTCAATTTGTTTCATGTGCAAAGTAATGCACCTTATAATATGTAAAAGCAACACTAACCCCACATATCATATGATTTACCAAAGCATCAGAAAGTTAGTTAACTCTTGAATAGATGTGACTAGGTGACAGGAATAAAACATAAGCATGAAAACCAAGAATGATAATTTCACATGGAAGTATTATGAAGCATTTAAGCAAGTAATATGAATCTCCTGTCAGTCATGATATAATAAAGGTCAGGAGTCTCCACACATTCTTGACATCAGCATTAAATTGAGGTGAATAATCAGCTTCATGCTATGATCACTTTACCCCAAATACCAACAGGAAGCTGGGTGGAACGTATTGCCAGTGTTGTAAAAAAGAAATCCCTGTCTCTGTGGCAGACCAAACCCCAGCTGTTACATCCACAGTAACTATACTGAGATATGCCAACTGACTCTGGTAGCACGAGAACTGAAAACTGTTTATTTCACATGCTAAACCTAAAGCGTGAAACTATGTACAGAGAGGGGCGAAGCTTTCCCAACATGACCAGCTCAATCCACACCCCTGTGCCACTCCAGTATATTTGAGACACATACTTGAACCCAAGTGGCACCATTAGTGCAGTCTGCATGCTGAGCACATAAGCATTTCATACACGTTGGACTTCAATATCTTTGTACAGCACCTGCTTCATGCTTGTTCACTTCAGTTTTAAGGTTGCCAACTCTAAACAAGCCCCTAATATGCACAAATTTTAATTACAATCAGCGTTATTATGAAACAAGTACACACCTATGAACAAAACAAAGTTACAGAAAATTAATTTGAATTTTCCTCACTGAGAATACTTGTTAAAATTCTTATTAATTCAAATCTAACTGTATTCACTAAACTATAAGTTAAATTTCAAACCAACAACAATAACAGCACCAAATGAAGAAAGTGCTTGTGGTCTAATTCAAGGCATTATATCAGGACTGTTGCAAACCATGAAAATTTCAGTCTTCATAAATAGGACAAGATTTGAAGCAGAAATCTAGACACTGAGCTGCAATATTCAGTACATATAGATCAGACAGATCATTTTTGTTCTAAATGGTCCCCCTCCCACCTTTCTTCAGTCTACTGTCAGGAAACACAAAAATCAATTCACCATTAAATATTTTATGTACTATAGCCCAGGCCCCAGTACTCAGCAACAGATATGCTTTCATATGACTCACTGTTCCTTGGTAAACTTCTACCAGACTACAGGGCACAACAACCCAGAAGACAGCCATCTTCAGACATTCTGTTTTAATGGCATAGGAATGTTTGTCACTAAAAAATCAAAATTTGACAGTTGGCAACCTTGTCTTGTTCAACAATATTATAAGTACTATTTTGGATTAGTTAGATATATTTTAAAGAAACATATCTCAGGTCTCATAAATTGTATAGATACAATTAATTAATAAGTTATGGATATGCAGATAATTTTTAGCCTATATGTTATTCAAAATGTAGTTCTGTGTGAAATGTGCTTTTAGCAGAACTGCACATCATGAACACAGGAAATTGCAACATGAAACACACCAATAACGTTTCAATAAAGGCATATTTTCTCTTCTACCATTTTTACTTCAAATATGTGAGAGGAGAATTTACCAAAATAAGACTCCTGAAACAAATACAAAAAGTGCATGACAACAGCTATAGAAGGTAAAACAAAGAGGCACCAATTAACTGATCCTCTGTAAATGTCAGCTACAGAAACTAATGCCACAATGGTCCCGTCTAGTAATTACTACTAGAGTTACAGAGTTTCTTGTACACATGATGTCCAACATGCATCGAACCCTTAATTAAGTAGCAATAAGCAAAGCTGAGACATGCCTTTTGTGCCAAAGCATCATCCCTTACTCTGGCTAGTGGGAGCTCATCATCATCTTGCTGCTGGCAGCTGGGTGGCTGCTGCGGTTCAGCAGGCGCACTGGGTTTGGATTCCCCCTCTTCCTGTGAGCGACTGCTTGCACCCCGACCACGAGCACGCAATGTTACTGGACCATGTGGCTGAAAGAAATGTTAAACTAACTAAGAATCTAAGTCCATGAGAGTACAAACCAAAGGTTCAATACCACTAATACTAAAGTCTGCAGGCATGATCCTGAGCCAGTTATATCCATCTATCATCTATTTTCTCCTCCACACATAAACAAAACATGAATCTGCTACTGTTAAAGCTAATGCCGTATCTTTATATGCAATGCAGCCACAGAATCAAAGAGTCTAATGGATTTATTAACTACAGTTGCTACCAGATGTCTTGCAAGTTGCATTCCCTAGTTTCCAGGCTGCACTGGATTCAGAGTGACCTAGTGCTGCAGACACTGTTGTGGATGGACAGTTCTAACAATTTCTCAATTATTACTATGAGTATTTCTGTTATATCTTCCTTGGTGCACTTCACCCTCCAGTATTACTGCTACACTTTTAGTTAAATCTTGGTATCACGCACAACTAGAAGCATGGAGGTGAAAGAAAGATTATATTTGTTGGAATGTATATTGAAGCACATGCAGCACAGTCCCTCTCTGCCGCTCACCTTGCACTGACAGCTCACAAGACATCTGACAACTACTGTACCTGTCTATTTCCTTCAGTCCCTCCAACATCAGGATAGTTTTATCCTATAATAGGCCATGACCACTTCCTTCAACATCCCACTCAAGTCATCATTCATTAATTATACTACCATTCAACACAAAATTTGAAGGAAAAGACCCAAAGTGTTGAATGACATGCTTTATTACTGAAGACATAAAAAGATAATATACCTCCTCTAATTTCTTACTAAAATTTCCATGGGGCATTCCATTATAACACATTTCACTTACTGTATAAGTGCGTTTGGGGTTCAATCTGGTGTCGAATGTCTCAAATGCATAGGTCTTGGTGCATATGGAATGGCGGAGCTTCGCAATTTTGCTGAACAGATGTGCACTTTTGTCCACTCTGTATTCGCAGATGTACACATGTTCCTCTGGTGCACCCACTGGACGACCCTTGCAGTATGTGTTCAGATCCAATACCCAGCAGTGTCCCATTATGAGATCAAGAGGCACCACCTCATACAGTGGCACTCTCATAACTTCATTTGAGAAGAACTTCCGCGATGGCTCATGGTACGTTTCATGAGGTCGCAGATAATGGTGCCCAAATGCAAATCGCTCTCCCCTTTAATCAGACAGAACAATATTTAGAAATTCCATTATGCACTTCTGCTGAAGATATGCATGTCAGTCTACAGAACATTATAAATTGTATATGGACATGGACAAGAGTGACAACTATCAACTGTTTCTCACTACCCATTTCTGTATTATTTAAAAGCAAAAGACGAGAATTATCTGAATTGTGAAACAAAAAGTATTCCAAATGTCATGGTAATAAACACGGTGAAATAAAAAAGAAAGGGAAGGATGGGATCCCAATGGCAGAGTTGGCAAATAAAGTAAGCAAGCAGAGGCAGAGCCTCTAACCCTCTAACACTATAATTTTTAAAGACAACATACAGTCCGAACAAGGTACAGCAACCATATTTCCCATCTTACTTTTCATCCTTCCACAGTCGCTCTATCCTGAAAATATCCAGGTCTGCATAACTGAAGTTCTTGATCGTCTTGTATGTATGCTTGGTTGGAGGAAATGTCTTTGGAGCATTCTCTTCTATTATATCCCGTAGCACGTACACTGTGTCACCTGCATCATTAAATACACAATCATACAGCAAAAGGTGCCAAATGAAAGTAAATTCTACCCTTCATCTTCAAATATCCATTTTATGACACTACTGCAACTGAGATTGTACTAGTCCACAGTTATCAAATCCCACATAATCAATTAATTACGGTCCATTATATGCATGCATGCATACATACACACATAGTATATCTTAACAAACTTAACTGTACGTACCTAACTAATTGCATGGCACACAGTCCTCGTGAAGCTACCAGTCACACAGCTAGTCAAGAAATTCTACCTTTTATTAAACCAAAGGTTCACTTCTGTGTTTACATTAGTCCATTACTGAGCCCCATTCTCAATCAGATATATTCAACCCATACCTTTATACATTTCTCCATGATCCACCTTAATTTTATTCTACCTATTACTAGTTCTCCCAAGTGATCCCTTTCTTTTGCATTTTCCCTTAGCACCCTGTACTTAGACATCTTCAATTTATCTTTCCCTTGAGGATAGCATACCATGTTCCATGCCCTTACAAAACAAAAAAGATAAAATTAAACTTTGTGTGTCATAATATCTATGTATTCATTAAGAGATATGAAGACAAAGATTATAAACCTTACAGAGTGTCTTAATCAGTATAAATGCTGCCTATAAAGCGTAACATGCAACAGATCAGTTACCCTGTCTCAGTTGCAGATCACCCCTGAGCAATGTGATGTAGTTCATGAGACCAGGTGTGGCATAATGGGGCTGTGGGTCCATAATGATCTCGAGATCCACAGGACGCGGGTTACACCTCTCACACAGATAATGCTCCACACCCTCATCAGCATGCACACAATCACAGTGTTGCCACACAAGACAGCGCTCACACTGGATCATCATCCCCTCATCCTTGTATAAGCCACATATACACCGAATTACATCTTCTTCCTCCCCTCCTGAAAAAAAATTGCTTCTCTGTTCACTGTGACACATAATGACATATATTATCCCTCCTTAATTCATATGAAATCGTTGAACAAAGCACAAAATGTGAATTCACAAATAAATCATGTTGATCTAACCGTAAGTTTAATCTACAAATACCAAGTGGTAACTACATCATATGTACCATCTGCTTCAACAATCAGTAACTCTTAGATGGCAGGTAACTTTCATTCAGTTCTTATCAGTACAATACAACCCACTATTCATATGAAGTTAAATTTCCTAAGCAACAGATAACATACCAAAACATTGTGAATGGAAAAACAGATTTTTATGTGGTGAACCTGTAACAAAACACAAGCACAAATAATTTCTATGGATGGACAGTGTGATGTTTGTAGTGCACTTTGCACTGTAACAGTAGACAAGCATCTGCAATAAAGAGTAAAGGCAAAGGATCCAATTAAAGAATAAGTGTCTTATGGTGAAGAAGGAAAGTAAGATGGACCTTCTCAGTAAACATTCACTTCATGCACTGTGCAAAGAATTAGCAAGTTTCACTGCAGAGAAAACATGGAGCACAAACCAGGATCATGTTCCGGCATGAAAGATGCTGGAGGGCTCTCCCCCAAGATATCTTCAATCTGTGCAAGGAAATCAGTTTTTGCGAGGTTGTATGCCTTGCGCAACCTTGTGGCTGCAATTCCTAACTCTGATGTCCGTCCGAAGAATCGCACATTGTTATTAAAAAGCCGACTCATATCTCGATCAAAGGACTCCACGGTACGGTAAAATCCAGTGACAATGTTCTGTTCCAGAGTGCAAAGATCAATGGGATCTGTGATACGCTGGTAATACTGTGGAAATTTGCGCTTTGATGGTAATGTCAGAAATGAAGATGCCAGCATCTCTCCTCGCTCATCTGAAACATATTAAATGAAGATGATATTACAGAACAGTGTATACTGAATTTCACTGGTAATAAATGGTAAAATTATGAAGCTTAATTACCCATTTTATAAACTAAAACATCTTCTCCAAAATGGCTCACCACAAGGGGGAAAACAATATAAAACATTCATCGCATAGAAGGTGTGCAACATTTTTCAGTATAATATTTAAATAAATAAAAAATGTTTCTTTTAACTCCATATAGACTACCTGCAGTACAGGAATGCAACCCCTGCATGTAGTTAGAGTCATCTGTACAGAGTTTACCAACCTCTCCTGGTTGCTAAGAGACTAGCAGAATTTTATAAATTATACTGGGTACCATATAAATCTACCAAAACACAAAAGTGAACTTATTATGTACATTTTAAAATTATCAAGGGCATCTGAAAACACTTCATATGGTGGTAAGGTGCCTCTAGAAACAGATGGCAGTCACTGCAGTAGATAACTTAGCAATGCAACATTATGCCTGTATTTGAAACAGATAAAACATCAAGGACAATGCAGTATGGTATTCTAATGAAACACATCTCCCTACAGTACATAAAAGAGAATCTCCTGATGTACCTTTTGCTGCTATCACAATGTTGTACAGGTCACGTAACACATAGGCAAGCCTTGCTGTTCTTGTCAGTTCTGGATTGTCCTCAGCCTGCGCTAGTCTGCGTGTACGAATATTGCGGGGACTGGTCAGTGCATTGAGCTGCGTCAAAAACACATCTGACTGTTTAACTTGTGGCCGTGTATAGTTGCAGAGCATGGACTCCTCCCTCCGTGAAGATTGTTTCAAGCGTTCACGAAGACGCTTCACCTGCAATCACAGAAAAAACTTCAAAGTTCAGTGTGTTTTAAAAGTTCAAATGAAATCAATTTTTCATAACACATTACAACATTCAAGCAGTTATACTCCAACAAACAGTTATGCAGAGGCAGCACATCAATATACATTTAAAGAACAAATGTCAAAAATCTTCACCACATACAAAAATGTTGATATTAAAATTAAGGGAAATTAAAATCTGTGAGATATGCATGTCAGTGTGATTTCTGAATCCTATAACTCTATCTCTGTATCATTTTTAAAACTAGAAAAAATGTGTTTATAAAAAGTGATCTCACTTGGATCTTAAATGCCTCGTAATGACATACTACCACTACTACTCTACAGTTAGAGTTGTAAATTGCAAGATAGCATAATAACATAGGAAACACAATACTATTTACAAAGTATCAAAATAAACCCAACATTTTGTTCACTTACTAAAAACTAAATGTTCCATACCCCTTTCACCTAAAATTTCAAGTACTTTTAGTGTCATTACTTATAGAGATCCCTGCATTATGAAGTTCAATAACATGACATTGTAAGTTTTTTTATGAACTTCCATAATTTGATGTCAATTACAGCAGCACATAAATTTGTACTGACTAACACCTCCATCACTAACATCGGTAAAGAAGAATATTTACCATGCAACATCAAGTTTTTGGGTCTCAAACCACTGTCCATGCCCAGTCTCACCTTCTCAAGGTTTCTTAGTAGGAAACAATGGTGCAATTGCGCAAAACACCTCTGCTGGTGTGACATGGGTTTCACTGGTGTCACATGACTCTGCCGTTGCCCTGTATTTCCCTCATTTAGCCCCTTCTTGTACTTCAGTTTGCTAGTGGCACAACTGCTGTTAATGGTGGTGCCAGTGTTACTGCTGGAATTGCTGGCAATGCTACTGACATTACTATTGTTGTTACTATTGTTGTGGTTGATGTTAATGTTATTGCTGCTGCTGCTGTTGTTGCTGACAATGCTGCTGCTGCTACTACTGCTTGTATGGCTACTGCTGTTAGGGTTCACATTCACAGCGCTGCTTATGCTCCCATTGTTCTTTCGCGCATACTTCCGGGGTCTACCGACCATCCTGCGTTCTCCCTTCTCCTCCACACGTGGTGTCGCACCATTCACGCGCTGCGACTTTCCGCCAATCACACCTCGACAGTGCATACTACCACACTTACAAGGCTGAAAAAATTGCACAAGTCACTAACAAGAGAACTAACTTATTAAACTGCGGCCGTCATCACAAGGAGAAGCCAGCACTTACCAGACACCACAACCACAGATAAACGCAACACGAAAGGGAACAAATACGATTCTAATTCTGTACTTTTGTGTTTCCCAATTCCGCTACAAGCCTTGTGAATGTAACACATATGAAGATAACTAGCAGCTACATACTATTTTAATAAATTCTGTGAGAAATGTGAAGAACAGTGTCTTTCCAAAGGAAGTTCAATAAGTCATTTACTTTCAGACTGCCCATAGCATTTATCCCACCAAAACTCAAAAACAAATTTGAATATATTTTCCATATGTGAAAAGCTGGGAGAGTTTCATTCATCTTGAAACTGGGGAAAGTGAAACAATACCTGTCCCTCAGCTGGGTTAAACAATGAGAAGTTGTAGTCATAGGAGAGTTCTTCATGTGGATCGATTTCCCTCAGCGCAAACAGAGCCATCCTGAATAATCCATTGACACTCCACTTCTGCATCTCACAGTTGGGTTCACATGAGTGATTCACAAATCGACCTGCAGCAAACAATTGAAATAACTACATGACAGTATGTACATCACTGCAAAATACTAGCAATGTAAATAATGAATCTCCTGGATGGAGGATTCCACCAGATGGGGTAGGCTGAATTTTTGAAGGTGTGATGATCATAAAGATGACTGACAAAATCTCTCTTGGGGATAAATATAATATGCAGGAAAGTTTGTCTGAAAGCGTAGAGGAGGCAACACCTCTGTCAACATAATCAAGTGTCAGGTTTGTACCATGGCATGGAGAAATTAAATCTCTTTGCATTACTGTATACAGTGATATTTGACTTACTCTCTGAGCTATAAAAATACATGCCTATTGGTCTACACAGTGTTAAGACTGAAGTTTTATATAAATATCACATGGCTGCCATGCTGTCAAAAGTTTCATGTTATAAGTGTGATTAAACAACCAATATTTCCTTATCTCAAATATTCTTTACAAAATTTTACACAACAAATACTATGTTTTTACTGCTTCTCTAGTGGCTGAAAAATGGTTCAGTAAGATTAAAGTTGCCTGAAAGTGAAACAGCAACAGAGGTAAAGTAACTACAACACACATTCAGCTTCAAATGTGAGACATAAAAAGTGTTTTCAGTCACATTAAACACAGAGTTATTAAGAGCAAACGGTCAATGTTACTGAAAGGCATAACAACACATAGCATGCAATGAAAAATTATGAAAGTCAACAACTCAGTACAAGTGCATCAGAGGCAAAATTTGCCTAGCTTATTTTAAACTCACCATCTCCTCCCATGCGATGACCATCTATCACCAACCCTCCATCTAGGTTAAGGCAATAATGGTGCGTGTCGTGGATGTAGCGTGTTGCCATACGTGCTTTGAACTCTTTCTCACTCACCACTTCTCCTACATATTCAAGGATGAATTCACCAGGCTTAATAGCATACTTGGTCTTCACACCCCAACCCTACAACAAAAATGTTTACAATGTACCAGCTGATAAAGACAAAAGTAAAATTGTTCCTGTGCTCAAGTATCACATGATGAAGTGAATGGAGAAGTAAGAGGAGGGATAGGACAGCTCATTAAGGTTTAACCTTGGCAGTTTACCCCAAAGAAAAAAGCTCCCAGTACTCATTAGATTGGTAGAGTGAGAACTACTGCACTTTAAAATTAATTATCCTGAAGTTCTGTAAAACATGTGATATAGCAAGGTATGATGCACTTCTCAAACTGCATTCACTGATAATGAACAAAACACAAGTGGCTCTGTAAAATAACATACCTTGTCTTTGGTCATAAATTTCTCCAGTCCTGGGGACCACTCATGGCGCTGTATCCTTTGGTTTGAGCAGAGTTCCTTGCATGGACAGAGTTGGGGTGAGCATTCTGAATACACCATACGATTAATACAGTCCTCCCCACATCCTTTATGGCCCAGTGTAGAGGGCAGAACACAGTTGCAAGCCTGTGCCTCATATGTGTATGTCGGCTTCACATCATAATACACATCTGGACAAAACAGCACAATTTATAGGTAACAAATGTAGTTCATGTGCAGCCATAACCTGCAGTGTTAATCTTTTATGTAGTCGATCACATTCAGACAAAACACTATTTGAATCATGTAATGGTACATCAGTCAGAGTACAAGGAATCCAAAATTGTATACCCAATAACATGAACTGAAATTAGTCTTAATAGCAGATCATGTGTTAAAATAAATAGAGTCTATAATGGGTTCCGATCATAAAACCAAGTTCCAGTCCAATTTTGGACTAAGTTCAACCATTCTGAAACAAAAACAAAATAAACTGAACCTCACATGCACCTTAAATGGTAAAGAAAAAACAATATTCTGCCCTGATTCATTAAGTGAATGGGTGGAGTGGGTTGGAAAATTCTAACTAATCTACCTACATCTGGAAACAAATGGCCCATGAACCAACTTTGTACCATAAATACTTATAAAAATGTAATGTAAAAAGTTTAAACCGACATATATATACAAGTGTGTGCGCACGTGCACGCGCACACACATTTGCGCTACTAACACACTCAGAACTGGCCCTTCCCACTTGTTGCCCATGGAACGTATTGCAAATAAACATAGAGAAAATAATTAATTATATTTTGTTGCTTTCATATCTACATGATAACTACTTCAAACAAGAATAAATAGTGCCCAAACTACTTTATTTCAGAAACCTCAGTACCATATCACAAAATAATATATAATTATAAATCACAAGATGGACTTGGAAAATAAGTATTTCAACCATTTTCAAACATTATAAATACCTATTTAAACAAGGTTCTAGTCACATTCAGGTTACACTGTACAAGAGTTCTTAAATAAAATGCTTAAATACTAGTAATAATTACTTGCATTATATGAAATCATCTATTTAAAAACACCATATAAACTGAAGCTTCTGAACAATTCTATCAATATGGACAGGACTGACACCATACACTGTATAATATTTTGGCACAATGACATTTTGAAAAGACAATATACTTACTGGTACGGATCTTCTTGTAGTTCCACGAAGGCACTCTGTCTCGGCCAGGCAACTGGTTGTGTGTGTGCAGCCACCATAAGTCGTACGGCAGCTTAAACTCGACACGCCGCTGTCGCAAGTATTTGCCACAGTGATAGGGGGGAGGCAGCAGGCCATGCTGATGTTCCTCTGGTCGGTACACCAGTCTTGGCTTCCCCACATCACTGTTTGGTTTCCTAGGCCTAGCAATATCAACATATGTTACAAACTGCTCTTCTGTTTACTGCATAGCACACAACCATCACTTATGTTACACACACCACGGTACCTAATTTTCTTCTGAAACTATATTCATTTCGATCATATTTCTTGTTCTTCACTGTCTTTTCTGAAAGCTGCTTGCAGGAAGATATAATGTTAGGCAGTGTGTTATTAAGTTGCAAGGCGGGCGTTTTTAGATTATTTTTTATACAGTAAAATTCCTTATTAGTAACAATATGTGAGAACTAGAAACTGAGAATAAATTATAAGCAGGCAAATTAATGTAATTTATAACACAAAGAAACTACTAAACTTTTGTTAAAAAAAATCTGAGAAAAAATCAGCTTACAGATGGAAATCTCAATTCTATCATTCAAATGGCCACAAGCATTACATGCGATTTAAAATGCCTGCTATCTGCAGATCAGATCTAAAGGTATTTTAGTAAGATTTTATACTGTTATAATTTGCTTATAAATGTATAAAAGACTATGTCACCTGATCTCAATTTGTGAGTCCCTATCACTTGTTATATTAGCTATGGTATGACAGGTTTATACGTAATCAGAGCCTCAAAATTCATACTACATGATGCAAACGATAGTAATACAGTTGAAGAGGTTAGCTGCTGGCTGCTCACAGTGAAGACCCTGACAATTACCTGTCTATCAGTCCTCTATCCACATCTATCACCAACAGCGTCATCATCAGGGGCTGGTACATAAATTTCATTTGGGGCCTCAGTACCACATGACTAAATCTCATCGCACTTCTATAATTACAATATGCTGTAAAATAGTTTCTCTTGTATTCTTTTCTTTTGTGCACAGCCTATGTAAAGAGGTACTTCTGCACTCCACAATTAATTCAGACATACTCATCCTCTTTGTAGTAGTCAGAAAAGAGACCAGCAGCCAAGAACTTCTTTCTCCAGCGAGGCTGTTTCTTGCGACGACAAGACTTTGTTGATTCATCCCCAGATGGAACATCACTACATGGTAACACTTCAAAAGGTAGGACATCACAGCTGCAAACACACACCAACTTGAAGACACATTTCATACACAGCTTCTAACATCACTGAAAGATTGGTGATGTAACTAAATATTGAAAATTAAACATATAATTTGCCATTTTAAGTCTCACTCATTGATGCCAAAAACAAAGGTTAGAAATTTCATCCATGACTCATTATCAACAATTTATAATGCAAACAACAGGGACAGCTCTGAAGCTTTCATGCCTGTACATACCACATAATATAATGTTTGAATGTATCCTACTTGGATAAAATCTATTGAAGAAAATCCCAGAAAAACTGTAAGAACAGAACTGCAGTAGTAGTAATGAAAAAGTGAAAAATTAGGAGTAGGGAGGACAAGACAAAGTGAAGTTGCGAAGACAATAAAATAATACACGAGAAAAATTTACACCACAAATTATGCAACAGAAAAATAATTTACTGCTGCATTTGCAAGATGTTCAAAACCTGTAATCGTCATCAAATATTGGGGGGGGGGGGGGGGGGGGGGGGGGGGCAACAAAAACATTGTTAAAATTCCACGTACTTTCAAAGCTATGATTTGTTTGTAATGAGCTGTAAAACAACCTCGGTGTGATAAAATCAGCTTTGTAGGAAACACATTATCATGAAATAGTTACACCAACAGCTTATACAAAATTACTGAAATGGGTTGTGAAACGCCAATTCTGAGATTGCAACAGGAGTAATACACTAAATAAATGGAATCTGCTATAAAAAAGGTAACTCTATCAAACATACAGAAAGAATGTTACAATTACCACTGGTAATGGAAGAACTTTGCTATTAGTGATATGTGTGAGTGGTATTGGATTTATTCAACCTTAAAGACAGAGGCAGCATGTCCTCCAAAATGCTGGAATCCACTTTCAAATCCACACAGAGTTAGAAGCCAGGAGACTAACAACGGCAATAAAGAACTTTTAATTAATCTCACTTACCTGTCATCCTGATCCATTTCTTCATCTCGACACTTCTTCATTCGCTTTGAGCCAAGCGGCAGGGGATAGTCATCTTTTGAAGTATCCCGCTTCCTCTTGTTTCGTACTTTAAAATCCTTATCCCCTGCATCAGAGGCCTGAACACTGGCAACTGGCACCCCTAGGTCTGTCCCAGGGACTGTAAGGCTGCATGACTCCGAGAACTTTGAGCACTCCTGGCCGCAGTCAACCACAGATCCTTTGCTTTGCTTCAAACTAGCTTGAGACTCTTTGGCTTGTGAACACAGAGCATCTTCCACCACCACTTCCACAATGTCTTCTGTTTTACTTGGGTTACCATCATCATCCTCTCCTGATTTTGACCCCACAGGCTCCTTCTCATTAAGAGAAATGTCTTCATTTGACAACTTCATTGCATCACGTTTACCATTAACTGTTTGTCTTGGTTCACGGCTCACTGTTTCCGCTGACTTCTTTTCAAGTTCTCCTCTCAACCTATCTTCTTTTTCCACTTCCCTATCTTTAGGACGTGATTCTGAGATTCTGTTGTTTCTATCCTTCCTACAAAAACCATGGGGTTGTTTAGTCTCAGCACGATTTAGAATTTCTTTACCACCACTATTCTGAGATGGAGTCTTAGCTGTGCTATCATCGGCAAGAGATTTCTTAACATCTACATTTATCACAGGTGTACAGAGATGTGTAGGAACAGGGGCACTGTTTGGACACTTCAGTGGTTTCACATCACCATTTTTGATACAAAGTTTCTTCTTTTTCTTTTTGATTGGGAACCCTGTACGATTTATAGCTTTCCTCCGACGCACACGCTGCTTCACAGTGCCAACAGCTTTCTTCAAAAGAAAGTCTGTGGGGGAAAGTTTTGTCACATGTACACGAATATCACGAATCAATTTCTTTTTCTTTCCTATACCACTGCGCCTCAAATAGGAATCATCCCTTTCTGATGCTCCATTTGCACGCTTCAACCTTAAGTTGTGTTGCACAGGCATTACAGCTAACCTACTTGACACCATTTCACCTACTGTTGATGTTGATACTGATGTTATTGCAGTAGTTGCAGTTGTCACCACAGTGGTAGCAGCCATTGTGGCAGCAGTAGTAGTAGTTGTGGTGACAGTAGCAGCAGACACTGTCACGACATGAGAAGGAAACAAGCTTATTTTAGAAGAAACTGCAAGAGCTTTCGGTGAAGCTGCTTTACTTCCAGGTACTAACGATTTACTTAATGGTGAAGTTACTTTATTTCCAGATGTACTTGACACTTTGTTAGTAGACGTGGGCACAAATGTAGTAGCTTTACTTGGAGAAGATATGGACACTTTACTGACAGGAGAAATCTGTTTAACAGGAGATGAAAAAACTTTGCCATTACTTGTAGTCACCTTGGTAGGTGAAGACACTTTACTAGGTGTCACAGAAGATGGCTTACTCAATGGACTTGAACTTTTGCTCGATGACACAAATGTTTTGCTTGTGGGGGATGTGGCTTTATTTGCCTGTAAGGTCACCTTGTTTACTGGAGGAGATACTTTACACGAGGAAGTCACTTTACTCACAGATGAAACTTTAAGTGTTGTTGATCCAGTTGTGGAGTCAACAACTGCTTCAGATAATCCACTGCCACTGGAGTCTGGAGCCACAAAACTTTTCATTATGTCATGAGTTACACTGAAATCACTTGAAACTGCGACCACAGTACCAGAGTTTGCGCTTGCACTTCTGGATACAGTTCGTTTACTTGGAGGTGGAGTGGTCACTGCAACACCAGACAATTTGTTGCTGCTCATCGCTCCTCCCTCAGCTGTGCCACTCTCTTTGCTTTTGTTCACAGATGTACACAGACTCTTACCCATCACGCCTGCTGCAGCAGCAGCAGCAGCAGTTTCCATGCGATGCCGCTTCTTTGGCGTTGCTATCACTGAGTGAACTGAAAGAGTAGAGTTCTCAACTGGCGGGGAAGTTGCTGTATACCTAGTGATGCATGCTTCGATCGCTTCATCTATTGAATTTCTTGGCAAGTCTGCAACGGGTTTTGCCTTTACCTCACAACTGTTTATATGGCTGCTACTGCCCCCAACACTTCCACAACCACCCTTATCCCTCATCATCACTGGCTTATCAGCTGTGGGTTTCCCTTGGCTTTTACTGGCAACACCAACACTTGTGGAAAGCAGCTTGTCTTTGTCCTGAGTAGTAGTACGTTCAAGGGCCTTTTTAGTACAATCTACTGCTGTGACCACTGAGTCAGACTGGGAAGACCCTGGCAGACAGTTTGTTGACTGGAGGATGGCAGCTGCAGTTGATATATGATAGTGGCGCTTCTTCAAAGGCAGTCTCTGCTCATTGTTCGTCTCGACCCTCTCCTGTCCCTGAAGGAGAATACAAACCGTGATGCATGTAACTGCAGTAATACAGGATTACCTGCCAAAAGTTTCCAAAGTACTTGGTAATACATTACAAAATGCAAGAAGTTCTACTCCAGTTCTAGATATCAAAAGCACACTTTCTGATCATAATGCAATGGAACTGTATGACATCTGGCAAAATCATCCTAAAAGTATTAACAGTAGTAGGGACAGCTGAAATTCATCCCATTACCAGTTCCATGTAAGCATTTAAACATCTAGCACTTCTCCACAGTATGTTATCTTGTGCAACTCTCCTCTGTGCAGATGAGTAAAGCAACAATATGAAAACCTCAGATCAATAACACACAAGGAATATTAAAGCACTATACAAGGGGACAGAAAGCCATTGATAAAATTATAAATAACTCACTACTCCATCAGGCAATATAGTTTGTAAGTTTATTTGATATGTCAAGAAAGAGAGGAGCTACACCTCCGCTCACCCCAAGCGCCTACATGGCACGTAGCGGGACAAACTTTACTTTATACCAAACTACACAATGAAAAGTGACCATTATGAAAGCCTCAAATTTTTCACACCCATGTTTTCAAAGAAACCAAATAAGGGCTTCAACAGACCACATCTAGTGCACACATTTCACTTACCTTTGGAGCCTCCACTGTGCTTTTCTTTGGCCGTCGCTGCCGGTTCTTCTCCTTGCCACCATCACCCTCAGTTCCCGATTCTCTGTCACTAGCACGCTGAGACTTCTCGCTACCTTTCCTCTTCTTAATGATTCTCTTCACCCTGAAGATGGAAGGCAAGTTGACATCCCCAGAGCCTGAGGCAGGACAGGCATTAGTCTTGGCAATGATGCAACATCGTTTAAAATCCTGAGAAAGTTTTTCTAAGTCCAGAATAAAATTTGGATCTGATAAACTCTTCTCAGTCCTTAAGCGCTTCACTTTTTTCTTCCTTCTCTTATGTTTATGGTGAGGCATGCCCGAAGGAAACTTCAGCATCCTGGAAGCAGAAGCTTTTGACGCCGAGATGTTCCGGATACTTCCCTGATGGCTAGAACTACAAGGTGATCCAGCAGAACTAGACAGTCGCCGCTGTCTAGGAAACTGAAATTGAGGGCCATGTTCATTTTCTGGTCCTGACTCCACTTCACCCCAGTCACCAGACTCATTTCTTCTCCTTCCTTTCCTCCTTTTCTCCACCCACGCTCCTACTTTAGCCTGAGCGAATGCTTCTGATTTCCGCTGTGCCCCCACTTTCACCTTTGGGGACTTTGAATGGAACTTCTTTACTTCACTACGCTCCATTAATGGATTGGGAAGTTCCAGGCGTTTACTCACTCTCTCACAAATCTCATTTAGAATTGTACTGCTTTTGTGCTCCTTTGTGCTCACCTCTTCATTTGCAAGTTCAACCATTGGATGTTTCACATCACTCTCTGACTGCTGTTCACTAGCCTTAGTACTGACACCAGTTTTCTTATTTGCTTGAGTCTTGCCATCTCCGTCCTTGCAGATGTGCTCACATGTCGGTAAAGGAAAATTGGGCTCCAATACCGGTGGAGCTTTTTTTGGTCTCCCAGGTCCTCGTTTAACAGGCACCACTGGCACTGGAGATGGTGCAGGTGGGTTTTCATCACAACTATCAGTCCCACTTGCCAGAACTCTACTTCCACAATCCCCACACCCAACCTCGCCCCTTAATGTGGTCTCTCCTCTCCCTTCAGAACTACTTTTTTTCCCT
The DNA here is from genome assembly GCF_977971745.1 of Zootermopsis nevadensis. Taxonomy (NCBI): domain Eukaryota; kingdom Metazoa; phylum Arthropoda; class Insecta; order Blattodea; family Termopsidae; genus Zootermopsis; species Zootermopsis nevadensis. Next base: position 18,696,546 of record NW_028259156.1, read on the forward strand.
AATCCCTTGGGTTGGCCAGGTCCACGTGATCGGGGTGGGCGACCAGGACCTCTCCTTGCCAGGCTGCCTCGCCGCTCCTCTCCAAGGAAAAGTACAGGAGGGGGTGGGGTGCTGCGTGGGCTTGCAGTCAGAGCAGGAGCTGGTGAATGAGCTGGAAGGTTTGAAGTTGGAGAGCACGACTGATGAATGGGAGAACCAGCAACAGACTGAATTCCACTGTCCGGAGACACATTTGACACAGAACAATCCAACCTCATGTAAGATTCAAGCTCTGGCATGCACTTTCCGACACCCCCAGAACGAGAACTCTCTGCAGTAGACTCTAACTTGACGGCAAGTTTTGGAGGCCTGCCCCGCTTCCTTCTACGGGGCTCCTCTCTCATTGCCGTGGACGATGAGAGGATTTCCGTCTTCTCAACAAACTGCTGCAACAGAGTGGACGAGTAGCCAGATGCAGATCCACCCCCACTGCCCCCAGCCTCCTCCTCACCACTCTCCCCACTGCTGCTTGCATCTGCCTCCTCTGCCTCCTGTGCCACTTCCTCGCTGTCTATGTGGATCCTCTTGATGGCTTCACTCACCACCTGCTCAGGCAGCTCAACATCACTGCCTGATTCTGTTGCCCGCTGGCTGGAACCCTGTTGCTGCTGTTGGATGCTGCCACTTCCATCAGCAGCCACTTTCCCACTCTCAGAACTCACATCTTCAAACCCATCGAATGGGGCTCCACCATCATCATGGTTACCAGTTGTCACCACATCAGGCAGAATTGCTGCAAGATCTTCTTGGTTAATAACCTGCCAAAACAAGATCACATAACTGCCAGTGTTGAAAAGAACTTCTGATTTATATATAGTCTGCAATATACATGAAACCATCCATACAATCAAACATTACAAAATATATGTCTTGCTCAACTCTACCTTCCAAATCTCATACTACCAAAACCTTTTAGAACTCAAACTATTTTCTTAGTTACAGCACTCGGGCCATCTCTGGGGCCTACTCAACCCCCCCCCCCCCCCCAATCATCCAATGGGTACCGGGGGCACTTTCCCCAGAGTAAAGCAGATGTAGCTCACAGCTAACAACTAACTTCCAGAAGAGTGCTCAAGCAGAGAATAAATAAAGCTACACTGCCACTCCCCCATAAGTCTTCATGGCACAGTGCTTAATGGATACCAGAGACAACTTTACCTTTTATCCATAACACTCTTACTCCAAAGAGAAAAAAATAAAAAATCCAAACTTCTGAAAAGAAATAATAAATGACTCAACAGCCCCAAGGTAAAATTAAAGAGTTATTGAACATGGATGAGTGGGTCTCAAGCTTCTAGCAGATAATTCCTCAATCTATCAAAACTTCAAAATTAATGGCTCAGATGCTAATTTTGTACCAAACATCCTTAACCATCCCTCGTAGCTTTGCAACTTCACAGAAAGAACCAACAACCCTTACCTGAAGATGTTCTGAGATAGCCATATTCTCCTGCTCAATGGGACCAAGGTCATGAGCCAGTTGCTGAGAGATTTCTGCCACACCTTCTTCTTCCTCCTCATCATCACTGTCATCAGCTGTGTCTGAATTGCTGTGCAGAGGACTTGTGAGTGTGCCTGTACCGCGCACATTGTACAGACAGCCACGTCCTGAAACCTGCAAAATTGTCTTTTAATAATGGAACTCTAAACCAGTCATATTTTTAAACACACATCACAGCAGTCATTATTCCACAAACTGCAAAGCCTCTTTCTAGCAAGAAAAGTGCCCATATTCTGATCTTTTCCAAATGACATGTGCCCCTCCTATTCTGAGGTTCTGTAACTTCCTATAGAAGTACCCCGCTTTTCGGCGATCCGCTAATATGGCGCTTTTCAATTGCGTGTATATGCCCCACGCGCTCAACAGCTGAGTCAGAGAAGTGCGTCCGGCACCATTTTCTCGTCGCTGATTCAGTCTGTTTACAGCTTTTGTGCGCTCCGCGTCTCTCTGTATTTCTGGCAATTTTTCAAAGTTATTACATACTGTATATTTATATGTCCCGTGCCGTAGCCACGCGGTCTGAGGCATCATGCTTCGGACCGGCGATACTGAATGCGTGCTGGTTCGAGTCTCGGGGGAGAAGAAATTTTCTCATGAGTTTTCGACCAGTTTATGGGACTAGTGCCAACCCAGCATCGTGAGGAAATTGGGGAGCTACAATGAGTAGCGTAATCCGGTCAGGAAGGCTAGCAATGGCTGGGGGTTCGTCGTGCTGACCACACATCACCCTATATCTGGTTAGATGATCGTTCACCTCTGCTTAGGCATGTGAATGTGAGGCCAGCAACCAGCTAGTCGGCTTTGGCTCTCAGAGGGCTGTTACGCCACGGATTTTTTTTTGTGTTACTACAGTGTAATTGCAATGGCATCTAAGGGTAGTAGCGATAAAAAGAGAAGCCCGTAAGCCTCTTACTTTAAATGCCAAGTTAGAGATGATTACACTTCGTGAACAATGCAAGTCTATGGCCGAGACATATGTTAGTGTAAACATCTTATTAGGCTTTGATATGCATTTGCAATTGAAAAACGGCAAAGATCCGCTTTTTGGCGATTTTCGCTTTTCGGCGGGGGTCTGGTCCCTAACCTGCCGTATATGCAGTGCCCTACTGTACTAAGCCCACAAACTGATTTCTTCATGCCTTTCATTTTAACATCAGAATAAATGTCTGCTTTCCCCACATCAGTGACTGGACACCCACCACCTGACAATAAATACAGTGCACAAACAAGAGAATATCAAATATGACAATGACAGAAAATTCACATATCTCCAAAATATTTTATGAATACTGTAGGTGCTTGGGGGGGGGGGGGGGGGGCGCGCGTTATAGCTCCAACTCATTCTTAACCTCGGTACTAGATGGGGGGTGAGTGGTTAGCGTCATGCCCCGGTAGTGCTTTACACCCAGGAAAGAACCCCGATACCCACTGGACAGGAGGCTGGGTGGGCCCCAGAGCCGGTCTGGACAGAGGCGCTGGAGGAAAAATCCTACAGATCCGAAGGAAACAGCCATCTAGGGTTTCCATGGAATAAAGGCTTGCAAATGGTCCTCATCCTGAATCACACGAATCCAATCCACCTACCAACTCCAATTCCCTATGATCGACTTCAATACTGACATTCCATCTATGCCCAGCCTTCAGCTCCAACACATTAAGTTAAATAGCAAGTCGACTAATATTCAGAGCAAAGAAAGTTCAATTTATTTATTTGTTTCCCCTCGATCTCAGCCAGTGAGCATGCTCGGGTCTTCAACATCAATTTGTAAACCTGACTCTTAAAACAGTATTTTAATCGATCCTTTTTCCGCCCTTGAAGAGTAGAAAACGTCTTCATTCAACCAAATGCAGTTGTGAAGCAGATTCAAAATAAAGCATTCTATCAAGAGAGCAAAGGGAACCATTTCTGTTGCGTTAACACAATTGCAAATTCCCTCCCCCTGTTTTCTGACAGTCGATAAAAAGCGTGAGTTGGGCACGTGATGGGGGCCGGCGGTTCACGCGATTCGCTCGTATTTCACGTCTCCGTACCTAACACACACTTCCGGTACCGGGGGCCCCAATCAATACTATTTGTTTTAACTGCAGCTGTCATGTCACATTGCAGTCCACTTCCACGACCGCAACCGACTATTTCTACAAACTCGATGACTCCTTCCTTCTTGGTTTTCCCGTCCCTTTACGAAGACAACGGAATATTACCTTAAAATAAGCCACGGCTGCCTACTTCTACATTTACCAATAATTAATTGTCAATCACCATATAATTCGACGCTGAAAATACATCGCTAAACAGCAAAATAATTAGCTCTTATTATGAACCAGCATCTGTCGTCCACAACCTGTATCTGTATTTTTTTTCGTTTGTATCTCCCGAGTGAACTCTTAGCTGAGGGGTTTCCGACAAAAATGTTGCACGTATTTCTCACATCCTCTACGCGGATTACATGTTTTGGTCGATGGCATGGACTCCTACTAAACTGAGAGTGTGATTCGCTACTTCCACTCTTACTAATTTCAACCTCCTGCTGTTCCAGTTCCAGTTGCTTACTGTAGCGATATTTATGAGGCTTCTAAACAACTTGCTTGTTTCCTGTTTCACGGATCCTGAGGCAAAAAAGCGGGGTATGACGTGCGGTGACGTGGCAGCGGCTCCGTGATACAGTACCCTAATTCTTTGTGCGTCTTCACCGATCTAGATTACCGGCCGCAGAAGCTTCATTAGCAAATGTGGCCCCCTCGTGTTCGGCGTACCGTAAACACGGGGAACGAACGACGTCTGACAACACGGCTTCACAACACAACTCTGTTCTTCATGTTCGTTCAATACAGATACAATGCGCTGCTAGAGACCTGGATAAGGTTGGCCTCAATTCCCGGCAGGGACAGACTTTTCCTCTGCGTCCAGACCGACCCCGAGGCCCAACCAGTCTCATATCCAACGTGCACCTCTCCCTCGGGGGGTAAAGCGGCCGTAGCGTGTTGCAGACCACTCACATCCTTCTAGTGTCAAGGTTTACTTCAGAGTGAGTCCTCCGAACTTCACCGCGCCGCCGCCAACACGCCATCATGGCACGAGACTCAATGACACACGAGTTCAATTTTACCTTTTTGCTTTATAAATATATTCTTGTAAAGTTAATCACATTCCAGATATCAATCAGTCAAAAATTATATCCTCGTACTTCATTAATTATTCACCACAGACCTATCGAAAAGTGAAATACTACAAAAATTCTGTGTGAGTTTCTTGTTTCATACATCCGAACCTATCACAATCCTGATTCACTAATTAAGTACCAGCTCATGCGCTCTCGTTTCTGCATTCTGATTAATGAGACTTATTTATGGTTATCTAAGCATTCAACGATGCTGTTTCAACTGCAATGTTATATGCAGTCAAATAAGATGGGAAGATCCTGAAATGTCAGTGAGAATTTCGGGGGGAAAAGGCAGTGACTGTAAACTAAACTTGTCAGAACATATTTTATTTGATTCTTTGTGATTTATTTAACGACGACTGTTAGTCACAGTCCGGATAGGATCTTCCTCGGTGACAAAATCGTGACCGCCTTTACCCCCACACACGAATTTCATTAAAACTGTCTTAATGCCGGCTGTAACTCACAGGCTCCGACTGTGGAAGTGCTTGTGAAAATACGTAACTCATTTAACAACGCATCAATTTGTCACGAGACTGACAGAGCGAATGTAGGCCGATTTCCTCGACAACCCAAGACAAGTTTCCGGTGGTTTTCCTCAGTCTAACCAGGCACATTCCGAGGAAGCAGTAACGCGAAGAACGAAACGGCCGCCGGCCATTCCTTATATAATTAACATTCATGGATACCGTCCAGTCTCAATGAGCTTAGCCCCTGTAATATGGGCTTCCACTGCGCGTACGACTCCGCGAAATACCTATCGCGTTTAATGACGCATTACCGATCTGACGACAAAGTAAAAGCACCTGTTCACAAACGGGTCTTGATAATGCCTGTACCCCAGAAACGAAGGCATCCATGCTCGAGAAAATACGCAGTCTGCGAAGTAAAAGTACCTGGTGATAGCTTCTGAGGAGGTGGTTTACAATTTCCCATACATCCATAGTTCTGCCATCGGCATTCACACAATTTGCCAACCAACAGTTTCGCGAATCGGCCTCGGCATGGCTAATCATTGAGGACACTTGTCACCACTGACAGCTATCTCACGTATATGTGGGGTCCAGTGTTCGGTCATTTCGGGCCACACACAGATGTCACTATGACACAACACCACAAAACACAAAAGTGGTCACCAGTTTTCACACCACTGAGGGCCTGCACTCGCTTCATGTCTGGGCGCGTACTTGAGATGCCAGGCGACCGGCCGGTCTGTCGGCCATCAAACTCGGTAGAACAGGTTATACCGGCAAGGCAGGCACTCCATCATCAGACCGACACGTCATTGCGACGCGGGAAAATCTCGCCGAGTGACAAAGATCTCGCATCAATATTACTCACGCACGTACGCACGAAAAACAAAGGTATACCGGGGGGTGGATTCGGAGGGGTGTGTGTAATGTTTCATCGAGGTAATGGTTTTGCAATTGGTATGTGTGTGTGATTCATATTTTAACGCCATCCCCCGAACTTAGACCAGCAAGGAGGGCCACAGTTTCCCAACCGAACCGCAAATTGTAGTTCTGGTAATAAAAAGCAAAATTATCCGTCTAGGCGCCTCGTCATTAGAACGCATAGACAGCGAAGAAGTATTTCTAGCCTAGGCAATAGTTGGTGGTAAGTGATCAGACCACTTTACACTTCGAAATAGAAAAAAAAAATCTCCGGACACTTAATGGGCAGGAAACTGTCCTTCGTACCGGCGAACCAAATTCTGCGTTGCATTACGTTACACCAATATATATATATATATATATATATATATATATATATCGAAGCTGGGAAACGTTACTATATTACATCTCGGCTTCCTTAGCTTTCGTCTGCCGACTAGTTTGTCACGACGTACCCCCAGGCAGTCTAGTGAACACGGTTATGGGATGGAAGACCGGGGTCCAGTTTCTAAAAGGGCGACAGCGCCCAGACTGGCTCTGGGGCACACCCGGTCCCCTGAGTCACGTGCACCAAGGGATTCTCTTACAGGGTGCAAAGCAGGCCGGAGCGTGAAACTCGTAACTCACCGCGGTTAAAGAATTCGTAAAGCTCTACCTCCACCCCGAAAGTCTTCATGGCGTGGTCCTTAATGAAGTACGAGGACTTTATCTTTACCTCAAAATTACTTTTTCTTTTCCGTGTCTCGTAGGCGGTGTTTATGGTGTCACTGATCGAATAGCAGAGAAGAAGAAACGCTGATTTACCCTAGAAAGCGGGTAACGGAATTCAGTTTCAAACCCCTCAACCTTAAAAGGCGGGTATGTCCGACTTTATTTATTTTCTGCCCTTGTACACAATCTTAACTGCGAATGGTGGCTCTGAAACGTCGGTAAACTTCTACCAGACCACACGGCGCAACAAGCCAGAAGACAGTGGCCACCTTCAGGCTCACCGCAGTGAAAAACTCAAATCCTACTTAACTGCGAGTGCTGCAGGTTCATAACCAGCTCGGAAAAGAGATCATCGTCCAAAATCCAAAGGAATTCTGGAACGACTACGTAGCAGACGCGGCAAAATGTCGAATCAGATCTGTATCGTACAGTAGACAGTAAAGAGACGTTAGCCATAGCAAATAGTACAGAACAAATAAACCAGAATTAACCATACTAAAACATAGGGTTTTTAGGTCAGCCATAAATAAAGCCATCCTGCGTACACATGGAAAACAATCTCAGGCGGGTGTAGATAAAACGTAACAAAGCATTTCTACAGCTCTCTTATGACCTTAAGATACGGAACACAGAAGATGGAAACACGGATTATATTGACTATTTTGGGAGATTTTTATAGTTCGCGTGGCCACAAGATGCACCAGATGCTCCAAGATATGGATGGGAAGACTGTATAATGAATTAGGTACGATCTGAAAGCAATATGTGATCGTGGTCCACTTCCAAGTACCAACCCATCGCCTGTCAGTAAGCAGTATCGGTAAAAAAAAATATCAAATACCAGTCAAGTGAGCCAACCTCCGTGTCTAGAATCGAACGCGGGACTCCACTAAGCGAAACAATAGTGCCAACTCCAATTGTGAAGTTCTGTCGGGGGCAAAGTACCCTTTGAATCACCTCACGAAAACGGGAATGTAAGTAAGACCACATATTCAGACTACACGGGGCTACAACCCAGAAGACAGTTGTCTTCATACTCACAGCCGTGAGAACCTGAAATCTCACTTTGTGTCCCGGAATTCTCTCGAACAACTGAGAAAACTCTCAGTCAGGATAGACGGTCTCCGGACAGGGATTTCAAACCGGGACCTCCCGAATACTTCGATGTTTGTTAAGAGCAACATTTGGTCCTATCGTATTCCATTACGAGAAGGTTTAACTGGCTGAATCGGACGCCTAAAGGTGCACATTCTTTGTCACAGCGCACCTGCCCCTCTGAGTGGTGGTCATCACAGCGTGAGCAGGTGCTGGTCGCCCATCCTGATTGCAGGCTAATAATTTAATATTTACTCAACTAATCTAAGCCGTGTCCCACTGGAAGCCGCAAGATTGTAAGCTCCAGTGTGGAAATTATCGGTACTTCTAAAATGTAGAACTGAACTGGAGGATTTGATGTTCTCACGGCGGTGAGTCTGAAGATGGCCGACTGTCTTCTGGCTTGTTGCGCCATGTAGTCTGGAAGAAGTTTATCGACGTTCCAGAGATCCTTGCTGCCTCCATCATCAGGGCGTCGAGTCGCGGCTCATACACACATCAGACGACGGGTAATGCCCAGCGGTTGGCATAATCAATCAACGTCCAGACAGCCAGTGTTCCTCAGATCGCATGCCAATTAATTATCCTACTTTGTTCTATCGTCATATAACCAAAGCAGATGAGACAACGCTGCTTCTGGGCAGTACGCGAGGAAATACCCAGTTCGGATCCCGGTCGGGACCCAATAACTTTAACAAAATCCGTGTAGTCATCCCATATGATACAGTCGAGGCTACAGAAATTCAGCAACTGAATCACCGTCCCAAAACAAACGAAAGCCAAATTAATTTTCGTCAGAGCCAGAGTCATTAAACAAACACAGAGCCGGCTGGTACTGCGGTAAGGCTGCAGGCTTCCATTCATGTGGTACTCGGTTCAAATATAAGTCATTCCAACTAAATATTTTCGTAGGTTTTCTAAGATGTTCTAGGCGAACACAGCGACATCAAGTCAGAACAGGCGACGACCGCCTCCTTTTAAGTTCTTTCCCTGTCACATGACCTGACTCTGCTGCAGTCTATTTTCCACCAATCCGGTCTCAATTTCCCATTTCTTAAACTGTGAATTCCTCCAATTCTGTACCGAACAGATCCATCCCAGGGATTCGCCGAGTCGTTACATGCGTTTAATGTTTCTTGGTTGCACTGCAGTCATTTGACAGCTTTTTGTTTTGCTTTGCGAATGCCAGACATGTTACGCTACAGCAAGCACGGTTATGTTGCCATGGCTACGGAGTTCTGTTTCTGGAACGACTCGTTCAAAATGCAACTTTCGCCTTCTTGCAATCAACGAAGGCGGCCGTAGCTCCCAATTACAAATTTACGTCCATCGAAAACTCAATACAGTTGAGAGATTTCAGGTTCTCACGGCGACGAGTATAAAGACTTGACTTCTGGGTTGCTGCGCTGGTTATTCTCGTAGTTTACCGACGTTTCGGGGATGGCTGCTACCACCATCATCACTCATTTCCCTGATGATGGAGGCAGCAAGCACCTCTGAAACGTCGGCAAACTACACAGCGCAACAACTCAGAAGACGACCAACCACCTTGTGACGATCAGCGTCGCTCCCGCCTGCATCAGAAAACTGTTGAGGCGAACGCTGCAGGCCTGTAACCTCCTGATCATCCTGAAGGTGGGGGTCACCTAGTAGGGGCGTGTTCCGCATTGTCCCCGAAAAAACGAACAAAGGAAGACGGAAAGAATAAATTATCGTCTTCCTTCAATTATAATAGCGAAACATGGCGATGAACAGAACAGACCTACGGCTACCTTGGAAATAACAGCGGAGGCCTTGAAATCCGCATTCAATATTTCCACTTTCCCATACGGGGAAGGATCCGGCTGTTCTCCACTCCGAGACCATCACACCGGGGTATTAACTGTAAAAAATCTGCTCACGTATCAACCGTGTCTACTCGTTAAAAATATCCGACGTTTCAGGACTGCCTCCACCAAATCACACGTGTGTTTCAAGGCAGTCAACTCCACAAGATGGGCTTTCACCTCGTATAAAAGCCGACAGCTCGAAAAGGGATTAAACCGCGCGTTTCGTATCCAGAAATGATTATTCGATACGGCAATTGTTAAACGAAACACAAGTAAGAATAGTTTACTACTGCGCGGTGTTATGAACTCTGCTGTAACGGATGCACATCTGCTATCAACAAACATCCATGCAAATTTGGTACGAAAAATGAAGAACATCCGAAAATTATTTGTATTCCTAAATGGTGTACCTATTAAGGCACTTTGTCATAAAGTCTTTTTTATTAAACGGTAAATATGGAGTACGTCATTCCTTCTTAGAATAAGAAATGTAGTTCTTATCTTACTCAGGCGTTGAAATCCCCTCCTCCAACTCATTTATTTGCAGTTTATTTAACGACTACGAGTGTACAGCGTCGAGTGTTTCCATGATTAATGAATGATGAATCGGATTTTACACGGCTTACTCATCGCACTGATGATGGAGGCAGTAAGGACCTCTGTACCGACGTTAAACTTCTACCAGACTACACGGCGCAACAACCCAATCACTGAAGATTTCTGTCTTCTGGGTTATTGCGCTGTGTAGTCTGGTCGATGTTAACCAACGTTTCAGAGGTCATACTGCCTCCGTCATCAGGGCCCTGATGACGGAGGCAGTATGACCTCTGAAACGTTGGTTAACATCGACCAGACTACACAGCGCAACAACCCAGAAGACAGAAATCTTCATATTCACCGCTGTGAGAACCTCAAGTCTTACAACCCAATCACTCTTTAATTCTACTCTACAAAACTTAGATCGCTGAAATCAATAACTTAAATAACAACAGAATTTTGTAAACCGCGTTTATGGTAACTGCATGGAAAATAAGAATACGGTAACACAGCGAACCTAGTGAGGGAACAATGAAACCTGCCTTTACTACGCCGGATGTAATGTTTTTAAAACGTCAGTCAAAACCCATTTAAGGAATTTTACAAGTTTCGGGTCGTTTGCTGCAGACTAATAAATTTTTGTTTCGGTAATGTGAGATAGTAACATAAATACCGTCTCTCCGCTCATACAGGTTCGAATCTCGGCATGGTACTCTAATATTTTAAAGTAGGCCATGACCGTCTCATTCCAAATCAAAATTTTCCCTCGGCACTCGAATTAACGTCACTACAATCAGATACTCTGTCTAATCGTGCAATTTCAAAGTCACGTTGTGATGCGTCTCTCGATTGTTGTATTGATTGAGGAATGTTAAAATATTACAACTGTTTCCCCATAGTGTAATAGAAATCGTGCAACTCTGAAGCACTGGAACCCACCCAAAATTCGAGACGACAATAAGGATAGAATTGCATAAACTGACAACACGTGCGAGGTCGTCTCTCCCTCCGGAGTGCTTCGGTCGCCCTTGAACTGTCCCCAGTGCCTCTCCTTGACTTGTCCTGCGATGCTAGTTTGCTAATTCGCCAGTCTTACGTACTGACTGCACCAGAACAGTAGAGGGGTAATACATATTATAAAATGCGTACCCTAAGGACTTTCTCATCTCATTGGCCTTGGTATTCATTTGCTGCAGATGCATGTCTATTGTTGCAAAGCTGACCACACGACAGGCATGGTTCATAACCCGAGGGGCTTGCACCCCACTTGAGAGGTTGCATAACAGGGGGTGAGCAAACGATTACTGTTTAACCAATAATAACTTCTCTTTCCTTGAAATCGACGTGGATTCTGGCAGTAAAAAGGCAGTGGTTACTTTCAACAATTAAAATGATTATTTAAACGTCTTGTTTTTTCCTTGAATTATTACTATTATTACTGCTGCTATAAATAATGTTATTTTAAATGTGATTCTTGTACCTTAGTTCTGTGATGGATTCAGCATAAAATTCAGTGATCACTCATTCAAGCGCATTACGTAAAATTTTATAAGACTTCAGGTTCTCACTGTGTCAAGTATGAAGATGATAGTCTTCTGGGATGAAGACACAAGACAGTCTCCATCAATAAAATTACTTATAATATGATAGAAATCCTTATAAAGGTGAAAGAAAGTTTTCTCAGAAATTCAGAAGGGGGACAAAATCAAGGTCGGAAGATCAGAGTATGATGAAAATAGACAAAAACCACACAAGCACGTGAACCAGCAGGAATTTTTCCCTCCACTACCACATCCAGACAGACTCTGAAGTCCATCCAGCTTCTTATCCACCAGATACCAGTGCTAAAATGACTGAAGCACAAATCTGGCCATTCACCTAAACCCTCCACTTTCCTACGCAACTTACAGCACTGCATGGTCAACAATTATTAATCCCTGAATTTTCATAAATATTCACCACAAAGAAAAGTTTCAACTGATGAGTCTGTGTCTCGGTACAGTTCAATTTGCAGTGAAGCAGGAGATTTTTCCGTCTGTAAATGAACGTCAAGACTAATATGGTTATTTTTATTTTTATTTTAGTGTTCTGTCTGACGACAGGTCCATATGAACGGGATCCTTCCATCCTTTTCTCGGACTGGGACCTGTTCATATACGTTCTTGGCAGATGATCCAGAAGTGGTTTGCCATTGCCTTCTTCTGTGTGTGAATGGAGTAATTGTTGGGATGCCACGGAGGAAAACTCCGTGTTGCCTAGACCACGGCCTTGCCCAACACAAGTTATAAATTCGGGCACCACCAGGAATCGAACCCGAGACACCAGGATTACAAGGCCAGCGTTCTAAACGCTAGACCACCGTACAGAAATCTTAATGTACATGCGTACCACACCTGATGACAGAGATACTCTGGGGAGTTTTGTGAAAATTTTATCTGTTCATTTAAAAAAAAAATGCCAAACAGCATAACTAAACATTCCCATTTTAGACTGCAAAAACTGTTTACTGAGGCTGATGATGTAGGAAGCAAGAACTTCTACCAGAACAACCCTAAAAACAAGAAAAGGTTGTAACCCTTTCTTTCCTGGTTTTTAAATGTGAAACCAACATCCATGGTTTTCAACTAAACCTACCCGCTTCTCGTATTCCTGCTTCAGCAATGGAGGCACCAAACATCCTGTTCAGTGCTCACTTCCTGCCTTCTCACACAACAGGTATAAACGAAATAAAAGAACGCAACGCCACACCACGCAATTCTTACTTGGTACATTCTATGAAACATAACAGCCATATTGCTGTATTCTGGGATGACGTACCACGTTGTCCAGCAGACACTGACCAACATTTCAGAGGAGACTGCTGCCTCTATCATCATACTGTTTACATCTGATATCTTTATCACTGCTGTCTTCACAATTCTGAACATACCCTAAAATTGCTTCTTTAAGTTTTACATTCTCTAGAATCTGAATGTATTTTGGTCATTACATTTTCATAATACAAGAGACATGCATGCAGTTTCAAGATCACCAACTTTGTTAATTATCATTCTATTATATAAGAACCTTGAACTATCAATATTACAGTCAGATTCTTCACATTGCCTAATTATCCTTTATTGGTAACAAACTACATGATGCACAGTATTATCAGAAGGTCTGATAGTTGCTCAGCTCATCAAAAAATTCCCTGCTCTTAAAGAATCTGAAGGTTCATTACTTTGTTTACGAAGGCCTCCCAGTGCACAATATCCTGAGTCAGCTCAATCTACTCCATCAACTGACACCTATGTAAGATTTGAGGTTTTCACAGCGGTGAGTATGAAGATTTCTGTCTTCTGGGTACGCAAAGACATCTTAGGGGGTACGTGAAATTTAAACAAAAAATATTATTTTATGACAAACACTGAATAATCTGGGCCAGATTTAGGGTTAGCAACAGGAGAACCGGACGTAAGGACATTCGATTTAGGAACGCCATTTCTCTCTCTCTCTCTCTCCTTTATGCGATTCCTATCTGGGCAGCTAGTTTCATTTCATTCCACATAGTGCTTTGAAACCTGACTGAACACTATAGGGCGGGATCAACGTCAATCAAAATGAAACGCAGAAACCGCTTGAACCCAGAACCATCTCTGATCCTCGCACTCACGAAGATTTGTCCCCGAATTGAGGTGCTGGCGTGTCAGAAACAAGCCCATTAACAGGTCTGAACCGCATTAATCAATAATTGATGAAATATTTAAACATACAATTTTGCTTTAATAAAATACCTTTTTTCCTTTATTAATTTTTATATGACAGGCAATAAAATATTTGTTATTAATAGCTTGATTCTCTTTTTTCTTATTTAAAACTTATTATTTAATACATTATTTTCGATGTAATTTATTTAATTTATTTTAGATGTAGATTATATACTATGTATAACTTGAATTACACACCAACAACTTTGGGGGTACAAAGTTGAAGAGAAATTATATCTGGGGGTACGCGAACAAAAAAGGTTGAATACTACTGGTCTAAACTACACAGCGCAACAACCCAGGAGACAGAAATCTTCAACTGACACCTAATTTCCCTAAAATTCATTTCAATATTGTCCTTCCACCTAAGCCTGGTATTCATGTCAAAAAATTTTATTTCTGTTCCCCATTCATGTTGCATGTCCAGTCCATCTCATATGCCCTTGGTTCAATAATCCTTGCAATATTAGATAAAGAATACAAATTATAAAGATCCTCATGTAATTTTCTCCATCCTCCTCTTCCACTGGTGCAAATATTCTCCTCAGTACTTCATTCTCTAATATCATCAATCAATATTGTTCTCTCACATTCAGAGAAATGCTTTACACTCATATGAAATAACAAGTGAAATTAGAGTTCTTATATTTAAAACTTTGTATTATTAAAAAGGGCACAGGAAGACAAAAAGATGTTGAAATGAATGTAGTAAGTATAGCAAAAGTAAAGCTGTCCCACCATGCGCCATGCAAGCGCCTGGGGGGGAGGTTGTATAGCTCCTACTCATTCTTGACCATAGCACTCCATGGGGTGAGTGGTCAGCATCATGCCCCAGCAACGCTTTACCCCCGGGAGAGAGGCCCGGTATCTGGACACAGAAGCTAGAGGAAAAATCCTCTGCCCGTCAGGGATCGAACCCCGGTCATCCAGTCTGTAGCCAGTCAGTATACTGACTGATTCGGTACTGGATACTGAGAACGACCCATTCTTCAAGTGCCTCAGCACTGCGGGTCCCAACTTTTCGTTGGCTTGATCTATAGACATTCGGTAGGACTCCTTGGACGAGGGATTGGCTCGTCACAAGGCCTCTACCTGTACACAGGACAGCACAATACAGAAAAACGCAGACAAACATCCATGGCTTGAGTGGAATTCAAACCCACAGCCCCAGTGACCAAGCATCACAAGGCCCACGGCTTAGACCGCGCGGCCACTGCGGACCCCACTGACTGAGCTACTTCCCAAAATCATTTAGCTCTTATTTCCTCACAAATATAACTTTGATTTGTAGGGTGTTGATATTGGAGTTTTCTAAAGCCAACTACAGACACAGACAACAAAAACCAATGTTAAACCCTGTGCCATAACAGAAATGTGCACCCAAAGTCATACTCACAAGGGAATGGTCCGGTTGGTCATGTCAAAACCTGACCTGAAATAGAGAGCCCATCTAGTAATGGTGGTACACAAAATTTCAGCTGCTGATACGCTGTGCAAGGGTGCAAAAAAATTGCTCAAAATTCGAATGTACATTTAAAATTTGGGCCATCGCTCACACGTCTGACAGTAGTGTGCCTAGCAGTGGCACGGTATTCACCGGTGCATTGTAACGGAGAACATAAGCTAGGCACTGAGAAGGTAGCAAAAGACTAGTCTCTGAGGCGCTAGAAGCTTCTGTCTGCGCAGAACAAGCCAAATGCGAAATAGGGAAATGTGCAAATAAACCTTTAATTCGATGTTCGTAGCGTAAATTAAATATGTGCAACAAAAATGATGGGAAAATTTAAGTAGAGCTTAAAATGGATTTTTATTGAAAAGTCTAACAAAGCAGCATATAAAAATTAAAATCATCTATCTGCTTAATTAAAGAATATAGTACGATTTAATGTAGTTAAACATCTATTTTTCTGCGTTGTACATTAGTACATGTACACAGTAGGCCATGGATGAGTGAACAGTCTTTTGTTTCAGTGCAACGTCTCCACAAAGCAGCATATTATATAGATAGAAGGCTAATATGTACGCACCTTTAAATTACGTGTGTGTGTGTGTGTCTTTCACTGCCTTTTCAGTGCCTGGCCCATGCTCTCCATTGCAATGTACCGGTGAATACCATGTCATTGCTAGGCGCACTGCCATCAGACGCATGCGCGATGGCACAAATTTTAAATACACATTAGAATTTTCAGCAATTTGTTCACACCCTTGGAGTGTATCAGCAGCTGAAATTTTGTTTATAATCATTACTAGATGGGCTCTCTAGACGAGCAAAATTTCAGGAGAGGTTTTGACATGACCAACCGTACCTTTCCCTTGTCAGACCAGTTACGATGACTGCCCCTGACTAAACACGTTAATAGACCTCACCTGCCAACAATTCTTCATTTAACTACAAAACATGCAGGCACAGTACCTTATCCCTGTGTGGTGTGCGCCCAACTCCATGGACTCTGCTGCAATCCCGGGTTTCCACCAGTTTCTTCCGGCCCTCCAATTTCTTGCTGCTGCTAGTTTTGGCACCTAGTCTCGTGACAGCCTGAACCTGAGTTGGTTTCTCCTTGCCATTTACTTTAGCCCCACTTGTAGCAATTTTCCTCACCTCAGTATCTTTAGTAGCTGTTTTCTTTGTAACTTTGAGAGCAGCAATCTTAAGTTTGAGACCTCCCTGTAGATCAGTAAACAATGCAACAATCAGAAATAATGTAGCCTTCCTTGGGATCACAGTACAACAATCAGAAATAAGTTGCATCTCTGTGAATCAGGAAACAATATGGCCTGCCTATGGATCAGGAAACACTGAAATAATCAGTAACATTTCAAATGAAAACCAATGTAGGATTAACTGGGATTACCAAACAATGACATAATGGCAACAACTTGGCCTCCCTCAAGATTAGTAAATGTTACAACTGCCCGCAACAGTGCTAAGTTTCCGGATGTACAGAACCAGTGGTTTTCAGTTTGTTGCAGCATTTGCAATTAAGATTTATTTCTACACATTTAGCAATATTTCACAAAGTGTGGTAACGGCAAAGAGAACTTTCAGATATGTTTCATTATCCAATTGGCCAGTGCTGACATACTGCAGAGTAGGGACTTACATGAGATTTAGAGTAAATTTAATTTGAGTTCAGTGTAATCAATAAACTATTATTTTCTCAAAAATCACTACCATAGAAAAATATAAAATCATGCATATAAACAAAACTGTTTACACTTGAAAGAACAGTTTTGTTTGTATTCATGATTTTATATTCCAATACACTGCATGGTATGTAAGGTTTTAAGATCACAGAAAAAATTGTATGTAACACAAAATACAAATCTCCTTTGGATCTAGAACTCTTTAGATGCAGTATACAGAGTAAAGTAAAGCTGTCCCACTACACACCATGTAGGCGCTTGGGGGGAGGGAAGGTATAGCTCCTACTCATTCTTAACCTCTGCACTAGATGGGGGCGAGTGGTCAGCGTCACGCCCAGGCCACGCTTTACCTCCCGGGAAAGGACCCCGGTGCCCAATACATTGGAGGCTGGGTGGGCCCCAGAGCCAGTATGAACAAAGAGGCTAGAGGAAAAATTCACTGGTCCCTTTGGAGATCGAACCCCGGTCGTCCAGTCCCTAGTCAGCCACTATACTGACTGAGCTACCCCCAGCTCATTTAGATGCAGCATACATTTAACAAAATACAAGTGATTATTATTTATGACTTTACAAAGTGTTATATGGACTGTGACAGGTTTGCAACAATATACGTTCATTCTCCATAAACAAAAATGAAAGAATGCATCTAAAAATTATATATAATCCAAAACAGGAATGCACATCTTCACTTTTGTTATGTTAGTCCCTAGTATTAAGATACTTAATTTCAGTTTCAGTGCTCAAACCTTTCACTACAGATCTCAACGCTCAAATGCATAAGCCTGACTCTAAACAGTGGTAAGACAGGGTGTCATGTAAGCAGAGAAAAAGTTAAAAAATACTTTCACAGCTGGCATACTACACAGAATATCTATTTTGTACTTGCTACCATTCAGAATTAATTCAAATATGATTCATGAAACTTTGTGGTTCCATCTACTTGTTAATAAGGCACTAAAGGAGAAATGTCAAAGTGGACATAAATGCTCAAAATATTCTACCACACATACGGAACATGCATACTTCAAGAACATTTAGAATGGCTTAACTATTCATAACATTTCTGCAGCTTTTACAATAAATGCCCAAACAAACTGCCCCATCCTCTCCAAATACCTCCCAAAATATTGTCTGCACATATTTCCACATGACAGCCTAATAAAAGTGAACATGTCTGAATCATACCATGAAGTCAGTTTTTCTGGAGGCATCTGGAGGGAAAAAATTGTGCATAATATTTGTATAAATACGGCTCTCAAGTTTACATTTTGCTGAGGACTGATAAGATGTTAGTGATAAGAGCACATGCAATCATTCATGCATTGGGTAGTGTTTGAACCTGTAACCTTGGACTACTAACATGCTCCACGAACCATACTGCAGCACAGGAGGAAAACATAGAAAGAGGTAGCTGAAGAAGCTGCTGCTGCTGCTTATATTACAAACCTGATCGAAATTAGTCTCCCTGATGGAAAAGGTTTGGTGGGTATGTGAGGATCGACCGCTTGAGCAAGCGCTGCCTGATGAGCAGGAGCTGCTGCCTGAGTCTGAATCCGAGTCGCTCCAACTGCACGAGCCACTTTCTGAGCCCTGTACACACATTACACACCAGTGGCTCTCAGTCCTCAAGGACGCTTGTCAAGTTTAAGTGTTAGTTACCATAACAAAGTGCTGCTGGTTCAGATTAATTAGTGATGACACCATTAAACCAAAGACAATGCCAACATTCCAGTAGCTATAAACAAGTTTGGTCCATTTAATATGGTAGATTCATTCCAAAAGCAATTGTAATCATTTTAAGATGGCAAAACTGTTAGGCATAATTAGTTTCAATTATATAAGAAGGGGCAGAGAATTTACAAGAATGAAGTCCCAAAGAGAATACTACTGAGTGGATTTTCTACATGTGCACTTCAGCTACGTGCTATGTGTTTTGTATTCTGTCTCATATCCTTTACACTTCACAACAATCTTAATTCTTATGATGACTAAATGGAGTTATGTTTTCTGTCTCTGTATCCAGCTTCATGGACTGATGTGATGAAAAATACAAAATACATACCTGCCAATCTGTATACTTTCACATCAGTGTCTGCTGATGGAAACAGAGTGCTTCGAATTTTCAGTTTTATTCTATATCAGCACACCTGACCACTGAAGGAGACATCATTTTTCATCTTTTGTCACCACATCAGCTAATTCCTTTCACAAGTATTTCAGATACTTGAAATAGTAATTAAAATAGATTTGAAGAACAAAAGTGTATATTAATAAATTTAGTACAGGAATGATGCTATGATCTTACTGTCTTCATTGGCTGTAAGAATCATGGTTTTAAAGTTTCACAACAGTCTCATATACCCAGTCTTAAAAATCAAAAAGGCGTTCAGAACATATGTTCTCCAATGTCAATAATTTTAAACATCTTTATATAGTGCAACTAAACCACCAACTAACAACAGCTGCTGATGTTTCAGGAAGCCAGACAGAATTAAGCAACATGCACAAACATATCACCAATTATATTTACAATGGAAAATTTTATATTTATGTTCAACCCTGGCAATAATTAATGAAAATAACATACAGTATTGTACAAATTATGTGCACAGAAAAAATAATTCAATATGATTCAGATTTTTCATTTTCAGTGATGATAGTAGCAGGTGAGAATATGATGTTAGTGATTTAACAAAAAATACAAAAAGCATAAAATAATAAAATCCAATAACACAATTCCACTGAGGGTGCCCAACACTTCAGAAGTTACAGAAACACTGAATAACACAGTTTCTTCCTTCAGACATTTGGTTGCCTCAGCAGCAATAGCCCTACACTCTGAATGTGATCAGCCTTGCAAGCAATGTGTTTATATCAAAAAGCTATGTACAGCAATAGCCCAATGTTGAACCTGGGTTAAAAAAGTAGATTTAAAATTTCAAACAAATGATGATAGATTCATAAATGTTTCTCTCCATTGTTTGGGTTTCAGTACCTGTGCTTAAAAAGTGACTTTTGTACCACTGCAACCTTCTCTATTCAAACACATTTTAACACAATGAAAATTATCTTACTGGGATGGGACATTTTATCTCAGGACATTTCATGCCTTTATGGAACACAAAGGTTCACTATATAGTTCATAATAGCAGACCACTGGATCCTATTCTAAGCTGGAACATTAAGCCCTGAAGATGGAGACAGCATTTTTCTCCAAATGCAGGCATCTAGTGAACAGTCAACCCATAAAAACAGCATCATGGATTAATACAGTTCACACCATCTCACTCGATTTCTATAAGATCCATTAACACACTGAATGCCAGTATTTAATTTCAAGCCTTACTTTAAATGCCACGACTTGAAGCCCTAAATCAGAGTTTAATGGCAATAACAGTATTAAAGCCTCTCCAATTTTGGAAGTAAATGTGTTAAAATATTATTTCCCCATCCTGTCCAGATCTCCCATGAGGAGTGGATTTCCAACTAAAATTGTGCACACATTTTCAGCTCTCTCAGTATTAATCTTAATTCTTCAATTAGGGTGAAAGACTAGGTTTCATATCCATTCAAAATAACAGGTAACATTAAAGTTTTATTTTTCTTTAATATTAGTCAAGAAGAAAATGATTCTGAACTGAATGGTAGCAAGCATATTTCCCATTTAATCCATTAATTTATTTTTGAGCACAATTTTGAAGTTTCTGTCATTTCCAAATATTTTAATATTGGCACTTTTTAACAGTGCATGAAAAATCTTTGTATTATAATTTTGCATTGCGTGTGATAAGACTTAAATTTTGCAGTTTCCTTCTAGCATGTAAGAGTTTCTATGTTGTACGACATTTGTTTCCATACAATAAATTAAATTCGCCAGCATAAACCAAAAACAAATGAATCCCATTCAATCCTAAACCCTTCTGATTTTCTTTGACCTTCCTAATTCAATGAGAATGAGTCCCAGTATGTACTATAACATGTCGGTTTCTGTAACGGGGAGTAGCAGCTCCTGTGCCTAACCTCCATGCTGGAGGATAACATCTCGTCAGATATCTGTAACTACTTATTCAATATATTTTCAGCTACATTCTTCCTGTTCTATAATAGAGCTTTGTAATATGTACCAACACATCTTTAAAAATGAGTATTCCCTATGACCTACAATCTTTAATTTTGGGATGGGTATGTCACAAACAGTAAAAATGCTTTTCACAATGAGTCCTGAAAAATTAACCTGGAAATAATTAAAGCCCAAGAGAAAACAGTATAGTCCAATTACAGCTGAGTGTCTATCAAATAACACACCTATCCTAACACAAAATTATTAATAAAAATGTGAGGTTGTCATAAAACAAAACAAAAATTTGTACAAGATCTGTGACTCTGACGGTCATGAAGATGTTATGTTGGTCTTGTGGGTAGTAATATCATACAAACTTGTAGGTAGATATCAACATTCATCCAAAATGTTGGCATCTAACTACAAGTTCACAAAGCATTAAAACCCAGAAGACCAATACCAACAAAAACAACAATTGTTATATCATTATTAGATTACAAATCCAATGAACTGATCTTAAGTCAATGACTTGTTGGTATACACCTTCTGGTACCTACGATGATAAAAGAAAAGTACCATAATACAATTTTTATGCAGTACATCTTGAAACAAAATACTGGGTAATAAGAAACTACTGAACACATCATATATTCATATACAATGTAATATATGTTTATGATAATACAAAAGAAACTCCACACACTTGTAGAATTAATTCTTCCACTGAACAGAATGTACATAAATACAGCACCACTAAACAATTTAAATCACTTACAAGCCGTTTTAAGCTTACATTTTCATATCTGTTAACAATGAAACACAGCAAATAAATTATATGGCTCTTCTGGACTAAAACCCCTTTCCTATACCCACAGGCAAACAACAAAATATTCAAATTTAACAAATGTAAAAATAGTAAAAAAGGTTCTAGTTCACACTACCTCTAAAATGTCAAACATTTGCTATAAATAATTAAGTTGATTTGTTTATACTGTATTTTATACGTGTAACATTTTCAATTAATATTCTAAATCCGAAAAAATGTATAACACATTGCAACTGAACCAGCTCAAATGCTTAAGTTATCATAAGAATCATACTTACTTAACACTTATAACCAAATGAGTATTATTTTTACATGCTTTTATCAATTTCAGTCCAGGCTGATTCTGAAAAGAATTTCACTCAAAGCGGAAACAATGAGAGGAGTTATAATATGCAAATGAAAGCTGACAACATTTAAGATGGGAAACAGGGAAAGCAAATTTGAATTTACCATCTGTGTCAGTAATAGGCAACTGCCTTGTCACCTTGTTATGGAAAACAAGCTGATAACGTACTACCGTCATCAAGCGTGAAAAATAAATGATCCACTAGTTGAGATGAAGCAGGAGCAGAGTATGATGACAATGTGAAAAACCATGCTATATTAATAACTGCTGTGAAATCTAAGGCCAGAGTATTCAAAGTAAATGGCCTGTTATAAGGCTACAGGCACATCATGGACAAATATCTGCCTTACGCGTGTGACCACAGTCCCATACAAATGGCATCAACTCAAATTAATCATAATGTTAAGGTAACACAACAGGGGTTGCACAGGAGCATAAAAAGACTATAGGAACACATGCACTGGGCATCGCCAATACATCCCCTGAATAGGCCACATTTTGAAGCCATGTTCATACTGTAGCACAGAAATAATGTTTGAAAGACAGCATTATGTACATCATAAACAAATTTAAAATTTGCCTTAATCTGAATAAATATAAATGAAATGAGTTACAAGTATACATTAATTAGTAGTAAAGCAATGTCTTTGCAAACCATATGCAAAAATTAAAAGTGGGGTAACAATGCAGCAACCATGAAAACAAGTTGGTTATTTTATGGTCAGAGTAAATACAAACAGTTCTAAATATTACTATAAAAGATGCTGCTTTTCTTAAATTTGGACCAGTCAAAGAGAGGTCAAAATATTATGGATATTAGCTGGAGTCAACCAGGGGCAAAAGTTCCAGCCTGGATAGAAGCGTACCATCAGACCACTAAAACTGGAGGAATAAAAAAGGAATGTTTTACCATGTAATATGACAGCAGGATATTATTCATTATTATTGTTATAATCAATACCATAATTATCATTATGATAATTACGATTATTTTGCCAGTGTTATTAAACCTCAGCATTTCAGTGTGACTATTGGGAGAATTTAATATAGCATTTATGCTTGACCTGATTTTCAGACCAGAAATGCCACTGGCTACAACAAAACTGCATCTGTTTAAATGCTTTCAGACGATAAAAAATTCTTCGCTTACACAAAACCACAATGTCTTGTATTGTCATTCTGAAAACATTATAGATCTGAGATGAAGAGACAGAGAGGAATAATCTGGTAAAAATTCACAATGTAGCAATTATACTACCTCACTCTCTGCACATGTACAAATATGATTGTTCACACTTACCTCTGAGTCGCTAACAGAACCATTAGCAGTCTCTGAGTCGCCTGAATCACCGTCACCATCAGAATCTTGACTGTCTGATTCGTCTGCATCACTCTCATCACTTTCACTGCCCCCAGCTTCTCCAAGGTCCTTTGATAACTCTTCCTTCCTCTCATCTTTGTCTTGACTCCACAGAGCATCAACACTAGCCAAAGGAGTTTTAGGAGCTGTCAGTGATGTTGCTGGAGAACCCTGGTCATAATAAAACATTCATGCTCAGTTTAGTCAGTGTTAATAAAGTACACATATTCTTCATAGAAAACTGAACATCAAGATGTCAACTGTAATGCTGATAACCTGAAACCTACACTGTTCCACATTGCATGGCACTTGATAGCAAGACAGTAAATACCTATGAAGCAAATAATGTGACACTAATACCAACTTCATATTCAAAATGTTACTGCAGAATTTGTTAGCCTTTTTCATGTTGAAAATAGAAAATCTAGATCAGAAAATCCTAACATCTCTACTAGAAAAATGTTCTTGGCTCCTCTGTTATTGTGGTATTGATAGAACTTTAATTAATCAACTACCACAGCAAATGATGAATGAGACTGATCATAACATTTTCAAATACACGAATGCTGAACAGATACCCACACCCACATCACATACCTTGATAGCATCCATATCCACCGTGGAGGGAAGATCGTCTGGTTCAGAGTCCTCATCAGCTGGACGATGGATCACTGCACTCCATGCAGAACTTGTTAACAGTGGCAATGAATCACTTGACACTGCCCCATACTGAAATTTCAACATGAATACACAATACTAATCTACAATCAGACAATTTAATAACACTGTGACAATACTACACTGTAAAGAGAAAAATCTGAATCACTGAAAATTTCAAAATAGCGGCTTGAATAGCACAACACAGAACCTCACCTTCTTAACATCACCGGTAGATGTTCTGCGATTAATGATGTCCTCTCCCCCACCCTCGTACTGTGTATTTGTATAAACTGGTGATGTTTTATCTAGCTGGGGCATGCTGTAAAGTTCCATTCAGCTTTCACTGGAACAGCATTGCTGCAACAAAAAATCAAACATGAGAGCTCATTCTGTTCTAATAAAGGAAACAATAACAAGCGATTAAAATGGCCAAATGGCCACCTGTAAGCATAACAAACTGCTAGTATATACCAACAGTGATTCATGTGCACACAAGAAACAGGTGCCAATACTGAGATGACAAGGAATAAATGGTGTGATACAGGTGTTTATAACAAACATTAAAATGTTCAATTTCACATATTAATTCTGCCAGCACAGCCAAAGTTCAACTGTACAAACTTTGTTCTACACAACAAGATACTGGTTTGATGTAACACTGCTTACCACCATAAACAAATACATCACATTTGACAGGTTGAAAAACTTGGGTATATGGGTGTATTCTGTAAATAAGTTTTCTGAAGTTCATTTGCTTGAAGGTTATGGCAGCATGTTATTTCATTAGAAAAAGAAACAAACACAAAACACTAGTCAGAATATTCTGTCATAAATTTTCTCCTGTTTCCCTAGAAGACCCATAAACATGTCAAATGTCTGATGGGAGGTCCTCCACAGCCTATCCACTCACAATCTAACAGTCAGATGGTTTACACAGGAGTACAAAAATTTTACAAATTGTGGCTGCTCCACAATAAAGCCAAGAATCCCAACAATGTAAACAGTAAATATGGCAGCCCATTCACACTGGACTAAACATTTCAGTACTTGACATGTGTTCAAGGATGGCCATTCATTCAAGCACTGGCCTTGACCATACTGCTGCTACATTGACTTATTATTTTGGCAGAAAATTTTTAGCTCAGACATAAGCCTTCTTTTCTGCTTATTAAGTTGCAATAGAGATGCATCTCAATAGCTTCCCAAATAATGTGATGCCCAAAAATTAAATAATGAATATGGACAGAGTCTTACGGCATTAACTGTTAATATCAGTTCTTCAAAATCCTAACTACATTAACAAACGCCTACCAATGTATTTTGCTGTCAGCATACGCTATTGTCTGCAGTTCCACCTGATATCCACATCCTCAGTTTTCTGTTTTTCATGGTACCTGTAAATGTTAAATGAAGTTCATCCTGATTTAGTTGTGTTAATTTATCATTGTTAATGAAAAATGATCAATGCACATACTTCAATCTGAAGACACAGAAGTACTGACTGTACCTGTTCACATGGACAGTCAGCAGAATATGAAAATATCAGCTATCTAGATGGGCCAGTTTCAACCATTCAAACAAAGATAACACGAAATAGTAGTAATTGGTTACAATGTATATTTAATTAACTTTAATAGAGATGATACTAAAAAAATAAGAGGTACTTAATATAACATTAGAAGCATGAATTTTCAATGATTAGAGCAACAAGCAACATGCTTTAGATATAAAAACAACGGACATCAGACAATCCACCTAGCATGATTTCCAAGGATACTTTAGAAACTGTAACATTTACTCCTGAAATGTAAGAAATGCTGTTTCTTATCATTCTAAATTCAAATATAACAGAGGTTTCCTACTGGTCCGAACTGAAAAGATATTTTAAGTCACTTTAATTTATGCTTGGTGGTGTGCTGAACACAAATTAATCTATAAATATGGCTTTCAGGTGGGATCTGCATTGGATATTTGGTGTTAACCAACGTTTCAGCAAACAAATTACTTTAGAATTTAAAATACCCGGAAAGAATCAGACAAACTGTAGGACTAACTTTTGTCCCTTTCCTGACAATGAGGATATGAGCACAGTGTTCTCTGAATCATGTGAACCTTTCAACCTGATTGTTATACCCAGAACTGCCAGTGAAAAAAATTGGAAGTAAAAACTCAACAAGAACTTAAAAAAAAATCTTATAAAACAGGAAGGTAAGGTTTCACTCTTCACATTCAAAATAGGGCAGTCATATATACTGAGGTACAAATGCTTCATGGGAATCAAACAAAAATTATTTATAAATAGTTTTCTCCAGCTTCCTGACATCCACTTCACATAGCCTACCCTCACATACAACAAAACCTCTCCCATAGCGTTACTAAAATGGGATCAAAATAGCTGTACACCTGAGTAGACTGGACCACACAACAAAATAAAAGCCAGAAACAAACAGCAGCAGTGCCATACACATCATTCTTTTTGTGAATTTGCCTTAAAATAATATCAGCATACAAAATAATTATCAAAAACATACAACCATAAATTCATATTGCATACACCACTTGTATGCACTCTTGTGCCTATGCATCGCGCCATAAAGTTGAACAAGAGTGTAAAGGCTCAACATATTTTCTGACAAAAGCAACAGAAAATAATCATATTCCAACTGCCTTTAAATATGAAAAAAATGTGTTACCAGTATCACCAGACAGGAAGTCAAGCATAAATCAGAGCTATTGTGAATGTGTGTGTGTGTGTGTATGTAGGGGGAGGGGTTTACACATAGAAACTTCACAACATCGTGTCATTCCCTAATCATTTTGCTTGCAACTCCTTCCTACATATCCTTGTTAACTATCTACACAAGTTCACTACTTTGAAAAGTTTACAGTCACTCAACCAGTCCAGGTAAACCCCATCTTCATTAAACCCAAAGGTTCACTACCACAAGAAAACTTTCTCTGAAACTACATAATACCATTACCTCATATATGAGTTTCTGTAGCATGCATTTTTCATGCCCTGACCCATCATAAACTTCACAGAGTTTGTTTACTTTTCACTTACAAGATCTAACACTAACATATCACCAAATTAAAATATAAAAGTATGTTAAATACAAATATATTCCTTTTCAATTTAAACAATACGATTACACACATTAGCATTGTTTAGCACGACAAAAGAATGAAAGATATCAGCCACATCTAACTGTAAACCTACTATGTTATTTTTATTACTTTTATACAGTCATATAAAATGTCACAATGTATCCACAAAACAGCTTATGCCAGGATACAGGAATTAACAATTTCAACACTGCTTCTGCCAAACATTCATATATAGGTGTTTCCTATCACATGATAAACATTGTTTACATACCTCCAAACAGGTTGTTGCTTCTCCAAACTACTTGTTTTCAGTTCAAAATTTTTCACACTACATACTTATTACAAAGTCAGAACCTCTATTTCAAAACCACAACTTTGGGTCAGGTCACCAACATTTTGAATAAATATAGTGGCCAGACCACATATGAAGGACCTAGAAATATGAAGTACTATTTATTTGCATTAGAAGAAAATTACGACGTCCTACTGCAATAACAATCTCAATTTTCTGTCTCGACTGTATATGAACAATAAAAGTATCGTTCATGAAAAAAAACTCTCTGCTGCTCATGTCTTAGCACTATTAAGCTCCTTCCGTTACTCCAATCGTTAAGCCTACATGAAAGAACAACCGCATCTCATTAGTATTTCCATACGCCTATTATAAAATTACTATGATTATTTTAATATGTCTAACTCCAATATGACTAAATAAATGATTTACTAGGATGCCAAGCCATAAACATCGTTATATACTATAAAACACAAAAGAAGGTCAGTATTCTGAAAGAAGAAGGTTTGCTACTGGATTGAACCCCAATTCCCTCCCCCCTCTTATTGAACTGTTAAAAACTTATACAACCAAGGCCATTACGGTCTTAAAGCAGCACAAGTTAATAACGTCTATGTCCACAATAACTAAATAAAACACCATTTGGATAAACGTCTGTACAACAAATTATTTCACCATTACAACTGCCAACCTAATATTCTCATTATCACCCCACATTATCAAAAGACGCACAGTATTTACATCCACTCTACACCCAATTAGCTGTAAACTTCCGGTTGTTCAATTCTTTTAGTAGCAAAATACTGTACACTACCTCAAACACCATACACAATTTAAACCTGCATGAGAAGGAACCTAAAAACAACTCAGAAAGGTCACATTATAGTTTAGACACACAAACTCATTCACATAAACAAGAAAATTGTTTACCTGAAACCTGAACCACTTTCATCATAAACACACAAAGCTAAACAAAATGGCGATGAATAATTGGTCAACGGATGGAAGGTGACGGCGAGGGCAGAAAGCATGGGGTACAGCAGTCCACTTATTGAACTTTTTCCGGATGTTCTGATTTTTGATTTCGGCACTTGCTTTAAACTCACTTATAAACATTCATTTTGTTTCATGACAACTATTTATTGACCGTTTATCATAGCTACACGTATATTAAAGTTCCAACGACACCCCTAGATGTCACTCACCGCTCACACCGCCATCAATTCAGGACAGCCAATATCACGAACAATTTATCACTAGATTAGATCATTGACATGGAAACCGGAGTACTACAATGCCACAATAACATAGTGGCATTTACTAACATATGCATAGAGACCTTTATGTAAAATATCCTTTAGAAATGTAAGAAATGGAGACAATGAATTTCACATCAACATAATCAATGTAATTGTGACAACTACATACAATGTATCCGTACCTCAGATTCAGAATTTCCTTTTATAGTTTTTCTTGTGGTATTGCAGTATTTACAAAATACCACGTTAGACCGTATTGTAAATACCGCTAATTCAGCTCTCAACACACCATTTTCATCTAAAGTCCATTTTAATATTCTTTTATTGCAATCATATATAGCAACATTATGTAGGACTTAGAAAGGAATATATCAAGTTTTGAACTAGGACATCATTGTCTGGGCGAATGACATGTTTCCCTGACATATTCTGCTTACAATAAAACCAGCTGTAACATCTGGGAACATATCAAATAGTTGCCATAAGCATCAGGTTATTAAATCGTAAAAAATGTGGGAAACTGATGCTACCCTACCATTAAGAATCCTTTAGATCTGTATGTCGTTCTATTTTGCTGTAACTAGCTGTGCGGTTAAAAGACAATATTAAATACGGAATCCAACAACGAAAACTTGAATTTGAAACAAGTGTAAAGTAACCATTTGTAAAACAAGAAAAAGACAACAGGATAATATTAAAATAGATTTTAGGAAGAAGTACTTGCGAGGATTCAACTCAGGATAGAATCTTATGGGGAACTTTATTAGCAGTATGTTGGTTATTTGTGTTACGAGCAGGGTTGCATCTAGGTCATAGGTTTGATTTTAGTGTATGAAGCCTAGTTTTCCTTAGCTGCATAACAAATGCAAAAACTGGTCCTGGGGTGTCCGATGCGTTCATTAGCATGACTATGTTGAGCAGATAGATATCTGAAAGCCTTAGACATACTCTTGATTATTACATATTCATTGTTGCTAATGTTGCAATTTCACTTCTCTGCCGATTACGGTCGGAAAGGTTGGTATATCGTGTGAAAAATGTCGTCATGCCAATTGCCAACCGTGGATAAGTCACCAACTCCCTAAATCCGTATGACTTGATCAAATGTTAACATTTATATTTCTCTGTTAATTATTATTTACACACGAAAGTGTCTTTAATTTTCATAGTAGAGTTTATTTTTATTACCAGCAAAGTATTATAGTTTTAAATAATTTCTTTCAATATTAAAATTATGATTTCATCTGTTATGTATGGATATGATCTAATGCCCTCAGAAAAGAACGTAGTTTTAGGAAAGGAAGCATCAGAATAGTGTCCTTATACCACTTATTTTTATGACTGAATTAGTGGGGTGCTACTTGCCCACACACTGCAGAGTTGACTATTGCTTTATGACAAAATACGAGAATAGCTACGTCCTTACCTAAAGAATTTAATAAACTTATAGCTGTTAAGAAATTCAATTATTTCATAAATAAATAACAATTACAGAAAACCGAAGAGTTGTTTTGCAAACAAACGGTAGCAAGCATGTTATAACCAGGATCATGCGGTAGACGTAAATAGTAATTTCGCTGTTCAAATATTGGTGCAACTGTCAGCAAGAAAATGTGTGTGAGGCGTTGAATGTTGGTGATTTTTGTATTATCAATTATTTATTGTAATTGCAATAATGCACGAACCGAGTGAGACGAAGTATGAAATAGAAAACAAATTAGAAAAGGTGCACCAGTTATATTTTTATTATTTTTGTGGATTTTGTGTCCCTCTCAAACATAACCTAAATTCAAGTATAATTGTATATACTATGAGCGTTATTGCATGTCAGTTGTCTTTGGGCACAGGGATTTTCAGGGCAGGGGAAAGACGGAAAAAACGTAAGGCGTAACAAAATAAGCAGAAGAGGAAGTTTCTAAAACAAAGAAACCAGCGGTGCTTCAGAGGCTGTAATCTAACCTGGCATATGTTACAGGCTTGGCCGCTCGTTGGTATTGGTGACTGTATTCTAGATTTAAGCGAAAAACAATGTTTTCGAGCGTCTTCCCGTATTTACTGTTTGTCAGTTATGGGAATGCACTGACCTGTCATGATGTGCACTAGAAGTTGCTGAGGATAAGAATGGGAATGTTAAAAGTATAGAGGTGATGGTATGATTGAGGATCACCTTGTGCAGGGGCCTTGTAGAATTAACCATATAATTTGAGAAATTAAGTTTATTTTTTGTGAAGGTTGAAAAAAATTGGCAATGTTGATAGATTTTGAAATGCATTTTTTGTAAAGTAATATTTTTTCTGTTTTTATTATGTTTTGAGTATTTATTTCAGGAACTGAATAACCTAAACTTACTGAAAGAAAGGGTGAGTCGCAGTAGTCAACTTACAAAGGGAATGGTTGGGATTTTATCATCATTTGAACATCGTTTAGCGCGCCTAGAGGAAACAATTCTTCCCGTATACAATGAGACAGGAAATTTACAGCGCAGACAAGAAAGTATCCTTTCAGTCAGATAAGTCAAATTCCATTCATTCATTCAACAATATTTAAGTCATTTATGAATGAAATGGTTTGAGAAATGTGGAGATTTGAAGTTGATTTCTTAATAGCAGCTGTATTTATATTTGTTTATAGGACTTGTTTTACAGGCACTATAGATTCATTTTATTTTATCTGTTCTCTTGGAGATGACATCCTTCTTTTGTAGTTAATTTGTAAGCAGGTAGGAGTAATGATAATGTAGACAGTACCTGGCTGAAATATCAGGTAACCAGGTTGGGGTATTGTGGTTAATCTCTCTGTCTTTCCTGATAAATGCTGGAGCCATACTTTGCAATAGACCATAACTTGTTCTTCCAGATGCCAGAAGTTGCATTGAAGATGTAATTTGCAATTAGGAAAGATTACTGAATTAATGTACTTTTTCCTTGACTTTTTAAAGACATTGAACGTACGCTGGCAGCATTAGACCATGTAGTAGGGTTTTATGGAGTTAGTCAGGATGTGGAACCTATAGTTCGGGCTGGTCCTGGGCCAGTTGCAAATGGTGGCTCGGGATTAAATGCTTTCTTGCAGGCAATGAATAAGCTGCAACTTGCACAGGAATACTTTGAGAAAAACAATCCACAAAGTGTTGAGCTTGAGAATGTGGTAAGCCTCACATAATAATTGATAAGTGGTTTTATTTTTGTCTTCAGGTGACTTGTGAGAGAAAAAAATTCTGTTCTTTTGTGCCCCTTGGTGGAACTAATCTCAACCTAGGACCTTATTTCTTTACATAGACCTATTATAATTTTATAATTTACCTCAGTTTGTAGAGATAACTTTGCTATACTGTCTCAACCAAATTTCACACACATATGCAACAAAACATCTCTGGTTGTGTGTAGTTTCCCGAACTTTTTAACCTTTTCAGTCAACTCTGTTTAATTCTGGTGGTGATGCACTGAATCGAGAATTTAAGGAATTGCTGCTCCGACACAGCAGACCTGTTTCTCCAATTATGCTGCTGGAGCTGGTAGAAGGTAAGTGTGTGTACAGCCCCACCGAGCTTGTGGGATTTGGTGTATTAGTGAAGCCAGATGTGGTAAAGATGAGGTTGAGATGTGGAATGCTTGTAGTCTTAGAATTAATTTTATATGATATAGGGATTGTAAAAGTTAATGTAATTAATGTTAAGGAGCACCATAGATTTCATGTGAGGACAGTATTAAAATAGATCAAACAGAAATAAGGCGGAGACAGTATGTTTCTCTGAAACAGTGTCTGTGTGTACCAGTCTGCAAGATGCCACAATCCAGAAGAACGTTGACATCTTTACCAACATGAGAGTTTCAGAACTCTTTTATATAATCTGTGCAGTTGCAGTTTTTGAATCTATCCAACCCATTTCAGTTTATTTTTTTCATTTCATAAAACATACCTTTGTGTGGAATTACTGAGGACTCACATATGTTAGGAAGGTTGATAAAATTATATTTTACTGTATTGTGTTTGTGTTTATTGTTTTACAGACACACCAGTGGAAGAAACTCCTGTGTCTCTGAACCAGTTCCCAGAGACTGTTTCAAGTGAGCTGAAATGCATTGCAGACTGGCTCATCATGCACAATCGAGATGAATACATGAATGTGTATGCACGTATACGTGCTACTGTGTTACTTAAGTCTTTACAACAACTGAAAGAACAGCAGAGATCATCTAGTGGTGGAAGTATACAGGGCATACCAGCAGCAAATTCCCCCATGGTGGTGAGTTTCTCTTTATGTACAGAGAGGAACAGTTCTTTCCAACACATCTGCCATGCCCAGACGGTACATTTCGTATTTAGGCAAAATTCTGACTGAATTTTATTAATATTTTAGTCCTGTAAGCAAATGGTAGGATAGTATCTCTTTGAAACTGTTTCCTTTAAGTGATTTACATTCATACAAATAAAATGGCATTAAAATAATTAGCTTGTTAATGAATCAATGGAATTCTTCTCTTGCATGTCTATACTTTCTGTAGCACTTTGTTTTTAAGTGTGAGAAGAGTAAGATGGCACATTCTGTTTGTAGGCATAAATTCATAATAATTATATGTTTCAGAGACCAAAATTTCAAACCCCAGGCCGGAGAGCATCCAAAAGACTGCACATGTAAGTTTATATCTTCATACCCTGAAGTAGGCCTGAACAGGATTTGATCTTCAACTGACATGTTAATTGCAACTGACTGACTAAACACATTTTTTGCCCATCTCAGTCACCTCCATTTAATTACTTGAAAGATGTTTTACTACGTTAAATGCAAATTGCAGTGACTACAGTTTGTGTTCATTTGTATTAAAATCCACTGCCTACAAATAAGAAGACTGAATAGACAGTTTATTAGTACTATATTCACTATTTTGCATTGGTGTCTGCTCTTGTGATGTGCCTTCTCTTATTAGCATACCCAGAAAATTATAAGTAGCTGGTGTATTATATGTGTATGGAGATGAATAGTAAATTGATGTCACATGCTGCAGAGATGTGGTGTGTCATATATATAGTTGCATTTGACTAAGTAAAGATCCTAATTATAAGCATTACAGTAGTTCAGATATGTAAAAAAGATTGGTAAAACTTCTTTTCTTCTTTCTTTCTTGGAGTATGTACTTTGCTCTAGTAAGAATTTTGTGATGTTATGTTTAGGTTTGAGAAGAAAGCCAACAAGATGTTACAGATTGCTACACAAACTCTTGAACATTCCACAGGTTTTACAATTGGAAATCGACGTTCTGCATTGCATTTAGGTGAGATGACAAGAGTGTGTTAATTTAATTTTCTATGTAAAATCAGTGTGTTCTCCAGTTTTCTTATTTTATTTGTGGTCTAGTTGCTAGATTACCATATCTGTTTCTTTCATTATAGTGCTTCTGACTCTTAGCATTTGTTTAGTGTGTGGTGCCATGGCTATAAAAATGTAAAATATCTGTGGTGTCACATAGTTTCATGACGTAGTCATAAGAAACAAGAAACTTCCATATTTCAGTACAGTTTAACAAACGTCATTATGATGACTGGTGCTTGTATTAATTTTAAACAAGTAACTGTGATTACGAGTGTTAATTTGTATTAGTGGTGTCTGAATGTTTTCACAAGTGGGTCAGTTCGTGCACCTCTCTTCCTTTGATACATTTAAATGTTGTGATATGGCGTGTTATACTAGAATCACGAGAAGACATAGTGGATGAGCAAGAGATGGAGAACTACCTGGTATGTGTGATGGCCTTGCAGCGACTGATGCAGAGTGAGCGCTCACTTATGGTTGGCATTGTGCCTCTGCAGCACCAGCATCAAGTGTTCGAGATCATCATCCGAGATGCCATGGATATGGTAGTTCAAGATGGAGAGGTACTATTGATGAAATTAAGAAAGAAACAAATACAAGAAGTGCTTGTAATCTTTGTGTTCATAAATTATTTTCATCTCATTAGCTTTCCAGAACAACTCTTTGTGCTGTCTTTCCCTATTCTTTTCTCTCTTTAGATACCATACCTCCACATGCATGCCTCCTGGGATGTATAAAATGGAATGAAGTGGCCATGGCATGAAGCCTCCGTCTGTTACTGAAAGTTTGTAGTTTCTCAAAGACAGATTCAGAGGCCTTTGTTTAAATATAATGAATGTTCTTTCAGAATATAGCATCTCGGGCCAAGCGCTGTATCAACCGCCATGATTTTGCAGCAGTGCTGGTAGTGTTTCCTATATTGAAACACCTTCTCACAATGCGTCCTGAATTTGAACGGACTGTGGAAGGCTGTGATTATAATGTTCGCTCAAAGTTTGCCTCAATTCTCAACACTTTGCATGGCACAGTAAGTATACAAACAGCACTTTGTTATTAATACTTCTCAATATGATGGCTATATATTAGGTGAGGTACATGGTACGCATGTGAGAGATGAGAAATTCTTAAAAAGTCTTTTGTAGAAAACCTGAAGATAAGAGAAAGCAGAGAATTTCTTGGCTAAATGAGCAGCTTGATGCTTAGTTGACTCTCGAGACAGGTCAATGGATGGACACAAATGAAGCAAAATTCTGAAAAAATCAGTGACAAAGAGAGCAAAGAACAAAGGGTTGTGTTCTCGTGGGTGATCAGCCATGTTAGTTTGGAGCAGAGGTTCATAGTTTCAGAGACCTTTTGTCTCTGTTAGCAGAGAATTACATACTTCTTTATGATGGGAAAAGATAAAACTGGAATACATGGGCAGAGGTAATACTGTAGGACAATATAAGTAATACCTTTAACATTGCTTTGACATTAATGTTTCTAACAGGGAGCAAAGGCATTAGAAGATTTCATAGAGAGTGTCCGCTCAGATCCAAGCACGCAGCTGCCTAAAGATGGGACAGTCCATGAATTGACAAGCAATGTTCTGGTGTTCTTGGAGCAATTGCTTGATTATGTGGACACCATAGGGGGTGTGCTAGCACAGGACTCTGTGTACAGTAATGCACTGACTCTAATACCAGGACATGGCAAAGTGGACAAGAACAAGGCTCTGGTGGGGATATATATTAGTGAGTTGGAGCCTTGCATGTCATTAACTGAACAAAACTTGGTGTTTGTCTAACTGTGCCTGCTGTTCACAGTCTGCAATGCTTCAAAAGCATTGCAGACTGTAATGTGTATTTATATAATTGACTTAACAGCTGGTAATTTTCTAGCTGCCTGTGTCCACCAAATTATTAACAACCAGTGATTTTAGAGTAATTTTTAACAAAGTAGTTTAGGTGTATCCTATTAGATGGTAGCAGGTGTTATGTATTGAAAACTGAAACTTTAGCTCCCTAGTAATATTTTGTAAAAGTATTTTGCTCTGTTAGGTTGAAAAGTAATAAGTATAAGAAAGTAGAGCTGTGCACAGATTTACACAAAGAAACTTACACTTTGAGTAAATTTGTGCACAGCTGTTACCCTACTTCTGCATAATCTTCGTAGTCATTAAGAAAAATTCTTCTGCCAGAGACCACTAGCAGGGATGCAGATAATGGACAACAGTATTCAATAATCCTAAAAATGTTAGGTTTGTAACATAATAATTTTATAGATATAAAATTGAAATGTTAAGCCAAGTCTGTTTAAACAAAATTATATACCAAGAGTTGTTCAGCAGTGAAAAATTACTATCCAAAAGGGTTAAATTAAGACAACATGCAATTATCTGGAAAATCTTGTTCATATTTTCTGTGTTTTATAATGTTTTCTTTAAATTTGCTGTCTGTTACAGAGAAGGTCTTGGTACAGTTAAACCTGACACTTGTTGGTAAGAGTGACCTGTATAGTGACATCTATCTGCGAGCTGTGTTCCGTCTCAACAACAATCATTATGTGCTAAAAGCCCTGCAACGTGCAGGACTACTTGACTTGGTTCAGCTTTCAGAGCCTGACTGTGAAGAGAGTTACCATGACATGATAAGAGAGCACAAGAGGATGTATTCACAAAGGTGGGTGGAATGATCCAGGCTTCATGCCTAACACACCTCAAAATAACAACATATGAAACATATGCAGTTGAGAAATTGTTGTTATATGAACTAAAAAACAAAGTACATGAGTTTAACAGAGTTGTTCAAGGAGGACAGAGTGATACATTGTCCAAGTAAGATCCCACTAACAACTCAGTTAAAAATATTTAGACTGTATTGTGTAAAGTAGGCTTACATGTTGCAGTTGGAGTCGAGTTCTGAGCCACATCTGTGGGGCTGAGGATGCACCTATAACTATGGCGCATGCAGGAAAACTGCGGGACAAAGACAGACACTTGATTAAGGAGAGGTTTGCTGTAAGTCTTGACTTAAGAATGTGACCTGTTGAACTGGATCAGTCTTTCCCAACCTCCTGCATGTAATTGCACACAAAAATGTGCTTTTAGTCACTTAAAAATAAAATGGCATTATAATAACATATGTAATTTTTAAATTTAACCATTTAGTACTTTTAAGTTAACTCTTCAGCCTGTATGTAGTTCATTACAGCCTACCATTCTCTCTGCATAAAAGCTCAAATTTTCTGTAGCTTCTGCTCTGCAGTCTTTCAGTTTTCAAACCTCCATTAATAATTGATGCTGTGGTTCAACATCACTAATATGAAAG
The DNA here is from genome assembly GCF_977971745.1 of Zootermopsis nevadensis. NCBI lineage: Eukaryota > Metazoa > Arthropoda > Insecta > Blattodea > Termopsidae > Zootermopsis > Zootermopsis nevadensis. The sequence continues at coordinate 18,734,233 of NW_028259156.1, forward strand.
ACCTCCATTGGACAGAAACCTGAGTGAGTTCTGTCCATCTCCCTTCCTTATAACGTATCTCTCTAATGTTATCCTCTCATCTCCTTTTTAGTCTTAAAAGCGGTCATTTTCCAAGGACTCAGATGTTTCAGTAATATTTATGATGTATTTGAACATACTGCTGAGCTGTTGAGATTATTTTCCAGGGTTTTAACAAGGAAATGGAAGAAATTGCTAGGGTACAACGCAGCTACTCAATCCCAGATGTGGAGCTAAGAGAAAGTTTGAAGAGAGACAATAAGGAGTACATTCTGCCCAAGTATCATGCTTTCTATGAAAAGTAAGCAAAACTGTTTACATTATTTTTGTCTCGTGAGAGGAGAGCTTTGGGTGAATCCTTTAGATGGAGAAGGACAAAAGGACAAGTGCATGTACAGTCATTATTCCTGTTTCTTGTGGGAACAGCTTCATTTATCTACAAAGTGCTTGCAGTGGATCTTACTGCTTTTCATAAACACTTGAGAATACTGTAGTGTCATCAGTCTGACCCCTATAGCCTGTTTTAAATGCTATCCTGGTATTCACCTATATGAAGAGAGGAAAACCATATGAAATTTCAGTCGTAACAGCAGGCAACCTGATTGCCATTTGAACTGTATACTTCTAAACAGAAGCCTAGAGCTTTGCTCTACACCGACTTGCTTCATTATCTCACTCTGTTCACAGGCAGTGGTTCTCTTCAATTGCACCAAGCAGATGCTGAAGTTGTTCCTTTTATAGATCACAGTCACATCTTCTACATAAACACCTCAGATGGTGAAGTGTCATTGAAGAAATTAATAAAAGTGCAATCTCTGACAAGATAGATAAATAATATAATACTCTTAATAAGGATGTGATATGTAATTGCAGGTATAGCACTGTTCCTTTTACGAAGAACCCAGAGAAGTATATCAAGTATGCTCCAGCACAAGTGTCAGCACTGATAGATCGTTTCTTTGATGTTGCAGCCTGAGTAATTTATAATATTAAAAAAACAGAAATGTAATGTATTGTTGATATATTAAAAAATAGGCAATTGTAAAGAAAACATACAGTGTCAAAAGAAACTTTTTATTGATTATAATATTTTGTTCAGAACTGAACCCTTTCTTAAACTGTATAATTTAAATGAACCAAAGTTAAATAAAGTAAAATTACTTAAATTATCCAAAACTTAGACTGTAATTGTCATATGGTCTGCTGCTACACCAAGTGAACTGGTGCCACAGTTTGGAAAAAGTGGGTATTAGGATAAGGGATGAGGCATGAGAAATAGATACCAAGATCAATTGCACAGCACATAAGTTTGTACCATGTGCCATTTACACAAATAATTTCGTTCTGCACGCTGGTAAATTTTCAATGAACTACCAGCATTCGATTGTTTTCACCGATAGTGCTGCGCGTAATCGAATGTCTCATTAACGATATTTAGGACTGGATCGACTTTGTATGTTTAAGAAAAATATTAATCAAAAGAGTGCTTTAAAACATCCATACCTCGTGGATACTCATAACTGGATGTGTAGTTTAAAAATGCCGCTCATTTTAAAAAAAATGCTATGTGGTTGTTTTTGAACATACGTGAAGAGATATGTATAATTATTTGTTGACAGTACAGATTTCTAGAGAAAAGTGGAAATGTTGATTTGAAAATGACCGCCATCATTTCGAAATCAGTCATTTCTTGTAATCAGGAACACCAACAGGAACAGGGGTTAAAGTTAATCGATTTTAGGCAAACTAGGACATTGGTAGCAATGTTAGTGATTCATACTCCGTGGTGAACGTCAACATGGAAGTTGTTGGTGAGGTGTTGGAATGAATTTGTTGTTAAAAAGAATGTGTGTGGTACTTAACTCGTCCATATTATAAGTTTCTAGAACTAATTGTGTAAATTTGTGTTCCGTTTTATACGAATATACTTCCATATATCGTGTCCATATACCCGTAAAAATTAGATTCATTGCCCATCACATAGGTGTGTGAGAATGGCTTTTTCTAGTGCAGCATCTCTGTTGAAAGCACCGACAATGTTGGAACAGTTATTAGAGGAAATAAACTTCCAGAGGACTAAGGAAATGCGTCAAATGTTAAAAGATGGTAAGTATTCATTAAGAAGTGTTTGATATCGTATCTCTCCAAAGACGGTTAACATGATCGTGGGTGGAGTAATCTGATAGTGGTCCTTCGAACTATTCATTCTGTACTCCATCAGTGGCTAAGTTGCCTATCATATTGTATTGACTTTTTTGCCATAGAGACTTAAGAAGAAAGTTTAATCTGTTGTAGAAAGTTAATAAATAACCAGTATAAATAATTAATGCATTTCAACTGATATGTTTGAATTAGTCTGCATGTATGTAGGAAAAGATTAATGATAGGAAATAGATGGCTGCTGTTATTGGTAACTGCTATTCTGGTATACATATTTAAGGAGATAATGTTAAGCATTTTGTAGCAAAAAGAGGTCCTTTGGAACTTTTGTATACATTTTTCTCCATTTTTTTAAAGTTAGTCAGTGAAGTAGAATCATGGTGGCCTGCTATTTATGTATAAGGTTTTTTTCAATTTCTTTTTGCTGAAATGTAATGTTAAAATGATATGACTTGTTTCAGATTCTGGCTTTGTGATGCTTCAAGGAACGACATATTGGACTGATTTGTTTGTCAGACATTTTCTCTTTCAAACAGAACATTGTATTGATTGTGATGATTTACTGTTTTTTGTCCGGAAGCGGCATGTCAAAGGTTCATCTCGTTACCTCCCTAAATTTGAGGTATATTTCAGTTTTATTTTACAGAGCAGAGTGGTGTCACAGTAACATTTCTAACTTGTATTATTGATTTCTGCGTAATTCTCAACTATCATAATTAACATATTCAGTGGTTTTCTTCAGTGCTCAAGGCCGAAGTTGTTTTGATGCTGTAAAATAGGGCATAACTTTTCTTTCCAATTTATCATTCATAATTTTCCCATTCAGTGAAGAGCATCTGAGGAAGTGTTGAAGAATCTAAATATCTCATCAAATGCAGCCTTGTTATTTTGACATGATGATGCAAGGGCTTGTGTATGAGTATTATGAAGTACTTATTGCTCCATCTACGGAATAAATTATTTAATAAAGTTTAGTCACATGCGCACGCGTGCACACATACATACTCAGAATGTAATGATTATTTATGTAAAAATGCAGTTTCTTTTCACATGACTTGTTTCATTATTGTACTTTTCTGTAGGGGTTTATTCATTAAATTAAGCTCAAACCATATCTAGATAAATTTTAAAAATTCAGATTCTACCTTAAAGACAACATGATGCATATCAATTTCAACGCTTAGTTGGTCACTGTTAGGAGAAATAGAAAAAACTTTGACCAGAAGACAGAATTGCAATTAGCTTTCAGAATATCTTGCTTGTGTTTATTTAATGACACTGTCATTAGCTCAGACAGTATAGTATTGAATTATTAATGAATAATGGAATGGAAATGATGTGGAAGGAAGCAGTCGTGGCTTAATTTAAGGTACTATTCCAGCATTTGTCTGAGGGACAGAAAAAATCTTTTGTCAATATAGGCTGTGAACTGAGATTTGAAGCAAAGTCTTCCCAAATATGAACCTGGAGTGCTGATCACTAGGCTTTAAGGTTTGGTTATCATGCTTAAAAATTATATCTCTTATAAAGGATAAAGTCTAACAGTCTCTTGTAATTTTCTGTTATAGCTGAGATTTTAGCACTTGCAGTCCTGAGTATAATATGAAGTGTCTATATAATTAGTTCAGTTTGAACTTTATGTAAAGTAGGGGTTGTGTGTGATGGATACAAACAAAAATTAAATATTTTTGCTGACTTTCAGTGTAAACATCCAGTACCACATTTCATAAAAACCCATTCTCTTATTTTGGAGAAGAAATGTGGACAGATGGCTAGATAGAAGTGATTTCCTCATTATGCATTTATTTTATTTACTTCATGCAGACTGAAGTAGACGTGTTTCGCAAGGACAGTCGCAAACTTCCAATAGGGGATCCAGATATTGACTGGGAAGAAACTGTTTACTTGAACCTTATTATTCATCAGTTTGACTACACTTTAACTCTTGCTATATGCACTCGAACAAGTCCTAAAGAACTCCAAGTCCTGAAAAGACACTCACAGGTAAGCAGCTATTTCTGTGTATGAAATATACCAAAGTAAGCAAGCAAGTCAGTTGTATGCATTTCATTCACTCAGATTTGATAAAGGTACAATGAACACAATATACAATACAAGAAATTTAACTTGGGAACACATCAAGATGCTATAAGCATAGTGTACTTGTGTTTAATGTTATGATAAATTCTGACATATGATGTCTCATACGATTCATTCTGGTTATTGCCAAACTGTTGCTTTGAGCAGAAAGGAGACTGCAGCTGTGGACACATGGTTTCTCTTCTAATTATCTAATTTGATAGCACTGGTTATTCCAGAAAGTATATGCATCTCCAAGCCGCAGAAGAATGGATACTAAAGGAGAAGTAGAAGAGATGACATACCCTCATATCTGCTTCATGGTGGACAATTTTGATGAGGTATGACAAATTATTTTTTGTGTTTCATCCCCCTTCCTCCAGACCTTGAATGAAACTGATATTGCAGTGTTACATTGCAGTTTTGCCTATTTGATGTTCAAAACGTGTGGTAATTTACAATGGTTTATCATTCTCCATAAAAGAGGAAATATGTAGTTTTGAATGTGAAATGTGTTAACATAAAATGCTTTTGTAGTCAGTAGATTACAGTGGCTTAGAATCTGTATTGCAGCAATTTGCCCTTTGTGAAATTTTATTAAATTATTTGAATTTGTAGAACATAAACTAGAAGCTTGTTGCTGTCTTGGGTGTGCACTGCATCAAAATAGTAATATTTCATTGTTTCAAAGGATGTACTGCCTTCTTCTTTGTGATTCAGCTAGCAGGTCCTTTGAAACATTGTCCTTTTTTATTAAAAAAGCATGGTGTGACACCCTAAAGACTCTGCCCATATTCACCTTACTGTAATATTTGTTTATGAATGAATGTTGATAGACGAGAAGGTTGCTGCAGAAGATATTTAAACCTGGGGAAAAAAAATTACAGTGAGTAGCTCAACCATTTTTATTCATTGCCTAATATTGTTAGGATGAGTAAATCAAGAACAATGTGACGTGTAAAGCATGGGAGAATGGGGGAAGAGAACCAGAAATGCATATGAAATTGTGGTCAAAGAACCACAAGGGAGATACCACTTGGGAGACTTAACTGCAGATAGATTATGATATAATGGCTCTTAGAAAAATATGGTTTTGAAGAATTATATTTAGCTGTCTCAGGACAGGTATCAGTGGCAGGCTTTTATGAACATGGACATTTCTTGAGCAGCGGAGTGACTATCTACTTTTCAGTGATGATCCTGCTCCATGGAGTTTGTTATGTTGCGTGTGATTAAAGGGAGTGTTTGTGTTTAACAGGTGTTCTGTGATATCTTGGTTCGAGATGGTGAAATGGTGTGTGTGGAACTAGTGGCTTCTGACAGAGATGGAGCAGTTCAGGGCGTGATATTTCTAGGCTCCATTCGCTATGATGCACTAAAGAAAGTGTATGATGCCAGGGTATGTTGTTAAGGATTACAGGTACAAAATTTGTTTGTACATTAGAAAAAGAGCACTTGGGAATAAGTATTATGTATATAAATATGATACTTTTTATGTATAGTTTTATTATATTTTCTGTAGATTTGGGCACCAACACCAAAAGTGAGGAACAAGGATGGAAGTATTTTATGTTTAGTCACTGGTAAAAAATACACATTATTTTTGCCAAAATTTCACATGTCTACTTAGTTACCCTGAAAATCCAGTCCTATGTATCAGAGTGTGATAAGTGATATAGTGTTAATGGACTTTGTCTCCATCATTAACACTCGTGCACATCCTTGTCCAGTACATGTTTGGAGCAAGATGTGTGCAGTAAACCCACAGAAGGAAGTATGTATAGAAGCATATAATGATTGGTTATATTCACAGTTTATTCCAGTAACAATGGCCATGTTTACCTCATCACAAACTTGGGATTACCAGAACTTTTGCTGTTGAGTGTGAAAACTACTATTCCATGTAGATTGAAGTATTTGAGGGAAATTATGCACAAGCTCTTGTCACAACTTTTTCTTTTTCCAAAATATTTTTTATAATTATATTTGAATTATTAAAATTGATGGAAGTTGTTTTTAAGAGATTTGAAGATCCAGAAATTTTCAGTATTGAACTGTTACCACAGCCTTATTTTTTCAATACCTGTGCCTTACAGTCAAGTCTGAGTAGCAAGATGGCCCAGCGGATGACATTTGGGCTGTTTTCTGGTGCTACAACCCAGCGGGTAGAGTTTGTTCGCATGAAAGGACCTCAAGGAAAGGGCCATGCAGAAATGGCTGTAACAAAACCTAAAGGTACCTGCATATGTGTCCCAATTTAAAAATGTGTAATTTGTTTCAAAGTCGTGGTTGGAAAATTATTTTATTGGTCATTCAGTACGGGAGTATAATGAATTATACTCGGTGTTCTCCCTTTTTGTGGCTGAGTAGACTTGACTCAGCCTTTATAATTTTACCCTATGAATTAAAGTGAAAGGATTTGCAGGAACAAGAAATGAAATTAGGAACTTTCATTGGAATGGCTTTGATATTAGCATAGCAGAACCTTGGGTTCTGCTATCATAGTGTTTGTCATCTAAACATTGCAAGATGCTGATGTGGTAAAATTTTTCTGTGTAGGTTCTGGAGCAGAAACCCCAACTTCTGAACCTGGGCTGTGTGCAACAGACATGTGGGACTCGGACTGGGATGAAGACCCAGAGGACTTCTATGTTTATAGACATCAGGTACAGTACAGTTAGCTTTACAGAGGGTTGGGAGCTGTGTTAGTAAGGAATGTTTTGCGATGGTGTGAACTTTGGTCTGTTACTTTAAGAAAAAAACTAAATTAATTGCGTTTGAAAACAAAATGCTGAGGAGAATATTTGGACCTGAAAAAGAGGAAGTAACTGGATGATGGAGAAATACATAATGAGGAACTTCATAATTTGTAGTCTTCACCTAATATTGGTAGAGTGATTGAATCGGAGAGGATAAAATGGGAGATGTGGTATGCCTGGGGGAAATGAAAAATGTGCTCAATATTTTAATAATGACATATGAAGGTAAGAGGCCACATACAGATCTCACATCTGTCAGCCTTTTAGTATTATGTGCAGCATATGTTGTAGACGTCTTGAAAAGCTTATAGATTATTAAGAAGCTTTTTGTTTTTTGGAACTCTTCTCATCCTTCTTGGTTTTAATTGTCCAAGAAATATTAGCTGAAGATACAAATTATGAAACTCATTATTATATAATTTTCTCCATTCTCCTGTTATTTTCTGTTTCTTCAGGCCAAATATTCTCCTCAGAACTTTGTTCCGAAACCTTACATTTTACGTAGTGTAGTTTTGAAATGTTGTGCATTTGTTGGTGCTGTAATGTGATGTCCTCCTATTGACACAGAGGCGGCTGAGTGATCCTAGCGCAAACTTGAACAACTTTGTGCGAGGTGGATGGAAAACAAAACCTTATGAAACATCAGGAGCCAAGTCTCGTTCAGAGAATGAAGGTCTAGACTCCATGGCTAATGGATTAACAGAGATAGAGGCAGGCGATGTGAGAGATGGTAAGAAACAGACCTTTATTTCTTGTGTTGCTGATCATGAGATTTGTATTGCATTTAGCATACAGTTTTGCAAGTAAAATGAGTGGATCAAATTAAAAGAAACAGTTTGCAGTGGATTGAATAGTAAACAAGAAATGAGGGTGCATAAGTTATGCAGTAGTTGATGAAGTATGACTTCAGAAGTAGGTTGAAATGTTTGTTTTTGAGAGGATCCTCCTTAAAAATGGGGGTTTAGTTTTTAGTGAAATATTTGTATGTGACTCGCATGTACATAGTAAGCTGTCTCCTTACTCTTCACATCGTTATGATGTCTAATACTTTAGCTATTGTATCAGACCAGTAGATGTCTTTGTGATATTCCTAAATCTTAATTTGAATGCAGATGTAAAGGAAATAGTATTTTTGATTATTACAGAATGTGTTGCTGTATAAATACTGGATTATTTTCTGAGCTTCAAGGTAGATTTGATCTTCTCATGTCGTTCATGGTGCTGTTTGCTTGTCTTTTGTCTCTGCATGTTGCTTACTGTGTTATGACAGTTCCTATTTACTGCTTTGCACTTGTGTTTAGTAGAGTTTTCAGTAACTGGAGAAAAGGAATCAGGTGAGAAATAATGCTTTTTTGACAAGGACTGTACACTGTTCTTTCTGATTCTTTCAAGGGCAATCAGAATGGAAGTTTACATGTCACATATCCTGAAGTGATTCAGAGAATCTTTATTATGAATTACAGTCTTCAGAATTATGCTGCTATATAGTCTTGTAGGTATTTACCAATGTTTTGAAGGAATGTGTCACTTTTGGTAGCACAGTTTCACTGCCATGTCATGGAAACTTCACATCTAATTAATTGCTCTTGCTTTATATTTAAAAAATTGTGTTGGAATTGATTCCTTGAGTTGGTGGCAGATATTTTAAAATTTTCATAAATGAAAATAACTTTGCTGTGATGAATATGAATCCTTGCATAGATTTGTGACTGTTTTGTGTTGAAATGAAAAATAGTTTGATTATGGGAGTGAAGTTGATAGTTGATTAGGAATTGTTGATATCTGATATATAAATACCATGCCCAATTTTAAGGGGCATGCCTCTTAGGTAGAGGATAGAAAACCTTAAAAATGAGAGTTTGGTTGCCTCATATGGGATTTAAATTAGGATTCTAGAATGGGTTTTGTACTGCCTAGCATATTTATGTATAATCTCTATAATTGTTATTTGTGTGTACACTAATCCCATACAATAGTATGTACTTTCTTAGTACAGTCTCTTACTTTGTCCGGAGTAATTTCTGTCTTCTCTTGTCGCACCTATAAGATTTTCTGTTATGTAGCTGACTGAATGGTACAGGGTTATTCTTCCAAACTTTGTAGTTGCTCAGTTGGCCAGTGGACATGAAAGTTTATTGCTGTGTTCACATTTTTCTCAACACACATTTTCATAACTGGTGTCATCACTTATCTTCATGGTTTATTGTTTCTTGCAATAATTTTCTTAATCTTTTGTGTATCTAATACTTATGTAAACTATTATAATGGGACACATTTCATGTTTCTGTTCACTGTCCATAAAAGTAACCACCTGCAAGATTACATGATGCAGCAACCCAGAAGACAGCCATTTCATACTTCATGCCATGAGAGTCTAAAATGTAGTAAATAATTGTTGAATCCTCACTATAGATTCTCACAAATTATGCTTGTTAAAATAATTTAACTTCTTTAAAATGCCCTTGTCACAGATAATTTGTAATTTAGTAGGCAGTTGTGCATTCTATGGATAAGTATATAAGCATTACAGTCATTTGTTGAAACTGTTCCCAAGAAATTACTCAGTTAAATTGAAGTTAGGATTGAACTTGAGGCAGATCATACTAATAGTGCATGATATGTAGCATGCATGGGGGAAGTGAGACGTTCATGTAAGTTTTAGATGGAATGCATAATAATTTCAGCTATTGACTGAAAATTAAAAAATAATTTTTGTCAGTTTTGCCAGTAGTAGTAATCCAATTATAGGAGCTTTATGCAATAAACCTAGTCTGGATGTACTAATTTTTTGAAAGTTTCCATCCTTACAAATCACCCTGTTTATCTGGAGAGGGGAATGACAGTATTTAGTTTGATAAGGAGAGGTGTTTCAGCCTTATAAATGAAGGATAGGACATGAGTTATTCATTGTTGCTGTTGTTGTTTTTGTTATTATTAATTTTGTATGAAACAGAATAACTTTGCTATAAAGAAAGAGAATCCAGTTGTGGTTTGCAGTTGGTCTATTGTATTTTCCAAGAATATATTATTTCTTTAAATACAGATGTGAAAGCTTGTGTTTATGTTGGTTGAAACTGTGCTTCAAAAGATAGTTTAATAAGAAGATGGCTGTCTTCTGGCTTGTTGAACTGAGTAGTCTAGTAGATATTGACTGACCCTTTACGGTAGAGGCAGTAAGCTCATCTGATTTATTGGTCAACATGTACAAAATTACATTGTTCAACATCCCAGAAGACAGTCATGATTCATATTTGTGTTGTATAATTGAGTAAGCAGGCAGTGAAAACTTTTAATTGGATGCAGTTGCATTTGAATATGATCCCTATACAACTGATTTCATTAAATATGTTTCTTTCCTGTCAATGAGTGTAGAGAACATGTTTTAAGTTGTTGTTCATTAGGAAGTAAAAGCTTACCTGTAGTAAACTGTTAACTTTCTGATACACTTGCTAAACTGCTGGTGTTCAATACTGTATTTTATTGCATAATTCACACACATTTTCCACCAGATTCCTCATTCTGAAACTTCTGTGCATGATTTAGTATATTCATAAAAATGAAAACTTTTATTTAAATAACGTGTTTGGCCATATACAATGTGAACTGGTCTCTAAAAGTGCCTTATATTAGTTTTAATTTTTGAATGTATTTATTGAACTTTGTATTACTTTCTGTAAGTCAATTATTTTTACAATGTGAAATTCCAGTTATCAGTTACAGACAGTTTCTGTAATCTTTGATCTCAGTCTTCATATGACACCTTTCACATTTCTTTATGTTATATATACTGGTACATGTTGGAAGGTTGCACTGCAGATCACATGATGTTCAGCAGAAAGACGAATTTGACTGAAGAACGTCATGTATAAAGTCTTCCTTCTCAACTGCCATGCTTAGATTTTATGTGTGTGGCAAAATCTGTGGTGTACAACCTAAACAAAAGTTGCATGGTTTTCAAATATTTGTTACCACACCAGGTTTAGTATGCATAACATGTACGTGGTCATGATGGTACAGTAATCTTATCTCTCCTTATAAAAATGGCATTTATGCCAACATTAAAATTTGTTATGAAAGATTTAAAGATACATGATAGCTTAGGTACCATCCAGGGTAACAGTATAGAGAAACACAGAAATGGAATCTACTTAAGTATATTATATATATATACAAAGGTTAATAGTTTTCTCTGTTTATGTGTTTGACCTTTAGACTGGAAATTGTTCCAACTTTCTAGATGTTCCTTAAATTTATACATACGACAGAAAGTTGCATACTTCGGTGGCTTGTAAGTATGAAACTTCCTGGTTATGCTATCACAGTATCCTATACAGTACAGTAGATCATTGATGTTTTTATTTTGTTTTGTTCTTTCATTTTCTGTTTTTGCTTCTTTTTTTGTCCGTAGAGCTCGAGTTTTGCCTGCACTCTTCTACTACTACTTCTTGTACTACTTCCTGCTGTCAATGTGACCCGCCCCACCGCTGCACAGACAGTTTGTTGGCACCCAGCATGGGCATGATGCAAAGCTATCCTGCTGCCAGTCTCACCGCTGATGGGAGGGTGACACATTGTCCATCATGCATCAATAACAACATCACTTCTAATGAAGATGCTGTTGGTGGGCAGAAAGTGTGTGTGGAGTTCTCTTCTGGTGAAGAAAGGGAGACAGACTGCAGCATTACCACAGCTAACAGTGTTGGTGACATTCAGGATGGTGATTGTGATGTGATGCTACAGTCATGTGAGGAAGTATTCACAGATGAACCAAGCAATGTGGCCTGTGTGTGTCTGAGAGAAACGAGAAGTTTCACTCGTACAGGGTCTCTGCCTAAGAAGTGGAAAGATTCAGTGAACAATCACACAAAAGCTTGGGGTCGATCTGTGACCCCACCGTATAGAATAACGTCTGATGGAACAATTGTAAATTACTGGTGTGACTTACCACAAAAATCTGTTACAGGGAGTCATGGTATGTTTGTTGTTTCCTACCTTTGCATGGCTGTGCATTGGCTTTCTATGTCATGTTTAGTTATGTAAGCTTACTTCAGCACCCTGTCATCTGTTCTGCAACAAGGGTATCCACTACAGATGTGGACTAAAATAGCCATTTATATCTCCGTAAATACGTGCTGTGTACAAAGAAAGTTGTCACTGTGTCTAAGCACCACACCATGAATCATTTTAATAAAGTCATTTCTTTCTTGGACTAAATATAAACAAATGGTTATATCAGAAATCAGTGTTGTACAGTGGCTGTACATGCGACTTGTATCTGGTTCAAATCTCAGCTGGAAAACTGTCCGCATTCTGTTAGTTTGTGGGGTGTGCTCCAGGTTATGATTTATGTTGTTTGTTTGCAGAACTGGATGACGGTGCTTACAACCCACTGTGGACAATGCGTGGATTCACACAGACATTCCACTTCTGGAAGGAGACACGGCGTGCACAGTCAGTGCCACTAAATGCTTTCCTGACATACATAACACTGCCCTGGTGGAGTATTGCTAAAGGTATTTTTATTTCGTACTTTCATTCTCAAACATCTGCCTTTCCAGTATGTACAAGTATTTAACATCTGAAATTAAAACTCTTTTGTCCACAAGACAATCTTTTCCTCATGAATATTTCTTCACAGGAGAAGTTTTAGAACACCATTGTTGAGAATTTTTGTTTTGATACATTCATTATTTGTGTAGGTATTTATATAACCCTCTCATGTCTAGCTGCTAACTGTAATTCTATATTTCAGATATTTTGGATCACCGTGAAGGACCAATTTTGACATTTTAGTAATTGCTTGCTGCTGCACAAGCCCTAGTAGTGCAGTATTTAGGAAACTGCTGTATGTACAAACGATTCATGCTTCTAGGGCAAACTGACAGGGCACCAAGTCAGTGGATCTCCGTGCCTGTGTGATACAAGAATTATGATTCAGTGGCACCAGTGACTATGATTCATGTGGTAGAAATAATAGATAGTGTGATATATAGTTCTGTAGTGACTATACGTTGATATGATGTATTTTGTGATGTGTATTGCATCCAGGGAGCATACAGGACACAGTATTTTTAAAGCAGATTTGTCTGATTATTCTGATGCCTTGTGGTGACATAAATGTGGTCTGTCCAGCATTTAGAATAGAACATTGCTGTTATGGCATGTTTGCACTATTCTTGTCAGCCATTGTGCTGCCACATTTTGAAAATGGATCTTACTGTCACCTGAGGTGATACGGTTTGTTCTTACATGAAGTACTTCAATACATTACAAAAATGGAAATAATGAAATGTATTTTTTCCGTAATTTCACAATAAAAACTAAGGATTTATAATTTACATGATTATATGTATTGTGCAGTGAAATGCAGCAATTTTTGGCACAATTTTGAAAGGCTCCTCAACTCGCATTGGCCAGTGTAAACTGTTTACCAATGAGTTGAGATTAGAATTGGTTGCTCTCTGGATGTACCGAACTATACCAAAGAAACATTACAAGAACTGAACAATTTTGTGATAATATAATATTTATTCATGATAAAGTTTATGTCATAATTCATATTGAATGTTGGTTGAGGAATGATGGAAAAGAAATCTTTGTACCAAAGTTTTTATGTGTTGAATTAGAAGGTTTCCAGTACAGTCATCTGCTTCTCAGTTCAAAAGTTTGAAGAACAGTTGTGTTGTCAAGTAGTATCACAGATTCAGTATGGTGTTAAGCTTTTTTTGTTTTGTTTTTTTGGTTTTTGGTTGCCTTTTTGATTTTGCCTAGTGAAAGTAGTTACATACAATTCAAAGATATCAAAATAATTTTCTGTGTCAGATCTTAGCACCTTTCTTTCTAGAAAAAGAAATGCACTTTGTAAATGGCTGTATTGTGTGAGAAAATTAAGATCATGTTGTGTTACCAAACTGATATATTAGATATAACAACAGTGTTTCTGATGAGTCCAACAAACAGCAGTCTGAAACTTATAGAAGTTTAAAATAGGTACTTAGAAGACGGGTTCACCAGGACAGATTAGTTGCTACAAAGATTTCTTCTGGGATGCCTTGTGGTACACTGCCTTTGCCAGTTAGTTTCTATTCAATAGCTTAAAACTCAGAACTAATGCTGATGTTTTTATAACCATTTAATGGATCAATTTTTAATATCCATTTGTTGTCTCCTGTGTGTAAGTTTCCATTTGGAAGGTAGAGTCCGTAATTGTATACTTACACTGAAGAACCTCACTTGTCAGAAGGTTGTGGTTCATTTACAACGAAGTACTAAAAACAGTAAAGTCTTAATGGTCAGTCATTTGAGTTAATACAGACTGAACCTCAGATGTTTCAGAGATTGGATGAGTGACAAATTGACTGATGTTTTTACACACATGAACCTAATATCAAGTCCAGTCTCCATTATGTATGAACCAGCCAAGAAGCAGAGTCTGGCTGTCACACACTCAACAGATGGCTTATCGATTTTGCTAAAGTAGGATTTGAATTTGAAAACTGCCATTTTCAGTGTTGCTTAACATTGCCCATTGCTTGATACAGACTGCATTTTATCTAACAGGCCTTACAGTCAATACACATGTGTGTACCAGAAGACAGACTTGACCAATGAAATGTCTTCTGTGATTTTTATCTGGACAATGTTTCCATGGCAGTATTCTATATTTTGTGGAAGGCTTACTATTCAGAGCCAATTTTAGGAATAGTGGCTTACACTGTACAGATTTAAGTTCTCCCATTTATTCTAAAAAAAATCAGTGCCAAAATGAGTAACAGGAAACTTTAAGATTCTCTAAAGATTTGTGGCAGCATTTATATCATGATTGTGTTTGACACTGTCTTTTGTCTGAGGTATATGTAATGTATATTACATTTTGGAGTTAGCTGTAAGAGTAGCTAAAACTGAATATACTTTACAGAATGGGCTGTGCACAACATATTTGAGGTGTAGAACTGTTAAGGAAACTAGTTAATTTGTTGTCTGGTGGTTTTAAGTATCACCACTTGCAGGTCGAACTGCAATCAAACAAGTTGGTCTACAGTAACATTATTCAGGATTGCATAAATTACTTTATACATGTCATCATTTATTGTTTTGTTGGTACTATGCAGTCACGTGTTTCACTTGCTCCTTTTCTTCCCTCCATAAACCAAAAATTGAAATATTATTTTTATTACCAAAAATTATGGAATAATGAAAGCCAAAATAAGGTAAACTTATTAGTATAAGATTTCTAAACAGAATGTGTTAAGAATTGTTTAAAATTACAAAATTTGATTCAAGCTTAAGCAGTGTTGGTCTTGCTCATACAGAATTAATATATAGTATTTATGTACAAAAGTCTGAACACTGATTTCTTTCTATATAAAGACATTTATGAATACACATATTTGTACTTGTTGTGATGGCAGTTTTCAATTCGGAAATCAGTGATTTTGAAAGAAACAAATTCAGTTTCACTGTTTAAAACAACTCTAAATTTTATTTAAAAATTAACACATGGAAGCAAATTATGATAAGTGAGGTTGTTCATGTTGACAGCATTTGGTTATAAACGTGCAGTGAATCAAGAGTGAATGAATTAAGAGGATTTAATACCCATCCAAATAACTTGTATACTCAAAACGTTAGCACTTGATAGTAATATCGCTGTAAGTGTTCTCTAAATTTCTACAAAAATAATCAAAAGAGAAATTATTAAAATATATTTATATGATATGTTCAAAGAACTGATCTAGTTATACTTGACATATACCAGCATACTTTGAGTGTTATGTATAAAGTTTTGTCGTGTGATACTTTGTTCTAAGTGTACCATTAAATTTATAAATGTAGTCAAGTTTATTAATGTGAATGAAAGAGATCTAGTGAGCTTTTGTAACAAATATTCCCATTCCTTGTATATTGATGTAAAGTGTGTGTTTTTACTTGTATCTGAAATTGATACTTCTATGTCACATAAGTGACCATAATTGTATGAGACAGCTCCAGCAATTGTGTATTTCAGCATAGCCTTTGCCATTGTTAACATGTTTTTAACATATCTATGTTATGCTTTTCTAATCTAATTCTGTTGTTTCATTCGTTTTATAATCAGTTTATCTCATTGTTCAGTTACCAAGGCAGTATAAGTTTTATTCAATTACATTTTACATCTGTAACCTGTGGTGAGAATTAAGTAATTTTAAAAATAATGAAGGCGGTCCAGATATTTTGGTATTGGCTACAGTTGGGTAAAAAAGAAAAATGTCTGCCATCAATGGGGAAACGTATTTTGAATGAGCTTTGATGAAAAGAATTATCATACTTGTTGATCACAAGGATCAGTAGCTTGTGTCTTACGCTTCAGGCACCGCGTTTACACAATGTTTCCCTTCAAAAAGCTAACATAACCAAGACAGATGCAAATAGATGGGCATTTGGTAGCGCGAGTGGATTCGCATTCCTACTCGCCGGCCTTTATTTAACCCGAGGAAAAACATTTCCAAGGCAAGGGTAGTGGGATGCAAATAATATAGACATTCGGTAATGCAAACACCTTAACATACAAATAAATTTAGTAGCGATTGAAGGGTGAGGTTTTCATTAATAGCAGTTGAGCCAACTTAACGCAATGCAGATGTTGCTTCTTTGTGGTCATTGTGATGTGGCATAATCTTTGTTAGAGTCACCGTGATACTATTTAATTATCATTTTCCACTTTTAACAGTATACATTATTAATGTGAGTACATTTTCCAATTACGTAATTTTGTCTTCGTTACGTTAGTTGGTCGCTTAAATGGAACTAAAAAAGCATTTTTTATACACGATAATACACTCTTTGGATTTTTGAAATCACAGTAGGTTTTTGTTTTCGTTGACAATCTGTGGTTCGTCTAGGTTAGCGATAGTGGTTCTAGTTGTAGACGGTTGTTTTGTTCTCCCGTAATCAGATAGGGAAGAAAATTGTGTTTTTTTAATAGCGTGGGTTTGCTAGCAGTGAAAAGTGTGAAAAATCCAGAAAATGCTTACTTTATAGTTGTTTATATCTTTAATGTGTCTTTACATTAGAGTCCTTCAGAAGTTCACAGAAGTGTTTTTAAAAAATAGGGACAATTAGCAGTAACGGCCGCGATGGAGCCAGCATCAGGCAGTGGCCGCTTTCGAATAAGCGAAGGGGATTGGATTTGTAGCGATCCACAGTATGCAACTCATTGCGGTTTTGCTTAACACATTTATTAAGTTATATAAATAAGAACAGAAGACACAATTTTGTTCCAGTTATTGGTTCTTTGGTAACCACTATTATTTATAACGTAATTTAATAAATTATCAAATTAATTGCTTACGAATTTTCCAAGCACCTTCAGTAATTTGGCATTAGATCATATTTTTGTCCGAAATTACACATTTATTTATATAATTGCCCATATCAAATTTTTTTTAGGTTAAGTTCCATGAATTTTAAGGATGTTGGCATTAGAGGTCATTATTATGTTCTGGACATTTTACTACTGGTAGTTGGTTTAGAGGCTGGATGGGTTTCAGAACATAAACATTAAACATTATGTCCAAGAAAAACATATCTCCCTCTGCAGCAGTATTGGAACCTCCTCAGCCAGGCAGCAAGTAGCCACTCTGCTGTCTGGACTAAGCAAGCTGATATTGTAGTAATGTGGGCAAACAGGCATGGTCAGCCATATACGCATTCATTTCATGCAAATTGTGCAAAGAATGCTAATAATATGGCCTCACTTTCTGAAAATTCACATGTAAGATGAAGTCAGATGTTAAAAGCCTTAAATCTATAATAAAACTTGGGATTTAATATGCTAATCCTGTGTGTGTTAACTGTTTTGACCTTCATCCATTGAAGTTTCATCACACCTGTGGAAGTGACTTAATGTCACTCGATGAGTGGACATCCTGCAGGCATCAAACAGTGTAATTGGGTTAAAATAAGTTGTGAATAGACAGGCAGAAGTATAAAACAAAGTATAAAAGTTAATACAACAGTTTGGGGACTTAAATTTTAAGCTGTTTCTTTGCTAAACATATCAGGAAGAATGTGATGAAAATGGCAACATCCAAGGGTAAACTCTTGAGAGTTGTTTGTGTAAGTTAAATTTACAGGGGCTGTTGTGCACTTACATTTACTGTCATGTTTCAGGTGTGGAAATGTTAACTTTGCCCGCAGGGATACCTGTAATAGGTGTGACAAAGGTGAGCTGAATGCAGTTTTCTTATTCATTGATTGTCTTTTGTATGGGAGCATCCTCCTAACATGTCATACTTTGCATTTGAGCAATGCAGTTGATATGTGAACTAGGAAATTGGCTGCTGTCAGGTTTTTTATTCTGGAACAGCATTAAAATATAGTGACCAGTCTTTAATTAACTCTTTAAAGCCCAGTCATATCTGTATGTACCACCTACTATACTAAACAGTAAAACAACATTTTATCCATGATGTATTTATGTGTTTTATATGTTTTTTTTCCCCCAGAATAAATTGCATTTATTTCCTTAAACAGCGTTAACCAGTTAATCTCTGTAATGTAGAGTCATTGTGTTTTCAGTAGGTACTGACTTTTAAATAAGATTTAGATGAGCTTCAGCTTCATATAGAGAGTAACTATGTATATTTTTATTCTTTGTTATAGAGAAGGGTGATTCCCCCAAAAAGAAGAAACTGGGGCAAGAAATTGGGAAAGCAGCAGCAGAAAAGAGCCGTGGACTGTTCAGTGCAGATGACTGGCAGTGTAACAAGTGAGCTGTGAGATTTTTGTTGATGTTACACATGTGGACTTCTCTCTGCTATAGTTAGATGAACATGTGCCACAATTGAGTGATTCATATTTAAGAACCTTGACTGCACACACCACATGGTACATACCTTCAATGCTTTGTTTCCCAGCAGTGGAATAGAAGATCAGTTCATTGTTAAATATTGGTATTTTGCTGAGAATGACTGTAGAACATAAATTCAGTAGTGCAGGACAACAAGTTCAAGTAGTAAAACCAGATGAGCAGTTGAAATTTATTGAACGTAATTGGTCATAATTGTAATTAAGAGGTGCACTAGAAAGCAAAAACTGCTTCCTGTAGTAGAATGTGATTGCTTTCTGTCACTTCATCATTCATAATGAACTTTACATAATTTGAGATGTGCAAGCATTGTTTAATAATATGTAGTGACTGTTGCAGGTGTGGGAATGTAAACTGGGCACGTCGGCAGTCCTGCAATATGTGCAATGCCCCTAAATATGGTGAAGTGGAAGAAAGAACAGGTTATGGTGGCGGATACAATGATCGTGGTGTTGTGGAGTACATTGAGCGGCAGGATTCTGATGATGAATATGATGAGGTATCATCTGCATGTACAGACAGAATATACCTTAGATTATATGCATCTCAGAATATTTCTCCCCCCTTTTTTTTCTTGTTTAAGCACTCTGCTTAGCATCAAACATGGTCTGTCATACTAAGGGAAGAACAAATATTGCAGGTATTTGGTAATAAATTTCTGAGGGGAATATTTTGTCCTAAGAAAGAGGATGCGCTTAATTGCTACTTTTTATGCAGCATTCTGTGTGTATGTTCATTAGAATTAGTTTCTTATAACCATGGCTTTGGACATACAGGCTTATTGTTCTTATAATGTAAGTATTGGAACTCATTACTAAACAGTAAATTGTATGTATTTTCCTATCATCATTATTATTATCCTCTTGTTTGGTTTGGAGTTGTGTGGCATCTTATGGGAAAGCATGTTATTTTGAATTTTTAAATTACATTTTATTTTGTTATTCTGCAGTTTGGACGTAGAAAGAAAAAGAAGAAGGATTCTGCTGAAGAGAAAAAGACTTCAGACAAAACAAATGATGTGGATGATAATGGAGAAGAAGAGGAAGAGGAAGATGATGATGATGTAAGTGCAGAATGTTGATCGGAAAGTTGTGACTAAACTTTTTTCGCCAAATGGCAGATAATGTTCTGTTGATAACAGGCCTATTTAAAGATTCCTTTGATCATTCATGACACTGTCTTTTTAACAGGATGATGGAGACCTTTCCAAGTATGACCTCAGTGGCTGGGGAGATGATGATGATAAGGAAAGTAAAGACAAAGAAGAAAGTAAGGAAATCAAAGAGAAAGACCATAGAGGAAGAAATGAAACAAGACAACGTTCAAAATCTCGCTCGCAATCCTGTTCACCACCATACAAACGTTCAAAAAACAACCATTCAGATTCTAGGTAGGTATATTCTTTTTAAATTTTCATTTATGAATTTTAAATCCATGCTTGTAATAGTGAGGTGGTTAGCATTCCTGCTTCATATTCTGGAGGTTCTGTCTGAATTTTGGTCTGTAGACCAGCTGCCCTGAGAGAGGTTTTGTGGCTTGGTCAGTCTGGAAGCAAATGCTGCCAGAGCTGCTTTCAGTTGTATTATTTCCATTTATCCTGTTATACCATTTTTTGCTTTTTTACCCACACAACTGAAAAAGCATTGTCAAATAACCCAAGAATCGGCAAACAGCAAATTAGTCATCTTTCTTTTGTCATTTTACTGTGACCATCTGTTGTAACTAAGACTTCTTTCTTTGGTCTCAGGTCATCGAGTAGCAATTCTCGGTCAAGTTCTCCAGCAGCAGATTCAAACAGGCACCACAGTTACAGGTCCAGGTAAACCGGGCGGTAATGGGTATTCACAAGGTCGATATCCTTGTTGGTTCTATACAGAAGCTTATCCTATTTGATGTAGCAGACATGATGGGGTCTGTGCTCTGTGAGTCAAGGATCTTGCCATGTACCTGATTTTGCTACACATGATAGAGTGTAATTCAATCAACACTCACATGTAAATTGATATCAATATCATAACAAAAAGCATTATGTATGACCTGCTTGAAAGTTGTGTCTGCATGGTATAACTTCATGTTCTGTTTAATTCAGAAGCACAAATTCATTTAAGTATTTATAGGGTTGGTATTAAATGAATATGTTTTGACAAACCAAGATGTGAAAATTATGAGGCCATAACTCAGAGAAGTATATTTATAAGTGCCCAATGTCTGGAAACAGGATTTACAGTGTTCAGATGTATTTTTTTATTTCCATTGGTTTTTTAATGTGATGCCAAAAGTTTTAATTAATTAATGCAAAAACAGTAGTATGCAGTCAAAGTATGGAAGT
This sequence comes from Zootermopsis nevadensis, assembly GCF_977971745.1. NCBI lineage: Eukaryota > Metazoa > Arthropoda > Insecta > Blattodea > Termopsidae > Zootermopsis > Zootermopsis nevadensis. Next base: position 18,755,426 of record NW_028259156.1, read on the forward strand.
ATTCAAGTAATTCACATTATCTTTTGGAAATTTGAAGCTATGAGTGTAGAAATGATCAGTTATGTATGCCAAAAGTATCAGGAGTGTCATTAAGTGGGTTTGTTATCTTTTGATACAGTTATCCTTCACATCCGTGCAGCAGCATCAGTTCTTTTATCATTGTCATTGAACTGTAACAGAAACAAATTTGTCACATTCCTGAGTGAAGATGTTTTCCTATTTTGTATGAGTACATACTCTGACAAGTAATTTAAAACCCCTTTAATTGTGATTTATTTTGGAAACTGACATGTATGCCCATTCTTAATAGGAAAGATAACTTTGGGACTTAATATTCACATTATTTTAATCTTCATATTTCATACATTGGTGCCTAAGGATTTTTAAAAATTGTTCAGTTCAGAGTAGGCTCTGGGACTTCACATCTCTCTTGAAGTTCAGACTGGCTCTGGGGCCTAGCCAGACTTTAAACCACTTGGTATCGCTACGGTGTGATGCTTGGCCACATATCCCCTATTTAATGCTAGGCTGTAGGATGCATGGAACTTTGTGTTGACATTCCTTATACACCTTCATGGTATGGTGCTTTAGCAGATGGGAAATTTAACTTTTGTTTATACATGTAAGTCTATTCACATTCATACAGACATGAATTATGTATGTTGCAGGAAGGATCGACATTGAAGAGCGCTGACCAGTCTTACACCAGCAACTGCAGATGCAATCCAAGATTTTCATTTCATTGTGTTGGAGGGCAATGTGGGTACCTCCTGTCATATGCAGGTCATTACCTTTAAGTGGAGATTTTGTAAATTATATCCCCTCACTCCATAACTAACACTCCATGCTGAGGAACTGTTCTTTTTAAATCAAGCACAACTTTCTCATGGTTACGAGCTTCTACATTTGGAATGTTAAAATAAGAGAGATTGGGTAACATATTTTTGTGCCATACTTCAGTACAATGTTACTAAAAATTGTTGCATGGCTTTAGAAACCTGTATGATAATTTATGGACCTAGATTTAAATTGTGTCTTGTGTAAGTAATTTAAATTTATCATTTTGAAAGTAACAGTTAAATCATTGAAGTTGCTCTCATTGATGTCTAAAACACTGACAAAGCTGTTGGTGAGTGAAATAACTAGATAATTTAGTCATGAGACTTTAACTTTCAAAACATTTCCTTGTCACAAGAGTATGAATCATAGTTGGCGGGGTTAAGTGGCGTTGTATCACCCTTGTTTCATATTCGGACATTTCAATCACCTGGTTGGGACTGGATAGCCTGATTTGGGTCTTCATGATCTTCCTGTCCCATGGGCATATCATGTGAGATAATACTTTCAGGTGGGTGAACACTGATCCTTGACATGTCATACTTTTCAAAATTGTCCTATTCTCTCTCGTTTCATGCTGCGTAACGTCTTTGGTGAATACATCGTAATTAATAGTGAGGAGTGGATATTTGCTTGTGCATCCCACATGTCGTGCTTGGCAACTTTAAAAAAATTAGATCTTACACATAAAGAACCATTAAAGGAATCCATGTAATTAACCCTTTAAAGAGAAGTGGTTAACTATATATACTAACATATTTAACAACCAATAACTGTGTTTTGCCCACAAAATGTATTATGGGTTCTATATTATTCTCAGAATAAACCGATTATTTCCTTATACATTGTTTGCCTTTTGATCTTTGTAATAGAGTAAACTGCAGTAAACTGAATGTTTATGCATTATTAAGATGAGCTTCAGCTTCAAAGGTCTAAAACGTGGGGTGCACAAAAATGTTGAGTACATTTACTACTGTCATCATTACTGAAGCATAAATACTTTTCTTGGAAGCGTTGGATGTGCAGTTTTTCTTCTAACCATGTTACTGCCTCATACAGATAAGAAAATTATATAAGTAAGTTGTAATGTTAGAACATTAAATTTTATACAAATTTGGAAGCTCTGAAATCATGACAGATGTAACAGGACTTGACCAATGTGTTTTTATACTGATACTTTCTAGGTGTAGTAGAGATGTGAAAATGGTTATCATAGTTTCATCTGAAAATATTCAGTTCCCATACAGATAACTGATTTATAGTTCCCATTTGATTTAAGTATGAATGCCCAAAGTAGTTACAATTTAAGCACGATGTGGTATTTTGTTTGAAATAAAGATTTGCCATAAAGGGTCTTCACATTGGAAATGGTTTGTAAGGTGTTATATTAAACTTTTGCAGCTTAGCAGTTTTCATTCCCATACAAATATTTTTAATATCTGTATAAATGATACAATCTTCTGACTTCTTGAGGTGGGGCCCCATTTAGAAAAAACATATAGGCCATAGTGCAGATGGGAATATCTGAACCTAAGAGGGATGAACTGACAGGAGGGTGGAGAAAATTGCATAATAAAGAGCTCCATAATTTGTACTCATCTTTTGGGGGAAATCTGGCTGATAAGCATTGATCTTAAATTGTTACATTTAATAGAATAGAGTAATTTATTGTTTTTGATACTATGATCTAAATTGTTAATGTAATTTTGTGTAGTTATTAGCAAGCAGTATTCTCTTTGAATGTTAAAACATTTTTCAGTCATTTTAATGTTGCTGGGGTGCATGGCCCCATTATTATATGTATCATGAACTCTGATGTAATTTTATAGTACACCAGGGCATAAACTCAGGACCCTATAATTGTATTTGGTGAAAGCTGGTGAATGCAATACAAGTATGTGCTTCCCACTGCTTTTGAAAAATAGTGAAATTGTCATGTGAATGGCATCATGCCATGACACATTCATGGTCATTGGTGGACCATATCTTTTTGACTTGTAGGTTCAGTGGTTTTGTCCGTGGTGGTCGCTGTCTGGTCTTGTAGGACAGCAGTATGTTCCTTCAAACTGTAGGTATCCACCTACAAGTCCTCATAGCCCAACCCAGAGTCAGTGAACCAAGAAATATTTAGCAGTCAAATGTTGCCATAACTGACTTAATGAACTGAAAAATTAGATTCTCTTATTTTCACTAGGTACCAAAACTTAAAATTGGTATGACAAACTTCATATTTTTCAACATGTCATGTACTATGAAAAGGTTGCTCTCCCTCTATATGAAGAGTGCAGGGTGGCATTTGGTTTAGTTGCAATACATTCTTTACGGAGTGTGATTGTGCCTGTCCATGTTTTTGAGTACTGGAGCCACTAGGTACACTTGGAATGGAGGCTTAGACTGATGGTTGTAATAAACTTTGTTTTGGTTCATATTGGTGTCTTTTCTCAACATTCTACATTGGCTGTGAGCCACTGTAGTATGTGTAAACCAAACCTGTGGGTAAAATAGTGATTTAGTATAGAGGGAAATATTTGGTTGTAAGTGGAAATGACAAAAGGCTTGAGAAAATAATGTAATAAGTAATAAGGAACTTCATATTTATATTCCCCAATTATGTTGATGAAGGATGGGGCACATATGTATGAAAAGGTCAGAAATACATATACAAAGGGAAGAGATCATTTGGAAGACCTGAATATGGACAGGATAATATTAAAATGGATCATGATTAGGGTCAGAAGTGTGGAGTGAATTCATCTGGCTTAAGGTTGGGGCCTGTGGTAGGCTGCTTTGGGCTCCATAAAGATGAGTTTCTTGACTACGCCAAGTTTCTATTAGCTTCTGAAGATGGACTCTGCTCCTTGGAGGTAGTGCTTCAGTGTCCCCCCTACTTTACATGTAGCTTACATTTATGAGATAATTTCTAGAAAAATACAGCTGATTGTACATAGAAGAATTGGCTTAACTTAAATGTATATACATCACGGGTCTAAAACTTTTATTTCAGTCTTCAATAAACATTAAGTGTTACGCAAGCCATATAATGACCAAAGACAATGCAAGAGGTCTAATGAGAATACCCATGTGCTGTTCAAATTATTAAGAAAGAAACATAATAAAATGTTAAATCATAGAGAAAAGTGGTGGGATGATTTGAAAAGCTCCTGCATAAAATATTCATATAAACCTTTAGATTAGGTTAACATTACCAGCATCACATTGTGACTAAAATGTTAACTTCATCCTTTAGAAAAGCTTACCATGGAATTAGGAAATTGAAACTGTTTCCTTAAATTTTAAAAAGCCTTGTATGATAGCACTTTTGTTTTCAAGTTACTGCCCATAATAGTGGAAAAGTGAGCTTAATACAGCATGACTTCACCTATAACACTATTCTAGTACCAAGAATCTTTTAGGTTCACAAGAAAGTAGCAGGATGGTATCAAGCCTAGAAGGCATTCAGTGCCTTACAAGTAGTCATTTTTATTCTTTGTTGAATACAGTTCACTATAACTACAAATTAGCAAACATTTCTTATTCATTATTTTTATATAACTGCTTTCTTCTGCTTGACAGCTGTGAGCATGCGTGGATCCACCAGTGGCAGTTGCGGACACTGCAAAAGTAAACATGATGTATGAACGGAATGAAATATAAAATGGTTATGTAGATAAAACTAATAATGAATAGAACTTATTAGGTATGTTACAACAGACAGGCCTTACCTTGCAATCATCCCGCAGCCGTATGGCTGAAGGCATCAGAGAATCTAATACAAGCTGTCGAGTCTCGTTACTAGGATGTGTGGAAAGCCACTCACACTCCTTGTCCAACACACTCATTTTAGCCCAGAATGCACTTGCTTCACGTACATCATAACACGCCTGTTTGTCCAGAAGCAAAAGCATGTTAAATATATTTTAGAAGTGGAAAATGCAGCAGAACAATCACCCACAGAGACTCTAGTGACAGGCAGACACTGGAAACTGAATGCATAGTTAATAACTGAAGGGTGTTGCACAAACTGTCATGTTAATGCACATGGTTGCCATAGTCATTTTAGCACGAGACATGTAGTACTTCATGGATATCTTGGTAAAGTGTTTAGTTTTTCATCTAAAATGTTTCACTGATTATTAATTAGAAGGATTAATCAGAAATCAAAGGATTAGACAAGATATGAAAGTACAAATACTACTGCAGTAAACACTGGTATGAACCTGAGCATAGTCTCTTTGAGGGAATCAAAAATAAATAAAGTAAATATATTGTGGTGGTTTGTTGTGAAACAAAGTGAGGGAACACACTGCAAAACACACAAGTGAAAGAGTGGGCACAAACAAAAGGAATACTTTGAGGGCAGGAGGAGAGAATGTAAAAAGCTGTCATAAAATGACACACTAGTGGATGATAATGGGACATCAATGCAAATGCTAGACATGTATTCACACCTTTGCTGTCAGCTGGAGGCCAACCTGGTCTGCCTCAGCTTCAAGTGCTCTGCTGAATGGTAAATGGAACAGCACCTTCGTGAAATATTCTGAGAGCCCCTGGGCCATCAGAGCTCCAGCATCTGGCAAGACAGCCCATATAAATGCCAGGGGTATCAGAATCAAGAGATCCACAAGGTGTAGGCTGCTAATCTGCTCATCCTGCAATATCACAAAAGCAGCATGCAGCAGTAACATTTGTCCCTCTGCCTAACCATCAATAAGTTGTATAAGGACATAGAGATAAAATTCCACTAATTTTACAGTTTACCATTATTAATAACCCAAAAGCAGAATTCAATGCAAACAAACTCCTGGGGAATTACATAACTTACCATATGAGAAAGAAGAACATGTGAAATTTCATGTGCAAGAATCACACACAGTTGATCATCATTGGTGCACACATTCAGGATTCCAGTGAAGATGAATATGTGACCTGTCTGCATACAAAACACGTCAAACTTAGAGCCTGCTCTGTGTTATACAAACCATTATGACATGCTTGTGTAAACATGGTATTGCTCAAAGGGAATATAAGATCAGACAAATGACTTACTGGTAACACAAAGGCATTGTTGACTGATGGTTCATCAACAACTGTCACAACCCAATTTCTTTGCTGTAACTCTGGGATCTCCATGTTGCTTTTAAGCAGTTGGTTGGCAACCTTAGCTACTCGCTTGTATGCAGGATGTGTTATTGGCAGAAAATGATCTTTGTGTAATTCGCTTTGCTGAAACAAGGCAAACCAGAATGTTCAGCACACAGGGAATCACTGCATGGTGCAAATTCAAGAGATTTGTAAGTTCAAGTCTAGCACAACCTGAAGTATGGTGTTATCAGTCACACAGTTCGACATCTCTATTAGCCCATTCCTGCCTCAACTCCTGCCGCCAGTTGTAACGAGCCACCCTTAGATTGATACTTTATACCAGACCAAAATGGGTGCGAAACATGGTCTCTCACTCAGAGGGAGGAACATAGATTGCAGGTGTTTGAGAATAGGGTGTTGAGGAGGATATTTGGGCCTAGGAGAGAACATGATGGGACATGGAGAAAACTGCATAATGAAAATCTACTCCTCCCCCAGTATTGTCAGGGTGATTAAGTTGAGAAGAATGAGATGGGACAAGAGGTGTGCACCGGGTATTGGTTGGGAAGCCTGAGGGTAAGAGACCACTGGGGAGACCTAGACGTAGATGGGAGGATAATATCAGGCGGGATCTATGGGAGATAGGAGTTGAAGGAGACTGGATTTTGTTGGCCCAGGACAGGGTCTGGTGGAGGGCTTTGGTTAATTCGGTGATGAACCTTCGGGTTCGGTAAGCCATCTAGTTAGTTATACCAGACCAAAATACCCTTTTAAACACATCTTTAAACACTCAATAGGCAGAAAAGTTTATTAAATGAAACTTCTGCATCCTAGTAACATATTTTGTGTTATATAATTTCCTACACATCATATATTTTGATTATAAGGTTGAAGTATTATGGTCAGACATCAATGAATTAAATTAGTGTTTAAATTCTGCCTTTGGTTCTCTCAGACTTAATCTGCATCTTGTCCATTTAACTCACCATTGTAAGTTCTACCTTTGCCAATTGCAAGATATATTCATTACTAAAAGCAATGAACTTTTTCCTGCCTGTAATTGGGTCTTCTTCAAGATGACTTGAGTAATACCATACTACTCCTGTTGAAGCCAGAATACCAGATGCTGTGAACATATTGGTCAGCATTAGTTATAGAGTCATATATTTTCAGAGCAGATGGACTTAAAACTTTGCCCTAATGTGACTTTAAACTTTTTGGTAATTTTCTTCATAATATCTAAAAAAAATTAATGTCAATGCCAACCAAACCTAATCAGATGTGTTTCACATTACTGTCAATTACGGGAATCAAAGTATTAACTTGGAGATCCTGACGGGTGATTTATAATTGTATCATTCTTCATATTGAAAAGAAAAACCCATTCTAAATGAAGTTCCTACAGCAGATGACATACACAAAATTAAAACAATACCTTCTTATAGAACAAGAATGTTTGTAACTTTTAATGCAAAAGCCCACAACTGGATCCTATCCTGAACCTTAGCAATCCATTTAACATCTTCACAACCAGTTTGTCTGACACACATACACACACAAAAAAAAAGACATTTACAGCACAGAATGTTTACCTCACAGAGTCCTAGAAATCTTGTTTTAAATGTTTTCTTTGGTCTGGTGACATTAAAATAATTTTGGCCCTCATGTCAAGAGGCAGCCCTGATCTGCTGATATCAGCAACTGAAAAATATATTCCCAATGTTAATTTTTACCAAACTTTGCATACATGGAAATAATTTAGAATCAATAAAGTTCCAATTTTTGGGAATATCAGAATCTCATTAATTTCTGGGAAAATTCAACAGACAGCAAACATTAGTTTAAGGTCCGAACAAAAACCATAACAATGGCAGGTGCTAAAAAGTGAATCTCTTGTAGAGATTAATTAAGAAATATATTTACCCTTTCTAACATTCTTATTCTCATTACTACCATTCACTGTGGATAAAATTAAGAGGTTTCAAATTCTGACATTCACAGAATAAACAAACAACACAAACATCACTGGATATGAGAAAGGAGTATACTACACAGGAATCAAATTATTCAAGAAGCTTCCATCAGCCATTAAAAGTTTATATCTTGATATTAAAGTATTTAAACCAGAATTAAAAAGATTAATGCTTCCATCAGCAATTACATTTTGTTCATATTTCTTCTGGAACAAGTGATACTAAACCCCTATCAGAAATCCTGGTTTTAGATTTTAATTCTTTGCTGTATCTGACACTGTACAACACAGTAAAATTAAGTGTCCTTTGGCACGTTTGGTTTACTGAAATGTGTATAAAAGGAGATATTGATAATATAATGACTACATACTTATTCCTCATTTGCTATGCTGTTTACTGATGCATCCATAGTGGTACTACATCATAAAAATTAGTGTTTCTCTAACAAACACAAATTCTGTGACTGAATCAAATTAGTTAAAAATAATTTAATATAAGACATGAATTCTGCAAAAATATTTATTTGTTATGACATTATGTATGTGTATGCTAAAAAAACCAAAGTAATTTATATAAAAACAAGTAACTAAAATAAAGTACTGAGGGAATCTGGCATGCAGTTCCAGGTTGAAAAAAGAGACATAAATTATGATATAAGGCTGTTCTTTTTGTTATTTAATGATAGTTGTAGTTAAACAATAATTCAAGAAATGCAAATAATTAAAAAGATGATTTTGCCTCAAACACAGAGGTTAGAAATGAAATATCTTATATTTCATTATATGTTAAACCTATGAAACTTCACCATATTATGAAGTTGCTTTTCATGAAAACTGGTCTGACAGTCCCAGGATACTAACTCACTCACCTAATAACACCATCTTATTTCTCTTCAATCTGAGTATCAAATCTTGTTTCTTGTCAGGCGGCAAAGCTCTCCACCATTTCCTGAAAGTCCTTCCAAACAAAATTGCTGCGATCTTTGACAGAGGCCTAAGGATGATGATAAAAAGAGGAGGCAGAGCTTGTCTGCTAGCTGTCACATGAAACAACTTCTTTTGCACCTCAAACGACACTTTGAGCCCATTTTGAAGTACTGCATTTGTAATGCTCAAACTTCCAACTTGTGTTACATATTTGTTGATTCTTGAAGCACTGTTCAGTTTTATGCCACTTATATTTAACATTTGTCTCATTGACAACACAGAATTGTGGTAATTTCCCACGATTTTCTTATTAATTAAACGAAACATATTAACAGTATCTTTCATTTAATGAACAAATACAGTCGATTTAGAGTCACCTCACAAACAACTAAAAAAGGACAACTTCCAAACTTGACAAAATGAATATGCTCTCATCACATACGAAAGGAAAAGGAAATGAAACAGGCAACATCAATTTGTCTACGTCATTGGGTTAGTACAAAGCTAAACACAGCAACATTATTACAAACCCAAGTCGTTCAAAGCGATTCATAAGACACGCTGCCAAACCAAACTTAAGTGCAGCTGTCATAACTCTAGGACTGAAGAATATTCCAATGAAGGTGAGCCACACTGGAGGTTCCCTCTTTGTTACATTAGTGTCTTTACATGTATGAATAGTGCTATCTGTACCTATATAACAGCTGTAACCACTGGTTGGGTTTTCCATTTTATATGAACACCTGTAAACAAAATAAACAAGTTTTAAATTCTGCTGTGAAGAAGACATAATTAAAGCCATCTGTCTGTCATTTAGCATTATAAATTCATCTGTGATTATGATGTTCTCCTCCTGGGTTCTGGCACTGGGTACACTTGTCGGCAACAAATTAGGTTATCAATTACCATTCAACTATAGACTGTGATTAAATATTTACTACTGATCTGATGCTTCACTGACCCTTTCATATATAGCATATCCACATATTTGTAGTTTTGTTGGTTGTTTTAATGATCATCAAATGCATGACATGAAAGGGGGTGGATATGCATTGGCAAAGAAATGTTCACATAAATGTCATGGTGATATAACAGTATCTGTCTAAAAGCATTCACGAAACTGTATCAGCATGAATATTACTGGTTTGTCAGGAAGTTTGAATAGTATGTGGCCCCAAATAACACATTAGACTCAACTGCATATCATACCACGTTCGTATAATGATGTATATGACATTACATCTGCAAACGGAAAACTTAACTGCTGTATTAACCTTTCACATGTACTATATAGGTAATGATTTCTGAGGTTACATAACCTTAACGTTAATAAGAGTTCAGACAAACAATATTGTATCGGTAAATGCAATTCAGGCTGTCATTTATTACTATAAGCATATTAAATATGTAATAACATGCACCAGTAACCTGTAACAACAGATGAAATACTCCAACAACTGATTGAAAATTGCTTTCTTCCTTTAACCGATACATAATTCTGAAATTGTGCAGAAACAACTTATACATTATGTTGGTATTCCTCGCCATATGTTGGTATTTCTTATGGTTGTTGATCTCAGTCAGTTACACCAACATGACGTTTAATAATGGCTTCCAGAGAGTGTGGTTTGTATTACACATTCAACAAAGTATAATTTTAGGTTGAATTATGTGTCGACACTGGATCCAAAGGTGGTTTTTAAGGTTATACCAGAATCCTCTAACCTTACCATCAGCATTAGATGGTAGATTTGCGTGTACGTGAAGAAATGTAACTAGATAAAGGTGTTATTTTACATAGAAAAATTCCAATTCCTATAGTTTTAGCATGTTTATACGCAATCACACATACATTTCTCTTTGGATTTCCACTTTTGATACAATTAGTCACATTCAAAACAGTTTGTTCTTTACTTCTAACCACTTGTATGAATTAAAAAAAACAGCATCACCCATTCCTAGCAGCACTCTGCATATCGTCAAAATGCCACAGAAAATGTGAAACAGCTGACAATTAGTTGTTTGAAGGATGCTAGATTGATTGTATGAGAAGCTGTTGGAATAAACAGATGTATGACAATGGTAAGCTCTAGAAAGAATGTTGTTACTAATCCAAAATCTCTGTTGAAGTAGATGCTAAAAATGCGTTTGCTACAATCATATAGAAGAAACATGACTACATTAATGTGCACTGTGAGAAAAACAATTTGATGGTGACACTGTTGTAGTGAAAACCAATAAGATATATAGTCTTCTCTGAGCATTGTATAGAACACTGTAAAAGACTTGTTTAGAATAATTTTGATTGCAATAAGAGTATAGGTTGTAGAAACCTTAACAAAGGGCTTCACATTCCTTTGCCAAGTTGAACAAAGTAAATTAAAATGCCTGCTGACCTGTCTATTTCCAAGAACCTGAAGATTAAGTAAACAAAACAATAACTCTGCCCGTTGTTTTGTATGGGTGTGAAACATGGTCTCTCACTCTATGGGAGGAACATAGATTGCAGGTGTTTGAGAACAGGGTGTTGAGGAGGATATTCGGTCCTAGGAGAGAAGATGAAGTATGGAGAAAGCTGCATGATGATGAGCTTAAAAATTTATACTCCTCTCCAAGTATTGGCAGGGTGATTAAGTAAAGAAGAATGCGATTGGCAGGGCATGTGGCATGCATGGATGGGGTTAAAGGTGTGCACTGGGTATTGGTCAGGAAGCCTGAGGGAAAGAGACCGCTGGGGAGACCTAGATGTAAATGAAAGGATAATCTCAGGTGGGATCTTTGGGAGATAGGAGTTGAAGGAGACTGGGTATTTGTGGCCCAGGACAGGGTCTGGTGGAGGGTTTTAGTTATTTTGGTGATGAACTTTTGGGTTCCATAAGCCATCTAGTTAGTTAGCTGACATGTCTAATGTAACAGCATACAGTTAATTAAACCAAATGCAAAGTGAAGCTTTTGAAAACCAAACGTTTCAACCTTATTTATTTATTTCATTGATTATTAAATTATCAGTTGTTTTGATTAGATGGGATAGAATAAATAATCAGTGAATAATCAACTGGAAAGAATGTGGAAGGAAGCATTTACAGATGAATTTACAGTATTATTGTGGCATTTGCCTGGAGGGACTGAAGAAAACTATAGGAAACCTCAATCAATATTGTCAGCCACTAGGTTAAGATTTGAACCCTTTACCTGTGGAATATAAAGCAGGAATGCTAACCACTAGACTGGGACGTTCATTTAGGGTCCCTAATTTTTTCAGGAAAGAAAATACCATGGCCATTAATATGATTTCAGTTGTAGAAAATCAAATATTAGAAGGAAAATGGAGCAGTATGTGAGTCATGGAATATTTAAAAAAGGAAGTAATCGAGCTTTCTCATTTTTCTTTTTGAATAAAGATAAACTTATGTTAGGTAATTTTACTTACTACATAGCATATTATTTAAAAGTTATTTTTAAGTGATGTGGATTTGAGTCCTAGATCCTTTCCTCAACTGAGTAGGGAATTAGGTTAAAATTTAGTGAAGTGCACTTAGTAATGTTGTGTAAGAAATATGAATGACCAAGTTGTTCAATATTGCTGATTTTATTAATACATTCTTTTCAAATTAAAGTAATAAGTTACAACACAAATTCTGCCTTTAAGAATAACATACTTTCAGAATTACAATATGATTTATTATTAACAATTTGGGGCTTTATGTTAATCTTTTCCATGCCTCGGAGAAGATATCTTGTTTATACTTCTGTTCCGAATATCTTGAATACATCAAAATATAAGTGTACGTAAGTTTTCTAACCATCTTTTGGTATTTGAAGTGAACTATTGTGATTTGCATCAGTGGCAATTATAAATTAAGATAAACATGAAAAGGGTTAATTCCTCTTGTTGGGTACTGGCTGAATATGCAGTTAAATATTTTTACCAGAACATAATTTCACAAAACAAGTTATTCTAATTGCTCACTTAAATATGTGATATCCAGAAGCAAGATGTAATTTGTTAATAACATTTCCTTGTGGAACTTTCAGGGACAGTGAGTGTGATATTCTCAGATGGCTCAATAGAATCCCCTCCTTGAAGCATGAGAGTGGTAAGATACCTGCCAAATATATAAAAAAAATCACTCTTGTAGTAGAGTATGAAAACAATTCTGAATATATGTAGCACCACTTCCATGTTACAGTCAATTACAGTAATGTGGGTATGTGGAAAGTGGTTTTGTTTACACAAATCATGCAGTATAAAGTATTACACAGTTTGATAGCACATGCATTTGTTTGTTACATGTCAGAGAGAGCTGTTGCTGCCCTTGTATAATTAAGGACACAGTAAAACTGTGGGATTTTGATTTTAATGTCCAACGGACATGTGTAAACACAGAAAACTAACTAAATACTAGTATCAACACTGACCTTAAGGATTCATTCACCATGAATCCATTTTTCACTGAAGTTTTTGTCCAGCCAGAGAATTCATGCTCTCTGTAGATCTGTTCAATTTCTGCTTGAGTAACTTCTTTTTCACTGTCCAGTATGTCACACTGCAGGCAAAAACATGGACACATTTCATCCAAAAAGGACATATTTCCTTATTTCAGTTTTATTTATGATAGAATATAGATTTAATTTGATAGAAAAAAATTAAAAACAGGTATATACACTAATAGAAAAATATGTTAAATAACTTAAAAGAGGAAGATATTTCGTGTGGAATGTACCTCACAGATCATGCTACTGTGTAAAGAATTACTAGCTCATCAAGCAGGCATGATGCTGTGCATAACAAATGAATATGTTTTCAATAACACATTCAGTATGTTCATTTCTTATAACAAACCTTATTTGCAATTAAGATGCAAGGAAATTTTTTCCCTTCTGGTGCAGTACAGTTTGAGTCAACAACTTCTTTCTTACATCTGATTGCATTATTTAATGTACTTCTGTTTGACAAGTCAAACATGATCACACAGCCATGCGAGTTCTTGCAGTATATACGTGTCATCCATGTAAATATTTCTTGACCTGTGTAATGAAACAAAACTTTTATGCAGATTTGTGTAGCAAAAATAATGACTTTTGAATTTTCTTTCAACCTTTATAGTACCATGAAAAAACTTGTTTGTGTGAGATTCATTGTACTTAGATCTTCACTTGTCCCATGATGTTTGTCTGTGATGCTACTGTACTTCAATATCTAAAATTACAGTTATAATGCTCCCTGTGTGTGCGAGTTTCAAAAAGATAATTCTGGATTATAAATTATTTTTAATGATGCTTCCTCTTCTATCCAATAGCTTGGATAATGGAGAGCATAATTTACACAACCATGACATTGTTCAGGTTCTTCAATAATGGTTTGTAACTATAAAAGCCTGGGTTTAATCCCTGGGCAGTCCATGCAGGATGTCTTGATAAGCCCACCCATCCAGAAAGATACCACATCCTCAGTCCTTCATTAGGACTTTACTCATGATAGCCATTGTCCTGAGAGCCAGTCTGAACACAGAAATCTCTGCCCCTGTCAGGATAAAACTATGGTCCAGCTTGAACCTGTCACTGTAGTGAGTGAACTATTCTGAATCATGCTGTAGTTAGTAATGAAGTTAACTTTATCTGCATATGAGAAATGACAAAAGTAATATTCAAGGAAGAAATTAAATAAAAGACGGCATAATATGAGAAAGAAATACACAAAACAAACCAGCTTTATATTTATCTTTTTTCACATTGTTCTTCATATTCCTCACCAGCAATGTCCCACAACTGTAATGCTACAGTTGCGTCTAATAATTTTAGAACCTTCACTGCAAAATCCACACCCACTGTTTCTTTGTAGTCTTTTGCAAAAGTGTTCCCAACATAACGCTGTACGTAGGATGTCTTGCCAACTGATTGATCCCCCAATATAAGCACTTTGAAAAGCTTCTCACATGATGTGAATGATGCTTCTGCAACAAGATTTCATCTTGGTTATTACTGTGCATGGCATTAAATCTCCTGTCATTGAATGTATGTTGTTTCTTGAAACTGAGAGAAAGGATGGATGACACGAATGTTAAGGTGTGGAGTTAAACATGAATAGTGATGTATGAAGTGAGAGTGAGTACTTGAAATAACACTGCCACATGAATTTTAGCTTTCTGTACTGACATTAGATTAAATTTTGAGAACACAAAATTGAGCTCTTCTTAAAAAAATACCCCTGAAATTTGGCTTACAAGGTGAAAAGGAATTATGATACCTTTTCTTTGGGACAGCTGCAAGGCTGAAAGGGCTTACAGTATGTGAAAGAAAACACAAACTGTGATGAGTTACTGTTCAGTTACTCAAACTGCTATATCCATACTGATAACAGTGAGAAGGTGGTACAGGGAGACAAAATGGAAGAATTGAAATTTGTAATCATAATGGATCTTTGGAATCATTTGTGAAGTGAGAATTCTATAAAATCAGTAGGGTCACAGGATTCTTACACCTTAACACATGTGCAAAGCATACCCCTTTCACTTGAAAGAAATGTGATAAATGGTTGATGAAATTGGACACAAATTGGACTAATTTTGCCTGTTGTGTCAGTACAATGAAAAAACAATTTATGGTTCTATGCACCAAATGTCAGTGATATGCTTTCTCCAATAAATGTTTGACTGAAATTTTTTATGCCACAGATTGAGTATTAAATCAACTTAGAAAATGAAAATATGCAGATTGATGTGTGTATTTTGAAAGAGGAGCTGTGCAAATGCATATAGCTTCTAATCAGAGATCCTGATGATTATTAAGAAATAAATGCAGTGCCTGGTAATATTAATTCGAAATTATATATATAAATTATAGTTTTTCCATCAGAACCTTTTTCAAAATAGTTGACTTTCTTAATATAGAATCAGTACTGTATAGAATAGTATAGAATGCATTTACATCCCATTGTTCCTTCACAGGCCCAAATGAAGGATTTAGAATGTCATAACACAAATACAATATTTGTTTCTAACATAAATATAAATTGCAGTAATTACTGTGACCATTTATGTGTCTTACTCCTCAAAAAATATTTTCAGATTAAGTAGAATAATGCATGGGCTCAGAATTACATTGCTGAAAGGAAAGGTTTCTGCATGTAAAGCATGACAAACTTTGTAGCTTATCATTTGAGAATATAACAGATGTCTGTTCTTTAAAAGAAAGTTTTAAATAATATTTAAGCATAGATGTGTGTTGTATTACTGTAAAATAAGACAACAAAAATCAGAAAGTTATTAACTTAACATTTTTGTATATAGGTTATTTGTTTCACTGCACCTTCGTAGCTGTGTGTATTTGGCATTTCTGTAAAAATTACCGTTCCTGTTAAAATATTTTTTTTGGAATGCAGCTTCTCCTGCTTGACATTGCTTAAGTTCTTGGTGTGTCCAAATCCATTACTAACAGCAATACAGCAGACCAGGAGGATATATTCAAAATTATATAAGTGAGTAAGGTATTGAGATCTCAAACCAATATGTGATCAAGATAATCTCATTAATTTCTCATGCAAATACCAAAAGAACTAAAATATTTTCTTACCTCTCATTTCAGCCATTCTAAACTCATGAAATTACAAAGTCCTTTCACACCCAGGTTCTGTTTAAAATAATCATTTGTGTTACCGCCATGCCATATATATACATTATACAGAAGTTGCTTTCCATTTTATTGGCTTATGTTTTGTGTGTCCTCGCCTATCTTTTAAGAAGTTAATGTTGGTTTTACTGTTTTCACAGAGGGTTTTCACTGCGTTCACATGCAGAAGATCTTATAATCGAACATGTTCAGAAAGAGATTACGTACTTCTGGCCTGCGCTGTGTAATCTGGTAGAAGTTTACCTTAATTTTAGAGGCTGCCAGACTACACGGCAAAACAACTCAGAAGACATCTTCAGATCCACCGTCGTTAAAATCTCAAATCCCACAAAGGTTAAAAGGATTATAGTTTATTTTGAGGTGCATGTTGTAAGGCGCGCCCCCCCCCCCCCCGAGCTCAAGGGCGTAGGAACCGTGGTGAACGACTTCAATAAGAAATTGTATACGATACCACATAAAACATGCAAAGTATGTGGCTTTGGTAGTCATGTAATATCCATGGTGTGTGTTCCACCACAGATGAATTGGCAGTAACTGCAACCCGGTAGAAACGAATTGAGCTGTGTGATTTGGTTTTGTGACGCAAATCGTGGGATGCGCAGGAACATAGGATATTGAATAAAATTATTTTATGTTTGGTGTTGCCATGGACTTGAATGACTTATTTTCAAGTTGTAAGAGAGGAGACTTGAGTAGAATAGAGTGGGTATTATTCTCCGTTTAATTCTTTGGTATTGTTTGATTTGATGATATTTTGATAAATACCCGTTTAAATTTCACCAAAACATTGTTTTGAATCAGAGATCATGTTTAACAAATGTTTAAGAATGTTGATATATTATGTTGACACTGGAATTTGCCTCTAATTTTTAGGTTATGTGCGTCAAGTCGTTCTTTATTTTTCTAGGTATCTTGTTGAACATAAGGAAGTAAACGTCAATGTCCGTGATAAATGGGATAGCACACCACTGTAAGTTTTTCTGTAGGTTAGAGACATATTTAGTTACATGCAGTTAGTATTTTAACTGCAGGCTTATGAGATTTTGTTGTTACATAATGTTGATAACTAACATTTACTATTGGTATGTAATTTTTAGGTATTATGCTTGCCTGTGTGGCCACACTGATATTGTACAGTATCTCTTGGCCAATGGTGCAAGGTGTGAGGCCAACACATTTGATGGTGAACGGTGTTTGTATGGAGCATTAACAGATCAAATAAGAAAAGTATTGTTGAATTATAAGATTGTCACAAGCCGTACAATGCGAAGGGATTTGTATGATGAATTTTTGAGACGGTAAGATAGAGGTTGTAGAAGAAATAGTAGTAGTGTTAATTCTTACTGAGGTTTATTACAGACTTTTCTTCGCTGTAATAGTGTATATTAATAGCCTTACTGCATTTATGTGGTTGAATTCATATTAGTACTGTGCATAGAAAGTTTACTTTTAATATTGTAAAGATTATTTTATGGGTTCCTTCCATGTTGTATTTACAAAGCAGGGTACATTTTTGCAAAACATGATTTAGGCATAAATCGGCACATTTATTCATGCCATGTTATCTTCTTATAAAAATAATAATTAAATGTTACTGTATTTGGAAATTATTTTCTTCAACTTTCAGAAAACATTGGTCTTTATTCTACAGTGTTTCCTTTCAGTAAGATTTCCAGAAAAGACACACTTGATTGGCAAATTATTCTAGTAGTTTCATGTGCACAGGCATACAGAATACTGACAAAGCAGAGCTTGCAGTAGTAAAGAAAAGATGGAAGAAAAAGAAAGTGGGAGACTGTATCTGCATAATGAGTTTGTTTGGTACATGTATAGAAAAATCATTGTATGGTAATGTCCAATTTAATATTCCTCCAAGAATTTTATTTGATGCTGCAGAGTAACTGCAGGTGATACACC
Organism: Zootermopsis nevadensis; assembly: GCF_977971745.1. Taxonomy (NCBI): domain Eukaryota; kingdom Metazoa; phylum Arthropoda; class Insecta; order Blattodea; family Termopsidae; genus Zootermopsis; species Zootermopsis nevadensis. The sequence continues at coordinate 18,773,790 of NW_028259156.1, forward strand.
ATAATTAAATAACCATTTATATTTTAAAAATCACTCTCAGTTTATCATTCAAGTTCTCTGTGAAATTTCATGCTGTTCAGTTGATGAAGAAGATAAATTTATTTGTTTCTTTGTGATTTAAACACACTTTATAGCTCAGGCACAGTGTCAAATGTTGGGATAATTAATGGAAAGCCTCAGCAATGTCAACTGGTCTCTGGGTCAAGATTTGAACTTACAACTTCTCTGACATGAAGTAAAGGTTTTAGTCACTCTGCTGTGACATTCAGTAAGATGATAGATCATTGCTAAATTACTAAAGAATGAATGAACAATTTCAGACTTTTGGAGACTGGAGAGCTTAGTGATGTGACATTTGTGGTGAACGGCAGCACATTCCACGTTCACAGGTGTGTGTTAGCAGCAAGATGTATTTATTTCTGTGACAAATTTCAAACAAGATGGCAGGACAGACGCATCATCAACATAGAGAACAATCTGGTGAGACATGGCTGGAAGATGCTGTTTCTTGACGCTTGAAGTCAGGGATGCACATTTTTCTTGCAAACAGCTGCATTTGCAAAATCCCCCATGCATGCTATGTGCCCCACCCACCTTATCTTTCTTGATTTGATATTCTTAATAAAACTAAGTTCAGATATGTATGTTTAATGTAATATTTGGTAACAGGTGCATCCCAGTGCATTCAAGTCGCTAATGCAGTATATATACACTGCAAGACTAGAAACACACATAGATGGCGTGGATGACTGCATACGTTTGGCTGTACAGTGTCGGCTGTCTCTCCTGAAGGCGGAGCTGGAGGATATGGTGAAGAAGGTTAATTCATTTGGTAAGATACTGTTCATTTGTAAGCAGGTGATAACTGTGTTATATTGATTGATGTTTCGTGTTAATAACATTTCTGTTTGAACAACAGATGTTACTGCAAAAACAGGGCATTAAAATGTCACTGTGTAGTAAACCATGATCTACCAGTATTGCCAGTACTTCGTCATTATGGATGTGGCACGGTCTCAGTTTGCCTGATCACCTAACTATTTGACCACTGTTGGATGTAATCAGTATCAGTCTTGTGATAGTGTTGCACCAGAAGACACTTGTAGCTACACTGTGAGAATACAGATGCCATGAAGAGATTGTGTTACAGTTATTATGTATCCATATTTATAATTACTCCTAATGCTGTACTGTGGTGATTACCTCTTTGTGATAAGATTTGAAGCTTTCATGGTGATTGAATGAAATGAAGTCTTTCAGCAATCATCCATGCAAGTATGGAGTTACAATCCAGTAAATTTAGAGACTGTCTCTGTCTCAGTCATCAGGGTAGGTGATGCAGAAGGAAACAGATTACAAAACATTGAATTTTCTACACTTGTGTAGTGTAGAGTTTGGTCCTTTTCTGTCAGTTGGCACTAAAATTCTTCTGTAGTTTATGCAGCATCGTTAAATTACCTGCGAACCAAACAGATTTCTGTATTGGTTCAAACAGAGTGCACGAAACCTGGTACAAGTGTGAAGACGTTGACACTAGAGTCTGCAGAACTTGCTGCTAAACTGCAGCAGGACCTGGGTGTGCTTGGTGTGCAGGCTCTGCCACAGGAACTGCGCACATGGGTCACAGGTGTTGACCTTCCACTCATGCCCATTGTGCCTCTGTTCCTAGTAGACATCTGCTTCTGTGTATGTGGCTGCAAGTTCTACTGCCACAAGGTAACTGAAAGCACCATTCAAGTTGATGCAGGCAAAATTGTTTTTGTGTAAGTCATGGTTCTTACATAATAGCTAAACAGGGGTTGAAAGATGTACATTATTGGTATTATTGTTTATTTATTGCAGATATAAATCTGCTGTTGCAAAGTTAATCACACTGTAACTACTGTTCAGAGTCAAAAATATTTTTGTGTGTGAAATTTGAGGTTTTCGTGGCAATAAAAGTGACATTATTATTCTGGGTTGTAATGCCATGTAGACTTGTAGGTAGATTTCATCATTTTGGAGGATTATTCTACTTACATCGTCAGGAATGAAGATGGAGACAGTATGTTTGTTGACAATGTTGGTGTCTACATACAAGTCCACATGGAGTTACACCCAGAAGACCAACGTAGACAAGGTAAATGGTATTGTTTTCTGTTTTTTTCTCACAGGCTTTCTTTTGTGGAAGGAGTGAATATTTCAATGCTCTACTGCGGGACCACTTCAGTGAGACAACGGCTGATGATGGAAACCCAATGGTTACTATTAGAAATGTTCCAGTAGAAGCATTTGCTTCTGTTGTATACTATATTTACACCAATGCTGTGCAGGTACGTGACTTAGCTCAGGAGTATTCTCTTTCATTGAAAAGAAATTTAAGTAGACTCATGGACTTTGTCAAGGCAGTGGCTGCTTTCACAAGAATGCAGTACTAAACTGAGATCACGTTGGACTTACTGATGCTGGAATGGAATAGAACTGGAATAATACTGCAGCCTTCCCCCCCACAGAATCAGTCACTTGACTAGTCTATGCGTGTTTGTTACTTTGCTTAATCTTTAATGAAATAAGCACCATTGTATTGATATACAATCTTAAGCTTTTATGGCAACTAAGTACAATGAATTCTTCTCAGGCTATCAGCTATCCATATTGAGGACGAGGACAAAGATGGTTCTCAAAATGTTGGTGTCTTCAGCTTTCAACCACTTGACATGGCTGGTAGCCTGATAAGAATTCATTATAACATTGTAGTGACTACATATTTCCTCTGAGGTTCCATATGTCCATATGATTGCTGCCTTTAAACTTTTCTCATCATTGAAAACTTGACAAGCCTGTTCACCATATAAATGGCCGCTAAAGTTTTAGGTTGTCTTATACAAATGAAGAAAATGCTTGTGAGATGTGAGTATAGATGAAAGGGTGATGTTTAGACAGTTCTTAGAAGACTTTGCATCACAAGTGACTCAAGGTTGGATCAGTAATGATGATGATGTTCTGTGACTGCAGAAATTAACCCTTAGGTTTCATAACGGAGACAGCCCTGTAGCATACAGTGAGCCACTCGGTCTATGATTTTAATGTTCTGAATTGTGACACCGCGTGGACTTGCTGGTGGATATTAGCATTTTGGAGAAACATGAATATCTGCCTATGAGTGTACACAGTGTTGCAGCTCAGAAGAATGGCATTGTAAAATACTCACTGCCATGAGAAACTCATATTTGACAGAGTTAGTCCATTTTGCAGGCTCGGGAAGAATACATCCTGGATGTGCTATGTGCAGCAGACATGTACTTATTGCCTGGTCTCAAACGAGGCTGTGGAGTTGTGCTTGGAAGCTGTCTAAGTACAGAGAATGTAGTGAACAGACTGAAGACTGCACGGCTGTTCCAGCTGCCACAGCTTGAGGATCAGTGCACCCGGTTCATTAGTCTGCACATTGATAAGGTATGGTCATTTGGTCTCCCTACTTGCCTTTCTTCATATACTTTCATAAGCTTTAAATGGAATCCTGTATCGTCCATAAATATCACATGTTCACGTTAATTACTGTATAAATGTTGCTATTGTAATGTAGGTATCCATAAATTAGCAAATGATTTGAAGGGTATGTTTTTTATAACACATACAAAACACTTATGTGCTACAAAAGAGTCACACAACATTAAAGTTCTTCATATGTGGTCATGGAAGTTCATACATAAGTTTATTGTCAAGTTTTTCAGATCATCGTCTAGTTTATGGGCACCTAGTGTCCATTTTATGTTATCTGCAGATGAAAATCTTTTATGTGTAATTTTCAAGAAACATATCTTATTTGAAAGGACATGTTTTTAACAGAGAACATTTTGGTACTGCTGCTGTTAATGTTATTCCCATGCCAGAAGTTTTCATGGCAAACATTTTTATTTGCCCCCCCCCCCCCCCCCCCCCCACACACGCACACACACAAATGAATATATAGCATGGAACTATTTTGGTCCACCTGCATGTTTAATCTCTGAAGGTCCTGAACAACTTTTGTTGAAGTTTGGTATTGGTTCTCTGCTATTTTAGTTGAGGTCATAATGTTTAGAAAAACAAGACAGGTTGGGAACTGCTTCAGAATGAAATAATAACACATACTTCAGGAATTTATTGTGTTAGAAACTACAAGTTTTATAAAACACAGCAGCTGTTGACAGTCTCCAATAGCATATGTAACCAAACTTTTCTAATTTTTGTTCATAGTTACTCAGAAGATGAAAAAATTTTGAGTTCCTTAATACCGCAATGAAATATGCAGTCTTTTGTTAGTTATGATGGCATTTCGTTGTGCAGGTAGTGCATGATGAGGGATTACATGACCTGATAATACAAGATGCTACAGAAGTGAAAGGAAGACAAGAAACAGACAGCATTCCTGTTATAGATGACATCCGTTACCATATCAGGTCAGATGTTAAGGCAGTCAGCAAGCTGCAGGAGGCAAGTGAGAAGTTGCAGATGATCGACAGACTTCTAGAAGACCTTGGGCTGGATGCCTAGTGAAGTGTCTTTGGACAAACTTCTCATTGCAGTTTGGACAGGGGTACCAAGTTCTCCAGATGTTATATGGTTAATATAACTTTAAAACAATATCCTTTAGTGTTGTTTATTAGTAAAGTCCCTTCTACAAGTACCCTATATGTTTGGACACAAACATACGATCACCATTTTCATCATCATAATTATAATCGGTTATTGTGTATGTTTGTTAACTTGTTATTCTGGTTCCATATCAGAATTACTGCTGACATTGGCAGCACTAGAAGCTTTCATGGGTGGTGCATATAACTCTTACAGACAAGAAATTCCTGTATTTGTAAATATTTTTCCTAGTTAGCATGTTACTTGTCATTTCATAGAAACTGATGTGAATAGGGAAGGCAGGAGTGAGCATTTGGTAATATAAGCTGATAGTGATGCAGCAGAACGAATATCTGACATGTGCTTCTTCATAGACAGAGGTGAGAGCTGAAACAGGTGTTTACCACAGTTTTATGTTGACTTTCAATATTGTGATGCGCAAACAATAGCAAAAGATTTGCTATGTAGGATTCAAGTTTTTCAGAGCACTGTCAGTGTAGATGATATTCTGTTCAGTTGTTGCATCATGTAGCCACTGCTTCAGAGAACATCCTGCCTCTATCTTGAATTGTGATTTGAGGTGTGTTAGAAATTATATGCTTGATACCTGATTAGGAAACAGATTAGATTGATGATATCCAATCAGAGCAATGGGAAGGGGAGAGGACATAGAGCCATTTGCAGGTTAATAGGAAAGAGCCATTTTTGGGGCACCAGAGAAGAAGGTTGGGTCAGAAGAGAGAAAGAGAAAAATTGGCCCTTCCTTTCAGTTCCTTAAAAGGGCTGCTTTTTTATCTCCTCTGGCATTATCCTTCTCGTAACCCTATATAACCATCATCTTGAGCCCTGATGATGGAGGCACTATGTTTTTTCCAAAACATTGGCACACAGACAAAATACTGCATGGTAAAACAACCAAGAAGACCACCATCTATATGATTTGTAACTTTTTCTTTTAAGATACTCCTCAAAAATTTGCCACCATATTATAATTATGCATGAAGAAGGCTGTTTTCTGTGTGCTGTGTAGTCTGGTGTTACCAGATTCAGTGCTGTAAGAACCTTGAATCTCACATATTTATGCATGTTTAATTCTGCTACAAATTTTTCTAAATGCAACTACTGATAATACATCAGTATGTATAAGAAACTGCTCAGTAAATTCTGTGCAACTGATTTGTGATAAATTTGTTCTTAAATTTAATTTTTCAAAATTTTGAGTAGTCATTGGATTGCAGCAGATATGGTAATAATATTAAAAGCACTTATTTTGTGGCATGTGCCAAATAAACACTTTGTAATTTTCTTAGCGTAAGCTGATAGAATGTAGAGATAAGTCTGCAGGGAATACTTATTATTTGTGTGTACATTTCCTTCAGATCTACATATTTTACATCTTTATTATGCTCCCTCCTGCTTTACATTGCATTTTTTAAAACTGTATTTATTATCTTTAATAGACAAACATAAGCCTGTTTATGTGAACTGTTTAAATTAAAGAGTGGATTAATCACTAAGTTACAGACTTAGTTGCTTGTTGTGTAGTTGTTATTTATATGTGCTTAAAACAGTAAATTGGCTTAGATTAATAATCAGCAGATGGCTGAATGTTAAATTCCTAGCAGATTCAGGAATTTTTCTTCTCGCTGCCATGATTACACTTGCTCTGGTGCCAGCATAGACTCAAATCCAATTGGTACCAGATGGTCTTCTCCAGGAATAAAGCTACTGGAGCATTAAGCTTAATTTACATTTTTGTCTGTATTTTTTTTTGGGGGGGGGGGTGATTGTGTGTAGGTTTGAGTACTCTTTTAATGTGTTTATAAGGTAGAAAATAAAATTAGGTCCTGGAATTTATTGTTTGCTTCTTGTATATTATTTTTCTTTACCCTACACATGAGTGATGCTGATGTGTGGTTACATTTATTTTTGAGACATTTCTTCTATCTTACACACAATTTACATGCAGAATTGAATTTGTAAAATGAAAAAAGACAGAAATTCTTTTAATTTTATAACACAATAAACAATTCATTGGACATGATTCTTAGCCAGTTCTCTTCACAACCCCCCCCACCCCCCATTTCCATCCTAGTCTTTAAAGTGGTTGCCCACGAAAATTCAGTATGCATTTCTTGTCTTCCTGATCCAAGCTAAAGTCTGGCTTACTGTAACCTTGATCTTATATCCTAATAATGCTGTGTAATAAGTACTGATTATCTTGATTGTTTGTTTCTTTTAATGCCTTCTTTCAGTATGAGTTTACGTTATTGTGTACTAGTCTTGGTGTATGTGTTCCAGATGTTTTGTTTGATGTTGCCTGCTGCTGTGTTCTCATATGTACATAATCTCCTGAGGCTATCAGATGTATTGTTCAAAACAAACAAATGTTCCGGCATGAATATAGTGATGTGGGTGAGTAATCATGTATTTTTCTTACTTTATCAGTCAGTGCTATTATTGCCTTCTGTATGCTGCTCTTTTGTTGCATATTTGAGTTGTAGTCTTCTGGGTTATGACACCACATAGTCCTGTAGGGTATAAGTTCAACTCCAAAGGTGGAGGCAGTAAGTTGCTCAAGTTTGGTAACCACTCACAAAATTACACAGCGTGATAACCCCAGAAACAATAGTCCAAATTATTAGTGCCATAGAAACCTCAAATCTATGTAAACAGTATTGAGCAGTCAGTCAGCTATGAATTGTTTTGAACAACTAGTCTTCCAAGTTTTCTGACCAAAATTTGTATTGATCTCATTTATGTTGTCTACCCCACTCATCTCTACTGCAAAAGATGTTTAACAAATTTAATTTTGGTTTATATCGGTGTAGTATAGCCCCTGCATTACATGAAGATGAAATGAAACTTAACATCGTTCTCAAAAACAGCCTGTTATGCATGAAAGTAGTACATTCTATGATTTGAAACTTCTGTTTGAAAAATGTTAGGCAAAATAGAAAAACTGAATCTGGTTATGCAGTGTGTTGTAGAGTGCACTTAACTTTGCAGATCTGCAGTAAATTGACATCAGGGAAATATGTAGAGATGTAGAGAATGCATGTATTTTTAGTAGATGCTTTCTCAGTGAACCAGTGTGGAGCACAGTTTGTTACAAAGAAGGAGATAAATACATGTTTTCTGTAAGCAATGAAATGTACAAAGTACAGTTACTTTTATTACATCTGCTTTGTAACACAATTGGCTCTATTGCCCTGTTACAATGGGAAGGAAAGCATTAGTGCGTTATAGAGGGATTAACATTTGTGTGCTAACTTTATAGCCATGAGTGTGCCTGTAGCAAGCTCACAGTTAAAAAGATGTTAAGAGTCAGCTGGGTATTGGTTGTTGTATGAGACCGTGTCAACTACTGAGTTTACATGGCATCAAACTACCTGTAGCAGTGACTCCCAAATTCTATACCTCAGTAAATCATGGGTAGTCCATGCCATAGCTCAGGTGGCTAGACACTGGCTTCTCACCAAGGAGACTCAGGTTCATTCCCTGATGACTTAAAGTGAGATTTGTGGTCCTGGAACGGTTTTTCCTCCGGAATGAGAATGTAGCTCTCTAGCTTTACTCCTTTAGTCCTTATTTGCCCCCAGTCCCACACCCAACTAAAGACAGACAGAGTAATATTATATCTAATGAAGTTAGTATAGTGCTGTGTGAGAACAAAATGACAATTGAGGAGAAATGGGGATTTCTAAGTCTCAAACTTGGCAAAACGTTTGTGACCTGAGGTCACATTTATATCATGTTACTTAACAATAAGCAGTGGTATCAGCTGCCCTCAATGCTGCAGTACCACTGCTGGACTTAATGAGTTATCTCCTGCTGCACATTTTTATACAACTCTTTAGTTCTTGACTTGTATGTAGTTGTATTCAGAGCGACACATACAACACTGGCCTATTTCATTTTGGGATGGCTTCATAATCAATGGCATAAGTGGCGTGAGGTGTTGTGCAGGGTAGAAAGACAAAATAATAGCAAATGTAGTTGACAAAAAATTTACCAAGTGTCTTCACATGTTAATATAGACAGTCTCCAGTTCCGGATGAAATCTATGTTTCTGTTGATCTAATCACTTGAGCCAGCTGTTCACCATCCCTGGGTTACAAACTAATTTAGACATTGTCTTGCCCATCTATCTGAAGGAAATGGAAACCAGCAACATTTATCAGTGAAGTTAATTAGTTACGGATTCTTTCAAATTTTGTTTCAAAGTTAACGTGTTCATGGGTACAGTCAATCTTTTCACAGCTGTGTTTTGTTACAGAAAGTAAATATGTAATTTTGTCATCTCCATTTGCTTGTGAAGTGCATGGTTATTATTTTCTAACAATAAGTTTGATCATTTTGTATGAAAAATTTGATTGGATGTCATCTTGTAAGTATTCCTTTGTTGTGTAGTGCCACATCCGTCATCTCTAGTTCCCATGTCTGCTGAGTGTCATATGTCAGATGCCAAATACAATGTAGATGTCCTTGAGTTCATATTATTTGCCGTGTCATTCTGGGAGTTATGTGTTTGTTAGTAGTGGCTTTCTTGTTTTTTAAATAAATTGACTATTTAGCTTTGGAAACATTGGTAATGAAGTAATTAAATTCAAAGGAAACTAAGTTATTGCATGTTGCAGCCAAGTGATTGTCACCCTTGCTTCATATTTGGGAGGTCCCAGTTTCAAATTTCAGCCCAGAGACTGGCTATCCTGGCTGAGGATTTCATGGTTTTTCTCAGTACTTCCAGAAAATGCTGGGGTTGTACTTAAACTCAGGTCATGACTGTTTTGTTCCACATCTTTCCAATTTTTTACCTATTATTCACCCTGTCACTCAACATTATATAGTCTGTGATACTGACAGCATTGTTAAATAAACAACAAAGAAAGAAATTAAACAAAGGCAATTTGTGTTTTACACTTGGTTTCCTATCTGATTCACTAAACAGGCTGTTGACTCAGTAATGCTCTGGACTTGTGTTGAGGAGGTGCTAGGTTTGAATCTCAGTGGCACTACTGGATAGCGTGATTAAGGTCTTCCATTAGTTTTCTCCTCTCTGTAAACAAATTCTGAAACAGGTTATGACGACCTCATTTTTAATCCTTAGCTACTCACCACTTATGATTGTCTTCCCCTGTTCCTTGATGCTATGTAACCTCTGCATTTTAAATGTCATTAAATAACCTAAACATTGAGCATGTCTCATTTTGATATCAGTAGTATTTATTGAAACTGGTTTCAAGTGACATTTGTACAAAAGCTGTTGCGTGATAAGTTGTTTGAGCTTAAACTGCACACAGCAAAGACATAAAAGGCATGCATATATGCCTCCAAGCTTACTTGATGTGAGTTGTCTGGTCAGCATCATGCTCTGGTTGCTTTATCTGCATGGAAAGAGCTGGTACCCAGTTGGGCAGGAGGATGGGTGGGTGGGTCCGAGAACTGGTCTAGACACAGTGGTGTTGAATAAAGTTCTTTACCCTGCCAGGGATTGAAATCCAGTTTTCCAGCCTGTAACAACTTTACCAACTGAGCTGCTGCTTAAGTAAACCATAACTGTATGCTGCAGGGTCTTGAACATTGATAGTCATTCAGCCTCTTATGAAACCCGAAGGTTCATTATTGTGTTTGCAGGATCTCACCATTAGTCTCTGTCCTGAGCCATATGAATCCAACCATATCCTCAGGCAACATTTCTTTAAGATCTATTTTAATATTATCGTCCCATCTACACATGGATTTTCTATGTTATGTATTCAGTTTGGTATAAAAAAGCAACGTGTCTAACAATAGCCACATTTTAAAAGATTACTTTTTAACACTTCTCATCATGTGAAATTAATTTATATAACATCAACTGTTTACGTAATTCTGTTATATAAGTTCTTTCTTTTGTTTTTCTGTCCGATATGAGTGTAACTAGATATGTTGTGTCATTTCTTGAAGTATATAATACGAAAGCATAATTGGTAAGTCTTCACCTGGTCTGCATTGGTTGATGTCAGTAAAAAAAAGTAAAGCTGTCCCACTATATGCCATGTAGGCGCTTGGGGGGAGTGGAGGTATAGCTCCTACTCATACTTGACGTCCGCACTAGATGGGGGTAAGTGGTCAGCATCACGCCTCCCGGAAAAGGACCCCGGTACCGATTGGATAGGAGGCTGGGTGGGCCCCAGAGGCGGTCTGGATGCAGAGGCTAGAGGAAAAATCCTCTGTCCCCGTCGGAGATCGAACCCCGGTCGCCCAGTCCGTAGCCAGTCACTATAACAACTGAGCTACGCTGGCTCAGTTGAAATCAGTAGTACCAGTAAAATAATCATAACTTCAGATGTATAAAGTGTAGCCTGCATATAGAAATGCGTATAATATTCGTTTCTTATAATTATTACACTGAATTTTGAACTTTCTATTTATTATACTGATAAACATTTCAGATGAAATATTAAAATTTAGTTTTTATTGTGAAATGCCTGTTGTAATGGTAGTGTGTCCTTGACTTTGAATTTTCTCAATCTTTTGCAGATGAGACTTGAATACAGTAAAACAATAAGAATATGTCACTTAAATGTGTCGCATTGCATGAGCTGACTGTGCGCTGTTAAAGAATCTGCCTTGTCTATCTGTCTCTTTAAAGGAATGTGGTAACTATATGTACCAGCATATTTTATGTTAACATTCTTGGCATTTGTGCAACATATTGTGTGAGTTTTATTAGGTTGTTAGAATAGATGACGACTTTTAAGGCACACGTTGACTAGCCCATCCCAGTAATGGTAGTTGCTGTGTTTCTTTGAGGTACGAACTAAATTTTTTAATATTCTTGAATGATTGGCTGCTGTCTGGAAGCCGGTGATCTTGCTACTTCCTTTTTATATATAGAGGTATAACTATTTTCCGTAGCCACCTCTTCTCAAATGCTCTCGATATATGTCCTGAAGGTTGAGAGATCAAGCCTCGTGCCCATACAAAACAACAGGTACAATTAACGTTTTTGCATTTGAATCTATAGGCACTTTGATAAGACACGTTGCTGAATTACTCCAGCAGGCCATTGTGTCAGCATGTTCTCTGCTTATTCACCAGACACTGTATTGGTGTAAGCCCTGTGGCCTTTCCTTGTTCAAATGACCTGCTTTATGTGTTTCTAAAGATTTGTCACAATGATTCATTATCTGAGGTCCACATTGATCAGCCAATTAATGGATCAGGACAAACATTTAATCTACTTTAAACGCATGACATTTATGAGCGTAATGTTGTTACGGTAGTGGGTGGCCTCAGTCACACAGATGACAGAGAATATTAAACATTGTCATAAATACATTTATTCTGAAACAAGTGAGCGAGACAGTGTTGTACATTACGTAACAGGGAACCTCACGATGTGTTAGGATAGTGATGTCAAAGACGTTCCGATGGGCTGGGTATGTAGCTCGAATGTGGGAGGCTATAAATGCGCACAGAATATAATGGGGAAACCAATTAGAAAACTTTAAAGGCTGAAAAGGAGACGGATATTAAGGAAATAGATTGTAAGCGTGGAAGGTGGATTGTTCTGTCCCTGGATCATGTGTGCCGTTAGAAGTTGTGCTGCAGGAAAGTTAATGTCGCAGTGGGCTGACATTGCACACGGAGTAATAAGAAATGAAATAGCACGAAGTTGATGAATTCGTGATTCTTGGAATGAAAAACATTGAACACTTGAAGAGTGACAGTTGTGAGGGAATAAATCACTCTCACCTCAGAGCACGTGGTCCTGCCAGCGCCAGGATAAGCCACTTAACGACGTCAGAAGTTCCTGTCGAGGTCGATTTTATTATGCGATCATACGTCATAACTCAGGCACATTTCTGTCTGTTTGTTACATCTTGCTGTGTGATAGCTCTGCCGTCGTAAACAGCTCACGAGGTGCATGTACTTAAAGAGGTTGCGCTTTCTCGTCAAACAGAGCGATCGGAAATTAAACACACTACAAGTTCTTGCATTTCCAGTGAAACTTTCTGGAGGGGCATGCTCAGTATTGTAGGAAGGAGCCACCCCAACCCCCTTGCCCTTGGGCCGTGTGGCCTACATTTGACATCGCCGTCTTCGAAGGGGTGCCAGGACCACGTCCTGGCACTTAAAATACACTGGGGCTCTGCCCTGTACATCCCCTGCACGACTGCAGCCCTGCGGGGATGCTCTTTAGATTAGGCCACGACCACTTTCTTCCATATTTCGAATCATCCTGCCGCTCGACGTTATGTAGTCCGAACTACTGACGGTCTTGATGAATTCAGTCCGTACCGCGAAGAAAACACTACACCTCACCATTACGAAAATCAGCTGGTTAACCCTTTGAAGCCGAAGCTCGTCTTCATAATATTTACGAATCCAGACCGTACCGCGAAGAAAACACTTCACTTAACCATTAGAAGTCGAATCAGGCGGTACCACATAAGATTTAACAAAAGAACATCCCGGTCAAAGCCTTAAATTAACCACGGAGGCTATTAGGAATTTAGTTTAATGGGAGTTAAAAAGGTTTTCCGACAATGTTTTGATGTGTTCAACGTTTTCTTGTGAGGGCAACTGTAGTAGGCCAAAGCTTTTTCGCCGACTTTGTAATCGGATCGACTTTTATTCCAGGAGTTCCCAATTCGATTCTTAGTTGAGGTGCCCAGTCTTATTAAGGCGTTACATGGGTTTCCTGTGACCCTACGGGACTCAGTTGTAAGGTATGTGACTTGTATTTCAACAGTACTTAGTTCAAGTCCCGACCGATGACATCAGTTGCCCTGAGGGGTCTTTAATGTTCATATTTTTCAGTCCTCCAAGGCGACTGCCACTGTGGATAAAAGCTTATGAGGTGAGGCACGTCACGGGTATTTTATGTGTTCGTGAAGAAACGTGGCTTTTTATCTCCAGCCTTGAATGAAATAGCACATCAGGTGAGCTAGTCTCTGCATGATGGTTTCAAGTCCATGACAGATATAGGCTGCATGATTTCGTTTGTTATTTGACTGCCATCATCTCCTGCAATGATAATACACCATACGAAGAAAATTGCTCAGCGTAACTGCTACAAATGTTGTCTGAAATATTTGTCGATCTCGACATTTCTGTGCAGATTCTGGCCTTTGTGTAAGGTGATAATTCACAATGCATAATTATGGACTAAAGTGCAGCCGATAGCGAAATTTTAATAAGAATTCATAATGCCTAATATTATCGGACACGTTTCTCGTTGGCATTCGAAGTTGCGCCTCGAACAGTGAACGAAGTTTTGTAGGAAAACGATGGTAGAAGGAAAAATATAGCTCGCATTTCCCTACCGAATCAATTTCCCTGTCAAAAATCGCTGTTATGTCGTGTACTAGAATGAAATTTCCTTTCAGATAGGATGATCGGGTAAGAAACGAATTATATGAAACTCCTGTTTCCACGGTTCAGATGCCTAAAGATTGGCAGAAAATACTGACCCCGGTTTCAAATAATTGAAGAAAATGTGAGGAAGGAAAATAGATTAATGTTAAAAACAATTTGCTAACTACAGTTCGTCATCCGCTGAAAGACTCCAAAAATTCCTGCCAGGTTCCGTTTCCGTAAAAATTCCGCCGTGAATTTTACATCTTGCTGATATGTTAGCCGTACTCGTAAATTTTTATCCATTTAATTTTATTGAATTAAGAAATTACCCTCAGTTTTTAACCAGAGTATAAGTTGCTGAAACAATGTTCAGTCATTTCCGTGCAACAATGGGGGAAATTACATGTTTTGCTCTGGCGCTTGACAGGGGGTTTGGTCACGCCGTCATCAGAACCCCAGCTCTTCAGTGGCCTTCCCCATACCTTGTTCTCCCGCGAATCGCACAGCAGATACAAGACGGTCGCTGAAGCTGAAGCCAGCGCCTTCAGTTATTCTGCTTATTGTGCGGCTGAAGGTGACGATGGGGTAAACTTGCTTGTGTTTCAGTGTTTCTGGCTTCCCGTCACGGTCCTTGCAATGAACTGCCAGTATCTAGGCGGACCGCATAGCGAAAACACGCGTTTTTACTACGTGATTTATTTTTCAGTGGCGGATCGTTGGGGTGCTGGAGTTGTGCGTGCAGTATGAGCGCGGTGTGTCTGGTGTGCGGTCTGCTGCTGGCTCTGGTGTGTGTGAGTTGTCTGCCTCCACCGTGTGACAGGTTAGTGGAACGCTGGTTGGTTGTCGGGCTGAAAGCCGACTTAACTGCGCTGGTTGTTCACGAATGTCAGCACACTAAACATATCACATCTAAACTTCACATGAGCAGGAAGGAGTACTCCAGTTCAGAGTGCACACAGTTTTCAAAAGTGTTACATATCTTAGTGGCCTTGGCCTTGGTTTTTATTTTATTACACTTACCAATCTGCGGTAGCAAAGCTAATAGCACCACGGGCTCCGCACTTAATAGAGCCAGAAATAGCGGTGTTGTTCTTTAGGGTTATGATGCCGTTTACTCCCACGAGTACATGACACATTTTCAGAGGAAAGGAAAGTGAATAAGGCTCAGTAAGTATACTGTCAGCAAATAGCTTGAATTCCTTGTGTGTGATTTCACCATCATAACTCAGCACGTGGAGTATTTATTGTATACAAGTAAGTACAGGTACCAGCGCCAAATGGAAACGTGTACAAAAAAAAAGTTCGTCCCCTGGACCTGTGTTGTAAGCAGGTTTTGCTGTATTTATTTTGTGTTTTTGTTTTAGTGATATCTACTGCTATGGAGACCTGCTACATGTTGTACAGATGTCAAATATATTCCCTGACTCTAAAACATTTGTGGACATGAAAATGAAGTATTCTAAGAATGAGACATGGCAGAGTTTTAGAGAACTGATGAGCAGAACTGATAATAACCCAAACAGAACAGACATTTGGAAATTTGTGAATGAAACTTTTGATCCACCAGGCAGTGAATTTGAAGACTGGGATCCTGTAGATTGGACTAATCATCCCAAGTTTTTAGATAAGATCAAAGATCCTGATTTGCAGGAGTGGGCAAGACATCTCCATCACTTTTGGAAAAAACTCGGTAGAAAGATGAAAGACGAAGTGCGTGATAATGAAGAACTGTACTCCATCATCTATGTCCAGCACCCTGTGATCGTACCAGGGGGGCGTTTTCGGGAGCTCTACTACTGGGACTCGTATTGGATAGTTCGGGGTCTGCTGCTCTCTGAAATGTACGGTACCGTTAGGGGAATGCTAGAAAATTTCCTTGGCATGGTCAAGAAGTATGGCTTCATTCCAAATGGCGGGCGTATCTATTACTTGAGACGATCCCAACCACCTCTGCTGATACCAATGGTGAAGAGCTATCTGGATGCAACAAAAGACATTGGATTTCTGAGCAAAAACATTGGCAGCATGGAAGAGGAATTTCAGTACTGGATGAAAAATCATTCAGTGACAGTTGCTAAGGATGGAAAAAGTTACAGTCTGGCTCGTTACTCTGCTCCATCATCTGGACCTCGGCCAGAGTCATACAGGTAGGTACAAGAGCTTAGTAAGGGCTGATTGAACAGAGTAACTCTCCTGGAATATGAGGGTGCTGCCTGCTTGCTGTTCCCACTGAAGATGGAAAATGACTGTTCTGTTTTAACTAGGTACAAAATCTATATCCTATAGGGACAGTTTCTGAGAAGCAAATTATGATGTGTAGATTGAAGACAATTTTTAGATTGTATTAAATATTTATGGGTTTGAGCCCATGAGCTAAAAATACATACTTTTCCCTCACAAAGAAGTATAAGATTTCACAAAAGTCTTTCTCTCTCTTTAAGATATGATAATATGAGTTATCATAAAGCAATCATACTGTAAACATTGGATTCAAAAAGAGGGACTCACTTTTATTTCCTGCATCAAAATCTCTTTAGTTTATTCCTAAAAACCTAGAAGCACAAGAGGCATTCTTTTGATGATTAAGAGTGGTGAACTGACAAGGATTTGGAAGGAAACATATATTAAACTGTTATCATGCAGTTTTCCCAGAGAGGTCTAAGACCAATAGGACTACATTAGAATATTTAGTCTCGGTAGAAAACTTTCATGCAGTTATGTAGCTGGTTTTAAATTCTGAAATTGTCCAAATGGAGAATTTGGCTTCATGTGAGTACTATTAGAAATAAAAGCCCTTTAGTTGTACAATTTTAATAAAATGCCAGATGAGTCTAAAATAAAATGGCAAATATTGTGATAATCTATTTCCATAATGTTTAAGCTTAAGGGTCATGCATTTGTAGAACTCCACATCACATGAATTTGTTTGACATATTTAAAATAAGCAAACATGTCAGTTTGTTTACTTTTTGATTAGGTAATGTTGAGAAAATATTCTTGACATAAAGTAATTCTAAATATTTTAAGAAGATGTGGCTTTCAGAATGTTGACTGTATATTATCAGTTGGTAACAATGCAATGAAACTTTGAAAAATTAGATTTACATATGTATCTACAGGGAGGATTATGAAAATACTCGGGTGCTCATAACGGAAGCTGAAAGACAAGATCGCTACACACAGCTGAAGACAGCTGCAGAGTCAGGCTGGGACTTCTCCACACGTTGGTACATCACAAATTCTACAGACAGAGGTAAGCATGTGTTCAACAATTTTCAAATTACATTTTTTACTTCCAGCAGAATTTTAAACACTGCAGGTGACAGACAAGATTGACTGTTCAGCTTTGAAATACTGGGTAAGGACATTTTCCATCTCTCTGACATAGACATCTTTCTGAGGTAGAGATTGATGGACAGATTTAGAAATGTCTAGTAATGCTCCCTGTAATTTATTAAGGTGACAGGATGATGAATGAACATTACTTATAAAGGATTATGGTTTTTGTTCAAAGGCAAAACATCATGAATCCTGTGTTTTATAAATATTGATGAGTGCTATTTTCCTCTGTAAATTGAGGAGGCATGAGATTTGTCTGCAAGAAACAAGATGTTTTTATAGATGATACTATGTATGAATTGTTTCATGAACTGTTATGTTTGATGATGGCTGTCTTCTGGGTTGTATTTGTTATAATATCCATGTATTATACAAATGTAAAATCAGTAATATCCTATTTCAGCTTTATGTGAAGTATAGGTTATGTTGGTACAATATGAACAAAAATTAAATTTGTCAGAATACTAATTTTTATCAATATGTATTGTGTACTTACAGTGATAAAACATATGTTAATCTCACAGTCTTTATGCAAAGAAAGCCTTGTGATTATAATTAAATAAATTAAGATAGAAATCAACATCAGAACTGACAGTTAAATCTTACACACCTCTGCAAACAATTTATGCTAAATTTTACACTCTCACACTATAATTAGCAGTTATATTGTTATATTATTTATTAATTAATTATCTGAAGAAAATTTACAAATAAAATTAATTTTAAAATTCAAGACTTTCATCAGGAGAATAGAGCCCACTATGATAATGTAGGCATTCTATTGAACAACTGTGGTGGCGCATGTTCTAATGGCTCTAATGTTGACATTAAGATGCCATTACATTTGTAAGCATATATAAAGAGTTGATGGTGTTATGTATTCACATGTTTCAGGGGACCTGAGTAACACCATGACACAGCACATTGTCCCTGTAGAGCTGAATGCCATACTCTACTGGAATGCCCTTCTCCTGTCAGAGTTTTTTGATGCCCTAGACATGCCCAACAAGACAGTTGAATACAGACACTTGGCAGACTCGTGGCTGGAGGCAGTGGACAATGTTCTTTGGCATGATGAAATGGGGATATGGTTGGATTATGACCTAATCAATGGAATAAAGCGGAATTACTTCTACCCAACAAACCTGGCCCCTCTGTGGACTGGCTGCTTCAAGAGAAAGAAGTTACAGGTTGGCAAAATTATGAAGTACCTAGAGCGGTCACAGATCATGATGTTCTTGGGGGGAATTCCCACTTCATTAGAGCACTCTGGTGAGCAGTGGGACTATCCCAATGCTTGGCCACCACTCCAGTATATTGTGATCATGGCTCTGGAAGCTACTGAAGACATCTGGGCACAGAATCTTGCCGTAGAAGTTGCAAGGCGGTGGGTTCGCTCCAACTTTAAGGCCTTCAATGAATCACATGTTATGTATGAAAAGGTATGTATTTTCTTCTGTGTGTTCTTTTCTTGGATAATTTTGTAACAAAGCAAGCAGACTTATCAGATATATAATGCAGTATTTTTATTTTATTTCTTCACAGTAGTTGTTAAATACTTTATGCTGTTATTACATTATTCAGTAAATGGACATCAGACTGTTAATTTTATGTGAAATGTGAATGATATGTTAAAACATTTCATATGCAGGCCAAGTTGTAAAATACTGTAATATATTAGCTGTTGATAAAGTATTTTGCATTTGACAGATATCAGAGAAAAATGGAAGTGTAATGGGTAAGTAGATAAGTTATTTGTAGGTTTAAGAAAGCTTTTGATTCAATTAGGAGAGAAGAAGTGTAAAATGTTTTAACGATTCAAAATATCCAAGATACTTGTAACATTATTTAAAATGTATATGCATAAGGTGCCTAATTGGGTTTACATATTTATGATTTGCTTTTCCAGTTTGTGTTAGGTTCAAATAAGGCTCTGAATTTGTGGATAAAGTGTATTGATAATGTTTACGTAAATTTTAACTTAATTAGCATATCAAACTGTCACTTCTGAATGTATATCAGTATTTTGGAAGTACAGCTGATGTGGCAATCACCTGAGGGGATTTTATCACATTATAGTACGACGCAACATTTCCTGGTGGACATGGCAGTGGTGGGGAATATGAGAACCAGATTGGGTTTGGCTGGACAAATGGAGTGATACTGGAACTACTGGGCAAGTACAATGAGCTGACAGTGGCAGATAGCTTCTTTTCAAGTGACTCAAGGCTGCATCATAAGTCTGGATCATCTTCACTTTTGGTGCATGTAATGACACTCATTGTCATTTCTGCTGCAGTATTTTTGCTGTGAGGTAGTTACACATATGACCACTTAGAAATTTAAAATTAGAGCAAGGTCTTATAGTCTTTCGAAGAAGTTGTCCTATTATTATTTGCATGTGCTGCTTCATCAGCATGTCAGCACGTACGCATAAGTCCTTCTGTGCATGATATCTGTTCCTCAGCTTACCAAGTTGTGACAAATTATTTGTGTTTCAGTTATATCTTTATAGTGTATCAGGCTGTACAGATATCTCTGTTGTGAGGCTGACTAGCATAACTTTTCCTGGATTGGGAACATTATTATCATGTATGAACAGTTAATGAAAGTAATATGTGGACATCACATCAGCACTATTACATTTCTGCAGCATTTATAAATATTTTCATGAAACTCTTCGGCTATGAAGTTGTCGAACACGTTTTCCTGGAAGGGAGAAGGGCAAACAACTACATAAACCATCTCTCATATTGATACTTTGCTCGGTTAAGATAAAGCTGTTAATAGAACTCACAATTTCTTGGCATTAGTGACTGTCTATTTTTAATCAGTGCATGTGATTTTGCACTTTTTAAAAGACTGGAATATGATGTTAAATAAGAACAGGAGCAGTTAGATAACATCAAGAGCAACAATAATAATATCTATAGTAGCAATATAAAAATAACAATAGTTTTAGTTGTTGCTTTTGTTGTTGGTGGTGTTATTATTATTTGCATTTTTTATCTCAAAGTGAAATTAAACGAATGTGCAGAATAAAAATACATGTTTAGATAAGATGTGCACAGTTACGCAAGGTGTGCAAACCTCTACTTTAAGGATAAGTAAAGTGATTTGTTTGTTCCAGTAGACAGCTCACTGTCTAGAGAAACCCAATTACCTCAAAACTGAGACATGTGAACATGTTCAGAGTCACAATGTGTATAACATATATGTATTATGATTTTTAAAATTGTGTATGTTTTAAATTATTATTTTAAGTTATTTAAATTAACTTTTGAACATTGTATCACTTATTTTTAGACTTTTTCCCCTATGCAATATATATATTTAATGGTGACCACTCATAGATTCATGATTCTGATCAATCTAATCCACATTATCTAACCCTGTTACCCTAAGATCCATTATCTTCCCATTTATGACTAGGTCTTATAAGGAAATGAGTTTCAAAAATGTGTTCTTGGAAGTATAGTTTGTAATCTGAGTAGCTGTAATGCTGTTATTTATGTGTGAAGTGACTTGGTCATCAGTCTCAAGAACTGATGATAACAACAGTCTTTTCAGATATTAGAAATACACTAAGCATATAACATTTTTATTTATGAGATTTGAGGTTGGTCTTGTGGGTTGTAACACCATGAGGGCTTGTATGTAGGTATTAAAATTTCAATGGAATGCGCTGCCTCTGAAACATTGTTTCTCGCTTGCAAGTCCACATGGCATCACAATCTGGAAGATCAACATTAGCATATGGTGATTATATCCCCCCTCTCCCAAAAATAATAAAAATCGTGCATAAATTTAACACTATGAAGTACAATTCCCATTCGCTGTTAACTACCATTCTGCTACTGTTGTATTGCAGGTGATAAACATTGTTAAAATTGTGAGGTTAAGATTTTCTTATTTTCTTTTAAGGAATTAAATAAATTGTATATTGCTTTTTGATTTTCTGATACTGAATGTGATTTGTAGAGTATTGCCTCTCAAACTTTTGATCCTGCAGCTTCCCAAACATTACAAAATATGAAGGCTTCCAAACACAATAACAAAAATTTTAGTTAGGAATTTATAACAAAAAGTATTTATTTATTATATGCATATATATTTGTTTACTGAATACTAATAAGACAAAATTATTTTACTTGCTTTAATTCAATTTGCATCTGAACATTCTGTTGCAGCATGATATATAGGGAACTTCTGTATTGGTTTTCCCCATTAAATTTTTATACGAGTTTGTTTAATTTTTTGATCAGTAATTTAATGAGTGCTTTTTGTTTTCAAATTTATGTATGCACAGCTCTTGGAGAGGTCGCAGACCACAGTTTGAAAAGCAAAGGTGCAAGGAAGAAAACTTAATCTGCTGAGGAGACGGAGTCGGCTTCCTGTGTAGGAGTTAATTTCAAGTTTGCATGCAGATGGCAGAAGTTTCTGTAGGGAAATTTTTGTTCAGAGGGGTATTTAATGAGGGAAAGGATATTCTATATTCTGATTTCGTCATATAAATCAGCCAATCGGATTAGCGTTCGTGTCTAACAATTTTGATGAGAGTAGTGCGATAGGGGATTGAATGTGTAATAGTTTGTCACATTTAGTTGTTTGTTGTTACGTGTGATAGCTGGTAAGTAGGTAATTGCGGGGAAAATTAAAAATAGCAGTATTAATAGTTGCACACAGGTACCTAAAATGATTTTTCATTCACTGGTTTTAATCTGAAAGCCGTAAGTAATGTTGGTTTA
This sequence comes from Zootermopsis nevadensis, assembly GCF_977971745.1. NCBI lineage: Eukaryota > Metazoa > Arthropoda > Insecta > Blattodea > Termopsidae > Zootermopsis > Zootermopsis nevadensis. Next base: position 18,795,824 of record NW_028259156.1, read on the forward strand.
TGTGGTAACTGCATATTATTTGCTTCTGTAGAGAAAAGTCCCAATTTTGAAGACATTAACTAAATTTTCCATGGATATTGATGTCGGTGAAAGCAACTCTGGATAAAAAACTCTTAGTTATGGGAAAGTTATTGGTGGATCACATTACACGTTTATCCAGGATGTAAGAAGTTTTGTACTGTATACATAAAATAAGTTCATTGTGTAACCATTTGGTTGAAAGCCAGACATTGCTAAATATGTATTGGAGGGATGCTTTCCGCATTTATACAAATGGAATGCTAAGTATGTAGATTAAGCAAGTACAGTCTACTAGATTGTGTAGGGAATCAGGTCAACCTACATCACGGTATAAATTCACCATTGAATATAGTTTTTAGGAGGTATATGTAAGAAAAGTAGTGTGCACTATATTCAAAGAAACTCTGTAAAAATATAAATTGTATTTGAAACATTTTGAAGTCATGGTGGGAATATTAATTAGAGAGATTGACAGTATACTATTATAATAATTGTTTTGTTTGTTTTGTTAGATTTGTAAAAATGAATATGATAAAGGTGTTGCTACTGCTTCTGCTGCTTACATTGTTTGAAGTTTTGGCACAAGATAAGAAAGACTACTATACGCTTTTGGGAGTGTCAAGAAATGCACCTGACAGGGAGATAAAGAAGGCGTTCCGCAAGCTGGCAGTTAAATATCATCCCGACAAGAACAAGGATAAGGGTGCAGAGGAAAAATTTAAGGAGCTGGCACAAGGTGTGTTTATTTAACATAATATTATGTACATTTTAGTCCAGACACATTTCATTATTGTTGATCTAGCTGTTTGTTTGGAGAAATGAGCTGTTAAATTTTCTGAAGACAAGTAGTCGGCCTTTTGTCATCTGAAAGAGTGGCTGCCTCCTCAGAGCCCTTACTTAGACTTCTGTCTTTTTATCTGTAATGAGAGGATTATCTCCTCTGCTCACCTTGCCAAACTGTTTGTGTTATATGCTAGAGTAGCATTGTTTTTCTTCCAGCAAAAATGAGTTATACTAAAGAAAGGATATAAAGTCTTAAATCATTTAAAGCAAAATTTGAATATTTGCGAAATGAGGAGTTGGCCTACTGGAATTGGTGTTGCCTTCTAAATATTGGCAAGTTGATTCTTCATGACTGTCGATGAGTAATGATGCATTTATGTTGATTTTGGTTTTGTAGCATATGAGGTCCTGTCAGATCCAGAGAAGAGGAAGAAATATGATCAGTTTGGTTCATCGGCTTTTGAGAATGGAGGTGGAGGTCAGGCTTTCCACTTCAATTTTGATGACATTTTCCGCAACTTTGATGATGATTTTGGACGAAATTCCTTCCACTTTGGAGGACACCCTTATGAGGAACAGGGTCACAGTTTCTTTAACTTTGAGGATTTTTTCCAAGAGGTAAGTAAGTATTTAGATAATTTGACATATTGCCAATAATCCGTATGTAGTAATTATTAAGCACTTGCTTTTCTTAAAATTGAGAATTTTAAGAGTGAATCCTTTTATATATATATAAAAGAACTGATACTGATGGAACTAAATTATTTCAGAACAGCAGATTGGAAAACTGAAATTAAGCTAATTGTTTTTTAAGGCACTTGTAATGTTATTATGTATGATCATGTTGCCACCTGTTTTGTGATCTCTTACTTTCCCAGAATAACATAAATTACGGGAATTTGATGGGAGTGAAATGCTTGAAAAATATTTTGACTGAAGATGGATGAAGTGAGGGACAATTAGGAGCTTACATAATGAGGAACATTTGTACAGGTCATCCAATATTATTAAGATGGTGAAATTAACAAGCCTGAACTGGGCTGGATGTGTGGCTCAAAAGCATATATTTCTGTAGTCTTCATGTGGTCTTCTGTGGTTGTCTGTTACAGGAGGCTGAGCCATTTATTCACACTCGGTATGGTCATGAATCTCATGCATTTGGTAGTGGCAGTTCTTTCTTTGGCTCTCATTTTGGACATTCTCATCATGAAAGCAGAGTTCATCAGAGTTCGGGTGGACAATCATGCCGTACAGTGACGCAGCGAGTTGGCAACATGGTAACAACATACACACAATGCTCCTAGGAACATCGTGATGTAGATAGTACCAAGGACAGCTTTTTTCTAACCATTAATTGTACAATAGGTTTGAAAGTCTTTCCATCTTGTGCTCATCACATGAGCTTGTCAGATGTAACATGGAATAGTGTTTGTGTCTATATAATACATCAAGCAGTATCCCTGTGTCAGTTGGGTTCGAAAAGATAAAGTTTGTATTAAGATACGGTGATGTGTTGCCCCTCAGGGTGTGTGGTATGTACAGGTTTGTTAGTGGAAGTGCCATACAAAATGGACAGATTTGGCAAACAAAGCCACACTGAAAAAGAATTAAGATACAAGCTTACATAAATTCCATGCTGTTGACATAATAGTTACATCTGTATTTCAGTATACAAGAGTGTGAGGAAGGGTCTGCTAAGTGGACAACATACTAGCATATTCTGGAAGCAAGGGAAATAGAAGGGTGTGCCTTCAAACTAGTTTGTAAATATGTACATTATTATTTATAACATGCTAGGCTTAAATTCAACATATGGGCTGTAAATTTTGGAAACCGCATGCAAATTTTGTGTAGCTTCAGTCATTTTAGCTCAAAAGAATTTTTATTTTTCAATTTTTTTGTGGAATGGGATGCTACTACTTCTTAATAACACAGATATTAGGGCATTCAATAGATTTTATGTCCCTTGTGAACAGCCAGTAGAAAAAGTTGCCACTATTACAACATAGTGGCCGAATACTGTCTAGTCAGCAGGAGGTGCAAGTCTGTATCTTGCTTCACTGGCATTTTAGTTCAGTGTGAGTGTAAATAAATCTTGGTACTATCTCCTGGTTCACTTTTCTTATACTTGTAGCTTTTGACTTCCATACAGGATCTAGCTTTCTCATAAGAAATATGCAAATGCCTGACATTCACATGTATGTATTCTGCAGTTACACTGTATTGAAGCTCCATGTGTAGAACTTAAGCCATGCTCCAGGTTTGTTTATTTGTAGTGTTACATTTACTGTGATATTGATGTTGTATATACAGAATCTGGTATATTGTATATGTTCTGTGTTCTGAAGCCCAGTGTTTCTCATCTGGTGTGTCGTGACATTTTGAATTCAAATGAATTTATAACTTATTGTTAATAATATTCTACAAAGTGTGGTAAAAACAGTAAGACCTTGTTCAGCTGTTTTGTATTTCATTAGCGTATGTTGCCATTTCTTTCTAAGGCCATTGCTGCCTCATACTTTTATGTTTGTTGCATACTGTGCGTTTTCAGAATGGCAGTCTAAATTTTACATTTTATTTGGCCATCTTCAAATGTATTGTTTGTTCAAAAAATTTGGTTATCATCTTCGCATACTTTGACAACCGCCAGTTCTGTAATGTTACTTTTACAGGTACATAATTCTGAATAGTTATCTTATTGGGCAGCATGTAGTAAATCTGTACTGAAATTGTGGCCATATGGTTAAATTTCTTGGTGAACTGTGTTGTATTGTACAGAGCATTGTGTCAGTGGAAAGCTTGATAGTATGAAGGTGAATGTGAACATACTTTTTGCTGGCATACACACCCAACCTCTCAGTGACACATATTGATAGGCTGTTGGATTTAATATACCAGCCCAGCACACTAAGAAACTCTGGAATATGTTTGAATATGGTTTTATAAAATACCCATTTTTTCTCTTGTCTTTTTCCCATAGCAAAAAATTATATACAATTACTGTGAAATATGAAATTCATTATTCTATTTTTAATAAAAACAGGAAAGTTTCTTTGCTTTTAGTTCGGTATAATTGTTTTCTCAGGTTAGTGCTGAAACATATTGTTCACTATAAATCACTTATGGGAGATTTCACCATGTACACGTTTTAAATTTTGATATAATGTTCTTCAGTATGGATCAAAGCTAATAGAGTCCATGACACAAATGAAGAGTCTTGCTCCATATTTTTGTAAGAAATTCAACAGTGCATAAATGGTTCTGTCTTAAGTTCAATTTAGTATAGTTTATGAAGTTATACAACAATAAGTATATAAACTGTTTTTTAATGCTTCTTTAACTTGGAAAGGGCATGTATAAGAGGAATGAACCAATACAATGCTGTAGAAAGGTAGTCTGATCAAAATAAACACATAACCGTATACCATTATCATCTGTAAACATATATCTACACAGTGGATTTCTCTGCTGCTATGCAATTGTAGGCTACACTGGCTCCTTTTCTATCTCTTGTAATACAAAAATATGAAACTTGTTCACATGAAAGTTAAGGTTTTACTGTATTGAATTACATTGTTCAGGTCTTAAAAAGAATATATTTTTTCAATATTTTACAGTATCTTATATATTGAAATATTAAATAGTATTATTGCTGCTTTATCCTTTTGTTCATACTGGTATATTTGGAATGTAATAGGGGTAGTCCTTACTTACATTTGTCTATAAAATATGTGAATTTAAATGTAAACGTGTGATATTGGCTTTCATTTCAGTTTGACATGTAAAGGCTCTGTATGCTTCCATATTTCTTCCTTCAGTGTTATTTATTAAAGTGCAATGACTGATTTTCCCGAATCTTATCCTGTGAACTTTATGAAGGTGGAATTATTTTACTGTTTACTCTTTTATTATTTCACCAATGTTTTCAAGTTCCTTACTGCCCCTATCCAGGGGGAAACCACACAGCTTATTTCAGAAGGCTGTCACCTTCACATTGTGAGAACCTCAAATATCAGACTTAATCATGCACCAGAATACTGGTAAGGAAATCCTATGGATATGGCCATTTGGAAGACAAGTGATGAGAGGGTAACATGAACATTCACGGAATAAACTGACGGGATTCCACAAAATGATTGGCATTGGCAGCACTGAAACTGTCTTATAGCAAGGTTAACCTTGGACATACAATTATTTGGGTGTCATTATGCTGCAATTAGAAAAATATTTGTAAAGTCAATTTACAGGATAACTCCTCGTTCGAATTCTCTTGTGCTCTGCAGTGCTGCAACGTTTGTTTAATCTTTTGGTTTATATTTTCCAACGTAATTAATAATCTTACGCACAAATAAAGACACTCCATGTTGCCGACAGTTTAATCTCTGCAATCTGGTGGTATTTATAAGTACTATCAATTGCAGCATAGCAGCGTTCATAGCTTCTCGAATGTAATGACAGCCATTTTGAAATTCGGTCTTGTATCCAGTTATTATCAGTATTGAAGAGGTATGGACAGTCCACGATATTGTTTTGAACATGTTCTTTCTCATACAAATAATCGATCAACTAGAAATCGAATGCTTGATGCGACAGCCAATCAACGTGCGGCGTTCTGCCCTTTCGCGGTGGGTTTTTGAACTATTTTTTATGACGTTTCATCACAATTATGATTACCGCCATTTTGAAATTACGACTTGTATCCAGTTATTATGAGTAGCAAAGAGGTATGCACAATATAAAATACTATTTTTAACATCATATTTCTCATACATACGAAATCGATTCATTCATAAATCGAACAGTTGGTAATAAATAGCCAATCAACATTAGTGTATAAGTATTTGATAAATTATAGCTTATGCTTTTGGATCTGTTACTGATGACTATAATGTATGTTTATTTTTATTATTATACAGTAGTATCAGTTTTTCTGGGAAAATGCTTACTTTCACTTTGTATTTTCATCCGGTTATTGGTATTTCCTTTGATTATAGGTGACCAATCATAGTGCTGTATTGAAATTTTGTTTCCGTTAACCACGGGTCACATATGTAAGAGGTACGTCATACAGGAAGTTCGTGTGACAATCAAACCCGTTGGTTGTAGTATGAACTGTACGTGGGAGTGGGAGAGACATTTGAGGTCAATTGCAAAATTGTCATGATTTGGAGTAACTAGATACCTAAGCTCGTAATTATCAGTCGCTTTGGTGTTAGGAATTTATAAACATTGTTCGTCAATAGCATGTGGAGTCCAACACACGTTCAAGTGACAGGTATGATAGCCTATGATTGGTTGATATTATCACTCTTGTAGGCGTACATTAGAATATAGGTTAATTGTCTCTCATTTTCTTCACATAAAGCAATACAAAAGAGTAATATTACGGTATTTGTAGTTGACACTGGTGTTAATATTGAATTGGTGTGTAGTGATGACAATGCTTGTTAAGAAACTGAAGAATAATTCTTTACTATTACTGTGCATATATCCAGCCGCATTTCACAACTGCTTCACATATATATTCTTGTGCTTATTTCATTTGAAATCATTAAATATTTATGTAAATAGCTGTAATAAATATGAAACTATAATGTTCCACATAGTATGAAAAATCTATGGAATTTAAATAAATTATCATTTTTAAATATACATTCACAATACACATTGCACATGTGAAATGTGGCTGGATATATGGACAGTACAGATAAAGAATCCAGCTGAGCAATCCACATTTCTTTAAGGCAGACCACTTGCTTTCTTATCCTGACCAGTTTATTATTAATCATCCTGTACTACCAACATTGTCATTAAATAAATCATAAATAAAATAACAGAATATTGAATGGTTTGTTGTTGGTTAATTTTATGGTGATTTGTTGTAATGATTGAAGTGAATTAAATTTGAAATGACATGACCAGGGCTTAATAAATATCTTACACTCTTATTTCTTTCAGTCCAGAGAGCAAGGGGCTTGTTGACAAAAGGCAAACATGGTAAGTCACATTTATACTGAAGAAGATTCAGGTTAGTGCTTGAAATAATGATCAGGATATTACTATGTATGTGAGCCCATGCCTTGAGGGTCGGTAAAATTATTTAGGAAAGAACATGAAATAATTATATCTAAATCAAAGTGTCTGTCACAGGAACCAATGATGCATTTGTGACGATTGCACTTGGCAAAGAGAAGTATCAGACATCGGTGAAGGAAAAGGCATTGCAAGATGTGGATTGGCATGAGGAATGTGAACTGTAAGTAGTATTCATATTGTTTTTATGCTAGTTCGTGAAAAAGAAAAGTACTGTATGAGACTATTCATGATGTGTGTGTCCAAAATTAGTTTTTATCTGTTGCTTCATCTAGTGAAGTAGAACAGAATAATTAAGTGCTTCTTCCTGTTGTGATATATTTGAGCCTCTTTTATCCTTACAAACATAACTTTACCAACACAGTTCTTGCAAAATGTATCTATGCTTGCTCAGCCCAAGATAGGCATAGCATAAATTCTTTTAAAGCAACCTTACGCTTCACTGAATTCTGGTTTCTTATAGAGATATACAAATAAGTCCAAATGTGTGGGGGAAATATTTGTTTTAGCTTTGCTGGCACAGTTATATCCTTAAGAAGGGTAGCTGTCAGGAAAAAGGTCATAAGTGGTCACCATGTTCTAAAGAGATATACCATGGAAAACCTTGCCAAGCTTTGAAGAAATTGCACAAAAATATTATTTTCCTGATGTATTAAAAAAATAACCAAGAATTGTTATGGTGTACTCCAAAGAGTACATCTTACAAATCTTGTAAACAAACAAAAATAAACCTTGTTGTGCACTGAAATTGTACAAGTGTTCAATAACAGACAACAATGGTATTAAAGGCAACAATGATATTGAAGGACATTGTTGCAATAATGTGATCTAATGTTATTATTACAACAGTCAGCAGTGGCTCATGTTCACCTTGTTCTAACAGAGTGTTGCAACATTGACGTTTTTGCATTATTGAAAGAATGTATTACAATGATGACTTCAGTTTATACTTACAAATGTTCTCCAACAATTAACCTTAGTTCACGAGGTTGTCTAATTCCTAGGAAAGACACCACAGACATGGATGGGCCCATAACATGTTCTCTGCTCACAATACAGAGTGAAAAACAACCTTATATGTAAAATATGCTTTTGCACTCTTAATTAACACTTAGAAATATTGACAAGAATCATGTTGATGTGGGTTTATTCTGGAAGCCAGATTCTCACAGGCTGAGTGATTGTCGACTTAAAGCCAATTTTATTTTGTGCTGGGATTGCAGACAGATCCCAAAACAAGGCAATGTGGCTGAGATTGTGCTCACTGTCCTGCATCGTAATTTTATTGGAGTTGATGAGTTTCTGGGGGTTGTCAACATCCCCTTGGCCGATTTTGATGTGTATGAGCGACCTAGAAACAGGTGAGTGGCATGTTTACATCATAAAAGTACTTATTTATGATCAAGATGTATTCACTGATTGTGGGTAGATATGCTTGGCCTGACTTAGCTTTTGAACTTACAATTCAGTCTAAATTCTAGCACCATATTGAGAATGTTTGAAACTATACCATTATCATCCACTAATATTTCTGTCATAGTGGATCATCTAATTTCAGGTGGTATGACTTGAAGAGTAAGCCTGGGAAGGAGAAGAACAAGCCAAGGGGAGAATTGGAGGTGCGGGTTGCATTCTTGGTTAAAGCTGGTAGCCTGACAGATCTGAGCAATAAACCGCACCGGTCTTCCATGGGACATCTGTCACACATGGCTCATTCAGTGGGTAGGTATGAAGAGAGTGTGTAGTGTGACCCACTTTGTTGTCCACTGTTTGGTTTACAGATGCTAAATTCTGTTTCAGGTGGTAGTCTGCTCAGCATTGGCAGTCTAGAGAAAAGGAAAGGCTTGAAGAAACTGGCCAAGAATCTGGGTAAGTGTTGGAATGGCAATGGTATGTACAGTATTATTAAGATTGTTGTAAAATACTTTAAATTTTCAGATCTGTTATGAGAGATTGGCACATTCAGTGTACACTAATTCTGTTGACAACTAGTGGAGCTCACAGTAGTTGTATCTAATTACAGTTAAGAAAAGCAAGAAAAGTGACAAGGAAGTTTCTCTGGATGGCAACGGTGACTTTCGAACTTCTCGCCAAATGTCAGCTCAAGTTGCAGGTGACGCAGATCCTGGAGTTATCAGCGAGGGGGAGAGTGAGGATGATTTTACAGTGAGTAGAATTTTTGGGATAACGGAGACAAATCAGAAAATTTAACTCTTTCCATATGGAGAGCTAGAATTTTATCTGCATTTGTAAGTCCTTAATCAGGTCAAAATAAATTTCCCCCTGCAGATACTTTTAATTAATATGAATGTGTACTTCCTGATTGTAAGCTGATTATGTACTTGGAATATGTGAGGTTGAGAATTTTGGTTGCAGACTGATTTTCCTGACCATGTTTTTTTAGCTCCTGCTCTTATTTTATAAGGGAAAATATGGTATTATCATGTGTTTGTTTCCCACCCATAATTACTGTGAAGCCAGTAGACAAGCTACCACGAATCATGGTATGAACATTTTACTGTTTGTGAATATTGTTTCAATTTGGATGTGTTGGTTTTGATTTGAATTTAAAGTTGGTACAAAATCCAAAGCATTCATGGTGGCTAACTATAATGAAATCTTCTTTGATGGTCATTTGCTTTGATACAGAATTAAACTCGGTTTTGGAGATGATGTCTCTCTCAAAATATCGGGAGTTTCATGCTATGTCATTGTGGTGGATTGTCTAAGAAGGCTTCATTGCCATTATAGAAAATAATCAACTGTTGATCTCTGTTGCAGTTTGATGACCTTTCACACAAAAGTTCTGGCAGTTCAATCAACACAAATCAGACAAGTACAGTCACGCCAGTTGTAGGTTCACTTGAAAATCTGGCAGGTGGGGAAGTTCTGCGACGCACCTCCACAGCTCCAGTGCAATCACCAGTGCCTGTAAAGTCAACAGTGAACAGAACTGTAGATGAGTGGGAACGGAAGCTGTATGGGAAACAAGGGAAGGGTAAGATAGTATATGTTATGGGCTGCCTTGAGACTGTTGTTTGAAGAGAAATATTCAGGAAAAAGCAGTGAAAGCATCTGTTTTTTATGTAGGTTTTTTTAACAAACAACCATAAAATAATGGAATTGCTTATTTATTATCACAGTGTTGTTAGTGCATTTTGCTTTTATTTGAAATATGAGTTTAAGTTTGTGTAAAGTCCAGAGTTTTTGTGGTTACTAAATATAATGAAATGTGTTGTTTAGTCATGTAGATACAGTTTGAAACTGTTCTTGAGATAATTTCTGTCACCAAAATGTCCAGACTTTTCTTTCAAATCATTGTGGATGATTGTTCTTTCTAGTACGTTAACTGTTATCTGTTTTCACTTTATTCTTACTGAAGTAATTTAATAAAATTGGACATTATCAGTCTTTTCTGAAGTTTAATATCTTCTAAGGTAACAGACAGCCCATTGGAACTAAATAAATGACCACCTAAAAGGGGAATAATCACAATCTGAAACTTAAAATCTGTTATGTACACTTTGGGTAAACTTTACATTAAACTTTAAATCTGTAATGAATTTCTCAGATGTTAGCATGGACACATTGAAGCGCCGGTCATGGGACAAGGCCATTCTGAGCAGCCAACCAGAAGAGGAGGAACCAGAGACTGTTCCTACCCCTAAGGAAGCCAGTCCGCCACCTGCCATAACACTCAGTCCTGTCATGCAAGCTATGCCACAAACTTCAGCACCACAAACACCAGTGCCAACACCCCGCAAATTTGAGCCAGATGAACCAGAAAAGAAGGAAGATGAGAAAGAAAAAGTGAAGGAAGGTTCAAGACTTGCCAGAAAATTTAAACAGTTCCGCAAAGGTGAGAATTGTCAAAGTTTACTAACTAGTTACAAGCTTACTGTGCCATAACAAATTCTGGTAGTCACTTATTTTGTAATTTTTGCTTTATTTAGAAATTTAATTTGAAACATATTATTTGTGGGTAACTTTGGGCACTCACTACCAGTTATTGGCACTGACGTCTTTCTTGGAAGTTCTGATGATATTTTTCATATGTGTAAAATAAAAATTTTCTGTGTGAAACAAAAATTGTCTGTATGGTTCATCTGTCAGTCAACAAGATTCACATTGTTTATGAGGTCAAAGTAAAAATGTTGTGAATTTAATTTTGGGTGATGTTTATTTGTTAGAATATTATGGAATATGCACTGAATAAAACATTGCATAATATTTAAAAGATATTAAAGAGCTATTGTAATTTTTTAATGATGGGTTGTTTTTGTGAAGCTTAATGCAGTCAATTATGGATGTGAAGAACTCTTCTGAATACTGTTTCACTATTTTTTATTTGGTGGCAGTTGGCAAGTAAAGTTTTCTGCAGAGTTATTATGCTTGTTTGAGTGACACGTAGACCATTAAGTTTCAAAGCAATTGAGTCTCGGTCCTGTGTAGGCTTGTAATTATTAAATATTTCATTTTTCTGTAGAGAGCAAGATGCCAGAAATTCCACAGACAGAAGAGAGAATCATCATTGGGGGTGAAAATGAAGGAACAGCTGTGCAATCACCACCCAGTAGACTTGCACCTGAAGTGCTACTTAAATTTGAAGGAAAGTCCAGGGAGGTGCGTTTAACCATTTAACCTTTCCACTGCTACATTAATAAGTGTTGCATTGACTTTCCAAGTGCTAAATTGTTTTTAAGATGTAAGACTTGAGGTTCTCACAGCGGTGAGTATGAAGATTTCCGTCTTCTGGGTTGTTGCGCTGTGTAGTCTGGTCGATGTTAACCAACGTTTCAGAGGTCATACTGCCTCCGTCATCATGGCGATGAATGCAGTATGACCTCTGAAACGTTGGTTAACATCGACCAGACTACACAGCGCAACAACCCAGAAGACGGAAATCTTGTTTTTAAGATGTTCCAGTTTCACTACTTACTACTTTGAAGATCCAAAACTATTTACTCTAAAAGATCTTAAATATCTTCACATAGAAGAGATTGCATATGTATCATGGACATCTTGATACAAACAACAGGTTGATGAAAAGTGATGGGGGATTACACATGCACTGACCAAAATGTGAACTGACATTTGAATCTGTATCTGAAAGGTGACAGAATTATGTTGAGTAAATACAGTCCACACAATACGGCTACAAAATATGAATTTTGTGTACTTAGTGTCAACAAAGGGGATCAAATAAGATTATTTAGTATATTTATGGCTGTTGCAGATGACAGAAAACAATTTTAACGTAATCCCACTGATATGGTATGATCATTCTTGCTCATTTTGCTGACACTTTTTATCTCTTCAGTCTCATTCAGACTTCACTGATGGAACTTTTTATTGATGATACCTTTCATATGTAAGCATGGAATGTTCTAAGGATATGCTTTTCTTTAATTTCACAGCGGAAAGAAGAATGTGAGAATTACATTGTGAAGTGAATTGAAAGTGAAACCCAGTGTTAAATTAATCAGCATAGTTGGTTTTCCATTTAAAGTGTTTCAGGTAACATGTCATGACCATAACTTGTGATGTCAGTGTTGATCTTCTCTGTTCTAACATCATGTGGACTTCTAGGTGGGTACCAGTGTTGCTCTGAAACATTAGTATCTACCCACAAGTCAACTTGGTATTACAATCTCAAAGACCAGCATTGGCATTTTTACCATGGTCTGAACCTCAGGTCTCATGCCCAATTGTGATGTCTGTAGGACCTTATTGAGACGGTCTGCAGTCTGCAAGCATCGTTAGAACACCAGTCCAGGAAACTGAAGGATCTGGAGGACTACTTGGACAACCTGCTGTTACGTGTCATGGAGACAACACCTCGCATTCTGCAGAACCCTTATGTCAGCTGCAAGGCACAGGCTAATCTCAGGTAAGGTACCATAACTGGAATTCTTCATGGTTTTTATCTGGCCTTCTAGTCAGTTACCAGGAATGTTTTAAATAAGTTATGGCTGATCTTTGTCCCTGTTTGTTGTTTCATACTAACATGTGAGTGTAACTGAAGTTTGCTATATAGCCCTCCATTGTGTTAATGAGATACCAAGTTCAAACATGGACTCATAGGCTGAGTACTCTTGAGATTTCCCCTAGGTTTCCTCAGTTCCTGCAAGCAGGAGCCGTCATGGCCTGTTTCAAGGCAGTGTGGCACAAAATACTCCATAGTTTAATTAAGTGGATTTTATTAGGTTGAGGGAGTAAGGTCATCATCTCAGACTTCCTCTGATTCTTCATCAGGAGTAGTAATGTTGGATGTTGACATATATTTTCTTGTTTTGTTAGCCTTCATTTTCTTTTGTTGATCCTTGTTTCGAGAAATAAATGTATGAAACACATATTTTCTGCAGGAACATCCACATAAATATGGAATTTTCCAAACCTGAAAATACCCAAACTGAAGAAATTGCCATTCTGGTATCAGGCTTTTATGTTTGTTGGAGTTGTCAGGTTTTTCCAGTTATGAGACAGCTGTTGGTGTGTGAAATATGTATTCTGTGACCATTTTTCATGTAATTGTTCTATAAACAGGCCATATTAAGCACAAAATTAGAAATAAATTTAGTCTTTTAGCAGCAGAGGAGCAGAAATGTCTGTAGTTGCTATTCAGGCTGTTATGTTTCTGTTGCATGAATGAAAATATACAAGGAGAAACAGTGCAGTTGACAATTCCTTCAGCAGACTGTGATTGCTTTGTCTGTGCTTTGAAGTGCCATTTCTGTGGTAAGTGCTTCAGTATTTATCAAACTGCAGTTAACAGTTATGTGGACTTTACATAATGCAAGTTAAAATATTAATTTAAATGTATTCAGAACATACATTATGCTTCTCTACTGTTTTATGTTGTGTACATCCAGCAGTGTCACCTAGCAAGCAATTTAGTAAATTAAATTGTCTGCATGAAATGTGTATTTAATTAATTTATGTAATTTAATATTTCTGATTTTATAAGTTAAAATTACTTGTCAGATTTTTAAACATCTTGTTTTTCACTGCGTTCATTGCCTTGTTTGTAAGAGCCTGCCACTGGTCCCTGTCCTCAGCCAGATGAACCTAGTCTACACCATCACACCCTGTTCCATTTGATTTCATCCTCCCATCTATGCCTAGGACTTCCCATTTGTCTCTTCCCATCAGGCTTCCAACCAAAATGTTGTATGTCCCCCATGCTTACTGCATTTCATATCTGAGAATTTAAGCGATTACTTTAAATTATGGTTAACATTGAATCAGATTGTTGTGTTGCAGCCACTGACTGGGGCTTTGGTGCACTCCGTCCAGCTGAGGTGATGTGCCTTGATGTAAACCAAGTAAAATACTAAAAGTTTGATTTTAATTGAGGCATAATATACTGTGCCAGAAGCAAACAAGATAGAAATGTTCTGTGAAATTATAGAATATGATAAAATGTACATGCCAGATGTAAAGCCATGAAGTGTTTGTCCCCACTACTGATCCCATGAGCAGAAGATGCTAATCACTGATGAAGCAGACCATGGGGCCTTTTGACAGAGCATATGCAGGAGACTGGATGTGATATTGTATTTTTCCATCACTAAAAATACATCATGTAATAATAATGCATTGGCTTGTATATTAAGAAATATAACTGGTAAACTGTAGCCAACTGTAAAAAGAAAGTTGAAGTTAGGAATGGAATACAAATTCTTTTAAACACTGCGTTGTGGATAACATTTAAAATAGGGACACTTGTAGGAATTTGGATTATAAGGGTTGTGTATGTGTGTTCTTCCTATTTGTATTTCCATTATATCAGCTTGTTAAACTAATTCATTCTGCTCATCAGGTCTGCAGATATAAGTAGACAGTATATGTTATTATGTTTGCATGCATATGCGTGATTGATTGTGCATGTGTAACTTAATAAATTTTTGAGCCTCAAATGGGATTTGTTGCTCATAATGTAAAAGAAATGTTAAGTTTTGAGCATTAAGCAGTGCGTACTGCTATGCGTTTTGTCAGTATTTTAATACATAGACAGGACAAAGGAACACATTTGTCATCAAATCATTACTCCCACATGTAAATATATTGTAATTTTATAAACATATTTGTTACAATTATGTAATGTTTACTTTGTAAAAGACTTTCACAGCTGATTGTGGTGCAACAGGCCCTGGAAATACATATCACACTGTAGACTCTTTCCAAAAAGACACTACAGTTTTAATGTATAAAACCCCTTTATACAATGTTCCCCATTTCTGTACACCTGTGCTAGGCAGTCATAATGCAAAAGTATGTCCAGCTTTGTTTCATTGGTTAGTAACAAGAAATATAGTTGCAAGTTTATATTGCATAACAGGTTCTGATTGGTCAGTACAGGTGTATTTCCCAAACTGTCTTCATGTTATCCAAAACACTGAATATTAGAATAAGGAAAGATGGGATAATTTCTAGGCAGGAACAAATAATGCACTGTTATGGAGACAGTTCTCTGCTTGCAGTCTTGATAAGAGTAATTATCGTATTTTATGACTTGCCTGTATGCTGATGGTAGATGATAATTTGGGCATCACACATTAGTAGGCCGGGGATCTCTCAGGAACCTGTGTGATTACCAAACCCTCCACCAGGCCTAAGACTGTAGAAAACTTGGGATTTTAAATCCCCATGCTTGCCTAAGTGCTGTTAATTTTAATGCCCTTTTGTATGCTGTATTTGAAGGGCTCATCTAAAACCAGGGTCTGGCAGGATTAAGAAGTGTGTTAGTGGAAATGGCAAGGGGTTAAACATTAATTTGAATCCATTGTCTTCCTTGAAGTTGAAGTATGATATTTTTGTACATCCTGTAGCAACATTAGTTATAGTCTAATGGAAACCAGTTGCAATTCAAGAACTAGTGCTCTTTGCAATATAGGGATTCTCCAGTGTTTCTCAACCAGCATACTGCTGTGTGAGTCATGAGTATGTTATGACATTTTTAATTTCAATTTTGTTATACACAAATAAGACTAGTTCACACACAGTATACTAATAGTCATGAGAATTGCTCACCCCTGTTTTGTTATCTCATTAGCCCATGTTGCTGTTTATTGTATTGCTGCTTTCACATTTTTTAATGTTCCCATGTATTATATACTGCTTTTCCAGATTATCCATTTTAATCTTAATATTTTATCAGTCATTTATTACTTGTTCCTACAATTTTTCATGTGAACCATAATATAAATATACATAAATGTAAAGTGTAACAATATGAAGAATTACATGAAGGTAATTTATGGATATACACAGACAACTTGACAGTACTGATCAGTTTGGTGTGCTGTAAGGTAATTAAGTATACTGTATTTTAATGTCACACCACATGGAATAGGTTGAGAAATACTGGTCTTTATAATTTTGTATTTTCAATGTGTGTTTTATATGGGCAGAGAGAGTAGCTGTATTATATGCATAGTAAAATGTTGACATTATGTGTACTTCATTATACCAAACCATTTCCTGTGTTCTGCATTTAAATAGGTCCATCCAGTGTCATATCACAATGAGTTTCAGTAATATATGCCTTGAATTACTTTCTCTATGTGTGCATTAGTACCCTCACTATGAATGCCACTTTGCTTAATTGTAGTATTGTGGAGTTTGTTAATATGAATTTATGTTTATTTTTCTGATTGTTTGATAATGTTAAAGCAGATCACCATTCTCATTTCTTGTCAAGTTGGTTCCAAATTGGTAACAAACATACATACATTCCATGGATCCAGAAGTTAGACTGGCTGTAGAATGTGAAATAAGTCATAAAGTACAGAATGTGCAGATTAGTACAGTTTAAAAAATTAATTTGGTTTAAAAAACTATAAAAAGTTTAACAAGAATATGAAAATGTTAAACTAAATCCAATCCTCCTTAAATTATTTTTGTCTTCACACCAGTTAAATATTCTTGTTCTTTTCTTTGTTTTAAAGTCATCTCTTATGAAGATGGG
This sequence comes from Zootermopsis nevadensis, assembly GCF_977971745.1. Lineage (NCBI taxonomy): Eukaryota > Metazoa > Arthropoda > Insecta > Blattodea > Termopsidae > Zootermopsis > Zootermopsis nevadensis. The sequence goes on from NW_028259156.1 coordinate 18,812,691, forward strand.
TATGTGAAAATTTCAGAGGGAGAGACACCTGCAGAACATATGTTGTTAAAAGAATAATGGTGACATGATCTTTGGGAAATTGGTATCAGACCATACTGCACAATGCACCACATGACATAATCAAATTTGTAAAATTAACTGCTCCAGTGTTAATTGGGGCGTGACAGTAAGTTGGACAGTAGTTAACATTACCGACCGAACTCTTGTCAATGCTACACTAGTTTAAAACCAGTTATGGGTAGATGTCACGGCTTTATAAATGTGTGACGTCATGCGAAATGTATGGTGGTATAAAGTGTGTAGGTTATTTATGTTAGCAATTTCTTGTCAAAACAAATATGGATATTTAAGTATTGAATAATTGGTGGTGGTGGTTGTGTTAAGGGATTTTCGATTAATTATAAACTTCTTTTCCTGGCCCGAGTATGCAACTCCTACAGCCCAATGACAAATGAAAAATCCCTAGAAATATTTCAACCTATACAGAATCAACTGGATATACTTCATAAGAACTACGGATCAACGGGTACGAAAACTACAAAATTTCTTTAAGCCCATTCCAATATCAGCATCGCAACCGACTATATATTTTTAAAATTAGAAGTATTTTTCTTCCTTAAATTCTGCATTGTACGAAGCCAAGAGTGTAGAATACGTCACTTGTACGTTGTGTTGCAATTTGCGCAATTTTCGAATTTATGTGGAATGTTTCAGTAATTTATTCAGTAGTCGAATATGAAATTGCTAAGTTTATGTCTCATTTTAATTTTTATTGCTTTTATGAAATTACATTGTTATGACTTTATTTGCCGATTTTCAAAATGTAATTTGAATGAGGCGAATGTTTAAAACATGGAACTTTATGAGACGGAAAGGTTTGTGGTACATTCTTATTGGCATCTTAACATATGTTCATTTCGTGATTTGCGACAAATAAAATGAATTGTTTAAATTGAATGCGCATTATTTGTATGTTCTAATATATTGGAATTCAGAGAAATGTGCTTTTGGAATTTGTAGGTTATGTAGGCCTAGTTCTAGGACGCAGCACAGTAAGAAGGCATGTGTTAAAGTAGTGCTATTTATAATCTTCAGTTTCAAGCGACGGGAGTCATACTGGAGTAATTGTACGTGGATTTTGAATATACTGCAGCCTTTAGTGCACTGAACACGTGATTTCATTTTGTATTATCTGTACTTTGAAACCTTGTCGTTCATAAACAAGTAGGTCTACTTTTGCAATTTATTTGAAGATCATCTAGGTAACTGTGGTATGATATTGTGCATAACATACGTTATGACAGCAGTGATTTAATTGTAAAGGTTACTTTAAACAAAGAAGTGTGTGATTACTTTTATATTATAATATTTAGCACCATTACACAACTTACCAATGACATTGCAAAACAGGTAAGGGATACCAATGTCTGTCTTGATTATAGTGGATGTCAGTTGTAATTACTCTACAAAAATGAGGAAAGTGTGTTATTTGAGCCCTGTTAAATTACACTAAGCCACTTAGTCCTACTTAACATAACCAGAAGTAACTAGAAGGTTTACCATGAGAGACAGTCATCACTCAGGAATGTGGCATAGTGAGAAATCCAAAGTATGTTTTACATTTAAACAGTAAAATGTTTATGACCTGTGATAGTATTTGTAAACATGTTGTAATAGAGGGTGTGTGAAATGCTGTAAGAGTAACATTAAAAAGTTATATAAACTTGTTTCAGGTGCCCTATATGCTTAGTTGTGTGAGCCCACATCTCTTTGAACTGCTCAAAAACCTGTTTTGTCCTGTTCATGACACAACAATGGAAGGTCTGCACAACCTGCAGCCATATCCAGTGCTCAGGATGAAGTGTTCCATGTCACGTGATACTGACATTTCACATGAACGAATTGCTTTAGATGGTGATTTTCTAAGGTACCTGCACAGAATCATGTTTTTCTGTACAAGTACAGTACAGGCTGTGTGGTACGTGCAATGTCTTTTGTTACTGGTACAACTGTCAGCCAGGAGAAGTTGTAAATTAATTATGCATGAGGTAAACTGCAGGAACCTCAAAACTGTCACTCTGTTCCTTGTTTGGTTATATTTATTTAACAGCATTATTGACACCCTTGTTAATGTTTTACAGAATCACTGATTTCAAACTAACTTGCTTTCAGTAATCTTTCCCCCTTCTTTTTTGCTTTTGCTTGTGCTTGAATCTAGGATGATTCATAAATTGCTAATGAACTGGATTTAAATTTTGAAAAGTTATAATAATTTATCTAAACAGCTTGATGGAATGTCTCATGTAAAGGGATTTTTATAATTCCTATATATTTGTATTGTTTTGTTCTTATAGTTATGCCCCTAATGAAGATGACAGGGTGGGTGTGTACATTGCAGCACATCCACTAACCCCTGATATGTGCTATTATGAGGCTGAGATTATAGACACTGGTACAGATGGAAGCATCTCAGTTGGGTTATGTTCAAAGCGATGTCCACTAGATGCGCATATTGGTTGTGCAACTGAATCTATTGGATTTATGACAGAATGTGGGAGGTATGTTGAAGCTTAATCATGTATAAAGGCATAGATTTTGTCCTAAAGAAATTCAGAACAGCAAGGAACAGTTAGAAAGTTATATAAAATTATGCATACAAACAAAAACTGTTTACACTTTGAAAAGACAGTTAGTGCCAAATGCGTTTTGACCTCCAGAGGTCATCATCAGTGGCAAACAAATAAATTCATATTAAATCATACAATTCATAAGACAATGGTTTGTTATAAAGCACTCAAACCTTGTTTCTTTAGGGTCCATTTTAATATCAATGTCAAGGTTTGAATTTTTCCTTTTCACCTGTTAGTCCCCATTTCTGGATATCAGGATAATATATTTGGGCAAAGTTCTAGACCCAAGCTAATTCAGGATGTGTGAAGTGGTTATTGAAAATTAAAGAGATTAAAGTTAACTGGAATTTTTGTGTGCTGCTTATAGTACTTTGTAACTATCACATTTGTCATTCATTTTATTGCCATTTTTATTAATGTCTAGTAAAAAGCATTGTGAAAAGTGTGTTTTTACTGTTGCAGACTTTATAAGGAGGGAAGCAGGGGAACACAGTTGTGCATACGATGTGATTGTGGGGACAGAATCGGTTGTGGAATTAAGTTTGATCAGGTTTTAGAAGGAAGAGGAGACCCATTTTGTACGATGGTTCCAGTATACTTTGCCCGAAATGGGAAAGAAGTAAGTACTGAGAAACGGTAGAAGTGTTTTAGCTTATTTGAAGGTATTGTAAGATTTGTGACCAGTTTGTAACACAGAAACTATAAATAGCAGTACATCCACAGTCTCTTATAGTAGCAGGTACTAGAGTAGAAGTTGTAAGAGTAAATGAAATGTGACCTTATTGAATATTTATAATTTATTTGTATACAGACTGTCTGCTTTGATTTCATCAGTGAATAGTATTTTGAATTGACTTATGCTTTCTGACATCCTATGTTCTTGTCAGTATATGACATTCAGGTATAATATTATTATTTTGTGGAGGCCACTGAGTTTTGGCTGCACTGCAAACTTGATCAAGTCCATTGTCACAAATGTATCTTGTGTGGGTGAGTTTGTTGACAGCTGCATTCAGGAGTGGTGAAATGTGGAGAGTTTAGTGTTTTGATATTCTTAAGGATAAAAGCATCTGTTCTTACTTACTGCTTATAATAGTAAACTGCAAGGCAAAATTATGTACAGCCAAACAAGATAGGTAATGTATGATCTAAAGCTTTTGGCAACTGTCATTAATAAAGTCTTCTTATGCTGTCAGTCATGTCAGTTGGTTAAAAATCGGTGATGTTTCAGGCACCAGCTTTATTCTCATTATCAGGGCTATGATGTAACTGTATATCCAAGCTGAACTAGGCAGTGGGTGGGATTAGTGGGCAGAGTGAAGTGCTTGCTTAACTTGGCTGTGTGTGTTTCCAGATTGGTGTATCTGTGTATTGAGCATGTTAGTCACCAGGTATCAGGACTGAGTCAAAATAAAGTCTCCATCCATGTTAAAGTTTTTGGTATGGAGCCGGATCTCAATAGCCTCTCTTGTCTTGTGGTCTTATCCAAGATGGAAATGCTTCTGAAATTGATGTTTTGTTTTGTTTCGTTTCATATCTGTGTTTCACCATGGTAGACTTCACTGTGAGTGCAACAAAGTTTGTGTTGGGATAGACTGGCAGATTTATCAAAACCATATGTAGAGAACACATAAGATACATTCATCTGGGCCAGCCAGAAAAGTCTAGGGTTGTGTGCTGTATAATCTTATAGGCAGTTATCACCAGTTAAAATTAACATTGGCAACTACATGCAAGATACATGGCTTCACAATCCAGAAGGCCATAATCGACTATATATATTGCTGGTGACCACTCATAAATTATTTACCACTGTGATAACTTTATGCATTAAATTGTTTCCAAGCAGCAAATCAGCATTGGGCTTAGGCCATTTTGTGCTTTATAAAATTGTTATGGTCACTTGACAGTCTCATTAATAATGATAAAGAACAAAGGATCTTATGTATATATCTTTATAAAAGGCTGTTTGAACCTCTTTTCTTTTCTCTGTGAACGTAATTTCCTGTTGTAATTTAATAGTTTTGATATTACAGTTGGTCACCGAACTAGTGTCGCTACCTAGTGGAGGCCTCTACCCTGCAGTAGGAATGGATTCAGTAGGAGGGGAGGTGAAACTATTCTTGGGTTTGAATTGGGTACCTGAAGAGGACAGTCTTATGTCTGTTGACACCAATGAAGAGGAATGGTATCGCCTCAGTGACATTCAGCTCAATGGACAGGTTTGTTGTCAAATGCTTTAAAGGTTGTAGCTCATGTAAATTTTTCTTGTAGTACAGGATCCACTTTCTGTAACACTAAAGATTGAGAAACATATAAAACAATAGTTTGTGCCACTTATTTCGCATGGTTGTGAAATTTGGTTTTGTACTTAGAGGAAAAAAATTAAAATTACAAGTGTTTTAAATCAGACTGCTTAGCAAATTTTCAGTGTAGAATATTATAAAACAGCTACTACCAAAATTCAAGCAATTGCAAACAGAGCAACATTTTATTCTTATGATACTGAAATTTATGAGGCTGCAATTGGCTGGATATGTATCTTTGGTGAAAGGTGATGAGGGGACAAGGAATACATTCAGAATATTGGTGGGGAAACATCTTGGAAAACCAAGAAGAAGATGGAAGGATATCATTAAGATGGATTTTTGGGAAACAGATTGTGAGAATTGGTAGTGGGTGAAAATAGGCTAGGATCATGTTCAGTGCTAGGTTGTGGTATTAGCAGAGCTGAAATTAGCTTCATTACCAGAGTGTTGGTTGAATAGTGGGTTTATGCAAATATTTCTTGTTTATCATTAAAACTGAATTTATAGAAACTTGCCTTTATTTTTCTGTTTTAGGTGCTGGAGTATACAGGTAGAGGAAAGAGCATAAAAGACGTAGGACTGGCACAGGCAAGGTCACCACTTAACACAACAGTTCATTATTTTGAAATAGAAATTGTGGATCCCGGAGAGAGCTGCTACATAGCCATTGGCCTCACTAGGAGAGTACGTACATATGGTTTAAAACGTAGTAGCATCAGCACTCTGTATCACTAGGTTTCTTGATACTTTTAACCGTAACATTTGAGAAAATATCTTTAAATAAATTAAGAAACAATCATATACACCAAAAATATACATTGAATGATGTACAATGAAATCAGTTTTGATTTACGTTGGTCCAATATAATCTGTACTTTTTATTAAGCTCACCTTTATCGATTTTCTAAAAAAATGGTTTTCTGTTTAAAGAAATTGGTACATGGCATGAATTAAAGATAACATTATTACATATAGCTTTCATTTGAAATACTTTTAAATGGTGAATATTTAATGAAATACAAGGCATTCTATTCATTGTGATATCTATTGCAATTAGCTTAGCAATAAAATAGAAAGAAAAAACAAAAGGTTTTGACATGTGATAAATAAATATATATATTGAGGTTACTGTGATATGAAAAATCATAAGGAACAAATGGAAAATATGTGTACTCAAAACTGGAGCACACCTTTGGTCCTATAGCCTATACAGTGGTCACTGAGTGTTGGGTCAACAACACATGCATTGTAGATACTGTAATGGGATCTCTGCTAATTCCTTTCAGTTGTTCTTTTTTATATTCTCGCTGTGTTGTGCTGAGCTTGTCAATTCTGGTGTCCTTACAGGACTACCCCAAGCACAGGCATCCTGGCTGGAGCAAGGGATCTATAGGTTACCATGCCGATGATGGCAAGATCTTCATTGGCAGTGGCGTAGGTGATCCATTTGGACCACGCTGTCATAAAGGAGACAGAATGGGCTGTGGAATACTGTTCCCTAGAGATTATGTGTGCCAATATGACAGGTGAATGCTGTCATCATTACAAACATCAGTTCCAAAGTTTATTGATCAAAATCAGAATTACATGCATAAAAACATAGTGTACCACTGAGAATTCTATGTATTTCAGTTCTGTCATTCATACAGCCTGTAGTGAGAAGCTGTAGTTTCTCAGATGGTCAAAAGATTTTCAAGGTTACATGCAGTGCATATTTATAAATTTGATTATTACTGACTGAAGTGTGTCAGGTGAATAATGCTCTTGTGTTGCCTACAGTACCTCTTCATATGCATGTTCCTTGACATATAACAGAAGGAGCATCAGCTAGGTGAATTGTTGTATCAAGTTATTCAAATGTTTCAGCAGTGTAAAATTTAGATTATCCACAATTCATATTTTATAGAATTTTAAATGTAAATGGTGATACGCAAGTTGAAGCAAATGAGAAGAATGTTATACTAAAATGTTGCAGTGATGGTGGCTCTGGAGAGGTCAGCTCCTCTCCAACCGGAATGGACAACCTGCTAGAGTTAACTCTTGACACAAGTGACAGCGAGGATGAAGACTGGTGGAACAGTCAATGTGGGATTGAACACAGTAGCAAAATGAAGGCATGTACAGTAACAGAGTTCATAATATAAGAACTGGAACTCATGTACTAGTATATTACCCATCAAGAATGACAGGAAAATCTGAAGTAGTACTTAAACATATATTTTTATTAAAAAGCTTAAAGCGAAGCAGCTGCATATGAAAATTAAAATTATTAAGTTGCTTATTATAGCTCATCACAAAACAGGAACCTGATCATTATCATTATGTGATTTTATGGCTTCTGTTTTTTATGTTTGAGATTTGAGGTTCTTATGGTAGTGAAGTGTTGGTCTTTTGGGTTGTAATTCCATTTGGACTTGTAGGCAGATAATAATATTTGAGAGTAATATACTGCCTTTATCTTCAGGGCAATGGAGACACTATTCCTTAGAACATTGGTGTCTACCTACAATTTGACACAGTGTTTGGCAGGAGAAACTGTCTCCATCTTCAGGCTAATGGAGGCAATATTTTCCTTCAAAACACTGGGAACTGTTTATAAGTCCACACTCTACACAGTATTACAACTTGTATGATTGGCATTGACACTTTCTTATGTTTGTGTGCAGTATACTTAGTTTTGTTAGAGTCAAATTTTGCTGTCCATTTTTCATTAATTTTGTACATTTTATGCAAATAATGTATAAAAGTTATGTTGCAAATTAGCTTATTCATCTATTTGAAGGTTTTCTTCACAAGAAATGGCAAGATGGTGGGCGCACGACAAGTCTGCATCCCGAAGGGCGGCTTCTTCCCAACAATAGGAATGTTGAGTATGCAGGAGAAGGTACGAGTTGACCTGCGACCCCTTACAGGCTGAGATGATATGTAACATTTTGATACTCTTTTGTATAAATGACTTTTATGGGCAATTAACATTGCTATTTTTTCACTATTTATATCAACCCTGTCTTTGAAGGAAGAAATGTTTATTATGATTTAAGGTTCTCATAGTGGTGGATATGAAGATGGCTCTCATCTGGGTTATAGCACCATGTAATCTGATAGACTACCTGGCATTACAACCCAGAAGATAGCTGTCTTAAGAAATTTTAACTGTCACAACCACAGAAGTAACCAGCTCAATGGATAGTCTGAGTGTCTACAATTTGAAAGCCATTTTTATCTTCGCCCAACCTGGCTCTTATACATAAACTCTCATCTTTTTTGTTTGGTTCCTTATTAAGTTATTTTGTGATACTGTTTCAACTGCTGAGCACATATGACATGAAATGTGTAAGAAGATTGTTATGAATGGTGGTCATATTCTGTTTCAAGGTACTTCACAGCATTTCTCTAGTGGGACTGAGGAGAACCAAGTTAAACCTCAGTCAGGGTAGACTGAGATTTGAATTGTACAGACTAGAGGATTACCACTGAACTGATCTGATTGGTATTTTACAGTGTACACTGTGTAAAGGACTTTACATGCCTCAGAAGTTTGCACAGTCTCCATATTGATGATGTTAATGACAATGACCACCAGTGACAACATGTCCATTCTGAGTTCCATGAAAATCAGTTTGTTGGGTTGGACAGACACATGTGGACATAATGATATAAGCCTGTCAGTCCTGTTAATATGAGGACAATAGCTATATAGGAGTGTAATATCCTCTTTTAAGGATTAAGGGAAGTAGCCATGGGAAGCATTGAACACAGGTCTTTCATGCGTGAATTAGATAATATGGGAAAGGAGAGAGAGAACTTGCTGATTCCACAGACATTGACAGTAGCAGAGTGTTATATACAGTGCCAGTTTGCTTCACCTCTGATAAGTGTTTTGTATACCCAAATTTATTCATCTTTGTTTTGTGGAATTTTGTATATATATGGTTTTCATTCTTAAATTCATTACTTGTTTAGACAACACATACCTGCTTATATGCGGTTTGTTCTGTAGAAGGTGCTAAATTATAGAAAAATATAATTTTTTCAAGTTCAGAAATTAAAATTATGGATCAAGAATCTGAGGAAACCTCTGCTAATATCCCTACTGCCGCCAGTCTGCCTTGATGTCACCCCTTTACCTATTTCTTGTTAATCTCTTTGGTTACTTGAAGATTAAATTAAAATGTTTAAATTCTGTTTGGTACTTCTGTTAAGGCTAAGACAGTATCTCAGTTGTCTGTATCCTGTTTAAATTACAGAAGCTTGAAAACATTAAAATTAATAGATAAGATATATAGTAAAAAAAAAAAAATTAACTGTTAAAGATGTCTTGAAACGGCACTTTACCTTAACTTGAATCCGCATATAAATGGCAGCATGTCCTCAGTGTCTTGGCAGTGTGATATTGCCATTTGGACAGGGCGGCAGACCACATCTTGAAGGTAATACTAGTTTACAGTGGGTTAAATATGGACCATATAGTGTATTAATATGTAAAGTATGGCATTCGTATTGGACATGTCGCAAAATGTTGGTCTGCATAGCACTTCTGAGTTTAATGGTGTTAATCAGGAAGGTGTAAGTAAAAGTTTGTCCTTTCAGTCCCACAGACTGAAATGTATCACAGTGCAATAATATCATTTCATGCAGTGCATCTCAGCTCTATGCAGCCTAGTTGAGGTGTTCTGTAGTGTTTCCTACATGGTGCTAAGTTTGTATATTAATGTACTGTATATATATGTATATATATATTAATTATACTTTTTCATGGTAATTTCATTGCAAATAAACTATCCACCATGAACACTTGCATCACATATTCTGTTGATGACCTAAAAGTAAAATGAAATATTGAAAATAATGCGTGAAGCCTTTCACTGTTGCGGAAGAAAAATATATCAGATATATCAGCCATTTATTATCCAGTTACCAAAATTTAGGTGGTCATGCAATATTTCTCCTTCACTGACTTCTTGTGTTACTCCTTTTTCTCTCTCCATCATCATTTTTCCTTTTTGTTTCTTTTCATCATGACAAGTAGTCATTTCTTTTAAATGTTTTTATTATAAATCAGCATTCCCAACTGAATGTTTTTTGTTGTAAGATATTTTGTACTTTCCACAGATCACAGAATGAACTTGACCACTAATCTCCTCTTCAGAGCCAGTGATCCATGGAGCCTTACCTATCTATCCTGTTTAAACCTCCATTAGTTGCTCTTGCCATCTTATTCCTGTGGAAGTTTGGAAATAATGTGGAAAAGTGCATGAAGTACCAGCTGTGACTGGAAAGACCTGGTAAGTTGCCAATGCAAAATACAACTACATATCTGAAACAAAGTAATGTGATCTCAGATGTTAATAAAATACTGGCCAGCGAAAATTTAATATTATGTTTGTTGTATATGCCAGTATGTTGAAAGATAGTGTAGACCTAAACTTAAATGCTACACTACTGGTACCATGTTTAAGAAAAAGAATAAATGCACACAAAATATTAGTGGCAAACATTTTGACAAAAGCTTACTTGGAATAACTGAGGTGTAGCTTAGATGTTATGTTCCCAAAACCAGTGCTGTCAAAATTTCTGCTATGCAAATTGTTGTTAACCATCCTAACACTTGTTTTCACCCGGTGCCCTAGTGACATCTCTTCGGGAGTTAATTTCCTAGTACTTTGATGCCTCAAATACTGTGTGGGGACATAGTATTATTTTCACATATTGGTTGTGATTCTCAAGTTACTTGTTTTAAGATGATATAATGCAAAATAACCTCTTTTCTGAAATATGGTAATAACATAAAATCAGTAATTGTAATCAGTGTAATGTTAAGGAAATAGGTTTTGGGCTTGATGTGGGTGGCTGATAATTGGATCCAGTAATAATTTCTTGCTGTTGCAATACATTTTAAATGCAGAACACCAGAAAATCAACTGAGAAATCTGTATGTGTTCTGAAAATATTCATGAAGTGCAATAGTTTTCATAGTAGTGTAATTTATTTGGTCCAAATAAGTTTGAGAAATTAGATACAAGAATTGTTTATTGTGATATGAATATCTTGAGCAGCGTGTCCTGGGAGACCTCCTGACTACTGTATTGTGACTAGACTCTCACATGACTAATGTACAGTAAAATATCAGAACTGCTCACAAAGTCCTGTTTCATCTTTATAACCTCTTGCCTGGGTGGAGTTCAAAGACATCAGGCCCTCACACATTTTTATGTTTCTGTTACATTTTCAGTCTGAAGCAACACAAAGCAATAGTATATTGAGACGATGGAAATTAATTGACAAGTCTTAGTTATACTTCAGGACTGTCCAACTTGAAAACATTTATAGGTTGTATATGTATCTTGATGGCCACATCATAAAAATCAAAATGTTTGCATCCATCTAAACAATAACAGTGCCAAACCTTCAATAAAGTATGAAGCATAAGCACAAAGATGAATTTGAATTTAATTCTAATATTCCTAATGAAAAGAATTGGAGAAAATGTAGACTCCTGTTTTGTGTTCATTGATCTTGAAAATGGAAAGTTTGTGAGAATGAATGTCTGCTTCTGAATCAGGAACAATTTATATGGAGTGTGCAGAAAATGTTACTCTCAAACGTATTCTTATAAATTTGTGTAGTGGCCTTAAGCATTAACTAAACTGAGGAGTTCTGTACATTTGTGACAGAACAGAACAAAGAAGTTCAGGTGTTTTAACCCTCCTTGAAACAGGACAGCCGCAAAGCAGATACATTTAAATTAAGATTAATTAGCAACACCATGAATGTACAGTTGCCTGATAATATTGTATCACTTGGCAGTGTGAGCTGTTTTGACACAGAGTAACATAGAAAAGAACAAATTTACAGTACAGTGTTCAGGTAGGTAACTCTCTTTATCATCTGACCACATGATACCACCTACCATTATAGCTAACCATCTAACCCCAGAATCCATCTTGAGAAGCTGATCAAGAAATTCCTCTTGCCTCTTATGGAACCCAGAGGTTCATTACCATGTTCACAAGAGCCTGCTACCAGTCCCTGTTCTGAGCCAGAATAATCCAACCAATTTTCTTAAGATTCATTTTAGTATTCTTCTCCCATATATGTCTAGGTTTTCCAAGTAATCTCTTCCCTTCATCATCTGTCACTATACTTGTTACAAAATTTGTATTTTATTTGGTTTTCTAGACCACATTTAGTTGACACAAAGTAATTTTTCCCATTTCATTAACAATGACCAAGTGATTAGCTTCAGATGCATATGTTGTCATATTCTGCAGTAGTAATTACCGCTAAAGTACAATATACGTATGTTATCAGGTCAGAATTATCAGCGTGGATTCTGCATCCTACTAGGTTTCTGTAGGTGTTCGGCTCAAAACATAACCTTCAATATAAAATTGGAGTAAAACAGGATTAATAATAAAATCTTTAAATAATACAGAATATCCAATTTTCTGGGACAACAAGATGGTTCTCAAAAAGGAGGCAAAAATCTAATAAAAAGTAGGATATATGGTTACCCTACACTATGTACATCTGCTTGTTCCAAAGCTATTATGTTATGTCTGATAACTTTTACTACAGACACAAACATGTAAATATTTTTAGTGTATTTGTTTTACAGTATTATACTTGCATACACGAGTTGTTTCCTGTTTGTGCCTGCAACTGTTTCATAAAAAAAATCAGTATTCCAGAATGAATGACACACTTTAAATCAAGAAATTGTGGTACATATGTAGCCATGCTAGTGATTTCAAATATTAAATTAATAATTGCCATTTTCAGTATTTTAAGGGTGTTCTTCCCAAAGTCACAAGAGTAACCCTTCCCACCCATTTCTCACTCTGAATATGAGCACTTTTCATTCCAGATAAAAAGCACAGGTTTTTAAGTATCTGTAAAATCAGTTTAAGCTTGTGAAATATTGATATCCAGTAGAAACATCAGTAGTTATTTATCTTTTCTGTAAATGGAAATAACATCTAAAATACTTTTCCAGTCAACACCTGTTGAACTCCTTCCCATTTGTCACAATAAGCATCCACTGCATTAATCACATAATGTGTCACAATATTTGAGCAAATCTGAAAAATTGCAGAGCTGCCATTATTATTGCAATGAAAGTGAGCTTACTGATCCTGCATGCATACTGAATACTATAACACAGAAATATTTAATTATGTAATTACATCTTGTATCTCATAACAGAACAAGTCTTTGATTCTCATATTCCCTGTGTCTGTGTGTCCTCTGCCTAACAATAAACAGGTCAGATACACTAGAGTGAACTGTAGGCAGAGTTGGTATGACTGCTACAATGAAATTTGTTTGATATTTTTATACAATATTTAAATAAATCACATTATTTATAACAAAATTATATCTGAACTGAGACCTCTTCTCATGTTGCTCTCTCAGGTTTCAGTATATTTCCAAACTCTCACCGTGTATTTTTCACTCAAAAAGAAGACAAAGTTTCTCCCCTTGTGTCATAGTATGACAAGTAGGAAGATTCACCCTCATTCATGCACATGTGTTCTGTACACTGACACAATTTTACCATAAGCAGTGACTTAGGCCTTGATTAACTGACCTCATTCAACAGAGTCCATCTTGAGAAGCTGATAGTCATTATTCCAATATTATCCTTCCATCTATGCCTAGGTCTCCCAAGTTTTCTGACTAAAATTGTACATGCATTAATTATTTCCACAACCATGCTGCATGTCCCACCCATCTAATCCTCCATCATTTGATAACCATAATCTGGCAAAGATAAAACTTAGGCCTTGATTATACATTTATATTATTCTATACATTGTCTGAATGAGCAATTACTTAAAAAAATTGTGTTTTAAATGGCTGCATGTTGTAACTTCTGGAATGTTTCAAGAAATTGTAAAATTACTGACCAAAATGTGCATCTGCTAGGGGACAGTATTTTGAAGGCAGCTGAATATAAGGGAAGAATCCCTTATATTCAGCTGACCGGATTTGAGAAAATGTTCCTGCCTGGAACTTCATGAATATATCATTTAGTAATGTCTAAGGATTAATGGATTGATGATGCTTTCTTTGCTACACATACTATTTAGCACTGAATGATTAGTGTGGAAACTGAACTGGGATAATTATGGCAGAAAGCAGTCATGGCTTATTTAGAGATACTGTATTATTCAGACATTTGACCAGAGGCACTAACAAAAACCATAAAGAATTCCAGAATTTCCAGTTTTGAGCTGAGATTCAAACCTAGAACATTTAAAAGGTGATTCCTGTAGTGCCAACAGCCTAGGACGATGTGAACTGAGAGAAGCTAGAGAGAGGTCAACAGTAACTAATGCGTGACAATGAAATCACACTGCATGTGTAGCTGATACAAGGCGTGGATGTCACTGCACTTGGTGTTCCACATTTTGATATAATGTTGTAACGTTTTCACATACATAATTCATTTCACAAAAGGAAGATAAAACGAGTTTCTCACAAACTATGTTGTTACAAATCAATGTTATAGTTCTTTAAAAATTGGAAATACAACCACAGATGTCACCATTGTTGCTGTTCTACGAATAATAATGCAAGTGAAAAACTAAAAACAAAAACATTTAAACTTGTTATTCAATACTCTTGAGAGCATCAGGTTAAATATTAAGGATCTAATAGAACACATGCTTTAAACATAAGACCATGGAAAGTTCTGTCCATACTACTAATTTTATTAGCAGATGATTGAGTGGAGACAGCATTGAACTTACGTTAGAACGATGTACTACAATTGAGTATGCTTATTAACCACATGCAATCATTGTGTACTTGCAGTACTATGCTGCTGTTGTTTATTTATTGCAGTTACAAGTTATTTTCTTCATATATTTTTTGTATTATCCATTATATGCTGAAATTTTATGGCAGAAATTCACATTATTAGAGCAACATACAATTCTGTTGGTAACAAACTTTGTTGTATTTCATAAATGTTCACTGTATTGGAAAATGTTTCAAGTAAAAGTTTCAGATCTTAATGATAAGTCATGTCAGTGGTGAATTCTCTGGTATGGTTAGTAGTGTGCCACCAGACCACTAAAATTGCAGGAATATAAAATAAACGTTTTGCTACATAACACAATAGTGGCATAATAATAATAACAATTTATCGAATTTATTCATGTGCTTGACAACAGCCAAACAAGGCCAATTACATCCAAGAACCAAAACAACAGTACAATAAAAATAATATAATTTATAAATGACATAAAGATAATAATAATATTGTTATTATTCTTAATATACCTTAGCATTGTGGCTTGATTGTTGGAGAATTTAATAACATTGCATTTCTGCATGACCTGACTTCTATACCAGGTTTTACCACTGTTTCATGTACTAATTCTGTATATGATAAACCTTTATGTAAGATATGAAATTCAGTTTGGGTTCTATATTATGCACGGACTGTAATGGACAAGCATTAAACCAAAATTACATTTTTCCAACAGTTGTAAGTGTGAAACCCCAGCTGAATTATATACAAATCTACCAAGTACTTTCAGAGATAAAACAATGAAATGGACACAGATGCATTTTGTTGAGTTGGTATGGCATAAATATTGAAGGCAGATGTAGCTCCTTGCATAAGCACCAAGCCACAGCGCTCCATGCATTGAAGAAGTAAGTGGGTAATTACTTCCATGCTGTATTCCTGGTAAAGAATCACACAGACTGTATGTGCCCAATAGCTGATATGGATTTGGTGCCCCTGCTGGGAATGGAATCCCAGCGGTTTAGCTAACAGCCAGTTAGAGTGCCTCCAGGTGATGAGAAAGTATATATTTTCTGAAAGGAAAAATGTAAACACACTGTGTTCATTTTATAAACTTTCTATAGTGACAAATCACATTTCTGCCATACTAAGATGAAAATATAAATGCAGCACCTTTAGGTCCTAGAGCATGTGTTCCTACAGGCCCTTAACATGGAAAGTAGCTGGTTCTCAAGTTCATAAGTGTAAAGCTAGAGATGACCACTTGCTTATCTCATGCCTTTTCTCTGTATTCATATCACTTTACAGTAAATACACATAAGAATGTGAGGGACATCTGTGATTGTGTGACACATGTAACACTGTGCCATTTATTTGCACTTGAAACATAAAGCTAGTCTGACATTATCACTATTGCTAGCTCTGTTTCATCACAGCTTTCACAAGTTGGAGTTTTGATTTTGTGTTATTGTTAGTTGGTATGTCAACTGGGGGCACAGTCTGATGATATGGAAGTTCTGGCAAGTTACACTTCACTTTAAGTTCCTGCCACTTGGACTTGACACGGCTCACCAACCTATCTTTGTAACGGTGTGCTGTTCGATCCACGATAGATGCAGTCTTGATACAGTCATTGCCTCCAAACTCACACACCCGATAGTGATGCAGGATGGCAGCATCAGGGGGCACATTAAGCGTCCCATGACCTGGAACAAACTCCCAGATGAAGTGATTGCCTGCCTCAACCACGAACTCAGGCCTACACAGATACTTGGAGCGCTGTTTATGTGGATGCAGCTTGCTTCTCCGACGAGTCTTGCGTAATGTCATGAGCCCTATCTCTGTTGCATCTGTGGATTTGACAATACTGGGATCATCTTCCCATTGGAGGTAAAAGAATGCATTCTGGAATGAGTATGATCCAGTTGTTCTGGTGTTAAGTCGTGTCCCCAGCCACCTGTCAACATATCAGACAACAGATAATACTCAAAAATTACACTTAAATGTAACCTGGCTTAACTTCTGGCAGTAGCACTTCTTTCTTCATACCATATATAATGCTTATACTGCCATGACTTTGTCACCAGAGCTCATTTGTCATGATAAGGTATACCATATGAAGATGATACTGACATTCAGGTAGGACAAACTTTATATTGTGCATCCTACCCCATACATCCCACGATTGTTATTTATTTTGTTGATTTATGTGTTTCTGGTGTTACAGTCAACTGAACTGCACTAGCTGTGACTTACTCGACAAGCTGTGGAAGCGTGTCATTGTGCCGAGGTATGATGTATTCATCCAGGTCCACCAGGGCAGCATGTGAGTATCGATACATGCTACGGTACAGACAATCATTGAGAGCTGCAAACAAGCCCTCTGTACGTATCTCTTTCTGGGAGACCATGTTCAGTTGCCAGGGCAATAGAGTGACAATCCCATGGGCCATATAATCCTCTAGGATGCATCCCACTTGAGGTCCCACTGTGTCATTGTACAATGTAAAGTGATGCACCCCAAGAACTGAGTTCAGCTCCAGGAACTCCAGCATCTGCAGTGCCTGAGACAATAGAAAAAGTCACACAATTCTTATTCAGAGAGTATACTGATTATTGTTTTCATCAGTTCCTCCAGGCAGACTGCAGTCACTTGAATATTTGTCAATTTTCAATTAATCCTTCATAACCACAGTGTCATTCAACATTGTGCAAACGTTTGTAGTTAACAAAGTTTTAGGAAGTCAAGAATTCTTATGCACAACTGCATGCTCTGGCAGGATGGTTTGCACTTCATGTGAAATTCTGCATCACTATTCATATTCATGAACATGTCAACTGGCTTTTCCTTTAAGTTAATCTGATGTTAAAATGTTCAAATTCCTCTTGGGTCAGCTTGTTCAAATATGTTCTGTAACATTTCTCATTGGCACACAAATTACCAGACCTGGCCATAAAGCTGTTCTTTGGTTGAATCTCAGTCTTAAACAATTCAACTGTTTTTGTTGTACAGCATTTAATGAGAAGGAAAGCAGAAGATGAATGGTGAGCAGGTATGTATTTGAAAGAAGACTGTCATGGCCTGTATGAAGGTACTATCCTGCCATTTGTCTGGAGAGAATGAGAAAACTATGTATAATCTCAGTCAGGATAGCTGGTGTCCTGGCCAAGATTCAAACCAAGTACTTCCCAAATACACAAGCACAGCAATGTAAATACTTTAAGCTATTATATGAAATAGTAAGTGCATGTACTTGCCTGGTTGTAGTTGAAATGGATAGGTTTTACACAGACAGCCATTTTGTCAGGAATGCCTGCAGAAATGTTCCTGAGGTCAGGGTCCCAGTCTGCATTGCGGACCAGCATATGGTTGGCTGGTGGAAGTCGCAGTCGACTAACAATGGATACACTCTGAGGCACAGACAGGTTCTGATCCAGGGGACACAGGATAAAGCATGCACTGTACTTGAGGTTCCAGTTCTCCCTTATGACCTGAAAGAGAAGCCAGTTTCAGGAGTCTTATTCTTGTGGTGGTTTCTAGACCACTGCTGATACAAGACTGTTATGCAAATTTGTAAATTTCAGTTGATGCTATAGATTTTACCATGGTTGGAAAAATTGCTGCTTTGCAACTAATAACTTTTCTTTTGTTTCTTGTTTCCCTCTACATGTCTAATAACTTGCATTGAACATTACTGTGTTCAGATATACTAGTTATAATTAGATTTGATGAATATTATTTGCACTGTATGGTGCAAGACAGACACAGGATTAATCCAGTTCTGTTTTACTGAGAAAAAATGCATCCCCAGTTACTTAACTGACCTTGACTTTAGCTGCAACAGACACAGAATGTGTGGTACTAGTGTTGTTTCCGTACCACAGTCTGCACCACACCTGTTCAGGACCCCGTGTCTTGGTGGCCCCCACTATACGTATACTGCGTTCCTCACGCTGGTCATAGAAGGCAGAGAACACAAAGAACTTGAACCTGAAAGAGATGTCACAGCTAGGAATAGTCACTCCAAAGTAATAGTAACACAAGGCGAACTCTGTATTAAAGTATTCATATGTTTTCAATGTTAATATCAGCCTTTGCTTCCCAATCCATTTATTTTTATGGCAATACCTGGTAAGTCCTACAATAAAAATTAAATGAAACTAATAATTCAGCTATGTTCACAGGATTTCCATTTTTAACTGGTCCATGCCTGCTTTCCTTCATAAAAGGTCACACTGCTATGTACACTATGTGATGAAACAGATGAATCCAATAGTCATATTGATATATCCAAAACTTTGCTATCTTGTACTACATGAGAAATTACTCTTTTAAATTGTGGTTACACAGTGATGCATTTGTACATTGTTCTTCCTTAAATTTTAGGAATATGTGTTATGTTATGTTCTCCATTGTTAATAGCAATATATTTTATTACAAAGGAAGATACAATAACAAATGGGGGATGTGTTATGCTTTTTTATTTTTTAGTATGGCCTGAATTAATGACCTTATGTTAAGACACAACATTTATACAAGTTTGAATCTCTCATGCATCTTGGTTTACTAATAGATTTTTAAAAAAATTTACTTTTTGTGAGAAAAGATTCTTTTACAGTGTACAGTAGTTGACAGCACAATTATAATAATATTGCTGAATGCAGAGTACTGTAAAAGTTAAGATTAAGGTAAATGCAGAGTAGACCCTAAGCCCAGCACTGTGACAAGAAAGATTCTCTTGCACACATGGGTTTAGGAGAAATATTTGTTGCCATGAAATTGGTATTTTATTTTTTGTTACTATTGCTGGATTTCAGGTCTTATTCATTTTCTGGTATTCTCCAAAGAACACATGTGATAAACTGGAACTGTTTAAATTGGTCCACAAAGAAGTCATAAACTCAATCAGAGGGCCACTGTCAGGAAACTAACACTTTATATGTTTCTAAGCTTCTTTTGTTAACTGCTGATAAGACAGTTTGGATTGAAAGTGGTGTAAGTATCGATAATGGCCTAAAACGTATTATTTACTGTTGACAAAATTCTGTCTTATGGGCTTATATAGCTTTAGTTGACTAAAATTATCCAGTAATTGAGGTTAGCCCTTTCTAACGTGCCCAGCCAAGTAGAAGCTCTCCACATTCTCACTCAATAACGGAAATATTCAGTTTCCAAAACCTATAATTTTTCGGAATACAAAAAAAACCCCGCAAAGACCAACAATCCAGCAATGGTAATTGTAATATACCAGCATTATATTACCAGTGCAATAGCGCCTTCGCAACGTAAGTAGCAAGAAATGGAATTAACATGGGCATCATCTTTGGAAATTTACAGACAACCAGATATAAGTTTCCCTACATGTAGGTAATTATTAATCGAATTGGATTGCACTGTGGTTGGAGGCACTGGGTTATGTAGTTCGAATATTTCAGAGAGCTGTCATTTGGATTTGGTTTGTGGTGTGCTTGTCATCGTGAGTAGATATCCTACATTCGCAATTAATTAATAGCGAACGATGTAAGATTTCTTTCATTAAAGAATTAAATTCATGCACTGTGAAATAACTTAAATTCTTACTTAAATGTATTTTCGTTATTACATAAACGCGAGCTGTAATATTGTTTAAAGTTTTGGAGCATACGCGAGTGAATTGCTTGGATCGTTTCAGTTGTCCGGTTGCCATTTTGTATAAGACTGAAGAAATGAATAGACTTTCCTTAAAATAAAACATAATATTTAGGAACGAATAGCAGTCATCTTATGTTGTGCAAGTTTCATAAAAGATTTATAATTATTTTGAACAAATATTTAAGAATAAGTTTAAATTGAACTCGGTGTTTGGCAGTCATTAATTATTCATTAATGTAGTAAAGAATGTGAAAAGGCAGATTTAGAATTTTTATTTATTGCTGTTTGCCAAAAATGACCAATTTGTTTGATATTTCGTAGGATACAGATCTAAACTGGGACAAATAGGTCAATTAACTAAAAAACATCGAAATTAAATCGTAGTATGACTAATGTGGGACGAATCTGAATATACCGTGCCGAGTTAACAGTGCATGAATTTTCTGTGTTTAACCTGAGGACTCTTGAGGTGACCTACTAGAACGATAATTCGACGCCAGATAAACTCCATGGTCAACAGGGGACTTGAAGGTCAGTGTGCATTTTAATCTATTTCCTGGAAAGTAGGTTTGATATAGTATCAAGCTTTAGAGTTTAGAATTTTAATTTCACTGTTCAGTTTGTGACGTTACGTTTAATGAACATTGTTTTTAAAGAAATGTATCGTGACACCGTATACGTTTCCATGAATGTCTTATAAAGGTAAACATGGAAATAAAGTTCCATGCTTTCTAGACCTCAGAACTATAACATTTAAATTGAAACAAACAGCATCATCAAAATAATTGCAGAATCTACACTAAAACCTTCTGATTTGCAATCAGCAATTACAACGATTTCAGCTGACACAAAAGTCCTTGAGAAGGTGATGGACGCTGAGCTAGTCAAATTCCCAATCTCTTATGAGCAGGGTAATTGTACTGTGTTCGCAAAATCCCACCACCGTTCCCTATCCTGAGGCAGACGAAACCAGTCCAAAAATCCATCTTAATATTATTATTATTATTACGACAAAGTTTTAGTGATCTCTTCCTTTCACGCTTCACAATCAAAATTGTATACACATGTTTCCCTCATGGGTCTCATCATTTATTTGATCCAGCTAAGAATGCATTGTCGGAAAATGGTCATATTCTTAAGCACGACACTCAAAGCAAATTAAGTGAAAAGCCAGGAAATAAACACAGAGTTCCGACTGATATTTCGTGTATCATAGGTATTTGTGATAGACGCATACTGATCAATAACTGTATGATCTGAGGCTTTCACGTCAACCAAGTATAATGAATTCTTCTCGTGCTACCAGCCGTGTAAGGTGGTTTAATGGAGAAAACGCCTACATTTCGAGAACCGTCCTCGTCCTGAGGGTACCCTGAGGTCGAGGACATAGATGTTTCTCTAAACGTTCGTGTTTTCTCCATTGGTAGCCCGAGAAGAATTCATTACATCGAGAACTTTCACTTTCCTAATTTACTTCAGTGATGTCAGATAAGGCTGGCTTTACCTGACGGGCCACAACATTTGCACCTTGTTTCTATCTGAAAACCCACTGAAACGTCGTATTCCCTTTTATTACGACTGAGTGATGTCTAAAACAATAATTGGCCATGACAATAACTCACTGATAATCCTCGCCACAAAACTGCATATATTAGACAAATGAACGTCAAAGAAAGCGTCTGGGAACGCCACTGTCTCCATGGTGTTGAACTGTGTGACCCCATTTAGCTTGTTTTGTAGCCGCTTTTGACTGGTATCGCGCTAGCTAGAGTCCTGCACATTACAAGGTTTAAACGAAACAAGTGTATGAACTACAACGGCCAGGCAATTCCCTATCCTTTGTGGAACCATAAGATTCATTGCCATGCGAATTGTGGTCTCTCGGGTTGTGACGTCGTGTGATCTTGCAAATGTTTAATGTTTTTGGAGAATCTTATCGCCTCCATCTTCAACCAGATTAATCCAGTCCACACAGTCACAAATGTTTTTTTTTTATCCGGAACTCCATGCAGGGGTGCCTTTTTCTCGAGATAGTTACGATCTATTTTAATATTACCCTCCCGTCTATGTGTCTAAAGTGGTCGGTCTCTTCTCTCTGGGGTTTTCGACCAGAATTTTGTACGAATTTCCTCTCTCCTAAGCGTATTGCATCATCTCATCCTCCACGATTTCATCACTTTAATAATATTTGGTGAGCAGTAGACAGCCATCTTCATACTCGCCACCGCGAGAACCTCAAATCCTACTCAGAATTATTGACTTTCACTAGAAAACCTGCAGGTTTATAGGCGACTCAACAACTGTTTCGTCTAGAATCCACAGGCTTGCAAACTGTCAGAAATTATTATAAGTGTATGAATAAGTAGCTTGCTGTTAACTTATCTTCTAACAACCACCGCCGTAGAACCGCGGCCCATCCCATTTCTTGGTATTTGAGTTCATATGTGATACCTGTATCAGAAGATTGTATCATGTATGGGCCTCATAGATACCACTTCGCGTTCTTTGCACGAATTGCGTAAAATAAACGCATGATTAGGAGATCCGTTCACCAGCATCGATGTTCTGCGATTAAATTTAGTATGGGGGATCTAAAATAATAGTTTCTGGAAAATTGTCATTTTGATTCGTATCGGTCCAATATAACCCAAACTTTGGCCAAGATCTCAACGACTGGTCTAAGCGTGCTACATACTCCGCCTATCTCACGCGTCTTGATTTTGTCGTCCTAATAAATTTAGGGAAAAGTACAAAGTATGGAGCTCTTCAGCCTTCCCTGAACAGTAATGATGATCGTTCTTCTGCAGGCGGCTGGATATTTAAATATTAGATGAACTTCGAGCTTCGAAGGGTCAGTAAGGCGAAACATTTATGTTGTTTTCGGTAAGCCTACTAGAAAAAAAATGAAGATTTCCATCTTCTGGGTTGTTGCGCCGTGTAGTCTGGTTGATGTTAGCCAACGTTTCAGAGGTCATATTCATCGCCCTGATGACGGAGGCAGTATGACCTCTGAAACGTTGGTAAACATCGACCAGACTACACGGCGCAACAACCCAGAAGACAGAAATCTTCATACTCATCGCCCTGATGATGGAGGCAGTATGACCCCTGAAACGTTGGTTAACATCGACCAGACTACACGGCGCAACAACCCAGAAGACAGAAATCTTCATACTCACCGCTGTGAAAACCTCAAATCTTACACAGAAAAAAATATTGAACGAATCTTTTTTTTTCCCGCAGTGACCATAAATTCGGGTCCGTAATCCTGGAGAATTTATGATTCCTTTCTGCATTTTACTGACAGTGAAAACGAGTACACCATTTCAAACAAGACGACGACACTAGGACTGTTGTAAAAACTTATCCATAAATAGGAGGAAATCATTTTAGCGTCTTTTATAAAATGGATGCGTAATATTTACAATATTTTCGCGAATGATTTGTAGTTGGAATTTCGAGGGTCGCAGTTCCAAGCACCTGGGAACAGCACCAAAAATTCTTGTTGAAAGCAGGAGAATAATGCATTCCAGAACAGCTTGTTATTCAGTCCAAAAGCTGCAATCTTCCCGCCAGCTTTCTCAAAGCTGAAGATGCTCTACAAACCAATCAGTTTTATGTTTTATGTTGGCATGAAGTTTGGCCTCTTAGAGGACAGAAAATTCTAGTGTTCGAAAATGATAGGATATTGCTCAGAGAGGAACTTCGTAATTTGTACAGGGCAGTGACATTGCAGATGTAATTTTGGAAAACGTCCACAGGAGACCCGGAAGGAAATGTGATGAAAAGTCTGAGACGGGTCTTGGAGAGTTTGCGGGGTTGTGAGGATGGGCGGTGAATTGGCTTTAGATTCGTGATCAAAAACAGGCTTTGGTATTAGCGGTTCTCTGCTACCACAGAGTTAAACGGAAGGGCAGTGGCCGAAAGCCTCGTGACATGTTTTTCAAGTGCGGAACAGTTTTGTAGGTTACATTATCGAATTCCGTTGGATGATTCAACGACGCTATAAAATGACGACGTTACCTGACATTTTTAATATAATGACCAGTTTTGAGACGAGAAGAGGTGAATGAAAATTGCGGTGTAGCATTTAGCATTTCTGATCCGTATTCCCAGATGTCTCCGACTGCAGAGAACAAAAGTTTGCGAAATACTTGTTACCTTGTGCCGGAAACAATCTGCCACACTCCGTCCTTGGCAATAATGCTGTTTCCAGGCAGTTTGGACTCAACTCCCGCGGGAACCCCACTCTTCGCCGCACTGTTTCTTTCTTGGTTAACCTTGAAGGAATCCGACAGCACGCCTGTCTTACGACCCGCAGGCGGTATGCGGGCCCCGGCTTTTGAGTCGCTGCCAATGACTCCTCCGTGGTCTTCGCGAACGAACACTCCGAAATTGTAGTCGAAACCAGCTCCCCGGTACACCAGGTAATCTTCCCCCTGTAACACGTTGCATGATGGAAACTGGGCTGGCCGAATGCCTTCCTTCCATTAAGGAAATCGAAAGTTCGTCTGCCCGAGAAACATCACCTCTTTTCCTTGCCACGTTCACAAAAGCCAACCATTCCAGCGTATTATAACTTCTGTAGAATTCAAATTAGCACAGCCTATTTCTCCTAGATACATTTTAATATTACTTTCCCACCTACAGCCAAGTCTACCACAAATCTCTTCATTGGAGGTTTGAGGTCCTCGCGGCGGTAAAGGTGTCGGTGTTGGAACGAGCTACGCCCTAACTTGGTTCACCTATTTCAGATGTTTTCCTCAGTCCTTCCAGGCGAATACTGGAATTGATATTTAACTGTCATAGTCTGTCACTCATCACCCTGTCGCACAACATTTTTTTATGGTTTCAATGTAATTTATGTTTTGACAACCAGAACATGGGTTTGGAATGGGTCATGTGAATTTTCGACCACTCGGTATTATTCACAATCATCGTGTACTTTCCACACTGTCTAATCTATAGACTTCATAAAACGTCAGAAATATGTTTCTTCTGCACTGCACACTTGCCTGGAGGAGAGGCTGTGCGTCGTCCTCGTAGTCTGGCTTGTCCCCTCGGCGCCGCCCCCCGTGTCGCACAAGCACGCCGGTGCCTCGCCCCCTATCGTCGATGAGAAAGATCTCTGTGAGCACGATGGCCCCGAACACGGCGAAGAACATGACGACGATGAAGAAGCTGAGGTTGGCGCGTTCTCGTAGAACACGGGATCGCTGCCCGGCCAGTTTCTTGTTGCTCCGAGACTTGAACATTCTGTAGCACAAACAAGATGGTGTATTCTTTGGGCTGACCTTGCTGTTGCCCTCCGTTACAGATACGAAGCAGGTGTTCCAAGCCACACACTGCACACAGACAGATTACTTCATTATCTGATTAAATAATTGTTACATCGAGAGATATAAGGTGACGATAATGATGTTCTGCAGGAATAATCACCAAAAACTAAGCTGTGGGTCATGAACGTAGGAGGCAGTAAATTGTTTTCCGGTCGCTCAGCCATGCAACCACAAGGCCGAGGATCCCTTAACAGCATTACAATGACAACGGTTGTGATCATTTAAGCACAGACATATCACAATACGAATTTGTCTGTCAATGCATACAATTTCTAACCTTCGCTTCCGGCGATACAGGACACCACAAGCTGAAGAAAAACGAAAAATTTAATGTTTTTTTTGCCATCCACATAATTCTTCATTCACGGAGAAGAATCTCCCTCTTAGCTATGCAACCGGTCATACGACAGCTCACGCACGACGTTTTGTATCTTTGTGGATAAATTATTAATCTGTTACCCTTGTTCTTCCAACGTTCCGTCCGCGAGAACTCTTTTATTACGTTACGAATGCACCGATTACGAGGCTAGTCAAATGCGCCACGCTTCTGTTTTATCATTGCCAATGAAAGAGATACGTTTTCGCCCATACCTTAAAAAAACTGATCGTTTATGGACATTTGATGAACCCTCTGAAACGACACCTTATTACGTGAAAAATTCAGCCCGTTCCTCAAAGAAAACACAACACGTCTTTATAGCAGCGATTACTTGGTTTATGTTGTTTAAGGAAATAATCGCTGTTTGCACAAATACACATTAAAATGTGGAGTTGCTGGACGTTGAATCACATAGTGCATGTGCATACAATTGTGTTTAAAGGAGTTAAATCGAGTTGGAGTCTCGGCGAGGACCGTAAAGTGAAAAGCGATCTAGACGGCTCTGTCATGTCCACATGCCTTGCGTGACTGTCGTTGCTGAGGTTACCGGATCGATCCCGGCGCAAACTGCCCTGATTGTTTTTCAACCTCAGTGCCTTCGGCCAATGTGCTGCTTCTCCAGTCAGATCGTATGGAAATATCAGCGTTCGTTTCGTTACGTATGGAGTTTTTGGGAAATCGAAGTTGTGCTAGGATGGATTTCCTCGGGGCACGCCCCTTTCGTCTACTAGAGGTTGGTTGGTTAAGCAGAACCGCGTCTGAGTTTTTCGGGAGTACCAGGTTTGATATCGGGCTGTAATAACGCCCTGAATTACACATTTTAAGAGACTAACATTCATATTTTTTAGTATAACAAGAAGTTCGCGGTGGATCTCAATGTTACCGTCCCACCCCTTTTCCCTGAGAAAATTATATTATGTCCGATCTATATGCCCAACCCATCATAACTACGTACGTTTCACTGTCCTTAACGTTAGGTGCCCTGTATAAATCGTCCAGTTCTCCGCAGTCCGAAACATTTGCGTCAGGCACTCGTAGGGAATGTGTGTTCGCACAAATTTTAGGTATCGAATCATGAGAAGTTTGGATCCCGTCCCCAAAGCACGGAGCTCACAGCGTTGCCATCTGAGCATCGAGGGGGCGATGCGTTGGATCGATAGTGCACCGTGAGCTTGTTCCGATATGAGACTAATTATTACATCTCTAAGGACAACCACCGAGCTCAGACTACCTGGTTAATCGGCGATAACAGCGAATTTTATAGCGGTCTCCCCGCTCGCCGGACTTCAATTTATCGCGCACGAAGTCCAGAGAGAGGTTTGGCCTTTATCCGTGATAAGAATTTTCTTATTTTTTGGTATTTAGCGCGTAGGCCGACAAGAGGTGTTTCAGGAATAAGTTGTGTGCATAATTTCAACTGATTCCGACTGAGCCGGTGCTGTGCCGACAGAAACTGTCAGGACAGGAGACCTGGCTAGAATTAAAAATGGATGCCTCCAGAAAAGACGAAAACAGATCAGAAGTGAAGTTATTTTGCGACTCGGTTCCAACTGCACCCTTGAACGTGAATAGGTAAAGATTTGAAAGGAGCCGGGAATGCCGTATTTGAAGGTGCTCTCATGACGTTCTTCTGGGCATAGAACTCTACGAAAATCCTATCTCGATGGCCAGCCGAGGTTCGAAGCTGCAACCTCCCACATACAAGTTTACAGCCACGAGTCAGTTTGTAGCGTCAGATAGCAATACGCATTGAATGTGAAATGCAAGACAGATGTTAGAGGCGTGTAATTTGCATACGACAAAACTACGCGGCCTAAAATGCGTAACGATTAAGTGTGACAGGTAACCGTACTTTAACTCGAGGGTGGTTAATTATACAGGCTTGCGTGACAGAATGGCACTTCTTATATACTTTAAATTTTTTTACTTGTCATTTCGACAGTCCATCACCTGTTCAGACCAGGCGTGCCATAGTTGTGCGTTAAAATTTCCCACAGTTTTACCTTCCACTACGAATATTTCCTATTTGTCGTTATGTACGAGGGTTAATTTAACGAACTCCATGCAGCAGAGTCGTCCTTCAGAAATCGATAGTACACTCAGTCAAGAAATCTCACCGCTTGTTTGGAACACTAAGGTATCCACAACAGCCTGCCACTGGTCCCTATTCTAAGCCAGAAGAATCCAATCGACCCTTCTCATCCTAGTTTCCCAAGATCCATCTTAATGTTATCCACCCATGTAAGCATCTTCCTTTCAGGTTTTGCAACCTAAAGTTTGTACACATTTCTCATCTCCCTGGTATACAAACGCTTTTACGTTTTTGAATGGTAGGTAAGGTTGAAGGACGAAATATTGAACGCAAGGCTCGAAAACTGCCTTAAGGATCAGCCCCTCCCTACCCAGCTTCGTAATGTCACTCCATTATTTATGTGAAATGGAACGCATGTGAGCAACATAACCTTCAGGGGTGAATAATGAAATTTCCGCAACAAATAGCAGCTAAATTATTCAATTGGCTGTTCGCGTGCTGGACCGTTGGGAAAGTACACGATGAAAGATGAGATATAGCGACTGCAGTGTCGACTGACATCTTTTTTTAATCACAATCGGCCGATAGATTATTTTATTGCTTTGATCATTTATTTAACAATAATAAATCACAGTAAGTTTTCGTTCTGTGAACATTGGGTAGACAATTTTTTTTTTAAAAAAATTCAGGTAATATTTAAACATGTGTTTAGATGGCCCTGCGCATAAGCACTGTCATAATGAAGTGAAAACCTCGCTCTTAGATGGAGATAAAATTTTACAAGCCAAAGTTGTTATTGGGAAGAAAGAGAGAAGCGGAGTTGTGAGACGTTAATTTTTGCGGGGGATAACGTATCGCAGGTTCCCAGATATTCCCACTCGTCGTTCTGGTAAAGCTAGATTTTAAAGAAGTGAGATCTTTGGGAAGTTTTGTTTTGTTGCTAGACAGCAGAAGCTCCTTTGAATTGCTATTTTTAAGACTTTGGAGAAGAGGTTGACGAGGGTATTTTCTGAAGTGGGGTGTAGTTTTCATATTTGAATTGTGAAGGGTGCATAAGAAGCATTGCAGATGCAACGTGGATGCTGGATACAAGCTCCGAATTTGTTCAGGGAACGACGTTTTAGTGTTTATTAAATTCCGACCGTGGAGGAGGCACCAAGTTATTCTGAAATTTTGGCAATTTTCGCCATTTCAGCACGGCGCAATGTTCAGTGAATAGCCCTCTTTGTTTGTCGTCACGGCCAAGCAAACGCTTTCAGGTCCGGAAGTTGCCGCTGTATACATTCTCATGTGCAGATGGCCCGCCGGCCGATAGAGGTGAGTCAACACCCGTGTAAACAGAATTCAACTGTAGCTCTATTCAGAAAACAACACAATATTCTCCGTTACATACATCGATGAACTTGTTGTCTCTCGTTTCCTAATCGGTATTAATCCTTTGAAGCCAAAGTTAGCCCAAATAATATTTTATTAAGTCCGTACCGCAGAGAAAACACTGCACCTCATTACGAAGATCATTTGCTTTTCTGAGAATCATACGAAACCCACAAACACAAGATATGTGCAGAATGCGGAATTATTGAATGTTTAAGCAAGTGGTAATTGTAATTACCGTTGGGCCTTAAAGTATAAGGCAAGGCGCCGTTGCAATGATACATTTCTGAGACACGAAGTATCGCGCGTCGTAAATTTAAATACAGCCACAGATCAAATCTCACGAGTCAGCAGTAATGACAAAAAAAACCAAATAATTCGCCCATCAGCCTCTTACTAGAACTGGACGATTATGATCATTTGTGCCTTTTCTCTGTCTGAATTAAAATCTTCACGCATGCGCAGACTACGTGAAATGAAAATGTATGGATCATTTTTTGCGTTCTTTCTATTTAGTATATAAAACGTTTACCATAGGTCGTGTCTTTCCGTCCCCATTTTTCATATTCGACTCTATTAACTGCACTAAAATTTTAGTAAACAGAAACAAACATGCAGTAGTACTGCTTGTCGATTTAAATGTATTTCAAATCTAAAACTTCTTGACGATGGTGAAGAGTCAATTGAATAAAAATTTTCTTGGATATTATCCATCGTCTAGTAAATATAAAACGTAAAACGACGTTTCGGAGATGGGACTCTATCTCCGTCTTCAGGTTCCTACACAGTTAGCTAATCCCCATCTCCGAAACGTCGTTTTATACGTTTTATATTTACTAGACGATGGATACTATCCAAGAAAATTTTTATTCAATTAAATGTATTTGTTTGAAGGTTAAATTAATTTTGATTAAGTAGGCCTGTGGTACTGGAAATCTACGGCAAAATTCGTCAAAGGATTGTAATAAGTATTTAGGTTCGTATCGGTATAAGAACCCTACTTTATGTAAAAATAATATCGAATTTTATATACGAGTATTTCCTCAAAAACTGACCATCTCCCATCGCTTCTTATATTTTTGATTAGACACTCTTATTTAACGAAACACGAAGACAGTACAAATGAACATCACAGCCCAAGAGGACGTCAAATCGAAAAGAACGGGACTGAGAAATACGTTCATTCCAAACTGTAATAGACCTTTGCAGTTTTGTTCGTCTGTTTCACAGAAACTGCGTGTGACAGAGGCCGTGTTTATGCCGGAAGCACCGTCAAATTTGTTCCGTAATGATGAATCTGCCATTGTGATCCCATACCGTGATGAGAGCGTATTCATGTAAAACGTTTCGCAAGGGACGGCCGTTGTAGTGAATTGGAGTTTTGCTCATTTGAATCGGTTAAATGCAGCTTTTGTCCTCATTATCAACTCCGACAGATCGGACTCTTTCTGGTCGATGAACGTCTTCGCCTCTTCAGATGTTGCAGCACATAAAGAACTGTGGGAAAATCAAATTCGCTCGCGTTGACAAAAGCCAGTTTTATCCAGTGCGCCCCAACGCCGTTTCGCGTCATATCAGTTTCAATAGAATCGTCCACGCATGTCTAAGAGCTTTTCTTTGTTTCTCATATAAACAATTATTTATTTTCTCAAGCGAACTTCGTGTTCCATACATCAAATGCATGTCTAAAAATGTAATGACACAATCAAGTGTTGAGCATGAGATTTCTCAGAGTAAATTTCGTGAAATATGGTGGATGCTTGCGAATGTCCTAAATAGGAGTCTCGGAAGGTAGGCAAGGAGCAGTTCTTGTGTTTTGGGGGTTGTAGTAGAATCTAGTGCGTGCGTGCGTGCGTGCGTGTGTGTGTGTAACAGAATACTCTTTTATACTTAACAGACCATATTCTTAGTAATTACGCTATTCTGGTTCTACTGTATACAAGTGTTGCTACCAGTAGGCAGCTCTTAGAAGCTCTAAAACAGGATATAAAGGCCCGAAATGTGAGTTAGGATATTCGTTTGTCAAGAACGTGATTTCCTTTCAAGGTCACAGTGTGATTCCTGTAGTAGCTTGTTTGATTCGGAAAATAATTTTTGGATATCTTGAAGATATTTACCACGTGAATTCACCTTCAGTGTTTTGAGAGGATGTCCCAGGATTGGAAAAATGATTCCCGGGCGCTTTAACAAAGCTCTTGTAATTGAATATCGTTCGTATGTAAGAAATACCAGGAGGTGGTCATGACGTATTTTACTGTCCGCAATTTGTCTGGAGAGACTGGGGAAAACGGCGATAATCCTGAGTAAAGTTGACGACCTGGGCTCCACATTACAGGTCCAGTCTGTCAGACTCCCGCTATGCTAACCTGTACGCCAGACTGAGAAAAAACAGATCAGTTAGTAATGGCAGAGAATCTTTCCCATGTATTGTCTTAAGGTAACTTACAGGAAGTAATTCTTCCCGCTGTGCATCTCCAAGGCAATTTGGATTTCTGTTGTTGAAAATCCACAAACTCAAATAACGTTAGACGACAAGAAATGTCAATTGAATAAAAATTTACTTGGATATTATCCATCGTCTAGTAATAAAACGTAAAAAAAACGTAAAAACGACGTTTCGGAGATGGGACTCTATCTCCGTCTTCAGGTTCCTACACAGTTGGGCCCACTAGATAGAGCTAATCCCTATCTCCGGACCAATCCAAGTAAATTTGTATTCAATTGACTCTTCACCATCGTCAAGAAGTTTTAGATTTGATAGACAAGAAATGTTTTCTTTGACTGGGCTGTAGCGACTGATGTTACTGAAGACTGTATTTGGCATTTGACATTTGACATTTGATAGGTTACACGTGTCCTCATGTTGTCAACAAAAATGGAAGAAAAAAGTAGAAATAATGAAGTGGCCGGTAAAATAGATACAGCAAACACGATTGATTAAGTGTTGCGACTTCACGTGGCTTCGAAGCGTAGGCCGTTAATTACAGTCTGCGTGGTGCATATTCTGAAGCTCAGGTCATTGTGACTGGCAGTTTGACAAGGGAACGCGTACTGTTCGTGAAGGTCGACTGAATAACAATTGGGCTTAAATTTTATTCTAAATTCCATGAAAGATGGCAATCAGGCGTCGCGCTGCAATATAAACACAGCAGAAGGATGCTGGCGGAGATATATCCCGAATTGAGGTTTGAATGCCCAACATGAAGGCGAGAATGTTGAATGAAATATACGCCGAAAAAATTGTTGTATGAGTGAAAACAGTTGGAGACATTAAATTACAATTTCTGACGCTTATAGAGAGATATATTCCCTATGTAGTATTAGAGTATTAGGTCTATTTGAGTTTCTTGCAATGGTACAGACTAATTGAGAAACCAGTAGTAACGCAGTTGGTCGGTATGCCTGCAGACTATTTTCTCATTGAATCTAGAAATGAATTACTGATTTCGTACCTACGTCGTTGGCCCAAAATCCTGAGTCATTGAACATCGCGCTTAGGTTTCTCAGGTTCTGTCCTCCCTGGAGGATTTCCGACTAAAATTGTATATATATCCTCTCTCTTACGCCCTGCTCATTTCATCGCACTTAAATTAAGCGTTGTTAAGCAACGAACGGAATACGGCAGGTGGGAGGTGCGTTTTGACCGAGTGGATGCCATAAGGTCGGCTCCAGGATAGAGCCTCTGTGCAGCGCGGCCACGACGCAGGACTTATCGATTTTCACGGCCCACTTGTGCAAAATTCAGTATGGTCCTTGCAATCCCGGCAGGAAGCTGCAGTGATGTGGGTTCAGATCCCGGTACGATCAGCTTTGTTACTCTAGCCCAGATCTCCGCGTCATTTGTACTCTGTCGACCAACGGCACTAATCGACAAGTTTGTTGTTTCTGTGATAATTATCAATAATAAACGAGTTCATTGACATGCACGTCTGGAAGATAATTAGCGTTAAGGTCTCTACATGTTACAAAGGCGATGTGGCATGGCTGTAATCATGTCATCAGGTATTCGCGTCTCCTGCTCACGTTATGATAAAATATGTAGGAATTTTTGTCAGGAGATCTATAGACTTAAATAGTTCTCTGGAAGGTCTGTAAACGCGACTGAAATGACGTCAGCATGTCAGAATGCAGTACCCTAATATGTTTAATGCATGGCAGTTGAGTGTTAGTAATGCCGTAGACTCGGACCTGTCAGTCCACTGTTTTGAAATTCAAACAGCTCAGCAGATTCCTAACAGTCAGTTAAGTAGGCTTCTATCATGCAACCAGTTACATAACACCACACAAGCTATCAGAATACGGGTTGTTTCTTTGTATATTTGTAAATTCGAAGGGAAAAAAAAACTAAAAATTACAAAATTGGCTAAAAATGTCCATAGAACCAAATATTTTCGAAATTTTTTAAAATTACAAAGATTTTCAAGACTGGGTTAGTAGTTCATAAAACTAAGAATTCAAATATAAAAGTAAGGAAACTGTTAATAAGCTGACGAATAACAGAATACAGTTGTTATTAGTGATGTATGATGATTAAAATGATTGATAGCTAATTATGAACAATACGTCAAGTGAGATTAAACTATTTAAATAATTGTGAGATTTAAGATAATCACGCCAAGGAAGATGTCGATATTCTGGATGTTGTCTGGTAGGTAACTACTGGATTTTCGGAGAAACATACTGTCTCCATCTTCAGGGCTAAAGTGGGGCGGACTGAAGTATCTACATACAAGTTCACTCGGCTTTACAGTCCGAGAGCCCAACTTGGACATTGACGTGATGCTTGCAACTGTTTCCATGTTATCAACTGTGGCCGAAATTAATTCGTGCCTCCGGGGTTTGCACACCACAAGTTAAGAACCAGACGTTTTTGTATGGCGTGATAACGTCATTGTTCAGATTGAATCCTTTGATGCTGCGTCTTTATTTTCAGTAATTCAATTTCTGTTCACATCTTTCTATTACCTCTTTCGTTGACTTGTGTAAATAATGTATCGAGCCGCTATAAATTCCCCATATAAATTTTAAGTGAAGTCTCGTAATAAAGTATACGGACTGGCCCTCAGTTTTATTACTGGGTTCTGGTAACAGATCCCGGGGGCCAAGTCAGCTGAAATTTAGGGCGTTCACGGGGCTCATTCAGACATCCGAACGGGTCGAGTAGGATTTCAGAGTATTAAGATGGGTTGCAGCGCCGTGAAGAAGTTTACCGACGTTTCAGAGGTGCTTGTCGCCTCCATCTTAAGGGAGAATCATCTTCAGAAGGGATCAAGCTCTCGACCTGTGTCGATTACGAGGATTAAACTCTTGCGTCATTTTGTGTTTCGGTTATCAACTATTATTTCCAGACGTTTTGACCGATTATTGTGACAGTATCTTATTGTTATATTGACAGGAGGTTGGAGGAAACTGCAAAATGAGGAACTCCATAATTTGTATTCTTCATAAAAATATCATTAGAATGATAAAATCAAGGAGGATGAGGTGAGGGCCACGTGGCTTGCATAGGGGCGATAAGAAATGCGTACAAAATTCTGGTTTGAAAGCTTGAAGACATCGCCCAGTAGTGGGCGAAGATATTAAAAAAGACTATAAGAAAATAGGTTTGGGGGTGTAGATTGGATTGATCTGGCTCGGGGTGGGGACTGGTGTCTGTAACAGATAAAAATGGAAGCAATTCATGCATGAAAAAGGCATTTGGGAGAACTACTGTGTCCGCGCCATTGAAATGCATCATCGTATCGATCCTTTTAACCAGCCTGTTGCACTGATTGCGGGCAAGGTTTTCCTCAGTCTCACCACCACCACCGTCTCCTCTTGGAAGCGCCCATCATTGTCTCCGACTGACGTAAAATCAATACATCGTTGTTCTGTTGTTTCGTAGTTTGCGTAAGATGTTGCACTTCTCTCAACTCGAGGACTGTCTCTTGTGAGACAGTCAAGTGGTAACGGGTGTTCAGAAATGTCGGAATTGTGATGCTTAGGCACTTGGATGAAGGCTGGACCGTTCACCAGACCTCCGTTACGTAGGACAACGCCACATAACGATTTCCGTCCATTCGCTCAGATTTCTAGCTCTGGTAATGTCGTCTAGTTAATGTCTCGTTCAGGTAACGCAGCAACAAAATGTAATTTAGTTCATAGGTTAAGAACCGGGTTCATGTGCAGGTGGTCACGAGATTGAATCCTGTTCGTCAGAATTTGTTATGGTAAATAGGCCTCTGTTAGAGATTGTTGTAATCGTAATTTGTATTAGCAGAAGTAGTTTTTTGTTTGTTTTTTTGGTAAGAAGCGCAAATTTTGTATGAAATATTCACTTATAAATTCCGGTACAAAATTTTGTGGTCATGTCCGACAAATTTAATATCAACAAAAACTACTTCTGTACTATATTCTTCCCAATAAGAAAATAATAAGTAACATATAACTGCAAGCAATAAAATATTTGCCCTAGTTCTCCCCCCCTTCCACCCGCATTAGCCAAACGCGCGAACACGTGGGCTAAATTGCATTTGTAGTACTTAAGTAGGATATGACACAGCAGAAGAACGCGACACTGGATGTCTTCGATATAGGACAGTCGGTTTTATGATTTCTGCCCGGAACCCTGTCTGTCCGTCAATGAGTCTACACGCATTAAGGCTTTGACCGGGATGTTCTTTTGTTAAATCTTATGTGGTACCGCCTGATTCGACTTCTAATGGTTAAGTGAAGTGTTTTCTTCGCGGTACGGTCTGGATTCGTAAATATTATGAAGACGAGCTTCGGCTTCAAAGGGTTAACCAGCTGATTTTCGTAATGGTGAGGTGTAGTGTTTTCTTCGCGGTACGGACTGAATTCATAAATAATATTCAGACGATCTTCGGCTTCAAAGGGTTAACAGCTCAAGGACTACGGAACGAATTTCCTTTGCATTTCACATTGGGGAACTGTACTAAAATGTTTGTCAACATTACAATTTTGGTCAAATTCGGGACAACAATAACGGGCATTTTAGGTGCATTTTTATCCCTGGAAGTGACGTGGGTGGGGAGGTGGTGGTCCCCACAAAGGCTAGATCTGTCTACACTGCACTTGCATTTCCTAATGTTTCCTTAAGGTGTGTGTGTGGGGGGGGGGGGGGGGGAGTTGTCTCGAAATGGAGAGGGCCTGTAACAGCCCTCCGAGCGGGATTCGAACCGGCGATGCCACTGTTCGAGTGCCATTGGCTCAGGCTGTTCGGTTAGTGCGTTCCGTTTAATTCCGTGCTGTGAAGTGCTGCTCTTTAACGGAGCTGGTTATCTCTGCGGTAGCGTCTCTTTGCACCGGCTGTGATCTCCCCCGTGCAGATTCTGATAGCAGACCAAAACTGGCCCTTCTTATCGCTCACATTGCCAGGAGAACACAACAGGCGATAAATTTTACGTCATCATCTCTGATCTGTATGGATAATTTACAGGAGGAAAACATGACCAGAGGCTGGAGAAAACTGCATAATGGGGGATTCCATAATTTGTACCTTTCGAAAAATATTATTTGGTTTGACAAATCAAATATGAGATGGGCGGGCCATGTAGCACACATGAGGGCGATGGGACGACAGTTTGGAAAGCGTGAAGAAAGAGTCACTCGTAAGACCTAGGAGTAGATGGGAGAATACTATTCAAATGGCTGTTAAGTATGCTGGGTGCTAACTGGATTGATCTGGATTAGGATAGGAACTAGCGACAGGTTTTCGAGAAGCCATAATGCGATGGGCTAGCCGAGCGATTATCAGCTTCTCAGGAAGGCCTCTGCTCCGTGGAGTTATAGTTGACCCAAAGGCGTTGAAAACTAAAATTAGGTTGTCGCATTGGTCCATCACACAGAATTAAATGCGCTGCCGACTTGTAACACTACGTTAAATTTTACAGGTCGGATAAAAATTGAAACTAACCTTGCTCTGTGTACATGCGTATTTTTTAGCAAATTTTTTGTGCAAGTTTTACATCCACGGCAATTTGTACTCCTCCCCCCCCCCCCCCCCCATATTTATATGTGTCCTGTGCAATTCTGTTTTGACAGAGAGAATTTATCTTTTCAGACATCGCTTTTTGTGTTCATTTTCAGAGAGAACATTGTTCGGTTCATAGTGACCGATGCATTTGTCGGTTCTATTCAAATAATATTTGATGTGTTAATTTTCTGTGATAGTTCAGTTTCTTGTTGATTTTCCTGTTCCGTTACAGCCAACCGCTGCATCCAGAAATGAGAGTCACTTGATTGTGAATTATTTACGCTCTATTTATGCATTTGCACAAATAATAATAGTAATAGGTATAAAATAAATTGCGCAACATTTCGCACCCCGCCCAACCCTCAAACTGTTTTCGGCGTGAACCTTCCATTTCCATAAAAGACGGATCTTTTCTTTACCAGCTGAGCGTGTCAGTTTCTCAATAAGGCGTCTGCTCCGTGTAATTACAATGTCTGCATAATAAGAATTGAATAAGCAGACAGAATATTTTGTTTTATAACGAAATCTATCTATTGGCAACATTAAAATTTTTTTGAATAAATTGTGACTTTCGTTAAATAGAACGTTAGTAAACCGAGAGTTGCCTTCAAGATCATTTTTTCTCACGCTCATATCGACCTAACTCTCTCACTGACTCTCAGTGACCGTACTCATGTCAGTTTGAGGCCACGGAAAAATTAATTTCATGCTTAAGTTAGGGCAGAATTGCAAAAGACAGGGGTAGTTGAGTTTGGTTAGGTTTAGTTAAGTCAGGTACGTTAGGGGTAGGTTATATAAGGTTGTTGTTTTACTTTGTACTGCGCTGAAGGCCTGGCCTCGGGAGGGCTACATATCATTACGCTTCTATTCTTAATTACGAAACTATGAATTTGTGAAATCTGTGGATGTACGTAACACAGCGTGTGTGATTTATACTCGGCAAACAGCACCTCTTAGACCCACGTGTGATGACAACGAGAAGCTGCAAATACTTCGCTTCGTGTCGTAAATCCTCTCAATGTTGCTGAAATGGCAGGAAGATTACCCGCGGATCTGGTGCATTTCAACAAAACGACGGCTTCTTCCTTTCCTTGCAGTTTCTTTAACGACGCTGTATTAACTGCAGAGGGCGAGTAAAATCACGAAAGCACCGTTAGTAAATGCTTCAACACCAAGCCGAGTCACACATACATGATTTAATATCCAGTTTCATATGAAATGTTAGATCCCTATACGTTCTGAATCCCCCACTAACCTCATTCTTGATTTCGTCGACTTGGAAATATACACTTTATAACTAGAATTCGTATTTTAAAAACTAAACTTTTATCATTCAAGGGCGACTAGAAATATCGCGTGGTGCCTTATCATCGGACCTTCATTGGTCGCTGTTGTTCCGTTCCTTTGGCAGTGAAATGGCAAAGCAGGTTAGGTTTCTAGTTTTCCATTGCCTTAACTCGTTCTTTTAACGGTATCTTAAAAAATGTAGAAACTTGAAACTTTGCATTAAAGTTCTGCGAGATAGAAAGAAGTTCTATTAATAATACCAATATTTATGGCCCCGTCTCAGAATTTCCTTCTTATGGATGGACCGGCCATACACAGAGCTTTAAAAATTCAAGGGCAGGTGACCCACACAACAAGCGTGTATGAGAAGTTGATTGTCAGACAGGGGCATGCTCTGATTCTTTTTTCGAACCTACGGAGTCCATGAGAGAATTAATATCGTCTTAAAAATGACGCGCGTAAGCCTAGAAAAATTGGAAGCGGCGCTTAACTGAAATATTCCACAACGAATTTGTTGTGAAAACAAGCTGATAGGCTGAAAGTTTCTTACGTAATGATTTCTGCATGTGGACACTGGTCAAATTATTGGACATGTGTTAACATTAGTTCATCAATACTCAGCAGTAAGGGCGGTATCGCACTAGGATGCCAACGGGAGGCCATGGCGCAGCTGCCAGCATCTCGGCCAAACTCAATGCATTAATTTAGTAGTCATACGTATATCGCACCTGGCATCCGTCTGGCAGCGCTTCCAACTTGGCATCGCTGCCAACCAAGATGCCTAGTTCAAATGCTACTGGCATCGCTGCCACGGCCAAGGCCAAGTCAACATCACATGACAGTCTGGCCAGTCCATTGACGTCCGTGCGTGAATGTGCTTGTGTGTATTTCTGTTTCTTCCAAACATGGATAATTTCGACACCGAAAGATTGATAATTGAAATTCAGTCCCGACCATCACTATGGGATTCATCTGCTATTGAATACGCAAACCGGGACTTGAAAAAAAGAAACTGGGTAGAACTTGTGGAAATGTTTGGAGGAGATTTATTTACAGTAGAAAAGAAAGAATTAGCTAAGAAGTGTTTCTATGGCTTTATTTGTGGGGCCGCTTTCCAATATGGCAACTTGATTTATAAGTTTTTTTGTTTAGCAATCTATATATCTATCTATATATCACAAATAATGTAAATTAAGAAGAAACCTGCTTTTATAATGTTTTATTAAATAAAGTTTGTTCATGTAATATTACATGTGACTTGCAAGAACTGAAATATTTCAAATTCAATAATGGTATGGACGTGCAAAGTGTGTGTATGGAGAATTTTTTTTATTTATTTCTTTGTTACAGAATTGAAATTCACTCCAGGTATGTAGTTTTGATAAAGGTAAATCTCATTTTCTCAAAAGTGATAAAAGTGAACATTTCTCTTTGCTAATAGCCCTTCATTTCGTGATCTCATAACGTTGATCCATCTGTTCGCTCGACTGGCGTCGAAAGCTGGCAGCTTGTCTGGCGTCTTCTTTCTGGCAGCTGGACGCCATGGCATCGCTGTTGGTGTCGCTGCCATGGCATCCTAGTGCGATACCGCCCTAATGGTCTTACACCGAGCAGGTTAGTGTAGCGGTAGTGAATTTTGATGAAATTTTGAAATACTATTCTAGACTAAAATATGTTTGTCGATCTTAATTTGTATGTCCAATGTAATCCTTGCTTCAGACGAAAACCAAAGACAGTTCGCAGTATAGGCGTTATCCACGTAATATAAAATACAGTCATCGTTACGTCATTAGCCCTTCTGAAACGTGTTTCGGTATCCAAATCATAATATAGCATTGTGCGTGGAAATGCGTTTGCTTTGATTTGCAGGCTGTGGTATGCTTTCTGATATCTCGTATATCCAGTGTTATCTGCTAGCTGATAAATTGGGAACGCGGTCTGTAATGCTGTATCTATGTGTTTCTCTCAACAACAGATAAATCATGATCCGTTGCAACGTTTGCACACTTTTATGTAGAAGCTTGTGTCAACACGGGTTACAGAGTCCCACGTCAGACGATCAATACACATTCTTCACACGTAGTCTTTCATATCTGCGCTCTAGTAGCAGTGCAGGAGGATGCAGGTACTCATTTAGTGAGGAGATTCATAATTTATGCCGATCACGTGACATGTCGATAATTCGAGGAGTGTGATGTGAGACTGACATAAAACACGCATACGGACGATGGGAAATACATACGTATTTTAATCAGAAAGACGCAAAAGGAGAAGAACTAGACGTAGATGGAATGCTAAATAAAATGGACATTAGAGAAACAGGCTGTGAAATGGATCCAATTTATGAAGGATGCCGTGCGGTGGCAGGCTTTTGAGAACATAGCAGGTGACTTCGGCGTGGAATTTGACCAACTGAGCAACTACAAGCTTTTAAATAAAAATTTTGCGTCATGGAAGTCGTTAGGTTAGGTTAGTTGCGTGTTTAAGACTGCCGGTGTCCTCTCTTGTTTAGTGTCTACATGAATACCAATCAGCACGAATTTGTTTTTAACGTTGTCTGAAAATGTAATTAACTTTTATATAACTATAGAATAATTGCACAGATATGCGTAGTAAATATACGTGTCCATTATACAAACGATGTATAAACTAAAAAATATATAATTTTTATCTTTAAACTTTATTTTCACAAAGTTTTACAATGGATGGATAATGGACATACCTTGCTGGTGTATCCTCATATTCCATCCCTGCATCAACATGACGAATTTCAATGAAATGTTGGTGTTATGGATAATGTGGCCTATTTTAATTTTGTTACATACGGACCTTTTGTCCTCTAACCCCTCCTTTAACTAAAGCGGGAAATGAAGTTTATGTATGTCTCAAAATAAATAATAAATTTAATTAACTGGTACTTAACATAAACCATCGGCCTTATTAAGATCTGCAAGTTTTATCTAAAACTTATTTTTCATGTGAGCATATTTAACGAAATACAAGGACGAATCATTTCTTATTATTTGATTTTACATAATTCTGCATCCATAGTAACGAGTTTGAAATCAGGAAATTGATTACAAGAGTGGAGTTTATGTCATAAAGACAAAAACAACTAAGAATGTATTTAATGAAATAAGACTGATCACAAATTGTGATCAGAGATTAAGATTTACATCCGTAGTTGAGAATGCTGTATTCATTAAAAAGTTTTTCGTTACATTGAAATCATCGAATTGCAATGTGGCCTTGCAGGGTTCGACATTAATTTCCGGATCAATAACATTTATGTAGTCCTGTTTAACATTGACAAAAAACTTCGTTCTTCGTCCAAATGATCGAGACCTGTATGCAATCCTCGGATCAGACCTTATTAAATTTGTAGAAATATAAAGAAAAAGAGAGGACCGGTCCTTGGGTTAAAAATACCTTACATAAACCCACCTAGTAACTGAGAAAAATAATATAATTGCAATCAGTAATATCAGGTAAATTCTAACATAATCAAGCGCCTTACCTGACAAGCAAGCTCATCTTCACGTCTAACCACTTACTGCAA
Organism: Zootermopsis nevadensis; assembly: GCF_977971745.1. Taxonomy (NCBI): domain Eukaryota; kingdom Metazoa; phylum Arthropoda; class Insecta; order Blattodea; family Termopsidae; genus Zootermopsis; species Zootermopsis nevadensis. The sequence continues at coordinate 18,854,967 of NW_028259156.1, forward strand.
CCACTATAACCATTTCTCTGATAAGCGCCTCGCCATATCTGACAAATCTAACTTAAGTACTCATGCGCTCTGGCCATAGAGAATATTTTCTAAGCGACTTTCGAGACACCTATTTTGCGGGCGGACTTGTTAAAATAGGAGGATAGAGCTGATGATGAGTGTCTTCAGGGACTTTGCGTGATGTAGTCTAGTATAAATTTACCGACGTTTTATATGAGATTATTGCTTCCATCATCAGGGTGATAAGACAGTGAGAACGACGGAAACGTCGGTCAGTTTCTATCAGATGACATGGAACAACATCGTAGGAGACGGTCATCTTCGTGTTGGCCGCCGTAAGACCTGAAACCTCAATTCGTCTCTCCCGTATCCGCTCTTCACCGTAGTTGAGTACAGAAATACACGCATTCATACGTGCATAAGTATTGCAGTGAGAGGGTTTAAAAGGTACGTGTGTCCTTGCAAAACCAGCTGCATCTCAATTGCATCGACAATGCACTGAAATGGGGCAGGGCCGCCTCGTTCAGAATCATTACCGATTCACATTCATGATCATTTTCCCATCACATTTTACGTAGTGCAGTTGAAACCTGTCGTTGAGTCAGCCATTTCCTTTCACTCATTTTCATAATTTTGACTTCTCATTCGACATTGAGGTCCGCAAGCACATGGCGCAGAGTCGTTAAACAAACACGAACCCGAAGTTCCTAAGCCGTGAATATCCGTATCTGTCACCCCACACGTGAGAGAAACGTGCCTGGCTTTTGTCGACGAGTATGAATGTTACCATAGAAATGTGCTCAAAGGAGACATTTGTGTTGCTGTGAAAGATTTGTGCGCGTGCGCGGCCTGCCTGGAAAGGAAGCAGCCCCCTCGTTGGCTCGCTCCAAGAGCGTAATTCCGATGTATCGCGTGGGGGTATCTGGACACTGGACACTGGACACAGAACCTTAATACAAATCGTGCTTTGTAGCCAGATACGAGGAATCGAACTGGAAAAGAGAGCTACCAATTAAACTTGAATATCGCTTGAAATGTTTCCTTTTTATTGGTTGTTATTGATTCCGTTGCCTAGTAACCGTTACTAACGAGGGAAAGCTCTAAGGAAATCTGCCCACGAGTATGATTGACACTGCTTTGTCATTTGTTTCGCTATCAAAATTGCATCGGAGGGCACACACGGCGAGTTATTTTGCAACTAATCGTTTCGATTCGAAAAAGAAAAACGCTTATTAAATCAGCGTGTCCCAAACGACTGGGTCAATTTCGTTTTAATTCGGTACGTCAAACCTACAAGAAATGTCAAATTTCAAGTTTTCATAGCAGCAAGAATGAAGAGTTGCTGCTTCGTGTAGTCTAATAGAATCAATTGAATAAAAATTTACTTGGATATTATCCATCGTCTAGTAATAAAACGTAAAAAACGACGTTTCGGAGATGGGGCTCTATCTCCGTCTTCAGGTTCCTACTCAGTTGGGCCCACTAGATAGAGCTAATCCCTATCTAGTGGGCCCAACTGAGTAGGAACCTGAAGACGGAGATAGAGCCCCATCTCCGAAACGTCGTTTTACGTTTTATTACTAGACGATGGATAATATCCAAGTAAATTTTTATTCAATTGACTCTTCACCATCGTCAAGAAGTTTTAGATTTGATATAAGTCTAATAGAAGTTTACCAACACCTCAGAGTCATACCTCTGATGATGGAGGCAGCAAGGACCTCTGAAACTACACGGCGCTACAATCCAGAAGACGGCCGTCTTAAAGTTATTTTTACTTTGCTTTCTGTTAAGAGCGACATTACTTAGGGCCAAAATAAAATATCAGTCCTTTGTCAGCTCGTGTGGGCTTCGTCCACTTTTAAGACCTTGGAGGCGAGCGGGCGTTACGCATAAAATTTATGTTCGTTTGTGATGTCCGTGGTACAAGAGATAGACCTCATTACCATATCGGCCTACCCTTTTTACTGAAACGTATTTGATATGCGGTGAATATTGAGCGAAGTTGAAGGAAGGCACTTTCAGTCTGCGTGCGTAAGGTATTCGCTTTAAAAGCCGTAAGCCCTGAGAAAGTTGCATTAGTTTCAAGTTTAATTAATGAGTTTAGATCAGACATTTCATCTGATTTTCAACATTTTGAGCAGTGAAATGTCTGTAGTGGCGATTAGCGTTGTAACAGCTCATTTTTCTGCCATCCTGGGCAATGATGTGCAGAGAACATTGGAAATTGTTTGTACTCCACTGGAGTACATCATTTGACTCTTTGTCTAGTGACGACTGTTTGCATTAATCTGCTGGGCGAGTGAGATCTCTGAGCCTTGGTGATCTCGTGGATTTTAAAGATGGCGAAATGAAAAGACTGGCGAATTTGAGAGTGAAGAAAACGTATGAATAAATGAATTGTAGAAAGTAGGGGAAAGGGAGAGGAAAGAAATTAGAAGGCGAGGAATACGAAATGTAGGAACAAAAGGACGTAGGTTTAGTCTGGATAGTGACGAGGGAAGACAAACTGTGTACATGAAACTTTTAACATCTGTTGTCGGGGTATAGCTGCGTCGTATGCTGATAGCATAACGTTTCGGCAAACATTGTAACTGCCATCTTCAGAGTGAGTGAGTTGAAATCAGGACGGTACTCTAGTGGGCAGTGGGAGACGGGAAACATTCCACTGCAGGCCTAAACGTCGTTGTAGAGTTCGTAATCTGAATAGATCCCGCTTCTTGAATGCCACAAACGAGAAGCCGATGCAGTTTCCTTATTTGCAGACACTTCAGAATGTTTGTGCTCTTGAAGTCGCTATTGAAAGTAATTTGCTTATATCGCAGATAAGACAAGTTTTTTGGGAACATGCCCATAGCGTAGTAAGTTCGCGAGTTCTTTTGTCGAATGATCTAGAGATTTTGTATGAAAAGAAAACGCACGTTGGTGGAATGTTTCATTCGGTAGGTAACCTTTTTATAGCATTAAGTACGAGTGTATTAATAGTAATTACTTGGCTTTGTTTTACGTATTAGTCGCTGGATGTTTGGACTCTGTCCATCGTATGGCTTTATGAAAAGTACCTGTTTCCGTCCTCAGGTGAAAAGACGTGGGAGTGCCCATTGGGGTATTTTTGTTACCTCAGTCACTGAGTAACCAAGGTCGGCTTATCTTAGTGGCTTATGTGCTTGGTTTGATTGATGGGTTTATTTTTCATTTTACTTCCTGTCTTAGTTTCAGGTCATTATGGTATTTCCATGTTTCTCACTGTAAATTTTCTTACATACACTGAACGTCGTCGGCTATCCATGACTGTGTAGACGTATAGTACGAAATTTTGTCTAAATCCGTTGAATCGCTTCAGACTCCGTCTCCGGATTATACATTTAATGTTTTTTGTCTAGTGCCCTAGAGAGCGGTGTCACGTGAATATTGTCCATTTATCATTGGTCTCGCAGGAGTTTCTCTGAATGATAATGACGTATATTCCAACAAAAGGAAGTGGCTATGTGCCGAGAAACGGAACTGTTCGATGAACAGAACGCGTTCCTATGAGACCTAACGATTCTATTTATTAGCCACAGGCCAGCGCCTTTGTTAGAATGCGCTGATGGACGCGCGGTATTACTAGTCTAATTAGCATTTTGCACACGAATCTGAAAGAAACGTTGCTCTGAACAGCCTGGGAGCTTAGAGGGCAGTGTTAAGGCGTACGAAACAGTCGACTTGGTCTAAGTCGGATTAAAGCATAACGAGAGAAGCAAAATAGGATTGAAGATTTCTGTCTTCTGGGTTCTTGCGCTGTGTAGTCTGGTCGATGTTAACCAACGTTTCAGAGGTCATACTGCCTCCGTCATCAGAGTATGAAGATTTCTGTCTTCTGGGTTGTTGCGCTGTGTAGTCTGGTCGATGTTAACCAACGTTTCAGAGGTCATACTGCCTCCGTCATCAGGGCGATGAAGATTTCCGTCTTCTGGGTTGTTGCGCTGTGTAGTCTGGTCGATGTTAACCGACGTTTCAGAGGTCTTACTGCCTCCGTCATCAGGGCGATTGTTTGGAAGTGCGAAGTTTGTCTTTACACAAGACAAGTCTTGTCGAATGACGAAAATAATTATTTAATATTAATATAAAAATGTATAATTCTGGTTATTATTATTATTGCGTTGTCTAGAAGAATGTCAGTAAGAAAAATGAAGTTCTTTGCTGCGTTACCAACCAATCAGTTTACAGGAAAGTAGCAAATTGTTGGTAAGTACAAATATTTCAGTTCATCGTTTGTGAAATTAGCTCCGTGTCTCTTGGTGGCGCAACATGGCCGTTCTGAAGATAAGCTGTGGGACTGTTTTATATGACAGGTCATATGATGATGCGTCCGCCCGATTAACAATAGTCCTAAATGAACTAACCACAACAGCCTAAGTGCAGGAAGTCTAACCATCGAGACGGTAGCATCCTACGGGGATTTCCCGGACATGGATACGCTCCGTTATGCAAAATCGGTGACCGGACAACAATACAGTAGCTTTGCGCCTCAGTTGTTGGGCACCGTCAAGTGCGTGAGGTATTTTTGATGCAGGCCTGTCGAGAGTTGTAATACTGATGTACGTTTAGACATAAATATGCAGAGAAAGAGAGAAATTAAAGCTACCCCAGTGGACATCACCACGAGGGAGCGGAGATAAAGCTCCATGCATTAATCACTTCTAAGTTAACTTCTGTTTTTCATAATTTTCTTCCTCTGTGCGTGTGCGCAGAGTTTTGGGGCAATGGCGTCCTCGTCGTCCCACTTTACGATTGCACTTAGGGAATGTGTGAAAATACAAGTCATGAACTTTTGGTATTGTCCAATGATACGACATACGTACCATAAAAATCCTCCCAGCTTCCAGCTGGAAGGATATGCACAGTTGCGGATATAAGCGGCGAAGTGTTTCATCTTAACCCCGAAGACATTTATGCTATTGATTTCAAACACGTGACAAAGTAAGAAGAGTTTTTCACACAGTACAAAACAGTTGGTAGAATTACGTGTTAGTGTGTTCACGTTATTTGCCGAAATTTTACGACTGGGACGTTTCTGCGCGGGCAGGGTGTCAAATTGAAAGCGTTTTGAGAGACAACAGTTGGCAGATTTCTCTGGGCCTCAGACCGCACAAGACCCGAGCGGAATCAATACGGGAGCAGCGAAGTCAAGAGGGGCGAAATTAACGAAGCAGTAGCCCACTTAGCTTAATAAGATAGCTGCAGAGAGATAAATGTGGACAGGGAAAGGAAGGAAATACAACATAAAGGACAAAGAATGGAAGAGGGAACAAATTAGATGAAATGAACATTTAAGAATTCTGTCCGTACCGCGAAGAAAACACTTCACGTCACCATTAAATAGATCAACCGGTTAAAGATGTTTAGGGAAATGATCGATGATTACGCTGAGAATCTTACACCATTACTAGATACAATCAGTGGAAAAAATGCAGTTACCAGTGGTCGAAGCAAGTGGAGAATTTAAAGGCAGGGCTTTAAAGGACTCACCAACTCACCTCACCTCGCTTCAGTACGTAACAGATGTGTAAGTGCATTATTAACACTTCGGTGAAACGTTTTTATCTCGTACATACAAGTTCACAGAGCGTCAAAATGTCACGAGAACCACAAATCTTATAAAAGTAAACTAAATTGCACACGTGATATTCTTGCACAGCTAAAGAGAACAGGTAACAACAACAACAGACAACTTCAGGCTGACATCCTTGCGTACTTTGGAAGGCAGTAATTAAATGAGCGAAGGCGCTGCAGTGTTGGATATTCGTAATGAAAGACTATGGGAAATTGGTGCCCTCTTGAGACAACCGTGAGCCCTGACACAAATTTTTTGCAGTATTGTAGCTTTAATTAAATGCGTTTCACACAGCCATGCATCCAGGGGCCTCCAGCAAGATTGAAGCGAATTCATTGTGTATTGACCGCGGCAGTGCTGCCAACCTACCTGGCTCTGCTATGTGCGACATGATGCGCTGCCTCGCTGCCGCATAACGTCCACCCTGCTCGGAGCTTGGCCAGTGACTGAGCCATGCGCTCCAGATAAGTTTGAACCCCCCCCCCCAACACGGAACGTAACACGAGTTTGGTGTCGCTCAAATATATTTTCGCTTATTATTTTAATTTCTTGATATTCAGGGTGATGATGGAGGCAGTAAGAACCTCTGAAATGCCGGCGAATTTCTACCAGACTACGATCGTAGTTGTTTCGTATGCCTGTCCGCTGCCTTAAATTACATCATTTGCCTAATTTACAAACTCGTGTCTGCCGTGAAGGAGTTATTATTAACTGTGCTGTTTTTTTTATAATCTCTAATGACTTGTGTAGTTCAACAAAACCGAAAGAAACATGATTGTCAGAATTATGTGCAAGTTTGTCACTTTTCTAAAATATCTCAAGAAAGTTTCCAGATATGTTTTGAGTCCTTTAATAGGTGTTGATAAAACTCGGTTTACAATACTTATTATGTACCAACTTTAAAGGCGAATCATTGAAGAGGTATCACGAGGTTCGTGTAAAACATTCCGCGTGAGTTCCTATAATTTCCAGCATTTCTTCGTTCCCTTCATATGGTACAACACAAAATAGCTTCTTGTACTTGTAAAATGTGGACGGTGATCAGGTCAGTACTGAACGCGTTCTCTGCTATTTTCAGTACGTTGGGTGACAGTTGACAAAGGCGTAACACAATGGTGTAAGAGAAGTTGCCTCTATAGCACGGCGAAAGTAATTTGTACGTCCTTTTCCGATTAAAGTTCAAATCCAAAGTGTGATTCTTGTGTTAGTCTGTTACAGATGCAAAGTAACTCCGGGTCTTTTATCCACTTTCTTACGCTCAAACAAGATGATCGTACGAACATGAAACATTTTTCGTTAGTAACTGTGGAACAAATTTACATTATCATCATTAAGTTATGGAGAAGCAAGCCAAGCTGAATAAAGCCAGAATTGCTGCTAAAATCAAAATAAATGTCCTGAACATGACGTTTCGACAAACTATGAGGATTAGGCAACTAAGGTGGTAACAGTATAATTAAGTTTAGCAAAACCATGTTGACAAAGATTCAACATAAACGTAAAATAATAAGAAACATGGCCATGTATTATTAATTCGGATACTTTAGAGACGTTCTTAAAAATCTTATGTTTTCACAAGAATTAACAGAAGCACTGCTGCCTTGTATAAAAATTGTAACAACAGTTGCTTGCTTCCATAATGTAAGAAATTGTTGCTGGGATAAGCTAATGTTAAAAATAAATGTGAGAACCTAATATACAAATTTCAGAACAACCTTTTGGAACAAAAGCAGAAATACCAACCTCCGGCTCGGAAGTAGGTGCTATTAAATATTATGAGGTCTGTAATAAAGAGGGAAAATTCTCATGCCGCTATATTATAATATATGGAATTATGATCATCCTTTCATAACAGTTGTAATTAAGCCTAATTTTTTTGCATTCGGTACTTTTCGGAAAATGTCTTTTTGTTACAAAAACGTTCATTAAAATATGACAAGATGATTTAAGGAATCAGCGGATCGGGCCGAAAGGACCCATAGGTATCAGAAAATATTAGCTTTGTATAAACTTCTAACCCAGCCTGTACTGACCCCATCGACGATTATCGATAAACGACTTTTCAGTTGCAAGAACTGCTCTCTGGTGGTAGAAATAGTAAATACGGGCAATACCGCCGTAAAGTGTTCATGCTGATATGGCGGTCGAGTAGTGTTTGTGGTAATTGAATATAATTTATTTACATTTCATACATCCTTCATGAGCTTGAGCCAGGTATGTAGAACAAGTCATATCACAAGTGAAATATTTGTTTTTTTATGGAAATATAAATTGCATTGTTATGATAGTAATTTACAGTCAACATTGCTTAGTATTACCCACACAGTAAATGGATGTGGGTCAGAGAGAGGAAAAGAAAATATAAATCCCAGCCAAGTGACATAAAAATGTATGATACAAAATTTTTATGGCGATCCGAATTAATAAAATCCTTTTGGACTATCAGTCGTGTCAAATGGTTGATACGCGCAGATGTTTTAGGGACATCACTATACCCATTATCTGATGACAGTTTGACATAGCAAAACCACTGCAGTGCTTGACAGAGAATGAATGATAGCTTACCTTTAGCAGATGCAGCTGTGAACTGAATGGATCAAGCATGTTGTGCATTGACTGGATGTGCATAATAACATGCAGTGCAGCTTGAGAGCATCTAGAAATAGGTACTTATCAAAAATGTTTTGGAGAAAACATAAAATTGTCAGTATAATTTATTTATGGTCAAAGGCTAAGACATCCAAGATGGATGTGTAGGATAGAGATAAAATAGGAATAGTAAAGTACATCTTCGAGAGTAAGTTTGTGAGAATGGTGATGTGCACTCAGGATCACATGACTACAACTTCAGCTTGAAGAATGGTTTCCAGTAAGCAGACCATGAGGGAATTATATCATTGTTATAATTTTGTGACATATCTGGTTCTTTTTTCTTGGTGTGGCCATTGCTTTTTTCTCCTTATAAGAATTATATTTAGTAAACATAGTGCAGGCATACCTCAGAGATATCGCGGGTTCAGTTCCTGACCACCGCAATAAAGCGAGTCACACAAATTTTTTGGTTTCCCAGTGCATATAAAAGTTATGTTTACTCTATACTGTAGTCTATTAAGTGTGCAGTAGCATTATGTCTAAAAAAACAATGCGAGAACATTGCGAGAATTACCAAAATGTGACAGAGACACGAAGTGAGCACATGCTGTTGGAAAAACGGCGCCAATAGAAATACTGGACAAGGTGCATTACTTAACAAGTAGATTACTTCAATGAAAACACCATGAATCTTTCTGATTATTTACTATAGTCTGGAAACTTTTTGTAGCATCCCATATCATAACTTGAGCTGCAAACTTAAAGAAAAAAAGAGAATAATTTATAAGTAACTAATAGTAGGTTAAGAAAAATGAAAGAAAATCCAATCTTGGAGAATAAGAATTGATAGGAAGTCTGTATTATAAAAATGTTACATTCTTAATATGAATTGTTAATGCGATGATTGCAGCTGTGCTCTTGCTGCCAGGTGTGGTCTCAACACTACATGACTCACTCCCTTTCTATCAGAATCTTTATACATCCCTCTAGGGTGTTGCTTTTGACAGATGAGGAACTATGGGATTGGAGTGCTCTTTGTTGCTCACAGGCACTGACAGTAAAACATTGCCGCCGCCCCCCCCCCCCCCCCCCCCCCCCCAAATACAAGGTCTCTGGAACCATTTGATATGCTAGCTCTCCAGGTGTCACAGTTCAAATGGTTGGAAAGTGTACTAGATACTTAAAAAGGTAAATGATTGTGGTTACAAATGTATTTCATGTAAAATGGGCAATGTATAATGCAATAATTAAGGATAAGTGTACGCTAGTATCAACCTCGCACATACTTGTACTGCCATGAATTTTCTGAAGCATCCAAAGGTAAGAAAGCTAACTGATGGAGTGACACCGGTGCACTGGAAGAATGAAGACAAGATCAAGGTAGCGTAATACGCTGTAACATTTTTTGTGTGGTGTTCTTACACTCTTCACTGCCTCCTGTACTGAACTGTTTACAGAACTGAGTTTTTGGGGTTAGTGCTAAAGTTGTCTCTGTGCCGACACGAATGGCTCATGTAATGCCGGTATTGAAAGAAATAGCAGAATTGACATTCCATTTCTTAGTTAAAACTTATTAAAGCACACATTGGAGACTTTAAGCAACTCCTCTGTTTCCTGAAGCAGTTCTGAAGTAGACAGCAGTCTTACTTATGGACCTATGTTTATAAGGTTAACATAGTGTTGTGCATTTTTGTATGCCCAAGTTTTAAGTTGGTTAACCCTTCAGCATGGTTTTACATACAAGGTGTGTCAGGCATTTAAACATTCTGCTTGCGGTTTCACGTAAACTCTGTGGTCGGCTGCAAGTTTCACTTGGACATGAGATTTAAGGTGACCTGTGACAAAGACTGGACTTTTTATCTCTATAGTGATAACTAGGGTTCGGATGTTCGTGATCTAAAAAACCGAGAAATATGCATGCAATTGTGCCCCCAAAAAGTAGCTAAATATGACCCAAAAAGGCAAAATATGACCTAATTTGTTATGGAAAAATATTCGCTAAAATTTAAAAAAAGGGTTCTGTTTTTCAATCATGTTATTTATTTACATATACATGTACAACTATTACATTATTTGATTTCCTATCAATTTTAATCAAAAACCTCAGTCGCTTTAAGTTGTAAATGCCTCGTTTTGGATCAGCATCAGATGTTGAGAATACATGCCCCTATAAAAAGAAGAGCCTTTCATGCATATCAAACCCATTAATTACTTACAAATAAATAAACAAAATTCAATATATTACGTACATTTCTTTATTTTTCTTTTTTGGCAGCATCACAGTATATAACGATGGGCATATTCAAGGTCTCGAATGAAAATCTTCTTTGATTGTTGCTCAATATGGTCTTGTAACTTGAGAAGCTCCTTTTTCGACATCACTAGAGCATATTTGAAGACGGTTAAATGATTGCTGTCTAACATCTTGTTCATTTTCTTCTGGTTCTTCTTCTTTCGGATAAAACATTTAGAGGCCCTTAGCAGCTTTTACCATATACGGTGCAGCGTCCGTTACAAGAAGGAGAATGTTGTCTTGCTGATTGTCATCTTTCCACTAGAGTTTTATGGCGTCATCGAAAAGTACAGCGATAGAAGAGTGGCTTACTCTATCAAGAAGGAATATGTCACCAGGACAGTCAGCAAAGAGCGTGCCAATAACAACATTTGCTGCATATCTGCTGCAGACATCCATTGTTTCATCAATCAAAAATCCAAATCTTATTGTCGCCCTCAGTACATGTAATTCTTTTTAGAACATCTTCATAACAAGCAGGTACATAGTTTTTTGTAATGTCGATTCGCCTGGAATTAACTGAGTTGTGTATTTTTTCAAGAAAGCTTTGAATGGCTCTTTGTTCACTTTGTTCAGTGGCATGTTGGCAGACACCACACAGGTACTTTCAAAATTCCAATGTTTTGTTAGATGGTGAAGGTGTTGCATTGTTATCGAACAGAAGTCGTTGCTTGCTTTGATGACTGGTTTGTCGGCTCAAATTATTTTTATGTTTTGCCGTATCACAATGTTGTTGCACACTAAATCACTTACCAGCTGTAACTTTAACTTCACAAAATTTACAGAACAGAATTGTTCAATCAGAACTAAAATATTCCTTGTCAAAATCTTTAACTAAACCTCTTAACTGAGCAATTTCAGAACACTTCACTTTCGGCATCTTAACAAACTGAAGGATTATCTGTAAGTGTTTGAGAAATTACCCAAAATATAAATTTTATCCTCAAAATATAACCAAAATATGCACTTAACTACATATATGACTGAAAACATAAAAATGACCTAAATATTCATTTATATGCAAAATAAGTATAGTCTAATTGTGGTTAGAATAACCCAGTTAGTGTTTAATTCCAGTGTAGAATGAAAATAGAAGCCCCAATAAAAATATGACATGTCATGAACATCCAAACCCTAGTGATAACCATGGAAAAGGGAGCAACCTTTCAGGTAGTAATAATAAAAAATAAAAAAAATAAAGAGAGAGAGAAGAAGAAGCTATGTAGACACTGTCCTCATAGTCAACATGTCTGGGCTCTCAAGGCATCACACGCTTGCAGATTTAGAACAGAGTGCACATTTAGTTTAAATTTGGGATATTTTGATGAAATTAGTGCTCCCAGGAATCAACAGAATTCATGATAATGGTGACATATTGCGAGACATAATTATGAACAGATGGGAATGATGGGAGGGCCAAAAATTTATTCTTGGCAGGATGTGGGAACTTTTAGTGGCACACAAGAAATATTTTGTCATTTGTAGACCACAGCTTAATGCAAGTGACTTGGATGTTGTTGGACTGTTTGAAAAGTTGATATAGTCTTAATGCAGTATATAGTAGGAGAGACTGATGGAAATGCACAGCCACAATTTGCATAAACTTCCAGTGCTTTTCAAATTTAATTCCAGGGTCAGGAAATTGCAGTGTTGGAGAATTTAAAGGGGCGCTTAAAAATACTACTGTACGTGCAGAACAGATGGATTTATAAATCCTGTTGCTGAATGGTTAACAAATTACTATCCACACTCTTTTAAAAAGTTATTTAAAGTGCTGCTGTTCTGTATGTAATGGTCTTAAGTAGGACTGTCTGACGACTAAATTGTGGACCTCCCTTATCCATTTAGTCAAAGTAAGTTGTTGGTGCCTGACCTCCAGTATTTCTCTTCCTCCCTCTGCATTCTTCTCCTGTACATCACTGAAGTCTGTAACATGGCTAAACATGTATTTAAGCACTGTTTGAGAAACAGACAGGAATATTTTCTTTCATGCTGGTGTAGAACCTTGTGTTTTGTTGCTACACATACTAACCGCCATGCCTGTATAAGTGATGGGAACAACGAAGGAGAAATTCATCCACGCCCTGTATTGCTTTAACTCTCGTATTGTGTTTAGTCTAAGGCTGTGATGGAGGAGTAGCAAGTGGTTTACGTGGTAGACCGTCAATCAGTGTTTGTGCTGTGAAACATATCAAGTGTTGCCAGTAATCCTGCACATACACATAATTTTCGCAACATGTTTTGGGCCGTTTATGTATGTTGGCTGCAGGGAACCCAATGCAGGGTGGAGACCCCTCATCTGTAAGAGCATACATATACTGCCTACTGGGTTCTAAGAAATGCCAGTAGCATGAATGGAAGAATGGAATAACATACATGTCTTTCATCTACGGAGCTGCATTCTGCCAGTTGATTTGTTTCCATCCACAGCCAGCCACAACTCTCTTCACCTACAGAAGAGGTTTGCTTTTAACTAGGATTATAATTTTACATTTCTGCAGGATAAGTAATTTCTTTATCCTTGCAGAGTGGTGATATGCTAAAGTACTTTGGTCTGTTCCTGAAGAAACGTGCTCAATTATTCTGGGCAATGCAATTGAAATATCTGATAGCAGCTTGAAGTGACTACTTTTATTGTGTAAGGAATTAGAAGCCATGGTATGATGCTTGCTTACGTTGGAATGTTCCTGTCTGCACTGAAGAAAATATTAACATACATGTCAAATTTTATTGAGAAAAGGAAGAATAATGAAAAAATGAATTATAATGCATCCTTTGCTGCTTATTAGCATATGAGAAAATAGCGATGTCTAGAAACCAGAATTGGTTATAAGACACATAAAATTGTGAATTGAAGAAAGAGCTGATTTCTGTTTTGTAGATAAAACATAAAAAGTGAAGCATTGATATGTATCAGACATGTAGTGGTGGCTAGACAGAGAAGTCTAAATGAACAAGAAAATTTGCTGGAATGATAAAATTTATGAAGAAACAAGAAGGAAACAATTAAGGTGGAAATAAAGATGGGTGACTGATAGGAGGTATCTTCATCTGTTGTCGGGAAGACTGTGTGTCACTCTCTTGAATACATTCAGGTAGATAAAATGACAAAGCAAAGCAAAGGAGATTGGACTGACATTGTGCTGCAAATGAGGATAGGAACAGAACCAGATGAAGTGCAGTGATTGTATACCGATTGCTTAAGAGGAGCAATTGCAGTTGAGATACGAGGCACACTGCAACAGATTATTAACACTGTTGAACCACTTTGAAATTTTCGGCAGTAGATGTTAACAGAATATAAAGGGGCAACCCCACTACTTGAAATGTCTGACATTGGGAAAGTGAAAGTTGATGGCAAGAGTTGAGAGTGTGGGTGTTGTTTCTGTGTGGTGTTAATTCCGTCATAACTGAGTAGAAAGAAAATGTGAGGTATGCGTAGGGGAGGGAGTGAAATGAAGTGTCGAAAATGTTTATGTAAACGAGTGAAACAAAGTGCCTGGTAGCGGTAGAAATATGTAAATGCGTGTGTTTTTAGTTGACTCGTTTATTCGTAGTTGTTGCAGTTTACATTCTCTTAAACTGAAAGTATTGAATGAAAATCATTTTTATTTTATTTACGTGTTTCACAACGGGTCTGGTTCACAGCTTCCATGCTCTTCCATGATCCAATTTGATGTTCTAATGTGCAATCATCATAACACAGTTTTTTGGGGCCGGGGGGGGGGGGGGGGGGGAGTATTGTAATTGACAATGGATTGCATAGAAGAATGATGTAAACAAAATTCTGTAGTAAAAATGTCTTGTGATTCTTATAACTATTTGCAGTAACTGCCTTTATTTAGCTATTTGTAATTTGTGGCCAGTTCCCACGCCCCATTAGTAAAATTGATAGTGTAGAAGAGCAGTGTGATTGTGTTTTGAGGCCAGTGTTTGTAGCTGTAAGAACACCACAGCCAGTTGTGTATGTACCAACTGGATTGTAATAAAGACAAAACGAGTTTCCCATTCTTCCTTCATTCCTGTCCTCATGAAGTGTATTTGATTAATTCATTGTGGTTTAATTTCCTGTTTGTTGCCTATGAAGTGTATTTGATTAATTCATTGTGGTTTAATTTCCTGTTTGTTGCCTATGAAGTGTATTTGATTCATTCATTGTGGTTTAATTTCCTGTTTGTTGCCTTCACTTTAATGCACAAATTTTCCCCATGTGCCATGTTATTTTTTCAATACAAAATAAAGTATGGGTGAAACTAATTACTGTTGCATTCTTAAGTTGTCATGTGAAATAAATTTTGCTTCTATGAGTTAGAAGTACTTGCAACTAAATGGATATTGTTAACAAAGCAAAGTAAGTTCAGCTTGAGCCCAAATAGGTTTGCAAGGAGTTTCATTCTAGTGCTGTTGAATTGTTTTCTCATAAACTTACTGTTTGTTATACATAATTGTGATGGGCGAGCTATTAAATCCCCTGATTAGGTGCACCTGGAAGTATTACAGAATGCTTGGATATTTTACATGTTTACTCTGTTGCCACATAAGAGCTGGAGACCTGAGAAAGTGGATTTAATTGTATGGCATCATAAGGACAGTCTTGCCATCTGTTGGGTGGTGTACGTCCTAGGCGCGTAGCACGCTATGTGCTGTACAACCCTTGGTGGCACCTTGTGGGTAATTTAGGAATTAAAAATCCCTGGAACGGATATTCTTGCCATCTGATGTGTTAACTGTGAGCTAATACTGTTCTAATATACTTTCAAAATGGTGGCGTAGGTAACTATTGCCATCCTTTAAGTTGCGTGAGAAGTAGAAACGCCTGGTAAGTAATATTTGAAGGTGCTGTAGGAGCCGATTGTTTTGCTACCTGGTGGGTGAAGCGTGAACTAAGAATTTCTGGCGCGCTAGTAATTTTTTTTCAGAGTGGCAGCGTAGGAAACGATTGTCTTTTCATATGGTGGACGAAGTGAGGGCTAGAAATTGTTGCTATGCTAATGAAAGTTTTCAAAATGGCGCTATCGTACCACCTGGTGAGTAAAGTGGGAACTAAAATTTCTTGGTACACTAGTAAAATAATATAGCGTATGAGAATACGATCGTATTGCCACCTAGCGATGTAAATGGAACCAAATGCTGCCAGGCTAAGAATTTTTTAAAAATGGCGCTAGAGAATGCGATCGTAATGCCACCTGGAGGACGGAATGAGAACTAGGAATTCCTGCTACGCTAATAAAATATTTTAAAAATGGCGCCTGAGAATCCGATCGTTTTGCCATCTGGCGGGCAGAGTGAGAACTAGAAATTGCTGCCACGCTAGTAAAAATTTTTACTAGTGTGGCAGGAAAATTTTCTGCTGTAGAGACATCTGTTATCTAAAAAGAAAACTTCATAAACTAATTTCTATTATGGCTACTAGATGTCTCTGTTGTATCTTCTTTCGCCGGGCGCTGTACTCGAACTGCTGATGTTGTGATCTCTAGCCCGGTGTCTTACCCCCTCGGCCACCAGGCTGTTCTTGGTAGAATAATTTTGGAACTTCCTGATGAAGTGTGTAGGAATGGAATGTTAGCAAAATTAATCTATATATTTTTCTACCTTGGACCACCTGCCTCTGGCTTTATGCTGGACTCGAACTGCTGATCATAGCTCTACTAGTCCCTTGCCTTAGCGATTGTGACCACGAAGGTATTTCACTTAAGAAATCGAGGAAACTCCCTGATAAATTCTCATGACCTTCCTGGCCGCCATTTGTCTAGTGAGCTCCTACCCTATGCGCCCCCTGCCGAAACTTCTAGGTCGCCATACTGATAGTGTATACAAGCTCTTGCATCCACAGGACGACAGCCATATTGGAGAAAATATGTTATCACAACTACCAGCGCCATGATGATATTCAATCCAATAGTGGCACTGCAGGCGACTTTTACGGCTTAATGGTAGCGCCATGTTTTTATATGACGTCACAGCATACGTCATTCATATACTCGTGACGCTGCGAGCAAAATTACTGCATAAACAAACTCGCAACTTCACGATATATTAATGACGTATGTTTTTTAAGGCATATACGTGAAAATGGTATCACAATAAAGTCACGAAACATACATTTTGGAATTATCTGCAGTGCAACTATTGAATTTAATATTACCATGGCACTAATACTAATGACAACAATTTTACCAATATTGGGGGTTTCTACAGTGAATACAAAAGCTTTAATCAGTACTATGGCTGGTCTAGAAATTTCTGGAAGGAATGGCAGGTCTTCATGTGCTGAGAGAGAGAGCTAGCCTGCAGTGTATTGGAAGGGGACTGGGATAAAAGGGCTGTAGCAATTTATACAGAAATGGTAGAAGACTGGTCAAGCAGTCAATCTGTGTTTACTGTGATACTGAATTTTATTTACATCACAAGAAATAGATTAAACAGCATGATTACTGTTTGATGGCCTCAAGTCTGTACACGCATGAGAAAAATCATTAATGATATTTCTATAGATTATACATTCACACACACACACAAATCTAATACAATTTTACTCAATGTTTTACACATCTGATGTACAGGTAATTGCAGACTTTCTGCATTTTCACATAACATATATATGACCAGACAGACAAATGAACAGTATAGAAATAAGAGGTTTGAGGTTCTCATGGCAGTGAAGATGCTGATGTTCTTGATTTTAAAAGGTGGATTCATACCTAGATACTAACATTTTGGACAAATGTCATCTTCAGACTCACTGCCAAGACATCCTCAAATCCTACAACATACCATCTGTGACAACCCAGGACAACATAAGCTGCGACTTGATGTACTATGTGGTATAGTGAAAGCAGAAATCAAATTACATGGTCATAAATTAAACTTGTATTATCACAGGCAATTTCCACCCTTACTGACTATCACATTGGACCTGCTAAGAGAGCAAGATATGATTTTGCAGGAGAGTAACTCGGGTACTTATTTTACACAAACTTGCAACTTTATGCATCAGTCCACTTGATAGTAAATATTCCCCCTGCAGGGCTTTTATCCTGGTCTGTGGACAGTAGATAATTTTGATTGGCGTATTATTCAAAATGTAATGCAGGATTTTTATGTGAATCTGAAGACAGTTCAAAATTGTAAGATTCTACCCATCTTAAAGGAGAAGATAGACTTTAATTGGAGTGGACCTTAAGGCACATCTTGAAAGATATGGGATTTCAATGGAAAAAATGCAGTTCCAAAAGGAAGATTCTTATCGAAAGACCAGATTTGTAAACTATAAATTATAATCCATAAACCTGACTTCTTCTCTGTGACTTGAACCCATGACAGCAATCAGATTTGTGATTTGAGCGTACATACAAATATACATAACCACAATTCCAACTTTACATTTCATTTAAAAACAATTTGTATTTTCCTAGGAATTTACTCACTATTTTTAGCAAATTAAAATTGACAGGAAATAAATTAATTATGGTAGGCAGAGTACATTAGCTCATGACATACGGCCTGTATAAGCTGAAGGTGTTTTTCGGTCAGCTAGTAACAGAATTCTACCCCACCTCCCTCAAAGATGTCAGGTCTACTCTCGTGCCTCGCGGACAATACATAATTTGATAGAAATTTTCAGGTGCAACATACCCTACTGATACATTTTCAACTTTGTGCTGCTAAATCATCTAACTCAGCACAGACTTATTTTATCTAAACTGATTTTGCAAGTGTTGACATGAATCAGGGTCAACTAAAACTTAAGGCTTGTTCACACACAGCCAGTAATTTAGTCGAGTAGCGAGTAGTTTAGTTACTTACCATGTGCGGACATTAAAATTTAGTCGAGTAGTTTAGTGAAACGATTTAGTCAAGTAGATTCATTTCATTATATTTTTTCGGTCGAGTAGGCTTCACCAACCCCTATACAACTGAGCTCAGACACACGACTGCTGCTGGCTCACTCCCCCAAGAGACCACATGTGAGTCCCCCCGCCTACTCTCACTTAATACAAACGATACTTGGTTTTAAAGAATTCCAGCCAGCTCGCCCTTGCAGCGTTACTCCATAGGACTCTAATGTCTGGATGGTTACAGTACCCGAGTTTGGAGAAAACGATGAATATACCTGGATTTACAGAAAAGGAGATAAAGTTGAAAATCAAGATCAGGTCAACCTATTCACAGGAATTAAAGAAAATTAAAGATTCCAAGAAATCTGGAGCTGGGGTTGATGCAGTTTATGTTCCAACAGTAAAATGGCTCCACTTATTGGACGAGTCATTAAGAAATATCTATTCAGAAATGAGAGAAACACAAAGTAATTTGGTAAGTACTCACATTTTTATGACATGATGACATTTTTTAATGTTAGGAAGGCATTGTTAAATAACTCGCAAGTCTAAAAATATGTTGCAGGGTTCTTTCTCTTCGTTGAATTTGAGCTTTAACATTGTTTAACAAGAAATCAAAATTATTTTCAGACATCCTGAGTGTGTTCAAGTATTCTGCTGGATCTTCTAATTCTAGTTCTCTGAGAAGACAACTTGAAGCCCCCAATAAATCTCTTCTACTAATCCACTTTCTAACCCACAGTCATGTTCGTTCGTATGAAATTTCTTCTTCAATTTCCTCTAATAAAAAATTGGCAAGGTTTCTGATACCATTATTTATAACTGCACGGTGTCATCTGTCCATCTTGTGTGAATTCAAACGATCAACTGTACTAGTCCAGACACATTAAAAGTGACTAAACCATTTTAGTGTTAGTTACTACTCGCTAACTAACTAACTAGATGGCTTATCGAACACTTAGGTTCATCACCGAATTAATCAAAGCCCTCCACTGGACCCTGTCCTGGGCCAACAAAATCCAATTTCCTTCAACTCTTATCTCCCATAGATCCCGCCTGAGAATATCCTCCCATCTATGTCTAGGTCTCCCCAGCGGTCTCTTCCCTTCAGGTTTCCCAACCAGTACCCGGTGCACACATCTTGTCCCATCCATGCGCGCTACATGCCCAGCCCATCTCATTCTTCTCGACTTAATCATCCTGACAATATTAGTGGAGTAGTACAGATTTTTAAGTTCGTCATTATGCAGTTTTCTCCATGTCCCATCGTCTTCTCTCCTAGGCCCAAATATCCTCAACACCCTATTCTCAAACACCTTCAATCTTATGTTCCTCCCTCTGAGTGAGAGACCATGTTTCGCACCCATACAAAACATCAGGTAAGATTATTGTTTTGTATACTTTAATTTTCAGGTTCTTAGAAATCAGACAAAATATTTTGAACTGAGAAGTAGCACGCATTTCCAGAATTTAATCTCCTCCTAACTTCCTCATGAGTGTCATTTTCATTTGTTATTGTTGTTCCTGGATATTTGAACTTTGTAACCCTTTCAAAGGACTTATTAGCTACCCTAAGATAATTTTGCCCGCCTGTCTTCTGATGACGAGATACTAACATGTACTTAGTTTTTTCTGAATTTACTTCTAGCCCCACCTGTCTACTAGCCTCTAGTAAAACTTCTGCATTCCTCTTTATTGTATTCATATTGTCCCCCAATAAATTAACATAATCAGCATATGCCAATAGCTGATGTGTCCCGTTCAATTGCAAACCCTCCTGCCTGTCTTGGACTTTCCTGATAGCATATTCTAGCGCAAAGTTAAAGAGCAAGGGAGACAAAGCATCTCCTTGTTTTAGACCGTTCTTGATGGGGAATGTCTCAGATACATATTTACCTACTCGAATTTTGCTACAGGTTTCACTTAAGCACATTTTTATTAGACTCACTAGCTTCATTGGTATACCAAATTCAATAAGAATATTATATAACACTTCTCTCTTCACAGAGTCATAGGCTTTTTTGAAATCTATAAATAATTGATGTACGGTCCCACCGAACTCCCATTTTTTCTCTAGTATCTGACGAATGCAAAAGATCTGATCAATCGTTGATCTGTTTAGTCTGAACCCACACTGATGATCCCCAATAATTTCATTCACATATGGGGTTAATCTTGCCAAAAGAATGTTGGATAGAATTTTGTATGAGGTTGATAGCAGCGAAATTCCTCGATAATTACCACACTCAGTCTTGTCCCCCTTCTTATGAATAGGAATAATTATGGATTCCTTCCATTGTTGTGGCATCTCTTCCTTATCCCAAATTAACTGAATAAGCTTATGGATCCTCATATGCAACCCTTTGCCACCTGCTTTAATTAATTCGGCCGGAATCTGGTCAATTCCTGGAGATTTATAACTTTTCAACTTCCCAATGGCTAGTTCCACTTCATCTAAACTAGGTTCTGGCACCAACAGTTCAGCTGTATGCATTTTAATCTGTCTAATATCACCAGTCTCATGAACATTTAAGAGCTCGCTAAAGAAATTTTTCCACCTATTCACAATTTTTATTGGATCTGCAAGCAAATTGCCACTATCATCCTTTACCAAATTGGTCTGGGGTTATATCCTTTCTTAAAGTTATTAATGCCTCTGTACAGGTCTCTGATATTTTTTTCCTTGTTATCTGTCTCAAGTTCAGCAATTTTGCCCTTCAGGTATTCCCTTTTCTTATTCCTAAAGGTTCTACTAGCCTCACGTTACATAGATTATCCGCATTTGTTTTGTTTGGGTTCTGCAACCATTGAAATTTTGTTTGCTTCCTTCGATCTATTAATTTGGAACATTCTTCATCAAACCACGGTTTATTTTGCTTTCTCCTGTAGTATCCTAGTTTCTCTTTGGCTGAAATTTTGATGCAGTTTCTGACATTTTCCCACTCACTGTTGATGTCCACACTTTCATTATCTTCATTTGTCTCTAAAATTAGAAACCTATTCGAAATTTCAACTTGATATTATTCCTTCGCCTCTCCCTCACTTAATTTTTTCAAATCAAATCTTTCTGTGTCAAAATTTTGTTTAGTTCGTCTACTTACTGAAAGCCGCCCCCTCACTTTTGCTACCACCAGATAATGATCAGTGTCACAATCTGCTCCTCTGAATGATCTCTCCGCCTTCTCTTATCTACTAACACATGATCTATTTGATTGTGTGTGCTGCCATCTGGGGAAGTCCAAGTGTATTTATGAACATCACGGTGTGGAAATTTTGTACTTTTTACAATTAAATCTTTTGACGTAGTGAAGGTTACTGCTCTAACACCGTTATCATTACTAAGTGCATGGAGACTCTCCCTGCCTATTGTGGGTTTGAAGATATCCTCCCTCCCAATTTTTGCATTGAAATCTCCTAGCAGAATTTTCATGTGATACTTGCCAAATGTATCAAATACTGATTCCAATTCTTCATAAAAGCTATCCTTGATATCATCGCTTTTGTCCTCAGTTGGGGCATGAACATTAAGGATAATGATGTCGCACCAACGTCCTTCCAAAATTACGTAAGACAACCGGTCAGTAACAAATTCTACTCTAACTGCTGCCCTAATTCTGCTATGAACAAAAAAACCTGTCCATAACTGATGATTGTCATTCCCCTTTCCATAGAATAACGTAAAATTGTCCACTGGGATCGTGCCCTCCCCCTCCCATCGCACTTCCTGCACTGCCACTAAGTCTAACTTATAATTCTCTAATTCCCTACTCACTGATTTCAGTGCCCCAGCCCTATAAAGGCTCCTAATGTTCCAAGCACCAAATCTCATGTCCTTTTTCAATTGCCGTGGTCGTGCCAAAGAGTCCATCCTGATCCGAGGCTTGGTTAATGTATTCGTAACATAGCTTTTTTTTCCAGGTGAAAGGTTGTTAGCCTTACACCCATCCCCCAACCTGGAGGACCAGGGTATCACTCTTAGTCTAGCGCATCTCCTTAGACCTGTCCGGCTTGGGTGACCCTACCTTGAGCTGATGCTCTGGCCGGCATAGCCCTAAGGGTCATTTGAGCACGCAAGCCTCCTCACCCGGCAGATTGCCTTCGACAAGGTGGTGATACCTTCGAGAATGAGATACTACTCGCTACTCGACTAAATTACTGGCTGTGTGTGAACAAGCCTTTAGTACTGGAAACAGTCAAGTCAGAAACTTTTATGCAGTTTTACATTCAACAAGAGATCCTGGAACTTTGTACAGATATAATTCTTTGCAAAATATGTTTATGTGTAAAATGGTAAACCCAACAAGGTAAACTACCTATACACATACTGACTTCTCAGTGACAAGGCAATGTAACCTAGCAGGGTCACGCGAAACATCGTCTGCACCATTTAGACACACTGAAAGCAGGTAACTGTGACGTTCACTTCCGAGGATATGATGGCAGCATTTCTGCAAAACAAACAGTGAAAATATGTTACAACAGTTGACAACAACATACCTGTTTAAAGCATTTGATGTAGTGGAAAAAGTTGCACCATTGTGTTCTTACATACCTGGCCCTAAATATATAGGCCATTCTATAACTATAAAACTTTGTATACCATGTAGTGTATTAGAATATAGAGTGAACAAATCAACAACTATTAACACTATAACGGACACTATTTCCCTACGCGTTTCGACCTCAAGAGGTCATCATCAGTGGCATCAGGGAAATTAATACATATAGTCAAATGTTTGGAACTAGATTCAGAATTAAAAATGAAAAGGTATTTGACAAGATGGCTGCACTAGATGCTGTTATTCACAGGAGTAAAACTCGCATTTAGCTGTTGATTCCGTTGTACGGTGGCCGTTGCTGGTCTCGGCGAGCTATACTTGCGTCGTCTGTACCTGACAGTCTTCCAATTACGAAAAATCTGATAAAACTACTCTGTATTCTCAAATTGTTCATTAATCTTGTCTGAGGTTGGTATACCTTCATGAACAATTTATACTTCATGTATTTCTAATGCAACAATCATACAATTGCTGGCCACAAATCCTCATACTCTATGGTGAACTACAAGGCTCATGAAGGTTGCAGGTCATTTTTACAGCACAAGTCCTGGGTGCAAGTCTCCTGCTACCCAAATTCCTAAATAATTTCCTAACTACTCTGCCTGTTATAAAACTAACAACAGAAGTTACTAACAAAAACACACAGACATTCATAAAATAATGCATAATGAATTTTCAGTAATGTTACGTAAACACCATGTCACAATGCTGCAAAGACAAACTTACATACATTCATTCACTACTCAGATTCAAATCTTACTTCTCAAGTAGAGCCAATGCTTCTGGATCCAGAGCACACATGACCAACTACAAACCTACATTCAGAATCTGCAGATAATGGCAGCAGATTATTGCAATGATTTGGTATTCCCTTGCAGCAAAGTGGCCCAATACTAAAGCTTCACTTACTCTCATTAATGTTGTGAAGTGTGCTCACGATTCACAATACAAGTGCTAAAAATTAAACTTGTATGATGGATAGTATAGTTGCAAATATTAAGTCAGATTGGCATAATTTTTTACAACTCTTCTTCAGAACACCAATACAAACACATTTGTTCAACAATATATTACTTTAACGTCCAAATACTTGGATTACTGGTTTGTTTTCAAATGACTGAAAGCCTGTTCTTCCCAATAACAGACATATTTCACAACGGTATCTCACGATGTAAGGTGGTCATCAGTATATGATAATGCCATGCAGGTGTGTAGCGAAAGTTCACAAATCAAATGCAAAAAAAAAGTGCTACGTGCTCATCCGGTGGTCTACGAATGACTGCGGTCATTTCATCACATTTTGATCAGAACTGACTGTTATTTGAGACAAATGCAATTTACTATTACATCTTTATTACATTCCATGGATCTATAAAATGGTCAGATGAGAAGTGGGTGTGGAAAAAGTAATAATAATACAATACATATTATAAAGTATAATTCATACTATTATATATTAAATAACACATTAGAGTTGAGGCAAAATGTAGATACTCTTAGTAACTTAAATTTTCTTAATGCATTTCTTTACAGAGCAAAAAGTCTGTTATTAGTATTTCATAATATATTTGGGACGGTTATACTAAATTTACATCAAGATATCAATAATTTCAGCTCATATATTCGAAACTGAGGCAATCTTTGTAAATTTACGTAGTTCTAAATTGCCAACATGCAACAGACACCATTTTGAAAATCAGTCTGAATATTGTATCAAAGGCAATAAAGGTATTGTCATTTCTGAAAGTAATACACGCTATAAAAAGTTATGCCCTTCATACTTTAAATAATTTCTACAAAGACAATACATTTCTTCTTACCGTTTCTTACAACGTGACATCACGCAAAACTACCAACTCCTTCCACGCACGTTCTCGAAAGTAGAATGACTCTGCACTTCCTCATTCACCTCCCACAGATATCTATTGCATTATGGTCCTGACGTCACTGCCCCCACCCTGTCCACGAGCCACCCAAAATGTTAACTCCATAAATCTTGGATTTTTTAAGAAAAAGAAATTAAAACAAAGAGGACAAAGCTAATCTCCCAACCAACCAAGCCGTGCCTTTTTCCCTGTGGTGGAATTTTATAAACACCGTAATAATGAGCCTTCTTGTCCCATATAAGGACAGGGAATTTTTTGGCCAGCTGAGTGACCTTCACCTTTCACTCCAAAGAATTAATTTTTCCCATCAAAAAATGCTTTGTTTTCTTCATTGATGTCTCCTTGGCATTTCCAGCTTCCAATTTTACCATCACGTGGAAACATTTGAAACAACTGTACATCCATATTTACATTGGTAATACCAACATTCTAGTTCAAAATCTGATTTCCTTCAGAACCTTTAGTTAGCATTACATACACCACATTTCATCAGAACTGAAAAAAAATATTACCAAAATAGTAAAACTGTCCCACTATATACCATGAAGGCACTGGGGGGGAAAAGAAGGTATAGCTGTTACTCATTCTTAACCCCATTGGGGTGAGTGGTCAGTGTCTTGCCCTGACCATACTTTACACCCAGGAAAGGACCTGAGTACCCACTAGATAGCAGGCTGTGTGGGAAAGTCCTACACATTATGTTTCCTACTGCAGTATTAAAACTCAAGATATGCAATCAACCACAATGAACATTTCCAAGTAAAGGATACACTTGGGCACAAAGTATCTAGTTGCTAAGTGGAACAAAAAGTGTCATTAGTTGTAAAATAGTAAGATGACAGCTGTTGAGTATATTTATGTTCATAAAAGGCAACCAGTTTGCAAACCAGCATAAAGGAAGCAGTGGATGAGCACTGGTTGGAAAACACTACTATGCTGTAACATCCAGTAATTTATGATCAAGCTGAAAGGCTTTTTTTGTATATCAATCAGGAACAGGGTATAAACAAAGAAAACAAAATGTAGTCATAAACACTTTATCACACGACTTACAACAAATTACAATCAAATTGATACAATACAGTGATGTCAGTTTCTTGGGACTAGTTTCAAAGTTTCTGCTCAAGACTACATACAAACAGTTGCGACCTGTATGAGTCTCAATTGTCATGGCTGGCACATCCCTTCAAGAGAATTCCAGTCACAAGAGTGCATCAAGGCAACCCCCAACCCTCCCAAAAAATTTACAGGTATCCTCACATTAAGATGACAAAACCCACAAAAAACTGGAGTTCCTCTTTTGCCTTCCTCACAAACAAGAGCCAGCAATACATTTATTTCATCTCCATCTGTGTGTGGTCTTACTGTTCATTATTCCACATTTCATGTTCCTGCTATCCAAGAAGTCAGAAAAGGGGCTGGGGGAGGCATAGAATTTCAAGTAATCTGACTGAGAAAGAGCCAATTGCAATAAACAAGAGACATGCCCTTAAGAACTGCATCAAGCCCATCACATGGTGTAACAAAAACAGATGATTACAAGTAACATTATCACAAAACTCAGAAGATTCTATCTGGCTTTTTTATGTGAATAAAATAACACTTCAATACAAGGCAGAAAAACCTACACAAAATCACCGGTAAAATAAAGAAAACAAATACTGCAATCTTGTTCCACCTCACAAAGAACTCTGGAATGCCTTTTATTCTCACCCTAGACCAAAGTTATGGTCTTGCTTCATAACTGAATTAACATGGGATTGAACATCCCCGTAGAGGCATCTTCAACAGGTGGCACTGATACAGCCAATCAGCTTCTGAATCTTAAGGTATTACTAATAGCTGCACTGCTCACAAGATCTTCTTATCGCAATGTAATTAACAATAGCCAGATTCACAAAAGTGTATATTGACTTCTAAATAATTTACTGAATGCTCTAGATGACTGTCAGTCTAAATTTGCACTTCAGTAATTTAGCAAAGAACATAAAAATCTGGTAAGCTAAATATGTATGTTGAACTTCATCTGATTAAATGTAGACAGTAAAATACAAATCCTCCAGAAACTGTGTATCGTGTAATGAAAACAGATGGTACAATTAAGTATATGAGAGAATGTTTTAACACGGTAGGACACTTCCTGTAAAAAGAGCCACTTTCTCATCAGGTAAACAATATTAAACAATTTACAGTGCACATCATTATGTTCTGCCAAGCTCTCAGACTTTTCAGAAAAGATTAATATAAATATAATCAATATGTACAATTTAAAGCCTAAATTTCACTACTAAAAATGTGTGCAATTTCTAACAAACAGTACTTTTTAAAAACTTCCTTTTGCAAAAAGCAGTATTACAGACCAATTACTTGTTTCCTATTTCCTTAGTGCCAATAAATTCATTCACTTAACAGTGAAAATGTATATTTATATTTAAAATGCATGAGGGTTGGATATTTATAGCAGGCATTTTACTGCATATATCACTTTTTTTTAGTTGTGTAAAAATTCAATAAAACCACAATTCATAGTGTGATGTACAAGAAATTAATGCATAATCTTACTGACAAGTCAAGAAGGCATAACATTTCTCAATTACAAAGATCGATTTAACACTGTTTAAGGAAATAATCACTGTTAGCACAGAATCATATGTAACATAAATAAAAAATGCAGACTTATTGATTGTTAAAGCAAGTGTGACAGTTTCACTGGGATTTAAACAGTGCTCATTCATGTGGAGATGTGAAATCCCTCATAAAAGAAAACTGAGAGCTTGACATAAATTTAAAAAACTATTGCTTATAATACAAACAAATTCATTGTACTGGAAGCCCATATCCCTTTCAATGTGTGGGTTTTTGTGAGGGTTATGACAAGAATGTGGAGGAGAAAAACACAAGGAAGAATAAAAAAAAGAATGTTATATCCTTTTTTTATTTTCATACCTGTATTGTTCAGAAAACTCATTCCACAAACATGAATCTGGGTATGAAAGGGGCAGGGCGTGGAATGTAGCTCATCCCCACACTGTGAGTGGCATATCGTATGTAGAAAAGTATAAAAGTCATCATAATGAAAACATTCCAGTCAGGTAGCACATACACTGCTTCAGTTTCTATACTTAACCAAAAAGGTCTAAGTTTTAATATGCAAAAAGGACACTGTAGCAAGCTGTACAGCACTTCTTAATTAAATGACAGCACACCAAGACAGGGAAGTGTACAGCACAGTTAATATTACATGCCACTGGAATAGTTTCCATTTGTAATCATTCTGTCAGAACCAAGGTTCCTGTCACCGAGATTTACAGTCCTTATTTCTCATGCAATTCGACATATCTGTTAGCTTCTTGGCATTATCTTTTTTCTGGATCATGACGTAGTTCCTTCCATACTGGTAATAAGCACAGCAGGTGCTGACTTGGCCTAAAAGTTCAATATAGGAGAATACGCAGTTTTTATCTTGTGTGAATGCAGAAAAATGATTGCACATTTTTAAATTACATTCAGTTCTGAGGAAATGCTATACTTCTAAGCAGGTAAAATGCAACTGCATACATAGTTTGTTCGTTTAATGTTACACTACCGAAATAAATTTATGGACTGAAGCAGTAACAAATGAAACAAAATCATAAATGATGAGGATATGTTATCATAAAAATGACATCACCTAAAATCAAATTCCCAAGGAGACTTTTTCAGTTTACTTACATGATTTTATATAGCATAAGTAAAGAGAACTCTTTAATGTAATAAGTAATACATTCATTTAATTACCTCCAATATATGCATAATTTTGTCACTCAACATTTTGTTCCAGGTCACATATGCAACCAAATTAATAATTTAATTGACACTCTATCAACATAAATGCCCTTGCCAGATTTAGGCAAAAGCAATTTAAAATTTAATTTTGAAAGTGTTTGAAGCAACTCCTCACAACAGCACACTGTAAGCCATTTATATGCATAAGTAGGAAAATAAGATATAGCATAAAGATGATTATACTTAAAACTTTGTCATACAGGATTTAAATCCCTACATGCAGAACAGGTAGACAGATTTTAATTGAGGGATTACAGCTTCCCACGAAATTTGATAAGAATCCTGAAGTAACAACAAAAAATTATATTATGCTGACAGTTATGCAAGAGGAACAAAACTACAATGGTCAGTGTCAATGTTTGAAACTTCTGATGGTGGTTAATAACTTGTGTAAATATTTTATTGATTCATTATTTTACCTTGTCTTCCTTCTGACACAATCACACACACCTATTTATTGTACGGCGGTGAGATCATGAACGAGCATGAATGGTGTACTGACAGAATGATCAAAAAGAAGTGACATGACTGAAACACATCCTATAGTAACAATGAATTCTATAGGCTCAATGTTTTTAAAACACTCACAGCATGAAAACTTAATAGAAGTCTGTATATGGACAGAAAAATTCTAGTGGTGTATATGCTATATGGTTGCCCAGAATGAAAATGTATTTTAGCACTGCAATATTGAAAAGCATTAACTGATGATGAATGAATAGCAGAAGTTGCTACCAGTTCTTACAACAATGAATAAAGATTTTTAGGTATCTACTGTTTCACAATGAGAGTTCATTGGTGCCTAACATCACTTCAGAATTTAACAGGAGACAGGTTTAAGTATTTTTCCAATTCAATACTCACATGTGGCTATCATACTCCATATAAAGGGCCTTGTCAATGAAACACTTACGCGGCCAGGAAGTTTTATAAGTACTACAGTGCAGGAAGTTGAAATTGTAACTCATTTACGCAGACTGTTCACAAAATTTGTGAGGTCATACTCTTCTTCATATTGCTTTTCCTCCCACAAATCTGGCAGTGTTTCCAGCACTGTCTTCATTGTGACAGTACCTGATGTCACAGTCTGGTTCTTAGCAGTTTTCTGACTGTCTTTCGTCTTGTCATCCAATGAGAAAAGATCCAACAGCTGAAACCAAATGTACAAAACTTCACTGCACAAAGATAGTAACACATAAAAATAGTGTCTGTACACCGAGAAGCAGGTGAGAAGGGGGTATAAAAAAACAGGTAAGATATAGGGATGGGATATCACTATATCCTGTACCCAACACAATTCTCAATTTGCTTCCATCTGTTCCAGGCCCCCCAAACCGCAACTTCCATCTCCATATTTCCTCTCTCTTCAATAATCTTCTTTCCCAGTATCATATACCTCTCATTACTATCTCCTCCCTCACTTGCAGTTCTGCCCCCATCTCTTTGCTCCTCACCATCCCAGCAATCCCCAATCCCTTTCAGTCTACTCCTTTATCACCTGCTTCTCAACAGTTTATACTGAACCTCCCCTCTAACCCCTATCACACCATTTTGCTATTTCCATGCCATTCTAACATCACGCTATCCCTCCTTTATCCCATACCAATCACTTACCTCCACCCTCCCCTGATTTTTCTTTTACCTTCTTTCATTAAACCCCTACCTCTCCTCTTTCCGGCTTGCTGCCACTCCTTAAACTTACTCCCATCTCTACTTTCCCGGAACTTCTCACACACCTTCCATTCTACCCAGTCACTTGCTTCTTTTTTACCTTTTCTCCCCAGCATTGACAACATTGGGTATGTATTGGGGGAGTAAAAGTATGCAGCACCAAGACCTACAGACATGAGTTACCTGCTCTGTTCCCATGGTCTCCATGCTTGCATTCTCACTGCTTATCACAGTGTTTGCTGTCATTAACTTGAACTTCTGCAACCTGGAATGGAATAACATAACTGCAGTCTGCTTATGAACATAAAACTAATACAAGTCATGTCAGCATATTTAATATTGATGGGATTATACAAGCACTTCACAGCTGTGATAAAGTAAAGACTAAAACTGGAACAAATTGTAATAAGAATGGACAAAGGAAGGATATAAGATTTAGTGTACAGGGAAATTACCATCTAAAAGTAAGGTAAACATTAATTTTAAAGTAAACTTCACAACTCTGGATTCACATCCATCTAGCACTGAGCTTGACATGTGGTACTTTACCTCCAGTCCCCAAAACATCTTCATGGATTGTGTGGTACTTCAGCACAAACAAGACTCACACTTTAGCTTACAACCTTCATTCATCAAGCAGATTATGTACAGCTTTCACTGACATCTTATGGAAGAAATTACATTCACTAGAATCATTAATTTTCCTCATGTAAGAATAAAATTATAATGGTAACAGAAACTCACCCCATGATCTTCTCTTCTAGGGTGCCTCTTGTTATAAGCCTGTATACGTTGACAACTTTCTTCTGACCGATGCGGTGAGCACGATCCATTGCCTGCACATCCTTCATTGGATTCCAGTCATGCTCCACAAATACTACCTGCCATCACATGATAAGGTATTTATTACAAGAACTGAGACGAAGCAGACAATCTGAATTTTTATTTCACTTTGCACTCTGATTTCAAATATTGAAGAGAACTGTAAACTAAACCAAGAGATTTATTCCAACTTCAGATGAAACATACAGAAAGATGAAGACATGGCATGCCCATTGTGCTTCAATTTTAAGAACTTTTAGCAAATAAAAGAATTAAAAGGAATGTCATAGCTTCAACCAAAAGAACATGAATGTCAGTCACACTTACTGTGTCAGCGCCTGTTAGGTTGAGTCCCAGACCTCCAACCTGGGTGGTCAACAGTAGCACGTCTATCGAAGGATCGTTATTAAATGCAGTCACTACATTGTGCCGCACGCCTGGTGAGATGCTGCCATCTAGCCTCAGGTATGTCACACTAGGCATGTTGCTCCTGGTCAACATTTACATTTTATATCACTCTTGGGTTATTTAATGACACTTCTCATCTACATAGGTTCTACACAGGTTTTATAGCAGTTCACAGCTGCAGAGACTGAGGAAAACCATCAACATCTCGGTGAACAGACAGTCTACATGCCTCTATCTGAGCCCACAACTTAGCAGAA
Organism: Zootermopsis nevadensis; assembly: GCF_977971745.1. Lineage (NCBI taxonomy): Eukaryota > Metazoa > Arthropoda > Insecta > Blattodea > Termopsidae > Zootermopsis > Zootermopsis nevadensis. Next base: position 18,886,714 of record NW_028259156.1, read on the forward strand.
AATGAAGCACATAGCACCCATTATTGTCAATGTTTAATATTCATTTCCCCTTTATGGCAGACATCATTATCCCTCTGTCCCCATAGCACAGCTGGATGTGACAAGACCACAGACAAATACAGGGAACATAAAACCTGTGTAATGGAACACTGATAACTTACTTAAAGAGATCCTGCTCCAGTATGTCAAGCATGGCTTTGAGCTGGCAGAAGATTAGTGCTCGATGCTGATTGACAACAAGTTCTCCAGTCTGACCCGCAGGGGGCACACCAATTCCACAATCCAGTAGCAGCTGCCTGCAAAAGAAGTATGGTCAGACACTAAAAGTGATTATGCTATTAAAACTGTGAAGGAAAGCTGAACAAATTCATAAAAATAAGTTTTTCAAACATCTGATACAGTGTAACCACATATTCAGAATGTTCCATTTGTACCAGAAAAACAGGATATATCTAAAACATGTGGTCCCAATCTTATTAGACTCACAGACTGATAAAATGGCACTAAAGTTTCCAACTGTATCCATTTCACACTGTATAGAACAAACAATAGTCAAAAATATAATTATTACTATAAACTCTGAACATGCTTATTTACAACACAAAAACTAACTGCTCAGTTACTGATGTTGAAGAGATATCATAATAATGATGCAAAATCATTTAACTTATCAGATATACATGCTGTGATTTCCAACATGGCTTTTCTTTCCACTTACCGAGAAATGCTCCAACACACCGCTCATCTCCTCACCACTCACACCATTAAGTGTGGTGGATGGGAGAAAACAGAATAGTGATGTGCAATTCAATAGTCAGGGGGGACAGGAGTCAAAAAATAAGATTTTCTTTCTTCCGTAGTACAATACATGTAACGCTAACAACATTAATGATCTGTGACATGGCTTCAAAGTATCCTCTGAATTTTAGTGTAGTCTGCCACCTAACAAGGCACTGGAAAGCATGAACACACTAAATACACTGGCCCACAATTTAATTTTCCATGCATAAAAACTATTAATTCTGAAACACTCATTTTTCCATTGTTGTACCAAAACAATGGTCTGCAATGTACGAGAGGATTTCCATACCACAGCATCAGAAAACTCAACAACTGTAAAAATGAGGTTTCTACTAAGAACTTACTTGAGGGCTGGCAATTTAGCTGCATGATGGATATCTGCCATGGTGCTGTTTTGCTGTTTCAGCTGCGTTAAAATTTTTTCATATTCAGGATGCCGTGGTGACAGAACCAGCTTCGGATGGTTACACACATTTTGGAGATACCTCAGAGCCTGTAGTTAAATAGTCAGTGTTATGAGAGGGTGACAGCTGCAACCTCACGCCATGTCACAAACACAAATAATATTTTCACTTTTACACATAGGTCAGATGGTCACATGGACAGTGATTCTTTCCCATAATAGCTAATTTACATGAATCTTTATGTAAATCACAGACCTAAGTATTTAAAAAAGCATGTATGTAAATTATGCAATAAAATATGGACTGCACAGATTTGCACAGAAGTTGAAAAATGCCACACGACTGAAATGGCACATAACAGAAAAAGATTTGCTAATGACAATACTGGAAAAATGTTCAGCTTCAAGTAACTTCAAGAACACACAATTTCACAGTCAATTGGTATGTAGACCTGCTTACAGTCAGATGTTCGTCAAGTGACAGAAAAATGTTTCATGCCCAAATGCATAGAACAGATAAAGTACAAATATGTAGCTTATTAGCAGTAAAATAGGTGAGATGTGTAAGGAGTACAGAAAGAAAAAGTATAAAAGGGGGAAAACACAAAATGAAGAAAAATAGTGCATTTTAAGATAAACACCTTGAAAAACAATTTGACCAGCAACATAATAAGGTGTAAGATTTGAGGTTTTCACAGCGGTGAGTATGAAGATTTCTGTCTTCTGGGTTGGTGAGCTGTGTAGTCTGGTCGATGTTAACCAACGTTTCAGAGGTCATACTGCCTCCGTCATCAGAGTGATATACAGAAATCTGAAGACACTAGGCTGTCAGATGATCCACTTAAAATGGAAATATTTTTGGAGGAAGAAAAAGTGCTTACATTGTGAATAATATTTATATGTGTAGTAGTGTATGAACTACCATCCACCAATTTCCCACGCTAAAGCCAACAAGAAGCATAATATTGAGCCATCCATGTTCTGAATCTAATGGACAATATCCAGCTATGGTCTGACAACCTATGTAGGATTTGAGGTTCAACAACCTGTCTGATCTCCATCAGTCAGCGTGAAGAAATCCAGATCTGTAACATGATTTGTTGTGCATGACTGGCTATTGCCCAGCTTGCACACTGTTCAGTCACCTGGAAGATGTGTGTGCTCCCTTGTATGGTGCCTGCCTGCCCACCGTGTGCGAGGCTATCCTGCAAGCTCTGGTGGGCGTGAGAGCGTGCAAAGTCCTCATACAGCTGTTCCTGCAGTGGACTCAGTTCACAGTAATAATCCTGTGTGATCTTGGGAGGCAGATCTTGCAATACATCTTCCTTCATCCTGCGCAACAGGAATGGCAATGCCTGCCTGTGCAGTGCTTCCATGGCTAGTGCTCCTATAACACAATTATTTGGTTTCATCTAATACCATTCACTTCCATGAACATTAACGACTTGTACCATATTCTTGGCATTTCTGTTTTCTTGTTAAATGTATAACATTAAACTTTACACAACTCCATAGCTAGTGCCTTAAAAACTACCTAATTTTATGGTACAGAGTCTTTCCTCTATATTTAACAGTTCCTCATCTGTTTACAGAATTCTCACCATCACCACTGGTCCTCATCTTGAGCTAGTTTGATCCAGTTCAAACGCTATCTATTCAACTCAGATTCACCTAACACCTTGTCGTTACATACAAGCGATAAAGGATGAATGATGTAAGTGACAAGTGGAGGCTTACTTGTTTCACAGAGGAACTGCAAGCCAGTAACAAATAAGTACTGATAAGGATCATGAAATCAAAGTGCTTACAATGGGCTGGGCAAGCAACTATGAAAAGGAGACTAAGAATGAAAAAGATTTTGGTGGGGAAATAAAAAATGGCAACTTCATGATTGAGAAGGAGGATGATAATATTAAGATAAAACTTTTCAGAAATGGTGACAACAAACAGATTAAATGCTTTCAGGAGCATGTCCAATGATGGGCTTTAGTATTAACAGTATTAAAACTTTAATTTTACTTTACTGGAGGTTCAGTTGGTAAAGTATCTGCAATTATGAACTGATACTGAGCTATAAATTAACTGAACCAATACAAACAATTACTCCAAAAATTTCAACCAACATATGTTATGGCCACAATCTAGAATTAACAAGCAGACCTGCTTCTTGCTCCTTAGCCGAACTCTTCGGATCACGGCTGGCCAGGATTGGCTTGCTGTAGCGTGCCGTAAACTGCTTCTCTGTACCAAGGAAACCAGGCATCAGGAAGTCAAACAGTGACCACAGCTCCAGTACATTATTCTGTATTGGTGTTCCCGACAAAATGAGGCGGTGATTTGCAACCAGCTGTTTGATTGCTTTTGAGGACTGCAACAGAAATGTAAATCACAAACTGGATACAACTGAGGGCAACTAAGTTTACTTTCATCTTCAGTCTGTTCCAATATCTGCTACACAAAATCAGTTCCACATAACACAAGTAAGACATGGGAAATTCAGTGAGATTTCAGGTTATGTCAATGAGTATAAAGATGGCTGTCTTCTGGGTTATTTCACCATGCAGTTTGGTACATGACTGACGATTCAGAGGCATTTACTGCCTCCATCATCAGGACAATCACTCTGTAATGGTATCCACCTAAGTTTCTACAAGTTGTCACAAACCAGAAGAACAATGTAATATGCATTTCTTTGTCCTAAATATTTTACATATTTATAAAACGTCCAAAATATGACTTGAATATGTTACTGATGTAAAGTAAAGGTGATACCTTGGTTTTTCCATTCTTGATAACATGGCCCTCATCCAGGATGCAATAGTTCCACTTGATAGAACTGAAGAAATCAATGTCCTTCCTGACAATGTCATATGAAGCCACCACCAAATTGTGGAATTTTACCTTGCTGCGTAGCCTGCAGTAATTCAGATAAATTAATGAACCTCAACACAGAACAGAAGAGTTATTAGAGTCATGATAATACCATAAGCTTATATTTCTTTGTCAGTATGTAAATTAAATGTGAAATGTACTTGTCTGTAGATGGCTATCTTCTGGGTTGAATCACTGTGTAGTCCGGTAGACGTTTACCAGATTACACAGTGCTACAACCCAGAAGACAGCCACCTTCGTACTCACTGCTGAAAAAACCCTAAATCCTACTTACTTATCCCTTTCTGCAGGGGGTCCAATGTACTGCAGAGGGTTGAGGTAATCTCTTGACAGGAACTTTTCCACCTCGTACATCCAGTGGCCTGTGAGAGTTGGGGGACAGATTACAATTGAAGGCAATGGAGCACAGTCTGGGCTTCTAGTTTTCTGAAACAAAAATACAAAACAGTGTGGGTGATAAGAACCAGCTTAATGCTGCAGCATATGCAGCATCCAGATAACTTCAGCAATGAACACAGCATCTTTTAATGAACCAAACTGCTTTTGTCCCATGATACCACATAGACAGTGAAGTAAATACGATTTCTGTTCTCTTAATTAGTTTTAAAATATCTATATTTCTTCTGAAAGCCAGTACTGAAAACAATTCATTGCTCCCTTATTTCCACAGAAGTTTCAAATATGCTTCCACAGTCAGTAATCACGTTCTTAAATTATCAAAGACCTGCTCACTAAAAGTAACAGATTTCTCCATTGCTATCCAGTTTTGTAACCTACCACGGAAAAGCAAACTGTTGATGTAAGATGACTACTGCTGCTTTTGCAAAGCATTCAATCAAAGTGGAACAGCCCTCATCTTTTGTTCCTGCTAATATGTACAACAAACAACAACTGCTAACTGTGGATAGAATAGTGTTTGCAATTGTAAATTGGACCAATGCATTTTTCATTTCATAGCTTATTACACATACGGCACAAAGCCAATTTCCTATTTCTATAACTCTGGCACAGGAAACTGATTTGAACCTGGGACTAGTCAATTTCTGTGAGAGAATGTCATACCTCATACTGCTGTCTCCTATAATAATGATCTCCTGCCAGGATGCAAATGGACTGCAGAGTCTTTCCCAGTCCCATGTCATCACACAAGATGCCATGGAGTTTGTACTTGTTCAGAAATGCGAGCCAGTTCACACCAGACTGAAACACAAACAACAAGTTTAGGAGGAACTTATGATACCTACTGCCTTTATAATTCTCAAACAACTATAACATCACTGTACTTGTTGATAAGACCGCAGTTCTGCTTGAATGGGTACAGGAACTTTATAGTCCTCAATCAACTTGGGGTTAAACAGCTGTTCCAAGAACTTGCGTTCTCGAGCCTTCTGCTGAGCCAGCTCTGGAGTGAGATTAGGTGGGTCTGGAACACCACCATCTAGTGGCATCAGCTGTATCAACGTGGCAAAGCAGTGTGTGGCCATCAAGCGCACTGGCTGGTTCTGGTCACTCATACGACCTGCAACACACAAAGCAGCACCAAATTTTATTTCTTACGCAAGCTATTCTGTATGTAAAGTAAAGCGTCCCACTAACGCCATGTAGGTGCATTGGGGGAGTGGAGGTACAGGTCCTACTCTTTCTTGACCTCGGCACCAGATGGGGGTGAGTGGTCAGCATCACGCCCCGGCCGTGCTTTACCCCTGGGAAAGGACCCCGGTACCCATCTGTATATATAAATATTATAACACAAAACTAGCTAATTTTAATCCACATTACCGGACCCAATCATCATAAGTCTTACAGAAAAACAGTCAGCCTATGCTTACCCAGCAGAGGCACCACCAGGAGAACAATATATGGCACAATGTTAAACTGCAGTTTCTCAGATATTGATGCCAGAGCCTCAACAGCACCTTGGCGCTGTATATCTGAGTCAATTGCACCAAGCAGTGGCAGCACTTTATCTATCACATGTGTCATCACTGGCACAGAAGACAGGCATGCCAATGCACCCATACAGCGAGCAGTCATGTGCCTCACAGCACGGTACGGGTGCGTCAGAAGCAGACACAGCCGGGGAAGACAGACAACCAGCACCTGTGCACATATTCAGGTCAATTTTCAACAGGCTACTGAGATTAACTTTGTTGCTAATAGGAAACTTAAGTTTGACATTTTCTGCCACCTCAAATGTTCAAATTTGGGAACTGTTATGGTATGGAAAATGCAAGTATTTCATTAGAAACTAGGTCACAGATGAAATACCTGGAACTGTCAGTAACAAATCAAAATTACACCCACTTTACCTACTCAGGATACAAACCCTATTCATCAAATGTATAACCAGCTACTTGCACTTTATGCGTAAGTACTAAAAAATTATCTATTTTGTTACCATCTACAGTCTAAAACTTTCAATCTGATATATGATTTATAATTATAGGACTTCCTGACAAGTAATGTCAACAATGCTTAATTTTATAGAAAGTATTTACCTGAGGCAGTCCCGCGCCGTAGCCGCACGGTCTGAGGCATCATGCATCGGACCAGCGATACGGAATGTGCGTTGGTCCGAGTCTCGGGGAGAAGAAATTTTCTCATGAGCTTTCCACCAGTGTATGGGACCGGTGTCAACCCAGCATCGTGAGGAAATTGGGGAGCTACAATGAGTAGCGTAATCCGGTCAGGAAAGCTAGCAATGGCTGGGGGTTCGTCGTGCTGACCATACATCACCCTATATCTGGTTGGATGATCGTTCACCTCTGCTTAGGCATGTGAACGTGAGGCCAGCAGTCAAGCTAGTCGGCTTTGGCTCTCTGGAGCTGTTACGCCACGGATTTAATTGTTTAATTTACCTGAGGCAAGATGTCGGAGTGGATGGCTGGACTTGTTACTTCAAGGACTTGAAGACTCGATACCAGATCCTCTGCTGCTGCATCATTGTTCATCAAGACTGGGGCATCTGTTAACACATCAACTCTGTTTCACTTTAAATATGGAATATAAAATGTAAGGCATAGCATAACTGAAGAATACACCAGCCTGCATATTGTATTAGGAATTGAAATCAAAAGCAATTATAAGAACCAATCAATACATTAACACATTTTTTGTGCACCAACAATGTGGACACACTTTAAAAACCCAAACTCAGGACCTTCTGAACACAAAGCAAGAGCGCTAGCCAATCAAACACAATGTTCAGTTAAGTAATGTATAAAAGTGAATCTTATCAAATTTTACTTTGTTCTAAGAACTGAACAGAAAATAGACAACGGAATGCTCACCAAATGTAGTTAAGTCAACAGCATCCTTCAGATGATCAATCATAATCTCCCAGAACTTTGGTAACTTATGCGGCAAATCCCTACCAAAATATAAACTTATTGCTGTTAGAGCAAAGCAGGCTCCCCTCCTCTGTATACGGCTTTGCTTTTGAGCCTGAAACATGCAAAACAGAACAATAAGTGGAAAAGATACAGGAAGAGCAAAGGGAAACCAAAATCAATCTCTTACAATTTGACTTAATCAACAGACTTATCAGTAACATTGTCCTTCTTTACACATTCTTTCCACAAAATTCAGTGAGGAATTGCAACTACCACACACTTGACTGTGAGAAAACACAAACAAAAAATTATCCTTTGTATGGCTGATGTCACTTGAAAAAACAACCCATATTCTGCATAGTCGTGAAGATAATTATAATATGCTGTTAATGAATTTAACCTAGCAAATGATCTGAAACCTTAACAGCTCACTGCTTCATGTCAGAAATCAGTGAATAGTTTTAGAATGCTTCATGAGCTCAACTACAAGTACTGTGAATGTGATGGTGATAATGCCAGTAATAACAAGTAATGCATACATTATCTTCTGCGGCAAACAGCTCCTCCAAAGGTATGTCTGTGATGGGTGGTCGGCCTGGACCACGACCTCCCGTAGAATTAGAGCGCCGAAAGGCAGCTCGCTCAGCAGACTGCACAGAAATATCAATATCTTACCCAGTACTCATTCAAAGAGAGCCCCTTTATTATTAATTAATTACATAAGATTTCCTACCTACAGCATAAGTGTTCTGCTATACCAGGTAGTAACATCACTAGTGACGCTGCGAATGTTCATTATAAGTTTCCTAAACATTATTCTTTCTGTTATAAAGTATTCATTAACATTACAATATCAGAAAGGCCAATTCATTTGTTCACCTATAGGTTACCTAAAGGGGTAGGTAAGCCCTGAACATTCAAGCAGTATGTTTCTCCAAAACACTGGTATCACCTACAGGTCTGCACAGCATTACAAGTCATGACACCGACTTGCTTGATGGCAAAGACGCCAAAATGAGCAATACTGCAGTCATCTTACCCGTTGCTGATTGACCAGCGTCAGGATGCCAGTATAGTTGTTCGCGAAGGAAGTCGGAGTTCCCGTGCGACTGCCATCCCCAGTGCTCTCAACCCCACTGTCACTGCTGGGACCCTCTCCTGTGACTGTCTGAAATGCCATCACATTACTCTCTTCAGCAAGACAACAAGGGCACCTACCACTTATACATCAAGATTTAATCAGAGATAAACTACATTTATTTGAGATTTTGGAATAGTAAATTTATAAAAGAAATAGTAAACAAATCATATGATCATTATAAATTTCTGCTTGTCTTGTGCAAATTGATGATTGTATTGCTCAAGCTTGCCAACACAAATGCATCAATTTGACATGCAGTAGAAAACATCTTATTTTTGTTAGTAGTGTGATTATTCCTATCTTAAACAGAAACAGGGTATGAAGGTGTGGACTGCAGTCCAGAAGTAGGCTCTTGTGAACATGAAAATGTAACTTAAGACATAATTATTGTATTGCCTTATACCTGCCAAGAATTACCTGTATTTTTGGTGTGAACTCAGGGTCAGATCGCAGGAATGTACACAGATTGGAGACAATCTTGCTATTGGGACATGGCACTCTCTTCACACAAAGATCAGCCAAGCAAGCCAAGTGGTCTGCAGCCAAGATCTGGAATCATCCATGCACAAATGAATGGTCATCACATAATTTAAGCTAACAATACTGTATCAACTATTAAAGTGACACTGGTAGCAGCAAACAGATATATGTAATGAAGGTAATGGATCAAACACTGCTCACCCCTAAATTGAATGCAATTAAGCTTGTAATGACTGAGTTACAAAGATATAAACTGAAGAATATAATGTGATTTGTATGGTATGATTAGCACTGAAATAGTAGATTTGCAGCTGCAATGAATGAAAAGCAAGGCCAGTGAACTGTGTAAAGTAACAAATAACACATTCCGAACATGTGCACTCCATTGCAGTACTTTCCACACTTCTTACACTCAGCTATATCCTCGCTTATTATACTCACAAGACATGCGTTTATAGTGTAGATCTACTTCACAAAAATTCTGAAAACTACACATTCTTCAACTTTTAGCATCTATAAATGAGTGTGTGTTCACTTTTCAACATACCTGTAACTGCTCGTTCTCTTCTTTCTTAATGGATTCCATCAATGGCTTGATCACTGGGTTCAGTTTCTCTGGCAGACATCTGAACAAGGTAACTGCACCTGCCAAAGTAGCCTGAGTTCTACAAACAAAACCACCGGCATTAGTGTCAGAACAGTACTCAGTCCTTTGAAGGACACCCCCCCCCCCACTTTTTCAATATGTGCGTGTGCGCGCACACACGCACGTTCAGAGTTAACTGCAAAGAAAGAAACACATTATATTTACCAAAATACACAAAGAAAGAAAACAAGTTAGGAAATAACCCACAGCATAACAATTCTGGTATTTGCCAGAATTTTACCTCGACTTTTGAGAGTGGTAATGACCTCTGCATGGACAGGGTAATGATGCCATCACAGAGGATTTTCCCTCCCCAGGTTACTTTGATAATTAAGCTAACCATGTTAACAGATAATGCCATCTGCAGTCTACTGAGGGAAGCCTAAAAAATATTTATGTTTTTTAAGTGGTTATTAAAATTGTCCAATTTAAACAAAGACTGGAATTGTGTGGCCACTTGTCATATAATTCTCCAATATCAAATTCCATCAAAATCAGTTTATTCGCTCTCAAGATGGTTTACGTATAAATACAGACAGATATGAGACAAGTTTAATAAGTGCTCCATAGGACAGGGATTGCAACTGATCACTTAAAATTTCACTACAAAGTATATATGGGGTTTCCACCTCACTAAATCGTGCATCTCCATCAGATAACTAAGACAACTTACGAAATACTGAGTAGCATCTGATCAGAGCTGGTTTGAGACACTGCTCCTTGTATGGCTTTCCTGCGGTCTTCTAGACTCTCGGACACTTTGGGTTTGAGCTTGTGTCTGGACAGCAGTTGCTGTGCAACAGGTCCACTGAGTTGCTGGATCTGTTCCAATGTCAACACCTGCCAGAAACAGAGAGGTTAGAAATAATTTTCCATAGGACACATGTACATGTCTGAATGAATAAGATAGGAAACAACCTCTAACCTGTGATTGAAATTGAACCTCTGCCTTTGTCCGCTTCAGTCCTCAAACTCTTCAAAATATTTTATTTATACAAGTTAACATTATAGAAATATCAACCACCCTTAAATTAGTATTTTAATAATATACAGCCCACACACTGAATACAATAAATATGAGTAATTTAGAAATAATTCTTTTCCATCCAACAAAGGAAAGAAAGTTTATGGCATCATTTACTTGCATATTTTACATCATTCATTTCTGCTACACCCAACACAACTATTGGGATACTGGGAACAACCCATTCTTCAAGTGCCTGAGCACTGCGGGTCCCAACTTTTCGTTGGCTCGATCTATAGGCAGTCAGTAGGACTCCTTGGACGAGGGATCGGCCCGTCGCAAGGCCTCTACCTGTACACAGGACAACACAACACAGAAAAATGCGGACAAACATTCATGACTTGAGTGGGATTCGAACCCACAGTCCCAGCGACCAAGCGGCACAAGGCCCACGCCTCAGATCGCGCGGCCACTGCGGACCACACCACAACACAACTACAGAATCACAATAACCAAAGTTCCCTTTAAAATGTATATGTGATATAGTATTGTTCCATACCTTCCCACAGATTTCAGGATCCAGCGGTAACTTGTAGTGTTTGAGCATTGCAACGAAGTCTCTGGTCTCCTGTAGAAGTCGTGTGAAGGACAGAGCAATCTCATCAAAGTACACACATTCACTTAGAGATTGATGAAGGCGAATTCTGAGTGTCTCAGGGCACACCTGAGTTGAGGTATCAAGCCGTGCCCACTCCACAATGACAAGGCCAGCCACCATTCTCTGTACTGCCGATTTGGAGTTGAGGTACGTTAACAGCAACTTTACATAGATATCAACTGGGCTCTCAGTCTCTGCAGTATACTCAATACCAGGCGCAGGCTGCACTATGTAGCATGACAGCAGGCCTTAAAGCAGAAACATTACTAAGGTAAACGTAAGTTCTGGGAAAATTTATGATGTCTCCAATCTACACTGTGAGACTATCAGGAATAAATTACAAATTAAAAACTGTACAAGCATGAAAATAAATGAAAAATGTGACTTTGTATGAATGATGCCACTGGCAGTATTAGTTCATAAGAGCCATAATATTTTCTTAAACATGGATGATCCATTAAACATAATATGAATTTTTTATAATTTATTTCATAATGTTTTAAGTTAGAAGGTAAAACAATTACAGCGCTACACTTAATAAGAGTTTGACAATAGAGTGTGTGGACACCTTGTTAGCAGATAAGCCCAACTTACCCAGCATCCGACTAGCCATACAGCGAGCCCGTGTCACATTCTTCTCCCTTGCTGCAGCTGGAGTTGTTTCACTGCCACCAACATACAACTTGAGCTCACACTTGGAATTTCCATTACTGCTGCCAGCCTCTAGAGAAGGTAAAGTGCGTGGCCTTCTAACAGACCTATCACCAGAACGATCCTGGACAAAGACACAAGCATCAGTAATCTCATTAATAGCTCAGCAAGTATGAAAAGTTTGTTATAGTAAAGCTTGATACAAAAAACTGATGAACAACTAAAATTAGTAAAAGGTTAGAAATCCAAGTATTTCTCTAAACAGAACACCAGATATTTCACGAAAACAAAAATATGGAAAATTACAATTTACATCAGGTCCTAACTAATATGGATCTATCTTTGATGACATTTGACTACTACTAATTCATCAAATAAATGCACCTTAGAGAAAAACAGTTCATCGAAGAATGCCAAACTTAATTATTTTTAGTTCTCAAAAATGCATCAAACAATTCATTCAAAACCTTAGCGGTTTTGCTGTTTCTCCTTTATATAATCAACATTTTGTCATTCCATTAAGAAAGATATCTTGTACAAACAAGGACCATGCTATGAACATGTTGCTCTTAGCTAATGAATAGGTAGAATGTTTCTTCATTGTTAAGTACATCTATAGCATTGTTCCAAGATAGAAAAAAATAACTAATTTCAATAAGTAACAGTTTTGGCGGTGGAACCGAACATATGATTACACTCAACATACTGCCAGTTTTTAAGCTGTACTTGGGAGTAAAAATTAAATATTACATTATGCAAATCCACAATGGATGAAGTGTCCTTTTCATACTTACTCTGATAGATTTGCTTTGTATTAGCTGTGCAGGGTCAATGGCAAGCTTGGCTGGCTGCATGGTTAGGCACAGCCAGGAACTGACAAATGGACAAGCAGCCACAAGCAGTTCCTCCAGCTGACTGCTGCGTACCAGGTTACCCCATACCTGTAACAGATCGACAGACATGTAGATTCTAAAATAACAAGGGTGGCTATTTTGGATGCCTCATAATTTATGTAGCTGTCATGCTGGTATTACTGACAACAGAAAATTAAAAGGCACAAATGTAGATTGGCCTCTAGAGACAGTTTTGTGAAGATGCATCACTGGGTGATACCATAAGAAAATAAATCCTTATAAAGGAAGGTCATATGCTAAAAATATGAAATGCTTAAAAAAGCAGATTTCTATGAAGACAATAACACAAAGTACAACAGAGTTGGTTTTCTATTAGGAACCACTACTTCATTCCTTATGTACTAAAACATTTAAATATGAGCGATAAATTTAAATTTCATCTTGAAAATTCAGAATTACAATATTTTTCTCAAATGGACAAATGAAACTCTTGTTTTTGTTATTATTCACTTCTTTCCCATTGAACAAATCAATTGCACAAAATGATACCCATTTTAGAAACAAAGTCCCGCCATGATGTCAACAACACTAACAAATTATCAGAATAACCTGGAACAATCCCGTCTGAGTCAAATCCACAATTCTGAACTGCTACATACAATTTTATTGTAGCTGAGGTAAAAGAGCCTTTACCAGCAGAATATGAAATGCAAGAGTTTCACATAACAGCTATAGTAACCACCATCTTAACATATTCATATTTAAAAAATAGAATTGGCAACAGTTTTACATAAGCAAAACCTTCAAGAATAACCATGTGAGTAAAAATTCTAACATGTTTCTTCACTTCTTAGATAACAGAGAATGACACATCAAGCATGTGTTTGATAATTCATAGCAATATTCTCTTGCCATTCACTCATCAAAATAATCATTTTAGTTCCTATAAAACTTTATTTCCAACAAACAATTCCAAAACAGGCAGATCTATCAAAAGCATTTTGAATATACCTTCAGCTTAGAACAATCAGAGGGAAGAAGAAACCCATAACTGTCAACATAAATAAAAGACAACAGTATGACAAGAACTATCAAACCATGCAGGAACAGAGGAACAGAACAACTTGCTACCTGCTCAGCCAGATCCTGAATTTCAGTAAGTGGTTCCACTATTACACGCTGGAAGATGTGCCTGAGTGCATCCTGGAGCAGAGCTGCTGTCCAACTGACACCATTGCTACTGACAGGTTGCGCAGTCAGTGTGCACAGTGTTTGCAATGTAGCACGACGAACGGAGGATGTGCTATGGCAAAGGAATGGCCATAATCGTGGCACAACTTCACGAAGTGGCTGTGGTCTGTAAACACACCAGCCACAAATTCAATCAAACTAACTTTAAACATAGTGCCAAGGTATGAAGATGGCCGACTTCTGGGTTGTTGATTAGTTTCACTCACATCATATGTTTGTGTATGAGTGGTGAGCTGAGCAGAGCTGCTAGAAGCCCCATGAAACTGTTGCACGCTGCTGCCAATTCATCTTGTTCTAGCAGCAAGTCCCAGAGTCTGTGTACCGTAGCCTCCACCTGATCTGGCAGATCTGACACAATCTTAGGTGCAACAGGAATCAGTGCTGATGCTGCCACTGCTCCCACATCATCCACTGGGTCTGCGAGACCCTCCAAGATGTGACTAAATGCCATTGGCAGTATCTCACTTACCAAGTCCTACAAACCAAGTAAAAAATGTACGCCAAGGTGAATGAAGAATGGCATCTCAGAAGGCATAAATAATTCAACAAATTATCGTAACTAACTCATACACATCAGGATACCCTTTATGTGATCATATATTTTTAAGAACTGTATAAATAATCAGTTCACACAGACCACATAGAAGTTCATGGCAATAACAAAGTTTTGAGACCATGTTTGATAACTTCCATGTACTAACAGAAACAATAGGCAAAAATGTATCACTAACTTTTATAATTTGTACTTTATAGGGAAAACACAGTTTCTTGTAGAACTTACTGCTAAACATTTGAAATCTCTTTTCCACACTGACTAGCCATCAGTGAAGTGTGAACTACTAGAATCAAATTCAAGGCAATGAAAGATGAGAAGTTACCTCTCTAACAGCAAGCAGGTACTTGAGCCCCAGCAAGCCCCCATGTCTTGCTTCCCACTCATTATGGGTCAGAAGTTGAAGCAGAATTTTAAGCACTCCTTTCACATCGTCACAACTCATCAGATTCAGTACTGACCCTGGAACAGCCAAGTTTTGATTCAAAGGTTGATGCACTATACAGTTATTACATAAATGCAATACTGTAACATTAAAATTGATTGCAAAGAATAATTACAAACACATTTTACAAAAAACATATGCTGGCTAGATAATAAAAGTTACAAAAGAGTTCTGGTATTTAAATGATGTTAATACAGTGTATTTATCTCAATGTGAGACAAGGTTTTTCATTGAAGTTGGATGTCTTCTGGGTCATAGTGCCATGTAGTCTGGTAGAAGTTCACCAACATTTCAGAGATCCTTAGTGCCACCATCATCAGGGTGATGAGACTGCCAGAGGATAGAGGCAGCATGGACCTCTGAAACATTGGTAAACTTGTACCAGACTACATGACCCTACAACCCAGAAGATGGACATCTTCATACTCACGACCATGAGAGCCTGAAATCCTACTAAGGTTTTTCATCAATGTACCATCTCGACAAACCAGTGGCCAATTTACAAAGTATTACAAATACTTACAAGCATACAGGTATCATTAAAAAGTACATAAGTAAATAATGCCATACAAAGGATACACTTCTGATTTTTTATAATTACCAGATAATATTAAGAAGCTAAAAAATGCAAGAAAATTGTCTATTTCCAATGCAGGTGATTCTTAAAGGAACTGATGACATTAACAATAAAGGCAAATTAGAATACAGTTGCCCAAATTTTGATGTAGTTGGTGATTACTTAATTAAAAGCCGCAACATTAATAATTATAGCGAGGCGTGTGTACCATATACCTAAAGCCTGAGCACAAGTTTCCCTCACTGGTGCAACAACCTGGTCAGACACGAAGTCACCAAATCGATCCAATGCTAGTACACAGAGCAGCCTTGATGAAATGTCTTCTAGCCAGAGCTGGTGACACTCCTCCTTCTGCAATCACAATGTACCAGTGACTAATTTTAAACACACATAAAACCCTAGCAATCCAGTTCACTGTGTATATCTGAATATAAGATGAACTCAAATATAATATGAAAAGGCGGAAAAATATTAGAGAAAGACTACACTATTACATGTCCAGATAAAATACTCCAGAAAAATTTTACATATATTTGTTCCCCGTCTCTTCTTAATGGCCCGTACTCTCACCCATGATTGCTGCTTTACAGAGTGCCATACAGTTTAAGGTCTCTCTGACAAACCTTACATACCTCAGTCTTGGTGAGGTCAGCAGCCTTTCCTGCGCCTCTTCCATGGAGTCGCACAACCTCTCTCAATGCAGTGGCAGCTCCATGACGCACTTCCCAACTTGGACTGAACAGGTCTTGACACAGTTGATCACAGAAATTCTCAAAAGGCCAGTCGACTGCCTAAACACAAACAATGCTTACAACATTTCTGTCCACTGGATTCAGATATACATGTGTCTTAACTAAGAAGAAAAGATATATACAAATCTAAGTTATTTTGGTTTTTATTTTTAGATTGAATTTAACCCCTTGACCTAACTGCTTATACTGCCACTACAGAACACAACATTTCTGTCGACTGATTTGATTTATTAAAATATCATATATAACAATCACTCTTTAATCTTTATTATAAACACAATTCAGCCATTTGAACATCCTCAATGTATTCCTATAATAATCATACAATGCAAGAATTATTCACACACCCTCATCAACAATTATACAGCTTAATGAAGTTTACATATTGTATCAATATAATTAAAATTTTCCACACTGATATTTGAACTTCTAAAACTGTTCTTCAGCTAGTCTCCAGATAAGATGCAAAAATCATAAACACCTTTTGTATTCTCTACTTTCACTATTTTACTCATAAAACCCTCTTAAATTAATAACTGATCAATAAAAGATAGAATTCTCAGCCATCCACTTAATCCATTACTAAATCAGTTTTTAAAGAAACCTCTTCTGTGCATGTGCACTACTGTTATCAGTTCTTTCTGCCTGACATGAATTATAAAGCTTTAGAAAACACAATATAATGTACTACAAACACCTTGCATTGTTAATAAATTCTGTTGATGCTTCAATTGGATATACAACTGCTTGCTTGTTTCATTTTTCTCTTCAGTCATAGTCATGTTGAACTTTCTATCCTTGTGATGAGTAGAGACAGTATTTTGAAATTATATGAACCACAGAAGTAATGTGAGTGAAGATTGGAAATTTGCTAATGAATTGAGGAATGCAGTGCTGGAAAATGAACTACATTAGAACATGCTAATATTGGGTAATAAAAAGACTTCAGGTCTCAAGACATTCTATAAAGGAAAATAAGTAGCTCTTCTCTGTAATGTGCACAGCCTCCTCACCTCTCCCCAGGAACCAGTGCTGTCTGGAACACTCCCATTTGTTAATAACCCTGTTGCACTTAGATCCTCCTGTTTGATTTCCTCCAGCTTGGGTTTCTTATGATCAGGGTCCTCACCAACCGATGATGTTCCTCCGTCTTCTCCTGATTCTCGTGACCTCTGTTTAGACATTGCCTGGCGAGCTTTACGTCGAGCTCTGTTTATCTCGCGAGAACTGAGCATGCCAATCTGTGCCATCTCTTGCTGTACAACCTCACCCACAGTTTTCTGTAATTAGAATATAAATACGGTGTCATAATACATATATGAACTGAAATGTTAAAAGTCTAGAAGTCTTCTCTTTGTCGCTAACAATTTTGCCCTCATCTTAAACATTATAATCAGAAATTGGAAGCTGTTAGGAAAGGGCAGGGAGCAGAAAGACAGTATTTACTTTGAAAGGAAGAATAAAATAAACAAACTAACAGCTTACTTGTGAGCTAGTCATCCTTGCATTATAGGAAATGGATTATTTAACAGGTCATTTTGTCACCAAAAGAAATATTAACCTTAAAAAATAAGAAGCAGGAGTAACATGGCTCATAAGTATTAATATTTGTGGTAAACACCTAGCAACCTTCCAGGACAGAAAGGGACCAGTGAGATGAACCAGCATGATAAGGACTCAGTTGCACTGATAAAATGGTGAGAAAAATGGAGAGGAAAAACTTACATTATTCAGTCCAAAATGGAGAGGGAAAATTCACATTATTCAATCCAAAACATACAATTTATCAGAGTTGATAGCTTCAATTTAAACATAGGAGAACCTGCACCCTCATCTGATTACTGATAAAACTAGACTTTCCATTTAGATAAACTTACCACTGTTAGTGTATTTCTATGAAAACATATTACAAACACCTTTAAATGCTGACATGGCAGTATATTTTTTTTTAATTTCAAGATGCACATAAATCCATAACAAAAGGATCAGTGCTTCTAAGTAAGTTGTCACTGCAGAGCTTGGATATGATTAAAGCATCTTACCCAAACACCACACCATCCAATTCATGAAGATTATTCATTACCATAAATAATAGCACCATCAGTATCTGATAACTGTCACTACTGCTGATTCCCAGAACTAAAGAACAAGTATTGTCAAAGACTAATGAAAAGATAGAACTTTAAACTGCTATAACCATAGATAGATACTTGCACATACTTACCCTCATTGTGTCATGTTGAGATGTGTCCACATCAAGAGAAATTGTTAGGTCCTCAGCAGAAAATACTTCAGACATATCAATGCCAATTCTAACAGCAACATCCAAACCAAGACGAGCATTCAGAAGCTGCCTCTGCCTAGCCATCTTCTCTCGAACATCAATACCTGATAACAGGATTAAAACAATACTGGAAACTGTGGTCATAAGCATACAGAATTAATGACAAATGTCCTAGGCTCAAATGTAAAAATAATATTCAACAATCCACTAACAAGTATTGAATCTGTCCAAAAACATAAGACCATGCAGTTGTTGAACATCAAACTGTGAACTGGAGACGGTTTCCAAGTTTTACAATCCACGCATTTCATGCTGCAATATTCCTCCCAGTAAATAAGGTACTACCATAACAGATATATTCAGAATAAAACTATACCTTGATACTCCTCCTCATCAAACTCCTTTCCCTCTGAAGCCATGAGATGAGTGCTGTTGGCTAAGACCCTGTTAATATCAAAGTTGTGGAACTTCAAACGTCCTGCCTGCGACACCAACAAGGACTGTGGATAGCACTCTGCAAATAACATAAAAAACTGCCTTTGTGAATTCACTTGTCTGATTCCTACTTTAAAAGCACAAACTTTGCTTTTCTTACTCACACAAGATGTAAACCACACAATTCAGAAGATAAATAAAACAAAAATAAAAATGGTAATTTTATGCTGAACAAATTGCGATTCAACCTGTATTCTTTTTAACACTTCTTGATGCATACAACTCCCACCATTGCAAAACAATTGACAACAGTTTTCTTCATCTCTGTCCAAAATAACAACTTTAAGGTTTACATCCTTCAGGTACAACAAAATTATTTCATGAATACTGAATGTGATTGTGGTCTACTTAAGACACTATGACAGAATTTTTCAGAAGGAACTATGGAAAACTACACACAAAATAATTATTCTGGGCAGAGATTCAAACCCAGGTCCTCCAAAACATAAAGCACTCAACCACAACATTCAAAATTAGACCAAACGAGTAAAGGTAGGTTCTACACCTCTTTTGATGCTGGATGCTGGGGGATCCCACTGGGGTACATTCTGGATAACAGCCTCCACAGCTTGGCCAGCAGCAATGCGCGTCTCCCAGGCTGGGCTTCGTAAGTAGGTGGTAATCCGAGACAACAGGTGATGTAACTCATGTGGGTGTAAACGTTGCACCTCTCCCAGCTGACGAGCTGCAGCTCGTCGTGTCACACCCGACGAACCCGTCTCCAATAGCACAAATAAACGGTCAAGCCTATAGCAGAAATTTAAAGTTATTACATGTTTCATATGTTAACACATACCACAAACAGCGGAGTTTAAGAGGATGGGTACAGAGTAAAATAAACCAGGGAAAACACACTAACATTTTAAAATAATCATCCCAAATTTTGCAAGGTGAAGTTGTCCTTTGCTTAGACACAAAAAGAAATGTGTTGCAGAATCTATAAAACTGAGATGCATTCAATCAATCCATATTCAAATAAACTGGTATTAGGACTAATACACAATACATATTTTTTCACCACAAACTAGATTTCAATGTTGTATCATACTGATTCACAAATCAAATGTACTTGCCTTGATGTCATTCTCAAGAATGAAGTCAAACCTAATTAGTTTAAATTCTGCAGGACTTATGCCTCAACAAATACTCCTGCCTAAAATGCCTGGTTCCATCTGAAATTATTTAAAAAAATACACATAAAGATTGTGCAAGATCCTACATAATAACACAAAACAACAATACCTACTTATTTGTTTACACAATATTTATAAAAAGTTATCACATGCCAGAACATCCATTAATGTAAACTGGCTTCCAACATATGGAAAATAGAACTGCTATCCATGAAGTAGGTTACAGTAGTCATCACGCTTGAGTCATCAATGTATGGAAATACGATGATTGATTATAATAATTCATGTATTTCTCCATGTGCCACGGAGGGTTACAACGGCTTTTCATAACTTAGAATGACGTTTTCATACACTGTTTTCCCTTAACCCACTGCATCACAGAAAACAAACCGCTTCCAGATGCTAACAAACAACTAACAAGTTCCAATATACTCATGAATAATACGTAGCTATAACTTTAAAAAAAACATGAAAAAATATCTTACCTCAGAATATAAAATGCTAACTTGTTGAAAACGACATTATCCAGGTTTTGTGTCCACATATATCATATACCTTCTCAAAATAAAAGCATAAACACAGATTGCGAAAAGTATTTTTAGGAGAGAAAGGCATCGTACAACACTCACATTTATACTGACAGCCATATTGCTGATGAGTCCGAATTTATGCAATAGTTGCAGGGTTGCCAGATATTAACGAATTTAATTCGGCAAATTTCCCTAGTACGTCTCAATTACGTCAATGAAGGAGAATAACAAAAATCACTTTTATATGCTTTGCTGGTGCTTAACATTTGCATAATATTACTGAGTTCTAAAATGAATTTTCGGCCAAAGTCTACACAAATAATTCTATAGGAGGAGTCCTCAAACCATTCAAAACATTATCGGAATATGACAGCCTGATATGTAGCCAACAATAACATGCACACCACATTGACCTTCTTTTATATTTATATATATATATATATACACGGCAAATGATTTCTTAAACTGTTGAATAGTAAATTCTACATTGGTAATCTATCAGTGCTAATAAGGATATAAGTCACTTTTTCCAGTCGGTAAGATAAAGTATTTAGGGAATGTGCGAATGCATCATGTTGGTACAATCTAGAGATTACCAACATAGGAAAAATTTATAAATCTATGCATGCATTGGACACCGATGGAATGTAGTTCGTAGTTAAAATGGAACAATTCAGTGAATGCGATGGTAAAGCAAGGGTATTTCACCCCCGTAAGCGTGTAAACAGAAAGACGAAGCTTCTGTTAGCCTTCGATGAAAATGCAAGGAGGTAAGCTGTTAGTTACTTAGTGGTCCCATAATAATATAATTACAGTAATGGCAGGCACTAAAACAGCCTCACATAGGGACTTGTTTAAGAAATTTAATATCTTTCAGCAGCAAGATAATTCTTTCTCCCATTATCATTTGTAGTTGACAACATTGAACAATTTCAAATAAATTCAAATCTCCATAATATAAGTACGAGATACAAATATGACAATCATATGCCAAACTAAACTTCGTAAATATTAAAAAGGAGGGAACTATACTGGAATTAAGCCATTCAGTATAAAGTCTCAATCATAACATGATAATTTTAAGCTACCAGTAAAAGAATCTCCTATTTTACTCCTACTCCATAGAAGAATTTACATCTACCAAAAATTCTTAGCTATTGTGTGTGAATAGCAGAACCATTTCTTGTGCAGGGAGTTCCTTACTGGTTTCCACAAAAGAAAATTACAGCGAAAGAAGAAGGCTCAAGAGGAACTAAAGCAACAGTTAAGGGAAGAGAGGAAACGAGTAAAACAGGAAGTACGTAGAGTATCAAAATAAGGTCGTTTTCCTTATTCTTGTTGAAATTTTTTATACAATATTGTATTCTTTGATTACAGGCCCGGGAGTCATTTAAAAAACTCATAGTGTCACATCGCCCAGTCCCGGAATTGGAGAATCTTATCTCTAAAAATTATGAGCTTGAAACCCATTCTGTGAGCATACAGGAGCTTTCAGTCTCTGACCTGGCAGAGAATAACAACTGGATAGGAATCAATAAGGTATCTAATTAAAATTGACATTTATATTTAAAAATTTAGTGCTGCTCTTTATAAAGACCGATATTATTGAACAGTTTCTGGTACTTTGCAATATGAAATATTGTGTGTACCAACTACACCTGACAATGGTCAGCATAATATTAGTATAATGGATGAATGTCTGATACCTTTGGAGAGAGAAACTATATGAGAATAATTTGTATTGTATAAAGTCATTGATATTTGGACATATAAAACACTGCACTTCAATCAAATTTTCCTTGTGACAAGTGGCATTGGGTGTAAATATCATGTAAACATTAAATAAACAACCTGACATTTAAGAAGAAATACACCAATATGTTAGCTAAAATAAGTCAATGTTCTATACTTTTATTTAACATGCAATAAAGTATAGGACCTAGAGATACTGACTGTTACAGTCTGTTGGATATCACACCACATTTTTTGACATACCTAGTTCAAATCTTTGATGCAGACAGCTACCCTAACAGGGATTTTCAGTTCCTAGATAAAAAAAAGGTGACAATTGTTTCTTTCAGTTCTCCTATTCATGATTACAACTCAAACCATTATGTGCAAATCAAGAAATTAGAGGTAGTTAGCAGAACATATTAGTGTATAGTGCAATGCAAAAAATTTGAAATGCACAGCTTTAATAAAGTACAAAATTTACTCTGAAAGTAGGACTGTAATTAAAAAAAGTATAAGCATGTGAAAAATGAGTTAAGATTCAGTATTGAAACCTACACCAAGATATCATTATGCAAGGCAGTATCAGAAAATGGCTCTGAAGATAAAAATGTTGCAGGTGCAATATGAAGATGAAAAGAATGATGACGGGGTTGCAAAGGAAGATCAACAGAAAGCTGAATTACCAGGAATGGAGTTGAAAACAAGAAAGGATGTCAAGAAGATAATAAAAAAGCAGGCCACCAAACAAGTGCAGAAAAGTAAGGCTTTCAAACTGAAGAACAAGATAGAAAGGCAAAAGAACAAGAAGGAATCACTTAAAAAAAAGAAAAAAAGGATTAAAACCCAGTCCAATTCCAAAAAGGTTAGAAAACACGGAAAGAAAAGGAAGTGATATATGACCGGCTACATGTGTGGTGATGTAATTATTTATTTGCTTAATAAAATGGGAGTTTTCAAAGCTGATAATGTTGGAGACTATTGCTTGCCCCTGGAATGCAACTGACCAAAGGGACAGAGATTTCTGTTGAGACAGGTACTGCAGAGTGGATTCACAGGCTTGCATAGCTGCTGACCAAATCCAACCATCAAGTTATTTACCTCATCCCACAATTCTGTTGGAAGCCATGCCTCCAGTGCAATACGTGTTGCTTCTGGTGTCTTGGTAGCCTTTTTGACCCAACCCAATCTGTTTGAAATCCTGTGGACGTGTGTGTCCACTCCTAAAACCAAAACAAGAGATAAATTAATAAGAAAACAGGTATCTATTGATCTTACCTTTTAAGAAATGAGTCTTGCTGATCAAATTTGTCTTGTATGTATGATGTATTAAAATAAAGGCTGCATAACCTTTTATACATTCTTAAAGTTGACTTGCAACTTTACCTTCAAGCTCAATGCTTAATTATTTTGCTGCACCATTTAAATTCACTGTTACCAAGCCAATTAATTTAAATGCTCTTTGTATAATCTTTTCCTGCATTAAGCATGGTAGAGGACATTTAATATTATTGCATTTTACTGTTGTAGTTGTTGGGAAAGAGTTAAAACATCTTGTTCAGAAGCAATACTTTCTAGCATGTAGCCATCACATTCAGTTTATAAATTCCAAGTATGTAATACCTCAGTATGTAATGACTGTTGGCCAGATGGATGAAGGATCTTTAATCAGCCAAAAATGACATTTTCTGGATTAAGATACAGTATGGCCTGAAGACAGAGACAGTATGTTTCCCCCAGTTTTTGGTAAAAAGAAATGCTTATTTACAGTGGCAGCCCATCCATCAGAGCTTCAGCACCCCCTATAATTTTTCAAAAATTGAAGAAAAAATTTTGTGTTTATATAATTTGTAACACTTTATTTCCTCTATATCATTATTTTAATATTGCCCCTTACATTGTCATTATCCACTAATTGGCTGAAATGAGAGTAAGTCCGCGGGCGAGGAGTGCGAAGCAGATTGGGGCTATCATCCGGCCGCAAGGATTTCAGTGCAGCTAGCCAGTCAAAAGGCGAGCGCGGTGGGTGGTGGAGTGAGGGACAGTTCACTGGTACAGTGCGTCTCCGTGCTGCAAGGTTCGCAGCTCTGTCTGCTTGTCACAAGTGGACAGCGCAGTGTGAGGTGGAATGAGGGGTAGTTCACTGGTACAGTGCAGATCGGAGCTGCAGTTCCTGCAGCTGGCTTATAGTAAACACCCTTGCCCAGTACCACGTGTTTTAGACTGGTTTCTGTATCACAAACTGTTTCGTGGTTATTGTTAATGTGTGTTCAATAATTCTGTGTGCTGACTATTTTTTGTTCTAATAATGACAATGAGCAAAGTAAGAGTATCATATTTTCAGCAAATTTCTTTTTCTAAATTGTCTTTGAGTGAAAAAAGTGATGTAAAAAAAATCATGGCCACCCTCTTCCGGACTTACAAATAGTTGAAACATGATCGAACACGTATGGGTTTTCTCCAGATGTATATTTACTTTTCATTTATTTATACTGTCATGTGTTGAAAAACTATTCTGAGTTTTCCCCCTTGCACAGCACTACCAATGGTCAGACTCATTTATTTACTAGTTCACTGTGATGGAGACTCCTCACCTATTCCAGTAAGTATTCCCCAAGCTGTCTTCATACATAAGTGAGCCATTTTGGGTCCAACACCAGGCAACTTACACAGTTTCTCCACGCTGTCCGGTATATCTCCATCATATTCATCTTGTAGAATCTGTGTGGTCCTTTTTATATAATTCACCTTACTCTGAAAGTGTAAAATGCATCAGACTGAAATATATTCTACCACAATGAGAGTTACGAACTAGAATTAAACTTAACAACTCACAATGAATACCATGGATCTTTTGGCTGTGGTCACTATGCAACTTACTGTCATGTAATAAACTATCATTTTGCTATCACAAGCAATAATTATCAATCTTTAGTGAGCAACTTGTAGCAACATAAACACTTATTACCAATTCTTTACAACTCAGAAATACATTTTGATCCTTGCCCCTATCTTGTGCTTCCTTATGATGTAAGCCTACAGTTGTATTATACACATCAGCCTCTGATTATACAAACTTTAAAAAAGAGTCAATTCTAAATGGATAAGTAATATGAGAATGTCAAGTAAATATGAAATATAGAAACATACATAATAAAATTCTCAAATTTCATAAAAACAACAGCATGTAGTTTCATTTTAAGTTCTAAAACTTCAATTTTAACATCATAACACATAATTCTAAGTTTGTACAAACAGAGGTTCATGTGCATAATGTATCTCAGACAGGATGGCCCATGGTCCAAAATATTTTTACAGAGAAATAAATAAATGCTGATAAATGTTGCTGGAAGGACTACATGAAAGAGTATAATAAATAACATTACAAAATATATTCTCAGACTGAAAATAGATAATGTCTTTATCATTCACATGGCATACATTGTTGGCCTGTGGCTAATCATAATAAAGCATGGTACTGAAGTGTAAATACCTTCCAAAATGAAACTGGATATATCAGTTGTCCAAGAGTTTTGTCATCTGTATTGAGAACATTGGGCACTGTCAGTCCGTGCTGCCGAAGTTTCTGCATGGCTGCATATGTCACTGCATCTTTTGTTTGACTGGACAACATAAGAGATACTAAGGAGTGGTACCTTGTTTCCTGCAATAAAATATAAAAGCTTCAATTTGAATGTTGGTCATTGCTCTTTGCCTATGATATAAGTTTCTCTAGCAGAATAATGTGATCTTTCTGAGGAAAAATTAAATATGTAAAGATGCAAGTAAAGTATAGGAAGTAAATGCACTAACCCAAATTATTAAAATTTTGTTATGAAAGTAAAAGCAGTAATTATTTCTTCATATATTGACCTTAAAAAGATTTCTGGGCAAGGTAATCCACAACTTTTCCATTCTCTAAATTCTCACACAAGCACCTGCCTATTTAAATCTCATCAACGCAGAACGAATATAACCCAATTTGCTTATATTAGAGAAAAACATACGCAAATGACTATAGAAACTGAGGTACTTAATAATAACGTCACTCCCTACAAATGTTCACAGCACATTATACAACAATATTAGTAATTATCATGTACCTTAGGTGGGGCACTTTCATCTGCACATTTATCACATCCCATTGTATCCACTGGAGCATCTCGTTGCCTCCTCATTTCTCGTATATTATTAATAACTTCACGCCAATTATCTGGCTCCCACTTTAACTTCTTACTTTCAGTTCTGGTGGCCCCTGAAACACTTCCCTTTAAACCTTCTTTCTGCAGGGAGTCGTTCAACATCCGTTCTTCGTAAGCTATCGACAAGTGTTGTCTTTTGGAAGTTTTTTCTTTAGTACTACCTTTTTTCAAAATTAAAAGTTCATTTTCGCGAGAAGACTTTTCTTTTTGATCCACAGGTTCTTCAATGCGAATCTGGGAACCTATTTGTTTTCTGCTACGAAATGAATACTTCTTTGATAGCTCTGTCCCGATGACCTTCCCAGCTTCTGACAACATATTATCTCAGTATTTTTACTTTGTATACAATAATCTTATTCTAGATCATCTGTTAGAAATCTGAAATTCGAAATCTGCATTAAGAAGAAATAAGTACCAGACTTTCCTTCCTCACACTTCACTTCGTAAATGTGCCACAAACTTTAAAGAGATGGCCGCCCGAAGGTTAGGCAACTTACTTTCGGAAATTAATCTACAGACAAAACAAAGTTCCCCATTTGAAGAAAGTGGTAATTTTACGGTCAGCCAGGCCTATTACATGCACTCGGTCTCCTACCGTAGAGTATCGGGTTCCTTCCTAGGGAAAAGCGGCCAGGGCGTATGGCTAGCCATTTACAAGCATCTTATGCTGATATTAAGAATGTGAATACCTCCACTTCCCCATGCTTCTGCATGGAATGAAGTATAGATACAATTTTATTTTCTAAGGAAAGGCACCAGCTGCTTCCATTTTTAGAACTTCATACTTTATTATTTGCTGATGACCAGGTGATAATGTCAGAAACAGAGGATAATTTACAGAAAGCTACATTTAGATTAAATAAAGTTATAACAGAATATGGATTAACAATCTCAGTAAAGAAAACAATCAATAGCATTTAAAGGACTGAATCTATTAAGAAGTAAAATAGTAATCAACAACCAAACAATAGAACAAGTGAATACTTTCAACTATTTACGAAATTTGATTTCATATGAAGGAGAAAAAGACATCAGTCACAACTTAAACAATTATTTGAAAATAACAGGCATAATAAACAATGTGTTTAAACAGCACTTGTTACCCGCAGCAATTCTTGCTTTTATTTCTGCAAGAAGAAATCTCATACCTTCCAGTAAACCTACATTAACATGTTTCTTTACAAAAAAAAGTAATTGAAACAATTAGTTCTCAAACAACTGTAACTGATCAATAATAGAATTTCTATAGAGTACTACAGCAAATGTAACAAATCCAAGTGTAAGTGAATATCCTTTATTTGGAATCTTACTTTGGTACTAGGTCAATAAGCACCATGATGCTCAGCTTCGGTTTGCTATTGTCATGTCACACGGTGTCTGAAGGATTGGAAACATCCAAAATCTCAAAATTACTCTTTTACCAACCAAAAGAAGAAATTATGTTATCAGTATTAATGTGTTTTGATATCTTTAAAAACTCACTTTTGTGCTACACTTAATTTTCAGTGAAATAATCATGGTGTCCCTACTTACACCTGAAGTTCCCCTGCCATGTACCACACTTGATATTACTTTGCAGAACAGAATGAAGGAAATTATGAAAACAGATGGAGTGACAGACAGTGTAGATAAAAAACTTTATTAGAAGTATACAATATCAATTAATTACATACACACTTCACTGTTCATGGTTGCTGAACTAGTTTCTTGAATGTGGACACCATGCTGTACAGAAGTGGTCTGCAAATATAAATTATTGAAATACAAAAGTCCATAGAATGTACGTGATGGGAAGGAATATGAATGTCTCATCTTTCCTTTTTTGACAGATGGTACTGATCAAAGGAGTGGATCCTGTGGCTCTGTTGAACAGTAACAGTCGAGTTTTAGCAATAATACTCATAAATGAGACCACTAATGAGCACTGAACTCCCTCAGCATTGCAAATTTTGGCAGTAGTGAAAAACACATTACGAGGAAAGACTTAAATCTTCCATAAACCTCTAACCTACTTAAACTGGTCAATAAAACAAAATTTTACTTGAGGTAATATCTCCAGCTTACCTGACACCACCCTATTCAATCAGTTATTGTGTCAGTGACTGTAACGTTGTGCTAGTGTGCCAAAATAATGGAAATTATAATTACGTTCAGTCATAAATAAACTGTAAATTAAATGGACCCATTCCAAAGACCGGTTGATTTATTAATATGTCTAATAATGTTAGTAAAACTTACAGTTCTGATGCCCATGTACTGTCAGAAACACCAACACTACGAGTCAAGGATGTTCTATCTAATGGTTCGACTGGCATACCCGATTCTGAAAATAATTTTTGTAAATTCGCTAATTAAACTTCGCCTGAAAAATCACCTATTACAGAAGAGTTTAATAAAAATAGTATCTTACCTGCAACCAAAACTGAAGTAGTATAATGATAACCATTCCACGTCAAAAATTCCCGAATTAATTCATTAATAATTAAGGTTTCACTTGGAATTTCTGGTTTACTATTTGAATTAGATTCTGGTTCCAGCACCTTCATAATTTCAGTTTTAAGTTCTGCTTTAATTTTACTTAATTTTCCACTTTTATGCAGATTTTCTCTTATAGCTGAAAGAAAATAACAAAATTAAACTACAGCTCTGAACTTTACTTTTAACACCAAAATGAATAACACCTCTTACCGTTTAAAAATTCGTCTTCTGATGCCATTAGTCTTAAATTCGCCCTCGTCATATAGTCCACTTAAAAAAGTGAAATTTCTCGAAGCAAGAAATTCGTCTTGGAACGGGGGATGTTGGTATCGCAGTATATGACGTCACGCCACTATTTCCATCTATCCGCAGCGGTCGTGAAGCTGGCAGTAATAATTGTTGGCCACTCGCAACGACTCAGTCGGTAACGATGACTACTTTGACTGCTGCTTTCAGTGTTGAAGCACATACCTATATCAGACTTATAAAAGGTTTATGGAATGTAAATAAATTCTATTCTATACTATTCTGTCCTCTTCTGTGGTCTGGTACATGTTTACCAACGTTTCATAGACAGCTAGTATCCCTGAAACATTGGGAAACTGTCAGCTGTGGAAACTCCATCTCTCAAAACTTCAAATTAATTTTTACAGAAAAGGTAAAACATCCTGTAACGTGTGTTTGGGTCCAATCAAAAAGAGTCTCTGCTTAGTGAGAGATAATCAGACTATTGTTTACAGTACCTTTAACAAGGCTTGCACACAAAATAAACTTATATTGGCTTTGGCATTCAGGACATAAAATATAGACCTCATTAAGATCTATCGATTTTATTTAAAACACTTACTGATACTGTGTACTGATAATGAATTACAAGAAAAATATCAGACTCTGCAGTTTAACTGTATGCAGTGTGCTTTAAATTCTTAATAACTGTAGCATGAATGGTTTGCAGGATTTGTCTGCAATTAATGAACTAACATCAAGACCAACAAGGATATCACAAATAATGCATTTGGAAAATATCTGTACTCTACCGAAGTACACTTAAATTCCCACTGAGTATAAGAAGGACATTGTACACACAAGTCAGAAGACTGAACACAACACACAACTTCAAATGAATATAAAAACACAGAAAAAGAAAAGAGACTGTTAATATTTCAAGTTTTACTACAAAATTCAGCAAGTGACACATATGGTAACAAACTGTATATGAGTTGCAGTATGTACACTTGTACGTGCTGAGTTGTTCTACACTGCGTGCATCAAGTTGTTTTGAAACAAAGCAGCATTTCATTTCTCTTTGATTAAAAACATGGCACACTCTAGACTCCAGTTATATCCACTAACAGGTCCATTACTTGGGAATATTGAAGTGCCAGCAGTGTCACAACCAGACACTCTTATTTCTAACACTTCATTATCTGAATTCATGTTGAAGTAACAAAACATTCAGTAATACCGCTTGAAGACATGCTCTCACTTATATAAATTATACAATACTAGGCTCTACAATTACAATTGCCTGCTTTATTTTAATAACCATGCACGCAATGCTGCAAGCTGAGGCCTTCTCCCAGCTTTCATAATGCATTGCACAGACGGCACCTTGCTGGATGACTTTACAGTGGTGCCAAAAAATACACAATACTACACATTCTGACCAGGATATGCAGAAGGATTACCCAAGAAAGAATTAAACTTTGGATAAATGAAATGATACTGTTTTGCACATACCTCAGTTGAACATCTTGCCTGTTTATACAAGTTTATCACCTGAACAGGGACTAGAACTGAACACTTGATGCCAATTAAATGTGAAGTACCATATTCTACCTCTGACACATGACATTTAAACAGTTTTGGATACTGTTAATTTTATTCCAATCTCATTAGCAAACTCTACATATTTTAAATAAGGCACTGAAAAATACCAGATACCAGTTGAAACTAATAATGAATATAAAACATCATTTCAAAAGTATCTCTTTCCCTCCTACCTCCAGCAAAGCAAAATTATGATTGAACTAAAACAGCTTAATACATTTATACCAGTAAATGGTTTTATTTGAAGTTATATTTAGTATGTTTGAAGAATTACACCAGGTTACCATTCGTTGTCTTCATCTTATTTAATCCAGTGGCATACTTGACTGCTGTGGAACAAGTGGCTGTTTTAGTGACTTCAACTACTTTGATAACTAGGGTAGTTTAGCTGCACAGTACTCTTATGTTAAGTCTGAGACTTTATGAACAGACCAAATCAAACTGCATCCCAGTGGTTCAATTCTGAATGCCAACTGATATAGCACATAATGATAAAAATGCTTACTGAAATGACAACTGAACAGTATCCAGTGACAATGAGTTGTAGCTACATGTACCTGTAGATGATATTAGATGTTAAAGATTGAGAACACCATGTGTATTTAGTTGGCAGAATGCTGACCTTGATCTCTTGACCCTTTGCAATCTTCTGTCAAGCAGCAAGTAAGACAAAATCATGAAGGTGTGAACACTGGACCACAAGGGATTACCGTGAAAGCCACCCAGCAAGATCTTCGATTGTCAGAAAAGTACTCACAAACAGAACAAACTGGAATTCACCATTAGTACCAACTGAGATATATATAAAATAAACTGACAGCAGCCCAGCACAACAACAGCTGCATTCATTTGCATGTACCATACCTTGTTTTAAATAAAAAGTCATACTTACGAGACAAAACAGAACTTATCCAAAACATGGCACACACATACTTGTTACTAACCAAGCCTCAACAGAATTACATTTCCACACGTGATAAATGATTAAGATGGAGCTGCCATCAGTTTCTGTTTTTACAGAATTAAGTTTTCTGTCAGCATGTCTCATTACGCCAACACACTCCGTACTTGTAAATAGTTGTACTACGGAAAAAAAAATATATATATCACTGAGATGTTTAAGGAACACATTCACTTTAAGAGGGGAGGAAAGAGAGAAAAAGGCACACGTTTCACACCTGATGGTAATTAATAATAATCAACCGGATCTTCCTTCAATCAACTGGCTTCACCTGTGCCATTATCTTCCCTTCCCACAATGGCAAAATCTCATTGTCATCAGTTATTTCTTCTTGAATCACTCTCATGTCCAAGTCATCACACTCCGTCTTGAAGAAATACCTGCATCAATCAATTCTATGCTATACTGACACAACAACCACAATGAATAAGATGCACTACTTATAGATAATATGAGAATACAAACAGATAGGAAAAGGAGAGCCATGGACTGTGGACACAGTAAAGTGACTTTATGGGCTGAATAAATGTCATTCAGCTCATGTACAGAGCAATTTTTCTCCACTTCATCTCCACACCCAGATGGGCCCAGAGTCCCAATCACTCCCTTACCTAATCAGTACCATGAGATGGCATGATGATCTGGGTGAAACAGAAAATGGATATTTTGGGAACAGATATGCATCTGAAAAACTAGTAATGTTCAAGGACAAAGTCTTACACAAAACTGTGGACTTATCTTCAAGCTAGCTTGGATATGGAATTAACACTGATTGTCCAGTAAGCATGTTATGAGAATTATGACTTAAAAATTATTATATATTTCCCTTCACTGCTGTGTAAGAATATTAATGATCACATTCATAGGCTTACTTTTACTACAAATTGTAAGATTCATTTTCATGCATTGAAATGATCCAAATAACATACTATAGATGAAGATATGAATGATGAACAAGGATATGAATGGAAGTTGGTGTCATCAAGGTATAATCATAGACCTAGAGACTGAGGAAAAGCAAAATAAATGTCAGTTAGGATAGCTGGCAACCTGATCAAGATCCAAACCAGATACCTCTGAAATGTAAGTCTACAAAGTTATGCTATGCCAATCTAATCAGTTTGACTGAATGCTCAAAGGTGTCCGTATCACCTCATAGCTTAAAAGTGTGATATGGAATACAAATGGCTCAGACAGGGTCCAACAGTAGGCTTCTGTAATAGGACAGAGTTAGTTACTAGACAATTACATAATGAAAGGAATTACAAACTGCTAAGGAATATAGGTCTCTCACTCACCGATAGCTGCCTTTTTTGGGCAAGTATTCCTTGAACTGCCGCAGTGTGACAGACCGTCCAGGAATCTTGGTGCGGTATGGGAACTGTTCATCACAGAATGAGAAGACAACTGTAGTGAACTCTGAGCTCTCCATGCAGGTGGCTGCCCCAGGCAAGGAACTGCGACCACCACGTAAACTCTTGCGTAATGTTGACTGACCAGACAGAGGTGCATCTACAGGCATGTGCATCGTTGCACCAGCAGTTTTCAAGGATGATATCGCAAACCTATCATAAACCAATACAGTGTTCTGAATATTACTTACACTGAGAGAATTTCTGAACAGACATCACATACTGCAAATATCAGATTAATAAATATGAACACCATGGGGAAGTAAACACCTTCAGCACACTACTGCCAGTTAGTGGCTCATTTGTATTAATCAGTACTGAATGGTTTTATTTAAATAAGTCAATAGGAATACCTCTGTCGTGCTGCCTTGCTACGACCTTCCTCTTCTAGTAGCCTGCGTCTTGCTTCCTCGAGCTGTGTGGCTGTATGTGGGAGTGGCAGTGGTGGCATTGATGGGTCTGCTACAAATGGCTGAGCAGGGCCCCATGCCCCACCAGGGCCTACCCCTCCATTGCTTCCACGTTCCAGAGAGCCTGACCGAGAAGTACTGTACGCTGCCGTTGGTTTTCGACTGTGCCTGCATAAAGGCACAACTTGGTTAAACATTTATTTCCTCTAAATGTTCTAAATATAGAACTTTTTAGTGTATTTATGCACATACAAGAGTGATGTTTGACTTCTGAAACCAGAGCAAAATTATCTTTGAGAAACACTGAAAGTACTAAGCCTGCATCCAATATAAAAATAATTTAATTAGCATTTCACATTTCTCATATCATGCTGATGTGATAGAACACTGAACATGATTGAGAACAGGATGCTGAGAAGAATATTTGGAGCAGAGATGCAGTGACAGGAGAGAGAGAAAATTGCATGAGCTCCCATAATCTGTACTAATCACTAGCTATTATTTGGATGATAAAATCAAGGACATGGACAAGGCATGTAGTATGCATGGGGAGATGAGAAATGCATACAAAATTTTGGTTGGAAAGCCTGAAGGGAAGAGACCACTCAGAAGACATAAGTATAGACAGGAATATAATAATAAAATGTATGCTAGGGAAATAGAATTGGAATGTGTAAACTGGATTTGTCTGGCACAAGAGAGAGACAATGGCAAGCTCTTGTAAACAAAGCAATGAACTTTTAGGTTCCATAAAAGACAGGGAATTTCTTGAGAGCTGATTGTACTATTAGTAGCTTTTCAAAAAGGGACCTGCTGTATAGATGGAGCTGGGTTATTCTGTAACTTTGAAAGAACGAATGAAAACAAGAATCAATTACTTTTTTCACCTATGACTTTCCCACTTTATGTGGTTTGCCTGAAAAGTAAAATATGCGTGTAAAAGAAAATTCATTCATATAAATTCTAACACTAAAATCTATTAAAAACCCTTTCAGAAATCTCTGTACTCTTTTCTTTTTTTTTTTTGGGATCACAGCCATAAAGAATTATGAAAATTTAAAACTGTCCAATTAAAACAAAACTTTTAAATAATTTGTCTGATATTTAGACGTAATGAAGCTTTACCTGGTTGCTACAGGAGAGGTGGTGGAAGGATCGTTCCTTCGCACACGATGCTTCGAGGCCTCTCGCTCACTGTGACAGTGCGATGCAGCAGATACCAGCTTATCGCTATCCAGCAACCATGACAGAACCCTACTACAGAGAAATGGAATGCACTTAATTTCTGTCAGTATTACAGTGCAATATGAACTACAGGAAGAAAAACAGCCCACAGAATGGAAACTGTTTAGTTGCAATGAATGTTTCTTTTTTCATGCTTTTTGCTGTACTGACATTATACTGCACAGCTCCAGCGAACATTTTATCAATACATATTTTATGATCTCACAAAAAAAAACACAAATTAGAACAGGCCTCAACATATTTTCTATAGACCTAGGTGTCATTATAATCTAGACATACTGAAAAAGAAAATATAATTATTTCTTTTAACTAGTGGTTATAAAACACATACCGCCTTTATCAAAATTTCATACTATAAAATAAAATGTATTTGAATAAGTGAAATATTTGTGAGTTTAACAATACTATCAACAGCTAGGATTATAGTGTCTAATGACAGGACAATAGTGAAAGAAGGTGGAAGATAATGGCCAAAGCCTAACTTAAATTATTATCCAAGCAACTGCAAGGAGGCACTGAGAAAAAACAACAAAAACCTGCCAGGATAGGTTGTCTTGAGGCCAAGATTTGAAACTGGGACCCTTGAATATGAAGCAGGGATGCCAACTTTTTGACTGTGACATTCAGTGATAAGGAAATCAATCACACACAATTGTGTCATACTTTTCTATAACAATTTCATAAAAATGTACAATATTTCTGTTTCTTCAGGCTATCTCTTCAACTGCATCAGTACCCAAAAAACCTAAATCAGGACAATTTTAGTAACTGAAAAGTAACGAACTTGTCTTTGCACTGTGTACTGGGGTGTGATGTGACTGGCGTGCTATCTGAGACAACGCTCACACCACTGTCAGTCAGCTCCGTCGATGTCTTCTTACTGCTTGACTTCCTGTTTGAATCTCTACTTTGGCGGAATCTGAAGTCATGACCTGTAACAAATGCAAGAGCTCAATTACTGTATTTACTCAAATATAGAATGATACCCATTGTCAAAACTTGATTCATAGCCCAATGCAGTATTATTTTTGTAATTCTATTTTATCTTCTTGAAACACAAACAGATTTCTGTCTGCAGTACACACATTACTCACCAGGCAAGTCTTGTTTCTGTACATCCTGATAGTCGGGCATTGACTTGCTCTTGGGCATGTGTCCACTGCCCCCATGATGCTTATGTTCTGACCCCTCAGGGAAGTCATGCACATTTCCAGAGTCTGACGAGAATGTTGAAAATACATCCTGCAGATAAGAACAAAATTTAAAACACGTTTCACTATTTCTAATATAGAAAACTGACACCCTACAAAGATATTTTTTTTCTAATGTCTCCACTTATGGTTATTTGATATGTACATTCTTGGAACAAGAGGTAGGAGTTATTGTAATTGAGAATTCCAGTAATTTCCTATATATAGGTATTGATGCTGAGCAGTGGCTCCACATCTTTTCCTGCTGGAACACTAATTTAGCCGCTATTAGATCATCCTTTTGTGCTCTATATTCATGATCTGTCTGAGAACCCCGTATGCCCAAACTTGGGTGGCAGGACACGGACTTGAATGAAGGATGCAGATTATGACTGATACACAGGACATAGAAAAATTGAGGCTCTTAACTACTACATCCAATACTCTCAACATTCATCAACTCAAATAGTCAAAAAGTTAGGAAATATATGCATGGCCCTTTCCTTATGATATTGTGTCTATATATTCTATACGTAAAAATCTTTTGATGCTCTGATTAATAGTGTAAAACAAGCATGGCAGATAAACATGCCACTCCAATATAAAATGTAATTTATATCAGTCCAGTGGTTATTGAAACATGACCTAACACAGCATAAAATTCCTTCTGTTGAATTATCTTGAAAACTTCAAAGACTTACAGAAAAAGTGTGTCATACTTCCTCTAACACTTTTGTCAGCATATCTTACTCTGAATGTGATTGTTAGTTATTATTGATGCTATGAAACTGCACTGTTGAAACTTGTAACAAACTGTGACCATGTTGAACTTAAGTACTTACTTTCTCCTTACGCATGTGGCGAGGGTAATATGCCGGGCGTGAATGGGACTGGTATGGATGAGGCACGCTGTGAATCAGACCCATGTTGGTGGAAAGGGACGGAATTGCTGCACCTGGTAACACTCCTGCTACAGCAGATACCTAAAAATTCATACCATGATCAGTCACTTGCTATTGCCTGTGAGCCTAATGCATTAACAGTTTTCACATATAATGTCATACCTGCTTATGCACAAAATCAGAGACTTATAAACACTATAATCATTACAGTGTTCTCATTTTTCTTACAAAACATTTTCCACTGTTTACTACTTCCTTTCTTTAAATTCAACACTCAAAAATCACAACTAAATTCATGGGGCACGGTTCTTCACGGGAAACTTGTATTCACTCAAGTGCTTATGAAATTCTCTGGTTCTATGGAACTATGATTACAAGATCCAATCATTGAACTTATCCCTAGTCAATTCAAACATCTCTAATTACTAAAAGTCACATAATATAATTCTCCAACCTATGCCAATCTCCAACAAGCCTACTTACTTGTCAATGACTAAAATTTTGCATGCAATTTTTATCTCCTTGTGCAAGCTACATATCCTGCCAATTTCATCACCCTAGCAATCATGAAGCTCCTCATTACATTATTTCCTCTATACTCCAGTTACGTTTTCTGTCAATATTCTCCTCAGAATTTTGTTCTAAAGTATAATGTATGCTGTTTTCTTAATCCACATTAAAACAACATGTAAAAATTACGGTCTTGTGTATTTTAACTTTAAGATTTCTATAGATGAGGAGATTATAAATGGCTTAAAACTGAACGGTTGTATGCATTACTCAATCTAATCTGTTATTAATTTCACCATAAAAGTAATTCTGATTTGTTTCTGTCATTCCCAGTTACTTCAATGCTATCAAAATTTTGAAGGATTTTATTATAAATTAGCCCTGTATTCTAGTGAGAAGACATGAATCTACATTTACATTTCAACATAGAAAAATAGTTTATGATTGGTACAACAGCAATGTATTAAATGTATTAAAGATTAAAAAAATCATATGCATGATAAACTTACGTTTGGTATGTCCTTTGTACTAACGCTATACAGTCCATAAGCAAAGAGCTGCACAATGTATTTTTACCTTGCTAAGGGCTATAGCCGCCCCAGGTACCGTCCTGCGTCTGCCCTCTGGAGACTTAGGTCTAGGAGATATAAGCCCAGGAGTGCGTGAAGGGGTTAAGTCTGACCACACTCGTGATACATGTTGATCTGAAAATCACATTACATTCTGCATGTGAGTGATGAACAACAGGTCCACAAACACACATAAGGCAAGGGTAGCAGTTTAGTTTTACTCTGCATTTACATATATGATATTATCATTACAAAAATTATAATTTTTAAACAAGCAGAATTACATTTGTAGTGCAGAATGACAGTAATTTTCATTAAAAAAAAAATTCAGTCACTGACACCTGCAACTTGCAAGTTCATAAATATGAGGAAAAGGAAGACTGTAGGAAGACGGAAGAGACTGGAGATCATCAGAGAAAAAGAAAACTTTGAAAAACTGCAGTATCAAGCACATAACAGCCTCATACTTTATATTAACATTTCTGTCCACTGATATGGGAAAATGATATCATTCACATCCTCAAAATCACAAACTGGATCACCACATAACTTTCATGAATGATGTCCACATGGACAAGTTGATATCATGCTGAGCCTACAATACAGCAATAAATGGACAGTGCACATACCAAGTATGGCCTGGTCACTGTCATCATCAGCTAACAGCTTCTCCCTAATAGCATCTGCCAGACTGTGGGGTGTAGCTACTGAGTCCAGGACAGTTCCATCCTCTTGACCACCCACCAGTTCCCCCTGTTGGCAGAGAATCATGTTCTTTATATGATGTTTGTGTTCACTACATATATAAGAACCAATTTCAGAAACTGTATTACAATAAAAGCCTTTGAACCATCTATCTACCTACCTACATGGTACATGGTTTTAATTTCAAAGCTGACAGTTACTCAGTGGTCTAGAAATGTTATAGAATCTGATGGTTCATACCATGCTCTCAAAAGCCCACCATTCAAACCTATATTGCACCAGTTCAATCTAGGCCACCTCTCCACAACCTGTTTAACAAAGATTCATTTTAATATTGCAATGGCCACAATGTAGAGAAACATCACTGCCACTACTGTAATGCTGTCTACTTGCTGCTGCCTACTGTACCAGCCATTATAACAATGTCCTGAATGAGAGTAGACAGGCGTCAGGTGATATCTCTCATACCACAAGACTTAACTCTTCCATACTCTTCACCTGATTTTCCCTCAACTCTGATCCACAATCGTCCCTAGCACTCGGAGATACAACTTCTATAGCCATTGGCCCATCCGTGGAATGTTCCAAGACAAGGATCTCAAAGGTTATCCTTCCAGAAAGTTTCTATGCCCCTCGGGAGGGGAATACGGCGCCTGGAATGTTCCGTGATGGCGGTGCCCACAGCCCGTTTCGCACCAGCCATGGAAAGGAGCCAGGCAGCCCCTCCCCTCCAGAGCGAGCTGTCGGCCATGTCACAGCACATTTATTGTGCTAACATTAAATAACAGACACATAACAGTGAAAAACGTCTCCTTCACATACCTCCTGCAGCTTGCGGTCCAGTTTCTCCTGAGCATCCTGTTCATGCCTTACAAGCTCTAGCTTCTCTATCAGGATGGAAGCGAACTCCTCTGGCTTCATGGGATAAACCTGTATAAACAATAGAATCCTGTGAGATGAGGCTAAGAATGTGAGAATAAGAAGGGTTGGCACAATAATACTATATAACAATGCCCATAAATCCTTTTACTGATCTTCCAACATTTCCCTCCTTTGTGGTTTGTAACTTACCCTGATTGATCATATGTCACATGTTATGTGTAGTCCAATTGGCAATGTGTCACACTAGTATACTGCTAAACTATTAACCTCAAACTTTAATTAGCCTGGTAGGCAGACTGAAGTACTTACACTCATATAATATAACAAACTTGTTCTCACATTCCTACATTCTAAGTAACAGTATAATAAAAATTTCCTGCCTATGTGGTTTTAATCTATAATTTATTCACAGATTTTTCCATTTGCTGAAATTTTACTACCCAAGAAAGAAAGTTTTCAAACCTCATCTAACATCATGCACAACTACATTTTTATCCGGTGTGGGTTAATTTTCATTACTTGCCTGTTCTTTCTGTCGCTGGGTGCGAGGAATCATCATATGGTGCATGTAAGGGTCCCTATTCACTCTAGCACTTTCCTTTATGCGTTTGCTGTCGTGCAGGTACTGTTTCTTGTTGGTGCAACGGCTGTGACCCCCATCACTGAAACAGGACAGCAATGATACACTGAAAATAATACAGGGGACCACTGTCACAAAAACTCTCATAATTCCTAGTGATTGCATACCTTTAAGATACACACAAAATGTGCAACTTACTGGCACTGAATTTCAGATATGAGAAACAGGACAATGTATGCTGTTTAAACGTACTGCTGCAACATTCAACTTTACTATGTTAGCTACAAAAATAAAAATTGTTGGTCAGCACAGTGCCATCATCTGGTGTGAAGTTGCATGTAAATGTCACATGTCTACCATGCTGCTGAAAGTTCTGTGTTTGAACATGATATTGACATTTGTGGTGATGTTTCTCAATTTTTTGCAGTTATATGATTGTACATATCTGTATCATAAATATAACAGAGTATTTGATTTGTATGTTGGTAGTTTGTGATTTTTATTCATACACATATATAATATGACACTGAAAATAAGTTATGAACCTTTACGCTATAATTAGATTCCTTTAGGATAGCAGTTAATGAAATAATGCACACGAACGTGACATTTAGCAATCTGAATTTCTCACTTTATAATGATGAGAACAGTTCTGGGAAGCTCCCCTCTCCTAGTTCTTCAATCATACCCATCCAGGTCATTACAAAATCATAAGATCACATTTTGAATCCAATTTACATTACTACAATGTTTTATTATAAGATCGATTTGTTTGCAGTAGAACTTCTATGACAATATATTACAGATCATATTTGCTATGTGACTCTCAAAAATTTCCTGAAATACTAAAATGTACTAAGGACAAAAATATCATACCAATAAAATGTATAATCTATAAATATATATATTTTCCTTCATTGCATCCAATAAGATATGTAGTACAGCTGTCTACATATGTAAGTACAAACATGTAATGTCTTCTATCTAGGGATTTCTGTAGAAGTACATGGTAATG
Source organism: Zootermopsis nevadensis (assembly GCF_977971745.1). Lineage (NCBI taxonomy): Eukaryota > Metazoa > Arthropoda > Insecta > Blattodea > Termopsidae > Zootermopsis > Zootermopsis nevadensis. The sequence continues at coordinate 18,928,178 of NW_028259156.1, forward strand.
CCAGCAAATGGCACATGCAGATAAAAACGGAAGGATATTCAGCACCAGCAATAAAAGGGAATTATGGCCTCATTCTATTGCATGCATTGGCACTGATAACAAATGAACAGTAAAGAAAGATTCTTTTGGTAAATAGTGGCGGTGTACAGAAGCTGCCATGACTCAACACACAGAAGTGGTCGGAAGGGAGAATAATACTTTGTGGGATAATCAAGAAGTTGGGAGTGTTGGCAGCAAACAATGTGAGACACGATGGGAAATATGAAGGCAGCAGTGATGCTGAGATAGAAGATAGCGATGGTAAATGATGCATGATTGGTAAAACTAAATAAAGGCCAGTACTTCTAGAAGGAAACTAAATATAATGTGTGACATGTTTTTAACCTTCATTGTTTCACTTATCTGCTTGTTGTAACAGTACGCAATTAATATAAAATCACTTCTCATATTCCATGCATATCCTTCTTACAAATAAACTGCAATCTCAAGTATGAGCACATAACTGTACTTACACAGAGCTCTCCTTGAGTGACATGTTGTCTGACTCTGTCCGAGCATCAGAGCTGAGGGACTGCAGTTCACTATCCTGCCGCGACACTGGGTTATACGAGGAGTAGGCCGTGTGGGGGTGAAGGGTGAGGGCAAAGGGGTAGTGAGCATGCTGCAAGTACATCCTAGCCAAAACAAATGAAACAAAACATAACAAAAGCCATGGCCGCAGGCAAAAATTCTAAATTAGCCATTCAAATTATAGCAAAAAAATCAGCACTTCTTAATAAAATTAGGCTGTCACTTTCTTCTCTAAAAATACAAACACTTTACAGCCGTACAAATGCACACAGAGTCTACTGCACACTCTCTTCTTGAGGCAGAATATTTTGTCTACGGCCCTCAATAAAGCTAAATAAAAATAGTTAAAGCATTAATCAAACAAAGCAAATTGAAAACTAATCCAACCAGAGGCTAGGAACTTCAAAATAATAAACCACTAAGAAACTCAAGTGCTGCAACAACCAAGATAAGCATTAACAATTTCTCTGTGACTGCTGAATAGAGCATCTTCTCTTCTATAACCTAATGTAGTGACCAAGCTGTTTACTATGACATGCTACAGCAGTGTGTCAGTATCTTCAAAATGGTGTCAGGTTTACCTAAAAATTGTAATATGCCACAAATGCTTCTTCTTGAGATCATATGATTCACAATCGGCCAACCTTTAGATTCTATAATGCAGCAGAGAAAACACCATCACACCACGTCTCATCTACATCTGCTACTAAAGTTCTAAAAATTTAACATTTCAGAAGTTTGACGCCAAAAATTTATTATATTTAGAAAATATTTAAATCAATGTTGAATGAAACTCTTCATTTTTAAAATGAGTACAGTGACCACACAGACACGTCAAACCTGAATATGGCTGCACACAGCTGAAATATGTAGCTCGACAAACACTTAGAAAGCGGTAAATGGCGTGTGTGAAAGTGACAGTTAAAACAAACATAAAGAATTTGCATAATACCTCCCAAGAGTGTTATTAAAATGGATCACCCACTCACCACTTGTACCAGGGTGAAATATAACACACACATGTAGAATATGCTTTCTCAAATTATATTTTACTCTATTCTCCGTAGCAGGCCCTCTGAATTTTGTCTAAAATCATTTTCACACAGTCTGGAAGTGATAATAATAATAGAAGTCTGCATGTCTACACCTTCATCAGCTCATAATTTGTATTCCTTTGTATGTAGGGAAACCTTCACACCAGTTCCAAGTACAGACACACTAATGAAAGAAGCCAAACTGTGTGCCACAAACCCTGCATAGGCTTCTGGCTTAGGCCTCAGTTCCAATGCTCTTCTCTTCTGTGTTGCCATAAGCATGTCCTTCGTGAGCGGGAGAACGTCATGTCCAGTGGCCGGTGGTTTGCTGCCCCCCACACTTCCCATCTCTGTCACAAATTCTGTGTCCTCATGGAGAGTTGGTAAGGGTGGACCACCACCTGGCAAATCTCTTCCACCCCCAGAACTACTGCCACTGCTGCTACCACTGCTGGTGGAACCAGATGACAGTTCACCATTCTGCATGACCTGAACATGCTGCAGGTACATATCTGATTTGAGAAAGTTAGGGTACGTGGTCTCATTGATGAGATTCTCCACTTCGGCTTGTACGCCATCGAACACGTCACCTTCCAGCATGTCCTTGCCTTCTTTTATATGACGGTTCACATCCTTGCGTAGGTCATCTGGAATTGCCAGTTGAGTTTTGAGGAAGAAACGCCTGAAAATGAACATACAATTTGGTTCACATCTGTTTGTAACTCAACATTTGCACAAATTTTATACTAAAAAATAAACACACCGTGTTCTGAAACAACTTGACAAAAAGTACAGTACAGCTTCCTAGCCTCCCTACAAATCAAGGATGATTCTGAAAATTCTAAAATGTTGGATACGTTCAGTTAATCCTGTCTCATGTGATTAAAAGTGAGAAAAATGGTTATATCAAAACGGAAATATTTTCTTACTCACAAGCCACCAAATAAGAAGATGGCTGGTAGTTTGGTAGTAGTTTACTGACATTTCAGAGGTGTTTTCTGCCTCCATCACCAGGACAGCAAGCACCTAAGAAATGTCAGTAAATTTCAACCAGACTACATGGTGCAAGAGCCATCTTCATACTCACTGGTGTGAAAACATGAAATCTCACATGCCGCAAAATAAATTACTTTTCAAAAGGACATAAGAAAAGATCATGCAGATAGAATGGGTGAAGTGGCTAAAGATGGCATGGAACTATAAACCTATAAACCTAGGATATGCTGAGGATAATACTGTGTGATAATTAAAGGAGAAACCAACAGCACCCTGTGTCATCATGCACACCTGTAGATAACCTTCACCAGCTGGTTGATCTTGTCGGGGTCCTGCTGTTTCTTCAGTCCCTCGCAAGCAAACCAGAAATCCAAAGTGTCAGCATGTGGCCGTCCCTCTTGATCTAGGTACCGCCTGAACAATTCCACACCATCCGAGTCCTCCAGTAGGCTGTGCAGGTTGCATGCCCAGCGAAGGTAAGGAGGTGGTGAATGGGACCCACCACCTACCTCCATGAACGCTGTACTGCAGCTGCCCTCTGGCTCGAAGCCAAGAGGAGCATGTGCATCTACACAAACACACACACAACTGATAAATTTCATGCCATCTTCATGCTTGTATGTAACAGTAAAATTGACAAAAGTAATGATTACAATTCCTACAGCGAATAACAGAAAAAATACTTTTATATAATGACAGTAAAAATGTGAATTGTTATCTCCAGGGTTGTGATGCTGTGTAGACTTGTAGGTGGTTACCAATGTTTTGAACAGATGTAAGGCATCCATGACCTCCCTTAAGACCACAGTCAATATTAAACCAGTTTTCTTCTTAATCATATGTGCACCGGTTTAATGTCAAAAGAACGGTAGTACAGGTAAGCTGTCCTCATGACTAAATACAAACCCATGAAAATGTATAGGATGAATGGAGGTAAAGCTCCATGCTTTCTTAAACATGGCACTAGATGGTGGTCAGTGATCATATTCACACATTGGTCACATTATCCCAGGGGAAAGGGTTCCTGGTACTCATTACAGAACAGGCAGGTAGACCCCAGAGAAAGCCTGGACGCGCTGAACAGAAAGTACCTGCCCCTGTTCAAAATCAAACCCCAACCATCCACCCCATAATGCCACTACTCAATAAACCATCCCTCAAAAAAATTAAAAGAAGTTAAAAAGAAACCTGGTAGGCCGGATGCGGTGTAAGCAAGGCTGGAGCGACGAGGGGTGAGCACAGGTGAACTGCCACCTTTGTTGTGCTTCGAGCTCCATGATGAGTAGACGGCTGGAGAAAGTGAGCCTGACAATCCTGTAAGTTCTGTCTCCTCACCTGCAGTATAAAGGCTTCTTCTAGTTGTGGTATTACTTATTGCATTCACAGCACACACCAGCTCTAACTAAAATGTACTTTATTTTAATTTTAAATTGGCAGACGTTTTGACACTGCAATGTAACACAACTTCCCAAAATGTAACATCAAGACTGAAAGATCTGAATGGATTAATGACTGTTCTTACATTTTGTACTGTACAGGCTGAACAGTACTGAAACAAAATATTTTCTGTGCAGAGACAGACAGACTAATCATTAAAAAATGTTCAATCATTAGCTTATTTTCTAACTCCACAGTAGCAGTAGCATTATCAGTATAATTCACTGTTTAACTGGTTCATTCCTTGCCTGGTATAGGTGGACGTGGAGAATTCTCGTTGAATCTGTGATCACGTCTCTCCACAGCACTCATCCTGCTCTGCAACAGCTTCCAGTGCGATGCTGCAGCTGTGACTCAAGACAACACCGGCAAGGCATTGCGCAGCCACCAGCAAATCTGCAAGTAAATATTTTACATCTAAGATCATATCATCACTCTTTAGCTAAGAGGTTATGATAGCTTTCAATAATAACAAACTTTGTTTTAAGTCTGTGATTCAACTCTTCTACTAAAATCCTATGAGTCTCTTCTTGCTTGGACTAGTGGCAGGTTCTTGCGAACATGGCAATAACCATACAAGTTCAATAAAAGGTGGTTAATTTCTTGACCAGATGAGCAACTACTGTATTCTCAAGCACTCACCTCTGTGGAGTTACATCATCCAAGCTGCTTTCAATCCAAACTGAACTTCTGTGATGTTGGGCCTTTCTCAAAACCTATATAGTTGCTCAGCTCCACAAGAAATTTATACTTTTATTGAGCCAAAACATTCATTACCATGTTCATAAAAGCTCATTACTGGACTCCATCCTAGGCAACTTGAATCCTCTCCATTCCCTCAAATCCCACCTTCCTAAGATCTGTTATAGCATCACACTTCCATCTATGCCCTTGTCTCCCAAAGTCTCCTACTCTGAGGTTTTCTGAAGAAAACTGCATGTTTCTTATGTACCCTCTGTGTGCCACATGATCTGTCAATCTTATACTCACTGATTTAATAAGCACAAATTATGAAGGTGCACAAAGTGCAATTTCCTGCATCATCCTCTTCCACACATCTAAATATCTACTCCTGGTAAATGGCTGGCTGCATGAGTGCACTGTTTGTGTGATGTGGAAAAAAACTGAAATGAAGTTCTGACAGTGGTGACTCTGGTAGCAAGAAATGAAAATGAGGCTAAGGTGGTGCTCAGGTAGTCAGTTCTGTGTTAGTGCATTTGGTAAGAATCTGATATCAGCTGCCATGCAATGGTTTCACAGCTAATTTACTTCATAAAGGGATTATATAAATTCTGTACTTTCAATGGGATTTGCAAAGATAATGCTGCAATAGGCTGTATTATTATTGTTATTAAACACAAAGAAGATTGTCCCCTTCACTTTTGATGGGCCACACTATGCTAGTTCTCCTCATAAATATACAACTTTCCTACTGCAGTTGTTACAGGATAGAACAGTGGTGGGTTAAGACTCAAAGTGAACTCATGACTAGAATATAAAAAAGTATTAATGTTTCATAATATTCCCAAAATGTGAATAAATAAAAAGCAAAATGTAGCTTTCAACAAAATGGCAGGTTATAAAGTACAACAGTTGCTGTTCTGAAACTGAAAGATACAAGAAATTAAGTATTCCAGTTCTTCAGAGCTTTTTTCAAAATTCTTGAGCTAACAAAATCTGTTCCCTATCACTCTTTCACAGGCCACATTATTCAGTACCTATAATTCAACTCATATAGGGTTTGGATGGGAGGAAGATGCATCTTTAAAATGGCTGCCAAGAGTTGCCTCTTGATTTCACCATGACTCACACTACGTACCAAGCATCAGTCAATCGATAGCAGAATCCAGGACCCTTGCAAGGGAACAAAGAGCATAAGTTGTATAGGTTTCCACATAACAGTCTTTACAAATATTTCATCATATACCTGCCATCACTGGATAACTTTTATTTATAACCTTTTATAAAAGAATATGTTTGTACCTAAACATGGCCCTGCTTTAACATTTACAGGACAGATTCATATATAATATGTAGCTGTGAATGCATTTATGTTACAGATAAATAAATTCAACATAACCAATATGTCTTAAAACAAATTAGTTAATAGACATACAAATTATTAAAAACAATCGAGCAAGCTACTATTGACAAATGTACTCTATCAAAATTTGTAGTCTACAAAGCTTGAAAGAAACATTTCTTTATTACGTACCACTTTCATTGCTTACTGGAAACAACACACCAAATTTCTTGAACAAAATATAATATATAAAGGATATTTATGTTTTGTTTGAAATCAAATAACCACTGTGATGCTTCTAACTCAACATTTCTCTTCAACAAATAACAAACTATTGACTATTGATGGTCCGGGGGTGCGCAATAAGAGCTTCCAACAGCTGCGCACAGAATCCCAGCATCGCTGTTCTCAGATCGATGCTTGCTGAATTATCATAACCACCGACGCTTTCAATATGAATCAACCATTTATAATTTCCCCCTACCAGTATTATGAGTATGAAATTCTATACATCCAATACAATATAGTTATGGCCATACTTTTTAACCAACTTAAGAATATGACATGGGAACAAAAGGATCAATGCTGTTCCTCTTCATATAATTTTTGTTAAAAACTTCATTGTTCATTTTAATACCTACTTCAAATTGTGATTGACAGATGCCGATCAATACCAGGCTTCCTGGTTTGCAAGACAATTGTCTTCATTCATGGTAGACTAATCAATCTGTAAATTCAATGGCCATAACAGGCTAGACAAGAACCTTCCTTCCTGCCTTTGTACAGGATTTGGTAAACAACTCTATAAAAAAACTATTTGTTGTCTGGGCAGACATCTTTCATTTATGGCAAGCTATGGCAGTTCTTATAGTGATCAAGGTGTACAATGCTTAGTACTTTGCAAGCAGACATAAGATTCTCTTTATCACCAGCTACAAAAAATAAATTATGAATGGCACGTCTTAATTAATCTTCACATTACTTTGCCTACACCTCATGTTCATCTAACAAGGCAGTGAAATGTCCTACCTCATTATTCTTACATTCAAGAATTCAAACAGCTTCAATCTGTGCCTTTTGCATTTCCAAAAACACTTAAATCAATTAACATTCCAGAAAGCCAACCACTGTAAGTATCAAGAAATCATTTTGTGTAACATCTGACATGTTTTTGCGGCCATTCTACAAGACATGCCAACATTTTTAAAGTAGTGACAATGAGTACAGAAGACAAATATTTGTGCAATTCAATTGTCTAAATCTACAGCTCACTAACATATGTGACATATGCAATGCGGACACCAACCAATGGAAAAATAATAACAAAATTAAATTCAGAGACTGCCGTAAATTCTGAAGAGGGTGTCACAGAACCCATAACAAATCCATACACTTTGAAACTACCGATAATTTTCAGACTGTCACCTTCTGTTGTGACAATATATAGTCTTGTAGATGGTTACTAATGTTTCAGATTTAAAATGCTGTCATTTTTCTGGGCCCTGTTCCTATCAGCCAAACAGAGCTCTGTCTCCTCTCCAACAACCCTGGCTTTGATTGGCTAATCCTATTGTTCTCCTTAACCTGGTCCTTCCACACTTCTTATACAACTCCTCCATATCCTAGCCATACTGAACTTTACCCTGAAAATGGAAGCAGCAGATATCTCCAAAATGTAAGTAACCAACTACATGGTGTCACAACCTTGTAGACTACACTCCGATACTGACATTTTTGTAGAGAAATGATTTAAATAAAGGCAGTCTGCTGACATAACAACGTGTTTGCATTTCATAAGTAGACATAATTTCCAAAGTCCATAGTAAACCAACATTATGCACTTTTTCAAGAACATGTCTCACCTGTACCCCATATCCAGTAATTTTCAGTACTGTCTTGTGCACAGGTACAGTCAGAACAAAAAGGCAAGATAAAAAACTACCATCCTTAATATTTCAGATTACCATTCACACTAACCACATCTGAATTAAAAAGGACCTGTGTCATTCTCGCTCATTCATACTTTATGCTCCTGATGCCCTAAAAAAATTAATTTGATGCCATGTGATCAGGCACAGAGTTTCAAGTTACAGATTCCATTTTCAATCCCCACAGCAGTCAGTGTAACCACACTTTGTTTTCTATTAATTTTGGCTGTGTTAAAAAACATGTATGGTTACGCTGGATCATTAGACACTATAAGGTATGATTGAGCTAGGTAGTGGGGATCAGAATATCCTTTAATAGCCCCTAGCAAATTGAAATGTGGCCACTCCCACAGCATCAAGGGGAAAAAAAAAACACCAACAACAACAGGGCAACACACAAGTAATGCACTACAGTGCAATTCATAAACACATCAACTTTATAAGTAAATTCGTAAGTGGTGAACAACAGGCACTGGGAATGTGTACTCAAAAACATGCCGAGAATATGAACACAATGTGCAAGAACCAAGTATTCCTTGCCTTTTAATTGTCATTATAGAACAAGTAAATAAAATGAATGAAAGAGTGGATACAGATGAAAGAGAAGTATTTATGTGAGTGCATAAAAAATGGAGAAGTTGTCATATGTTGACACAACACGGTGGAAACATCAACTGATATGAAACAACAGGGAACACTATAGTGCACTACAAAATGGTAAGAGATAAAGTCAAATTTTCCCCTGTGTCAAGTACTACATGGTGAAGTATAGCAAGAATGGATTAAAGCTCTGACATCCTTTACCACAGCATTAGATAAAGATTCTCATTCCAACTAACCTTGGATTTATCTGGCTCAGGATAGGATCTAATGGCAGCACTTGGCAACCCAGTAACAAACCTTTGCACAGGAAATTTCTCCATGGAGTTACTTACAAACCCAACATATTCACTTTCACAGTATAGGATTTGAGAGTCACAGAACAGTGAAGAAGTTGATGTTGGGTCTTCTGGGTCGTAATGTTATATGGACTTGTAGGTAGATACCAACATTTCTGTGGAACATATGGGCTCCATGGATAAATGAAATGATTTTTATGCTATATAATGATAAGACAAATGACTGATTATCATATTATTTAATAATGCTTCCCAAATGCAAATACCTCCAGTAAATGCCATCCTGCAGAATGCATGGAGCTTCACCTCAATTATCTCTACATCCTCATGAAATAGTACTTAAGACACAAATTTAACTTGAATTTTAGCATCAAGCAAATTCTTTTACACAAGAAGAGGTTTAATTTAGAAAACCTGTCACTACATTGTGAATTAACTCCATGGTCCTCAACCTGTGAGTAGTCATTTGACAGATAAATAAATTCCATTAGAGACAACAGAAATTGAACAAAAAGCATATTATTATCTGATCCTACACAACACCAGCTCAATCTAAGAAAAATCTTTATAACCACTAAGATTTGAGGTTTTCATGGCCATAAGGACAATGACATACATTTTCCGGATTGTAATGCCATGTAGTCTCAAAGAAGTTCGCCAAAATTCCAGAGGTGCATGCTGCCTACGTCACCAGCGCCATGAGTTTGAAATGGCCCCGATGACGTACCTCTGAAACGTCGGTAAACTACCAGACAGCTGCTGGCATTACAACCCACAAAAGAGCCATCTTCTGAATTAATGTCTTCGTTCCCCATGAAAACTATCTGCTGTCTGAATGTTGTAAGCCAAGCGGCTACAAGAAGGCTCTAGAATAACACTTTCGATGATGCTGTTTCAACTGCAAATTTTATATAACTTGGGACGAGCAGTGAAGGCAAACATAGATGGCGAGTAGGTGGTCGCGCTGTTTTGCCGAAGTTGCTACCCTAACTTACGGCTGAAGAGACGGTGAGAATTGCTGGCTGCTAAGCGCGATGAGATTCTAACGGGATTACTCCAGAATACAAGCACGGACTCTACATGCTCGTTGAAAACGGACGATTCTTAAGAGATCACAGAATTCAAAAAAGTACCGGTTATAGTGTCGTAGTCAACAGCGTGGCTGAAAGGAACAGAGGAAGACCCCGGCCACAAAAAGAGGCCTGACGCACACTGTCTCCAGCCACCAACAGCTACCTCCATAGTAAAGCTGATAATTACTCAGCTAACCAAGTATCGCCGTGGATTGTGGTCTCGTAGGTTGTTATGGCATGTGGAAACATATCACCTCCATCATCAGGGTAAGGTAAGGCAACAACCTACAAATTTCTGCCCCAAGAGATGCTGATCACCTACAAGACGATGCCACACTTTACAACTTCAGATCTCATATAAACAACCCACGACTTATGCAACCCTGAGGCACAACAACGTCGTCTCCAGATCTAGAACTTAATCCAGCTCACAGCTTCAATGTTTCTTTAGGAGCCAGCAAACTGACTTCTTGAGTTCCATTACGTAAACTTCGTTGCTGTTTTTTTTTCCCACATAAAAAGGAGCCCTCTGCCTCGCAAGTAGCAACCCCTCCAGTGTTCAGCCAAAAAATTGTCGGGCATTTCTCATACAGCTAACGATAAGACAGAATGGCATTTACTGGTGGGCCAGTTTCTTACTGGTCTACGACGTCAGGCAATCAACAGAACGCCTTCATATCTCCCTGAAAAAGAGGAGAACAAAAGAAACGTCTGTCAGGGTACGCAGACGGGTAACGTCCCTTCAGTCCTCCACCTTAAGGGCGGTATCGCACTAGGATGCCATGGCAGCGACACCAACAGCGATGCCATGGCGTCCAGCTGCCAGAAAGAAGACGCCAGACAAGCTGCCAGCTTTCGACGCCAGTCGAGCGAACAGATGGATCGACATTATGAGATCACGAAATGAAGGGCTATTAGCAAGGAGAAATGTCCACTTTTATCACTTTTGAGAAAATGAGATTTACCTTTATCAAAACTACATACCTGGAGTGAATTTCAATTCTGTAACAAAGAAATAAGTAAGAAAAATTCTCCATACACACACTTAGCACGTCCATACCATTATTAAATTTGAAATATTTCAGTTCTTGCAAATCACATGTAATATTACATGAACAAACTTTATTTAATAAAACATTATAACAGCAGGTTTCTTCTTAATTCACGTTATTTGTGATATATAGATTGCTAAACAAAAAAACTTAAAAATCAAGTTGGAAAGCGGCCCCACAAATAAAGCCATAGAAACACTTCTTAGCCAATTCTTTCTTTTCTACTGTAAATAAATCTCCTCCAAACATTTCCACAAGTTCTTCCCAGTTTCTTTTTTTCAAGTCCCGGTTTGCGTATTCAATAGCAGATGAATCCCATAGTCGGGACTGAATTTCAATTATCGATCTTTCGGTGTCGAAATTATCCATGTTTACAAAAACAGAAATACACAGAAGCACATTCACGCACGGACGTCAATGGACTGGCCAGACTGTCATGTGATGTTGATTTGGCCTTGGCAGCGATGCCAGTAGCATTTGAACTTGGCATCGTGGTTGGCAGCGATGCCAAGTTGGAAGCGCTGCCAGACGGATGCCAGGTGCGATATATGACTACTAAATTAATGCATTGAGTTTGGCCGAGATGCTGGCAGCTGCGCCATGGCCTCCCGTTGGCATCCTAGTGCGATATCGCCCTAATGTAATCGCATTAATAATGAATGGCGAAGGATTCATTGTGTAGTTGTTCTCAGTTAGTGGTCATTTCATATCGCCCAGGTCCAAACATCCTCAATTCATTCGTCTTCGCCTTGTGTTGAGTACAGTCGCATCACGGGCAAAAAGCGATCCGACATTTCGGCAAATATTACAGTTGCCATCTTCAGGGTAACTCCCATCGAGACAAACTTGCAGACACACGACGTTTCAATCTTTACATTTTCGCACAATTCCCAACAGTTAGGAGCCACTTTCCATGTCCAGGCGTTTTCGCGGCAGCTTTAGAGTGTGAGCGGCGTCACATGCTGAGAATTATCAAACGTTTCGGCGAACATTGCAGTTGCCATCCACAGGGTGAATGTATTGTGGTTAGGCCGTTTTTTACGCCTTATGTAGGGCAGGCAGTACGGGTTGAGGTGCATTCGATGGCACCCTCGAGTCCATCCAGTCACGTGACCCCTGTCTGTGTGCGACTAGACACTGAGCGTGGTGTGAATCCGAGGAAGGGCTGGAGGTCGGTTATAAATCCCCCTCCCCTTCGTGACCGCCGGAGCGTAATTACTAGTTTCGGTCCGTCTCCAGAAGGAAAAGAATAGGAAAATAAAACAAGACCCACAGATACTTTTGACGGCGAGATTATGTTAGTGGCCACGTCCACTGCAGAATACTTCCTGCCGAACAAGTGAACGCCGGGTTTCCCTAATGCAGTGATGTTGAGGGCTCAATAGCCCTCTAAAGCGAAGTGGTAACTATATATCCAACAGGCTTCAATAATCAAAAACTAACTCCTCATTTTGTATTAATTTCACTGTAAACAGCGTAAACCCATTGAACTTTGCGATGGTGAAGTGAAATGTTTTCTTTGAGGTACGAACTGGATTATTAAATGTTTCGCGGCGGTGAGGATCGTGATCCTCATAGTCGTGGCGGCCTGAGACGACGGCGGCGGTAACCACACAGAAGACCACTTCACAAATTTATTTTATATTGACTGTAGTTAGGTACGAGGATGGTCCAAGACCATTCCAATACACAAGCACTGCGGGTCCCAGTCTGCCCTGCCCCACGCAACGCAAGATCAAGCTATGCCGACTTCCACATGGCTACTCGACGACCACACCATCACGAACTGCATGCAATACGGTCCTACTTGAGAAGCAGCCTCTCTGATCGATTCATTTTCGTTTTTCGCAGGTACCGCGTCTCCATCTACCGGCACTTACAGGGAGGGATATCAATTTATGACCACATCCACTTCCAGCTGTCTGAAGATGAGGATGGTAGATTACTCCAGAACACTGTCGATCTACAAGGCTACGCGGTGGCATGATCCAAAAAATCACGGCGATGAAGAAGTCGATTCTGTTCTTCTGGGTTGTGACGCCTTGTGGACTTCTACAGGCACGTACTGCCAACGTTTCGGAGAAACAGTCTCCATTTTCAGGTCGTTGCTCACACTATAATAAACACTGCATTAGAGTGCCGAAAGAGTCATGAACTGGAAAGGAACAGACCGTTGCTTCTGAAGAGTTTACTGCCTCCATCATCAGGGCGACGAGTGATGATGGAGACTGTAAGCTTATCCGAAACGTCGGTGAATTGTCTACCAGGCTACACGTCGTAACTTCCTCTTGGATGAGCGTCACCTACAAATACCGTTATAAAGTAAACATGCCGACAGAAGATTTCAGAACCTTACTTAAGTACGTTAGTTGTACTGAAGCCTCTGAACTTCCCGCTGTTACAGAGTACAAGGGCTACAGGCGAAATTGTTCGAGCCGTTTTGTTTGTGTTCGTGTACCTGAAATTGCATTTCAGAAAGTATTTTAAGGACTGTTATAAAATTCAACTGCCTGCAAAACACGACGATTCTTTAAACATTTATGACAATCGGAGACCGTGACACGACTGCAATTCTCGATGCTACCTGTCGTTCGGACATATCTTAACTTTGCCACATTTTCAATTATACTTTGTCCTGACATATGACGATAAGACACGGACTTCCCCGCGGTTCTCTCTATATCAAGCACCTGAATCGAAGGTATCCGAGATTTCATTTCCTCATGAAACGAAACATTTCGAGGTGATTCTACATTAGCCTTCTGGCACCTTCCTCGGCGTTAAAGCAGCCAGAGCGCGAAGCTGGCCGCTCACACATTCAATTCATATTTTACACTCTGAGCTTAGTTCTCGTAAGCAGCTTCTTTCCCTTGAGGTTTGACGATCAACATTTTGAGTGCGTATTGCATCAAATTTCTCTTTTCATTTTATAAGGACGGACTGGTAATTCCAACGCGTCAAGAGTGGTAATTGTACCATACAACTGCCACTTATTACAAATCAGATTAAGGTTAAGAGTTGTGTTCTAACGATGACAGCCGACTGGGGGTGTCCGGTAAGAAATTGCGCTGAACAGGCTCAGGACTGGGTCCAAAGGTGGGCCTTTGTGAACGTAATTGCCTTCTGGTCCCATAAAAGATGGGGAATTTATGGCCGGCCAAGTTCCTACCACGTTTTCAAAAGAAGGCCCTAAATCACGGAGTAGCTGGCACCAGGTCTTACAAAGGCGCATTCAATTTGCAATTTAACAAATTCACCGGAGCAGAATGAGAGGTCAGTACAAAGTATCGTACCAGATGCGTTAACATTTAATGGCGAAATTTTTAAATTCTGTTTGATAAGGAATAAACAGCGAATGTTTCCCAACATATTATTAACCTACTGAGTTTCATGGCTTTGAAGCAGAGTGTTTTTCTCGAAACCGAATTTTTTAATACCAATATTATTTACATGAGCTTCGAGATTCAAAAGCCGAAGCGTAGGATCTCCTAGGAGTCCACATGACGTCACAACCCAGAAGAACAACGATGCCATCTTCACCGCCGTGATAACCTCAAATCTCACTTTTGATCAAATTACTAACACCACCAAAACAACATTTGAGGGGCGAACTTCGGTACTAAACACCGGTACGTAAGCAGCTCGGCCCCTTTTCCTGCCCCTGAATTATATAAGCACGCAACTTGCGTAATTACACGAACATAGCTCAGGGACCAGAACACCCCTGGGGTCAGACACACGCGCTCGCACGAACAGCAAGTTCCATATAAACTCAGCGGACGGAACTACTAACACTCGTGAAATACTGTCCCGCAATACGGAACGCACTGACGATGGGAGGTGCTGCAGCTGAGATTCGAACCTCCTACGTCCTCAGTTAGGCTTGTAGGTGCAGTGGTTTCTAAGTTTCCGATTGGCGGCTGCTTTTAAAACCTAATTATAAGCATATGGAAACTGTGGGACTCTTTCCCCGAGGGCAATCCTTCATCTCAATCTGGAGTCGAGGTCTATAAGCCTCCACGCCCTGTATACCTATTCAAGGCGGGCGTGCTTCGAAACGGATGGAACTTCTCATGGGACATCAAGAAGCTCATTTATTATTTAAGAATTCAGAACGTACCGCGAAGAAAACACAACACTACACCATTAAGAAGATGAACGGATTAACGCTGTTTACAGTAAAAATCACACGAAACACATAAATACAGAATCAAGAGTTACTGACTGTTGAAGCAGGTGGGATATACACTTACTCTTGTGATTTAAAGGGTTGATCACAATATTAAGAAAATCCCACCTCTCCGCTGTATACAGGTGTACGAACAGACATTTTAATTTGCTTAAATTGCTTATGGAATAAATTATGGGACAGCAAGGGCAGTCACTCGCTCCACAGAGCAGAGTCCATACTGAGGCGCTGATTGTCACACAGCTGTCCAAGAAGTTCCTCGTCACTTATGAATCCAGATGATCCATCAAAGTGTTCACAAAAGCCTGTCGCTGAGCCATATCCTGAGACTGGATGACTCGACTCCACTCCACAACCTTCCACCCTACTTCCACGAGATCAATTTTAATATTATCACCCTATCTAAGTCCAGGTCTCTTCCTTTCAGCATTTCCAACCAAGATTGTATACGAATTTCTCACTTGTGAGATTTCAGGTCCTCACGGCGACGAGCATGAAGATGGCTCACTCTTCACAATCAGCGACAGGGCAATGCGGAAAAGGGGCCTGCGTCAATATCAATGACCCAAGCGAAATTCGAACTCGTGACTCCTGTTACCGAAAGGCCTAATGTCGGCGAATAAATAACACACATTTAATTCGGATACAAAAAGATCAAAATAAGTTATATAAGTTTACTAATTACACCCCTTTCAGTTGCTTTACAGATACGCCCGAAGTTACTTTAAGAAATCATCCTCTGTTTCTGTAGACATGACTTCTATGTACAATGATTAAGTTTAGTTTAAATATTTCATCCATTCTCTTATAAACACATCTCGAACGAAAGTAAAATGAATGGAATGGCTGGACTACACCACATTTTTGACATCCCAGAATTCCACCCGTTACGGACGCACATTTGTTCCTTAAACTGGCCAGAAAACAAAAGTGCTGTAAATATGTGAGCTATGAGAGTTTTACGGCGGTGAAGACGGCGATGCGACGCCGACGCTTCGGAGGAGCAAGCTCCTCCGAAACACTGCGACGACCTAAGAGTTCACACCAATCAATACTAATTTAACAAATTTGAGTTGGTGTCCTGACAAACAGCATTTACATACTTGCTGGTAAGCTGAGTTCGTTTCTAAGAAAACCTCGGCTCTGAACGAAACGGAAAACATTTCATAACATTCCACGTTCGACAGATCGTTTAGAAATTACCGTTTTCAATGTCGGATCATTGCATTGCCCCTCCATCTGTTCACATCCAGTTCTCGTCAATTAGCAATTAGTCACTCGTGAAACAGAACGGGGCCATTGCTGCATTATGCTGCTTCCTTGCCTTGCAAACCACGAGGTAAGAACCGGTTGTGCGGCCGCCGTCAGACGTCAGCCGAGGCAGAGGGGAAGGGAGAGCATCAAAGGCGCCCGCGGTGCAAAACGTCTGTTTGTCTGCGGCTTGTTTTTGTGGGCACCCGAAGCCATGGCGAGATGTCTCGCTACCTGCTCCCAGCACCGTATTTTATTCAGACCCTCCACAAGACATAGAGGACGCTCAGCAATTCTCAGTTTCATCGGCGTTACCATTGCTTTTGGTCGCAAAACGTGAAAGGAGGCCTTGATGGGATGATAATATTAAAAGATATTTTAGAGAAATCGGGTGGGAATGAGTAGATCCAATGAGAGGCTACTGTGAGCACGGTACCGCAGTAAACTTTCGAGTTCCACAATGGTGGAGACTATTAGTTTCTCAAGAAGTTAGTTTAACTAACAGATGGCTGGAACAATCCTCTTCTGGGAAGGAATGCTGTTATATTCCCTTGCTGAATCACCTACTAATGGGTACTGGGGGGTCCTTTCCTCAGCGGTGAAGTGGCCGGAGCACCTCCACTTCCCCCAAACGCCTACAACTGAATATGAGGG
The DNA here is from genome assembly GCF_977971745.1 of Zootermopsis nevadensis. Classification (NCBI taxonomy): domain Eukaryota; kingdom Metazoa; phylum Arthropoda; class Insecta; order Blattodea; family Termopsidae; genus Zootermopsis; species Zootermopsis nevadensis. The sequence continues at coordinate 18,945,284 of NW_028259156.1, forward strand.
ACAACTCTGCCTCTACCATTGTACAAATGGATATGTTTACCAGGTGTAAAGCAGACTACTCCCATGAAGACATATATGTGAAAAAATATTTAACAAAATACAGCGACAATTTCAGATTCTGTGCCATGTGGTATCTGTAGTGCACTGTCAGCTCTGCAACAACAGATTTTATCTGCAATAAAAATCAATGTCGTGTGAAGAATCAAAGAGGACAAATCTGAAAAACATGTGTCTACTGTTCAATTCCACTCTCCTTAAAGTCTTCAGGAGGGCAGGAACTGTCCTTTTAAGAAACGTATGAGGTTAGAATCTGATTCACAGAAAGCAATGCAGGGAGACAGCTTACCCTGATCAGCTGCCCACCTTGTCTCACCACTCCCCCACGTCTCATTTCAGGATCTTAGTCTCCCTTTTATACCTGAGTGATCTATGTAGTTCTGTAAACTGTCACAATCAATTTGAACTGACAGGTTATGGACCTCTGCCCTTCAATGTTAGGTACAGCTCAAAATCTGTGATATGTTATGACATAACAATACAGCATTTGAATGTGCTCTTATGAAGAAAGAACAGCATATTTGTTTGTTCCGTTCAGATTGAAACGGTTTGTTATAGTACATATCCATGCCAAACTGCACCAACTATATGTAGGGACCAAACAAAAAATTAAATCACATAACATACAGGTAATTATTAGCTTTCTAGCATTTTGCAACAAATTAATTATAAAGGTGGCTGTCTTCTGGTTTTCTGCACTATGCAGCCCAGCAGAAGTTTTACCAACATTTCTGAGGTGCTTACCACCTCCATCATCAGGGCTCTGAAACACTAGTAAACTTCTACCATACTACATGGCACAGTAACCTAGAAGACAGCCATCTTCAAACTCAACTGTGAGAACCAGAAATCATACAAGTTCATTATGTTTTCATTCAACTATCTAAAGTATTTCAAAATATTATTTTCCAAACTAATTCTTCTACAAAAAGCTATGTTTGGTCAATGCCAGAATAGTACATTAATAGGCCACTACCGCTTCATTCTATACCCATTCCAATTGGTCATTCACATCATAAGATATAAACAATACTAAAAATTTGTAATGCAACTCATAATTGGTAAAGAGAAGGTGAAGTTGTTCCTGTGTCTATGCATTCTGCCAGTAAAGTATGCAGAAGTCAAGGTAATGTTCCTCTCATTCCAGATCTTGGCATTGGACAGACAACATCATCATGCTCCAGTCACATAAAACTTCCTAAGCAATCCCAGTTCACAGCAATACAAACCTCAGCTGCTTTCTGTCTGTCAATGTAGTGTGACAAATTTCTGTGGTACAAGTAATTTGATTTAATCATATCTGATACTGCAGCTTCTGACTGAACCTTTAACACAACACAAACTGCTTGCTGCTTATCTGAATTCCATGCCAAAATGATGGAATCAACAAATTCCTTCACCTGGGAAACATCAATAAAGCTAGTGCGTTACACATAAAAACTTTTATAACTGATTCTCTGTTTCAGTATTACTATGTACAAAGTGAAGAATCATGAGGCAGAAACACCCTTCTTAAAAATGACTCAGCAGGCATACATATTAAAATAACCAAATTATAATTTTACCTGTCTGTAACTTGAGCTCTCACATTAAAGGAAGAATAAATATTGAGATCGTGGTTTCAGGTTATCACAGTGGCGAGTAAGAAGATGGATGTCTTCTGGGTGTTTGCGCTTACTAAGTCTGGCAGAAGTTTACTGATGTTTCACAGTAGGAAGAACCCAGAAGACAGTCATATTCAGATTGAGGATATTGGAAGATTAGGTCCTGAGGACAATATTTTGACCTACAAGGGGGAAGCAACAAGAGGATGGAGAAATCTGCAAAATGAAAAACTTCTGGATTTGAATTGTTTCATCAAATATTATTACAGTGATCAAATGATGGACATGTATATATGAAAGTGACAGCCCTTCAACTGGTCCTTAAAGATGGAAAGAAATAAAAACTGCATACTCAGGGACTGGGACAGTATAGTGGGTGGACAGGCACCACAGAACCAATGTGGTGGGGCATTATCATGCAGAAGCACCAAGTCTTTGGGCATCCAATGTACACAAAATTTTATGCACAAGCCTAATAAGTGAGATATACTGTCTCTAGGGCTAGTTGGCAACAGAATGGGAAATTTATTCATATCAAAGAAATTCACAGTCTTTATATCTCAAATATTTGAAGTAGAACATACATAAAGGCATCAAGATGTAATTACCAGGTGCCTTGGCTGGCAACTAGACACCAAAGTCAAGTCCTGCAATTCACTATAGTACTTGTCCACAAATTTAAATCATTCTTGAAGTTTTCACTTGTCAGTTTCTGAACTCAAAAATTTATAAAAATCTTCACGCTCTCTGATAACAGATGCAACAATTGACATTGTATACAATGATTATAACAGTGATTGTAACAACATTAAGATTCTTTATCTGGGTGAAACGTTAAAAAGAGGGAAGGTTGGTGGTCACACTTCTGGTTTTTGTACCTTATATTCCTGCTCAGGAAATACATTATAACAGTACCTCTCAAATGTGTGAATGAGAACATTTGGTAGACCTAGACATAGATATGAGGGTAATATCACAATGGATTTAGAAAATTAGGATGTACACTGGATTAAATTGATTGAACAGGACAGGGTCCAATGACAGGGTTTAGTCAACACTGAAATGAATCACTGGATTTCATATCAACCAGAAAAGTTATCTAGTTTAATACTTGGAATCATTCTTTAGATATCAATGTCTTTTAAAACAGACAAATGAATGTTCAACTGCACAGGTCCTGACCATACTACATTCCAGTAATTATTGAAATATGATTGATTGATGAGATTTAATCATGTTTCTAGAATTGCTGTATTATGAAAATCTCAAAATGTATGGTTCTTCCAAATCCTGCTGAGACTCTATAAATCAGGGCTTTTTAAGCACTGTGTTGTAGAAGACTATATTTGTGAATGAATATATGACGGCTGAATATTACGACTGCAATCCATAACATTTTATGGTAATCAGTCTTTTGCTTGTCTCAGTAATTCAATCACATAACCAAACTCATGTCCACATCTTATACTATAACCACATATGATATTAGCACTAATTCAAAAGTTTTTTTGTTTGAGGTATTAAAAATAGTGGGAAACAGGAAGAAATTTATATATCCATTTAATAACATATTCATTTGAATATGTGTCTCTAAAACACAAATTCCTCAGATTATTTGGTAACTAAACTCACCTTACAAATACCTGTGCCGTTCAACAGGACTAAGGCGCAAGAAATAAAATCCTTCTTCGTATAAATCTAACTTTTGCACAGTAATCATACACTGTCACGGGAACAACTATTAACAACAAAATAAATTAATATAACATATTCTTTCACTACAAAACAATGTCAACATTAACAAAAAGAAACTATACTTGACGTCCTTCTCTTACTAGACATGTTGCAAGTCTCTCTGGTGGTAACTTCTTGAAACTCATTTCAAAGCTTGACCAATTACAATAATTCGGCTGGAAGTATCAAAACAATACTTGGGGATTCCGATCAAATCACAATAGAAAACAAAAAAAAATTATACGAAAATAAAATAATGATTAAGTAGTGAAAACGAATGAGAAGTATTGTACTAATGCGTAAATATATTGCCACTAAATTCACTTGTGCGATTAGCGTAGTAACATGTGCTGCTGCCATCTTCTACCTACTTTCAGAATTATTTCTATAATACTTTTAGAATGTTTATACAGTTGGTAACAGATGGTAGCGGTGTACACTATGAGTGTTCGAGTTCGTATCAATTGGTGGTACTCGATATTTGAAAATCGATACGCTCGATTCTTTGACGAACGAAACGAAATAAGAGGTATTTCTGTTCTTGCCGATAAAATGGCAAATTTGCGGCAAACTCCGTTGACTTGTAGTGGACATACAAGACCAGTAGTGCATTTAGCATTTAGTGATGTAACTGAATGTGGATATTTTCTCATTTCAGCTTGCAAAGGTGAATTGTTCTAAACTGCCTTTCGTGTTATACCTTCCGTCGTTTACCTTGGCCTCATTAACAGCTGAGGAACCCACAATCTTTCTTTGATTTAAACATTGTGCTTTTATATATGCAAAGCAGTATAGTGTACATGTAAGGATGCATCCTCTGAAATGACAGTACTTTTCAAAAGTAGTCTGTTTTTTCTAAGTTTATAAGAAGGAAAATTCGTAGTGATCACCTGATTCAAAATGTATGTCAACTGCGTAATTATATATTGTGTCGTTGAGATACTTCATGGATATTACTGATATTTGTGACTGTTACTCTCTTTCCTTGAATACACGTATTTATAAAAGCTTGTTAGGTGTTTGGTCTTCATAATAAACACATTATTTTTTGTTACCAGATGGAAAACCAATGTTACGACAAGGGGATACAGGAGATTGGATTGGCACCTTCGAAGGACATAAAGGAGCTGTTTGGGGAGTAGCTTTAAACCCTCAAGCTACTAAGGCAGCAACAGGAGCCGCAGATTTCAATGCAAAAGTATGAGAGTTTACAGATGCAAGAGATAGTAGCTGTACATGCTTGTATGATTAAGAATATTCGAAGAAACTTTATGTTAACACATTTCAGGATCTTTTTATCTTGTAAGGTTATTTATTGTGCTAAGAAGTTTCAAATTTGCAGGTCTGGGATGCTGTAACAGGGGAAGAAATCCACTCCTTTCAACACAACCATATTGTAAAGAGTGTTAACTTTTCATCTGATAGCACACTGTTTGCAACTGGTAGCAATGAGAAACTTGTCCGCATATTTGATCTCAATAAGCCTGAAGCAAGTGAGTAAATATAAATCTTAACTTATATTTTTGTGTCCTCAGCAATGTATGTTGTAGGTCAGTTTGACTTTGTATTGATTTTTGCAGCTCCAACAGTTTTTTCGGGTCATACATCAGGGATTCGACATGTGATATTCTTTCGTGGTGACACACATTTGGTAACTTGTGCAGATGATCGAACTTTAAGGGTATGGGATCGCACTTCTGGCCAGGTTTGTACTTGTTATTCTGAGATGGAGATGTGAGGTTGAATCTTGGTGAAGCATTGTGCTCTGAGACCTTTTTTTAAAAAAAAGTTTTTCCAGTTATATTTCTGTAAAAAAAAAAGGTTGCTGAAGTCATATATATTAGAATATGCCATATAGCTTGTATATATATTAGGTCCATAGATGCTGGAAATCCTGTATGTGTCCAATGTTTGTGTAACACTGATTAGGTTTTTCTTATAAACGTAGATGAAACTAAGAATAATGCTTAGATGTGTAACTTTAAGGCCAAATTCTTATCAAACTGAATGTTGATAACAAATGTTTCCAAAAAGTTCCAAACCTGGAAGGTTAAACAGAGGTCTCACTTTGTGATTTTGTATGCAGGAAGTGCAAAAGTTGGACTTCAGTGCCATTCCAAGCAGCCTGGAAGTGGCTCGTGATGGCTCAACACTCACAGTAACACATGGCAATGTAGTCAGCTTTTGGGATGCTCAAAGGTAAGAGTCTTATCAGCCCTAAGCACTGCAGAGATGTGAGTGTAATGCAGTATTTATAAACACACTTTGGTTTCAGCTTGAAGAAAATCAGAGAATTCACAGTGCCAACCCAAGTGAACTCAGCTTCTCTTCATCCAGATAAAACCATTTTTGTGTGTGGAGGTGAAGATTTGAAAATGTACAAGTTTGACTACACCACAGGAACAGAGATAGGTAAAGTGCCTGTTCAAGTTGACCTTCCAAATGTAAATGTGGTTCATGAAACAATGTGAGTAATGCAGTGCCATTGTACAAACTGTAACTGTTTGTATAGCCCCCATGGAGACAGATTATCATGTCACAGGGTGCTTTTTTTTGTCACCTGTTCAAATTTCCATCTTTGATGGGGAGAATATATCTTTTCCACGAACTGTGGTTGTTAGAAATTGTCTTATATTCTGGTAAATACTACTCATTATTTTTGATTCATGAGGCTGTGTACCTTGTTGTCTTACAGAATCGTTCAAGGGCCACTTTGGACCTGTGCACTGCGTTCGCTTCTCACCTGATGGTGAATTATATGCTTCAGGCTCTGAAGATGGAACTCTACGTCTGTGGCAGACGACTGTTGGTAAGACATATGGTCTGTGGAAGTGTATAGAGAGTAACCCTATATCGACAGAGTCAGTCCTCCCACCCAAGGAAGTGCCTGCAAGCTAAAGATGCACTCTGTTACCACAGTGGAAAATTTTTTTGAGGTGTTCTGAAAAAAAGAAGATTTATAAAGTGAAGCTTTCGTGGCAACTGAAGTTGATGAAAGACTCTTGGGCTACAAGCCACGTCAGGTGGCTGAATGATGAATAAACCATATTCTTTGCCAACGTTTTGAGAGCCATCTCTGGTCTCATCCTCAGGGCATCTGTGTAACAAAACATTGGCAAGCACGCTACAGAGGACCCGAAAGGGGTCAGACGTTCAAGCTGACCATAGATGATGAAAAAAGCCACCCGATGTGGCTTGTAGCCCGAGAGTCTTTCATCATTTATATGATTATTTATTATTTTATAAGTGGAGAAGTTAAGCCTTTATAGGTCTTACCTGTACAATATTAACTTGATGGAAAGTGTTCATGTTCTTTGACTTCTGTGTTACCGAAACAATGCTGAAGGCCTGTTTAACAGCATTAATAAAATTCTGATTCTTTACAAATAAAAATATGTATATAATCAGTTGAGAATTCTGTCAGAAATAAAGGCTGTGCTTGTCATAGATTTTATTAATCTTTATTGGTCAAATTTATTTCTGTTTTGTTACAATAGTATAGTCTAAATTACTTTTTTGTGTGCATGAATCAGTATAATATTAATTTTTGTTGGGTGGTTGCTTGTGAACAAACTTAAGTATTGAAGCTGTCTTAACATTATATCAAGAACAAAATGTTGAGTCAAGTTCACATTGATATTGGGCCAGTAAAGATTAATGTAGAGACAGGATGCAACAAGTATTGATGGTGGTACTTCATACCACAAAATCGCTGCAGTTGCTCATGACATTTTCGTTGAATTGGAATGGGAACTCAGAAACTTATTTAATGGGCTCATAACATTATATATTTGTTAAATTGGTATGATGGCTGTATCTAGAAAGTCTGTTCTATACAAAAAGAGTTTCTGTATTTTAAACTCTGACCAGATTATAATTAAACCTGTAAAATGTGAAGAAAGTTTTTATACACTGGATTGAATAAGCTCATACCACCTTCATTTATGCAGTCGAACCTTGAAGGTGCAAGTGTTATTTTTTATTTATCTGCAAAATGAGGAGTAATGTCTGTGATGGGGGTTTAAAATATTAGTGTAGTCATGGTGTAGCGTAGATTACTTGCAGAGGGTGGAATAAAATAAATATTTATAAAACTCTTGTGTTTTTCAATTTTATAAGAGATGAATACATTATGGTGTTTGTTACATGCTTGTTGTTTGTATTCATTTTGAATCCCCATCAAAATGCCCATGACATCTTGTATTCCTTTTTATAGTTTACTAGTACAGTAAAACAGGATAATTTACAACCTAAACACCTTAATGTTTTCTTATTTTTTTATCAGTCATGATATGTGGCAAATAGCTTCATGTGAAAGTAATTAACAGAATAAATTTTTCATAAACTGATTTAATTTTTTTTTTTGTGCTTATTGCCACATAAGAATTTTATGGTCTGCTTTGTATGATGCCGTGAAGTCATACCGGGATCTTGAAGGAAGGTAAGGTTTCACTCATTTTCAAACTGTACTAGATGGAAGTGAGTGATGTGCTTCCTGCTGTAACCATGGAAGGACCATTATCTACTCATAGACTGAGTGTGGGAGACCAGGTGGGCCTCGGAGCCAGTCTTAATGCAATAGCAAAGAGAAAAAAATATCTGGGAAGCAGACCCTACTATAGGCAATAATTTTCCTGATGGAGCTCTCCTCGCACAACTGGAAGAGAGTCTCTGAAAAACTATAGATTAGAAACTGTAAAACAATCGACAGTTCCAGCTCTTGGGTGGCTGTAGAACGTGATACCGGCTGCTTTTGACTGCTTACTAAAAAAACACTCCATCTCACACTTGACAACATGCTGTGCCATTAATAAATTACCAAACTACAGCTCTAAGTAAATACAAAACATTGAGTTTAAATATTTTATTTTATAAAACATTTTTCCCTAATGAGAATATTTTACAACACAATAAATATTTTGTTTTTGTATAACAGTCTGATAGTAAATGTTGATGTCTCTGAGCGCTGATACAGTATATAGAGCAAATTTACATACAGCATACAAAATGATACATCACACAAAGCATCTATATTAAAATCTTGCAACATGGATGATAATTCATTGCGATAAAAGTTACAGTTCCTAACTTAACACTAGGTTTCAGTATAATTTGTGTGGGTAACTTATAATATCACTGCACTAATCTCTGATGGATTCTCACACATTAAGGGTCACATGTTCAGAGCTGCATTATGAGGCAGGAGTTTACCCATATCTTCCTCTCAATATGAAATTGCACATGGAAATCCAACATTGCTACCATTATTTTTATTCCTAAGTTTCTATGCAAGTTTTGAAATGTAATTATTATATTCTAATTTACAAGCAGTATATGATGTTATAAGTATGATTTTAGGTTCTTATGGTGGTGAGATAAATATGGCTGTCTTCTGGGTTGTAACACCATGTAGTCTGGTTTCAGAGGACATTGCTGCTTCCAACATCATTGCCCTGATATGGAGGCAGGAAGGTCCTCTGAAATGTACTACCAGACTACATATCTCTATAACCCAGAAGACAACCATCTTCATGATGTTATAAAGTAGAAAGTACATAATTTTAATATTGCTTCTCACAGAATTTGGTTCTCAGTAGTGGGATTAGTATGGAAATACTGTAATGAAACAATTCTGAAGGGTAGACTACCATAACCTATTAATCTGATGGATCAGGTAGAATTCCAATGCTTCATAACACAGAACTGAATCATGCTTGTTAGTCCTGTGAAGGCCCTTCTCATATCTTTGTTCCCCATTCAGGAGACATCTATGGCACAGTGAAGTACTGGTAGCTGTATCTTACGGTAGGAAGCTACCACCAAACTACATTTTGCTGTTAATCCACATACGTAGATATATTGTCATTGAGTTTGCTCAGTGAAACTTTAAGGAACAAATGTGGATCCATTCTTTCATCTCATAACTCAGTACATATTCACCAAATATTTACAGAAGTGCTGCATCACTTTAACTGAAAAATATAAAGCAATAAAATTTCTTCTCAACATCCATTACCATTTGCACAAAATGCAGCATAAAAGGTCTGAATATACAAAGAAAGACACATCGGTGTCAGTTGTGTGAGCATGAAGCTGATATCCACTCCATTCTCATGAGGTTGATTGCCCAAGATGACTTCACTGAATAGACAATATGAATTTAATTCCAGATTTCTCTGTGTTGAATGCCTCTTCTGTGAATGTTTTGTGATATTGTGCCTGCTAGTTTGCGTTGTGACTGAGTCATGACTTCATTAAGAGGAGGGAAACTCAATGACATTTGTATGGAATGGGAAATATAACTGCAAAACAAATTGCATTAGCAACAACCTTACATTAACTCAATCGTAGTTGACTGATTCAGCAGTGTTACTATGCTGACACTTGTAGGTATGTTTTCAGTCCTGTGTTGGGGCTTTTCCCTTATAGGAATGGTAACAAGATGTAACTGTCCCTGATTTATAGTTACACATATGAGTTATTCAGCCAAGGAAGCGTGAGAGATCAGACACTTGTCTGAATCCTCCTCCAAATGCATTTGGTTGTTGTGTTCTCTGGGACCTGCGAGGTGGGAGTTGTAGCACTGGCAGTGGTGGCACTAGTGCAGTGTTTGGCGAATTGCGGGCCCGAGAGTCCAGTGGGATGGATGGAGGCAAAGTTGTGGTGAACACGATGTCTAGACTGTCTTGACCTGATGATATTGGTGAATCATCCTGTAGCAAGAACCCACACTGTGCTGTGCATACATCATCCCGTTGGATGGCGTCACGGCTTGCTTCACGCAGGAGCTGACCACAGTCTGTGATGCGCAGTGATGCACACTGTGCCTGCAATCAATCCATATACTCATCTCTAGCTGTGTGACTGAATGCAGTTTAATTGCACACCTGTCTTCAGGTTATTGTCATTCTATGAACTAGAACCTTCTTGATTACCTCCAGAGAATGAAGACTCAGAATTTAAGTAACATAATAAAGCCACCTACCCCGTCAACAGTGCAGATGCAGCTCGTGCAAGGCGTAGGGAATCCTGAGTCTCCGACAGCTACAGAACGGCCTCCAATCTGACAGCCTTGTGGAGTCTCTTTCCACACAGTAAGGTCAATATGAGGTAGTGAATGGCAGGGAACTCTGGGGTTCCTGAAAACAAGTTTACTGTCTGTCTACGGTAACAAACTGTAATCCTATAGATTCCCATCAGCTTCAGTGACTGACTTCTATTATTACTTAGCTTACCAGAAATTTTGTGGTCTGTTGATTGATTTCACAGTGACCTCAGACTGTGTTCCTTGGTACTGCTGCATCAGATGGGTTTAATATATCTTCCCCTGACAAAGGAATGTGTGAAAGGAAATAAAGGAAGTAAAAGAAGGTCACTTGAAAGTACTATTCCAGTATTAACCAGGAAAGGCTGAGGAATACTACAAAATCCTGTCAGGACAGCCTGTAGTTAGCTGAGAGCTGAACCAAGTTCCTCCTGAACATAAAGCAGGAGTGCTAACTGCTTGTCCATTATTTTTGTAAACATACGAATAACTAAAATACAAATGCTTCAATGTTACAAATAGAAAGTACACAACACTGCTAATATGAAAGACAGCCACTGGATCAATTGTATTTCAGTTTAGTCACAATCTTGGTGTTGAAATGAAGATGACTGTCTTTTGGGTTGTAGAGCTGTGTAGTCTGGTAGAAGTTAACAGTGTACTAAGAGTCTAGAAACCTTATTCTTTCTCATGATGCAGGAAGCTTACTTATAGTTCTTATGGTACACTGCAACATTAGTACTTACAAGAAATTGCTAGGCTGATCAAATGCAGAACGCTGCATGTCAGACTGAATGTCCATATTCTCACATAAGATCTTGGACAGCGTCATCTTGCGGATCTCTCCCAGTTGCGCCTCTGTGAACCTGATGATCTGGTCCTCATTTTCATACCTGCGTCCACATAAGGCACAGAACAGGACAGAATAAGACAATGAAAAGGACTTGCACCATGACCAGTTATAATTTATTGACATTCTTCATTAGATTAACCCACACATTATATTACATTCTAAATCAAATGTAGTCATTTGATGTATGGATCTTGGTAGTCACTTGAGCATATCAAAGGCTCCTAAATTACAACATCCGAGTCCAGCAAGGGCCATGCATTTACTTGTGTGTGATGCTGTTTCCTTTACAAATTGGATATCTACTAGTTTCAATGCAATACCTCTTTATGTGATAATGTCCTGTCAATAGATCAATCAGAATTCTTAGCTGGTTCCTCTAATCAATAATAATAATAACATGCTAATTCTGTCCTGTGGAGATCCCTGAATGAAACACTACACATGTTTTTGTGTGGTGGCACACATGGTCTCTTGCACTCCTTACAAAATGTTTGGTCACTTCATTTGACATATGGAACGGCAGTTCAGCCTTATATATGAACTCTGCGATTCTGTTCTTGCAGAAGAATTAGTAATATCATTGCACCATAATCCCCTATTTCCTAGTAACCATGAACTCTATTATGTTCTATCAGTTGCAGAACACACATTGTTATCAACATGATCATGTACTGCACCTAGTATCACGGTATATGGCTAAGATGAAACTTTTATTATCTATGATTGTTCATGTTATTTAATGATGCTCTGCCTATAACTTGAACTGGTACCTTCAGAATATAACTCAAACCTACTTTAGATGGTTGTAAATTTTCTTATATTTTCTGACTGTATGATTAAAAATATATACAAAACTTAAAAATGGTCGAATACCGACTTCCAGCAAATATAGACGGCTACTGACTTCATACCCCCACAAAACAACAACATGTATATAAAAGCAGAGAAGCCCTGTATACTACTGCCAAATAAAATAGTAAGAACAAATTTAACTACATCAGAATATTACAAGAGATTTATGAATGTGTGTGTTAGGCTAAGCCATGCTAAACCTTCTTGATTGTCTTAAACAAATAAAAGCACTTTCTTGGAAACTGTATGAACAACATACCAGAATCGATCACACTTCCTAAGCTGTCTGAACTGGATGCCAATAATACAAGCAAATGTTGGTCCCACTAGACCGCCTTGAAGTGGGCGTTCACTCATGCCACCAGGGAACAAGTCAATGTCATCCACTGTTGCGTAGATTTGCTTGAGACGCACTATCACTTCAGGAGGAATCTCACGGGAGAGGTCCTCAAAACCACTTGCTCGTTTCAGGTTGCACAGTGCACGGTAGTCATTGTATGGACGAATTGCATGGTCACGACCTCCACACAGAAATAAAGTGTCATAATGCTGTCTCATCACTGGATGCTACAAATCCCATCTACCTCACCAAATTTGATATGATCTTCCTAATATTATTTGGTAAATAGCACAAATTATGGAACTGCTCATTAATTACTGAGGCTGTTTCAATTACATGAACATCAAATCAGACTGAAAGATAATCAATAAACATGAGTAGCTAAGGATTTAGAATGAAGCATTTATGATTTGTATTTCCAAATATTTGGCTGAAGAGACTGAGGAAAAGCAGAGAAATCTTCAGTTAGGGTCACTGGCAACCCAGCCAAGACCTATGAGGAGCCTGTACTGTGTCCTTGCTATACCAGCAGTTCTCAGAGTGTGGTATAAATGCTAGCCTTACCTCTTTGAATGTTCAGTGCTATGAGGTCAACCCCTGAATGTGGAATGTGGCGATCCTCAAACAAATGGTTTGTGATCTCACCAGTCACAAACTGGTCCATGTTCTCCATGGGTGTGGACACCAGACCTCGTATTATCTCATCTATCATATGGACCTGGAATCACACTTCCTGTGAGTAGCAGTGTCTGTCACCAGTTAGTTACACACACTCCAAAGCCTACACCCCCCTGCTTTCTATATGTATTGTATCCATTTATCTGTCAGATTATCTACATGTTTTGCATAAGAAGACACTTTATTAATTATAATGAAATACAGCGTAGAATGGGTTAACACTGAAATTTGTTGCATGTATTTAATTTCGGTCCTTTCCAATTCAGTAAAAGCTCTCTGTTTTATACAATTCAAACAAAACCTTGTAACCAGGATGGAATGAGCTCAAAATCAAAGCCAAGGACTGGGAAAGTGGGTTGCTCTTTGCAGTTTTTCTGTAACGTTAGATAGAAGATGAGTGGCTACATAAGTACCTGATAAATGATGTCAGGGTTGAAGAAGCCATCTCGAAGGAGGATTGGGGGATCAACCACCTTATATGTTGGACTTAGGCGTGGGATGTGTGGACGTAGCAAACTGTGTCCAATTCTGAATGCTGCTGCTGCAAATTCATTAACAATGTTGGGGTTGCATGTTGGGTTGTATCCTGTAACATTGATGTTATGCAGGTGAAAAAATATGTCTATGTCATTATGAAGATGGCTGTCTCTTGAATTGCTGCACCATGTTGTGTGGTGTAAGTTTATTGATGTTTCAGAGGTCCTTACTGCCTCCATCATCACCACCATGATGATGGAGGCAGCAAGAAAACCTCAAATCCTACTTAATTTGTCATTATGTTTTAATGTCAGATATATTTCTGTTATTCACACAAGAACACAAGATATTAATATTAAGGTGTAAGAACAATTCACAGGCACTCACCTTTGTAATATCCTTGAGGTCTGAGTTTCAGTTCATACAAGTTGATGGCATTCCAACCCAAGATGCGAGGTAGAAACTCATTGTAGGTAATGTGTTGCGCCACAGCTGTTAAAATGCGACGACCGTGTTGGTAGAGGCGCTCATCGTCCCAGTGAGGATTCACCACATGCAGTCCATCTACAAGGTGGTTGTGCTCGCGCATGAAGAGTGTGTGGATAGCAGTGAGGGCAGGCTGTTCACTGGCACGGCCATCGCCTGTGTCATCATAGATGGGAAATTATTAGGGCAAGTTTTCTTCCTAAGGTAGGTAGTGAAAGTTGTAGCTAAGACAGTCAAGAAGACCTGTATCTTATAAAGGTAATTTAATATAGACTCAATAGTGTCTGATGGCTTCACATTTTTATAGCATTCTTTATGTCACTCCATTATCTGTAATACTGTATTCTAAGCTGGATTTCTCACATACCTGCTATGAAACAGTATCCTGATGGAGCTTTACATTCTGGGTGGACCGGAGACTGTGGCAGTAAGTCTTTCCCTTTGACAGGGTGTCGTGTCACATTGAGGCGACCTCCGTAGCTTCTCAAGTTTCGGGCCATACAGGAATGCTCCCCATATATTTGAGATGTGTCAAGGAAAGCAGAATTCTGGTTGATCTGCTCACGTGCACCTATGCACCAGTAAGCAAACCATCTCTTATTCAATCAGCTGTCCTAAAGACATTATAAGAACTAGTTGAAATCCACAGCAAGAAACAAAGCCTTTCAGATTTCATCTTCGCAGCCATCACCATAAAGTATATCTGAATTTTTATGTTAGATAAGACTGTAAGAACATAAACATCACTATTGAAATTCAATATGATAAACTACATAATGTGTTAAATCTGAATGCTTTGGTAATAAAGTGTTGCCATACATGATTATTATTTTTGGGATGCTGTTAATTGTCATAAGGGTTTGAGATTAGCTCTATCCAATGGGTATGGCTGATTAGGAAACTTCCACCTCTGTCTACTACCTGATGACAAACCAGTCTCCAAAATGTCAAATTTGAGAGAAACAAGAGTGTGTGACCAAAATATAATAATCATGTTTATGTAATGTATGTATGTGTGTCTATGAGAAGATGGCTTTTGAAGAGCATGAGTTTGAGGATCATAATTACCACTTCTAGATATTGATATATGCACTGTAAACTTTGACTCAGACTTCCTGTCACAGTTTAATACAAATGTGTATAGTATGCATTTGGATTCCAAGCAAAATTTGTGAACAAATCTTCTTTCAGAATCTGATGTTACATAAATTGAAATCAACCTCTGCTTACCGAGATGCTGTTGTCCTGGGAGTGATCTCATGAATGAGAAGCACACCTGCTCCCCAGTAGTGCGGTTTACTTGAGGATAGTAGTGGTCCCCACGGGGCACAGAAATTGGCATGCATTCAGGGTGAACTGTGCGAGGTGAGTCACAGGCACGACAATCAGGAATGGATGCGAAGAATCCTGCACCATGAGTTACAACATTTGCTTCTGAAATCTATAATGATTTAATGAAGTCACACATACCGAACATCTTCGTCTTTTATGGGTTAGGCCCTCTGGCCTCTTCCAGTTCAGAATTAATTCTACAATATTAATTCATTTAGACTTTTAGTACGTCTCCTTGGGCATGGTACTGAACCATCTGAGGGCCTATGTCAACATAAGAAAACTGTAATTTTTAATTAACCAATCCAAACTTTCATGAAATCCAAAGGTTCATTACTGCATTCATAAGATCCTGACAATTGAGCCTATACTCAGGCAGATGTATCCAGTCCACAACATCATATCTTGCTTCTTTGAAATTAATTTTAATGTTATTCCCATCTTTACCTAGGCCTCTCAAACAGTATTTTTATTCAGATTTTCTAATCAAAATTATGTAAGCATTTCTCTTTTGACCATGAAGGCTAATGAGGTATGCAAAATTCTATAAATAATTTTGAATACATCTATACTCCATTGGAGTGCATCTATCAACTTTTGTTTCTGAAGCTTTAGTCCCATTTCAACTTTTAACCATATACTATACCTATTTGCACAGGTGTGAAGGTGATATCATGGTCAAGGAACTGAGCAAACTGCATCAGCATGAGACTGTATCTGTTGTGCAGGTTACTAATATCAGCATGGATCATTGTAGACACAAGTCGTGGAGAAGGTAGGGGTCTTCCTGTCACGGAGTTGAGACGTGGACGATTCACATCTGAAAATACAACCTTAATGAGAGAGAGAGAGAGAGAGAGAGAGATCTTATAGCTAGAAGAAACCATTTATGTATCTATGCAGTGTCTCTCTGTTAATTAACTTTATCACCATTAGAATTTATAACTATTTGAAGCATTGCATCTGTTTTGTTGATTATTATCTGTGTGAAGAACAGATTGTTATCTCAAACAAATGAACAAGTCCAATGCTGAATGTAAGATAGCAAGAAACATGATTCAACATCTTTGTACTCCCAAATGGAATAACTTTCTATACTTATTCACATGCATGTACATTGCAGACTTTATTATGACTTGCCATCTTCATATGCTGGTGACAGGAGTCGAGCAAACGTGGAGATTGACTTCCCAAAGTTTGGGTTTCTCAAGCTGTTGCACCGACCCGTGATAGTCCGGAATTGTGACTGTGCATCACAAGGTCCACTGTCATCAGGAGAATTGCAGTCAGGTGAAGTGAGTGGGGCTGATATAAAAGAAGTGATGTCCACATTCTGTAGACCATCACTGAAGTCATCATTGAGAGAATCAACTGGGAAGTTGAGGATGTTGTCTCGGCCTGAATCAAACGCTTGTCTTCTCCGTCTCTGTGCTCTAATACTGGAACAGCACACACATACATTGCAGTCACAGTACAATCCTCTTGCCTGATGCTCTTTGTTTCCCTACCTTTGGTCTGGCATGTGACCATAATTGGCTTTATAGGGGAAAAGAAATCCAAGGCCACTGCCTTCTGTTGCTTTACAATGGTTCAACCTTTATGATCTGTATGTCAGGATTTATGCACATAACATGGTGTTTTAAATGCCTTATTCCTACATGAGAGGATTAATGCATATTCATAAGCAACCTGTGTCCATGGAGATAATTAATATAACATTTACCTGTATGGTGAACTTCTGTAAAATGACTAGCTATGGACTGTGTGATTACAACTTTACTCCTAACAGGGACAGGAATTTCAGTTCAACACAATGTACAGGCGTACTCTATAGCCTAACCACTCTTGCCGTGGGTAGAATTGCCACACAAAGAAATTAACCAATTACCTCCATCTAGTGCTGAACACACTCCTTCAGTGATGCGGCACCCATAACAACTTCACAGTTTGCCTTTCACTGAGCATGCAGCTTGTTACTTCTCTCCTCAAGGAACTCAATAATGGGAAACCAATGTTTTCTTTGATGAGTAAATTCATGGAACAGAGTCTTTCTAGAGTACCTGACAGTCACTCAGCCAGTCAAGAATTATTATTTACATGTTAACTAAAGTTTTCAAAGTTTTTAACAAGGAGTACAGAACTTCAAGATACTGCATAAGTTTACAGGCCACTACATTGGCATCGAAAGTAACAGAAAGTCAAACTCTATCAACATAGGGTATCATTTTCACACAAAGATTGATGAAAGCAGTCAGTATGTATAATGTTGATGTCTCAAACTGAAAAAGGTTACAGATGTACAGATGAAGCTTACTGATATTGCTTTGAAGAAGGAATAGGGTTGCTTTGGAGAGTCCAGCAAACACCAGGCAGTAGCTTACTTATTAAGAGAGATCATGAGCTCCTGGGAAGTGTACTCAAGCAGTATGGATGTGTTGGCCAGCATAAGTGCCTGCTTGTTCGCTTTGCTGAATGCAGCAGCAGTTCCAATGGGTGACTTTGGATCAACACCTCCATCTATAAGTGAAAGTGCGAAACAAACATTTACTGAACAAGCCCACAGTGTACTATTTTCTGAAGGTCAATTACAGCTGACTATTCATAAAATTCAGTTTTAGTTTGTAAATTATATACTACTGTGATAACCAGTAATATGGTGAAGATTACCACCAGACTGCTCTTCTTATACGGTAATCCTATGTTTTGATTGGGAATGTCTAGAGGAGGAAGTGATTACAGTCTCATTTATGGTAAAATCTTGGCATTTTCTTGGAAGGACATGTCAAATCAGAAGTACAGTTGTCCAAGATTCAAACTGAGTAAATTCAAAACAAAAACCTAAGACTATACTACTGAGCTAACCTGATTACTATTACCAGCATTACACAAGCAACAATTATAAATAAAATTAGTTACTTTTGGCCCAAAGATCATATTCTCGCTGTCTGCGTAGTTTCACATCAGTTTCAGCCTTCTCCACTGCCTGACTTAACATTTCATTTGATATTTTCATTGTTACATCCTTCTCAAGCCATGGAGACAAGCCAAGGGTTGGTTGCAATGAACAGGCAATCCGCACATTGCTGTGTACAAAGTAGAGCGAGAATGTTAAATCCACATGAAAATTACAAATTAATATACAGTGTGGACCAAACACTATATTCAGTTAAGTACTGAACCGAAGAAACTGTTTCCCTGTTTCTGTTTTCTGACACTGTAATGTGCTTACATTTCTTGAGTAAAAAATTATAAGTTTGCTTTAATACTAATATATTCCTTTACAAGATGATCAAAGCCCTACTCGCCAAACACAACAGATTTTAAACTGCTGTCCAGTTTTCTTCCTTAAAACACATAATCTGTTCAGTATACTGCAAAAGATTGTAAACAGTCATTTTTCTGTTACCTTGGTGAAGCAAATTGTCTGTTGCCACAGAATGGCCAATGCTGCTTCTATAAACCATGTAAGTGCTACCATAATAGCAGTAGTATATTCTTGAAGACAGGCAGACAATAATAAAGTTAGGAAGTATATGCAAGGCATAATAATTGTAATGTTTTCCAGAATTTGACCATTGATCCTTACGAAAGGCAGAGGAATTCCCCAGATAGGGATCTCCTCAATATTCACAAATTTTAATGAAAGTAACCAGTTTCAAGTCTCGTGGAAATCCATTCAGATCTTCTCCATCATTACATACAGACTTTCAGATGGACAGACATAGAGATTTTTAACATACACCCTGCAGGGCTGTGAATTCACCTAAAAATATGTGTTAGTCTGTATATAACATAAACCCAGTTTATGTATGTTCTGAATTTCTAATCCAGTTTTCATTGTTTCAGAACTCTACAATGACAGCCAACATTTTCACTAAATAAACAAAAATATGTTGCAATCTTGAGCATTTGTTTCACTTGTTATGGTTGTGCATCTTACAGATAGGGGTCCTCCTGCACAAACACTTGGGACTGCACTTCGTCCAGGCCAGGCACGTTACTGCACAGCAGTCCAGCCAATGTCACCTTGCGCAGCTCTGCCAATTGTTCTATAACAAGCAAACATTGTGTGTACCAGGAGCCTTGAATGAGGTTCGGTAAGGTTCAAATTAGAATTCAGTGCCTGTCATTTGCCTCAGTCAGGAATATCACAGTTGAAGATATGAAGCTCAGAATTTGGAAATTATTTTGTGGTTTCATTGAGAATGAAAAGTTTATACTGTATATGTGTGTAAATGTTTGGCCTGCAATGAATAAAACTCTACCACTGTTAAAAATTCCTTTTGATTGTGGAATTTCAGAAAATGTTACAGTTTCATTATATAAAATGTATTGCTCACTTATTTTGACATGTGGAACAGAAATCAGAATGCAGAGCGATATAAGAAGATTGAATATAGTAGATGTGATGCTATGGAGCATTAATAAATGAACAGAATCCAAAACAATGACATTACAAAAGGTCTGAGAGTAAAAATACTACAATAAAATTTGGTCAAATTGAGGATAAAGTGTTTTGGATTTATGTCATGCACAAAAGTAAGTAGAATTCCAGAATTTCAGTAGAATTTCAAACATAAAGATGGCAAAATTTTACAATCACACAGCCTAGGTGAAGAAAGGCATGTGAAAGATAATAGAGAAAGTGTGTAATACAGACCAGAGGGGTCCATATGAAAGGGCAGAGAAGCATGGCAGGAGCTTTATCACATGGATGACAATGACACTAGAAACAAATGATAACACAATGTGAGATAATGGTTACCTCGTGAAAATGATGATGGAGGTATATCATTTTCATACCAGAACCTATCACTGTTGCGAACACTGATGAACTGGTGTACCAAGAGGCAGGTGAATGTCGGTCCAAGTACCACACCAAACGTGGGGGTCTCCAAAATGCCTCCCACAATGAGATCAACATCCTCTGTATTGCTGAAACAACATGAGCACTGTTTCAGTGTGTAACATTATTGTACATTGGATGTCACTAGAAAACTAAGAAAACTTATACATACTTCATGTTTAGCAATCTATAAGTCTGTAGTTTTAATTATACAACACTGAAAACTGAATGTCACAGCTGGGTGGTGTCAGGATGAAAACTTGACCTGGAGATTAGTTATCCTCAATGAGGCTTCTTGTGTTTTCCATAGTTCCTCCAGGCAAATGTCAGCATACTGTCTTAAAATAAACCATTATCACTGCTTGCCATATCCTTTCCAATCCATTAATCATCTTAACATTCAATATTATGTAATCTGAGTTACAGACAGTGTCATTAAATCAATCACAAACTATATAATAGTAATACTGGAAAATGAAATCTCATATGAAATATTAATGACTATAAAACCACATAGGGGCACATTTCTAGTACAAAATGTTGTAAAACTGAGAGAAGTACTACAGGATAAAGAATTCAGTAGTGTCCACAGGTAGTGGATATTGCCGGAATAGAGTTAGCACATACCTTAATTTGTTCCACTTGCCATTTATTATTCTGAATTCTTGAATTAATCACCTCCTACTATAAAGTTTGACCACACTATTATGTATACATACGTGTAAATTCTGTGCAGTAATTTTTTCATACTGGAAGAGAGTGGTTGTGAGAGGCTATGGTTACATTTTTGCAGCCAGTGCTGGTAACTTGGTAGCCCATGGTCACGTCCAATGTGCACAAGAAGTGCTCCTCTTTCTGTTCCTGTAACATGAAATGTTTGTCTCATAAAGCTTAAACACTAGTAAACTCTGCAACATATATAACTAAGAATATATCCAAGTTATGTTTACCACTATAGCAGTTTGCATGTGTGTCTTGAGAAATTCTGTATTCTTGACTGTGTGAGTAAAAATTATTTATAAGTGAATGACATCTAGCAGAAGCTTCTGATCTGATAGCTGTCCATATATGCCGACAGTAATGGCAGAATAATAAATTCAACAACATTTAAACATATCAATCTAGTGCAGGGCAGGACCATAGCCATTCTGCGTTGATACAACATTTAAGCAGTAAACGGGTTAGTGAAATATCTGTAATGTAAAGGAACAAGAAGTGTGCAAGTCCATACCATCTTTCAGAGCAGGAGCTATGTGTAGACTGGGCTGCTGTGCTGGGGTTCTCAGTGTTAACTGTACCATGTGCAGGTATTCAGCCATGTGCGTGTTGTTGTCCTGCAAATAACCAGAGAAACATGACTGATGTAAGTATTCACTGACTAAATAGTAATTTGCGAATTGCCATTTTGCCAAAAAAAATCCCTGTTTTTATGGAACATGAAAAGCTTGCCATTGGATTCTATCATGAGCCAGTACAATTCAGTCCACACTTTTACAATATATTTTTCTAAGATTCTCCCACCTACAGCTGGGTCTCCCAAATGATATCTTCCTTTCGAATTTTCTGAAATAACCTATACTCATTTTTCATTTCACATATACCCTATCCATCCTCTTTGATTTGATCAGTCTAACATTATGTGAAGAGGACAAATTCTGATCATTATCATCATATAACTTTCTCCATCTATCTTATGTCTACATATTAAACTCAGAACTTTAGGTTAGGTTCAAAGTGGTTAGGACATGCTGCACTTATTTTGTTCAGAAGGAAAAGTTCTCCATATTTGATAGTGTGTACAGCATTCTGTTAAGGTATGTTAAGAATTTTTTTTAGTAATCATCTACTTGCTCATTCATTTAATAAATTATAGTTTCTTTGATATACCTGCATTTCTCATTATGTCTAATCTCATACATCCCTTGCCACATCTTAAAAATTTAATTTCTGCTGTCTGAGTTTCAGTAATATTTTTGTACTTCTTAACCCAATTTCTTACTTCTCTAGTATTCTCACTCATAAGAAGATGATCACTTCACATCACTAAAAATTTAAGATAATGGAAAAAAAATTAACTTAATTCGTGAAGGCCACCGCCATGATTGCATCTTCAATGTAGTTTTCAATGTAAGTAATTTTTTAACATATTCTGTTTAGAAATGTTTGTTTTATGAAACTAGGAAGATGTACCACTGTACATCCAAAATTCACATGTTATTTCATACTGTATATGCAACTCTGTACTTACTAGCTCAGGTGGAATCATGGAGAGGAACACTTGCAGTGCAGACATAGCAACACCATTAAATGTCCCTGCTTGGTTTGAACTGGAGTATCCCATGTAATAGCCCTGGTCCTTCAGTTTCAGTTCTGGCATCTCGGTGGTAACCTGTTGACATATATCAAGTGTCATATCTCATATCCCCTAGAATACAAAATATTTCACATGAAATTTACCTCTAAAACTGATAACATAAGATTATGACAAGAGACAAGACACTTGGCAGCATGAAGTACATAAACTGAAAGCATAACGAGAGGCCATTGTCTGTTCATCTGTCCTTATGCTTCATCTCTAATAATACTGAATGGATTCTTGTCCCCCTCCCCTCCCCACCGCAACAGAAAAAAAGAAAAGACTGTGTTTTCTTCAAAGATCCTTTATAAAAGATATCAAGGTTCAACAGTGACTGGCGCCAGTGATGTTGCCATCTGATCTCTTTGTGTGGGAACTAAACTTCTCAGACTGTGGACACATATTTCTATGGATCAGGATATTAATTGCTTGTATCTCATCACACACATGCTACAAGAGGAAGAAAAATGAAAAGGAAAAGACAAATATATTTACTACATCATCTTCATATTTCTACTGTCTAGAAATTATATTCAAGATTGAATCTGAAAGGGCTGTGCGATTACAAGTGTTTGGATGTGGAATGTGCTAGTTTACCAAGTGAGCTCCTTGTTATACAAAATTCAAAGTCCCTACCCCTTCATTTATTTTAGGTGTAAATATTCCCTGAGTGCTGTTCCCAGACACTAATATATTATTTTCTTCTTCCCATAATTCATCTTTTAAAACACAATAACAGAAGACAGCTGTGACTTACCTCTCCAAGCAATGTTGGCAGGAACTCTTTGTATGTTATATGTTGTATCAGTGCTATGATAATGCGTCGTGCTTCTTGGAACAGAGTCTCATCATCCCAGTGCTCGTTCAGTAATGCCAGTTCTATGGCCACTCGATTGTGTTCCCTCAGCAATGTAGCATAAAGTGTTCCAACACCGGACGCCTCATGACACCTGTGTATGTTCACAAAATGTGCAAGAACTAAATAATATACTCTCAATTATCTGGGCAAGAGGAAGTATAAATAAAAATTACTGCAGTTTTACAATGCACATCATCACTTACTGCTGGAGTAAGATGGGTTCAAGTGAATGTGTCTGTTATGTATAAATAAATATTTTGTAAGGAAATATACCCTATGTTACAGTTCTTACCTTGAGCAGACATCTAGGGTAACACGTCCCCCATTCAGAGTGCGTAGTGACTTTACAGCATCTTCAGTACTCCCATAGATATCAGATGCATCAAGGAATGCTGTTGCCAGGTTCATTTGTTCCCTGTGTTCTGGAAAATTGAACATTGGTGTCTTACTAGTGTGTTGATGGTTTGAATACTGTGAACATGATAATGCATCTTGTTGCCCCATAAGGTGAGGAATTTTATCATCAGATGAGTGACTGGCAGCGTCTGGAAAAGAACTCTGCTCCACAGAATTTCCTAATGAAGTCTGGGGTTACTAAATACTCAACAAGATTCAGCAAGATAAATGAGTGTCTGACTGACTAATTAATCTGGTGTAATAAATTAATGGTTTTAACACAATGAGATCCTCAAAAAAATCATAAACACATTTGAGACTAACAGCATCACAAGCTAGAAGACCAAAACTGACATTTCCACTGCCATGAGAAGAAAATACCTCTATTAAAACCAGTTTTAGTGATGTAAACATAAAAATTTGACTAACCAAACTGGCATTCCTGTGACAAAACAGGAGCAGAACGAATGTGGCTGTGGCAGCTATCTGCATTTCTGAGAGAGTTGCATTCATGGTGCTGGTAGTTACAGCAGTCCACAGAATCTGCACAGAGTTCAACACTTTCAGTCATACCCTCAAATATCATGATGTGCTTTCTTTGTATCAGGCCAGCATATAGTAAGAGTAACCAATCCTATTACAGAAGCCACTGCATCAATATGATGGGAGGCTACAATAACGAACATAAATGTGTGATTTTTAACTGTAATCCTCTAAAGTTCTCCATTGGACTCAGGAATGATGTCATATAGGGGTATGTACACTATAATTCATGACTTACAGAGCCAGTCATTGGGACCCCTTATTCCAGGACCACAAACCATTGCATTTTATCCTGACTGTAGTAATGCCTCACTGTGGGGGTTACATTACTACATATCATTAACAGACTTGTAGGATTTGAGGTTTTCACAAGAAGATTGCTGTCCTCTGGGTTATTGCACAGTGTAGTCTGGTAGATTTCCACCATGAACAGACTTGTATTGTCCCACCTGAGTTCAGAGTAGAAGCCAAGTCCTTCAGCACCATATGTCCCCACACTCCAAGGAAGTTAGTCACATGTTCATGGGGCTGTGCCTTCAAGCTGTGAAGCTCTTTGGTTACTTTGGCTGGAGAGGGTAGTTGTTGCGACTCTTTCTGGGTAGTCACTCCTGAAACAGATCAGTTGGTATTAATTGAATTTTGCTTATTATTTAGTCATTCCTTAGATGATAGTGTATAATGAGAATCTGCATAATTTATACTCTTCACCAAATGTTATTAGGATGATGAGAAAAAGGTGCAGATTACATCTCATAATCATACAGTGATTGAGGAATTCTTTTTTTCCTCTTGAAGTGATATTAAATTTAATTTTACTTATATTCTATTTAAATATTGATTTTACACACGTAGTTTACTAAGTTTACGAATATATGTACCAGATGGCAGGATACTTCACATTCTCATTGAATCGTAGTTGACCAATGGCAGATCGCAGTACATGCATAATATGATTGGCAGTGTTTTCTCGACGATCCCGCCATTTTCAACTATTATGGTCTAATTCAACAAGTGTATGTGTATTGATTTGAGCTACTTCTACTTATTTGTTCCTGTCTTCATAGCGTGACAACTTTACTTTTCAATATGTAAGTACTAAATTAATTTTGAATAAGACATGAGGAGTATCTGCCAATATTTTTGAACAAACAGTACAGACTGTCAGCAAGTGATGATACATGTCGAAAGGTTACTAGCCCGAGAAATTGTATTAAGGTTATGAAACTTTTGCAGAGTCCTGTGTTGACAATTTTCATCTGTAAGTGTAATTAAATTATATTTTACTCTTGGAATCTTATTACATTTACATCGTATATTTGCATATACGGTGCATTGAGTTACATTTACGAATATAGATACCAGATGGCAGTACACTTCACTTTCTCATTTGGCATATCTTCACCTGTACCCTAGATGGCAGGGTATGGTTAATTTGGATGCTCATCTTCTTTCGACAAACGCGCCCTTTCAAACATTTTGGTGTAACTATCACGGTCTAATTCAACAAGTGTATGTGTATTGATTTGACCTACTTCTACTGATTTGTTCCTGTCTTCATAGCGTGACAACTTTACTTTTCAATATGTATGTACTAAATTAATTTTGAATAAGACATGAGGAGTATCTGCCAATATTTTTGAACAAATAGTACAGACTGTCAGCAAGTGATGATACATGTCGAAAGGTTACTAGCCCGAGAAATTGTATTAAGGTTATGAAACTTTTGCAGAGTCCTGTGTTGACAATTTTCATCTGTAAGTATAATTAAATTATATTTTACTCTTAGAATCTTATTACATTTACATCGTATGTTTGCATATATATATATATATATATATATATATATATATATATATATATATATATATATATATATATATAGTGCATTGAGTTACATTTACGAATATAGATACCAGATGGCAGTACACTTCACATTCTCATTTGGCACATCTTCACCTCTACCCTAGATGGCAGGGTAGGCTTAATATGGATGATCATTTCTTTCGACAAACGCGCTCTTTCAAACATTTTGGTGTACTGTACTGATTGTATCCACTTCTATTCATCCATTCCTATCTTCATAGCGTGACAACTTTACTTTTCAGTGGGTAAGTACTAATTAAAAAAAAGATGGTAGACACACCTCAACCGAACATAGGAGTATAGTAGTCATGTTCTTCGGATAAAGGCGCAGTTCAAAGTTTCCGTGTAGTTCATGGTCAGGTCCTATTTATTTTACATAAGTTAATGTCCATCTTGATTTTACTCTAATTTGCTTTAATTGCAGATGGCTGTATTCTGGGTTTTCGTGCCGCGTAGTCTGGTAGAAGTTTACGAACGTTTCAAAGGTTCTTGTTGCCTCCATCATCAGGGTGTTGGTAAACTTCTCCCAGACTGCACAGCGGTACAACACAGAAGATAGCCATCTTCATACTCGCCGCCGCGAAAACCTCAAATTCTACTTTGTTACATTGTGTACGTTATAAATGACTTCCTATATATGACGAAACACATACAACTACGATACATTTCACCGGTTATGTGCCCTGTGGTGCTTTCTAGCGAGAGAAAGTGATATCATATGAACAATAAATAATTTCAGCATTGTCAATATAAATGTTAATGGAAAGGGAAATTCGAAAACAATTAGTTAATTCCAAATATTTCAACACGTCGGAGAAAGTGATTGGTCATTAGAAAGTGTTAAGTAGGGTTGCATAAGGGCAGGAACATCGTGAGAACGTCTTGATGAAAACGGGACTTCGGAGAGTAGCCAGAACACACAGGTTGTGTAAATATTTGGTTTTTTGAAAGCGACTGGAGGGAAGATTCCTGTCAACGGAACTTTTAATTTGCAGAACTTAAAAAACAACTCCGAGCCGTGCTTACCTTGGAGAGACGAACTTAAAAGATTAACAGGCGATCTAATTGGCGTGACTTCATCTTTCTTATTATTATTATTATTATGTCGAAGAAGTCATCCATGTTTCAGGAACGTTTATCACAGTGTTCACAAAATCCTGTTATTATACTTTATCTCCACAACTTATTTCCGATTTTTTTTTTACATTTTAGTATTATCTTCTCATCTACGACTAAAGAAGACGTAATATCTTTTGAGACATTTTTTTCTGATTCGCCACATCATGCTTCATGGCCCTCGTTTCTTCGTTTAATCATCCTCGAATAGTCTCTGAAGTCCACAAATGTTACGTAATTTTCTCTATTCTCCTTTTATATGTGGAGTGTAAAAATGTGCTGCTGTATAGACTAAATTGTGATGTGTCGAGGTCACTCTTAATTTAGGAACTAAATGTCTTCACTTCTTTAGCATTTGGCTAAGACCTCTTTTATTTCCCAGTTGACAGACACAGTAAGTAGTTGGTTTGAAGTTTTAAAATATGTGTTTTCATTAGTCATACCAACACCAGAATTCTGTACAGCAGAAATTCGACTGTTTCTGGACAACAAATATCTTTCGTGATAAGGAACAAAATCCGCATTTCGTTATATGGACAGTCAGACTTACGTGTAAGAAGGGAAGAACTGTTCTGTAAGGCTTCAGATCCATCCATCATGTTTGTCTATTGAAAGATCAACACATGAAGATCCAGCACTGGAAATAACGTTTTCAGATCGCGTTTTCATTTCCCATAGCCTCAATATTACGTGAAATGTGACCATGACGTAATAGCTGCCTTGCGTACTTTTTTAGGCGAAACCGTAACTCTAACAATTAGTGGCGTAAGTACAACGCCTCCGTATTGCTAAAGAACAGACATGTCTGTTCGTCAACTTACCCTACAGGTCAGTCTACTTATAGAAACTTGTTTTCAGCGTAGAATTTTATTTTCGAACAGCGCAAATTTTAACGCCATTTGAACACAAATATAACCCAAGGGGGAAATACCCGCTTCGGATGCAGGTACAGACTGGAGGATGATATTAAAATGGATCTTAATAAAATAAGTGTGGAAGTCTAGTGCTGGATTCGTCTTGCTCAGGATAGGGCCGAGCAGTGCGAATGCGTGATAAACTTCTCAGTTAAGTGGATACAGGAAGTTCTCGGCTTGGAAAGCAATAGATTTACACTGGCGTATGATCTGAAGCTTTCACGGCGACTTAGTGTAATGAATTCTTCTCGTGCTACCAGCCGTGTCAGGTGGTTGAATGGAGAAAACGCCTACATTTCGAGAAAAAATAATTTTATGTAGTAGCCTATCTGAGGAATGAAAAATTTAAGGATCCTTGTTCTGTGAACGCTTTTAGTGGTTCCTGACACAAGCAATGGGCCTGTCACTCTTATAATTTCAGCAAAATAAGTTAAAATAGGCCCACATTAAACGCTCAGTCGTGAAAGAGATTTTTGTTCAATTCCACGGCAGGGGTGGGATCCAAGACCAGGTCAGTTTTGGGGCCAACTTAGCAGCCTCTGTCCAGTGTGTATCGGGGATAAGACGGCTGGAGCCTGAAACTCACCACCCACTTCCATGTAGTACGAAGGTTAAGAATGTGTGGAGTTCGTCCACCATCTCTATAAACCTTTAAGACGTGATGCAGGGACACGGGTATAGAGTCTTATTTTATATGTTATTTGCACCGAGTACTTAAAAATAAACGAGTTATGGGGAGTTTGTGTCTGTCCGTACGTTTAATTTCTAATAATATTGAATGGATCTTGATGAGATTTGGTTCTACAGACCTAAAGTGTAATCTGAATAAAAATTTACTTGGATATTATCCATCGTCTAGTAGTAAAACGTAAAACGACGTTTCGGAGATGGGGCTCTATCTCCGTCTTCAGGTTCCTACTCAGTTGGGCCCACTAGATAGATAGGGATTAGCTCTATCTAGTGGGCCCAACTGAGTAGGAACCTGAAGACGGAGATAGAGCCCCATCTCCGAAACGTCGTTTTACGTTTTTTTACGTTTTATTACTAGACGATGGATAATATCCAAGTAAATTTTTATTCAATTGACTCCTCACCATCGTCAAGAAGTTTTAGATTTGATATAAAGTGTAATCTGTCAGGCAAGTTTAATTTGGGTTCGTATCTTATAACGAATGGGCCAGTTACTGGAAGTGAAGCCCGAATTGGATTTTATAAGATCACAAACGGCAGATCTGGAAAGGAAGTGACATGTACGAAAAAGAGTAACATTTATTTGAATAGTTTTTTTCAGAACGGTTGACATTTAAAGAAATGACGCGAAACATATTTTCAGACTTTGCAGTTTCATGAGCGTTGTAACATCTGCAGAAATTGAAACACCACTGCCAGAGAAGAAAGAACCTTCTCTGGTCTGTAACAGTCTACGGTAGCTCGTGTGTGTCTGGAATATGAAATTTCCCTTCAAATGCTTCTTTAATTTCTTCGTCCGTCTTTCCACTTGTAAGCAAACAGAAGACCTCAATATTCTGCTCTGATGTTAACGTAATAAAGGGGTTTGGTTGATGAACCTACGTGAATTATACGTATATATGTTCCTTTCGTTAAATTACAGGTGTTTTAAAGTTTTCAAATATCACGGACTCTGCATATGCCAGCACTCACGAAGCAGAACGTCAGATGTCTTATTTTTATGTTGGTTCCATTTGTTAACAACGTAGTCTGTGAGAAAAGTCCGATTGCTGTTTGAGAGCAGTGATTTTAAAGATTTAACTACCTTCCGCATAGAAAATGAGAGAAACAAGAAATGCATAGAGCATTTTGAGGAGAGCACCTTTTGGAAAATAACCATTCTAAGACCGACATGGAAATTAGTTATTGTAATGGTGAAATGTATTTTCATTGAACTTTTAATGTTATTTAGGGGAGCTTTGGCCTTTGAATGTGTACAGCAGAAAGTATCCGTTTCTGCGTCTCTTCCACTGTCCCCCCAAACTCCCTTTCTCTATCTTTTTTGAAGGATTACAACCAATATCCATGGAGAGAATAAAGAAAGTATCTACCTAATTCGTATGGCACGACATACTGTTGTCCGTTTATCTTAACGGTGGACAGTTATCTCCAGTTTAAACAAGCGTCATATGTTTCTCGTCTGACAATTCTTTTGAAGCAGAAGACGGCCTCAAGTGTCTCGAATGTGTTTCCTTGTCCTCCAGAGCTTCCACTTAACAATTACAGAATTTCCTTTCGTGTGCTAAAAATGTCTATTGATAATGGCAGTGAGGACGACTCTTTGCAATTAAGTTATTTCTTCCGGTGAAATGCCTTTACTCGTTGTTTAAAGGTTTATAAATAGACTAAATTATTTTTAAGAACTTTGGGAAGAGCACGACAACCATTAGCACAAATTAGGCGTGTTTCATCATCTGCCATTATTTCGTTTGATTTGCATTGCTTAAAACGAACTCACTCACCGTCACTGTAGCTCGCTTGCAGCAGACGCCTGAACGGACTCCCCCTGGTGCCCCATTCGGGGTGCCTCACGTTGTTGCAGGACCCATCCAGATTGCGGTATTTGCTGGGAGGGCAGATCGTTTTGACATCCGGACACAACCTGTTTGCGGGGAGTTGCAGATTACTGAGCGGTACGGCAACGAAACTTGCTTAGTTAGGTTAGGTTAGGTTGGGTTAGGTTAGGTTTGGTTAGGTTAGGTTAAGTTAGGTTAGGTTGGGTTAGGTTAGGTTTGGTTAGGTTAGGTTAAGTTAGGTTAGGTTGGGTTAGGTTAGGTCGCACGGCGTCAGTCTTCGAGCGGACACATGCTGTTCATTTGTTTTGTTTGTTGGTTTAACCAGTTGATCTTTGTAATGGTAAAGTGTGGTGTTTTCTTCGCGGTACGGACTGAATTCTTACGTAATATTTATACGAGCTTCGGCTTCAAAGGGGTAATAAATATGATCCCAAAAGCTTGCTTTGTATTTCCTGTCTTGTTTATGTGAACTCAGGAGCGTCGTTATTTTATTTGAGAAATGCCCGTAAAATGAGATTTTAATTCGGGCAACAGTTAAACAAAGAAAGAAGTGACAACAGCTTGTAACTGCCGTGTAAAGTAGTAAGGCGAATTGTTCGTAGAATTTCACACTTGAATTGTCCACCGACTCGCAGATTTACGAATTCCATCTGGTGCATTTTGGTTGCTCAAATCTTATTTTCAAATGCGCAGGCCTCCATTAACAGAAAGTTGTGTCATGATTTTTATGTACTACAATATCTTAAATTCACGGAGGAACCCGGCAGAGCGAAGTATATTATATCGAGGAATATTACTTCAATTTGAGCCAGTGCAATCAACTTACGGTCCACTCTATTTTCGTGTTGATCTTATTTTGTAAGTTTTCTTTACTCAGATCTGTTACAGTCTTTGTATTTTATTTTAGCATCCGCTCTACATGCTTACCCTATTCTAATTTTCGCAAAAGAACAATGTGCATTCGATATTGAAATTACTCCATCTTTTATAGATCTCGACGTTTCAATAGTGTGTTCATAATAACCGGCCTCTGGTCCCTCTTCTTAGCTAAGCGAATCCACTAACCTAACCTATCCCATTTATTTAACATACATATTAATATTGTTGTCTTGCCCCCTCCCCTCAGGTAAACACGTGACGAAACAAATAGAGAGCGACAAGGAAATAAAGACAAGAAATCGAAAGAAATCGAAAGAAAGGGCTGTCCTCAGAAGGACAACGCAAAGAGACGGCGCTTTGTATACGCCAACTGCGCGAAATGGAAAGTGCCGGTGTTTACTTGTCCACCTTCAAGTGGGAAGTGTGTGCCACAAGACACAAACTTTCACTCCCGTCGCTCCATCAACTGGTATCGAGACAAAAACGGAAATACCTAATTCTTATTCCTTTTCACGCGTAATACTAACGGCGTCCATTGCTGATGAGGTTTGAGGTTCCCACGGCGAAGATGTCGATGTTCGTGTTCTGGGTTATAACGTCATGTGGACAGGTAGGTAGACACTAAAGTTCTGGAGGAACATACTGTCCGCATCTTCAGCCCTGATGGAGGAAGTATGTTCCTTCAAGTCTCTTATATATCTGCCAGAAAGTCCACACGACGTCGCGACCCGAAACACCGACATCGATATCTTGGCGATGTTTAACATTTTGAAGTAAGTGCACGTTGCACTTGCTTTAATAATCAGCTGTACTGCATTTCCCCCCGCAAATTGTATTTCTGGGGTTTGGTGCGAGAAATGCACTGAGATTTAGGCTCATGCGCCATTCTTATTCGTGGCGTATGCACATTTTCGGGATTTCTAGTAGTAAAAGCACTGTCTCCCTTGAAGGAACTTTCTCTGAACTGGGAAGTGTTCAATTTGTTTGGTATTCTTGGTTTTGTTTTCTATTTTATAGGCCAGAGTACCAAACTCGTGGCCTGCGGGTAGCATACGGCCCAAATCAGTTGCCAAATTGCAGACGAGCTGTGGCCCCAAACACATACGAAGTAACTACTTGAGTGACGCTGTTTTTAATGTTTAATCTCGGTGTGCTGGCCTAGGACACGTTCGACACAGCCCGGTTTCAACATAATTGACCACAAGTTGAGAAACACGGGATGTCTACTTGCATTGCAGTCTTTTCCTTCAGAACAGCGAAGCCTTTTCATTTGTTTCTGTTTCATTGTTCTTCGCCATAGAAATTTGTTTCCTTTCTGACGTAATTCAGAGTAAAACTGCCTCGTTCCACTTTCAGCGTTTTCTTGTATTTGGTGGATATGAATAATGATTAACCCTCACTTTACGCGTTCCGTACTTCAAAAATCAAAGAAACATTTAAGGTAATCCTAATTCTAAATTTTCCCCTGTGTCCATGCACCACTCTATGAAGGAATTTAAGTGACTGAAAGAAATAGATCCACGCAGTCTTAGCATCCGCACAGAATGGTGGCGAGTGGTTAGATTCAAGCTCCAGCCGCTTTAACCCCGCGGAAAGAGTCCTATTGGTTAGGAGACCGCGTGGGACTCATAACCGTCCGGATGCTGTGCCGGGAATACACCTCCCCCTACACGCTTATGTCATAGTGCTTAGGCACAGGGGAAAATTAGAATTTCCTTTTTCACAACCAAATAAACTTTGCACTAAATTCAGCATCGTTAAATAATCTGCTCAGAAATCATGTGCCTTACCCTGCGTATGGGTTCTTCTCATATTTCTCCGCAAGTATTGCGGCTCCCACGCGCATGCGCAGATCGTGTTCTAGTAAACCCGACAGGTAGTCTGAAACACAGGAGGAATACACAGTTATTACAAGTTTAGTAGTTGCTTAATAACCTACCGAGGGTCAATTGACGTCTTCGGAAGAGCCCTTGGTTTGACTTGCATGGAACAGGGTGTTTAATGCATCCCTTCCATGTTTCCACAATCTAATATCTGCAAAGTTTTATAATGTATGCGTATCGCACTTGTAGAAATAGTAAAAAGTGCAGACGTTTCGTAGAAACCTGCTGCCTCCTTTTTTATTTTCCAAGAGTTATCATAATGTCTATAAGAATATTAACAGCTCACGAATTTTAATTGGCCACGATAGTGTGAACAAACTGTACCTTATAGTTAATTCGAACCATCACTCATAGAACCTGAGAAAAGGCAATGTTACTGCCAAAATTTACACTGAAGATGGAGATGGCAGGTTGTTCCGAAATACTGGTTAGTTTTCTACCAGTTCGACACCGGCCAATACCCAGAGGGGACTGCAGTAAGTACGGCCCTTTCTTTTGCTTTTCAACTACTAGGTGAAATTCCAGGAGTGCCTGTAGAATACCTGGCAAACTTGAAGAGCGAGTTTACTACGTCGCATGTACAGACGGCCATATTTGTTTCAGGACACACAGACAAGGGTCCGACAAGAACTATTTCGTGTTTCGCTCGGAGATTGGTGAGTACAAAAATTACTGTTCCCCCCCCCCCCCCCCCCCCCGATGTTTGTAATATGTAGATTATATGTTGCCATGGAAATAACAGTAACAATTAAGCTCCCACGAATAACAGAACTGTTTCCTAATCACCTCGCGTTAGCCATCAGTTAGTTAGCTGTACGCGTACTTAAAATTCAAATTGGCCTAAGTACATTAGTTCCCGATGAATGTGTTACTTCCTTACACCAAAATGAGGCAGACAGTTCCATATTCTAAACGCTTTGTGCTTATTCCATTTTCTATCTCTTATTTATTCCTTCCTGTAAAAGCGGACACGTACGAGTTCTCGTTCCTTTCAAATTTTCGACTCGTGGTTTGTAACTTAAGAATGTTGGTGGTTGATGTTTTGCGACACTGACATCCTGCGGCAGACGTAAGTTCTGTGATTCAGGAACGGCAGCCCCAAACCTCAGAAGTGTGTCTGTGACGGTAAAAGCACACAGCAGAAATTCAGCGGGTTAGGTTAGGTTATGTTAGGTTAGGTTAGGTTAGGTTGGGTTATGTTATGTTAGGTTATGTTAGGTTAGGTTAGGTTGGGTTATGTTATGTTAGGTTAGGTTAGGTTGGGTTATGTTAGGTTAGGTTGGGTTAGGTTAGGTTATGTTAGGTTGGGTTAGGTTATGTTAGGTTATGTTGGGTTAGGTTAGGTTAGGTTAGGTTATGTTAGGTTGGGTTAGGTTAGGTTATGTTAGGTTAGGTTGGGTTATGTTAGGTTAGGTTGGGTTAGGTTATGTTAGGTTATGTTAGGTTATGTTAGGTTAGGTTAGGTTGGGTTATGTTATGTTAGGTTATGTTAGGTTAGGTTAGGTTGGGTTATGTTAGGTTAGGTTATGTTAGGTTGGGTTAGGTTAGGTTATGTTAGGTTATGTTAGGTTATGTTGGGTTAGGTTAGGTTATGTTAGGTTAGGTTAGGTTATGTTAGGTTGGGTTAGGTTAGGTTATGTTAGGTTAGGTTGGGTTATGTTAGGTTAGGTTATGTTACCTGTCACATTAAGTTCCAAGTCTGCAAACTGCCTCTTCCTTTCCGCATCTGAGGCTTGGCCTGCGACGGTGAGGAGAGCCGCGACGCTGCAGACACTGCAAAACAAAGGACGACGTTAAACCTGGTTGAGGCGAGAGCAACTTCTTGCTTAGATCCTCGTGAAAATTCAGTGCGTTCACTGACGAAGTTAAACGTAAATGTCCCTTCTCTGCTCCCCGGCAGGAAGTACTACGACGTAGGTAATTTGATTTAATGTTTTCATGTGGCGATATTTGACTCGTATCTGAAAAAGTTTTATAGCGATTGGCGGTGAGTCACGCGTTACCAGGCAGGAACAGGGAAGTGACAGTGGCGTTCAACTTCATTAGCGAACGCGTCGTATATAATCTACATTTCCAATTAAACATTTCACGGTGTGGTAAACGTTTAGGCCTGAATAAATACAAACATAATTTACATTGGACCTAGATAGTTCAGTCATTGTGTTGACTGTTACGAATGCGTGGAGCTATGCAGTCACTCCCCAATACAGCTTCGTGGCGTGGTACATAAAGAAGCTTGCTATTTGTATGATATTTTTAAGAGAATAGGCTTTCAGCAATGAAGGTCAGTGAAGGTCGCAGGCCTACAAATTCCACCGATGTTCCTTGCAGAAAGTCTAGAAGGTCTGCGTGATACGAAATGAGAGGTGTGTGTTTTGTATCAACAGATGCGTATCTTGTTGGTCCACATGTTGATTGATTTGCTCCAGTTTCTGAGAAGACGTTGTCACGATTGGAGAACGGGGAACCACGACCTCGTGTCGCCTGCAGTGACTGGAACCGTTTCAACGTTCACTGCTTTACTATCGGTGCCGGATTTGAAACTGCCCTTTATCCTTTGAAGTCGAAGCTCGTGTAAATAATATTTAAGAATTCAGTCCGTCCCACCAGCAAAACCCTCAATCGGTCACATAACCCCCCCCCCCCACCCACCTCAAGTACAGACCCCTTCAGGCCTGCAGCTTTCTACAATGTATTTACATAACACTCCCCTGCCTTTTCTAGGTGAAGGTTAGGTTCAGTGTTAATGTGAGAAAGTTGGTACGCGTGCAGGTATTTCCTGAGGAGCGTTTCAACACGTCTCGCTTGCAGACCAATTCACGCATTGTGTCTTAAGACAACTCATCGCTATTAATTTCATAATGTTCTTAGCTCAGACTGCGTTAAGTGAACGCAGATAGGAATGTCGTCCGTGTCCCCGCTTGTTATAACTTCGAAATCACTGCACGGATTTCCATGAAATTTATTACTGTAGATCTGCATTAAGTGTTGAAGATGGGCGTCTTCTGGTTTGTTGAACCGTGTGGTCTGGCAGAAGTTTACCGACGTTTCAGGGGTGCTTTCCGTCACCATCATCTTTACCTTATTACAAAGCACATCACCAGTTAGCTCCCGGAAAGTTTTCGAACATTTGTAAGATTTTACGTTTTCGCGGTGAAACGAATACCGATTATATTCTGGGCTGGTGCACCGTGCGGTATTTCTGGCTGCTTGCCAACGCTTCAGAGGATCGTGTTGCCCTGATGATGGAGGCAGCAAACTCCTCCGAAACGTCTGTAGACTTCTACCAGACTACACGGTACGACAACCCAGAAGACAGCCAAACGCTGTTCCTCGCGCTGATTGTGGATCAACTCTCTCCGCTCACTGTACCCGTTCTGTCCAGTTTTCTCTGTAGTCAGACCTGTCTCAATCAACTACTGCATTCCAACACTCGTCGTGCTATCTCTTGGTTACCTCCTCAGCTCTTCCAAGAAATGTCATTACATTTCTTTTCATCTCCCTCCCCACGTGTCTAATTCAGTTCCTGGACACAATTCTTCTTTCGCTCATTACTTGCGTCATTTCGATTTATTTATTTTATGGTTTGCTGGAAATGTTCGTAACATTTTACGATGTTTTACGTGTTCTGTCTACGGATTGTGTCAAGTGTCTCTCCGTCCGCATGTTATATCTGTTAAAGTATCCTAAATATCTGTATTCTGTTCGGTGTTTGGGCCCAGTAATAACAGTTGAAGCTATCAGGCCAAATTAATTTTGTTTTTTGTCGGTGTAGCAAAATCCCGAATTAATGTGGAACTTAAAATCGAGCTTTATTGATGTC
Organism: Zootermopsis nevadensis; assembly: GCF_977971745.1. NCBI lineage: Eukaryota > Metazoa > Arthropoda > Insecta > Blattodea > Termopsidae > Zootermopsis > Zootermopsis nevadensis. The sequence goes on from NW_028259156.1 coordinate 18,982,745, forward strand.
CGTGTTTTTCTTCTGGGTATTACCGTCATAGGCGCCAACGTTGCGAAAAAGCAAACTGCTCACTTTAAACCCTGAAAGTGGATCTAGCTGTGAATCCACGCGGCGTTACAATCCGAAATCACTAACATCGATACGAAGTAACGCGTTTCTTAACACAAGAGTGGTGAAATGTCGGTAGGATATTAGAACCAAAGATGATGATGGTGAGGGCAAAACATGTAGAGCTCTTGGAAGAGATGAGAATTAATACAAAAATATTGGTTACAATGCCTGGAGAGAACGGACACTTGGAAGACCTAGTAGTAGATTAGAGAATAAAATGGATCTGAAGGAAACAGTTAGAGAGGGTTTGGACTGAATTAATATGAATCAGAATAAAAATTGTGAACACTTTGTGTTCCTTCTTTGACTAGCTGAGCGACTCTCAGTTTCTCAAAATGAGTCTATTCAATGGAGTGAATGAGCAAGTGAATTAATTAGTGACTTATTAATGTAATTTTTGGGAGCAATATTTAGCTCAGCGGGATGCATCTGACTTGGGTTCCGCAGAATCTGCTAGCCTCGTTTGTGTAGATTAAGGCAGTTTAAATAAAACAGACAGCAGAATTTATTTTTAAAAGCAGTGACTTTCAGACGTGAAGAACTCCTAGTCACTGCACTTAGGCTGCATTAAGTTAGGTTATATTTGAAGAAGATGATACTGTAAATCAGTCGATCAAGACTGGAGTCATTGTCCTGACTGACGCTTTGCCCCCCCCCCCCCCCCCCCCCTGCTAATCCTGGGTATCAGGGTCTCAACCCAGCACTTACTCTCCCTCTCTAACAAACACTGACTTAAAACCCAATGCTCATGGCAGTATGTTACCTAAGTATGTACGTGTGTAGTGTAATAATATCAATGAATGCAGTTGCCTTGCCAACTGGAGCACACGCACACGCAACAAGTGCGTGTCCCTCGGCTTCCTTGTGCCACGGGTGTTTTCTGTCAGGTCAGCAACCATCGGCGCACGTTCTGGAATCCTCAGGGGCTACTACGTTCCTCTGTGTACCGGACTGCTGGCTGGTAGTCGTGTTAAGTGCGTATTATTGTCCGATTCTTAAAACCGAAACTGGAATGCGTGGACAGATTTCAGTGAAACCCTACAATACCAGATTTATTTAAAATCCATTTAACCGTCGGAATGTTACATGCGTACAGAAGGACGGACGGGCTAGAGCAATTGTAATGGGCTTTCATCAGGGATGAGAATGCCACCAGAAAACGTCGTCCCGCTACCAATTTCTTTACCGCACGTCTGACGTCTTACGATATGAGATTTAACGGCGATCAACGCCGCGAGAAGCCGAGGACTTACTTTCGGTATTACTGTTATATTGCAGTCTCACGTTTTGCTTCAAGGCCCCTGGGAGTGGCGCTGTGTTTTACGTGATGAAGCCGCTAAGACATTCCTTATCCACACAACAGTTCGGTTTCAAATTCAAAATGTTGTGTGTACTTTACATACAGTTCTTAAGAAAAAAAACATGGAGATGAAGTTTCCCGACACCTGGACCCCAGTCTCTGTTCCCGTGTGCCGCCAACTGTGATTCAGACATCCTAATGATGCTGCCAGATTATATTGCGTTTTTTGTGGACACGTCATCTGCCTTCGCGTAAGGAAGCTTTGGTCACTCAAATTCAGTTTTAATCTCAAGTCGACGCTGGAGCTACTGAGCGTTTCTCCTTTCTCTGGTCGACATCTTCATGAGTGCACTCCGTTTTCTCTGTTTAGTGATTGCGGTCTTCTGTTATTTAGTCGCTTGATTTCCACATTAGGCATTATTTTCATTCGTACTTTCTTAAAAACTCCATGAAAGTAATTTCTATAAAGATCCGCTCCCAGAAAAAGAAAACAGATAAACAACTGAAATGTTAGCAAATTAATAGAATGGTCGCTTTGACAACCTGCCTTCTAGGCGAAATATATATTTGTCTTTATGGCGATAACTGTCGAAGTATTTTAATTATCGAGACGAAGTTTGATGTGGTGACATTATTAACCATAATTTAATATAGACCGTGCACATTAATATTAATATAAATATTTCTCTATGCTACAGTTACAAACATGGCGGCAGTACAAATACGTTTGGTCATTTTGAAGGTTCGGTACCACTTCTGTCCAAAAGGACGCTTTCGTAATCTATTCGGGACCAATTATAATCAGGACATGTTCTTAGAAAAGGTTTGTAATTATAATTCAGTGTAATACCGCCCTCCCACATACACTGATTTTCAAGTTGACATTTTTAAGTACTTCCCCACCAAAATTCTATAGATCTTTCTCGTTCCCTTTACAAAGATCACGTCCAGCTAACGGAAATTTAGGCAGTACAGACTGTTAAGTTACACAAATGTTAATTTATATTTGAGGAGTCTGTCTGCTCTCCTTGCATTGCATAAGGAACATAATCACAGTTTCTTCTCAGATTTTTTTTTGTAATTCAAGCTGTTACAGTACTGAAGAAAGAAACGTGTCTATTCGTTCTTATCGAGTGCCGTTGGTATTGTGACGGCCATTGATCGACCCTGACCAGTGAACCACGGAAAAGTACGTGGAACAACGAGAAGGAAGTCGATATTTTTTTTTTATATAAAATATGGAAATTACGCGCTAATATAATACGCCTTCTGGTTTTATTAATACTTTCCATGTTGACTGTTACGCACCAGATGAATTATTTGGTTTCCGTGGGCCTGGGCGTAGCGTGCATGACAACTTGGTAACACAATTTTATTAAAATTTAAGAAACGTCGCAAATAATTTGAATTAACCAGCAGCTGGAAAAGGAATTTTTGTTTACTGACAGTGTTAAACACTGAGGTTATTTGGAGCAAAATGATTGTTATATCTGCAAACGATATGTCTTGTTTGTAATATCAGAGGGGTTGGTGTTGTTGCAGAACTGTTTGTGTGACCCGATGAATTTTAAGAGTCTAATGTTCACTTTCTAGTTGACCTTTGACACAGTGACACATAAACCGCTCTTAAGCAGTTCAAGTTCTAGAGAAGGTTCGGTTCAATACAAGGAGTGGAAGCAAAGTTTGTTTGGGGCTATATAAGTGGGTGACGGCTGAAAAGGGGACAAGCCCTTCCCCTCGGCTTTATTGACAATTTTCAGATTAAAAAATTATGAACACAAGATAATAAAATTGTACAATAATATTTGTCTGTCCTGCGGAAGAGGTGAGACAGCGGAAGGCGGAACTTCATCATATATGGTGGATCGTGGCTGGGGACTCAAACCAAGTACTCTCGCTATTCAAAAAGATAAAAGCCGATCTCTGTATTTAAATGACACTGCACACAAATTTTTCTGAACACTAAGAAATGTTATTGGAATCAGGTCGCTCAGTGATAGCATGAGAATCGATCAGATTGAACAGCGGACTAATCGTTTCGACAATCGATAGGATTAGAAAGTGTAATTGCTGCTTATATTATTTATTACATTTGCGAGAACGGTTGGACAGCCGTAGAAAGCAGCAAGTGATACTTGAGCGCACGGCGATTAAGTACTTAAGTACGAAGTAGAGAAAACATGTTCTAAAGATGGCTGTCTTCTGGGATGTTGCGCCGCGTTGTCTCGCAGAAGTTTACCGACGCTTCAGAGGTGCTTACACTCCCGATGAAGGCGGCAAGGAGCACCTCTTAAATGTCGACAAACTTCTACCAGACAACGCGGCGCAACATCCCAGAAGACATCCATCTTTAGAACACGTTGCAGCTGGGAACTACTAAGTTCTTCGGGAAGTTGCCCATCAGTTTTAAAGCTTAAACACGACTTCGCATTGTACGTTCGTTTTATACACGTCCTGCAAAGAGCCAGGAACGTAAAACATTTGCAAACAATCCGTATACAAGCAACGAGAGCTGCTCTGTTTTAAAACTCAGTCTCACGCAAATCGGGCCAGAGCGTAGACCTTGGTTTGTGCAGCACAGAACAAAAGCAGCCTTTAGTGAATCACGGGAGGAACAACAAGATTTGTTCATCCCTGGACGCGTAATTACTCGGACGTTCACTGTCGATGTCTAAGAATGGGAAGACATTGGCACTGGCAATGATCGAATGATATCACCGACGTGATGGTGGTGATTCTGCACTTCTATCTGCTACAAAGGATCTTCCATCACAGACAAGACTGCTTGCCAGAACCTTGTAGCTCAAGGATCAGCTAGAATTTCTGTTCAGAACAATGCAATGCACTAAACATATGTATTAAATGGAGAATGGAAAAGTCCGTCCCCCTCATCAGGATTTTTCTTAAAATAAACTATCGAAGAACTGAAACTGCTTATTTATTATGAGAATGTTTTGCGTACTGAACGGTGTAAAAGTTAGGACACACTGGTCATCTCAGGCTACAAAGTATCAACGTGGAAGAAGTCCTTGGACTGGGGGATTACCCCAAGAAACGCGGAACTTTCACGTATGCCCGACCGGGATTCGACACTGCGATTCCAGACTCTGAGCGACCCAAGGCCGTACGCACCTTGGGATTCGCTTCTGAAGCATGCCTAAGTATGGCAATCCCTGTACGTGGAATCTGCAATAATTTAAGTTATATAATGCTCAAAGTCTGACATAAACATCGATGACATCAATGCGCTAACAGCAGGCATTTGTTAACGTTGACACTCAGCTTACGGCAGTCTCTCTGCCAGAACTTTTATCAGCCGGTGGTCCTTGAACCGCGTCGTGTCCTCATAGGACTATTCTGGTTAGCGTTGTATTACCACAAATGGAAAAGTTGCTAACTTATATTTTTTGGTACTCGGCGAATGCTTTCACTTTCCATTTCCCCTTTGACGTCTAAAGGCTTTCCGTTCAACATTCCTACTGGCTCGTCGTCTTTCGTCTTCTCTACTTTAATGCTGACTGATGGGCTGACGGAATTTTGGCCAGGGTGAGCCATGTCACCCCCAGATACCTGGAAGCCGAATGCACCAGTTCGCGTCTCCAGAGACATAGATTTTCAGAAGTATGCTATGTAATTTCGACTTCTGTAGCAGGAACATCCTGCATCTACGTTCACAGATAAAGGTCTCATTTGTGCTTCATCCAGTATTTCTTCAGTCGCTTCTGCTGCGATTTTGTACATTTCTGTTGATGTTGGTCTTGTGGATTCAAAAGACGTGTGGATGTCCATATTCAGCTTTTTAGACTTTAGAACCCCAACGAAAATGCTTAGACGTGCCAGTAACAATATCTGTGAACGGTGTGAAGCAGACAGAGCCGGCTCTCAGAAGACCCACGGGTGATATTTCGTTCTTCAGATCAGAACACTTTGCCATTACGGAATAATGCATCAAGTTCCATGTAGTCACGCTGGAAATGCCTAGCTATTAACGGGCTCTGAATGGAGGTCACAGCAAGGTCACTGGCTTGTCTCAAACAGCTGACTCCACCCTTACGTTCGAGGAACCAATCAAAGATTTCCGTAAGGATAAAACCACGCCGGAGTTTGTATTATCACTGCCATTATGTCTAACAGTACAAAATAGGTACTGATAATGTATACAATTCTATTTATTTTTTTCTGCGTTGGTTTGTGTTCTAAATAAGCCAGTTCGGATGTGGGTCTTTTATTTTTTTTTAGTGTTCTGTCTGACGATAGGTCCATATGAACAGGATCCTTCCATCCTTTTCTCGGACTGGGACCTGTTCATATACGTTCTTGGCAGATGATCCAGAAGTGGTTTGCCATTGCCTTCTTCTGTGTGTGAATGGAGTAATTGTTGGGATGCCACGGAGGAAAACTCCGTGTTGCCTAGACCACGGCCTTGCCCAACACAAGTTATAAATTCGGGAACCGTCGGGAACCGAAAAGATAAAAATATACCGAAATGATAACTTAGATCTTTTATGAGATGTCAGTTTGTCACGGCGGTGAAGATTTCGCAGATGTTCTTCAAGGTAGTAACTCTATCTCAGCTCTGGAGATGGGGGCAGCATGTTCCTACGAATCGTTCTTTTTGTATCTACATGACGTTAGAAGTCAGGAGACTGACAGTTACAACAGACCTGTGAGTTTTACAACTTACGTGATGATTTTACGAAGTGAATATGAGACTTGAAGTTATCTGAAAAAAAGGGCAAGCATCTGGAAACAATATCAAATGAATCTTAAAAAAAACATTTGGGATTAATACTTGATCTGAGATTTTCACTGCGCTGTGAATGTAAATGGTGGTCTTCATGGATGTTGCGCCAAGAAGTCTTCTGACTGTACACCGACGTTTCGGAGGTATTTACCGTCTCAATCCTCAGGTCTGAATGTCGTGTGATTCTCATGTGGCGCCATAAATATTCTGATATTCGCTGAATGATTTTGTTTCATAACGCAAATTCTCCCCTTGGAATGTTACTACGGCATAATAGTTCATAATAGAACAGCTACTTTGTGAAACAAAGAGGAATTGCTGAATTAATAGCATGCGCCATGATAAGAAGATGGGATTTAGATACCATAAATCTCCCCTGGGTCATCGCGATACGAGGGTTACTGTAAACACCCTCTCCGTGTTAGCTTATCGCTTGTCCGTGCAGATACTGTGTCCAACCAGCGCTATTGTTCACAGACTTTCTATATTTCTGTTGGAAGAAGCTCTTGTGAGTACAAAGAAATGCCGAACTTGATTAAGGGAGAACGCACAGTAATTACATCCAGCTTTGTATTAAAGCAGGGAACTTTCCCAACATTTTAACTGGGTTGTAGCTATTGGCGCTTGCTTGCTCAACACTTTTACAGCAGAAAGACTGAAGCGAAAAGCTTTTCGTGATGGATTTTGTTTTATTTTGCAGTATAAGATGCAGGAAGCGATGGATCTGCGTGTCTGTCAGTCTGTTTCTTTCCTGAAAGAGCTCAACGGATTTCAATTAAATTTGGTGTTGCGGGTCTACACTATAAGTTGCGAGGCAAAACTAACAGATCCGTAATCATAATAAACCATAAAACTTGATTTTAAAATAAAACTTTCATGAACGTTGAAGAAAGCGGCTTATTTTCAGACAATGTCGTCGCATTACGTAGAATATAGAGCCCGTACAAATATGTAACTTGTGTTTGAAACACGTGTGGTGTCAGCCCTTTAAATGTCGGTGTGAACAGTATCTACCATTTGATTTAACAATAAATTACTCCGTATTTTATGTTTATGTTTTCCGTATAGTTAGCAGGGATTGTTTCCTCAAAGAAGTTGATCTTTGGAAAGGATAAGCATTATGTTTTCTTTGAGGTACGGGCTGAATCTTCGAATATTGCTTGGATGAGCTTCGGTTTCAAAGAGGTAAAGATAATACTGTTTCTTGTTGTTGTTGTTGTTGTTGTTGTTGTTGTTGTTGTTGTTTAGCTGCTCGAATTTTATTTTCGACTTCGTCATAAGAAAGAAATTCTACGCCATAACGAAGCCTGGAGCTCCAGGAATTGCATGACTTTGAAGCACTCGCTCTTAGAATACGACACACACATTCCATTATTATTGTTCTGTATTTAAATAATCACACGAGAGTAAATAACTGTTTCTCCTTCTTACTGACTTCTTTCTAAACGCCCATAATTCCGATGTATGTTAAGTCACACTGTCCTCCATTACATTCGTATTCTTGCCAAATCTCAATTTCTGAGCTCTATTTTCTGGTTTACAGTAGAAAAGAACAACTACTAGTTATGAGACGAGACATCGACTGGTGACGTCATGTATTGTATTTTTTCTTAGGAAAATCGAATTGTTGTCGACTATCATGTTTCAAATTTTTTTAGAATGAAGCAACTGTGACGTATTTCACGATCCTTTCCCGCCTAATTTACTGGGTAAAAATTATCCTAACATTCAGAATGTGGGGTACCGAATTCTTAATAAATCAAATGAACAAGCTGTCTTAGTAATTTAGTGCCCAGTGCACTGGAAAGAGAACCCCGTAGATTATGTCAAAACCCACCATTGGACCAAGTTTTGATACTGTCCCATCTGTCATTCGAGGGTACGACGCATGCCCCTGAGAGTAATCTTAATCTTGTCCTGTTACGTCTTTTTCCTTGTCTTAAACCTTACAGCCTTCGAAGAGGTTTCCACATCAAACTCGTATATGCATTCTTGTCTCGTCTGAACTGTTTTTACCTCGAACAAAACAGCATCTCTCCATCGCAGAGATCAGCTGGTTAACGCTGTTCACAGTGAGAATCATCGCACGAAACCTTATTTATATGCACTCTGTGGACAAAATGCAGGCATATTGAATTCTAAAGTGTGTGGTACGTTTTCTTACCACTAGTTTATTATTTATTTATTTAGTGTTCTGTCTGACGACAGGTCCATATGAACAGGATCCTTCCATCCTTTTCTCGGACTGGGACCTGTTCATATACGTTCTTGGCAGATGATCCAGAAGTGGTTTGCCATTGCCTTCTTCTGTGTGTGAATGGAGTAATTGTTGGGATGCCACGGAGGAAAACTCCGTGTTGCCTAGACCACGGCCTTGCCCAACACAAGTTATAAATTCGGGCACCGCCGGGAATCGAACCCGAGACCCCAGGATTACAAGGCCAGCGTTCTAACCGCTAGACCACCGTGGCTATACCACTAGTTATTAATAGTTAATTGCGAGAATCCATTATCACCTTCGTTCATATTGGTCAGGGGCATTTCAGCTGATCCATGACACGTTTAGGTGTCGAAATAGTGGAATTTTAAGATGCATTTAAACAATTCACTTTCAGAAAATTGCATTAATCGCAACAGAAGTGCCTGTCACTCTGAGCGCTAAACCGACACTTACCTGGCAAACAGCATGATGTTTCACGCCACTGAACCACCACACTGAGAAGCACTTTCGATTACGCTGTAGCTTAGTGGCCAACTGACCGACATCTCTGCCTGCCTCATTCTTGCATCCCTCCCCCCACTCTTCCGATCAGCCGCCCCCTCCCCGGAAACTTTCACCTATAACAAATCTACATATATACAGCCCCGGCTTTATCGATACTCGCTACAACGAACTTTCGCTTATTACGAACTTACAATTTGTAGTCAACGTTACAGTGGCTCTTAATACTTGGTATTTGGCACGTAACAAATTACAACAGGATTAGTTTGTTTATTGAACATTAGGATTATCTAAACGAAGAACACATATTTGGAGATTATCATGTCAATTATTTGCTATCGATATTGCAAGAGTTTTAGAGGTCTCTGATCGATCAGTTAACCTCATAGCAAACAGGCCGATGACTCCCATCTAGCATCCATCGCCTGCCTTGCACAGGTTGCTTGCTACACGAAACAAAAATCCTTATCTCAACTTGTTCTTTAATTCATAAGATGGTATAGTTGCGTCATATTGTGAAAAAAATATATTTAATTAATTATTCTTGTCCGTCTAATCACAATTTAAAATTTAAAATTAAAATTAAGATAATTAAAATATCATGTGATGTTCCTATCGAAACATTCGATTTACATTTAGAAAAAGATGTTCTAAATGTAAATCGAATGTTTGGATAGGAACATCACATGATATTTTAATTATCTTAATTTTAATTTTAAATTTTAAATTGTGATTAGACGGACAAGAATAATCAATTAAATATTGTTATTTAATTGTTACACAAAACCCCACGGTTAATTCGGGTTTCGGAATTAATCCTGGAACAAAAAATTCTTCAGACTTTCGGTAGGACTTACTGGACAGGAGAGAATAACAGCGGCTTGTCCAGAGCAGAATTCAAACCCGTCGTTCTGATGTTGAAGAGAGTCTGCAGGGCTCTATGAGTCCTTGTGACCACTGTTCTGAAATATTGCCCCCATTCCGACTTATTTGGGAGTTTTTGCATGTTTGAATTGCCTGAACTGGTTTTAACTGCATGGGCGTTGTAGGGGGTACCTCGTGGCTGAACCCGAAAACCGAGATAAAGAACAGAAAGTAGTGATGGAAACCTCTCACGCCCTCGGCTTTATTCAATTGCAGGACCGAGTTAGTCAAGACTTCAGATACCTCACGATCACGCCTGACAGACTTTTGTTTATACTACAATGCCGAATAAAACGCAGTTTTGTCCTTTGGTGTTCGGTAAGAATGATGACTGTGAAGTTGTGGTCTGAGTGAAATAGCACGGACCACGGCGGTCACTGGAGCTCTATCTTGGGTCATCGAAATTCTGTGGTCGTGAGTTCGAAACCGCTCAGAGCATGGCTGTGTTTTGTGGTTTTAGAGGAAATCTCTCCACTCGTCCGTCATTCCGCTCACGTGTAATGGCTCGAGAACGGCTGAGCGGACGTTTTAAACCTACGATACTGGGGAGTTTTGCTAAAATCTGTCGACGCGTTCCAACTTCCGTTGAAACCGACCGACAACTTCGCGGGTGCGAGAAATCTCCAGCAGGAGAATATTGCGTGGGACATTCCCAACCAGCCCCGCAACCATGCGATGAATTTTCCTTGATGATGGCATCACCCAGCCAGACACCGCTCCAGTACGTTGGTCACTGATCCCAGAAAACTGTGACATCACTGGGTTCCATTCAAAGAAGTTGCAGGTCGAATTCTGGCTAACGTGGCGGAACGTTGTGCTATATGTACACTTTTCGTAGGTTGTAATATTCAGGTAGAGGCTTCGTGATGGGCTGATCGAACACCCAAGGAGTCGTATCGAACGTCTAAAGGTTCCAGAATTTCGGAATTAGGTCTGAACTGTAACAGACCATGGGATCAGAACGTGGCAGTTCAGTCCTTGCTTCGTATCTGGTACGTCCCGTTTTAAAATCTTGGCAACGACCACTTCCTTCCATGCCCGTTGACATTTAGTATTCGTCAGTTACCCCATGATTCTGAGCTACTGACAGAATCATTAAATAAATTATAAATAAATAAATAAACAAGTTAAAGTGACAGGATAAGAAGATAAACTCTGCAGCCTTAACAACTTGTAGCCGCCACCACTCGCCTTCCAGCAATAGAAGGGTAGGCTAATGTAGCGCAAACCGGTCCACAGGAGCGGCTGTACAGTTTGTACAAAAATTTCCGTTTCCGTACAAAGTGGAACGCTGCAATGTGTCGAATTTCTCCAATTACGCAGTACTGAAGCCGCGGTTCATAAACACGGTTTCGTCTGATCTGATTTTTATCGCCGTAGTTCCACTGCTCACAAGAAATTACTTTTTTTGTAAAAATATTTAGTAGATATGAAACGTTCTGAACTGGATGTAGCTGGCTCAGTATAGGGTCAGGCGGAGGGCTTTTGTGAGCACGATGATGAACCTTCGGGTTCCATAAAGAAAATGGGCTATTCTTTGAAAGCCGAGTACACAATCGACTTTTCAAAAAAAAAAATAACCTTCAAACAGGCGATGACCAACCAGTCGCTTGCATCCGGGTGAGGACAGCTAACAGCGGCATGTGAGCCCCCTCCGGGGACACAAATTTCTTAGCTCAGCGAATTTTTAAAACCGGCCTACCGCTTACGAAATGCGCTTTCCCCTGTCGCAGTTCAGTTAGCCTATACAAAGATAAGAAGAATTTCAATGTCATAGTGCAGACGCTTGTAGTGAGTGTCGTCCGTTTGCACGTATTAAGCGGGGAAAGTTTCTTTCAAGCGTATTTTCATACGCCAAATAAATACAGGCCGATGGGCCAGTGTTCTGAGCAAGATACCTCGACCGTATCACGCAAAGAAAGGATTTGTCGCTTACGAAATTTGTAAGATCCATTAAGTCATTGCTTTGCAGGTTATTTACGGATTCTGTTCCACAGAAATCTAAGAAGACCTTCTTGTGCGTTGTTTATGCAAGCCATACTGAAAACTGGCGTTGCCAAGGTTGAAGTAGAAACGTAAAAGTTTTATTATTAAAAGCTGTCAGAAACATGCGGTCTGGTGTCGAACCAAGGGTCACGACCTGAGATTTCTTTCCGCCTCATTGAATTCAGGTTTCACTAAATGCAGCTATGCTTTGTCTGCAAAATTTCTCATACCCATCAACAATTAACTTGACTGAAGATTCGGCGGATTAAATTTAACAATGGACTGTTGAAAGCTGTGCAGAGAAAGCTGTTTACAGATGGCGTGCGTGATGTTTACGGGAAACATTACTGGTCATATCAGCTGCTGTAAATTGTCTTACGTAATGAAACAAAGTTAATTTCATGTTTCGTAAATTTGTGGCCCTGTCTTCCGCATTTTATCATCATTCTTTAGTGAAGGAGTTGTTTTTATTTTGTTATGGTGGAGATATTTGTATGTTTGCTTTTAATTTCTTTAAATTCTTTGCAACTAGGAATAATAAACATAATTTAATAGACTGGCAATGATGTAAAGTCCACTGTCAACTCATTTAAATCAGTATCTCTTGCGTGTTGCTCCCTTTGGTTGCTGTGGGTTCTGTATGATTCTCAGAAGTGATTATTTCGCTAAACAGAATTAACCAGTTGGTTTTTATAACTGAGAAGCATTGTGTTTTCTTTGCGGTAGGGATTGATCTTTTAAATATTATTTCTTTCTGTACCGAGTTAAAAGCTCCGAAGATCGTCGAGAACCAAACTCTGTGACCTGCGTTACAAGTGTATAAATGTATGAAAGCTTCAGTCGCTCCTGAAACAGCCAGCGTTGTAAAGGCAATTGAAGTTCTTCAGCGGACACCGCGTGTCTATTTGCCACGAGTTCGATCCGCCGTTATCCAAGTTGCGCGATGCCACAAAGCGGAAACAGAAGTGACTGTGTTGGTCGAATACAATGCGACCTTCCGCTTTGCTTGAGGAAGTTATAGTAACAGATTCGTTTGTATCTCAATGTTCATTGTTCGACGACGTTTCGAGTGTCGGCTCTGCTCTGCCGTGGTCAGGAGATTGTTGCCATTGTACGGCCTTTTTTCCGGAACCTTAATAGTCCTCGGGAGGTCCGGGGTTCAAATTTCAGCCCCGGAGACCCGCTATCCTGACTGAAACTTCCAGTTTCTTTTATTAATTAAACATCTCTGAGTCTACGCTGTTTTATCTGAGGTACTGGCAGCTCTATTAAATAAACCACGAATAAATAAATGCGGATAACTTAACAGTAACAGTGATCGGAATCGAACCCTGGACCTTTTGAATACCGAACTTGTATTATAACCACAAGACGACGTCTGGTCTGATTCAGTTGTGTATTGCTGATTGTCCCATGCGATCTCTGTACTCTGCAGCGCCGTGAAGTGACCAGATAAAATAACAAAAGTTTAGCGGGCCGTAACCTGTGGATTAATGGACTGTTATTAAATATGCAGATGATTATTAAATAATCCACAATGCTATCCTGTCAGGGATCAAGCCCTGGTCATGTCTTGTTGACCCGCTCACAGATGGCACACTTGTACACGATCTCAGTTGTCACTTTCTTCTTTCTCGAAGAAAGTGACCAGTTGGTGTTGGCACTTTTAGTTTCGTTAACACACATGGCCCTGTTTCTTACAGCGCCACGCTTTCACTGCAAGGTCCATTGGATGATTCGTATGCTATTTACGCGACGATAAATCAACTACTGCGGGTAGATATTGTGATGACAACACTGGCCTTGCAAGGCTTCTTGCTTACTAGTGGCACAGTTCTCAGAGTGTGATTAGAATTCCCGAATACTCGTGTTATCAGTATTGGTTCCGACGTCATTGACATCAGTGCAATTATAGATCTGCAAATCTTAATAATTAATAGGTCGCATCTAGGAACTGTTTGTACACTTGGTCTATTAATACTGTAGTGGGTGAGAAGACGAGATGATTCCTCTGTGGTGTTCGTGTTCCGGTGGAGAATGAGACATGTGTGGCGTCACAGTGTGTTCCTTGATATACCCTGCCCTCAGAGGTCAGTGTCGTGTTGTCTGATGTTTCTGAAAGGCCTCAAATTGTAAATTTATAGACTTCTAGGGACACAAATACGGCGTGGTGCATGCCTCAGACTTCAGTGCAGAAAAACCACCAACATGTAAGCTGTTACCATTCTGTCGACTTTCTAAGACGATGAAGATCATGGTGTACTACGGAAATGACATCTCTTCAGATGAAGATTTCCGTCTTCTGGGTTCTTATGCCGTGTAGTCTGGTCGATGTTAACCAACGTTTCAGAGGTCATACTGCCTCCATCATCAGGGCGATGAGTATGAAGCTTTCTGTCTTCTGGGTTGTTGCGCTGTGTAGTCTGGTCGATGTTAACCAACGTTTCAGAGGTCATACTGCCTCCATCATCAGGGCGATGAGTATGAAGATTTCTGTCTTCTGGGTTGTTGCGCTGTGTAGTCTGGTCGATGTTTACCAACGTTTCGGAGGTTATATTGCCTCCGTCATCAGGGCGATTCATCGCTACACAGTGCAACAACCCAGAAGACAGAAATCTTCATACTAACCGCTGTGAGAACCTCAAGTCTTACATCTCTTCAGATGTTTTGTCTCGTAATTTCAGATAAACTTTGTAGATGTTAATGAAATGGAGGTAAATATTTCATCTCGTCGTAGGGTTCTCTCTCTCTCTCTCTCTCTCTCTCTCTCTCTCTCTCTCTCTTTTTTTTTTTTTTTACTAGATGAGCGATTGTCTGCTTTTCAGGAAGGGTTCTGTTCCACGGAGTCGGTTATAATTTTGTGGAACGTCGTAAGTTACTTGAACATTGCAGGTCTGAAGATAAATTTTAAGGTCAGTTGTTTGATTTTCGTAACATTGCACCAAGTTCTGTGATCTGCAGGTTGCAATTACTGGCAGTTCGAAAATCCAGGGGCTGATGAATGTATTTACAGATAAACAGTGAAACATTGCAGCTTCACGAATCGATCCGGCCACGAGCAGCACGCCACACCGACATGATCTAGACTTGTTTTCTTCAGTCACTACTTTCTATTTGTGAATGTTAGCAGACGAGAAATAACGATAGAAGAATGATTCTAAATAAAAAGACGAAAGTTGGCAAAGCTTAACTCTCTGTTAAAAGTGAATGTTCTAAATGGAAACATGATCAATAACATTGCAATGGATCACTAATCCTTTCAGGTGTACGTGAGTGGTGACATTGTGTAGGTCCTGTTGAACGCTCATACAGTCAATTTATTGGCTTGATTTGATCCACAGAACAGAGAAAAAATCTTTCTAAAGATTTTTAAAGTAGACTACTTTTATAACGTTTATGTGATGTTCTTCCTTGGCGTTAGGAACCGCGTTGTAAATATTATACGTTGTTTCTCTCTTCGGTTGGCAATAGTTTGTTTCCTGAAAGTTAGTGTTGTGTAACGGGGCCTTCAGCCAAAGCCTCCTAAATGATTACACTCGGTCGTTCTTTTGTGTGGATGGCATTAGGACACGGTAGGCGGTTTTTAGAAAAATTATTTTTTTTTTAACGTGAGAGTTAACTTTACAAAGCCTAGCTGTAACTGTATGCGCCATGTGCTTTAAGGCTTTGACCGGGATGTTCTTTTGTTAAATCTTATGTGGTACCGCCTGATTCGACTTCTAATGGTTAAGTGAAGTGTTTTCTTCGCGGTACGGTCTGGATTCGTAAATATTATGAAGACGAGCTTCGGCTTCAAAGGGTTAACCAGCTGATTTTCGTAATAGTGAGGTGTAGTGTTTTCTTCGCGGTACGGACTGAATTCATAAATAATATTCAGACGATCTTCGGCTTCAAAGGGTTAATAATCAGTAATTTAGCATTTTTCCCCTCAAGAGTGTAGCCTAGTGTTTCTCCGAGGACTTGCGAATGTCAGCTCATCTGCGCTTAACAAAGGGACTATGTCACATGGTAAATGCGCCTAATAGCCTTGAGCATAATCAGCAATGGTTAAACAGAGACGTAAAAGCTCTCACTTCATTTCAGTTCCACAACTACAAAACATAATTCTGTGGCGTATCCATATTTTGTCTCCTGAACTATTTTGGAAATGAATTTTGTTTTAAATATTGGTATTGTGAGATGTTGCGTTTTGGAGGAACATCCTACTTTTGTATTTAAACCAAACCTGAAGGTAGAGGCTGTACGTTCTACTGGAATGTTCATACCCGCCTACAAGTCCACAAGGCGTTGTAACCCAGGGAAAGAAAATTATTCAACTAACATTCTAAAGAGTTTGAATTCTTTTCCAGGCCCAAAGTTTTAAACTACGAAGAGTGATTTTAGTTTGTGACGCCGGGTCCTTGAACTATTCTTGAATCGAACCGGTGCCCACGAGGTTAGCGAGTGACAAAGAAAGAAAAGCTGGAGGAAGCCTTGGCGACGAGTGACACGAGAATGTATTGAGCATAAAATCTTTTTAAATTGATTGCCATAATTTAATCCACACCATGCGTAAATGCAAATGGTATGCAGAGTATGTGTAGTAGGCACGTAGGTTTGCTTGTGTGTTGAACGGGATAGTTGGGTGCGAAACATGGTCTCTCACTCAGAGGGAGGAACACAGATTGCAGGTGTTTGAGAATCGGGTGTTGAGGAGGATATTTGGGCCTAAGAGGGAAGACGATGGGGCGTGGAGAAAACTGCATAATGACGAGCTTAAAAATCTGTACTCCTCCCCCAGTATTGTCAGGGTGATTAAGTCGAGAAGAATGAGATGGGCTGGGCATGTAGCGTGCATGGATGGGACAAGAGGTGTGCACCGGGTATTGGTTGGGAAACCTGAAGGGAAGAGACCGCTTGGGAGACCTAGACGTAGATGGGAGGATAATCTCAGGCGGGATCTATGGGAGATAGGAGTTGAAGGAAACTGGATTTTGTTGGCCCAGGACGGGGTCCGGTGGAGGGATTTGGTTAATTCGGTGATGAACCTTCGGGTTCGGTAAGCCATCTGGTTGGTTGGGTCCACTATTTGGGAAGCCTGAGGGGAAGAGACCGCTGGGGAGACCTAGACGTAGATGGGAGGATAATCTCAGGCGGGATCTATGGGAGATAGGAGTTGAAGGAAACTGGATTTTGTTGGCCCAGGACGGGGTCCGGTGGAGGGCTTTGGTTAATTCGATGATGAACCTTCGGGTTCGGTAAGCCAGCTAGTTAGTTAGTTAGTTGAACGGGATAGTTTGCACTGGTATTTGATCCCCTGAAGCCGAAGCTCGTAAGCTTACGACAGTGCGTCGTTGTTAAATATTCCGCTTTTCAGGTAAACTGCATATATCCATCTGCTTGTGCCAGTATTGCAGGTGGGCATGGAACAGGGGTTTTCAAAATATGGCCAAATTCACCATAAACACATTTTCAACACTCATATTTATCCGAATTGTAAATTTTGTGTTTTTATGAATGATTAACTTCGGTATTGTATTCAACATTTGACTTTGGACGAAATGTTTTCTGATTATTCGGTGTTGAAAATGTCGGCGGGCCGTATGCGGCCTACTAATCGTGTGGGAAACCCCTTACTTGGCAAGACTTTCTCTGGTGTTAATTGCAACAACTCATGCGTGTTTAAGGCTCATTAGATACCGTCTCTTACTGCAAAAGAAAGCAGTCTACTCACAGACTGTCTCCTTTCGTTTCCAAGAATTCAGTTTCCTCCAAGCTCTTTATGACGTTCTACAACGCTTTTCTTGGCAAGATTTGGAATTCAGAGACGTTGTACGCGTCGCGATGCTGTTCAAAAATTGAAAAAAATATTTTTTGTGTGTTTATATAATTTGTAACACTTCATTTCCTCTATGTCACTGTTTTAATATTGCCCCTTACGTTGTCATTATCCACTAATCGGCTGATCTGGTAGTAAGTCCACGGGCGAGGAGTGCGAAGGAGAACTGGACTGTCATCCTGCTGTTAGATTTTCAGCGCGACTAGCCGTTGAAATATGGAGAGCGGGGCGGGCGGTGGAATGAGGGTCATTTCACAACTGTTTCGTGGCTGTTGTTAATGAGTGTTCAATAATTCTGTGTGCTGGCTACTTTTTGTTCTGATAATGAGCAAAGGAAATGTATCATTGTTACGGTGAATTACTTATTAAAAATTGTTTTTGAGTGAAAACTGATTGAAAAATTCATGGCAGCCCTGTTCCGGACTTACAAATAGTTAAAACATCGTCTATCACGTATGATTTTTTCTCCTGATATAAATTTACTTTTCATTTATTTATATTGTTATGTGTTGAAATATTATTCGTATTTTTCCCTCTTGCGTAGCACTACCACTGCTTAGACTCACGAGCCGCCACTGTTTCCTAGTATCGTGTCGAGTTTCTTTGGTGGCATGAATCAGCGCCTTGTCTTGTGCTCCATGTACGCTACGTGAGGAATATTTTGTTGGCCTTTCGACACTTGATGTTGTTTTGTGTGTGACCTGTCGTATGGCGTCTCGATGTGATCTCTTCCAGGTCTCTGGAAATATGCACGTCAAGTTCTGTGCAAATTGGCCGTAAGCGAACGAACAACCCACAATTTCAGTTTTTGTAAGGTTATTTAGGCGACCCTCGGCATTAAATGGTTAATGCAAAGCTCTTGCGAGAAAAATAAAACTGTGATTGGTTTCGATCATATTGCCTCCATCGTCAGGTAATGTTCCAGAGATATTTCTTCTTGCAATCTTTCTATCCACTCACTTGTAAATTTAATTTTCGGAGAAATTTCTTTGCAGTTTCCTTGATTTACACTTAATTATAATTGAGGTGTACGAGTTACGGTGGGTGAACGTAAGGTGAGGCGAAGTGGAGAAAAAAGTTGGGTTACCCATGACGTAATTTTACGTGGTCACAGATTGTAAAACATGATATTCGTCATCTTACTCTATGGTCAATGCTTGCATTTATTTCCACCATGTTTGAAGTATAACCTGTGACATTTGATATGGCGACACGGCGTTCATGAATGTTGATTTATATGTGTTGCATATTTCGTTAGTAAATACATTCGTTAAAATGAATGTCATAAAACTACACTGCATGCGGTCTTTATGCCGCCAGCTCAGTACCTCATGTGGTGTATTCTCTTACAAAAGTGCAATTTGTCTAGAAAATATTTATCCCAAAAGCAATCTTTCAATTACTACTGCTACAGAGGTTTGTTTTATGTTTTTCGTAATGTGAATGATGAAGCATAAGTGTGAATGTAACAGTGTGATGAAAGAAGCATGCGAAACCATGATTACAGTATTTTCTTTCCACTGAAGAAGCCGAATGTGTTATAAATTAAACCAAACGCAACAATAATTGGGTCTTTCACACACACTCGTCATACTTATTATAATGGTTGCAATTTATTAATAATTTGTGCACA
Organism: Zootermopsis nevadensis; assembly: GCF_977971745.1. NCBI lineage: Eukaryota > Metazoa > Arthropoda > Insecta > Blattodea > Termopsidae > Zootermopsis > Zootermopsis nevadensis. The sequence continues at coordinate 19,001,974 of NW_028259156.1, forward strand.
TCTTACTGAGTACCCACTATAGCATGATTCATAACAATAATTATGGATCTCAGAATGTGATAGTGACTCTTAAGCTGATAGGAGTAAAAACATCTACAGTTTATCTCATACTAAGTGAAATTTTAAAGATAAGTAACTGAAATGACCAAATATTAATGTAGTACAAAACTAGTGTTGTTTTCAACATTTTTGGATATTTAGCTAATGAATTGCATATCAGAACAAAGGTTTGGGACATTGTCATATGTCAGTTGATGAAGGTTCTGGGGTAGAGAATATAATGAATTAATAAGGTTTAGTATTAAGTATATTTCTTGCTTGTTTCAGGTAGCAGTGGATCCCAACTGTCCAAATTTCTCTGGTTTTATACCAATAGGTAAGTTTCTTGTGTTATGATACAGAGAACATTGATTAACCCCAATGTGTCATTTGCATCATTACAATTTCTTCCAAATTTTAGATCAGCATCAGATCAAAGAAAACATTTTATGGAAATATAAAAAAGAATATACTGAACATACAGAATCTAGTGATTTGTCTTATAATGTTGTTGCATCATCGCCTAAAGGTGGCAGAAGTTTCAAAGTTTATTTTTTTTAAAAACAGAATGAATTTAGTTTTAAAAGGAAGTGTTGACAGTTAGTGGATTAAGTGTCCAGTGGAATGTGGTTTATTTTCAGTGTAGCTTGAAGGGAATAAGAGTGAGGTAAGTTTTCAAACATTTTAAATAAGAAAACCGCTGTACTTCTGACAGTATAAATACTGAAATACCGGTGTGGCAGATCTATGTTTTCTGTAGATTCCAGCAGTCAGATTTCAGGTTTTCCCATGTCTGTATGCTTACTTCTCTTGGACTAAACATATTTTTAAAAAATTACATTTATAATACATTATATAATTTGGAAATGGTATTTTGATACTAGAACAAAGACTTGTATGTGATGTCTGTTGTGCATAATTTTTTATTTTGTAGAGGGGATAGGGCATGTCTGATGTCTGACATTTTATGGTAGGTGGTGTTAACATTTGTCGTTACCTTACACTATGCTACCAATTGCTGCAGTTGATATATTATTGTTGAATAACCTAATAGTCACTAAAATATATGTTTTCTGTTTGTGCAATGATCTGTAAACCTTTTAATCCACTGTATACGTAGTCAAGCTAGCAGTACCTCAATTCCTGTCAGTGAGTGTACTGGTGAAGTGCACTATATATGTAGCTTTTGGAGCAATGACATGTATGTTTCAGATAAACTGCACATAACGTACAGCAGTAGTTCTGGTCCAGGCGGTCAGAATGTCAACATGGTTAACACAAAGGTGGATCTACGTTTCCATGTTGCATCAGCAGATTGGATCTCAAAGGATATCAGGGACAATATCCTAGAGCAGGTTAAGAATTATATGACACATCAGTCATTCAAGAAATCCCAGGTTCAGTCCTCAGCCAAACTTTGGTGTTCACACAGATTGAAATTACTGTCACTTTTCAGTCATTTTTAGATTTTAGAGCCAATCTGCCAGTCATGAATCTGAAAATTGTCCTGTCCTGGAAGTAGAGGACGTGTCTCGTGGGTCCTTCCATCTGAGTAATAGTGATGACAAGTTGGTGATTGTGTAAATGTAAATTGAATTAATATTGTCTTTACAATCCTTGACATTCTAGTCTCCAAGTCATTTACATATGTTGATTAGTTTAGGAGTTATAATTTATTTTGTACAATATTATTTTAACAGGTGGGATGGACCAGTCCTCACTGTGTTAGTGCATTGTGCTAGTCCGATTAGGATAGGTGAGTATCTGCATTGATTGAGATTATCTCTGTTTCAGCACAAGTCAAGGATAACGAAAGAAGGTTTCCTGGTTTTTCGTTCTGACAAGACACGATTCCAGCATCTAAACCTAGCTGATGCTCTAGAGCGGCTACGGGCTTTAATACGGGCTGTGGCTCTGCCAGTGATGGAAGTTTCACCAGAGACTGAAGAGAAGCTACGGAAACGGTAAGTCACTTTTGTGTGTTTCCACATTGAACAGTCACAAGTCTTAAACAGCTATTGTTCCATTTGTTACTTATGAGTGTCTCAAAATACTCTACAGCAGGTTTGGTTAGCTGATTTCCAACAGTCTGAGTATACTAGGTATTGAATATGTGTGTTTATGTGTTGGAAAACTGAACACATTGTGAGATGGTTGACACCACTAATTCCAAAGCTAGCCATATGACACATTTCTAATAATATTCTTGCCATCTCTTCTCTGCCTTCCAGGAGGCATCTCCATTAAAATTCTGTATGATTCCTAATTTTTTCCATGCTGTATATATGTCCAACCCATCATATCCTGTTAGGTTTTGTTATCCCACACACTTTTCAAACACTTGTAAATTGTGATTACTTCAGAGTGATGGCACTGAAGTAATTTGGCTGTTATGCCCTGCATGAAGATAAATTTAAACTGGGGGTAATAAATGTAGTATTTTACTGTACATAAATGGAGGCCAGATAAAGATATATTTTTACAGGAGAGAGAAGAATGCCCGTATAAGGCTGGTGGAGAAGAGGGCAAGATCCTTAACGAAGCAACAGCGCAATTCCCCATCTGTAGATTTTTAGTTGTATTTCTGGAATCTGGCATAATACTTTAATTTTTGAACTAACATCTTGAAAGGATGAAATGAGTATGCTATTTAAAATATAAGGTGTGCATATGAAGATTTAATCTTGTTTTGAATATAATGATGAACTATTATTTGTGTTCTTTCATACTTTCTTGGTGTTCAATAATTTTGGGATGGGCGACCGGCGTTCGATCCCCGACGGGGGCAGAGGATTTTTCCTCTAGCCTCTGCATCCAGACCGCCTCTGGGGCCCACCCAGTCTCCTATCCAATGGGTACCGGGGTCCTTTTCCGGGGGTAAAGCACGGCCGGGGCGTGATGCTGACCACTTACACCCATTTAGTGCCGAGGTCAAGAATGAGTAAGAGCTATACTTCCACTCCCCCCAAGCGCCTACATGGCGTATAGTGGGACATCTTTACTTCACTTTATGAATTGGCAACAAAAGAGCGAGCTTTGATAATGGTTTGTTTTAAAAAGTTGTACACTTCATCAGTTATGAGTACATCTTAGTAGGCTGTATACAGACATGACAGAACTAATTATCACTATAATTTTGTTTTGTTTAGTGAAATACTGTGACTGACAAAGCATATGTTTGAATGATTCTTGCAGAAACTCTTTGAGGCTAGAATCTCATCCGGATTATATTTAAAGATTGTACGCCATTACAAAGATCAATTGGATAATGCTTTTTAAAGAAATCATCACATTCTCGTCTCACACTAAACCCAAAAATAAATTCAGTTGGGGAAATAGAGAGTTGTTGAATTTTGCAGAAGAATCTGTAAAGAGTTTCAACTGTGATCCATTGTAGTTTTGATAGATGTGATTGGGAGGAATGTCTATAGATGGCAGTATTGTGTAGTGCTCAGTATCGATCTTTGCTTCGCATCATGTTGGGAAATGTGTTTGAGTAAGATGGATGCTATACGTGGATTGATTTGTGCAGTAATCGTAATAAATTGCTTTACATATGCGTTTGGTTTTAAATAATATTTTAAGTGCCTGAGAAAAGCGTTCTTTGACAATGTCGTACCGAGATTTAAGGAGTAAGTGGAAATTTGTATATTTTAACACCAACGTGAGAGTTGTGTGTTACTCTAAGGAGACTCGTTGGAAACGGTAAAGAACTTACATTGTAGTAGAGGCGGTTGTGGACGAAATCGTACGTATATTGGTGTGTATGTAGTGTCTAATATATTAGCCTACAGTGACCATTTCTTTACGTTCAACCTACGCCTAGTTCTAGTAGGAGGGAACAGTTCTTGTAGTTATTTAATATATCCGAATGCTTGGTGAAATGTGAGAAAACAGCAACGTTATGATTAGGGGAATACAGAAAAGATATTTTACCGCAGTTCACTAATTCAGAATTAACATGTTAAGTAAAACAACGTGAATACCATACATCCTCATATGCAATTATACGTTTTGGAAATATGTCTAGCACTTGTCACGTTTTGCTGTTTTATATAGTTAAAACGTTTGTTATAATTGCCGGTAAAATAACGTTTATCAGTATAGTTATTGCGCCTGTGGAAGAAAAAATTGGTGTAGCAAGATATGTTTCAAGGTACAGAAATTAAATAAGCTTTTTCATGTGCATGCTTCAGCAACGTTATAAAGGGCATGAACAAAATGGTTTGTAATATCCCGTGTTTGTATCATTCTGGCACTACAGGTCACATCAGCTACAAATGTTTTTAGTGTCTTTGCAAGCTTTTTAATTTATGCTGAAATTGTTATTCCCCATAATACCGCACATGTCCTCATTACATCTTCATATTCACAGACTTTACAGAAATGATGAGATCTCTTGGATATACTCGACTGATTTCCATGGAGAACTTCCGGAATCCCAATTTCCAATTAGTAGCTGAAATTTTAATATGGATAGTGAAGCGGTTTGATCCTGATGCAGACATTCCATCAGAGATTGATACTGAACAAGATAGGGTCATCCTTGTTAAGTCAGCTGCACAGTTTATGGTGAGTGGAATACTTGTGCAGTTGTTGGAAGTGATAACATTGTGGAATTGGTGACCATGTCTCTAGGTGATTATAATGGTTGCTTTTATATATTGCCCAATTTATATCTCAAAATTAATTATGTGCTTGGCTAAATAACTTGGGATGCTGCACATGAAGTCAATTAAAGAAAGCATCGTAATGTAATTTAACATTGCCACTGTTACTGACCCTGAACAGGAGTTTATGATTTGAATTATGTTTATTGCAAATGATTTGAGTGTCCGTGTACTTCTGCTTACTTGAAGATGTAATATGTAGTTTTGATATTTTTATTTTGTGTATACCTAAAATGAAAGTCATTCACCATTGTTATATCCTTCAGGTAAGTTTTTAATTATTTTATTTATATTTAAAACAAGAATGTACTATCCTCCACTGTCATTTTTCAATACTCTAAGTATGAGGATTAGGCCTGTTGACTTCTCTGAAAACATTGGCAAGCCTGTATATCACAATATGATATGTTACTGAGAAATGGAAATGCACAAGTATTGAAGTTAAAGGTTAAAATATTTTTATAACACCTTTGTCTCATTTTTAATTCTCTCACTTCCATGTGGTGGTGTGCTACATCTGCTTTAACATATCCCATGTAATGTGACAGGCATCTAAAGCCAACATAAAACTGAACACAAAGCGCATCTATCAGGCTGATGGCTATGCTGTCCGAGAGTTACTGAAGGTGACGTCTGTGCTGTACAGTGCTCTGCGAGTGAACATGGCATCTCTTGGAGATAATAGCTCTTCTCTCTCTTCTCCTGTTGACATCTCATCAAAGGTATGTTAGTTACTAACTGGCGAGAGATTGGGAGTTACTGGTTATGTGTGAGCACTGGCATCGGCATCTGGCCATTTTGATAGAATGGTGGTGTTACTACGAGGGTCGCTCATTAAGTAATGCCCCACATTTTTTTTCTCAGCCAATAATGAAGATAGAAAAGTGCACTTTTACATGCTTGAGATTTGATGTTTCCCGCGTTCGTGTACGGAGTTTCAAATGATTCAAACCGATAGCGGAGCTGTAGTGAACTGTTAAAATGGCGTCTGTGAACGACTCTCGTTACAAGCAACGAGCTGTAATTGAATTCTTTTTTGCTGAAAAAGAAACTGTGGTGAACATTCATAAACGTTTGTGTGCTGTATATGGAAGCTGTGCAGTCGATAGGAGCACCGTTGGTCGCTGGGCTAAGAGAGTTAAAGCTTCAGGAAGTGAAGAAACCGAGCTCCGTGATCTGCCGCGCTCTGGGCGTCCTGCCACAGCCACCACTCCAGACATGTTGAACCGCGCGGATGCCATTATTCGTGAGGATCGGCGCATCACAACTCGACAATTGGCCCAACAGCTTTCAGTCAGTAATGGAAGTGTAATTGCAATTATCCGGGCTCTTGCATATTCGAAGGTGTGCGCAAGATGGGTTCCACGAAGTCTCACAGCAGACCACAGGATTCAAAGGAAAACGATTTCTTCTGAATTGTTGGAGCGTTTTGATGCTGAGGGAGAGATCTTTCTGTCCCGGATCATTACAGGTGACGAAACCTGGATACACCACTTTGAGCCGGAGACAAAAAGGCAGTCAATGGAGTGGCATCATCCTCAATCACCGAGAAAGAAGAAATTCAAGTCAACTCCCTCCGCCGGAAAAGTCATGATGACTGTCTTTTGGGACAGTGATGGGGTCATTCTTGTGGATGTGATGCCAAGAGGTGCGACCATCAATTCAGACGCGTACATTATGACCCTGGAAACCCTCAAGAAGCGTTTCCGACGAGTTCGGCCTCACAAGCATCCAGCAGAAATTTTGCTCCTGCATGACAATGCACGCCCTTACACAAGTCCGAGAACCCGGGAAGAAATCACCAAATTTGGTTGAACGGTGCTGCCCCATCCACCCTCCGACTCCATCTCTTTGGGCCACTTAAATATGCTATCCGCGGAACAAGGTTTGAAGATGACGAGAGCGTTATTCAAGCAGTGAGGACATGGCTACGTGCACAGGACAAGAGCTGGTACCGGCAAGGCATGCATGCACTGGTTCCACGCTGGCGTAAAACCGTACAAGTTGATGGGGACTATGTGGAAAAATAGTATGTGTAAAGGAAACATTGATTTATATTGTCACTAAATTTGAGCCATCTTGAATAAATATGTTCTGAGGAAAAAAATGTGGGGCATTACTTAATGAGCGACCCTCGTAGTTCTGTTTCTTGCCGCATAACCTTTCACCTTGGTTGCAATTTTTTTTATATACTCAGAAACTATGTGACAGCTGCTGAGGTCTGTATTTAATGTTTTGTCTGCTGGGATTAATTATTGAACTATTGGAAGCAAGAAGTGGAATTTGGTAAGGATGCAGATCTTAAGATAGTGCTGGATGGCTCTTCTGAAGATGGTAATGAATCTTGTGATTCCATAAAAATGGAGAATTTATTGAATATTTGATTTAGTTTCTTTCATTGCATCTGAATTGCAATATTCTATTTGTGTTCTTAGATCCATGAACTGGCCCAAACTAGACAACTGGCATCACAGATTACAGCAAGAGGGGCCGGGCTGTACGATTTGCTAGGGAAGGAAGTGGAGATGCGGGTCAGTTTGAAATGTTACTACATTTTTAATGCTATTGGCATCAAGGCTTTCTTAACACATCTTAAATATACTAGATTCCGTAAAAGAATACATTTGCCTGTTACTTCAAAGCATGTTTCATATGGATATTTTCCTGTTGTGTTGGATTTAATAAGTAAAAGAGCTAGCTTAACTGTGTTAGGAAACTTTGTTCTGTTTCACATTAATTTCCATCCACCTCTTATGTTGTATTTTACACCAGTATCACTTTAGACACATGCTGTTAAAAAAAATATGTTGAATATGCTATGACTACTTCCTTTCATAACCTTTCCAATTCATCATTCACATAGTCATCCTACCATTTGATGCTGTATAATCTGCGCAGCTGATAAAATGTAACTATAACTAAAGAATCAATTACATACTTTGCCTGAATGTGGTTCAAAACTTGTAAAATTTGATTCTTAAGGTCTGTGGGAATAGTTTCATATCATATTATAACGATACTTCCTCAGTGTCTGTTTTTTAGGGTTGAGCTGTGTCTACAGTGTTGCAGAGACTGGTTGTGTTTCATATTCAGTCAAAAGCATGAAGGGCCTTTAAACAGAGTTGGTCCTTGTGATTCTATCTATATGCCTGTCCTTGCAGAGTTATTGTAAACATCCTATTTTGACTGTACAGGAACTGCGTAACATGTGTGTCAGCCGACAGCTTGAGATGGCAGAGGTAGAGGCTTCAGTGCGGAAGGCTCTTGAAACAGTCAAGATGGAGATTGCAAATAAAAAACAGCAGATGGAGAATGTGTCTGCCAGTGAAGCGAACCTAGACAGCAAAATTGAGAAGAAGCAGACTGAACTGGACCGCAATAAAAAACGCCTGCAGACCTTGAAAAAAGTTAGGTGTGTGTCATCAGTGTTAGCTGGAACACAGAGGAAATTTCATTGTTTTTTTTTTGTGGATTTAAATTTTAAGTATTGCCATTCATCAGATGTAAATGTTGAACAGTAAAGGGTAAACAAATATAATTTTGCATGTGTAGGCCAGCATTCCTTGAGGAATTCGAACGTTTGGAGGTAGAGCTACAGCAGCTGTACCAGGATTACCTGGTTCGGTTCCGGTGTGTGGCATATTTGGAGCAGCAGCAAGAGGAGGCAGAGCAGGCTGAACATGAGCGTATGGAGGCAAGAAAGGTAACGAGTCTCTTTTTTGAAGGGGGGGGGGGATATTATTCAATGTATAAGACTTGTTTTGACTAACAAACCACCATCAGGTGACACATAATATATGATTTGACAAAATTGACTGTACTTACTGAAGCAAATCCATTAAGTTGTTGGTTTTATGGTATAATGTGACAGAGATTCTGTACTTAAAGCAGAATTTTACTACTTTTGTTTTTGATTGTATTTTGAAAAGTGAAAGTGTAAATTTATTTTGAAGAGTGATAGTGTCTTTGATAAAGTTGTGTTCAGTAAAGTGGTGGTAATATTTTATAGGCTTACACTAAAAGACTACTGGAGCAGATGAGACAAGAAGATAAGTTGCTCGAAAGCTCAGTGGACTTGTTTGAGCCTGGAGAGGTCAAAGAGGGAGACGAGGTTTCTAAGCTGGGAGTTGGGAAGGCGAGCCGTGTGAGAATCAAGACAGCATCAGGAGGTGCGTTGTAAGATACCTTTTTTATCTGCTTTGTCTTATACTGTACTCACATCTAGAAGTCATAATTATTCACTGTTATGCTGCAATCTGTTTTAGTGATGCGCAAAGCATCTGCAGCAGGTCAGCAGACACGTCGTGTGTTTGGCAGTATGAATGCACCACCTGATGAAGAGGAGGATTCTGGAAGCCTGGACTCTGACTCGGACTTACTGCTGGATGGGGAGGGCTCAGAGTTGTTAGGTAGTGAGGAGGAGGATGAGGAGTTGGAACTGGGGCTGGATGTTGCAGTGAACAAGGACAAGCATAGTACAAGCAGACTCCAGCAGGAGCACAGTGATGATGACTTCTGAAAACACCCATGTTCTTTGGCATCAACCAAAACATTCGCCTTTCAGTGTTCACGCGCACACAATTAGATTGCACTGCATGTTGGTTTAGCAGTTTCATCACCTCTGAGGTATGTTGATATGCACCAGTAATTTTGTTTTTAATTAGAATGAATAATATGATATTATTATTGCTGTTATTTTATGTCTAACCTTTCTCTCTTCCATCATTATTTTCTGGTATATTCCTTTCTCTTTCTCCAGCTGCCTAACTCCAAGAATTGAATATATGATAAAGTCAGGACAGGGTGGGATACAAATAATAGTCACACTTAGTGATTGCTTTGTTTCTGTATTTATACAATATAATGTTATAATAAATGAGATATCAATTACACTGTTCTATGAGATATGATAAATTAGAATTTTGAATTACTTTCCATCATCCTCATACACCACCACCTTCCAAAACTTGAGCAACAAATTCAAACTGTTTATAAATTTGCCCTACATTCCCTGATCTCTGCCATCACTGTTGTTTTGTCTGTGCTTCCACTTTCTAAGCCTCTGGTGAGTAAATTTTGGAACTGCAGTGCATCAATGTAAAGCAAGATTGGAAGCAGTCCTCGGAGATGATACTTTGTCCTACACAGTAATTACTGGTAGAACATACAACTCATTACAAATATGTATTTATTATTGATTTATCTTATTTGCTCAGGTTGTTTTTAGTATTTAATATTGCTCCTTTGTTTTGAGTACTTAGTCTGTATTTGCAATGGTAATGTGTAACGGATGCATGTCACCTTGAAATAAATAATATGTAAGGGCCGTATCGGTGATTGTTTTGAAAAGCGAGATGCCACATTAATATTACTTATAGCATGAAACAGTGTCTGACAGGACCTAAAATTGAAGGCATTAGTTTGAAACCAGTCTCTCCATACTATAAGTCAGTTTTTTATCAGAATTTTCTAACTCCAAATATACTTCCAGATTTTTATGAAAAGTAGTATTAAATATTAGAATAAAAGTTGTGCCAGTTTAATGTGTTTGTTAGGGGCCCAGTGTAACATGTATTTTATGTAATGGCCATATATTACTTATGTAACATTTATTAAAAAATGCTCATCATACAAAGAATTTGCATGTCAAGAAAACATGGTTATTGTGAAGATCTGAACCAAGTATAGCAGCTATATTTTAAAGAATTTTAATTTAATTGTAGTATTTTGTGTGATTGAGGTTTAGTCTGCAGACAAGATACAAAGCAACACACAACTTGGTGTTACGGACACATGGATATGACTGTCTTGTGAATGATGCCTTATGTCATTCTCTAGGTCCAGTTGTACTCTTGCATGGAGGCGCCTGCTGCTGCATATTTAGTTTGCATGCTACACTTGGAAGCTGGAGATTGCTGTCATGGTGTGTGACAGTATCATACCTGAGTGATGAAACAGACAAAGGTAAGTGTCAATCCAATTTCTTTCTTTCTTCTTTAGGTATATATTTCTTACATAACTAAAATTCTGAAAATAACAAATGGTGTCCATCGAATATCGGCAGATTGATGCTGATGAGCTGTAAGTTAGTAGTGATATGGAAAGAAAGGGTGATGAACCCCTCATAGTCCCAAACTCTCTTTCTTTCTTTTTAGCTTCCTGCCTTCCTTTCTTTATTTGTCTATTCATTTCTCTTTTTAACAAATGTGTTCCACGGTAAATTAAAATCTACTTGCAGCATCTCTTTTGTGTAACTGGTGAAAATAAGTGGCAGTGCGGCTAACATAGCATATGAAGCATTTGCGGCAAAACATTTCATCAAATTGCCCTTCTCTTTCACTCCTAAATTTTTATATTTTTCTTCATATAATATCAGAGTTGCTGGGATACTGAAGTTGTGAAATCAGAGAGCTAATATAGCAGCACATATCTTTAATCTTATCCCTTGTTCATGTTCATGTTTTGTTACCATTTGCAGGAATGAATTGCTATGATTTGTCCCCAAACACATGAATTTGCAGAATTGAAGTTTCTGTTTATGTGCTATTGACCTCTTATAGCTGGAACTTTTCTAAGTAATGTATAAACTAACTAGATGGCTTACCGAACCCGAAGGTTCATCACCGAATTAACCAAAGCCCTCCACCGGACCCTGTCCTGGGCCAACAAAATCCAGTTTCCTTCAACTCCTATCTCGGATAGATCCCGCCTGAGATTATCCTCCCATCTACGTCTAGGTCTCCCCAGCGGTCTCTTCCCTTCAGGTTTCCCAACCAGTACCCGGTGCACACCTCTTGTCCCATCCATGCGCGCTACATGTCCCGCCCATCTCACTCTTCTCGACTTAATCACCCTCACAATACTGGGGGAGCAGTACAGATTTTTAAGCTCGTCATTGTGCAGTTTTCTCCACGCCCCATCGTCTTCCCTCTTAGGCCCAAATATCCTCCTCAACACCCGATTCTCAAACACCTGCAATCTGTGTTCCTCCCTCTGAGTGAGAGACCATGTTTCGCACCCATACAAAACAACAGGCAAGATTATTGTTTTGTATACTTTAATTTTCAGGTTCTTAGAAATCAGACGGGAAGACAAAATATTTTGGACTGAGAAGTAGCAAGCATTTCCGGAATTTAGTCTCCTCCTAACTTCCTCACAAGTATCATTTTGATTTGTTATTGTTGTTCCCAAATATTTGAACTTTGTAACCCTTTCAAAGGATTTATTAGCTACCCTAAGATAATTTTGCCCGCCTGTCTTCTGATGACGAGATACTAACATGTACTTAGTTTTTTCTGAATTTACTTCCAGCCCCACTTGTCTACCAGCCTCTAGTAAAACTTCTGCGTTCCTCTTTATTGTATTTATATCGTCCCCCAATAAATTAACATCATCAGCATATGCCAATAGCTGATGTGTCCCGTTCAATTGCAAACCCTCCTGCCTACCTTGGACCTTCCTGATGGCGTATTCTAGCGCAAAGTTAAAGAGCAAGGGAGACAAAGCATCTCCTTGTTTTAGACCGTTCTTGATGAGGAATGTCTCAGATACATATTTACCTACTCGAATTTTGCTGCAGGTTTCATTTAAGCACATTTTTATTAGACCCACTAGCTTCTTTGGTATACCAAATTCAATAAGAATATTATATAGCACTTCTCTCTTCACAGAGTCATAGGCTTTTTTGAAATCTATAAATAACTGATGTACAGTCCCACCGAACTCCCATTTTTTCTCTAGTATCTGACGAATGCAAAAGATCTGATCAATCGTTGATCTGTTTCGTCTGAACCCACACTGATGATCCCCAATAGTTTCATTCGCATATGGGGTTAATCTTGCCAAAAGAATGTTGGATAGAATTTTGTATGAGGTTGATAGCAGCGATATTCCTCGGTAATTACCACACTCAGTCTTGTCCCCCTTCTTATAAATAGGAATAATTATGGATTCCTTCCATTGATGTGGCATCTCTTCCTTATCCCAAATTAACTGAATAAGCTTATGGATCCTCATATGCAACCCTTTGCCACCTGCTTTAATTAATTCGGCCGGAATCTGATCAATTCCTGGAGATTTATAACTTTTCAACTTCCCAATGGCTAGTTCCACTTCATCTAAGCTAGGTTCTGGCACCAACAGTTCAGCTGTATGCATTTTAATCTGTCTAATATCACCAGTATTATGAACATTTAAGAGCTCGCTAAAGAAATTTTTCCACCTATTCACAATTTTTATTGGATCTGCAAGCAAATTGCCACTATCATCCTTTACCAAATTAGTCTGGGGTTGATATCCTTTCTTAAAGTTATTAATGCCTCTGTACAGGTCTCTGATGTTTTTTTCCTTATTATTTGTCTCAAGTTCAGCAATTTTGCCCTTCAGGTATTCCCTTTTCTTAGTCCTAAAGGTTCTACTAGCCTCACGTCTCACGTTACATAGATTATCCGCATTTGTTTTGTTTGGGTTCTGCAACCATTGAAATTTTGTTTGCTTCCTTCGATCTATTAATTTTGAACATTCTTCATCAAACCACGGTTTATTTTGCTTTCTCCTGTAGTATCCTAGTTTCTCTTTTGCTGAAATTTTGATGCAGTTTCTGACATTTTCCCACTCCCTGTTGATGTCCACACTTTCATTATCCTCATTTGTCTCTAAAATTTGAAACCTATTCGAAATTTCAACTTGATATTGTTCCTTTGCCTCTCCCTCACTTAATTTTTTCAAATCAAATCTTTCTGTGTCAAAATTTTGTTTAGTTCGTCTACTTACTGAAAGCCGCTCCCTCACTTTTGCTACCACCAGATAATGATCAGTGTCGCAATCTGCTCCTCTGAATGATCTCACATCAATTACATTTGTCTGCCTTCTCTTATCTACTAAAACATGATCTATTTGATTGTGTGTTCTGCCATCTGGGGAAGTCCAAGTGTATTTATGAACATCACGGTGTGGAAATTTTGTACTTTTTACAATTAAATCTTTTGACGTAGCGAAGGTCACTGCTCTGACGCCATTATCATTACTAAGTGCATGGAGACTCTCGCTGCCTATTGTGGGTTTGAAGACATCCTCCCTCCCAATTTTTGCATTGAAATCTCCTAGCAGAATTTTCATGTGATACTTGCCAAATGTATCAAATACTGATTCCAATGTATAAGAATTCAATCTGTTTCATGAAGAAATCACTGCACTTCACCATTACAAAGATCAACTGGTTAATTGTGTTTAAGGAGGTAATGCAAAATACAGTGGTACATATTGTTAGTGCTGGTCTTTAAAGGGTTAATACATTAATTAAATGCTGGATTTAAAGCCTGGCTGGCAGCCTTATAGTATGGGATTTTAAATATCATATGATAAGAGTTAAGCCAATTTTTGCTGCTGCATCAGGCATACAGTTCTGTAAAGTTTTCTTTGGCACTCCTTTTGTGTGGTTTGGCTTTGTTCTTATACATATACACAAAAAGTTTTATGTTAAATTTAGTTCAGTTGTGACTATCCAGATATTGTTCGAAATTAATTATCCGTTTAAGGCAAATTGTGATCCTACTTGGCAGTCATGTTTCTCTTGTCCAATTATCAAGGAATTCAGAATGTATGTAGTCAAAAACTGTTGATGGAAAATATTTATGGTTACCATTTGCCAAGTTTGGCAAAATCTTAGTGGAAAATTATTATACATTTCAAAGTATGAGATGTGACAAAGCAGTAATAGGAAATAACTTTTTCCACCAAATTACTAGCATGATTGTAGATGGAAAATCAGTAAACGTTCACATGTTGGACATTAGGCATTGGTTTGTTATATTTGTTGTGGCATCTTGAAACGAAATATTTAACGTAAAATAATTTTTCTATATCAGGTACTGCCTGATTGTAAGCATGCATCTGATGAGAGCTCATATTTTGCAGTGACGGAATCGAACGATATTTTTTCGGAAGAACGTTCATGGTGTCGAACAGAATTAATCTGCCATTTGAAGTGTTTTTGTTCTTTTAGTATCTGACATTAAATTCTGTTATGATTATTGTAAAGGGCTGTATAGGTGATTACATGAAACTGCGGGCTGGAAAATGCAGTTCGTACCATTATATTAATTACGTATAATGCTATGTACCGATTGAAGTATACTGTTCTGTAATGTTCATCTGTGCTATTAAACCTGTTGAACCATTGGTTACCTATATTACGTACAGAACTGATGCTGTTCAGCTCATTGCTCATTGGTGGCAAAGCAAGCATCAAGTAGACGGTGCTTTTCTGCTGTTGACGTGTTCTTCGTGCCAGTTCAAAATGGCGGTGGTTAGGAAAGCGTGACCATTATTACTTAATATTTTCTGGTGGTTTCTTTTTAGTAGATGTTTGCTTTATGGGTATATTATTAGTGGAGATTTATCACTTTTCACAGGTATTGTAGGTAGTTACTTTGTCTTCAGAATCTTCTTCTTAAAGTGCCTATCTGTTCCGGATGTTCGCGATCAGCATAGAAATTTGAGCCATGCTTGATTGTACTAGGGAATTATAATGGAGTGGTTTCCCATTTCAGAATAGCTATACATTACTCAGGGTTGAACGGCCACATTGAAAATGTATATATATAAAGAAATAAGATGTTTAGATTTACGAAATTAGGATTGCTACATTAGGCAAATTGGGGGTGGGGGAGTTTGTAAGGCGCTAATGGCCGTTGAGTAGAAGCCGACAGGAAGTTCTTTTCACGTTGTTTGATCCAGATAACAGGAAAAATGTGAAAGACGTTCTGTTCATTTATTTTCCGAGAAATTGCTGATACGTTTTATGGGATAATTGTTGTGCTTTTCTAACGGGGAAACACTATCAGATTCCTATTCTATCCTGCCAGTATAGTGACAGGTATTTCCTCATCACAGAGTTCTTGTCATTGATTTTGACCTTTTGTGGGTGTGATCACTTGTCAGAAGTACATTATAAATCGTCTAATTCCGTAGTGCCAATTTACTTTCACGTGGAACACTCAATTTCCAGTATTGGTGCAGTTATGACTTCTAGTATAACCATTTTGTCTGATGTTGGGGGGGGGGGGTGGAAATGCTACATGCAAAGTTTGGGTTAGATATTTGGTTTTCGGTTTAATTTGTCTAGTGTGTTGACATTCATGGCAGTTGACTTTTAACACGTTTTGTTTCAAAGACATTAAATCTTCTTTTATAAGGTGGGTGTCTTGAGACTTATGTGCCATGAAAACCTCAAGTCCTGCTTTTAGGTTACAGTGTCATCTGTTTCCCCTTTCTCCTTCCAAGTGTTCATTTTATTTTAATTGTGATGTAACCTTTAGCACTGAAACCAACATGTTCTCATGTACAAGCAGATATCTCACTCGAGCAAGGTGATTAAATGAATAGTAGCATTCCCAATATGTTTGGTGTTTACTGTACATTTTGTGGCATTGTCATTGTACTTCAGTATGTATTTTATTTTATCATGTTATAGGGTTCATATAATGTATGTTTTGTAACATATATTCACATTTAAATATTCCTTGAGACAGAAAAGTTAAATGTGTCTTCATCCTTCCTAGAAATCTTGTAGAGGTTCAGGACGGTACATTTCACCTTTGTAACTAACGTTTGTGTAGAAGGTAACCCAAATACATTACTGATATGAACTGAGAGAGCAAGCTACAAAGTATGGCACTGGAAAATAATGGTTATAGTTAGTACAGTCCCTATCTCTGAAGACAATAGCTGTATTGATTGGGCCCAACAGAATAGGTTTTTTCCTTAGGACTGAGACAGATTACAGTCTTAGAAGTGTGTTTTTGAACAGAAATCAAGATGATGGACAATGTCCTGAGAGTGTGTTCTTTTAGTATGTGAACTTCCTTACCCACTATCCCCTTCCACCACCATTCTGATCCCTTTGCCATTTACTTTTAACAGACATGGAACACATCAGTTTCTCATCAGCAACTGTACTACTAAACCATGCCTACATGCATAATTAATATGACTAGTAACATCATGTCTGACATGCCATTGTTTAACTTCTCCTGAACACTCACTGTTTACACATTTTTTTACAGTTCCATCCACTTTCTTGAATTTTCATTTGGATGCTTCACCTGAAACAACTTTAATGGAAACTGTCGAGTCTCCTGTTAACTTATCTTGTTTAAGCAAGAACAACTTACCTGAAGTAAGTACTGAACTTTATATCCAAGTTATTTTTTCAGTTGCATTTATGTCACACGAGTTTGTGAATAATTTTGTATCTCTGTATAGAGCTCGGGGAAAACTTGTGACTGGTTTGCTACGTTTCTGAGTACTGGGTGCCTTTTTCATTAACCATTCACTTAGTGGATAGCATCTTCGCACTGGAAGAGAAAACAAAGCAGATCTGACAGTTCATTTTTGGTAAATATGATTAAGAGGTCATGATAGAAAGTTTTGGGTGACCAAGAAAAACATGAATGATATATGAAATGAAAGACCCACTTAAGAGTTTCAAATTTATGCAAGAATAAGCTTTCCACCTTGAAAAGGCTTAGTTATAAACACTTTAGTAGTTTAGAGTGACATGAATTTCAAAATCTGTGCATCTGATATTGATGTAGGAAGGTAATGTTTCATAATACCTGTATGTATTAGATGCAGCAAAATGACCAAATTGAATGAAATGTAGTTTGGTTGTGATGGCTCTTGTATCGAGTTGACATGGATGACCCCTTCTTTTTTCGCTTTACTTCGTAACTAAATTCGTTTATTGGTTTCTACAGAATATTTTGACTTGGTGTTTACAAGCATGAGACTTAGACTTCTAGCCTGTATTAATTCTCTTGCATCTTTGTTGTTGTATACTTGAGAGTATAATTAAGAAGCAGTAGAGTTGTGAAGTGTTTGCTAATTTTGTATCATGGTGAATTTGAAATCTATCAGATGTCTGTCTGTACTTCAGTTGATGTATTGTGCATAGAGTCAATTTAAAATTGCACAGTAAGTGTGTTCTGAAAAGTGCTGAAATGAAGACCTAATTTTCCAAAGACTGAACTTTAAATCTCACCGGAGATGCAAACCATTTGTGTAGTTACGTCTGTGATGGTAATATGCCACAGTGTCATGCCATATTTCCTGTTAACTGGATGCATATCCACATTAAACCAAAGTGAAGAATCAGTGCATAGTCTTCAGCTGCTTTAAAGTGAAAACAAATAAATGAAGAGTGCAGAATTGGAGATATAACTGCGTTAATGTTAAATCAAGTCATCTGGATGTGATAAAGTGAATTTGCCCATTTTGAGTACCACACCATGTAAATGTTATTCTGATATTGGAATTACCAACACAGACATTTTTTAAATTACCCACCCATGCATTTGTTCCTCACAAGTTAATCAGTTGCAAAGTTTATGTTGTGCTAAATTGGCTTGTGCTTATAATATATAATTGCAGCCTTTGTCATTGTCTCTGATGAAATTTTGTCAGTGAGAATACATTAATTTCTTTTTCTCAAATCAAAGTTGTAATTGTCTCTCACATTTGAAGCATTTCTTGCTCTTCCAGTGTGGTTTTTAATATACCATGTAAGACTTGTTGTATAATGTGCATGAAATAAGAAACTCGGTCATCACATACAGACAGTCTTCAGATATTGTCTGTTTCTGAGTTAGTAAACAATACTTTAAAGTAACCAAAAACATCGGATATCCATTTCACATATGGTATATTTGTCATCTACAGCCAGATTACAGTTTGTTTTATAAGCTTTCTACTTTGGTGCCAAGTGTATTATGATGTTCATTTCCTCAAAATGCGAAGACAGGTGTCTCAGTAAATCTGTAAAAGATTGTGGAGTTTGTGTTAATTGCAGGTGTCAATGTAGTGTTTTGTGTAAATCAAACAGTTGTACATTTGTTAGAATATGGAAGAGTTGGATGGGTAAATATGCTTGAGGTGCAGATGAAAACAGCTTTTTTATATAATTCTTGGGAGAAGCATACATATGGGAATAATAAAATGAATCTTCAGAGAATATTTTGAGTGTGTGAAGTCAGATCATCTTTGTTGTTATGATTCGTGGGGGTTCCATAACCTCAAATTTCTTGACTGTCTTAATAACTGGCAGGTACTCAAGACCTCAAAGCATAAAGTTTGTGCATTTAATTATCTTTTTATTAGAATAATACCTTACATTAAGTTAAGGCAAGTAGTGGTTATCTTTCATACTTCATCTTTCTAATTTGATAAGTTGCTTTTCTTATCAGAACCAATAGGTCATTCACTTTCAAGATTGCAGTAAAATGTAAGTTAGGTGGAGTAGAAAAAACTTGACATTCATGCATATGTTGGTAGGGAAACCATGTGGAAGACTTGAGAGGAGAGTGGGGGATAATATTAAAGTGGATTTTAGTGAAATAGGATTGTGGAAATGGGAGGTGGATTTAACATGTTGAGATCGTATGAAATGATGGGCTTTGATGTCAGCGGGGTTGAATCTTTGGATTTTACTTTTTGAAAGCATTATAAAGTATCAGAAGTTTATTTCTGTGATACATTCTAGCATCATCTGTCTGAAGTAGGTTACACTCCACTTTCATGAAACTTCCATGTTAAGTAATAAGATTTCTGAGAACTGCAGCATGTTTTCATTAAAATGAGTATTTAATTATTCCACCTCTTCCATAAAAGAATTCAGGTTTACTGAACTTTGACTTGAGGCAGAGTTTCCAATAAGCAGACATAAATGTGTGACATGCCTTGTTCTTGCCTGGCGTGGACAATGGTAACAAATTTTAAGAGCTTCCTAATTATTTTTATTTTGCACTTGCAGTTTCTTGAGAACTACTTGTAAAAAATGTATGATTGTAGGTTCTCGGTCCAGTTATGGGTTTTGTGTTAAGTTACAGTCGAAATCATCCAATAAGAATCTAGTTCCTTCAGTCATTTTAGTATGGGTTACCAATACTGAATTTTTTTAAAACTGATCTATCCAGAATTTCTTTTTTTTTATGAATTAAGATTTCTAACTTTTAACTTGAACTAAATATACAATACTCCATGAAAGAACAGTTGTTTTTCAGACAATTAAATACATTGAGTGATTTTGTTCACTATATGGCAAGAGCTTCTGTGGCCTAGCTTATTGCAGTTTTAGTGTTCTCGCTGCATTGGTATGCTTATTGGACATTTTGATACATAGAGATGTGTTTCCTTGAAAGCAGTTACATACAGATTGATGTAACCTGACAAGTATCTAATATATAGATTTATATCATTGCCAATGTCTTTTAAAACTAAATTCCAAGCTAGCAAATTTAAATATGTGTTCACAGTTGGGATCAGAGACCTTGTATCTTAGAACTTTATAGTTCACATTCTGGCTTGTTTGAACCATGCTTTTAATAAATTCTACAGCTCTTCCTGTATTCGTTGTAAGTTACTTTAGTTTTTGTAGTACGCTTCCATTGAGCAAAGTACTTCCCATTCTGTTTTATTAATTGTTTTTAATGCAGATCCTACAATTGCATGTAATGTTGCCATTATTTCCATCATAGTATCTACTGGATGTAAAGTACCCATTTTATCCCAGACTTAAAATGCCTTTCTGGTCTTCTAAATTTCTTATTACAGTGGCAAATTTAAATGAAGATTGGAGTGAAACACTTTAAATTTTTCCAGTACATATTGTGTACTGGTTGCATTGTATTTGGTTGTTTCCATATATATAGTACTTGAAGCCACAGTTTGGTGGAGTAATTACAGCCAAGCATTTATTATACTTACTTGCCTTTGCCTCAGGGTCCACTGCCACACAACCGCTCGTCACCCACTCTTTTACTGTACTTGCACAGTGGGTCATGACAGTGCTAGCGTTATACCAAGAAACTGGTTTGAAAATCTGTAAGCATTGATGATTCTGGAAATAACAAGTGCAGGAAAAATTGTATTTATGAAGCTTCAACAGCACTGATAAAGACAGACAAAATTGATCCTGAAACCTAGGTTCTACTGTGTTTGTATAAAGTAGCTCAGTGCTGAATTTTACATTAACAGTGGGGTACTATCCAAAAGTTTCCAGACTTCCTTTGATGACACAAGAGGAATGATAGTATGAAGTTTTGGTGATAAGTGGTGATAGTGTATTCTATTATAAGTAGTTTGGTGTGAAATAGCATGTTTCAGTGTGAATTTATGTGCCTTTATGTGAGACTGTGTTGAGTGTTCTTCACAAATTCTGACTTTTACTAGCACAACGAATGCGAATATACAAGGTTGTCTCAGAATGTCCCATCCTTCCTTTGGAAGATCATCACAGGAGCAAAGACATCAGTTTACATGTATGACCTTAAGACAAAACACCAGTTCTGTCAGTGGTGAATCCCTTTATCTCCACTCCTGAAGGAGGTCAGGCTGCTTCACTTGAATGCAAAAGTGTCTTACGTCAATGATGGGAAGCTGTCGGGTTCAAATGTCCTTGGAAATGGTGCTGGTGATTACTTGTTAAATCAAGACTATGCTCCTGCTCTACTGCTCTCTGCATGCCCAAGAACAACATGGTTGTGGCCTGCCATTGCTTGTACTCCAAGAGTAAAATTGAAGTTGAAATGGAAAAGTTTCAGAGATTGAGACATTTTGAAAAAATTCAACACATCAGAAGAGGTGCTCATGACAAGCAAGTGAGAAACGTGTTCCAAAAGTGCTTCAAGCAATGGCAGAAATACTGGACAAGGTGCATTACCTAACAAGTAGATTACTTCAATGAAAACACCATGAATGATACAGTAACTCTTTCACTTTTTCTGATTATTTACTATAGTCTGAAATTTTTTTGTAGCATCCCATATCATAACTTGAGCTGCAAACTTAAAGAAAAAAAAAGAGGATAATTTATAAATAACTAATAGTAGGTTAAGAAAACTGAAAGAAAATCCAATCTTGGAGAATAAGAATTGATAGGAAGTCTGTATGATAAAAATGTTACATTCTTAATATGAATTGTTAATGCGATGATTGGAGCTGTGCTCTTGCTGCAAGGTGTGATCTCAACACTACATGACTCACTCCCTTTCTATCAGAATCTTTATACATTCCTCTAGGGTGTTGCTTCTGACAGATGAGGAACTATGGGATTGGAGTGCTCTTTGTTGCTCACAGGCACTGACAGTAAAACATTGTGCCCCCCCCCCCCAATACACCCCAATACAAGGTCTCTGGAACCATTTGATATGCTAGCTCTCCAGGTGTCACAGTTCAAATGGTTGAAAAGTGTACTAGATACTTAAAAAGGTAAATCATTGTGGTTACAAATGTATTTCATGTAAAATGGGCAATGTATAATGCAATAATTAAGGATAAGTGTAGGCTAGTATCAACCTCGCACAGACTTGTACTGCCATGAATTTTCTGAAGCATCCAAAGGTAAGAAAGCTAACTGATGGAGTGACACCGGTGCACTGGAAGAATGAAGACAAGATCAAGGTAGCGTAATACGCTGTAACATTTTTTGTGTGGTGTTCTTACACTCTTCACTGCCTCCTGTACTGAACTGTTTACAGAACTGAGTTTTTGGGGTTAGTACTAAAGTTGTCTCTCTGCTGACACGAATGGCTCATGTAATGCCGGTATTGAAAGAAATAGCAGAATTGACATTCCATTTCTTAGTTAAAACTTATTAAAGCACACATTGGAGACTTTAAGCAATTCACAGGAAGTACTCCTCTGTTTCCTGAAGCAGATCTGAAGTAGACAGCAGTCTTACTTATGGACCTATGTTTATAAGGTTAACATAGTGTTGTGCATTTTTGTATGCCCAAGTTTTAAGTTGGTTAACCCTTCAGCACGGTTTCACATACAGGGTGTCAGTCATTTAAACATTCTGTTTGCCATTTCATGTACACTGTGGTCTGCTGCAAGTTGCATATGGACATGAGATTTAAGGTGACCTGTGACAAAGACTCTGAACTTTTTGTCTGTGTAGTGATAAACGTGAATAAGGGAGCAACCTCTCAGGCAAAGAAAAAGAAATCTTCTATGTGGGCTGTCCTCATAGTCAACATGTCTGGGCTTTCAAGGCATCACACGCTTGCAGATTTAGAACAGAGTTCACATTTAGTTTAAATTTGGGATATTTTGATGAAATTAGTGCTCCCAGGAATCAACAGAATTCATGATAATGGTGACATATTGCGAGACATAATTATGAACAGATGGGAATAATGGGAGGGCCAAAAATTTATTCTTGGCAGGATGTGGGAACTTTTAGTGGCACACAAGAAATATTTTGTCATTTGTGGACCACAGCTTAATGCAAGTGACTTGGATGTTGTTGGACTGTTTGAAAAGTTGATATAGTCTTAATGCAGTATATAGTAGGAGAGACTGACAGAAATGCACAGCCACAATTTGCATAAACTCCCAGTGCTTTTCAAATTTAATTCCAGGGTCAGAAAATCACAGGAAATTGCAGTGTTGGAGATTTTAAAGGGGCACTTAAAAATACTACTGTACGTGCAGAACAGATGGATTTATAAATCCTGTTGCTGAATGGTTTACAAATTAGTATCCACACTCTTTTAAAAAGTTATTTAAAATGCTGCTGTTCTGTATGTAATGGTCTTAAGTAGGACTGTCTGACGACTAAATTGTGGACCTCCCTTATCCATTTAGTCAAAGTAAGTTGTTGGTGCCTGACCTCCAGTATTTCTCTTCCTCCCTCTGCATTCTTCTCCTGTACATCACTGAAGTCTGTAACATGGCTAAACATGTATTTAAGCACTGTTTGAGAAACAGACAGGAATATTTTCTTTCATGGTGGTGTAGAACCTTGTGTTTTGTTGCTACACATACTAACCGCCATGCCTGTATAAGTGATGGGAACAACGAAGGAGAAATTCATCCACGCCCTGTATTGCTTTAACTCTCGTATTGTGTTTAGTCTAAGGCTGTGATGGAGGAGTAGCAAGTGGTTTGCGTGGTAGACCGTCAATCAGTGTTTGTGCTGTGAAACATATCAAGTGTTGCCAGTAATCCTGCACATACACATAATTTTGGCAACATGTTTTGGGCCGTTTATGTACGTTGGCTGCAGGGTGGAGACCCCTCATCTGTAAGAGCATACATATACTGCCTACTGGGTTCTAAGAAATGCCAGTAGCATGAATGGAAGAATGGAATAACATACATGTCTTTCATCTACAGAGCTGCATTCTGCCAGTTGATTTGTTTCCTTCCACAGCCAGCCACAACTCTCTTCACCTACAGAAGAGGTTTGCTTTTAACTAGGATTATAATTTTACATTTCTGCAGGATAAGTAATTTCTTTATCCTTGCAGAGTGGTGATATGCTAAAGTACTTTGGTCTGTTCCTGAAGAAACGTGCTCAATTATTCTGGGTAATGCAAATGAAATGTCTGATAGCAGCTTGAAGTGACTACTTTTATTGTGTAAGGAATTAGAAGCCATGATATGATGCTTGCTTACGTTGGAATGTTCCTGTCTGCACTGAAGAAAATATTAACATACATGTCAAATTTTATTGAGAAAAGGAAGAATAATGAAAAAATGAATTGTAATGCATCCTTTGCTGCTTATTAGCATATGAGAAAATAGCGATGTCTAGAAACCAGAATTGGTTATAAGACACATAAAATTGTGAATTGAAGAAAGAGCTGATTTCTGTTTTGTAGATAAAACATAAAAAGTGAAGCATTGATATGTATCAGACATGTAGTGGTGGCTAGACAGAGAAGTCTAAATGAACAAGAAAATTTGCTGGAATGATAAAATTTATGAAGAAACAAGAAGGAAACAATTAAGGTGGAAATAAAGATGGGTGACTGATAGGAGGTATCTTCATCTGTTGTCGGGAAGACTGTGTGTCACTCTCTTGAATACATTCAGGTAGATAAAATGACAAAGCAAAGGCAGGCGTGGATACAAGAGATTGGACTGACATTGTGCTGCAAATGAGGATAGGAACAGAACCAGATGAAGTGCAGTGATTGTATACCGATTGCTTAAGAGGAGCAATTGCAGTTGAGATACGAGGCACACTGCAACAGATTATTAACACTGTTGAACCACTTTGAAATTTTCGGCAGTAGATGTTAACAGAATATAAAGGGGCAACCCCACTACTTGAAATGTCTGACATTGGGAAAGTGAAAGTTGATGGCAAGAGTTGAGAGTGTGGGTGTTGTTTCTGTGTGGTGTTAATTCCGTCATAACTGAGTAGAAAGAAAATGTGAGGTATGCGTAGGGGAGAGAGTGAATTTAAGTGTCGAAAATGAATGAAATAGAGTGCGGTAGAAATATGTAAATATGTGTATTTTCAGTGGACTCCTTTATTCGTGGTTGTTGCAGTTTACATTCTTCTAAACTGAAAGTATTGAGTGAAGATACTTATTATTTTATTCCAATGCTTCAAAGCAGGTCTGGTTTACAGCTTCCCATATTTTTCCAAGATCAAACTAATGTTCCAATGTGCAATCATCATAACCACATTTGGGGTGGGGGGGTGTATGAGAATGATTGTGACCGATAATTGACAATGGATTGAATAGAAGAATGATGTAAATAAAGTTCTGTAGTAAAAAGTCTTGTGATTCTTATAACTATTTGCAGTAATTACCTTTATTTAGCTATTTAATTGTGTTTTGAGGCCAGTGTTTGTAGCTGTAAGAACACCACACTCAGTTGTGTATGCACCAACTGGATTGTAATAAAGACAAAACGAGTTTCCCATTCTTCCTTCATTCCTGTCTTCATTAAGTGTATTTGATTCATTCATTGTGATTTAATTTTCTGTGTTGCCTTCATTTTAATGCACAAATTTCCCCCATGTGCCATGTTGGTTTTTCACTGCAAAGTAAAGTATGGGTGAAACTAATTACTGTCACATTCACAAGTTGTCAAGAGAAATAAATTTTGCTTCTGTGTGTTAGAGGTACTTGCAACTTAAATGGATATTGTTAACAATACAAAGTAAGATCAGCTTGAGTCCAAATAGGTTTGCAAGGTCATTTAGTTTAGCAGGGAGTTTTATTCTAGCTCTGTTGAATTGTTTTCTTATCAACTCCCACTTTATATTATACATAATTGTGATGGGTCAGCTATTAAATCCCCTGATTAGCTGCCCCTGGAAGTATTTCAGATTACTTGGATAATATCAGTTTTTGCTTTAAAACAAAATTCCTGTTATGTCAGGAATTTCTATGTTGCCCTCTTAATGTTCTACCATGCTTGGGTACTAAATTCCGTGTACTGTTGGATGGTAATTCAAATACTTGTAATTCCTGGTACTTTAACGAACTTTACGTAATTGTCATGTAGTTTGTGTCGCAATTTTCGAATTACCATAGAATATAAATTGCTTGAATTGAAGGAATCATATGTGGTGGTAGTTTGAATTATATTTTTCCTTTGAGACAGGACCAGGAGACCACTACTGTCTGGCGTCTAAAAATGGGTTTTGAACTCCATTTGTTCTGTAGAACACCTGGTGGCACCTTTTGGATAATTTGTGAATTAAAAATTGCTTGAAAGGATATTCGTGCCATCTGATGAAGTAGCTTAGAACTAGATACTCTTTCCATGGTAATAAAAATGGCCCCCCGGGAAATGTATAGTAGCTTGCTGGGTGAAGGGGAATTGAATATTCCTGGCTCCCTAATAAATTTTTTAAAAATACGCCTGTAAAATGTTTCATTTTGCCACCTGGCGGGTGAGGTGAGAACTACAAATTCCTTGTACGCTAGTAAGTTTTCAAATAATACCGCCTGAGAATCCGACCGTATTGCCACCTGGTGTGTAAAGTGGCTACTAAAAATTCTTGCTACGCTAATAAAAAATTTTAAAAATGGCGCCTGACAATTCGATCGTATTGCCATCTGGCGGGCAGAGTGAGAACTAGAAATTGCTGCCACGCTAGTAAAAATTTTTACTAGTGTGGCAGGAAAAATTTTCTGCTGTAGAGACATCTGTTATCTAAAAAGAGAACTTCATAAACTAATTTCTATTATGGCTACTAGATGTCTCTGTTGTGTCTTCTTTCGCCGGCCGCTGTACTCGAACTGCTGATGTTGTGTTCTCTAGCCCGGTGTCTTACCCCCTACGCCACCAGGCTGTTCTTGGTATAATAATTTTGGAACTTCCTGATGAAGTGTGTAGGAACGGATTGTTTGCAAAATGAATTCATATATTTTTCTACCTTGGACCACCTGCCTTTGGCTTTCTGCTGGACTCGAACTGCTGATCATAGCTCTACTAGTCCCTTGCCTTAGCGATTGTGACCACGAAGGTATTTCACTTAAGAAATCGAGGAAACTCCCTGATAAATTCTCATGACCTTCCTGGCCGCCACTTGTCTAGTGAGCTCCTACCCTATGCGCCCCCTGCCGAAACTTCTAGGTCGCCATACTGATACTGTATACAAGCTCTTGCATTCACAGGACGACAGCCATATTGGCGAAAATATGTTATCACAAGTACCAGCGCCATGATGATATTCAATCCAATAGTGGCACTGCAGGCGACTTTTACGGCTTAATGGTAGCGCCATGTTTTTATATGACGTCACAGCATACGTCATTCATATACTTGTAACGCTGCGAGCAAAATTACTGCATAAACAAACTTGCAACTTCACGATACATTAATCACGTATGTTTTTAAGGCATATACGTGAAAATGGCATCACAATAAAATGTATCACAAGAAAGTCACGAAACATACATTTTGGAATTATCTGCAGTGCTACTATTGAATTTAATATTACCATAACACTAATACTAATGACAACAATTTTACCAATATGGGGGTTCTACTGTGAATACAAAAGCTTTATTCAGTACTACTATGGCTGGTCTAGAAATTTCTGGAAGGAATGGCAGGTCTTCATGTGCTGTGTATTGGAAGGGGACTGGGATAAAAGGGCTGTAGCAATTTATACAGAAATGGTAGAAGACTGGTCAAGCAGTCAATCTGTGTTTAGTGTGATACTGAATTTTATTTACATCACAAGAAATAGATTAAACAGCATGATTACTGTTTGATGGCCTCAAGTATGTACACGCATGAGAAAAATCATTAATGATATTTGTATAGATTATACATTCACACACAAATCTAATACAATTTTACTCAATGTTTTACACATCTGATGTACAGGTAATTGCAGACTTTCTGCATTTTCACATAACATATACATGACCAGACAGACAAATGAACAGTATAGAAATAAGAGGTTTGAGGTTGTCATGGCAGTGAAGATGCTGATGTTCTTGATTTTAAAAGGTGGATTCATACCTAGATACCAACATTTTGGACAAATATGTCATCTTCAGACTCACTGCCAAGACATCCTCAAATCCTACAACATGCCATCTGTGACAACCCAGAACAACATAAGCTGCGACTTGATGTACTATGTGGTATAGTGAAAGCAGAAATCAAATTACATGGTCATAAATTAAACTTGTATTATCACAGGCAATTTCCACCCTTACTGACTATCACATTGGACCTGCTAAGAGAGCAAGATATGATTTTGCAGGAGAGTAACTCGGGTACTTATTTTACACAAACTTGCAACTTTATGCATCAGCTGGAGGAAATTTTGTATTAACAATGGTAAGGTGAGGCGGTAAGGAGCTATGGAGCATTCACCTGTAATATCAGATTTCTCGGTACCTATTTACACAGAGACGAACTATACCAAAATGAAATTACTTTACCAAGAGTAATGTTTCAGTGTGATGGAGAGTTTTTAAAATTTCAAGACATGTTGGTTTTGCTCCCTTTGTCAAATACAAAAGATTGTTTGCCTAAGGAGGAAATATACCTAAAAATTTCTGACATCAATAAACCTGGCTAATCATATTACAAAAGTAACATTCTGGGTTCAAAATTGCTCTTCTTCTTGCAGGGGGTGTTCATAAATTTTACACAGAAAATTCTGGATATGTCGTCACCAGGAGACATCACACCTAGAAATGTGTAATATCCTTAAGTGTTTTTCTCTTTATTGGGTATTGTTTACAGTGACAAGAATGTTTTTTATATATATATATATATAATGCTTATCCATTTACAGATGGCATAATACTGGAAACTTTATATTTCTGTCTGGTGTTGACATACTTCACCTACCTTCCCCTATCTGTGTTCATTTCAGGCACTGGTTGCTTAGATTTGCCTGTGCCTGACTCCATGGCTATTGTTATGAACTCCTCAGCTATTTCACGGTCGAGTCCCGTGTATGTTTGAGCCACTTCCTCCTCTGTCACTGGCCTCTGATGTTCTACTGGGACTGAAGCAGCACTGCCGTGCTTCCTCTTGTTTGTGCCACGGCGTCCTCTTCGAACAATGTTGTGATCTCGTAAGCATTTTGTCCTCTCCTGTAAAGTTTAGTTTCAATGAAAATCTGAAGATGGACTTTTCTTACATAACGATACTGGAAGACATGCGGGCACAATTATCAATTCTATGACATACAGTAAAATATATTGTGGCCAGAATATAGAACTGTGTAAGCTCAAATTTGAAATTTAATGTTAAAAGATAAAGCACAGTACTGAGTGGTCTTCTGGGTTCTGCTATACCATGTAGTGTTCTTGGCAGTTACCAATGTTTCACCTTAAGACTCTCATAATGTCTCTTAAAGAACTGAACAGTTACTCCAAAAATTAATTGATTACTTTAGATGGCTTCTACTTTCATATACCTTTGCTGGTGCATGCTTTGATAAAATCCACATTTCTATGGACAAATATTTTTACTGCAGCGGCAGTAGAAGCATGGAATTTAATACTTCTGTAAGCCAGTTCCCTTTTCTTGTCCAGAGGAATACAATTCCTTTATTGCACTGATTCTGTGTTTCACAAGATTTCATATGGGCTTTTCATTCTCAGCGTTTGTTTTGGATTATGTGAGAGTACCACATTTTATGGGGTATAAGCCAATGAAGTGAAGTGGCACCACGTTGTCACGTGACTCACAAATGTAAACAGGTGTACCATGCTCAAAAGTCTCAGCACCAAGAAATAAAATTTGTAACCGAGTACTTTTCTTTTTTCCCTCCTAGTACAACTTTCGACTGAATTACTACATCTAGCAGGAAAAACATTTTATGTCCCACATATTTCTTCAGTATAATGAATTGAAAAAATAAGACATCAAAACATTAAATGGTCTTCGCTGACTCTAATGGACACCTCTAGTAGCTATAATATATAAGTTTCCTACGGTAAGAATACACTAACCAATCTCTTAGTCACACGAACAGATATGCACTGAAATAGAGTCCTATGTGATGCAAACTATGAGTTTTGAACATTTTGTTCATGAAGTAGAACACGTGAGACGCTAGAATGCATCAAGCCTGTGGGGGTAGACAGCTATAGTTTAATTCCCAGAAGGGTTAGGGATGTTTCTCAAGATGACTATCTAGGATTTAACACCATATTTGGTCCATACTTGCTGTTGTGAGAACCTGAAATCTCAACTAAAAGTACTTCTGAAGATGGCTGTCTTCATATTCACTGCCATGAGAACCTGAAATCCTACAGGATTTCTTCACAACTACATCAAGATTACACAGTCTCCAATTCAACAGGTGTTGGACACCCTTTCCCCATGAATAAAGTGGCTGCTGTGATGCATCTTCAACTAGTCTAATGTTAAAGTGCGTAACTTTGTCTCCACACCAACTACACGCCTCCACGAACGAAAATTCACTTACCGCAGTGCCACCGAGAGTTTTCACTGGTCTTGACATCATGTAATGTGGGGGGACCAGAGGGTTGAGAAATGGAGCATTTGGTAGGTGGTAGCCAATCACAGACGGTGGTGGAACTGGAGGTGGTGCCTGCAGAGTGAATATTGGTCCACAGGGACCTTGTACCTGCGGACAAACAAGGGGCCCAGGCCAGTATAAGCCACAAATGTAAACTACCAAAGTATCAGACAATGGAGAGAGCACAGTACACGTGTAGAAATTAACTGTGTTACATGATTAATCGATCACTTAATGTGCACACTTTATCCATTTATGCATTTGCTGATGTCATGGTTTGTATGTTTCGTGTTTTAATTTTATTGCAGATTGTCAGTGTACATTTAAATATAAAGACTGTTTCAACATGTCTCTATGCTGCCTAACTAGAAATGGCACAATATCAATTACTATATATTCAATTTTCATAAGATGCGTCTAGTATTAATTCAACAATAAATCACTAAATTAATGATCCTACTTTTATTTTTTTATGGCACATTGCTTCAAAGCTCCACACATCTGTGCTACAGAGTGATGGACAGACTATAATTATTTACACAGATGAAATCTGAACGTATGATCAGTATTTATAAACAAATCAAAGCTCAATCTACACGTTTTCAAATGACAACTGCACAGCATTGGCAACAAAGAGACTACAATAAAAAGTGATTCTATAAGACTCAGCCATGCACACAGCTTTCCCCAACAGACCGGTCCAGTAGCATCCCAGAGAAAGTCTGCCCATATTCCAGGTGCAGCACGTCTTTTGCCCCAGGCTTTCTGAAGAGTGGTCTACTTTGAAAGTAACTTGTAACTATGAAGGCCAGAAATTACAAAACATTCAAAATGAGCTAGATTCTCATTTGTGGCCAAGTGTAAAGGTTTCGTGCTTTTCAACTTCCTGTCCTCGGTCTTATGGAGATATTAGGATGAAATGTTCTTTGGTTCATTCAGCCACGCATGTCACGTTATAAGTCGAACAATGTCAAATGAGAATCACTATGATGATTAAGATGAATTTAAAGGAAGTGGTCATGGATTACTTTAAAGCACCCAGCTTCTGAGTACAGGTTTTAAATGACAAGTATTCTTTCTTACCAGCGAGAAAAATTTGTTTGGAAGGAAGAATGTGAATAGTCGAGCGGTGAACAACTGCTATTTTATTAAAAAATAAATAAAATGGAAATTGCCTGAACGTCTGTAGTTTGTACTTTTACCTCCAAATAAAAACTACACACTGGAGGAATAGCAAATCGTGACAAGAGTTAGCCATGTCACCAGCATGTGAACTGAACTGTACCAGAACGCAACTGATGTCAGTGATAAGCCAACTAACTCTTACTCCCAGACTTACAGTCATCAAGTAAACCCTTCAACTGTGACCTGCCAGCCTTCTGAACCATAACACAACGAACAGAGACTGGCAGCCTTTTCAGTATTCAGCCCTAAAACAAACCTGACAGATTAATTTGTGAAAGGTCAAAAGTCCACCAAAAATAAAGATTCTGAAGGACTCACACAAAAGTGCGGAGGACCAATTCTTTAAAACCATTTCATTTGCTCCATTCATTCAGGAATTGGGTCTCCCTGGCAAAACTACAGACCTGCAGTACATACAAGACCAACTCACCGGTGGCTGCGTGATCAGCAGCACGTTCTGCCGACGCTGCTGCCCAAGCCAGTCGCTGATGAGCGTTTCCTTGCTGCTTGTGCTGTAGAATGATCCAGCAGGCTCAGGCGAGTCTGGAAGTGGCTGCTTCTCATCTCTACGTCTAGCACACGGACACACTTGGCGATAGCAGCGAAAACCAGACACGATCGTCACCAGGCACTGTGCACATGCCATGAGCAGCAGGCCACAGCTGGCTAACAGGGGTGCCCAATTGGGGCCATCATTAATATCTGTATCAGATTTCACCTGAGACAGAAGAAAAGCATATTTAGTGCCATTCTCAAAGCAAGATAAGAAAGGGAAAAGGCTTCCTTTCTTCCCAGCTGCATTTACAGCTAAATGCAAATAAACAAGTGGACCCTGTTATCTGTCATTTCAATCCAGCAGATCCTCAGCGAGCATCCAGACAACCGTACACGCTCTAACTCTGGCAACTACAGTGTCAAAATGTTGTGTCGACAAAAGATAATGCCCAAACCTGAGAGCCAGCTGAATCCTGTGTGCATCTTCACAACGCATTTTCATTTCAGTTTTATCCAGTTTTCCTCCCTGCTGAACTTGACTTAAAAAAACAACGTAATAATCCACAGATATCATATCCACGGCTTTTGGATCATTGTTGCTGTCTTCAAGTATATAGTGACATATTTTTTTTCCTAATTCTTAATTAATTTTGTAACTGTTGACAGCTGACAAGGGGTTGTCCTCCAGCTTTGAAATATTGCATGGAGCTAACAATCGTTCATTTTAAGACGCAAACAATTTACTGAAGTGTCCCAGAGGGGCTTGGGACAGAAAAAATATATACATTACTACAGTGAATGCATCAAAAGTATGAGCGTAGAATGTGTCATAAATTGGAGAACGTAGTAACGTTCACAAAATTTTGCCCATAAAATCTCAATAGAAGAGACCACTTTGGAGGTGACAAGCGAAAGTCGGAGTATAATATTAAAATGTATCTTAAATAAGATCTCCACCGAACACACATCATGGAGCTACTTACGTTCTCTTTCTGTATGGCGCGCACGTCTGCGCTCTGTCCGTCTCTCACGAGCCCGATAACCGACAGCACGACCACGAGGTTGCTAACCGCAAGCGATATCAGACAAAGCGCCAGGAACGCCGTGACGGCGAGTCGGGACGGAGACGACTCCGTCACCGAATAACAGCTCCGGAGTCCGGCCAGCACTCCCACGACACCCGTCGCCATGGCCACAGCGCCCCCCCACAACCCCGCCCCCACACCGGACAGCGACGACTCGTGCACAATGGCCAAGACGCCGAACACCGCCATCAGCACCCCTAGCAGCATCTGCGCAACCCCCAGGAAGAGAAACGCGTTTTCCTCGGAAGACGCCTCGCCCCTGAAACTGCCGCTCAGAGTCGAAGAACGCGTCTGCAGAGTTGACGAGAAAGAGTCGCCTGGCGACTTGACAACGAGAATGTCCTGAGGAGAAGCCATGCTGGACGGACTGGGGTCCGATTGCTTCACAAAACTGCGCACAGCCTTCAGTCTATATTCGGCATTCTATTACGATACGTTCTGCTGCAAAAATGGAACGGAAGCTGAGTCTCTTGAACCTTCACCTTGTGACCTTGGACACGAATATAACCTGCACTTCTTATAATCGACACACGCTACTGATGCCGTAACCACAAAGACACTGCGGAGTGCGATATCAAACGCGACACATCATTTTGAATTCCCACGCGCACTGCGGACGGAACAATGGCCATGATCCGCGCGCTCTCGTCTGTCGCCCGGCCAAAGCGAAACTGACAGCCAACGCGGAGGCCGTGCAGCGCCTTTCACATTCCGCTGGACGCGCTCTTACACAACGCACGAGCCGAGCGGGTGCCTCTGGATCGAATCCTGCCTGCTGAGCTTTCTTTACGACTGGCACTGGGAGCAGTCCAAACACTTTCAATTTACGATCTTACGAAACCGAATCGTATGTCTTTGTCTAGACGTCAGATACGACCAAATCTTTGGATGGATTCTCGTACCTCCCACGCCCTTTTCATACAGTTCTCATCGACCTTTCATTTCTGGACAGAATCTGACTCCGCCCTCCGTACATGGTGTTTGCCATTCTGCCATTCCGAAATTTGCTTGGAGGGACCGAGTAAAACAGCGCCAAGTCTCCGACATGTTAACCGGTGTCCGGCCTGAGATATGAATCCGGGACCTCCACAACACGAAGAGTAGCTAATATATTCAGCCGCGCACTGTCCTGGAAGGACGACACAAAACGAGGAGACGAATCCGGGATCGAAACCTGGACCTTTATCTAGCTGCTCGTGAGCGCGATGAAGCGTCACGTGTTCAGCGAGCCGTGGCCAGTTCTGGGAGAATCTGCGGAAACTACAACCCTTAAAATGAACAGGGGCTAGTCATGACATTGCACACTTGCGGGTAGAGGAACGTACTGCCTCCATCCTGAAGATGGAAGCGATATACCCCCCTCCCGAAACGTTGGTGACCACGTACAATACACGGCGCGGTAACTCATTTTCATCGTCCTGAAAACATAAATTTTCATACAGAGATCCAGTTTCTTTGTCACAAAATCAAGTACCCGCTGGCACCAGAATTATTCTCCCGTAGAAAATGTAATTTGCTCGTCGCTTGAACCAGCGACGAGCTCTCTGCGTCTCGTACTTCAGGCTGAGTTGCGTTCTTGAACGCGAGTAGAAACAGTGGAACTGCTCGCTCTTTCTCATCACGCTTTGGTTCTCAGAGAACTAGCACAGATACGTTTCGCTGTGAACAGATGCTCCTGCACATGGTTACACGACGCGCCTGTTTCTTTGAATTTATTTACTTCGCACATGTGCCAGAGCGTAACACTGCCCTCAATAATGCTTCTTCCAACTCCAAGGCTTGTACAAATAAAGGGCGAGGCGTCTGTTTCCGTTCGTGCAGAGGCAACCTCAGCCATTCTTCGTCACCAGCATTCAATACAACGTTGAAAACTGAAGAATTAAGATCTACACCTTGGTTTCCCAAGCAGTCTCTCTCCTCTAGACATACAGACCAAAATTCTGCGTGCATTTCTTATCTCCCCACATACGTGTAACAGACAGACGACGGTCTCTCCACTTACCCGCCGATAAGCTGCGTTCATGCGTGTCCAGGGTGAGGCAACGGCGACCGACGCTTTCTCTGAAGCGTTCGTCACGTCGTACAAATCGGTTACGTGTGTCCGACAGCCAACCGGACTCTCGGACACAGCTGAAATGTAACAAATCTCTTTTCAATCAACCGTATTACTACATTGTTTCCATAGAAACGTATACTTTCTTTGTAGGACTTGTGGTTTTCATAGCAACGTACAAAAGGACCCTAGCCTTGTGGTATGTTGCGCAGCGTAGCATCTTGGATGTGTGCCAAAGTCTCGGAAAACATGCTCGCCCCCATCTTCGGGGTTGAATGTAATCTTGACAAAAAACACGTGACTCACTGATCTTACCAACCGCTACAAACCACGCACAGCGTGGTGCTCGGTTAGGCACAAGGAGCGACTTCCTACCGGAGGCTCGCACATCCCGGAACACTGGCAATTCAGAGGCCAACGGATGACAAGTGTTATCAGATGAGGACAGGAGCTTCGCGCAAACGGAGTGGCCACGAAGGAAAGGCGACACTCGTTCGTTTTGCCCGCAAACTTCCCAAAAAGTAAATGCATATACGTACAACTCTGAACGTGGAGACGGCACACTCACCCGAAACGTTGGTATACACAGCGCAGGAGCCCGGAAAACGAACGGGTCACCTCCCCTGAGGCTTAAATTAAGTGAAAGTTCGGCCGGCACGGCGACCAGGCAGTAGCTACTTGGTGCATCGGCTGCGTAGTTGAACAACAATTCCACAGCAAAGTTTGGAAAAGCGAAAACCAACATTACCGAGAGGTTCAGGTGCTCAGGGAACGTAAATCCAACCCACTTCAAATTACCCTCACACGTACACTAAAGTCTCCCAAAGTGGCACACTTCCTTGGATTCCGACCAAAATATTGTATGCATTTCCCATTTCTACTACAGTCCACACACACACGTGACCCTCCTCAAGGTATTGTACCCTGAAGCCGATGTTACGTCACACAAACAATTAAATGACCCAACATTTTTTCCTTTCGAAGGAATTCACTCGCTACATACTCCAATTTTTAATTGCGTGTATTGTTTAAGAGGCCCCAAGTTCTCAGGTGTAAATATTTCCCCCAGCATTGTGTTCGTGGAAATGCCTCCAGACCCACAAATGACAAAGCATTGGATCGCAGACCGGGAACCTGACAACTTCCGAAAAAAGAAACTCTCGGTGGACGGGTACGAGGCGGGCCACCATCCAATGGCCCCAGATGCTGACCAACTTTAGCAGAAAGCGTGCGACTAACGAAATGCGTGTTAAAAAGACAAATGTCAAGGCGGTGGTGACCTTCTGGACAATAAACGTGACACTCGCTGAGCTAGTTCTGGAAGTATGTTGACAAAATGGTCCGACGTATCTGTAAGCAACACTCCGGCACCATAAAACACGTCGCTTAAAACAATTCGGTGCGTCTGATGTGAATCTTCATCTGGCTCAAGATACGATTGGGGGGGGGGGGCAGTGTGAAGCATCCAATAGGTGGGAAATGCCTGATTAGGCGTCAGCTTGTGAAGGACTCTCCTTCATGGAGTTAGTAATATTTAATCCAATCACCCAACGACCTCTAAAACTGAATAAGTCGGTGCAGCCCAACCGGAAGTGACAGACCGCTTCTTCACCTGCGTAATTCATAATCTACAATCACGTCAGATTGTCGGCACACGAGGAGAGAAAGCGACTGACGACGACCTCGACATTTCGACCCGATAAACGCCCCTCAGGAATGCTGACGGTGTCTGGGCGGGTCTCCGTGTAGATGTGGGTTGCATTTCCGACGTTTCGGAGGCTCTGTGCGTGCCCTGAATTCCTCGCTTTCTCCGCCTGGTCAGTTACCTGGTGACCCACTGACAGGTGGAGACAGAGCGCAGTATTTGAACACAACTTGGCAGAAATGCGCGTGGCCGCTCCTTCACAAATCATAATCTCAACGTCTCCAACAGTTGCCGAATGACCGTCCACCACGTCTCTTAGCAGGGGCGCGATGGGGGGGGGGGTCATGTACACATCGAAAGGGTAATTAATTAAACATTCCAGTGGGGAAACCTCTCGACTGACCTAGGAGGACGTGGAAGATATTTTCAGGCACGAGATGAAATGCTTTCAGCTGGGCTCTTGTGAACCTTCGGGGTTCATAAAAAGAGCGTCAACTCTTCAAGGATCTCTCTACCCCCACGCAGTAAGGAAGGCGCCACTGGTAACCTATGGCATCAGGCATTATTTATCGGCCCCTATACTAGTTGAATGTAATCCATAACCTCACATCCCTTTCCTTCAGGATTCACTTTAATATTATCCCCTAAGCTACGCCTCTGTGGAAATATTTCGGTATTTTCAAATTAAATAACTGGTGATCGCATGTGGAACGTGAGACGGTGAGAACCCGGGCAGAAAGTTCCGCGAACACCAAATTTAAATGATGATAAGTGTGAAGAAAGCCGGTGAAAGTGAAGCGGAGACAAGAATGGACGACGCCTGGACATTTCGCAGACCGCACAGAAATAATTAAGCGAATCGAATAGGCACAATGTCACGAGTACGCGGACGGCATTCGGGACAATCGGCCAATCAGCAATCAGTCGCGCATCTAATTTCACGGCTCGGAAAGCCGTACCCATGGCCGCCCGCTTGTGACTGTCCTCCGGAATCTTCTCACGACTTAAGAAAGGAAAGCAGATGATTACACAATCAGGAAGACGTCTGTACCAACAACGTTCAACCTGCATCGTTATCAATCACACGCCCGAGGCAAGGCCAATCAACATTCCAAAAATACGTCTCCCACCAGACCACAGGGCAAAATCATAATTTACCGTGGTTACGTGAATATTTACCCCGTTCCCCAAAATTAGGGGTTGGGCGTGATGTCCTTGTGGATTTTGGCATCGACAGATGCCAACGTTTCGGAGAAACGTAGGGACTCCGTCTTCAGGGCATCAATCGACGAGTCTACACGGCGCCAAAACCAAATGATAATTCGGGTTTCACAGAAAAATGCAGTTTCTCCACCAACTTGTCAACATGGATCGAATTGTTGAAGTGAGAGGCTGTACATTACTTCTCGCCTACCTCACGCTTAGTATTCCAGTTATGAGCAGAAAATTTCGAATTTAGGATGAACCAAACAGACCGTGAATCGGTCAGGATGACTGATGGAGCAAAGGAGCTCGGTGAAAGGAAAAATCAATTAAGCAAAAGTGCATCAACGGCGCATTGCCCACTAGACAGAATTCAACAAACTTCGACACAAGAACAGCTCAGAATTCTACAAAGTTCTGCTCGATATTTAATAAAACGACCCTGCGTTCGTGAAGCTCTGCCACGTATTTTTCACTCATCACTGAGTAATGGTAATCATTTGTACCATTTGCTCGACCAATCAATAAATCCATTCTGTATTCATGGCCCGTGCATAATTCTCAGCGTAAACAGCGGAAGCGTTGTGTTTTCTTCGCGGTACGGACTGAATTCTTAAACAATATTCAGACGAGCTTCGGCTTCAAATAGACAAAACTGAACAAGGTGCAGTTGCTCTTACCACTCTGTAGATTACTGATAGATTGATCACACAGCTATCAATATACATATTACACGAACACCCATTATATTTGATACACCCTGTGTTTCAGTCCTTCATAAGGCCATCATCATCAACCATAAACGTGCTAAAAAGCTTTAAAGGGGAACACGCTGTATTTACAGTCGAATATTAAGAAACGCATTTGAATTCAAAGCATCGCAAAACGCTGGCACACAACAGTTATCTTCCGAGAGTCTTTCGTCATTAAACTGACACACAAGTTTCGAAACTTGGGTTACTCCGCGCATTTCGAAGATACAGCATAGGAAGTGTATAGCAAAATTTGATGGGGAATATAATTTCGAAGCTGTCAGTCCACTCCATCAAAATTCTCCAAGGATTCTTCGACGTAGTTAACGACGGAGAAAAGTTTTACGCCTCTAGACACGTCGGAATACGCCGCCTTCTTCCTCTCCTTCCCTCCGCGGACTAGGCTACGACCCTCTTGAGGGATGTCTTTTCGTGCATGACTTCCGCTTGCAAACAAGTCCATTCCGCTCAACTTTGTGAACCAAACCATCTACTTCCTGTTCAGCTGACATCTCTTTTCCCTGGTCCATTATGAAATCAGGTCTTCTGGGTTGTAAGGTCGTGTGGCCGCCTCCATCTGCTCTCACGTGCTCCACATATCTTCTTGTTCTGTTACTGCATTACGTAAAAAAGGCGGAAACTGAACAACAACAAAACGGAACTCTTGCGACATAAATGAAGAAGGTCGACCCGTGGGAAGTTCGTCGTCTACATCAACTGACAGTCCTTCGCGGTCCACGTGAGACAGAACGGGCATATGCAACCTGTGGCCCGCGATCATCTTTTGGGCTCAAGAACCCGTAACGGTTAGGATTAAATCAAGCAGTTGTTGTATTCCTCCTTCATTCGACAAAGAAAATATTGTGGTCTCTGGACCACTTAATCGCAGTCTGGAATTGAAGCCCGGGCTCAGGAAATCTCTCAGAACCAGAATGCCGGAGACGATAAAGCGTTTCGCATCTCTGACGCAGGACAGCGCTTTGTGCGTGAAGAAAAGCGGCGATTTCTCTCCCGAGAGCTACTTTCTAGTAACCGCAAGAGAATCGGTTATCATCTCAAGACGACAAGTGAAATCCGAGTGCCTCATCACGACGCTGAGCTCATCCTCAGAGCAACGCAACGCAAGGTTAGGTTTCTCTGACCTCACGACACGCGAGACGAGGGCTGAGAGAGAACGAAAAATTAAATTAAGCACCAGAAGAAAACCTAGTATCCATGTTACGCGCGCTCTTCAGTGCACGGTAATGAACCTTTGGGTTCCATAAAAGAG
The DNA here is from genome assembly GCF_977971745.1 of Zootermopsis nevadensis. NCBI lineage: Eukaryota > Metazoa > Arthropoda > Insecta > Blattodea > Termopsidae > Zootermopsis > Zootermopsis nevadensis. The sequence continues at coordinate 19,042,142 of NW_028259156.1, forward strand.
GGAGAATTTTTTTTTCAACTGAGACCAATGTCAGTTTCTCAAGAAGGGCTGCGCACAGCTTGGCAAAATTACCCTCGACACCGAACACGATCGTGTTTGAATGCAGGGCACAGAACATGTCCCGTACTTTCACTGCATACCAAATGCGAATTCTTGCATCAGAGCGGTCACTGGCCCAATTGGCTGCATTACGACTCCAACTGGTGATACACGTCACGTCATTTCCCGCCCAACAAACGAGACCACATGGCCATCTAGTCTGACGAGATCCTATACGAAGATCAACGGATGTCAAAGCTTCGTGATGAAATTTGAACCAAGGTCCTCCCGAATACGAATCTGCAGTTCCAACCACTAGAACCGCGAAGTTCCCTTCAAACGGCTGGACACAGAAACTAGCGAAAGGAGAATTTTGACAAACTACAGGCTTTAAGGAAGAGGCGTGACGACCTTCGATGTCCGCACCGCAAAGAGAATACAACACGTCTCCATGGCAACGATCAGTCTGTTAAGGAAATAATCGATGTTTACAGGCGGAATCTTAAGAAACACGTGAATACGCTCGGTGGGCAACAAACGGTTACGGCAGGTGGTACATATAGTAACCACTCGGATTTAAGGGGCTACAAAAGGAGACTGAGATGCCAGACATGCAATTTACATTCCGTCATCTGGTAGACTTTGGAGTGGTTTGAACGACAATATTAAAAGGGATATTGTGAAAGTAATGATATACGGACCAGATCCCAAATAACAGGCAGTACTCAGCTAACGGGGTTAACAGTGCGTCGTTACAGCAACAAATGATGTCTGTCCACGACCACAAGCATTCTCTGCCGCGAGGCACCGCGCGGTGTTATGTGGGACAACACGCAAGAGATCGCTGTTCATTTCGCGGTGCAACAAAGCCAGTCCGGAGGCTGGTACAAATGTCACGTCACGAAATAGCAAATTTACGTGAACATTTCGCGCTGTTTCGTATTTAAACGTATTTCCATGGTGACGCGTAAAGACCAAGAATGGTTACCTTTAACTGTCGAAGAGATGGTGGGCCACGTCTTTTCATCTCAATCGCGAAATAAATTCTGGGCAGAAACATGGAATACGTAAAGGCCTAAGTTCTGTTCGGGAAATTTCACGCTACAAGACCAAGAACAGTATTAAAAAACCCGCGTTGTTAAGTTGGTTGGATTGGATCAACCCAGGCCAGGTTCTAATAGCCGTATTTTGAAACGATGGTGATGAACACAGAATCCCCAAGAGACGATTTCTCAATCAGCAGCTTAACAAAGTCTCACAGCAGAGCTTAGAGCCATGAAATAAGAGGGTGATTATGTAGCACAAACTGGAAAGTACACGGATGGTAGGAATGGTAACTAATCTCGAGTTAATACACCAGCACATGCCTGGAAGGACTGAGGAAAATCTAAAGACGGCATGTTCCAATCTAGATTTAAATGTGCATTAGAAAAGTTAAGTCAGTACACAGCTGGGACATTTCAGTGCAACGCTTCCCTCCGTCCTGCGCGGAAAGGTTCTAATGCATACAACGCTAGGAACTCTAAACAACAGAACGCCAAAGGGAATTTTTGGACCGCATTGTGAGAACTTACAGAAAATGGTAATTAAACACTCAACAACTCAAAATATTTCATCAGAACTCACCGGTACATTGCAGCGGAGGGCGTGGGCCAGGCGCTGGTGAGAAATGTCTCTCTCTCTCTCGTGCGCATAGTTTACTGAATAAGTACACAGGAACCATCTATATGTATATAATACGCAGGTTTTAGATGCTGTTTTGTCGAAGCAATGCACCGGAACAAAAGACTTTTAATTGGAACCGGCGAATATCCTATATCTTGGACACCCCTTTTGGACAGGTTCGTGCACTTAAGCTTCGGTACTTTTCAGGGAAACGTTCACAGTTACATATTTTGTTGTTTTGAATTACTGACTGATGAATGTCTTCTGTCTGGAGGATTAGCCTACGGTTCAGTGGGGTAAGAGACACGAGATGCAGCGAAAGTGTCTCGTTATTCTTTCTTCGAACCCTTAACTGAACTACGAAATTGCAGATACAGTTTTAACTCCACCAGGACTGCGCTTGAATTTGAGTTCAATCTTTGTTAACAGAAACGGGATTTTCTTTTTGCGATGGGGAAGGGAAAATTTATGGAATTAACTTTATAAAATTTCATTGAGTCTGGGGTGTAATGTGCAACGAATCGGAAAGATTATTGTTGATGCTACTTTTGACGGGTATTTCTCCAGCATATTTCATATCAGGAATCAAGCAGAGCTCGCAGAATGCGTACAAAAAAATTATGTACAAAATTATGACAGAAATGTGAAGCATCAATAGAATGTTTGACGCACATATTCAGTTTGCACCACGAACATCGGATTAAAGGTCTATTTGCACATTCCTCTAGTTCGCAAACTTGGCTGGTTCTGCGCTACAAAAGCCTGAGGTCGCAGATCAGCGCATTGCGTGGCATACCACGAGTACCTGACAAAGTCTCGAAATCGAGGGGATGAAAACTGATAATGTATAAGTGATTGCATTTTCAGTACCTCTGCTACGCGCAAACAACAATAGTCGAGCTTCTAGCTCCTCGGAGACTAATCTTTCACTGCCCTCTCAGCTCCTGGCCCACGCCCTCCGCTGCAATGTACCGCTGCTGTCACGCGCATGCGCGGTTGCGCGAATTTTAAATATATATACCGACTTTGAGCAATTTTTTTTGCACCCTTTCACAGCGTATCAGCAGCTGAAATTTTGTGTGCAATCATTACTAGATGGGGGCTCTATTTCAGGTCAGGTTTCGACATGACCAACCGGACCATTCCCTTGTGAGAGTGATTATTCAAAATCAAAATCAAAATCTTGGGAATCCTAAAACAAGTTTTCACGATGACCAGGGTTTGATTTTAGATTGGTGGCACTTGCGTCCATGCCGAGGTGAACAACGCACGGAGCTACACTTCCTTTCCTCCATACATCTTTATGATGAGGCAATTACTGAGCAACTTCAAGCTCATTTTGCAGTCAACACTGAGGATTTCAAAGCCACAGTTCCCGCTACTTGTCACTGCTGCCTTGAGAACCAGTTCCATGCACGCACCAACATATTGCACACTGAACGAACCAGGTGTTTGTTCCAGCAGCAATGATGCAACACAAATTAGTTCTAAGGTGGTTTCATTTGCGTCGCAGGATACCGACAGATTTTATTCAATCCCTACAACCAACCAACATCTCTTAGACTCCCAACAAATGCGATGAAGATGCTTTTGCTACTGAGGAGAAAACAGAGTGGCCTGACCTTGACACGATGACAAAATGCCACGAGTCACATTGCAGAAGACGTAAGTTCTTAAAATTCACTTCTTTGAATAATGTTGTTATGAATCGTGAGGATTCAACAGTTGTCATATAAATTTTAATTCCAAATTCCTACTGAACCATAACAAAATTTAAAATTTCATTCTATATTAACATTCAGGAATCACATAAATATTCCTTCATTGAAAGCTCATTAAATAAAGGGTCTGATAATTTTGTTGCGATTGTTACAAAACATTAATACGTTTCAGATATTGGGGATGTGTGGGTCCCACAGCCCATGGCACGGAACAAACTAACCTATCAAAGCTACCGATGATGATCGAGCATTTCACTATCCTTCTCCCAAGCAAACAAGAAATGCCTTCTAGATGTACTCTGTTCATTCAATGAATTGCCAAAACATGATTAATAAAAGCACTTATTGAAGAATGTACTCCAAGCAGGAACATTTCGACTTTAAAATCAATGTATGAATGAATTCCCAACTGTCAGAAGACTACCGCCATCCCATCTAATGAGCATTCACCGAACTAATAATTCCAGCTCCTGTAGCTCAGCAGGTAAATCCATTACCACCGTGGGACCCTACAGTTCCAGCAGATAAAAGGTGGCCATATTGAATCAATGAATTGTAACTCTCTCAGGGTTTACAAAACGTTCTGGAATCTGCCATCAGTTACAAAAGAATGTTGCTCCATCATTCAACTCACTGCAGATGTTGAATAAAAACGATTGGGAACAGCAAGGAGAGACACGAAGACAGAAGGAGTCATCAACCTCCACTGACTTCGAAAACAAGCAGAATCCAGATATCTGTACCAACATCATCATTGGTATCATGTCTATAACACCTTAGTCAGTCAAAGATTCTATGGCACAGCACAAAAGCTTCTCAAGTCCGATTACAACACACATTATTTTGCACTCCATCAACTGACAAATTTACAAAATTCTAGGTTCACTACGTTTTATGGCGTCTACTCCAGTATCTACAGAAGAAATGAGGCACTTGCCGCACCAGTAGGAACTTACAGAGGGGTATTCCTACGATGTCAATGGCAGGATTCTAAGGAGACCAAGCAGCACCGAGTCATGGGACCCACACGACTCCACAGCGATCTCCACGACCGTTTCACGGAGATGCAACACGTAATGACTGAAACAGAGAGAAACACCGTACAACAACACGTGGAGGAAATTAGACATTAAAGTCGTGCCTGCGACAGAGTCCCATACCACGCAGACTGGAGGAGTTCAGTCACGATTCCCCGCACAGTGCCGCATCTTTAGCAATCCATCTCCTTATTCAAGCTGGTAAATAAGGACTTGCTGCCTCTGATAAGGTTTCCATTTTTTTAATTTACGCTAAAATGGTGGATAAGTGATGCAGGAATAGGCACTATAACTTAATCAAGGTAGACATAAAAATACTTCAAAAAATTACAAGCCTGAACGCATGCATTAAAAAATTTAGAACAGCCTGTGTTAGCTGTAACACTAGAAAGCAGTAGCTGAATTCAGGTTTACCAACATTCCCAATACAAAATAAATGTTTACATACCAAAAATCTACAAATTATCAGAAGCGACAAGAAATTCCTTACTGATAGGAGGAGCGTCAAATAAGGTGGGAGGAGACCAAAGGAACCCCTCTCCAGTGACAGCGACACAACCTCAGGACAATAATGTGTTTATTAAATAAGAATCAGCTCATTCTGCCCCGTTTTCCATTAAGGTGCGACTTAAGCGTGAAGTACACATTAAAAAGAGTTCACTGTGCCAACACTAAGCTTCTAATGAAGTTACCACTGAATACTTTATGAATTCTCCTTTTACCTTACCTGAGTTTCCAGCCTGATCCAACAGAGGGTGACACATCATCAAACACCTCCTCCTGCAAACAATACTTCAGCTGCTCAACTTCCTTCTGCTCTAGGGGAAACACACACTTCCTGTCACCACAACCGCCTCCCGTTTCCTCTCCCACCAGCGACCATGTCCTGAAATGCATTTAATCGCTTGTCAGTTGATATGGCAAGAACTGTGAACTACAAGGCATTTGGAACGGAGATGTTAACACCTTCACATTTCTGCGAACACTTGAACCTGTGAGTGTCATAACAAGGAATTTCTTTCCCAGCTTAGAACAATCTACCAAGGACTTAGTCAGCACACGGTGCTGAAGCCGATTTTTGTCATGCCGTGGAAGGCGGAACCATAACTGTCTTCCTACAATGTTTAAATGATGTGCTCAGGCTTGTGACCAACGCAACAGAGTAGGTACTGGTGACACCTTGACATTTGAGGCACGCTGAAGCAAAGGGCAGCAAGCCTCACTGACAAACATACCTGCAGACTCCTTCACTGTCCTCTGTCAGCAGCAGCAAGTTCAGTGTCGGGTTGCGCTTGTCTGTTGTTTTCGTCGCAAGTGAAACTAGGATCTGTCCCTCACAATCAAATCTGCAAACGAAGATCCTAAAAGGATAAAATATGAATGCATCAGGTCTGAAGTCTGGTGTCAGCAGTTCTGAGGAAGAAACCGCAACAGGCAGACTAACATATAAATTTTTTTTTAAAAATTCATATGTGGGAGGAAACTTCTCTACCTCAAGTCAAAAGAAAATTCCTATCAGTAATTAAAGAAATTAAAAGAAGAGTCGTTCATGGTTACAAAACTGTTTCTGTGAGACTGGTGATGGCTTTCTGTCACTCGTACGAATTCCGAGATGTACTTAGTCACCATACACTTTCCTTCCTGCCCCCTTTCAAGACACATCATTCAATAAAGAATATGTGTGAATTAATTAAAAGTGTGCTTTTAAAATTCTCACCTCTGAGACTTTTGTTTGCTACAGGACCGACTGATCTGCAAGCAGCCGCCCCCAGTGAATGCATCCTGGGAGCAATGCTGGACACAGCCCGTCGTGATGAGTGGCAGCACCTCTGCGTCAACACAACCAGCGCCTGCTTTCAATATGGGTTCAACGAAGCTGTCACTCAAGCAAGAAGGGACAGTAGGCTGATATTGCTGCTTGCTCAGGTTGTACCATGGAGCGTCTGACACCACCTGCAACGGAATTTAACAGACTGTCTTGTATTTTATGATCGTACAATGAACATTAGTTAGAACCTAAAGCCTCACATTACCAGATATTTGACCCTTTTCATGCTGGCTTTTAGAAACCTTATTTCCACAGTAATACACAATTTATATTATTGGGAAGCCATAACCCACATAAAATAGAATCAATGCATGCACAGTTTGAATGAAGTCGTACCTGTGCTTAATTAAGCACATGCCTTACAGACATAAGGAAGAGTGGAGGTTTAATTGCTTTCATGTCCCAGCCACTTTACACCCCCAAAAAAAGAGCCCCTGAAATCCATTGGAGAGAAGACTGGGTTAGCCCCACAGACTATCTGTACTCAGTAACAAAAAGAAAAAGTTTATAACCCTGCAGCGGATCAAACTCCAGTTGCCCGAATCATAGTGTAGTATATTGACTGAGCTGTACTCACAGCTTCCATAACAACAGCATAATTATGTCACTGATACTGTAGTGTGTCAACATAACAGCAACATAAATTAAACAATCGCTACACACTTGTCAAACTTCACCGACCTGTCCATTACGATACAGCTTCTCTCCGTAACCCTGGCAGAAAGTAGTGCTAAATGGCAGTCGGGCTGGTCCATGTATATACAGGTAGGGCCACAGTTTCTGCCAGAATGCATACTCTAGGTGCACAAAGTGTGAACTGCCAAGATATTCATGCACCCAGCTTGGAGCAAACAGGGCCAGTGACAGGTTGTACTTGCGTGCCAATTCAACAGCCTGAAACACCCAAAAATTTAAACTTCATTTTTTTTTTGTTCATTTAATTTTAAGTACAGCACTTTAGTCCCAGCCACATGGACACAGAAACCACATGATTACCAGATCGTCACAGTGGCGTGTGATTAAAAGACAAATTTTTGCACAATATTTCTTGCTCAGGAACAGTACACTCTACCAAGATTATGTCAGGCGGTGTGGCAGACAAATAAATACTACTCGGTACCACCAACAATTATATGTGGGACACCATTAGGATTTCACATTTCTGTGCTTGCTTTGCATTTGCACTTCATAACTTGACAAAGACAAAAAAAAAGAGAAGAGTAATCAATAATTTTATTAATTTCTTTTAACTGTATAATTATCCCAAATCTAATATATGGATTCTTGCCTGCAAGTTACAACTTATCAAAAGATCTAAAGAAAAACTATTTCAGCCAATAAACTGGGAAAAGATGGACTATATCAGATATCAAGATTCCGTATCTTGCCACTTTCTAGTCACCCTTCCAAAGTATCAAATTTTTGAACACAAGTAATAAGTTTCACCTGGCAGGAGTTGAAACCACCACCCCCATAGCAGTTGCGTCCAAATACATCGACACCTACATATACGTCTAGGTGACGGGCACCAGCATTCTCTACGGATTTCTTCAGATTGTCTTCCTTCCATGTGTAGTTCAAAAATATTCCATCACAATTATTGAAGAAAGGCCTGCAAAAATGTTAAAATTCTTGATTTATGATAGCCATGCCACACTACCATCACTATGAACAACATAACCAGTAGCAAGAAACTGACAATGGTTAGTAAGAAAATCTACATTAGTTGTGGCTAGACATAACCTGAGACTCCTGACCATAAATAAGGCCAAGAAGACACCTTTAAGAACATCAAGTTGTGCTTACACTGAAGACTACCTATATTTGCACACTACTTAATATTCACATATACAAAGACTGGCTAAATAAATCAGGAGATTGAATAATAACACTGTTTGTCACCTGTTCAGATTGTTAAGTTCATTCTGCCACTCAAGTTTTCCTTCCTTCGTGACACTGTCATACCAGATTACCTCTGCATAAGGTATCTTAGAATGAAGTCTGCTGTGGATCAACTTAACAAACAGCTCCAGTCTGGTAACATATTCTGGTGGAATATTATTTTCCACATTCAACAAGTAACCATCAAAACCAAAGTGACAACAGATGGCGACCAGGTCATTTACAAAGTCTTCAACAGTGCCATCACTTTCCAGTATTTCACCCCACACTTTCTTCCCATCATCCCACTCTGTAATCAGGGTTCCTATAACAAATGTTCAGTCCATAGACACACTGAGCTAATCCATCTCAATCATTCAGATAGTATTACAGTTTAATCCAAAGAAAAAATGGAACAAAAAGAACAGCTAAAGGAAAAGATGCAAACTGTATATAGCAATGGCAGTTTCAGATTTGTTATAGGGAAATGAACACCAATGTACAGAAATAAAAACATATTCTATCAGCAGAAGAAAAGTTCATAAAGAAGTACTATAGGATATGGCTAAATAACCAAATTAGAAGAAAGTAGCAAACTCACACCACACATGCAAATGCCGAACTCAATTCATGGAGCAATGTGATGTAAAAAATATACATATTTGATATAACAGGGCAGCATCACTGTAGTGAAGTTATTACTTCTAGAACGTAAAAATGACAATGAATGCAAGGATCACATTAATGCCTCCTTTAATTTTTATATCATGATTTACATAACCTATTAAGCATTGATTACTGTTAATTGTGAAGCTAGATTAATTCAAACTACAAATCATGCTATCCATTTCCAATCAATTATCAAAACTTATCAAATACAATGACAGATAAAGGGCTCACATACCTAGAACTTTCGTGCCATGTAAGTGTGCAGAGTTTATCCAAACAGGTGGTGGAATAGTAACCAGCTGATGGCTGAAGTAGACAAATGTGTCAATGCCAGCCCAATGGAAAAAGCGATACTCAGCATGCCTCATGCTTCCATTCACAAACCTGAAGACAAAACCCAACTAAAAGATATAATTAACCTATTTCACGTACACAGCATTAACAGTAACTACCATCCTGTCAGGCGTCTGAATTCTAGAACAGTTAACTAGAAAAATTAAAGTCCTTACCTGTCCTCTGTATATCCTCCTTTGAGGTCGTGACAAAAAATAGTTTTTGGTACATCATTCCTTTTCCTACGCCGCTTGAGCAAATCCGTATATACAGAATTACAATGCAAATCTTGTCCAGAATAACAAAAAACTGAATTATCTGAAAAATCAAGAACGCTATCTCGCCAGCTTGGACGGAAACACTTCAACTTCTGAACGTCGATGTAAGACTGTATCGGAGTACAAATACTTCCGTCTCCATTCCATTCGAATCTCTCGTTTGAGAGTTCTTCTTTACAGTCAGACATTTCTGTACATTAACGCTATATAAAGAAGACAAAATTTTCTTTACACACTAAATCCATATACTACAGCGTCTCCTGCTCTATAAGCTCCGATACCCTCATGTACTCCGCAGCCACTAGAATGAATCAATTTCAAGATTAAAGATGGCTGTCTTCTAGGTTTTGTGCTTACAGGGCGCAGGCGCATCAACCCAGAAGACAGCCATCTTCAGACTAAATTCTACAATTACAAAATTACTTATCTGATTTGACAGCGTACATAAGAACATGTAAATTTACTAGTACGTATTACTTAATTCAACAGCACAAGTATATAATTTTCTGTTCGAATGTAAACGAAACATACCCAAGTCTGTTTAAAAAAACTGTGGATAGAATGTTGGCAGTTTTCCCCGCTACGTGGCAGACCTGAATTAAGTTTCAGTTGAAATAACAAATGCTAAAACGACACAAAGCCCCTACGGTTTTATGTCACTTTTACGTTCACGTACATAATTAGGTAATGTGCATTTGCAATTAACGAATGACCAAAAATACCTCTTAAAATAGTTTCTTTATGCAACTCTTGGATAACTTTACATCATAAATATTCCACCAGTATACTGCATGCCACATCCTGAGAGTTCATGTACATTTTCACCTGATTTCTGTTTATAACCACATTAAAGCAATAGTGGACCCTAGTCAAAACATATTCTTTGGGTATCCTCGCTGTAATTTCCTTAAAGAAAATACCTTACAAATGATACAAATACAGAATCCATTTATATTCAAAGCAATAAATGCAGTAAAAGGTTAAAAACACAAATTTAAAAATTATCCTTTCCACATATAATGCTCAGATATGTGATCAAAGCTTCTGTGCTGTAACCAGTCGACTGCCTTCTAGAATGTTGTGCCAGGTAGTCTTATACAAAATTAAATAAGATTCAGAGTTCTGAAATGTTGGTCAAATTCTACAAGACTACACAATATAAATGCATCCCAGAAGAGTCATTTTCATACGTATTAAGAAACTGAAATATCATAATTCCACAAATGTTCACAAATTTTTATTTATGATGAATGCTACATGATTTTGGATATTTTTCATAATACGTGTATTATGCTGTAGTAATATTATTTTCCAAGAACAAATTCAGCAAAAGATGGATTCCTTCAGAAGTATTATAATGATACAAAGTTCAAAAACTGATACATCACTGTAATGGAATTGTGATTATACACACAAGTTAGAAAATGTGATAATGGAGTAATAAGTGGTGTAAAGCGCATTCTATGAAAAATATATGGATCTGAATTTAGTACAAGATAAAAGAAATGGCGATAACAAATACTATTTGTCATAGAAATCATTCAGAATTTAGTGGTCTGTTAAACTATCACAGTTTTTGGAAATAACATATAACTCACTCCATGGTACTTGATGATCCTTACAAAGTAGACAGTTGATCAGCTGGTCAGAAAATAATTCCGTGTTCTTAAGGAACCCAACCGTTGATTACCTTTTCCAAAAAAGACTGTCATTGGACCCAATTCTCATCCATTTGATCTTACTGTCCCATCTATGCCTCCCTCCTAAGTCCTCCATGTGATCACCTTGTTTGAGATATCCCCTAAAAAAAGAAAATATGCATTTTTTAAATTTTCTCACTACATGCCACATATATGTGATGATGTCACATAATCCTTGACTTAATCGCCTCAGAAACAATAAGTGAATAGTAAAAAATTATTAAGTTATTTATTATGTACTCATATTCAGTCCTCCAGTTGATTTAAACCTGCTGCAAACGTGAAAGAACGAAACAAATAATTGAAGCTGCACAAATGAACTTGAAGCTGAATATTCATGATCACACAAAGAGAGAACTACAATATAATATTATGTGAGAAACAGATGGCCAATATGTGTTGAAGAGCTTACAACAAGTATGAAAAGGGAAAGGCCATGTCGATCAGTCAAATGAAGGACAGCATGTAATCATAAACTACAGTGCGAGGAGTAAGAGGAAGACCAAGTGAATGCTTGGAAGGAGATTTTAAGGCTGGTACAGGCATTAAATTGCCTAATATGTGAAGATGAGAGAACACAGACTGTTTCAGCACCTTAGTTACAAAGATTACACACATCTTAATGTTAGAATCAAGAACGAGGAGACATGAATTCATGGAATAATGGAATGGTTGTTAACCACAAATTGTGGTTTGTGAAACTCAGTACAAGATTTTCAAGAGTTTTATTTCCATTAGATTATGATGGTGAAAAACAAAACATTTAGTTTAAAAACATACATCCAAAAAGAAGACAGAATGTCCTGGAAGACGTCCCATGATATGAGGAAGGGAAAGGTTATTTCTACACACACTTACAAGTAACAAAACAATTAAGAGTTCTAAGTTATGCCATCAGAAACTTCATGACAAGAACAGGTTTGCCAGTCAGTTTTATTATTCTAAACTACACATACTTCATAGAAACGTTTTAAATGATTTTCTTTTTGATATCACATGTTATTTCTTATTCACGATATAACTGATATTAAAACTACTTCCAATGTTCATATGTGTCCACTTATCCACTTCATTCCTTGGTCATTGTATGGAATATTGATCTTTGCTTAATTTAAAATATATCTTAGCCCTCCCCATGCAGTGTTAATATATCTAAAATAGACAAATTATTTTAATGGTAAACCAGTGAAGAAAACTGATATAAATAAATACAGGTTGTTATAAACTTAACATATCTGTTAAATATTTAATAAATTTCTTCAACTCTTGCAGTTCAATTATACTTATCATTAAATTCAACAGAAGTTATTTTACAGAAAATAATATTTAAAATTAATTTCTGAATGATCATATAGATGTGTAATTCTCTTTACTGGTAATGCCCATTTAAATAAATTATCCTACTTCATACCACATGTTTACATCTGTTATCTACAAACTCCATTTCTATGGTACCACAAATGTTCATGTTGAAGAGACACATCAAACATTGTAAAATGTAAGAAGGAAGAAGTTGTTATTCAAGTGTTTTAGGCCCTACGTAAGAGACTGACATTCACTACTATGAATGGTTGTCTACAATATCACTCATCACAGACCAATGACATATCTTAAAATATTATTGTTATTTGATTTTAAACTCTCACAAACTATATAAAATCATAAAATATCACACAAATGTGTTATAACCCTACATTTATAATAAGATCAAACGTGATTATATGTATACAATTATCAACTATCACTAGTTCAGTATTTGATTCTTGCTTTGTATGAACTGCAACTCTCCTCTCTTATGAGCATGGGGCTTAAACATGTTACGATATATGAATATCCTCCTTGACTCATTCGGCGGCTACCATAACTGTTCCTTCTATTCTATAGCATACTATAAACTTTTAACAAGCCCCTAGCACAACCACCAACCTGGAAGATAAGGGCTTTTCCATCCATCAGACAGACCATGTTCTCCTCAGCTGCAGTGGTCCACACTTTCCTGGTTTTAGGTTGGGGTACCTACCCTTAGCCAAAAGTCCCAGTTATGGAGTGCTGGAATGTTCTGTCTCTAGCCTACAAATAATTCCTCAAAGCAACAAAATTCTGTTTCAGGTAACACTTTTAATAGTGAACACCTTAAAAACATGAAGACACTTGCACAACAACAGGTTAGTACACTTTGTGTGTTTTCTAACCTTAATGTTGCACATTGGAAGATGGCTATTGTCATTTAATGTTATTCCCCAGGCTCAAAAGAAGAAACAAATTCTAGCATGTTATAAAAGCTTGCATTGACCATATTCAATTCCATAACATATGTATGGTAAGGTTAAACTCACTTTGGTACCATTCGTTTAACATAACGATCCTACACAATATAATTCTATTCTCAATGCCCTTGTTCCTACATGAACTTCCAGCTGAATACAACATAACTGCAGTCTTCAAATTTAGTTTTTGCAAACATCACTTTGCTGCTGAAAATTTCACTAGGTGTCACACATTTGAAATATAAACTGCATTGAGTGGCAATTTAATTTGAGAAGTGGAGATATAGCTCCTGATGAGTTGGTGGGGGTTTAATACAGGACAAATGTAGATGAAGAGTTCCACATTTGTGCAAAGGACGTTTACAACATAATTTTTAAGTTTAAATTTTAAGAGTTCTGTAATGAAATACCATAAGATTATCAACTAGATAAAAATCATGACTGAACCCCTGCATCATGGAACAAGCTCACTGAGAAAAGCTATAAGTAATTAATTATAAAATCAATAAACTGGCTTCTTGTTGTTTTGTAACATAGCTCAAAATAATATTCACTAAAATACTTACAAATTTAATCTGTATAGATCTGGAAATAATAAACAAAGGTCTGTAAAAAACAAATCCTCAGTGCCATCTGTTGAAAAACCACTGTCCAAAATAGCCTACTCAAAAACAAGATTCCATGTTTACCTCATGAAGCCTAGATGAGAAATGCAGCACACAGCAAAGTACGAGTAACATATTGTCTCCAATGGTGACACCTAGTAGGAGAAAGCTGAAATTTCAGAACAATGACACTGCTCTATATTTTATGAAAAAAACTCATCGGCAGAAAAAAAAGTTATGACTACACTCCAATGGTTATACTCTTAAAAACTAATTTTTAGATGTTATTTGATGGGTTATGGGAGCTTATGAACAATTATTTTCAACTGTATGCCAGAAATATAATGCAATAATTTCTTTGCATTGTCCCAATTTTATGTTTCAGTCCAAAAATCACAATATTGCATTCTGTCTCCCACATTTACTGTCTCAGATTATCTTTCTATGTTAATGTGGCCCCAGTTTCTTAATAAAGGCTGTACAACTGGTACTTCAGAGCACATATCGCTACTGTCAGGTAAAGGAAATTAGTCTATATGGTTCTTTTGGGACTGACCCTGGTTCAATCAAAACAATAATATTTATGAAGATTTCTGTCTTCTGGGTTATTGCGCTGTGTAGTCTGGTCGATGTTAACCAACGTTTCAGAGGTCATACTGCCTCCGTCATCAGGGCGATCATATTCATCGCCCTGATGACGGAGGCAGTATGACCTCTGAAACGTTGGTTAACATCGACCAGACTACACAGCGCAATAACCCAGAAGACAGAAATCTTCATATTCACCGCTGTGAGAACCTCAAGTCTTACACAATAATATTTATATTTACAATTTAGTTATCTGTAATGGAAAGTGGTACCATAAATTCATTCTATCATATTAATTAACAGCTCACATCTGTTACAACAAGAATACACCCAAACAAGTAACTCTGGTAACTGTAATTACATGGAAGGGTTAGTTCACCAAACATATCTGTAGCTAAAACAAAAGAGCTCTGGTTGTACCGTGGGTTAGGCCGCCAATTTAAGTGTCAGATTTCCACAGGTGTGTTAGATATACTGGTAGTAGCGAAGTTACTGAAATTAAAATTTCACAGCGAGTGTGGCAAGCAGATAGGAATTTAAAACCAACATTTTCAAGAGAACATGGACAGCGGACAAGCACTGATCATGTTATTGTATTTCTGTTCGGTATCAAATTCAGCATAATGACCATGTGCAAATACTAGAAGGCTACAGTCAATTAGATGCAGTTATAACAATAGAATAATGTAGTACCTCGAGTCACAATGATGGTGACTGATATACAAATTTCAAAGTTGACATTTAATTTGCATTTTAACTTTAAAACAGTAGCAGCTTGTGAGCCTCTACAGAGCCAATAAGTTTGTAAGACCACAGAATATCATACATGAAATTACAGAAATTTGAATACTCTTATCTATATTACTAAATCATTCTTATTTACTACAAATGATTTATCAGACTTTGTCACCCATATTTTGGTAAGGCTGGTTGATCTAGCTACGTTAACATACTGTAATATTACATTTAAAATGTTTCCCTGTTTTTCAGAACTGTAACATACATAATATTTTAAGCATATGTTTGAATAACGACAGTTTGACCCTACCTGGATTCTACCATATTTATAATCATGATGATCCGCCATAAACCGACCTTTAACTTCACAGTCACTGAAGCTGCAGCTCTCTCTTTGCCAGGCAGGACATTAAAACGTGTCAACATCAAACATGTCAAGGCTGCTGCTGGACCTATAGTCATCGTGCGTCGCGCAGTCCTTGGGGCTGCAAGTGACTCGCGCCTCATCATCACACACGCACTCCAGACACGTCCCGGTGTCCCGGGGCAGCACCTCTCCCACCTTGTACTCTGTTCCTGTAACAGGAGTCACACAGTAAGAGATGAGATGAGTACTTGCTGCTTCTTTGTCTTAGCTTCAGAGAAGTGAACGTAATTTGAAGCAGCTATTTTAATGAAGCAAGAGTGCAGTATGAAGGAAAGAAGACTGAACAGTTTTGCTGGCAAATGTCAGACGTACACCAAAATCGTTCATGCCAGTTGAGTGTATGAAACAACAGGAAGTGAAAGGAGAATGGAGAAAAACAGAACGACAGGCTTCATAAAACACACACACACACATATATATATATATATATATATATTTTTTTTTCACCAAACATCATTAGCTTCAGATCAAATGAAGGAAGATCAGATGTGTGGGGCATGTAGCATGCATAGAGACATGCAAAATTTTAGTCTGAATACATAAAGCAAAAGAATACTTGGGAAACTGAGGCACAGATAGAAGGATAATGTTAAAAGGATATTAGACAAAAAGACAATGTCAGCGTGAGGACTGAATTCAACTGTCCCAGGACTGGGCTCAATGACGGGCTGAACAAAGGCTCTGGACCCATAAAAGAAGGAAAATTCTTGTCCATAAAGTTTTGAAGGAAGGCCCCGGCCAAGCAGCTGGCACAGCACCATTATGGCAGTCTGTGTCTGTGCCGTTCAATACCAGAATGTGTTATGTGTGGGGCGTCACTGGAGGACGACATACCCATAACAGAACACGTGTCCGGCGGAGCGGGGGTCGTGGGGGTGGGGGTGGGGGGCGAGCTAGTCAACTGCTGCGTCGTCTCCGTCGGCTGGTGGCTGCTGGCGGTGAGAGGCGAGGTCACAGCGCTGCCTGCAGAGGTCGCGGTCACCTCGGACATGGCGGTGGTAATGTCGGGGGTCGAAGAGAAGTTCCCTGGAACAGGAGGCAGAACGAGCATCATTACGGGTCGGTCCAGGTTCAGAATCATCTGCTGACGCGACTGTCATCCTCAGAAGATGGATCAGCTCATCACAGGGTCAGCGCTAAAGAACACCTAAAGAGAAGCTTTTCGCTTGGTCATCTTAAGAAGCGGACACGAACTGGGGAAACGAGATTCATTTGCTTTGCTTTACGGCTCTGTGAAAAATCAGAGTATACAGCGCCAAATGCTTACAAGATTTGTGAATGACAAATTCAAGCAAACGAGAAATAAAGAGATAACGGACTTTTTTAATTCGGAGTTTGCCTGGACGGGACTGAGGCAAACCATGAAGAACCACAGAATACCTAGTCTCAGGGCAGAGATAGAAACAGGGACGACCCTGTAAGCCATACCGCAAGCAGAGACGAAGTGACTGGTCCTACAAGGCCCTGAGGTCGAGGGCGGGCATTCCTGCCACCAGCAAAACAGCTCGCCGTCCAGACACAGGCAGAATTCGCAAGGGTCCTCGCGTGGCACCTGGAACAACCAGAGAGCTGCATGAGCGTCACGTCTTTGCCAGAGTAAAGACAGAACCAGCTTCAGACTGTCTTCCGGGATGTTGAGCCGTGCAGTCTCCTAGTAACTGGCCGATGTTTTATTTGGACAATGGAGGCATTAAGCGCCCCTGAAACGTCGATCAGTTTGTACCAGACTGCACGGCGCAACATCTCAGAAGACATCCTCATACTTGTCGTGAGAACCAGAGATTTTACCTGCGTTGCAGAACACTTGCAATGAACCATTCATGGGCTCATCACATAACATTTGATATAAAGTCTGATGTATCTATAATGAACCGCGAAGGACAATGGAAAAAGCAATGATTTATGCATTGGTTGCAAGGAATTTTATGGAGGCAGGTATTACAAAGTAATACAACGCGCAAGATTTACTAGATAATAGTTTACAGGACAGAATACTGGATAATGTAGCAGAGATTAATTTGTTTTAGGAAATGTCTAACATTGGCTGCATCGAAGAAGATACGAAATGAAAAAGGTAAAGAGACAATGACGTATAAGAAATCATTGCAGACAACACAGCACAATGTAAGACTCCTGTGCGTAGTAAAACAGGACGAGACAGCTAAGACAATCAGTTCGCAGAAAACTAACTGGAAGGGCCGGAGCTTAACGAAGGTGAGAAATTACCACAAAGAGTCAGAGAAGGAAGCTTCCGACAGTCCAGACTTATGAGTTTGCTTAAATAATAAATAAATGTTATTTTAATAATAGGCGCCTCGTTCTCTCTCTTTTTGGAATTAAACAGCACAATGCCATTAGCCACACTACAATGAAAATCACATTTTTTATCAACAGGAAGGACGGCAAATTAACAGTTAGTTAAACTGCATAATGCGTTACAGGCAACGCTTATAATTCAGAGACTCGGACACTTTTTCATTTGTGTCAGTCGGGCGTGTTCAAAGCGATGTAATTCCAAACGGGGGCTTACCGCATGCGATCGCGTCTAAGTGAATGTCGATAATGGAAATTAGTCCATGCTCTAAGACTGCCTAATCTCAACTGCTACTCTCGGTAAATCCACGTACAGAAATAAAACCTGCCACGACGACGCTCACAGTCACGAAAGATAAGGGACTTCGCCAGAAACGAAAGATTTCACAAACAGAACGTATTTATCCCACCCAAGTCACGGCTCTGCGGGTCTCATGAAGTTTAGCGTCGCGTCGTCTACCGTCCGAGCACCGACGACACTCAACTTCAAGTACGGCGATGACGAAACATGCGACGCGGAACTGCGTGACGCGAGTTTCGGGAAACCATGACGCGGGAATGCGCGAACATCAGTGCGCAGTCGAAATAAAACATTCAGCTGCCTCGCTTTCTTACTAATTTATCTTTTCACATGGATAACTAATTTACATTCACTTCATGCCAAATGGCTATTGAAGCACTGTCCTGACTTCGTACCTTCCTCAAAGAGCTTCGATTTCCTTTGCACTGATACAATACAACGCCTGCAACAGATAGCTCACACGTCACGCATAGCAGCGGTGTCGGAGAAGTTGCCGAGTCATCACGGCGCTAACGGCGTGGCCGCACGTCAGTAAATGTATACGAGTGTTATTTCAAAACTGGCCATTCCTATGATGGCCAACTGCTCAAAATAAGCATTATGAACATCCCTGAAGACGAAGACATGGACCGAAAGTGAACGGCGGTAGAAGGGTATACTGAGAGAAATGTTCACGAGGTCAGAGACGTGGACAGAACGAAGTACTCATGATCTGGAAGTGAAGGGAATGAGCTACTGTAAGTTTGTATCGAAACTTCAGACGTGAGCCAGGTGATGCTGTCAGCTGCAGATCAGCGGCTGCTAACCCACGTTTTCCGGCCCAGTTTACGGGCACGTACGGAACTTTAACAAGTTTCAGGCAGAACCAACGACTCCTCATAAATGCGCACAGACAAATAATGCGTTACCGATTGTTAGTGCTCGTTTACTGCTGATAGTCGACCAAAAGCTGGCAAATTATACTTTGTAATAATGCACATTTTAATTTTCCGTCAAACTAAAAAAGACGTGCACAAAAGAGGATAACATTCAAATGAATGTTAAGGAGGTTATGAACCGGATTGAAGTGGCTCAACACAGCATCCAGCGGCGGGCTCTCGTGAGCATGGGAGTAAATCTGTGGGTTACATAAAGTGATCAACTGAGAGACTGTTAGCTTGCTAAGTGGGACTCTGTTCTGTAACTTAACAGCACCAAAGGCCCACTTGCTCTCTGTACAACTTTGTCCCAGGATTAAGGACGAGACGAACGCGATAAGGGAATGCGTGCGTTGAGATTCAGAAGGTTCAGATTTGACAGCGTGAAAACGCACGAGGGGAACGCTTCCTGGAAGCCATCAACGGCGCTGTCCATTGCGCGCGATGACACAAAACGTGTGATTCGTTTAGTGAACTACTTTATACGAGTTTCGCGGTAATCAAAGGCCCCTGTCACAGTTTACTGGTCACCACGTCTGTCCGTCCAGGACCGCGGACGCGTTGCAGCAGTGGGAACGTTCTTCATGTAACAAAAAGAGAAGGCGAGGAGACGCAGAGTCCGCTGGTGCAAATGTTCCGGAACTCGAAGGCAGAATGCTCGATCGGCTGTCTCTTTTGAAGAAACAAACTCCTGACGGACAATTCCTTCAGCATCAAAAAGGTATGTTGACAACGCGTTGCTCACTGACTTTGATATTCGCCCTTTTAATCTAGTCTCGGGAACAATGGATTTTCTTTCTTCCACCGAATTTTCTGTGTTCGAGATTTATGTATCATCACTAGTCACGATTCTATTCCAAAATATCAGGGTTTCCCAATTGACGTCGTAAAAGGTCTGAGAAAATATTTTTCACGAACAAACAGAACACTTCGCAAATGAAACACTAAAAACACACAAACAACCTGAGCCTGAACGGGTTTCCGATACAAAACTGGCGTGTGATCAGTAATGTAGCCTCTCCAGTGATTCCACTTGCTGGATAAATAAGTATCACTGCTGTTATTTCCGGCTTTCCTCGTTTTATGAACGCATACGTAAAGAATACCTCAATGAAACGTGTTCGACTGTAAGCTTTGCTCAAGGTCCTCGATTATGACAGCAGCGCATTAACACTGATCATCTCAAACTCTTATTCCGGGGGTTTTACCGGGTTTCAGGATGTGCTGCAAAGTCCTACACAACCCAGCAATACATCACTGCTGACAACACTCTCATTATCTGAGTTTTATTGAGTTCCGAGCTACTGGAGTGGAATTCGCTTAAAAGTGCCAGATACATAAAGATTCCAGCGCTTACTACTGCTACAGCTGAAGAGGTGTCATCGCCACCAGCCCACGAGAAAGTTATGTTATTGCCTTTAATCCTGCAAGTTCCCGCTCAGGACAAGGGTCTCAAAAGCGGTTATTTTAACGGAAGGATTTCGCGCTTTTACCCAGTGTGTTCAGACAAATTCCGGCTCGGCACTTTAAAACAATACGCAACGATTATCTTGAACATTGTCAGAGTCGTTTTGAAAATCACCGAACTCTGTGTTTGAAGTGCAAAATTATGTCCACAGAATATCACTTCATCTGCCACGGTGGTCTAGCGGTTAGAACGCTGGCCTTGTAATCCTGGGGTCTCGGGTTCGATTCCCGGCGGTGCCCGAATTTATAACTTGTGTTGGGCAAGGCCGTGGTCTAGGCAACACGGAGTTTTCCTCCGTGGCATCCCAACAATTACTCCATTCACACACAGAAGAAGGCAATGGCAAACCACTTCTGCATAATCTGCCAAGAACGTATATGAACAGGTCCCAGTCCGAGAAAAGGATGGAAGAATCCTGTTCATATGGACCTGTCGTCAGACAGAACACTAAATCATATAAATACGAGTAATATCACTACGCGTGTAGAATCACAAGTTACAACATCAAAGCGATCTGGCAATAATTTACAGAAATTGAAACTTATCAGTTTATGGGAGAAAAGAAACATTTCCCATCACTCAGAATGTTGTAAGTCTAGATTAGAATTTCAATCTGCTGTGCGACGTTTCGGGAGTTAGTACTACACCCGTCTTCAGTCACTGCAGTAACACATCTTTTACAACATTTCGTGCACTTTCCATTTTACTAACGCCAGTCCTACAATTCGGCTAAAAAAAAAGGCAGCTTTGCGTTTGCGCAGAAAGTCTCGGGCACCAAGACCAAAGTTCTTTATGAACAGAGAACACGGCGATTATCACTTATGTCGTCTGAGGCTTGGCGCGGGTTGCGAACTGTTGGTTTTGGTATAAGTTCGCTCATTACTATCTTCCTGTCCAGTAATCACACTTTTTATCAAAGGAAGCAGCGAGCACTCCCCAGCTAGCTGCTTTCTAATTATTTTGGCTCTTTCTTGGCACAAGAACACTTCGCCCCACAACTACAACCTCCTACCCCCTCCTGTAAAAGAAAACTGCATCTTGTACGCCCGGTTGCCTGTGCTACGGAGTGGAGGAGTTATATCTCAGAACAAGATCGGGACAAGTCGCAGAGAGCTCTTTCTGCATCGTTCAGTTGGCACACGCCTTAACATTATGCAACTCCTCAAACAGCGCTAACCAACCGATCTTTGTCGTGGCGAAGGACACAGGCTGGGAGGATTCAACTGGCATTTGTAACGGGCTCTTGTGAACACAGCAGTGAGCATAATCGGCAAATTACTACGTTCGAAACGAAAATGCAGACCTAACCTAAGTTTAAAGAATGTGTTGAGAATATGCGAACCTGAGAGGGAGTGACAGAAGGCTGGAGAAATCTACATAACGTTTACTCTTCATCATATTAAGTTAGGTTAGACCTGTAACACGCATGGGGCATGCAATAGTTCTGGTGGGGAAAACCTAAATGGAGCAGACGACCTGCAAGGGACGTGTCCAGCTGGGTCACCATTCACGGCGACCTACAGCGGACGAGGCAATGGCCTTAAGTTCCATGAAAGTGTTAAAAATGTGGATCAATTGTGCAATTGTCACCTTTCAAGGAAAGAACCTAACTATGGACAAATTAAAATTCCCCCGACCACATTTTGCATATTCCTGAAGAAGCCGTGAGAGATGTGTCAGAGTTGCGCTGTGTTTATCAATTACTAAGCCATTCGGTGTAACTTCAATTAAGTACGCCAACAGCGGTGCTTTATTGTGCCCTGGGAACCAACTCCAATTATACTAATAAATTATAACAAGCGAGAAAAAAACCCAGACGTAACTCATTTTCTGACAGAAAGGAAAAGGATTAATAAAACATCCTAATGCTGGCACTGCACTCGTTAATTGAGGTCGCGTAAATTCTTCTGAAACGAATAACCACTAAATTCATTTTAAAAGCATTCTGCTGTTGCAGCAGAAGGATTCAAGAGGAGAGGCGAATGCAAGAGAAAGGCTACATATTTGTAAATGGACGCGAGACGGAAAAACAAACGCAAGCTTTCGAAGAACGGAAGACGAATTGCGACTCGCCAACGCCATGCAGCAGAGCCTCTCCTGAGAATCTGACAGTTGCTCAGTTAGTACATAAACTCACCACTCTTTATGAAAACCAGAAGTCTCATTTCCGTGCCGTAAGGTCTTGCCACCTGAGCCATTTCAATCCACTCCGCACTGTCCCATCGAATTAAATTAAAGACGTGTGCAATAAACATGAAGACAGAAAGAATTTATGAACATCTCTAAAGGACGGAAAGTTCAAATATTAAGGTCTGGATCCGTAACCAAATCAAACCCGTGACGGCCAAGAAGAGAAAATTTGTTCAAGCAATTTTCAGAATTATAAAATCGGGTAACAAATGTCAAGTCTCGCGCCACATATGAATACGGTATGAAGCCTGAGGAAGAAGCGGCAAGGATTAGAAAGGAGATCGGTGTGGAGAAGAACACAAAAATAAATGAAAAGAGAGAATGAAGGAGTATGTGAAGAAGAGGGAGTGAAGACAGGAAAACTGGAGAGCATTCGCTCGCTCTCTACTAAAAGGGTTAAGCGACTACCTGCTGGCCGTGGTTGTACTCAGCTCCTGCCACAGTGCATGGCTCGGCGTTCGTCTGGTTCAAGGCTTCCTGCGTGTCCTCCAGCTGCAACACCACCCCAGGTGGCAGCACCGTCGTGGGTGCTGAAACAGCAGAAATGCGACGGGCTATTATCACATTCCTCGTCACTGTCTTACCGAAACGTCGTGTCTGCTGATGGTAAAAAAGCAAAACAAGCATCTGAAAGAAGAACGTGGGACTGGGGAGACTCGGACGGTGACAGGAGAACGGCGTTAAAGTCGGCGTGTGAAGTGCCGGGAGCCGGGGAGTGACAGTTGCGTTTAACTTTATCAGTGAACGTCCTGTGTAATCGGAATATTCTGATCGAGACTCTTTTTCCACACAGAAGGACTACGAAAATGGTTTGTATCTGCAAGCCGCAATGAAGATTAAAACCACTGAGGAACGCAGATTCCGAAAAAGAAAACAACACATTTGCTGATGTCTATGGATTAGCCCCGTACCTTATCAGCATTTTGTCACACGTCAAAGATGCAGTAACAGTTAAGAGATGATTGCTGTTGGTTTGAAGCGCAACAAAAACCACGAAGTCTGCGAAGAAGCCACTTTCTTTCGTGTCGTCGCTGAACAACTGAAACACGACACAGCCGTATTATTGAGACTTTTAAATTTTATGAGAGATGTAAAAATACGGAGCAATGGCGGCGACAGCTGAGCCGAGAAGAGTTGGAAATGAATTAATGAAGGAATAAATTAGAGGCCGTGCTGCGTGTGGAGAGACAGTCGCTCGCTACATTACTGCTGCTGGCTGTCAGCTACACTTCCCAGCGCAGCGATAAAATGGATGAAATGGGGGGGGGGGGGGGCAACGCTTCGGGACAGTGTGATCCTCAAAGTCTGAGCGTTTCGACGGCGGTTGAAGGGCCTGGTCCGCCACAAACCGATTCTACGACAGAGGTTGTCATCATACTCACTGCTGTAGTGCTCCTGAATCCTCCAAGCTGTCTCGTTTCTGGTTTGCTGGTGAAATTTCGTATTCATTCTCCACATCTTCATTGATTCAGTCATCCATACATTAATATTCGGCGAAAAGTAAGAGACTTCCAATATTCATTCTTCCTTCCCGTCTGCAACATTATTGTGTTCCAGAACGCAATGCTTGTCAGAAGTAAATAAAAAATAAGCAGGATTTCAGTGTCTCACGGCGGTGAGTAAGAAGAAGGCTGTTTACTGGGTTGTAGAGCCATGCAGCCTAGTATAAAGAAGTTTTCCGACGTTTCAGATGTACGTACTACCTCCACCATCAAGGTGATGGCGTCGGCAAACGTCTACCAGACTACACGGTCGCCTTCGCCTTCAAAACCTCAAATCCCACGTACGTACTCTTGTCTTTCTAGGCTTTGTAGCTCAATTCGAGGCTTGGTCTTCCCTGCAGAACTTTCCTGCCAGATTTTGGAACCTTGGGCGGGGGATCAGCCCGTCGTAAGTGCAACACACTACGGAATGACGAACCAAATGATATTAGCGAGGACAGCCGATCGGTTTAGTCTGAAATGAAGGTAATCGTGAAACACTCTGTGGATGCTGTCACGTGACGACCTGCAGGGTGATGGATCACACAGCGACCTGCAGTTTTGGGTCCAATCACACCCACACCCCTATACATCATCATCATCATCATCATAAACTACCTACAGACCATACATACGGCCAGCTGAAGTTGCTGCTTCCTTACCGAGACGGTCAGCAACGATAAAGATGCTGACATATTTGGAAGGCTTTCAGTTTGTATCTTAGATAAACTTTATTGCGCGTATGTGTGTGTGCGCGTGTAATGACGCTGTATCGACTGCAGAATTTTGTAGGGGCAGTATGACAAATATATCTATTATTAACAGCAAGTTGACAGAATATGGCAACATTCTGTAACATTTGGGGTACTGAAATATTGCAAGTGACGACATACCAAGGGCAACTTGTGACTTCCAGTCAACAAACTGCGACGTAGTACGTTTAAACCTGCAGCAAATGCGTTATGAGCGATTTGACGACGTCTGAACATGAAGCCGGGCGTCTGTGACTATTTGCTCCCTGTAATCGGGGTCGCTGTTCCTGTTATCACCGGAGAAACCACGCGAGGTCTAATTGCCTTGTCAGCTAATTCAACAGAAACAAACTACTTAACAGCCGAGCATCTGGACAGAAACAACGAAGCAGCGGGAGGCGTCAGAAATGAGAGGAGAAATGTGCTCGACGCTGTACAGTCTGAGCTATTGAAAAAGCGTAATTAAATAACTACAAATAAATATGAAATGTGTAAATGTCTGTAAAATACTGAAATTAAAATGTATCTGCAAAGTTTTAGCTCACGGCATTCACGAGATGATGTTAATGGAGCGTCAAGGTAGCTGAGGCGCCAGTCTCTTCAGCAACAGACTGCCAATTGTCACGTGTCTGTCTGTGTATGAAGAGGAAATAGAAAAACGCACGCAACAGCTGGGGAAGAAATGAGAGCAGAAGAAAGTGAGCGATGAAATACGAAAAACGATAGAAATAAAGTTACGATAACGCTCATTAAGAAAGCCTAACAAAACATTTTACGAGACAGCGAAAGCCATTTTGGAGTGTGCGGTCACATCTGTCAGGATCTGGCATAGACAAGTGAAGGCTTGTTTTGTGAACACAAACTTAGGGATTGGAGGTTTACGAGCGTTGGTATTTCTCAGCGCAAAATGTAACTTTTCCTTTAAAACTTCTCTAGCGAATTTAAAAAATTCAGCAATTCACACGCCATGAATTACATCTGACAAAATGTCATGAAATTAAAAACAGAACCTAACCTACGTGTCTGCATTTCTAATTCTTGCAAAACTGTTTTGACAATTAGTTGTTTCAGTTATCAATAATCATAATAAGATTTAAGAACCTTTTTCGATAATCGCTTTATTTTACGAAACTGACAATTCAACTATGGTAGGTACTCAATCTTGAAAGTGTGATGACAGACGCACGTACGGAGTTTGTTACCCGCCGTCTTCAGAAATCACACAAAATGTAAGGATAAAAAATAATCTACGACCGTGTCCTTAACACAGAAATACAAAATGAAGATTTGCTTATTGTCGAAGCAGGTGAAATATATAGTCAGTTGCCTCTGGGCTTTAAAGCGATAATACATTGATGATTATTCTCTCTGGCAGCCAGAACTGCAAATTACTGTGTTTTTATCAGTCGCTAAGTGAAACCCCCAACCTCCAATATGTGTGAGTGGAACTGAAGTTATATTTCACGCTTAGGGTCACCACAAAAGAACAAAACACCCAATTGTTTGCCCTTAATAGTTATTTCGTCCTACTATTTATCTTCATTACGGACAGGGGTTTACAAACTTGCTTTCAGGGACTTTGCATCGGTACAAGAGAGAGGAAAAGAGGGAGACAGGTGGCAGCCATGTCGTCCGTCCTCCTGCTGAGCAAATGCAGAGAGCGACAATCCGTGTTGAAATTTCGTGAACCCAGTTCCAGTTGCTAGTCCTGCAAACAATGCCAATCACCGAGCACGTAAATTCCGCAGGCAGCCAGCGTTGGTTAGCCTCAATGCATAACAAAGGCGAGGAGAACGAGGTACAACCTCACCTTGTCCATTCAGCAGCAAATCTGCAAAGTTCCGCTTAAAGCACATGATTATCACTCTTTCACGCATCATAACAAAACAGCGAATTTTCACCCGCGAGTCTTGAATCCAACTTTCCAGTTACTTCAATAAGTTTCACAAGACGACAGCTGAAGTTCATATGGAAGATTCCTGACGAGACAGAAACTGTGGAAGTGTAATAAATATTGGAACACGTGAACACAGACTACAATACATTCAGCATTCCAGACTGAGAATTCTTAGTTTTAACCCAAATAAAGACATCGCTTTCGCTCGAACAAACCCGCGATATTCCACCCTTTAGCACAAATCATCTCAAAGAGGACCTGGCTTCAATTCGTCTTTCTCAGCAAAAGCTACACCTCGCTTCATTACCAGCGTTTTGTACCTAGACGGCTAACACGTTTAAATCGGTTCTCCTTTTACAACCGACTCGACCAAGCACCGATTGGCCACCATCAGCGGCCAACTCGACGGAACGAGATCTCGCATTAACCACTGCAAGACAAAGCAGCTTCAAGCTCCGTCTTCAAAGAAAGCGAGAAAAATACCGATGACTGCTCTTTCGCTACAAACGCATAAACAGTCGAGATCGGCCACAGCCGAAGTTCGTTCCCGCAGCAACACACGAGGTCTTTGGTTGTAAAAATCGCATTATTTTCAGCGCAGTGGCCATTAAACAGATTTCTAAGCAGATTTCATTCAAACGAACCCTGCCAATTTGCTTTCAAACTAGAAATATCACAGCAATTAGATTTCTTAATGCTCTTTAATGCTAAAATGGGCTATGTCGGCATAACTAATTTCCTATCAATATACACAATGTCAGCAAAGGTTCAGTTGCCTGTACCAGATTTTATTTTCACGAGCCAAAAATTCAATCTCTCATTTTAACAAGTTTTGTGTGAATTTAACAAAAATGGGAAAGACGTGTGTTTGTTTGTCCGTCCTCATGATTCATCAGCTAAGATATTAACCCCCCCCCCCCATGTGGTTAAAAACATTGAAGAACATTATTTAAAAACTTGAATTCAGACATCTAGCTTCCTCGCTGAGATTTAAACTCGACATCTTCCAAATAAGAACCAGGAGTGCTAACCACTCACACGCGGCATTCGATAAAACCAGAAGGGCCGGTGTTTTTGACCGAGATATCACGTGCATACCATGGAAAGCGTTTGTTGATCCGTCAGTGCGTCCTGTGAATCCCGAGCTCCCTTGCGTGGTGTCGTTTCGTGTCAATCGCGGCGGAAGGACCTGATGAACGCAAATCCCATTCATTCAGGCACTGAATCCAGGACTTCGTGGTCCATTACTCACGCTGTGCGACAACCCAATCAGCGCCCGCGGAGCAATCGGATCGCTTGAAACACGCGTAATGACGTCATGATGGGCTACACGGATTACAAGTTCGTATCCCAGCTGCTGTCATGCGCTACACCCAGAGCCGGTGGTGGGGGAGTGCGTGAACACAATAAAATGCAAAGCACGAAGAGACACGCGTGGCAACTCGCAGGTTATCACTTGAAGGATGCTGGGATAAACAGGACATGTAGCACGAATGGCATATGAAGGTCTAAAACGTTTTTCCGAAAATCTGAACAGAATAAATACAATCGGAGACGAAAGTTTATAAACCAATTTGCTACTCAGCCTTCTTATTATCACGTGGACCACACGTAAAGTGTGCAACAAATTCATCAATCACCATCTCCACTCGTGCGTATAAAATGCTGAGGACAAGAACGAGATTTTAAAGCACAAACGAATCGATACATCGTGCGGCGACACTGGGAACTGCTGGCGGATTACTACTGGGTCGCAGCCAGTTCTCATCATAACTCTGAATATTTATTAAAGCCGACGGGCATTCAGCGCCATGCTTGTTTATTTTAAGTGCGTTCAACGTCATTACGTAAGCAAATTATCGCGACTACCGACCACCAAACACGATTCACAACTGAAGTAAGCCGTAATAGACTAATAGACGTTTCAGTGTTACCCCGTGAAATGAGGCAGTATGGTCCTCGTCGATCGGTATGAAGCGAACTCTGCGTTAAAACTTCCTTCCCTTTGAAGCAGTAAGCGGAGGCAATATTTGCCACTTCGAAATTTTCACATAACTTTCATTATGCGCTGTTATAAAATCCGCGAGCCGGCCTGGACAGCGTTAGACAGAACGGGCGGCCGTTTTGGCTGCGGACTGCTTAATAGTCAGAACACGACGCCTGTTTCTGCACGAAGCGGACCCAATATTTGCAGGGAAACTCTATCTCACAGGTTTATGGGCTAGTACACCTGCAGGGAATCACTTAATTAAAAGCGATCAGCGATTGATTTCTTGATCGTGCTCTTATTTCTAGCGGGCAGTGACGTCATTTCATCGTCAGCTTACTTTCTTCCTAACACGGACGACGCGGAGCCGCCATCCAAACTGTCTGCCTGCCCACGAACATATTTACACTGACCGATTTTTATTAAAACTGGCACTGAACGTCATGACACCAGAGCTTTAAAACGTACAAAATAAATCACGATATCTTATACAAATTGTAGTACTATTTATAAACTCTTTAAATGTCCGCAGTGGTTCATCAATTATCTTGATCAAATTACAAGTAAACGAAAATTACGCGTGGTCGCCATGCTTCATAACTGTTCATGTAAAAATTCTGAGACTAAAATACCAATAGGCCAAGAGTAATTTTATACTGTCGAGTATCGTAGTCTAATTTATTGTACTATTACTGGAAGGACTGAGAAATCCCGCAAAATTCCATGTCAGGATAGGCGGTCTCTTGGCCTAAATCTGAACTCGAGTCCTGAAAAAAAGAGTCAGGGGTGCAAACCACTCGGTAGCGACATTCAAAATTTCCCATTTTTTCACGTATTTTTAATAACTCGGCTGTTGTAGCCATATGCAATTAGCCCTATTCAGTTCATGGAACAAACTACGAACCAGTAATTTGATCAGACATGTTATTCAGCGCTGCGTTATGAATGGCGCGATCAGATATAACCCGCGCGGAATGAAAGTGACGGTAAGTGAATTCTAATTGTCAACATAATTACAGCGGCCCAATGAGCAGCTGAAAAATATTCACAAAAAACATCGACAATGTGTCAGGTCCAGCAAAGTCAAAACAGAAAACCGGAAGAATAATTATCGGCACTGGTGTTTGTAATCTCAAAACATTTTACGCTTCACTTGCGAAAAATATTCTTTGTAAATTACTTCGGCTAATGATCCAAAAACGACTCGATTCTCCATTACTGTTCGTCTCCATGGAAACTAATTCCGCACGAAGTAAATAACATATTTGTGGTCCTTTTTACTTCAAATCTCAGGCAGACACACAAACATTCTTTATTCAACGACGCTGACTGAAACTCCGACGACGCAGCTTAGGATGACCGGCTCATTAATAAATAATGAATTGGAAAGGAGGTGACGGCTATTCCAGCACTTGTAGGGGAACTGAGTAAAACCAAGATGCCTTCTCCTTACCCGATGGGTCTCCGACACCTACGCCATGCAGAACTCTTTCTTCATAAACGAACAGTCGCCTTTCTCGTCAAATCTTTCTTTTTTTATGAATTGCAGAGGTAATTACCGTATTCATAAGAACCCACCCACTACTGGACTGCGCGCAAAGTGAGATGAATCCAGTCCGCTTCCAACCTCCCTCAATTTAATTTGAATGTTATCCTTCCATCTAAGTTTAGGTCATCCACTTCAGGTTTTCCGACCAAAATTTCTTACGGTCTGTGAAATGAACAATGCCAGCGCCACTCATGCAGACACCACTGTCAAGACTGGATACAATTACTAGGCCCGTTACAATATCAGGACAATCTTTAAAACCGGTCACACTCTCCGTGGTTTATTGAGTTCCATGAGACCAAAAACAGTCGAGAGACAGACTAGGCAGTGTGTGTATGGAATACCGTGTGATTGCGGTAGATGGTATATCGGCGAAACCAGCAGACCTCTGGAGGTACGCTTAAAGGAACACAAATATAATTTCAGACAGAGCCTGCTGGAGAAATCCAGATTGGCCCAACATGCGTACGAAGAAGATCATCATGTCTGTTGGGATGGGGCCAGAGTATTATTAACAGAACCCAATACCATCTACAGAAAATACAAGGAGGCTGCACACATGGCACTACTCGCCAACCCTATCAGCCAGCCTAGTTTGGATTTATCTGCTATTTGGATACCTGTAATCTCCGAAGAAATCCAAGTTGGGCATCGAGTTTCGAGCTGATATTCATGTGTATTTATTCCCACCTTTTGTGAGTTTTTGTTTTTTTGGCTTTATCGTGTTTATGAATTTTGATTTCTACATACTATTCTTTTACGTCCCACGGATGGATGGTGTGGTAATGTCTTTTTATTCCGGGACTTTCACTTTTTAATTTGTCCGGAGATAGGGATTAGCTCTATCTAGTGGGCCCAACTGTGTAGGAACCTGAAGACGGAGATAGAGTCCCATCTCCGAAACGTCGTTTTTTACGTTTTATATTTACTAGACGATGGATAATATCCAAGTAAATTTTTATTCAATTGACTCTTCACCATCGTCAAGAAGTTTTAGATTTGATAGACATGATTAGTGTTCTGTGACTCACTGCATGCCCTGGAACTAAACCCTGTCCTCACCGGCGACTATCAACCTGAACTATTGAAAGGCCAATAGGAGGCAACGCTATGGGAACACAGAGTGCCCGGAACATAAGCCCGGAATATCAGAAACACGGGGAGGAATGAAGAGTTTTATGGGACGGAACAAGGCATCATGTCTTAAGAGGCAGGCGGTTGAGTTCGGAGGAAATCAGAACGCTGCATCTGTCGACCTGTGTGTGCGTGCGTGCGTGCGTAATGCTTGTAATGCCTCGCTCCGCGTTGAGATGGGGCCCCAGAGGCAGCCAGCGCCCGTGTGTCAACAGTAAATCACGATCACCGTAGCTGACTTTCAGAAAACTTCTCGTCCCTTGTTCCTCGTTACTTTGCCACTTCTGTACTTTCCTCCCCGTGTAGTCCTCCTTATCTTTTTCATCATAACCTTTCTCGTTACATTGCAGTTATGCAGCCCTTGTTAATATTTATTTCCCTTCACACACCCTCGCCTTCTTGTTCCCCGTCCTTTACTTCAGACGAGCGCTGTGTTTAACACAAGGAAACAGACTGTCCTATACCTACCGCTTTTATGCAATTTGCCTCAAATAAAGGCTTAAAAATACGACCTAGCTTAAAATCCCACTGGTAAATTAATTTACAACCTGTTTTGTGGGTTTCATACGACTCCCGCTATAAACGTCGATTATTTCCTTAAACAGCGTTAAGCAGTTGATCTTTGTAATGGTGAAGAGTTGTGTTTTCTTCGCGGTACGGACTGATTCTTAAATATTATTTGGACAGTTTTCGTCTTAAAGTGGTCTCTACAGAATGAGGAATTGTCTACGATAAACAAAACGCATTTCACAACGAAAACAAAAAAACCGAAAATGTATTTAACTATATCAAGTCAATACATTAATGAAAAGAACTAGCCTCTATCATAGCAGTTCACACTCTTCGGAATTTGAGAGGAAAGAAATAGAACAGCGGCCGAAGAGACTGAGACTGAGTTTTACGTTTCAGGGCCAACTCGATCTCGTACTGAAATCTAATGGACGCTGCGTTAATTGGATTCGCCGGAACCCGTTACACTCTGCGGCGCCGTGGGAACCAATCAATCCAAACAAAGACGCCTGTTTGCTGTCAGAAGAAGTCGCGACGCCGTGCGTCTGCAGTCCGACCACTGTGACAGCACTTTGCGCTGTTTGTTCGAATTTCGGCTGGTACAGCCTTCATGACTGCTTCCTAATAATAATTATTGACTCTACCCTCCTGCTGCTTCCCCCCTTCTTTACGTCCAAATATCCTCCCTGGCACCCTCATGTTCCTTTCTCCGCTTAGGGGTATGAAGTCAAGTCGTAAACCCGTTAATATTTTAATATTTTCCGTCAAATCACAATTTGAGACATGACGTGTCTAGAAGTATTACTGTGTCGGGTCGAGGTTTAATACTGAATTCAGTATTAAACCTCGACCCGACACAGTAATACTTCTAGACACGTCATGTCTCTATCAACTCATCACCGACTAATATTGAACATCAGATGAACCACGCCATATAAAAAACAATACCTTCGTTCTAATATATAAGAGTAATCTGATAAGAACATTTCAATAAACTGCATAATATTGTAAATGATTGTAATTCGAGTTTTAAATTTTACCAATCTAATTTATACCTGAGGACGGTTAAATATAACCGAAACATGTCGTAAGAGACGTTCCAATTTGTAAATCGATCATTCGATGCGGAACGTGAAATGATATTTTAAATATTTTATATTTTATCATCTTATTAAAAATTGTGATTTGACGGAAAATATTAAAATATTAACCTAATTCACAATATGACGCAAATATACTACCTCGTAAACCCGTATAAAAGAACAGGCAAAATTACAGTTCCGTATCTTTCAGTCTTCGTGATTTTTTGCAGACAAAGTATTATCAACCAGGAAGCACCAAACAGTCCCTAAATTTTATTTTCCCGAACATTTTTCGTAACAGAAATCGAGTTACGTCCATTTTTGCTACCAGACAACGAACCTGAAAGAATAAGTCGTGGAGGACTACGCCAAAAACAGACGGAAGGATCAGCTCACAAGAAAATGAGATCGGCGAGGAACAATGAGCCCAAGTTTTGACGATGTGACGACACGAAGGGACGGACCACGGGGAGGAAGACGTGGGCGTATGACTGGATGTTGAAACAGGTAAGTCTGGGGCACTCTGACAACTCTGTCCCTCAAATGTCAGAGTCAATGAAGTTCATGATCGAACTTAAGGCAGGGAATTTCTGCACTGGATAAGAGACGCGAAATTTTCTGCAGAGACAGGCGGATAACACACAGAGGCGTATTTGCAACTTTTGTATAAACAATTCATTTACGTTTAGAATTACAAACATGGAGACTGTACGTAACTGAAGTTCTATCAGGTAAATTCAACGTAGCGAGAGTCTGCAAAAGCGAAAACAGAAACTTATAATTGAAATGTATAATTAATTAGTAATTTTTGCTACCCTCTTGCTAGCAATAGAGCGAGACAAGTGTCGTCGTTCAGTTATTCCCAGCAGTTGCAACAGACGATCCCTTGCCCTATAAGGAGCGGTGCGCCGTCCGGATGTGGTTTGAATGTTGCAAGACTGGGCACAATAGTTCGACAGAAGTTGCGTCTACACCTGCCAGTTCATACACGTTTCCTGTCCGATACTGTGCGGCCAATAAAAAATTTAAAACAGTCACATATCGGCAAAACTCAGGCGAAGTACGCGGCCCCTAGGGAATGTTGCCGACCCCTCAGAACGAGACACGCAGTAAAACATCGGCCGCGCCCTCGTAAAAGACGTGCAGCAACACATAAAATGATGATCCCTTTGCGAGGAATGGCACATTCAGCCGTCACGAGACATCGCGATGCGACGAGTAACGGACGGGTTCGAACTTCGACGACAACGGAAGCAGCCGCGTGAGGTCCAGATCGGATGCGACGCCGCATGAATGTCGAGGCGTCTCTGCAATAACTTGGTACGAGGACGCAGACGGAGGATGAATGCAGCTTCCTGGCAATGGCAGTCGCATCAGTGACCCTTCTGCTCAGCTCTGACGGCTGCCATCTCACGAGAATGTACATCGAAAGACCGCGGACGTTTGAAAACAAAGCGCTGGCTCTGAAGAGATTAATCGACACGAGAGCCCAAGAAAACTGCTCCGCGAGAAGCTTCACGACTTATGATAAAACAAGAGACAAATCAACAAGAATGAGATGGGCAGAACATGCAGCACGCAGGGTGGAAATCAGAAATGCACACAAAATCATGCTGGAGATCGCAAAGGCAATATACAAAACAGAGGATCTATACGCAGAGAGGACAATATTAAACTGGGTCTTAGTCAAATAGGAAACAAAGACTACTGGATTCTTCAACTGTCTGAGGATAGGAGCCTCGGAAGGACTTAAGCCTACGGGTTCCACAAAAAGCAAAGAATAACGCGGGTAGCTGAACAAAGTCCGTCGGCCTCTGTAACATTAGCAATGCAGCCAGACTGAAGACTGAACGCGCCAATGGTCTGACCTGTTGTACAGCAGACGCCGCCCCAGCATGGCTTGCTTCTGGAATGTTGCGCTGTGTTGTGTCGTGGAAACTGATCAAATTCTACGAGATTTTTAAGGGGAAAATCCCGGAAGATTTGCAGCCGTGTGACCTGAAATCTCACCTCGCCTGTTTCTGTTCCCGCAAATTAAAACCTCGACTTCTGAGGGACACAACGCGCCCCATAAGGCAGCGCACGCACGGTGTCAGCTGGGAACAGATTAATATTACTAACATCTTTCACCACGAACACGCCACGATAACCGCAGGCGAGTAATCGAACACTGTACTTCAGCGGGATGAAAGAGCGAGGTCTGCCACCTGGGTCCCACCCAGTCTGGGGACTCGCTTGGGTAAAGCGAACGGGTGTGAGGTTAGGAATCCGTGGAGGTTTATATATGTTCCTCGGTGCTTAAAAATACAGGAACAAGCTTTACCGGTGGCCTTCGTACTAATTTACTGCAAACGTAAATATATATATATTTTTTTTTCGTAAAGCTGATTATACTACAGACGTCACAAAGCGCGTAGTACGACAATGTTCTTCCTCAGTTAGTTAAATGTTCGTTATCCAGGAAGAAACCACATTAAAACTAATATTTGTAGATCTGAATGAGACGTGTATTTTACGTAAGGTACCAATCTTTTGTATGACGGAGCGTTTTCCAAACGTTCTCCTTGAGTTTCATATGAGGTAAGGATTATACAGGACCAAGTAGGCCCGAATTTTTAACGCTGGCGTCGAAACACAGAATAAGAGAGTCGCAGTTCATTAACACCAACAGCAATTATTGGCCATAATCGTGATTTGGTAGACGCTTTTCAGTCCTGGACCGCATCAATGTTGGCGATCGAAAAATTACCATTTACGAGGCACGGAAAGAATACAGAATGTTCCAAAAGACATACACGCATTATAATACGTAACATTAACCGTGTGTGAATACATATTTTGAGAGACACTGAAAAAAAAACTGATCATCAGTGTCGGAGGTGGGAGAGGAAGGGGTGGCGGTCAGACATAGCTCCCCATCACGCGCTCATTTTATACCCTTTGTTTAAGGAGCGCATGAAGGCGATGGGTTGCCAGGGAAACGTAAGGCAGGATAAATACTTCACTGCGTAATTTAAAACGTGAGAGTTCTCTTGGATTGCGAAGACCACCTTCATGTTTCCACCGTAACAGGCATTCAGACATCTTTTATCCAATTAACGCATATATTTCAGCTTACGCGCAAAACAAATAGTGTTTTAATTAACAGTATCTGCAGATAATTAACGAGCTTCGAACTCCTCCTCTAATTAGAAGCCAAACTAATTAATGACTCTGTGTGTGAGTTTCCCAGGGACTACTCAGTACCTACTGAATACTCAAATGTCCAGTGGTTCGACGGCAAAAGTGAAGGCTGGCCGCCCGCAAGATTTCTGCGACCGACACTAAAATTGTTTCATCTTCGCTGATTATACAATTTACACGAAGCTCAAATTGCAGCTCATGAGTTTTAAAACCGCGTGTGGTCGATCATGTGAAACGAAGAGGAAAATAATGTTAGAAGAAAATGCAAAATCAATTCAGATATTTCTGTGAACTGACATTCAGCTCTGCAAGGATACTACCGTCTCCATGCTAGTTAATCTACGCTGTTGAACAGAACAAAATAAAACCAATTGCAACAACGAGGACCACAACTGGTTCAATTATGTTTACTAAGGCAACAAAAATAATTCAGAACGCATTCACTCAGCCAGTATTAAGAAGTCTTGCTAAATAAATAAATAAACGGGGAATTTCGGGTTAAAGGTGATTCATATTTTATCCTTCTACGCTTCGTAAAACCAACGCTCCAAGTGACCAGGAGAAAAAAGTCGCAAGACGTCCTCACCCGTCCATTCTATTTGTTCAAACAGTCGTTCGGCGACAAGGACCCCGGATTACGTGTTGCTTGAAGTGCATTATGTAAGATTGCCTTCCCGGTTCCTGAGATGTGGAACGTGGAGTAGCTTTCAAAACTGCTTCTCGGGTTAGCGAAGCGTCGCGTCTCGTTTCTGAATGCATTCGTACGTCAGTTTCTCTAGATCCTGCTACGCTAATGGAGTCGGCGAGACGCGGATGTCACAGATGTATCGCTCATTATGTGCGCTTACGTACAGTGGGATCTTGCCCACAATTTCAATAGACAGAAGTTTGTAAATACAATTCCGTAAGCGTAGCTAGAATATGCGAATTTTGCAAACCTTACACCACGCAGCACAGTCTTTCTCGAGAAGATGATAGTCGCTCACCTTGTCAGGAAATTCCCCTTCTTTTAAGATACTCGAAGGTTCAATACCGTTTTCACAAAGTCCCACCACTGTCTAATCGTGCGCCAGTTTAAGTCAGCCCACATCCCCATATCATAATCCTTTCACATTCATTTTAATATTATCCTCTCATCTACGCCAAGTCTTCCAACTGATTCTTCAGATTTTGTCACTAAAACTTTGTTGGCCTTGTCATATTCCATGTGCGTGCTCCATGACCCGCTCATCCGGTGAGATTTTATTTGATGCTGAAACAATAGACATTATAAAGAATGCAGATCATAGATCTTTTAAAAATCAATCGTCACAGTCCGCCCGTCCGTCTGTCTGTCTGATGCTCTATCGCTACTCGAGGGCCGCTCAGAATGCTCAAATACGAGCAACGCACGGCCTTGGGACTTGTGTGCGTCGTTACACACCCAAGTCTACAAATTTCTTAGCAACAGAAATAGTCTGTGAAGTTACCCCCACTGTTTAACTGAGCACGACATGAGGGGGGGGGGGGTGACGTTCTTAACCTCGGCACCAGATGGAGGCTACTGATTAGATTCATGTCCCGGCCGTCTTACTCCTAGGAATAAACCTCGGTACATGTTGGATAGGAGGCTGGATGGACCCAGAGACGAAGTGGAAGCCATGCCCGGTCATCGACTGAGCCGTCTCAGGTGCCTGCGCGCTGGCAATCCCTGCCTCGTGATAAATCACGATTCGTCTCACGCCAACACCAACAGCAAAGCAACAGAAGTCATCTCTCCGTCCTACTGTTTACTTTGCAGAAGGCTTAGATATCCCGACCCAGAAACAGATGTCGCTGTGCCAACATAACAGAAAGAAAATCCCACCGATGTGACGGGAGACTGATCCCCCCCCCCAGCAGTCAATATCCAGACGACGGTCGTGCGCATTGCTCGCCGGGAAGACATTTGACACTCGCCCTGAACGTCGTGCATTGAGCAGGAAAAAAGGGAAGAGCGACCAAGCGTTAGGGACGTGGCTTGAGCTGGCAAACTATGAATCGAGGGCCAACTATCGCCCGCGTGTAGCAATTGGTCTCAATCATCGGAGAGTGTCTTTTTATAGAAATGTTTTCTGGCTCAGGACAACGACCAGCGGCGAACTCTTGTGAAAACGGTAATGAACTGTCGGGAAATTTCTGACCAGATGAGAGAATATTAACCTTTGAAAGAAGACTTTGCCCCAAACGAGTTAGTTAACCCTTTGAAGCCGAAAGTCGTCCGAATAAGTTGGTCACTCAGTCGGTACCACAAGGAAAACACAGCACTTAACCAAAGATCAACTAATTAATGCTGTTTAAGGAAAAATCGTAGTTTATTCTGAGAACGATATAAATCGTGTGAAGAGGACGCGCGCGAAGTAAAAAGAAAAGAAAGTACGGCCGCGTACACACGTTCGACTCTGCTTGTTAACAGACAACAGAGGAAGACGAGAACGTGCAATTGCATTGTTTTCAAACGTTTAACATCAACGAAAAGACGCTCATCATGAAAAATGTAATATGACGACATGCGAAACCAAAGACCGAAAAAGAACTGAGGGCGAAACAGATCTGCAAATGGATCCGGCCTGCGCAAACAAAGACAAGGCACAACTGTCCACGCTGATTGCTTCCTCTTCCGACTTTCGAAGCAATTTTAATGGCTTCAAAATTCGTGCTGAGGAGACCGTGACATAGGACTTGAAGCACGCTCCACTATAACGACCTGCGTTTGATTTTTTGGCTGTTCAACCTTCCGCTGCAAAAAGTGTAAACCGACGAATGAAGTAAGGTTCTCTCACGACGTGACGCTGGAAGTGTCGACGTTGTCCTGGGTTGTGACGTCGCGTGGCGTAGATGCCATCATTTCCGAGAAACGTGCTGCCTGCACATCTAGGTATGAAAATGGCGCCTACAAACACGTTCACAAATTTCTGCAACCAGAAGAGCATCGCCAGCCATCAATAAATCAACCAATGAATGGCAAATAATGAAGAAATGAGACGATGAATGGCGACTGGAGTAACTAATCGATGGAAGAGTGAATAAAGAAGTAAATAAAAATAAATGATTGGATATTGAATGTGCAATTCGTGAAGTATTCAATTAGACAACCCACGAGTGCACTAAGGAATGGATGTATCGAAGGTTCTTCAACGGAATGAATTAGCAAAGCCTAATAAGGCTTACTTCACAATTCCTAGTTAGGGCATTTGTTCCACAAAGAGCCTACCTGACGAGGGGCATCAAGCATGAGCGAACAATGACGTATTAAACACATTGCTCTTCCAACGTGCAGTCACAGGTTTTTCTATTGTCTTTCTGGCACTGTTGTTATCCAGCCGTTTACTGGAATGTAGCTGGTGTCAATTAAATGGTGAAATAAAACCAGAACTCCCGCGGGGGTTTTTAAATCTGGACTGGCAACTCCAGACATGATTTGGAAACTTCATAAAACTTTCCTCGTTAATATAATAGCACTGCCGTTTCACGGATGTCCGCAACCTGAGGGCAAAGGCTGTGCTACACAAATAGTTGCTCATCTCACCAGACATCAATCCGTACAACGTGGGTACGGGCCTATTTCACCAATCAGACGGAGCATCGCCCCCCCCCCCCCCACGACCAATGGGGAACCTTCTCTTAATTAGGTCCCACTCTGTTCTAAAACACTATGAGATTATACTTTTTCAAGGGCATTTACACAATTTCACTACAACAGTCAAAAATAAAAATAAATACATTTCTCTTCTACCGAGTGCTCATTTAAAGCACAACCCTCGCTTTCATCACAAACTCTAGCCACTGGGCTCTGGTAAAAACCAGTAAAATCCAACTCATATCCTCAGAATAAATTTTCCTACAATCCGTTTAAAAATTGCCTTCGCATATGTGCCAAGTTTTATCACGATTTACAACAGCAATTTTGTACTTATTTCGTGTTTCCCCACGTTTGCTAAACGACCTCTTTAAATTTCTTTTGTGTGCGTATCCTGAAAACACTAGGTGCAGAGAGTAAATTATGTACGCACAGTGGATTAATTTCCCCCCGAGTTTCCACCAACGATAATGGACAGTCAATGCAGCCTCCGTCCGTAGAACTTTGCACTTCATTTCACATGGCGCTGACGCGAAGCACAGACAGGAAATTGAAAGCAACTTCGTCTTGAAGTTGTCTGCGATCACACTATCAACTCCGCTGAAACGAATAGTCGATTTTCAAACACAAGACGAGAAGTGGATTAAAAGAATATCTGTCTTACAGATGAGGGCATATGCACTCTGAGGCCTGCATGCAAAGCAGCCGGCCGGAGAGACACAGAGGAAAACAGCGTCAGTCTCCTCACGGGATATTCAAATTCTTGCCTCCACAGGTCTCAAATTTATTTATTTCCCATCGTCTCTTGCAGAGAACAGAAAACGCAAACATGTAATTACCTGCCGTCAGTCAGTTCTGGGGTTAATTTCTTTCACAGAACGAAGAGGGATATTTCAATCCGGAAAGTTACTGGTTCTGAGTTCGATGGGCTGGACTCGATTCCCTGTAGGTGTCAGAAACACCACAGAGAGAGAAGTTAATTCAGTGCGACATATAGATGCGAAAACTAAGGATAACATTAATATGAATTTTAAGTATATTATGGGGCTGCGGACTTGAAATTAAACTGTTTCAGAATTACGTCAAGAACGGTAAATTTCTGTGACAGGTCACAATTGATCCTCAGTGTGTGTAAAACTTTGATTTTGTATCTGAGAAACTATATATATGTAGTCGTTAGTAGATCTAATTTTGAAAATAATTATCATAATAATCACTTCAGTACATTAGGAAATCTTAGTATTCTAGCTTCAGTTTTCCATCTTCTTCTTGGACAAACAATAAGTCTTCTTCCTCTTGAGAAGTTGGAAACAGAAGTAAATCACCAAATAACGTTATTAATGAATAAGACATTTTAGACTCAGAAGAATGGAATCTGTCGTCAATGCTCTTCCCTGAACCAGAAAGCTCGGTTTGAAAGTTTTACGTCAGCTGGACCAACTCCATCTTTCAGTTTAGGAGACATTTTGAACTCCGCCACAAGACAGACCAAATCGCTTCAACATTCGGAAAAACAAAGAGTGGGACCTTATGCACCTCTCGAACTCTTGCCACTCAGACAGAGGCGACATTCCGCTGAAACAAACGACTCTGTTCTCGGACCGATTCTTCTATCTTGGTCAGTTTCCGATTTTCACCTGGAATCAAATTCAATAAAAGTTTTCGGAGTTTGGACCCTCCTAAGTTCTCTTCCTGGTCTTGAGGAACAAGCATGTCAAGTTTGGTGCAAATCGGTTCATCCGTTGTCGATCTACAAGCCCGGAGAGCCGAAGGTCGCCATACCCTGTCTTCACGAGGATCGTGGAATTATGCGCGAAGAGTTTCCTTTGACCAAAGACGACGGTTCGCGCGTTGCCATGGCTACGTGATCCCGGCATCAGGAGCAGCTTTAAGAAAATTTCCCGCGACGTTGCACTCGCTTTGGCCATTATCAGAACACGTGCATTACGCCAACTGAGATGAGAACTCCTGCCTTGTCTGTAGAAACCACAGGGGCCACAGACAGTTTCTTCTCAGCGTCTGCAACGAGGCAACGCAGTAACGCACCTCAAGGACAGAGCGAAGAGTAGGTCCTGTGTACAGATGCGTCATTTACGTTCATAATGTTTTTTTCAAAATTCAACGGTATTCATTTCCAAAACCTTTCATTACATGTATTACCTTTAGCCGAAAATGTTAATGGAGTTTATTATCATTTAGTAGTACCTAAACAAGAACACTGTATAAAAAAAGAAACCACAAAACATATAACTTCTGTGATGTGTATAATACTTCAACCTATTCCGTATGAACTCAGACGATGATTAATTTCTTTAAAAATGCTCGTTTAGAACTGAGTCATCAAATGCGAACGACATGCAGAATACCGTTGGTAAGAAAAATCAATTTTTTCAGTTTCGCAGAACGGGAAAACTTTTGTAAAAATAATTCCAATCCACGTTAACAGCTTGTACGAGTAGTCTGGGAAAGAAAGGTGTTTACCGATTTCCGTACGCCTGCAGAGTGGTGATTAGACTATATGCTGGACAGCGGTGGCGGAGAAGTTGCTGCTTATACACGGCGAAAGAAACATTCTTATTCACACGTCGCGGGGCAGAGGAAACATAGACGTTGATCTCCTGCTATAACGTCGGTCTACGCTGGCATTTGGGAGGGTGGGGCAAAGAAATACGAAATCGAAGAAGTAGTTCTAATGTCATTTCCTAATAAAAAAGCTATCGCTTTCCGAAAGTGCACAAATTTCTGCAATGTATAATTCTTTATTCTTTTCCCCACTGCCAATCAAAACGACTCAAATTTTGGATCCATCCCCTTGCGGATAAAACATTTCGGTTGACAGTTCTCTGCAGACGATATTATTCAACTCCATGTCCATTAAGTAAAAAAAAAAAAAAACTGCTTGAAAATAAATAAATGAAGATGACTCTCTTATATGGGATGTTGCACCGTGTAACCTGGTAGAGTGTGGCCGACGTTTCAGGTGCGCTTACTGTCTCCATAATCACGGCGGAGCATTCCACAAGACAGCCACGTTCATGCTCACTGCCGTGAACATGCTGCCCGTTTCATTTCTAGCGTTCAGCCATTGCTCTGGAACTCGCCATCATGTCTGTGAGACAGGCCATCAGCTTCGCGCCTCTGTAACTTTTAACGAAATTAAGAAAAATAGCTGGCAATTAATCCCTCCGTTTTCTTTGTTTCGTGCGCAAAGGACGAAATGAAACACCAAACTGCAGAT
Source organism: Zootermopsis nevadensis (assembly GCF_977971745.1). Classification (NCBI taxonomy): domain Eukaryota; kingdom Metazoa; phylum Arthropoda; class Insecta; order Blattodea; family Termopsidae; genus Zootermopsis; species Zootermopsis nevadensis. The sequence goes on from NW_028259156.1 coordinate 19,085,518, forward strand.
TAAAGAATGCTAATTTGCATTTAAAGTACCAGACAAAATCACTAGATAATATTTTCTTTACACATTTTACATGCATTTTTAAAGTTTTCCGCTCTTGTCGCAGTAACGAACTTCACATCAGCGGCAAGCCCTTCTCTGGCCTCGAATTTGAACAAGCTCCAAGCTAATCTGTACGATAACGCAAGCAGCAGAACCCGCGAGAATCTTCCACGAAGTCAAACGACCGCAGTCCGACACATTAAAAAATTCCTCGTTTTTCATGGAATCCAAAGCATCGAATTGTCCGTAAGCCAGGTGAATCCTGTTCACACACTCCCGCCCGATTTCTGTACGGCCCTGACTGGCATCATCACATCTAGGTTTAGATCTTCCAAGTGTCCTCTCCTCCTCAGGTCAGACGGGCAATGCAGCACTCGCAGGAACAGCCAAGTTCTGAATGAAATATAGCAGGCAGTGAAAGGGCTCGCCCAACCGCCGGTCCCTGCCAGATGACGCTCGTGCCTATTCGCACGTTATCACGATTATGGAATCGCCTGCAGAACAAACTGGACTGACCATTTCGCAGGTTTCTATCGATAGTTGTCATATCGAGACTAAACGATTGCATGACCTGCAGAGAAAGCATTTCAGCTTCGTACTCTGAAAGTCCTGAGCTCGAATCCTTGCACCGACTAGGAACGATTTTCACAGCTCCTCGCTACAGCAACCTAAATATGACACAAATCATCTCTCCCACAACCTTTCCAATTCATACTTAATAATCATTATAATATTTCGTGACACCGTGAAGACTAGTACGCAGATAAAGTTTCGGAGGAAAATGCTTCCTCCATCTTCAAGGCTGAAGTGGCATTGCTGGTGTCTATGTGTATAAATATATATTAGAATCAAAGAAAGAGCAGGGGATGTGTCGCAACCCGCAGCAACGACTCCGTCGTCCTCACTGCCGTGAGAACCTCAAATCTCACACCACAAATACAGAGCACGCAGCTGAGCACAACTTTGCTGCACGCAGTCTGCGTAAGGAACGACGACGTACCGCGCCTGTGATCATGTCCCCCAATACGATCACATATGCTTTATGTTAGATAAATGTAAATTCTCATATAACGCGGGTACTGAAGCTGTCCCCCCTAAACCCGCTTTATATCGATGTTCCACTGTATTCTTAACTTTTTAAAACGCATTCTAATGTTATAGAAATTGAACTGTGCCTGCCAGTTCACCGCTCGCTACCTCCTCAACTTTGCCGTAAATTTACATAGCAGTAAACACAACTCTGGGGCCACGCATACATTAAGTTGATTCGATTCTTTCCTCCCGACCCGAATCCCAGCAGCTCTCTGCATTCAAATGTATGCATTACTCTTACATCTGTCGCGGAAAGCGACCGTGTTTTCCAATGAAACAGTTCAAATATACAGACTGATAACATTTTAAACTGCAGGGAATTACAAATAGCGATGGAGAAAGGTCGGCGTGCATAAAGGGTTTAAGTGAAAGGCTAGGGACCCACTGGCGCGACTAGCCGCGTGCGGCGTGTCGACTGTTGTCGCCGCGTCGGTGGGACCCTAGCCTAACTTGCACAAACAGCAACGACAGACGTGTGGATGGGTCGAATGGTTAGCACTCCTACTTAGCATTCAGGATGACCCCGTCTTAAATCTCGGGGCGAAGTTGAGACCTCTTGTCCGAGTTCAATGGCGTCTTCACGGGCAATCAGCTTTGCCAATTGGCCGTAACACCGGCGTTACGAGAGCCGTCCATCATCATCAGGGATACAATACCTGGCAGCGTTGCGTCGCGCGGCTGATTAACCGTGAAGACGTCCTTGAATTTAATCGCCGCTAAAGCTTCGAGGTCACAAAGTCACGACTGAGGTTTTAGTGATCTTCCTCGGTTCCTCCAGAAAAATTCTGTTTCAGTATCTTGAACGCGCCATTAACACTTATTTTTCCCATCATTCCTAATTCAGCATTCACATTAATTCAGTCATTTTATTGTATGTAACTTCAGCAACAGAAAGAACGTCGCCAAATCAAGGATTGAGCTGAAATCTAATAGAATTTCTTATGAGTGTCTGTAATAAAACAAAGAGCAAGGGAAACAATACACGTAAGCCCTTCTTGCTCGCGTTCCTTGCTTGTTGTATTTAGCGGTAAACAAACGACAAAATGTTTGCAAACGACAAACAACTTGCTGGTCAGAATATAATTAGAAACGTAAAAAATCGATAAACTCGACCGTGCCGAGACGATGCCACACCGTCAAATCACTACTCGAAGATGGCAGCAGTATGATCCTTCGATACGCTGGCATCTGCTTATACGTTCACACAGAGTTTCTACCCAGAAGACCAACACCAACATCTTTATCATCAAGAGAACTTCAAAATTTCACAGCCAGTCAGTCGGTCAACATCGCGCTAGAGCTAAGGAGTCCGAATTTCTGTCCAGAAGTTGAACCAAGTGACGTAATATTTCGAAACTAGCCGAAGCACTCAGGGTGTGCGGTACTAATTCTGGAGTGAAATACAGCCCTTCCATTCGATTCAGTCTCGCTCGATGTTCAGTTACACTTCTAGGGACCTCCAGGGAAACCTAAATCTTTATTCCAGAACAAGACCCGTCCCGTCCCTTCACCTGACCCTGAGCCAGGGACGGATAAATTTGAGTAGGGACGCTGAGGAGAATATTTGGATCCAAGATAAAATAAATGACAGCGAAATGTATTATGTAACAGGCCTAGTCTACTGTCTGTGTCGAGGACACCGCCACAAAGTCCAAATGACGACGCGTAAGTGTACACTGATCTCAGACTGACAACGGGATATCGGCTTTGACCGACATTTCGGTGAACTGCTTTATAATATGCGCCACAAATGTGGGAAACTGCATAGCAAAGGCTAAACCCGTCCAGTGAAATCATCTCTCACGTAAAATAATGAAACAAAGTTCTCGTTCCAGCCGTCTCGAAGTACTTCCCTTTCAGACACAAACACGAAGCGCTTAACCTCAGCACAGAGCAAAAGTTACACTTTGTAATGTCTGCGTGCAACGAAACGTGAAGCAGACAGCCATAATGTCATGTACGGAACATGACATGTAACATTTCGTGGGGGGGCGAAGCTTTGAAACGTATCAGGTGAACGTAACATGCCGACATGAAGACCACAGGAGCAATGACCCAATGACCCAATATGACACGCTAGTGACCGTGAACAGTGACCGGCGTCGATCATATTTCCTGTGTTACATACCGTGGTGATATTTTATTTGGAGTGTACTGTACGCGGCCTGCTGCCATCCCTTCCAGCAACCTTCTGGTAAGTGTCTCGCTCCGAGGTTCCAATTCACAAAGTTCAGCGGCCAAAAAACCTGGAACGCAGTGCACCTCGTCCACGGTTGATACCGTTAACAGCTAGAGCAGCCATCTTGCTGCCTCTCAAGCGTGGTTTCCTAGTCTCTCTCTCAGCCACCTGCTGCCCGCCTACAGATGTGACAATATCTCCTTTGGGCACACGGCATGCTGCTCTTACAGTCTGCAGTCAGTACTGACTCAGCCCCCGATCTTGGTACAAACGCACGCTATCGCCCGCTTTAAAGCATCCACGTTCGTTGTCTTTCCGCCTTACTTTCGTAACCTAGCAACCACACTTACGCCGCTTTTGCGACGTAGGTGTTACGAGCGACTCGCTTACCTAATCGCATCAAGAAAATAACACCCCCGATGACACGAGCCGATTCTGCACTCCTGTCTATGCATCAGGCTACTCAACTTCCTGAACACGGAACCTCACACACGATGGTGGTACAATTCGATTAGCTGCTGGTATGCCCAGTACACGTCACTAGCATACAAAGAACGCCAATTAACCTGTCTTACGTAATTTAGTGTACAGAAACAGATTTGGTGTGATGTAAGACTGGGAATAAAGTGCATGGAATCGTGGATTTCTATTGATGTTTAAGTACACAAGAACTTAAAACACGTTCGTTAGATCAATCGTTAGCTCGACCGCCAGAATTGCGAGGTGATATTTCGAGCTGACTCCGTATAGATTCCTATTTTTTTCTAATTCTTAAAAATCAATGTTGACGGTATATTTCCATTATTTTTTTAAAAAAAGACTGGAAATTCTTACATATTACAAATCTACATATTGTTTTACACTTCTTCGCATCTGAGCGACACATAACACTGTGATAAGAAAGCACAGCTGTTTTAAGATAAATTGACATAAAAACACGCTAATCTTGTACATACTCAAATATAATATAGAAGAATTTAACGGAACTATCAAGTACACTTCAATTTTAACAAGTTTTAATATGCACATCCATGAATCTAATGTTCATAGTAAACAAAAGCGGTTTGGCAAATTTTTATCCTGTCATGAAAGTTATCCGAAATTCGTGTTATAAAACGACAGAGTTACATATTTTAACGTAGCTGGATTTGCATCCATGAACAGATTTCGCCCATTAAATTTCCATATCTGAAGTCCGGTCTATTCAAAAATTTCAAGTAGCTCTGGATATTAACAAAGCAGGCTTGCTCCTGCAACACAGCTTCGATTCATTCTCTCTCTCCGTTAGCCTCAAAGGGAAAGAGCAACGCGAAATCCGATTAAAATATTAGTTCGAACGGATTGGAAAGGTGGCGTCGAGAGCCCTCTTAGCGATTTCGAGTTCCTCACTGGTTGGACTTTACAGCTGGCAGCGAAGCCAAGAGCAGGGTCTCTGCGTTGTGCCCAGCCACAAGATTTCGCTCTATCCACTTAATTAAATACAGGCCTGTAACATAAGGTAACAGCACTTACTCTACGTGTCAGGTAAGGCGACACAGATGAGACTACATAGAAGACATTCGACGGGAGACGAGCGATTGTTTGTGTGTGTGTGGAAAAGCTGGGACAATGGGAAGGCTTTAACGAAACTGTGGCACGGTAGATACGGAGGGATTAAGGCACCGCTCAATGGAAAACGGTCCCTGAATGCGCCGACTGTAATGAGCCTGATTAATTTATACCACGTTTATGCAAGTTTTTATACCGATGATGAAATTCACAGCATGCAGCTGGCATTACTTCAAATTCCTCTGAATTAAAATCGCGTGTACAACACGCACAACTCATTAGTTTGCGTCCCAGAGGTAGTCAAAGCTTCAGTCTTAAACCCCTGACAGTCATGTGTTCGACTCCTAAAACCGCTCATTCAAAACCTACATTTTCCATTCCTTACTGTTCTTAGCACAATGGCAAATCACAAAAGGTACACGGTTCGAATACCGGTCCGAGTACAGTCATTTTAACGCTGGAATATTACCTTCCAAGACACCTTCCTCCTTAATCCCTTCCCATTCGTCATCAGCAGTAAAGGCGCCAATCCACTCTCGAGTTAAGTTTATTGAAATCCCAAGGGTTCAGAGGTGAATGTGGAGAGTAGATCCGGTGGAGTCATACCTCCAGGTCTCTTATACGTATTTCAAATATTTACACAGATGGATCGTCCTATAGCTTACGCAGCTCTGTAACAAAAAGGACCAGTCAGCCTTTGCACCCCGCAGAAACAGACTTAAGCCACGCCGTTATTAAACACCACTTTCTATCTTGCACACGCAGCTAACAGCATTATCAACTTACCCCATCTTTCTCTTATGCAAATATTTTCTTTGCATTTTTTAAAGATGCCTTAATTTTATGATTTCCTCTCAGGGCGAAAGACCAACATAAAACGTGTTAAGAAGAATGGAAGATAATAAGAACGACTAGAAGCGGAAACGACACACATTTCTCGCTTATTTTTCTGTTTTTGGGATCAGCAGAGGAATTTGACGCTCGGAATTAGGGTCCATCAAAAATTAATTTCCCCCCGCCACCCCCCCATCAGGCTCTGCTTCGGGCTGCCAGTCCCAGATCTCTGCGCCATCAATTCCAGCGCACTGAGCGAGTCCGCTCTCTACAGGCGCAAATACCCGCCCGTAGTTTCGCTACCACACTGGCTTCTTGCGCCACAAAATTCTTGGTTTTACTTTCTGTTAGTCAGCCACCCAGAATTCCACTGATCTGGCAGCAGACAAGAAATAAGATACTTTTAAAGGAAACCGAAAATCTCTCATCTCCTGCTGTAAGCCTTCAAAGGCATTTCTTCGCAGGACGCATCTCAAGGGTCCTCTTCCCATGGACCAGGCCATTAACCAGATTAAAAGTGATGCAAGTGCGGCTAACGTGACTACCTAATTCTAGAAGATTCTTTGTACTTCAGTTCAACCATTACGCCTGGTATGAGAAAAATACCGGGTTCCCCATGACGAAATGCCTCTGACATCGCCCTGAAGATGGAGGCAGTATATTGCCCCGAAATACTGGCATCTATATACAGGTCCACATGGCGTTACGACACAGAAGACCAGTATCGACACGGTGTAAGGCAGTTTCTGTTCAGCATTTAAATTGTGAACTAAGTTACTTAACATTTTCACAGGAAGTATCCAACAAACATTGAAATGCTTCACTGTGGCTACATACAGTGAATGGTAGTCAGAATCTGCCCAAGAGACTATTTGGACATCTTTTCAGAAAAACTACTCCATTAACAGAATCTGTGGATTATGATATTAATTCCTGAGTTAGCCTGCTCTATAAACAGGCTCATATTTTTTCGAAAGCTTCTAATCGTTTCATAATAATTCGACATGACATTAGCAGGCACTACACAGACAATTTATTATCTTGTACGTACTCATTCAGTAACATTGAAACAGTTATTCTCGATGAAGCATACACGAAGGCAGCAAAGTCGAGAACCACACAAATGAAACACATCTGGCCAGACCACATGGCGTCAGAACTCAAAAGAACATCATGCCTCCATCTTCTGGGCTTGTCTCATGAATTTACATGGCGTTGCTGTCCATAAGATGAACAGCGATATATTTACTCAAAGTTAATTTTACTAGATTTTACGAATCCCGTTTGTCTGTCCTTCGGTCTGTATAAATTCTACAAGATTATATTCCATCTTCTCTGCGTGTAAAGTCTGTTACTATTCTGGGCTTCTGCTGTTACCTCCAAACTTGGCAGTGTTTTGTTCAAGATCGCTGGGTGGAAAGACAATGGCTGGACAGCAGTTTGATCTCCATGACAACCGTCTGACACCTCGCAAGGTTTAGAACGCTTCATCTTAAAACAAGCAGATGAACTGTACTGACAGGAGCTGGCAGAGATTATAACACACATTAACGCGCCTCGCTGAGTTGTAACGGGCTCTCCCTGGATTATCTACTGGCATGGAGATGCATCGTGCTCGCACGGATGTGCTGGACCGGAAGAATCACTTAAATACTGCTTCTTGCCGTCTGCATAAGAGACGAACAGAAAAGCCCATTCTTACTGCCAATAGCGTAGTGTTGCCATGGTGATAACACTGCATATTTAAGAAAGAAGGAGACTACAATGAAGTAGAGGAGTCGCAAGAATAGGGGAGACGAAGAATGAATACAGAATTTTGGTCCAGAACTGTATCGGAAAATAAACGTTGCTATAGGTCTAATATTCATGTTTTACCGAGACCAACTGAGGATAAACTCTAAAAGCATTTATGTTGGTCAGTGTTCCGGTGACATTCGAAGCCGGTGCGTGTAGGATGTGAACGGAAACGCCGACATTTTATCCATCCGAAAGGAGACGACAATCACGGCTGGCTGCAAAGCAGAATTCATTAGAAGACCCGCCCAAATCAGGAAGCAGGAATGCTAACCACTCGATCGAGGTGTAATGGACTTCATGGTTATGTAATTTTCTTCACTTCCCAGTATGCATCTGCTTCACAAGTGGCACTGAATACAAACGTTATCACGGCGCCTCAGAGCGCCAGTAACAATAGCCCGGCTATCGGACAACTTTCAGACGTATCCATGGCAACGAGAAGCAGGAAACAAAAGAAAGCTGGTTCAATCAAGCCACTGCTCTTCATATCTGCTGCCCCAGAGATCAGGTGGTTCTCACCAGATACGAACATGACACTGGTATAATTAAATATAATTTATTATACCGTGAAACAGAGCAGTCTAATGTAGAGGTAACACTCTTGACTTCTATTCGGGGATCTCACGGTTGTAGACTCGGCCGTGTTACAGAATATACTAAAATTCTAGGCTTTATTTTGGTCCTGCTGTCGAATGTCTGCATGATATAACTATCTGCAAACAAGTCACGATTACCTCCTTCCCTACCGTCACACTATTTTAATAAATATTCGTTATCGTTCTTAATAGACGCTTTACAACGTCTGGATTTGAAGCAGCGTCGAAAAACAAGCACGGGACCAAAATATGGTGGAAGAACGCTGGCCTTGTAATCCTGGGGTCTCGGGTTCGATTCCCGGCGGTGACCGAATTTATAACTTGTGTTGGGCAAGGCCGTGGTCTAGGCAACACGGAGTTTTCCTCCGTGGCATCCCAACAATTACTCCATTCACACACAGAAGAAGGCAATGGCAAACCACTTCTGGATCATCTGCCAAGAACGTATATGAACAGGTCCCAGTCCGAGAAAAGGATGGAAGGATCCTGTACATATGGACCTGTCGTCAGACAGAACACTTTATAAATAAATGTAACACTAACTGACGCAACTAAGGTAAAAGTTGTCTGGCAACACTTGCAGACAAAATTCAAAACCTGATTTTCTCAATAAGTTCAGTAAAGGTCAACAGCACCGAATTTCATCACGAACAAATTACGTGATAACAAAGATTCTGGATTGTTGGCGATAAGTATGTCATCACCCTGATGATGGAGGCAGCAAGGACCTGTGAAACGACGGTAAACTTCTACCAGACTACGCGGCGTTACAACCCAGAGGACAGCCATCTTCTTGCTAACCGCCTTGGAAACCTCAAAACCTACGACCTAGTGCCAATTTCTACACTCTTGTACATCCCTGAAAAACGGGCCATGAACAGAGGAGGCAGAAGAACGCCGCAACAACGACGATATCGAAGATCTTTGAGTAAATATAATTATTTGATAGCTCTTGAGCACAAATTAAAGAATTCCACGACACAAACTTGTTAATTCCTCATTCTCCTTACGGCTCTATTAGGTCTAGTTCATGTTATGACGCCACTTTCCAATTCACCCTCTTAAACAACAATTATGGTAAAAGCATCATCGCAATGAAAAATGGTTTCCATTAACAAAAGAACCGCTCTTCCCGGGAGAATCGCGCAAGAAACTAAATATCTCGTTGGTTTGTAAGCAGGCACTTAAAATTATATCAATCTTCCCCCAAACCAGCCAGCAACAATTCCACTCCCCCGCCCCCACAAAGATTTCAGGCCTTCTCTCCCTAAGAAATATTTGAAATTACTCTTCCAACCACACCCACCCTTTGTCAGATTCTCGCGATGTCCTCTTTTTACCGCCCCTAACCTTGCAGCAATATTAACATCTCTAAACAGATTGGAATTGCCCCGACAAGCGCGAGATTCAGAGTTACTAAGCAACGCAGATAAGCTAATAAGCCATCTTCAATGCACTCATCATGTGCATTCCTATTTGCTCTGGCGGATTCCTACAGATACAATAATAAATGTTCAGGTTGCACAGAAGTGCGGAACTTGTCGACTACCTGAGCGACTATCAGCTTCTAAGAAAGACTTCTGCACGAAGTCGGTTCCGCTGATCAATCTCGCATCCAGCGAGACACTCGAGAAAACTTCGAAATGGCAGCAGGCTGACATGTCAGCACATTCTGTAGCTCACGAACCGAGAGCTTAATGGCCGCTGGAAATGGCATTTGGTTCTGCAGGATAATTGAACGATTTTTTTGTTCCAGCTAGAGTGAAATATCGTCCTTTCATTACAGAAATGTGCAATTAACAGAATGTTCGGATTCGCTACTCCGAGATGCACAGCCGGACAGTGGTAGCAAAATACTACAAGTACATAAGCCGTCAGTACCCACCCTCAACGAGCATCCATCGCCCTCGGATGTATTTCTGACATCAATTCTCACACAACCAGACAGCGCATGGAAACAATTTTCTTACCGGCTTTGCGAAGAAGCCACTCCTCTGTACTGAGTGGCACTTGTAAGCGACTTCCTGGCTCTAGAAGAATTACGAGTCGAGACATTATTTCTAACGAAATTGTATTTATTACGGTATTTGCTGATGAAGATTTGTACATGCAGACAATTAACTTACTGAAGCAGAAGATCGTCTAAACAATATTTAACAATTCACTTCCCCACTTTAAATAAATAATCTCTATTACGAGAAACAATTAGTTTTCATTTTTTAAGGAAATATTCGCTGCATACTGTGATAATCGTGTGTGACCCATAGATACACGATGTGGGCAAATTAAAAGCTACTGACATGTAGGTGGTACAGATAGTGACCACTGTATTTCTAGAAAGCTTATTGAAGCCCCGAGCCAAATTTCATCGGCTCCTTCAAGAACGGCTTGCATGTCCTTGTTTTAATCGCCCTGTTGATGTTAAGCACATAAATTACAAAGCCTCTCGTTATATAAATGTCATTTCCTCGTCATCTTACTTTAAACTGTTCTCAGACACTTTTTTAACCCCCATAAAATTTCAATTTCCAACGCTTTAGTGCTCAGTTTTGTGAGAGCAACACATCGCAATCTGATGAAAATAGAGGCGCGTTAATTTTTTTAAACTACACCCATTAGTAAGTAATTTAGTGAGAAGGGAATTAAATCCTCTAATGCTAATCTGGAAATAAAAGAAGGATTTGTTCCTCCGTGAACGCTCTGAAGACTGTGCGGAGTTTGAAATGCCACTGTGGCATTTCTCTCGGGCGCACGTACCAATCAATACAAAAATGATTGCAGTTAACCTTTCAGCGAAGCCCTTAAATGAATTATAGCGTACGATACTGAATATCGCCAGACTAAGGAATGGAGTCACAAACTCACCACTGGAATTACTGATCCACAAGCAGACACAAACAAAGCAAAAGGCGGCAATGATTTTATATTTAACTACGCTGTCAGTAGTTCAACTGTCGAATGACAAGATGTTTCTGACCAATAAAGTGACAGCAAACTGAAGGAAGTGATGGTGGCCTATTCAGAGAGGCAATGAACTCTAAGATGAAAATACACAGGCATGCAGTTTCCTGCATTTCGAATGTCTGAAATATAACGAAGAGAAAAATAACTTAATTCGGACGTTCTTTACTCATGTCAGCCATTTTACTAACCCTTTAGAAGACAGTGGTAACATATAGGTACCACCTGATTTAATAATCGCCCTGATGACGGAGGCAGTATGACCTCTGAAACGTTGGTTAACATCGACCAGACTACACAGCGCAACAACCCAGAAGACGGAAATCTTCATACTCATCGCCCTGATGGTGGAGGCAGTATGACCTCTGAATCGTTGGTTAACATCGACCAGACTACACAGCGCAACAACCCAGAAGACAGAAATCTTCATACTCACCGCTGTGAGAACCTCAAGTCTTACATAATAATCAGTAACTCTGAATTTTGTATGCATGTTTCATATGAATCTCAGTAAACAGCGATTATTTCTTCAAACAGCGTTAACGAGTTGATCTTCGTAATAGTAAGTGTTGTGTTTTCTTTGCGGTACGGACTGAATTCTTAAATATTTAGACGAGGTTCGACTTCAGACGGTTGATTGCGTCACACCTCTGGACGCCCCTTGTCTTGCGACTAGTGGCGTCGTTGTGTCCTGAATTAACAACAACGCCCAATATGCCACCATCAGCTTTCACAAAAATCAAGAATTATTAGTCGCTTTGCTGCCAACTCAGCAGGACACGAAATTTGACGATCGAAAACAGAAATGAAGCAACGGGGAGCAATGGAATCAACCGTCGTGTAGCTGTTCACGTATCCAGCACATGGAGAAAACAACAGCTAATCTTTTAATTGAATGTTTCTGACACAATCGTTAGCCCGGTTGATGTTCAACATCGCAACCATTCTATTAAAAATCGCGTACTAAATTAATGAAGATTGATTTATTGATTTTGTGCAGTACGGTATTCCATAAATATGAATGCAGTTCCATTTCAGCAAACACGCTCAACACCCGGACTCAGACCAGACACTCGTAAGTTGCGTGAGGACTTCCATTAGCTGGATCCGGGTTCGATGCTTTTCATCGAAAGGACAAGAAAATAAGAAACGGGAAACGAAAGAGGAGAAACATTAAAAAATAATGAAACGTCGTTTTCACGACTCCTCAATTTCTGTAATGTTCAGAGAACAATCTATATAGAGAGAAAATACTTTTCGTCACTTGAATCCGAAATAAAACGGACAGAATGCCTGGCAGCAATGGGAAAGCTGCTGTGTTTATCAACCAGGGCTCTGACAATCTATAACATAACATATTATTACTGAAGAAAATTTATAAATTTGGTCAAAAACAAGGGAACTGTGAATTTCTTTCGTTATTTATCTCAGAAGAAACGACACTACATTTTTGCCACGGTGGTCTAGCGATTAGAACGCTGGCCTTGTAATCCTGGGGGTCTCGGGTTCGATTCCCGGCGGTGCCCGAATTTATAACTTGTGTTGGGCAAGGCTGTGGTCTAGGCAACACGGAGTTTTCCTCCGTGGCATCCCAACAATTACTCCATTCACACACAGAAGAAGGCAATGGCAAACCACTTCTGGATCATCTGCCAAGAACGTATATGAACAGGTCCCAGTCCGAGAAAAGGATGGAAGGATCCTGTTCATATGGACCTGTCGTCAGACACAACACTACAAATAAATAAAAATATGGAAACGTAAGGACGGACAAAGTGACGCGATTATAACGCGGCACAGTCCACTATTAATGCTTGATGCACTATAGTGGAAAAACTAACCTCTGGCGCGAGATGTTAATACAATAATAAGGCGTGGGCGGAGCTACGCTCACGCTGAATTCAATATCCGAACAATAGGGAACACCAATTCTGATCACGAATCATATTTTATCTTTAGGCGCGAACAACCACGTTGTTGAAAAGTCCTTAAACCCACAACCGAGTATTTTATCGTGTGCTGCTAACAAACATTATCGTTCTACATTTTTATCTCTCGCCGTTAACCCCCCCCCCCTCCCCGGCTCTCCACTACCCCGACGAACGAACTCGCCGTTCGAAAAGCTTGTCGCTTCAGCAACAATGAGCCAGGCATTGTTGTGCTTGTGTGCGTGACACGTGATAAATCCTATCTTCTGTTCCAGAGACATAAATGCAATAACGACACAAAGGAAATGCAGTGTCTGGCTCCGACTCTGTAAACGATCCCGACTGATCAAATTCAGAATCAAAATTTAATCGAGGTGACGAAGGACGAGGGAAATCAATTTAACACACAAATAATATTCCTGAGAATACACGATTACGAAGCAAATCATTCAAACCCACGAACCACAAGGCGGCGGGTCTCAGTCTTGTTGACTGGGACACCGTGGTTAGGGCACAGAAGATCGACATCTCTTTTTGTTTTATAGTCAATGTTTCGAACGCATTCAAAAGCAAGGGCGATATTTTATCTTTCTGTGTGTTCAAAGGCTCGCTGGAAAATGACTTCCATGTGTACCGGAGTAAGCTGTCAAGAATTATTATTTATTATTTATTATTATTATTATTTAGTGTTCTGTCTGACGACAGGTCCATATGAACAGGATCCTCCCATCCTTTTCTCGGACTGGGACCTGTTCATATACGTTCTTGGCAGATGATCCAGAAGTGGTTTGCCATTGCCTTCTTCTGTGTGTGAATGGAGTAATTGTTGGGATCGTACCAACATTCACACTCCACTAAACCAAATTCCCTAGCACACTGTATTTTGCAGGAAAGACAGGGCCACAAAACACAGTGAGCCTGAAATCCCTAGGGACTGGTTGGCTTCCTTCCTCCGCAGGCAGCACCAGATGTTGAGCTTGAATGCGTTAATGAATGATACGCCACTTACAAAGTAATTAATCTCGACACTGAAAGAACATATCGTTCTGGGGGTGTACGTGTGGCGCGTATTTTCCGTCAAATGCTTTTGGTGCATGAGACGCAAATTAATTTCAGTCAGCGTGCAACGCATTGCAGTACGTAAATCGCATGCATGTTAATAATCTAATGTTACACAACGTTTCGACTAGTTTATTAGTTATCGTCAACAAAACACAAACTAATTACAAACATTGCTCAAAACGTTTTCAAATTTCCTGAGATCCGTTATTAGATTACACGAGATTTCAGGCTAGTGACGCTTTTAAACAAAAAATTCGAGTGGTCCGCCATGTTAGTATTGACTATAGGCAATTAAAAACTATTCCTGTACCTGAGGCGTAAAATGTGAAATTCTGTGGACTTGTGAAATAATTTAATCTGACGGTGGTCTAGCGGTTAGAACGCTGGCCTTGTAATCCTGGGATCTCGGGTTCGATTCCCGGCGGTGACCGAATTTATAACTTGTGTTGGGCAAGGCCGTGGTCTAGGCAACACGGAGTTTTCCTCCGTGGCATCCCAACAATTACTCCATTCACACACAGAAGAAGGCAATGGCAAACCACTTCTGGATCATCTGCCAAGAACGTATATGAACAGGTCCCAGTCCGAGAAAAGGATGGAAGGATCCTGTTCATATGGACCTGTCGTCAGACAGAACACTAAATAAATAAAAAATACATTCCCTTAACAATCGAATCAGTTGTACCGCGGTAAATAATTCCTCGAGCTCTGCCATAAATGTGTCACGTGATCAATCTTACTTCTTTGTTTATCGTTTTATTTGCTCTGAACGCAACTAAAGTCAACTATAAATTTTACATAATTCTACATTAATTCTGGACGCCGTGCTTATTATAAAAAGGAGCCCCTTCGTTAGATGCGAATACAGCCCGTTACACAGTTGTCAAACAAAACAATGTCGAGATTCGCAGTGCACTTTGGTCCCCTGTAACGTAGGCAGAGCAATTCATTCACAGCAATCAGCTAAGTAGAACACGCGTCCCATTAGGAGCAGCGGCATCCATCTGAGACCACTTTCCCGAGAAGAGGGAAGTCGAGCGAGAACTCTCGACTGCAGCAACAGAGACGAATTTTTCTATTTAGGTGCGGCAGAGACGCGTAGATAATATTAAAACTGATCTCGGAGAAATAAAGTGTGAGGCTGCGGACTGGATTAATCTGGCACATGACAAAGTCTAGCGGTCGAAAATTGTGAACAAGGGAAATTATTTTACCAGCTGAACAACTACCAACTTTCGAAAAATGTGATTAGCGATGCAGTTACGTGCAACTGAACTCGTTCCAAACATTGCCTCTGTGGTTCCATAAAAGGCGACTGGGCTCCACGCAGGAAAGCCTCGCGACTGAATAAAGAAAGAATTTGTCCACACAGTTGCACAGCCTCCAGATGGCGTATTACTACCAACATTGAAAAAATTAAAGTACGTTTTTGCTTTACAGATGACATAAAGCGAAAGACGTTTTAATAGCAAATTAAAATGAAATATTGCCGGTCACCACAAAATTTGACTGCCTGTCAATTTTTCTCGCCTGTTCGCCTCGGGCGACAAGATCTGCTACAGTTCGTAACATCTGCTGTATTACCGGTGTTCATAATCGAGTTAATTATACAGATGAACTGAGAATCAAATTGTGTGGTTTGCAGTCCAAATGCCATTTATTGTGCGAGGACTTAGCCGTGGCTACGAATTTCCAATCAGTAGGCCCACTGAATTAAATCTACCGCAAACACTTGCCAGTCTAGTTTCCTGATTGCAATATGGCGACGTCGATGCTTTTAAAACGGAAAACGCAGTTAATGCTCGTGTTTCAGGCAGAACGTCGAGCCAATCAGTCAGAAAATCCCTGTTCATCCCTCCATTGTCCAGAGGGTTTTAATACAAGGCTCTGCACAGATTATGGGCACTATCAGCTCTAATCCACCACTTTGGATGCGGTAGAACCGACATGACGGCAGATTTTGGCTCCAGCGGCTAAGATGCGCTGACTTCATTTCTCTTTTACGAAGATAACTTTGTCAGCTGTTCCCCGCGCTTAAACCAAGCACCAAGCCGAGATGGCATGGCTCCATGTATTCTAAACCTCGGTACGAAGCTCCGGCTACTTTTCGTCCTAGGAAAGTGTCTCCGGTGCCATCTGGCCTCAAGACCGGTTTGGACCCAGTGAAGAAAAACATTCCTGCCCCTGCCAGGAATCGAACTCCGGTAGTTCAGATTAGAGTCTGGTCACTGTAATGACCGAAGCCTTTCAAAAACTGCGATGCTCTAGAAACAGTAGGAGAGAATCAGTCAGCTTCAGGTTTTCGCGGCGGTGAGGATGAAGATGGCTGTCTTTGGTTGGTCGACGTTTCAGAGCAGGGAGCAGTAACTTCCAACGCTAACTTTACGCTGTTGCAATCACTTCTCATGCGTTTTGCAGAAAACGCAAATCATATAAATTGTGACGTAACACAAGTTTCTTGCGTCCCTCGATTCTCCATTCAAGCAGAATTTTTTTTTTGTTTTAAGAAACACCGGCCTGAAGCTCTGGGTTTTATGAAACGGTAACAAATAATACTGAGGTGGAAACCAAGAGCAGTTTGCCTCAGCATGAAGCAGAGTTCAGGAACCACCGCAAACAAAATGAGGCAGCCAGAAAGAAGAAGAAGAAGAAGAATCAGTTATACATGAACAGGCACAAAAAATAACGAGAGCAGAAAAGGGGGGGGGGGGAGACTGAAATATTGGTCGGTTATGAAAGGACGCGGCTCGCCTGCGCAATTGTAATAAAAACCACGGACAGGACAAAGGCGTTTAAACCACAGACGGAAGAGAGAGTTTTTTTTTAAAGTGGCGTTGCCCATGTGTGGAACAGGGAACGTGTTCCGCGTGACTGTGTCCTGCTGATCTTCAGGGAGACGGGAGCAGGGAGCAGCGGACAGGAGCGCATTCACGGCGAGAAGTAATCAAATTAACAATAAACTGAATCTAAAACAGAAAACCTACAGCCCATCTTTACGTGTCGTGGCCTACTTTACAGTAACACCCGATAGAATATCCTATAGACCGAGGGGGGATTCGAAACGGGTGTCTTCTGAATAAAAGAGAACGCTGTGACCGGTAAACAAACGCATACGGAATGCGTTGATGTGGGAATTTGGCCGTGGTCTATTTCAGAGACTATCCTGGAGTTATTGATTGACCGGAAAAAAAAACGTCAGCTGATTTGGTCATTGCCCCGTCTGATATTCTTACGGTGGAGAAGATGTCGATGTCTAGGCTGTGAGGCCTTATGGACTTTTTGGTAGACACTGAATTTTGAATCGGAAATGGAGGCGGATGTTCCTCCGAAAAGGTCGTGTGTACCTACAAGTCACAGCCCAGAAAAACATCGACATCGATATTATCAGCAGGTGCTTCAACATTTCCACACCTCAATTACCTGCACTTGTAACGGAGTACGACAATTTCAAACGATATATTATCGCATTTTACATCATTATTTAAAATGTTCGGTACAGCATCTACTACTATCAAACTGTAACAAAAATGCGCGTCTTTGCCAATCCTGAACAATGCACTGAAAGCCTGACGATGATTATACAAGGTCTAAATATGCAGCGTGCCCATTGGCTCTCATGTGTACGTATGTCGTAGTGTAAATATTATTTCGTGCGAGTGGTTTCTTTCGGCCAGTACTGTATCGTTTGAACGTATTTATCTTTCCTCTTAGTAAACACCACAAATTCATAAATGCGTAGTTTAACAAAACTGTAGATATCCCATAAAACCGCAGCTTTTACGGTCAGGAAACAAATGACATCAGATACGCGTTCTTTTGCGATCGCTCAACCAGGAGAACAGCTGACGAACAGCGGGAGTCCCGACAGGCCTTCTAAAGGCGGCGAGTGGCGGTGTTAGGTTAAACGTTGCCGTAGCAGAGAAAAATTCTATGACGTGGAACTTCATGATCTGATTAATTCAAGGTTGATGGGACGGCAGGGACATTCAGGGCTCAGGGAAGAAATGAGAAATGTACACAAATTTTTTATAGAAAAACCTCCAACAAAGATTTCACTAAGGATTTCTAGAAGTGAATGGGAATACAATATTAAAATTAGTCCTTAGAAATTTCATGTTATGGTTGAACACGGTGACGTATCTTAAGTGTTGCATAAAAGATGGGGGATTTGTTGACGAACTGGGTGACTATCAGCTTTAGAAGGAGAATCGTAACAGATTTATTTAATTTCTTATTATTATCCTGTAACTACGCAACTAGTTTTTCCTCCGCACGTAACTACATCTTGCCCCATCTCTTGGACCCACACAGGCTTGTGTATGCATCAGTCCGTTACCCCGTAAGTGGTCGGCATGGTCCCCACCTTCCAAGTACTGACCCAGACTCCAGGCCGCGGGCCGCGGTCAGCGGTCAGGTAGGGACCAGCTGTTATCGAAATTAAGTGTCGATACAGGAAGGATGCGCTCCTGTTCGTCGGCTGATTGATTCGGGGCTTGAATCTTTCAAACTTTAATATCGACTCTTTTTCAGGTCTTCTCGAACGAAGAAATTCGGAGATGTATGACGAATAAAAAGGAAGTAAAGCTCACTTTATCATGCAATCTTCTAAAAGCGTTGCGGTTTAATTCACCTGGGGAAATGGAGTCGAACATCAAAGCAGTTGCATCGAAACATGTCCCAATGCATCCCGCTTGAAGCAACGTCTGTTAGCAGATGAAAACGGAATTGTGCTCGCTTCCTCACGCAAGTCTACGCAATGTGAAATTAATATTTTGCCACACAATAATTACCGCTAAGTTAAGAGCATCGATGACATAAAATAAAAATGTTTCCCGACCACAATCTTTGCAATTATATTATTTATTTAACGACTCTGTCGGTAATTCAGAACACAGCGACAGATGACACGATTTGGAACGAAGAGATCGTGGCCTATTTCAATGCACTACATCGGCATTCGCATGGAGATACTGAAGAAAAACTGTGAAAAGTCTCGGTCAGTATAGTCGGTCTCCGGTCCGGTATTTGACCCCAGGACCTCTCGCCTACTAAGCACGAGAGCCAAGAACTCGGCAAGACAAATGCAACTAATTGACGCAAAGACCAACGAGACGCGCAGAACCGCAAAAAACACTTTTCGAAAAGCAAGCGAAGAATCAAGTGGCCGCCTTTTAAACCTCCAGCCGACGTTTGGAAAATGCAAACTGCTTCCGTCTTCAGCGCCGAAGAACGGCCCTAAATATGGAAATATTATGTTTCTCCGAAACGTAGGGATCTACCAAAACGTCCGCACGGCGTTACAACCCGGAAGGCCAACATCGACATCTTCCTCACCTCACCTGAAATCCACAAATGTTTATAAACAGAAATGCAAATAGCGATCGTCTAGTTCCAGTGCTCCAAGGCTCCTGAAAGCAAACGCAGATATTCGATTTTGGAGGGGAGGGGAGGGGAGGGGAGGGGAGTACGCTGGATCAACCCCTTTGTGGTAGCCGCAAGGTGTGACGCCTCAGAGTTCCTTACTTGAAGCATTATAATCCAATTAGTGCAGCTCCATGCGGCCAGCTATCCGAGGGCTGGTGGACCAGGTACCATCCCAACGTGAATAAACGCTCCAAGTGCTGCAGAGCTGTATTCTGTTTCGGAGATTATTAAGGTTTTAAATAAGGCGCACTTAAAACATTTGGGGAAGAGGGCAATACCACATAATAATTGCATTTAGGAACAAAAAATAAAAAAAATAAAAATTAACATTTGCTTTTGTTTTATAAGGGTGTAAAACTTGGTATCTCTCACTCTGTGGGAAGAACACAAATTGCGATGGTTTGAGTGCAGGTTGAGGGGCCTTAAAGGGGGGGAACGAGAAAATTACATAACGAAGGGGTTCATAATTTGTTCTTCATTAAATATTAGTGTGATAAGCTCAAGGAGAATGAGGTGGGAAGGGCATTAGCCCAGACTGAGCGATGGAAAAGCTCGTAAAATGTAAGTGGTAAGACACCAAGCAAAGAAATCATTTCGAAGACGTAGTCTTACACGGGATCATATTATTAAAACGGACCTCAAGGAAACAGAGTGACACAGCGGTACAGCGGCGGGCCTTCGTAATGTACCGATTAATTTCCATCTTAATATCTTAAGATAGAACAGTGCAGCGTATAGGGAAAGTTTAAACGAAAAATGTGTATAATCTGTCCACGATGCGGAGTGTGGAAAGAAGCCCTGAAACTTCGCAGGTTACAGTACGCCTCTGAACATAACAGAAAGTGGAGTTACACTGTGTTATAATTCAATTATCACGTCTGAAGCCACAACATCTAAATAACAGAAAAGGGGGGGGGGGGGGGTTAAGGGTTCTAGCCCTGTCTGAAATGCCTCCGGCTACATGAGAAAAGAAATGTTGTAGCACGTAATTCGGGCAGACATGAAGGATATTTGTGACAACAGAGCCAACCTCCCAACATCGCTCTAATTCCTTTACAGATCTGAAAGCAGGTACGGAAATTTGTGAATTTCAGGTTTTCATGGCCTCGGGTATGAAGATGACTCTCTTATAGATTGTTGGGCCGTGTCTGGTAGAAGTTTACCGACGTTTCGGAGGTGCTAACTGTCCCCATCGTCGCAACAACCCAGAAACCCAGAAGACAGCCATCTTCATACTCGTCGCTTCGAGAACCTCGTGGCTGCGACGGGCTTGGATGTTCATTTGTTTGTTCTATGTAATTTAACTTGGATTTTAGGTTTTATTTTGCGAAGCTGAAGGGGAAGAGTGTTAGAGATTGTTGTTGTACGTCTGAAGTTGAAAAAGAAATATTAAAGTAGCTCACGCTGAAGCAATAACAGGAATCCAAACCACTGACGCACAATATCTTTTCGACAATGCTCTGAAGCACGACGGCGATGTAAAATTTTTGTCAACTGGCTGGTTTCAATATTGAAAACGAGACTAGCAGTGATGCCTGCTTTAAAGAGGAAAAGTTAAAAGGCGAAGGAAATTTTATTTTACCTCAAAAGTGATGGTGGCAAACTTGATAAGATTGCGGTTGTAAACAAAACTCAGAGCAAGACTGTGGCACTTTTAACACGGCTGCTCCATTGGCAGAAGAATAAGTATCTGAGACCCAACTGCTGTGGTCTAAGGGCACAAGAACAGGCGATGTTTACCGAAGGGCTGCAGTTCAGTATGGACTAAACACCAAGAACGCGTAACAACGCACGAGGAAGGCAGAAATGTTTAATGTCTGACACCTGAAACGCTGGATGGATGTTTCGCTTACGCTGGCATTAAACTGTTTCTGACACAGAAAGCTACAGAAGCCACGATCTCCTGGCTATAAAATCCTTCCGCACTGCATTATCCCGTCTTCCAGTAATTTTTTCCCATGTGTAATCTGACTACTGGGCGAGCATAAGTTATATGCAGTGCAAAAGCGATCTATGGTCACAGATTTCTTTTTTCCCCCGTTGCTAGGCAAAATCAATGTCTATGTAGCGTCATCGTGGATAATAAAAGCAAATGCGTGATCGGACATTCTTTTGTATTTGCACCAATTTTCATTATCGAGAATATAATATTCTGAAGACTCCTATGATAAATATTTCCGTCATTTCATTATACTTTAATTTAATCCAGTGTCTTCGATAGGCGTCGTTCTCTATCCGAATTCCATGCGGACCGGCAGGTTGGACGTTTAAAACGAATCGTTCTTCGTTGTTCAACGCGCTTTGTTTTCCGAATTTGTGTTGCGTGCTGTAACACTCCTGTCAATTACAATGGCGACGAATGCATGCGTGTGAATTATTAAAACTGCCTCCATAAATTTACTCCTGGCTACATTTACTTTCACGTGCTATCACTGCTGACACGGAGGCTCAGTGGAGTCAGTCTAAACGAGAGAACGAGGTTTTACGACTTGGCTGATTGCGTGTGTTTAAAGCCACCGCAGTTTTGCAGATTTTTGAAGAAGACTTTGTACAAAGTTATAAAATCTTCTCTGGCGAACGTCAATTCGGAGCAAAGGCCAACCCTTTCTGCTCGTATTAACCAAAATCGGCGCCTGCAAAGGGTCGACCCTCCCGTTCAGATCACGCACGATTTTGTAAGGCTCTAAACGTTAGGGAGATTTCAGGTCTTGAAGCATGAAGATGGCCGTCTTCTGGGTTGTTGCGTCATGCAGTCTGGTAGAAATTCTCCGACGTTTCAGAGGTGATTTCTGCCTCCATCATCAGGGTGGTGATTACGCCGCGCGACTCTGATAACGGAGGCAGCAGGCACCTCGGAAACTTCTGTAAACGTCTACCAGACTACACGGCGCAACAACCCAGAAGACGGTAATTTTCTCAAGTTATTTTGGCTAATTTGAAAGCTGGGCTTTTCTTCGTTTGCTCGCAGGCGCCGTATGGATTCAGCGTGCCAGAAGGGGCCGTGATAAATGACCACGAGTTCGGGTAACTGCGGGCAGCGTGCCACTGGCTGTGAGGACTCGAAGCGGCGCAATCAATATACAGACATACAGACGGACGGACGGACGGACTGACCGGGTCATTTACGTATTAAATTCACACTGGAGGCTCACAAAACGACTATTAGTGCGAAATAATGTACAAATCCATTAGCGAGCATCTCCTTCTCGGGGGATTACACGTTTCAATAGCAGCTATTAATCACGGCGAATACATTCCTTCTAATTGCGGTATCACTGATTGCGCAATGCAAAGGTGAGAGAAATTCATTTACTGCGCAGTGGACGGTGCGTTTTTAAAATTACAACAACCTAATTGTAATACAGGAACAGAGACAATCCTGGAACGTCTTCAAGAATCAGAATTAGACAATGTTTCCTGTAATACAAAAAAACGTTTTTCTGGTGATGAAGTTATCTAAGTTCATGGAATTCGGAAATTCATTCCGGTGTTCAGAAGGCCCAGCCACTGGGCCGTACATGAGCCGACTCAATCCAATTCAGATCCGTAAAGTCCACCCAGCCGCGTATCCAATGTATACCAAGAAGTAAATCGGTTTGGGGGTCAAAGAGTGTCACTCCAAATCCATCTGGTCTTCGGGTTAACCCTTTGAAACCGAACCTCGTGGCAATGAAATGAAAACACTACGAATATCACAGGGTTGGTGCTGTTTAAAGGGAATAATCGTTGTTTACAGCAAGAAACATTGCATAACCCACAAAACAAAACACACGGTTACTGACTGTCAAAGCAGGCGGTACATATAGTGGTCAGCGGGCTTTAAAGCGTTAAATATACGTGGACCTGTAACCACACACAGATTCATCTTCACGACGTGGTGCTAAATTATACAGAGAGACAACTTTACTTTTACCTCACCTAAAGCGACAAGAGCAGATTTCAGATATCAGCGTCTCTTAGCATTGAACACCCGGATGTGGGATGCGAGGTGAATGTCTGGAATCACGAAACCAGGTAATTCTGCGAGATTGACACAGGGGAACAGAAAAGAAACCAGGACTTCACGTGTGCTTTTTGCTCAGACAGAGTTACGAACAGATGCCGAAGACTCGCGGTCATTACCTGTCTACGTGTCACCTACACAGAATATTTAAGATAGTTTAATGTTAATTAATTCGCCACATCCAGATATGTAATCAGCGTTGTACATTCCGCACCTCCGAACACAAAATTCCATCACAAGGCAACAATTAAAAGCTCTCTGTAATCCGAGCAATGTGACAATAATCCGTAATAGCCAGCCGCTAATGAATTTCAGTAGCGAAGCAGACACAGTGATGGTACAGCTAAATCGCTTGTCTGGAATCCACAGTGCGAGTTCCAGGCAAAATAAAAATCACTCTAAATATATAGACAGTAGGCAGGCTTCTCAGCCCCCCCCCCCCAAAAAAAAAGCCCTACCAAGCCATCCCCTAACCACAATGCGTCATCAGCTCAGCGTATACAACGTCAAATGATAGATTTATTAGTGCAGAACGAATTGTGAAAGGTGTAGAAAGAAAGTATTGCGTAATCCAGAAGCTGCCTGGAGGAGCTGAGAAAAACCTCGAACATCAGGGCAGCCAGACAGCAAAGTGAAATCTCGAGAATACGAACAAATTCAGTTGCCCACTCGATCTTTACGTTCGGTGTCAAAGCGTCACAATGACCCTGACTGTCGCATGTTAAGAGTCAGATTTCAGATTACTGCATTTTCTTAAGGGAAAAATGCCGGATTATGAGATTTCCATGGTAACTGTGCCCCTTCCTTTCAGCTTTTAAACCACTCGACAAAATTTAATTTATTTATTAATTTAATTCTCAAAATTTGTAATTCCCTACCTCTGTAAAATGGCACACGCACAGAATTGCGAGGTAGGAGCATCAATTAATCTAGGATCCTAAAATTTTGTGTGGAATACAGAACTAAATGGAACCTGCATAACAATTTTGGTTTTCTAGAAGTAACTAATGAACAATTGGAATCAAGTTATGAATTTTTGGCAAGTAGACACAACAAACATATACATAATTCTCTATAACATTATGTTCAGGTGTCATAAATGAAAGCTGGGTAAAATTTGCGAATTTTGAAGTTATGTTCGGCGTTGTTAACGTAGGCAGAATCTGTACGTAAATAATTAAGTTCTTCTAAAAAAGAAAATATTACCATAACAGCAGGCACCACCACTACAACTACTACAAATTATTATTATTATTTTGAAATAATTAATTACTTGATACAGACTTTTCACAAAATCTGTCTCTTTCCAGTCTGATCTATATGGACCAAAATCACATTCACTGGACAACGTTTGTGTGATCACCATTACCAAATTTCACCTAATAATTTATAAAAAAACTTGGAGGTACACAGACAGTGCCTTCTTTTTGCGCAACTCAAACTAGTGTCACCTCAAAATCGAACTGAGCGTTCCTTTGCAAAAAGAGAATAACCAACGGATGTAACCGATCCACTGAGTCTGTAAATTACACGCGTGATAAAGCGTGAAAAATAATCGTATTAGTTGCACTGCGGCTGCCATTACTAGCGGAGACTGTTAACAAGTATCTGCTTCATTACATGTAAGTGATTTGATTTAACCAATTGGCGCGCAGTGCGTTATAAGCCCGCATTAACCTATCAATCAAGCTCAGGCTGGCCGCACACTGCATGTTGCCCCAAAGTGACAGAACAGTTCATGAGAAGGGATTTGTACCAGTAGGGTCTAAAAGTCCCTACGAGATCCAACCTTTGTGCGACTTACACAGTCATATAAGATAGCACGGGGGTGCATATAATTGTTTGGGGACGTGGTGTTTATTTATTATTATTAGTGTTCTGTCTGACGACAGGTCCATATGAACAGGATCCTTCCATCCTTTTCTCGGACTGGGACCTGTTCATTTACGTTCTTGGCAGACGATCCAGAAGTGGTTTGCCATTGCCTTCTTCTGTGTGTGAATGGAGTAATTGTTGGGATGCCACGGAGTTAAACTCCGTGTTGCCTAGACCACGGCCTTGCCCAACACAAGTTATAAATTCGGGGACCGCCGGAAATCGAACCCGAGACCCCAGGATTACAAGGCCAGCGTGGTGTTTACAGCAGTATTTTGACTTGCTGGGGGGGGGGGGGGGGGTTAAATAACAGGGGACTGGAGAAAACTGCGTAATGCCCAACTTGGTCTGAAACCTTCGCCGTCTGTTGCAGTTCATTTGGTCGCGTCTCATCCGCATTAATAACGAATCCTACATAAATTTACAAAACTCGATTTAGATATTTTTAAATACGTCTAACTGCATCACTTATCGCCATTAAGGGCGATCTAAGCAGAGATTTTACGTAGTTAGACAACGTAGCAACATGTGATATGACTTTTCAAAGACCAGTACAAAATCGCTATATCTGTTGGAACTACTGTCTACCATCTCAAATATTTGCACGACCGCCATGTTTATATTACTTATATCAGGGAAATAAAGCCTACAGATGCGGTATAACTTTCAGTAATACTCCTCCTCCGTATTCGGCAGGTCCTGGGTTAAAATCTCGGCCCGGAGACCGGTTATCCTGACTGGGGGGGGGGGTGTTCGTGGTTTTCTTTAGACCTTCCAGGGAAATGACAGGATAGCGCTTTAAATTAGGCCACATCCGCTTCATTCGACGCTATATAGTCTAAACTACTGGAAAAGCGTCATTAAATAAACTATAAATAAATAAATAAGCAGTGTGCGGACACCAATATCCACGACAAGCCGTTAATTATTGAAGTGTTATTAGGAGAACCAGGCACCTGGGAGGCCTGATCATATTTGTTTGTTATAAAATACGGAAAGGAGGCTACATTTACCTATTGCCAGCGAACTCTAAAAGCATGGTGTATTTTAATGGTACCACTTACCCTTTAAAAGCCCTACGGTAAGTGTATATATCACCTGCTTCAACAGTCGGCAACTCTGAATTCTGTATTTGTGTGTTTCGCGGGATTCTCAGTGTAAACAGCGATTATTTCCTTAAACAGCTTTAATCAGTTGATCTTCGTAATGGTGAGTGTCGTGTTTTCTTCGCGGTACGGCCTGAATTCTTAATCATTTAGAAGAACTTTTGATTCAGAGGCCTGACTGTTCTCCAACTGCAGAGTTGTGATGCAATGTCATATTTTAACAAACATTAAGAAATTAAATGCTCTCAGAATAATTACAAATTTACCTCTGAACTTTAGGACATAATTAATCCCAAACTGGAAATGTATACTAACAAAAATTTTAGTCGTTAACAAATGCAGGCTTCAAACGACCATCGGCTTTTCCACGTGTCCCCTGCGATAATATTAAACAATCCTCCGAAATTATATCAGACCCGCGTATCGGCTTGTGCATTAGCGATATTTCATTAGGCTCGCTTCATTAAAACCTTCTCGACGTGACGACATTATGTTCGTACTAGATAAATGTCGAGCTGTCCATTATTGCGTAATTAGCAACGCCTACCAACATTACAATATTTTATAGACCTTACATATTTTGTTTTTAAAACATACCAATTGCACGTGTAAAATCAAAAATCAAGCAATTAAAATCAAATGAAAAGTCTTGATTCTGTGACACGCCCTATTGAATTGCGCATTTGGTTCGAAAAGTATTCCCACAACCAACGAAGCAATCAAACTCTGATTTCTGGGATTAAAGAAAGGCACGAAGGTCACAATAGTATTAGAGCCAACACACACGACGAACTTTGGTTGGGGTACTATCTGCAGCAACTTGTTTTTTAACTTGCAACTAGTCTGCTCAGTACGAGCGATGCCCACAACTCCCGTCATGTAATTTCAGCGTCATGCCCTAAAGGAACAAAACTCACACTATTTGAGTTCGCCCGTACATCTCCAGCCTCCTCCCCTATTTCTCTGCACCATCTGCTGGTAGGTCAACACGCCAACGCACCGCAATCTCGCCCTGGCATTACCGAAACGCGGACAATCGCCAAATAGTCTTTTCCCTCCAGAGTCAATGTCAAATCTTCTGGGTAGGAACGCCGAATGGACTTGCTTAAAGGTATTCGTCCCTGCAGATGAAAACAGTATGTTCATCCGAAACGGTGGTGCCGGAAACAGCGTTAGTGAAGAACGGCAAGTTTTGGACGAGCAGAAATGTCAAAACGGGCGTGAGAGGGAGTCATCAAACCTACGAAATAAACCAATCAAAATCCCGACACACAGAGAGAGGCAAATTCAAGTTAACGTTACCGTTTCGTATTCAGGAGACCAAGACATTTCGTCTTTCTCAGTCCCTCAAGACAAGTAACAGAATAGTATTTTAAAATATGCCACGGCTGTTAAACTCCACACAGTTTCCAATTCACCGTCGTCCTGTCAATTGAAGGCAGCTGAAACGGCGTCGGTAAATAACCTGAGCAAGTTGACACTGAAAACACGACGTCATCTGTCTGATTCCGTCCCCTGAAATTCCCGTCGAGCACAGGCAGGGTGGTTTGTTCACACTCTCAGACACAGATCAATTCCTGCGCGAAGCTGCAAGCACTGAGGGCGAGGGTTCAGCTTCTGACAGAACAGCTTCCTTCATCAAGGCCTTCAGAGGACAAGGAGTACACACACGCATGGAACTACACTTTTTCCATTCTTGCTGGAAGACTGACTATGGACTGAATGACCGGAATTCGATCCCCGCAGGGGCAGAGGATTTTTCTTCTATCCTCTGCGTCCAGACCGTCTCTGGGGTTCACTCAGCCTCCTGTCCAATGGGTGCCGGAGTCACTGATGGACATTATCTCCCCACAATGCATCCACTCTATCCAAGACACGAAAGTAGAGGACTCCTCCCTCGTACAAAATTAAAATAGAATTGCGCTCTTATGGACATCGTATTTTGCCTTTCCTTATTGCGCGTTGTTACAGTAACAAAGCGGACTTCCTGCCACAATCCCAGTTATTTGTCGTCCGCTCGCCCTTTCTTGGATGGAGATTGAAGATGGGACAACAATCGCGTCCGCGAAGCAGTTGCTATGGTAACGTCGCGTCTAGTCTGTATACGGAAAACGTTACATGAATTCAAGAGATGACAAGAAGCGACGAAATTGAGTGGAGGCCTCATTACCATCCCCATCTTCCGGTTAAATTAATAAATAGTTCGTCGTGTGGCTGCCATTATTACTACGTTGACTGAAGACTGGCCGATTGGTTTAAACGTTTTGTCTCCTTGGTGTTATTTCTTGCTTGACAATAACAGCACAGAAAGTTAGTATAAATCTATGGAGAATCGTGTTTAAACAATCTCTGTAGTCACAGAACGCACTGACAGCTGCCGATAACAGTGGAAAAACGTGTACAATAAAAATAACAGTCACTTCAGAATATAAAAACTGTAAACTGCAGTTGATTCACGAGCGAACGCTGGGTCAGAATATCGTGCACTGACGAACGAATGTCCTCTCGTCATGACCACAACAGGTGTTCAGCCAGTTAACAAACAAACCGGACGACATAAATTAAAAGACACTCATCATAACTGCAGTTTTCCATTAAAATACGCCCTAGGGTAAAACTTCCATTGCGAAATATACATATATTATTTTTCAAGTCTGCAAAGCAGCTTTTTTTCCTACAGAACACGTAGATATTTCAAAAATTAACTGAACGCCCAACTTTGGATTTTTTTGGGATGACCTGACCTTTCGGCAGACACTGCAGACTTATGACGTCCGACTGTTGTGCACCCAAGCGTCTCAGAATTAAAATAAGGCCCAAAATCACAAGCGAAATGTCAGGATCGATTCTGAACAGAACAACAGCTCTCGTGTCGATATGAATATTACTATCGATTACTCGTACACGCAATAATCCAACTAAACAGCTTTGAAAAGTTTTCAGAGAAATTCCGACAGTCGTAAATACGTAGGTTTGGTCTCGTGTGGACTCTTATTGGCAGTTTTACTTGGACACATTCGGAGAGGTATACTCGTGTTAGGACGAGTTTCTACGAGTCTGTTTACAAAGCAATGAGCATGCGTACTAGATCAATGACCGCCACGCCATCAATACTCTACCTCACGATTCTGAGCTAAATTCTCGCTGGTATTAAAGCTTGTAGAAATGTAGCAAACATCTTTTCACAGTAATCACCCATATCATGAGGGTTATTTACATACTAGAAAAATGTCCATCCACCATGATATTTATTTTGCAAGCAGTGGTCACAGAAACATTATTCCAAAATGCAGGCCTGTTCGCGTTGCGCTGTGGACCATTCTGGTACCAGGATGTGGTGCTCACATGAGCCTGTCTTGCATTTCAGTCCAGCCTTTATTCTTATCTCAGCGTCGGGAGAGGAAGGGAGAAAACTGATTGGCTTGTACGAGGCAGAATGGGACTGAAATGATGCAAAAGATTGGATACAAAATCCACATTCGGAAGCTTTTCTGATTTATCAGTGACGTCTTTCGCATTCAGTTCAATATTCAGAAGTTACTGGGTTCGATCTCAGAGACCTAGCAAACATAAGCTAAATACGGTTGTCAGTAAATGTTTACATTTCTTCCATTCTTCTTGCAATAGATGACCGTACGAAAGAAAGTGCCTAATTGCCGATCAAGCCGTGACACATTTACATTTTAAAAACGCCAGTCCATCTCATTACGCGAATAATATAAAATAATACGATTAAGAGCGCCAAATATAATATTTTATACAACAAAATGTTTTAATATTATATAATCTTAACAACATCAATAAACTTCAACGTTTGTGTATGGACTGTAAAAATAAATATATTTAATCAAACACAAACATGACGCATTTAAGTTACAAAAAAATATAATAATAATAATAATAATAATACTTTCTCCATTTTTGTCACCCTGAAAGGTAGATACGAGATTGTACGTGTACATTCACAGCAAGTGTAAAGAATTTCATATTAACCGTCCCGAAGCCGAAGGTTATATAAATAATATTTAATAATTTAGTTCGTACAGCGAAGTAAAAGCACATCTAATACACCACGCCGGAAACAAGCCTGCTGGAGATGTGATCAGTCTATTTTGTGACATTCTTCCACGTCAATTTTGCTGACAGCTGTGCCTCAATTAAAATGAGGCCCACCATAAACCTAACGCTTACGGGGAACTGAGTCATAAAAAAGGCACGCAGGCAACATCCAGATTTCACTGTGAGGGGTTTTTACGACTTGATTTAACTGTCGTGTTCAAGTTAGTCGCTTTAAAGCGGAATTCCTAAGCCATGCTCGTATTTCCTTCTGCATTTTTAATAAAAATCCATACACTGTTTGTTGTTTCTTTATTTTAGAGTCTCTCTTTGCCATCATCAATTTGCAGCCAGGCCTATTCCACTTCTGGATAACTACACAAGTTACGTATCCCACTGTTACTCACAATGCGTTGACATACGGAAATGACCATAGGCCTATACATAGAACTTTCAGGCGCTTTCTCATCCCAATAAAATCGCCTCGTCCGTCTGCACGCATGAATTAATTAGAGAACGGTTCAACGGTTCTTAATAAAATTCGATACTCGAGAGTTCTGCTTAAATTGTCGACACATTCAAATTTTAGTTACATTGGACAACAATAACTGACACTTAACATGCGTTTCTGTCCCTTAAATTGAATGGGTGGGGAATCCGCCAGGTAGCTTTGATACCACGGTTAGTTTCTTGACTACTGATATGGACTTATATTTACGAGCCGCCACTGAAAAGATGAGTAGCGGACGTCAACCAACATCTGGCCCGTTATACTGTATGCAGTATACACACAAAAGAGTCCATGACGTAATGTGGTCTGAAAGGTAAATTGTTAGATGTCTGACGCTACCGGGGACCGCGAGACACTGTTCACGTCTAGGGGTCTGTTTCTCAAAGGCAAAATTTGCTTACAACTTAGTTACTCGGTCAGGTTCCTTGTGACTTCAAACACGCAGCTCGTAATGCAGTGTTCCCCGAGAGCCATGGCACTTAATGGACTCCCAGGCGTCCCTTGAAACAGCCCAATGGCGCATCAAACTGCGTGCGTCTGTCATCGCTGCAGCAATGGTAAACAGAGTTCCGCATTATGATGTTCTGAACTTCTACCTGGAGCTTTCCAAAAATTCCTCGGTCACCAATTTTTACGAATTTACATTTCGAAGTGGCCTCATCTCATTACAAGCCACGTTGAAACGATGGCATTAAACTGCCTAGGAAACAAGTCCCTCTGGAAAGTTAATTATTCATTCGAAACATATCTATTCCAAGTGGCTATCTTCCGACTGTAGCGCCGCGTAGTATGTTGCAGAAGATCCCTGCTGCCTCCACCATCAGGGCGATGAGTAACTAAGCAGTTTCGTACCTACGTACTTGTTAAAGATCTATGCATACGTGATGGCCTACCAAATAAAACTGCATTAAACTTCTGCTCCTTCAAGAAACTAACAGCACCGAACACGAATCTGCCCCAGTTCAATCCACTTCCGAAACAGATTTCCCATACGAAATTCTGCACGCATCGAAACTTCATGCATGTAACTGTTCTGACATTACTATGTCACCTTCGTAAAACACGAAATACGTCATTATGTGATATTCTACCTCCGATACATAACTGGATATATATATATATATATATATATATATGAAAAAGCAGGTCCTGTAATCGACAATGGGTTCTCAGAATCTGCGTGCCGGTGCGACTCCGCCCCCTCCCAACAATTCAATCAATGACATTCGATTTCTGCCCCGCACACACAGCCTGTGGTACTGCAGACACAGCTAAATCCTTCCGTGCGAAAGGAGAAGTCCCATGTTGTGGACCGACAGACAAATACATAAACAACAGGCCCGCACGCAGTACTGAACGTTTGAACAGTTGTCCCCTAAGTCTCCAATTCTTTTGCTGCAAACTTAATCACGCTGTACGCAATAACAAACAACATTGATTACGGCTTCGTATTCGCTAATTCCCGGGTACAGAGCAGAGACCGGTCATATTTTCCGTGGTTTTCCTCAGTCCCATCAGAGAACACCCCCCACAACTGTTTTTTCCACGCCCCTCCGCCCTACGGTAGAGGTCACGTAACCAAGACGACTGCTGTCTGTCCTTTGAATACTCACCAGTTTTAATATTATCCCAAGAATTCTACTTTGTTCTGCGCTTAAATAATAGAGAACTTCACAGCAGCACATAACTGCATTGCGCAGAGACCTTGCTCAGCTAATCAAGAAATTCTCCGCTGTGCATGTAACCACAGGTTTAATATCGTGTTCACAAGAGCTCGCCATTGGACCACGTCTTGGTCCAAAACAGTCCAGACCACTCCTTACCAATATTTCTTCAAGATCACTTTCAACGTTATCTTTCCATCTACACATTTGTCTCTCACGTGATCTCTTCCCTAAAGTTTCCCCGAGAAATATTTTGAAATCATTTCTTATCTCCCGTGTGTGCTACATGTTCCGCCAATCTCATCCTCCTTGAATTGATCGTCCTAATAATGATTGGTGAATAGAACAGACTGTGGAGTACTCCACCTTTCACACCCTACAAGTACAGGGCTAAAGGTACTTTCTCTACTTTCTCTCCCACTCTCGCCCACGTGCTACCATTGGTCCACTCCCATGCCTGCTGCCATTGGCTCGGGGCAAGCTACACCTTTCACTTCCCGGCCTATAAACCCAGCACCTCACACCCTATTGGCATATTCATCGCCCTGATGACGGAGGCAGTATGACCTCTGAAACGTTGGTTAACATCGACCAGACTACACAGCGCAACAACCCAGAAGACGGACATCTTCATACTCATCGCCCTGATGATGGAGGCAGTATGACCTCCGAAACGTTGGTAAACATCGACCAGACTACACAGCGCAACAACCCAGAAGACAAATCTTCAGACTCACGTAAGAATTACAGTTTACACACATTTTAATGTTTTGGTTTTTAGACACATGTACGAAGATGGCGTTCATTACAAATATAATCGATAAGACTGTTAGTTACATTCACTGCAGCTTCACAATTTCTATGCAACGGGATAGTCAGACACAGGTTTCTAATTGCACACTGCAAACAAACTGGTAATTAAAAATACAACTTGTTTCATCCCTCGCATCGAGAAGTTTTTTCGCCCATCGATTTAGAAATAAGTCGTGCAAACAAATGGGTGTTGTTCTGTCATAAAAGCAATTCAAATTAATATCCACGCACGGGTGTGTCGGAATGTGAAACAACACGTTTCAGATTCCTTCGTTTCGCGTCCGCGTAATAAAATCGGACGCTTTATGTCCGTCCGTCAGCCAAATTCGAGTAATACGTGTGGGTTACTCCAACCGAAACTACAGCCATTGAGGACTGGCCTCAGGCTTTATCGTGGATTTCCTAAATATTTACAGGTTAATGCCAGCATAATACGTCAAACAGGCCACGACAGTCTAACTCAAGACAATTTTATTCCTCACGTTGTTAAACAACTCCATGGAACAGAGTCCTTCTTTAGCAGATATGTTACCATTAGCTTCTTTCGGTGTTCACAAGAGCCCTAGACGACAGATCACTATTTTGGAGCAGACGAATCAAATCCATGCCCCCCCCCCCCCCAGCCCTAGTTCAATTTTAATATTATCCTCCCACATGAGCACTGCATTTTCCGTCCACCTCCCTGATTTTATCCTAATGATCTCCATATCATCATCATCATCATCATTTGCAGCCGTAGAATTACACTCGGAGATTTATTGAACACGTAGCAGGTCTTATACCTTTTAAACCAAATTACACGATTTGCAGTTTTAAACAGAAAGTAGGTTTAGGGAATTATTTACACTTTTTTCATTACGTAATATGCGGACTAGAAGTATAAATTTCCTGTTCGTGAAATTTTGAAGACGGAACTCAAGCACTGAGAGGAAACGTAAAAACTATAACGAACTGGAGTGAATGGCATTTTTTCGAAGGATTTATTACCTGCCCTTATGAGATTTTCCTGTGTTTTGGTGACGAGACATGAACACCTAATTCAGAATTCCGAATGAATGATCGCAGATATTCCATTCGAGGAAATGCATTAGTCTAAAACGCATCCCTGGCGAGCAGTCGAATGAAAGAGAGGGAAGACAGCAGATGAAGGCAGAGACTGTTCTCATTACAAACTGCTCGGAACGAAGCGCCAATGCAAGCGAAACTCACTACTTTTTTTTTTGGGGGGGGGGGCCTGTTGCACGTCAAAGGTCATGACATGTTGACTGCAAACTTCTGCCTAAGTCCAGTGACGCCCTGATATCCTGACGGTAGTTTAATTATGGTTTTCCTCAGTCCCTTCAGTGCACATTCCGATATATTTCATTAATTAGGCCACGACCACTTCCACATCCCATCGAATTCTTTATTCGCTCATTGTTCTATCAATCTGCACAAACATTTTAATGGGCTATTGGTAATGTAGTTTTTTAAACGTACATCAAATTCCCAGGGCGAAAAATCGCGAGTCGTCTTTTCTGCTTCTGCAAATAAAGCCGCATCTTTAGTAGTACCTAAAGCCGTGGACTTCTTGCACAGCGCACTCGAGTAATCAGGACTAGGTTTTTCCTCTAAAAAAAAAAAGAAATTAACCCAACAGGATTCACTGAGAAGGCAGTCCAACAACACGGCTGTTACACTACGATAAATCGTGTTTCGGTTCAGTCCTGTTACCACTAAACATTTCTATACTATAAATTACCGTGTGATAATTAAATAAACACAGATCTAAGAGGATGCAAAGCTTTCTGACCACATGCATCCCGCGTAACGCGCTCAGCAATCGTCGCTACAGACACACGAACCAGCGCTTGATTAACGACGTTCTTGGGTTTCGATGCCCCTAATCAGCAGTTCCGAATAGGTTCATGGCCTGACTGCTACAAATCATGATTGAAATTCATTTAAAATTAACGTTATTCAACACTACAGGTAGTTTTTTTGTCTAGTTACACTCGTAAATTAAAAATAAACTGGTTTTTCTTTCTAAAATAACCAACTGAGGTTTAAACACATAACGGATTCTTAATAAACGTAGAAACTGTAATCAAGATGGACTGTGAACCTAATGCAACTAACTCATTAAATTTCTCCTTTCGACAGATATCTCGTGAAGGACGACTGAAAATTTAAGGACATGTAAACTGAAATCTGAAACGCACTCACTCATCCATCCGCATATTAGTACATGACGGAAGGCAAACGACACTGCGCATTGCAAGTTCTGAGCAAACAATTAAATGCATGTACTCACCGCCATCTGCAGGAATGAGGACGAACCAGGCGACAACGCTAATTGTGACGCAGCCGAGCATTGCTGTGGTTTTCTTGAAGCAGGTTCTCGACAGTCAACAGGGTGGACCTGAGCGTCTGCAAGTCGAAACCAGTCGATGTCACACAGTGTTCATAACATTGCGCGGGTCGCCTACACAGCCAGCCACAGGTGCACTGACAACTCCCAAAACATTTCGCTTCCCCCCACCCCCACCGTCCGCGCAAGCGTCCACCATTCCGGACCGGAAGCTCCTCCTTGTCTCTTAATGAAGACCACGGATCGAACTTCGGTCATTCTAGCCGGAGTCGTGTTGGATTACTTCAGTCCGGTAATCCGTTTGTTGATATTCTGGGTAAGGCTGCACCGTACGACTCCCTCACAACAGGGACCCACCACTCTCAATATCGATGACGCATAACCCTTACTCCGAGTCCCGAACTGCAGTACTGATCAGGTGACTATCATTAACACTTCGTACTTCCCCGCTTTCAATTCGTGACCGGGAAATCAACTATCCTGATGGATAACTTTCACGAATTTCCTTAGTCCCTACAGACTATTTGGTGAGCGCCTTAAACAGGCTACGACCGCTTCCTCCCCAGCTCTGAAGTTCACCTAATGTGATAATTATCTCATATAATTCCACACCAAATAATCTATTAACTTGATACGGCGTCATTTTACAAACTTGATCTTAAAATTACAAGTTAAAATAAGAGACTTCATTTATTTTTCGCTGCTCGTAATGCAACTATAAACAACAAAGTGACTGGCTTGCAGTTCCACGCCAACAAAAAGGGAAGCCAGAAACATTTGAGTCCGCTTCTGATGCAAAACATCTCGGTTATGGAGAAAGTAGACTGGAAATATGAACTTCTGTGGAGTACCTGCATTTTTCAAGTGCGTTCCTTGTAATTCTACTTGCCACACTGGCCATGATGTTCTTTCATTTCGTCCTATGAAGCCGAAGCTCGTCTGAATAATATTTAAAAATTCAGTCCGTACCGCGAAGAAAACACAGCACTTTACCATTACAAAGAACACCTGGTCGACGCTGTTTAAGGAAACAGTGAGAGTCACACGAGAGACACAAATTCAAAATTCAGTGTTACTGGATGTTAAAGCAGATAGTCCACGTAGCTATTACTGAGTTTGAATGGTTAAGCCGAAAAGGAAAAATCGTTTTCAATGATGTAAATAAATTATACAGGCGCAAGGACACTAAGTCGTCCTCTCATAATTTCAGGACATAAAAGAGGTCCACCAACTGTTGAAAGGCCTCCCAAATGCCATGAGGGCTGAACGACCCCAGTCACGTCGCTATTGATCACTAACGCCACTCCTTGTCCTGCCTTCCACCTCACCCCCACCCCCGCAACCTTCAGAATGTCCTTATTACAAACAATCACACAGCGAAGAACAAAAGAACGTCAACGGAGGCTTCGTTAGAACACTGGGCCATTCCAAATCGTTTGGAAATTCGACGATCATTACGTCTTTGGCGCGATATTCTGTCTCCAACAAGAAATTCTCCTCCGGCTTTCAGATTCGGTGGTCTTTGTGCAAGCTACAAAGTGCGTGGTAATGAGTCGCATCATACTTCATACATCGAGAAGGAGGTCTAACAACTCAAACCGCGACATTTGATTTCCATTTTCCCCAAGATCCAATTTAATATTATCCTACAATCTACGTCTTAGCCTTCCAAGCGGCCGCCACCAAAATCAATTCATTATGAATACCGACAAATGAACACAACAGTAAATAAAGTTAAGAAGCTACTTTTTTGCCTAAACGGTTCTTTACGGGCAAGGATAAAATCTAGCAATATATATATATATATATATATATATATATATATATATATATAGTGTGTGTGTGTATGTTATATATATTTGGGGGGGGGGCATATTCGGCCTCTGCGCAAAGAGGCAAAGGACTGGTAGAGTTCGTGGTTAATTTACGAAAATATGTAATGAAACAGCTTGGTTATAGGTCTGTAAATATTTAACCGTTTAAAGTAGAAACTCGTCGAAATAATATTTAATAATTCAGTCCGTAACGCGAAGGAAAAACAACACTTCATTACCTCAAATATCGACTTAACGTTATTTAAGCAACTATTCGCTGTTTACAAAAACCAAACAATAAATAAATACATAAAATAAAATAAGAAATGAAACACACAGCCTGCAAGAGTTAATTATTGTTAAAGAAGGTTGGACACGTGCTACCACCGGGCTCTGCATTGCTGATGGCCGTAGTTTGGTGAACATGCCAAACCGCGATTTTCTAGGCAATTAACCTAAAGATGGATTGAGTGATACATTCCTCCGCAACCACCAGCATGGCTACACGGTCTTAACAACTCATTAGACCACAAATCGCACTTTCAACACCCTGAGGAACTCGAGTCTCCAGTTGGTAAAACACAAAACGTCTGTCGTGGTAAACAGAAGGAAGGAAGTAATTAACACACCTGGCTTGCAAACAGGAAATAAATAAATCACTGACATTTAATTTAAAATATCAGTTGACGTCTGAAGATAGACATTCTCGAGCGAGACAGCTGATATGTTTAACTAATGTCAGAGCGTTCACTTCAAAACAGTTAATTCGTGAACACTGTTATTACGTGCTTTAATGAACGGATCGCAGTGCCGACCCCCAAGCACCAACCCGATGTATAAACAAAGCAACTTTCTCTGAGGGAAATTCAGCGTCAACGGGTGCTGGTGACGCGTATAAAAACGGAGGCTATTTATCGCCACGTTTCGCTCTGCTCGTTATTATATTCAATTGTTCTGCTCCCGAACACAACCAGGGACAAGGTAATTAAGAACGCACCACATTCACACACTGTTTGCGTCTCTCTGACGTCAGATGCTTTAACGAGCTTAAACACGCATTACTGTCGCATTGTTTTCACTTTCCATTCCTGATCCCGAAGGCACGGTCTGACATCAAATCTGCTTAAGACACTCGTCAGACTTCAATTGTCTGAGTGCACTCGTAATTTAAACCAGACATGACAAACACCTGCATTTCTGGCGCCTGGGCAAACACATTCCTAAGTTCTTCAAATACCAAGCAATGAAAATGTAAAATATATTTCGTTTGATCAACTCCAAGAATCAGCCCTTGAAAGCGGAAAGTCGCTCGAACAGCCGATAAATCCCCACTCCCTTCCATTGACATTCAAAGGTTCATTTCCGCTTCTACAATAGCCCTTTCCGAGCCACATACACCTTGGTTATCAAAGACATATTTTAATATTATCCCCCATCTATTTCCAGGTCTTCAAAGTAGTTTATTTAGATCAAGTGTTCCTATTAAAACTGAGTATACATTTTTCGTGTCTCCCATTCGTGTTTACAAATAAATAAATAAATACAGACCTTAAGTAAATGTAAACACATTTAAAATAAATAATGGGGCAGGTGTTTTGTTTGATGAAAGTTGAGTAAAGAATTTGCAAAAATGTTACTAAAATAAAACCCTGTAGTAAGGATAAGCCAATATTTCTCTTCAGGCGAAAACAGAACGCCGTGACTCAGCGGCAACTTCTTCGGCACTGGGGCATAGCGGGCCAGACTACTCGATTCTAGCAAGCATTATTTTTATTCACTAGCGGGTATTTCTGTATGCGAGAACCGCAGCTAATGAATGGAATTTTGAGCAAACTGCATGCAGATCTTCTCCTTGGAAACCGTGGTATAAAACTTAATACGTAATCCCACTTAAGCCGATCTAAGAAGCTTTCTAAACGAGCTCGTATCCAAGAGGCCCGGATCAGCAACTGATGATACCAACAGTAAAATATTAGACGGGCGTCTGAATCTCGGATACACATGGGCTTTACCAAACGTCTTACACGCAAAAAATTCTGCTTTCTTAATACTTGTAGTGTTTTGGTTTGGAGTGGAAAAGGGGGGAATTGTAATCGCCTTCGTTGTTTGTATGTGGGCTCAGGAAAAGGCCCATCTGGAACCAGTTGGCTGTAAAAGACGGAATTCTCGTGAACAATATGTTCGCTGCAGAATTCCGACTTTGCGACGGTAGTATTTAATCTGAAATAGGTACTGTAATTGAAAATGCCTTGCTACTGACAGACTCTCCAACTTACCGACTAGATGACGCGTTAAAACAAATTATCGTCAGAATTATTTGAATTTCTCATTCCATTCCTTTCTCACCTCCGACGTTTAACCGTAAATAAAGTAAAATTAGGAATTTACAATCAGTCATTTTTCTTCGTTTACCTGTTTCGTTATCGCGTATCAAGAATTCTCAAACCCGGGAGCAAAACGAACGAAAAATTCCTCTGATTATCTGAAATATCTCGAACCAATTACTATGTTTAACACTGCTTCTAAATGTTGTACATGTCTAGAGCGATGCAGTTCTTTTAGAACAGAGTGGACAACACTTTCTACGCTTCCAGACAAAAGAATATTTTATAATAACGAACCAGTGCCATTCACTGCCACTTCCACTTTCATATTCGATTTTTACTACGCCCCGACAGTCGAAACTGGTAGACTTGCATTGCTCTCTCTTTAGCCACTGACAGGTTTTAAATGAAAATACTTAAGTTAAGCTCCTCTTTAACCTGAAGTCTCGTATTTAGTCCGACTACTGACTTGAATCTTTCAAAAGAACTTCGTAGGGTCCCAGAGTTCTATTATCAGATCGTCGTTATGAATCCACAGTTACTATAAAATGAAGAGTTACTTATTTTTGAAGCAGGCAGGACATATAGTTACCACTGGAGTTTAAAGGGCTAAGACATTTTAATTGTTGATTTGAGGATGTCGGCTGTAATCCAAAATGTTTTAAGCTTCCCCCTCTCCCGGAATTGTTATGCAGCCCGCAGACAACGAACCAAAAATCCAGAACAAGTTCTAATAAAACAGATACGAGACCCATACTTGTTATTAGTACCAGCACTAAAGACTTATAACTCATCCATACAAACTTTACATCCAACATCACTTTCCACCGAGTTTTGCAAAACCTTGCTTTATCAAAATGATGTCCGTAATTGGGTTAGGGGACAGGCGGGCACATTGACCTCGACAGCACATTTGACTGCTCGCACATTTCTTCAGTAGAGGGATCGCTCTGTGCTCCAGCTTCCCCCCCCCCTCCCACCCCCGGCCGGTGTCCAGACAAATCGCGTTCTGCAAGCCTCCCCCCCCCCCCCCCCCCGTTTCCATCAAGCACGTGATAGATTCGAGACGAATCCAATAGCACGCGGTCATTCTCATGTTCCCCAAACAACAATTAATTGCGGTCTGACGTGTGGGGCGCTCAACGAGGGTTCCATGCAATTTCACACAAGAGATGGAATAATTTATTGCAGGGAAGCTCTAGTCTTGAGATTTACTTCAGCAGTTACCCAACTTCTTGACGACGGTGAAAGAGCACACTACAATTTCTGCAAAATTGGGGCAATAACAGCGAAACGTCCATTGAAGATGTGACGTTAACCTCCTGACACGGTCGCCAAAGACCT
The DNA here is from genome assembly GCF_977971745.1 of Zootermopsis nevadensis. Lineage (NCBI taxonomy): Eukaryota > Metazoa > Arthropoda > Insecta > Blattodea > Termopsidae > Zootermopsis > Zootermopsis nevadensis. Next base: position 19,126,838 of record NW_028259156.1, read on the forward strand.
CGTTCGTGAAAACAGACAGAAACAAAACAAATTCAATATGTGACGATGTTGGTCTTCTGGGTCGTAAAGCCTTGTGGACTTGTAGGTACATACCTACGTTTTTGCAGGAATGTACTGCCTTCATCTTCAGAACTGAAGACGTAAACAGTATGTTCCGCCATTACAACACAGAAAACCAAACATCGACATCTTCGCTGTCGTGAGAACTTCGAGTCTCACTCTCATGAAATTTTATCAGTCTGACAAAATGTGCACTTCCTGAAATAAAAAATGTCCTGCTATACATGAACATCAATTCCAGTAAAGTATGAAAAACAGCAAATATCTCATTTGAGAAACTTGTGCTCCATTGGTGTTCATATGCCCACGCCTGTTATGTATTCAACATTAATATTGAAGTATTCTCTGAAGATAAAGGGTTTTTGCAAACTGACCTAATGCCATATATTATAATCTGTTACAGTTACTAATATAAGCATTTCTGAATATATTCATCAAACAAGACAGATGATGACACTTATACATAAATATCGAACTCATAATATTCCCATAAAAATGCAAACACCACAGAGAAATTCCAATATTTTGTATTGAGACAAACATGTCCAAACGTTTGCTTTGTGCACATAATACCATAACCTGCAATGTACAATTTATCGATGCGTATTAGTCCAGAAAGTTATCTTACATTGCATTAAAATATATATTCGTTCCATTTCTTAGAAGTCCAAAAGCATTTCTTCACTTCCGCAATTATGACGAGATTACACATGCCTGAAAGCCAAGCCTATTTCTGAAGATGGCTGCCTTTTGGGTTGAAGCGCCGTGAAGTCTAATAGAAATTTACTATCATTTCAGAAGAATTTGCTGCCCCCATCATCTCCCTGATTATCGAGGTAGCAAGTACCTCTAAAACGTTGTTAAACTTATGTCAGACTACACGACGCCACAACCCAGAAGGTAGGCATATATACAGAGTGAGTCAAAAGTATGTTTACAAACTTCGTGTGCATGTTCCAGGATCAAAAATAAGAAAAAATATTTCTATGAACATGGGGTCGCATATGTTTCATTTTCTAAATAATAGCCAAAAATAAGTTTCAATGAATGACATGTCAAAGTGAATCCAGCTTCCAGCAAAGATTTTCAATTAATGGCGACATGCTTCGATCGCGTCTAAGAGGACCTTCATATCGGCGATGCTTAAGAAGACACTTGCCACGCCTCCTTGAAGATGTACCACTGAATACAAGAAGACAAATGCGGTTTATGCACGACGGAGCCCCAGACATCATCTCAATGAACAGTACCCTCAGCGATGGATTGGGCGTGGTGGCCACCGAGGTCACCGGACCTGACTCCATTGGACTTTTATCTGTGGGGTCACTTGAAGTCCGTCGTTTATGCAACGCCCATGAACAATGAAGACGACCTATGGGAACGTGTGCAGATGATTCGAGGACACCCTGGTGTGAACGGAGGATTCCGTCGATCTTGTGTACGTCATGCTCAGGGATGTGTGGAGAACGGAGGACCAAGCTTTGAGCATCTGTTATGAATAAACATCCCTGCCCTAATATTTGGCAATAAAGGCATACATTGCAACGTATTTTTGGCTATTATTTTGAAAAAGGTGCATTTGCGACCACATGTTCAAAGGAGCTTTTTTTTTTGACCCAGGAACACGCATACGAAGTTTGTAAACATACTTTTGACTCACCCTATACTCGCAGTCGTGAGAACCTCAAAAACTTCTAAGCCCCACTCTGACACCAGAATCTTCAATCAGCCTGACTTGGCCACCAAAAACATTACAAGAAATTTTATTATTGCAAGAAAATATTCCATAAAAAGCTAAAATCTAAAATTGAATATGGGTCACAGTTTTAAAACACTTACCTCTACCATCTCTCAGTTCCCAATTCCGAATGCATGAACTCAACGACGGGGAAATATGTGCCACTTCACTATCCCACTTGTTCACTATTCGCGTATATCTTCAACAAATATCAATGGTTTGTTCTGTAATACGTGTAACTTTATTCACACGGTTCGTAAAGTTCCTCGATTCCTTTGCCGTCCTTGAACTCAGCTGAAAACAAAAAGGAGGGATCGCCATTTTGACAGTGTGCCCGCTATATAAGTACACATTTCTCTTCTATCCATAAACCAGGGAGATTTAGCTTTCCAAGGCTATTAAAATTCAATTATCTCGACTCATACTATCGATAAAAATCGAAATATTCTCACTATCTTAATTAAAGGTTATGGTTTTTAGTCCCAACATGAACGTTCGTAATGACGAGATAGTTACAGGCTGAAGGAAACTTATAGATATTTCTTCATAACTACACACTCAAAACTGTGAGGCAGGAACCTCCAATATGTAATTACAATTGTGCCACCTTCTTCGCTCGACACAATAGTTCTTGAAACATAAGCAAATGAACAAAGCAATGTATTATTTTATCCTCAGTATGAACGTTTTCGTTTAAGAGATTACAACAAGCTGAACTAGAATTCATGATAAACAAGCCGAACCCTTCCAACTCAATTAACATTATTACAAATTGTTATTTATAAAACGAAACACTACACAACTATTGGCCACTTCAATCACGCCCGCCATTTCAAAACTATTATGACAGATGGCAGTATGTATCATGCTGATTACATTGCCAACTTATGAAAAATTCCACTTTCCATCATAAGTTCATTGCAATGGAAAATGGTATATAAGTTATGACCCAGTGATTTGTTGTTTCTCGGCACTACAACCCTGTTGTGGGTTTATTTACCATAAAGAGAACTTTTGTCGATGTACTCAATTTATCCAAGTGAATCCCTGGTTAGCATCTTAAAATGTTTCACGTCCACTTCTTCCCTTAGTCTTAGACCTATCATTGTAACGACTTAAATTATCTTTCAGTATTTTAAGGTATAATACCGATACAAATAAATATAGTTGTGCGAACTGACAAAAAATACATGAAATTCTGTTACAGTTATGAAATAAGTTGCCTATGTTAGAAGAATGTTGAAATAGTTGCTGAAACATTAGAAATGACATTAAGATGACAAATTTTCAGTTAATTCCACTAAATGAATCCACCAGATATATTTAGCTTTATAATTACGATTGAGGCTACAGTTCCTGGAGTCCTATTTGCATGAACATAAAATAATGACCATGTACACCTTTCTATACATATCTACTCATGTTTTCTTTCAGTTACAAATATTTTGAACCTTGGTATAAAGAGAATATTAAATACAAGGGTTAGAGTGTCAAGGCTCCTAGACCATAAAAGGGACTGCAAGTACTGAAAGCTTAGGGTAGATTATATTTTCATAAAGGTAGAACAAAGCAGTGATGCCTTAGTCATTGTCATTAAATTCCACTCTTTCCACGACTTTCAGTAATTTCACAGGAAAATAGAATTAAAACATGACAGAGGTACTGCAACAGGCATCAAGACACCCTTACTAGATGATTGCCTGGTATGGACTTAAGTAACCTCCATTCATCATACAAACACAAACATTATACAATACATGGACATATATACATACCAAAACATACATTACATATCAATTTTACTTTTATTTTATTCCCCATTTTATAAAACCTGCATGGATTCTGATCGCAAAAAACACTAGAAATTAGACTTCTATTTTCATTGTTAATCATATTCAAATGTTATCTCCCTAGGAAAATTCTAACCTTACTTATTTAAAGCAAAGCTATGTGCAGTAATGTGAATGTGGGTTAGCATATATTGCCTAGACAAGCTGGTATAATTTTTTGCTCCACAAGTTGTCAAAAACACTATCTGTCAAACAAGTTTACATAAAAGCAGAATTTGTTATGCATTTCAACATTTCAGTGCTGTTAAACACAGGCTACTAAGGCACATTTTACCTCAACCCAATGCAGTCAGTTATGCATTTCTGTCAAATGTAAGCCCTCAAAACCCCATGCAAAAGCTTGCAGGAGTTAAATTTTGTTACAGGCAGCACAATGACTGAACTTCAGATTAGCATGGAATTCAAATGCATTACATGCATTCTCCATTGACATATCACAAGAAATTTATATATGATAATGAATGATTAAACTCACAGTAATGTGTATTTGGAAAATTCATGATTTTTATCAGTGTTTACGTTTTGATTGAATCAAGAGTCCATCTGCATGCTTTAATAAAGAGAGAACTTTGCCTTTAATATAATAACATTACCTGGAGAGAAACAAGAACAGGTTTAGCAATCCACTTGTGACAAACACATCTGGCACCTCTTTCTATTGTGGCATTTTAAAGCCCTCACAATAGAAATGCTGCTTAAAAATTAATATTTTTATTCTCTTCTGGCTTTGCCACTCATACTAAAATTTCCATCTTTCTTTTAAAATTAATTTCAATGCTACTCTCAGAATGATAAATTCAGTGTAAATATAATATAAGGCATGAATATTAGTCTTGCTTTTGATTACTGTTTGTTATTATCTCTGTCACCTTATAATTCAGAAGGTTATAAATTTATAAAGCTGCTACACTCTGTTTTGTACTCTCATATTCTCTCCTTGGTTACTCAGTAGTTCAGTTTCCCTTTTATTTACCACTGCAGCATATTCTCAAGCAACTAATAAGTGATTCTGACTTCACTTTCAATTTTGCAGTTTTGTCCAATTGCATAACACATCCATACCATTAAAACTTTTATTTCTGCAATACTTCTCTAAGAACCTTACCTACAATCCTTTCTCCTGTGCATTATTCATGTTCCTGCATTGATTCTTCAACTACACATGTTTGTAGTTGGCTCCTTCTCTTGGAATTAGTGGGTTTATATGAAAAGATTATTTTTATTGTTTTGATAATTTTTTTTGATAAGTTTAATTTTATATGCCATTCTTAAGACATTTCATAAATCACATTGTTTTACATATCATTTTGTATGACACATAAACTTAGCCATGAAAACAAGCAAACAAACAAATAATGATAATGAAGTAATTACCAAATCCTGAAGGCAATGCAAGAATTACAGCAATAAGGCACACTGATGATTCTTTTAAATCACTGTTAAGCATCCAACATTCTATCAAATAAACTTTTTCTTGTTTATTGTGATTACTTTCTCAACAATCCAAACACCATGCAAATACAATGCAGAGAGTCTTGTAGCTGCATATGCTCTGCCAACCTCAAAAAGTTTGGCTGGCTCACAGTTTTTTACATGGCATTACAGGCCACAGCAGATCTTGACAAAACCTGATACAGAGTTGAGCTTATCTAAAATATTTGACAAAATGTAAGCTTAAATATTCTACATATTGAAGCATGATTTAAGCAAGTGCTGTAGAATTTAAGAACATACTGCATAAACCTTAGATATAATAAATAATAACTCTTAGAAATGTTATAAGTATGATTATAGATTACTAGTCAGGCTTCAAATCATATTTTTATGGGATAACTATATAAGATTGAGCCTGGTTGAGGTATGAATTTCATAATAAACATGCAGAGTTACACAGTTCTTGCAATATACATAATTGTTCCTAAAGGTGATTAAGTTTCTTGCATGTAACTGACACTTATTCATGGAGCATGGGAAAAGGATCCATCAATAACCTCCAATTCACCAACACAGGAGATAATGCAATATGCACATTTACTGCATGTACCTTTATCTAAATTAATCACCCTACAAGTGAAAGAAAATAATACAAAACAAAAACATGTGTGACATAAAATGATAATAAAAGAGAAAATTTAGTCATGGCATTAGCCATTTTATATGGAAGTAAAACTTGGGTTATGAATACAAATGATGATAAAATTAAAGAACTGGAAGTGAATGTTTGAAAAAGTGTCAAAAAATGTATTGATTTGACAAAATTAAAAACAAGGCAAAACTAAACAACCATTCAAGAAATCAAAAACTGATGATTACAGGGAAAAAGGTTTATACAATTTGAACAGAATGGACAGCAACACTTTCAAAACTTGAACTTGAAAAAACTAACAGGATATAGAGATGTAAGCAGGCCATTAAAATGAGATCAGTTGTCCCCCCAGAGAAACTCTAAAAGGCAATTTCCATGTGTCCTGGAAAGTGGCCATTTCTGCCAGTGTCCCTTTTGGAATTAGTATATACTGCATATAACACCTGGCACCATCATTAGAGAATCACGCTGCTGTGGCAGGTCCTGCAAGTCCCGCCCTATCTCTAGACTTTCTCAGGTTTGATTGTGGTAGTCAATAAATTATATACATCCTCATGTATAGCAACATATTTGTATTTATTGTATTCACTTATTTACAAATGAACATTTGAAGAAAGAAATGTTCAAAACCTGTTTTAGTTCATAGCAGAATAAGTTCATTTCTCTTAGTAAGATGAATAATATTATGCAGGAACACACAAGACAATATGTGTCTGTAAGAGTTCATTCTGAAATGAAACCAAAGTACTTTAATACCAAGCACACCTATATGAAGCAAACACAAAACTACTACTACACAGACATTATAAACCCTATCAACTACCATATAACCACAATTCTGTTCTTTCAGACAAAATGGGAGACTGGAACATTAAAACCACAGTTCTTACTTTAAAGTAACATTGGACATAAATACACTTACTTATTATAAATGGTTATATTACCAATGCTGTCTCCAAACCAGAGTTGGTACAGCCTCCTAATCAGACAAAATAATTTCCTTGACATTTTACTATTATATTTAAAAGTCTTCATCATCATTCTGTATCCCCGAAACTAATATCAGAACTGTCTATTAGGAGGAAAAGGAAATAACATAGTGAATGGCAGATCAATTTGTACAATGTATGTCACCATCCTGTTGTTCTACCACAGAAACCTGTTTATGCTATGACTATGACTAGTGACAAGTTTTTATTTATCGATGTTTTGATGACTTCTTCTTCTTCTTGCTGAGTTTACTTCGGTGTCGGTGTTTCTTGCTGCCTCTCCCTCCTCCTTTCCTTCCTCTGCCTCCATCTGACTCACTACTTGATGCTGACTCAGACTCAGATTCAGTGTCACTGCTTGAATTTGATGCCCTCCTTGAGGATTTCTTGTTTCGTTTATGTCGTCGATCATGTGATTTCTTTTTCCGTCTTCTATGTACTGAAGAATCATCAGAAGAATCATCATCTGAACTACTAGAACTTCCAGAGCTGCTATCATCATCATCTTCATCTGAAGAATCATCATCTGCACTGTCAGAACTACTCAATGATCTGTTGCGCTTTCTTGTAGAACTACCCTTTGTGGCACCAGCCTTACCACTTTCCTTCTTAGTAACATCATCTGTTGTTGCTTTTTCTGATTTATCTGACTCTTTATCCAACTTCTGACGTTTCTGTTCTGCCACTGCAGGATCAATGCTTGCAGACCTGTCACGCTTCTTCCCTGGGGACACATTTGATTCCGATTTCTTATCACCAGATCCATCCAGTTTCTTCTCATTATCACCTCCATCATCTACGTCAGTATCAACAGATGAGGAAGCATCATAATCTGGCTCAAAACTTGCCTCATCTAAAGTAGACTTTTTGCGATCATTTGCTAGACGTGGATTCCTCCGGCCACCTTTCCTGGGTTTGTCTTTGCTCTGGTCTCCTGCAGTTTCCAATGCCTCCATGATTTTTCCATTGTCTCTGCTTACTCCAGGTGCTGCATCATTGGATGTACCTGCTTTCACTTCCTTCAGTGCCTCACTCTTTTCAGCTTCCTCATCCTCCTTGCCATTTTCACCTTCTTTCTTTTCATCTCTCTGCTTATGTTTCTTCCCTTTCTCTTTCTTGTGTTTCTTGTCCTTCTTCTTGCTTCGTTTAGACTCTCTATCAGAAACCGACTTCTTGCGATTCCTGCTTTCTGACCTGTACTTAGTCTTCTTCTTTGCTTTATGTCTTGCTTTTCCTCTCTCCAAAGATTTCTCTCTCTCTTCCTTGAGTTTGGATCTAGTTTTCTCAACCTTAGCTTCATGACTGACACTGCGTTCTGTCCTCCTCTCTGGACTTTTAATAATTTCCTTCTTCTCCCTGGAGTCATCCCACTTCTTGCTCTCACTATGCTCCCGTCTACGACTGTCCCCTCCAGCACCACGATCTAGTGGTCTCCTATCCCTGTCCACATCAGCATATCGCCCTTCACGATCCCCTCGTTTGCTCCTTGAGTCTCCTGACAAATACCTCCTGTCTCCAGCCCCATCATACCGTCGTGCCTCTTCCGCATACTTACTTTCCTTCCTGTGGTGTGGAGACCTGGAGTGTGATCTAGAGATGGTGTGTTTCTTCTCAATAGCACTCTTCAATCCCTTCTTGGCTGCTGCATGCTTGCGCTCTCTACTTTCACTTCGACTGCGACGCCGCTTGCTCTCTTTGTTGTCCTCCTTCTTCCTGTCCCCATCTCCATCAACCCGAGCTCCCAACCTCTCCTTGGCTGGAACCCGATGCGGAGAGGTGCTGTCTGTGCCCTCACCCCACTGGCTGCTGAACTTTGACCTGTCCAACTTTCCCTTACCTTTGGTGACTGGCTGTGAACTTGACTCCAATGAAGCAATCTCCACAGACCTTTCCACATGTCCACCTGTAGGTATTGTGATCTGGATTGAGTTCACAGTCTTTCTTGCCTCACGAGTGTCCTTCTCGGGTACTTTACGAGTTTCAACGGTCTCTGCTACCACCACTTCAACAGGAGCTCTCTTTTCTGAGCTTGTGTACACCTTCCTGTCACCTGATATCTTCTTGGGAGGTTCAATTGGACGTATAGCATTGATAGCTTTTTGGAAGATGGCATTTTCAGCCCGTTTGAGCACCTCTGAGGTCACTATCTTTCCTGCAGTTTTATCTGTCTGTGAGCCCCCACCAATCCCATCCTCACCTTCTTTCTTTTCAAATGAAGATCCTGGTGTGAACTCTTCTTCTAGTTCCCACTTTGACAGCTCTGGCAACGGTGCCAGCATCACATTGGCCTTTGCTGGGTCCAGAGTCACAGACTTGACTGCACCTTCAGAGTCAGAGCCAGTGTCAGCCTTAACCCTAAGTTCAACTCCATCCCCCAATTCTGGGCCCACTTCTGCTCCTTTGTCTGCAGTGTCAGATTCAACCTTCTTTTCTTGTGCCTCTTCTGCTATCACTTTGCCATAGCTGGCAATCACATTGTCATCAATGCGAGTGTCCTCCATATCCCCATACAATCCATCAACTATGCTCTCTGTGGGGGGTGCATCAAAGGTCCTCAAGGTAGTCCCCTTTACCTTTTCCACAATGGTGCCAGATGTGAGAATCACCACTTTCTTCTCCTGCTGCACAGGCACACTTGTTGCAGCTGGTTTCTCTTCCACTTTATTATCTTCCTCTGTTTCTGCTTTCTCCTCTCCCTCTTTCTCTTTGTGATGCCCCTTTCTCTCTGCACCTTTCACCACAATCTTAATTTTCTCCTGAGGCTCCTGCCCTTCCTTTTTGCCCTCTTTTTTTTCTTTGCGTCTTTTCTTCTTTAACTTCTCTCCCTCTGGCTCCTTCTCCTTTTTCTTTTTCTTCTTATCCTTACTCTTCTTGTCTTCTTCCTTCTTTCCCTTGTCATCCTTCTTCAGGCGATCCACAGATGGCTCTTTACGAACTTCAACCAGGACCCTCTCACGCTTCTGGGTGTCCTTGTCTCGCTCCCGTTGACCACCTGCTGCATCCACCACAGTCTCCACAGGCTGCTGCTGGCTCATGTGCCTGTTCTCCTTGCCCCCTTGTTGCACCTGGACAGTGCCCGAGTTCTTGCGTCTGTCACCACCCCGCCGGTGATGGCGTTCACTGCTGGAGTACCGCTCATGCCGGCCTGGTCCTGGAGACAGAGACTGTTTACGCTTCTTCACATCTGGAGAGTTGTAACTGCCATAACTCTTGTCATAAGACCGCCGATGATCGGCATCATAATAATCTCCTCTGCCTCTGTCCCGATCTCCATCTCTTTCTCTAACATCTCGGTCCCTGTCTCTGTCTTTTTCCCTTGATCTATCAGACAGACCCATGTCACGGTCCCTGCCAATCAAGCCATCCCTGCTAGGAGGCATGTCATCCCTGCTTCCTCTGTCTCTGTTGTCCCACAAGGGAATACCCAAGTCTCTGTCCCTGACTCCAGGAGGACCAATATCCCTGTCCCGGTCACGCAAGCTTGGCATTCCCATGTCACGATCCCTAATTCCAACATCCCTATCCCTGATACCCGAAGGGCAAATGTCTCTGTCCCTAACACCTGGTGGCCCAATATCTCTCTCCCTGCTTCCAGGAACATCCCTGTCACGATCCCTGTAGCGGTGGTCAACACCAGGTGGAGTGAGAAAGTCATCACCAGGTAGTGGCCGATTCTCATAGGTGTTGCGTTCATAGCGAGGCTTCTCAAATGATGATCCAATACCAGGGATATCAGGACCTGTTCCTGGTGGTGCCATATCAAAGTGTTCATAGCGACGAAAATTTTGTGTTGTCACACCAGGTGGGTGTGGAAGTAATGGCTCCAGGGTGCGATGGTGCATGTCACGGCTTCCTGGGAGTGGCAGACCAAACCTGCAAGGATAACACCACTTTGCTTAGAAGGAACATCACAAGTAGACTAACCAGTACATTGGAAAGAAAGCATAAAGAATACCTGAAAAGGGACAAACCATTCTCATTCCCAACTATACTTATTATTCTTCATTTAGTTCAGAAAATGAGACCAGCTCATGACCACTCCCACCAGTGTGTGTCACAATAGTGTTATGTCTCTAAGGTGCACTCTTCTACCAACTGTTTTTGATCTCTAAATTAAAACAACCTACAACCTCATAAACTCTCCAGCCATAACATGCGAACAAAACTTTGCCATGTTCTTCAGAACATACTTAATATCACTTATAACACAAATCTACCTAAAATATGACAAACACAAGTGATTACCACAACCACCTTTCTTGGTTTATGTCATAATTGTATTGTTTCACGTTATCAGTTATAAAATAAACTGAAGCACAATACTGCAGTTACTGTACCTACAACAGGTGAGCCAAGAAAAGATGTGGAAGCCAGGTACTGTCATGTAATTATAATTTTGAGCATGCTTCAGCACTGTAATCCTATATTAAACATGTGTCTGATATCAACACATTCTCACTGTAAAATCTAAAGCAGAAGATAATATTCCTAACCTGCTAGCAGCAGAACCACTCACAATAGTAGCTTCCAGGTCTACTGCTGGCTCACCTAATGTACTCCTGTTTGTAAGTCCTACAACTTAGAGAACTACAAGTGCACAGATCCCATCAATCCCAACACTTCTGCCGATCAGGTTTTCTTCATGGCTACACACAACTTATGCCGAATTTATATTTTGCTTTCATGAGCCACTGATGTTAATACTAAGACTAAACAGTAAATACAGTCTTGGTAGGAAATTGTTGAAAACCTTTATATTTAAACTGCCCAAATGGCAACAGAAATGAAAATAAAAGTGAAAATATGATGGTAGAAAAAGGTAGGCTATATGTGCAAAAGCAGATGATGTGAAAGTAATGGCATTAAAACTGAAAGGAAAAGAAGAGAGGTTTCTCTTTCTTCCATCCTTGGGCAACGACACCATGCTGAGATGCGTTGGGTTATACACATTTTGGAGAACCTAGCTCTCTGGTTTTAAGCAAAAGTTATTGAACTGTCACGAGGTGCCAACATTTACTGTTCCACACCACTGTTTAGTCACACTGCCTTGAAGGTGTACAGAGGAACATCTGGAATGTCAGCAAATCAGCCCAACACAAGATGATGTCATCATCTAAGAATGGGAAAAAGATGAGAAACCTGATTTCTATTCAGATTCAATCCACACAACACAATGTAAGGAGAAACAGAAGAACTTTTATACTAGCAACACAAGTGATATTCAGAACTACCCTGTGTGACTCCAAGTTGGGACACAGTGCCTCAACTTGTATAATAAAATGCCTAGTGTACCCTGACACCATCACATTAACACTCTGCTGTCCCACTTAACTGAACTGTCTTCTGTTCCTTGTTCGCTGCTTAGGTCATTAATTGACCCTCCCAATAGCAGAATCAAATAATAGTATAAACATGAGTAATAAATTCAGAAGGAAGTAGTAACAGACTATTATATAAGTTCTCAGCATCTGGCAGGAGGTACTGAGGACAACTATAAAAACACTCTGCGAGGATAGCCAGTATCCAAACTGAATATCAACTCTGGGAACTCTGAACCAAGAAGCACGAGTGTTGACCTCTCAACCACGTCCAATAAGCCATTAAATAAGATACAATTTATTTTAATTTACTGCATTATAATGTGTTTAGTGACAAAAAAGTAGTCTTGATAAAACTGAAATTTCAGATGGAAACGGCTTATACTATGTCAACTACAGATGTTATTTAGCACAATGTGACATGATAAGATGCTTAATGAACTTTGAAGTATGACTCCAGCATTTGCCTGGATGGAGAAAAGAAAATTACAAAAATCCTAAATCAGGATTGCTAAGGTTCATACGTGCTACCTGCTAAATATAAAGAAGCTATGTCAATTCTCTGGTAGTATAATCTGAATGTTCAACACAGCTAATATCAAAGCATTCAATAGGACACAATCCTCAGCCCGCTGCATCCATCTCCCATCCTCATACTCTATTCACATAAGATTCATCTTAATGTTACCCTTCCATGTCCTTTGTGATACTTCAAATTGCTATTTCCAAGATTCAACCACTAAAATTCTGTACGCATTTCTTTCTCCCCCATTCTAGCTTCATATACAGCCGATCACATTTCATTACATTATCCTAAGGTGTATGAATCACATAGATCCTCACTTCATAACATCAAAAATTACTCACTTCAATATTCATATGCCCAAATATTTCCCCAAAGTACTCTGTGCCTAAATATCTGTACCTTGCATTCTCCCCCAAATAATTTAATAGCATTACCACTTGAGGAAATGGAAGTAAAAGGATCAAAACATAAGCAACTAACAGTTAGGGAACTAAACAGTGGAGGTAAGGAGCCAGTAACACAAGAAGTTACTTTCAATTTCTTACTTTTGTGTTTTATTTATCCAAAGGCAGCTCCCAAAAACGGCGAAATATTCAGACAAGATACATGGAACACACAACACAACACTCAGTTCCACTTCAAATGGCAACCTCTCTCACTGACATCCTTCAACAAGTACATTAAATAGAATTTATAGGTACTTTTAAAGAACAGTCAACAAACAGCATACTAGTGATCATTCTAAAACAATGGTTACCACTCAGTGTAAAATAATATAAAAATTAATAGAATAATTACTAACATACAGTAATACAAACGTTCTGTGAAATGATGAATTCAAGAATTACGAAGTTTTTGGGTTTTCACTACAGACACTAGGAGAAATTTCCATTTAAAGTTAACTTCTGACTCCATCTTCAAGCTAGATGTTTCTGGAAGATGGAGACAGAGGCTTCCTCCAACATGTTAAAAATTTCTGGTAAGTCACATAATGCATCATCAGAAAAACTCATACAGTTATCAATACTGTTGTGGAACACTGGAAAGTGACTGCTCTCACAATCCCAAGGTATATCACTGAATTTCTCCAGTCTTACACACTTCAGCAATATGGTCTGCAGGAAGCGCACCTGCTGCTATGGCAACTAGGATTTTTTGAAACTGGAAAAGCAGTCATGGTCTATTTTAACCAAGACACTATCTGATCAAGCAATCAAGTATACTTCATGCATTGCATTTTAGTATGTCAGCACATAGCAGAGAAAATAACATTTATCAGCATTTGCTGGAAGACTGTGTGATTCATTTAACACTGTTTCAGCTGCTCAACTTAATTGCAATTAATGTGGGCAGAAGATGGTGAGCAGGTAGAGATTTGTAATGAGACAGTCATGGTCTCTTTCAAAGTATTCAACTGCAGAGACCAAGGAAAATTATGGAAACTTTGATTAGCATTCATTAACCAGGCCAAGACTTGTTACGACCAAACCAGCTATGAAGAGACCAAGACCATCTCAGGATTCACATAACCAAGTCTCAACAACCTAACCCTACAAAATTCATGATTGAAGTGATAAAATGGTACTTCGCTACAAATGCATTCTTTTCTATCCTGCGTACCCCATACTCCAGACACTCACTTACCATGGACACAAACTTATTACTGCACAGCTAATTACACTACTGCCCCACAACATACACAAGTCAGAATCATTTTTGGTATATTTTATTAAATATTCATCATACTCAATAAAGTTTCAAACTCTGCAAATCTTAATGATGTATATATTTCATGTTTCATGCAAACTTTTTACATCATAACACTTCATTTCTGAGAAAAATGTAATATTATTATCACATTATTTATCACATAATATAAGCATCTAGCTGTGAGTGCACATATTATATATAAAACAAGAAATACTATCTTACAGTGTTATAACAACATGTTTCAACATAACAGTCACCTTCAGACTATTTTTATACAAATTGTCTGGAAGCTAACTGCTAGCTGTAGAATGTGTACCATCTGCGTGGCCAAATTACACAGCACTACTGCTGCATCAACTCGTCACATCAGTGAAATCAACATACAAAATCAATATGCATTTCAGATAGTGAAATGAGGTGTTCTGAATTATGGCGATAAAACCTATAGGAAGACTAGGATTAAAACAGATCTTGAAGCAGTAGACTGAAAATGGGAACAGGACTGCTCAAAATACATCAAGGTTTACCAGTGAACACATCAGACTAAAGGCAATATTTTCTAAACAGCAGAGGGCGATAATGAAACTTAATTACTTACCTTTGCAGACCAAAAATATTACTTATATTTAGGGGGACAACCAATTCCATGTTTTTTTCACAATTGACTTAAGAATCCCGTTCCCCAAGATTGGTCTTAATGTTATCGTTCCACCTCCTCAGTCACCCATGTGGGTTATTTTTAAAGAAGTTTCTCCATCCAAACTTTTCACTCATAACTAAGTATGTGTGTATTCCACTCAAGTACACATACAAACGTTCATTATTATGCATACACTTGCCATGACATTCACTTACAGCACATATAAATACATACAATGTACAGTCAGGAATTATTTAAACTACTGTATCTGTTCTTTTTAACCAGCAATGTTTGATTTGAACTTCACTAGACCAATTCAAACCAAAATTAAATTTATGTAAGAAACAGTGAATATCAAAATCCAGCAGTAAACAACTTTCCAAAAATGCCTTTACCTTGTTCACTTCATGTAAAGAACACAAATGGACACACTTATGTCAGTACACTTCTGTACTTAAAGTCATCAAAAGGCATTAAAGTAATGCCAAATTTGGTCAAACTTCATGGAACTGTGCATCTTTAATCTCTCTTCACTTACACACAGTGCTAATGCTAAGGATATGTGGAGTTTTACCTCAACTCTCCAAATGTCTTCATGAAGACCTGCACAGGAACAGGCAATTTTCTTTCTGTTGTAAAGATTAGTTGAGAGATTACGAGAGAGACAAGATTACCGACAACAAATTAAAAGTATATTCAAAGAGAAAGTGCACAGAGTTCTTTGATTGAATAGCTGTTCATTAAGAAATACAGAGGATGCACTTGCTTTGCACAAATCGAGATCCGAAGAAATACGATGTGTAGAAGAATGAAATGAAAAGGGATTATTACTCTATTACTGAATGTGGGTTGGATGTTTTAAGCTCAGTAACAGAACATTTTATGGCAGTATCTTCACAAGAACAGAAAAAGATTTGATCACGTTAAACATGCTATATCCTGTAAAGGGTAAAATATAAAATTAAAATGTTACAAAAGGCCATCCTACCCTTTAAATTACATAACACTGTCATTATCCAATATTACAACTCACAATTTCATATTTTCTTAAATACTGACAATCAAGCTCCAGAAAATAATCACAGCAATTAACATCCCAAAATCAAAATTCCAACACTGATTTTGTTTTTCCAATAAGAGAGAGAGAGAACATAAACTGCTATTATAAAATATTCATAACAACACATTAAAGAGATATAATATTAAGTATATTCATCAACTCTCATTTTCTTTTCAGTTCAACTTCTCAAAGGTGCATTACATTGTTTACGTATTCCAAACTTTTCGGACATCACGACATGCTGAGAG
Organism: Zootermopsis nevadensis; assembly: GCF_977971745.1. Lineage (NCBI taxonomy): Eukaryota > Metazoa > Arthropoda > Insecta > Blattodea > Termopsidae > Zootermopsis > Zootermopsis nevadensis. Next base: position 19,143,063 of record NW_028259156.1, read on the forward strand.
TCTTACTTCATGTCTGTCGATTATGCGCACAACAACGTCAACCACAGTCCCCAATACAATAAAAATTGTTATATTAATAAGATGTTATGGGAAGCAATATTTTCCTTCAAAAGCTTCAATCCATATTGTGTGAACAATTTATAAATAAACATTCATCAACTATACACAATAATTTACCTCTACTGACAAAACTGACTACACATACATTTTGAATACCAAAGCATTTGAGACAAGCTGAACTAGTGAAAGTAACAAAAACAATTGTTTTTGTTTTTCCTTTCAGCAATCATATGTATTCTATCTCAACCAGTAAAAGTGAAATAACTATGCCTGACCACAAAGAACAAAATTCTTCTATAAATATGCTACATGCAGAAACAAATATCAAGTCAGATTTCACAAAACCCAAATAATGAAACAATGGAAAAAAACTGTCTTCACTTATCATTCCACTAAAAGAAACTTAGCATAAAGAACTAAGAATGACATATTTCACTTCTAAAAATCAACAAGTCCACAACAAATTAATGTAAACGAGAAAAATAAATATAACCAAAGAGTGCAGTTCCAAAACTAGCTTGGTTCATGTTTCGACACTTTCCAGCGCAGGTCTTGTTAATATGATAAATTCTGCTACAGAAAAGTATATTTTCCCATAAGTCTGTTAAGTAGACTGAGTGAGTTTTAGAACTAAACTTTTCAGTTACTCATAGTTAACAATTTCCAAGGGAACAAGTAATGAAGAACATTCATCACAGAAATAACCTAACCTAAACCTATAATATGTAGCTTTGAGGGTGGCTGTCATTAATAAAATCTTCTCGGGCTGACAGCTGTGTCTAAATATTAAAACTTGTCAAACTGCCCTGAGAATGACAGAGATGGTTCTCAGAATGTTGGTAAGTTTTAATCATCTGACACGGCTGATGGCCTGAGAACATTCTATTAACCTACTAGATTCTTTGCTGAACTGCATCCTGACATTCTAAGACCAGATATCTTAAATGCCCTTTATACAGCAAATTTGTGGTACATTAAAAGTTACAGGGAACATATGTACATTTCATTATGTTCTACTCTCTTAGATATAGCAAAGGATGAAAAAACAAGGTGCCAGAAATTGCAGCCTCAATAAAAAAGCAGTGACATTCATATGAATGAAGTGAAACACCAACATGCAACAAGTTAGCAAATGTACACAAAGCACAACAAATCTGGTGCTTGCTGAAACCTTCAGAAGATTTCTTATAATTCCAGTAAAGTGATGGCTCAATGACTGCATGCTCCCATATACAGTAATAAACAGGTCTGTATTTATAAACTTTAAGTTAAATAATAAAAACATGTGAAAATGATAAGCAGACCATCTTCCTCCTGACTATACACAGTACTTTATGGCACAGTTAAACTGCTGCATAATTCAAATACACCCCTTGTTCGTTGTGGCATTAAAACAAACAATGCTCACATTTAATATAAGTCCATTCTTGCCTGTGAATCAGTCAAAAAAATGTAACCACCGTCTGACACAACACAGCTGTATTAAAACTCAAAGTGAAAAACAAAGACATTCTTTTCAACATGCATCACAGCATAAAGACTGTGTTAATAAATACATAAATTTAAGCCACAATTCCTTTCCAATCAATCTCATATAAGACTTACCCAGTGTTCACTCACAGCTCAAGTTGAATGATATTTTACTTTCATTACTCATCACATGAACTACACCAAACTTTTGACTAAAAAAGTCTTGTAAAAATATTAGGAACTATAAAAAGCATAACAATTCTGGCACATCTGCCAAAATTTTAACCTCAACCTTTGAGAATGAGATGGGGTCAATTAATTTTGTGTGGGCAGATGTCTGGCTGAGTGACATTATCAAAACAAAGGACCCCCTTTCCACCTTTCCTTTATGGCCTGATAATGGGCACAAAGCAAAGTGAATGCAGCCTGTGACCAGTAAGCGACACCAAACACTTCACAAACTTAACCAGATTCACTTACAAGTATCACAATGCATTCACTTTCCATTATAGGGGAAGTCAATTCAGAACTCAAGATGAATGTGTCTAAGCTATCTTGTAACACCCCCCCCCCCCCCCACACACCCAATTCTTGCCAGGGTTCATTATACTTATTCCTATTTAATCTGTGCACTGTACAAAATTTTAGAGGCCAGCTCTATCCCTATTTTGGGTGGTCTCTAGGCAGCACTAGTCTTTACCTCTACACTAGACAAATCACATTTTGGAAGCTGGCTGTCTCCACCTGCAGGTACCTGATCTGTGGAGTCCATAAGATAAATTTACCACTAGGCTCCAAATAAATTTAGTAATAGTAACCCTTTGAAAAGTAGCATTTAAATGGCCTAAAAACACTGCTAGTTTCTTTCATCTCATAATAAAATACCACTATTATGCTTCTTTTGGTCTGAAATTCAAGAGAAAAGAGAGAAATTGAGTAGTTAATCTTCGAAGATATCCGTCTTCTGGGTTATTGCGCTGTGTAGTCTGGTCGATGTTAACCAACGTTTCAGAGGTCATACTGCCTCCGTCATCAGGGCGATGAGTATGAAGATTTCTGTCTTCTGGGTTGTTGCGCTGTGTAGTCTGGTCGATGTTTACCAACGTTTCAGAGGTCATACTGCCTCCGTCATCAGGGCGATGACGGAGGCAGTATGACCTCTGAAACGTTGGTTAACATCGACCAGACTACACAGCGCAATAACCCAGAAGACGGATATCTTCATACTCACCGCTGTGAGAACCTCAAGTCTTACATAGTTAATCTTCATCAGTCCTCATCAGACGTCAGAAGCTTAGTCTTCAGCAAAGCAAGATTTCCCTGCTGTACACGCATAGTGTATTAGACACAAAGCAGAAAACATATGAGTACATTTGTACTCCATGCAGAATCACAACATTGACCATACAGGTGCTCATCAAAGGGTCAAAGAGCAGTGTGTCTCCACCAATAATGCCAGTTGCAGTTACAGTATTTTTCAAACACACCTAGTGACAAGAATAGCTTATGAAGTCACAAAGAGTAGGCATCCTTTTCATCTATCACAAGATTGACACGAGTTCCAAAATGTTGGACATCTGTTAATTCAAATAATGAACAATGTCCAAAATGAAAACTTGATTCCACTACAAAACCTTTAGAACTCTTACCATTATCATCTCCCTGCATAGTTAAGCATCATATTTGCCAATAAACATGTCCCTGTTATGTACTGATGATACAACAAATCTAAACCACTTTAAATAAATCTTCCTTATAGAATACAAAAGTACACACAAGCATAATAATCACTATTTGCCAAATGCAGGATTGTGTACATATCTGTCAATGTATGCAAGAATTAACAATACAAAACAACACAGGACGTACATTTTTAATACATTATGAACAAATGTTTATACTAAAAACAGAGATCCAAAATTATTGACATTTTTATTATACTGAGGCACCGCAGAAAAAACATTACTTCCTATGTACAATTTCCTTCATACTAAGAATAAAATATTATATAATACCAATATTTTATTTTTATACTTTCAGACATGTAATACACCAAAGCAAAAACATCTCAATCATTACCTCTACAGAGCAAAGTCCTTCTAGAAAATCTCATACCACATTTTTTGGAAACCAAAACTTTACTGCCATGTTTGCAACAGCCCACCAATGAATCCTATTCTCAGTCAGTATAGCGACTGACTACGAATTGTATGGCAGGGGTTCGATCCCCAATAGGGGCAGAGGATTTTTCCTGTAGCCTCTGCATCCAGACCAGTTCTGGTGTCCACCCAGCCTCCTAACCAATGGGTACCGGGGGTAGAGTGCAGCCAGGGCGTGATGCTGACCACTCACTCCCATCTAGTGCTGAGGTCAAGAATGAGTAGGAGCTATACTTCCTCTCCCCTGAAGTGCCTACATCATGTATAGTGGGACAGATTTACTTTTTTCTTATACCTGTCAGAACAGGAGCATTCACACATTTTTTCAAAATACTTTTTTCCTATTTTCACACATTGTCCTTAAGTTAATTTATTAAAATGACAAAACCTACCACTGCAAATTAATCACATTTCATCAAATATTCTCCAAATCAGAAACCATTCCAAATAAAAGTTGCAGATCTTAAAAGATCTGTAGTCTGTCACACAAATTTGTTTGATAAGCAGTTTTAAATTTACAAAAGTCAGGTTTGAGCTTCATGTAAAGAAAAGGATTATATTGGGCCAATATGAACAAAATTTAACTACAGGAGTCATAAATGTCTGGGAATTTCTTGACCAGCTGAATGACTGGTAGTTTCTCGAGGAGGACTCTGTTCCATGAAGTTATATATGAACCACATATAAACTTGCATAAAAATTGTCACTGTAACCTGTTGTGCAGTTTCAGAGACATATAAGACCTCCATAAAATGCATGTACTTCAGACTTTGTTCAAAGAAAGCGTAATCATTCATACAGACTTGTCTAATGTACATCTACATAGGATTCTGTAGCTAATAATGTGGCTTGTATGCATAAAAACTGAGAGATCAGTGTTTACCATCTCAGAATACACACACTTTCCAAACACATCCTTCCTGGTTTTAAGAATAATTTGCAGAGAAAGCTAAAGGTCATTCTGATTGTGTCACATACTCAGTCAGAGGCTGGGGTTAACTACCCCATGCCAAATAGATTATAGTACTATAACCAGAAAGCATTACAAACCCTATAGAACCATTACCAAGCACCACTTGGTTTCACTAACAATCACAATCACAATATTATTTAAGATTTTCACAAACACTATGAACTCCATTTCAAACTTGTAGTTATTTCAGTTTTTGTATTCTTGTTAATAACAATACTGTCCTTCACATAACTCAACTACCTAAAATCACAGTGGACAATGTAAAACTTGCTACAAATGTGATGCGTAGACTCCAAAACAAACAGCATACGGATGTACAGATTCTCTTCTTGCATGGTTCAGGAAGGAACTCTCCACGCTAAGACTACATTAACTAACAAATGACTAATAATGCAAGAACAAGCAACAAAATACAAATATGACACTACATACACCATTTACAAATATCACCATAACATATGAACATGACATGGGAATTTAGAATGTATTTACAATACAATCACATTTCAGTTTGTTTGAATGAACTTCATTAAAAGAATCTAAAAACAGGAACAGAATACACCAAAGGTTAATATTCATATATTACATGTTTACATACACAAAAGTTTATGTAGGAAAACATGTGCAAGGATAAACAGTACACAACAGGTTTAATATTTAAACAAATTATATAACTGAGGAACTTACTAATTGTTATAAAAGTACAATGAGCCAACAAGTCTTCCTCACTGTCAATTTAAGGCATCTTGATCATCAGCCAAATAAAACTTGTAGACATACATAATTATTAGATATTACATAAACACTATGAAGCAACATATCCCTTCAAAGAGCAAATTACACAAAGGATATAATTACTTCAAAATTATGTCTTTAAGTCTGGAAGTGCTGGAAGTTAAGGCAATTTTTTGTTGTAATTTTTAATCACGTGACCTCAAATGGACTGATTAGAAACATGCCCACTTAATATTGTACACACAGGTGTCTTTTTACTCTAACTTGTGTCAGAAAAACATGAAATGCTTAATGAAAATAAAGATTATGTTTCATCACTTCTTTTTTGATTAATAACATTCAAGTAAGTGATTTATAGCTCCCTTGACAGCAGAAACACAAAATGTGGTTTCTGGGTTGTGTTTCTTTGTAGTTTTGCATATAACCACCTACAAGACCACATGGTATCACAACCCAGAAGACCATAATCTAAACATTGAACAAACTTTTTACAAGAACACGTTACTCAATAATCTGAGCATCCCAACATAAATAAAAAACATTTACATATAAAATTATTTTGTTGTGTGCCCAGTGTTCTATAACATACAAGCTCCATGTACATTTCATTAAATTTCTCATAATCACTTCATATTTAATGTATATATATGAAACAAAATTTCATGTAATATTTCTGGCACTATATGCAAAGCTTATAGAATGTACTACCGCCAAAAGAATGCAAAGAGATTACATTATTTTAAAGCATCCACTACAGAACTTCACACTGCAATAAAAATGTATATATGTGTCATGAAGAACTTATTACTATGTAGGATTTGAGGTTTTCACAGCAGTGAGTTTGAAGATAGCTGTCTTCTGGGTTGTTGCGCAGTATCTACCAGACTGCACGACGCAAAAGACAGCAATCTTCAACTTATTAATGGTGTAATATAGTAGAAATAATTTAATATTACTGCAATTAAGATGGATTATGTAAGAGTGCAAACCAGTTTTGCCATTAAAGCATCCATAATAACTAAATATCCAAAGAAATATAAATTAATGAAAAAGAAATAATCAATTAGTATAGAGCACTGACTGCAAACTAGATGCACACTATCCTCATTCACAATAGAGTATCGTGTAGAAATATATTCAAAGAATTAGATATCTTACCGTTGGCATCACAATATATATTTTCTTTATTATTGTTTGTATTACAAAACAAAACTCTTTTTCCATCAAACATTGACTCTCATACTATTGATACTAGACAGAGACAAAATTTGTATCTACCCCAAGCCAATTTAACTATTTATCAGAAAGGAGTTCACTATGCGGGTATAAAGATATTTAATAAATTACCCACAGAGGTTAAGAATACCTCAAATAATTTTAAAAAGTTCAAGGTTGCATTAAGGCATTTCTTAATTACTCACTCGTTTTACACTGTGGATGAGTACTTAATTGGATAACTATTGTAATAAAAATACTAATTATATTGTCTTGAATTTAGTACGCTGCTTGACTAGATGTAATTTTTTAATGTATGTATTTTATGTTTTTATACTTGAGTTTGTGACGTGTTCTATATCCACTATTGGATTCTTGGAACTTGTAAATAAATAAAAAAAAACAGGTGACATGCTCTTTGGCATTTCACAATACACAAAAGAGAACAGCAAGATGCCAATTTAACATCACGTCTCTACAGGACTAGAAACAAAGGCAAAACACAGTAAAATGAAAGTTTACACATGATACATGATAATACCATTATCAGCAATAGAAACATACTCTTTGTTTTTCAGATATGTTTATGTAAATATAAATGACCTCAAAAAATAACACTTCAGAGCAGATAATCTCTCTGCATTCAGCTACTGCAGTACACATTTTCATAACCAATGTCTGGTAACATCACAGCCATGAAAAAAACATTTTGTATAAATAAAATACTGAAAGACATTCTCAAAATTATGGGTAGAGCATATAAATTGTATGTAATATCTTGTATCTAAGAAGAAAAATAAACATGAATTTACTATATTATGCAAATATAAAGTATCAACATATGAACACATTTCAAATTATATTACATTTCATTATCAGTATTACCACCATACCTAACAAAAGGCTGCATGTCATTCACATACATCAGCAGATCCCAAACTTTTCCAGTTGGCAGAGCAACTGATTTCAAGGTGCTCCCTGCAGAAAACTATTAAAAAACTTTTTTTTTTTTGTTTGGTATAATAAAATGAAGTCATGATGTTTCAAGGCTGCCTCTGCCACCATCTTCAGATAATAAAACCTACTCTGTTGGGCCCACTACAAGTGAGTGGCTATTTTATGGGTATAAGTATGTATATACAAAATTACTCAGTAATGTCATGTCAGCTGCTGTATGAATTTGACTGCTGGGAAACAGTATTATTCAGCTACCTGTTATGGTATTTTTGAAGTGCAATGAAATACACTGAACAGCTGCTTACGGAAATATGTGTCGGCAAAAATATCACAATAATGATCACAGACGGAATTACTTGATACTTTATCAGACAGATGACATTTAAGAAAGAGACTGAGAAGAAAACATGAAGTGAAAGATTCTTGCCTGAGAAGATTCTGTCTACTATGTTTTTTCTGCAAATTGGGAAAAGAATGACATTACTTGGTTGCAGTGGTAGAGCACCTTGGTCGAATTGCAGACCACAGGAACACAGTTTGGGAACCACTGCCTTAAATCTATTTGATGATGGAGGACATTCACAACAGCAAATTTGTACACATCTAAGTACAGGTAAAAGTTTGACACCTACTTCCCTTCTGGTAAGACTATCAGCAACAAAAATTGATAATTTATTTCTGTGCGTAATTTCTACTATGACAGATTCAAATTATTTCATGTTTGATATAATCTCACACTTTCGTGCCATTATCATGTTTACCATTGCAAACAAATAAAAACACACTTCATATCAAACTGCACACATCTAGTTGCAGACATTTGTTCAGGACTGTAGAGTCGGAAGCAATTTTAGGTAGTCGGAGTCGTAAAAATGTACCGACTCCGACATAAAATCTTAAGAATAATTTCTATACCGGGTGAGCCACCGCTGGCCTCACACTTAGGGAGATTCGACACGTTGAGCCACATGGTGTGGAAACAATGCTTTGTAACTTTGGCTCCGGTACCTTAGGAATACAAACTGTCTACAAATCAAATGATTTCTGCAATAACCATTAGACATATATTTAAACATAAGTTATATATAAGTCTAAGATGATTCATGTGGTGGTGATGAAATCTCTTATGATACCATTTACCATTTTAGTAGGTTTACCCTTATTAATAAATATTGAGCTTATATGAAGGAGTCGGAGATTTTAGTACTAACTCCACAGCCCTGCATTTGTTAGTAACTTTAATCAAATCAAAATTTAGACACAGATTCTGTGTAGCCACCTTATCATTCTTTTGCATTTTATAAAAACCACCTTTGTTAATAGTTTACACATGAGAAGTTTCCTTAGCCACTGTGTTGTTGCCTCTGTTTTGTGTGTGTGTGTAAGAAAGACCATATTTACAACTACTGAAGAATTGACATCCTGGGACAAACATTAAAACAAACTGCACACTTATAGGCTAACATTCACAGTGTAAGTATTTTGTATATAAATTAAATGATGGTTTCTCAAATGGACAGATTATTTAGCATCAACCAGCAAGAAAATTATGAGTAATGTGGAAGCAGTAACGGCATATTTGAAGCTGCTGTATCAGGAATCACACTGCAAGCTGAAAACTGATCATGGGAACAAACAAACATGAAGAGTGACTGCTAAATACAAAAGTGTTATGTTTGATACCGATGTTCTTCTGGACTTCACTTATTTAACAAAATTCTAAAACAAGACCAGCAGCAGGTCTCTAAGCAGAGGGGCCTCTTAGCCAATGGACTAACATATGTATCGGAAGTTGGCAAATGTGATCTGTAATGTTGGCATAAGAATTAGCTCTGAGGACCAGAGTGCATCAGGCATGATTGGTAAGCTAGCCTGTGCCATGAGTTGGTCTTGGGCAAGGTGATGCCACCTTGATTTTGGGAACCCAACTAATTAAAACAAAACAATCCATAAAGGCTGAACCAATGCTGAGGCACCCCATAAGGAGAGAAGGGGAATCAAGGGGAGCCCTGAGAGGCGGCACCTCCACGAGGTTACCCAACAGGAATGGCAATAGCTAGCTAAGCCCCCCCCCCCCCCCCCCCCCCCCCAATGGTGTAGGTCTACAAGCCACAGGTGAGTAATTCTTCCAAGCTGCCTGTGGTTGTGTGGGAAATCTCTAAAAATCTGGACTGACATCATTGGTTGCTGACTTGTAATACGAATTAATCGATTAACGTGATTACCACCATCCATATCCTATCTAGCAATACGATACCATAATTTTTATTCCATGGCGTAATCTACTGCTGACTATATTTGGCTTTAGTAGCTGATCAGGTTCCAATCAGATGACTTAAGGTGTCCAGAGATTGGGATTAGCCCCCTTCTATTACGCTCACCAGTACAGGTATTTTCACCTGAAGACAGGAGCACAGCCAGCTTCCAAAATGTGGTTTTCCTTTTTCACAATTCTGAAGAGGAGTAAGTCCAGAAGAACAGCAAAACTGTGTGTAACACACCCTTTAGAGTAAATCAAGTGTGATGTTTGGCAATGCTGCAAATCATGTAACAGTGATGAGCTACTGAACTGACCAACTTACACAAATCTGGCTGCCTATGGATACTGTTTTCAGCCATGCAACCTCCACTCTATCTGAGCTAGATGTCTGAATTGATATAATCTCCTTGGCTTCACCATCGTTACACTAATTGGTGACTTGTGTAAATCATACAGATCCTTAACAGGTAATATCATAAACAGCTCACACGTCCCCAATAGGTCCGAATATTTTGTAGGCACGTTTGTAAGTAACTCAATTCAATGGAATGAATTATGTAACAGCTTACTTGGTACAGACATTTTACAATAAAATTTAAAACTCCTCACATAATGCCTGACAATATTATAAACAACTACAATACACTTTAGAGAGACACACAATTGCTCAGGAACTAGAGCAGGGGTTCTCAATCTGCAGTTTGATGAAGTATTCTGTGAGGCATCAGTATTAGGCCACACCTACCACCATGATAAATGTTCAGCTTAATTAGTAACAATAAATCAAGAACTGGGACATATTTTAGTAATAAATACTTGAAGGGATACATTAAAACAGCAAGAGCACAAATTAAACTTATAAGATCATTGAAGCAAAAGCAGTGTCAGATATCACAATGAGTGATCTTGTTAAAGAAAATTCTTGGGTAATATGCAAACTTGTTTGCACTGGCACATTTTAATAATTTTAATAAACTGACCTTATCTTTAAATTAACTGTTGTTATTTATATCCTTGCAGTCCATAAGTCAATAATAACAAGTGAATGAGGCCCTAGGTCTGTGAGAGGTTGGGAACCCCTGGCCTAGAGGAACAACCATTTATACAGCCCTAACCAAATTTGTGTGTCTGTTTTCATTACTTTGTAACAGTCCAAGACACCATTTTATTTCATACTTGTAGAATACAGTATATTTTTATAATGCAATAATTATACTGATAAAACTGAATGACACACTATACCTGTTCAGACAACAAAAAAAAAAACACAAACTGTAAAGACCTTTGCAACAAGTTCTTCATGTGAAAGGTCGCATGAAAGTGCACACAATCACACAACACAGTAATGGCGCACATTCAAAATTACAAGATTATAGATATCTGTACAGTTTTCATGTAACATGCAAAGTGAAATTCAGTTCAAATTGACTAGAAATATCACACTACTGTCCTCTGCACTTTTCACCATACTTATCGACAGATACATAACACCATAACTGTTACAATTCTATTGTAGTGATGATGCATATAATGTTCTGATCACTTTATAAAAGGATTTATCAGTAATTTTGTACTGTACAAGCAGCAGTTCAATATTCAATGCAGTGAACCCCCAGTAGCATAATATTCATGGCAAAACTCAATCATGTAACACAATACTTTTAGTCATGCTACACAATCAAAATATCCACACACAGTCTAGCCATGACAGTACAAAAGAACTTCACTGTAGTGAGTAAAATTGTTAGCAGCATCAATCTATTAATATTACATAAGTGGAAAAGTTGTACAAATGAACATAAATTTTTCAACACAATCATTACAATGAGGAAATCCTAACTGCAATTTTTTTCATAACTTCTTGCACTGACTGCACTATCAGCTTCACTTTTGTAACTATTTTATGCTGATAATTCACAAGGCTAGTGACTGTTATCCCATCCTGTCCTCTAGTCTGAGAAAATCTGCATCAGAATCTGCATGTAGCTTGTCCCATTTTTTAGCCAATCAGAAATATCCAGCAAGTGCCTTCATGCCATACTGTGATATATGTAATCAGATGTTAAGAATTCATATTTCAACAATTTTTAGATATGATGCATATCCTTTGAAATTATAACTTTTCTGAATTTTATTAATTCTTGTTGCACTGTAACTATTTCTCCAAAACATTGAACTCTTCCTTGTGAATGTATATTTTCATATAAATTATGGCAAATGGATGGCGTTGGCTTAAGATCGTGGCCAGTGGCGGACCTTGGTGTTGTCGGTGTTGAACCTGCTGGTTTTGCTACCAGGGAGTTAGTTATACACAGTGTTAACACAAGGAATAAAGAAACACCTTCATAGACCAAACTTTCATAACTTCAGAAAGGTGCTTACTATGTTGTATGAAAACCTTCAACAGTCTACCACCTAACCTCAAAATTCTTTCAGATAAAAGGAATCATAACCCTTTTAGAGGTTACTGTATTCACACAGTATTAATCATCATCATCAATATATCTGCTGTACAGCAGTATATTTACTATAACATTTTAATATTCAAATGTTCAACACGTATCATATGTAAAACCTAATTAATATTTTAACTGTCTTTATGGAAGTGTCTCAGAGCTTTGTCTTCTTCAGTGCCTGTACTGAAGACTACAATCCACATATTAACCACAGTGAAAACCAAGAATCTCATATGTACAAGGTAAAAAAAGAATTGCATATTAGCTATCCATAGTGCAAATGCTAAACAACAAATGTCATCTGATGTTCAGTTTTTATCAAATGAGGGCAAGCGGTTTTCCCATCCGTACATGGATGTAACTTCACTGCTGCATGTGCCAGTAACAGTTATGGAGTTAAATATTACAAGTGTATAGGGCCAGAGACATGGCTGTAACAAACTTATACAGCAATTAATACTTGTGCTGTGTTCTTAGGAATTGGCACAGCATCACAAGATTCATCACACGGTGGAATCACATTGGAGACATGTCTGTATCAGCATTGATCAACGCTCTGATAATTCCCAGCAGTCAAATAAGAAATAGTGAAACACATGATGCAAGAGTTACCTCTTACAAACACTGTCAATACCTAGAAGCAAGACATTCAATTTGTTTATGCAGAATGTCACTGATAATTCGCACAATCATGTCTCTGGCTACAAAGAAGAAATCCTGCCAGTGCTTTTGAAAATATGGACAACTGTTTTCACAAAACAGAAATCTGTAACATAGCAATCACTCTAACTGAATTTCCTCTCGTTGATTTATACTATTATTCAGGTACAGGTTGATAAAACACAGCTTCAGTATGACATGAGATTTATATATTTTTAAACACCAAACATAATCCCAGTATTCAGAAGTTCTGCAATTTTACGTTCCTTGTTAGGTTGCAGTGTTTTTGGTAAATGCAAGGATGAATACAAGTGCAGAAAGGGGAAGATAAAGGAATAATTAAAGGAAATACCACAACATCAGTTAGAAAATTATGTTTATATAAACAGAAAATAAATGTCACAATGAAGACCTGAGTTCAGTTCCTGGTCACTAACAGGTGTTACATTTAATTCAAATCTAAATCCCTGAATAGTGACAGCTCAAATCAACAGATGCCACAGTACAAGCACATCACGGAGACATACATAAGACACAAACCCCTGTTCTGCAGCCCTTCGTCCTGCTCTATACTGACATTATCCTATGACATGACACCTAATCTCACTTCCCAACACAGCACAAAATCACCCATTATTTCCAAATATCACAATTAAATAAAGTTTTCTCATTCTCAAAATTACTTATACAAACTATTTACATGACGCCCTCAAAGAATTTTTTTATACACACTAACAAACCGAAGTCCATGTTTTCAAAAAGACGTGGCAAGGTCAATGAAACAAGTAATTGGACATTTATGTACTGTAAGGTTATGTACCTGCTGCCAGAGTAGCTCTCATCGTAATAATCTTTCCCTCCACCACCAGTGCCGTAGTCCTTCCTTTGTCCAAAACGGCCACCACGTCCCCTACCACCACCTCGACCAGTGTACTGGAATTCTGAGGGCTCATAATATGGTGGGGGCTCAAACTCTGGGCGCACATCTTTGTATGAACGCTGAAATCTGCTAATCAAATAACAAAAGACCTTCACATAAGGGTTTGCACTACACTTTGTAGAAAGTAGAATATACTTCATACTGTCTTTCTGACTGCAAATAAAAAGTCAATGTTCTTTAACAGATCTCTTATATTAATAAATTGAATAACAAATGTAAATTATATAACATGAAAACTTAATACTTTTTATAAGCTTGTAACAAATGGATTCTTGCACGTGTTTACAACACTTAAACTTGGGGGAGAACAAATTTGCATAATGCAGAATATTAGAATGCTACCCCATTAATTTTAAGAATTTAGTAACTGCAAACTGTTTAGCATATTTACTCAAGAATTAAACAATTACACAAGGGTTCCCACAAATTAAATCTTAACTGCACACTCATAAAGCTCCTTCCTTACCTTGGTGGAGACCGAGGTGGGGTCCGATAACGTGGAGATGCCCTACGTCTTGGAGAGTAATCTCTACCACCACGTGGTGAATGTGGACGGGGAGTAGGTGATCGTGAGAATGTTCGAGACCGAGACCTGAAACAAGCAAACAGTGTCAATATAAACACGATATATATCAGAGAGGGCTCACTATGTACACTGAAATCCAAATACACTCCTCTGAAGATGGTAGTTAACAGGATTCAGTGAATAAGCTTGTGACAGAAACAGAACAAACACCCAGTGTACAGAGACTTTTCCAAGATGATGTATACTTTACATTACACAAACCTGCGTTATCTTCTCAAAATATGAACTTAATGAACACTGTTCACTGATTCAAATTATTTAAGGTTTCAACAAAGAATTTTATAAAAAAAATTAGATTTTGCTGCATAAGTGGATTCATTAGAATCTCCTGCAACATCAAGCAAAGTAAGAATACCATGAGGAGGAGACAAAAATGCCTTCACACATAAGTGTATTACCTAATTTGCTTCAAAACACACAACTTGCTACCTCACCTGCTAATAGTGAAGGATCTGGAACGTGATCTTGTCCTCGTTCGAGTCCGGGATCTCTTCCGCGGTGTCCTTGATCTGGGAGTGCGAGACCTAGGAGTCCTGCTTCTAGACCGGGTTCTTGAGCGTGTTCTCGACCTTGACCGGGAACGTGTGTAAGAGCGCGAACTTGAGCTGCGTGACCGAGATCGTGGAGAGTAGGAACGAGGTGAACGAGAACGCTTGCTACGCCGCAACTTATGATCACGTTCATCCTTTTCTCTCAGCATACGCTCAAATGCCTCAAGTGGATCATCTATTGTCCTGTAATCATAGCAACACAACTTATTTGCTGCCAAAGCCATTAACCTAATCTAATTAAAAGTTAACACACAGAATATGAGTTTCCATCTTTATTTTCTTTCATCCCATTAAAAAATATGAAGTATTACCATCCAAGTAAATGACTATGTGTGCTTTAGTTAGGGTTTTAGCTTTTAATTAGGTTAGTCTGGCACTCATCAACAGTGAAATAGAGATGAAAAACGGGAGGTGGGTACTGCTAACAAGCTGCGCAAGCAATGGCTGATTAACTGTGATTGGTCACATGGGCCCTGCTACAGGAACTACAAAATAGAATCATTCCTTCTTTTTAGAGATCTTGTTCTAGGTTAATATTTCACAACTTCAGGGATTCTTTCAAAGTGTGTCCAATTTATTCATACAGTGGCACATAAAACTTGCTCTGGTAATATTACTGTACTCTGATCACTCCTCATTCTGTTACACAAAGTAGTGTTTGTGTTACAGATGCATACCACATACAAATTTTGCTCCCAACTTACCCTGCCTGATTTCCATTATGGATACCCCCACGACTAAGTCCTGGTGGCGGAGGTTGATGGTGCATGTGGCTGCCACGATACCCACCTGAAACAATAATACAGCCTTCAGAAAAGCATGAACACAGCAGTAGTAATTGTGGTCTTGCTGTAGTCTGTAGGTAGTTACCAACATTTCAGAAAAAACATATTACCTCTTATCTTCAGCATAGAAATGAGATACAATGCTTTCCTTGAAAATGTTGGTTACCACCCACAACCACAAGACTACAGACAGCAACACCACCCAGATCACAATCAAAATCTTCACCATCAGAATCTGAAACCTCACGCAGCAGTAGTAAGTTCACGACCTTCTGAATGTATCACACCCACCCATATGTGAGTATTGTGACCATGGCTCTAGGAAAATTCTCAGGCCTTTGCCACAAGGTGGATTAATGGAGAGCTGTAGAAAATATATGCAAGGCTGTGAGGTTCTTTAATGGCAAATTTTCAACTGCATTGGTGAAAGTTATGTGTAAGCAAAACTTCTCATTCATGCTTTGGGGCAGCAGCTAGCTTATGTAGTAAAAGTATTTAGTGATGAACTGGACGCATGTTCCATTCCTGGGATGCAAACATATTTTCCCTTAATCACAGACATCACTGAACGAACACACTGACATCAACTCACCATGCATTATCCTTCCCCGACCTCTATGATACCCTCTGAATGAACCTCGCACTGGGTGGCCATCTCTATCCAGATCAGCATAATGTGGAGGTCTGGGGCCAGGTAATGACCCTGAAATGTATAATAAACTGGTAAAAAAAAGAGCTCACAACAGAGGATGGTAATAAATGGATAACATGTTCCAACCTGCCCACTCAACAACGATGATGCAGGCAGGATAATAGAATGTCCATCACTGTCTAAGGCTATCTGCATATATGGATAAAACAAGATTTGGAAAAGAAAATTTACATACACAAAATTTTATACTTCTAACAATGAAGGAAAATATTTGGCATGCTTTGTATACAGGCATAAAAAATGTGAACAGTTAAAAGCTAGAGTATGTATGCTTGTACGGATTACATGTACATGGACATATCAAGTCACAGTTTTTTTTATAGAATGTAAAACAATAAAATAGCACTTGCACAAAATCTACCATCAGTTCCTGGTCTAGTGGTATTAAATAGTGAAGTAATGGAGGGACAGATCTAACACTTTGTAATGCTATACAAACTTCCCTAAGAATTTGTAAAAAATATTGTTTTGCAAGTTAAAATATACAAACACTGTGACAGTACATAGCATTTTGGTTATATCTGACAAATTTATGACACAGTTAGAGTTTGCAGTAGTGCCGATTATACAAAGAATGGTTCGGTAATTTTCATAATTATTGCTAGCCTCACCATGTTGGCTGAAGCATTTAAAAGTTCTTCTCTCAACTTCCTGTTGAATATTTTGAACCACCTCATTCTATTCTGATGGCCAAAAATCTGTAAAGCATGATTTAATTTCTATTCCTAATGATTAAACAAATGTACCTTCACTATTTCTTCCCAGGACCTCTTGCTGATAAATTTTCATTAATTATTTGGCTGAAGGACCAGCAACTCTATAATAACTAACCTGCCTCATGATGATAAGATGGATGCCCATGTTCAAAATGAGAACCACGTGATGTAAAATTTCTGAAACACAAAATTGTTTTCATTACTACACTATAAACTACCAGATCATGTATCTTTGCTACTAACAACACAAATAATTTAACAAAGATGCCCACAATGATATTACAGAATGACCTGCTTAACACAGAAAACATGGGGAATACAGAAATATTTAAAGGATCAGTACTAACAGCATAAAAAATTCTGCGTAACCAACCGACACTTCAAATTTCCTCCTGACACAATAAGACGCTTGTGTGGACTTTTAGGCAGACACCAACATTTCAGAGAAACATATTGCTTCTATCTTCAGGGCTTAGTATGTTCCTCTGAAATGCTGGTATATACCTGCAAGTCCACACACCATAAAAACCCAGAAGACCAACATCTTTTTATGCTCCCCAAGAATTTGTAGCACACATCACTACCATCAAAGGATAAACTAAAAAGTGAATCCTTCATCAAACATTTTTACATCATAGAAGAAAAACAATTTTAATACATAACATTCAGTGTTTTTAGTAAAACAAGGAACAGAATGTGCAAGAATTTGTACAGTCAACACTTCACAGAACACAATTGGGAGTTACTGTCAAAGAAGCCTAGATAATGTGTTGCCACATAAAATGGACGTGGATAGAATCAAAGAAAGAAAGTTACCTCATTTGACACTAGGACCAGCTGCTACCAATCAAAGTTGTAAAATAAGAAACCACAATTTTTAAGTTATACAGACTACAAACTATTAAGAAATAAATTAACTACCTATACAACCTTTCAACACTGGTGTGGCCAAACAAAAAACAAGTTACCTGCTGGCTACTATCAGAACCAGAGAAGCAGGAAACTTCACACCACAACTGTATGAGCATTAATCATTTAAACAAGGAAACAAAAGACAAAGTGGTAAATAATATGTGTCACAAAATTCTTTTGGCATTTACCTGTTATACCAAAGGTACAAAATATTTTACATACTGACACTCCATTTATATAAAGCACTGGTACAACTAGAATCCCTTCTTGTCTTCAAGAGCGTGGTAACTCGGAGTTTTAACACATCAGGGCTGCAGCTAATCAAAACCAACAAATTACTGCCTACACTGACTTTAAAATAAGGATATACTTTTACCTTTAATGTTCTCAGATAAATTCAACATTTTTATTACACTGGGAACACAAAACCAAAGCACAAGGAATTAGATTATAATACTGCATGTGACCACTATGCACCATTTAACTGCACTACATAGAAGAGTACAACATGAAATACGCAGCACATGAACTACATCACAATAAAAGGCCCTCAACTGTACAAAACAGTATAAAACAATGCAAACAGCAGCAGGTAAAACTGAAAATGATCTGCAATGAAATAAAATCAGAAATAAAATCTGCAATAAACAAAAAAGTTGTCTGCAAATATGAACATACACCATGCCAATTAGCTACTTGATTACAAATATTTTCTAAGCTGTGGAGGTAGGGGGTGGGAGGGACATGCGGTAAATTTATTCCTCGTCTACAGACACATTCAATTCCAAACTTATCATTATGAACAGTAATCTCATAACAACCTAATTTCCAGAAGCATCTTAAAAAGGTCTAGAGATCTAGTTTCCTAAACTTTAATACATTCTGTCTGTTATATATCACATAATCATTTCTGGGTGACTTGGGGAGTTTATATATCAACTGAACTATGTGGTCAAGCTATAAAGTTTCACATATCAAATTTTTCATACAGAATGTAAAATGTAGAAGATAGATTCATATAATTTCTGGTGATCACAAAAAAAAAACCCTCAAAATATATTTGGGGAGAAGCCAATCAGTTAAATGCCAATGTGCTACCTTCTTACACCAGGTCATTAAACATGCTATATGCCCAGTTCTAAATGGGCAGTCCAATAATTATAACCACTCCTTCCATCTCATACATAATGCATTAAGGCAGCTACCACTGCACTTCCTTTTCACTTTTAAATGTGCATTTCAAGAGTCTCAGGCAAAACTAACACAGCTATGAAAATAAATAAATCAACCCACACAGAACTGAATTAGCAGTTACGAGTTGTGGAGGAACTAACAGGAAGACCCATGGGCCTAACATGCTGGCCTGCACGAGACCTTACCCAGCAGGGAACGCAGAGTCAACGAGAGGCGTGGCAACCGGTGGGGGCTGCCTCAGCAGTAGCACCCTATTGTGTTCTGATGATGAGGATGCTGAGGTAGAGATGGAGGATCGCAGTAGGGGCGGTGGCAACGTGCGAGGGGGCAAGTACTCCACACCACCGCCTCCACCACCACCCAGCCTAACACATTTCAATTCAAATAAAGTAGAGCCCATACAATAACACAAGCACCTACTTACAGTACACAGAACCATTTGTTTCTACTTGCACACAGGGAACTTTTAAAGACAAAGACTTCTTTGGTTTCTTTATTTTCATAGTAAAAAATGTGTAAGAGGAAAAGTCATCTACTAATGTTAGTTTTACAGTAGGAGAAGTAGTACACAGACATAAAACACTTCTGTGCATGGCTCAAGGAATATAACAAGAGGTCGGTTTAAATTCGGACTTATATTTTCAAAAAGCATTCATTACTAGTCTGCATACCTCACTGGTGCATGCTAAACCAAGGTTATTTAGCCCTGCAATCTCAAAACATCAGGCTGAAACTAAACAACAGCTTAGTATTATTTTATTACTAAAGAAAATGGTAAAAAAAAGTTAAATTTGAGCTCCGTGTAGATGAGACATTATTTTGAGCTGATATGAAACAAATTAAATACAGCCAACAAACTTTAGTGTAGGCTCTCCAAAAAAAAAATCAACTTACATGAAAACCCAATGTGCAGTTTCACCAAAACATACACAAAGACATGACTTCTCCATTGTTTGTGCACTTTATACACTCTGCGCAAGGAACAGACAACAAAGAGATTCCTAGCAGCCTGTACTTCGCAGTCATACCTGATTTGTCCATAGGGATGTTCTCCTCTATACGAGTGAGGGACTGGCATCCGATGCTGGAAACGTGCTCCAAGGGTCTCAATAGGCTGAGCTACAGGTTGTTGAGTCTGCGGTGGTGCAGGTCCTACTGAAGAAGTGAATGATGGCTCTTCACCAGGTGGAAAGTTAGGTGGTGGCACAGATGTATCAGGCAGAGGAGCTGACTGTATGTCTTGGTTGTGTTCATCAATTGTTGGAGTCCCAGGGCGCTCCTCCACTGACCGTCTCGGACTGAACAAAGCACAGAAAAATGTAACTTTAAAGGCTTCACAAACATTGTGATCTCCATTTTAGTAGAACAATGAAATATGTAAACACATTAAACAGAGAAAACATACGTAAATCGAGGTCTTCTGGGTTGTGATGCCATGTGGACCTGTTCATCATGGAGGAACACAAGACCACACTGCATCACAAAACAGATGACCATTGTCAACAAAATAAATTACAATGAAAAACTGTGTCTGAACAAGGTAAAAACACATTATCATTGTAACCACTGATGAAATATATACACATATAGAGGAAAATGCTGCTGTAATTAGCTCTTACTACATCCACACCAAAGGTTGACAAGAATAAAAACCTTGAAGAAAGTACATGCAGCTGAGATAGTCTTTTTATACTACTTAATGTAAACATATTATGCCCCAATAAACACAATGTCTTAAAATCTCTATCTTCCATACAAATGTTAGGTAAAGGATAATTTTGAATGCATAAATCTGAACTGAGATTCTTAATCAAAACAATAAATAATCTCACTTTAACAAGACACCATATCTTTATACATGTAGGACATTACAGTATTATAAATGTCAGTGATTGTTGTATTATGCCCATAAAGTTAGTACAAAAACGCAGTTCCAGGTTCACTAACATCTTACTCACCCTGAAGGATGCACTGAATGCATCCCAGGCATATGCTGAGGCTGCTGTGCTGCTGGCGGTGGTGGCTGTCCTTGGGAAGGCTGGTGAGGGGCTATCTCATGAGCTGGAGGCATTATTATGTGTGTTAGGGGCACTCCTGGTGGACCAGGAGGACCACCATTGGCGTGCATGGTCACAGATGGTCCAGCAACACCTACACAAAAAAAGCACGACAAAAAACATGAGTCCCCATACAGACATCGCCAACTTTCAGTTCTATCACTCTTCTTGTGCCAAATGTTCCTACAGTCAGTGTAATCTGTAATACTGAACCTGCAAGACGAGCATGTGCATGCATCCACACACGTGCGTGCGTGCATGCATGTGTCAATGGGCAGCACAGCCAAATGTGTAAGAATGAGCTGTAATACAAACCAACATTTGATAAAATGAATGTAGTAATACTCTCCTTGTTAAAAGATTTTGTTTTGCTACAATTAAGAAAACGGCAAAGCCC
The DNA here is from genome assembly GCF_977971745.1 of Zootermopsis nevadensis. NCBI lineage: Eukaryota > Metazoa > Arthropoda > Insecta > Blattodea > Termopsidae > Zootermopsis > Zootermopsis nevadensis. The sequence continues at coordinate 19,164,858 of NW_028259156.1, forward strand.
AGAAGACAGCAGCCATCTTCATACTCGCAACCACAAAACTTGAAATCTCACCTAGCAAGTTACCTCACACATGCAATTTGTTACTTATCAAGAAACCAGTACAAGTAACAGTACCAGGCCCAAACTGTCTGTTGTTCTAAAAAGATATAATAAGAGACACTCGAGTACATGAGAAATCACACGAATGGAGCACATATCTCTGCAAGATAACTCATCCAAACTAGATGAAAACAGAGTGTGTGCAAGAAACATCACAAACAATACAAGGATTGGCTGTATATATGAGGGCTCAAAATAACTCACCTGGAGGTTGAGGAACAAGCTGCAAGTGTGACGGCAAAGGGTGTCCATGTGGACGCAGAGGGTGTCCTCTCTGGGGATCCTGAATGTGAACTGGCGGAGCTCCATGTCCAGCATCTGGCGGTAGCAACGGAGGACCTCCATGTTGCACAGGTCCAGGAAGAGCTGTGTAATCACAAACCAATTTCACATTTTGCATGATCTTTATTTTCCGCCCTTATGAAAAATGAAAACTTCTCATTCAATATGGATGTCTCAATAACCTGTGGACCACTCGGCATACAAATAAACACAAAGACAAATTTGCAGTTTACTTCTCACAGACCCTTTATTCAGCAACCTTACATTTTATATGGCAATTGGCCTTCCAAAAACATGCAAATTTTGAGACTGCATTCACGTACGATGTAAAAAAATATGACGGCCAATTAAAACCCATATTTACCTTTTCATTTTATGGTAATAGTGAACTGTTTGACCCAGGCATTATTTTGGACACACACTATAACATTCTTATGAAACATCTTAAATGTCAGAACAATACACGACATTTTTAATTTACTAAAAATCTGAACAAGCAAAACTACGCTCAGAAATAATCACTAAATTGCATACCTTCACCAAATGGACTGAAACATTTGAAGAAATGTGGGCAACATAAATTATTTTTGCTTGACCTTAAACAGACCTCATCATCTTTAAGTCTTTTAATACTACATAATTATAAAGAGTTTTGATGATGGCATATTACAATTGCTATTACTGGACATCTGGACTTTGCCTATTGTCTGGTATTCCATAAAAGAACACATTTCAGAAATTAAATATTTCCATCCTACTCTCCTTTTTACATGTCGGCAGAAAAACGCACGGTTTCCAATATATCATGTTGTATTCAGAATACCAAATGTTCGTTAAATATAACTTCAGAAAAGTGCCTCCTACAACTACATGGAACAGACATATACGCACTCTGCAACAAAGTTATTATGAAAGATAAGATACCACCTTTTCCTAGCTATAACATGCATATATACAATACCTTACAATTTTTTTTAAAATTTCTTATAAAAATGTAAGACATACCTAACAGCTTGTGACAGCATACTGGTTGTAAAACACTGCTTTATACAGCACTTAAATCACATATTCACTGTGGCAGTCACACATTCAAGATTAATACATGGCCTGGGGAGACAGCTCAGTCATTAGAGCGCTGCTTTTCGGACAAGCATCAGAGAGGAAAAGTCTCATTAATTCACCATGACAAATACCTAGTCCAGAAGAAGGTGGCCCTGGCTGTGGCTGGCGGACAACTGACCCACGTTCCAGATGTGATGACGATCCTAACACAGGAATTGTGCTAGGTACTGGTTGTCGCAGACGTGGTGGATGAACATTAATACCAGCTGATGTAATCACTTCCACCTTTACTAGGTGCACATCCCCTACAACACAATAAAATGACTCAACCCTTAGCCTCTTCAGTTAGGCTATAAATAATAATTATGGTGTTGTACCTTAAGACTTGAACACCAGACAAACCACCACATCATAACTGAAACCATCAAATCAGTCTCCAAATGTTTATACCAAACACAATTGTGCTGAAACTGTTCATTACTAGAGCCTTGTTAATTAGTGGAAAGTTCTAAATTTCATTGACTAAACAGATTTACCATATACGCTGTATGGGAAAGTTTCTCAAAGTCTTCTGTACATGCCGTTAGTTTTGATTTGCAGGACTTCTGCACACATGTCAAAAGACAAGTCCATTTCTTACAAAACTGTCATGAGGCACAGCAGCACTAGATGACAAGTGCAGTGACTCACAGTGAAGTGGCAGAGACAAACCTGCAGGTGCATCAGTGAATTCATGTAGTGATCCTGAAGGTTCAAGCGGAATCTGCTGCATTAATAACGGTACCCCAATTACTGGTACAGGCTGTCTCACAGTGCTTTTGTTGTAGCCTGTCGCATTCTTGAAGTTATTCACATTGTTACGAAGGAAACGATTTGGTATAAGCGTATCAGGAGAGACATCTTTCTCTTTGCAATCAGGACACTCATGATCCTCCGATTCAAGAAGCACAGTACGGATACCTGGATTATAAGAAACAATCCTGTTTGCATCACACAATACACTAGAAGAAACCAAACTACCAAATTTATAATATACACTTAAATTTCAATATTCTCACTCTTGCATGCTACCTAGATGGAAAGTGTTAGACAGACCATTATACCTACCACCGTAAAACTCAATAAACGAAAGGCATCAATTCCTGACAAAAATTGAAAGACTTAACAGCATTTCAACACGCATGAAAATGCATTACAGATACATCAGGTATACAAGGTATATCGCATACGAAGTCGCCAGTCCTCGGTGTGTTAAATTATCAAAAGTAGCACGCAGTAATATTTAACCACACAAAGTGGTTACCTAAGGATGCCTTACATTGCCTCCAATTCAGAACAAATAAGTATACCACCATCATCAGTTTCTGGGTGGTGAATACAGTTTATTTACAGCCAACAGATCTACTAACAAGGACTAACACCTTCTTGCAAGCATAACTCTCTGTTTGCCACCTCATCTGGCAATGTCAGTATTGTCTGTGTCTGTGCTTACTGAGTGTGTTATAGCGCAAAGTTCCGACTGACCAATTACCTGATCTAATGAGTATTTTGCTATTTAATATGCCATTACTTCTGTATTACTGGCATAAACATTGAAGACAATCCCTGTCCCTGCATGAAGAAGTATAAAGTACCACTGAATAAATAATAATTCAGATAACAGTGTTCACAGCAGTAGCAGGGAGAAGCTCAGAGAGGTTAATCAGCAAATTTTACCGAGTAGATAGACATGCACACGGCTGTGCCTCAACTTCATTTGGAGTGTCTATGTGGACCACCACCACTCTGACTGATAAGTAACTTGCTCTAAAAACACTAGCCAAAACCGGCTGTGCCTGCCACGATGCAGCTGATATTCTACAGCGCGCAATATTTTATCACATTTACAGCACGTGTACCACACTTCCTAACAGCTTACATTCATCACAGAAGGAGTTTCCACAGCAGGGAATCATCACTGCATCAGCAAGCAAATCCTTGCACACGTTACACAGAAGATCCTCTGGGATCTCTGGTTTCTCAACAACAGGTTCTGGTTCCTGTTGAAATGGAGGACGCTCCTTTTTGCCTTCTTTATACGCCTGGCTGGAAATAAAGGACTGTAGCTTTTAATACTGCAAAATGCTTTTACAACGTACTTACACCCTCAAAGGTTATTAATTAGATTGTTTATAAAACAAAATCTTCGTGATACAGTATGCAAAAGTGAAGTAAAACTGTCCATCATCATCATCATCATCATCATGGGGGTGCTAAGGGGGATGGGGGAAGTAGGTACAGCTCCTACTCTCAGCAGTAGATGGGGACAAGTGTTCAGTGTCATGCCCCAACTGCACTTTACTCCTGGGGAAACAAACCCCAGACCAAACCTGTCATCCAGTCCATACTAAAACACTATACTGACTGAGCCACCCCAGCTCATAATAAAGACAACTATTCTAACCATTCAGCCAGCTTGACGAACACTACAGAGTTACAATGTAAAATTCATTATTCAGTCTTATAAACTTACTGATCAATTGCTGGAACAGCAAATTGTCCAGTTGGGGTCATCATTGCACCAGGCACACCAGGACCCTCCACTGGGACCATGAAACTACGTGGAATTCCAGTACTCTTTTTGATTTCTATTGGTTCCTGTAAAAAGAACACAAATTTAATTTTCACAAAAATTCAATTAGTGGTTCTCAAACTGTTATATGCAGACAGACATGACCAAGCAAACAAATGCCCTTTGGCAACTTGTTCCTAATGATCACTTTTCAGGACAATATTCTTACAAAGCATCAACTCATGTAAAAGAAATTAATGTTAGAACAATAAGGATAAAACTACAAAAACCATAAGCCCTAAATACAGGATTAATGATACTTATTTGTTGTCCATTTAATGACAGTCAGTAGCTCACACCACATAGCATCAAATGGCAAGATGATCAATGAATAATGAATTGGAAAGGACATGGTCATAATCTTATTTAAGGTCCTCAATGTGTCACATGACAGTAAGTGAATCATAAGAGTGAAAAACTGAAAAGCAATATACACAATGGCCCTCCAAAGGAGGCTTTTCTGAAAAACGACAAATCCATTCAAACCAATTTCCGTAAGTGGTTAGAACTTTATGTAACTCATATGTTTCTACAAATACTTAGGCAAATGGGTACCTGGTTTAAACCGAGAGGGCAGTTTTTGATCCAGTGTCCAGGCTGATGACACTTGAAGCAACGGTATGAACTGGGAACCTCTCCCATCTGACCAGCACCCCGTATTTTCATGTAACTATACAAAAGATAAGAATTCAATAACCCTCTACACTCATGAATCGTAACCTTACAAAAGAGAAAATGCCAATGAAGACAGCAATATTTAAAAATTCAAAATATTATAGTAGAGGAAACAATACAGTAAATAAAACTGTCTCAAAGAATGATTTCTTTACTAGTAACATCTTTAACATAAAGTATGCATCTTTTCGGATTAACTAACAAGCTTCACATTGTGTCCTAATGTAACATTAGAACTTACTTCACTGGATTGTAGTCTTGTGTTGACTGCGTCATCATAGCCTGTATTTTATCGTCTTCACTTGCATCCAAGCTAGATAAATCAACTGCCTGAAACACAAAAAGTACATTGACAATCTTTAGTCTGAGCATCCTGCTGTGTGCGCTTATGACTAATACGGATGGCAGAACTACAAACACAGTACGTAGAGATTCCATTCCCACCCCCAGCTTCTGGGAAAAGCTGCTGCTGAAGGAATCTGTTCCCTCTCTGCTAAGCCACCCTCCTCTCTCTCTCTCTTCTACTGGCAATCACCTTGGAGTTTACATAGCTGTCAAACTAAACATGACCGACTCGATACAGAACATGGTGTAAAACAATCCAATCTGAGCACAATCCGGCAACTCAGCACACCCTGGCAATACTGGCACTTTATTAATGCAGGAGGTTAAAATTCCCAAAGATGTGAAACAAATGCAACACGCTAACTTAGACTAGATGAGGCAATGTTAGAAGCAAAGAAGAACTAGTAACCTGTTATTCATTGGTCTCACATTTCACAGAGACATAAAAAGGCTGAGAATTAACTCACCTTTGCTAATCTGTGAGCTCCTGGATCTTGTCCCTCAATCGGCATGTCAACCTACAAGCAAACAGGTCACATTTGCATGATGCACCAAAATGTAATAATGTGAATTTACTGAACACCTTGAAAAATATGGCCTTGTATTAAGACAAGTGACGAGATTTCAGATTTTCACAGAAGTGACATAACAGCCTTCTGGGATACTGTGCCATGAACTCTCACAATACTTGAGAAATATCTCGGAGATGCACGCTGCCTCCAACATCAGTGCAACTCATCATCCTGATGACAGAGGCAGACACACCTCTGAAATGTAAGTCAAAATATCCCAGAAGGCTGCCATCTTTAAGACAGCCAACATTCATTCAGATATTTAACAGCTTGATTTTCACAGGCCAGTATTCAAAAATACTTTTACAAAATATACTATGGGGTTTTGAGAAATTTTGGATAAAACATAGAATGCTTCAATGAAACATATATCATACAATTATTCTACAGATTAATGACTTCATTTTGTGATAAAGTAAAAATTTTTTTTAGGAAGTTTCTTACATGGAGAGAGAATGAACCTAAAATTTCTGTAACTCGGCCACCATAAATCTCAACATGTCATCCACCAAAGACTACATGTCCAGGAAACAGACAATTTACACCTGTAATATTCATTCCAGAAGCACAACTCAGTTCAACAAAGCACTGACATGAAGCAGCCTACAGTCTACCGATTTCTTTTTAGTCCAAGTTCAAACAAAGAAAACTACTTCATTCAATGCTATTTTGAAACTTACCCCTTTGGACAACCCAGCCAATTGCTGATTCGACTCTGCACGATCCCTTAAAATAAATAAGAGAGCCAGAATGTGAGACATGCTTTATTTTATTAAAATCACTACTAACATTTACACCTTATTCTGCAATTGTGAACATCATTAACAAAAGCACACCAGTACAAGCTGAAGGTGCCAGCTAATGATAAAGATCGACTGAAATGTCATATATTTTACTGCAAGTGCTCTAACTGCTAAACAATATCTTAAAATCAGAGTTTAATAATGTTCAAAGCAAAGGTGACTACTAGATAAGTGTTATTGCTATTCACACATATAAGAGTTGAAATTCAAATTATAGAAGGAAGACGAAGACAGCCAAATAAGTCATATTACGTTTCAAACTTAAGTTCTGAACAGTTCATTCTGAAACGTTTCTGGCTATGACATTTTGTTACACGCAATATTAACACTTCTGATGCTCAGTTCCAACGGGTAAAAATATGAAACCAATGGAGTATGCTAAAAGGTCCACTTAAAAGACAGAGGAGGATACAAAAAGATACTGAGATCTGAAAGAGGTACTAGTCATGTGAAAGACGGCAATGGAACTACATCAGGATTACGCCCAAAAATAGGTTCTGGTATTGGCTGTGCTACATCTTCTGAGTCCTACTAGTACAGTGTTAATTCAATAAAAGTTAAAGTAACATAAAACAAACAACTCTTAAAAAAATTACTTCAATTACGTCCACCTTAAAGAAATGGAATAAGAAAATTCCTGCCTGGGAAAACTTTCATTTTACCTGTTACAAACTTCTGTATTATTACATTCCACAACTTCTGACACTTACCATGCCTTCTTTTGTTGTGCTGTCAATGGTATGCGGGCAACAATCAATGAAGTATTTTTGGGTATCAAAGCACCATCATCCGTATAAACTAGAAATCACAGAACAGACACCAACTGTAAATGCAATAAAACATCCACTTCATTCCTCAACACTTCACACATAAACACACAAAACTGTGTAAAACTGATACACTTTTCTCCATTTCCCAATCAGCCTACCACATCTTTTCTTGCAAAACACATCATTTTGATAACAGTTAATCTTTAAACACTAGTACAACATTTCATACCACCTCAAAGCCACAATTACACCATAAATAAATAAATATATACACACACACACACACAAAATGCCCTGATGGTGGAGGCAGCAAACAACAGCCATCTTTGTAGTCAATAGTAACAAACATGTATGTTCTGAAGCTTTCACAGTGACTTAGTATAATGAATTATTCTTGGGCGACCAGCCATGTCAGGTGGTTGAATGGAGAAAACACCAACATTTCAAGAACCATCTTCATCCTTGTTCAGGTACTGAAGTTCAGTACCTGGAGGATGAGGACAAAGACGGTTCTTGAAATTTCAAAATGCTATGATGTCAAGTATTTTCTGAAAGTAATATTTAAAAAGCATGGATTTATTTTGGGTTAGAATAATTCAATGACAGTGAGATGTTGTATGAGAACATACTTTCAAGGGCATATTTTCCTTTTCCCCATTTATCTCTTTATATACAGAGAGAGAGCCATATGAAAACTTATTTTTACACAATATGTAACATGTAACATTAATATTCTGTGGTAATGTTGCAATATTTTAATGAATAATATCAGTTAAGCCCAGTATCAAATACAGTTTTGTACAGATATATGTAATGCATCCCAATGTTAACACTAAATATAAATAAGAAAAACACTGCTGACCCACAGTGTTAAAATTTAATAAGATGTGTCATGTCATAGAAACATTTGCTGAACCCTGATGTATGCTGAAATATATGAATGAAAATACATTCAGAAGCTCGCTTCTTTTTACAATACTGTAGATAATTTAACAGTTTCCCAGCTGTTGATACTTCTTAATCAATACACCATAAACATATGTATCCTCACCTTCTTTAGTCTGTGCATTAGTGACTTGAAGATCAAAGTCTGTGTTCTTCCCAATCCGTTTCTGATGAAGAATTGCTTTCTTCAAGTCCCGCACAGATATGTGAAGACCATCAAACGTTACTGTATCATACTCAAGTGCTGATTTAAACTTATAATGTACAGACATATTCTGTCTTTACATTCTCATGGGTAATCTGTAGCACCTTAACTTGATTGCATCAACCTGAAACGAATGTTACATAATGATTTAGAGTTCACCTTAACAACACCCATGTCAGTGAACCAACAGAATTGATGAGACATGGTCTGATATACGAATAAACCAACTGATATCTGGTTCTGCCCCAGCAGCTTTACCCCCAAGGAAAGAAACCCAAGTACCCAGTGGAGTAATGGTTTGGATACTTTAGCAAAAACAAAACCTGCCCTGCTGAGAATCAAACCTGGGCATTCAGGCTGTAGCCCAGTCACTAAAGTAAGCTCTCCCTCCAATTGTAACACATACACCTCATATCAAGTTTCATACAAATGTATCCAAGGATTGAAAGACATTTGCAAAATATGTTGTAGACCTTTCAGTACAGTAGCCCTTATAATAAATAAAAGTAAACAAATATCAAGTATGCTACATAAAATTTGAAGTACATTACCCAAACCAGTCCAGAATTTTGGATGATTTCTTGTAGACTAATGGACATTACAAATGGGAGCTTTCCTAACTCTGTATTGCACCAAAACTTCACTCACTATATCTAGTCTCATGGTTTGGATGTTTTCACCTTATTTTGGACAGCTGACACCAGATATAAGGACCAGATGATAAGGAAGGGCACTGGGATCGAGTTACACCCTAATGACACGAACAGTGGATTGCCTCCACCTGAGCCAGTCATGGCAGTCTCTGAGCCACCCCTAGAAAAAATGTAGGAAACCTATGCCAGTGAGGCAGTGCTTGTCCTGCCTTTTTCAGGCTCTGAAAGAGGCTGCTTCATCAAGCATGTCTTTCCAGTATCCCTGTTTCCACGGTTTCAATTTGTTGTGTTTAGTGCAGTCCCCATGCTCTCAAGTTGCCTCCCTTGCTCAGCCTGTCTTCACCTAAATCTTCTCCCCTCACCCCTTGGTCCAGCCAAGTAAGAATATTGTGTAGCCTGCACCTATTTTTCCATCCTTCTTTCATGAGTGATTTATTCTCTGCCATGATGATACAGGAAGCAAAAACCTCTGAAACATTGATTAACTTCTATAAGACTTCTTCTTCTTAATGTGCCTATCCGTTCCAGATGTTGGCTATCAGCATAGCAATTTTAGCTTCACTGGCTGCTACTTGAAAAAGCCCTCCAGTGGACATCCAGAACCAAGTTTTTAGGTTCTGAAGCCAGGAGATTATTGGCCTGCCAAGTCCCCTCTTTCCGAATACTTTTCCCTGGATTATCAGCTGAAGCAGCCCATATCTATCACTATTTCTCATGATATGAACGAAATATTCCAACTTTAAGATGCAATATCTCACAAGTCTGTCATCTTGGTACTTATTTATTGAAAACACAAATGACAAATTGGTTACACTGGGAATTCAAGTGCACATGAACAAATGATGCAGAATGGGATACTTACAGTGGTAAGGTGAGGAAGGAGCTTGAGAAATTTCTGTTATTTCCTCCACTATTTTCCAATTAGAGTACCTAATGCCAGTATGTTTTGAGCGCCATTTCGTACAACACAACCTGAACTACATGAAAGCATCAGCATGATTTCATGACCTCTGAAATAACAGGGCACTTCCTAGTACATTGGTCCACTTGGTAGCTAAAACCCAAATAAGAAATGGCACAACTGTCATTCTACATTTCAACACCAAAAAATCACAATTAGCTATTTCAAATGACTACAAGCAGATAAAAAATTGAAATCACCAAATGATTCACATTTACCCCCCCCCCCCCCCCATATATATATATATATTACAGATCATTCGGTATATTGGCAATAATAACGTAAATAGGTGTTCCATAAACACCCGCGGTATGCAATAATCTTCACATCATAAACCTGAATCCTGCGAATGTATCGTTATAGTGGTATTCCGATAATCACTCCACGAATCCGTTCTAATGCAGTGTCGTACAAAAAATTGTCTGTAATAGGCATTTACGAGAAATTCAGTATACAAAGTCGTTGTAAAACATATTTATATGAATTACAATATTTTAAAGGATACGCCATCTCCTTTACAAATATACGACTTGGGCACACAATCAGACAAAAATGAGGCTTCGACGCACATAACGAGGTAACACTCGTCCTCCCTTTCCTTGTTATGTTCCAAAATATGCTAGTAGTAAATATACACAAATAATATCAGTTTATAAAAGGAAAATGATATATTATATATCACAATGCATAATCAATAATTACCTTACAAAAATGTATTGATTTTACTGAAAACAAGCCAAGCACACAATATAAAAACCTGTTACGTCAATACCGTAATCACTACCCAAACGTGTGTATTGCAATATTAATCTAGAAGTATTAATATTGCAATAACTGTTTATAAATCTACCAAGGTAAATGCTAATCCTAATTTTCAAATAGCAAACTAATAAAAATAATGAACTTAAACGTTTCAATAAATTTAATCTTATCTTGAATACAATAGTCCGTCAAGGACAAAGATGACGGAGAATAAATAATAAACACGTATGACAAACGCTAGGAATTATTGTGCAGGTGTTTCTTAGCAGTGCGGTGTTTGCCGAGATAATTGTAGTATCTGATTACCACAGATCACATACTATAAAACAATGATTATGACTAAACAGATAATCAAAATTAATTATTTATAGAATTTATTTATATTGCATAGGGAGGCCAAAGTCCTCAGAGGACCGTAGAGCCACAGAGGAAGGAAGGAATTTATATTCCATGGACACTTAATGGTCCTAAGACAAGGGTTTAGAACATGGGACGTATCACGCTTAAAGCAGGTCTTGTTTGGTAGAGTAGAGTAGAGTAGAGTTAACATCGGTTCACATTCTTGAAGCTCAATTACAAATTAATATAATAATAATATTGTGATGTTTCCATTGTTAAACAGTTAATTGCATTGGCTGCACTCTATTGGCCATAGAGAACTAAACCGGCAGACTTGCTAATTGTAATATTGCTATCCGTGGCGATTAACTATGCTCTTAAAATGTTAATCTGTGGATGTTACAGAAGAGCGTGTTAATTTGCGTTCCGTGTAGCATGTGGTATATGGAAATACATTAAATTCATAATGCTTTGTATTAAACCTATTCCTATATGTCGTATACTTTTGTCACAAGTTCAGTTTTATGTGCTCTGTGGGGTTGAGGGGGTTATGTGAAAGCTTAAGATCTTGAAAGTCAGTAACACATAATAAAGAAAGATTCTCTTTTGTAAACGTTTTTCCGAATAAAAATAAATTCTTCCTCTGATATGTATATACATTAAGTAACAAAACATAAAATTCTATTAAGCAACATGTTTCTTACAAACGTGAATAATTTTAATATATATTCATACCCATAATACATCCGAATTATAAAATTAAAATCTGAAGTTCTGCAAAACATTTGTTAGAAGGGATTGTTGAATTGACTGGTTCAATCAAACAACTATATAAATGGCATTATGGGAATATCACCCTCAAGATGAAATGCTGGTAACCACCTCCAAGATCACATGGCTTCAAAACCCAGACACCCAGTCAACAAGATACATAAAATATTTAGTACATTAAAATGCCATTAAGTAATTCATACTAAAACATTACTTCAACCAGTAAGAGAATATATTTTTAAATAAAGGTGGTTTTGTAGACTGACAGGTTATTTGCTGTATGTTCACTGCTTTATAAAGATCTACATTAATTTAATTTTGTAGTTTATTATTTTACATAACACAAACACAATATGAGTGAGAGTGGACATAAATGTAATAAAGGTAATTTTCTCCTGGTACTTATGAAAGCACCATGACATGAAGACACTAGGAGTTGACATAGCTTCACATTCTTAATTTCAACAAGCAAAGAATCCCAATACTCACTGGACAGACTGGATGTTGTGACAAAGAGAAAAGTCATGCCATGCCAGGAATAAAACCCCAGGTGTTCTGCTCATAATCTAGTCATCATACAGACTAAACTGTCCTGGCTCCTCATGAGTACACAATGTAAAAATGGTAATAGTAGGGTCTGAGATTCTCTTGGCAGTGAGTATGAAGGTGGCTGTCATCTGTGTTGTAGCACTCATCACCCTAATGATGGATGCAGCAAAGACCTCTAAAACACTGAACAACTTCTATCACACTACATGGCACCACAACCCAGTAGACAGCTAACCTCATAATCCATCTTTTACGAAAATGACGCACAAGATGTTATGAAATTAATAGAGTGTCAAAAAATGTATGAAGGATTTGATAGAAATTGAGTGTGGCCTATTTAAAAGCACTATTCTGTTATTCACCAGGGGAGACTAAAAACAATGAACTGAGGGTACTTGTTCCCTGGCAGACACTAGACCTGTATATCTCCTGAACATAAATATCAGCCACATGAGCCTAGATATGCTTTAATCACCACCTGACACAATGGTTCAACATTATCATAAAATCATAGATATTTTGCATTATGATGTTAATGCAACACTTCCATAGGCTGCATCCAGATCTTGTATAGTAGACTTGAGATCTTTGTTTAAACTGTAGGGTTTTGAACATGTATTCAACAAGTGATTTATCAGAGTAGATTCTGCAATGTTTTCTTCAGACACCACTGTTGCTCAGCTTTATTCAAGTTGTATATGGGTAAAGGCCATTGAATTGTTAAAAAGTAGGACTCTGTGGTAACATTTTAGTTTGTATACAATACAGCCATGATTACCAATAATCCAGTGACAACACACATTCACTTCAAGTACTATTTAGGTTCTTGAATAATTAAATAAATAGCCATTACAAGACCTCAGTGGTTATTTGTCAGTATTTAATTGCTTTTCTCTGATGCTGTGATTTTAAAACAAAATTTCCCCAGACATGAACAACAATGAAAATAAAGATATCAGGATTTACGCCTACCAGTCATGATTATTTCCGAAGAGAAAAATTACATGAAGTCGCTGATAATTTTGACTAACAATCTGGAAATTAGGCACCAATACATCGTCAAATGATCACACATTTGTTGAGAAGAAAGAATTGTCAACTCACGCTATTCTGTATCTGTTTTTGACCTTTCGGGAAAAGCACAGCTTTCATTTCAAGATATATGTTGCCCTGATTGGAACTGAACACAATATATTTTAAGTATCACATTGTTTCACTGTACCTCACATTTTGACACGATACTACTCATTACCTCCCACCATGCTATTGGCAAACACAACAAACGAAACAGCAATATCAGCTACAAGTCTTGTGTCCCACATATTTTAAGGCAGTCAATGGCTCAACTTAAGAAAGGCAAGAATTGTCCCTTATTTACCTGTTCAGATTTGTCTGTCACAATCACACAAGTGTTACTCACACATACTTCAAATATAAATATTAAATTTCATAATGCAGTTTGTTAACATTGTACCAGGCAGTTTCTTAATGGCATTGGCTATGAACCAAACACCACACAAGCTTGTCAATGCCATGTCTATACTTCTCTGATAAAATTAAAATGTAATCTAAATAAATTATTGGTAAATATTATGAGAAGTATAGCCAAAATAAAGACTATTGCACACCTGAATGAGTATCAGTCTTAGTTGTGACAATTAAAAAAATACTAATTATTGATCTTTTAGTTTTTTAAAAATTTAAAATGTAGACTACTTTTAAATTGAGAGTTTCAATTACAGTCTTGTTTAATTATTTCGTCCTTATCCTTGGAGATGTTTTGGTTCATCTGATCATTTTCAAATTCAACAAAATCATCAAATAGACTTGGCCAAGCTTCTGTGTCATCATACGAGCTCAAATCATCACCAACTGCCTCAGAAAAATTCAGGAACATGTTCCATGTGTCACGTGGGATGCCCCTAACCTGGGGGTGAGTCTCAAGAAAGAACAGCCAACGAGAGAGTATGGGTGGCTCTCTAACAGAGAATACTAGTCGCCACAGGCAGATGGCCATGTCAGATGGTAAGATTCGCTGCCCTGACTCAGCATCCAGTCCAAATCTGAATGTGAAACGATATAGATCCTTGAATAACTCTGGGTCTCTAGTTACTTCAACCACCAACTCTGGTAGTCGAGCCTGGATTCCTTTCACCGAGTCCACTCGCATAGCCCTACACCCACTCACAAACTCTGCTCTACTGAAACGGCACATCTGCTCTGCACTAAGACGCCATGCAAGGACCAACACCTTAAACTCATCTGGTGACACAGACAGATCTGCACATAAGCTTTCAATACCATCAGCTAGCATGGCATCCTCATTACAGTCACGATACTGTTCAAACATGGCATTAAGCTTAGCTTCTGAAGGTTCTCTGCCTTTTCCATCCCCTCCACTGCTTGTGGAGCGGCCCAGTGGGGGGATACGAGAATAAAATGTCCTCGGGGTTTTGTCTCGATGCAAGCTGCCACAGTTATCACTTCCAACCACCATGACCCCAGTACCTTTGCTGTTCCCATTGACCTGGGTTTCCACAGCAGTCAGGGGAGGGCAGTGCACCTCTTGGGATGGCTGCAGTTCCATGATCTCTGCAACACAACAAACCTTCCTTATAAAAAATATTATTTCCCTACAGCACACAGATTCTGGGTAGTACTACTGTTACCTTCCTTGTCCTTCTCCATGGGAGAGTTTGTGGACGGGTCAGGTGGTGGAGGGACCTTGAAACAAGAGAAACAGTTTCCCATTGGTCGCTGTTCACTGGCCCGGTGTCTAGTAAATTCTGGGTGTTATTCATGTAGAAGCTGGAAGTTCTTAACATGTACAGTAGTCACCTCTGTACAGCACCAACAGTCTGAAATGAGCAATAATAAAGATTAATTGCGAATTTCAATACTTGACACACTATTTCTAATTTGTACATACAATAGCCCAGAGGCCAATTCAAGAGAAACGGTGTTTACCTGTAAAGTGTTCATTAGTCAGCTTCCTATATCGTATTAATCAACTGGCTGAAACTTAAATCTCAGGACTGTGGAAGAAAACTGGTACATTCGGTATTGTTTTATTTAAATATGGTCATCCAAGTCGTTTTCCAGCATTAATACCAGCATCATGTTTACTTGACTTGCACTTCTTCTTATCGTATTATTCACGCTGGAATGTACACAGACACAAACCATAAACGCGCAGGGAAAAATCGAAGTCTATAAAGCACGTAACTGTAATAGGATAAATCCCTAAATGTTAATTGCCCCTCGATTTATTGAGAAATATCTTCCTTGGGAGTGATCAACCTAGCTGAATGTCAATCCTCTCGGATTTATTCGACTCCTTCCGCATAACATCGGGAATTTTCCATTTTATTTCGGTGTTATTCCTTTCTGCTGCTTTTAATTTTCGTTGTCATGGTTACTACGTAAACAAATACGAAGTTAGGTTAAAGTAATATGTATATGTACTGATATAATGAAATACATGCAGTGAGGTATATAAAAGCTGGAAGTTTGGGGGTTTCTAATTTCTAGTGATTAATGAGCACAATATGTCGGAGTCGAAGACAGCTGCCACTTCAACTCATTCTTACCCACACCTTACATATAGAAGTGAAGAGAATCATGACGATGTAGACCCCAGGAATCAACGGTTGGCTCATGATGATAAGGACATGAGACATGAACAAACACCAAGTCTTGTCTCTGGCCTTCAAGGTGGGGATAATGAGCCAGAGGTTCTTCAGCCTGACCACCCATTAATGAAAAAATTTCAGGTTGCCCTAAAGGACCACTTAACACGGCAGTATAATCGCCTAAGTGAAGAAATCCTCAAACTTGTGAGTCCAATAACAATATGAATATTCTTTGTAATATTACTATACACGAATATCTTTATTTATCATCTGACTACTCACTCAGACCCCAATTGGTGCTAGGGATGCATTCTAAAATACAAGAACATTACAATTGCACTTCTTCCACCTGGTCTTGTATAGCAATGCTCCAAAAAATTAATAGGTTTAAACAAAATACAAGTGTAACATTTTTTCTAATACAAATATGAATTACATTAATTATGATATTGTGTAGTATTTGACTAATTTTAATAGTATGATATAGAACAACTCCATGAAATAGGATAACTAATTCAAATTTTACAGGATAATGGACCATCTTAAGTTTCTACAAGCAACTGTGGTACTAGGTATCCTCTCCTCATTGTTCAATACCCTAGTCTCACCTAGTGTTTGATAATACATAGTCTCTCACTGGAATATCATTAAAATGATCTACAAAGAAATATACAGAATCTCTGAAGTGCAGCTGTTCATTTCAATATAACTACCAAAAATGTGTTATAGAAATTCATAACTATTGACAGTTTTTCTCATCTCAGTAAACTGCAGTATTGTAGAACAATACTTACTAACATTCAAGACGACCTAATGTATAAAGTGAAGCTTTCACAGCGAATGAAGTTGATGAAAGACTATCGGGCTATAAACCACATCAGGTGGCTGAATGGTGAATAAACCAAATCTCCTGCCAACGTTTTGAGAGCAGAGATTGTTCTCGAAACGTTGGCAGAAGATATGGCTTGTAACCCGTGAGTCTTTCAACAAATTCAAGAAGACCTACTTAAACTTGGAGGGCTTAAGCTACCAATTGAAAGATGGCAAGTTTAAAAAAAAATCTGTAGTTTCCTAGCAGAACCATGTAGGGTGAAGACTCATTCAAGCAGAATATATGTTGTTATCATCACCATAATCATCATGTTATCATATTATGCAAACAATGATTTGTCACACTTTCTCCTTACCTGTAAACGAAGGGTTATATGAGATAGAGAAACATGGCATTTTTCTTTCATAATCTTTATACCCCATATTATTATCCATGGATAAATTAATTTTATATCATTAAATATAAATTAAAAATATCATATATCATTGCACAATAAAATAATTATTTACAAATATAAGAAAAGGAATAAATTTATCTCCACATTCTTGCAGGAAGCAGGAATCAAGAATCAGAAACTGGAGTGTGAAAAACTGGGACTAAACATATATGACGTACAACAAAATGTGATGAGGCAGCAGAGTGTCACTGACAACTACCACAAGACAATTGCCAATATTACAAAAATTAGGCAAGAAATAGAGGCTCAAGTAGAGACATGCAGAAACACATACAAGTCTGAGCAGGAAAAGCTCAACAATGCACAGAAGGAAGGTTATGATTCTTCAATAGAGACACACGTATTACACATAACTATATCTCTGATAGCAGAACTCAAAGGCTTAACCTTTATCATTCAAGAACAGGGAATGTGAAACCCTATACTATGGAGTTATTGGCTGGCTTCAATTCTGCAGTTCAATGATTTAGCAGTATGCTAGTGCACTGCATGGCCAACTGGACTGTGCATATGCCATGAAGCATAGCCAATGAAGGATAATACCACCCATAATGAAGCCCACTGTTTGACACAATATTGTGCTTGTTCATCCATGTCCCATTCTTACAAACTGTTTCATTTCCCTATGATCAATTATAATGTCAGCTTTCCATCTTCTTCATGATCTTCTAAGAGGTTTCTTTTCCAAAATTCTATGTGTATCCCCTTTTCCCTCATCCAGTTCACTTTTCTGGCCCCACATTTTAACACTGAGGTTTGTCAGAATTGTCACAAATTAATTTTTTATGTTTGGATTAAAGTGCAACAATTTTTCATGTGAAAGTATGTGATTAAAACTCAGTTTTATGGGAGGGAAGTTACAAAGTAGGTTTCTGTGTTTATTCAGAGGAGGATGTGCGGACAGAGCTGGAAAATCTGGTGTGTCTGGAAGAGAAATTTGCAGACTGGGAGAAACAATTAGAATCTAAACTAGCTTCATCAGAGAGAATTTCTGAGAAGACCAAGACTGATAAAAAACAGTTCACCAAGGAGATGCAAAAACAGGTATTAAAATGTATATATATAACCGTCAACACAGTTTGTATGCAGGATTCTTAGTCAGGTCAGATTCTGAGGTAAGCCTTTATGTGGCATATGATGGGATACTCCAGATTTCCTCCAGTTTGCAGTACACATATTTCCCAGATTCATTTTCTTGTAATTTTACATATATAACTGTCCTTAATGCAATCTATTAATGCAACACTAATCACATCACATATAGTCAGAGTTCATTGTTCCTTGTATTTCAATAAATATTCACCAAATCAAAAATGTTTCATATATAAGCTATAGACATTCATGAGATCTATGTTATGTAATGTATCAGTCCTTTATAAAAAAAATTTTTTAAAAAATTAACAGAGTTTAGCTTTATGCAAAATAGGTGCTGTCTAGCTACATGGAGCAGAGTCATTGTTGAAAATCTGATATTCATTCAGCTAGACTAAAAAATCTATGCCTTTTATGGAACCCGAAAATTCATTACCATGTTCACAAGTCCACCGCTGGTCTCTATCCTTTAGATTTAATCATAATCTGCTCTATGGTTTAGGAGATATGACATTCAGATACACACAACCTGCCATTATGCGTTCATTTGAAAATGTTCGAGTAATGCATAATTATTGACTGCATAGGAATAGACCCTGATTTTAATAACACAATCTGCATGAATTGTATCCACTTAGTAATAAGATTCTTATCACACAGTTCTTTTCCAGGACATTTTCATTTTCAAGCTGATGACTGAGGTAGAAAATCTACAGGGAAAGAACAGAAACCTCAGTGGACTGTTAAAATTGAAGGAGTTAGAGAAGAACAAAGTGGGTCAGTCTGTAGCTGATACAAACGCAGATCTTGAGACACTGGACAGAGAGCAGCATCGTCTCATGCAATCATGGAGTAGTGTGATTATCAGCATACAGCAGAGAGACAAAATCTATATGAGTGTCATGCAAGATTACAAGTAATTCAATGTGACAAAATCAGTATCAGGGTCTTAGAGTAATCTTGTACTGAATAATCTACTAAACCAATTCTCTGGTACTAGAACATGACGGTTCAACACTATTAACCATAGAATATAATCCATTGGAGCAAATCTGAGTTAGTTCATCGCAGTCCACATAAGCACAAATGTAAAGTCTAGTTTAATATAATTCTCCCATCCTTGCCTTTATGTGCTCTATGATTGTGTCTAAATTACATGGAAATAAAACTGTACACATTTTAGATCTCTGCATTAGATGACAGGACGAGGCTAAGCCTGTCTGGATGCAATGGTGGCAAACAAAGAAATTCATCAAGTAAATTCTGGGAAAGCACCTTAAATTAGGCCATGACCACTTCCTTCCAAATCCTTTCCAATTTCATCAATAATCATAGCATTTAAGGCATACAGTCTGAGCCACTGATAGCATCGTTAAACACATCACAAATGAACAGGAGGTAAAATAACTGCTGCATGTGTACAGCCAACTGCAGATGAGAAATGAAGAAAACAGTGACAGCTCATTTTATGTTTCCTGCATGCATAGGATGACAATATTAAAATAAATTTTAGCTATGAATTTCAAAACATAAATCGTGATTGCATTTTACAATGGTTTGTGTTGCTTGTGTTTACATAAAGGTGCTAGAGTAATAGTACATTTTTGTGGATCTAGTGCCATGTCAACCTTTGCTTCAGACCAGGTCCTTAAGAGTCAAATTTTTACTATTTCAACATATAGGAATAACCAGCAGACCTTATGGTGAATTTTTACTGCTACAGGAACATCTCAAGTCTCATACAATTTGTCTTTTATTATGCTGCAGTTTTATTTATAATTTGCAGCAAAGTTAAGCAGCAACTGCAAACACTGATCAACGAAATTGAAGGCTTCAAGAAGGCTTCAGTTGAGGAAATGTTAAAGAATGAACACCTGACAATAATTCTAAAGAAAATTCACTCAGAAGAAGCAAATTTGAAGCGCTTGATTGCTGTAGAGGAAGGGAAAAAAGGTGCTTTAGAGATACAGTTGGCATCTGTTCACAACATGCTGGAACAAACAGATAAGGATGTGCAGGAAGTCATGTTGGTGAGTGTCACAATAAAAGTACCATCTTTTGCTCCTTACAGCCATTAGAGCTAATAATGTTAAATTCCACATGGAGCTACATAATAAGTGTATCTACAAACTATGAATTAATCTTTTTTTAAACAGAGTAATTGCCCTGATGATAAAGGCAGTAAGTTCTCCTGAAATGTTAAACAATTTCTACCAGACCGCACAGCACAATATCATCTTCTACCTGCTGTATGTCTGGCCACCTCTGATGATCACGGTGTTACAGGTTTACCACAAGAATTCACATGAAAATAAGATGCTGCAGAAAAGGGTGGAAAGGCTTGTGAATGAGAAAGTAGCTCTGGAGGATAGAATCCTGGCAAAGCTGCAGGATCAGATCACACAGGACAAAGCATCGAAGTACTTGAACAAAGTGCTTCAAACACTCAGGGACAAAATCAGGGACAAGGTATCACAGCAGAATTAGTAATTCTTACCGATTTTAGCTGGTTCATAGTATGCATCTTGGTAGGAAATGCATGCTTTATTGTGTTATAGTAATGTGTGTCTTTTTGTGTAACATGCTTCATAGCATGAAGGGAGCAGAAACTATATTACATTCTCAATTGCTTTAAAAGAATCATATATTACACATTGTTATAAAGTATCTTTGATATACACATTTTGGGAGTTGGCTGTACTCCCACCTTCAGATGATTCATTGACAATTTTCTGACAGATTTTTCATCACTTTAGGGCTAGCCTATTATCCAAAAGGCCATGGTTTTGATCCCAACCATTGCCACTTATATCAAAATAAAAAGTTTTAAAAAATCTTTCAGTATAATGGCAACCAGTCATGTGAAGACAAGGGTACAGCCAACTCACAAAATGCTATGTTCATCAAATATATCTCAGACAATGAAGTGTCCAGCACTGCATTCCTAAAATGAAACCACTGATACTAACCTTTAAGCAATCTTCAGCTGTCTCCCTATCACTACTCTCATTCCTGCTCAGATACTTAACAGTTTGATGCAACCAACCAACCAAAAAGCTAACTAAGGTCGGAGTCCTGTGCAAGCGCAAGACATCGTCCCTTGCTAGATAACACCATTCCTGCGTACAAAATGCATTGCTGGAAATGGTAAACAGAGCCTTAAAACTAAAACAGGAGTTTGCTTATGCTAACGGGGGTTTTGTCACGGCAGGAGCCTGAAATATTCAAACTGGGGTCTGTTGCTGCTGATGAGAGGTTACTGGGAGATCCTGAGTTCAAGTCTCAGCCAGATTGCTGGCTACTCTTCCAACTGAATTCTGGACTGGTACCTTGAAATAGGCCACAATCACTGCCCCCTAAATTGTTATCTGCTTATCATTCATCTTCATTCTTCCATTTCATTTAATGACATAACCTGTGCCAATGGAACAGCATCATGGCTTGATCACTGTACTAAGGTATCTGAATACCGCCATCACATGGTCCAGAAGAACATCGTTACTACTCCTAAAGTGTCATCCTGTTTTAGGAAATTGTGGTGGTGAATGTGGTGAACCAGCTGACACAGACTAGTAAAGATTTGGATCATCAGAAGGGGATGAATGAGCAAACAAATATTGTTTTGGATGACTTGAAGAAGCAGACTGAAACAAAAGAAAAGGAACTGAAGAGCCTACAGAGTGACCTGCATCAGAGCAAGTTTGAAGTACACAAGAAACAGGGAACCGTGGACAGCTTGCGGAAGAAACTGGAGCAACTAACTCCAAAATCAGGAGTAAGTGTAGTCCACATTAACTGCTGTATATGTGGGGTTCCTGAAGATGAGAACTTGTTCTTTGGAGACCACATGTGCCTGTTCCTTAATTCAAAATGGGATATCAGTATTATGGACCTAAAGAAAATGGCTTTCATTAAACCTGGTACAAACCTCTTGCCACTGGATCTTTGTAATCTGTAACTCCTTATCATCATGAATACCATTGTTATGAGTTTGTGATTTGGGAGTAAAGGTAGAATCTTTCATTGTATATGTTGAAGTTGTTACGTGATAGATCTTTCAGACCATGATACTTTTTATTACATTTTTTCTTAGAAAAATATAAAAGTAACTACATGGTGGCAATGCAAAAATGATAACATTTAATTTTTATAACTATCATTTGGCTGGTTTAGTTTTTCATAACACATTTGTATTTTAAGTATTGTAGCGAGAAGTTCAGTACAATTACAACCAGAAGATGGCTGTCTTCTGAAATGTCGGTAAACTTCTACCAGACTAAACGGCGCAACAACCCAGAAGACAGCCATCTTCAGACTCACTCCCATGAAAACTGCAATTCCTACAATTTACAAATACATAGAACTTTGTTTCCAAATGTCTCTGTTATTTTATGGACACTGTTGTTACAGGATGAATACCTAAGCCCTCAAGAGATAAAAATTAAAGCCCTAGAGAAGAACATCACAAAAACAATAGCGAAATGTGAGGAGCTGCAGCAGTTTTGGTTACAGCAGCAGACTCTTACTGTTAAACTCGCAAACCAAAGGAATGAGCAAGTCCACAACATAAACCTCACGCACAAACGTAAGAGACAGCAATAAACATCTCTCTGTGCACCAGTGAATAAGTCACAGTTCATTCAATCTTGCAATTAATCTATATTTATATCTTCAACTCTTGAGATTTTGGGTCCTCTAATGTTTTCTTATCTCAGATTTGAATTGTTTCTGCTATTTTGTACAGAGGTGCTCATTCTGGATCAAAAAAACCTGAAGATCGAGCATCAGATTAATTGCCAAAAAAAGGTGAACAAGGTACTCAACCATTCGATTTCCTCGCTCAACAAGAAACTGCTGTCACTGAACTTGAAACTCTGCGAGAGGAAGGAATATATGGAAATACTGGACAAGGAGAACCTGTATACAGAGACCTACTACATGAGCGTACTCAAGGTACATCTCTTCTTGAAAGTAATTCAATATCCACTATGTACAGCTTCAACAGGACAGAGCCCTGATGGTACATAATTATTACCACTATGCACAAAAAATATTTTTTAACCTACTTTCCTTAGTTTAGATAGAGAGACAAACCCAGTGACTACCACCTCCCCCATGCCCCTAACTTTTGAACCAATAACAAAGATTTTCATGAAACTCAGTATGCACATCATACCACTAGGCATACACCATCTCTACAGTTTTTAATGTCCTATCATCAGTTATACAAACATGGCAATTGTGCAAGCAACACAAGTTTTGCAAACATAACATCGTGAAATATATTATGACAGTTTGATTCCAATCTAAAGGATTTAAATTAGTTTGGCAGCATCAGGAAAACTAATTTATAACACATGAAAAAAGGGTTCACTTCTGATTATTGCCATATAATCAGTCAGGATACATGATTTTGTTGTAATTCATTCTCATTCATGGAATGCGGGAATAAGCTTCAAATAAGGACTGTGGTCTTTTGGGTTATGATGCTGTGTAGTCATATAGCTTATACATTCTACCCTGAAGATGGAGACATATTCCTGAATAAAGTTGGTACCCACATATGACACTACATGGTGTCATAATACAGAAGACCATAGTTCTCATTTCCACCACTGCAAAACTCAACCTCACATATTTGTTTCATATTCTTGCTATAGACAAATTATGACTACAAATATAAAGAGTACTCTTTTGTTACAGGATGCAGAGTTAGAAGCTGTAAAGCTGAAGTCAGAAATCCATGATCTGGAGCAAGAAAAAATTCAACTCGGAGGGTCACTGCTAGAAAAACAACAGGAATTTCTGGCCTGGGAGAAGAAGTTGCAGATAGCACAGGAAACCAAGCAGAACACTCAGTATGAGAAAGGAAAAGAGGGTGACATGGTGGCCATGAAAGCTGAAATCCACCGTATGCAGGTATTTTCACTGTCTGAATAATGTGTTACAGCTCAGCATACAATCCCAAATTCTTTAAGCCTTTAGGTTAGAAATTAAGGGTTAAAAATATTGTAATGTTGTTGTGCAGGTCAGATATTCACAGCTGCGCAAAGCTCAGGAAAAGCTGATTGGAGATCTTGAGCAAAGTGTTGCAAAGCGTGATGCAATTGTTGTGCAGGCAGAAGCTGCCTGTACAGGCACCCACAGCACTCGCCACAACTTTCAGAAGAAACTGGAGGATATGCAAAACAAGATCAAGCATGTGAACAGTGTATGTTGTGACTTCTAAAACTGGTGTTGGCCACGGAAAACACAGCTCAAACACTGTATCTTTGGCTATGACATTGCAATTTTGTTTGTATTTGCAATGTTTCATATTTATACTCTATCTAATATTATTATGAGACATGCAGGTTCCATGGGGGAGATAAGAAATGCACACACAATTTTAAATTGAAAACTGCAAAGGAAAAGACAACTTAACAAATGTAGATGGGAGAAAAATACTAAAATTATTCTTAAAGCAATACAGTGAAAGAATGCAGACTGGAGCCAGTTGTTCAGAACACGAACCAACTGGTGAGGGGGGGCTTTTTATATAAGGTACTGAACCTTTAGATTACACATAAAAGTAGGAAATTCCTTTACCACTTAAGGAACTATGAACATTTCAAGAAAGACAATGTGCAACAGAGTTACGCTAGCTAGTGTACCTTCCTGGTTGCAGGAAATCAAGTCACTTCAGCACCAGACCAAGGTTGCACAGCAGCGACATGACCAGCTGATTCAGCAAGTGAAGGACAAAGAGAATGAGTTGAAACAGCTGGAGGACACAACCAGAAAACTAGATGTACAATTGGAGGAAGGGAAACTGCAACGGCAAAAAGTACGGTCTTTGAAAGCTTAGGAAGTCAATCTCTATAATTCTTAATGATTTTGATTAAATTATGTCAATTCATAGACCAGATTCACAAATAAAGTTAAATAGGTCATATGATCCAATGAATAAATGTATGATATACCCTACTTAAGTATATTTTTTGGTATACACCAGTAGCACCAGGCTGTTTTGAGTTCATATCAGGGTTTAAAACAAAAACCTGACTAACCTGTTTTAAATATTTTGATTTTTAATAAATATTATTAACCATGCAAATCTGCTCATGCTGTTCACAGAACTTGGAAGTACTGGTCCGACGACAATTCAAAACCAGGATGTATAATGACATCAAGTCTGGACATTACCACCTGCTTTTCCGCAGTGAGCAGTCACTGGATGTGGAGATGCGGCACCAGAAGACAATAAATGCTGATCTCATATCCATACTGGAATCCCTGCTCACAGACTTTCCTCCACTTATGATCCCTCTTACGAAGGCTCTGAATACACTCCAACTAAAGCCAGCTTGACCTGTGTAGTTGTGCACTAACATGTGTGTTGTCCAATAAATTGGTTCACTTCAACCATTTGACAATGTAGTAATTCTTCTTGCCTGTGATGATACAAAACATGACCAAGAACAAAGGTGGTCTGACAGAAATTAACAACCATTTCACAGATGGTTATTGCCTCCACCATCAGGGAAATGATCAGGCCCTAATAATGGAGGTAGTAAGCATCTATGAAACATCAGCCAGTTTATACCACACTACGTGGTGCAACATCCTATAAGGCAGTCATATCAAAACTTATTAATGTAATGAACTACATGTGTTCATACTGTTTAGACAGACTATACCAATACATGAGCTCTGGTAGCTCATTCAGTGTAATGACTACATTACACATTGGATGGATGACTGGGGTTTAATTCCAGGGACGGGCAGAGATTTGTCTCTTCACCACAAATGTGTCCCAACCAGCTCTGGAGCCCACTAAGCCTCCTGTCCAATGGGTACTAATTAAGCACCAGTGACAACTTACCTTTATCTTACTGCTCCAACATTTGTCTGTTATTTCATTCCAACTTACATAACATTTTAATCGCAAGAGTTAAATAATTATAAGTTAAAGACCAGGATTTGTCGCTCATGATTATCATATGGAATTATGGGTCTGCAGATCACTGTACATATGTAGATAACACTCATAATTGTTATATGTGTATAATTCATGTAGACACATTAGCACTGCTAATATCTTAAATAAAATGTTTTAGGAGAAGTATTCACTTACCAACTCTAATTAATGTGACGTTGTTAGGTAATATGTGTGCTGCTTCAGTTAAGACTTCATCTATCTTAGTAACTCGTTGGTAATTGATATAAAAACCTCCAGCAGATATGATTCTCACTGCATCTCCTGAAAGAAGAAGCTTCTGTTTGTAACTCTGCTTCCCCAATGGCATGTAATCATTTACTAAGCAGTGATATAGATCTGAATGAATTAAATGAATATATTAATAAAACAAAATTAAAAACCTTAATTCAAATGACTAAGAAACAAATTGCTTATAGAAATTAATGTAACTGCATTACAGAAATAGAAAATTTCTTTTCACACATGTGGTGCCATTGGAACTAAAATCCCAAGGGATCAGACTTTGCTGAACATCAGAC
This sequence comes from Zootermopsis nevadensis, assembly GCF_977971745.1. Taxonomy (NCBI): domain Eukaryota; kingdom Metazoa; phylum Arthropoda; class Insecta; order Blattodea; family Termopsidae; genus Zootermopsis; species Zootermopsis nevadensis. The sequence continues at coordinate 19,191,774 of NW_028259156.1, forward strand.
AGGTCACATAAATGAAGTACTTTTGTTAAATATAAACATGTATGGAACAGGGGGAATGGTCACATTCCTTGGATTCCATTAGAAACAGAGTACTTACTTTCACTGGCAAAACATCCAGCCTGCATTGCCACATCTAGCGTAGTTGTACCTGGCTGTAACAGCAGCTCACAGACCTTTGCTCCCTCAAACATACTTCCAATGTCTTCTGCTCTCAGTTCCAGTAAACTCTTGGCAGATTGGTCATAAAGGGCAGATGTGGCCTTCAGGGCTATCTCAAGTCCTTCCTCTGGTAATAAAATGGAATTTGTTACTAGCTATCTTAAACTGTAATATACAGGGACTACATTAATAGCAGGTCCCATTGTAACAAGTTTCAATAGTTATTTAATGTTTCTATTATTATTTTTGTGAGTGCTCATCCTTTCACCTATTTCATGTTCACAATTAAATTAATACAAACACTGCTGTACCTCCATGAACAAGAAGCAACACCTGTTCAGCAAGTTTCTTCTGAGCAATTCTCAGTTCAGGACTTTTCTAGAACAAAACAAGGTGATGTATAAAAATAAAACTTCTATTACCATCTGTAATCACTGCAACATAAAATACTGAAGAATACTATTCTTCATATAGGAAATTAATTTGAAATTATAAATTCACTTTAGTTCATGTATGCAGTATGCATTTCATCCACTGGAGGACATTTGGAGAAAAACATATGTTAACCAACAAAGCTGTAATGATGTCATGATGTGAACAGTGTTACCTGTAAAGCTATTATCAACTAAAATAGATCATAAGAAAATAAGGTGGAAGGGTATGGAGGTAGGGAATCTGACTGTCTATTCAGCTTCTAAATAATGACTCCACTCTATACATTTACTTGATAAAGCTACTGTTAACTTCCATGATAATTTCATTTCAATAATACTTATATTTTATTATGAAACATTTTAAAATTCTACATTAGATGGCTCTAGAGTCTCTCCAGCACCAAACGTTTACACCTCCAGTGTATAATATATGTTGGGGAGAACACTGCATGCCTTTGTGATGAGGTATATTTCATATATGTGACATTATTTGGGAGCTGATTCCACTCTTATCATTCAAGTATTGCCATCATACTAACAGATATATTTTCAATATCATTGTCAATATTTGTGACAGCATATAGGAGTACACCTGGAACCCTTTTAATACTCAACCTTAATCCATACCACTAAACATCTAACACAATCACAATGTTATAAATTGACAAATTTCAGACTTTTACACAATTATAGCACTGGTATGCCCCACAATACTTACTTCAGAGTTTTGTGAAGGTCAATTACAACATTAAAATGTTATTAGGTACACACAGATGACACTAATGTTCTCACAATCTCTCGTTCCTTTATAAAATCACTGAATGAGTATTTAAATTGTTTACACAAAGCAAATTGTTACATAAGAATTGTGAATCAATTACCTGGTGTTTTTCCATTATGTTCTGTATACTGCCAACACTCTCAAATGTGAAGAGGTTCAGCAGCCTTTCAACTTCAGAATCTCGACACCGTACAAAGAACTGATATAACTCAAATGGCGAACTCTTGTCTGCACTCAACCATACTGCATTACCCGCACTTTTACCAAACTTGTGGCCACTTTCTGTTGTTACCAATGGAAGTGTTAAACCTTCAATAAAGTAAGGTGTAATTACACATAAATTTCCCATTTAGGAATACAATATCAATTCAAGATCACTGTAAACTGAGTTAAACAATATGATACTTTAGAATAAAACAAATTAAACTGAACAGCTGAAAGCCAGTAAAATCCACAAGCTGAAAATTCTCAACAAAAAACATTAAAAATAGTTCAGTTCTCATACTTAGAAAAATGTTAATTTCTTGGAAATGATACACAAAACTGTATCTCACTATACCATAAACTTTGATATCTGTAACTCTTGAGATAAGCTCATGGCCAGATACAATATTGCCCATCTGATCACTGCCTCCGACTTGGAATCTGCAGTCATATCTCTGTAGTAGATGCAGCCAATCATATGCTTGGAACACCTGGTAGCAGAACTCAGTAAAACTCATACCAGCTTCTGATGACAACCTGGACTGAACACTGTGCCTGAGAAGCATGGTGCCAAGTCGGAAGTGGCGTCCAACACGACTAACAAACTCAAGAATGTTCTGTTCTGAATACCAATCTAGGTTGTCAACAATCCTGGAAAAAGTCAATCATGTTAATCAAACTGTATGTTTACTTATGTACTTCAGCTTCCACTTGCAGACTGGCATTTACATACTTTGCTGGAGTCAACGTGCGTGAGCTTGCATGTTTCTTCCAGAGATATTGCTCATGATTAGTAAAGATTTGACGGATATTTTCCTCTATGGAACGTACATTGGTTCTGACAAGTGTTGACTGTAATTCTGGCCTTTCAACAGTATGGCCACTTGGGTCCCCTATCCTTCCAGTTGCACCACCAACCTAAAATAACACGAAATATTAATAAGACACATGCAGAGCAATTTCACACATCAAAAACTGTACAAACTCATTGCAAGTCCTGAACAGGAAGGAAAAAATCACATAAATGAGTACCAAATTAATTAATGGTTATTTTTCATTTGCATGGGTATGTAATATCAGATATCAGGATGAATGTAAGTGATGAACTGGAAAAAATCATGGCCTATTTTAAGGCAGTAATTTCCCTACTTATGTGATAGATACTAACTAACTAGATGGCTTACCGAACCCGAAGGTTCATCAACGAACTAACCAAAGCCCTCCACCGGACCCTGTCCTGGGCCAACAAAATCCAGTTTCCTTCAACTCCTATCTCCCACAGATCTCGCCTGAGATTATCCTCCCATCTACGTCTAGGTCTCCCCAGCGGTCTCTTCCCTTCAGGTTTCCCAACCAGTACCCGGTGCACACCTCTTGTCCCATCCATGCGCGCTACATGCCCAGCCCATCTCATTCTTCTCGACTTAATCACTCTGACAATACTGGGGGAGGAGTACAGATTTTTAAGCTTATCATTGTGCAGATGTGATAGATACACTCCTGGAAAATAGTGTACAAATGAAAAATAAAAAACACCAAGATCTAATATTCCATAAGAGGGTTGAGTTCCTAGACAATAAACAATTTACTTATAGAAATTAGGTACTGCAAAACATTTACACATTAGTATGTACAGTTAATTTAACATAATTTTTATGTTGCCTGTTACTAACTGTGCAATTGTATTAACATTAATCGTACAGGAGTAGATTATTTAAACCACCACCAGCTAGAATATAACTCTGGAGTTTACAGTTTAGTGGTACACTGGTGTCAAGGTCAGTTGGACTGCACGTAAGCCTCAATGCACAGCCTTCAAATATAAAAGTTACAATTAAAACAACATAAATGAAGAAGCGATACATACTGAACTGATTTAACTAAAAATTAGTAAATGAAGACAGAGTGAATTGGAGGGTTGACTGTACAATCTGAGCTCTTGATTAGAGGGACTGGGGGGGCAACATAAAACTTAGAAGGTTACCTGATGGCTGAACTGAGATTCAAAATTGTGTTCTCCAAAGTATGAAGCAAGAGTGGTTTTCACTCAACCACAAAATTCAGCTGTGAATGAAATGTAAAGTTCTTAGGACCACTAACTGGTCATTGTCTATTAGGATCCTCATTGATTTCACAAGTCACTATGAATAATTTTAATATTCATAAGGACCATTCAGAAATCTTAAACGTTCTCTACAATTTGGCAGGTACAAATTCTCACAACATGGATCGGAGCTGATATAAGTTGCCAGTACCACTAACAATACCAACATTATTCAGTTATTGGGCAATTACATGTATTTTTCACTTAGGGGTGCTGCTACATTCATGACAGTCTGGTGTACGTGATATGTAAAAATCAAAATGAATGGAATTTAAATGATACAGGGGCATGCATCTCACTGACATGTCAGCATACTTATTGTGTCTGTAACATAACACAATGTTGACTAAAATACACTTTGAGACTAATATTAATCAAAATCAAAATTTCAACATAATGATAGTAATTCTTTCAAGTTCCACATTATTTTCTTCTACATAAAAAGTGGACACTATGTTTGTGCCATTAATACTAACATTCAGATTAATTTCAGTTTACTCAGGAGAGTATAACTTACAAGTGCTATAACTTTGTGTCCACCCCTCTGCCAATGTAACAAGTTTATCAAAACCAATAAATTTCCAACATGTAGACTACTGGCTGTTGGATCAAACCCAGCATACACACACTGTGGTCTGGCATTCAGAAGGTCGATCACTTCCTGGCTGCAAAATAAATTGGCACACAAAGAAATGCAGACAAGCAGGAAATTGTGAACTTATTGAGACTGATGTGAAAAATCGGGTTCCATAACATGGTTAGGTTGTATTACGTCGTAGAGTTTATTTACATTCCATAAATCCTTCTTAGGACTCAACCAAAGGATGTAGAACATGTCATTTCATACAATATACATACACTTCAGAACTTTCAACACAACTTTCTACACAAGTACAAGAACACATTTCACATATCAACGTACATAAATTTCAGATTCTGTAATACAAGTATGAAAAATAATTTTACAAATTAATATACATAAACCTCAGAATTTTAAATATAAATACAAAACTTGCTTTACATATATGTAGATTATGGATATAAAGCTTAAACATTTTCAGCAGAGATGAAATCATCTACAGAATAGAAGGAGTGAGTAAAGAGGTAATCTTTCAATGCAGGCTTGAATACCTTTATATCATAATTTAGACTTTTAATTGTTGGTGGAAGAATATTAAATAACTTCATACCTGTATAGTACACTCCTTTCTGATATTTAGTAAAGTTAGCATTTGGCACATAGAGATCATGTTTACATCTTGTATTTAAATTATGTACATCTGTATTTCTTTTAAATTTATCCATGTTTTCCACCACAAATTATAGCAAGCAGAGTATAAATTCACTTGCAAGTGGAAGTATATTAAATTTACGAAATAATTTTCTACAAGATACCCTGCTTTTGACAACGGCCATTATTCTAATTATTTTCTTTTGCATGTAAAAAACTTTATTACTGTCTGTTGAATTAACACAGTTCATGTAAGTAACAACTGCAACATTCTACCCTTCTTTCTCTGTCCCCTTTATGATGTCAATTCATGTTTGGACAGATTCGAAACCATTTCTTCACTGGGAATAATTTGGCCTCAGTGACAAAACATTACATAACTATTACATAAACGAATCTCTAATTTACAATTCAGCATTCTTGAATATACCATACTTGTAAAATAATTATGCTTACTTGGAATTTGTGGGAAATATATCATCATACATTCCTCTCTCATGAAGTTTTAATATATTCCTATTAGAGTAATACCTAACACACTTTAGAATACTGTCTCTCCACAGTCGTAGAAAAGACATTGTACAAATCTCACAATTACTAGAAATTCTTCAGAAAGACTATGAAACACTGATTAGCACTTTCTTTAGCTTTCACATTTAGTAGGAGCACTGCGATCAAGAGTTATAGGATAAGTAATCTATGTTAAGAAACAAAACGATATACTACACTCGAACCAATCAATATTATGCTTAAACAAGTCAACATTTTAAATTAGACAGGTTATGGTTAGACTAACAACCACGCAACTTCCATAACATAAATCTGACCCACTGCTATCTCGATTTGTAAATTCGATTGGAACAGAACAGTAATAGGACTACTTGCAGTGTAGCCAATACTGAATGTTTGTACATAAATAACAGTAAAACTTAAAATTCTCTGAAAAACATGTGCATCCTCTGTGTTGTACCGCCATGGTTGTAGTAAGAGCTTACCGACATTTCCGTGGTACCTGCTGCCTCAAATCATGGATGGTCTAATCTTATCTTATATAAGAATTATTACATTTTATTAATTACAGTGACGTATTTACATCAGATTCTCCGGAACCGTGGTTCCACTGTCAACTTTTCTTAGATTTCTGTCACTCTCATAGGAAACGGAAGTATGATTATTTAAAAGGCTATGGAAAATTCCCATTATGACGTCGATTGACTCATTTCGTGATTGGCTGAGAGGCGGGATTAATAACATATATGATACAACTATTCTAGTCGCATAAATTACTAATTCAGTGAGTTTTAATATAGAAGATTGTTCTGAATAAAATTATTTCCTTTTTAAATTAATGTGAAAATAAATAAATATAATTTCATTCATGCATGCTTAGTATTCATAGGTTTACAGCTCGATTTTTTCAGGTTCATTACTGCAGCAACAGCGGTATACTGTAGTGAAATCAAGTTAATTATTATAACATTATATATCTTATAGTTAGCGCTGAATGTTAAACAGTATTACTTACTTCATTTATTTGTACGCTATGGAATACACCTTCTTGCCATTACTTATAAATTTTTTAGTGTCATAAACTTGGACCAGATCGTATTCTGCCATTACCTTCCGGTAAAGGAAGAGAACACACGCGGATATTTGAGAGGAAGGAATTGTGGAAGTATTTTTTTGTGTTATCTACTTTTGGACAATATTAACAACAATATAGAATGGCTAACAACGGAGCTCCCGACTCGTGGGAACAACAAGCCGATAGTGGTGTGGCCGAGCCTGGCGAATCCCTCGATCTGTCTGGGAAATTTTCCACGTTGAACGTGAACGCAGCCGAATTTGTGCCTTCATTCTTACCAAGACAAGCCGAACTAGTACCGAAAACAGAATCACCAGAGTCACCCGACGAGCAGGTTCCTGTTACAAACGGTATGAATTTACTAGGGTATTTTAACCCCGGTTATAGTTGTGTTCGATTAATATAATAGTCATGTAAAACAACTGGGAATGTAGGTTAGAATGGATGACATACTTCTGACAGTCTGTTGGAGAATAGGTGAGCTTGTTTCAAACGCTTTATTGTTCATGTGATAGGAGTGAAATAAAAGTATGTGGTAGTTTTCACCAATATTTTGTAATGTTTTAATAATAAAACTTCCACTTGACAATCATATTTACAAATGTGTAATAATTAAATTTTAATTGTTGAATTATGTGTGTTGATTGAAGGTGGAACAGTTGCAGATGAGGCATGCTGTCGAGGGGTTGAAGTAGATGAACCTCCTGGAGAAGGGGCGCCTCCGCCTCCTGCAGACAGCTGGGAGGAAGCAGCTGATGGAGATAATGATCCACTTCTAACTCCAGAAAATGAACCAGAAGGTGAGGAAGATGACGATGAGGAAGCAGAAGAGGTTATCAAACCCAAGAAACGACCTGTAAACAAAACACAAGAAACTAAGAGCAAGAAGGAACATGTCAATGTTGTCTTTATTGGTCATGTTGGTAAGTGACTAATATTGGTTTTATTTTATTTTTATCAAATATCACTTAACAGCTTCTCTAATTATGTACTAACCATTTATAATGTTTACCATATATAAATTTCTTCTTACTGCCTCTACGTGATTTAAATTTCTTGTCACCTTAAGACCTTAGATTCTCTGTTCCTGTACTTATGATGCTGATTATCCCCCCTTTACTTGCAAGGTTAAGAGCATACGGATCTCTACCTCCAGTCCCTTTAATGTATAGTGCTTAAGCACAAGGACATCCTTGCAAACTTTTACCTCTAAAGACCCACATGGTAAGTTTAACAAAACACTTGAAATTCTGATAACAGTTTTACCTTACGGACAAGTGGTTTCTGTATTGCCTATAATTATGTTAGGGAGTTAATACCTTAGCCTCGTCATCTGATAGTGGAAGTACTTGTCCATCCCTTATGTTTTATCTTTTTTCTCTCTCTTCAAAATTAAATGTTGCTTACAGATAGGGAAGCTGCCCCCCCCCCCCCCCCCCCAGGTAAGGAGTCATCAGAATATATATTAAAAGGGTTGGATGAAAACACTTGTTTTGAGAGCTTGGGATCAAATTATCTTCAGAAATTCCACATTAACTGCCCTGGGATTGAACCTGGGCCTTTTCAGAAAAAGAAAAGACAGTATTGTATTTGCTTGATCTGTGACTTGGCATGAAAATTAAGTTAAAACTCTAGATTCTTTCAGAAAAGATGAACTGTTTGTAAGCCTTTGCATCATGTAAAAGATTTCAAGTGAAATTAAGTCGTTGGTTTGGTCCCACTTGCCTGTGATTGGTCAGGCATGTAACTAGGATTGTTAAAATAAGAAAAGGCATGCAGAATTTTATTGGGGTTATCTATTGGAAAATGTCTGGTTGGAACACTGAGAAGGAAGTGGGAGGCTACTATGATGATGGATGTTAGGGGCATAGGCTGTAATGATGGAACTAGCGTAGAAGTTTAGTCCAAAAATTTGGACTTTGAACCTTTGGAGTGTTAGTAGTGTTCTGAACTCATTACATGTGGGACATTTATCAAATGGGAATCCTTGCAAGTGCTCTACTACTTTCCAACTTACAAACCAATTCCATGGTGCAGGGTCTTTCTTACAAATGTCATTGTTTCTTAATTTGTCAAATATCCTACTTTGGACTCTGAATATTCATCCTTGTGTTTACAAAATCCTCATATTGAACTCTGTTCTTAGCCAGTTGAATCTGGTCTGCACCCTGCACCATGTTCCCCTAAGATTGCTTTTAAATTTCCCTCCTGTCTGCGTCAAAGTCTTCGAAGTGGTCTCATTCTCCTGACTAAAATCTTGTGTGCTGTCTTTTGTGCATGCTGCATAACCTACCAAACCCTTCCTCCTCTATTAATTCATATAATAATATTAGCCAAAGAACATTAGTTACGTTGATTCTCATAAAGTAATCTATTCATCCTCCTGTTTGTTTTGCTTTCTTAGGTTCAAACATTCTCCTCTGTTTTTTTGTTCTCAAACACCTTCAGTTCATGTTCTTCATCTGCTGTGATGCCTTAAGCCCTGAATATTAAACAGTACAGTAGCAGAACCTGGTCTGAACTCTATTCAAGGACAGGTCTGTTATGGTTTTCCTCACTCTCTTCGGGCAGATGTCAGTCATACATAAGGGCTTCCTTTCATATCCTTTTCAGGTTGTCATTCACAATTGTTCCACCCAGGGTTCTGTAAAACTTTGGTGCCAGAAATGTTCATTGTCATATTCATGATTCTGTGTGCAGGTAATATGTTCTTTTGATGATGAAACTGGAAACATTTATGTTTAAACTGTTTTATCAATTATTTGGGCATAGCTGGTGATTGGAAATAGTTTACGCATAACTTGCATATATGTTACTAGAGGCTGTTTTTGTAGTAGGTTATTGTAAACACATTTTTCCAGATACATGCTGAATTATGCCTTATATGTATGCTTGAGTCTTTATTGAGAAGTCATATCCTATTGATTTTTATCACATATCATTCTGTGATAAGTGCTAATACATGAAGTTAAAATAACATTTATATTACAGAATCACTTACCTTGGAAAGGAATGTGATGTGGTTCTATAAAAGTTGTATGACAGTGTTTTGATTGAATGTACTTTTGTTATATCACGCACAAGTGGGATGCCAAAATCTAGAATGCAGTAAGTAGTGTTGGACTAGCAGATGTGTTTTGTCATTATATCAAGTTTATTTTAGAACACTGTACTATAACTATTGACTAAAAGTAATATATTTTTATTGTTTCTTTCTTTTCATGCTGTCTCCTAATTTTTGACGTCATGCATAGATATGTAGAAAATATGTTGAGGCCAAGTCTTTCCATGTCTCATTCAATTAATCACACGTGAATTAACGTGCCCATCTTTCTATCAATTTCCTGTACATGTACACTGTAAGTAGTTGCTTCACATCATCTCTCTAAACTAATTATACAGTCCATTTCACACTTCTGATATTAAGGATTCTGTCAGTAATGAAACATGGCATGTGAGGAGTTCAAAATAAATTAATAAAATATTTGTCTTGAACTCCCATTATAATCTTTTTCTTGGGTTATGTAAACATCACTAGTTCAAGTACAGAAGTTATGTGTTGTTGAATGAAATGAGAGGGTGACCATAAATAGTAGATTTTGTAAAGAGGCAATCAAGGTATTATTCCAGCATGCACTTGGAGGGACTGAAAAAAAACATGAAGAAAAATCCCAGTCAGGTTAGTTTGTGCCTTGTCTGAAATTCAAGTCATGTACAGGTCTGTAGGTTTACCATTATATTGACTTGCTTGGCCATTTTTGTGTTTTATGATTCCAAAAAGATGATGTAGACAAGCCAGTTTGTCTAGTTTGTGCTTTCCTGATATGTTTGGAAATTAATATTAATTAAACTTACTATAAAATAATTTATTGCCCTGTTTCATATATCTGACTGAAATAATATTGATATAGTGGCCATGAAAACATTAAGATGTAAAAGAAACTAGTCGAGTGTGATATGATGTCCTAAAGATGAATATAATAATGTGTTGATTAGAACAGTGCATGACAAACTGTTCCAGGGTCTTAGAACCAGTCCAAGAATTTGGTTAACAGGCAGTTTTTGCAAATTTCCATTTGATACTGTAATAACTAGCAGAAGGAATTCAGCATGCCGCCAGTGAATGTAGTGTATCTGTAAGAAATGACAATAAATTCATATACATTTTTATCTTACAAAGTAACATTCTGATGTGGAGCAACAAATGAGCTGTCAAATGCCAGGTTTATATGTTTCTGCTCATCTGAGCATAGGACCAAAGTTTCAGTGAATTTATTTAGTGGATTATAATTTGTTTTATTTCTGTTTCAATCTGCAACTCACAGCTGACAGTCTTATGTAATTCTGCGTGTAATAGGTTGTCATTGCATAAAATTATCCATGTAGTTTTTGAGGTAAAACTGATTTTGGGCTAAAATTATTCACTGCCCTACCCCATCCCCACTTCTGAAATCACACACTCCATGAGGTGTAACCCCACCTCACAGCTTAAGGTCTAGGTTTACAAATGTCAAAAAGATAAATGTTTTGTGTTGTGTATGTACAGTATGTTCATTTCAGGAAGCTTGCCTCACCTGTAGTATCTTTCTGATTTTGTTGATCTTGCTAGGTGACACAGCAATGTTAGTGCAGTGTGGGACAGAAGTGAACCCAGATTGAGTGACTTTACTGAGGTCAAGTAGCCATTCAGTCATTCATTGGTAATTTGTTGTCCTGGGAAAAGTAGTTCTTGTGGCTGCCAAGGACATGTTTTTTTAATTGTAATAAACATTAGAGTGAGATATGCATGTGATCTGCCATCAAGTTAGTGATAGCCAACCTGTAGTGTCCAGAATATTCTGGTTGAGTTGGGTGACAGGGTTGCCAAGTAGCAAATGAATTGCAGTTTCTGTAAGCTTCTAAATTGATAAAGACTTTTCCATTCTTGATTGAACTGGTTAGATTAGTGGTGGAACACTTGACTTGTCAGGAACCATCCAGTTTTAATTTGTTCATTGCATTTATCTTGACAGGTTTCTCATAGTTTTTCTTTGTTTCTATAGATAAATGCAAGACTGTTATGTATCCCTCCTGTCTTTTCAGGTGATTTCCAGGGTAGTATGATATTTTCATGGTTTTTCTTAGTCTCTTCAGCAAAATTCCAGAATAATCACAAGATTTGTGGTTTTTGCCATTCTCTTCTTTACTCAACATGAAACCAGCCCCACTTATATGCTTTATCCTTTCATGTCACTATCATACCATCCACTCATTTCCTGATGAGGTGTCCTCCTGTTGAAACTATTAACAATAATCTCTTTACTTCTGCAAATTGAGAGTTGATGCCTAATCATTGAATTGAACAAATCAGCCCTTTCTTGATTATACCCTCAGCTTCTCTTTGTCATCTGAATTTGGTTTTAGGTGGACTACTAATAGTGAGATATTCCACACTTGAAAGGCTGTCTTGCCATTGCAGACTTCTGAGACGTTGCTGTGGATATTGTAAAGAAAGAATTATAAAATCAGTTTAAACCCAGTGCAGAACAAGTTGCAGGCAAAATTGATTCAAATTTAATTTCACTGTTCCATGAAACTGTACAGAGTTCCTGTCTAAAGGTATGGTGCCCCTGAATTTTGGTGCCTATATGTTTTATTTACGTGTAAAATTGATGATAAAATAAAGGCATATTTAAATATTTTCATTAATGGCATATAAAATAAAGGCATATTTAAATATTTTCATTAATGGCATATAAACATATTCAGTATTTTTGAGTATTTGTTACATATTGTGATAGGGTATGGGTCTTTCTCTTGACTTCCAGTGCGTCTAAATTATCATTGGGACCTTACCTGGCCTCCTGTCCAGTCGATATGAGGATTAAAGTGATTGAAGCATGAATCTGTCTACCCATCTCCTAATGCCAAGCTGTACCTTCATGACCATGACGCTAAAGTGTGAAGACCCTTGTCTAATATAAATGCTTTCAACTAATTTTGAAGTGTTTGTTCTTACAGATGCAGGAAAGTCAACTATTGGGGGGCAAATCATGAACCTGACAGGCATGGTAGACAAGAGAACACTGGAGAAATATGAGAGAGAAGCAAAAGAGAAGAGCCGTGAGACGTGGTACTTATCATGGGCTTTGGACACTAACCAGGAAGGTGAGACAACAGAATGAATTATAGTCTCTTAGAGAACTTGATGGCTGTTTGTGTACCACTCAGGCGTTTAGCTAACAAACGTCACACCGTGACCCAAAGCCATCCTTGAGAAACTGATGTTTCCTACATAAACCTTCACACATTATTTTTGATAATTTTAACATTGAGCGGATGGCAAGTTCTTGAGAGTGATTCCCAGTCTCGTACGACTGACAGGATTGTTGCTGTAGTACTCCACCTTGCTTCACCTGTTTTTGCTAGTGAAGGAAATGCTACTATGAAAAATTTAGGTTAAGTTTTGGTTTAATTTCTGTTGTTTAATTTGTTGACAGTTGCACCAGAGCAGTAGAGCCAACTTCAAGACTAGTAAGCAATCAGTTGGTGCCTTTATTCACCTTAATCGTTTTTCTTTTTTCTCGTCTCCCTTTTTTATTTTTATTTATTTTTTAATAACTTTGAGGACATGCTTGCTGTAAGTTTTGTCGGTAACTCCAAAATACATGTATAGCTAATGTAACTCATTGCAGTTACACAATATTGGTATTAGTAATTTATGTACTTAATTTCTGTTACGTACTTTGCGAATAATAATATTTTATATGGTGTTTCAGAACGGGAGAAGGGTAAAACGGTGGAAGTTGGCCGGGCATACTTTGAAACAGAGAGAAAGCATTTCACCATCTTGGATGCACCAGGTCATAAGAGCTTTGTGCCCAATATGATAGGCGGAGCAGCGCAAGCAGATCTGGCTGTGTTGGTGAGACCATTTATACTTAACTAGTGAGATAAAATGACAAATAATGAGGTAGGCAGGCCATAGAGCATTCTTTGAAATGATGAGAAGTGCATATAAGAATTTAGTCAGAAAGCCTGAAGGAAAAAGACAGTATGGGAGGAAATTATTAAAATGGTATTAAGAAATGGGCTTTGAAGATGTTAGGCTTTCAGTTAGACTTGGCTGACTCAGGATAAGGGCCAGTGTCTAGACCTTGTGAGCATGTTAATACAGTGAAACCTCGATGCATCGTTTTCGGCGGGGGTGGGAAATAAAAACGATGAATGCGGGAAAACGATAGATGCGGGAAAGCATTAAAAATTTAAAAAAAAACAATGTTTCTCTTTCAAAGTTACTTCTTTTTACCAAAAAAGTCTTTAATGGACAACTGGTTTGTCGAAACTTTACGTTTTAGACCAAACAGAGCACTTTCCACGTTCAAAATGTTTTCCTCGTCACGTTCACTAATATTAAGCGCATAAAAGAACGACTTCACTTTCGCCAATGCAGCGTGTGCTTCGGCAAAACTCGGCAAAGCTTCGGGCTCGCATTCGTCGTCTTCCTCTTCCTCACCACTCCCACCCCCTTTGCGGACAATAACAGGAAGAATGGAAATACTATTACTGCCGAACTCAACGAAACGTAGCTGTAGAAGACCCTGAACCGCTGGAAACAAGATGAACCAGAAGAATGAAAAGTGCCGCCAGCCTTTCCTTTGTACTTGTAATAAAAGCATTTGTGAAGAAATTCACACTGCACATGCCATCTGGCATCGCTGGAACGAAATATGAGTGCACCCTAATTAAAATCGTAAAATTTCTGACAATGAGCACCGTCATTCACTCCAACTATCACCCCTGCACCGCTGACCCTCATTCCAAAAGAATGTGCTGGTTGGGCGACATAACAGGTTACCGCTACTATGTATTCCAAAAACATTATGCGTCTTTCGGTATTAATTTATCTCTAAACCCAGCATTTTAAATTCTCAGAAACGATCATTGCGGGAAAATTGTGGGCCGGGACTAAGATTTTTGAACGATCGATGCGATAAAACGATAGTTCGAGGAACGATAGAAGCGGGAAAATGTAACATTATTTTATATGGGATGTATTCGGGACCGAACAAAACGGACGATGCATCCGGGAAAACGATAGTTCCGGGAACGATGGATAGAGGTTTCACTGTATACCTTCCACCTCCATAAAAGATGGCATATTTCTTGATTACTGGAGTACTATTGACTGCTCAGAAAAGTATGTGCTTCGTGATGTGCATTATTTGATTTGTTGGTTGGATTGTATATTGTCCTATTGTGTAGAGCATCTTGGGGCTAGCTGTTAACATACTCCCATAAAGAACTTTTTCTTAAAAGGGAATAAAATGCTTATAATTATAATTGTGCTCTCTTTATCTGACTGGTTTGTGTATGTTGGTATGAGACTTGGAATGTGCAGTGAGCAGGAGAATTTTGTTTCTCTGGAACTGAAGTACAAAGGTGGTTCCTGTAATTTAATGCATGTATTTACATTTTTAATTGTTGTAATGTGTGATCTTGTTAAAGCATGCAACTGTTACCTTTGTGCAGGTGATTTCTGCACGTAAAGGTGAATTTGAAACTGGATTTGACAGAGGCGGCCAGACACGAGAACATGCCATGCTAGCTAAAACAGCTGGTGTGAAACATTTGGTGGTATTAGTAAACAAGATGGATGATCCAACAGTGGAATGGTCAGAGGCACGCTACAATGAGTGCAGAGACAAGATCATGCCATATCTGCGCAAGCTGGGCTTCAACCCTCAGAAGGACCTAACCTTCATGCCTTGTTCAGGACTCACAGGTCTTGGCCTCAAGGATCCACTTGATGAAAAATTATGTCCATGGTACAGGTAACTGTCTCTTATTTAGGCACTGTGATTTTGTAATATGCTATACAGTCACCTAAGCATCTTACATATAGTGTGCATCCTTGTTTAATCTGAATAATAGTAATAAGAGTTGGAACAGCTCACTCAGTGACTGGCTATGGCATTGAATTCTGGTATGAAATAGCAGGGCTTCCTTATACAGACAAGTTCCATGGTCCAGCCTCTTCCCCCACTGGGCACCAGGGTATCCTCAGTGGCAAAGCATCTGCAGTCTGTCTAGAGCCAATATCTGAAATGCACAAACCTTTACTTCTATGTGCTGTATATACCTTCATTACGAGGTGCTTAGGAACGTTGACAGTTTTATCTTCTACCTTTTAATATTTATTTATAAAGACTACTTTGAAGAGCTGCTTAATTTTGTGAAACTTGACTTTGATTTTGTATTTGTGTTTAGGTTTGTAGTCTTATTTAATACCATTTTTTCAGAGGTGATGCTTTTATTCCCTTCATTGATAAACTTCCATCGCTGAACCGTAAGATGGGCGGTCCATTTGTAATGCCTGTAGTGGATAAATACAAAGACATGGGCATGGTAGTCATGGGAAAAGTGGAAGCTGGTGAGGCCAAGAAAGGTCAATCTTTACTGCTTATGCCTAATAGGGTGAGTGGCATCCTCTTTGAGAGTGTCTGTTACCAAGGTTATATTGGAAAAATTTTAATTTCTTTTCTTTTCTCATTGTTTACTGAATAGTTTCTGAATGCAAGAAGTACCTTCTATCGATACATTAAACTTTATGAATTGTGTCACATAGTATGCAATGCCGAGCAGACCATGCTTTGCAGTAGCATACCACTAAACTGTTAACCACAGTGTTCTGTACCAACCAGCAGCTTCATGGTGCTGGGGTTTAAATCCCCAGTTTGTATATTATAAATGTTTAGTTTGAAGCTGAAAGTATATGCATTGATAATGTAATACCAAGACGTCTCTGCTATACTTGACCATTACTTAAGTAGTTGTAATGTGACCAGTCTGCTTCTGGCTGCAGAGATATTACAAACACTAACAAAAGTATGATCGCAGAATGGCACTTTGAAGCTCACCATTTGGCAGTAATTGAGTTTTGTTTTGTTTGATGGTAAAGTAACCCTCGCCTTTTTTCAGACATCCGACAGTGAAGATGGCTGCCTTCGGGATTTTGCACTCTGAAGTCTGATATAAATTAACTGATGTTTTAGAGGTATTTACTGCCTTTATCACCCTGATGCTGGAGGCAGCAAGCACCTATGAAATGTTGGCACCAAGTAGTACAGGATTTGTGGGGGGGGGGGGGGGGGGGCACAAAAGGGTGCTTTTTCTTTTCAGCTGTTCGAATAATACTACCACACATATAGCCATGTGTACAGACTTGCACATTTTTGACGCACATGCACAAATTTTGACCATCACTGTTGGTTTTTTGTGGAAGGCTAGTAATATTGCTTTCACATACATGTTCCACCATTTAAGACCATGGTGGTAGTTGAAAGTGGTACCACATCCTTCGCTGGGTCTGCGTACTTGTTCCCTCTAATCTGACGAACATGTAATGCCGTTGGGCAGTCATAGTAATTTTATAGTTGTGCTACTGTTATAGTTCACAGCTCAAATTAACTGTGAAGGGAATAGTATGGATGTTAAATAATTGTCTTGAAATTTGTGTAGGAGAAGGAAAATGTTGCATGGACTGCCACTGAGTTAAATGATGAAGTATATAAGCCGGTAAGTTATTTGGAAGTTTGAGAAATGTTGAATGATGTAGTTAGTTTTATTATTTGTTCAGACTGTGGTGCTCGTGGATCAGATGTGGTCAGATGATGAAGAAGTTACAGCAGTGGGACCTGGTGAAAATGTGAAGATCAAGTTAAAAGGAATTGAAGAAGATGATGTTTCACCAGGGTTTGTGCTTTGCGATAATACTAATCCTATTAAGACTGGCCGAGTATTTGATGCTCAGGTAAGGGAAATTATGGAGAAAATTGTACGAGGCGCGTCCACAAAGTAAGTTTCCCACTCGTCCCACAGCTAGCAAACCTTATATTGCGCGAAGCGACTGTGCGTACGTGATAGAGCAATGACGTAGCATGGCGCATGCACTAACGGTACTTCCCGCGTTCTCACAGTAGCATCGTTGCAGCTGTTGAAGATGGAGGTTCTTATTCAAGCTCCCGCCGACTGTGAAGTGCGGTCAGTGATAACGCTAGGCCGCACACGGCTCGACGGACAGCAAGTCTCCTGCAGGAGTTCAGCTGGGAGGTGTTTAATCATTCACCCTACAGCCCGGACCTCGCTCCCAGTGATTTCCATCTTTTCCTACACCTCAAGAAATTCCTGTCCGGTCAGCGTCAGCGTTTTGAGAATGACAGAGAGGCGGAGATGGTTGTCACACAGTGGTTCCAATCCCAGGCGGCAGACTTCTACGACACAGGTATTCAAAAGTTGGTCCCACGGTATGACAAATGTCTCAATTCCGGTGGCGAATATGTTGAAAAATAGCTGGACACTTGCTGTATCTGTTGCAATAAATATTTCCATGAAATTGTGTTTTGTTTCTATAAACGGCCCCAGGGAAACTTACTTTGTGGACGAGCCTCTTACTTACAAAAGGGATTTTTTATATCTATATTTATTATCAGATATGTCTCAGGTATGTTGATTCCTTCCCTCTGATACATTCCGTGTGATAACACACACATCAAAGCATCCTTTTCTGCTGGCTTCATATTAAAGTCAATTACTGTTATTTTTCAATGTGATTTTTAAGTATATTGAAAAATTTAACAAAGATTGAAGGGATGTTTGATGTCAAATTAAAATCTTGCAGTGTCAACAATGGATATTGAGTGTTGAAACTTTTAAAACAGTAATACAGAGTTGTCTAAGGAGATAGTTATGTACATAAATATGCCATATTCAGTGAAGTAAATTTGATTTTTTTGGAAGAGAAACATGAATTTGCCACATTGTACCAAACATGATGGTATTCCTAGCCACTTTGCCATATTACATATTACCTAATTCAGTGCCAAAAGATTTAACTTTAGCTTAGTGCTGTGTTGTTTGAACATCTTTAATTTTAGTTATTCTTACTGCCTTTGTTTGTTTTATCAGGTTGTGATTTTAGAGCATAAAAGTATAATCTGTGCCGGTTATTCAGCTGTGATGCATATCCATTGTGCAGCTGAGGAAGTCACAGTCAAAGTGAGTGTGTACTTTTTCTTATATACTCTGCACATCATATCTTTGTTTACATTTTAATTCTGTTGTACCTAAGTTTGGAATTGAATGTTAAATAAGTCAGTACAGTTTCCTTCTATATTGCCCACCTGTAATCCTTTATTGCCTGCTATCGTCAAAATTTGCCATTCAAAAAGAATTATACATGAAAGTGAAAACCCAATAAATGATTAAAGAGACAGGATTGCATATTAAACCTTTTGTGTTTGATTAGAATAACACAGCATGTTCGTTAAATAAATGCAGTAATTATTCTTGTATTATTCTAAAGTTTTGAATGAAGTTATGTCATTAAACTTACGCATTCTTTAGGCATTTTTCTTCATCAGTCATTTAAAAGGCGTGCAACATTGTTGACTTGGGAATACATTTCAAGAAATGCAGACACAATGTCAGCCAGGTCTGGTGCAGAAATTAAAATTGGCCCAGTATGTGTGTGAATGAGGTTATCAGATGTTAAAGGGAATCCAAGGTTCATGCCAAACATCATATTCAGAAAGTACAAAAAATTGGCTGCCACAGTCTGTGTGGCCAATCTGATACTAGCCTAGACTTGATATTTCTCCTCATTAATATGGAAGCTGGCAAGTTTAATTTAGCATTTCTTCAGCTAAGTGGTTCTAACTTGAAGGATGATACATGTTTAAATTTAACTAAGAATGTACTTGTGGTGATGGATGTTTCAGGCCTTAATCTGTCTGGTAGATAAGAAGACTGGTGACAAGTCGAAGACACGGCCCCGTTTTGTGAAGCAAGACCAAGTAGCTATCATGAGGGTAGAATGTGCAGGCGTAATCTGTATGGAACAATTTAAACTATTTCCACAGATGGGAAGATTTACGCTTAGAGATGAAGGTGATGATTATTGCACTTTGAGAGGAGTGCTTTTAGTTTAATGCATTTTGTAAGTTTTGGCCTGTCGATCTCAGATTTGATTGAGGGTCACTTTGGCTATGACCATATGTCCAAAACTGGATGTTTTATTTAGAAACATTGTATTCATGTAGTTCATAGATTTTGTTTTGTGACTTTTTAAAAACAATTGGGTGACATGTGCTAAACCGTATTGCCATGTCCATATCTACCAGCAGGAGAAGTAAGCAAGAACTATAAATTAATAGTTTTACAGTATAGTGATTCATTTCTGTGTATAATATTCTCTACTACAGATTTCAGGTACTTTAAATTTATCATATATAACCTCAAGCTTGTACACTCCCTCAGTGTGTTGTCAAGATGTTTCATATACTTATCTAAATAAGTATTTTATGTGCCAAGCTTCAGTGGTGTGTCGGTATTATTGACTACAGAAAATTAAGAAGTACAAAGGTGATTTGAAGTTCATCCCCAGTTTCTTGAAAATCCCATTTTTTTGTTCAGAAGTTATTATAATAAAACAGACACATGGACATGATCATCTTTCCTTATAGAATAAGGTCTGCAGAAAATCTGTTTCTAACTCCGGAAAGGAATTGCTGACTTGCTGTGGGTTATGCTATTTATGTTTGTGTTGTATTATTTTGTTCTGTCTGATAGTTATTTATTTTCTTTCAGGTAAAACAATCGCTATAGGTAAGGTGTTGAAGGTTATCGAGTAAATTGTATTGCTTTCAATTGGCCAATAAATTAAACTGAGAGAGAAGAAAATTTTCCATCGGAACCTACTGTAAGTGGCAAAGCATCTGGACAAGAATGGTATAGAATGAACAGTGCCCAGTCATACCATCTGTGTATTGCTTGATTATCTTGATTGATTGATTGAAGAACGTTTCAGGTGCTTTCCATTAGTAGCTGGAGGTGCATCTGAGAAGATAAGAGGGGCGCATAAGTGTGTATGTCTGTATGTAACAGGATAATTGTGTGAGAAAGTGCAAAATTGTGATGGTTTAGAAAGAATTATGCCAGGGCTAACCTTCCTCTGAAAGGATTTCTTAGCTGAAAGCTGTGTCACCTGAACTTTTACAAAATAACTTACCTTCTTGCGTATACAGTTGCAATTATCAGCCAATACTAATGTAGTTTATTGAGTAAAATCTTGTTTGGTCATTGATATGAATGTATTAACAAAATATTGTCTCAGGTGCATAGTATTGGTTTGTTACCAGTTGCAGTTGTAGGCATGAGTGATGAGTCAGAGCTTCTGGCAGTGCTGACAACCCCATAATGATCTGTTGCTTCTCATGAAGGAAGAGAAATGGTAATGGTCAGTGAAATTAACCCTGAAGGCAGTGACAGCAATTCTAGCACACTTGCCCTCCAGCTAAAATTATATTACATTTCTTTCGTTGCAATTTTTAATCGCTTTTCATGACACCGTTGACTCTTATACGTTGATACACTTCAGAAAGCAAACTGTGGGAAAATATTGTTAATTGAAAAGTATGTGAGTCTCAGATTGCATATATTATCAGGTAACTTTTATGATGTAAATTCTGGAGGTAAAATGTTTTATTGAGAGAGCCTTTGCCAAAGGAGGTGAAATGTAAAATTTGTATGCACCTTTGGATTGGTTGCTTTGCTGCAAATTGAAATGGTTGTCCTTTTGCCCCCCACCCTCCCTCTTTGTGATGTAATTGACCGCTTTCAGTGTACTAATGCACACGTTACGAGATGTTGGCAGAGATGTGCCTCAAGAAAGAGAGTTCTCTTTTTTTTATGAAAATATGCTGGTAATGTCTATACTACTGGGATATTGTTGTTTATAAATATGTTAATTTTAAAGGTTAGGGGATAATTTTATATAAGCAAAGACATACCAATGTTTTCAGTTGACATAAATAACTGTTATGAATTTACATTCATACTTGTAAACTTGAGAAAGAGTCAGACATAATAATGTGTTGTTTTGAAATACAGTTTATTGAGTTTAGAACTGAATCTAGAATCATATTTTGATTGGTAAATGATA
This sequence comes from Zootermopsis nevadensis, assembly GCF_977971745.1. Taxonomy (NCBI): domain Eukaryota; kingdom Metazoa; phylum Arthropoda; class Insecta; order Blattodea; family Termopsidae; genus Zootermopsis; species Zootermopsis nevadensis. The sequence continues at coordinate 19,213,252 of NW_028259156.1, forward strand.
TTATTTTGAAAACTGCCAGTGGTCAGGAAGTTTGTCCATTGTCCACGAGATGCTGGTACATGGTTTCTCTTTGCCTTTTTATAAGCTGCTTCAGGAGATGCCCATGTGTGGTGTTTTCTTGATTACAAGTGATTTTCACATTACAATAAAGGAAGATAAATGAATCTATTCATGTAATGCATCTACCTTCCCAACCCTGAAATTGCCTTCTAGTCATCGTCCCTATTCCTTCAAGATTTTCATATGAACCGAAAGTTACAGATGTTTGTGTTAATGCTGGGAATTTTGTTTGTTTTTTATTTGTTTTTGTTTTTGAAAGTGAGTTTGGAGAAATAACTCATTATAATCTTTTATCTGAGGGTCGGAGGTAAAGGCACATGACATGAATGATGGTGGATGAAAAACTGTTCAGAATATTTTAATAAAGTTTAAATGTTTCAAAATGTGGCAGTTACGAGAAAAGGACTTGGTGATTTTGCACGTGGTTTTATCATTTCTGAAAAGGCTTCCGTATTTCAGTAGTGTGGAATAACCCACTGATCCACTGAAATTGAATATCCTTCCTGAAATAGTCATTAGTTTGCTGGGTAGATGGTGACAATGATGTTCATGCTGGCCAACATATAGAATTTACTTTCTGCATTGTAGAGAAGGTTATCGATTTTCACTTTTTGTATTATTGAATCTTAAATGGCAATGTAAATCTTATTGGAAACTGGTGTACAGGGAATGGAAGTGATTAAAATATAAATATTTCCGTGACTCTTAACCACAAAAAGTAATGTAATTCTAATGACATTAATTAAATACGAGGGAATTCAATATTAACTTTCTAGTCAATTGTGGTCAACATTGCCTGACAGATTTATGCTATGCGCATGCGCATAAGGAAGACCATGTTGAATTGAGTGTATATTACGGTTGGGGTACGTGGAAGGTAATAGTATTTAGAGGTTGTTGAAATTTGAGACAATGACTGCCCACGATCAAATTAGGGCAATGTTGGATCAATTGATGGGAACAGGACGAAATGGTGAGAATTATGTGGTACTTTTATATGTTTAAGTTAAGGGTTGGGTTCATTTTCTGATGGACGCTGAAATTGTTGGGAGACAATCAACAAAATGGCGATAACTACTGACGTAGTGCGTTGAATGTAACTTACCCGATTTAGAATACTTTCAGTATAGTCTAGTGAGTTTTATGATATCATAGTATTTATAATTGGTACATTGCCGTAATAACTGACATTAGTTTTGAGTGTATTTTCTAAATTCTATAATTTTGACTGCTTATCGTATAGTCTACTTTCAAAGCTGTAAAATTTAATGTTTAAAATTGTTTTTTTTAATGTTAATAGTTAGTAAGATGTATGTTGTTTAGGTTTGCGTGCTAAACTTTAAAGCATTTAAGACGATTGTGTATGAGTCACCAAAGTTACATATGTATTGGGAATGGTGTATAATTAAGACCTAAAGACACTCCTGGTTTTATTCTAGGGGGGCTTCCGGGCTTTAGACAAGTATTGAGAGTTAAAGCCAGCTGAGAGCAGATCACGTGTGTATTAATCTGTGATATTTTCCTACTTTTCCAACTGTATTTTGGATGGTAGTAAATTGCTGTTTACTTTGAAGATTAATATTGTAATTAAATAGAATTGATATTTAATGAAAGTAACAAAGTAGCAGGATATTTATAAGAAATGATCAGCACATTTCTGCAAGACTTCGGTTTAGATTTTGTTTAATATTGAATTTATAGTTTTCATTGAACTAAAGTAAAAATATACTGTTGTCTCAATACAGTGGAACATTGTACGTCTTTCCCATGTGTTTGTAGGTGAGAACAACCGTTTCCAGGTTAAGTTCTCCGACCCTAAAGTGTGCAAGAGTTTTCTGCTCAGTTGCTGCCCACATGAAATACTTTCTTCAACAGTAAGTATTTCACATGGTAGCATTCATTTGCATTAAATGAGAGGGCTAATCAAATACTTGTGATAACAGTTATGTCACAATGGTCATCTGCCTATCAGGGATAAAAGGTAAAACATGATTCTTCCCAACACATCTCAGGTCTGGTTCACAACCTGATCATGATTTTTGTGTAATTACTGTAGCTGTGGTTTTTGATCAGAGTTTGTAATTGAATGTCTGTATAGTCATCTAAATTGAGCTAGATGGACCAATGTGACTACTTTAATTAATCCAGTTGTTGTTTCTAGATTGTAAGACTTCCAATATGCCTTGAATTTGTTTTAAGATCATGACATTTGAATAGATGGTATAATTTTATCTTGATTACAATGGTAGTGTTTAAAATTGCTATGTTGCTTATCTCTCTGATTTTTATATTTGCTGAGCTGAACAGGAAATTTTAAAGCCTCAAAATACTATTGATGATCTGTATTAAATTACTTTTGATAGTTTGGAGGTTTTGTTTAAATGTTGTTTTACTTTGATTTGGTATGCTGTAATTGAAATGTTTGATATCTTTTAGATATTAACTGATTTTAAACTTGTTATTCACCAGCAGTATTGATGTGGCTTGTATTGGTTGTCATTATTTGAGAAGTGCATAAATATTGAGAAAAACTTGGTAATTGAAATCCAGGTGTATTGCAGCCTAATGAGTTAAGCTTTGAAAATTCTGATTTTTTTTATTGTGAACTGTCCGGTTTCATTCAGCTAATTATTGTCTGATATATGCTCAGTAGACAGAATTACTGAGTGCATTCATTCTATTATTTTTGGCATTTGTTTTTTCTTCAAGTTGTATGATAGATTTGTGTGTTACTTTTAGACATTTGATATTTCAAAACCAAACATGTCATATGAAAGACATTAATGCAAGAAATTGTAGTTCTTTCCAGAATTTGGCATCATAAAGTGAGGAAATAAGAGTGAGTTTGAGTTTGAGGGTTAGAGTTTCTGTAAGTACATCCATTGTAATAATTGGTTGAATATACTCTAGGTTCATCGAGAAGGTACGGTATATTTTGTAAAGCATTGTTGCCAGTGTACTAAATACTTCAGTGTTGGTAAGTAGGTGTAACATTTGTAAGGTGACAAAATCAGATGATGTATCTTTTGTAGAGGGGGCTGTAAATGTCTTTTGCATGTAGGGTTGTCCTTGTCAAGAAGAGTTGGCACATAAACAACCATATTGGCAGCATCACATTTCTGTGTGCTTATCATCATATATGGCTTGTTTTCTGTCTACAAAATGAATGCTTTATCTATAGAGAGACACTTCACAATATCTTCAACCTGCTGAACTCTTCTGTCGATGAAGGTTTTCATTTCTACCAGCATTTTTTCAGCAAAGTTTTATGTTACCTTTAGAAATGTTGTACTTAAATGTAAGTGCAAACTGCAGACTTCTGAAGTTTCTGGAAAAGGCACAACTGTTTGTGTATTTCCCCCAGTACTGTAACCTTTTGAGGCAGTACATACATCAGTTTGATTGAAATGACAGGACATTGAAATGTGTGATAAATTTGGAACAGTGATAATGTCAAACAGGATTACCTTTATTTCAGATATCCATTATGTTGTAATGTCTGACCTTCTGCTTATATTGATTTTGAATGAGCCATTTTTCTTGTAGTTTTGAGGGATTTTTTCTTTCTTTCTTTGCTTTTTATATATCTGAATAGGTTGTAAAACTTGATACAAACATTTCAGAATGATATTTGAAATTTATTTTGATGTAAAAGAAATAACCAGCATAAACAGTGATTAGATATGCAGTTGCGCTGCACTCTTGTCTCGTATTTGTGATTTTATATGTTTATCATCCTATATGTCAGGTAATATGACATTTTTTTCCTCAGTCCCTCCAGCAAAATGCTAGGATAGTGCTTGAAAACAGTCAGGTGTGTCTTTTGTCCACATCTTTGAAAATTTATTATTTATAATCTTCTTTCCATTCAATTAAACATCCACAATTCAGAGGTATCATTAAACTTAGAAAAGTGATTAAGTTTTCATAGTAAGACATTGAAATTCAGTTTTCAGGTGTCCTGTCTCTCATAACGAAGTATAGCAGATGTAGGGCCTTAGCTATTTTAAATACTTCTATTTTATTATTTTTTATGGTGATTCATGTGTGGACTCTCGTCGGGCTGTGCTCTAGCACAAATAACATTGTGCATGAAGGCAAGTGAAACGGATATTTTGGAAAGCTGTTTCCATGCCATTGTTTGTAGTTGTGTCATTTGTCCATTTGGGAGGGAATTGCAGCTCAATTGTTATCTTATCCATGTTGCTTATTCATCAAAATGTAATCCTTTTGAAAGGCAAACAGATCAGTAAATTATGCAGTACATTGATTGCTGGACTATTGTAGACCATGGTACTAAATGGAGATGCATTGCCAGCATCATGCACTGGTCATATTTTGCCTGAGATGATATTCCTTTGTATCCACCGGGTTAGACCCAGCTCGAAGGTTACTTCAAGAAAACTCTAATCTCTGCCAGTTTCATATGCCTAGTCATTCAATCTATAGAACTACTGACTGAAATCCCTTCCTACGTTGTACACGTACAGGTGCATGCTTCTAAGTGTGTTTTGTAATCCTAGTTTCATTTTCTTTCAATATATTCTGCTTGAAGGTTTTCATTGCCTCATTGCAGATATATTCAATTCAGGATGTAGGAGTTTCTGTGGTTGTCAGCTTTTCTGTTCTGAGGTAGCTAGTAAGTGGTAAAAAATATATTTCTCTCCGAAAGATAGTTCAGCATTGTTAAAGTCATGGCAGAGTTGACGGCACCATGTCCACCCACACATTTCCCAATGCATGAAACCAGAGTGATTCCCCACCTAAGGAATTTTACCATGTGGATAGGATTACCTCATTGATTTGAGGTTGGTGATACTTCATTTGGGCTATAGTGCCAAGAAGAATAATGAAGATATGATAGTTCATTATCAGCAGTATACACTTAATTCTAATATTTCTCATGAGTCATAGTGCTTGCTGCCCCTCATTACTTTGCTGCCATTGGTTGAAGACTTGTTATAAGGCATTTGATGTCCTATTGAGTTGAAATACCAGCACCCAAAGGGAGGGAGTAATAGACCATGTCCTCACTGAAAACTTGCCAAGGTCTACTTTCTGTAAGTAAATCAAGTCGTATGCATGATGCTCACCAGTAGTCTCCTGTGAGGGGGCAAAGCAATCCTGTGAGTATGAACGAAGCTGACGTGCCCGGGCCATCTGCGCGGTGTGTACTCGTTCTGCACTTTTTAAAGAGATCTCAAAACATTCTAGATGTTAACAATTCGTGTTGAGACTCACATTTTTCAACTGGTCTCTTTCACCCTTAGGGAGATAAAGTTATGCTATTTGACACACACCCATGCGGATAGTTTAGATGGGATTTTGTCACCATTACATCATTCGGCGACACCATTCGAGCTGAGAGTCTGTAAGTTGTGAAGCCTAAAAATGAAAGGAAGACATTTTAAGTTACACTCATTAATACATAGAGACATTGGAAATATTCAGGGGAATATGTGACTGGAATAGACAGTTCTTCTGTTGCACATTCATTAGCACACAGCAGTGTACTTCATGTATAAGATAATGTAATATTCAGCAGCCTGGCAAGACTAGTGAAGGTATTTTGACAAGTAAAATCCATAAAAGGGTTAAAATTGTTATATAGGGATTAAATTGTATGCACATGTATTGCCATTTTGATCTGTAGTACACAAGCCATATACAGGTAATCCTCGATTTGCGCCAATTCAGAATAACGCCGCTTTTGAAACCAGCAAGTCAAAAAATGAAAAATATATATTTTACTATTATTTATAACGTTTTACAATGTTTCTCGTACTGATACTTATACTAAATTGCAATTCTTACATCGCTGATTTTGAATGAAAATTATAAATACAGTCCCCTCTGCACTCATTGCTAAGTAGTTGCGAGATAATCTCCTAAAAATCTGCCAACATTGTGCAACAGTCATGTGGGCATTGGCGTGTCACTCTTCAGGGTGAGTCATTTGCGTTCAGCCAGATAAGGGAGTAAGGAAAAATGCGCTCAGTTCGCTTCTTGTTGACACATTGAATGTGCTGAAAACTGTGCGCTAAACGTGTTTGTGTTGTTGTTCGACCACTATTCTGCAGTAGCAACTACTTTATATTTATAAATTGTAGAAGAGCCACCATGTCTGGTAAGAGAAGTGAATGTGTTGCGTAGGTCTATTGCTTTAGAAGATAAGATGGACATAATTCGTAGAATAGGTGGTGATACCCATCGTAATGTGTACAGAAGTATGCAGTTGCCTCCTTCCACTGTGACTACCATAATGAAAAATTCATATAATATAAAACGGTCAGTGCAGCAGGCTACGAGAGTAAGTGCAACGCAAGTGAGTTATAGCAGAAGTAAACTTTTAGAAATAATGGAGAAATTACTGTCGCTATGGGTGGATGACATGAATCAAGAAAACATTCCCTTGGCTCAAATTGCTATCACAGATAAGGCGTAGTCAATTTTTAAGGAACTTATGATAAAAGATTATAGTAAAGAGACATTCTTAGGAAGCAAGGGCTGGTTTATGCGATTAAAATTTTGCACTAAATGTCACAGTGTGAAAATAAGTGGCAAAGCATTAAGTGCAGATGCAGAGGCAGCTGCAGCATATCCTGCAGAGTTTCAGGCCACTGTTGAGGAGGGTGATTATCCTCCTGATCTTATTTTTAATGTTGATGAGACAGGCCTGTATCGGAATAAACTGCCTTCACGAACTTTCTTCGCCCGTGAAGAGAAGTTTGCGTCAGGTTTCACGGCTGCAAAAGACAGGGTAACGCTTTTGATGGGTGCCAATGTTGGTGTACCATTCAGAGACACCTCGTGCTTTCAAAGGCCTCAACAAAGCCAGGTTGCCAGTCTACTGGAAGTCAAATAGAATGGCTTGGGTGACACAACAAGTCTTCTTGGATTGGTACTCCACTATTTTTGCCCAACTGTGCTCCGTTTTTGTCATGAGAATGACTTGCCAACCAAGGCCCTTCTTCTCTTGGACAATGCCCCTGGCCATCCGACAAACCTAGCAAATCCTCTGGATGTCAACGTCTTTTTCCTGCCTCCTAACACCACTTCAGCTTTGCAACCAATGGACCAGGGTGTAATAGCGACCTTTAAAGCCTATTACCTCAGCAACACCTTAAAAGAAATGCTGAGAGTTTTGGAAAGTTGAGACAAAACCGTAAAGGATTATTGGCGCTCATTCGACGTTTTGAGGGGCATTAATAACATCAATGCAGCCTGGGAGGAAGTATCAGTGAATTGTTTGAATGGGGTGTGGGGCATTATATTATATTACTCGTCAATGTTGGGTGCCGGGTACGCATGTCATTGACTTTCCATTGATTTACATTATAAAAAGAGTTTCAATTTACGCCAGTTCGTCCAGGAACGCATCCCGGGCGTAAATCGAGGGTTACCTGTACATTTTCTGATTTATGCTGTTAAGTTACAATAAGATACATTCAATAAATAAGAACCACAGGATTTCACATTCGTATGTTTTTCCAAATTTTGTGAAATAAAATTTACACGTGCACATGGAACAGACAATTTATTCCCCAAATGATTAATTTTGAATGCTAATGAAGTATGATAGATTTCTTAATTTATTTTTAAAACAGTTTAACTATATATATATATATATATAATATTGGTTCTTATTATGTGGGTGGTGGTTGACATGATTTTTGTCACTTTTAAGATACTATTTGCATTGTAGAATTAAATTTGAACAGTTTTTTCCTTTATTTCTAATGAAGAAAAGTATGTCTTATTTCTGCCATAGTTTCTTATATTCACGAGAAAGAAACCAATATAACATTCATTAGTAAGGTCCCCATTCTACAGTTGAATTTGCATCACAGGCGTTAAATACATTGCACCAAACATGAGGAATCCTGTGTTTTCCATAGAACATTAGTATGACTAGATTTGAATTCGAAGTAACAGAGTAGTCTGTTGATTTTCTTTTGATTTTATCTCTGTTTGAGAAAATACACATTTATGGAACATAAGGAAATGTTTGATGATGCTGTAATGAACGAAGATATTCTATATAAAAAATTTTAACAGTGGCAGTGTGCATTTATAGGAAGAAGAAAATGTTTTGTCATGCTAAAAGATTTGCATACGCAAGAAACAAACATGAGACTAGTGAAGTGTGAATACATTTTAAAAATTTGTTCCCCATTTTAAAGAATGTGTTTCCGCTCTTGCTATCTCTGTGTCCCACTGTTAGCTATGGAAGACTTCATGTCTGAAGTTTTTTATCATTTATAATTATATGTAGACTGAGCAATAGGAAGAACATGATCACATGTACTGCTGAATATTTTGATGAGTAGTTATAGGAGGGGTTGTTTGCTTTTAGTATCCTATTCTTAACTGAAAATTTGTGGTTTATTTTATTGGCAACTGTTTTCATGTTAGGGACCTAAAAATGTTGGTACTATTACAGCATAGTATGTAGTGATTACAGGTTGATTGTAAGATTTGATTGTAGCAATGATGTTCTGTATTTTCAGCGAATGGACCTTGGAGATTGCCCCAAGATACATGACCTTGCTCTTCGTGCTGATTTTGAGAAAGCGAGTCACACTAAGGATTACTATTATGATATTGATGTAAGGAAGTGCATTGTTTCAGTGTTTATTTTCTGTAAATTATTCTATATAGTTTCTAAAATAAGAGAACTTTGTAAAGAGACATGACCATTGAATCTGTCAAAGAGTTAAGATGCATCTTCTTAATCAGTTATTTGGAAAATAATGCTGTGTAATTGTCTTATCATGATCCAAAGGGAGCTAAACATTTTTACATTTGTACAGACTTAATAGACACTTTAAGATAAATACTGCTTGGTATGTACTCCATATATTTCTGATCCAAGTCATTGTTTCACCGTTTGTTGTGTGGTGTGCATTGAGTAGTCATGTTTAAAGTCTTGTTGATGTTAGGGCTTAATTATTTACTGTTTCTAAGATGAATTTCTGTTTCAATATTGACAGTATCTGAAGTTATCTTCAATCTAATACATCTACAGTCAAACCTATCTGTCCGTCCCTTGTGTAATTTGAGGTTATAAAGAGTAACAGGCTGGTTCATTTTTTACTTTTAGGCCATGGAACACCTGCAAGCATTCATTGCAGACTGTGATCGCAGAACTGAGCTGGCAAAGCAGCGTTTAGCCGAGACTCAGGAGGAATTGTCTGCAGAAGTTGCACAGAAAGCTAACAAAGTACATGAACTTGCAGAGCAAATTGGCAAGAAGTTGGCAAGGGCAGAGCAATTAGGAGCTGAGGGCTTTGTGGAGGAGAGTATGAAGCTGATGGAAGAGGCAAGTTACACTGCATGACACATGCTTTTAATCAAGTACTGATATGAATCCACATTACAGTTCTGTTGTTTTATGGAGGCCACTGTAATTTCACTGTTGAAAACTTGATTAGATCACAAGCTTGGTTTTTGGAGTGTGTGAGAGTCAATTTAATGATGACTGCATATGAGAGGGGTTCATAAAAGTTATTTCAGTACATAATTGTTCTTGAAATGTGTTCAGGTATTGTATTTACCCAGTTACAGGCAGTCCTTATTGTGAAAGCTTTCATAACCATTTATAGGTAAACAGAACACACATTTGTTGTATTTTTCCCTGGTTTAAATGGTGAGTCAAGATTCTGCCCCAGAGACAAATTCTAAATAGTGTTGAATTTTTGTTCCATTACATTTCCACCTATCCAATTTTTATTCAAGTTGGATTAGACCTCTTATTTTAATATGAAACACGATCATTTAATGGTATGTTATAATTCAAGATTGTTGCTTATCGATGATGTCCTCTTACTTTACTGAAGTGCAAATATTTTTCATGTCTGTCAATAATATTTGAGAGAGCATATGTACTGCTAAAACATGTTACTGCATTGATACATATATTTATTCTTCAAACATAAACATAATGTTACTGCATACTATCTAAAATGTTATTTTATATTGTGTTTTATGGATATATTTTTAATAACTCCTAAACTATGATACTACAATACATTAGACATTCCAGTTTTCCCCAGTTGAGATTAATTGATTCTTATGAGGTTTTTATTTGACTGTTTTATTCTATAGATAGAGGATCTGCGCAAGAAGAAAAGTGCAGCAGAAGGAGAGTATCGCAATTCCATGCCCGCCAGCAGCTACCAGCAACAAAAGCTGCGTGTCTGTGAAGTCTGCTCTGCATATCTTGGTATTCATGATAATGATCGACGACTGGCCGATCATTTTGGCGGCAAGCTTCACTTGGGATTTATTAAAATCAGAGAAAAACTGGCTGAACTTGAAGTAAGTGCTACAACATGCCTTAACATATTCTGACTCAGAGCCAGCAGGAAAAATGTTTTGACACTGAGTGTATTGTAGTGTGCTGGACTGCTGACTGTAGTTAACTGTGGGAGTGTTTGGTTTGTTTCAGAAAACTGTTGAAGGTCGGAAACAGCAGAAACGACAGGAGATGAGCAGTAGAGACAGGGAGAGGGAGCGAGAAGATCGTGAGCGAGAACGTGCGAAGGAGAGAGATCGAGATCGTGTTGGGAGTTCAAGTAGCCGAGACAGAGGTCGGCACAGGCGCAGCAGAAGCTCCAGCCGTGGTCGCAGTGAGAAGAGGTCACGATCGCGTAGCAAATCGCACAGTTCCAGGTATTTTCTGAAATTTTGTCATGCACTGGTGCTTTATCTATTCCACTATATTCAGCCTTTATGTAGAAATATGCTCTGAGCAGACAAAATGTCTCTCTTTCAATAGATTGTTTGCCATATATTTCTTTTTGGTGTAATACTGCTAAAATTGGCTGCTAAGAGGTGAGCCAGCAGCAGAGTAGCTGGAATACAATTTATATTGTAAATCTTGTTGGATTATGTACTATTAATTGGTAAATGACAGTGCAATAGTGTGTAGACTTTTGGTGCCAGGTCTGGGTGCATTGTAAGTTACGTAACTGATCTTATATGACAGATCATATTAGCAAAATCATAATGTGAGAGATTTAAATGAACAAGTATTATTTATTTACTAAGTTTGTGTTCTGTCTATTGCCAGGTTTATAAATCTGCAATTGAATTGGCTTTCTGAATTAACAAAATTGGTTGAGTAATATGAAAAGGTGGAATATTTTGTGTTGAAGCCTAATAAAGCACAAAGCACAGGGTCATGTTTAAAAGTTTGATTTAATTTGAAGATTAACTTGCAGGTCACATAGATCTCGCAGCAGTAGCCGCAGCAGACGCTCTAGGTCACATCGGTCTCGTTCTGGAGATCGTAGGAAGGATCGTTCACATTCAAGAGATAAGAGGCGTGACGGGTAAGACAATTTCAAAACCTCCCTTTAAAGAAAGTAATTGCATGCTGTAAGAAATAAGAGATTCATCAGTTGGCATCTTTCTGGTTCTGATGTACAACAGGGCCTGCCTTACAAGATTACCAGTCTTCCTAACTAAGGAAGGACACTAAATTTATGATTAAAATGTTTTCAAACTTGTCAGCCTGTTTCTCCTTTTGAATTATGGTGCAACAAGCCAAGACATTTTGAGCTAGTCCTAACGGCAATACATTTTATTCACTTGAAAGCCTTCGTGAAGGAAGCATTGTCTGACTTCTTCAGTGGCACTTTCCATATTACAGACAAATGTTGCCACTTTCTATTTCAGGACATTTTATATATTGTGGTACACATTAGTTACTCCAAAGTTTTCGTCATTATTCAACACATTATAATTTCCATTTATTCTGCTGTGTGGAAACACTTGTACCACATTGTCTTACAGGGTGCTTCACAAATTGTTTTGTGATGCTACCTGTAGAATAAATGCATGCTGTAGGTTACACTTTATTTTACATCTTGGTTGTTGACCTTACTCCCATTACTAATTATGTTGATGAAACTTTCCACCTCATGTAGTTGTATTCTGTAACATTTTTAAATTTTTTGTTCACCAATGTCCCAGTCAGAGATATTTTTCAGTGCCACAGCATTTATAATAATCTGAAAAATGGATTACTCGTAATGAAACATGAACTCTTCTCTAGAAATTAACTATTTTACTGGATGAACATAAGTCATGCCTTCAATCTTTATCATTGTTGTGATGGTTTATAGTGCTGAATCATTTTAAAGGATTGAGGTTTGGTGTTCTTTCAGCAATCCAAATGTTGAGGTGGTATTCTTTGTTGTCTACTATGTAGCCTTGTAGGTTGTCACCATTTCAGGGGAATGAACCCTGAAGATGCAGGTGATATATTCCTCCAAAACAACATAAAAGACCATGTTGGGTCACAACCCCAAAGACAGTTGGCATTTTCTGTGATTGTTTTACATTTGTTATATAAGGACCACTTGATGTTTTTAGATTCGTTTCCATGAGGAATTTTCTTGTTGTATGTCACTCATGTTTATTGGATACCATGGTGTGGTAGGGTGATCAGAGTCTGGTTTATTCAAGTTGGGCTGCCCCATGTGTTTGTTGGCAGTGCAGATGAATAATTTATGTTGTACAATTTTAAAACTTAACTCTCAAAGTTTCCAGTGCTAGGTTCTTTACTGAAAGACTTAAAAATCTGCTGTCATCTTTCCAGGCCCATCACAACTTGACCATAGCCCCATTAGCCATTCATTTTCCAGGGTGCTTCTTGGAGGTGCCAGAGACTAGGTCTGCTCTGTTTCACTCTGACAAGCTTTCTCCTGCTTGAACATTGTCCCCCTCCTGCAACATGAAAGAGATGTCAGATGTGGATGGAAGTGAAAGAAAAATGCCCAAGTGGGAGTCCGAATTTAAGATGGGAACAACAGGTTTACAGAAGAATGTGGGGGAGTTTAAGCAAGAGGTGAAACTGTGGGAAGACAAATCTGTGGATATGATTGGTTATCAGACTACTGGGAATGTCTTAGGAAGTCGAAGATCCTGTTCCCAGAATGAATTGTGTCAGATTCATATCTGAAAGAAGGTGTCCTAAACTATTGACTAAAACATTTTGTAGAAGAGTGATTTGTCTGATTAGATGGCTGTATTTTCAGAGCAGCATCATTACAAGGTATTTCCTGAAGTCTGTGTGGCTGTTCTAATACTCATTTTGGAACAAGTTTCCTAGTAATCACAGAAAGCCACCACTGGATCCTGAACTTTTCATGCAGATCTGTTTCAGTAGATATCACCATTTTTGTCATTGCCTTTCATCTATGTTAGTTGCGAGTTTATTTTTCTTCTTCTTTTGTTTCCTTTCCCATCCTTTTAGGTTTGTAAATAAAACATTTGTTGCTCATTTACATTTATGTGAAAGAAAAATAATCATAACTGCACTGTGCAGAACTTGTATTCAGGTTCTGTGGTACATCATTGAAATACAGTAGATTTCGTTCGTGTATCTGGCATGTTACAGTAGATTACTGATTGTGTGGTTATGTTGCACTATATATTTGCCAACTGTAGAGGTGATTGCTGACAACTGAAAAAATATCCTTATAAAACTGTCCTACATTGTTGTTCACTCATTTTGCTGGATGGATCAGTTGTGTATTAAAGGCAATATTGACACTAAAAGATGATTTCACAAGGTTAGAACAAATGTGCCTAATTTCATTATATATGTCAGGAAAATACTTTGTAAAGAACAAAAAGTGACTAAATATTTTATCAGCCTTGTGCACTTTTTCATTGAGGGCATTGAAAAGTGAAAAAGTGGTAAATTAGTTTGCTAGATTTCTTCCCATGTTTCCTGTGGTTTGTCACCAACCCACAGCTTGATACTAAATTTGGGCTTGGCTGTGATTTGTTATTCTAAGTATTTTTACAGTGTACGATATATATTTGGAAACAGCAGTACTCTTCATTTTAGATGCAATAAATTTTATTCCATGTAATATTAAAATTTGTTCAAAATGTTACTATTTGATTTAACAAACATGATGAAGCTGTAAAATATATTCTTCATACCAGATTTGGATTGTGGCATAATTTATTTATTTTTTATTTTTACATGTTTGAATTTTCTAATATTAGGAAGTGTTTCAGTTGTGAGCAAAATGTTATTTTGTATGATACAATTAGAAGTATGTGTGAGTGAGTAAAGGGTTTATATGTATCTTGGCTGTTGAAGACATTCTCTGAAAGAAATTATATTGTTCTATATATGAAATTCAGTCTTAACAGAATAATATTTGTGTCATATAAAAATTGTCATCTTAAACCTGTGTAATCAAAATTTCATGTTTAAAGGTGGTAAGGAAAATAAATATATTTCAAATTTATTTGAAAACTGAGAAATGGAAACTTCTTAGAGATTACCCGGGACAGGCATTTTCAGTACTACTGCAGTTTTCCTAATTTAATGCAGACACCATTTTTAAAAAGTTAGATTTGGTTCTTTTACATGTAAATTTTACAACAAAACTTATGGAATAGTTTGTGTGTTCATTTAACACTGTAATTTTGTAAATGTTCACTGGTTTGGTAGCATCATAAAAAGATGTATAAGTCATTGTTCTGAAAGTTATATAAAAGAAAAACTGCACATTCAGATCAACGCATTAAAATGAAATTGTGTTGAAAATTATCATATTGCCTTGTTAGTTTGGTTTTGTGGGTGTGAGATATGGAGTGTGTGGTTAGTGCTACCTATATTTTAACGGTAATAGCATTACATAATCACGATTCTACTGTAGTGTGGTAAAATTGTGTGAGTATCAATCCTTATAGATATTTCTCTTATGAAGTAGGGAGTCATCCCGGAGTCGCAGAGACAGTGAATAGCAGGCGTAAAAGTATGAAACCTTACAGATGCTTTTGTTATGAAGTAGGGAGTCATCCCGGAGTCGGAGATTGAGCGATGAGAATGGAGAAGATGACCATGTGAAATCTGAATCGGAAGATAAGGATGAATATAAAGTTAAAAGTGAGTAGTAATTATATTAGCTTTTAAGTTTAAAATGCTTGTCAGCCTTGTGGCTGATGTGGTTATTGTTGCTGCTAAACTGATTGTGATTGGTTCTACGTAAAGATAATTCATGGCAGCAATTGACTGTGGACCTTCTTGAAGACTAGGTATTTTTTACTGTTCACACAGAATAGTGGGACTTTTTGTACATCCAGTTAAGAAGCTGTAATTTATGTATATTGCAATTAAGGTTGGCCAAGGATTGTGCAGGATTTTCTTTCATTCACAAGTTTTGGAGTGAACTTCGTTAAAAGTTATGTAATTTCGTGTAAGGATACAGTTATGTACCATAAATATGTGTACTGTATTACAAAATACATATTTATTTTGAATCCATTATACATGAATATTTTACTGTGATTTTGTCCTTATTGTAGTTGCAAATACATCGGTCTATGACATTTTGTAGTTGGTGCAAACTGACACAAAGGACGATACCAAAGTGGATTTCATAGCTTTCCATTCACTTTTATTGTAAATGTGGCATCTTACTTTATAAGAATAAAGGACATAGTTGCTGTGTTATAGTAACCTGTACATATTGATGGTGTGTGTAGTATTCACTCTGTAATTTTCAATAACTTCTGTTGCATAATAATTAGATTCTGTTTTATATGATTGTTTTATTGTGGTACTGTTTCTCCTTGCATCTAATATATTCCAGGCTTTTAGGGCAGGAAATATGAAAAGTTGCTTTAATGAAAATATATGTGCACCCTTCTCAAATTATGCAGTAATTTAAGTAACATTGTTACAGAAAGAATAGGTATATATTTCTGTAACTATTTAAATCTGTAATATGCATACTTCATAACTATGACATAGAATGAAAATTAAGTTAGAGTTATACTGAGATGTCTGTGTTATGTTACAAAATTGAGATGGCATAACAGATTTTGCCCTTTTCTTCCCTTCTATCCATACTCAAAAGAAAAGGCTTGTATGGCAGTGAACGGTGCCATGCACCATCCCATTCTGTGGTGACCAACCAGATGTAGAGTGCCACTTCCATCATATATTTTTTCAGCCATTCGAAGATTGTTGTTTCAGAGCTGGCATATTCAAATTCCTGTGCTGCGGGTGAACCTTCATTAGAACTATCATGCTATTCGTAGAGTGGTAACAGCTGCATTTCTGTTAGCCCTTGATAACCCAAGGCTTCAGTGTTTTGGCATCAACTCTTGTCATAGCTAGTCAGTCGCACTTGCCAGAGTGGACATGTGTCAGGCAAGATGTCTTCACTTGTTCCAATGTAGTCTAACATGATTTGTATGCACAGAGATGATCTAGGCAATGTACACCTGTGTGGTGCTGTGCTTGGCAAACAGCTTTTGTCCACTTTGTGCACAGGAGACTGGCTTAAAAAATGTTAGGACGAGTGGCAGTTGTGCTCTTAACTCGGCATTGCAACTGCGTAATCAGCTTGATGCCTTGATCAAGTTCAAAATCAGTGTTCATTTTTCTTACCATGTGCATGTATTGTTTTTTAAAAAACATCTGAAATGAATTAAGTACATTGCAATTAAGTAATGTTTATATATTAATGTACTTTTATTTTGCTTTATGTACTTTTAATCTTAAGTTAAGAAGCACAGTTTTTCCTTCATTGTCATTTATGCAGCCTATTTAGGCATGAGTGGGGTGGTCCGAAGATCAAGTGTTCAATAGAGAAGTGTGGAGGGGATTATGAAATGTCATGTCAAATGGTTAAAAAAAATAAGTTCTCTAAGTAACAATGTGTAACAAGTAATTTATTTCTTAAAAGAAGTTTGTTTTTGAATATTGAGTGTTTGTCAACATCCTCAAATACTTAATAAACACAGTTGGTGAACAGTGTTTAGTCAACATTGTTTTGCCTTGGTGTAGATGTCAAATACAGGTTAAAGGAAAAGGTTGTGACTAAATGGTAAAGAGGACAAAGATGACATAAGTGTGTATAATATTAAAATGGGCGTTTTTGGAACGTCTGGTTTTGGATTTTGAGTAAGGTTCGTTTGGCCAGTGGAAGGTGATTTTAAGGCGTAATGAACAACATTTGGTTTCTTCACGGCGGGTTGTATTTTGATTGTGTATACTACTAAAGTATTCAAAAAATAAATTTTAGAGTGTAGATGGCAGCACAAGTATAAACTATACTGTGGTGCCATCTTCAGTTCAGTAGAGTGTAAAGTTGAAAGAGGTCATAAGCGTTGCAATGGCGTCTTGTTCGTATTCGTTTGTGATAAGTGATGAGATATAAAGCTGTGTTTAAAAGTATGTGAGTTAAGAATTAATAAGTTTTGTTAATTGCAATATTTCCTCCATATGGTATGTATGCTAATGCTTCTATGTAAGTTGTAGGAACTATATGTTTGGAACAACTAGTTGATGTTTTGAGGTGCTCTTTATGCCCTACTTCTGAAGGTAGATTGTTGTTGGGTTAATTAAACACCGGCAGTGTGGGAGATAATTATGTTAATATAAAAAAAGATTTTACATAGAACAACTTGGTAACATTTTTAAGCGTTTTGTTAATTTACTGTAGTTGAGCTTTTGCCGAGTTGGGGGGGGGGGGGGCGATCCATACGACCAGTGTTGCCAGGTATGAGTTTATTTGTTCGTACAGACTCTTTCAGAATTTCCGACCCTTATCGTAGGTCGAACGAGGCATATATGTCGTCGCTGGTCTTGCCTTCGGAATTTTAAAGTACAGCTGCATCCGATTCACGTTTAGCGGTGTAGAGGAAGGAGTTGTTGCCTGGGCACTAGACAGGGGACAGCATTATGCTTTAGCTTTATTTTACCCATAGTACCCTTTGGATAGGAGGTTGAGGTGTATCTGAGTCTGTTTGGGCAACGAGGACCAGAAGAGAATCTTCACACCAGCTAGGATCAAACCCTTATTATTCAGCCAATAGTGGATCATTTTACTGGCTAAGCCAACCCAGCTTCTTACATTTTAATTGAGTACAGTGGCTGTCAAGATAAAATAGGTCATTCAGTGACCATCCTAATTAGTGTGCACTGTTACAGTTCAGAATTTAATATTACCGACTTTGGCTGTTACTACACTGGCAGGTTTTAGCCAAGGTAATTAGAGCTATCAGGTACTGTGTAAGGAGAACTTTCGCTGTACAATGATACATCTGCTATGATATGTAACTATTTTAGTCAAGAGACCAGTGAGTGTCAGGTCAGAGCCAGAGTCCCTTACTTATATCTGAGAGCGAGTTGCTTTGTGGCACACCTCATGGACCTGTGATTGATATGGAACAGTGGTTGAGTAATTAGCATGAGAAACAAAAACTTTGAGAGAAACCTACACCAGTGCTGCTTTTTCCATCACAAATTTCACTTGAAGTAATCCAGAACTAAATCTCGTTCTCTGCTGTGAGAAGCCAGCATCTGTCTGCCTTTGCTGGGGCATGACCTGTTTTTTTTTTTGTTGGCTTTAAGGTATTCTTTTGGAGGGGTTGAGGAAAATGGAAGGCCTTTTGCAGATGAGATTTCAGGTTCTCATAAGGAGTATGAAGATGTGATGTTGCACTATGTAGTCTGGTAAAAATTAATCATGTTTTAGAGGTGCTTACTGCCTCCATCAACAGGGGCAGTAACTCATGGAAGCAATAAGCTGCTCTCAAATATCAGCCAGTTTCTGCCAGACTACATGCCCAATATCACAGAAGAGTCGTTTTCTTTTTTCAGGTGATTGTGTTTATCATTTGATACCATGTAGTATGAGCCACTGTTGACATTAAATAAACCATAAATAAAAAAAATTATAAACAGAGCCTTCCAAACAATGTATCAGACCTGTTCTTTATGCATGCCTAGTGTTGTATTCCAGTTCTTTGTTAGTGACGAAGTGGTCAGAATATGAAGCTCATCACTTGCCTGCATCTAGTGACACTTTGATTCCACGCCCTTAGTGCCTTGTGGTGGGCCTCTTCATTACTTACTTTTACTGTAGGTCAACTGATTAATGGATAGACACATTCATGTGTGTCTGTGATTCTGAAGTCAATAATAATTTAAAGTATGAATCTAGATTTTGGTAGTGCTGTCTTTTGTGCATGCTGGGTAAAGTTTGGAAATACTTGTATTAAACTCATGTTGTTGTTTTTTGTCTTTTCTTATCATGTTCCTTGTGTTGATTATGTGTTTGGTAATTTGAATCCTTGCATCATGTTTTGTGATCAGAAAAATGTGTTATAATAAACCTGTCTGTACAGCTTTCTATTCGTAAGGGTTTACCTTCATGAAATTACTCTCTACAACCATCTTTGACATTGATATTTCAGATTTGTTGTTACATGAATTGAGTTAAGAGAAAGCTCCCAGATTCAATACAAATGTGCCGTGTTACGTTACTATATTCAGCCCACTCTTCAGAACTCACGGACTGAGAGAGAGAGAGGTGTAAACCCCCCCCCCCCCCCACCTTATGTTGTTCTGATTTGCATTCAGGGTTTGCTGGATTGACATGTTCTGGGTGGGGACTGGGACAGGGAGGCAGGGAATCACTGCAGGCTTCTGTAGGATCGTTACTGGCTACCGCTGTAATGTTGGGCGTGGTGCCGTTTATAGCACATGTTATTTCATATTTGTTTTGCGAATGTTCACAGCTTTGAGTTGCAGAGTCGTATGTGTGATTCATTTTAAAAGGAAAGCTGACGATTGTTGCATGTAAACATAGTTTCTTAAACGGCATGATATGAATTAACTTGGTCTGCTAAAATCTTACCGAGCACAAAAAAAATTACAAACTACTGAAAAATGGATCCAATCCAAGCATGATTTTTGTTTTTAGATTATTACGGTCTTTGGGTGCCTTGGGGTTATGCGTCGTACCACTCACGGAGCAAGGTCGCAAGAGTGACTGTTATCATTGATAGGTGGAGATAAAGTCGAGGATGTTCATAAATTTCCGTTTGCTGGTGTCTGTTTACAAGTGAATGAATTGCTTCCAGGCGTGTTCTTACCCTCTTGCCCAACATCTGGTAAGGAAATGAGCACATAGTCTGAACGGGACAGTCTTTTTCTTGTCACGAACCATCTATGACTTGCGAAAGTGCATTGGACTCTCGTCTAAGCTAGTAGTTACATGAAGCCAAGGAAGAATGGCATTACACCCTGTCCGTTTAAATTTGTAAAATTTGCTCTCCATCTGGTGCGATTTGTGGTGTTTCTTTGGTCAGCGTTAATTTGTTTTGTTGGCGTACTGAATAAACACTGGACCAAAGTTGAGTGGTTGGAATAGATCATCTGGTTTTTACTACACTTTAATAAGTATTTTTATTTTTGTGTAGGACGGAATTGCTCAGGCCGGCAACAGCGCAAACCGTACCTAGACGTGGGTTTGGCAAGGTCGTACAAGGGGACTGGATTTCGAGGGTGGTAAAGATTCGCGATCATTTGACCCCGATACGTATCAGTCTCTCGCAGGAGGATATTTTCTCAACGCAGCATAGACCTCAGTTCCATTGCATTGTGGTAGCTGGGCGTTTCTTATTGTCTGTCGTGCAGTGCCGTTGGATATAAACCTGCGAAACTGCGTTCATCGTGCATGCATAGCTTACGAGGACCGGGCAACGCCGTTGCCACGCTGCGGACATGGCGTTCTAATCCCAGATACTGGGGCTAGATACGTAGTTGATAGTCAGGGCGTTCCTCCAATTCTGTATATAAAATAACGGACTCTGATCATCTTGAACTAGATATGTAATTCTTATAGTAAACAATTTAAGTTTTGGAACTGCGTTCTGAATGAAGGCTACTGTCATCCGGCAACGTCGGAGACCTGCGGACGGCGATGTTCTGCCTCGGTTCTACATCGGGTGTATCCGACCTGTTCCGTATTGTAAGCGCTGTTGTCAGAACGGTTGAAAAAGAGAAAGATGGGCGATCAACTGAAAGGGGGGGGGATACAGAGGTGTCAGAACCAGTAATAACAACAAAAAATTTATGATGCTCTAAGGCCAGTAGTGCAATGGGAGTACTGGAGTCACTGACAGACAATACCTTTACAAGGCAAGGGAGGGTATGTATTCCGAAAATTTATCATCTGCATTGCGACATCAAAAAAAAACCTTACATTTGGTGTTCTCAGCTTTGGCTGCTCCTGTTTACTAGTTTGCCTATTTTTAGTCACTGATGTTGATTTGAGTAAAAAAGGTTGCTGACAGATACAAGTATTATTTTATAACATTTATTATTTTTGTCTGTGACTTCTGATGTCCTTACATTCCAGCTGTCCGTATAACACTTACTGGACAGTAGGTGTAAGATGGTAACTGGTTGGTATGATTTCATGTTTAGCTTTCCATTCGTTGAGGTACTAAAATATTGCGTACGTCCTTTTATGGCAAGTTACAGCGGTATATGTTTTTAGCATAGTTAGTAAGTAGAAGCTAAAATAACCCCGCCCGGCCCCTCTATTGCGGGGAGTAGCCGCGACATCGGGAATGGCGTATGGACCTAATTCTGCCACGTAACAGCCGATCAATATCAAAACTTGGATCCCAGGTCGGGAAAGCACCGTCACTGCAGTTATATACAGCAGATTAATTTTGTTTTACTTACGTTAAAAGGATCTGTTGCTTGTCGTTACCGTGATTTTGCATATGTGTATTTTTTTATCTAATTCAATGTACGTAACTCTTCGGGAGGGGTGCCAACCATATTAATCGAACAGCCGAAAGGACTCTCAGCTATAGGACGAATTTCTGTTCGAGACAACTTCGTCTTGGCTTCCTGATTCGGACATTAAAAGTTGTGTGTGTTAATATTTACATTTTAAAAAAACGTTTTTACACATTGAGCTGTAGTAAATGCTGTAATGGATGTGCGTAACAGTGGGTTGTCGTTCCAGTTGTGAAGTTTTGCATTTATGTGTACACACAGAGTCAAAATATGAAAACTTTCAAGTTTTGCAGCTGTTGATAGGGTTTTTTGTATTGCCTTTAGTATTTTGGTTGTGTAGCTGAATATTGCGTAGCATAACTTTCTTGCTGTAGTTGTTTTCTGAGAGCTGTAAATACGTAGAATATTAATGAAATGTATAAAAAATGGGCCACCGTACAGCATTGTATCAGCTGATCGAAGATGTGTCAAGTTATGTTATTAGCGAAGAGGAAGCATAGGTAGTGGCATGTTCTATTATTTTTGACGCTTGTTTACATTCTTTGACCAACGTATAATTATCCTTGTTTCAGATCTCTGCCAGTATGGATAACAATGACTGCTATTGATATCTTAGTCACTAAGGTCAGTTTTCCAAGAAAGCCTGAAGTTGTGTTTGGTTAAAATGTTGAAGCTGGCATAATAATAGTTCTGAGATCTTTTTATTTTTTTAGATTTTGGTTTCTGTGCGTTGCCTGCCAAAGAAGAATTGAGCCCAATGTTTCCAAACAAATCTAGTTCAGATGAGATTTCAAAAATTGATGCCTTCATACAAAATTTTAAGGTATACAAATTTGATTGTGGATATGTGTAAATAGTATGAGTAGCAAAGCAAAACTGATGTATTAATTTTTTTAATGCATTGCCTATATGGAAAAAAATTGTTTTCATTGTGTAATGTAGGAGGATTCTGTAGAAGCAAATGATGTGCCAGAACAATTAGCAGAGTCACAGTCTTTCGGCTTTGTCTTTAGCAACGAAGTCACTAGTGCGGCCACTTCCCTGTTCGCACATCTCAGTTCCACATTTCCTACCAACCAAGTGCCTGTTTCAAGGGTAAGTTATTGGAATATTTGATACATGGTTTCTGCTATCTGTACTTGTTTCTTGAAGTTGTGTGTTTTTATTTGTGGTGTCTAATTTTATCACATCTGTAGAATACCACTAATATTATATAAACATCAATAATAAATTGATTTGTCCCCAGTTGTAATATGCATAGTTGCATATTCATAAGTCACTTTCAAAACTGAACCCAATTGAGAAAGTAGTTTCAGGTTTTTATGATACTGTGTGTACATCATAATGGTTTCCTTTCTGCAAGCAAACATTCTACCAGTTTAAGTTTGGGAATTGCTGCTTTTTATAATTAACATTTTGTCTGTATGTGATGTAACTTGAAGGTGTTTCTGAAGTAGTTCCCTAACAACATTTTTGACTTGATGTTTAGTTTTAATGCAGTTTCTGTGTCCTTGGAGTTACACTGGGCATCATAGGCAAGGCAGGGAGAGAGCGTTGGGGTGCAGGTTCTGCACAACTCTGATAATCATTTAGCCCCACATACAGGTTTTGACTGTAGTAGTAAATGTTTTGCTTATGTAGTGGATCTAGATTGTGGTATGGTGAGTAGAGCTAGGCATTAACAACTGGGAGGATTGCTTTGTGTAGCATATCATAAGGTTTGTTGTTGGAAATTGTAGGACACAATCGACCGCACCAATGAGAGGGAGGAGCCAGTTAACATGGCAGCTGTGACTGACTGTCAAGTAACATCACCACTACCACAACATGCACAAATGATTGCTAAATCTGTGCGTACAACTCAGCAGCAAATAGCACCACAATGTGCAGCAACATCAGTACTACTGTCTTGGCCTTCCCTAATTTCCCCGCCGGCAGCTGTGACAATCTTAGCGGGAGACTGCGAGACAGGCAGCCTACATACAGGGGTAGAAGGAAGCGGCATCAAACAATTAAACACGGGTAAGACAGTGTTTGTGAATCTTGATTGGCTCAGTAACTGTGTTCTTCTCGAGGAAGACAATGTGATTGCACCATGTGTTCTTTACACAAGCTGCATAAAATGAGTGCATAATTAATGTACTCTGTTGACATGCGATGGTGATCTGATTTACAGGGTGTGAATCCTGTGGTTCTACTCATTACCACCCCAACCCCAGTTCCAAGTCTGAGGCCTTGTGCCAGGTGAGCCTAGGGAAGGGTGGAGGGGAGGCTGGAGCTGACCCAACCTCTTATCTGTTCCCTACGGCGATATTTTCAGCGTCTGTGATATCCAGCTCAAGTTGTGGCACCGCGCAGCCTCCGTCCCTTGTGACCAGCCACGGTGTAGAACAGGTGCAGGAACTTTGATTGCAGCAACTTCAAAAAAAATTAAATATAATCGCTGACCTACAAAATTTAAAAAAAAATTATGTAGAAGGGTGCACTATTCCACTTAAATTCTTAAAGCAATGTACATTCACAACAAAAGCATGGACTTCTGTTGTCCAAAATGACTTAATTATAGTTTATTTAACACTGCTTTCAGTATCTAGATTTTTATGTTGGATGGGATGATGAATGAATTGGAAAGGATTTGGAAGGAAGCAGTTCTGGCTTAATTTAAGGTCCTATACCAGCATTTTCCTGTAGGGACTGGGGATAACCATGAAAAACCTCGGTCAAGATAGCTGTTGTCCAGGCCAAGATTTGAACCTGGGACCTCCTGACTTCTAAGCAGGAGAGTTTACCATTTGCCATGATATTTGGTAAAATTATTATAATTTTGATCCTACATAATTATGGTGTGGAAATAAAACATCAGTTACTTCTCATTGCTTAAGTTGATATGTTGCACCAAACATTTAGTAACAAAGGAAAATGTGGTTCGTGTGTCATCAACTTCTGAACTGTTGTGGTTTTCATTTGTTGATATTCTTGTAAATATACATTCAGTCCATACATTGGTTTGTTTATGGGGTTCTTTTCAGGGCTTCAATGCAATGTTTGCCAGTCACCTTGGTTCTTCCAGCAGCAATAGTCTGTCTATTAGTGCACAAAGTCATGCCACCAGCTTTACCACTACAACTACAATGGATGTGGTTCCCACCCATGTCACTCAGGCCAATGAAAATCCAAATACTATTACTACTGTTAGCCAACATGTTATTAAACTTAGTAGTGTAGAGGCAGTGAGTGGTTCGTTCGTCGACGACCGCGTTCCGCCGGACAATCTTCCGTCTCTAGGTGACGGACAGAGTGAGAAAAAGGCTAATCAAGTGGGGGGAGAAGTGGAATCTACTACTGGTGCTCTTTCAGATCAGGATAATAATCTTATAAATGTTAAGAATTTTCAAAAAATTATTGGTTCCGGGGAAACTGTTGAGCCCCGGCAACTAGAGTGTCAAGATGCCGACGATGACGGCGACAAAGTCTGGAGTGTGACTCCGTTTCTCAACATTCCCAAGTTGCAAGGCAAAGGGTTGACAGCTGGAAATGGTGAGCTTTTCCTTGTATCTGCCATGAATGCAACAGTCCAGGGTAAAATTGACAGTAACCCAGCACCAAGCTTTAATAAACTTAATACTAGTATTAATGTTAAGAATCGTGTTGACGAACTGGAATCATGTGCTTTTAAGCTCCTAATTCAATGTGCAACTCAACAAAATAAGTATGATGTTGCCTCAAACGAAGGACCAGCAACGAATGCTAGATGGGGAATTCCTTCTGGGCTCGGTCTGTGCGGTGGTGGGGAGAGCTCACTGAACAGTGGCACTTCGAGTTGGGGGACTCCATCTGGCGGCAACTCAAACAACAATAACAATTCAAACTCGTCAGCCGGAGGCTGGGGAGGTAACAACCAGGGACAGGGAAACACTGCAGCGCAGAGCCAATGGGGAAACAACAACAGTGTGAATAGAAACGCAGGCAGTGGAGGTTCTAGTCAGGGGCCCAGTGGACAGCAAACCACAGGTGAGGATGTGAATTCCTTACTCCTCTTTAAGCTCTGATACTCTCGAATACTGTGTATTTGAAATAATCTCTTTAAAGGAAGAACATAATCCCAAAAATCCACATTCTTGAATGGTGGTTTTTCCAGGAAACAGTAATTTAAAATTTGTTTATATTTACACAATCAGGAGATCTTTGCTTTTTCAATGTGATTTGTAGGACTTTTGCTAGCAACCAAAGCCATAGCATGTGGCTTTTCTGCTTATCACAATCTGAACAAATAATTTGATTGTAAATGAGTTTCCAATGTAACTTTGGCCATTTTTCTTTGTTCATAATAGTGTGTGTGGAGATATGCTGTGTTGCATTTTAGCAGCATTTATGATATTCATGTCACATTGTAGTTCTTGTTGGTCGTAGAAGTTTTTGTAATAATTACTCTTGTATTTGGGTTCAGAAATTACTGTCTTACTGTAGTCTACCTGAGGCTGAAGAGAGTATTTGCACGTGAAAGAAGTTGATGAGGGAATTAGACTATGAGGCACTACACTGATACTGTTTGGGTGATGTAATGTTATGCATGAGATAATTAAGCAGTAGAGTTTTATTGTGAATACAGTATACATTTTTGTGTGTCAGGCAATACAAATAAAGGCACCAACCCGCAGTCTGGACAGCCTCCATCTCAACAACCCCCACCAACACAAACTCCATCCTCGCAGCAGCAGCAGCAGCAACAGCAGCAAAATGGCTCCACGTCTTGGGCGCAGGCAGCTGGAAAGGGGCTTCCGGCTAATCAGCAACCCAGTACTGGGGGTGCCAACAGCAGCTCTAGCAATAACAACAACAATCCAGGAGCTGGAAGTAGTGGCAGTACTGGGACTAGTGGCTCTGGAGCAAGTAGCAGTACTGGCAACAACTCGACCAAACAGCAGCTGGAGCAGTTGAACACAATGAGGGAAGCACTTTTCAGTCAGGATGGTTGGGGAGGGGTAAGTATCATCAACTTACAGGACTGCTTGTCCTATTAAAGTCTGCTTTAGTCAGCCGTTCAGATTTCATAAAGTACGTGAACTGTTGTCAGATTTTCAGAACCTTTGATTTCATTATCCTATTAATACTGAGAAATGATGAAGTTATGTATCTCATTATTTGTGTGTGAAGAAACTTCTGTAGCATGGACTCTGGTTTGATATTGTTGACTGGGATGTTTATTAAATTGTATGGTAAACGTGTTTTACGAAGACTACAGTTTCGTTTCTTGCATGTAGCCTATTTATTGTGTGATTTAGGATTTTTTATTGCCATTGTAACCCCTGATTTATAAACACTTTGATTTCTGCTTGTATAGGGCTGTTGGAGATTGGTTTAAAGTCCGGGACTAATAAAGGAAAATACATTTGAAGACAGTTGTTTGACATTTGCTTTCATTTTTTTTTTCTTATTAGCAATTTGTGAACCAAGATACTGGCTGGGACATTCCTGCTTCTCCAGAACCTGGAGTGAAAGATGGTGTTCCAGTCTGGAAGCCAAATGTGAATAATGGTAAGGATCTGTTTTACAGGGAAACCTTGTTTCTGCACACTTCACATTAATGTATATTTCAAATTGGCATGCATTGTATTAATCCTGCAGTTATGTTTCATTTAATGACGCTGTTAGTGGTGCAGTCTGATTAACAGTGAATAGAAGAGAAATTAATTGAACAGGATGTTGAAGGAAAGTGGTTGTCTATATACTATCGTGGCATTTGCCTTGAGGGGCAAGAGAATACAAAAGGTGCATTTTTCTATTGATTGATTTTCAAGTTGCCATTTCAATATAAATTACGCTGAGTAGCGTTTAAAAGCCAAAGTCCCTGGAGGTCTGCAGTAGTGGAATTCCACAGTAGTGCATATGAAATATGTCTTGGCATTAGGTGTAGTGTTTTTAGAAGTTTGTACTTGTATGAACTGTTTCACAGGCTTCATGGTATTATGCAGATACGTATACACACTGCTGAGCCATCAGCGCCAGAACATTAGCCTTATCGAAGTGATATTGAGAAGTTCAAAAAGTATAAATCCCCAGGTACTGATCAGGTTCTGGCCTAATCGATAAAGCAAGAGGCAAGACGTTGTGTTGCGAGATACACGGACTATTTGCTCTATATGGAATAAGGAGGAAATGCCAGAGCAGTAGTAATCTATTATTGTACCAATTCATAAGAAGGGTGATAAGATTGATTGTAATAATTATTGAGCACTTTCCCTCTTGTCAACTACCTACGTTGTGGTGGGTGGGAGGATGGCGTTAAGATGGGCCTTAGGGAGTGATGGAGCGAACTGAATGCAGCAATCTTGGGATATAGTCTGGTGGTGCGCTGTCGTGAACACGACAATGAAACTTTGGGTTCCATAAAGAAAGTGGGCCATTGTCTGACAAGCTGAGTATACAATCAACTTTTCAAAGAATTTCCTGCAACATTGAGTAAGCAAATTGCTTTTCTGTTGTTGTTGTTGCTGTTATTGTTCTTACTCTTACAGGAACAGATTTGTGGGAAGCAAATCTTCGTAATGGTGGACAGCCACCCCCATCACAGGCTCAGAAAACACCGTGGGGACATACCCCCACTTCTAATATCGGTGGAACGTGGGGTGAAGACGATGATGTTGGCGATAGCTCAAATGTGTGGACGGGCGTTCCATCCGGTGCTGGACCTACGGGAGCGACAGGCCAGTGGGGAGCGAACAGTGCCGGCCCTAGTGGTGGTATGTGGGGAGGTGCGTCTTGTAGGGCTCTGATGGTGGAGTTATTTTTATTATTATTATTATTATGAACTCTGATTCATGGTTAGCTCATTTTGTCAGTTATTTGTGGTTGTTCTATTTGTTGCTTAAATTGTTCTCTGTAAGTAGATAAGTAGAGACATGTTATCAGTAATAGTTTAATACTGCTGATAAATACAGTTGTTTATTACAGTTGATTGAGACTAGAATGGAATATTGACCTAGGGACAGGGACCAGTAGCAGGCTGCTGTTAGCTCTAGCAGGATGAGATTTTAAATAGTAGCTGAGTAACTATTCTACTTCGTGGAATGAGTGATTTAATTCTGATGTACTTCTGTATATCATAAATCATGCATCTTGAACTGCGTGTTACACATGTTAAGATCTTTATTTGCCTTAGCTCACAACAACTGCAAATAGTGATCACTGATAGAAGCTAACCAGAAGCAGACACTAAGGGGTTTCTTTTAGTTCCAAATTTGCATTTCAGGGACTCATTGCAAGATTTTGCTGGTGGGGAAAATAGTGCTAACCATAACTCTTCGCAAAGTCAGTCTTGTTTGAATGTATTCTGTTTGTTTCGTACTCATTTATTATTTTTAAAGGCAGAAATAGTTTGGAATAATTGGCAACACAAACGTGGGCAAACTTGGATCATTTGATGAACTGAATGTTAAAGGAAATTTTTGTCTATAAAGTGGATTCAAGCAGAAACTTATGTTGAAATCCAAGGTAGACAAAAGTAATACAAATCTTGAAGAAAGCTTGTTTAGAAAAATATTTGTTGCTGTTACGTAGTTTTGCCACATTTTTTCCCCCAGAGATTTGCCAAGAGTTGCTTTAAAACTTTCAAGTAAATACTCCGTCCATCATTGCATTTGACAGCCTCTTTTGGTAACAGGTTATCTTGTGATGCTTTGTGGTAGAACACCTTTTTCCTGAACATAATTTGTGCAGGAATGAAAATTTTATTCAACTAAGTAATTGTTATGTGTACTCAGTTTTACAGTTGGTTATGATGAAATTATTTCCAGGGTCCCAAAGCTTGAGATGGTATGGAATATGACTGTCGTTTTGTTTGGAGATTGCATGAATGTTTTGGTAACATTTATTCTAGGTACCTACATTTGATGACGGCCTTGATAAAAATATTTGCAGTGCAGTAATAGAATAAGTATTTGTGTCTGTAGGTGATTCCTAAGTGCATAATTACAGATAACTGTTAACAAAATTAACTTTCACTATTTTTAATCTTATACATCCATGTTTGTATCAGCAAGTAAAATTTCAAGTACCGCTGTTATTTATAAATCTGAAGGATGTGATAAGAGTTGGTCATACAGGCATCTCACGTTTTTTGCCGTGCCAAATGAACCTCGCGCGCACTCTTATTTCAAAATGGGAAGAGGTATTCCTGTGTAAGGCGTCTCTGATCACAAACATTTATATTTGAAGCATTTTCTTTCAGTGCCCAGTAAGATAACGTTTGCTCTCTTTTCTGTGTTTCTGGAAGGATAGTGGAGCACTGTGCAAGTCCCTCATTGGTTCATTTTCTATGCATGTTGTACAGTATTGCTAGTACCAGGTGGTTCACAGTCTGACTCTTGTATAATATGATTCTCTCTGTGTATGCATTTAATGAGCACTGTTATTGAGTTTGCATTGAAATCTCAAGATAATAAAATTTGTGGACTGGGAAATTATATTCATATTTCATTATAATGAAAAGCGACAGAAGATTTTTATTATGGCCAGTGTTTTTTTGTTGGGTAAGTGGCACTTTGCATGTTCTTAAGATACTAATAAGAATAAAAACTGTTGTTTATCCTGCAACATAAATTAGAATGAGTTATCTAACATATTCATGAGCTGAAAACTTTTGGCTGGTGAGCAGCTTATTGGGGTATGTCATACCATGTGAGAGAGAGATGCACTCTATTCAAAAATTTGATGTTACTATCCATTCTGAAAAAATGACTTGCCTCATAGTAGTTTTATTCTGCAATAGGTTACACTGATTCTGATGTGTCAGTAAGATGGGATCCACGTTTGCATATGTATGTTTGAGAAATGCGTATGAAAACACAATTAGAAATTTGCAACAAACTTAATTTTATGTTTTTGCAGTGAACAATAAAGCATTTCCTCCTCCTACCAATCCGATAAGTGTGGGGATCTCTTCCCTTACTTCCCCAGATTAGAGAGTTGCTTAGCTGGTGAACACACAGTATATAAAT
Organism: Zootermopsis nevadensis; assembly: GCF_977971745.1. Classification (NCBI taxonomy): domain Eukaryota; kingdom Metazoa; phylum Arthropoda; class Insecta; order Blattodea; family Termopsidae; genus Zootermopsis; species Zootermopsis nevadensis. The sequence goes on from NW_028259156.1 coordinate 19,243,891, forward strand.
TATCCTTTGTCGGCAGTGCTCCATCAAAATTTCAGTGAACAGAAGCCGTCGTTACTCAAGAGGTGTTCTGCTGTAAGCAGTACATAAGTTTGCAGTTCTTATATTGTATTTCTGTTTTGGCAGACAATTTGATATTCCCCCTCCCCAGTTTTCTTGGCCTATAATTGGTCTCATTCCAGTCCTCTTCAAAGTCTCCTGTCCGATATAATCCGACCAGAATTTAGTGCACATATGTTAAAAGCCTAAGAAGAAAAAGTTTCAGTGACACTGCAAGTTGTTCTCTTTATGCCGCAATCAGCAGGTGTAGAAACAAGTGAATAGTGTTGCTTTTTAAAAAATCCATCTATTTTACTGTCTTTGATTGGAAGTTGATGTGTATTGCGATAATTAGTATCAAGGTTGGGCATTTTCTGACATTGCCAGCTCAGCTTACTGAATGTGATTGACACGTCAAGGGTTGTGTGAAATTTTATGCAAAAAAGGAGAATACTGATCATTTTAGGTACCATACATATTTAATGATGCACTGTTGGGACAATAGTCTGTCCTGTGACACTAGCCAGATGCAATGTCTCTCTTTTTTTCTTCTTCCTCCCAACACGTGCGCACACCCATGAGTACTAACGGTACATTAAGACAAGTAATTTTACGGTGAAACAATCTGCCTAAAGGCCATTTGTGTGAGGTACCTTTAAATGTTCTTTTTTCTTGGCCTCTTACAATGAATTTTTTTTATAGCTGGAAAGAAAGACAGTGATTGGAATGGTGGTGGAGGTGGAGGAGGGTCAAATTGGGGTGATCCACGAAATGATCCTCGTGGAATGGACCCACGTGATCCTAGAGATCCTCGCAATGTTGGGACGATTGATCCCCGTGATATGCGAGGAGACCCACGAGACGCCAGAAGTGGAATGATGGATCCACGAGATCATATGCGTGGTGTATTGGATCCAATGCGCAGTGATGTTGGCATGCGTGATCCAAGGGACATCCGTGGGATGGGAGACATGCGCGCAGGAGATCCTATGTTACGAGGAGACCCGCGGGGTATTAGTGGTCGCCTGAATGGTGGAAGTGATGCAGGAATGTGGGGACAGCCACCCCAGCCTCCCCATCATCATGGACCCCATCACCAACAGAGCCAGCCACCAGGCAAGATGGTTGGCCCTGGTGGGGTTTCTGGCAGTGGTGAGTACCAACAGGTGATATTGTTTGTTTATTGCAGTAGGCATAAATTTTGGAATGTTGTTTAAAATATTACTTGTTTGCAGGTGTGAACCAGTGGGTCGGTCCACCACCAAAAGACATGAACATATCAAGTTCTGTGTCGAGTAAAACAGGGTGGGAGGAGCCCTCACCACCTGCCCAGCGGCGCAACTTACCAAACTATGATGATGGCACATCACTGTGGGGAAATCCTGCACAGCAGCAGAACAGGATGGGAGGTGTGTACAGTGCAAAGTTATTAAATAAATTCTTGGTGTAATATGTAACTGGTTCTCTGCTGCTGAAGACAAGATAAGTTGGGACATTAAAAATATGTTTACATTTTTGTATTTCTGAAAGTGAATATGTGAGAAGACGAGCTGTTGCCCCTGATGTTAGGAGTGGAACAGTATTTTTTTTCTGTGCAAAAGACAGTCATGGCCTACATAATAAAATAACTGAGTGTAGTCCAAAACGAGCTGTAGGTGGAGTTTCCTTTGAATAACACTAAGTGGTACTGTGCAGGTAAAGTGTCCCACTGGAAGGAAATGCCAACACCCAACATGGGACGTGGTGGAATGCCATGTCCTCCAGGGATGCCGCAGAACAGAATGCCAAGCAATGGTTCAGGTAACATGAAACCTGATGGCGGACCACTGTGGGGACATGCTCCAAGGTAATGAATGTTTTTAACACAGCTTGATAGTAAGATTATTACTTGATGACAATCTAATCTTCTCTTCTGTTCATTGTATTGTATGTGATTTTTCATGAGTTGCGTTGTTATGGCAGACTACTTGGAATGTGCTCGACCCATATCTATGTTCAGTCACTGCCTTCATGACTCTCCCCCCCCCCCCCCCCCCCCCCCAGTTTTCGGTGTTTATGTTCAGGGAAAGACTCTAAGAATGTGAAATGTGTATGTGTTGATGGTCATGTGTAAATTTACAGGAATGGTTCTTGGGGTGATGGACCTCACGACACAGTTAATTCTGGTTGGGGTGATGAATCGAAGAGTGGCGTAGGAGCTGTGAACTCATGGAATGAACCTCCTCTCACTCCCACATCTTGGGGAGGATCCAAGCCAAAGAATTCCTTGAATCCAGGCTGGGTAGATGGAGACCTTGATGCCTCTTCTTGGGGACATGCACCTAAACAGGTATTAATATTTAGCAGCATCACATTGTTTCATGACATTTTGGTAGAAACTGTTTGATAAGGACATCTCAATTCTTTTATAGGGTCCAAAGCCTTTAACAAAAGAATTTGTTTGGGGCAGCAAGCAGTTCCGAATACTCGCAGAAATGGGTTATAAGGTATGTATTATTTTTGTTCGTTAAATTCAACTTCTGTTTTATATTCTGGAGCTGACATTTTATGGTATGTGGTGTAGCAGTGTTAATTTTTGCGTAATAATTACATTTATCCCTGACACATTTCAAATAAAACTGGTTGCTGCCTGCACATAATTATATATTTCTGCATTGTTTCACCAGACTAGACTGCTGTATACAGTAGAACCCTGTATGTACATGTTTTTTTTAATTGAAGAAAATGGAAACTCAAATAAATTAATTAATTACAGTACACTCAGGAGAGTCTTCTATCAGATTGAATAATAGTAACAGGTAAATTGAAAATAGTCACATGTCAAAAGTTAAAGTGATGCTTGCAGGATGATGGCTAACTTCTTACAGTAGCCAGTGGCTGAAAAGAAAAGTCGACCCTTCATGAAAATTAGCATGGCTCCCAGGAATTTGAAATGAAGTGTCATGTACTTTGTAATAACAAAAACCATTGAAATGGAACTTATAACAATACATTTAAATTGTGGTTAAACATACATTGTGGAAAGGTAAATATGAGGTTTTACACTTACAATCCCAAAGTTTTGGTGGTTATTTTTTAACATTGGGCTCATGTGCCTTACACCAAATTTTAATAAACGTGTTTCCTTCTTGAGTGCCTGCTTGGTCATATATTACTGTAACATGTACAGGGTATTTCTCAATTTTATGGTAATACACAAAACTCTTTCCCTAAACTTTTTTGCTTTGGCATTTTATTTTTTCGTTGCTGTTGAGTGCCATGCTGTATATATTTCCCTATAAATTTGATTTGGAAGGAGTGTGATTAAGGTCAGTCTTCTCTAACATATTTCCTCTGCAATGGTAAGATTGAAGTAATGTCTTCTGGTATTTTTTTGTGCCTTCCCCCAAAATTATGGAGTATAATTGTTATTTATTTTCTAGAGAGTATTTTACTTTACCAATTCTATAATCCTAATACTTCAGCACTAGTTTCTTGTTCAGGTAGTTTCTCTTGGTTCCTTGTATGAGAATAGGTTTATTCTTTAAATTGAGAAGCTGGTATTTGTTTTGTTTGTTTCATCTCTAGAAAGAGGACGTTGAGAGTGCGTTGCGTACTAGCAACATGAACTTAGAGGATGCTATAGAACTGTTGAACCAAGGGCGACTCAATGTGGAGGCGTGGCGTAGGCATGAAGATCACTCACCGTTTGATTTACCCTCAAGCCACCCTGGTGCAGGATTTCCTGGACAGAGATTCAACCCAGTTCCTCAGCAGATGTCATTTGCCCCACCTGTATGTTGTTTTTGTTACACATCAGTAGCAGCCTAAAACAGCAAACCCTTTTCAAGCCTATGATTTTGTTTGCATTTTGCCTGTGTGGTTATTTATGGCCACAGTTAAAATTTTTGCATGTTCTGTATACCCTTGTCCATACGCTCCCATTGTTTCAGTATAATTTTCAGGAATAACAATTTTTCAGATATCTTGTTCACATAATTTGTGTTTGTGTGTGTGCGCGTACTAACCTAAATGTGAGTGTGTTAATCTACAGTATTTTTTTAAGTAAAATGAATTTTTCTTAAAATTTGTCACCTTGTCTCGCTTAGTTTTCTAATTTTTGTTTTATTTTAGCAGAATAGTCTGGTAGATATTGAATGGCATTTAAGTGGAGCTTAGTGCCACTATAATCAGGATGATAATTGCACTGATGGTAGAGGCAGTAAACTGTTCTGATATGTATATTGGCATATACCACACTGGTGCAGCATGCCAGAAGGCAGCCACTTTTTTGTGTGCGTAGTCATGCTCTTACCGTTGGTGTCCCATATGTTTGGATGCAGTTTCTTCTATTTTTGTTTTGACATCACTTCCATGATTTTGCCTTTGTCTCATTTTTTTCTTTCTATTCACTAGTATATTCTGGAGTGAACATTTTTTATTTTTATTACTGTAAACATTTGGCAATGAATTATGTAGGACCAGAGGAGCACGGAATATTAATATGAAGCAGCACAAATTATGCAATATTTTGTGTATACGTATTAGCAGGATATATGGCTTACATTGTTAAATGAAGTAACAGCATGACTTGATAAGTTTGTACGATGCCATTAAATGATACTGCTCTTTATGTGCTGATAAAATGTCTTGGAATTTTGTGTCTGAAACTTGGGTTCTTAAGTTCTGTTTTCCGCGTGCAGGGTCCTGGAGTGAGTGCTGCTCCTAGTCTCCTCAACAACCAGAGTGCTAGTCTGGCCAGTATTAACAACATCAGTCCTGCTATTGTGCAGAAGATAATTGCACAACAACCCCCGCCTCAGCAGCCTCCAACACAGCAGCAGAGTGCGTTTAACCAGACGCCTCGACCACCGCAGAATCAACCTTCGACTGCCCAACTTAGAATGTTGGTGCAGCAGATTCAGATGGCAGTACAAGCTGGTTATCTCAATCATCAGGTAGGTGCCCGTCCGTTTCTCGTATTGTACGCGTCACTTCACCGGGCAGTAGTATCTTGCTGGACCGCTTTGTCATTTAGGTCCCGACTCTTTAGCCCTAGAAGGAATCCAGAAGTAGTGATGTGAGCAGTGGCAAACATGCAGATATATATATACTATTCAGAATCAAAGTATTGGCCAGGTTTGTCTTTCGTCTTCTTGTGAAGTCATTGTTGATTTCCTTTATTATTTGTCACATATTACCCAACAGGAATGTAAATCGCCAAGGTCAGATTCTGTCGGTGGCATAGAGCGCAGACTATGTTGTCAGCTTCTGACTGTGGAGGTGACAAGTGTCAAATGTTTTCAGGGTGGATAATAGTACACCAGTTAAATAGTGGGCTGCTGGTTGTCTCTTGTCACTTTTCCTTATTCCAACTGAAGATTTAATATTAAAGTGCAGTGTTAAGAGCACATGTGTGTTTACATTTTCATTGTAAAATGAACCTGGATAAGGCAAGTTTTATTAATGTGCCTGTGAATTCAGCCTGTCATACACTTGCGTGGTTAAATTGTAAACAAAAAGGGAAATTTGTTGCTTGTTGTAGATCTTGAACCAACCACTGGCACCTCAGACACTGATCTTGCTGAACCAACTGCTCCAGCAAATCAAGGTGTTGCAGCAGCTGATGCAGCAGCAGGCTGTAGTCCAAGTGCAACCCCTGAAAGGTGGCTCTAGTGCAGTTCTACACATCTCAGTGCAGATTACAAAGACAAAGCAGCAGATCTCTAATTTACAGGTATGTAAAGATGCTACTATGTACATTTTCAAATAAAGCGCCCGTGGTCATTCGTGTCAGTTTTCTAGTAATGTTGCACCATACAGTGAAGTTTTGTTACATTGAACAGTGCAACCAGTTGAATGGGTTCCTGTTTAACATATTTATCTCTTAAGTTGTTCAAATTACATAGCCCTAAACATTTCCCCATAATGATAATATTGTGTCTAACCTACTTAACCCTTTGAAGTTGAAGCTCATCAAATAATTTATTGAATAAGTAAGTCCATACCACAAAGAAAACAACACTTCACCATTACAAATATCAGTTTGAAGATATCCGTCTTCTGGGTTATTGCACTGTGTAGTCTGGTCGATGTTAACCAACGTTTCAGAGGTCATACTGCCTCCGTCATGCCTGATGACGGAGGCAGTATGACCTCTGGAACGTTGGTTAACATCGACCAGACTACACAGCGCAATAACCCAGAAGACGGATATCTTCATACTCACCGCTGTGAGAACCTCAAGTCTTACAAATATCAGTTTGTTGAGAGAATCGTATGAAACATACATTCAGAATTACTGAATGGGCTTGAAGGTGGTGGTGTTCTGTGTGATTTTCCACATAATGCCATCAGCCTTTACAAAATGAGAACAGTGATAGAAAACGAAGAGAAATACAACACAATCCACAGTCCGGAGAAATAAGTAGTAGTGAGGGTTTATTTATTACCTGATATAGTTGGTGTCACAATGGCACTTGTGCTTATAATTACAGAACCAGATAGCATCACAGCAAGCCATTTATGTGAAGCAGCAGCAGCAGCACCATATGACACCTCAAGGCCCACAGCCAGACTTCTTCAAGCCCAATGTTCATGACCCATTGACTCAAATCCAGGCCAATTTTGGAGAGCTGAACATGAAAGAGCCACCGGTACTGTTCCTAATTTTCTCTAACTCAGACAGAGAAAGTGATGGGAGAGATTCTTATAGCAGAATTCAGCATGTCTAGTCTTAACTCTTGCCTACCGTAACTGTGTGATACTGTTTTTTATTAAAATTAATTGGCACAGTTACACTTTCATCATTGCAACAAATTTGATCTCTTAGTCACTTTCAGGTGACAATTTCATGAACAGTTAAGAAGAACTGCTCAGTTGTTTCCAGGTAAGATAGTTAAGTGATATGTGATAACTAGAAAATTGCCTGTCAAGTATGACTTGAAAATCTGAAAAAGTCCTTAAAAACATTTTTATGAAAAAAGATTATAAAAAGAGTAGCATATAAAATTAGAATTTCCTCTAGCTTTTTAAACAGCAGTGGTGTTTTTCATATGCTACTTCAGCGTGTTTGGCAGATTTCATATAATCAAATTTTTCACGTTCAGAAAATAGGTATTTGCATTTATTTTCACATATTATTAAATCTGTGTTGTGTATATTTTATTCCCAAAGAGAGATCATTGTTGTCTAATTACAATTTGACTACGGATTATGGACTTTTATCAGATGTATAATTTGTTTTCAGCAACCAACATTCCAGGGACAGCAGTCTCGTTTGACCCAGTGGAAGCTTCCATTGATTGGTGACAAGGAAGGGGAAAGTGGTGCTAATGAGTTCAGTCGTGCACCTGGCACAACTACAAAACAATCGATGCCTCAGAGTCATTCGTCCCCCAACATAAACCCACTTGGTTTGGGTCAGACTGATGCGTGAGTATTACATATTTGGCAGTGTTGGGTAATTTATCAATCATATGCTAATTCCATGTTGTTCATTATCAGTCTAATTCATGATTAGCCTCAAATGTTTGAATATGCACGTTGGAATAGTGTTGGGTTTTATTTGGATCTGTATTTCTCAAAGTTGCAGTTATTTATATGATCTGCCCTTTCTGGTGTCATGCAGTACCTGGTCAACTGTGAGTCGCCCAAATTCAGATGGGTGGCCCGAGTCTAGCAGCGAAGGCGGTGGTCAGCCTGAGAGCAAAGACTCGTGGCCAGTGACCACACAGTCTGGATCAGCAGCCTTTACAGATCTTGTTCCTGAATTTGAGCCAGGGAAACCATGGAAGGTACTGATATTCATAAAAACTACGTGAAATGAAATTCAGGTAAACTTCAGACTTTGCTCATAGTGCAAACAATTTACTGGTATGACACCTTAATACATGAATAGGAAGTTATTAGACTAACAGTGTGGGCTGATGAAGGAGATATTTCTTTGTGTAGGCATTATTTGCACTTCCTGCTAATTTACGTTTCAGGGTACTCAGATCAAGAGTGTAGAAGATGACCCCAGCATCACACCAGGATCTGTAGTTCGTTCTCCCTTATCACTAGTTACACTCAAAGACACAGAAATATTTAATGCCTGTGGCAGCAAGACATCACCAACTGTTAGTTCTGCAGTTGATACAATTCCTCCACTTAGTCTACCAACATTGTCTTCATCTACTTGGACCTTCAACCCTCCAGTCACCACGCCTTCATTCACAAGGTAAGCATGTTTTGTGTTGCTGCTTACTGCATGGGCCAGTTTCAGTCCAATGTGGAATTTTTTATGTAGACTGGCACTATGTTTCTGCAGTATAGGTATAATAATTAAATTTAGTCCACCTTGTTAATAACCGTACAAAATGGCAGTTCTTGTTTGTGAAATTATAAATGGAGTTGCTTATTTCATAAAATGTTTTGAAGGGAATTGATTACTAAGGTTTTTATTTTAAAGTTACCATATAAAGAATGTGATGTCCATATGCAAGTAACCAATATTTGTTTAATATTATTACCCAACTTCCTAGTCCACTTGGGAAGTTGGGCAGTACAAAGGGCACATGGGGTGAGGCACCCCCACCAACTGTGGTAACAAGTGAACTTTGGGGTGCTCCGATGGGCAAGTCCCGAGGACCACCTCCTGGACTGTCGAACAAGAACGCGCCTGGAAATTCTGGAACCAGCGGTGGGAATGGAGGTAGCAGCAGCAATGGTTGGGGCAGTCTTGGTGGCGGAGGTGGTGGTGGTGGCACATCTGCCACTACAACCAGTGGAGGTGGTCGGTCAGCCTCCTGGGGCATCCAGGGTTCTGCTGCAGCCACTTGGGGATCCACCTGGCTCCTGCTCAAAAATCTCACTCCACAGGTATGAAGAATCATCACACATGATTAATTATTGTGTGCAGAATATTATATTACATCCATTGGTCATCGTAGCATGTCATGTAATCAAGATAATGATTCATGTACTGTTTAGATTTGTTGATATATGTGTACTATTTTAATTCTAGATGTCCATCTACATTGAAGACTTGTTACTCAAATACTTCCATTCCTCTTCTATTAAGTCGGAAAATAACATCTTTTCTTGTTCACACTAATTGTAATTCCCGTATAAGCCATTTCACTTCCCACAATGTTTTGACACCAGAAAAGCGTTGTTACTTCCTCCATAACCATTCAGTCCTGCCATGTCGTGTGTTGTTCACTCACATTCTAAATTAACCCGCGTGTCTGGATGCCAGCAGAGGTGAACATTACATGTGAGTGTGATTGGGAGTCCAAGTGTAGGGATTTCCTAGTGGTAACCGTGGGTAACAGTTTCCAGCATGCTTCAGATGCTCTAAATGTGCTGCTGTGTAGAGTTTCTTAAGACTGATTAATGCTATGATACCTTCAAGTATTGAGATTTGTTATCATCCTCCTGTTGAACACTATTTTGTAAGGTTGATGAATTGTTGTCAGAAGGTTCAGGAGTCGTACAGAGTGATATGCATGTTGCTCAAAGCTGATTTGTGAATGTGTATATTCTTTTTCAGATTGATGGTTCGACTCTGAAGACTTTGTGCATGCAGCATGGACCCCTACAGAGCTTCCATTTGTACCTGAATCACAGCATTGCACTTGCCAAGTATTCCACCCGTGAGGAAGCCAATAAGGTATATGGAATAGCATGAAGGCTTTCAAGACTGTTATCTCATAAATGTGGCTTTATCAGCCTTTCCTTTGAGACCATTATCAGATATTTGTGTCTTTGCATGTGTTAGCATTTAACTTTTAAATTATTTTCAGCAGTGGAAAGCCTGCATTTCTTGTCTTGAGTTATTGTGATTGCAACACACTTGCAGCAGTATATGTCCAGCCCAGATGACAGATAGTTGTCAATATTGGAATTCAGGACATGCTTGTGGCTCCATGAAATAAGGTTTTTCAGTAGCTATAAAAGTGTTGATATTACTGGGAATGTAATTATTAGAGCACGTCTTTTTATAACGCACATGGTGCAGCGCTGGTGATAATGTAAGGAGTACTATGTCCAGTGGGTATTCTCTGCCCTGCAGTGTTTAAGAATAGACATGAATTACTTGAGGCAGGAAAAGCAAGTAAGGATAGAATAAAACAAATGAGGAAAAGTTGTTCTGAAAGTGTCCAGGAACCATGGGTAGAGGCAGCTACCTAGTCCTTTGCTATAATGCCAGTAGGTATAGGATGTACTGTTACAGTAAATGGAAGAATGTTGATATTAGAATATTTGTTGGAAGAGACTAATTAAATTGATATAGAAGTGGACAGATTGTATAGATTGTCCCTACTGTGACACAGAAACCAATTTTCATCATCTTCCACCCTGCCAGTTGGCCATACTTCTGTTTGACTTGATGCACGTAACTTTACATCAAACAGAGCGATAAAGGTGATATTGCTATAGGTTTTGCTGCTTTCTGTATGGCATACAGAGAGCAATGTATTACGACTGGGCATGCATACTTCCAAATTGCATTCTTGCATCATGTCACAGATAAGGAAAGCAAGTATCCTCTGACTGCCTGGGTTTAAATTCAGTGCTCAAGAGTGGTGGCTGAATCAAAAATGACCATGCCACAACAAGGCAATTACTAATACTGTTCCACCACCATGCCTTGCAAACACAGGCCACCTGCCTTCTCTGCCAGATGGTCCACCTTCTAATGCACATTACAGCAAATACTTCTGGAAACAGCTGTTATAACAAGTTGTTTGCTGGTATTATTTCAGTCACAGGAAGTTTTAACTTCCACATAGCTGTTCACTGGCTAGTAATTGCAGTGATGATGTTAGTTTGCCAGTAACGTACTACTTACTGGGGTTATTTGAAACACTGATATGTGACATAACTAGCAGATGAACAGTGAAATGTGAAGATATTCTCCCCTCAGTCCTCTGACAACTTATTTTTATATATTTTAATTGTCAGTGCCAGTGATCACAGCCTCTGCGTGAAATACCTATTACACGCCAGTACCAGTTATAAAGATTTTTGGATAAGTCTTGCAGTACATTATCTGTGCGTGTGTGTTGTTACAGAAGAGTGTGTTCATAGTTGCTATGTAGAAGATACAGAATATGGAGAAAACTGTTCTGTACACTTGTAATCATTAGTGCTACAGAATATTCCAGTTTTTTCCATGCACTGTTTGAATTTTTTTCCAGGCTCAAGGTGCACTGAATAACTGTGTTTTGGGAAATACAACCATCTTTGCCGAGTCTCCCGGAGACTCTGACGTACATTTAATCCTTCAACACTTGGGTCATGGAGCTCAGCAGCAGCCTCCTAGCGGCTCGACCGGAGGTTGGATGCGCGGAGGTTCCAACCCTTCTGTAGCTCCTACTGGTGCTTCCAAAGGAGCTCCACCATCTGACACATGGGCTCCCGGTGGTAGTCAGTTGTGGAACCCTAACCCATCAGCCAGCTCACTATGGGGTGCGGCCCCTCTGGACACAACTGGTGACCAGCACCGAGCCACCCCTTCCTCTCTCAACTCCTTCCTACCAGGGGATCTCCTTGGGGGTGAGTCTATGTAAATGTAGTTATGGTAAGAGACTTGCAAACACCAGTATAATACATAGTACCTAAAGATGTTGCCATTTAGCAAGTCAGAACTCATTGTATGTGATTGTTACTGGGGACTTAACGCTGTGGAGCTCGAAAACTACACAACATCATTACAGTAACTAGTACCTAAAGGTATGTTAAAAGGCATTAGATGCAGTTAAGTAACGTAAGCACATGCAGCAAGTGCAATATGGAGGTTGCAAAGGTAGACAGTTTCTGTTGTTCCTTCTTCGTCTCGGAACATAATTATAATCATAGTAGGAGGTAAGTAAGTAAGTCTGAATAATGCGGAGAAGGTGATGTGCTTTGCTTTGCAAAACGGGTAATCTTCATTTTTAAAATATGATGTTTACATTCAAAAGAATGGAATAGGAGCAATTTGCTGGAGTAACCAATTAACTGGATCCATAAACATACTCCAAGCAAAACAATTTTGAAATCGCAAATCACAAAACCTGTCAGACTACTTACAAACCACGCGCAATGCCAGAAAGAATGTCCAAAACAAGATTTTGGAAAACTTGTGACAGTCTCTCGTTAAACATGCGAGAGGGTGTTTTTCCGCACCTGTGATCTCAGCTTCCTATGTAAAAATGGCTGCTTTTTCCTGTTTTAATTATGTCATTTAATAATTAAGTAACTTGGGAAGAGCATGGCATTTTTTAGTATTTCTTAAAGCTAAATCAGACTGCACGCCGAGTATTGAATAATAACACAATATATTATAAAGTAGATATGTAAAATATCTGATGTCCAAAAAGTAAGGTGTTCAATTTGTATTTAATAATTTAGAAATCAAAGGATATTTTCATTATGACTCACTTCCATTGTATCACATTGCATCACGAGAATCAACAATAATAAACAACAGGATGAGAAGAGAGAGGGGGGAGAGATGTCATGATGGAGTTAAGTGAAACTCAAGAGCTTGCATCCCTGCCGGCCAAAATGGAGTCTCAAGTAGTACTCATTAGAAGAGGAATAAAAACATTTTGTATTTCAACTGTGCTGTGACTTTCGAGTGGCTTTGTTTTTATTTTAAAAGATTATATCTGCACACATTTTTTCTCTCCTGTATAAAATGGCTCTCTCCTCATGAAAGTGAAAATGGTGCAGAATAACTGAATTAACCATCAAACCTGCTGTTGAGGGGAGGGAGGGGACAAGTCTTAACATAAAGCAGGGTTGGCAACAAAAATGGTTCCAAACATTTTGATTATAGATTTTTTCAAATGCCAATTGTAGTATATACGTCTAATAATGAAATTGTGTATTAGAATCATGGTAAATGGGATGTACATTTTGTGCTTAAGTGTTATTTTCTTTCCTTCTCAGCCAATCTTGTACCAAATTATATAATGAACACAAAATAGGTTTTATCTAGTTTTAAGTGTAAGTTAAGTCAATAGTTTGTAAGGTTTTAAATAAGGTATTTAGAATATAAGTGAAAAAATAAAAAGCATAAAAAATACAACAAAGTGCATTCTCCTAAGAAAGATATAGCTGTCACATGATTACATATACACAACACACACATCAATGAGTGCTGCATCCTTAAATAAATGTGATATATAATTATCTATAAGTGAACCTGTGCAAAAGCGTCAATTTTTGTGAACTGCGTTTAATGAGTGGACATGTGTTGTGTGTGTTGTTGGATGGTAATGAAATTAAGGAACGTTGGAAGGTAACGCAAGAAGAGTGGATCAGTGATACGTACATAACTTTCCTGGCTGTTTTTCGAAGATAAAGAAATATATAGAGCTATATATTAACACGTACATATTACTATATATATATATATATATCTTACTATAAGGTTTTTTTTTCCCGTAAAAGAAGTACAAGTGTTCAAGTCATAACTTTTTTTTTCCTTGGTCTCTCGACAGAAAAGCCTCACTCTCGCATTTTGCTCGGGTTTTTGGTGACATTTTACCGAGTTGGCTTAGAGAGCAGATGGTTTTTCCCGATCGATATATTAAAAAATCCAGTCCATCCTTGCCTTTTTTTGCTTTTTAATTGTGTGTAAGAGAAGGTAGAATGAATGAACGGACGAACGAACTAACTGAGATATCATTTTTCGAATGGAGTTTGTCTCTTGAAAAATACCTCTGTGACCAAACATATTATATATACATATATATATTTGCGGTCTTGTGATGCAGTTAATATGAATTGTTCATCAAAGTCTGTCTTAAGTCTATGTCTTTTTATGTGTGGACAAAATTAAATAGTGTTCATTATTTTGAAAATTGAATGATATAAAAATTATTACTATAAAGATATGCAGTGGAATAGTGGCTCAGCTTTATTATAATCTCTGTGAAGTCATGAAGTAGGAATAGATGACCCCCATGAAATTAATAAAATGGAAACTGAAATCAATAACTTTTTGATGAAACATCAACTGTGTGAAGTTCTAAGCTGTTAGTATTTTCCCTACTTTTCCAGTATTTTATGATGAAAATGGAAGTGCCACTTGTGTATGTAAGTGTATTAAAGGACAAATGTTTTTTTAATAATCAAGAAGAGAGAATGCTTTAAAAACATATTTAAAACAAAAAAAAAAGGAGTATTGTAGTTGAATATGAGCCATATCAATTGTCTAAATATAATTGATAATAATTAAATAAAATTACAAAATTGAAATAACTTTTTTAAAAAAAGTTAATTAATAATATTCTTGTGACATACTAAAAAGTGAGAAAGTGTGTATAGAACAAAATAAATCTTTAGTCGTAAGTCTGCCAAAATGTGTTGGGACTCTCTATTTACGTAGGTGGTAGGAATTCATTACTAACAGAAACACTGTGAGAGTGATGAAGCTATATTGACCAAATCATTTTTGCTCCACAATTTTAGATTAAAAATGAAATCCCAAAACACTAAAGGTTGTTGTATGCCAAGGGATTTCCATGCATTGGCCAGCCTTAATGTGGTTTATGATATTTCTTCCAGTGATCTAAAAAAATGTATATTAATAACTTATAATTAAACATGAGTATGTATAACTTAAACAAATGTTATATTAGAGTTTATGTGTTGGCTTTTTGCATATATGTGTGGGTGTGTTTAAAAAAAGCCTTCCATATGAAATTGTGCATTACTCTGATGAGTGTAAAATAATGCTGATTTCTCAAGGATTGCTGGGTTTGGTGGGTTTTAAATCTTAGGTTAATCTTACCTGTACAGATAGTTTTTGTGATATAGTGGGTAATTGTTTCATTGGTATTTTGTAGGAAGGGTTCCCTCATCCAAACATTGCAAAGTTTATACTTGTTTTGATTTATTATCACTGTTTCTGGTCAAACAACTACTATTATGGCTATTACTACTACTTCTATTATCACTACTAATGCTGACTGTGTTCTGTAGTTCTTTGACATGAACCATAGCTATGCCAAACTAAATGCTGTCTCAAATCTGCCAACATTACAAGTAGCTATAAAAAAATATGACTGATAACAGGGAGGGAAGGTCTGTTTCTCAGAGTTGGCAGGTATAGTTCTGTTCATGGTACATGAATAGATATATCTGACTTTTGTAACAAGTTCTGTCCTTTCATATTCTTGATGACACAATTAGTAAAATTGGAAGCTCAAAACTGTGGTTACAAACACGAGTGTCTCATCTTGGCAAATTCTGGGTTAGATTTGTTGTCTAGGGCAGTATGAGATCCAAAATGCACATCAATATCAAATTGCTTTGATGCTTTATTTCTGTATACAAGATGTATGTATGTATGTGTGTTTGTTTGTACATACATACTCATTACTTTATTTCCTAATTTAAGTTATGCTCTTGAATGGTTTTTTAAAATCATGGTTTGGGGTAACTAATAATGAACATTGACAGTTTTAAAGTTTTTGTGTTGGATTCTTGCATGGTTTGATTGGTATATAAACTTAATGTGAAAACTAAGTCAGGATGTACACATATTCTGTCAAATTTTATATTATAAGATAGAACTATATGAAGTAACTTTTGTTTTAAGTTCACAGTATAATATTTTTAATGCATTGTGAAGGTGAGTTGCGCTGTATTATTGTATTAGTATGAGATGTGTTGTGTTTGTAGAAAAATGTGTACCATCTTAACATAACATTCTGTAGTAGTAGTAGTGAACAAATGCTCGACCAGTCATTTCAACCCAGCCAGGGAATTATTTCGATACCGTTTGTGCAAGTGAATGGCCGTTCATATGAAAGTGTTAGCAAGGTGTGTAGGTGTTGGTATATAGAAATCATTTACAGTCATTGGACAAGATCCTCATTGTTTTCCACGATTCAATATGTGTATCTGTGTTTAGTCCCTTGATTGTTGGCTGAAATGTTGACTTTTCAGCACATCATTGGCAGTACTGTTATTCTAAACAACATACTTGGATGTTGTTGATAGTGGCACGAACACAACGCATCAATAAGAAGACAAGACTGGAGGCTGTTAGTTTAGTTTGTGTTGTGTCGATACCAAAGATAAACAAAATTTATGACGACTTGGAATATTAAAAATCATTCTCAAGTCTCATTACTTGAAAGAATGACAGTTCAACTTTCTTCCAGTTTTTAAATTTGTCTTAATTTAAAACAGTATGTTTTAGTATATTGGAAAGAGAAATGTCCCATATTGCTAAAGGGGTTGTGAGTAAGAACATATTAATTTATTGTACTATTATAATTGCTGTTTCATTTTTGTTTTTCCCCCATTCAAAATGTGCACAGACATTACTAAAATAAAGTGCCTTTGAGTATGTAAGTGAGGATGCATGAATTTCCTTTGATTTCAATTTGACCAGGGTTAGTGCAATGACGAAGTAGGGAGCTCAACAACAGCTTCATTCTAACGTGTAAATTGTTTTAACTGCCAATGTTCAATTCTCAGGTGAAGGTGCTTGTAAATATGTTCCATTGCTTTATCTGACTTAGTGTGGGGAAATATCAGTGTGAATTTATGAGAGTGGAGGATGTTCTATAATTATTGTATTTATTGTATTTTCTCTCTCTTCCATTCATAGTTTACCTCACTGTCAATTTTGTGCCCTTACCAGTCACTTGATTCCATGAAGGAAAATTACGTATTGTTAATTCTTTAAGTTAAGTATATTTTTGGTGTGGATCTGTGTAGAAATTGTGGACAGTAATATAGCTGTGAATTTATTGCTCATTAACTAACTCATATTTAGAAATCACCAGTTATTACAGTATAGCATATATATGTATATATATAAGAAGTCCGAGCTTGATAATTGTGCATATGATAGGACGTTAGTTGGCACTTGCTTGGAATGGAACCTTGGCTTGAGCATTGTTTTCTTTTTCTGGAAAGGCTTCACATCTGACAAGACACCCTGCATTGTGGCATGAATTCTCATTACTTTCTGTTTAAAATGGTGTCCAGTGATATTTATTGTTCCTTTTCTTGTTTGTGAAGACGCTGAAGATAATATGGAATGAGAAACCAATAACAGATGGGTAGAAAAAGTATTCTTTGCCATGGTTTAAAGAGAACTGTGCCTTACGGGTGGTATGAAAATGGTTTCGGGGTTGAAAGTGGTGGGGAGGTGTTAGTGGAATAGTAGTAGTGTACGCGTCTCATTTGTGTTATTCCGAGTCCTGTACAAACCTGACATTCCATTGGGCGAGGTCTCATTTACAGCGCTACGGTGTGGCCTTACAAATTCATGACACAATATGTTTCCTCCCAATGATATCCATCCAGCTTCCAGTATTGCAGATCTGCTTGGTTGGTTATCTTAAAGTTATGGATCATTTGAGACCTCAGGGAAAACTGTGACAGCCTTTTGATTGTGCTAGTCAAGGCCAGTTGGGTGACAAGTTGTCAGTGATGTGCCTCAGTTTTTGAATAGAAGAGCAGTTCATTTAATTTCGATTTACTGTAGCTGTGTATTACATGTCACTTCTATTGTTAATTTATTTGCCTGGTTTAAATGATTTTTTTAATAAACACTGAGTGTTGCATCTACCACTGTAAGTTTGTCAGTACTTCACCAGTCACTAATTAGTACTGAAAACTGTGTTACCGAATTCTGACTCGATGACGATGGCAAACACTGTTGATGGTTTTGCTAGGAA
Organism: Zootermopsis nevadensis; assembly: GCF_977971745.1. Taxonomy (NCBI): domain Eukaryota; kingdom Metazoa; phylum Arthropoda; class Insecta; order Blattodea; family Termopsidae; genus Zootermopsis; species Zootermopsis nevadensis. The sequence goes on from NW_028259156.1 coordinate 19,261,587, forward strand.
ATGGCCAAAAAGATTAAAACTTCCCTTTGACTTCTGTAAGAGTAGAATTTTTTAGGTGGAGAAAGGAGAAACTTGTCATCAGGGAAAAGACTTGTAATTTAACATATCACACCAATCCTCCAAGATGAGAAGTATTCTAGTGGCTCTCTAGCCGAGTCTGGTAACGATATTATATTCTGATGGGAGGCAGCCGGATCAAATGCAGTTTTTTTCAAAGAAGTGCAAGTATGTGCTTTTTTACGCTTAAAATGTGTATGTGATGGAATATTGGGGCTCAGTATTTGCTGCTCCAAAAGAGTTATGTACCATTCTTCATAAAAATGTGTTCAAAGGTCACAAAGCAAAATAACAACTGTAGGATGCTAATCTATAACACCAGTGGATATGAAAGGTCATATTTCAAACAGTACAAGGTAAAATTCATCTTAACATATACAACTTACATTGTGTGCCAGAGATTTGACAGAACAAGTCATTCAAAGTAATGTTAAGCACTGTATATAAAAATAATATCCAGTAATGCCTTGTAACTTTGTATTTTGTGATTTTGAGCTGTAGTGCATTTCATTTAAATCTGTAACACCTTCCCTAGAACTCTGCTGTGAACTGCAGGCTTACAAAACATTCAGGATATGAGACGTACTGGTTGTGAGGTTTTTCTCTCCACATTTGTAAGATTTATCAGAGTTAAGTGAAATGCATTGTGACATTATCTAGCCATGTTACACCTCTAAATAAGCATTTATCAAATGTATGTCATGGGTTTGCATGACAGCCCCTCATTATTAGTAGTGACTGTATTTTGTAACAAACCGCATAATACAAAAATATTTGTGTAGAGTTTTGTACAGAAATCCCCTTACTATATGGTGCTTATTGATGTTTGAGACCTTCCCATGTGATATTTCATTGCACCAGTAGTCTGCCGACATGAAGGTTTGATATGGAATAGGAACAAAAATCATGAGTGATGGGTATAGTACCTGAGAAATAATTATAATAACTTTTTTAAAATAAATATCCTGCTGTATTGTAAACAGTACCATTTAATGTCTGAACAGTGCATCCCAGCTTCTGTTGCTTTCAAAGACCTCATCACAGCTTCCCTGCCTGCCAAGTACAAAGGATTCTTTTTATTAGAAATTTGGCAGCATCAAGTTGCAATACACACTGAGTACAGTGTTGTGTGTTCCTTCTGTAGTATTGTGTTATGTTACTCTGAGAATTATATAATATCTGTTTGAATGGAATTTAATATTTCCATGTTGTATGAGATTGTTGGTCACAATTCGTTATTACCAAAGTGAATTATTTGTTTGCATTGGGCTTTTGTAGAAAATATATTTTTATTTTCATTCTTCAGTAAAAACTGTTATTAGAGGAGATACATTTATTTTATGGCTACACCCCAGCCGTAAGATTCATGGAGGCCCAATTTGGATTTTTAAAGTTGTATTTTTGCTGAGGTATGGTGAAATATATTATGTGTTATTCAGTGTACTGTTCCAGTCATTTGAATAGTCAGAATTTTGTAAAAGCAAAATTAAATTGTTTATGTTGATTCGTAACTTGTATACCGGTTTGCTTTGAGAAGCTCATTTACATATTAGTTTTATGAACTTTAGTACCATTCTCTGCTTTAGCACAGCAAATGAATTGCATATTGTCTTCCAAGATCTATTTGCAAATTTATGCTGGATGTCTCATTTGAATATTTTAACAAATTCTTTTTCTTTCATTAATAGCTAGGTCTTTTTTAAGTTTCCTAAAAACATAATGACATCTGGCTGGTGAGAGTTTAGTGCTCTGTTGTCTGGACAAGTGGGGCCCGTACATTGATATTGGCAAAGGGGGTAGGCTTGCCATGCAAAATGAGCATTGCTGGGCAGGGCTTCCTTTGTTTTGTGCTGCACTGTTTGTTTATATTTGTAGGGATCAGAATTTAGGACAATCTCACTTTCCCTTTGCACTTTCTGAAAGAGGCTGCAATCAAACTGGAGTGTGCACAGCACTTCTTAGTAATATTACACAAAACAATATTACCTATTAAAACGCTTCATAGGTTAGAACAGGTTGTAAGCTATTGGTGCTGTGCTTTATCAATATTATTATATTCTTTTGTCATGGGCAAGTTCCTTATTTCAAATAGTTCTCATCCCCCCTCCCAGTGGGTTTTAATGTTATCCTTTATTGTTTAGATATTAATGCTGATATTGCTTTTCATGATCGATTTTTCTTCATTTTCTTGTGATGTGTTGCTTTTTCTTAAGAAAGACTAAAATCTGTATGTTGGGCATTTAGTTGAAAACAAATTCTAGGAATCTCAAAAATCAAAATTTCCATATCATATAATCATCACTTGGTCACAGTTCTTATGACCACTTTTTCTGAAATGCAGTTAGCATGTATTTCCAAGTGCCAAACTCTTTATTTTGTAGTTAAGTCACATAACGTGTTGTATTTAAAATGTTTTAATTTTTAAAAAGATATATTGTGTGTTTCACGCTACCCATGATCATTGCTGGGAGAGATTTTACCAATTTAGTATATATATTATTTTTTTTAAGCTGCGCAAATTAACATCTCTGACAATCGTATTACTGTACTATTCCATTATTGTATTTATATTTGGATATATAGTAAATACCATTTTTATATATTCAATTCCAGTTTCAATTATCAGACATCCCTTTAGTATTTTCTGTAGAAATGTAAACAGTATTGGATTTTAATTTTGTCATAATGAAAATTTAACATAGCAGACTGAACTCTTGACAGCTTATTTCCGTGTCAGTGTATATATGGCAGTACAGAGGTTCTGATATGGTGATGGTTTTCCAATCCAGAATCTGGTTGTGATGTTTCATATCCCCCATAGCGTTTTTTGTAGACTAAATCTGTGCACTGAGATGATAATGCAATAATATTTGGGTTGCATGACAACTTCTCTGGTATGTAGCATGAATTTTAATCTCCTCCCACATTATGTTGAGATATTCTAAGTATTTGCTCATGGTTCAGACTGTGTTCAAAACATACAAGTTGTCTGGGTGATAATAATTGACAGCCGGGGCATTCACGATTCTAGGGGCAATAGAGGACATCAAACATTGTATAGTAGTTCTGGAAAACTCTGCTGATATCCCTGATATGGTATTTCCCCTACTGTTGCTTATTGTTATTATTATCAACATCTATTTGTATCCAATATAGAAATATTGACTGAAACTAAATGTCAGCTTCTTAAGTGCAGTGTATTAAGGAATATAATATAGGTATTTCTGATGTTGTGTTTTTGAGGTAGTAGTAATAATAATAATAATATATAAGGTTAAACTAAAATCAACCATGCAAGACTCCACCTCACTGAGATATTTGTTGTGTTAGTTTTGATTAAATGTTTGCTGGTAATGAAGAGCCAGATGCCAGTTGATTTGTCATTACATTTTGGGTTGGTTATGGATAAATTCACTTTTTTTTTTGTTGATGTTTGGACAGTCTAAATTCCCTCATGAGTCAGCATGTTGCTCAGGTGAAATAAAGCTTTCATGTGATCTATTTAAGGGGGAATTTTTTTTGGATGTGTGTGTTTATATGTGTGTAATATCCAAAGCATTGAATTTGACAAATTTTTTTCTTATTGTACTGCATCAATTATGTAATACTGTGGGCTTCTTGTTGATCAGGGGGGAGGATACCAAAAAAAAAGATAAAAACATGCAGACTATGTAATATGATAAACACTGTTTGTATATCCCATAGAGACTGGTAATAGAGGTACAACAATTTAAATAAATGGAAATAAAAACAAACATCACACATTTCTGAATCCACTCTGTGTTCCACAATTTATATATTGAATAATTGTAATAAGTATGTAATCTTATGATTGTTGTAGGACAAAGTTAACATGACCAGTGTAAAGTGTACTATTACTAATTATTATCATGGCTATGAAGTACCATATGCAAGATACACATGACTTGACAAGGCCTAAGTGGTGCTTATTTTTTCGGTTTCTCATATCAGAAGATGGCACATGATGCAAAGTGATTGAAAAACTGACTTTGCTTTAAAGTTGAGTACTAGTGGTTTTTGCTTGTTGTGAATTACGTGAAATGTTATCATTTCAATTGGAGAGTGTTATGCCATGGAATTGTTGCTTGAACTGTATAAATTTGGTTGCCACAAACACAGTGTAGTTGTTACAAATTGTACTTAATTTTAACATACAGATGAAGCACTTTTACATTTCAATTTTATACACGTTGTGCAATTGATAAATACTTGTGATTTTGTGATTGTAGTATCATTGGACATATCGTGACGAGGCATGAGATGACAAATCAGTGTTTCTGAATATTTGTATGTCCGTGTTTGCTCACAGGATGACAATACCACTTTTCCGCCCTTCACTACTGAAACTTTCTTTTGCTATATTTGTCTGTCATTACTTATTAAAATCCAAGTAGCCCAGATTCACAAGAAATACCTGCAACTGGATGTATGTAACAGCACAAGACAAGATACCTGTGTGAGAGAGAGATTTTAACTGATCACTTAAACTGGATGCATTAATTTTGAGTGACAGCATTCTTTCTTTTTGTGCTATTTTTACATAGATTTGTTATGAGGGAATTTAAGTATTGTATTAAACTGAAATTGTCATGTTACATGTTGACTAAAGAAATTAATTTGTATATGTGGAAAGCGAATTGGCATTTCATATTATCCCTCAAAAGTGTGCAAGGAGAAATTTTTTATAAAACCTTTAGAGTGAGCAGTTACAGGTTGAACTTGTATATGTTTGCTACATTTTTGGTACCCTAATCATCTTTCTTATGAATTTGGCTGCTACTGTGAATTTATATAGAATAATGTGAACATTGTTTTATAATGAAGAACACTGGAAGTTGGTTATAGATGGTGGTACTGTTCATGGAATGACTACTTTCTGGTGCAGCTTAATGACTTGACAAGTGGCTTTTGTAGCTAATGTTACTTGCTCTTTTTGTATTAGTATAAGACCTGAAAGAGTATTACATGCACAAATTCTTTTAAATTTTACAGCCTGAAACATAGAATTGTGCTTTTATCTTGATTTTCTGGGTTGTAATGCCATGTGTACTTGTAGGCACATACTGCCTCCATCTTCAGGGCTGTGGGCAATGCCTTTCATCAGAATGTTGCTTGAAGTCCATATGGCATTGCAACTGAGAAGACCAACATTAATATCTTCACCACCATAAGAACCTCATCTCGTATATAAGCTCTCATCTCCAGGCAGTTGGCATCTGTCATTCTATCAAATCATATAATGTCTTGAGATGAAGTGCATTTATGAAGTTACCATGCCAAAACCGTGTAGGGTCTACTACTGCTACTATTTTTTTAAACAGTTAGTACAACTGGTAATGGATTTGCTAGTTAATACCCATAGTTTTCTCTGTAGAAGTGTGACCAGGGACAAAACCTCAGACATTCTCAAAATCTTTCCAAATATGGCTCATTCCTCTTACTGTGGAATCGTTTCTTCTAGTGATGTTGCAGAAAGCTGCTTGTCATATATTCCATTTCTTGTAGTTACAGGCCTTTCAGTGGCAACAATTCCCTGGATGTTTATCTTAACCATGGTTGATACCTGTGATTGGAAATCAGAGGGACATGTTGTGCCTATGCAAAATATAAGACAAAACCACCCTCCCCCCCCCATACTTTCTCCACCCAGGGAAGGGAAGTAATTGGGTACATAATGACATTTGTCACATGGTATGTTCGTTTGCTGGAGCATTTTGGTCTGTACTGAAGAATGGGGTGATAATAAAATATCTTCACATCAAACAATCAAAGGTTCCTTAAGAATTGTTAATTTTTTTGGGATGCTTCTATTTGGACAGGCGTACTAGTAATAAGTCAGTATTCTGTAAAAAGAATTACAAATGTGGTTGTGTTTTGTCATTTAGTTCACAGAGCTATCCCTGTAACTGCTGTAGGAACAAATAGAGGAACATAAGTTATGACGATGTTGGCAATAGTATTTGTTATCGTATATTCTGAATCATAGCTGTAACTTCCATTGAGGAAATAAAATAAAAAATTATTTTGGGTGTTCGAATAAGAGTTAGGGGACCAGGGTTGGTAAGCCAAAATGATAATGGTGATAAAATGAATTTTCTTTCCATTCTTTTTTTATATTAAAAGTGAAAATACCTATCATATTTTTTGTCTTGAAAATATTCTTGTTTTCACTATTATTGTATATTACAGTTGATTAGCAAGTGCTTTTAAACCATTTATTTATACCATCCGTAATGTAAAAGACCAGTATACATTCAATAAAGGTTGTCCTCAGTGTCACCCTCTTGCAAAATCAGTTCTCATAACACCTGATCCACTTCACTATGAAAATGGAACAGTCACAAGGAAAGGTCACTCACACATGCATTCTGTCCCAGGTGTTTGTTGTATTGCAGGTAGAGCTATTTTGCAATTTCTTCTTTTAGGATTTGTGGTTTGATTCCCATTGCTAGAAATTGAGGCCAGGCATGTAGTGAGTGATACATTCAGACCTAATCCTGCTTTCAGCTCAGACTTGGCTTATTTTTGATGTGTTAGGATGTAGGAAATGGCTGAAACGGAAAACTGGTACAAGCCTAATAAATAGGGGCTGGAGTAACTGATTCTATATGCATTTAGTCTGAATGCAGCCTCACTTCACAAGACATTTTAGGTCAAAACATGGTTTGTCTGCAGTTGTTTCTTTGAAAGATTGAATATTAAATGCTTCTTTAGCGTAGATCAAATGTTATGATTACAGTGGGATAAAAATGATTATTGGGAGCATTTGGAACAAAATTGTACTACTGTAAAGCCTAGAGCATTATTTATTGCAGCCTGTACCAACAGCTGTCTTCCCAAAAGAAATGTATTATGTAGATTCAAATAGTGGATGTAATAATTCATGTAAACCAGCATTGCCAAGTTTTGGCATTTCAGTGCAGTAGGTTAGGTTGTTTTCAAATATATTAGCAGTCCCTTCCGACAGCTGCCCCACCTAATATACCACATTCTAAATGGAGCTCAAATCAAACTTTTTATCATTTATTTCAAAAGTGGGCACTTTTAAAAAGTTTGATGTGACATAAAATATAGCCCTCATAAAATGTACAATGTCAGTTTGAAATGTTTTTCATTGCATGATAATTGCAAAGCAATAATTTGGAAAATGTGACTCATCCAGATTGGAATGTACCTTACAGTTTGTGTTAAATTAATATATTTTGTAGGTTAGTGGTGCATGAAATCATTGGTAATATGTGTGAATTTCCATTAAGGGGATATTTACTTGATTAAAGGGCTCCAAGTATCTATTGTCTCATTTCTTTGTCTCCTCTCAGTACAGTCTGTTGTAATTTCTGAGTATCTTAACATGTTCATACACCTAATAAGATTCTCATAAAAATATAATTCCTAGTTCTCTCCTTTCAATAGTTATTCATCCAGTACATTAATATTCTCTCTTGGGTTATCTCCAAATGTAAAAATGTTTAATTTTAGTGATCTGTTCACTTTCTTGTATTGTTACTTTCACTTTCTGACTAAATCAGTCTTAAAGTCCACTGTGAGCATTTCAAAAGGATGGCGATGTGTCAAGTCGTGGTGATTCATGATACAACTAGGGGAGTTCAGAAGGCTTGACAGTGGCAGATCAGCTTATCTGTTGTAACAAACCATTTGTGATGAAGTTGTCAATCTCAAGGTTAAATGGTGAATAATGAGTCTTGGCTGTTGGGCAGTCATCTGTTTACCATTTCATTAACACATTGTATTTTTGCATGTATTTAATTCACACTAGACTACTGGGATGGAAGAATATTGGATAGAGTGAAGAGAGAGCAGTAGAATCTGATGGTCTTTAGTTTTACAGTTTCAGTTCATTTTGTAATTGTTTATGTATTCTTAGTATCTAAAACTGTGGCCTATCATGTTTAAAATATTACCTGAATTCAGTGCATCGTTCTTCATCAGGTAAATTTGAATCTGCAGATATATATATGAATATCATTGACTAATTTGAAATTTCTATGGTAAAAAGATATTCCTGAAGATGGAAACTTGATTTCACACAACTATCAGGATGGTGAAGTCACAGAGGATAAGATGGGAGAGATCAAAAGTGAATAGATTATTTGGTGTCAAGAAAAGAAATCAGTTGAAACACCTAATTGTCTGTGTGATGCTAATATTAAACTGGATGTTAAAGATGCATGTGGCCAGGGTTCTCACAGCAGGATATATGAAGATAAGTGTTCCGGGTTGTAGCACTGTGTAGTGTAGTAAAAGTTTATTGACATTTCAGAGGTGCTTACTGCCTCCACAATCAGGATGATCACTAGCAGACTACACAGCACACCATTCTAGAAGACATGCCATCTACAGAATGTTCTTTTGTCACTCTGAAATCGTCCCATCTGGTCCATGATGGAAAGTAATCTCTTATTAGATATCTGGGCAAGACAGTTTAATTTTGACAAAAATCGTACCTGTCAGCTTGCACAAAATCAGATAATATCTGTGACCTAGTTAATTGTTTGTTTCAAATATGGTACAGATACAAGCAGTGCCCCTCATATCTCACAGCCATCTGGTGGGCAGAATGAAAGGTTTAACAAAGACCTGGGAAAATTATGAATTTAATGTTTACAATATGCTGTCCATGCATGAATTGCAGCACTAAGAGATGCACTATATTATTCACATTAATAACTATGTAAAGTAGATGGGGTGAGTGGTCAGCATCACCCCTGGGAAAGGACCCCGGTACCCATTGTAGAGGAGGCTGGGTGGGCCCCAGAGCTGGTCTGGACACAGAGGCTAGAGCTAATAACTATGTACATACCACAAAAGAATGCCATTAGTACAAATTTATACAGTTTATTATACATCACAATTCATGATACCTCCCAGTTTTTATAGGCACAGTGTGAGAGAGTAAACTGAAACTAAGTGAAAAAATTGGAAATAATCACCACTTTGATTTAGTTATTGAACTTGAACATATAATTGTTTGTTATACAGCAGAAGGATCAGAAGGTTATAGTATGGGCCTACTCAACATTTACTGTGCTGCATTTTGTACTTTTAATGCATGCTATTTAACACTTATATACCTGAAGTTTATGTCTACTACAGTGTAAAACTATTCTTAGTTGTTCAAATGGAGGCCAAGTTGAGTAATAAGATTGACATAGTGTTGTATATATTCCTTTCTGTATTCGATAGCCATTACTTAAACAAATGTGAGAAATATCAGTCAGCAGGAAATGAACAAGCTTGAAGCGTAAGAGAGAGGACACAGAAAGGAGGAAATTTAATCCCTACTGAAATACACCAAAAATGGATTGAAGCCTTTATGTGTAACATGGAACTTGATGCCAGCTGGGACAAATTGCATTTAGTCGTTTACACAGCACAATTTCATATAAATCTGTCATTCCAGAGTGATGATTATTACACATTTATAGACAATAAATTTAATCAATCATAGTGTTGCAAAACATATCAGAAGTTCAACCTTAGATGATAATCATAAATGACAACGTGTAAACTATTGTGTAAGTTGCTACTAGGTAATGTATCCCTTACATTAAAAATGGCAGGCTTGTATAATATATCTATGGTCCATACATTGGATTCTGCTATTTACTATGTCAGTCTACTCCAAATTATTAATTCAGCCCTGGTCACAAATACTCTTCCCTGAAAGTGTTGCCTTGCAGATGAATCGGTAAAGGTGCAAGTATACAAAAATGCAATCTGTAATAAGTCATTAACACTTTTCGGGTCCTCTGCCACTAAATCTGATTCCATTGTGCAGTCTTTAATAATAAAGTGACCCTGGTAGTTTGTTGTGGACCTCTTGTTAAATTCAGTCTCATATTCAAACCACCACTTACAAAATGTGCCCGGGGGGGGGGGGGGGGGGTGTGTTAATATGTATATTGCCCCCAAGAAGTGCTCACCAGCATACATGTATAAGATTCTGTTCCTTTATCAGGCTGAATTTCATATTTCCATTTTTCGGTCAAATTTTTTCTTGCCCCTACCAACTCAACACACTTCTTCCCTGCCTGCTGTAGAAACACTGATAAATGGGGGGGGGGGGGGGGGGGTTTGTTACTGTCTGAGAGGGCTTACAAATGACAGTGAAGAACAGCTTATTAGAAGAAATTTTATTTCTTTGAAGACTGTACAATATGAATAAATTGACCTACAATCTTCTCAACTGCATAGTGCACAGTGCAGCATATAAACCAGCAACTGCCCCATCACTGTGACAGTATGGTTTAGATCAATCATTCTATTCTGAAATTTTAGCAGTCATACTCTTATTTGGGGGTGGGGGTGGCATGATATAACAGAATACTTAGCATCAGATTTGCAATATGAAAAATACATGACAATTAGCACACACATAACATGCAATTTAAAATTATGGAAGATTGCTTGGCTGGTTTTTAAATTATTTAATGGTCACTGTATCAGCTTCAGGCATTATTTAAGTGCTAATCATTTGAGATTATGTTCAGGCATAATGAAAGTGGATGGTATCATTATTTTAATAAGAAGCATGCCACTGGATATCATATGTAAAGGGGCTGATGAATAGAGTTTCATGTAATATGCTGCTTCATTCACTAAAAAATTACTCATTTTAGGAAAAAAAGTAATGAATGATGATGGAGAGGACACTATATCAATGTTCAAAATGGCTATTCTCAGACAGCACAACTGAGGCATCAACAGTTTAACAAAGAAACAGCAGCACAATGCCAAACAGTATTTAATTTCCATAACAACACTTCATGAAATCATTTAAATTAAAAGTGTCACAGCACATAAGTTGAGAAACACTGCTTTAACTTGTTAGGTGCTGTGCGAAAAGACATAATCTTACTTAAATTTATGTCACAAGTCATTTATAAAATTCACCTGCAGAGTAACACTGCTTATGCATATTTTGGTATCAGTTATAACACATGTAAGAACATATGGAAACACTGGGAACTTGGCAAGGATCTGGTAACAATAGTAAAATGAAAATACTGCACACATAGGATTGTTCTATTAGCTCTCTGAATGCTATCACTTCCATCTGTCTCAACTAGAAAAAATATCACATGTGGTCCAAGGATTCTTGCATAAATACATAAATAATTTTTCCATATGTAATGTTTTATTACATCTATGTAAAGCGTCTTAACAGGCACCAAACTGTATTAAAGGAAATTCAAGGAAAAAATAATGGCTTGATTTTATGTCAGTTCATCATGTATGAGCAAATACGATGACAAGAATCAATACCAATGCTCCTCTTGATTCCGGACTGTTGGCACATTCAATATGCTATTACTTCTTGCCCCATGTTTGTGACACAGGTTCTGATGACCCAAGGGCTGGAAAATGGTTCTCAAGTGTGTGACTGCCAACATGATGGCGGAGGTCAGCAGCTGACAGAACCTGCTGACACGTGGCACATACCTCAAGGTCCTTTGCTGACCACTTTCCAGTATCAGCATGAACAGACCACAGCTCCTGCATAAAAAGAAATTTGTGTTTGGCAATAAAATAAATACATGTTCAAATTTGACCTGGTTTCTATTCCCTTAAAATCAGAGATTTGACACAGTTCAGTAATATGCTATATGTGTTATCAGTATGATAAACAGCATGGAACAATGGCAACGCATTCAGTAAGATGATGTTATCTATAAACATTTGTAGTTCAGTGGGTTATATTATTATTAAATTTCTCGATAGAAAGTTGTGAAAAAGCCTGAAATTCATCAGAGCTTCAAACACAGTATGAGAAGTCATGCTTCTCAATCTTCTATATGTTAATACTGCAAGTGTTCCCATCACACAATACAAAAATTAAAAAAAAAGCTTGTCATTCCTGTGATAATAGTTTGAACACCCCTTGACAAATTTACAAAACTAATTTGTTTCATTGAAGAATTGACAGTTGACGCAAGAAAATGTGGAAAAGGAACTTGACAATGATGACGGAGACAGTAAGCTGTCACTATACACAAAACTATACATGGGGCATAAAAAAAGATGGCCATCATCTTACACACCACCATGAGAATCTGTAATCTAAAGGAGCAAAGTGTGGCTCAGAGTAGGCTTCTTCACCCCCCCCCCCAATATCATTTTCAGATGTTCCTGGAAGCAGTTCTTAAAGAACTGTATTTCTGTAACTGATCAAACAGCTCCATACTCCAGGGACTGGCTGTGACGCAATTCATTTTCTTAAAAAATTCTCCTTCTTTAATCCTCCCTTAAGACTTCCAGTTATTTATATTTTGGGTAAAGGCAAGATGATAGCCAATAAGTCCTTCAAAGCAGTCTTACCTGTTGTTTCTCTATATCGGGCAGGAGGACAAGAAGCTCTGCAAAGATTTCTGTAAATTCTTTCATGCCCATTTTTTCCTGGCAGTGTGTGTAGAAATCTGAAGCGCTGATGTCACCCTGACGAAACATTTTTGAGAGCTGGCAAAACTCGTCCACGGATTGAGCATCACCCAACATTTTCTTTACTCGTGTTACCAATGCTTGATTCCGATGGGAAAAGTCTTGTGGTGGAACAAATTTATAACTGTTCCCAGACCTTCCTGGAAGAATTGAATAGCTCTGGCCACTGCTACTGGTGAATGTAAGGCCATTGGACTGGGGTCGTGCAACAGAATTAAGAGTTACTGAAAAACCTGGAGGTGGTGCTGTAGTACTACAGCTATTTGTGGTACCACCAAAACCAGGTGGAGGTGCAGATGATAATTTCCCTCTGTTAACAGGAACATCTAATCCTGGAGGCCAACATCCAGGACTTCCAATTGCATGAAAGTCATCCAGTATTTCACTACTGAAAGGGGGATACATATCCTCATAAACCCTGTCGTTGAAAGATGTGGATAATTCATTATTATTATCTTCTGTAGCATCCTGGGGTGTCAAGCTCTGAATCAGTAATTCTGATCTCTTTCGCTCAAAGGTGGACGAGTTATCTGTACCATTTCCAAATTCTGCTGGCTTCTCATTTTCCCTATTTTCACAGTCATTCTTGTTGGTTTGTGTGTTTTGCTGCACTTCGGCTTCTCTATTCCCTTGCTTCTTTTTCCTCTTCCCAGACTCGCTGACTGCAGATTGTGCAGGTTTTGTCAAAACTGAGTCATTACTGTACATGTTGGCATTATGTGATACAGCATTTTTAGTTTTCTTTTTTCTGGATTTAACCTTGATATTTCCTAGGCTGCTGGTGGTGTTGGCAAGAATATCATAATTTGATCTACCTGGAATACCACTTGGTTCCCCAGAACTTTCATGAATCCTAGAAACATCAGAAGATCCTTGAGTCATTGTCCAGGATGATGTAACAGGAATCATTACAGAAGATGCTTTTTTAAACCTATCGTCACTGCCTGCATCTGAAGATGAGGTTGTGTTTGCAACATTACAGCCTGTACTGAATTTAGAACTCAGGCTTGGAAAATCCTCTTCTGTTTTAAATGCTCTTGGAGCCTGTGTTTGTGGTTGAACTTTGGTTTTTGCTCCCATGCTGCCATGGTTACCTAGCCACTGTACAGAAGAACTGGCAGTGGATACTTTGGACCCACTGAGAGATGGAAAATCACTGTGAAACTGCGAAGGAACGGATGTAGGTCTGATATGTATGTTTTGACTGCTACCACTTGGACGATGATTAACATGTATAGAAACATTGGTAGGTGCCTTTTGATTACTGCCCCTTATGGAACTTGCTGCAGCAGAGTTTGGCCGATCTTGGCTGCCACTGTTAACACTTAGCCTGACAGTCTTACACCCACCAGTGGATCCTTCAAGTCCAAGTGCAGGAAAATTCTCATCTGTAATAGCTAATGGCTGAGACTGATGGACAGTTCTTATTGTCAGTCCACTATTGTTTGCTGGAACTTTACGTGAATTCTGTCTAAGAGGAGGACCTAATACTGGAGGTGCTTCACCACCAAGTGTTGGAAACTCTTCAATACAACTTGTATTGATATTTGGAGCATTCCGAAACATAGGCGCTGGGTCAAAGTGCTGATTGTCACAGTCCCCTCCAACAGCTCCCTGGGGCTCCTCTTCATCATGCCGCATACGCTGTCGTCCACTTCCTCTTCGGCCACCTCGCATTCCATCAAGTCGGTCTCGTGGCCGTGGAGCAAGTGTAAATTCCAATTCCAACATACGTGCTTGTTTTGTGGCAGCTTTCCCAATGCTGCGTCCATGAACAGAGGCCCTGTGTGCTGCAACAAACCCCAGAAAACTTCTTTCCACTTTGTTCATTATGCTTTGGAATCAAATTTTACATCTCAAAATGCTATTTACTCACCCTTCAAATCAATTTCTGTGCGGAAGACAGATGTAAACTTTTCCTCCATGCAGTTGCCCTCTTCACATAAAAAATGCTCAGAGCGAAAATGTTCTCTCAGATAATCATAAGAGCTGGAACAGGGCATACATTGCTAATTAAGAAATATGAAAAAAGGTAACACTTATAATAGGATAAAGTTGACTCAATCATATTTAAGACCCCCAAGTCATGCCATAGGCAGTATAGTAATCAGGGACTCACACAGAATTTTGAGTGTTCCCTAGATATGTGTCTTAATGTAATGTACATTCCCTGATTGGGGGGGGGGGGGGGGGGGGTGTGTTACAGGCAAGTGCACAAACTGATAGACTTTTATGTGCACAAATTTCCCCTGCAAACATAATTATGGAGGATGTAACATCAGCTCCAGTTCTCAGTACAGTTTTTTTTCAGATTAGCAATGAAATTCTCCAACATTTAAGATGCAATGTGGAAAATGATCACTGACATTTCAGGCATATTCCATCTTAGATGGGTTAATTTTAAACAATCAACTGAAGAAAGTGACTAATTTTTTTCTGGAAATCTTTGCCTTTCACATGCAATGTTTTTTTTAAATTAAATGTTCACATGAAAGTACATAGCATGTGCTAACAAGTTCTTAAGTTATCCATGCTTTATTTAATTCATATAATCTAAATGTAATTCTGTGTTATATTAGGTTCTTAAAACAGCTCTAATATACAATTTTGTGTTGTCTTTATTATTTGGTAAATTTCTTTTTTTGAATGGCTGTAGTAGTGGTTTCATGTTATACAGATGCTTCTGTGGAGTAAGAGGGATTAAGATAGCAGTATACAGAAGAAAAGAGAGATATGGCATATCATTTTTAAACATCTTCTCTCTCTCTCTCATTTTTAACATAGCAATTATGAGGCAGTAAATTTTGTATTGAAGGCTGGGCAAACATACCTACAAGTAATAATTATGGTATACTTTCATTTAGATTACCTATAATATTGATGAAAACCATCAGCATCACAAAAATGACAGAACAGATGGTCACGTCGTAAATGTCTGAATAATTCATCACTGTCCATATATCGTTGATCACAAAATTCACATAATGGGTGGCCTCTATGTGATCTGTCATCAGGGTCACCTTTACGACGATGTAAAGCGAGTTCCTGTCGTGTGTAACATCTTCGTTCACCAGTGAATATCTGAAAATATCAGTAATGTGTATAAAAACATTGAATATCAAGCTCAGAAAAGAAGAAAAACACATCAGATTTGAGGTTCTTATCAACAGTGAAGATGGTGATGTTGGTCTTCTGGGTTGTAATGCTGTGTGAACTTCTAGGTAGATATGAATGTTTTGGAGAAACATATAGTCATTACCTTCAGTATGTTACTCCAAAACGTTGGTATCAACATACAAGTCCACATAGCATCATAATCCAATGGCCATATTCAACAATCATGAGGTAAAATTTGAATCAAGTACAGAGAGGGAATCATTAATATCTATTTTCACTGCAATTGGTGTGCCTTTAGTCACTTTACTAGGACCTTCACTGGCTCACATAAAGCCAAACTGTTCAAAATTAAAACAGTTCACTGAACAACCCTTAAAACAGCAGTACAAATTTCAAAGCAATGAAACATACTTTGAGCTCAGTGATGATAATAATATGTAACTTATTCTCATGTCACACCTAATACTGTTACATACAAATTCAACGAAAAACATAAAAAAGAAGACTTCCTTAAGTGAAATAATTCCTATCTTACAGACAGTTTTATCCACATTTAAGTTTTACGATTACCTTCAAGTTTTCAACACATAAATCACAGTACTGCAATTCATGTTCCTTCCTCATATGATCTTTAAGATTTTGAAATGTTCTAAATGCAGGGCGTCCTGTGCAAACACTGCACACATGTTCCAAAAGTCTGCTGTAGGCAGCTTGTATGTCTGCAGTATCGAAACATATTTTAAACTTTTTATCCATTAAATACGAATAGTTCTTAATATTTCGGAACAGCTGCACCTCTTTGGTAAAGATAACCTGTAACAAAACCATTTTTAAAATCCTATCAATTATGCCAAACCTCAGCACAAAAATTCCATATGATAAAGCAGAAATGCCCTTCATTATGTTAAAACACAAAATTATTAGAAAATGTCTGGGAATTTCTCGTTATACCTTAGGCATATCTTGTCTACAAATGGGACATTCATTCTGACGACATAGCACTCGCATTCTCGTGGAACATTCGTAACAAACTGGATGGTCACACTCGCCAACAGAATATATAACAACATTTTTAAAGCACACAACACACGCATTTTCGGAATTTTCTGTAATTACGTTTGATGTCATGTTAGTTTATACTACGCGTTCAACTTCCTCCAATTTCTTACTCTCAGGCAATCTATGTACATAAAACTGGTGATTTGTGTGCGATCCTATGATTCCCTGCGTTTCACCAAGTATGAGATAATTTCAAATCTTCTAATGGAAACAATATAGAAGAAAACAACAAAGAAACTGAACTGTGCAATCAAAAGATAATTCACTCAAAAAGCATAACGTTCACAACCTAATATATGTTAAGTACATACTATTGTACTATGGTTTCATTAGGTTCTCTTTATCTTACATAGAGAAATTCCCACTTGCAGCGACTGATATGCAGATTTCACTAAGGTGTCTTTATCTAGCATAAATAAATTCCCACTTGTAGCGACTGAGAAGCAGGTTGTGACGTTTTGGTTTTGATTGTGTAAAACGGACCATGTGATCGACTAAATCGGATTAGAATATAATACGTGAAACCATTCAGTTACTATTGAATAGAGTTATAGACACGTAACATCATTTAACAATATGCATTATATATAAAATTATTTATGTTTTTTAGAAATATTTAACATGTTTCAGATTTTTTAAAAATATATGTATCAAGATGAGGTTGTGAAATGATTTTGTTTGTAACTCGTAAAAACATGGACGGAGGTGGAGCGTACGGAGGTGGGAAAGCTGGTGCTCCGATTGATCCTATTCAGTTTGTACAACGACCACAAGTTATTTTAAGGGCGCTTTGTTTGGTAAGTTATGTTTCAACAGTGACTTAATGTTTGTTAATCCCTTATTTTTACACAGGTGAAAAATCTCAAGTAATCGATTTTGACAAAAGGACCGCCATGATTCGCCCAAAAGTGGGGGCGAGTCAATTGTAAAGATAATATTGATTTTTCTGTATATCAGAATGTTATTATTATTTAGTGTTCTGTCTGACGACAGGTCCATATGAACAGGATCCTTCCATCCTTTTCTCGGACTGGGACCTGTTCATATACGTTCTTGGCAGATGATCCAGAAGTGGTTTGCCATTGCCTTCTTCTGTGTGTGAATGGAGTAATTGTTGGGATGCCACGGATAAACCGGGGAAGCCCCCGGTGGAAAACTCCGTGTTGCCTAAACCACACGTTATTTTAACAGCTGTTCATATTGAATATATCTTTAGGCGTAAAATATGTTGCATGTGTGAAAATTTGGAGGCATGATTTATGAGTTGTAAGCCTTCATTTTCTGTTGTATTTATATGTTGTTAGTGGTTCTTTTTTTATTGCAGCTCTTTGCAATCATTGTATTCGGCTGCATTTCATCACAAGGTTACAAATATGATCGAGACGAAGACAAGGAAGTTTGTCTATACAATAAAGACAACAATGCCTGCAATTATGGAGTTGGGATTGGAGTCATTGCTTTCCTGGCATCAGTAGCATTTCTTGTTGGTGAATTCATGTTTGAACAGATGTCATCAGTGAAAACAAGAAAGCACTATGTTCTTGGAGATTTGGGATTTTCAGGTTAGTGGACAGATCACAGACATAATTGACGGCTACTTTGAGTTTCCAACTGTACACTCGCTAATCCTACAGCTATGCTAGAAGAATATAAAATTTCTGCTGTGGAATTGTATGTATGTTACACCTTCTTCCAAAGTTGCACTCGTGAGAGATGTCATGTCAATAAGAAGTAATGTTAATAAGTCTTCAACCTGTCACTGAAGTTTGGTCTATTCAGTTGTATTTATGAATCACGTAGGCTACAACCATCAACCCTGTCAGTGAATCTTTAATGAGATGCAGCTGTCACTGAATTTCAGTGTTTTATGTTGTACTAGACTAACAAAACTCGATACCCCTTCTTGTGTTTTAACATATTGTGACATGTTGCCTTGAGAGCAGCATAACAATGTCAATAAACAGTTGTCTGTTTATTGACATTATCGCGTCTGGCATTGTTGTCTGTTTATTAACATTATTGGGTTTGGCATTGTTGTAATCGTTTATAGACATTGTTGTATTTGGCATTGTTGTGTCTATTTATAGACATTGTTGCTTTTGGAATTGTTGTATTCGTTTATATTGTTGTGTCTGTTTAATGACATTATTGTATTTGTATAAAAGCCGATTGACAAGCGGCTTTAGGGGGTCCCCGATCACGGAGGCCATCAGCTGAAGTGATCTCCCCCCCATGCCGCAGAGGCCTTCAGCCGAAACGGCCCCTCCCTCTCTGGGTTCAAACCCCGGAGATCCAACCAACCAAATTCCTTTGGACAACTTGCCTGACGGGATAACCTCCCATCAGCAGCAACAGATCTCAGTTTGAATGGTCTAGGCTCCCACCACGGCGTAACCCTGTTAGCGTCAGCAAAATTTCCGTTTTTTCTAGTTAAGACCGTGTACCATTTCCAGCAATACGCCTTGTGCGCAGGTATGGTGTCACCTAGGTAGGGACGATGCTTGCGCTTGCGCAGGACTCCGCCCTCAGTTAGCTTTTTGGTTGGTTGGTTGGTTGGTTGGCTTTAGGGGGGTTGGAACGGGAGAGTGTTGAAGAGTGATTGGAAAGGGAGAGTGTGGAAGGAGGGTGCGAAGAGAGCTGAAGTGTGAATCGCTTGTAGGAGAAGTGTGTTGTAGACGAGATTATTTTGTGCTGTAAAAGACATTTTAGTTTGATAAAAATTGATTATTGCTGGAGGACATCGTGGTCTCTTACAATCCAACCAAGTTTACAATTGGATCGGATTTGAGGTAGCAGACCCCAGAAGAAATCAAGGGTCGACAATCAAGGTCGTATACTATCCCACGTTACAATATGTTTAAAATTTCCTTTTAATTTGACCACTTTTGATAAATTCATAGGTGGAACCCTGACAGTGTTTTAAAGTTGTACTTACATTCTGGCTAATAGGAACTCTTCATACTTCAGGTGCAGTGATATATGTGGAACATTGATAGAATGGTGAATTTAAAGAAAAATACTATTAAGTAGCTAACATACTTTACATCACAAAGTTTGTGAATGCTTTTAAAACTTGGTAGTTTAAATAAATGCATAATTAGAAATGTTTAAGCATGAAGGTTTCTATTTTCCCTGGTATAGATCACATTGGTATGTTCCTGTTAAACAAATGAGTGGTGAAAGTGTGTAGCCATTTTGTAGAACTTTTCGTATGCTTATACATGTATATTTGTTTTCAGGTTTTTGGGCATTTTTATATTTTGTTGGTTTTTGCTATCTGACAAACCAGTGGAGCAATTCTGAAACGCCAGAGGGTGGCTTCGGAGTGAACAATCTTCGAGCTGCTATCACTTTTTCTTTTTTCTCTATCTTCACTTGGGTATGTTCAGGGATTCTTCTAGTATTTTTGTTAGCTTTCGCATATGTTCATACATACGAAGTGATGTGAATGTTGTAGCCTTTTGTTATACCAGTAGCAGTGAGATGTGCTGTTTGATGTTGGAATAGTGAGTTAGGGAGGGATGCATGGTCTGTCACATGAATAAGTGGCAAACATTTTTCTATATTGGTGACAGTAAATTCATGTTACCCCTGTAATACAATATATTAGAAATATTATATTTTTAGCATCATTTTAAGTGACAGGTTGTTATACAACCTGGCATTATGCTAAGGTACATTTCATTCTTATTCTATTTTTAAACTTAAACTGTAGAAAGATGCTTATGCACCTTTAACCCGTCAGCAGCAGCAGCAACAGTTACTTGATTGATATTTTGTCCCGCAGGCTGGATGTGCTTGGTTTGCGTTTCAACGATTTCGCCAAGGTACAGATGCAGCATTTGCTCCAAGTTATGAGGCAGATCCAGGTTCCATCCCTGGGGGAATGCCGTATGCATCATATCCTGTTGAGCAGGAAGGTGATGGAGGATACCAGGAACCTCCATTCTCTGGTAATCAAACCAGAGGTACGCACCACATAATTTGTGGATGAAAGTACACTCCAAATGGAGGAGTTGTAGACACTGTTTAATGTGATGATGATCTAGAGCCGTGGTATTCAACCTGGGGTACGTGAAATTTAAAAAAGAAAATTATGATAAACACTGAATCATCAGTAATGTAATTTATTTAATTTACTTTAGATGTAGATTATATACTATATATAACTTGAATTATACACCAACAACTTTGGGGGTACAAAGTTAAAGAAAAATTATATCTGGGGGTACGTGAACTAAAAAGGTTGAATACCACTGGTCTAGAGAACATTTTTGCTACTTGCTGGCATCATTGAAAGCTGTTAGAAGAAGGTAGTAGTTCTGGGATGATTCAAAAAGCCTTTCTTCCCATGAAATTTCACAACCCACTTTTTGTAGCACACTGTCAGTGTTACCTGAGAAGTTTGCATGGCCAGTATTTAGGTGTTGTTGATGGGAATAAATTCCTGTGGCGTAACAGCCCTCTGAGAGCCTAAGACGACTAGCTGGCTGCTGGCCTGACGTTCACATGGCTATGTAGATGTGAACGATCATCCAACCAGATATAGGGTGAGTATCAATTCTGGTGGAGGGCTTTGGTGTTGTCGGTGTTGGGCCTGCAATTTCTGCTACCAGGGAGTTAGTTAGTTAGCTTATCACTACAGGAAGCTGCTTAACTGGGCACTGTAACAAAATTTTATCTCAGTAAGATGAACAGGACTCTATAAACAGAATTTTAAAAGAACTGAAAGTTGCTTCACCTTTCTGTGCGTTACATATCCTGACTTTAAAATGTAACAGAGTTCCATGTAACATTACTTAGAAAAGTGACTTGCTTGTGCTGGTAAATGTAAATGTGTTACAAGGTTTAGGAGGTCATCGACAATTACGATGTTATGGTCATTAGTCACCTACCCTTTATTCATTCAAGATGTAGGGTTTGTAAGATGTCAGTTTCTTCATGGTACTAATTGGTTTGTTTGTTTTCAGGTGCTGTAGGCACAGATTTCCAAGCTCCTGCATATTAAACCTTCTGGCAGCATAAAAATAGTAGTGAAGAAACCATGTGTCATACTTTTTTTTTAAAAAGACACTTGGCTGGAAATTTGAAATGTGGTTTATAACCCATATCTGCTGTCTGAGGGCATTGTTTAGAAATGATTTGGAACTGGATTGCATTTCTGAACAAGTAGTAGACATTGGCAGAAAGGGTTGGGCATAGCAACACTCTAGTTGGTACCAAATTTAACATAAACCATATTTTCCCTGGGAAATGAGACTTTTGTTTTGGAAGTTATTAGCAATGATGCATAGACTGTGTGTGCGCATTTGGTTCTGTTGTGGTAATGGCTGAAGACATGTATTCCAATTCAATGTGATTTACATTCGGCTGCAGTGCTTGGTTAATTATGCCGTGGTTCTTTGGCAGTGGATTAATGCCAATACTGAAATTTGTAATTATAAACATTGTGTTGTTTAATTTTGTGTGTTGTACTTAATACTGCTGTTTTGAATTATATGATACATTTGGCCATTTGATTTATTGTTCAAATACCATTTATAAGGTATTATTTGTGATGGTTTCAAATTTATTTTCTTGGATAATCTTTGCCTTCAAAGCAGCAAAAGCAACATCCATTGTAAATATGCAGGTTGATTAGGGACTTCATATGTTTGCTTCTGTTTCAGAGTTCACACAATATTGGTTCTTATTCAAGTAGAAGGGTTTTAGAAGCAGACAGCAAAAACTCTTGATTGTGCTCTTGCTTTGTAGCTGAATTGTAGGGGGTTTGAGCACTCTGTATCATTATGAAAAAAAATATGTTCGTGTCAGGTTAGACTTCAGTCTCATAGGTCCAGTTGGTAAAGCTTATATTGTCGTGGGACTATGTCCTTTGAAAATTATGTATTGTCTGGATGAAAACTATGTTTTTAAACCTGCCTCTGCCTAAACTTATTTCAGAACTTGCCCCAAAACAGTGTTAAACTGGTACAGTATGTTTTTCACTCTTCCTTTGGACCAGCTTGGTTTGCAAAGTGATTATGGACTGAGGGACAAGCATTTGATTCCTAGCTGGACATTGAGACTTTTATCTTCAGTTATGTACATTCCAGTGGATGTTAGGGATACTTTCCCCAGGTCTCGGCTTCAGGTTGGTGTCAAATCATCAAGGTCTTGAATATGTGGAATTATACCTGCAAATTGTCCATACACATTTTGATGTAATGTGAAGTTGTAGTTCATAACATTAATTTACATGTCTTGTAAATTTATGTTGTGCCCCACAATTAGAACATATTCTTTGAATTCATATTTTGGTAACAAAAATGTAGAATAGACGAAGACACAGTTTCATTGCTGGGATTAGACCATATAAATCACATTGCCTAGATCAGGAAAATGAAGGGTCAAGAAAGGAGTGCTGCCTCTGTAATAGTATTTTGTATCAAGCTGTTTGATGTGTTTAGATAAGATTTTAAGTGTCATATTTGTGCTTTGACCCATTTCTAGCTTGCAGTTTGCTTTGATTTGTATTTAGCTATGACTGGCTTGATGTCTGTGTCCTCATGATTTTGACAGACTTGTCAACTACCCAGCGGTTCCTAATTGTAGTTCTTGTTCTGCATCATTTGTCAGCCTTTATTTATAGTTGCATTGTTAGAAGTGGGAGTACAGAGGTAATTTCAGTGTTGAACTCCATTTTGAGAGTCAGTGAGTAAAAGAAATACGCATAAGAAAGATCTAGTCAGTATTTCCAAATTTTTCCAGGACCTCTGGTTTTGATGACATATTGCAGAGATTTGTTTTTTGTGTGTCCTTTCTCTCACACACCTTTCTAGTCTTGCTTGCAGCATAATGGTTTTTTATTTACTTTTTGTTATGTTTTTATTTGTTTAGCACATGTAGGCTCAACTTTAGATGTAAAGGTATTATCAGCTTGTATAAAGAAATAACTAACATTCAGAGAAATTTTGCACATAAGTTAGTATGATGATTTGTCTTTGTTGATGTTGTGTACACACGCCTGAAAATGTAAATGTAGAGAGCAGTGTTGTAGAAAAGATGTGATTTGGGTATTTTTTTGCAAAGTATGTTACGGTGTACAAACACTGAGCCATTTATTTGTGTTGCCAAAAATTTTTATTTATCAGTTCATATCATTTGGCAGGACTCTTCATAATTTATGTGGCTGAAAACAAAATCCATTTATGACCTGCCAGGTTTATGTATTGTAGAAGGACATTTTGTTTATGTTCCAGCAGTGACGTATCACTGTCCTGACATTACTGATATAATTGTATATATATTTTTAAGAATGCTAGGGATTCTTACCCACATGCTCTTAGGTTACAGGAGGCCTTATGTACCTATAGGTTTCACTCACAGTTAAGTAACCAACTGCCAAGTCTGAGAAACTAGGACATCTTGCTTGACATACAGGGATTTTCTGGAAAGTTGAAGCCGAAATGTCTGCGGAATATATCGCAACATGAAGTATTGGTGAATCGGAGATGTGTTAATACTCAGTAGTAGTGTAAAGTTGTGTACTGCCAATGTGCGACCTTTATCAAGGGTTGATGCCCTGACTCGACCAAGCAGTTGGGATATATCAGGTCTGTCTTAATGGTGGCAGCCCCAAGCATTATAGTGAGGCCTTACTCTTTGTGGTAACAGTAACCAGTCTGTTCTGGTTCCAAGAAAATTCCTGTTAAGTTTGTCCAACTGACTCAGCTGATTAAAAAATATATGTAAGCTCTCTTTTTTTATAGATTAATTGCATAAATATTTACAACACATTTTCAATTAGCAGTTACATTCTTTTTAATGCTGTAAAGAGCAGTGAGAGTAAATCCCCCAAAATGTAAATTATAACTGTAGATTCAACAATTTTTGTTTGCATAGATCACGTTTTGAAAATGAGGATCAGTTAGAATAAAATAAGTCCACATTTCTGTTTAACCTTTGTCATATAATAGGGGATTCAAATCGCCCTACTATGGAGCTGCTGGCTGGTCTTTAACTTTGTAGTTAAAGGTTTTGCAGTATGGTATTGCAAACACTCTACTAGCTGGATTGTGTGTAAGCTGTCATGTAAGATTGATAAAAGTTCAGTGAATCTGTTAATTAAAGAAAAAGCTTAAATGAGCATTTTAAAAGGAAGAAGGATTAAAAATAAACATATGTGTCACAACACAGTACCAGTACAGAGGGGTAACAGGTATTGCACATAATAAGAGGGCAGAACTGAGTAGGATTTGAGGTCCTCACAGCAATGAGTATGAAGATGACTTTCTTTTGGGTTGTAGCACCATGTAGTCTGGTAGACGTTTACCAGTGTTTCAGATGTCCTTGCTGCCTTCATCAGCAGGACGATGACAGAGGCAGCAAGAAACTCTACTACGTCAAACAGACTACATGTTGCTACAACTCGTAAGACAGCCATCTTCGAGATTAGAACCATTTCAAGCTTGTAAAGAAAGTTGTGGATAGGACTTTATTGCCAGTATCTAATCTATTGTAACATTAGTAATATTGGGATCAGCCACTAGCCTGGAAAGATTGTTTAGATGTGTACATTATTGTGGGAGAGTTCTCTTTCCTATGTCCATGATGTGACAACACTAATCTGGAAGAAATCCAATCACAGCTTGCTGTTGTCAGTTTACCATACAGACAGCAGCAGAGACTGTACAAGTACCACTCCTGTTTCTTTATTGGTATTTAACATATTTATGTCACATGAAAGAGCAATGTGAACCATAGCTGGGTGGAAGAAGACAAAATTGGTTTCCGAGTTATGGCACAGATTTTGTGGTATAGTGCTCCCAGTTCCCAGCAGGAATGAGTTATACTTGTTATTATGATTGAAGTACTAGTCTGTTCCTGCTCCACATCAGTAACAGGTATAGGACATACTCCTCATCTCTGCTAAGCCCAGTAATTTCTGACCTTTGTTGTTGCTCTGTCATGGAATGTTAAGGTTGGTCAGCAGAACATGCTTCAGGAACCAAAAGAGGTTGGTGACATGCCATTGCTGTGCTGGTTGTGATTCGTTTGTGAAGGAGTTTGTATAATTAATTTGATTCCCTGCTATGAAGTATCAGAATTGATAATACTCATACTGGGATAGACAAGGTTGGTTCAGAAAGTTGAAGTAATGGATTTTTTGTCATAACTGATTATGTAAATTTGAGATTACACAACACTGCCACAAAGTATTGTCCTTGGACAGCTACATACTTTTTCCATTTGCTGTACAGTTCTTGGAAGCATCACTGGAAATCATCAAGCTCTTCAGAGCAGCTGTCGTAGCGTCTTTTGCCTCATCCATACTACTGAAATTCCATCCCTTTAATTGAGATTTCACCCCCTGAAAGAAGTGAAAAGTGCAAATGCAAGAAATCCAGGGAGTATGGAACTTATGGCATTATTGTCATCTTGATATTAGTCAGTTAACTCCGATGCTGACATCTTGACTACTGACAAGGAAAATGTCCATCCAATCGAATAATTGAGCACACTGCACTTTATCACCATTTAGTGGACAAACCTGTGAAGCATGCGGCACATTGCACATTTCCTGGTGACACTTCATTAAAAGATCTCTACTTTTATTTCATTGTTTATGACTGCTACATTAAATTCATTATCAGAACTTTCTGAACCAATTTCATAACATTGATTGATTATTCTGGTCAACTTATGCTCACTTATAGTAACTATATAATATTAGTGTCTGTTTCAGATTTTGTGATAAGTCATCAAATTGTTACTTCTTAAATGAAATGATGGTTTTCAGTAAGAAAGCTACGGTATTGTTTATAGGACAGAAACTTTGAGAAGTCGGTCATTTTGTCTGTCACAGTCCATGGATCTTGTCTAGTTCAGTTCAGCTCTGGTGTTCATTTTGTCAGTCACATGCTGTTTCTAATACAAGTGTAGGTCTGATTCACCAACAGGTTGCTGACAGCTTGACTTAGCAGTATGGTCTATTCTAATGTGATGCATTCATCACACATACATTGTTTTCTGTAAATAAATTATTGTATAGCATAGTTTCTTTAAATGTGTTTATTTTAAGAATTGTTTTAGCCTTTTCTTCATAGTATTTGTACTGCACATTAATAAGATCTGTAACAATACTTTTCCTTTGTCAGTACCTACAGTACACTGTTTTTGATGATTATGTGACATTCCATTGGGAGTCCATTGTTTGATTGATCAGGATGACTTTTGTATATCCCATATTTATTAAGTAGCTTTTTGTTGCACGTTCATTCAAAAAAATAAACTTTTTTTTTTGCAAGGGAGGTGCGTGGGAGGGAAATTTTATAATGTGAACATTGTACCTTATCATGTTGAATGTAAATATTGTATTGAGAACATACCACTCAAGTACTCAGCATTGCTGTTAGGTGAAGTGTTACATTTTGGAAGGTAGCACTGACAATGTTGACTGCTTATGGGTCAATTTGTAAAGTAATAGTAGTAGTAGTAAAAGTAGTAGTACTGACCAAACATAGATTTATCGGCATATTAGTGTTATATGATATGAGAATTGTCATTACGGCGTAATAGTTAAGATAAGTGTGTAATGCTGAAACATATTGTTGAGTCATTTTGGTTTGAAGAGCCAAGACAAATCAGACGTGTTACCTCCTGCAGAGCAATAAGACACACACTTCACTTCTCTACTTTATTGCTCTTTGTTTAGAAGTAGATGTGCAGTGTTGAGAACTCAGTTATGTTTACTCTCTGGAAAAGTCAGAATAAGGACCCATAACAACATGCTTATGGTGGCAGTTATATTTCTTCCCTTTATTCAGTGTTAAATAAACAGTTTTCTTCTAGGACACTGTTTCTCATCTGGTATGCTGTGACATTTTGAATTCAAGTATCTCTACAAATTTAACAGTAATTATAAATGTGTGGTGATAGCAGTCAGTTCTTGTTCAGCCCTGTTTTGTCATCTCACCGTCCTGTGTTGCTGTTTCTTTGTCAGACTCTTGCTGACTCAATGTTTTTTATTTCTATTTCTTATATACTGTAGTCTTTCATACAGCCATTCGAGCTCAGTCTTTAGTTGATCACTCTCATGTTTATTGTTTGTTCTTAAATAGCCCTTGCAGAAATTATACAAAGTGCATAACTAAATATCAATAACATGAACATGGTGTTTATAATGAATGGTGTCCCACTAGATGTTTGTACTTTCTTTTTTCTTTTTGTATTATCAATGTGCTTTGTTGTTCCATGACCTATTACTCTGTTATATGACATTAGCTTTCATGGGCTTGGGTACAGCTTCAAACACTTCATAGCAGTATTATCCTAGCTTTAAGTAACAGTTCTTTAGTGACCATGTATAGAATAAACATTTTATTGAGTTCAGTCACTGTGAAAGCTTCGAAGTCTTGTACGTTTTAAAATGCTAATAGAATTTGAAACTACAGGCAAGTTGAAGTGCTATGAAATTTGCCGATTTCTTTAATTTTGCCCCCATTGATAGGCTATTCGTTCTTTTATTTTGAGTATTCACTTAATCAAATGACATTTTAGTCTATATGCTTCTAAACTTCACTGCAAATGAAGACAACCATGAAATTACTTTAATATGGTAACATTATTGAGGTACTGCTCAGCACTGCAACCACGTTTCCTAATTTGGAATGGATCTCTGTTGCCCAGTGAATTAACAGTGTGATGAATTTATCACTGCTGCATTGAGAATGATAGCATAATAGTCATGTTCCACTAAATTAGAACAAACTTGGGGTAAATATGCATGTATTACCAATATGTATTTAAATGGCTTACATTATTGACATAGATGATAAAAAAAATAATATTTATGGCTACTTGAAAAAATGTAAAGAATTATCACAAAACTTGTAGGACCATCTTCATTGAGTCATATCAGATGAATTTTTATCACTAAAAAATGTTTTGTTTCATAATTTTTATGTTGCCAAAGTCTTAGTCATGTCATTTTTGCCTGTCATCATCACAAATTGTTTTGGTACATTGATGTGTTATACCAGTGTGACATGATCATATAGTAACAACAAATAAAGTACGTGTTTAAAAGTCAGTCTTCTGTTTCTCCCATTTAACATAATTATGTGGATTGTGTTCTTTTGGGTTTTTATGCCTTGTAATCTTGTAGGTCATTACCAAATCCTCAAGAGGAATGCTGGTAACCCACCTATAAGACTATGTCACAACCCACATTTTCAGTAATATTTTGTGTTTAAGAAAACTGTTAAGTTCTATCCTCAAAGTCTGTGTACCTTTCCTTTCTTTCCTATAGGGCTTCTCAATGAAACAGCAGATTAATGACTAGGCTTGGCCAAAATGGGGTGACTGATATTGGAGCAGCCAAGTATCTGTGCTTCTCATATAACCTTGTTGCATCCAGATTTGCTTGTGGGTACATTACTACATAGAAGTACTAAAACTTGCCTATATTGTGTGTCATACAACTACAGAAATCAGTTATGTAGTTCTGACCAATTAGAGGACTGACTTTTTTTTATATTTTACAACAGTTTATGCCATGACATTTTTATCAAAAAGATGTACAGTTTTTGATAACTGACAGTGTAAAAACATGCTTCATGGGCTGCAACATGAATTACAAAGGCCACAAAGATCACATCATTCTGTATAGAAAACTTTATTGAGGAACTTTTGGATGTCTTACACAACACAATAAATGCAAGTAGTACCTGTTTCCAGCCTAATTTTTACATAATTCATCCAAAAATGTGATACATTCATCAGGTACTTTGTTCTGCGTTCAACATATGGAACACCTAATTCTACAAACGCCACATAAGGTCTGCCCAATATGCATAATTAGTAACAAAAGACAGATAAGTCACATTCCATTTCTGATCACACATAATGAAAGAAGTGCATGTACTGGTTATGTGTTTGTTGAGAAAGTAAACATTAATCATGAAGCATATTTTCCATAAATACTGTTTTCTTACTATTGGCAACTTCATGTCCCAATATACAGTCATCAACTACTGTAGTACAGTACACTACAAAGTTTGCATAAAACAAAACAATAATTCTAACACAAACTATTTTAAGAAAGGAACATTGTTAAACTTCAATGGAACTTATAATAATAGTATGCTGAGTTGGTAGCCAAGGTTCTGCTCATTCATCTAAATAAATAAACTCAAAACACTCAACTGTAAGTAGAAATGAACAGTTCACTAACATGTCTCAGAAATATCTTGCAAGCTATGAACTAGGTGGACCAAACTGAACAACGGGATTTTGAACCATTCTTGTTCAAGAATTCCAAGGTTTGATCTTTGAGGCCAGTGATCACAAGGTCTGTGTCCCTTATAGTAAATTAAGGGTTCTACTTTTAAAATAAGTGGTGATCACTTTTATTGATACTTTCATAAGCCTCAAAGCAAAACTGTGAGATACAGATACAGCTGTGGAAACAACAAAACTATCACAAACTGCAGTTTCAATTACAGAAATGTGTTGGTAATGCACTAAGAAAGGGAAAGCATTCAGATAGATTTTGTGTTTCTTTAAAACATTGCAAGGAAACATGTTCACACTTGTTTCTGGTACAATTCAAAAATGAATTAAAAGGATTCTTTCTTTGTGCCCCCCTATAGTCATGGCTT
Source organism: Zootermopsis nevadensis (assembly GCF_977971745.1). Classification (NCBI taxonomy): domain Eukaryota; kingdom Metazoa; phylum Arthropoda; class Insecta; order Blattodea; family Termopsidae; genus Zootermopsis; species Zootermopsis nevadensis. The sequence continues at coordinate 19,291,943 of NW_028259156.1, forward strand.
ATGAAAATGTCATGGACAAATATATTTTTCAAAATTAGAAAAAAAACAATAGATGACAGTATGGCTTCAGAAAGTTGTTCATTTTTACTTACAACTGGATTCCTTATAAATAACAAGCTACTTTATTTGTATGATGCAATCTTTCAACATGGCCTTACCAACTGATGTTAATGTATTACTGAACAGATATTACATTACAATTACAAATCTAAGACACCACATGACCATATATAGAAATTAAATAACAAAGTCGTCATAATACAGCTTTATTAGGCAAGACTGGACGAAGACATTGCAAGGTACTAAGCTATGGTTACGTGGACAGACTATCCATGACAATACATTTCAGTATTTAAGGCCCCTCAAATGGCGAGGTTCTAAGCTCTGGCTAATTTATGTCGTACAAAAATCCTGTTCAGTCAGTCAGATTCAGTGGTTAATAAGCTCCAGTCTACAAACCTCACAGCTGCCCCTAAACTCCATGTTAATAACTGCTCATCAAAGCATCATTAATAACACTGCGGACAGAACTAGTTCACTCTCAAACAGAAGATTAAATATAACAGAAAATAAATAAACTGACAGTAAGAGAAATAAAATACAATAACAGTACAACATGAACAATTATCTTAATGAGATGCAAATATTATATATTTAGAAACTTAATTTTAAGATAAAACTTAAAGGTATAATAAATATGAATCAAAGCATATAAGGGCAAAAAGATGTATTCCAATTTTATGAGTTTTTATTTTTTACGAGTGTAAATCTATTGTTTACACCTTAATCAAGAGAGCAAACATTAGACAGCATAGAAACATTCTTCTACTTTGTTAATTAGATATATGCCATACTGTGAACTGTAAACTTCCAGTTTTCTGAAATATGATGCCTCTGATATATGCAAACCATGTATGATCAGTACATACAATTACCCACTGTACTAAAAACTAAACATGTCTATATTTGTGGGTAAACTGTTCTAGAAATGTAGAGTTTGCACTAGATGAAGGTTATATAAAATTTCATGAATATTGATATTTCATCCATTAACCTTCAACAGTTATATGAAATAGAACACTTTCCCTAAAGTGAGCTTTAAGCATAGTGAAGTATGGGTGAATGCACTGTGTTTTTAAAATTGATCAGCAGTCCTGTTCTGACAAAAATATGAACTCTCATTTGCAAGTGGAATCCAGTTAGAAAGAACACTGAAATAACATTAGAAATCAAATTTTGTGACTGGATTAACCATGATGCTAGTGATGAAATGCCAAAATCAGATTATGCATACTCTGATGATAGGATTTCATGACTCCTTGCATCTGTCCTCTGTGATAATAAATGTCAATGTAACAATGGAAGGCATCATAGTATGAACTGGCTGTAGTCATTTAAAATTAAACATAAATATGAAAGAGAGCATTTAGCATAATTTACGAGCAAGCACAAAATATCAGAAATAGCTGAGCGCAGCAATATTGATTAAAAAAAGTAAACAATATGGAAGCAAACTACAACACTAATTATAAACAGTTTTGGTTTCAGATACTATTCAAATAATAAATACCAAAGTATAATAATTTAGTGGTTAAAAACTCGTGTATGATTTATATAAAACATTTATTGCATTCAGAAGTTCCAAAGTATCACAGGCATTCATCTCTTCCATGCATATATTTCTTTCATCATAAAATATTTATAACAAAATAAGATACATCTGAAAACATGTATAAAGCATCTGCACAGTTGTGATGGCATTTTGAGATCTCAAAAGTAAATGTGTTTACTTATCTATGTGGCACATAAGACATTCAAGTCAAGCACTTCTGGCAGACCAAAAGAAGTAAATGTGTTGTGGCTGGGTGGAAAAATGGGTTACACGGGTCAGCTGACTGATGTCAAAATATAACATTAACTGGAACCAAATTATTACTTTAATACTGTGTTACCTGCGCATTTCTCTTCCCTGGAAGGGTTCAGATAAGGGTGCTAATGTAAATATTCAACACTAATTTATAGTTTAATACTTATGTTCCTTACAAAACCCATCAATCCAACTGAAGCCCCATATAAACAAAAAATGGTCGTGAAAATGGTCTGATGCACCACTGTTTAGGACAAAGGCCCTTACTTTCCAAATTTTGATGATCAAAAACTTGGACACATGATTTACATAAGGATTATACAAATGGTCCATCATGGAAAAACAATACTGTCTACTTCACCTATCAGTAAAAGGGAAACACTTTCTCTGAAAAATTATATATGCCCAATCCAGGATTAACTGGTAACAAATACAGTTTGTCACTGTTATTCTGGGTTGTAGCACAGTGTGTACTTGTAGGTTACAACCCAGAAGATCAACAAAGACATCTTCACACTGCCATAAGAACCTCAGATCTCACATAAAGGATAGCTTATTTTCTTTACATTAATTTCATGTGATTTATTCATGTCTTTTGCTTCAAATGTATCAATAACAGAGAATGATTCTCAGCAAACTGCTAAATATGATGTCTTCCTACTTACTCTGCCCTCTTAGTCGCTTGTGATGGTATACCTGCTGCTATACTCCTCAGATTTGGTGAAGAGATGTTTCATTCATGTTACTTTTTACACATAAGAATAGATATGTGAAATATCATTATCTAACTTTACAGAACAGAGTCCCTTTCGAGAAGCCAAGCCATTCAACTAATCAAAAACCTCCTTGCCTTTTATGGAACCATAGAGTTCATCACAGTGCTCAAAAGAGCCTGACAGTGGACCTTGTACAGAGCCAGATGAATCCAGTCCATATCCTCTGACCATCTCAATATTATCCTCCTGCCATCTATGCCTAGGTCCTCAAGTAGTCTCTTTCTCCCCTTCAGGTTTCCTGACTAAAATGTACACAAAGAAGAATGATATTGTGGAATGAAGTATGCAGCTTTCAGACTCATTTAGTCTCAAATTTTGTGTCAGTATACCTTCTGAACTTCTGAATAAATACAAAATGGCAAGAGCCCTCAAAATAAACAACCTGTGCAGGAAAACAACATTTGGCAATAGAAAGACAGCATTGATGAACCGAAAGGTAAACTACCTGTTGCAATGTCAAAAACATAAAATCAAGTTTGAAGATATTGCACTGAATCACCCTGCAGGGTACCATCTACAACAGAGTCACTTGGTGGAGGTTCTCACGTATCACAGTGTCCATTACAACCTGGAACACAACCTGGATATTTGACGTGTCAGTGGCTGTGGTGAAGTGTGGGTAGATCACCTTTGCTGAGTTGTGGTTGCAAAGAGCAAACTTGTGCTGGATGAACAGAGCACCACGATCCACATCATAATCAGGTCCTGCAACAAAGCATCATCTGTTGCTTGTGGATATACCAGAATCTCAATCTATCATTCACATTAAAGGGATAGATACTGCAATTAAAAACCTTCACATATTTCTTATCCCATATTTTCTTATTTTGTACCTTAGCCAGTACATCCTCTACATTTAATACCAGCAATCATTTAGTCAAGCCATCTCTATCTGGGTATTTCTTTTGAGATTTTTGCTTTTCAATTGCAGAGCTCTTCCACATACTCTGTCTACATTCACTTATCCCATTTCATCTTTAACACATTCAAGCACATACAAACTATTAATTTATTCTCAATCCTGAATATTAATTTCTCCTGCGATGCTTCTAAAAATGTAATGTAATTTGTATTTTACTCTGATGGAATCCATATCTAATCTTTTACATTCTCTGATAAGTTGTACTCAATACTTTACTTCTATACCAATGTCAACTTGCTATACCATGCTGTCCTAAAATTATAAGGTTGCTATTGAAATTTGTCATTAGTTTATTTGCTACAAAGTTGTATGAGTGACAAAACACGTTTCAAAAAGTTAAATGACCTCCCACATTCCCAACTACCCAGGGATACTTTCCTGAAGCTGAACTGTCTGTTACCTTTATAATCTGGAAAATAGAGTCTAAGATGTCTTCCCGAGTATAAGATCTTCTCGCGAAACAAATCAAATTTGTTGAGGAAAAGTACAAAGGACGCTTCTCGGAAGAACCGATTGTTAACAATTTGTGCAAAAAGATTCAAACTTTCATCCAGACGATTTACAGTGGGATCCTCCTGTGAAAACAAACAAACAGCTTACTTCATGTACTTGTTAAACATCACTCCTGGATCAAGATGAATAAGAAGTAATTAACAATACTGATGATGACATTTTATCAGAAGTTCAGTACACAGCCCAGTGAATCCATCACCTTCACATTTTAGGTAGTATGCCATTTACAGTTAAAATAAATTAGTATGATACATTGTTACATGCTTTCATGTAAAGATAATAGTTCAGATATACAAAATACACACTACCATATATGCCTACACATGCATGTGATGTGTTTCAAAACTACAAACCTACCACAAGTGTCATATCATAGCCACTGAGAGAAACAACAAACATTACAGCTCGTACATCATCAAAACAATAAATCCATTTTCTCCGCTGTGACCTCTGACCTCCTACATCAAACATACTGAAAGAGACAAAAAGAACAGCATGAAGTGTGTATACACAGCTGTGCCTGCCTGTGCATCATACACCATTAAACACCACAGTTACATACCTTATAATGATGTCATTTATTTTAAAGTGAGTTTCAATTATTCCATTTGTCCGTACTCTAGCCCGCAGCACGTCCGTTGGCGTGGGAACATACTTTTCATCACATATTCTTTCCATGTTTTCAAACAAACTGTTGGAGTCAATCAGTTTAAGCAGAGAAACATTAGCAAAGAATAAAATTCCAGAGAAAAGAAATGGCAAAACTAAGTTTAAGGTTAATTCTTTTTCAGCTAGTAACACACAAATTTGGTATTATAAAAAAATAAGAAGTTACTGTTAATACATCTTCCATGTGTCTAGAGTCTGAGACCAAATGAGCCGTGACAGCCCTTTTTAGAATCCCAAGAATTAATTTTCTTACATGTTTATATTCCAATATTCACAGAAACAAATAATATCTCTACTCACTATATAGCTGAATCATTGAGTTCATACTCATAGCCACGAGCCACTGCCAATCGAACCCCTCGATCCTGCCACAGGGCTTGAAGAGCTATAGCAACATTTGGTAATATGTTGAAGCTCTTATCAAAACAACTGCTACTTATTAACACTGTCTGGGCATGAGCCTGAAAAGAAAAATTCATATTTACTTTTTGTCAATGTGCATTTTCAATACCAGAAACCATAAATATATTTTACTTTATTTACTTTATTCTTGGCAGACTGGAGATTGATTCTAAGTAGACCCATTCCTGTCAAAACATATTTCATTGATGAAAGTAAATTATCCATAACTGTTGGGCGAAAGCTTCGCAGTTCTTCTTTAGTAAAGCCATCACTGTGAATTATCTTCATCTGCTTTACAAGAGTGCTTTTCCCACTCTCCCCAGCACCTGTAACATTGGAGCTCTAAATGTCCATCCAATAAGTGTTATTTTCACATCTCAAACTCAACAAGTCTTACACAATAAGTTCTTACCCAGTAACAATATTTTAATAACATTGTGCTCCTGTTTGGCAAGTTCCCCAAGCTGTTTGTCAATTTCTTCACTTCTCCTTCTTGCTTTCGATTCTTCTCTGTCCAGTGTTAAACATCCACCCATCCCATTTTGCATCAAAAGACACACTGAAAAATAATTAAGGCCATATGAAAATTATAAGGGAAACTAACTGAAAAAATAAGGGGCAAGCTCTATGCAACATTTGTGACAGCTATTTAATACGCCCCCTTTGAATATCAAAAGAGATGCCTGTCCTGTTATTGTAGTCTTCTTCTAGAAACCTGTTGACAGCTACGCAGAAAAACATTAAATTATGGGTAATATAATTTAGCACATGTTACCTATTAATATGAGAAAACAATGACATGTGCGACCTCTTCTAGACGACGCGATGACGCTGATTTAAACCAAAGACATTAGTATTAAAGATATGATACTAAGTAACGCAAAACATATGTGCTCAAATGTGTCCTAAAAAATTGTATCCGTTATTATTTATAAGTACTTATGTAGCCTTTTAACGCTTTGTGTGAACTATATTAGAATTGTATAAAATTCGCCCTGATCCACAGTGCATATAGTTTGCTTTGAGTACTATATTATTTTCTAAGTATCTTTGCAACAGGTAATGACCTTTCGTGGTATCACAGTTAATACGTGTTATTATCTATGGTATAAACCAAATACTGCGGGTGACGTCAAAGACTCATTGGGGGAGGTGGAGGATAAAGCAGGAGGAGAAGTATAATATTTAAAGTGAAAGGTAAGGAACTAATGGGAGACATTATGTGATTGTTTTCACTCATTTTTGTGATAATAGAAATATTGTTCTACATCCAGAAACTACTCTCTAAAATTTGCATGACTGATGTTTTTGCTGGCCTGAATAAATGGATCAAAGCCAATAAACCGACGTTAATTTTACATTTGTAATAGAAGAAAGTATTGTATTTTTCCTGAGACATGTTTTACATCCTCGGTTTAGGCCTATGAAGGACATGTTGAATGTAAATAAATTGCGTTCCACTCTTATTTATTGTTAACAGTAAGGAACACTGCGAATAATTTATTACACCGGTTGTTTTAGTTATATAACCAGCTGTTGTCAATTTGCTTGTCATATCACATTGCCTTTGGCCGATATTGTTGTTCTAGAAAATATGTTGCCTTTGGATTTGTTTTTTATAACATTCACAGATTTCATACCAAGACAGTGCAAAACATGGATGTCCAGTCGTCAAGTGATATAATGATAATTGGAGGAAACTCTCACCCAGAACTTGTAGCTTTGATCGCTAGGTAAGCTGCCCTACAATTCTCAGTAGAATGAAATATATTGTACGCCAGTCAGGAAGTAAAACATACTGGGTTGGATAAAATTGTGTGGATTCCGACCTTGTGCAAGTCATCTAATGTTATAGGAGCAATTGTATAATATAGAGCTTATTTACCTGTAATAAACAATAGTGGTAATTTCACAATAGATGCAGCTTATGTTTTTTACATTTAATACAGCAGCATTTATGGACATGTTTTAGAACTCAAGTCTCCAAAATGAAGGTTATTGGTACCAGAACAGACCATTGTGATGGTAATTGAAGTCATATGTCATAAAATTTGTGCTCAGCATTAAATCCAAGTGTCAGTTTGGCCATGTGTTTTGTAGCGATAGAAATTGATCTCGCTCAAGATACCCAAGACTCTCGTCACAGAGCCTGAAATGCCTGAGAACATCCTGAGAGTAGAATTCTGTTGTACTCTATTTTGTGGCCACATTTAAAGACTGTATACCGATTTATTTTTGAATTGAAAACTGATTGTTGAGAGGACAACATTAATTCAGATGGCCTTGACTTTGATTCGAAAACTGATTAATAAATGCAGTGTGCAGCCTACATATATTTTGAACTCTTTCTTTACATACTAGTTTTTAAGTAATGTCAATAATAAAAGATAATGTTAATTATCCACTTTGAAACTTTAGTTTTTAAGTGTACATATAATGTATTCTTAATTTCTTCTTCTTCAGTACCTGAGACCTGCATGCTAGGCAGTGCATGCAAATATGAAGTTCTCAAATTTGTTCAAGAGAGATCCAACCATGGAAATCAAACCAATCAAAAGAGTCTTGGTTCTATTCACCCGACACTAGTGTTTTGCCCACCAATAACTCATGAATTATTTGACAGATTTATATGAAACATAATATGAATATAATTCCCTTGGAGGCCACCCCATCTATGTACGTTTTAATTTCATTAGTATTGACATGGTGTCTAAGTTCTGAGGTGGAAGCGCCACAAAAAGTGGGGTCCTGTAATTTGGACTGGTAATAAAACTTAGATCATGAAATTTTATATCTGCTAATTTACAGTTATTGCTACCCTCAAATGTTTGAAAGACTATTTGAATTGCAAGTCCCAAGTTCTCTGCTTGCTGAGAAATTTATTATATGAACATGTTGTACTTCATGGTCTCATGCTGTTTTATAACTTTCTTGTGTGTATAAGAGATAATTTTGAGGTATGAAATGATTTAATACTTGTAGTATGATTTTTCTTTTCTTTTTTAGTCGTCTGGGTGTGAAAAGCGGTGGTTGTGCTGTTTACCACAAGACAAACCGTGAAACCATGGTCGAGATTGGAGACTCAGTACGAGGAAAGGATATCTATATAATCCAGACGGGAACAAAGTATGTTATGACATAAAATGAAGAAGCTTTATACCAATTACTGATACATGAACATGCTTACTTTTTTCATGTAAAGTAACAGAAACTTTTAAAATTTACAACATAAGTTTCATTCCTAATTAATGATCCTAAACACATTGTTAGTAAGTTTATTCATAATGACAATTTTAATGAAAATTTTGCTTTAACAAACATGAATCTCTTTCTTTCTGTTTTTATTTCTCATTAACATAATATCACATTGTTTTAATTATTCTTAGCCATTATGTATCAGCCAGACAGAAGTGATAGGCAAAAGATACAGCCACATTCCCTCAAAAAAGGACTAGCTTCAAACCTCCTTCTGTTTTCTTTATTTTTTTCTAGAACTTTACAGTAACTAATTAGATGGATACTGAACCCGAAGGTTCATCACCGAACCAACCAAAGCCTTCCACCAGTCCCTGTCCTGGGCCAACAAAATCCATTCTCCTTCAATTCCTATCCTATAGATCACACCTGATATTATCCACCCATCTACGTCTAGGTAGAACTTTACAGCGAACATTTTTACTTTGTTACACAGAGATGTGAACAATAACATAATGGAGTTGCTGATTATGGCATATGCATGCAAGACATCTTCAGCCAAGAGCATCGTTGGGGTGATTCCATATCTCCCATACAGTAAACAATGTAAGTAGCATTAAGTGCAAAACTGAGGAAAATCATGAGGATGGCTGTTCTTTGAGAATGTGTCTGATATATTTATTGTTACATTTAAATTCAGTTACTGTGTGTTCTTTCCATAAAGTGCAATGAATGAGTGGGATGGTCATTTATGCCTATTAATATTTATGAAATCCAAGTAAAATAATTGAATCCTCTTTCCAGTGCAGTATCCCTGTGTTACATCAGTGCCAATGTTACAAATCATTTCAGCAACAGGCTGACCAGCATTAAGAATAGACTACCTTTTACTTTTGGTGCCACCAGGCAAAATTTCAGTTAATTTCTTGCTGTGATGCATTTATATTTGTTGTTTCATAGTATAGTGGAAATGAGCTATAGTTTATACATCTGGATGTAAGCCTTTTATTTCCTTTAAAATAAATTAGGGACTATAAGGATTCTCACACTCTCCCACTTTCTTACATAAATAGAACGGTGCATCACATTAGTTTTAAACACTTGTAAGTTCTTTTTCTGTCTTTCTTTGCTGTAGCCCTGAAGAGAAGTTAAGTTTGCATAGGTAAAAAATTAATAATGCTGATTCTGTGTTGGTTGTGCTGGTCTAGGAGCATTTGCTCCATTGGCTGCGCTCTTCATCTGTAAATGGAGAAGGGATAATGTGTATGCAATAAATTGTATGGGCAAATGATGTATTTCCACTTCATTATATAAGAGCACAGTGATAGTAAAGTAGTATGGCCAGTTTTAATTCATGGGTACATACTGGCTGTGCATTTACATCATCTACACTACTGGGAGGCCTAAATTAACCTGCTGTGCATTGCAGTATTCTTTTCTTAACTGTGAACAGGCTGTAGAAACATGTTAAATGTGTGAGCTGGGTGGAACTGTGTCACTGGTTTTCATTACTACAGACTTGATTATTTAAAGAGTAAGGCTTTTGGTGAGACTCTTGTCATATGCAGGCAAGATGAGGAAACGTGGCTGTATTGTGAGCAAGCTGCTTGCTAAGATGATGTGCAAGTCGGGTCTCACCCACGTCATCACAATGGACCTGCACCAGAAGGAGATCCAGGGATTCTTTGACTGTCCTGTAGACAACTTGAGGGCCTCGCCCTTTTTGCTGCAGTACATCCAGGAGTGTGTAAGTGATATGTTTCTTACTGATCTCTCTACACAAAGGAGACTAACTGAATGTCACAGTTGGGTTGTTTGTACATCTATTTCATATTTGGGAGGTCATGGGTTTTATCATCATACTCAAGATTTACTGTGGTTTCTTCAGTACATCTGGGCATGTGCTGAAATAATACCTTAAATAAGCCACATCTGTTTCCTTCCATTTTGCTCCCAGTTCATCTTCCCATTTAACCTATGCAGTTCAGAAGGTGTCATCATTTACTGACCTCGTAGTTAAATGCAAGAATTATCATTATCTGATTATTGTATGTTATGTTTCATTTGTAAATTTTTCTGCTTTACAAATCAGTACAAGTTTATTCTCTGTGAAATACCATTGAGGAGATGTTTACAGCAAATCTTGGAAGTTCAGTTCCTATATTGTCCATTGTCTTTCCACTCTGAAGGTTCTGATGTAGTAATTTTGATGCGTTACAGATCCCTGATTATCGCAACGCTGTGATTGTGGCCCGGAACCCTGGCTCAGCTAAGAAGGCAACTTCATATGCTGAGAGACTACGCCTAGGAATTGCAGTTATCCATGGTGAACAGAAAGAAGCTGAGTCAGACATGGTGGATGGTCGATATTCTCCTCCAACTCTGTCACGCTCTCGCACAATGGACGTGAGTGTAGGTGTTCCTGTCCATCCAGCCAAGGAGAAGCCTCCAATCAATGTCGTTGGTGATGTAGGAGGGAGAATTGCTATCATGGTTGTAAGTTGAACATTCTTGTTTTGTGATTTATGTGTGAAAAAAAGTTCTCTGTCTCTAGTATATCAGCATGACAGCATATAAGGGGCATGGTCATAAAACTATGTATTCATGCTGATTTTCACAGTCAAAGGATTGCCACTGTTCCATTTTTTTGGGTACTGAAACCAGCTATCCAAATGGGTTTTATGGCTTTCCTGACCCTGCAGGCAAGTGCTGGAATAGCAATTAAAAATATGCACAATCCTGTATGAGAGTTGAGGTTCTTACAGTGATCAAGACGTTGATGTTGGTCTTTACGACTGTAACGCTATTCGATATTTTGAATAACTTCTTTATATGATTCTTGTGGTTACCTGTGAACAGTTAGTTATTTGGTACTGAATGTGTGTGTTCTGTTATTGGCATATGTCAGCACCACATTGACAAAACTGTGCTCCCAAACTACTACTGGCATATGTCATTCAGACCTTGAATACACAGTTGTGTTGTGAATAACTAATTTATTTCTTACTTTGTCAACATCTAGGCCTTCGAATCCTCTTCTGCATGAACGTACAGGTCCTTCTTCATGTCAGCAAAATTTTGTCATTTTGGCCTTAGGAATATACTGTGAAATGTGTAGAGAAGACCAACAAGTATAAAAAGACACAGAAGAAAGAGAACAAAAGAGAAATATTTGTTAACACATTTCATATCGGTGCCGCGATTTTACCGTTAACTTACTCAACTTCTTAAACATTTATGTCTTCCTTAGTTCTTGCATCTGAAAGGGCTACCATTACTGATTTCACACTAGATATGCATTTTTATAGTTTTTTAACATATTAATTGTTCTTCCCTTGTGATATTAAAAATAAAAGACTTAGGATAAGTAATTGTCAGTGATGGGATTGGTTCAGTATAGTAACAAGGATGTGTTCCTTCAGGATGATATGGTGGATGATGTACAGTCATTTGTGGCAGCTGCTGAAGTTCTCAAGGAGCGAGGTGCTTACAAGATCTATGTGCTTGCGACGCATGGCCTCTTGTCTTCTGATGCCCCTCGTCTCATTGAGGACTCTCCAATTGATGAGGCAATTTACCTTGTATTATTATATCTTATTATAGAACTATAGAATAGTAAGAGAAACATATTGTTGGATTCTGCTTCTTTATAGGTGTCAATGGTAAGCTTTTAGGATTTCAGTGATCAACCTTCAATTCCATAATATGGTTTTATGTTGTTCTGGAAAACTATTCAGCTAAAGGAATGCCCTGTACTTTTTTATTAGTACTTCAAACACACATTATAATTCGTGAGATTTGAAGTTCTCACGTTGATCTTTGCAATGTAGTACCATTATCTTTTTTTTGAGGTGGATACTGAAATTTTTTAAGTATTATTTAGGTGTGCTTTGGTTTCAGACAGTTAGTCGAGGAACTTACTTCATCTGGGTGTGTGTTAACATTATAATAAGATATTATGAGCTGCTTTATCATAATTGAGTATTCTGGAATCAGCTGTACAGTTTGTTTGCATTTGTTGGATCTAGCCCCCCCCCCTTCCCCCCAGAGTCTTTAAATCTGGGACATGTATATATTATCCAGGTATTGTCCTTTGCTTCTTTATGAAGCTCCTCATGCCCATTGATGAATAAAGGAGTGCTAACTTTTGAGTGTCAACAGAACATATTAAATTGTTGATGCAGTGGAAACAGTATGAACACTGAGGGCTGTAATGGCTTACAGAAATGTGAGGAACAGTCAGAAAGTTGTGAAGTGATTCACTGAATCTTCAGTAAGGCTAATACATCTTTGTATAAGTCATAAATTATTCTTCTGCATGTAAACTTACTTTGTGACCAGATATGCAGTTCTCTTCCTTTTTAACAATATGTGTAGAGGTATTCTTTAGCTTGAAAGCAGTGACTGCCTTGTGAGCGTCAGCTGCAGTTTTCATCTCCTGAACTTTTCAAGTTCCATACAGCTTTATATGGGACAGTGAATACCATCAGATTCAGGGTCTGAATCTTCTGAGTTCATGGAGTTTGGACATTCATGGTATGGTTTAGAGTTAAGCATTTTGATTTGGTTTGAAGTTCATGTACAATCGGCAGATTACCGTTACTGCGCGATACAGAGAACAGTTTAGTAATGTGTAAAAGAGATGTCTCACTGAGACATAAGTATTTTAAGATGAGCTGCAAAAATTTGTCACTTGGGTAAAATGATCAGTCTTAAGTATTTCCAACTAATTCTGAATTTATTGAAAACCCATCACATTTAATTCAAAACTTTCAGGTAGTTTGCGACATGAAACATGCAGGCAGACACGATCTTCCCCTTTTTAGATGCCCATTTAATGTTTATTGGACACATGTCATGGCTTACGGGCAGTCTATCTGGCCATGCTCGCCAAACTGTACAATCAGAGGTCTGACTGGCAGCCCTGTAGTACAGAGATTTAGCCTTTGCAGGTCTACACTGCCATAATTTTGGTCTTTTAAACTGTAGGTATAGAAATTCATTTGTAATTTAAATGGAATTGTAAGGTTAAATCTTCTACTTTTGTATGATAATAGTGAATATTGTAAGTGAGAAAGATACAGCTTCTTCTAGTACAGCTGTGTTTGTTGGTTTCAGGTGGTTGTAACAAACACAATCCCTCATGAGCTACAAAAGATGCAGTGCCACAAAATAAAGACTGTGGACATCAGTATCCTCCTCTCAGAAGCCATTCGCCGCATACACAACAAAGAGTCTATGTCGTACCTGTTTAAGAATGTCACTTTAGAAGACTAGGAAGTGATTTCTGCCAGGAATCTCACCAAACAGTTAAGCCACTTCTCTGTGCAAATGTGTACATTTACAGTGACTTTTGATGTAGCTTGGTATCTTTTGTATGTCTGATTGTTAAAATGTCAGTATGATAATTTGTTTAGACATTATCCATTATCTGTTATTTGAGATTCTACTAATATGAAGTTATAAATTTAAAAAGTCCCCAATTTTTATATTGGTGTAATTTTTAATAGTTTATAGGATCTCTTAATACTTGATTTTTATATCAGTGGAATTTAAAATAACAGACAGTGGGTAATTTTCAAACAGAATATGATGATAATACTAATACATGTACAGTCCAGAGACCAGGAGAAAATCCCTGCTAGGAATTTGATATACACGCGTGCGCAAGATTTCGCGGTGAGTGACGACCCATCCTAAAAGCATTCGTTCCACAACCACTGAACGAACAACAGACAACAGACTTTCATGTGTTTTAATGGGTACAGCTTTAAGATTACCTCACAGCGGCACAGTGATTTAATCTAGAATATTATCGCAACACCCACAGAACACATTAGAGGTGCACTCACTACACGCTACTCTTAACTGCTTGATGTTTTCAGTCTGTGTAGTAGCGTAAAACTCTGACATATCACACTCCCCACCAATAGCAGCCCTCTAGTCCACCAGGCAGTAAACATTCCCCCCCGCACCGCACCAGAAACGACTTCCCCCAGCAGGGCATTTCTCGTGATCTGTGGACAGTACCATTGTCGCAAAACGTTAATGAAAAGTTTTAGCATAATATTTTTGGAAGTAAGAACTTGTATGTGTGAAAATGATATATCTTGAGTCAGTATGATGGTTCTGAGTATTACATTATGGTTGTGTACAGTCTGAGAAACTAAAATATTGTGTGCAACCACTTAAAACATCAGAATTCCCTATACCTCTCTCAGTTAAAGGACTTTGTTCTTTCTGTTGCTCAGAATTGGACCACGAGCTGGTAGTTTGGCCTGTAACTTCAAGAGACACTTGCTGTGTGTACCAGACAATCGTAATCAGTACAGTGAATGAATGAAATAATGCATTGTTTTATAAGTAGTTAATGCTCTATTAATGTGGCCTGTCATGGTGTTTCCTGTAAACCAAGAAGTGGTGGTCCTCCAGCTTCAGGGTTGGGTTGGGGGCCAATAGCTCCTCACTGTGGAAAAGGTAGCATGTTTTGAAATTTTGCACAGGATCTTGGACTTGAACTCTTTTGCACAATAACGTTTCGGAAACTAGTCTCTATCACTGTCCAGTGATGGAGACTAGCACTATCTGACAGACCTAACTGAGTAGGTTACTCTCCCCTGAAGGTGGCAGCAGTTCCAGTTTCCGAAACGTTTCTTCTTTTAAACAAGGATGATGGAAAAAGTCCAGACAGAGTTACCTGTTGTTTCATTTAATTGTATGTAAATTTTAGCAGAATAGGTGAAGTTTGTGTTCAGAAATTACCAAAAGCTCTCTGAATGAAATGGTCTGTGTGTAATTTTTAAGCCATAAAATAAGGTGCTAAAGTGTGAAGTTAGAACTCTGGCCAAGATAAGCATTCCTGAATGTCAAAAATTGAACCAAAGGCACACATGTAGTTTGCTATTTGATTTAAATATATCACTCTTAAATTATTTCAAGTACCATTGATCTATCCTGAAGTGAAGTTTTGTTGTTACTGTGTACAAAAATACAGCATGTGCCGTTCGTTATTTTACGATCACTTCAGAGCAGTGACCGAGAGCTTCGACTCAAAGTTAGCTGGTGTGGGGAACCCCTTAGTCCGACAACTCGGGAGGCACTTGTGCCGAACAAGAGTTGACAGAGGTCACCCAAGGGGGACTGATGTTCAGCAGGCCAGCTGAGGCTGTCCCTGAAAAGACGGCCAAGTCGGCATGAGTGGTCTGACTACTCGGCTACCCTGACTGAGGTTTTCCGTGCTTTCCTCAGTTGTAAGGCAAATGCCCCCCCCAATCACGGAGGCCTTCAGCTGAAGTGATTCCTCCCCCCCAGGTTGCAGAGGCCTTCAGCCGAAGTGGCCCCACCCTTTCTGGGTTCAAACCCCAGAGAACCAACCAACCAAAATCCTCTGCACAAAGGACATGTTGCCTGATGGGATAACCTCTCATCAGCAGAATAGTCAAGGTTTTTCGCTACAATATCCTCATTAGCGTAAGCAAATTCCCGCTTTAGTTTCAAGGCTCTGTTTACCATTTCCAGCAATGTGTTTCGTACGCAGGAATGGTGGTACGTAGCAAGGGACAATGTCTTGTGCTTGTGCAGGACTCTGCCCTTAATTTGGTTTTTGGTTGGTTGGTTATTTTACTTGACTGCTTCAATAAATAAAACAGTGGTGTGAATATTTTGTGTAGAAATTACTGTGTCAGTTACATTCAATCTGGATGTTGAAACTGTTCCAAATGCTTCACCTAACTCTCAGTTATGGTGATTGTACATTTTAAAGATCAGACTTTATTATGTTCAAAATGCTTTGAAAGGAAGCCTCTGGCAACTTGTCCCAGTTTTCCCATCTTTGATCATACCAGCCTTTTCACATTTAAAGATGTGACAGTCTTAATTAATATTAAGAATATGTTTGGGTCAAGACAGAATACTAGAATTATGTTTGCAATGGTTCAATCATTCCAGTGAGTATTGGATGCTCTTTCCTCAGAGTTAAAATGACTGGAGCATGAAGCTGACCATTACCTTCATCAGTGCCAAGATCTGGATCTGGAATGCTAAAGCTTTATCTGTACATTCCTTGTGCCTTTGTGGCACAGGAAGTGATATAGATGAGTTACACAAGGACAAAAGCAGGATTCCTTTTAACGGATCAAGAATGCAGATGTCAAATATATGAAGAATGGAGTGACCAAGTGAGCGAACATAAACAGAAGACACGTGAGCAGAGTGCTTACAGGCGGATGGAGAACGGTATTGCCTATTGACTTATGGGACACTATAGAACTGTCAGTGGATGATGGTGTAGCAAAAACTCTTAAGTTCAGTGTCTGGACAACCTACAAATTGCATTAGTCTTCTGCGTTTGCATATGCAAGTGATCCAAATTTGTTTATTCATGAAGTTCACTTTCCTCTGTCACATCATCATATTTTCTTTTTTACAACTGTTCCATATTCATATTACTGACTTATCCAGATGAACTAAGCACATGGTTATTTTGTAACACTATTCCAAATAAGCTATGTTAATATGGGAACACAAAATTGATCTTTATGTTTTATTGCAGATTTTTAAAGGTACACAGTAAATTTCAATTGCAACACATCATTGTGTGCTATAGTCACTTCTGTCCACATCACCATACAAACTTAAATGTGAAAGTGGTAACATGTTTCATCATCAGTGTGCCATCCATCATCAGACCATCAATTACATATTTAAATATGAATAAATTACTTCATATACCACTGAGACACTTGTCTATGCTATATATATATATTGCAAAGCACTCAGTAAGTAAAATCGCAGAGTTACCAGCATAACTGCTGTGAATATAAAGCCATTGGAACATTGTGTGGTACATCTGAAAGACTGTCTTCGGTGTTTAGTGTGACCCAAAATTAAGTACTGTTGTCCAAGTAATATCTTAGTCTTCCTCTATGTTGTCTGTTTCAGACATAAGAACATCAGACCTGAGATCCCAGCACATGAATCCTTCCAAGAAAACCACTGTCATCTTCCCACGCTCCACACTGATTCCTGTCAACCTGCAGACATTGCAATGAGCTTGGGGTAACATCAAAGCAACAAGAATTAAGTGACAGTTACAACTGGAACATACAGGTATATTAATCTGTTTTTAAGCAGTATTACATTCATATTGTGGTCTTATGGGTTATGACACAATGTAATTATGTGGGTGGTTGCCAATGTTTTGGCAGAACATGCTACCTCTCTAACACCGACAGCATTTTCACAGTCAGAATAATTAGCCTTTTATTAGTATTACAATGAGAAGCTGTATGTAATCATTGACATATGTGCTCTTACTTGCTTGCCTCTGGAAGGAGGTATTTCCGCACCTGTTTCCACTTGCCTGTTGTTATGTTTGCTGTGGCTAGTTCTACATGTGTCAGAGTAGTAACTGCTGCAAATAGAAAACCCTAAAACAAAAGAAATGCCTTCTGCATTTCCATGAACACTATTTCAATACAGGCAGAGAATGAGCACAGACCACAGAGAGGACAAAATCATGCTTAAACTGTGTTAAGCAAGTGCTCTTACGAAAAAAAAAAAAAAAAAAAGGACGTTATGACAGAATGACAAAATTACAAAATGATAATTTGTACTCTTTGCCAAATATGGTTAGTGTGATTAAATTATCCTTTATCAGGTGTGTGTTGCAGTAGTATATTGCCCAATAGTATGGCAGTTTTAAATCTCCTGTTAACATACAATTAAGGTTATGGATGAGATGCATCATTCATGAAGCAAATATTGAGATAATGAGAAATCCACACATTTTAGTCATAATACCTCAGAACAAGATAACATTGGACACCTACACATACGTTAGAGGAAAATATTAAACTTTATCTTAAACATACAAGTTATGAAGATGTGGACTGAATTGAACTGTCCAATTGTAGGACTTCGTGAAACATAGCAGATGTCTGGGGTTTCATAAAAACAGAACTGACCAGCTCAATAACTGTCAGCTCTTCACAAAAGACCCTGCACCACAGAGTTATTTGATCCTCTCTTACTATCTTGACATCTGCATATCAAATCTTCATTCCATCCACCATTCTCTTCACTGTCTTAAATTATATTGTGTTCTAATGCTTGTAGTTGATGCATCAGTGTTAAATCAGCAGCATTAATTGGTCTGTGTATTGTACCTGGTCCTCATCAGCCCACTGCAGCCTCACATCCTTCCTTGGACACTGGATTATTTTAACGAGTACGCCAGTACAGTGGTTCCACAGAAATATTTGTGAGGTACTCTCCCCAATGACAATTGCTCTGCAGTCTGGATGATAAGAACCAAAGGTTTAAACATAACTGTCACATCATGCAAGTCCCATTTATTTCTATAAAACTTTTTTTTATGCATTGCAGTATTGGATTGATTATCTTCTGGCTTAGTCCAGCATTCCAAAACAGTATGAATACTCAAGTGATGGATGAAGTGTGACACAGAAACATATATTGCTTAATGAGATGCCTGTTTAAAAATTTTAGCTGAATGGTTCGAAGTCACAGTTTACTTTTTGTTCTATCTCACCTTTAAGGAAATGAAGTGAATTTACAGTTCCTGTCACTGGAACCAGCTCTGTAGATTTCAGAATCAACTGTGATTCACTGTCAATGATAAACTTCACAATTTTTGTGCTTATGGCATCATCACAATGTGACCAGCTAACAACTAGTGAAAACTCTGGAAGGATGCAGAACTGTATATTCTTGATATACCTTGAGAATTAAATTATAAATATTACAGTCAAATTCCCATTAGGTTAGTGACAAACAGATGGAAAGCCACACAGCTGTAACTCCTGCAGGAAGAATTAAAGTAGTGATATCAGTGAGACTTAACAAGGCACATTTTATTTTCAGTGGAAAACTACCTCTGCCATATGTCAATTAGCATGCTAATACCCTTTAACACAAGAAAAGTTTTATATACATCTTCCAAACAATCCAGTTGCCTTCCATTTTCAGATACCTGTTTCTAAACGAGTTTAAAAAATATTTTTAATAACAATGATTAATGAAAATTATACTGTAAAATATGGGAGTCCCAACTTTATCAGAAAACTTCAACATTGCTATAAATCATCTGTTCTAAAAAAAAATATAACTAGTTTGATTTTTAACCTGTGTTGACACCTGAGTAGGTAACACTGACTGAATGGGCAGGTATTCTGCAGCTATCAGAGCATGCCAGTGGATTGAGTTTTTCTTACCCATGCAGACGTTTCAGTTCCAAGCAGCAAAACCTGAATCTAGCTTGTATTATTTTGAAGCTGTACATCACACATATCAGTGCAGTCTGCTCTTTTTCATAAGATGTCCACAGTTCCATGCACATAAGCATTTTTTCATTGCTGATGTTGATCCTGCTGTTCTGAAATCCTGTTGAGATTCCACCAACAAAATGTTGGCGAGGCAGCGACCCAAGGTGTAGCCATTGCGACTTTCTTTCAACAAAGCTCCAGAAACTGATTTGCAACTCCTGAACTAAAACAAGGAAATGGTCTTCAACAAATGCTGTTATGACTTTATCATCTACTGTACATGAAGGGAATGTTACAAAGGCATATCTTTGCTTCTCCTTATAAACAACTGTCTCTTCTGCATCTGGAAATGTGCCAATATCTGTGTTGGTAAGGTCTTCAGAATTTGCCATATTACTTTGAAGAGTCAGTCCATCTGCATGTAAACTTTTTGAAACTTTATGCAGCACATTATCGCTTAATGCCAATGTAATTTGCTTAAAATTGTTTCTCTTTGACCTAGCTTTTACCAATAAACCTTTCATCCTTCTTGCCATAAACTTGGTTTGTGGTTTAGCAGATCTCTTCAGAACACAGTTTTTTTGCAATAATATCGGTGACCCACTGTTATTATCATTGGCAATCAATTTGTTGGGAGTTGACGACGTGGATATTTCAGTGCAGTCTGCTCCCATAGTTAGTGCTAAGTTATTGTTACTGATGTAGCTGTGCTTGAGTGATGAATTTTTTTCTTCCAAAAGAGAGAAATCTTGTGATAATTTGTGTTCACATATAACTGCTGGAAATGCATCCTGTTCTTCCATGCTTATGTTATTCTGTGTAACTTCAAGTTTGTTAGCAATGTGTCATATGATTGCTTGCTAAAATAACATTTGCAACAGCATCCTCTGAAACAGCAACAGTGCAATTCAAATTATGTTAATTTAAAATGGATAAACAATCCTCATCACGTTTTCAAACAAAGCTGGAATTAGACTTACTAGCTTCAACAACAGATATTCCTAGACTATGTGGAAAATTATCAGTGATTCAACTTGTATGATCTGATGAATTTTGAGCAAATTTTGCTTTCTTCTCAGTCGGTTTTACTTGTTTCTTTTGAGTATGTTTTTTTAACTTGTGTTGATGTAATGCTAATTCCTTATTCATTAATTGTAATGTTCTTTAGCTGAAATGTAGTACAAGTCTTGTTTGGTTCACTAATACAACCCACAAAACGTTATATTATTTCCACACAAATAGTGTGACAGAAGTGAAACAATGTCAATTTTTGATACGATCTGCTGGAGGCTTCTAAGTAATACCTTGTCTAATGCTTTAGCTTAGTCATATGGGAATTATTACCAACACAAATATCCTCAAAACATGGTTATGTTAGGTAAAATATGTTAAAAGCTATATCATCTTGCGACAAATAAAAATATATAATTCAAGAATAATGGGTTTTAGATTAAATGTACTACCTTATTAGGTTCTGCTGTCATAACTAACACGCAGTCACAGGAAATTCGTTAAATTAAAAATGTTGTCATGTTCAACTTAAATCTGGTGGTAAATGTCAACGTTACACGGATCACCTACAGTACGGTTACTACAATACAAGGCAGTGTTTCGTAGTTAATTCGTTCTACGTAGCGATCCATGGTATGATTATTTACAAATGGCGGAGTGTTAAGAAGTGATGGTGTTTAAAAATCAAATGTAATCTGTAATTTAAAAATGACAGATGTACTAATTATGAAATATTGTGGTGCTCTCCAAATTCAAGATAAGCAGAAGAAGAAGAGAGCTATTGAAAACTTGTCTAAATTTTTACATGAACATGATTCAGAATTAGAAGTGACTGAAAAGATTCAGATATACAAGAATATTTTACGCTGTTTTAATGATAAAGCCGAGGCATGTAGAGAGTTTGCGGTAAAGATAATAACTGACATTACATCTTTTCTTCATCAAGAAGACGATTATTTAATATATCTTATGCCAGCCTTGTTACAACGGCTTGGTGGGCAGGAAAGAATTGAGTCCTCCGAAGAAGTACGTTTGTTGAAAGTTTCTTTGCTACACTGTGTAATTAATAAATATCGTCCGACATTACTGTCATCTTACGTAAATGACATTATCCAGATATTAGTAAATACATTAGTGGATCCATATCCAAAAATTAAGAAAGAGAGCTGTGAATGTTCAGCAGATCTTGCAGAAACTATTCCCAGACACTTCTATACTTATTCCCAGTCACTCATAGTACCTATATTACAGAGTGTCACTCACCAACACTACAGAATCAGGATTGTTGCTATCACTGCAATTGGTAAGTTTGTAAGGATTAAATCAAAAACATTTATAGTATCTACAACATATTTGAAGGCCAAAGATGTGTTTGCATGTTTAGTATGGAACAGATTTTGTGCTTTATTTTTATTTTTTTATTTTTTGTAGCAAGTCATGTACTAATTTTTTACAGGCAAGGTTGTTCGGTATGGCAACAACAAGTCTGTCGATACTGTTATTGGCCCTCTTGCAGAGCGTTTGTTTGATCAAATCCAAGCTGTGCGTCAAGCTGTGGTACAAGTTATTGGAATTTGGCTAGTGCAATTGCCAGACCGCTATTCCTACTTTCACAGACTTTTGCCATTGATTCTTACAAGGTGAGGTGACTCAACATTGGTATAGACATACAGATATAAAAATTAACAACCCTGCTTAATTTGTACACATTTTCACGATCACATGTTGAAGTAAAAGTGCCGGTTTTAGTAGGCAAGTCATATTACATTTTCTTTAGGTTTATGAATATATAATGAAGTATTGAATACATTTTTGTTAATAGGAATTATAGTAATTATGTACACACATTTTGATTTTTTGT
This sequence comes from Zootermopsis nevadensis, assembly GCF_977971745.1. NCBI lineage: Eukaryota > Metazoa > Arthropoda > Insecta > Blattodea > Termopsidae > Zootermopsis > Zootermopsis nevadensis. The sequence goes on from NW_028259156.1 coordinate 19,314,444, forward strand.
TGACCATTGTCCTTTATATATGTGAAAAAGATTTATTGTTTTCAGTTTAATATGCTGTATCTTGCAAATATGTGTAACTGTTTCAGTTTGACTGATGAAATTCCAGATCTGAAAACAGAGGCTCTGAAATTATGGGATGAGGTGGGGAAAGTTTATATGCAAGAAAATGAGAATGAATTTAAGGATCAGGTGGATTTCCTAATAGATGATCCAGTTCATTATCCTCCTTTTGGTATGTTTCACAAATCAGACATATGGTAGAAAGAAGAATTTTTTAATTCACATAATTTGATATTAATAAAATAACTTTGTTGTTTTAGTGAGGCAGTCATATGTTGAGAATATATGTGGAAGTGAAATAATGAATTGTGTAATAAATAACAGAGGATGGGGTTCTGGGAGAGGAGAGAGATAATTTCTTCCTGTGGAACATAAATTATTAACATATTGAAACTTATTTTTAAGAATTTGTTCTATAATTGTTCCCTTGTTAATGCCAAAATTCAGTGATGTCTGATATTTTGGAAGTTTATTTTATGGTTGGCAAATGGTTGTCATGATACTTTATTGGCAGAGATGTTTGTAGTGATACTGTATTGACAGAGAATACATTTGACATTAATAGAAGAATTTACTAAATATTAGTATATAAGTGGGGTTTCAGAAATGTGGATGCAGAAAGCCAGCCTTGTTTTTCAGTAATAGTATGAAGCTGCAAAGGATGGCACTTTAAAATATTGGAAAGGCAATGTTGAATTTTATATGTGATAACTATGAGTATGATTCCATTTTGACTGCACAATGTATTAATTTGAAAAAATGTTGACATACTCTGTATGGTAAAGTGAACAACAGAATTCAGTGTAAGTAGTCAGTTCTTGTTTTAACAGCTGTTTTCCTCGAATTTCTGGTATCAGATTTCCGTTGAGTTTTTATTTATGAAAAATATGTTGGTATTATGGACCATTAATGAATAGCAGCTATATCTCCTCCCCCCAAGTGCCTACATGGCACATATGGGGACAGCTTTACTTTTCTTTACTTTGTTATGAACTATTGCATGCCACCAGAGAGAGACCATCTTTGTATATGTATGTGTGTATGCATTTGCTGCTGTTATTTATTAAAATTTAAAGATTTCATAAGCCCATCTTATCATAATAGAAGTTACCTGCAGTCAGCAGTGCAGATAAAGCTGACAGGGGTGTTTTAGAAGTGTTTGTCAGGTTCTCAGGTAACATTAGATGTTAGTGCTATTGATATATCCTCAGAACAATTAAGCATTTACCTCAAGTACATCTTCTTAATATGTATTTTGAAATTTTAGAAACAAGACCAAATATAGGTTGCCGTACATTGGTGAATCGACATCTATGCAAGATTGTGCCAGCCTTGGTTCGGGAACTGGATGATTGGCTCATGGATATCCGACTCAAGGCCTCACAGTTGTTATATTCACTGATTCTGAATGCTGAAGTGTATATAACTCTTCATCTGGAGAAGATCCTGGATGGAATGTATCGGGCAAGCAACGATGAGGATGTGAGAGTTGTGAATAATGTAAGTTTTTAGTACAATCTTCTGATGTCAGTATGTGAAGAAAATTACATGTGATGTAGATTTGGTAAGCTTGTTAGCATTGATCTTGAAATAATGGTTAATGAAAGTTTTCAAAAAAAATTTACAATTAAATGGTGAAGATAATGACTTTATTGTATGTAAGATATGAGGTTTTCACAGCGGTGAGTATGAAGATTTCTGTCTTCTGGTCGATGTCAGCCAACGTTTCAGAGGTCATACTGCCTCCGTCATCAGGGCGATGAATATGAATACTTTATTGTATTCTGTAAAATGGTGCTTATAGCACAATAACATATGCTGTGTCATTAACCTGTCTGACACAGTTTGTGTGTGATGTAGCTTGCTGTGTGTTACACTAGTGTGCTGCTAAATCATTGACCCCGGAATTAAGTCCAGCCAGTAGCCTTATAATACAAGGATTTTAAATTCTTATTTCCATATGATAAAGGTTAATACTCAGCATCTGGAAGACATCTTGGTTGCATGAATAATAACCCTTTCATTGTCAGTGAAGAAATATTATGTAATTTGCCTCTGCATTTCAGATTTTAGAGATCCCTGTATTTGTAAATATGTTACTTTGTGCCAACAGAAGCACATTCTGTATGTAAGACATATTTTATATAATGTGTGAATTACTTGTATCATGATCCACTTTTTAGGAAATTGATTAAACTTGATTTCAGCCCCTAAGATCTTTAAGTGTAGACCACCAAGTACTGAATTTAATTGAATTCTTTTAGTCATTCGGGTGAAGAAGCAGGTGGACTGATGGTAAGGTACACTCTTCTCACTCTACAAACTGTATATAGTGTTCTGTGATAGAATGTCAATGAGTCATGGCTAACGCTACAAAACTATGCATTTATTACATGTTTGCAGGTTGAGAAAGCTGCAGAGTTGATTGGGTATTTTGTTCCTCCTGACACTTACTGTAAACTTGTGTTGCCTACAATGGAAGACTCAGCTACTGCAGGCCAGCTCCGTGTATTTGCAGCCATTTTGAAAGGAAGTGATAGATCCACACTGAAAGAGAAGTTAACAGATATAGGCAACTTCTTGAAAAGTGCAGAGATTTGCTGGAGCAAAGAGGTGGATGTCACATAAGAGATTATGTATCTTTGGCCTTCATTGTTAATAACAGTATATCAGCATGCTATTAAGATAGTTTTGCTTATGTCATGCCTGTGATACTTATTTAAGGTAACATTGATTCATATCTCCATCTTCATACCCAATTTTTCTAAGGTCTATATATCCCTAGAGGCAACCGAAGATTCATTTTTTATCTCTCACATATAGGATACTTACAATTTATAATTTTTCTTTCATGAGTGTTATAATGAAGACTTTTTCCTCTGAAGCACTTTGATGAGGTTGTTAGAAACAGCTGTGTTGCATTTAGATTCCATGTGATCTGTGTTTGAACAGTTTTATCGTGTTTTCCAGACTGCATATCAAATACAGCTGCTCAGCTGTTGCTCAAATCTGATGGTGGTATGTGAACAGGACTGTAAAATGATTGGTTACCAGTTGTTTGTGGTCATAATCTCTGTATTGGGACTTGCTACAGAGGAGTTTGTCACCAAGGAAGCTCTAGGTATTTTTGAACAACTTTTTCCTGCAAGGCTATATAAGTGGAAGAAATGAGCATCATATAATTTCTTGAATATTTAATCTCAAGTGTGCTTTTGTTTCTGCTTGAGTGAGTTATAATATAGATTCTTATAACTGTGAGGTGTTTGAAAGTGGGATGTTTGTATCTGAGAGAGTTACTTACTTAAGTCATTACCATCTTTCAATTTATTTTAATTATTATCTGATATGTACAGTGCTCTAAGCCTCACACTTACGGGTATTTTTGTTGCAGGGTGCTTCCACATGTTGCAGTCAGTTGAGACTTGTACTTCTCTTCAAAATCTGTTCGAGAAATATCTTCAGCCAGTGCTGCAGGAGTTTCAGGTGTCTGCAGACTCCTGGTCCTTGTGCAGTCCAGAGAGGTTTATATTTGAAGCTCTACTAATTTATGCAGGTACACACATAAAATTATCTGCTTTTATGAAATCAGGTTCATTGTCATGTTTACAGATGCTTCAGTTTCATAATGGTAAACAAACTGCTGTAGGCCCTGTGTTGTTTAAACTATGAAAAATGCTAAAATAATATATCTAAAGAGTTTTTATGCCATAAGAACTGTGTTTGCATAATCGGACACTAGTTATATCAAACATTTAATAGACTCTTTAGCATCTAAGTAGGATTTAAGTTTTTCATGGTGGTGAGTCCAAAGATGGCTATAGCACAATGTAGTGTGGTAAACTTCTACCAGACTACACAGCACTATAACCCAGAAGACAGCCATCTTCATATTAGCAACTGTTACAGCACCCTAATACTGTGGCAGATGGATAAGACATTTAGTATGCATAATTAAAAAACATCAGATTGTACAACATTTTGTAATTATGATCTCAAGGGATCTAGGTATAAATCAGAGGATAATGCTGAAATTGATCTTAACCTGTTGTACAGGAATAAAGGATTTAAGTCTCTGAATTAATGAGATAGTGGGTTAGTGGTATGCTGCTGTCACACATTGTTAGCTGACCCTCCATGAGCCATGAGTCATGGCTGAAAAAGTTATTGTAATAATGTAAGTCTTGGTTTAGGGTACTGAAAGTTTGCAGTGATATTGATGAATATTTGAGGTCTATAAGAAGATGTAATTTGTAGACCAGCTGAATAGCCCTGAGGATTAGAGCAGAGATGGCTCTCGAAACGTTGGCACAGGATATGGTGTATTCACCATTCAGGCACCTGACATGGCTTGTAGCCCGAGAGTCTTTGATCAGCTGAATAGCTGTCACCTGCTGTTATAAGATACTGTACCATGGGCTTAAACTCCATTTTAGTGTCTGTCTTCATTGTAATATAACAGTAAACTGTTTTCCAGGTTCTGCAATTAGACTGCATCTACAAATCATCAGTGAAATTCTTGTGACATGCCTAAAGCCTGAGAAGGATCCTGAAGTTAGGCTGAAGATGTTTATCATTTTGTCTAGTAATGTTGTTGCCACAGAAGAGCTAAAATGTGCCCATGACTCAGGACCTTTCCTGATCAAATTAGTGAAAGGTACGTGCTCATGTTTGAATTAGAAAACATGATAGATGGATAGCTAGCCTTCTAGTATTTTCTTCTATACAAAATTATAAAAATATGACATAATATTGTGTTCTGTGATGAAGAATATGAAAGTATCTAAATGCTTTCATTAGACAGAACAAGAAAATCTCATTCATTATCAAAACTGTGTATCTTTTTCCAGTTACTTTATGGACTGAGCTCTCCTTATTCTGAAACAGATGTATAGTTTTACACCCTCTTATACTTGGCAGTAACTCTCAGTTTTTCATTCTAGTACAGTCACTGCTATTATCAAGTTGCCTTAGTGGTGTGTGTGTGTGTGTGTGTGTATATATTTATATATAAACACACACACACACGCTCCCTGAATTATTACATTTCAAATTCATAGAAGTGTCTCAAATAGGATTCAAACTTGAATGTCAAACACTTCTGTTTAAAAAATTAATTTTAACTGAAGTGTGTCTGTGAGAATGAATTAAAAGATGAAATAAACACCCAGTGTATTACATTGCATATGCATTACCCCCACACTCATTCTTTCTGTCTGTATATTCTGTTTCATTCTCTGCAGATGTAATCATACCAAACCTGGTGTGGCGGGCTGGTCGGACATCAGAAGCTATACGAACTGCTGCTGTCTCATGCCTTTATTCAGCCTTCAAACATTCTATAGACTCCTCATCACCATTTGCAGACCCCACTGTTATAAGCATAGTGACAGAGCCTCTGGTAACCTTGTTACTGACACTTGTAGAGGATTCCTCCAAGAAGACACGTATCATTGCCTGCCAGTCTCTGTGTCGGATGATTAGATTGTTGCGAATCACTGGCCTCTATACTGCAGATTTAGTACACCATGTTTATCCTGGTAATTTACCTTGTAAATGTTAGTCTTCTAGGTTGTAATGCCCTGTAGATATCAGTGTTTTGAGGAAGGAGGCAGTATGTTCCTCCAAAATGTTAATATCTACCTGCAAGTCAACATGGGTGTACAACTGAGTGATGTGTGTTCGTTACTCATTTTTTAATATTTCAGTGGTGCTGAAACGTTTAGACGATGTAAGTGATGATGTTCGTGTGGCTGCAGTTGCAACTCTCGTGAAGTTATTCAAGCCCTTGCCAGCTGACTACTGCATGGAGATATCATTTGGACACCTGGATGCACTGTTCAGCACCATGTTAATACACCTGGATGATCCTGACCTTGGCTTTCAGCATACTATGCTTGGTATGCAGCTACAGCTGACGTGTAGTATGAAGCATCATCACAATTTTACTCCACACAGCCTTTGAGATGGTTTTATCTGACAGATTCTGGATCATTGAAATCTCAACTTTGGGCCTGGCCCCTATACCACATGTCATACCTCATTTTTTACATTTTATGTTTTAATTGTTAATTTCTTCTCTGTGCTTAATTATTAATCATTACTTTTCTTTGTTTGTTTTCTTACTTTCATGCTTTTTACATTTTGATGTGTGACTATGTATTATTTATTTCTTTGATCATTTCTCTTCTTATCTTCTCATCTCTTATATTAACACTTTCATTAATGTAACTTATTATTAGCTGTATCTTTTTTCACTTTGAGTCCATAATTTGAAACGCATGTTAATATGTACCTTGAATGGTCAGTGTTAGCCAGGATTGATTCTTGAGCCAATAAAACAGCAGTGGGTTTTCTGATGACCAATACCCTCTGTATCATATAATAATAGTGTACAGATGTAATTATGTTTATTTAAAATATCAAAATTAATTCCTTTATGTGATATTAAAATCAAATAGATGTAGTTACCCACACTGAAATCTGCTGTTAAATATTATGCATGTTCTTCTTATGTTCTGAGGCTTGTAATATGGCCTTCCCCCCCCCCCCCCCCCCCCCCCCATTTTGGAAGGATGCCATAAATGACTATAAGACTCCATTAAAAGAGAGAGAGGATCAAAAGCAGTAATGGAAATGAAGAATGTCACTAAGGGTATAATAATGATTCTTCAGACTGCGGTAAAAAAGTATGTGCTTGTATATGCTGAAATGCTCACTAGAGTTTTGTGATCAGCACTGCTGCTCAGGTGACATATGTTACTTGTTTGCCCAACATTGCATTGTTTTCCTTTACAGATGCCCTGAAGGAGATAGGTGAGGTGAATCCCAAAATTCTGCTGGAGAAAGTTGGCATTTGTACAGTTAAATTCTGCAATGCAGAAGGTTGCAGGGAGTTGACAGGGTATATTGAGAGGCTGCTGGACAACTAGTTCCATTCAGTGAACGAGTCTTGCGATTCAGTGATAATTACATAAAGGAAAGTATGTCTATAAATATCTCGCATATCAAGTTTGCCACTGAAGCAGTGTTTCTTATCTCTGCATTTTCATATGACTTCCTTAATAACATTTTTAAGATACAAGTTGTAGAACAATGATTACAAAGGAAACCTAATAAAATTATTTTGCAGGATTTGTCCTAGCAGATCATATAGAGATATGAGTATTATTTATTCATTTTTGTAGATGTGAAGGGGCTTAAATGTTTTATAGAAAAGGAAACAATTGAATTTAAAGTTAGAAACCATTGAATGAATAACAAAATCATACATATTTCTGCTGTACTTTTAAAACAGAAGGATACATATTCTAAAGCAAGTGAAAATATGGAGCAGTTTTATCTGCATTTTAATTTATATGTAAATAAAACTGTTATGTTGCAAGTTTAACAAATTTGCATAATATTGCATTATGGTTATCTTATTTCTAATTGATATTTTTATTCCATTAAATTAACTCTTTGAGAGTCAGGTATCAAACTGATTTCAATAACTGTGATTTGCTATACTTCTTCTCTTTCATCATGTCAGTAATATCCACATTGGTGTTACACAAGGCAATTTCACATTGTAAATATTTGTTTTTAATTCTACTTCTCAGTTATGAAATTGAAAGGTAGTTCCTTACAAATATAGGTATTTCTGATCAAACATGTAAATCAACTCATTTTTCTATAAAGCTGAGCGATATTGTTTTCAGAGCTGTAGAGGAGATGTAGTCAGAAAATGTTTATTATAATAAAATGAATGAGGCTGTTTAAAAACTTAAAAATTGCAACCTACAGGTCATTGATTGCACACGCTCTAAGAATAGAAAAGACAACAATGTAGGAGTTGAGTTTTTCAAGGCAGTCAGTCTGAAAATGGCTGTCTTCAGGGTTGTTGCACTATGTAGTCTGGTAGAAGTTTACCAACGCTTTGGAGGTCTTTGTTGCCTCATTGCTGTGCAAGGACATCTCAGATATTAGATAAGGCATTCTGGTCCTACTTTGCCCATTTTATCTTTCCTTTTACTGTGTAATCTTCCCTTTACTTTTGCTTTTGCCCTTTTACTGCGCAATACCCCAGTTTCAGAGGTATTCTGCATTATATATAAAGGAAGCCTAGTGTGAAAGTTTGCAAATTGCCAACAGAGGTGTTCTGCATAGATTTCAAGTTCTCCTTTCATTCTTATCCTGTTTAATGACAGCTGGGTTTTGTAGTGCATAGTGTTGTTTCTGCTTGCTGCAGTAGAGCATGTTTTGGTTGTTACTTTGAACAGAATAGGATTTGTTTAGATTCCATAAATTCTTCATACTACAATTAAAGATGTGTAACATATCATAATAGGAGTACCAGCACTTAGGACCAATAAAATACCAGCGCAAATATAATTTTACAGATTGATGTGTATTTAATTTTCTCTTGGATGTGACTGATATTTCAACCTCCATATGTAGATGGATATTTTGGACCGAAATTTGCATCATGTTATGATATATGGAAAACATTAAATGTGGTGGTTTTAGTGGTGACGTGGCGGTAATAGGGTCATGTTTTTGTCGCATGTTGATAATTAAATTTAAATTTGGCATGTGAAATATTTGCAGATTAGTAATCCATAAATCCGTGAGAGTGCGTTAGTGTACCATATTAACTTTGTGCAGAATGTAATACCTATAGTACATTAAACCTGCTATATGTACATATTAGTTTTAATATTAAATATGCATTATTACTGTGTTCACTCAGTGTTTTATTTAACATTTTTTGTTAAATAAAAATAAATTTGACAATGTATCGATCTATCGAGAGCGGTGAAATTGTGTTTCCGGATTACCGTGGAGGAAGGTGGAGTTTCTTATCTGCTAATAGTGTTTCTTTTCGTTATAAATTGTATCAGCATTTTATATTGTATTAGGTAAATTGGTATTTGAATTCATATTTGATGTTTAAGTAAGACGTTCGTAATATCATGGTTTAAAAACGGTTTTGTCGACAATATATATATATATATATATAGTCGATCTGTTTCCTCCCGTAGAAAAAGCCTTTCCGGACTTTCCATATCAGTTGGCATAGACCACTGGAGCTTGAGGATTGTTTCGCCAGATATAGCATTGAGAAATATAGAACTCTTATAGATAATTGGATATCTTTTGTCTGTACATGTAAAATGAAGGCGTCATATTTCAGGCAGTAATGGCAGACACGACTGCAGAAGGTATCGAGGATCTCCACATTAACACGCCAGAAGACGAGAATGAATCTATTTACAGACCACCACCGGAGAAAACAATTAAAGAAATTCTCGAAACAGATAAAGAAGATGAAAGCTTGCGAAAATACAAAGAAAAGCTTCTTGGTGATGCCAAAACTGGAACTGTCATTGTTGGTAAGTATCTGGTAAAGGCTGTTATTCTATGTAGGAATCATGTCTGTGCTTATGCAAGATATGCCGCAGATCCCAACAGAATAGACTGAGTATAGAGTTAGTATTTAAGGTAAATATTAGGTTACATAAATTGTACTACTTGCTCGAGCTAATCCGTTGGCTGGTTTCACTTTTTGTTTGCAGAACCAAATGATCCTCGCAAGGTGATTGTGAAGAAGTTGGCATTGTGTGTTCCGGAGAGACCTGACGTTGAACTTGACCTGACAGGTGATATTTCACAGCTGAAGAAACAGGTAAAGGGAATAATTTTAAGAGCTCTTTGTTATATGTGTTATTTAGGAATAATGAAGCATTTTATGGACAAATTGTTGATAGGCCACTGTCTTTCACAATAAGTACATATAATGTGAGACTGAATTTCCAAGTTCTGGCATGAAACCTTTTGTAAAGACACATTCCTTGAATGCTCATTGTATAGGAGGTTCTGCTATGTGCAGTTTATAAAAGTACTCCAGGTATTGTTAGTGGCAAAAAAACTCTGTTATGTTTTTGCAGGTATTTGTCATCAAGGAAGGAGTTTCATACCGCATTAGGATCGACTTCATTGTACAGAGAGAAATTGTACATGGGCTGAAATATGTTCAGAAGACATACCGGTTGGGGGTGCCAGGTAGGACCCATGTTCATTATCTCTTCTAATATTTCCTTTGAGCTGTGCTCCTGTGTTGGATAGTGAATGTGGAAAGGTGTTTTTTTTTATTCAGGATTTGAAATTGAATGAAACATTCATATTTATTATTTCAAAGAGGCTTCTAATTTCAGTTTGGGAACATAGCTTAAAAGAGAAGCAGGTTTCAATCTTAATCTCAGTTCAGAGGCAAATCTTGTTATATTAGTTTAAGCTAGACCACAGCCACTTCCTTTTACATTCCTTCCAAGTTATTCACAGTAATGCTAGCAGTCAACACTATGTAACCTATGTAGTTGAAAAAGCATTGCTAAATAATAAAAGAATGAAGCAACAGAGTTGTTCCATGCTGTGAAATAGGAGTTGATGTTGATTTTTTATTCTGGCAAATCTGTTATGCAGAGGAAAGCCATTAACAGAGAAGTGTGTGTTTTGCTGTCCTTGTACTTTATTGTTTTATATTTAAACAGTTGTTTCTTCAGGTTTACTTACACTTCTAAATTGGTGACTTTGCGTTAAATGTAAATTGAATGTTAGCATGTTGCTTTAGGACTTCTAAAGTGAATTGAGGTTCTATTGTGCATTGTTTTGTTCTATGCAATCGTGGGGATTTAGGAACAGTAGGTGAGTATGAGTGGCCCTTTTTGTAATGTGTTTTACTCTTGGAGAGACAGGGTTCATGCATTAAGATGTATTAATAGTTGCACTCACATTGAAAACCACATGCCTCATTTATAAATTCTATTCAGTTTTTTGGCATGAGTCTGATATCACACTGTTGTAACCTTAACATGTTTCTGTCATTTTTTTCTCTATTGTTAATAGTGAAAACTCATTATTATTATTGTTTTTGTTATTGTTATTATTATGTAGCTCCACATGGTTTCTTTTCTACCTACATTAATCTGAGCCTTGTAGCTGTGCAGTTTTCTTTTTTCTCTGTCTTATCATAAGTTTGGCAGTAGCGTAACCTTCCAATCTTGTCACATTCAAACTGACTATACAAAATTCAATTGGTTAGGTCTTCACCATTATCTTGCTACTGAACTAACTTGAAGTAGATTTAAAATGGTTTTTCCAAATGAAATATTTTATGTTAGAGACTTGGATTACAATTAAGTATATCAAGAAATTACAATAGAAATGTGTCCTTGTTTTCTGTGCATGAATAATGGCTAGAGGTTATACCAGCAGCTTAAAATTTGCTGTGAACTCAGTTATAGTTAAGAAAATGGCACATTTTATATGGTGGAATTGTCCACATCAGTTTACTCGGCATCTGCATTCTGTAGAGTGGATTGGGTTGCATTACTATGCAACTTGATGGCACATCAGGTGCTCATTGGTCAAAAAATATGCTGCGTTGTGGTGGTGTTTCTGTTGTTCCATGTGCATATCATTCATACTGTGTGTACAACAGAGACATTCATTTCCAAAATAGTGCTCAGTTGAGCAACTGCAGAGCATTTCCTTACCTGCCCTTTTCTGTGATACTTGAAGATAAATGATACGAACAATAGCCATATTCAAATTACTTTAATGATATGATTATTATTGGAGAATGGCAAATAAGTAACTGCTTGGCATTTCATAGTATTCATACCACTTGTAAGACATGCCAGAATACATTTAGGTAGTGAGTTGATTCAGAATCTGCATAAAGAAAGAAATTTCAAGACTGGAACATAGGCGTGTCACATGGATTTTTGTTACCTTGATTAATGGTCCCTGTGCCCAAGAATTATTAAGTTACATCTTGGATTTGAGGTTTTAATGGTGGTGAGACTGATGGTTGTCTTCTGGGTTGTAGTCCAATAAACATTGATTGCTTAATTACAATTCATGTCACTTTTATCCATTCTTTGCGCATTGTTCATGAGGTGAATTGCTGGACAGATTTTGATATTTTGTATTGGAGTTCAACCCTTAGAATTTATTTAGTGAATTTAGTTTTGCCTTGTATTTGGTCAGTGTGCAACTTGTAGTTTGAATTAAGGTGAATCAAAAGCAACTCAGAGAAATATAGATGTTATTAAAATGAAATTTTATTCTAAATGTATTATAATGCATTTAATAACCAGAATACAGAGGAAAATATTCTTATAGTGCTGTTTTTATCAGTAGTCAGTTATTGTTAAGGTCAGTGACATATGCACTGCAGCAAAGAGTGCTTTTAAAAAATGTATATTGGATCTGCTGTCATTTGTAAGGGTGGCTGATGGTTGCATGTCAGAAGTATTACTGAATTTGATCAGCCATTTCATTTTAAAATTGATCTCTTATTTTCTTTCCATGTATCACTTCTTTTCCTTTAATAACATATTGCAAAACCTGGCTCTATCATAATCTTACTATTGCAAGTGTGGAATATGGGTCAGTTTCATGTTTTTAAATTTTTGTGATCTTCTTTTTTGTCCATGGACTTTGGTATTGGGTGTTTTGTGACTAGTATCTTCAGAGTGGTGTCTAAAACATGCAAATTTTTCATCTCCTATAGGTACCACACCCCATGACACTTGATTTATTTTCGTGTTAACAATTTCATATATAAGAATAGAAATTATGTAACTCTTAAGTTGGGAAACATACATTTGGTTTAATTGTAATTGGATATTTCTAACTTAGTGGCAAAGGAAGATGGCAGACATTCTGGTCATACTTGAAAGTGGCATTTATGTTTTGCTCACCTTTAAATCCATGTGAAGTACATTTTCTTCTTCTCAGTGGCTGCACAGGCCATAATCCTCTTTTCAGCATTTCATTGGTCTTGATTTAATCCTATAATTGTATGCTATTTTTGGCCATGTGCAAGTTTTCTGCTCATCCTCTGTCTACGTGGTCCTTCGTTTCTTTGTGTCAGTATTTCTTTTTGTGTCTAACCAACTTTATCCTGCTTACGGTCTTAAAATATTCTAATGTCTGTTGCTGCTGTTCTTTCTTGTGTTGCCTACGTCTGTATATTATTACCATACAAGTTGTGAATATTAGTCTGCAAGCACAAAAGATAGGTGTCAACAAATTGTTGGTTTCTAGTGGACAAGATGTCTCACATGGTGGGCAGTTACCCTCCAAAAACGGAGATTCAGTCATACACGACGCCTGCAGAGGATGCTCCTGCAGGAATAATGGCACGTGGGAGCTACGCAGTACAGTCGTTGTTCACTGATGATGACAGACACGAACATCTCAAGTGGGAATGGAGCTTCGAGATCAAGAAGGATTGGAAGGACTGAGTGTGTGATATGACACATTTACTCAGCTGCGAGCTGTTGACACAGATGTGGAGATAAGACTGTTGTGTGCTCGGTATTGGTTTACTTACATTTAATTGATATGATTTTTTTATCCCTGCATATTTCTCTCTTGGTTGCATTGTCTGTAATTTCCTGTTGTATTTTTACAGATCGTTCACGTTGTAATATTTCTGGATAACATCATTAGTTTGAATGGGAATTTATATGTTAGCATCAGAGTTGTTTTTCCAAGTCCAGTAGGTAGATGTAGATCGAAGGTTTAGTGTTTTATCCTTCTACTTCTTAAGGTCGAACCGAAAGAGAAAACTTGAATGATTCGTGTTTTGTCTTCCATGTTTTCATGTGTTGTTTATTGCCATGTTCTTTGAAATTCTGGTGCCAGTAACTTGCCAGGCAGACACAGTTATGCACAAAGCCTTGCATGTGAGTAAATGTCATATAGTGGTTTTTTTAACATGATTTACTTCGTAGGCCTTACTATATCACTATGTTCCAAGATGTAAATAAAAAAGAAAAACAAATTTTGAAAATATTGAATTATTCATTTAGGAATTGAAAAAGTTTAACTGTAGTTCTGAATAGATACCTAAGTGCAATTTGATGGTTCATATAAGAATTCCAAAGAACTGAGATCCATGTTTTAGTGATAATCTTTCAGGTCATGAAGGGACATTCTGGTTGTCTTGTGGGTCATGATTGTTCCAGGAGATTGTGCTATAAGAATCAAATATTAAATATTGAAAAGCATTTAATTTGTTGCCAACTGAACTGGACTAATCAAAAGTTTACTTGAGGTTATGTTCATATTGGTAATATTGTCATTGGTGGCTTAGCTTTCTAAAGTAGCAGTTTCATACACCCTCACCTTCATCAACTGTCATGTTCTCTCTCTTGGCTGTTCAGAAGTTTAGTTTATAGTTTATTCTCTTGAAACATTCTCTGGCAGCTAGTCCAACATTAAAGATGTGAAGCTCTGCCATGACTGCCTGATTCATCTTTATGGGCCCGTTCATAATCTTGGGGACAACTTTGCCCCTTTCTCCACCGTCTGTACATGTGAAATGTTTTTCCATAGGGCTCTCTTTCGCAAACCGTTCAGGGGAGTAAAAGTATCACTTCAGGTTAGAGTACCCTCATTTTGTATATGCATTCGTACTGATGTTCCATAAAACATTGGTCTTCATATTCAGTTATTACAAAGCTAATGAACAGTACAGGATGATGAGAATTTTTTCAGACAAGATGTGTACATTGTGCAAAAATGGTTAGAAGAAAAAAATGTAGCCGGATCCAGACGTGGAGCTCAGTGTTCCACTTGCTCCCCATAGCAACAATGCCACTGAAACTTCCTTTTCATAATATGTGTTTGGCATTGAGGTTGGTCATTTTCTTGCAGTAAATTGCTCAAAAGTTCCTAATCATATCTCAGTACTTAACTCTGCTTCAGACATTGCATTTTAACTTTATGCTGTGAGTAAATAGAACCTCAAAGATGTGCTTTGAACAGATAGTTTGAAATTGAAGTTTACAGTACTACCAATCTTGACAATAATGCCCTGCTCTCAAGTAACTCTTGGTAGTAGTATTATGTACATTTTCTTTTAAAATAAGAGAGATATTGGTAGTTGCACAAAGTGTAATTCTAGACTTTCAGTACAGTATTTTGAAGTATTTTGTCATTAAATAGTTCCGATATACAGTAGACACAGTTCAGCTGGAGTCTTGGTGTTTCTGTCATAACAGTCTGCATTTTTTTAAAAACAGTGGTGCTTGAGATTCTGCAAGTTACCTGCAGTATACCATGTATTTAATTGTTGCTACTTTATATCAATAAAGCAGAAAACATCGCACCTGGAGATAAAAAGAATGAATTAGTGCTTCGGTATTTTGCATGACCTTTTCATACTTGTGTATTTCTCTAGATTATGATAACGTAATTCATAATGGATTTACTGTTGATTAATATTCCTTGCCTTATGAAATTGTATTTTTACCTTTTTCAACAGAGATAACTGAATAATTTAAAATGATATATAGTGTATGTGAAAACATTTAGTTTTCTATGAATAGTATATTGAAGACTATCAAATTACTTGTTAAGGAGAATACATGCCATATATATACACAGTGTAACTAACTTATTGTGAATGTAGGTGTAAAATACTAAAACAGTACTGAATGTGCTGGTAGATTAATGTTTGACATTTATGTGATATATCTTTAAATTTAATGAAAACCTGCTTGGTGCTTATATTTGAAGAGTGTTGTCATGGGCAGTGTATGTGATGTATGCCAGTAGGTAAAGGAGTGGTTTCTTTGTGTTTTAAACTGCTGTGGCTTGGATACAGCTGATGATGAGAGAATGCTGAGGTTTTGGTATAATTAATAGCAATTATAAGGAATTTCTTTTGTGATACTGTGTCAGCTGCTGCATTCATTTGACACTGATGTTCACAACTTCATGTTTTTTTATAAAGCATTGTGATGTAGTGCACTCATTTTGTTAATATTTTTCATAATATGGTATTTGTTATATGACCCATCATTTAAGACACCTACACAATTCCTCTAATGTAGTGTCTTCCCCATTACTTCACCCCTTCAAGTAATTTATTGTTAAAGAACTCTGTGGTTCATCTTAGTTGACTCAAAACCCTGACACTGGCTCCTAGCATGATCTACTTCAGGTCAGTTTCTGTCCTTATAATGTGGGCAAAAAGGAGGTTTAAGATGGAGAACTTTTAAGGGAGAGTCCCTGTGTTTTCTTATGTACTAAACCAGATATTGCAAGATTACTCGAGCAAAAGCAGTGTCTAATGTCTCAATAATGACTGATTTTGTAAAACAAAGTTGAGTAATATGTTAACCTGTTTGCAAAGTTGGGTCTAATTACCATCTTTTTTAATAAATTGCTACAAGGTTTCAATAAAATGTCTAAATTTATAACCTTGCAGCTGCTAAGTCCATAAGAGTGATTGTAGCTGCAGTATGGGTAAGGTTAGAAGTCCCTACTTTAGAGCTGTGGAATATTTAGTTAAACGGGTGCAAGAAAACCTGTAGCAATTTGAATTGGACGCCTCAGCTTATGGTCCATGCCAATGACCCTGATTTACTATATTGTGGTTTGAATGCATCTGTCCAGGTGTTTGGCAGTGATATGTGGCCTATTTCTTGATTTGATGTTTGTCATTAAGGTGAACGATTATTGCCAAGTCTTCTTTTGTAATCAATCCTAGGATTGGTTGGCAGCAGCTGCTGATGCTTGGGAAATCCTGAGGATCTTTAATGCGGTGGATTCCCCTTGCCTTCCGCATCCTATGCCGTTGACCCATCCGGGTTCATCTGCCTTTAGGGGTGATGTCTCACCCCAAGGGCATGAGGGTGTCTGAACCTCCACCCACTCATCCACCCTCCGAAGAGGCTGTTGGCACTTGGTAGAAGGGGACCATTCATCATTAAGGTGAACGATTATTGCCAAGTACCAATGACCAAATCAGTATATGTTTTCTTATAACATAATTATTTCTCATCAAGTAGAATAATTCATATACAAAATGTACCCTGGTCATACAACAGACTGTAGGTTGAGAACCCAGCCCTGAAGCAAAGATCCAAAGCGGACGTGATGCAGCATTTTAAGAGCAGTCAGAATAGAGATTTAAGATTTCGGTCTTCTGGGTTTTTGCGCCGTGTGGTATGGTAGATGTTTACCAACGTTTTAGAGGCAGTATGACCTGAAATGTTGGTAAACATCTACCATACTACATGGCACAACAACCCAGAAGACAGAAATTTTCTTACTGCTGTAGGATTTCAATGTTACACATCCAGATTTTTTATAAAATTAATTTTAACTTATTTTAGTAGACAAACTGTTGTATAATAAAACCCATAAGTTTAAGGTTAGTTTCTTCAAATTTTATAATTCAGTTCCATGAATATTTCTTCTATTCACATTTCATGTGACTTTGAATGAGGGAAATTGATTGCAAAATGTATGAATAATATTTTCCCCATAACCTGTGGTATAAATTTGGTTTATTTTTTTATGATTGGATTGGTGATTGGTTTTGACATGATTTTGAAGATTATCTTTGCTGTTATGGGTCGCCTTAGACAGAAGCCATGACCCATGGCATTTTATCGGGTATCCAATGACGCAATATAATTGGTTGAGGAAGTGTTCCCAAAATGGTGGATTGTGTTTGGGGTGAATAAGTGATTAGAGTGTAAGTAATTGGTTCTGTTGTGAAAAGTAGAGTGTATTTTTCTTCCATGTCCGTGAGATTGAAACTGGAAGAAAAGTTTGATGTTTCATTGCAGGTGATACGCCATTTGAATTATGTTTAACATGGCCCAGTTATGCTCATGAAATTTGAGGCAGTGGTGTGTTGTTTCAGCCATTACATTGTTTGTTAATTGTAAAGAGAAAAGGTCGCGAAAAATTTGAGTTTCTTGGTGTTTTAGTATGTATTACTTAAAAATGTAGCCTCACATTCTGCACCGAATGGTATTTCAAGCAACCCTATGCTGCGCAAGCGCAGTGGATTGATCCACCAACTCGTTATTGGTTGACAGTGTCACGTCATTACGTAATACGTTGTCTTGTGAAGTAATGGCGTGGTTCGTCAAAATGGCCATTTGAACTAAGTGGTAAGTGCGTATTCTAATTAGGATTTATTCGTATTTCTTTTTCATCTGTTTTTCTCAATGTACATTTTGTAGGTATATTGATAGGGTTTGACGTATTTTAGCTGGTATTGTACATATGTAGTTTTGGCTTTGCCGTGTGTCTGATTATTTCTGATACTAATGGTCATGATTGGGCGTATAGTGTTTTCCCATGTTTTTACACAAATAACAGTACGGTTGGAAAGGCATTTGCGGAACAATTATTATTTTAGCTAGAAGAACCGACATGTCGGTATTCATATGGCCTGCCCTTCATGGTTTGTCAAATGCATTTTCCTTCAGAGATAATGTCGATTGTGACCTGTGGTTGAATACGGGCGTGTTATTTAAGGCCTATAATTTTTTATTATAGGGCACTGAATAGTTTTTTAAAAGCAAATTACCATAATTTAAGTTGATTGGGTACCCAGAGGGTGGTTACATATGTAACCTTAAATCCTACGTGAAGGACATCAAACGCTTTATGCTTGTCGCAGTATATGTGAGTAGTAGTACTAAATGTGAAGACACCTTATCAAGTTTTCTCAGAAAATATATTTAAGTACTGTTATCAACGTATATATTAATATTATAACATTAAATTTGTGGTGATGGGTAAACTAGGAGGGCAAGACTTGGAGTAAAATAAATGTATATGCTAAAATCAGTTTTAGAATGCCATAAAAATGGTAAATCTTTTTTTGCCAGTTATTGTCATTTTTGGACACTTTAGCAAGAATATAAACTGAACAATTTGAGCATCCCTGCAATAAGAGGTAAAGCTGATTGCTGTCTAGTCAGGTAGTAGTTTACTGACCTTTCATAGGTCTTTGCTGCCTCCATCATCAGGGTGATGAATAAGCCCCACACATGGAATCAGTTTGAGAAATATGACACTGACAAGTTAAGTTGCATCCCTGGCCTGTGGGGAACAGATTCATGATTGGGTGAGAGCCTGGGAACCAGTAGGAGCAAGGAGTGCGCTACAGCCTGGCCAGCAGGACATGAGAGGGGTCAAGCAAAGGCTTAACACCCTCATGATGGAAAAGTCAGTAAAATTCTACTAGATTGTATGGTGTTGCAACCTAGAAGACGGCTATTTTAAGACCTTCCTTGAAAACCCAAAATCCTACTTAATAAGAAGTTGACTTATGTGTGTTGTACCATGCCACCCAAGCAATATGTAGACAAGCCTGTTTCATCACAACCAATTTATATTTTATACATACATACAAAACTGAAGTTCATGTATCAATTCTGGTAGGTATATTGAGCTTCCAGGCTATTATGTTGCCAAATGAAAGCAAACAGTGTTCACTACAGAATTCTAGTACAGATATGGGTGAACTGCTAAGCACACTAACTGTTATGATCAGCTAGTCATGGTTGCAGTAAACATCTTGGCCATACCATGCTATAAACATCTATTTGAGGTTTTAGTTCTGGATAGCAGTTGAAGTTACGTAGTCAAATCCACGGAGTGAGTTGTGGGAGCTTCAGTAGGTTTGTAGCTCTAGCTGTGTTTAGATCAGTGTGTCACCTCAGCTGAGGCTGTGCGACCCCAACTACAACTGAACTCCCCTCTCTCAGCTTACACATCGCGCATTTAGGTACCACCACTACTTGCACTACCTATACTTAGGCATCCCATACCACTCCAAATTTAATGTATGAATGTTGTTTCCATGTTGGAAAATTATTGTGTGTTTTATTGTAGCTTGAGATGTCCTGGAATGATTCCTCCGTACAGATCACATATTGGAAAACCATGATAATCAACAATACATATCCAGTGATGAGACCTACTGCAAGCTTTTGGACAATAGAGATTGATAAGAAATATGAGCATTTGTCTAATACAAATATGAGGCACAGGTATGACAAAACAGGTATTTAGTGTTGGTGTAAATTTTATTGTAATGTTTGTGGCATTTTTGTATTTGCGTGCATTGCATATAATAAACACAGAATTTCATTGTCCAGTTAGGCATTTCCTCAGCGATGGGTCGGACTAGGAGGGTGGATAGCCTGGCCTCCACGCTTTCCAGATCTTACCCCCTATGGATTTTTATTTGTGGGGTTATGTGAAGCAACAAGTGTTCTCTGTCCAAATAATAAATTTGGACCATTTGAAAGAACGGATCGCTGAAGATGTTTCATCTATCACACCGGATGTTCTCGGTTTTGTATGGCAAGAGCTTGATGTCTGCAGGGCAACTAAAGTAGCGCATATCAAAATCTACTGAACAGGTAAGATTCTTGGAGAGGTTCTCTTTATTTTATGTCTATATCGTGCTTTTTTCCCAAAACTATGACTGTTTGTTACCCCACCATTATTTTACGGACACACTGTATAAGATAATTGTTCTTTTGTACATTTTAATCGTTGTTTTTAGATAGCGTAAGGGAAGACAAAAAGATCTGAACTGCAAAGTAGCTAGCAGTCCCTAAATTACTCCACTCTGCTGATTGGATCACAACTTCATTCTCACAGTGCTGATCACCCAAGAAGACTTATTTGCATTCAGCCATCCTGGAAACAACATATCTTAGAGGACTCTTATGGTTTCCAGGATCTGCAGCTTTACTGATTAAGAGATTCATTCCAGTTTGCTGTCTGATTGGATTAGGTCCTTCAGCTGCACCATGTTGTGGGGTAATTAATGCTTCAATGATGTCATCACTCTTACAAGTAAGGACTTTAGAAACATTTTTTCACAAGACAGCTTTATAGCAACATTTCTGGTTGAATAAGAAGCCATCTTAATTCTGTTGATTGAATTACACTTTAAGTTTCCCCCCCCCCCCCATATTTGAAACCAGAATTGTCTTTTCCACAGTTCAGGTTAATGAAACTTTTCCTCTTTTTGAACTGAGTGGCAGCATCACCAGAAATATATTAAATTTTTAGCCCTGTGAAATACTGTGGTAACAATGTGTACAACTTGCTATAACAATTGGTAACTCTTTATTTTGTATTTATGTGTTTCATATGATTCTCAGTATACACAGTGATTTTTTCTTCGAACAGTGTCAATCAGTTGTCTCTGTAATGAAGGAAGGCTGTGTTTTTTTGCAGTATGGAGTCAATTGTTAAATATCGTACGAGCTTTGGCTTGAAATGGAAAATATATGATCCACTTTATTACAAAGGAAGCTTCATAACTTGCTCTGAAATAAATTCACAGCTGTGGTGAAATGAACATGAGGTAAGATACATAAATATTCTTCTGCAGAGAAAATGTTGGGCTCTGCTTGTTTGCTTCCTTGGTTCATTCTGCATTATTTTAGGTGCGACTAATGCATTATTGTTCGATATACTGCTAAGGACAGAAAGTAGGAACTGCCCAGTTGAATAATTTACGCAATTTGAAGAAAGACTGTAACCGATGAGCATTGAATAGAGACTTTTCATTTTGCAGCTTTCTTTACTCGGATTTTTGTTTTGGATCCTTCGCCTACAACGGTGTTTTGATGGAATGCAGTCTCTTCTATTGGCACAAGTTCGTTTAAGCAGCGAGCGTCATACCTCAGGTCAGTATTAAATATGAATTGCATTTGTATCAATTTTAGGCTGAAGGCATGCTGCTTTTGTCAAAATTGAGACATTCTTCCTATATTTGTCACAGATTTGTTGCCCTTTCTGAAAACTGAATACTTTTTCTATTAACCAGTATAACATGCCTAGAATATTTCTTCAGATTGGCATTATGACTTTACACTAGGATTATGACAGCATTATTGTAAAAAATTTAAGGTCTTTAGCATTTGAAGTTGGTATGTGTAATATAAATTCATTTGATTTTGCTCACAACAGCCAGTGCAATTTTTGCAAAAGAACAGATTATAGCTTGAGACTAACTTCCTGAAGTCTGGTTGGTTGATTTTCATAATTAACTAGTTCTTTCAGAGTTCTCTTGTTTTTTTAATTTCCACTCAGTGATCTCTGTTGACATAATTTCTATTTACAGCATATTTCACTGAAATTGCTGCAACAGCCAGTGACACTTCCATTGATTTGCAGAACAACACATTTCAGGTCAGTGTAACTTATCATTAAATATTTTTCCAAGCATGAATTCAGTTTAAAATAGCCCTTCAACACTTGAAATACTGTTTTTCTGATTTAAACCACTGCAGTGCTCACTAATGAATGAATTGCAACATAACCTGTACCTGAATGAACTGCATGTCTGGATCAACCATGTTGTGCACCGAGTTTGAATCTCGGTAACTGCAGTTCTTACAGATGAAAAATATCTCCATAAACGTGCTTCAAGGCCACAAAATGTTGTGGGGAAGTATGGCAATACATTTAAGGTCAGAAGTTAGAAAACCTGTGACCCAGAATGCCAATACTGAAATACCAAATTGAAGCCCCATTAGAAGTTTTACATTGTCCGAAGAAGAGGCTTCCTGTCTTGATAAGGGCCAAACTTTCAAGTGTTTGGTGGCTTAAAACAAGGAACATTAAAAATGTAAAGGAAAGTATTTTCATGATAAAGTAAATTTTTGGAATTATAGCTTACTATTATGGGACAAAAACTTGCTAAATTTAATTTGAATGCAAGATGGCCGTGCTAGCTATTGTGCTGAGTTGACATGAATTTTTTTAAATTCTTTTGTTTTGAGACAAATTTTTCCACTGGCTTGTAAAGCATTTCTTCATGATTTTTTATAACTAACTTCATAAGTAACAAGCTTTTATATCATCTTCAATTTGAAATTATTAGATCTTAATTTGTATATTTAGTATGTGTTTATAGTAAAATGAATTGTCCGGATTTCCAGTAAAGTTGTCAAATGTAGTGCACCTATTGCAGATGTCAACTCTGACATTAGTTTTCTTTCAGTTTACCCAGCCATGTGCCTGTTATTTATCAGTCTTAAAGCGTTTGTTGCGAAACTTTCCTTGCTTTTTTGTTTCCTGATGTGCCATGTCTGCTTCGTTACAGAGACATGAACTCTGTGTATAGTCATATTGTATATATTATCTGATCTCTAGTTATTTGCCCCTAAAAATACCACCTTACAGTGGTTCAAAACATCCAGATATACTCATATCGTATGTGTTGCATAGGCAGCTGTTTTAAAATTTATTTTACACCCTCTGGCTCATGTTCTCAAAATTCATTGACGTGTGCCATTAAATTTCCAATTAGAATTCAAAATCATTGTCAGATCAAGACCCAGCCATTGCTACCAGGACCATACATCCACCATTATTCTCTGGAGGTGCACAACGTGATGTCCACAAAAGACCACACTTAGTGATTCAATTAAAGTTGTTGTGTGCAGAAGATGACAATGGGCAAAGCAGAACATTCTCCAGAACTTGTGCACTATGGATATATGTTGGTTAATTACTTTGTATTTTTAATTAGAAATCAAAGAAATAAGTATTTATATCCAGTAACTTAATAGTGGGGTGGATATCCAAATTGTCTAGGAATCAGTGCACAATGTACATAAAATGGCTAGGTTTCAGTTTTTATGAATGTATATCGCAGTTTGCTTTTGCTACAGAAAAATCTATTTGCTTTGTTTTTGCAATATCTTTTGATGTATATGAATTAAATTTTCTTAGTTATAGGTAGGTTCTTGGTTCATATTTGAGTTTTATGTTAAATTGTAGCAAAAATATTCCATTAAGAATCTGGTTAATTTCTTTCAATCATGTTAGTGTGTGCCAACAACATTAAAGTATGTTAAAACTATTTAGCCGGAACAAAGTTTTCTTACATATACAGAAAGAAGGTAAAAATTAGGAATTTGAACATAACTAAATGTATGAGATGGTATCAAAGAGTTAGGAGAATGTATTTAAAACAAAAATGTATGTAAATGGTCAAAATTTGTTATGTTCATGTTACCTTTAAAGTTCTTTCCCTTGGGAGTTAATGCTTTGGATCCAGTGGTTTTGTCATCCTTGGAAGCATGTCTGAAGCTTCTGGTTTGTAATGTTGTTATGAACCTCCTGCACATTTTGCTGAATCTTTTGAATATTTTTTTGGCCTTTGAAAATGAGAAGTCTTAGGGAACAGGGTGTGGAGAGTAAGTGTTCAGAGACTGACTGTTTTGTTGTTGGCTGGCACAAACACTTGAACTTAGTTTTGCTTGCGTTTATGTCTTAACAGATGAACTTAGGTTCCAAACAAAGCAGCAAATTTTGGCATATATTTTGAAGTCAGTAAAAGAGACCTTATATCTTAGACTGGATTTTTTTGTTTGTGTGTGTGCTGGGATTAAATAATGAAGGGTACTGACATTTATTTTAAAATTCCAATATTGTGGAGGCAATCTCAGAGTCTGTCATCAGGGATAGTTGTGAAATCAATGTCAATTATATTGTCACCCATACCTCTCACTGCCTCCCACATTCCGTGCTCATGTTTACGCTATGGCTGAACAGTCGGGCATGCATGTAATTGCTCATACTTTCTAGTAAGAATGGTTGGTGTTAGAATGGGTTCCTTCTTGAAGAATATAGTGTGTTTTGCACCCTTTATGCAACGAGGGTCAGTGTTGGTTTGGTAGTGTGATATAGTGTCGTGTTGATGTGGTCGTGATCCAGTGAGGATTGGTATAGTACGTTATAAGAAGTGTTAGGAGTGTCAGAGTGGACAGTGCGTTGGGGAGGCAGTGTTCGTGAGGTAGTGAAACTGTTTTCAAGCCAGTAGAATCAGTGGGTAAGTGGTGGAATACTGTAGACGGCAAGAGACAGAAGAATCCTTGTGTTCCTATGAGTGGTGCGGCACAGCAGGCACACAGTAGCATGTTCAATGCTGCATAGTGATTGTGTGTGACGGAGAGATAAGCTCAAAGATTGAAATGGAAAGCTGAAAGGACAGATATTTTCAGTGGTGCTGTAGGAGTATTTTCTGATGCTGTAAAGAAAAGTAATTGATTGTAATTGCAGCTGCATTGTTGTGAAATGGATCCAAGAACCCACTTTGTGATCAGCGATTGTGTCACAACACAATCAATGCCTGTGTTCATGAAGGTTCTGCTGAAGGAGACATCACAACTTGTGAAACACAAGATTGAAAGAGGCTAATAGACCTGTTCTGACACCCTCATATTCACATACATTTTTCTACAGTGGTACATTTTATGACCAAATGTATCTCTTCGCCATGGGTTCTCTTATTGGCTGTGACATACTCTTACGTGAAACACTTGGAGTAACCGGTTCTAATACAACTACAGCTGAAAACCAGCTTGATGGTTTCCACTTCTCATAATTGTTGAGGTGATGGATGCTTGTTGGAAAAAGAAAGAAGTTTGAGGATTCTGCCACTGAAACAGTTTTATTCTTGTGCGTGGCTTGTGAAGCTACTGCTTGATGGACTTGCTCTTATTTGCTTGAGTCAAGAGTTCCACCACCGTGCTGTACTCACTGAACATACGTAGTGGCAGTGAGAGTTTTTAACCAAAAAGCCTATCACTTAGGATTAAAATCTTCAATGTATGGCTGAGAATTCAGGAAATGACTACAAATTAAACTTCATTGTGGAAATTTTGGTGTATGATGGAGACAAGTGAGTGATCGTAAAATTGAAGTTTTACTGTTTTGTGTGTTTAAACTAGTTCAATACTCACATATTTTACATTGATTAAAATTACCATTGGACTTGAAAGATATGCATCTGTCAAGATGTTGTACCAAAACAGAAGTCATATAGAAGTTACAAAAGCAACCTTAAGCTTAATTAAGAAAAATTATTAGAAATGGAAAGTAGTTGCTACTGCAGTCTTGCATTTTGTTGTCAGAAGTGTGTCGTGCTCTTCCTCATGCTGCCTTGAATTCTAATTTGTCTCTCCAGAACAAGTCTTCCCAGGTGAATAACCAAAATGCTAAAGTCCATCTTTTTCTGATGCTTTGAGTCAAATTTTGTTTTATTTAGCAGTATAAGGTGTAAGGTCTCTAGTATCATAAAATTTGCTGCTTTATTAACAGTTTGCTCTTGAGTCCTGGCAATTCAAGAATTAGTAACTATTTTTGAAAGTAACAAAGTAGTAGTGTTTAGAAATAGTACTTTCTAGCAGCTTAGAAGAGCCAGCAGTTCGCCGTGTACAACTGGAACTGAATTTGTTAAAACATCGAAAGGTAGGATGGAAGCTCTGTGAAGAAGATATCAAGGAGTGATATCAGCGCACATGAAGGATGGAGATAATGTTAAGTTTACATTGTAACATTTGGTATGTGGTGTTCTTACACAGTTTACTGCCTCATGCTGATCCAATTGCAGAACTGAATTTGGGGGCAAAAGGTAAAACTTGGCATGTTCTTAACATGAACATTAGGTGGAGGTGAGTGGTTGCCCTTGGAGAAAGAGGCGGTAGTATTGTGAGTTAATCTGGACTTGCTGGGGAAGCTCTCACAGGCTGAATTTTGGTTGAGTTTTGGGAAGGGTCACTGATGGTTGCCACATTATAAGATACAGAAGGATCTGCTCAGTGTGGCAGTAGGTCTAAATAATGCAAACTTTTCAGAAGAACATGTCTTTCATGTTATGGCAATATAGTGACTGTAGTAGCTGATGCACATCATGCACATTTTCCTTAAAAATAATTGTGAGTGGACAAGAAATACAGATGTGTTCTTCCGCAATAACAAAATATGATTTGTATTATTAATCATCTGCAAAGTACCTTGCAGCTCTCTTCGTTGTCATGTGTTCATGATGCTTCAGATAAAGAAGGGTGGAACAAACTGGTTTTAAATGTATTTAGTGCAGGTACAGTTTGTTTTAGTGTAAAGTGGTCTGTGATGTGTTCATGTCTGAAATTGTGAGTGGCTTGAGGAAGGCTGTTGCATGTGTAACAAAGGAACAGTGGCTGCAAGCTGGTTCAAATCACAAATTGTGTGAAAGCTTAATGTTTGTAACAGCATAATTGTAGAAATAAAGAATAAAAATATTTGAAGCTGTAAGAAAGCGGTTCAGTGAAGCAAGCAGTGAATTGATGAAAATCAAGATTAAGAAAAGTCTCAGAAGGCATGATTGAAATTTAAGAAAAGAAGTGAAACATTTGAGATAGGAAGATGGCTCCCTTTTGTGTTGTAGCTTCGTGTTAATCTGAAGGAAGGGGGAGAGGTGTGGATAGAAAGTATGAAGAGGAACTTGAAAGCTGCACTGACAAATTCTGTCCAGTGTAGAGTGAAATGAATGAAGACAGCAGATCCAATTGAAGTACAGTTTGTGTAGAGTTGAGAAACCAACTAAGTAAAAGTAACGTATTTGGGAAGTAATTGGATAAGGATAGATCGATTGGTGGATGTTTGTGAGAAACTGATGGGACTTGGAGAAATCATGTATGGTGTGATTAATGTGCAATGTAAAGTGTGTGATGGAAACCATATATACACCTAATATGAAAGGTAACATGGTCTGTTCATGTTGCAGAATTGATTGGGATAAAATTTTAGATGATCTGATTGATAAGAGTTGGAAGTATTAGGAAGGAAACAGTGTGATTAAAACAAATGGGAGAGAGATGGAATTTTGAGGTGCGAGAAAGTTGTTTTCTGCATATTTTCCTGTAGGTGTGCTAATGTTGGACACGGCTTACGAAAGATTGTCCATATGAAATTCCTATAGGCTGATGAAGCGGATTAAGAGATTCGGATGTATTCCCTGTCAGAGTAGATTTACTGAAGAGGATCTGCTGCAATATATTCTGAACAGTGAGGACACAATGGGAGCTGAAGGTACAGAAGCAGGAGCACTCCGATTGAAAAGTGCCATGACAAAGAAGAAAGGGAAACAAGAAACGGAATGGACTTCAAGAGGTATATATGCGAGGAAGTTTATGCGTAGAAGGAATCTTTGGTCAGGCAAGGGTTATGTAGAGTGATGGACTCCAGTAATGATGCAGATTCTTGACAGAGGAAAAGTAACTTAAGAACCATGGTGATTGTAGTTTCCGAGTGGATATACAGCAGATGTTTTGAATTTCATAATATGTCACAACAAATTGATTCAGAGGAGCCACAAGAATATCAAACCAAATGGAGGCAGTACATGAAAAGGATTTGTGCAGTGTGGGGTGTTAAGGCGAATTGTTAGATAGGTTTTGATTTTGGATCAGGGGCAATAATTAACTCAGCCTGGAGTTCTTCCTCCTGCAAACCTCATCATGATCAAAATACTACAGTACCAACTTAAAGTTCTTCTTGAGTGAACTTCTAAGAGTTCATCTTGCTCACTTGTTTGTGGAGAGCATCTCACCCCATCTGCTACAGATGTGTAAAAAGTATTGAATTCCATTTAGGAAAACTGCCTTCATGTTGTCTTGCTGGTTTTAGAAAACTGAAGTTTCAGTTTCTTTATTTAATTTATTTTGTGCCCCTGCCAAATATTAATTTAGAATTGTCCTAACAGGCAGATACTTCACAGACACGTTTCAGTTTCATTGTATGGTGCAAGAATAAATTTTATTCTGGTTTTGAAGATGATCTGCATGAGCCAGGATAGCTCAGCCAGTTTAAAGACTAGGGTACTGATTGATGTGGACTGCAATTTGAGTCCCAGTGGGGCAGGATGTCTCTCTTCCCTGTAACATTAAAACTGGGTCCCACAAAACTATTCAGTGGATACTGGGGTTTATTCCTCTGGTATAAAGCTGCAGAGCTTGAAGGTACTCACCTCCATCTTGTGCCAAGGTTAAGAACATGTGAAAACACTTTCAGACATAATGCTTGATCTGCTTAATTAATGACCCACAACAACTTCACCTGTATTACTGTTAACTGAAATGGGGGTATTGAAAGATGTTTTGTCTGTTGAACATTAGAATTTGTTTATTGAATATGCTTGGCTATTGTATGTGGATGGCTCAAATGGAACTTGTGGAAGGTAAAACCCCTATATCCACCTGTGCAAAGGTGGTCCTTTTTGAGTTCTGGGTTCTTTAAATGGCATGATGGCTGCCTTCTGGAATGTTGCACTGTGTATGGGTGGTTGTGGGCTTGGAATGTCAAGGTTCTGACTGACAGTTCATAAGTTTTAAGAGAAGCAACTTAAAAGTCTTATAATTTGTGCAGTTGTTGCCTCGTCCCTTTCAAAGTTTTCATCATAATTAGTGGAAGTATGCAACAGCATTAACTCTTATTTTTAATTTGGTAATAAGTATGTAACATACACTAAGCTATAAGATGTAGGTTACAGTGCAATGACATTTAATGTTTCAGATTTTCATAGTGCTCAGAAAATTGGGTCTCTTTCTGTTCTTACCAAATTATTTGAAGAAAAAACGAACTGGCTAAAAATTTACATACAGTCTATTTTAATGTGTACCGAATAGTAATTAACTAGGGCATTTTATGTGAAGCATGTATATGAATGATCTCAACCTGTGCTGTGTAACCTGATTGTAGGAATTCCATGTAACAGGTCCCATTTGACTTTATTTTAAACTTACATTACTTGTAATTATACCACTGTGTAACATCTATTTCAGTAATAACCCTAGGTACCTTTTAATTAATTCTGTTTTCAATAACACGTAAAGGTTGGCCTGAGGATGGTATAATTGTACCAAAACATTTGCCAACATGGATATAAAGGGACAAATTTTAGGACATTAACCCATTGAAGATGAAAATTGTCTAAATAGTATTTCAGAATTCAAAACTGTGGAGAGAGAAAAAACAAGTCTTCACCAGTACAAAGATTAGCTTGTTAATGCAGTTTAATAAAGTAGTCATCCCTGTTAAACGTAAGAATTGTATGAAAATGAAATATATAATGAGTTACTGGCTGTTGAAGCACGTGGGTAATGCAGTTGCCATCCGGCCTCAAGGTTTTAAATGTGTTTGAGGTGCTACATCAAATAACAGGAATGCTAACAAAAAGAAAATAAGAATGTTCCAAAATTTACAAAGTGGCTACAAAAGTTACAGAAAACAGCTATCTCAGTGGTTGCTTAATTGTTTTGTATTTCCACATTGTGTTGCTGTTGTGTAATTAATTATGGTAATTGTCTTTGTAGTATTAGTGATGTAAAAATCACTATTGTGGTTTGTGAAATTCATATTTGGAGGCCAGTGTACGCTGCTCTAAGAATACCACATTCAGTTCTATATACACAGTTCCCAATAAAGGTTATAAATCCAACCCACATCCTCACCCAACTTCCACAGTCTTCAGGGTGTATATTTTCTTTTCATCCCCCCAAATATAAATATTTTGCAAGCAGTATTGGGATCTTGTTAAAATGAATATTGCTACAGATGCCAAAATTCAAAGTATCAGAATAGTATTTTTCTACAAAAAATATTTACTTTGACTTTGTGGGAACAATAGTTTGTCCAGTAATGCGTTTCGAATTTAACTTAGTAACAATGGTTAGTCGTATTTCTTTGAATATCTGCTTTAATGTCTGGGGAGTAATTGTCTCCATCTTTTGTTTCTAGGTTAAATTAATTTCTTGATTCATTATGTAGTTTTCCGATATGTTCGGGGTATTGGGAATTAGGCGGCCCTGTTTTGCTAGTAACGCTGTATTGCGGTGTTTTTCGGAACTACAAGTTGCCATAATTTATTACGAATTTATGTTAATGTAACTTTCTATCTCAATCTTGTCAATCGGAACTACTTAAAGTATCCCCGTCTTGTGAATAGTATTGCCAACTGGCGGCATCCCTGGGAACTCTTTAATTGTTCTGCTAAGAAAACAGTTGTTTTGTAGCAACTGTTTGAAGTACTGGGAGTTGGTGAATGTAAGTGGTGTTGCCATCTGGTGGAGTTTCTGTGAACTCTAAATTCCGGCTGTGCTAATAAAATTCTTTTTATATACTTTGTTGTTTTGTATAAGTAGTGCCTTATAAATGATATTGCCATCTGGTGGTGGTTTCAGGGACTAGAAATTGCTGCTGTGCTAATAAAAATAGTGCCATCTGGTGGCAGTTCTGGGAACTAATATTTCTTGCTACGCTAATAAAAATTTTATAAATAAAATATTAGCTCGCTAATAAAAATAGTGCCATCTGGTGGCAGTTCTGGGAACTAATATTTCTTGCTGCGCTAATAAAAATTTTATAAATAAAATTCCTGCTGTGCTAATAAAATATTTTAAAATTATTAGCAGGCTAGTAAAAATGTGGAAAATGAAAATTGTGGGTGTGCTAGTAAAAATCATGGGTGTGGCAGCAAAAAAAATATTTTATTTCAATTGTTATGGTAGAAGTTGGTTTTGAACTGCTGAT
Source organism: Zootermopsis nevadensis (assembly GCF_977971745.1). NCBI lineage: Eukaryota > Metazoa > Arthropoda > Insecta > Blattodea > Termopsidae > Zootermopsis > Zootermopsis nevadensis. Next base: position 19,345,698 of record NW_028259156.1, read on the forward strand.
CTTCAGGATGGTAGTAGTCTGCTGTCTTGTAGTCCGCTGTCTTATCCCCTAGGCCGCCGCTGTTTCTTAAGAGATATAATTTCGGAACTTCCTGATATATTGCGAAGTTGTTCTTGGACTTTAAAATTTTTCTTGGATCCCATAGGTTTTGAACTGCCGATCTTCCTGATAGAAGCCCTGAGCTTCAGCTCTCAGCAGTCCATGCCTTAGCTCTCTTGGCTACTGAGGCCACAACTGGTAGTAAACATTCGGAACTTCCTGATGAATTGTGAGTATCGTCCTCTCCCCCAGCTTCTAGTCCTACTCTACTTGCCACAGCTATACTTCAGAGGGATGAAGGAAGTACTTCAGGTGGTTCATGAACAACACTATATATTCTGTATCATTCTATATATTCTTTATTATTTCATAAGCATACAACTACAAGGCATCATGTTTCCATCACTGCACTCTCAATGTATATGACTGGTATTACAACAGACATCATTATTATTATTGTTTCTCTCGAACAAGACGTTTTGGAAACTATTTCCATCGCCAGGTAAAAGGGGAGAACATTCAAAAACACTGTACTCGCGAGCAACTAATACAATGGATTACAGACAATGGTACCAACATTAACATAATTATACAGCATGTAATAAGTGTTCTGGAGGTTTCCACTTGACGATGATGCTAATGTTGGCTTCAGAGAAACTCGCTAATGCAGCCTGAGTGATGGAGATGGTGGTCAGAACTTGAGACCTTCCGTGTAGTGCGTAACGCAGAACTTCTCCCTGCACAGATGACACCGAGTTTCTTCTCCAGTATCAGTTATGGCAGTCCTAGAAAAAGAAATATATAAATAGCATTTTCATCTTCGATGCAGTACAGTCTGTAGCGGGCTGTGGTTGTACTTCTGATGGAAATATTACTATTGTAGTAGGAATGAACACGTGGATGACTTAGGGTAGAGGGTAATAGATAAACATTTTTATATATATCGAGTAGCGCGGGCAGGGTAGCCAAGTGTGCACCAAGTACAATGTGTGGTTTTCACTGGTGAGTCTGAAGATGGCTGTCTTCTTTGTTGTAGCTCCTGTAGTCTGGTTGAAGTTTGCCAATGCTTCAGAGGTCCTCTCCATCGTCAGGGTAATGGAAAAACTTAGTTATAGGAGACTGGCAGTGGGGATTGGGAACGAATAGGAGCTGGGGACATGGGGGGCTCTCATAAGGGCTCCTCAGGTTCCTGCCATATTATCAACTGACATATGGGAGGTGAGTGGATGTGGTGTGCCCTGAAAAGGGCAGGGTAATGGCTTACTGGCAATGCTGTATGGGATGTTACGGCCACAGCGGATTTATCTGACTGGTCCAGCCGGATGTGGCACTGGTGCTGCTTTCTCAGACCTCTCCCTCTCATGTCCCTTTCCTTCCTGCTGGCCAAGGTGTGGCATGCCCTGCTCCTGTTAGTTCCCAGGCCCTCACATTTCTGACTCCAGTCGGCACTGGTTATGCCAAGGCTCTTTGCCAATATTTCAGAGGTCCTCTCCATCGTCAGGGTGGTGGGTAAGCAACACGTGTGGAAACACTCGTTCCAAGGGGCCCATCTGAGTGGGAAGTTTCCTCCAGTTTTCTTGCCTGATAACAGACGTACAGATTCCAAAACACTGTACTCGAGAGAAACGAAGACGATGGATTACAGACAATGGTACCAACATTAACATAATTATACAGCATGTAATAAGTGTTACGGAGGTTTCCATTTGAAGATGATGCTAATGTTGGGTCCTGTGAAACTTGCTAATGCAGCCCAGGTGACGTAGGTGGTGGTTGGAACACGAGACCATCCGTGTAGTGCATAATGTAGAACTTCTCCCTGCACAGATGACACAGTCTCTCTTCTTCAGTTATGGCAGTCCTAGAAAAACAAATATATCATTTTCATCTTCGATACAGTATAGTCTATAGTAGGCTGTGGTTTTACTTCTGATGGAAGTGTGTTGCTGTGCTGGAAATATTACTATTGTAGTAGGAATGAACACATGGATGACTTACGTTAGAGGGTAATACATAAGCATTTATATATCAAACAACTTTTGAACTACAGACCGAAAGGAAAGAGAAGCCTGGGAAGATTGTTAAAGAGATGGAATGCAACCATAACAGGCCACTTGGCCTAATACTTGATGATTATGATGATCAGGTAGTGCTGGCAAGGTACCCAAGTGTGCACCAAGTACAATTTGTGGTTTTCACTGTGGTGAGTGCTGCATAGTCTGGTAGAAGTTCAGTGACATTTCAGAGGTCCCTCTCTCCATCAGGGAGGTGGGTAAGCCCCAACCAAAAAGCGAACTAAGGGTGGAGTTCTGCGCAAGAGCAAGACATCGTCCCTTGCTAGGTAACACCATTCCTGCGTACAAAACGCATTGCTGGAAATGGTAAACAGAGCCTTATAACTAAAACGGGAATTTGCTTACACTAACAGATTTTTGTCATGGCAGGAGCCTCGACCATTGAAACTAAGATGTGTTGCTGCTGATGGATACCATCAGGCACCTTGTCAAAAAAATTTGGTTGTTTCTCTGTGGTTTGAACCGCTTCTGCTGACGGCCTCCGTGATCGGGGGTGGCGGGCTGTGCCCCTATTGAATTATACCCTGGCATTCACCTTACAACTGAGGAAAAACATGGAAGACATCAATCAGGGTAAGGGTAAGCCACACGTGTGGGAACACTTAGTTATTGGAGACGCAGTGAAGGAAGAGCCTTGGCCTAACCAATGGGGTTTGGGAACCAATAGGAGCTGGGGACATGCAGGAGAAAGAGAGGCCCTCATAAGGGCACAACAGGTTCCTGCCATAGGATCACCAGATATATGGGAGGTGAGTGGATGTGATGTGCCCTGAGCAAGACTGGCAATGTTGTATGGGATGCTTCCTATGTCCGTTGACAGAATGTATCAAGGGCTTCAGGCAAAGCACATCCCCATTCAAGTTCAGATGTAGCTTGGCATCCCTGATAATCCAGTCCATGTGTCTGGTGTAAAGAACAGTGGTGTGCTGGAGTTTGATGCCGTGTTCACCCATGGCAGACGTATATGCTTGCTCTAGCCAGATATGCTGGTGCCGCTTACTTCATCCTCTCTTTATTTCTATCCCTCCCTTCCCCTGCTGCTGGTCAAGCTGTGACATGCCCTCACCCAATTCTGACTCCTGCCCACGCCAAGGCTCTCCATTTTGCATATAAATGCATATTTAGGCCATTTTAATGTTTTTGGTCATATTTGTAGTTTAATGCATATTTTGGTTATATTTTGAGGATAAAATTCTTACTTTAAACTACATTTCTCAGGCATTTACAGTGAATCCTTCAGTTAGTTAAGATGCTAAAAGTGAAGTGTTTTGAAAAGTGCAAAGTTTTGAAGTTTCGTTAAAATTTTGGCGAGGAAAATTTTTAGTTCTGATGGAACAATTCTGTCCTGTAAATTTTGTGAAGTTAAAGTTACAGCTGGTAAGCGATTTAGTGTGCAACAACATTGTGATACGGCAAAACATAAAAATAATTTGAGCCGACAAACCAGTCATCAAAGCAAGCAACGACTTCTGTTCGATAACAATGCAACACCTTCACCATCTAACAAAACATTGGAATTTTGAAAGTACCTGTGTGGTGTCTGCCAACATGCCACTGAACAAAGTGAATAAAGAGCCATTCAAAGCTTTCTTGAAAAAATACACGACTCAGTTAATTCCAGGCGAATCGACATTACAAAAAACTATGTACCTGCTTGTTATGAAGATGTTCTATAAAGAATTACATGTACTGAGGGCGACAATAAGATTTGGATTTTTGATTGATGAAACAATGGATGTCTGCAGCAGATATGCAGCAAATGTTGTTATTGGCACGCTCTTTGCTGACTGTCCTGGTGACATATTCCTTCGTGATAGAGTAAACCACTCTTCTATTGCTGTACTTTTCGATGACGCAATGAAACGTTTGTGATGTCAAAAGGAGCTTCTCAAGTTACAGGGCCATATTGTGTGACAATCTCAGAAGATTTTCATTTGAGACCTTGACAATGCACATTGTTATATATTGTAATGCTGCCAAGAAAGGAGAATGAAGAAAGGTACTTAATGTTTTGAACTGTTTATTTATTTGTTATTAATGAATTTGAAATGGATGAAAGGCTGTTTCTTAATTATCATAGTTTTATAGGAGCACGTATTCTCAACATCTGATGCTGATCCAAAAGGAGGCATTTACAACTTAAAGGGACTGAGGTTTTTGATTAAAATTGCTAGGAAATCAAGTAATGTAATAGTTGTACATGCATATGTAAATACAGTGAAACCTCTATCCATCGTTCCCGGATACATCCCATACAAAATAATGTTACATTTTCCCGCTTCTATCGTTCCTCGAACTATCGTTTTATCGCATCGATCGTTCAAAAATCATAGTCCTGGCCCACAATTTTCCCGCAATGATCGTTTCTGAGAAATTATGACATTTTCGCGATGTTTTTAGAATTTAAAATGCTAGGTTTTGAGATAAATTAATACCGAAAGACGCACAATGTTTTTGGAATACGCAGTAGCGGTAACCTGTTATGTCCCCAACCAGCACATTCTTTGGAATGAGGGGTCAGTGGTGCAGGGGTGATAGTTGGAGTGAATGGTGGTGCACATTGTCAGATATTTTAGGAGTTTAATTAGGGTGCACTCATATTTCCTTCCAGGGATGCCAGATGGCATGTGCATTGTGATTTTCTTCACAAATGCATTTATTACAAGTACAAAGGAAAGGCTGGAGGCACTTTTCATTCTTCTGGTTCATCTCGTTTCCAGTGGTTCTGGGTCTTCTACAGCTATGTTTCCTTGACTTCAGCAGTAATAGTATTTCCATTCTTCCTGTTATTGTCCGGGAAGGGGGTGGGAGTGGTGAGGAAGAGGAAGACGAGGAATGCGAGCCCGAAGCATTGGCGAAAGTGAAGTAGTAGTTTTATGCTCTTAATATTAATGAACCTGACGAGGAAAACATTTTGAATGTGGAAAGAGCTCTGTTTGGCCTAAAACGTAAAGTTTCGACAAACCAGTTGTCCATTAAAGACTTTTGGTAAAAAGAAGTAACTTTGAAAGAGAAACATTCAGTTTTTTTAAATTTTTAATACTTTCCCGCAACTACCGTTTTCCCGTATTCACCGTTTTTATTTCCCACCCCCGCCAAAAAGTTGCGTCGAGGTTTCACTGTAAATAACATGAATGAAATACAAAACGCTTTTTCTTAAATTTTGGCAAATATTTTTTCGTAACTAATTAGGTCATATTTTGCCTTTGGGGGGGGGGGGGGGCATATTTCTCGGGTTTTTTAGGTCATGAACATCCGAACCCTATTAATGAGTGTTCAATAAATCAGTGTATCATAGTTGCAGCAAATTACTTTTTCTAAATTGTCTTTGAGTGAAAAAAGTTATGTAAAAAATCATGGCCACCCTCTTCAGTACTTACATATAGTTAAAACATCGTCAAGCACGTAAGGGATTTCTCCTACTGTAAATTTAATTTTCATTTATTTATATTGTTATGTGTTGGAAAACTATTCTGAGTATTCCCCCTTGCGCAGCACTACCAATGGTCAGACTCACGAGCCGCCACTGATTAGGTTGGCACTTAGTTGTAAGAACAAGCGAATTATTTTTACACTCATCCTCTCAGAGAACATCAATTCTGTTTATATATTGTTTAAGGGACAATAAATGCAACTAATAGGATGGAAACTGAAGGATTCATTCATCACATCCTAGCTGAATAACTTATGAAAATTTATGTTTAGAAATACGTTACAATGTTTTGCGCAGTATTTGTACATCTCTGTGGTTTGCTACACCAAAACAAATTTTCTACATTCAACCTCCTCACCTCTAAACCTAGCAGGGTCACGCGAAACATCGTCTGCACCATTTAGACACACCTAAAGCAGGTAACTGTGACGTTCACTTCCGAGGATATGATGGCAGCATTTCTGCAACAGAGTACAAATATTACAACAACATACCCTTTTCAAGCATAAAATGTAATGGAAGGAGTTGTCCCAGTGCTTTGAAGTACCAACAGACTGAACAGCTCAGACAGGATCCCCAAAATAATCTTAAAAGCCTTCAAACCCAGAAGATGGATTTAGAGATGTAAATATGGATGGAAAGTCTGTTTAGCTGTGTCTACCCAAAGCCACAGCACAGGAGAAATATGAAGTGCAAATATAAATAAATTCTCCATGAGAGAGCAAGATGAGCTGCATTACTACAGCAACATTTCAATGTAATGTTCCCACTTAAGCTTAACTAGTGTTTTCAGCTGGCTCTCAATTGCCCACGAGTGATCAACCCATATACACTTTCTTGAATGACTTTAGATACAAGTCATTTCCAGTTCTGAAACACCTATGATCCTTTCTGCCACTAGTTCGTAATAGCCACTTTGTGGAACATGGCAAAGCTGCTCGCTGCATTGAAACATTAGAGATTTTACTCTGGATCTTAAGAACAATACAAATCAAAAAGTATTTTGATATGGAACAAAGCTTAGGTGTTACAAGATGCCATACATTAAGCCAGCTACCACATACACATTAGAGTGACCACAGGAGAGAGTAATATCAAAACACTAGACCTTGACACTATTAAGGCAAGTAGCAATTTCACACACACACCAGGCAACCTTATTCCTTGGTTGTGGAGTATCCAATATTTTTCTTACTATCTTGAAAGGTAGCATCCTGTTTTTTTTTTCACATTAGTAATTAAAGCTTTGTAGAAACCATCTACATGGCATCAATACCCCGAATCCTCAATCTTGCATCATTCCTGCATTCTACCACAGCAGCAAGACATGAATTCATCTCAATTCTCAGTTAAAAATATGGATCCATTCAACTCAACCATGATGTAAACCATATACTTTTAGCATATGCTAATAACATTCAATGTACAAGAGCACTTGAAGATGGCATATTGAGTTATAAATCCTTTGTATTCCTTTTATGATCCCAACCCAAGTACTGTATATTCAAGCAAATTTCTTCCTTCATATAACATTTTCATGACGTATCATGGTGGTTTTCTCCAATGTAATAATTTCGATAACAGTTGGATTTTGTTCTAAGTGTGGATGGAAAATTGCACAACAAATCCATTACATGATGGGATTGATTACAGGGGTTTTTCAAATTCCTACACCATCAGTAAGCTAAATAAGCAGAAGAATAATATGAGGTGTGTTCAAAGAAACCGAACTTTTACTTTTGCTATAAAGACTTTATTGCTAATTTCACAACATTTTAAGCTCTGCCCCCTTCAAAATAGTCCCCTCTACTGGTGATACACCGTTCCTGTTTCTTCCATTGTTGGAATGCTTCCTGGAACAAACTTTCTGTGATGGCGCGCAGTTCTCTTATCACATTTTCCTGAACCACCTCTATGGTTTGGAAACGACGTCCTTTCAAAGTACTTTTAAGTTTGGGAAACAGGAAAACGTTTGCAGGGGCTAAGTCCCGAGAATAGGTTGGATGGGGCACAACGGTTGTCTGATGTTTTGCCAGATAACTACGGATGAGGAGCGACCCGTGAGCCTGCGCATTGTCGTGGTGCAACATCCAAGTCTGGTTTCCCCACAATTCATGCCTCTTCCTGTGCACAGCATCCCTCAAACGTGCTAAAACTTCCTGGTAGAACTGTTTGTTTACCATCTGACCACGTGGTACAAATTCATGATGGACAATGCCTTTCCAATCAAAAAACATAACCAACATCACCTTGACATTTGACAGACTCATCGGTGCTTTTTTTGGTCAAGGAGACCCTTTCCCCGCCCACTGGAACGATTGCATCTTGGTTTCAACATCATAGCCACAAACCCATGTCTCATCTCCTGTTATGATGTTCTTAAGAAAGTTTTCATTACCATTTGCATTGGCATGCAGTTCCTGACCGATTTCTCTCTCTGAGCATCAGTCAACAAACGCGGCACGAATTTTGCACTGACGCGACGCATCTGAAGTTTTTCAGTCAAAATTTGATGGCAAGATCCTATGCTGATACCCACTTCATCAGCAACTTCTCGGATAGTTAAACGACGATTTCCACGAATCACAGCACGAACTCTGATGACATGGTCGTCCAGGCCTGGGATCTTCACCGACCGACGTTTTGCCCTCATTAAAACGTTTAAACCACTCATAGCACTGCGTTTGGCTCATACAGTCCTCCCCGTATGCTTGGCTAAGCAATTGAAATGTCTCTGTAAAATTTTTACCAAGTTTGCAGCAAAATTTCACACATACATGCATTGTCACTTTGTCACTAATCTGATGAACAGCTTGTGCACGTGCTCAGTTCAGCGGATGTAGCTTGACGACTAATGTTCATAGCGGAACGCAGCAAATGGTAGTTTGTCGCCAAAATCTGCCGCTAGGTGCGCTCAGCAGGCGCAGCACACACTCTGTCCCTGTTGGCACGCTATTTACAAAGTTCGGTCTTTTTTGAACACACCTCGTAAGAGAGCTCTGCAGCTACTTATAGTCAGGCATGAAGCCCCAAGAATAAAGAAAAGTAATATTAAAACTTACATTAGTTTGGTACGATTCGAGGGCCTCGTGGCAGTGAGTATGAATATGGCAGTTTTCTGGGGTGTGACGTCACGCAATCTGGTAGAAATGTACCAATGTTTCAGAGGTTCTTGCTCCCTCCATCATCAAGATGATTTCTTTCTGACCCATCTGCAGCTTCAATTTCTTCTATCTTTCAAGGTGAGTCAGCTCTTTGGGATCCAAAGTACCCATGTCCATCACCAATCAGCACTGGGGTCCTGGAGACAGTTGGAAACATGGTTTGGAATATCTTTATAATACAGAGACCAGGCACTCGAGCCTCGTTTGCTACCATGTTTTAATATAGTTACATATTTGCAGCAAAACTACAAGAAAATATTCTTATATTGCTATTTATTCTACTTCTAGAACAGATTGACACTGCCATGTGAGACTCAATTCTATTACTCAACACTTGTATTATGTTGTTATTTTGATTAACTATAACTGCCAATGCAACTGAAAGATTGGTTAGATGAGTTTAATGTGTTCATAAGCAGAAATATAACAAATTTTGTCAGACTTTTCTTGGTACATATTATGTGAAAATATGCTGAACAAGTTACTCAACAGTATAACATGTCCCATGGCTTCAAAAGACGGGTCAGAATTGCGGGGATGCTATCAAGTCACATGTTCAATTCACAACTTTATTTTCAAAGTACCTAATAGTATGTTCCTTCCAGAGAGTAACAGACTTCATATCACACCCAAGAAAGAAAGTAAGTGCTATCTAAGAATGAAGATACTTTTCAGGCTCCCTGTAGATGTAAAGAAATGGGGTTCAGACTTTTGTTGGCCCATTTCAGCCTCAGTCTACTTGAAGACCATCCCGATTTGTAATCCAAACATGTATATTTTTAATACTTTGGGAAATCTGTCCCTTTGCATACTGTCAACATGCTGAATACACTGGTTTTATATTTCAAAATGTCAAATATATGTTATTTTAATACAGCTATTTGTTTCACTATAACGATCTTTTTCACTGTTGTTCTAATACATTCAATGTAAGTAGCTGTAATTCCTGTTTCGATGCTGTTATTGCGAATAACTAAAACAAAGCTTCAGGCGTAAAACTAATCCTGTTCGTAATCATTAACATTACGATAGGGTGTGTACGTGTTAAGTGTGATTTAACAAACGGCTCCTAATTTTCATAAAAGTGACACCATACATTCGAAACTCTAGATATTTGTCTATATTCACTAGGGGAGACAAACGTAGATGCTTGGTTGAAATCAACCCACTTAAAGTAGGATGAAAGTTACGCCAAGGTCATGTGTTTTCAGGACATGTTCACGTACTACCATTGTTTCAGTGAGATTTAAATAATTACCGTTATATATTCAATTTATTTTCAGAAGAAATCAAGATACGCACCACGCCGGACACCAGATTTATTTCAACATTATACCCGTCATTTGCATACTGCGGGCAGTTCTAAGCAATTATCAACTTCCTCTAATTACGTTTTTGTGGGGTTACATTTTATTATTTAATAGCAAGTTCTGAGAAGACTTACGTGTCAGCAAAAAAGAAAACCCAAAACGCTGCCTTTCCTCGCCACACCATACATCCACGAACCACCCTTCAACGCCTTGATGCATCGAAAGACCTTGCGCAAACCAACCAAGGAATTACTGCCACATACGTGGGTCCGTTCCATTGATTACCGATTCTACCCTCTTGGCAGCTGAGCAAAACTTCCCGCAAAATCATGAAATGTCGTCCTGATTTCTCAGAATTTTGATACAAACTTATATGTAGTTTTATTTAATTCGTGGCTCAATGGAAAAGTGCCCACTGAATATTTACAAAGTACTATGTTACACAGCTTAAAACAATTAAACAAGAAATGGAAATTTATGCGGTGGGGAATATTTAGATGCTTTCTATAAAATGTTTCTACTTCCCACTTATGCTATTTTAGATTTCAGTTAGAGGACAATATAAATAAAAGGTGGAATTAAAAGGACTACATGTTTTACAAATCAAAATATAGTAAGAGACTGATTTTCATGAAACTTGAAAGAACCAAAACCGTTTAAAAATTCGGATAGGGGTTACGACTCATGGTTATTCTGCCATAATTCGAACACGATATAATAAACTTAGCTGACACGACCATCCATCTGTATGTCAATTTCACAAATGCTGGCCTGTTTTTGTTGATACACGTTTTTACAATTTTACTTGCTATCACCCCAAAGGATGAATGAGGTATCATACACAACTTTGCAGGTTAAAGTCGTCCTCTCAGGAGACATATCAATACCATTGCCATTTAATCTTGGGCACATTACAGAATTACTACAGTATGTCACTATGCATCAAATGACCTGCTGCTAAGAAAATTGTTTGCCTGTGTCAGTCACTTTTATTGGAGTAACTTATTTGAATGTCAGGATGTATGAACAGCTTGTCAAATGTCTGTCTCTCTCTGTTATTAAATGGAGATATGTCATGGCTGCAGCCACTCACTGTCACTATTTTAAACCAGTACAGAAAAGATAAGTAAATTGACAATGCTGGCTCTCAGTGTTAATTATTCCAGACATGAAAATTCATGCAATTTAAAAAAATGGGTTTGACATGCCTCACAAGTCTTATATAATATGCTTTGCTGTCATAGTTTCCAAATAGATGGAAAGATATCTCTTAATCAGGTTCAAGTGGTGGCCCTTTTTCTGCCTTAACATAAAAACTGTCATTTTCAAAATTAATATCATACATGCATCACATTAATTTGTGATGAAAAATTGATGCAAGTTGAAGTTATTAATTAAGTTATTTGACAAGTAAAAATTGGAGAAAGTAGTGTAGCAGAATACATTATTTTTATCTTCTGGTACATTCACATAGTGATTTCTCTGTAAAACCACTATTGACTTGTGGCTGCATACAAAACCTGTCTGAATTAAATATGCAACTCACATGGTCCAATATTTGTTCAAAATTCACAGGTTTTCCATGAATTAACCTCAGCATTACAAGAAGCTGAGTTGTCAGTTACATGCTGTGTGTGACTGCCGCACTTCAGGAGGCTCAGTGGTCCACTAAACATGGTGATATAGAGGAAAATGGCAATGAACTGAACCAATGACATTCAGCCTGCCACCTGTCACTTTACTGACCAAGGAATCCTGGTGCTGACTGTCACTTGCCTGTGGTCTATGCAGCTATGAAGTACAGTTTGGGGCTGCCATGCTTTATGCTAGTTACTGTCACATCAGCTTTACGACTGCATAATGTTATTTCTACTTTTGTTGAAGATCTGGTATGTTTGCAGCAGTGGCGTCACATTGTGCTAGTATACTGTTCAGGTAATTAATCAAATGTGACGAAGCGGTTCGCAGTCCATTTTCCCAAATGAGTAAATCATTATCTTATAACCGTTACATCTGCTTTTTCTTACTAATATGTTTCCACTTAATGCACATCATTCAATAATAAAGCTTTTCCATCAATCTCTGTCTTCCCACATTTCCTCCTCCATTTCTTCGCATGGACTTACTTCCTTCCGTGTGACGTCTTTCCTAACTTATCATTTCCATCTTGATCTTCCTGTTGTGCATTTTTCTTTTACTCTCATGTTCAATATCTTCTTTGAAATTGTCTCTTCATTCACTCTTAAAATGTGTCCACACAATCTCATGTTATTTGTCAGTTTGCATGGCACATAAATGTCACCACCTAATTAAAGAAAAATTCTGCTGCTGAATTTAATATTGTCACATTTACATCTAATTTCAAATTGGTCACAGTGTATAATGTGATTTTTTCAGATGACCAGGAGTTTCTGTACCAGGGCACCAAGAGACTGCCGTTCGTTTATGTACAGTTTCTCTCTGGAGATGACATCCTCTTCAAGCCACCTCAAGAGGCATTCTCCATGCCTATTGTTGTTCTCCCATCTTGTTTTCTCAAAACAGATTTTATAGTTCAGGTCTCTTTCTTTTTCATGAGCTCAAAGTATCCTGAGCATCTGCATGCAACACCCACACCTTAGACCATATATAGTCACTGTTACAGATCACACCTAAAATATAACTGTTATTTTGTCAATGTTTATGTGGTATTTATTTAAGCAAGCTCTACTGAAGACATTAATGAACCTCATAATCCATAAAAATTGAGGAACTTTATCTCCAACTGAGTGACAATCAGCTTCTCAAGATCTCTACTGCATTGAGTTTAATTAGTTGTTTACTTAACATAAAACCAAATTAACCTTTTTGAAGCCAAAGCTTATCTTAAAATTTAAACAGTCCATGCCCAAAAGAAAACACAACCTATAACCAATACAAAGATCAAACAGTTAATTCCAGTAAGGGAAATAATCGCTGCTTACTCCGAGAATCTTATGAAACTAATAAGTACACTTTTGCAAAAAATGCATAATTACTGATACATCACGTGGTATATATAGTTACCACTTGGCCTTAAATGGTTAATACGCTCCTTATTTCTGTTAAACAACTCATATTTTACTGTATATCATAAAAAGTTATAAAATTTCAGAACAAGATGAATATGATTAAAGAAAGAAATTTTCATCTGCAATAAACATATTAGTCCATATAGCAATGCATGTCTGCATATAACATATATTTATAAAATATGTGTACCTGTCTGTTCTTGTTAATTCTTTTCTTTAATACACTGGCAGTCAAAAAATAAAATTCAGGTGAGGATATTTCATAACCATTATTCATCATTTACATTTCTAGGCCAATCAGAGTGGACTCTTCACTAAAATGTTCTCGTGGTGGCTACTGGTAATGGAAAGTGGATATGAACCTCACAAAACTGGCTACACAACACACACAAGATTCCAACATCTACAGGTAGGGCACTAACCCCCAGAAATTTATGTGTGCCATTACACATCTCAAATAACTCCAAGATGTGAATTACCTTATTTCATTTTATATGTGAGTAACATCATAATTACAAATTTTAATTTCATTAGCATATTTTTTGAAAAACACTTTCTCAAAACCTGCCTGTCTAATGAATCTGTTTAATCCTAATACAACAGCCATCAACTATCACTATTGTCTGTACGAGTGTGCCTTTCACGCAATGAGAAAAATAAGGAAATTAAGTTCTGATGGTGACAACTCTGGTAGCAAAAAAAAATGAGGTCTGGCAGAGAATGCATTTGGCAGTAATATGGAATCAGGCAGTCTGTTTTGTGCATTTCGCAAGAATCTAGTTCCTGTCACTGAAGATGTGAAAACATTTTAATTTCTTGCAATTTGCAAAGAAACTTCTGTAGTAAAATTTATTGTTATCCAACACAAAAAATTTTTGATCCCATCACCTTTGATGAGTCAACATGCTTAAATAACATATAGTTGTCAGCACTGTCTTCATTTATAGGCTGGTGTGGGAAGTCATGTGAACATTGTCAGTTTTTGGTCCACTCTCAATGAAGTGACAGGTGTCGTGTGGGATGCTTATAAGTTGGGTGCAGATGCCCCTTTATGCACCAATTTCAATGCCCAGTGGCACTATGCCCCAAAGAGAAGTGGATGGGGGATATTTACACAACTGCCTTCCTACATGGATAAGCTGCTCGCCCGGTCACACGACATGACCAGTGTCATCCTGAGGGTTGGCGTAATTGTGGTAAGCATTGGATACACTTTAGCAGAAGATGGTTGGAGTCTACAGATATAATTTTAATACACTGATTGGTGTAATATATATACATGCCAGACAGGAATTTTTTGTAAAGTTGAGTGACCATTACCTTCCCAAGAAATATTCTGCAACATGGGATTAATGAAGTTCATATTGTTCAGTGTTTAAGATGCAACAGTCTACTGTGGATCACTACGAACAAAAACTGTCAAACACTCTATTCTCTTGTTTTTTCCTCAGTGTGAAAGACCAAGTTTCACACCCATATATAACAAGTAAAATTATAGTTCAGTATAATTTAATCATTAGGAGAAACAACAGCAAATACTGACCAAATATAACTGAACCATTAGAACACCTGCTTTGTATTCAGAAGGTCCCAGGTTCAAATCTCAATCAGGAGACTGGCTATGACTGAGCTATCCGTGGTTATTCTCAGCTCCTCCAGGCAAACACTGGGTTAGTCTTCCTTCAACATCCCATCCCATTCATTATCCAAGAACTATCACATCACCTGACACTATGTATCTGAGCTACTGACCCCGTTGCTAAAGAAAGCATAAACACACTAAATAAAACAGCAAGAACTGAACAGATATGTTCAGTTTATGTAGTAGCAACACTTAACAAGGATTGGACATGTATATGAAGACCAACTGCTTGCTATTTCAGAATTAATCCAAGATGTGTTGCACTCTCTTCAGGGAAAACCAGACCATGGGTTTGACTGCAGAGCAGAGCTGAACAAGCTGGGACACATAGTTGCAGTGCGTGGCTACAGTGCACACATCTTGAGCACACTGATAGACCTGCTGCACTTCAAGTATGCACAACTGTTCCTCTTTTGTAACAGGTCACTATGTTAAAGAGACCTGGAGTGGGCCTGTCCGTGTCTGTCTGTCACGTTCTTTTTTGCAATCAACAATCAGAATCAGAGTACACATGTCGAATTTTGTCTTCCTTTCCTTTTGTTCACTGGTTTACACATTATATTCACAGAATGAGAAAGTTCCCATTAAAACAGGACTTTCATCTAATACAAGTTCTACTGCTGACAACTTCTATAACCTAAGCATAACATGTCTTAAGGAGGTGATGTCACTTGTAAGTCTGGAAGACTGAGTCATGGCAGTATAACCACTACATCAGTCACAGACCAACAATCCACTTAAAATGTTTTGTACCAGATGGTTTAACAAAATTAAATTACTTAATATTACAGTAACCTGAGATGGTGTAAACCACTTAATTCTTTATAGGGAAGTGATAACTATGTATACCACCAGCATTTACATTAATAACTCAGCATGTAATTCAAAGGGAATGTTCATGAATTTCACCTGGTTCTAAGGATAATCACCAAAATATTTAATACAATTAAAAGACAAATATTTGTAAAGAATTTTTTTTTTTTTTTTTGGGGGGGGGGGATACTGAACTATCATCCACTTGCCATAATCTATTATAATATATATGATGCCATGAAAAGACAAAAATAAGGTTTGACTGACTGTAGTGCTTACTTACCTATTCTCCATATGTTTCAGGGTTGAGTTTGTGGGAAGTGATTCCTGGGGCTCACAGGATGATGAAGGCGTGTGGTTCGGACTGTTGGGGATGGTAGCAGAAAATGTGGTTGACCTCATGCTGTGTCACCCCACAGTGACTGCGGACAGGACGGCAGCAGCACGGTTCCTGCACCCTACCTTGGACAGCAGGTGAACACATAAATCAGACTCCGGAAACCAAATAATGGCAGTAGGACCATGAATACCACTAGCAAAACTTAGGCTATGTTTGTCGTGCGCAATACGAATATAAAAGGAAGTTCATGTCTATCTGTTACTTTCATATCCAAAGGGACCAAGTTCTGGCTTTTTATTTGCTCACCATAGTCATACATGCAACAAGTAAGTTTCCACTGTTTCCAGGCGTATGCTAGCATATAGAGCAGCTGGGTTGCCCCTCACACAAGATGTATTCATCCTAACATTCACTGGCTCACTGTGGTTGGTATGTCTATTGATGGCACTAGTGTTGCTGGCTGCTAGCTTCCGTGTCGCATCGCTGCAGACTGCCAAGTTTCTGTCAGAACAGCCTGAACCTTGGACATGGGTGGAGATCACACTATGGGCAGTAGCAGCCACTTGTCAACAAGGTGAGCTGACCGATGGCCTGATGACTGAATTATGACGTTATAATGGTATGACTATCAGGCATGGACAAAGTTTTACCACTGTGCAAGTTAAGTTACATCTATTTTATGAGCAATCTTATACTTGGTTCTGAATTATTTGGTATGTCCACTGTCATGAATAATAAATGTTGCTGAATCTACTTCAAACCAGATAAGCCAACAATTATTTCACCCTACATTTACTAAATTGTGATATTTTGCTCTAAAATAAATGTAAGATAGAATAAAATAGGTATATAGAATAAGAACACAAATTTTCAGTAGAAAATCTAATAACAAATTGGCCACACAGAATCAAATAAGTACTGACTTAACAAAATTCTCAGTTTTACAAAGTTTTTCATTCCTCATCTAGCTCACTGTGTAAGAAATAATAGTTATGAATATATTTATGAAATTCAATTAATGAAATTCCAATTTGGCAGCGACATCTAGGTTCGTGTGGTGCAAGTATACAGAAATAAAGTCTCAGTGCATCTACATGAAACATCTTTGAAGTCAGATGTTTCATTTTTCAGCAGCGCAATGCAATTTGTATGTGTGCTACTTGTTTTGCAGGCTTCAGCAAGGAACCACAAGGCATCGCCTGCAAGACAGTCTTCATAACTGGCTATACGGCATCATACCTCTTGTACACATGGTTTGCAGCAGGGGTCACATCCCTGCTGGCTGTGCAAGGACAAGACACGCATCTGCAGCTCTCAGATGTTGCTCAAATGGGCACTGATTTCTCAGCATCCTGGGATGGCCTTCTGCCAGAATTCTTCATGGTGAGAACACTGTAAAACTTAATCACTTTGTTTAAATTAAACAAGTAGTTGATGGCCACATCGATTAAGGAGTAACAGAAGGAACAAGGACCTTAAAGTCTCTTCCACTTCAATATTGTCGTTTTCGGGGGCTACGCCTCTCTTTTACAAGTGAGGCGTTTGTTATCAGAACACACAGGCAGAACTGTCATACCTGAAGTGGATAAAATATGAAGTCATTCAAAGACTATGTCATGTGTTACAGTTGTTTTACTTTAGTTTTAAGTAATCGAGGGTAGAGTGGGGTAGAATAGGTAGGCTTAGGGTATGGTGGGCTGTACAGAGCTAGGTTAGACTAGCATGGTCTAGGTTATGGAACAGTGGGTAGGTAAGTGCAGACTTGGATTGGCTGTTTGATTAGTTGAATCTCTTGACAACTGAATAAACTTCCATTCACTAATATAAAGATTTTCAACCTTGTGGAAAACAATGTCTGTTTTGTAAGATTTGAGGTTTTCACAGTGGTGAGTATAAAGATTCCTGTCTTCTGGGTTGTTGCGCTGTGTAGTCTGGTTGATGTTAGCCAGCGTTTCAGAGGTCATACTGCCTCCGTCATCAGAGCAAAAAATGATTCATCGCCCTGATGACGGAGGCAGTATGACCTCTGACCTCAACCAGACTACACAGCGCAACAACCCAGAAGACAGGAATCTTCAATGTATGTTTTGTTCCTTGCAACTAATCAGTCACCATTTTGTGTTACTTCTTGATGCATAGAATTCACCAGATGCTGCAGCACAAGAACTTTACTTAACGCAGTTACGAAGAGAACGCAACAAAGTACACATATTAGATCAGCTGTTCTTACAACTTCATGGTGACAACAAGGTTTGCATGGCAAGTGAGCACCCTCTAAAACACTTCATGTCCACAAGACTGACTGCAGATGAAGCATGTCAGCTGACACTCTCACCGGTAACTGGCACAAAGCATACAAAAGCCTGGGCTGTTCCCCAGGGTTCATCTTATGCTGACATCTTAAATTATTGGTACAATTAAATTTCTCTTACATGAATTGCAAGACATACACTTACATGTATTTAACACAAGAATTCTTACATATTCATCTTAAAGAAACTAGCACTGTCCTATTATATGCCATGAAGCCACTTGAAAAAGAGGAGGTACGACTCACTCTTTCTTGGTGGCACTAGATGGGCAAGTGGTCAGCATCATGCCCCACCCATTCTTTACCCATGGGAAAATCCCCTGTACCCACTCGGTATGAGGCAGAGTTGATTATCTTCATTCCTTTAATGTCAATAAATAGCCCATAAGTCCTTTATAGAAATATTAAATCTATTTTTATCTCATATGTCCAGCCAGCCAGTCCAGCTTCAAGAATGACACAAAACCATGTGTAAATCAAGTTGTATATAACTTGTACTTTGGTGAAAAATTCAGAAACATGAACTCAATTGACAACATGTAATATTTGTTTGTAGGCTGCTACGGCTCCGTGAGGCAGGCCTTCTACAGTTGGGCCTGAAGCGAAGCATGGTAACTCTCACATCTTGCAACAATGGTTCTGGTTATTCCAGTGCTGGGATTGGACATGTCTTGTCAGCTGTGGGCATTCTGGCCTCTGGAACCATGGCTGCACTCTTATTACTTATTGCAGAGTTTACATGGCACCATCACAGGCACCAATGATCACGCACTGCACTGTTTAGTCAATTGTGTGTAAGAAACAGCTAAACTGTTATTTCGTGGTTAATAAATCCAAATGTAAACATTACGGGGGGGAGGGGGCCACGCGCACACACACACAGAGGCAAAGTTTCAATACCTCTAATGAAGCTGAAATTTTTTCAACATCTTTTGTTTACGTACTAAAACCACAATGTTTTAGAAATGGGTTATATTTCTGACATCAGATGTCTTCATAAAAATTCCTACTATGCTAAGGCCTTATTTCCAAAATGTTGCCTAAGTTACATTTAACAGTCTGCCATGAAAATTTAATGATATTTCAGCGGCACAAAGTACGAATAAGGAAAATACAAATTAAGTTTTATTCTCATTAAGTATACTCACAGCTCATTTCTCAGAGACAGAACCCTACAATCGTTTTGCAACAAAGAAACATGTCACTGGACAAAATTTCTTCATCATCATAGCTACTACAACACATGTAGTTTACAACTTCTAGCATATGTAAAAATGTAACATAATTATTTACATTACCTTCTGAAATGCTGAAAATCAGATACACAAAGCAACAATTTTGGGTTTTGTATCAGTATCTTGATACCTTACTTGGTACAAGATCGGTTTTATACAGAATAGCTCATGGTGTAGGAGCTCCCATTGTAAGCACAGTCATCACTCAGCTGGTGAAGACACTCCAAACTTTTATGGCAGTACCCGAAATGACATTACTGTACACCCAGAAGCATGCCACTGGACCATATCCTGAGACACTTGAATTTATTCCTCACATATATATCAAGAATCTATCCTTCCATTTATGTCTAGATCTCCCCAATGGTCTTTTCATTTGCATTCTGATAAAAATGTTGCATACATTTCTCACTTCCCTGCACACACTACATGTCATCAACATCACAGCCTTGATTTGATTACCCTACTAAAATTTGATTTAGGGTAAAAATATGAAACTCGTCAATTAGCAATTTTCTCCACCTTCATGTTATTTCTCTTTCTCAAAATCAAACATGTTCCCAAGAACCTTGTTCTCAAACATCCTCAATCAATGTTCTCCCATAGAATGAAATAAAACATTACATTCCCACATATTTTGAAATTTGTAAAATTATTCTGTGTAATAACCAAAGTGAAAAATGTGGGAGCCTCAGCTGCTTACTGTTTGCTCGTCTCTCTTCATCTGTTTTGTGCAACCATCAGTTGACTCTGACCTGTTCCTCTTTCCTTGATTCTTCCTGCTCTTCTCCATTTTTCCTTCTCCTTGGATGCTGTAAAAGTGATGGCGATTGAGACCATTAAACTCAGTATTACATCATCTTCATCAATGATATCACAAATGTCATCATATTACCACCTTCTTGGTCTAAAAGGACGGACATATACACACAGTTAAAAAGGGTGGGTAAGTTTATGAGATTTGTGGTTCTCACAGTGGTAAAGATGTTCATGATGGTCATCTGGATTGTGATGCCAAGTGGACGTGTACCAGTATTTTAAATGAACACAATGCCTCCATCTTCAGCCCTAACAATCACCATGGACAGGACTAGTAAGTTGGTTATTCAGATACTACTCAACCATTACAAACACTACCACAAGCCTAGTGGAAAAGATCAAAGGATTCTGTAACACAAGAGCTGCGTCTGGTTTTTTTTAACCATTACGAATACACAAAATTCGGTGGGGTGACTCTCACTTCCTTTTTGCTTGTGTATAACTGAAAATGTCATAAATTTTATTCTTTTATATGTTTTAAAGGTTTACTGTAGGCTAGAGTATATTTACTGCTATGCTATGTATATAATACACTAAGAAGTATTAACCCTTTGCAAACCAGCCGGCTGATCTGTCAACCGAAGCACTAGCTGTTAAGCCACGAATTTGGCCAATCCGTCGTTACCTACTAAATCTGATGTTTCAATTACATACAAGGCTCCCAGATGGCAACACAGGGCTGCATCAGATAGTTTATACCTTAGTTCATGCTTTTCTCTACAGATTGATCTTCTAGGCCAACAAAAAATATTTTGTTTGAACAAATGAAATTCGTTGAGCTCGGAAGTGGACCTTGTGGCGTGATTACAATGACTGCTTGTGAATTTCGCTGTATTTTTGTTAAGACAAGTGTTTAGCCTTGTAATTGTGTTTTTAGTTGATGTTTATATAGAGCTTATGATAGGGTTTTGTTATTTTCCTTGGTTTATTGTATATAAGGTGCAAGTTCAAGAATGGATGGAGCCGATATTTTTGATTATTTGGATACTATAGATAGTGATAGTGACATTATTCCAGAAAGTGTCTCTGAATTTACTGAAAGTGATGATGACTGTGCTGCAGAAAAAAAGGCACACCTGCTGACACTATGTCCAGCATTGAATTTCCGTGTGCATTGTTTTACAAAAAGTATTGTAGTTCAGGAACAGATAACAGTACAGAAACTCATATCTAATTATGCAGAAAGAAATGTTCTTTCTTGCAGGACAAGTGATGAAGAAGGAAGACAAAACACAATTTATGATTTTACCTCCTGAAAATAAATTTTTTTCTGTAAATATTTTTCAATATTTCAAAATTGTTTGTAAGCTAACTATAACATTAGGATATATGAGATATTTGTTTTCCTAATCTACGGTATTTAGTGTATAAGTGTGATTTTTTTCATATGTATGTGTGTAAAATTCTTATCTTGGTGAATTTTTACATTTTAAGTTGTAAATATGTGAAAATTGGCCTCGGTATTTTGAATAGGATTTTGTAAATAGGTTTCAGGGTTCAAATGGTTAATAAATGAAGGCAATTCAACTTTGATTCATTTCATTATTATGATTAAATTCTTAGGATTAATTAAATTTATCTCCTGATCCAAAACTTTGTTTTTCAACTACATCCAGCTCCTGATGATGAGTGCACTGAATGTAATGTCTGGATTTGACATTCTCTATTGTAAAGCTTCAACTTACTTGTGTCTAGCCTTCATGCCAGGGCCCCAGAATCGCTGGGGGTTCTCCTGGAAACGAGACAGGCCCCTCTCACGGGACTCTGGGTTTGCATCAGATCGCAATTCCATGTTGATCTCAGTAACAGGTTCTCGAGACAGAATAGCTGCTGCTACACCCACAAGCCTATCCTGTCGAACAGGGTGCATCTTAACCCAGTGCCTCATTATATCCCACACGACACTGGCTGGAGCATCTGTTTTGACAGACATGCGGTTAGCATGTGAGAAAGACACACGGTAACCAGCATTCATCAGTGCAGACCTGAAAAGCATGGAACATTGTGCCAATTTCAATTACCAATTTACTAACTCCATAGAGCATGGATCTTAGTGAGAAGCTGACAGTTATTCATCCGGTCAATAACTACTCATGTTATATTACAGCTGTCTGTTTGTTATTCTGTTCATAAGACTCTGAGCGGAACCTATCCTAAGCGAGATGAATCAAATCTACATTCTCACACTTATTTCTTTAGTACCTAATTTAATAGTAAGTAGGATTTTAGGTTCCCACAGTTGTTCCTTGGCTCTACAACCCAGTTGTGGGTCTTCACTGCCTCCTTTTCAGAGGTTTCCTAGCCTTTTGAAGGGTGCATTTGCTAGCAGTGAGTGACCAGCCCACTGCCTCTGCACAATTTCTACTCAATCCTGATTTGCCTGCTAGAGCCATCTAGCAGAGAATCAGGAGACTTGTGAGAAATGGCCGCTGAATTTTGGTTACGAAACATCTCGTTCATGCTCGTAAGGTTCTGTTACATGCCGTAAATCTATGACACGGGACCGCCGGCTTTACTTCCCCTCATAAGGAAGTTGTGCTACAGATTTTTATCACCCTTAAAAATCCATCGACCTCAGCTGGGTTTGAACCTGTGAACCTTGGGTCCAGTGGCAAGCACACTAACCACCATTCCACTGAGGGCGACAGGTTCTCACAGTGGCAAGTACGAAAATGAGAGTGTTCAAGGTTGCACCACCATGTATTCTGGTAGTTTACCAATGGTTCTGAAGTCCTTGCTGCCTCCATCATCAGGGTGATCTCATCATGCTACAACCCAGACAACAGCCTTCTTCTTTAATTTAATATAATAACCCCACATATACCCAGAATCCGTCGGAACTTCCGGGGACAGTTGCAAGTATTTTCCTCCAATATGTGGTGAACATACAAGTTTCACACACAATGTCATGTGACAACTTACCGAAACTGCATCATGGGCATGGTTTCTGAATGTATGATGGAGCAAAGTCTATCCACTGTATAATACAGTGGGACTTCTGTGAGCTCTTCTCGAACTACAGCAAGTACCCCTTGCATCCTGCGTGATGTGCCAAACTCGCCACCACCAGCTAGTTGCTCAAGTCGTATCACAAACATCTCATCATGCAGGGGTCCACTCCAAATGGGTCCTCCAATCTGCACACAACATAAATAACATTTTATATATGTGGGTATGGCCATTTATAAAACAAAATGTTTATATCAAGTCCCTCTGCGCCAGTCTAAATCACTGTTCACAACAATGATGATCTGAAATTAAAAGATTAAAATCAAGTAAGTCAGTACAGCAGTAATGAGTCCACCTCAAATTTAGGAAGTATCCAGTTAAAATTCATTCATGCCTGTCTCTTCCAAGTGGTCTCTTTCCCCCCCCCCCCCCCCCCCCCCCCACACACACACACAAATTAGAACTTTGTAATAATATCTCATCTATCCCATGCATGTTGCATGCCCTGTTCATCTCATCCTCATCTGATCACATTAACATTTTGTGGTCTGCAAAAATTAAGAAGCTCCTCCTTCCACACTTTTTTTGACTCTGCTGTTGCTCTGTCAATCTATAAACCAGATATTCAAAGCACAAACATCCTCAATCAATGCTCTTCCATCCTTCAAATCACACTGTCAAGTCCACTGTAGGTAGGAACCAAGATATAGAGACTTCAGTCTTACTTACATGGTGTTTATGGCCACACTGTTCACACACGGCTCCAACTGGAGGGCCATGTGGCAACGTAAACTTCAATTTGTCCCCATACTGATGGGACACTCCAAGAGGTTGTAGTGACAGGGTCTCACAACCCGTACATTGAAACACAAGTGCCAACTTGCTGCAACACAAGAAATAAGAAAACTGTGAAATTCTGTTAATATGCATGTGCACAATCTACATTACTAACTTAAGACAGTGAAAATAAAGTGACATCCACATTTACTGACAGGCTAAATTAACAATTCCAGCAGAGCCCTTCCTGCAAAGCCAACAGTCTCTTGGCTGGATATTAAATTCCTCGCCCTTTATGAAAATTAATGGTTCATTACAGTGTTCCTAAAATCCCACCATTAGATCCTATTGATCCAGATAACTCTACATCACGCTTTCATACTTCTACAAGTAAACTCCCAGACCAACAAAGAACTCATGTGAAGTGTCATGATGATAGGCCCAATATAATGTCACTGATACCAAAATAACAAACTACTGCATAAAAACTGCTGCTAACTGGTTTGTATTTACTCAAATACTGCCATCTTACAAGCACTTGCACATAAAGTGGGAATTGTATGGGTGAGCAGTTACCTAGTAGTTTTCTTGCATACAGCGGGGCCGCTAAACATCCTGACAAACACACGCACATAGAAGTCTGCACTGAGAGACAGGAGCGGTACAATGTAGCGACCATACCGGTTGGCATGAGACTCAACACACTGCAGGACTATCCTCAGTGCCTGAATAATTAACCACAATTAGCAAGGGAATCTACATATAACAATTCAAAAAATGAGGCATAACTTCGTAAGAAACTTCCAGACAAAATTAATACATCAAACAAAGTACACATGCAAATGGCTTGCCACCAGCACTTGTAGAGAAGAGGGGGGGTCCACTCGAGGTAAGAAGTTATGTGGATTCAAAACTCACAGGAATTTTGAACTTTATATTACTGCGTAGGCTTATTACTGAATTTGCCTAAATACAAGGCTTAAATTTTTCTTGAAAATAAAGTTATCTCCCAAAAGAACTGACTGCAGAGCTCCTCGTAAAGTATCTAATAAAAGTGAATGTGCAACAACATAACACACATTTGTTGGGAACATACTTGCAGAAACAGATCTCAGAACCACAAGAATATTTTGTGCAACACGATCATTGAACAAGCTTCCTCTCATCTAAGCCTGATGTTCCAGTAAATACCCAGTATGTCTATGAAGATGGTGTTTGTGTTACAATTGTGGCTTGCATGCAACATTTACAGCTATTATATTGATGGTTCTGGTGTCAAAACGGATAAAGTAATTTCTCTACGTGTATTTGCAGCCACATACCATCTCATGACAAGACTTGATATGTAGAGACACAGCTCCATACTTGGAGTAGCAAGTCTCAGGACAGTTTCCTGCGAGTACAGCCATGTCAGTACATGTCACCAGCAGAACACCACCATCACTCACACACTGCACAGCAGCATCTAGAAATGGGGATGGGCATCCATAAGGATCAAGATCCACAGCACTGAACCTGTCGCTGAACCGCCTGTGCTTGTACATCACCAACCTGTAAACACAGTACATCAACATGTTCGCAGTGTGATCACTGTATCACTTCACCACTTTTCTCCATCTAGTGTCAACGTCTAGAACAACAGTTCTAAACCTTTAAGATCTAAGGCCACTAATGAGATACTTTTACATTTGGTTTCTCAAGAAAGCTGCAATATGTACAGGGAAAATAGTATAATACAATGAAACTCACACAGCATCATCATGGCTAGTTGTGACAAGGTGGTCCACCCCATTGTGTACAACATTATCTCGAATGCTGGAAGCCGCTTGTGCTGAAATATCATTGGCTACAATTTCCCTCACTCCTGGCACTTCCTTCGCATATCTGATGCTGCGGAGACCAGATGCTGATAACGCCTCCAAAATTGTCAGACCTTCCTGAAATCAAATAAATGTTCCACAAAACACGCACTATCAAGAACCTCTCAGAAAGAGCCAAGTACAGGAAATATAAACAGAAGAAAATACTCTGTCAATGCCGAGCACATATCAGAAGTCTTTCGTTGTGCATGGCTGGGGCTGACAGATAATAGGAGGGCCTTGATTAGGTTAGTTGCAGCCTTGGCAGTGTGGTCAAGGATCTCTGAAGAACTAACAAGATCTGGGGCGCACAATGAACCCAGCAGCAGTATAAGTACTTCGGACAACCGAAGTTGCCCCTTTAGATCAATATGATACAAAATGCAAAGTAGAAGCTAACCACTCACATCCATTAGTGCAGAAGTGAAGAATGTAAGTATCTCAAATCTAAAAGTTTGTGAGGATGGTGGTTATTTAAATAAAAAGTTTTTTTGGATGTCATCCATCATTAACAAAATAATAAAATTGAACAATCTTTCGGAGATGGGACTCTATCTCTGTCGTCAGGTAACTTGCTCTGTTGGGACCAATCGATAGAGCTAATCCCAGTTTGCTTTGTCCAGAGATAGGGATTAGCTCTATCGATTGGGCCCAACAGAGCAGGTTACCTGAAGATGGCTGATAGAGTCCCATCTCCGAAACGTCGTTCAATTTTATCATTTTATTAGACGATGGATAACATCCAAAAAACTTTTTATTTGAAGAATGTAAGTAATTTTACCTCCACTCCCTCTCTACACCTTCATGGCGCATACTTGAATACCTTATCAATTCCAACTAACTTCTGCCTTTCTAAATCAGGATTCTGATATTCTTATGTACTGCTCCATTGCTCTCACTCTTACTAGCAGAGGGCTGAAGTTTCTACTGTACCTCGTATTTTATCCCAGCTGTCAACTTCTCTACTGGAACATCTGAAGAACCATCTTCTAGTGATTTTTCATTTTTCTTCATGTTTCTCTCCCGCAATGTTTGGTAATGGTCTTGTGCACATAATGTCAGAACTGCAATACTTTACAAACCAAAAATACATCAGATGTGACCCCCCTTCCAACTTACAAACTGACACACATAGATGAATGCAAGTAAAACCAATATCATCAACAATCATTGATTCCTTGTATAAAAACTGATATCAGAATAGAATTCTTCTACACATACCTTAAATCCCTATTAAATTCTTGAACAGGGTTGTAAAATACGTTTTTGGATGAATAAATCAGCACCTCTGCCTTGCCTTCAGTGATAACTTTCTTCTCACTGTCACGACATGTCTCTTCTTTCTCACCAGTTTTATCCATCTGGATCATACTTACATCACACTTGTAACAGTACACCTAAAATTGAAAGAATACAACTTGAGAAAAAAGATCCAAATTTCATAATTAAAAGTTATATATGCTTATTTAACACACAAATCAGCTTTTGGACCAGCTACAGACATACATAACACTTTTCTTTTGCCATTCATTATAGTCTCAAAGCTCGATTAAGCTAATAACCTGTACAAATTAATGCAAGAGTAGATTAATCTAATTAGCATAATTCCTTACAAAAAATAAATGTATAATAAAAAATTATAACAAAAATTATAATATAACAACTTCAAACAGTCTGAAGTTGTCTGCTGAGTCATGTATTTTTATGTGACACTAGACAAAGGTATGTCATCAGCTGCAAACACAGACCGCTGTACTTCCCTAATTAAAATTCAGAGTTTGGGCAAAGTGCTGACGAAGCAACGTCAGGTTGCCATGGACAGCATGAAACAACTAAGCAAAATTTACAATTCTCTGGACCCTCGCTAGAACGTGCTCACATGTGTCCTTTGCATTTTAAAGTCCCCCAAATTCGTAACGGGAGCAATATAAAAATCTTACTTCATATATCACCCAGTATCCAGGAAATCTTAATAATAGCAATGAACGTTTTTTTCGCCCTATAAAGATTCTTTCCAACATGTATCACCAATTCACCTTGTAAAATATATTTCTACAAATATTACATTTCAACATACACAAATATTGCTGTCCTATATATATTTATTATTATTAATTACAATCAACATACCCAACTATGAACCGACTTATTTAGAACTCTAACCTGGTGCAAATAGAAGTAAATGTTATACCCTGATTAGTGGTAAAATAACGGCCACACACAAATGAACAATTTTACAGCAACTCATACCTCTTCTGCATCGTGTCCGCTATTTCACTACAAATTAACCCTATTTTCTCGCTACATCATTAACCGGAACAGCTCCATTTTCCTTTCTTCTATCTAGATGTCGCTAAACCAACATACCAACAAACAGATCTTAAATTCGATGTTATAAGTTGGCTGCCCTCAAGCACGTATTGTGCTGCCATCTGTGAGCAACTACAGTGGAACAATCGATTTGTCCAAAATAACACCCGGAGCTCGGTCGCCAATCACATCACCAACCCCCCCTCAAACCAATATCTCTTGAATAGTAAATTTTACAGATTTTAAGGTGACTTGTCTTCTGGTCATTGTGGCGTGTAGTCTGGTACAAACCGTCCGGCGTTTCAGATGTGTTTACTGCCTCTATCATCACATTAGAAAGTTGCAGAGAATACAGAAAGAACTAAAACTTGCTGTGCTATCTCCTTTGCAGATGTATATTCAAGGCAGACACAACAAGCACAAACACAGAACAAGGCATTTTCCTCTTCCATGAACAAAAATAAAAATAAACACTGCAGAGTACATTATTAGGGATTGATGGTAGAAGAAGTGCTTTATTCACGTATCTTATCACTAAACCTCCAAAAATACCTCAAATCCTACTTATGGAAGACTGAATTCCTCCCCCTTCTGGTTTGACAAATGTACATTATTAGTATCCATAAGCTCATATGTATCTCTGTGTAGAGCACAATCAGCATTATGCCCTTCTGGCATGACATGCAAACCACTACTTTATGTTGTTAGACAAAATATATCCAATTATGCAAATATGCTGACACACACTTCTGGCATGATGCCCTCACCATGCTTATAATCCAAATCTAGCTTGTACAAGAGAACTGACTTCAATAAAAATGGCATATTCTTCACAGATGTCTAAAACACAAAATTTCAGAACATAAAATTGTGCTTGCATCATTCCCCTCACTGAACTTCAGGTTACCACCATATTGGCATCATTAATTCTCAATAATGAATGACTTCCTATTATGTATAGCATTATTTTCATACCTATATTCCATGAAAACTTGTAATATGGAGATACTTTCCTGTATTTCATGGAACTAAAAAAAATGGGGTAAAAACATTAAATTGTTCAAGAACCAACAATAAATAAATAATAACTGTAGGAGAATAAATATCAAAGGAAAGTAATCTGTGGACACACATGCACAACAGGAAGAAAATACATATATAAATACAGTTATACACACTCTTTTATAACACCTCTTCCGTTCTGTTTACAAAAATAATTCATAATGAGCCCTGTTACTATAGAGTGTCCCACTTAACATGGCAACATCCACAAGAGCAAGCCACAGCCACAGCAGCATGTGAACTACTGGAAGACTAGTATCAATGCAGAACGTAGCAGTCGCAAGCAAATATGTGGGTTTCGAGTTACATGGGACTCTCTGTACAATACAGAATATTTCTTCTCCCATCTCATGGGCATCAACTTATACCATACCTTACAGCTAAAACTCTCCACCATACATTCACACTGTATCAAAACTCATTTCATCATTACTTACAAGTATTGCCCTGGAATCCATTACATACATATACTGCCACTTTTATCACCAATTACAGAATGTATTATTCACAGATGTTCCTAATATATTGTCATTATCCTGAGCAGCCCCTGCATCCACAGTGAATGCATTCCACAATGCGACCCTGAAAATAGCAAATTTCACATTCACAGACAGAAGTTTCCTTTCAGTACACAATTTGTTATGGTTTTTAGTAAAGCTCTCTAGTACTGCAGCACACAAATAACACAAATAACAAAAATAACAGTACAGAGTTTAAAAATACCACACTCAGCTGTACCCATTACAGTGAGTTTAAGATCAAAACAGGTGTTTAAATGTTGGGAATGCTCAGTCCAAACACAAATATCTCCTGCAGTCAATCACATATTATGCAGCTGTTAAGGAGAGCAGGCCTTATAATAAAAAGTATCCTACTGACATTCCCAGTGACTGGACAAAAGTTTTTAGAAATACTCCTTTTGTGGTTGTAAATCAAAAGTAAGATATTTATAGAAACTAGCGGAATTTCTGTGTTTTCAGTATAAGAACAAACGTTTCTAACGTAATTTGACATAGGCTGGAATATAAAATGCCTCTAGTCAAGACTTAGAATGACTGTTCATAGGGAAATGCAACAATGGCTTATGTTAACAAATTCAAAACTTTTGGATCCCGTTCTTCAACAAAATTTGAATTTTATAACTTTTATGCATCAAAACTTTTAACAATATGCATAAAAATTAAACTAATATATATACACACAAATAAACAAACACACACACTTGAACCTGCACACACACATAATCGTAAAATTACAATTTATGTGCATTCCACATAGCCATCATAGTATATGTGAAACATGTCATAATATAAATATGAACACTTAATACAACAGAAAACAAATCTATAAGTGCATACTTATTATAGTTACTTACATATATGTCTACAGAACTTAATAATGTTCAATTGCAGTAAATGCCTCTATAGAGCAGAAGTAATATAACAGAAAATATTTCAGCACATTAAAACTGAGTTCTTACATAATTAAGATTTGTTGATATTTCTGTTATCACAACATAACATAAAGTGTATTATATGTTCAATAAATACTTTGCTATTGAATCAAATGTCATGGTAAAAAAAAAAAAATAACAATCTGACTACACCCCACAGTTTGCTGTACAGCAGTTAGCTAAACCTGGCATCATCACTTCATGTTAAGGAGATTCAATTTCTAAAACACTTACCAAATTAAAAGAACAAGCTATTTCAAAAACTTACTTCCTCAAGTTTCCCTTTTGGAACCCGACATATGCAATTGGTACCAAAATTTGTGTCTCTGGTTTGGATGCATCGAAGACAGCACAGATTTTCATAACCTTGTTTCTTCCATTTTGCAATTAGGTTCTTATCTGCTATGTTCTCTCGCAAACAGTATTCATACAATTCTGCAATAAGAAATAAATTAAACATTTCCTAACACATTACTTAACAATAATAATGGAGAATCAAATTATTTATACTTTTAATTCCAAGGCCTGCAATCAGAAATACTGTGTCACAAGTAAAGTAAAACAAACATCAATCTTAAAACATATTATTACTGTTGTAATTTTGATGAGCTACCACAGGTATAACATTACCAATTTATTTTAATATTACATTCCATCATTTTCAGCTAAGCATACACCACAACATGGATTTATAATACATCTGTAAACCACTATGACACTTAAAATTCACATTGCAAAAAAGAAAATATATATATATATATATATCCACTTGGCTTATTTTATGGTGCCTTTTCAATTGCCTGTAAGAAGACAGCCAGCCAACCAGCTTTGGACTTGCATTGTTAAACATATCTTAAACTAGTTCAATGTGTGTCTGGTTTAAATATATATATATGTGTGTTTGTGTGTGTGGACTGACTTGTTTCATATTCTGATTAAATGGAATGTTTGAATGCATATAAGTTAATCTAATGATGGTTGGGTAAAGACATAAAAGTGGCTGCCACAAGTTTTTAAGGTATTATCTGAGTAAACTGATTGAAAGTTATTTAACCTGCGTCAAATGATAATTTTTAATAAGATGAAAATGTGGTACAGGTTAAATGGAACAGGCCCAGCTTAGTCATATATACCTTACAATCCCCAAATGCCACTCTATAATACTCATACACAATACAAAGCATGCAACTCACCTCTGCTGATAGCTTTCCTGCGGTAAAATAAGTCATAAATATAACGCGATTTCTGGTGGTGGATCTTAAAAATTGGCCACAATGCTTCTACTTTTCTCTTTCCTTCATGAGGTTCTGTTTCGGCTGTAAATAAATAGTTTATAAATTATCATAAAGTAAAATGAGAGATGATAACTCATACTTCAATGTCTCAGATTAATCAAGTTGGGTGAGGTTATGATTTTTATCTTACCTTCTCGCATTTTTTGCTCCAGTTCTTCTAATGTTGGTTCAATGAGTTCCCACCCTTCAGGTGGTGATTTCTTGCTTCTTCTGACTTTAGGCATAATGTTGGAAGATAAAATTATATAATTTAACAAATTAATTTCCACGCAAAGACAAGCAAACTAACGAACCACAAACGCAGAGTAGTACAAGTAAGTGCCAATCTTGAAAATTTAAAGTTCTACTTCTTCCTTACTATTAGTAATAAATATCCCTCTGAGATTACTAATTGAAGCATAAAATCATTATTGTTTTGAAAGTCAATGTAAATGTAAAATTCTGCCTCTCACCATTCGTCAAAACACCCTAACTAACTAGATGGCTTACCGAACCCGAAGGTTCATCACCGAATTAACCAAAGTCCTCCACCAGATCCTGTCCTCTTCCAACATCATCACCACAAATAATACCAACTTCACAGCATTACTGTCAGCCAACAGTTCGGTATTGAACAAAATTTCATACACAAATTTATTAAATCAGAATGAAATAATGAAGAGAGTCGTAGTTGCTTCTCACGAGCTGTTTCTGTGAAAAATGCAATATTCTCTGTGTTTATAGCATTAATTAAAAAAACCTTGGCTTTGCAATTGTCAGCAATTCTACTATTACTAACCACAGTATAATGTTGGTAGTACTTCCAGTGTGCGACCGCCAGCAGTGCTATTGAGCAGTTTTTGGTGGTGGTATTGTGTATGGTTGTAGGCCACAGCTGACTGTTGACGCTGGTTGTATGAAATAGTGGTTTGCTTTGTCTGCTAAATATTTTTAGTTCGGGATTTTATAGTTTACGCATAATTTGTGATAACATAGTGTTATAATGCCTAGAGGTAAGTAGGTGATATTATTTAGAGAACAGTGATGTTTCAGTAGCCTTGGTAATGTAATAATGAGCATTTGCAGTGTGCTTTAGAAACTTTATCCAGAGGCAGGAAGAACTTTCATCACTGCTTAGGTCTGAAAAGCCACATTTATTGCAAGAAAATTTAACGTGCAGGCATATGATTGTATCACAGCTAACCGTTATCTTGTATAACTGATATTTTTATAAATTTCTTTGTTTCAACAAAGGAAAGTACACCAATCATAAAGGCAAGCACAGGCAATTCACCAATCCAGAGGAGATTGAGGAACAAATGAAAAGAAAGGAAAAAGAAAGAAAATGGAGGGTAAGAAACATGTACACAGTTTCTGGAATTACCATTATGGCATTAAAACCATACTCATATTCTCATTTTTTTTTCCATAGGAAGAGAGGGGTGATGCCAGTTCTAGTGAGGATGAAGCAAAAGGGAAAAGTGATACAGTCTCTGAATCTGAAACTTCTGAAGAAGAGAGTGAAGAGGAGACGGTACATGGCATTTTACATTTCTCAGATCATTTATAACATAATGGTGAATCATCATGTTTATACATTACATTACAACTGTACAATTATTTGCATACTAATGTGCCCTTTTTTCCAATCTATTATGTTGACAGGTGAAAGCCAAAGGAGTTGAGAATCTAATTCATGTGGAAAATCCTAATAGAGTACAGAAGAAGGCAAAGAAATTGTCTACTCTTAATGAAAATGTTAAAGTGGCCTCAAAACCTGAACTGTCACGTAGAGAAAGGTGAGAAATTTCACATCCATCACCCCCACCTCTTGAATATAGAATTGACACATAACTGCAGTTCATAATTCTAGCTTTGTGGCTTTCCTCCATTTTCATTTTCTGAGTTTGTTTAATGGTGGCACAGTGAAAGATAGTGAAATTGTGAAAAGTAGGCTGTGCATTATATTCACCGGTTTTGTATGAGTTGAGGTTCTCATGACAGTGAAAGCATCATTGTTGGTCTTCTGGGTTGTAGTGCTATGTGGACAAATCAATAGTTATACATCTCACCACATTACAATCCGGAAAATATCAACATAAAGAAAATATGCACTTAACTAATAAGTTCTTCCCAGAAAGGTATATTAATAAAATACTAACATAAAACATTTAAATGAAATCATTTATTATGTACTAGTCTCTGTTTGTATGACCATCATGCCAACTTGTGAACCAAATTATATGTTTAACATAAGTGAAGTATAATTATTAAAATCAACATTTTATTACACGTTTAAATTGGCAGTCATCTCAGGGTATCCAGAAAATCAAATTTTTTTATGGCAAAGTGTCCAGGTAAATGCCACCAGAAACCAATCATGATACTTATCAAAAATTAATTTATAAGTAATTGCTACATAACCTAAATTTGTTACTGATGGAAACCCCCACAAGTATAAATCCAGCCATGCCCTATATTAACATTGATCCCCCTCCAACAGATGTTGATGGTCTCTCTTTATTGTCATTGATTGTACCGCAACTGTGTTGCCTTCAGTTTTTGTTATTTACAGAATCTTGTAGTTTCCAGGATTAAAGTAACATTCAGTTTGTACGTCTTTCAGGGAAGAGCTGGATCGTCAAAGAGCTCAAGCAAACTATCAACGGCTGCATGCTGAAGGGAAGACGGAAGAAGCCCGTGCTGATTTAGCCCGTTTAGCCATAATCAAGCAGCAGAGAGCTGACGCTGCCAAACGGCGTGAGGAAGAAAAGAAATGTATGTGAATTTTAGCAACATTATTCAAATTAGAGTAAGCATTGCTGTTGTCATATATTTACAGTAAAATGTATTGATTTTTCAGTAAAAGAAGCAGCGAAGCAAACAAAAACTGCACAAGTCCAAAAAGCTCTCGGGAAAAAGACAACATGATCCCGACAAAGAGTTTTGAGATTCTACATACTCAGCAGCTCAGAATTGGTTTTGTTGATGTCAAGATTTGTTTTGGATTTTTTTAAGATTAATTTTTTTTACTTAAAGATTGGGATCAAAATATGCTTCCTGTTCATGAATTTGTTAGCAGGTACTCAAATTTCTGTAGTTCAGTCAGCTGTTTATTAATATGTTTACTTTTGTTTTAAAAATGTTTAACCATGTACATATGGAATGTATTATTTAAACAAATCTGGTAACATGGTGTAATCATTAGATAATACACAATGTATAAAAGTATCTTCACTACCTAATGAAGTGATATTGAATATCTTTTATCTCTGAATTTCCAGTCAAGTTAGGGCAGTATACTTGCTATATTTCAAAACAAGATTTCTCACTCTAGATTAGCACTGCCTTAATTTTTCAGTGGTGCAGAGGCATTCGTATGCTAAGCCAAATGTATCCAGTCTGCTCCATGCAACCCATATGTCCTCAGATCCATCTGTTTCCAGATTTTCTGAAAGACCACACTTTCAGATAAAGTCTACATACATCCCTATTGTCCAATTTAGTCTTTCATATGCAATTTTATTAAACAGATGATCAGTGCAATGAATTTTATGGCATTTCCTTGACGTAATCATGTATGCAACTGAAAATGCAGTTAATTCAATGTGTTTTCCAGCATTACACCACAAATACATTTAGTTGTGAAGATGTTAGAATATTCAGTCACGTCTTTTCAAATGGGAAGAAAACGAACATTTCCACGGCCACGAAGACTGTAGCTCTACTTTTCCTGTTACAATAATAAAGAAAACAGTGGAAAAACAAGCATTTCAAAAAGTTTCTACAAAGCAGGATACACTTTCATTGATGATGTATTAAAGGCAGAATGACATTATTGCATTGGTTTCAATTTTACTTAAATTGCTTTTGAAACCTGTTAAATTTTTCAAACTAGTCCTTTTCCTTTGCACTTCAATTTTAATGAGACAAACCAAGAATTTACATTCTCTCATACCTCAAACATAAATCACTGGAAACATAATTTTTGGCCAGTTTCAGATGAATGTTCCCACTTTATAAACATTAAATAAGTTCAGTAACCTTACACATAAACCATCATTTGGTAATATGCTGTTTTCCAAATTGTATTAACTCTTTTCTGACAATTATCAATTTTCTTAATCAATTTTTCAGTGTTCACACAGCCGTCAATTTTGAGATGTCCTTGTAATACTTCATCTTGATGTCAGATTAATCATTTACCTGAGGTCAAAGGTCACTGTTCACGATGACCATAAACCAAGTCACTAGCAGGCATTACCCTTGTTATGCTTCCCCCACCTCATGGGTCTACAAAGCTGGTACCAGGATGGAGACTAATTTTGAAACTGACACAAATTTAAACTATCACATACACATCCATGGAGAATCGGAACAGTGGACAGGTACTAACATATTGTGCATTAAAAGTAATTTCCTAGCAAATTAAATTTTATTTACTAAAAATGGTAACAAAAAAACACTAGTCGGAAGTTCTTGGAATGTAGGTTCTTGATAATTGCAATCTTCTGGGTTGTAATGTGAAAACCTCAAATCCTACTTAGCTTCTTGATGTTTACGTACCCTGACATCATACATTTGATTAAAATAAAAATGTAAATTTATTCTAGCAATACAGAAAAACTTTCTATGACCAAGATTGAACACAAAAATGCAGGTACACCAAGTATCAATGTTTTCAAAGCTGCACCCTTCCACAACTCGGAGTAAATAAACTTTTGTTGCAATTTTCACATTGTTCTCTAACCCACAGGAAATAAATTACAAATTTAATGAGATAAACCTCCATTGTGCCATAATTCTGGCAGCAAAGCAATGCAACTCATACCATAAAAACCTTGTCGTGGTCTTGGGCCCACAAAACACTTCATCCACCTTCCGATGATCAGCTGCTGCAAGTATACACAGTGCAACATCCTCTGTCTGTATACATCAATGATTATTTCAAATCAAATATTTAGCAAGTGATAAATGATCTGTACCCATTTTACCAGCTTTGGCAAATGAAAAGTTACACACCAGCGTTTGGCCTATGGTCAGTTTAATAAATATAGATCAGTATAGGTCCAGGTATACTTTGAAACTTTCTCAGCATTGTGCAATGTAACAAACCAGAACTGTTGCATGTCACAGAACAAATTGAATTCCTTATTCCCATCTAAAAAAGGTCAAGAATACTCAAAGAAAAGACTGTCTAATGCTTCTTTCAACACAATTGCTCTGATGTTTGTGAGAAGCTTTACTAATACTACATATAGTTCAAAGTCAGAGAACACTTTCCTGGGTTATCTGAAATATATAAAAACATGCATACATGAAAACTGTTTACACTTTATATAGTTATGCAAACACCACTTTGAAAAACACCTAGTTGATAGATATTGAGTCATACTGTGCTATACATTTTGCATCCACATTACTAGAGCAGAAATGAGTGATTTGGCACATTGTAGTCAGGACAGTAACACTCAGCCAGTGGAATTTGAACATCTTATAAATTCAGCAGCTTATGCAGATAAAACCAGCACTGTTCAAAATGTAGAACCTTTTGAAAGAATGGTGGATTTTCAGGAAAGCAGTGAATGTGTCAACCATTTCAAAACACTCTTAATGTACAAGCCCTTCCGGTATACTGTGAATCAGAGGCATTTCAGGAACCTGTTCACCATCATAATGAATGATTTTGTGCTGATTTACTTTACCATGTTCCGAGCACTGATCTTTCAGAAACAATTTATGAATATGATGAAAGTAGTGAGAGGCTAAGTGTACGTACGTGTGCCTCTTGGTCATGTGCAAAAATTCATGCATGTCTGGCATGAATAGATGTCACATTTTGGTGATCTTCACACTTGAAGATTACAGTCTAGTTGTGCTAGGATGCAGTATAATTAAAGTACAAATTTGCAGTTTTCCAAAAGGGGTAAAATTACTGAAGCTATATTAAAATGTGTGAACACTGTACCACAGTGAATGAGAGCAGCAGCCTGTATAACTAAACATGACCCATCATCAAAATAAAGAAAGTTTGATTTGATTCAGATGCCAGTTCTTGACAAAGCAGCACTTGCTGATTACACAAGGTAAAAAATTTTTAGTTACATATTGAAAAGGGCTTCAGAAATATGAGGATATATTGGACATATACAATTAGTGGGATGTTCCTTCATAGATATTTACTACAAAAGCATTGTGATGTATGATTAAATAAGAAATAGCAATGCTGAACTTTGAAAGTCAAAGGAGTGTGAAGGTTCCTTCAGCCAAATTTTAAGAATGTTATGTAAGTCGGTCTTTGTTCTTTTTAATGTATTTTGCTGAATCAAAATATATAATGTGATTGATTTTGGAAGAAGAAAAAGAGAGAAAAAAGTCACCAAGTGTTTTTCAAAGATAAACAATATTCAACACTGCACAACATGCAAGGTTAAGAGATTTCAAAAGTTAAACAAAACACAAGCCAATTTAAAGTGGTATATGTATATATATGCCTGGGCTAAACTACACATAATATAAACAAGCAATGTAACTTACATTCACCCTTGAAAAAGACTGCCAATACAATTTTAATAGCGATGATCAACCTTTAGGGACAACTCTATGCGCATGTTCAAACTGTAAGCCAAATTATACCTTGAAATCATTATATGAACTTACAAATACTTTTTCTCTGTAAAAAGTAATAACACATAGGACAAATGGGAAGCTCACTACAGCTTTGCATTACAACCAAAGGGGAGAGCAAGAAATGTTTTCATGTCTCCACCTGGATTGGAGCTTATACACTTGCTAATGGCAATCGCTGCACACAATAATTCTGTCCTTAGTGAATGAGTTGGAGCCAGGTGTCATTACATCTGCCAGTTTGGCATCCTCACTACACAAGGCCAGAAGTAATAAACATCAACTGCAATTAGAAAAATATAAACATAAGTAAAGCAATTTAAAACAATGTCATACTCCAATCACCCACTTACCTGCACTTTGTACGACTGAGAAGAAAACTGTAAGCATATTGCAATTTGGTAATTTCCACTTTACAGAAAACATATTTACCAGCTCCCACAAGAGTATAACAGTACACGAATGCAGTATTAGTAGATGCGCTGATCAGTGACGACACCTATCCTACCTTCTGCTTATGGACTGCAATCAGCAGCTCGGAGATGCAACTCTTCAACAGTAAAATATTCCGACATATTAGGGATGGTGGCAGCCAAAATTATATCCATGCAAAGACAAAAGCAGGGAATAAAATCAAGAATGGCTTACTGACGAATAAAGGTGGTTTGGTTTACTTGCAGACGAAAAATGAAAAATGCAAGGGGCCCCAGGGACTCATTGCCTTCAAACGAATTAACGGTTTACTACGCCAGGAAACAGAGGGCCTAAAATGTTAAGATTTAATAAATAAAACAGAAGGGTCAACCAAATCCCAAAGAATATGTAACAGAAGGGAAAACTTTATAAAGTAGTGAAATGAGCCACATAAAATAGGTGCAATTTGCGATGTTTAATGGGGGGGGGGTCCTCTCTGAAAGCACCAACGTACCAGTTGACTGGAGACGCAGGCTGGTATAAATAAGGAACATTACGGCACGTTTCAAGACCGAAACTGGGAACATCAACAGGGAAACATGGATGCTCATAGTTAAAATTGGTACTGGTTCGGTGGGAATGAATGATACTCGCCACCACCACACACACACACGTCGGCACGCACTGCCATCAGCTACCCGCAACTGCTCTCGCTACCCCTGACTGCCATGTGCCCCGCAACTGCACTGCTACTCTGCCACCGCAACACCGAACCCCAACACAGCTTACACAGCAATCTGCCACTGCCTCTCGCTCGATCACTACCGCCCACCCTGCGGTATTGGAAAAACAGGGTTAGCCATCGAGCTAAGGTTGCTTGAGCACGAAGGCTCAATTCCCAGCATACCATGGAAACTAAATACCATTATAGGTTCTAATACAGTTAATACAGTTGTTATATTTGTAACATTTCTATAGACCGACCAATGTAAATATGTTGTTTATACCATATTCAAGGCACAGAAAAATGGCGCCTTTTTATAAGAACATATGGTTATTCCAACATAAAATTAGACCAAATCCATGGCAAATTTCACCACCAAGTCAGTCTATTACTTCTGCTGATTTGAGCAGTCAAATACAAACTTCCGTTTTCATGTCACATCAGCTTCACCAAACTGTACTGAATGTAACATTGCATATGAATTAGGGCCACAATGCAAGACATACCAACCCAAATGGAAGCCATGAAACAATCTCACAACCTCCCTACATGGCACAAAATGCTGTTCTAAGCAGGGAATTAAGCCTTGAACATTATCCATTACTTGACATGTTGGGAATGCAAGTAAAGCCATCATATTACAGTACATTATCTTTATATAACACAATGTCATAACTACACAAAAGAAACCAAAGCTAAACCTAAATTATTCAGGTCTTAAACATCTACAAACCTTACTATTAATGGTATTCAAACAAAAGTAAAAAATTCAAACACAATGCACAAATTTATACCTACATATTCCTGTAGTATACACTAGGGTTCTTTTAATGACACGAAGTAATAACATACTTTCATAAATGCCCTTACATATTACAATAAACTGTTATATCATCTTAATGTTAGCTAGGAAAAATTAAGGAATGGGAACAATATTGAGTGTTACGAAACATAAAATGCGGAACTTCTAAACATTTAAGATACTACTGATAAAATGAAAGCAAATCTACTTTGACACTTGAATTGGCATGTTGATAATAAATCCTGCCATTTTCTTATATACCGTACTTCACTAGACCACAAACATTTGTATCCTACATCTAGTCAGAGAACCACAGCAACCAATTTGAATGCATGTGACTTTCTTTCCTAGACCTAGATCATTCAGCAAAAACCAATAAAACTAAATGTCTGATAAATCTGCCTATTGACTTGTAAGACAAGATTTACAGTATGTTCAACTGAACCATGTCAAACTGTGGATCAAGACTCATTAAGGTACTAGCAAAGGCAATCTTAAATGTGTGCCTGTGCATTCAAAATATACGTACAAAGGCCATTAATATGCAACAAACAAAGTCTTCACTTTTTACAAAGTTTTGAATTCTACAGTTATCCGTTTTGAACTCAAAACTAATCATAGAATTATTCTGATGCATATCATCGTCCATCATTTAACCGCGTGAGAGAAAAAATTCATAAACATTTTAGCTTAAATTAACCACATAAAACCACTCCATACATAATAAAATTGTGTGAAACTTGGAAAAACATTGAACTTACTGCAATTATGACAATGAGGAGACATTGGAATATTCTGTTTACTCAAATTAAATTACATAGACAGTACTTGAACTTTCCAACAATATCCATATTCATATCTGAATGGCAAGGAGAGGCAGACAATTCTACTATCTTGCTTCGTTTAGAATTCTTAATACATACAAAATTATATAAGCACTCAAAATTTTATGATCCTGTTATCCAACATCATAAACACAGAATATAACCAATAGTTAGGTAGGTACAATATAATATTCTTCTGCCCAACACTATGATTAATCAGTACCTTTCAAAAATGCAGAAGTCTGCTTCCGTCTTTATTCCACTAAATATAAGTGCTGAAACCACTCCCTTAGCCACCATCACCCTGGAAAAAGTCAGAAGTCCACAATGGCAAAAATGTAATTAAAATCTAAAACACCAAAAATTACTAGACATGTTTTTACTCCACTACACCACACTCTATTTAGAATAGCTAAATATTAAGAAAATTTCAGTTTAATGCACACATCAAATCTGCAGTATTATCTCCATGCTACAGCATATGCATCTCTTAACAGGATGGGCTCTCAATAACAAATACACTATTCTCATAACAGATACAAACCAATATATTCTGCAACCTACCACTTAATGGATGGGATTCATCAAATGATTAATCTCATATTCCATCATACCTGTAATAATATTATACTTACACAGTGCATGGTGCAAAT
This sequence comes from Zootermopsis nevadensis, assembly GCF_977971745.1. Lineage (NCBI taxonomy): Eukaryota > Metazoa > Arthropoda > Insecta > Blattodea > Termopsidae > Zootermopsis > Zootermopsis nevadensis. Next base: position 19,387,657 of record NW_028259156.1, read on the forward strand.
ATAAAAAACAATTTTAACATGATCTGGCACAGTGCCTACATAATTAAATTACCTGTTCACTTCGACTTGGATCGTGACTTGCTTTTGCTTTCACGTGGTGATTTACTGCGGGAATGAGATTTCCCACGAGAGCTCTTGCTATCAGAGCGTGACCTGGAACGGCTGCGAGAACGTGTGTATGAACGGCGGCGAGACCTTGAGCGTGAATGGCGAGAACGAGACCTAGAGCGGCTCCTGGTGCGAGAACGACGACGAGAACGAGACCGAGACCTGTAGAAATATAAATTTGTTGAAATAATTACATGGTGTGAATTGTGAGAATATAAATGTCGATCAATCACAGTTTTTCACAATCAGAATACTCTGAAACTTATCTGATGGAGTTCTAAGTAACTTGCAACCCACCGGATAGCATGCAACAGCTGTTCTGCATTGTAAGGAACATGTTTTCCAGTAGTACAGTCAGTGCAGCAGGATCCACATTAAGTGGGATGAACTGCAGTAAATAGATGCACAACTGGAAGAATTTGTAGCTAATTTTATTAAGACATGGGAGTTGGCCGTTATTGGGGGAGGGGGGGGAAGCACACATCTGTTGTAATAAACCCACCTCCTTCTGCGGCTATGACGGCGATATGGAGACGACGGTCTTCCATATCGAGCCATTTGGACTCGAAGCTCCCTTCCATCCAAAAGTCGGCCATCCATTGCGTCCAATGCATCTTCTGCATCGCGCTTGTCATAAAACCTTTTAATAGAAACATAGAGATAAAGTGTTGAATTAAAACCTTAAAATAATTCCACACTAGCCACTAAGTTAACCCACTTTGTATATTGAATCAATAAACACCAATATTTATTAAACTCCAACTAAAAAAACATATTAGCCTCCACAAAATTTACAAACAAACAACCATTATAAGTTGTAGCTCTTCGGACGATTTAGTGGTTTAGGCCTAGTGGTCTCTGGAATGACGACGAAGCAATCCATACTACGCCTCTGGCCGCCATTACGAAGGGCAAAACTTAATTCATCAATACGAGGGCAGATAAACCTCATGTCTATTAATGCTACTCACCTCACAAATGCAAATCCTCTGCTCTCTCGAGAAAATCTATCGCGCGGAATATAAATATCACCTACTTCGCCACATCTCTCGAAAACACGACGCAAATCCTCTGGCGTTGTTCGGTAGGTCAAATTATCAACCTTCAAGGAAACCATTCCCTCAATCCGTGGAGGAGGTCTTCCGTAGCTCATTTTTGTTGTTTCTCACAAAACAATACAACGAAAAATGCTTTCCCGAAACAATTGTTATGAATTATATACGATTACCAATTCAATTTCAAAGACACAGCAGCAAAACTTTTCTTACTACAAACCACGATGACATCAAAATGGAGGATGGGACAAAAGAGAAAGACGCGGATGAATATAGAACTACAGTAGTGAAGGTAGCAACTACATTAATTTGTTGTATGCACACTTCCACAATGAAAATAACTTAGAACAGTATCTGCGAATAAAACAAATTAATAAAATACCTAACCTATAGTACTCTAATAACCATACCTATATTTGTAGTACATTTTCAGACCACAAATTCACACTTGCGTTCAATGTTAAATACAAATGTTCACTTGAATACGGTATTTCTGCTTCCTGCTTTTCGTAACAACCATCAAAATCAAATAAGAAATTAAAACATTAAAAAATAACTAACCTCACAAAAGCAAATCCTCTGCTCTCTCGAGAGAATCTGTCCTTTGGAATATAAATATCACCCACACTGCCAAATTTTTCGAAAACACGGCGCAAATCTTCTGGTGTTGTTCGGTAAGTCAAATTACCCACTTTCAAAGATATCATACCGTCTATTCTAGGAGGCGGCCTTCCGTAACTCATTTTGACACAAAACTGCAAAAAAAAGCTAATATAATACACTGTTTATAAATTACACTTATTTATAAGTGACTCACTTGGCCATAAAATTATATTTAACCACTAGTCAATTTGAAATACGGAGCAGAATTATTACAATCAGCAATATGGCGACGGAGGACAACGTGTGACGTAAGTTACCATGGAGATTGTTCTTCCCGCTTCAAACAACTTTTTAGAGAACAAGAGATTCAAATTTATATTGACCATAATTTTTACCGTATGTTTAGTACACAAATCATGTAGTTTTACAAAACAGCAATACAAATGTCATGAATGTTTACAAGCATTGTTGTTTAAAACAAACACTTTTGTGACTTACACTCCTCCCTCAACCCGCGAACTTCAAATATTCCCGCTGAATTTGATTTTCTTAGTTTTTTTACACTTATATTTTCTTGATTATCACAGTGGAGAAATAAACTTAGCAATTACTTATTTCGCTATACAAGTGTCTCATAGAAAGATAATTTCTATCAGGCATTAAATGTGTAGAATAGAATTTATTTATATTCCGTAGATCCTTCATAACCCTAAGTCAAGGATGTAGAGCAGGTCATAGCACAAATACAATACTTGTTTCTAGTACAAATGTAAATACATAGTTATAACATTTATTTACAGATTTTTGGAACTACTGTATTACAGCAAAATAATTATGATGAGAAACCATAACCATTAATACTTAACATTAATATTATTTCATGGTTTACACAATCAAATGCCTTGGCTAGGTCACAAGATATTCCACCCACATGCATTTTATTGTTAAGGGCACATACAATTTCATTAGTGAAACTAAATAGAGCCTTTTCTGTTGAGAGATTTTTTCTGTCCTCATAGCAAAACATGCCGAGCTTATTTTAGGGATAATGTATTGAATATGTGTTTTCCAGTTCAATTTAGTGTCAATTTGTAGGCCAAGCAATTTAGTCGTTTCTATTTCCTCAATTATTTCATCATCATACCCTATGTTTAGATTTACTAAAGTTCTGTTGATAGTACAAAATTTCATGAAATTTATTTTGTCAAATTTTATGTGGGTTTATTGGCTTTAATTTATTTGTTCAATCTAGCAAAGACATCATTTATGCAATTTTGAAAACAGGCAATTTTTGGATGTGAAATAAAAAGATTAGTATCATCAGGAAAGAGTATAGGTTTAGAATGAGAGTTGATAGTTGGGGGCAGATCATTGATATATACAAGAAAAAGCAGAGGACCAAGTATTGATACTTGAAGTATTCCATGTTTAACAATGCCCCAATTTAAGTAGGTGCTATCATTTGAATTTGATATTATTTCTAGTTCTTGCTCTCTGTCATGAAGGTATGATTTAAACCACTGACCAGCTATATTTCGAATGCCATAAAAATTTAGTTTTGATAGTAATAATTCATGATTTGCACAATCAAATCACAGGATATTCTACCAACATACGCTTTATTATTTAGTGCACTTAAGATTTCATCTGTAAAACTGAACAGGGTTTTGTCAGTTGAGATTTTTTTCTAAATCAAAATTGTTCACCTGCAAAGACGGAGTTTAAGAAATCACTTATTCTCTTACACATAACTTTTTCAAATATTTTAGAGAATGCTGTTAGTAATTAAATTGGTCTGTAATTAGACTTGCAAGATTTTTCACCTTTTTTCTATACAGAGGTTTAACTTTTGAATATTTGAGTCATTCTGGGAAAGCTCCTACTGCCATTGATTGATTGCACAGATAACGTAGAGGAGCACTAATGTGGTCTGTGCAGCTTTTTAGTGACTTTGTAGATATTTCATCATAACTGCATGTATTTTCTGATTTGAGAGAATTTATTATACTTTTAATTTAATTTGTTATTGTGGGCATAAGACTTAAATTTGGAAAGGTTTTAGGGATTAGTTCAGCAAGGTACTTTGATGCGTCTTCTGTTGTTATGGTTGTAGTGTCATTGTTAATGCTTTCTATACTTGTTAAGAAGTAAGTATTGAAAGAATTTGCTATGAGTTTAGGATTCTTTATTATATTATCCTCTATCTTTACTGATGGAGTCACTTCATCTGTAGAACATTTACCTGTCTCCTTTTCCACAATTGCAGATGAAAACATTAAATGTGATGAACAATAATAATAAATACGAATCCCTTACCTCAAACTTTGTTCAACTGTAAGAGACCACGATGTCCACCTGCAATGATCAATTTAATCAAAACTAAAATGGAGAGAGTGGAGGGCAGTATCACAGATTTCTTAATAATTCTTATATAAGATAAGTACATGTGATATTCTAAAACGTTTTTAACAGCACAATATTATCTACTCTACGACACACTTCTTCTACAAGCGATTCACAGCTCAGCTATTTTCGCAATAAAATATAAAATTTTGTAATTAGTGTTCATTGGTACAAAGTCACAGACACACCCACTTCTTACATATGGTGTCCTGGTAGGTCTTCGTGGTTTTACACAGTCCCTTCAGGCAAATGTGGGGACAGTTCCTTAAATTACACCATGGCATTTCCAATTCATTATTCATTAGGCCCTAATCACAGTCTAGATTGACTACTCTCAGCTTCTGGTACTGACAGCATAGCTACATAACCTACAAATAAAGAACATTATGTGCACTTAACTTTTAATCTGCTTCAAGAAATGGAAAATTATAATGTAACTAACATGACTGAATCAAACAGTTCCATGATCTCTCAGCAAAAAGACAACATGGAGGGAATGTGACAATTTTCATTCTTCTAGTGCAGCTGAAGAAAATCACAAAGTTTCAGAGAAAAAATTATGCCCGCCAACATGCTCAGGAGATTTTAATGACACATTTTTATAATTATCTATTTCACAGATGTATGAATCTGCAGAAGGTGGGTATCAGCATTGCAACCTTTACTTTGATGATGTTACTGTACAAAACAATTTAAATAATTTCCTCAATACATGCTTCACATTCTGTGACAATTTTAGAAGGTCCTTTACAAGAACTACCAACTGATGACCAGTATAAACAGGTATTACTTCTAACAACAGGATGAAAGATTGAAAGTGGACCAGTCTGAATCTTCTCAAGTTTCATCACCATCTTACTTTTCACTTTGTATTCTTATGATACGTAGTGTTATATATTATGATAGAACATAAATTAAAATGTTCTAAAACAAAATGCTAGTATTGTTAGGATAGTCAAATTAAGGTTAGATATTTGGATCAAGTAATTGTTGTCCCCCAATTCATGAAGAAGGGATGACAGATGTAAATGGATCTGTATGGGATGCGGACATGTTTACCTTTTAAATTCCTATTATTTTCAATCAATTTAACCAGTAATCCAAAACAAGAAACATCTCTTCATTAACTTTTTTCACATGGTTTATATAATTTCAGTGAGTACAGGCATCATCATATCAGCAGATATGCATCAACGTCTTTTGCGTCCTGTCTTTTCACGTGGTTTTCTGATACCCTTTCCACCCTTGGGTTTGGTTCCTGTCCTCTTCCCAGCACCTTTTCCTTTCTTCCCACCTTTTCTTCTCTTTCCTCCCTTCTTCTGACTTTTCGTTCCCTCAGATTGCCTGCAAATAACAGAAAACAGTATCCACACATTATATCAGTGTTTATTTACTTTGTGGATTTGATTGGATTGGCAGGGAAAAATTAATTATGCCCTAGTAACACTGTGCCACCATACATCCCACAGATTGAACACGGACCTCTAAAGGAAAGACAGTATTCTCAGAAAAGTATATGTAATAAACTAAGTTCCTTACTCTTGCTGTTCAGTGTTCAGTGACCGATTTACTGCCTTCTCAATATCTAACTTGGGCTTCTTGTTAAGGATACTGTCAAGGATGTCCAAATTTGATTTCCTTTCTTGCACGGGAGTTGGGGGTGCTAGTTTCCTCTTCCTGCCACTTGGAAGCAGAGGTCCAATGTTCTTTGCTCGCTTCTCCTTTGGAAGATTCCCCTGAAACTTGCCCAGGGAAGCAGTTGAGGCCTTGGCTACTGACACAACTTCTCCCAGCTTTGGAAAGACAAAAAAAGTGCATTTAGTATGCCATAGCAACAGAATTATTAAAAGAACTCTGGGATTTTTGAGTTTAAAATTGTTAGGGTTTTCATCAACTTGCTTCATGCAAACTCTGAGACAATACCCTAAAATGGGCCACGACTAATTCAGCATTCTTTAACCAATCTACCATTTGACTCTGTACAACCAATGCAGATGAAAAGTAATTTTTAAATAAACAAATAAGTGATCAGCCACCTAACAAACATTTACTTACTCAGAACAGCAGCAATAAACAATTTCAGTTTTTTACGCTATGTTAGATTAATTACCTAAATGTTCTTTAATCCCTGAACACTTTAAATCTATAACATGAAAGTATTAAAATAACTAAAATTTATAAAAATGCAGCAATGAAATTGGGTATAAGTTTACATGGTGATGTAGCTCCGCTTTAAACAGAAGAGTTCATAGCTGCATGAAAAGGATATATTTAATTTAAGACAAATATGAGATCACAGATGTAGTGTGTTCAGTTTATATCATGTCTGGGTATTTATGACAGGACACTAGATAACATTCTTGAAATGATAATAAGCACAAAACTCGTGACCTGTTTGGAATTAAGTTTATCGACTGAAAGAAATCCAACTCTTGGGATCTTGACATTTTTTGCTTTTGCCAAATTTCTAAGCCTCTGAAATTCATTCTTTGCAACATTTTCACTCTTAATTTTGGACTTCTTGGTGAACTGATCCTCATTAGGATCTCCTCTGTCTGGTACTGGAAGCAACCAGTTCTTTTCCTCCTCAGCTGCTGCCCGCTTGAAACCATATCGAGGCACCCATTTCTGAAAAATGAAAGTAATATGAAACTGAGTGGAGCATCAACTGATGTTTAATCATGACATCTAAATGGGAAACAGGAAGCATGGAAACCAAAGTCCTTCAGTTTGTAATATGAGAGTAGTGTGGACTGAAACAACTGCTTGAACCCTGTAAAAAGAAATGAGAAATTATCTTTCCACCTACACATGCAGAATGGCTGCATTTTCATGAGGGTGAAAGCTGCCAGTTTGCCGAGGTCGAACAATACATAAATATATAATGTCACAATCTTATGTACTCTACTCTACTCATGTGATGTAATAAAGGGGTAACATCACACAAAAATACATTATTAATTCTTCTGGAGATACCGGCTGTGTCAGGTGGTTGAACGGAGAAAACACCAATGTTTTCAAAACTATCTTTTTCCTCATCCTCAGGATTCTGGGTACTTCAGTACCCTGAGGACGTTGGCGTTTTCTCCATTCAACCACCTGACAGCTGGTATTCGAGACAAATTCATTATACTTAGTCACTGTGAAAGCTTCAGATCATTCACTTTACAATATACTCCAACAGATGACAAGTGGCTAAAAATTATTCTTGAGCTTACCTGCAGTGTTCCATCCCAAGCCAGTTTTGATTTTTTGGTTTTCATTATTCCTTTCTCCTGGGCATATTTCTGCCACTTTGTCAATGGCTTTTGTTTTGGAAGTGGTTTCTCCCTGGGCAATACAAATGTTGGTGCTGGAAGTTTTGCAACTACTGCTTCTTCCACTCTCTCTGTTGGCAATTCCCAAATCTTATTCAAAAGAAGCTGAGTGTTGTCCCGTGCTAGATCTTTGAAATACTGGTCTCTGTCTGATTTAGATCTGAAACAATATTTTACATATGCAATTAAGTATGCATTATATAAATGTACTACCACAGTTGAAAAGTTTTGTACCCCTAACAACAAAATGTACATTGATGGTTACTTTGTGACCTTGCTAAAGCATCTGATTGTGTGTTTCATGACATATGTATTACTATCAAAACTAAACTTTCAAAGAATTCATGGTAAAGCTAAGCAGTTTTGAAAACAGAACTTAAACTGCAAAGTTCAGATTGTTACTCAGGGGTACTGTAAAACATGCAGTTACACAATATTATTTATTCATAATTTATTTAACACCACTTTTTTCAGTACCTCAGACTATATAGTGTCAAATGAGATGACGATAGTGAATAATGAATTGGAAAGGATGGGAAAGAAAGCAATCTTGACCTAATTTAAGGTACTATCCTCAAATTTTCCTGGAGAGACTGAGGAAAGCCATGGAAAACCCCAATCAGAATTTTAACCTATGATATCCTGAATATGAAACAAAAGTGTTCACCACTGGACCACTACATTCAGTCAGTTCCTTAAGGTTCAATATTTTATACTCTACTTTTCCTCATATATGTATATAAATAATCTACCACAACCATTAATTCTCAATACAAGCCAAAACCCTTCACTGATAGAACTGCATGAAGGGTCAAATTGTATTTACATAATTGAGGTTTTGCTGTAAATATTCATAAATGAAAGGTTTTCATGACAGAACAAAATTTATTTGTGTTCAACAAATACTTCATAGGCCTAAGTCAAGGATGTAGAACATGTCATAGCACAAATAGAATATTTGTTTCTAAAACCTATATAAATTCGTTGTTGTGACAGTGATTTACAGTCCACTATACTATTAAAGCAAAAATAATTACACAAGAAAGAATCATAATTATTTCTCATATGTATTTATAATAGATGAGAATTTTTACTTGGGGTAAATTCTTCTGTGGAGTAGGAGTGAGACAGGAGATGCTCTTTACATCTTGATTCAGATGGGGGCAATAGTACTGAATAGCTCAATTCCAGTATAGTAAACTTCTTTTCGATATTTACAGAGGTTAGTTTTAGGCACAAGAAGGTTGTATCTTTATTTTGTGGACATCTGTATTGTAAAATACTCTTACAAGATTTGTGCAGGCGGTTCTTACAACTATATTCTTGCACTAATATTGGAACTTATTACTCTATTTGTATTATCATGTGTTTTACATCCTTTGCTTAGTGTTATACAGAATCTATATATGAAATTCCATTCCACACCATAACCTATGCAAGCCACAAACCTTATTTTTCGTAAGTCTAAATCGTTTGTGTCTACAGCCAGCAATGTTCCTAAATCATATTCTAGTTCAAGATGTTTTTCTACGTGAATACTTTTAAATTGTTCAGCATGCTTTGCTGCTTCCTCTAAAACTTTTGTTACAACATCCATAACGAAACTCTTGTAATGGCCTATCCAGCTTTTTCCAAAGAAAATAAATAAGAGAGGTCGTCTCGACAGAGTATAGGGCACAGAGAGTAAAACACTCAGGTTGTCAAAGAAGTGATGACTGCAGAAATCGATATTTAAGTTCTTTGCTCATACCACAGCAAACGTATTCACAAATGTTTTGAATGAGCTTTTCTGCAAACAGAACATTTTTTTAAAAGATCCTGCTTCTCTAAGTCTTGATTTTCTAGGTAACAAACTTTTATGTTATGCAATGGCTTCAGTAACATTGGACTGATTTTGTTCTAAGTAAGTATTCATAAACTAAAATCTAGAGGCAATATAACAGAGTGATGTGTCAGAAATATTGTACTATACATAACTAACTAACTAACTAACTAGATGGCTTACCGAACCCGAAGGTTCATCACCGAATTAACCAAAGCCCTCCACCGGACCCTGTCCTGGGCCAACAAAATCCAGTTTCCTTCAACTCCTATCTCGGATAGATCCCGCCTGAGATTATCCTCCCATCTACGTCTAGGTCTCCCCAGCGGTCTCTTCCCTTCAGGTTTCCCAACCAGTACCCGGTGCACACCTCTTGTCCCATCCATGCGCGCTACATGTCCCGCCCATCTCACTCTTCTCGACTTAATCACCCTCACAATACTGGGGGAGCAGTACAGATTTTTAAGCTCGTCATTGTGCAGTTTTCTCCACGCCCCATCGTCTTCCCTCTTAGGCCCAAATATCCTCCTCAACACCCGATTCTCAAACACCTGCAATCTGTGTTCCTCCCTCTGAGTGAGAGACCATGTTTCGCACCCATACAAAACAACAGGCAAGATTATTGTTTTGTATACTTTAATTTTCAGGTTCTTAGAAATCAGACGGGAAGACAAAATATTTTGGACTGAGAAGTAGCAAGCATTTCCGGAATTTAGTCTCCTCCTAACTTCCTCACAAGTATCATTTTGATTTGTTATTGTTGTTCCCAAATATTTGAACTTTGTAACCCTTTCAAAGGATTTATTAGCTACCCTAAGATAATTTTGCCCGCCTGTCTTCTGATGACGAGATACTAACATGTACTTAGTTTTTTCTGAATTTACTTCCAGCCCCACTTGTCTACCAGCCTCTAGTAAAACTTCTGCGTTCCTCTTTATTGTATTTATATCGTCCCCCAATAAATTAACATCATCAGCATATGCCAATAGCTGATGTGTCCCGTTCAATTGCAAACCCTCCTGCCTACCTTGGACCTTCCTGATGGCGTATTCTAGCGCAAAGTTAAAGAGCAAGGGAGACAAAGCATCTCCTTGTTTTAGACCGTTCTTGATGAGGAATGTCTCAGATACATATTTACCTACTCGAATTTTGCTGCAGGTTTCATTTAAGCACATTTTTATTAGACCCACTAGCTTCTTTGGTATACCAAATTCAATAAGAATATTATATAGCACTTCTCTCTTCACAGAGTCATAGGCTTTTTTGAAATCTATAAATAACTGATGTACAGTCCCACCGAACTCCCATTTTTTCTCTAGTATCTGACGAATGCAAAAGATCTGATCAATCGTTGATCTGTTTCGTCTGAACCCACACTGATGATCCCCAATAGTTTCATTCGCATATGGGGTTAATCTTGCCAAAAGAATGTTGGATAGAATTTTGTATGAGGTTGATAGCAGCGATATTCCTCGGTAATTACCACACTCAGTCTTGTCCCCCTTCTTATAAATAGGAATAATTATGGATTCCTTCCATTGATGTGGCATCTCTTCCTTATCCCAAATTAACTGAATAAGCTTATGGATCCTCATATGCAACCCTTTGCCACCTGCTTTAATTAATTCGGCCGGAATCTGATCAATTCCTGGAGATTTATAACTTTTCAACTTCCCAATGGCTAGTTCCACTTCATCTAAGCTAGGTTCTGGCACCAACAGTTCAGCTGTATGCATTTTAATCTGTCTAATATCACCAGTATTATGAACATTTAAGAGCTCGCTAAAGAAATTTTTCCACCTATTCACAATTTTTATTGGATCTGCAAGCAAATTGCCACTATCATCCTTTACCAAATTAGTCTGGGGTTGATATCCTTTCTTAAAGTTATTAATGCCTCTGTACAGGTCTCTGATGTTTTTTTCCTTATTATTTGTCTCAAGTTCAGCAATTTTGCCCTTCAGGTATTCCCTTTTCTTAGTCCTAAAGGTTCTACTAGCCTCACGTCTCACGTTACATAGATTATCCGCATTTGTTTTGTTTGGGTTCTGCAACCATTGAAATTTTGTTTGCTTCCTTCGATCTATTAATTTTGAACATTCTTCATCAAACCACGGTTTATTTTGCTTTCTCCTGTAGTATCCTAGTTTCTCTTTTGCTGAAATTTTGATGCAGTTTCTGACATTTTCCCACTCCCTGTTGATGTCCACACTTTCATTATCCTCATTTGTCTCTAAAATTTGAAACCTATTCGAAATTTCAACTTGATATTGTTCCTTTGCCTCTCCCTCACTTAATTTTTTCAAATCAAATCTTTCTGTGTCAAAATTTTGTTTAGTTCGTCTACTTACTGAAAGCCGCTCCCTCACTTTTGCTACCACCAGATAATGATCAGTGTCGCAATCTGCTCCTCTGAATGATCTCACATCAATTACATTTGTCTGCCTTCTCTTATCTACTAAAACATGATCTATTTGATTGTGTGTTCTGCCATCTGGGGAAGTCCAAGTGTATTTATGAACATCACGGTGTGGAAATTTTGTACTTTTTACAATTAAATCTTTTGACGTAGCGAAGGTCACTGCTCTGACGCCATTATCATTACTAAGTGCATGGAGACTCTCGCTGCCTATTGTGGGTTTGAAGACATCCTCCCTCCCAATTTTTGCATTGAAATCTCCTAGCAGAATTTTCATGTGATACTTGCCAAATGTATCAAATACTGATTCCAATTCTTCATAAAAGCTATCCTTGATATCATCGCTTTTGTCTTCAGTTGGGGCATGAACATTAAGGACAATGATGTCGCACCAACGTCCTTCCAAAATTACGTAAGACAACCTGTCACTAACAAATTCTACTCTCTTAACTGCTGCCCTAATTCTGCTATGAACAAAAAAACCCGTCCCTAGCTGATGATTGTCATTCCCCTTTCCATAGAAAAATGTAAAATTGTCCACTGGGATCGTGCCCTCCCCCTCCCATCGCACTTCCTGCACTGCCACTAAGTCTAACTTATAATTCCCTAATTCCCTACACACTGATTTCAGTGCCCCAGCCCTATAGAGGCTCCTAATGTTCCAGGTACCAAATCTCATGTCCTTTTTCAATTGCCGTGGTCGTGCCAAAGAGTCCGTCCTGATCCGAGGCTTGGTTGATTTGTTCGTAACACATATTTTTTTTTAAAGGTGAAAGGTTGTTAGCCCTACACCCAACCCCCAACCTGGAGGACCAGGGTATCACTCTTAGTCTAGCGCATCTCCTTAGACCTGTCCGGCTTGGGTGACCCTACCATGAGCCGAAGCTCAGGCCGGCATAGCCCTAAGGGTCATTTGAGCACGCAAGCCTCCTCACCCGGCAGATTGCCTTCGACAAGGTGGTGATACCTTCGAGAAGGTTGTACTATACATACATTTTCTAAATTATATTCTACTAAATGCTGGCTAGGTAGGCCGAACTTATGTCTGATGGAGCTTCCTACATTGAGGAATGTAAATGTAAATTGAAACAAGTAAAATTCTTTCAGAACTTATTAATCATTTACAAGTAAAATATCTGGAATCAGATAACATAAAAAAGCTGTCCCACTACAAGCCATGTAGGTGCTTGGGGGGGGGGGGGGGAGAGGTATAGCTCCTATTCATTCTTGACCTTGGCACTAGATGAGGGTGAATGGTCAGCATCATGCCCTGGAAAAGGACCCTGGTACCCATTGGATGGGCCCTGGAACCATTCTGGATACAAAGGCTAGAGGAAAAGTCCTCTATCCCCCTCAAGGATCGAGCTGCCATCATTCAGTCATACTGTCTGAGTTACACTGGCTCATATCAGATAACTTATTTCAAATATAGCTGGCAAGTTTAAATGACATATTTTAATATCTCTATTACTGAAAGTTCCTGGTACAATTTAGAATTTCCTTTTCTACTTTTAGTATAATTTATAGCAATTTCTGAATAAAACTAGGCTTAGGAATAAGATTAAATTGTTATAATTACCAAGATATGTACAAGTGTAAAATGTTTATTGAAAACAGTACTAAATAAATATGTGAATGTCCAGATGTCAATTAACCTGTACCAACAAACTCAGATGGTCAGTTTCAAATTTTCCAAGGCCTTGTGTTTAACCAAAATGCACGGAGAACTAAATCATTTTTGTGTGGATAGGTATTTTATTTTGTTCAAATTTGCTGCTAGCATTACTTAATGAAGAGTATAAAACACAACCGAGAGAGATAATAATTCATCCACATTTTTAAATCAATAGACCCATACTTTATAGCTTTTACCAATAATAAATACATTAATATCAAGCTGATGGATTATTGCCATAGTTAGCAGTGTTGTAGAACAACGCTGAAGAGCCAGCCAGCACCCCACCTCTAAAACATCCAGATCCCAATATCAGACCCATGGAGCACCAGTGACAGAAGGGAAATGCAAAAACAAACAGTTATTAAATCAGAAGTAAAGAGGCTGTTTGGAAGACGCAGATAGATGAAACTGGAGACAAGGATGTGGACTGGATTCATCTGGCTCAGGACAGATTCTTGCAAACAAGGTATGAACATCTGAGCACTTTTTGACCTGTTGAGTGACTACCTGTTTCCCAAGAATAATCTTTCCCTTTGCACCACAAAACAAGTTTTTCATTGTTGTCTTGTAAAGCTGGGTTCCATTGACTTGCAAACATCACCTCAATGTGTATAATCTTCACCCAGTGGCTGTAAAACCAATAAGTTTTGTTTAAAAACATTACCTAAGGTCATCTTGTCAACAGAAGAGCTATTTTGTATGTACCTACATAATAAAAAGTACATTTTGTACATTAATTTTACAAAATATGACCCCATCTCCCAAAATGAAACCTCCATATGCTACTGGCTGTATACTTTAGCCAAGAACAGAATATCTGGTTTAGAATATCAATGCAAGTTTCAAGAAATGAGTGAATATGAATACAAAACTGTATTAAATATCAGAACACTGTATGTGATCACACAAAAGGAAACTCATTCACAGCACAGGCACTTACAAGATAAGTTCATTTTCTGAACTACAAAACATACACCAACCTTCACAGTTTATGTATTAACCAAAGTCATTCTGATTATTCAAATATCTGGTATTACAAACTGTACCATGTCCAAAACAAAATCCACTGAAGATGATGTCTTCTGCCATGTTGCACTGTGTAGTGTCATCACCAGGGCAACCAATGTCCTCAATGATGGAGACAGTAAGCACCTCTCAAATGTTGGTCAAATCCCAAGGAGATTACATTATAGAGAAAAGTAAATTACATTAGAAAATGTTCAGTACCCACACACCTTGAACAAGTGCTTCTGGGAATCATTTTTTTAATAAAAATGTTTCTATACCAATGAAGGAGATACACTGTAAACATTACATTATTCTAATTATATTTAAAAACTTGTATGAACAACTCTTAAAACTGTACCACATACCTGAAACAGGTTTGTTAACATTTCAACACTCATTGTTGAATACATAACAATGAAGTTTAAAAAATACTGCATACCTTTAGACTTGCCATATGCTTCAACACACCTCTAAATTCCTCTGCAGTGTCTAACAGCGATTAACATTTCGCAGTGAATCATTATTGATGTTGATCCTGTTTTGAGGGGCTGGCATGCATGGATGTGAGCTGAGAGAAACACGCCATGTCCATCACCAGGGCTGAAGTGACAAATGTACTATTTCACTTCCTCACTTAAGCCCTGATCACAGAGGCAGCACAGCCCACTTACACATTGTACCAGCACCCACAGGCAGCATGAACACTAACATATATCACAACTGCACTGTGTTAAAGTACAGTAAAGCCTTTAAATGCAGACAGGACCATGACAGCCATGACCTTTTTTACTTCATTAAATATTAAATAAAGAGATGAGTGAACTTGCAGCTTAATGAAAGCAAGGTCAATGGCTGAGCAGATACTGCAGTCCATGGGTTAAATCCTGTCTAGGTCATGTATGTTTGTGGATATATTTTGTTTCCTGTCATGCTACTCAAGGCTAAAATCCTTCCAATTTTGGAGTTGAGACATGGCATAGATTTAAAATAATTTAGGAATTACAGAAAATAAAACAATGCTTTCAAACCTTTGACAAAGTGACATTTTAACAGCTGACTTTACAGAATCACATTACACTTGAAATCATCTGTTTGCTCAATTAAGCAAATTATGAATATAAGATTTGAGTTTCTCACAGCAGTGACACTTCAGATTGTGAAATTCTACGTTTTTCCAGAATCACCTACAAGACTACAATCTGCAACTCTGCAATACAGACTGATGGTGATAGGGCTTCATATTTCAAGATATAAAACATTTTATTCATGTAATATGGATAAGATAAAAAATGACAATGACTCTCATATGAATATTTACATTTTTGAGAATCCATTTACATGAGTAGTGGATTTATGTCATGCTGTTCGGATGTATTAAGAGTCATTGTGTTAAGACATCTGTGTGTAATGCAAGACAATCCATCTCTCACTAAATACAAATTAAATACTTTTATTCAACAAGCACTTTCCAGTTGCACTCTCCAAAGCAAATGGCAAATGAAAGTTTCAGATCTGGGCTGGAGATGTTCCAGTCATACGTGACAGTCTTGTTGTTACTGTCGATGTTAACTCGGACCTTGCTGTCACGTATGTGTTCGCACGTGAAGCTAACCTTAGAGCCCTTGTCTAACCTTGGTAACTTTGTTGTCTTCTCTCTTCCATCAACAAACACAGAACCTGAATGGGAACAAAATAAAAAAGTAAATAGAGCGAGTTTATTTGGTGCTTTCACTAGCAGCCCCTGCCTGTTTTCAAGGCACAAGTAATTTCATGGCGAGAGTGAGAACCATAAAGACACCAGCCAAATTAACTGGAATAATAGCAGGCATCTGCCAAACATATTATTAGCATACGGTGCATCTTAACGTCACCTAGTGTGCTGAGGAACAATGCTCCAGGTTGCAGTAAGTTTTCACCTTTGACTCTTGTATCGACAAGCCCGACTCCTTCGTCACTGCAGCCAACCCCACAATCCAGCACCTGTCATATACATCAGAGTTCAGAAAACATTTCATATGCATGAATCAAATACACAAGAATAAAAAGTAAAAAAGTTGCAGACTGATTCTGATTATGCTTATTAAAACTATAAGTCCGTTAGAAAAGTCTCACTGACACATAGCAAGAAACCTTAACAATTTCCACACTAATTGTGTCAATTATCAACAGCCAAAATAAAGTAAAGTAAAGTAAAATCATTGCTCTGTACCACAAGTTCAATTCAAGGATATAAAGCTACACGCATTCCTGATCTGATGGTGGTCGTAAATGGTCAATAACACGTCCAACTGTCTCCCAGTTCCGAGCACTTTGGTTTCGCAAATTACTGCCAACTGTACTGGCTGTCACAAACTACAAGAACACATTTCCAGCAATGGTGTCAACATAAATATCATGTAATGATGTCATGCATAGTACATACTGTGAATTCAATCGAGTGGCCGGGTCCAAACTGAGCAGAACTGGAGAACAGAACAGACTGGTCCGTCGATGTTTTTGTAGCAATTTTGTTCTCATTGGTTATCTTGTAGTTTGAATTTGACAGATCCCAGCCTGCAACATATTAAGGATCCCATGTAGCTAGTGCAATATGCCCGTGCCATAGCTCAGACGGTTAGGCACTGGCTTCTCAACGTAGAAGTCCAGGTTTGTGCTCCAGGACAGTCCATGTTGGATCTGTAGTGAACAAAGTGGCACCGGAAAAAGTCTTTTCCCCAAATATAGACGAAAAGATCGTATGAAATTTCATTTAGAAAATAAATTGTGAGTATGTAAGCTAGTTTTTGTGATCACAATAATAAATGAGCCTGTGATTTCAATTTTTTGACCAGATCATCAGTGCTGAACGAAACACCTGTCACACATTAAGTGGTCAGACACTTTGGAAAGTAAACCTGAAAGGTGTCATCAGATCCGAACTTACAAAATGGAGCGTAGTTTGTTGTGGCAACATGAGGTAATGACCAAGCACTCCATTCTATGTCCCCTTCTACTTGACAGCTAACTCGGAATGTGTATGGCACGCCAGGACACAGGTCACGCACCAAGTACTGGCACTCCGGACCAAAATAAATATCATGGAAGTTGCCCTTCAGGAGACTCATCTGGCCTCGTACGTCGTCATAAGCCATCTGAAGCCGGAAACTATGGATGTCCACTACCCGTTCAAAATCCACCTATAAAACACAATGATGAATGAGGGGTATGACTGACTTCAGAAAAACAAAATTAATATAAAACAGATAACTAGGACTTTGAGGCATCCTTAGTCATAATGAGCATTTATCACCAGTCACATGATTATGAATGATTTGCTTTTACATTGTTAGAAATTCCACTTCATTACTGATAACGTTCAGAAATATTTGTATTAGTTTCTTAGAAATTCTAACCACCTAATTTTAATCTTCCACTGGCATATACTCAAACTTAAATTTAAATTTTATTATGTAGTATAAATACTGTTAACCAGTCAATACACCTGTGATGAGTAACATTCCTGTGAGACTCAACAGAATACAGACATATACAGCATACCTCTTCCCACCGTACCAGAAGTGCCCCAGGTTTCTCATCCACTTCTGTAACCTGTACCGGCCCCATTCTTGATACTTTCCCCACTCCTGAAAGTGTCTGCTGTAGTTTAACCCTTACAGACTCCACAGGACACTGAAATGAAATGTCTGGTACCTCCTCCAGACTGGGAACTGCTGGTAAACTGCAAGCATCATATTTAATGTGATCCTTCACAATAAAACTTTGCATTATTCATTCAAATAGAAGTTTCTGACTTCAAAGTTACAAATGACTTCTGCATGGTTACAAGTTCCCTTTTTGGAATAAGATGTTTGGACTGCAATTCAGTTTATTTGAAATTGGCCACTTTCTAGGCTTTCAGATGACTTTGGCTTCTTTGGATAACCATATACTCTATAAATATTTTACAGTTTGGATTTACGTTAGCTATGCTAAACTGGCGTAACAAAATTAAACCTTCCAAAAATATGGAAAAGTGGCCAATCCAAACAGTGCTCTGCACTGAACCTTAACCAACCTTCCTAGCAGAGAAGCCTTCTCACTGAACATTAATGTTTCTTCTGAACTAGATAGTCCACCAGCTCGTAAGATGTTGTGCCCCTCTTCAACATAAAGTTTTGTGGATTTTAACTTCCCTGCAATCAGATCATGACATTCCTTCAGAGGGATCAGACCTTCCTCTTGGAACCTGAAGGCTTCAGCTTTCAGCACATTTCTTCTTTTGTGCAAGGCATCCACCAAAACTGATGTAAACAAATCAAATGCACTGTCAATATCTTCAATTGCCTTCTGTGTACTTGCATTTACCTGAAAATATTATAAATAACACATTACATATTGCGTTTAAATACATCAAATATCACTCATACATCAAATAACCTTGAAACATAATATTGCACCTACCTGTTCTTTAGCAACTTCAACTGACTTTATAAGATCTTCAAGTTTTGATGCATACTCTTTAGCAGTATCTACAGTTTCTACGATAGTTAACTTCCAAATATCCTCCATAATAAGTCAACACTGCTGAAAATACAATTAAGAAGTAATTTTTCTATAATTTCCATTTTACCAAAGGGTTCATAAATTAAAAACTACCTTGTAATCATTGGAATTATTGTACCTTACCTGTAATATTAATTTTCTATGATTCACAAAATGCACATACAAATTCCACTTATTCAAATACACGTGGCAGTATACAATTTCTGGGACTACTAACACATGGTAGGAGCTACAAAACATGTTTGCAAAATTCGCACGGGATCGTCACGCCCCGATGTCGTCATCCTATACGCCGACGATGAGAACCTTGCAATTCAATATGCAAAACAACTACTGTTACACACACCTAACAAACCTGCATTTTTTATTCAACAAATAAGGGATAAAATGGCAGTCATGCATCAACAGCAGCAATACATGTTGTTAAAGGACTTATGATTGTCACCTTTGATACACAAACGTATCCATGTTGATATTCAAGACGCTTCGGAGTAGCCAACGTAAACAGTTAAGCTTGCAGGATAACCAACACTGTTCTGCAGCGGGAGATGTAGGTCGCATTCAAGAATTCAAAACTAATCCATGACAAACACACATAAAGCATATTTGCAGTCAGAGTATCTTGGGAAATACATCTACATATAATACTGTGTCTGTTAGTCTTCGTATTCTTCCCAATCAAGGTTTATGCCTCCATAGGCCTGTTCCGTGGCTAAAACTAGTCATTCAATCTCCTGCACTTTCGACCTACGTCTCTCCATCCAGTCAGACTATAAAATAATGCTTGCCGTGGATATCTTTGTGGTGTCATCCTGAGTACTTGGTCTTTCCATTTCTTTATATTTCTTTGACAATGTTAATTTCTCCTAATTGTGTTCAAATTTATATTCCCCAGTCTCTCTCCCTTAGTCACTCCACAAAGGAATCTCATGAAAAACATCTGACCAGCCTCTAATCATTTATCTCGTGACCATAATGTCTATGTTTCGCTGGTATATTTAAGAGTTGGTTTTAACAATAAGTTATATAATCTTTGTTTCTTATCTTTCCTCGTATTGGTTCCGAAATGTCTTTTAATACACACATTCAGTTTGTTTGTTTGTTTTCTCTGAATCTGCGTTCATTTCTATCGCAGATATTTTACAGCCCTAATATATAAAAATTTGATACTTGTTCAAAACTCTCTCCATCATTAACTATTTTTAGTCTCATTTCATCTTGTCCCGGTATGGCCATAGATTTTGTATAAATACATGAGATCTTTATGTTGTATGTTTTCGTTACTTTATTTACGATTATTACCCCCCCCCCCCCCTTGAAAGCCATCTTCTTCTTCTGCTAATACAATTTGATGATCCACAAACAATATAGCGTTAATTGGATTCCTTTTAGACTATAGGTGCTCCATATTTCCAAACCTTTATTTATGTACAGATCGAATAGTATAGGTGACAAATCACATCCCTGAAGCAGGCCTTTATTTACTTTTAAGATTATACATTTTTCCATGTCCTTATCAATGGAATCACAATTTAGTATTAATATACATAAATTTAATGGCATTGGTTAAATTTTTAAGAATATTATATGTTTATATTATTTCCCATAATTTCTTATGGTCAACAATGCCATGAGCTTTGTTATAATATAAGAATAGAATGTGTCTGTTGCTAACTAATGTAAATGTTATCAAGCAGTGCTGCACTCTGATGGCGATTTAAGTAGTATGTCTGGCGTTGTTATCGATCAGTGCTCCACTCTGGTGGTGGTTATAGAAAGTATTCTTCTTTAATGGTGATTTAGTTCTGCCCTCTATATTGATATTATTTCCGGTTCTATAAAAATTATGATATTCAAAATTACGAAAGTTTCGTTCTTTCTCGTTCTATATTTTATTTATTGGCAGCGCTCATACCTCTTCTGATATAATAACATCTGGTTACGAGGTCGGAATTTACCATGTTCTTTAAGAACTATTAGTCATCATATTGGCAGGCTTCCATTGTAAGCATTTCAAAATTTACGCATTTTAACATAGGATCCACACGAAAGTAAACACGAATTTACTGCCATTTGATTGCTGAATGATATAAAGAACGGTTTGGTACCTGTTATCGGCCCAGTTTCTAAAACTGTACGTTATAAATAAGATTAAGATAATGGATATATCCAAGTAATTATACAGAAGCAAGATTACGTACAGTTGCTTACAGTTTCGTCAGAAACGTTCAGAAGTATTATGTGGGAAGTAGATGTTAGTATGCAACACGGGAAAAGTGATGTTTAAATTTGCGCACACGTCCGTAAAAACTCATAATAATAACTAACAAAGTCCTCAAGTATGTGGCGACAGAATAAAATAAAAAATCTTCACGAAGTTGAGAGAAGACTTTATTTGGAACATGCTTGCTACCATTCCGTCCCGAATCTTTTGAATTTCTATTTCCTTCATATAAATGGTACGATTAAATACTATATACAAAACTCGGGGAGAATGGCCTGAAATTACAGCTGAATAAAATTACAAATTGACAATTTCTAAAATAATTTTACATTTTGCGCCATTAGGTTGGTCATGTAGTCCAAATGAAAGATGGCGTGTGGTAAGTGCGGGGATTTAAGCTTTGTGCGCGAAAATATGTTTTCTGACGTTTCTCTTGCCATTTTACAGTCTCGTTTTATTAGCACTGGTCGTCTAAGATTTGTCATCGATTTATTGAAAGAGTTATCCAGTGAAGACTTTGTAAGTAAATTATGATTTATGCTAATTGATTCTATCATTGTTCACAGGTTTTAGGATATGGTTTGGAAAACAAGTGCAGCCAACTTCGAGTTCTGTAGATTTAGTATCACAGAGTAATTACCTATGCGAGTCGATATCTTTACTTGCTAATGATCTATTTGGTGCTTTGATGCTATGTTATGTGGACGTTAAATTCTATTGTATACTAAACACGGTTACTTGACTGGGTGTTTACTGTTTTACTTTTTAGGATGCTGCTTTTACAGTTAATGTTGCTGTGTTATCTGGTTAACTACTTTGTGCCTAACGCGTTCTTATAATCATGATAAGAATATGTGTTCCGTAAAATCTCTTCGTGAGAGGAATGTGTGGCCAAAGTGATGTATTGTGGGAATGTTTATATTTATTTTTTTCAGAAATGTCCATAGACAGTCTAATTTAGTATGTAACAAAGCTTTAATCTTACTACAAGCATTGCAGTGAGTTCGCAGTCTTATATTCAACGCGGTAATGTTATTTTAGGACAGTGCACTAGTTAAAAAATAATAATAACGTTTCTCAGATTTAACATAAAATTAATATTTAAGTGCTTGCATTATTCAGATCTTGTACCATATTTCATAAAGTCACGATTTATCAATACACACGTAAACAAAGCATTTCAACTTCGTTTCTTTCTAAATTTTCTGCCTATTTTAACTTACAACTGTTGATACTTTAATCTATTTTATAATAATTTTTTAATAATTATCCTACTTTCATGATCTCGTGGTTAGCGTTCTCGCCATTGGATCCAAGGTTTGTGGGTTCAAACCCTGCGGAGATTGATGGTTTTTTAAGGGTGGTAAAAATCTGTAGCACAACTTCCTTTGGAGAAGAATAAAGCCGTCGGTCCCATGTCATATATTTGCGGCATGTAAAAGTACCCTGCAAGCGCGAAAGAGAGATGCTTGTCGGCAAAATCAGCTGCCATGTTTCTCACCGATGTCTCTCCTGATTCCTACTAGATGGCTCTAGCAGACATATGAGTGGAAATTTTGCAGAGGCAGCGTGCATGTCACTCAGTACTCGAATGCGCCATTCTAGACGAGCAAGGTCGAGTTGCACCAGCAAATGTCTCGGGATGTGTCAATAGACCCTTGATTTTATAATAATTGCTTTCTGCAATGGATTCACCAACAAAAGTTATTGTACAAACATGGGTCAAAGTTAGATTTGAGGTTCTCGCGGCAGTGAAAATGTCGATGGTGATGTTCTGGGTTCGAGTCTTGTTAACTTTTTCGAAGAAAGTGTCGCCTTCGCCTTCAGAGTGGCTTATAATTAATGGATTTCAAGATGATTTTCAAATTGCACATGAATTATCAGTCTCCACGCAATAATTGAAGATTACTGTAATCAAGGAGGATAAGTTGGGCAAGGCATGCAGTGCGCACGGGGAGATGAGAAATGCGTGTAGAATACTGAAGGGAACGCTCTTCTTGAAAGACCTAGACTAAATTGGAAGATAATATTAAAATGGGCTAGGTAAACGGTTGTATTAACAAAAACGAGATAGGAGAATGAGCATAGCTAACAGTTTCCTGTGCTTCAGCGGACACATTGAGAATTAGGTCACGGAAATGACGGGGTCAGAGATCGTCTTGCCCGACTAACAGACAAGGAACGAACCGTCAACACTGCAACTTCGAACAAAATTGAGAATTCTGCGGACCTGGGGCTGCCGAGGTCACACACCAGAACGTCTTCTCGTCAAACATGTTTAGCGGAAGCACACGGACGCGCATCGGTCACTGGAGAACAACTTGGCCATTCTCCGAGAGTAGTCATTGTCACTGTTCGTGTAAAACTCGCGGAAGGAATATAAAAACAAAAAGAGATTTAAGTAAATTAAAATTTTATTGTTGTGATGTAGGTAATCAAACACGCGCATTTTACTTCGTGAGCAATAACTTTTATTGGAATCGTACAATAAGGGCGGTATCGCACTAGGATGCCATGGCAGCGACACCAACAGCGATGCCATGGCGTCCAGCTGCCAGAAAAAGACGCCAGACAAGCTGCCAGCTTTCGACGCCAGTCAAGCGAACAGATGGATCGACATTATGAGATCACGAAATGAAGGGCTATTAGAAAGGAGAAATGTCCACTTTTATCACTTTTGAGAAAATGAGATTTACCTTTATCAAAACTACATACCTGGAGTGAATTTCAATTCTGTAACAAATAAATAAGTAAGAAAAATTCTCCATACACACACTTAGCACGTCCATACCATTATTTAATTTGAAATATTTCAGTTCTTGCAAGTCACATGTAATATTACATGAACAAACTTTATTTAATAAAACATTATAAAAGCAGGTTTCTTCTTAATTCACGTTATTTGTGATATATAGATAGATATATAGATTACTAAACAAAAAAACTTATAAATCAAGTTGCCATATTGGAAAGCGGCCCCACAAATAAAGCCATAGAAACACTTCTTAGCTAATTCTTTCTTTTCTACTGTAAATAAATCTCCTCCAAACATTTCCACAAGTTCTACCCAGTTTCTTTTTTTCAAGTCCCGGTTTGCGTATTCAATAGCAGATGAATCCCATGGTCGGGACTGAATTTCAATTATCAATCTTTCGGTGTCGAAATTATCCATGTTTGGAAGAAACAGAAATACACACAAACACATTCACGCACGGACGTCAATGGACTGGCCAGACTGTCATGTGATGTTGATTTGGCCTTCGCCTTGGCAGCGATGCCAGTAGCATTTGAACTTGGCATCGTGGTTGGCAGCGATGCCAAGTTGGAAGCGCTGCCAGACGGATGCCAGGTGCGTTATATGACTACTAAATTAATGCATTGAGTTTGGCCGAGATGCTGGCAGCTGAGCCATGGCCTCCCGTTGGCATCCTAGTGCGATACCGCCCTAAGATGTCGTGTTGGATGCCACCTCAGAAGGTCCTTATTTTCGGCAAGAACGAAACATTCCACAGGAATGTGACGGAAACGTGTAGGTGGTGTTTCCGTGTGGGCGCCTTGTCGCAAAATATTCATTCCTTCAGGTGAAAATTATTTTACACGATTCTGTGCTTTTTTTCCTACAAAATAGGGAGAGAAAAAAATGTAGCAACTGTTGACACGAAAGCATCTCGAACAGAATATTTTTTTAGAAATTAATCTTGATTTGCATTGTAGTAATAATGAGACACTGATACGAAACGTTTCTTAATAAAACAACACAGTTCAGTGTAACCCTTCAGGGCCGAGGAGTGCTTTAACAATCAGCAGCGGGCACTTTTTATTTATAGGCCTTGCATGATTTTCAGTATAAACACCCAAAAGGCATTAACCAGTTGATCTATTTAATGGTGAGGTGTGGGTGGGATTTTCGAATATTATTTTGACGAGCTGCGGCCTCAGAGGGGCCAATCTAATTGGCCACTACTGGTCGGATTCAATTGTGCAGGCAGTACAATGGACAAGATTTGGAACACAAAAGCCAGCTGTTTGCATCCGTAAGCGAAATAACCGAGACACTTTTGTGACGTACTCACCCCAGAAGGCAGTGTTGATCATCTCTCCCAAATGATACGACCAGACGGCCAGAGCGCAGTTGGCGACGACGTAGCCGAGCCTCTGCGTGACGCTCATAAGACGCATGTATGGGTACGGCCAGGCACTGCCGAGCAGCACGGCGAGTGTTACCCTGTGTGGGGATCAGGTCAGGTTAGGTCAGGAACAGATATATCTATCCACAGCTCCTTCCTGCCCAGTGAACGAGGTTTAGCAAGTTTAGAAAGAGTGTTGTGGGGAGTAACCGATGCCCCAGGGGAATGTTTCGCTTCCATTTTCAGGGTTGACGACGACCTACAAAAACACACCACATCATAACCTACACCTTGTGGGATGTTGCCCCATGTATTCTGGTAGAAATTGGCTCTTTGTCTATGCGACGACGCTTTTCCAACTGCGTATGTTGCGTGTGTTGCAAGGATGGTTACGCGTTAGAAACTGCACAGAAGGAAGGTGTCAGTACTCCATTATTTATGTAAGGGTATTGACAAAAATAGCCATGGTGGTCTAGCTGTTAGAACGCTGGCCTTGTAATCCTGGGTCCTCGGGTTCGAATTTATAACTTGTGTTGGGCAAGGCCGTGGTCTAGGCAACACGGAGTTTTCCTCCGTGGCATCCCAACAATTACTCCATTCACACACAGAAGAAGGCAATGGCAAACCACTTCTGGATCATCTGCCAAGAACGTATATGAACAGGTCCCAGTCCGAGAAAAGGATGGAAGGATCCTGTTCATATGGACCTGTCGTCAGAATAAATAAAAATAAAATTGACAAAAACCACGGAAAACTGAATGCCAGCCACTCTACCCGTACGTAGGGTTGGCGTGGAGGAATCGTGGATTTGTTGCCAACTGTTAGAACGTACCATGACGTGTAAGCCAGTACGACGACCGTAGACCTCATCCTGCCCAGCGTAGACCACCGGGGATACGGCCTGTGAGAGAGCAGCAGTTCTGCCAACGTGAAGAGCAGCACGCTGGTGTGCAAACTGTGGTCCATCCAGCTGGGCACGTAGTCCTGCAACACCTGTGTGTCTTCTATGAGAGCTGGGTCCAGCAGGAGGTTAAGGACCCAGAAGTTGACTGTCACGAGCTGCATGACAAAGAGGCCTTCTTGAAAAAGTGACAGTCGCTCAGCTAACCTAACCCGAGACATTTCGCCGTCTGTATGGAAACA
Source organism: Zootermopsis nevadensis (assembly GCF_977971745.1). Lineage (NCBI taxonomy): Eukaryota > Metazoa > Arthropoda > Insecta > Blattodea > Termopsidae > Zootermopsis > Zootermopsis nevadensis. The sequence goes on from NW_028259156.1 coordinate 19,414,106, forward strand.
GAAGTTTCGTCAGCGTTTATTAAACGAATGACACGTGAAACTTGAAGAACATGGCGTTACCTTTTGTGAATGATTCTCACGCAACATGGAAGTGCGGAGTGATTTCATGTTCTTATTTCAGAACACAAAACTTTTCTTGCGTACGCCTGCACTGAAAAAAAAGGTGGGCGTCCGTGTCATGGAGACAATGTTTAATTATAGACAAAACAATACGACTAGCTGAGCAACTGTCAGCCATTTGGAAGAAATGCTCTTACTTACAACTGCAGTGGGGACGACCACCGACGTGAAGCAAACGGCCTTGAGAATGCGGAGGTACTTCTTCAGATGTTTTATGATGGCATCGTTTCGTGGTTCAATGACGTCATATCCGAGAGCCAGAAAGAAGTAGGACTGCTGCGCGATCTGAAAGACAAAGAATATTTAGGAGGAGAAGAAGAAGAATAAGAACGGACTTAAAAGCATTCACGGAAATGAAGCTCACCTGACTCCAGACTGTGAAGAACTGGAGCCCCAGTCCACGGTAGTGGGCCCACAGAAGATCTGTTCGGACGGTGAGGACTTCTATTAACTTCAGTGCGTAAAGTACGTCCATGGTCAGCAGGTAGAACGCAGTGCAGGCGTGAAACACCTGAGCAGCGGCGAAGCGCATCCTGCACTGACGAAGAACGGGGTCAACCAGACGAAAGGATTGTCGGCCACTGACTTATTAACTCACTGACTGGGTAACGAACGAACAAACAAACTAAGTGCATGCAGCGTCTGGTGATGCGCTATGAAACCCGTGTCCTCAAGAGACGACCACTTTCATTGTGAGCCAGTCGAGTAAGCCCACACGTAAACACCGCGTTTCATCTTCGATGCATTAAAATACCGCATCTCCATCTAAAACCAGGTTTTTCTAGGGGTCTCTTTCCTTTGAATTTTCTTACTGACGTCACATTTCCATGCTACATGCCCCGCCCAGTTCACACTACACTCTTTGGCATTGTGAAGCTACCATTTGCACACTTTCTTTGGTCCACATGTCGTGTTCATTCTGAACTCTCGCAGCGAATGTTCCAGCTGTCCGGCGGATGCTGGTCGTGTGATGAAAGCCGGCCGCGGGGTTTAGGTTAGGACTGAGTGGCCTCCGCTGCATCCGGTATTGTTATGTGCGGTAAGAGTCAGTCTTTACTTAATTAAAATAATACAACTTTATTATCCGAAGATATGCTCCATAAAGGGCAGAATCAGGTCACATATGCTGATTACGCACAATTCAAAGGCTCGTCACCAAGTCATTAGGGCCTTCCTGTTCGTTGCTTTGTTGCGTGCGTGTTTTCATGGTTACCGCAACTCCTTCCGGTTCTCTGCGCGGTTCGACTCTTTACAATAAACGAATAAATACTCGATTTTATAGAATAAACAACAGAAATAAAGAAATTAATTTGAACAGAAGGTCACGTGATCGTTGTTTATCTGGTTTTTTTAGAAGAGAGCTGTATTGAACGTTCCCAGTCACTTCACGCTGGTTTGACCGATCTTATTACAGATGTTTTTTAATAAGTTGAGATCACACTGAAATGGCAAAAAAAAATCATGGCACTTATTTTTCGTTTTTCACAGTTTGGTGAAAAATAATTCAAACCGAATTAAAAACGCTATAAGAATAAGCAGAATTATTTTAGGATCAGGTCACTGCACATTGCAGAAGTGTCAGGCGCCTCAGGATTCGCAAATATGAAGCCCCGCACATGTGAACGTCAATCTCACCGTCACATGACGCATCCATTTCTCACGAACGAGGCGTTGCAGATCGAGTCCCGCCAATGTAACAGTTACGTCTGATGTGGAGGAGATGCCATGACCATCAGTTCGGTTCAGTGTTTGTGTGTTTTTCTTTATGTGATCTATCGCTTTGTGGAATGATAGTCCAGTTGAGTTATTTTTATGAGCCATTCCTTCAATTAGTTTAGGTCCTGTGGAATTAGACGTATAAAAGGGGATATTCCCGTTCCAGAAGAGGCGATGATTCATTTGCGCTGATATGAAATAATCACCTGCAAATGAAAGATTAATTGCTCCCTGTTGTGATAATGCACACCTCATGCGCGGGGCTCGTCGGTCTTCATTTGTTTGATGTCAAAACGGGGTCTGTAAACCGTGACACCTGTGTTAAAGTTCGTGAATTATAAACCACTGGAATACGCGCCGCTGCTGCTGTTTCCGGTCTGTGTGTGTGTGTCCCGTAATAATAAGTTTCGAACGTCATCGACTGAACTTGGTACAAACATTACTTCACTGGAAACAATTCTACCGCAGTGCTTTTTAATGACCTAGCACGAACAGTATCTTGCGAACTTCTGAGTTGGGACCACCAGTCACATAGAACACAGACTGAGGATGTTGTGTGTAGGAGAATATTTGGACCTGAGAGAGATGAAGTGACAAGAGGCTGGAGAAAATTTCACAACGTGGAGCTACATAATTTGTGGTCTCGAATGAATTATTAGGGTGACTTAATGAAGGAAGATAAGGCGGATAGGACATGTAGCACGCACGGTTAGATGAGAAGTTCATACGATATTTTAGTTACTAAACCTTAGGGAAGAGATGATTTGGAAACTACAATGGAGGCGGGAGAAAAACACGAAGATTAATCTTAAAGAATACGACACGTGGTCTTGATTCATCTGGCTCGGGGTAGGGACCAGTGGCTTTTGTGAACACGGTAATGAACCTTTGGGGTCAATAAATCAGGAAATTCTTGGGTATCTTGTGAACTGTTGAGTTTTCAAGGACCTTGTGCCTCACAGTTAATCGTGACACCGGAAGTGATTATGTCCGTCAATTTCGAAACACCCGGTGGAGCCGTAAAATTGTTTCCAGAGGCCTCGCCGCACAAAACGAGATGATGCAACGCCCCCCCCCTCCTTGTCTATAAATCGACCGGAAGAGGGAACAAATCGTGGTCCAGAGGCACGTCCACTCGCGTCATGGAGACTTCGGTCTGGGGCCTGCTGCTGGCAGCTCTGCAAGGTAGGCTCTCCTCCGATTGGAATCTTGGAGACGCACAGACAGCAGAAGAACACAGCTCACACGGTTAGCGTACTGACAGACAACTCCATTCATTTCATAATAGCACTAGATTTCGGTAGTGAAAAATATTATCTTGTTGCAGTTAAACATTACATTGAGTAGGATCACTTTTTCGAGGTTGGGGAAAAGAGTGTCCTGGAATCCACGCGAGTGACATCCCCTCCGGAGGAAAAATAAGTCCAGAAAATACCCTTAAAATTTTATGTGAGAATATCACAGTTCATTTGTTCTGTGAGAAGTGATCGGAACGTTCAACAGAACAGGAACCTTCCTCATAAGGGGTGTGTCTTGAACTTCAATGTGCATTGCTACTTATCAATTGAAGAGACATTGTCTCTGTTCCCATGGCAATGCACTATTCGTACTGTTAGAGAACCTCTGTTGAAAAAACAACGGGTGACGAGAGGTCTGGGTGTGTCTATGAAACATTGCTCTGGCTGTGACTGTTACCATTGTTTTTACCGTACTTCATTTGACGACGCTGTCCCAAGTACATTTTATAGCAACGAAAGAGCGACGTCCTTATAATGTGCCCAAAATTAATGTGTGATCAGACAAATATATACGTAAACAAACAGATAGACAATAGAAGACAAATATTAATTTAAATGTACCTGAATTATGTATACTGACGTTAAAATAAACAGTAAATTAATAAGTTCGACATACAGAATAAGGATAAGAGAGTAAATGATAAATAAATAAATACATTAATAAATAAACGATAATTAAAAGAATATGAGACAAGTAATAAATAACACTGCAGATAAATTTATAAGATAACTGAGTAACTAAACAAATACACACAGGAATGAACGTATAAAGAAATTAACACTTAAAGTAAGAACAACTTCGTTACGTGTAAACGGCGTTAGAAAACGTGCGTGTCAGTAAAGTGCGTGTCAACGATCTCTTTCAGTTGCGTCTGGGAAGTTTTCGGACCCGAGGATAATCGGCGGCGAGGATGTCACCATAGAGGAAGTTCCGTACCAGGTGCGACCTTACATAACGCACGGGGAAACAATAAGTGCTTGCAAACTTCTTTTTTTAAAAATAAGTTTTAGGGTGCGAGAGGGAATGCAGGACTGACCTGACCTCCGACATCGTCGAACAGAATCCTGTGAAGGAGAGCTTTCCTGTTTAACGAAAACCAAAACTGCTGTACCATTTCAGGCACAAAATTTGCCAGGTAATTTTTGTACTGAAAGCAGTTGTTTGAAACACGTGACTCACAATCCTCTGGGTATATTTGTTTGAGTCTGAAAATTTAATTTGAATGTTTTTGGTTAAGTAATCGAGTGCATGTCTCTGGAGGTCGAATGACCCCCATCAACCTCTCAGCAGACAGACAGAGGCCTCTTTCTCTCTTCCCACTAGTTACCAGTTACACACGATCAACACACAATGTCTGCTGCAGGTTTCGATTAGGGTCGCTGGAGCCCACTACTGTGGCGCATCTGTCCTCAGCAGACAGTACATCCTGACCGCAGCTCATTGCTCCCAGTAAGTATGAAAACGTTCCAACAGCGAACGTTTGATTGGACCTCCCGTTTCCGAACTGCCCGAAAGGCGACTAGAGCTCTCACTCTGTTTTCTTCAGGCAATCCCAGCTGCTGTACTCAGTGCACGCGGGTGCCAACGACCTTCGGGCTCTGAGTTTGCCCCACGTGGTGCTACGAAAGATAGTGCACGAGAATTATCACACGAACAAGGACGGCGCTCCTGTCAATGACATCGCAATCTTCAGGGTAAGAGTCCGCTCAATGTCAGAAACACAAAACTTTTGTATTCGGTCTTGAAGAAGGAGGAGATATGTTCCTTCGAAACGTGCGTGCGTCTACACACGAGCTAACTGGGCGTTTTGATCCTGAAGACGAGTCACTAGATCTCATATCTCATCAGCAGACGTCTGTTATTTTGCATGTAATCCTCTTGCGTTGTCTGGCACCCGGGCTGTCGAGGAGAATATTTGGCCCTGAGAGGGGGGAACGGACAGGAATGTGGACAAAACTGCGAGATGAGGAGGTCCATGTTTTGCCCTTATCACTGACGTCAAAATTAGAAAGACACGATGGGCGGTTTATGTAGCACGAACAGAAGACATAGAATGTGTATCCGCGTACGTAACGTCAGGTGGAAAACCTGAACGGAAGACGCCGTTTGATGGATCTAGGCGTAGAAGCGAGTGAAGAGTAAAGGGAATGTTAGATAAATACGCGTGCAGCTGTTGAGTGGGTTAATCTGGCTCAGGAAAAGGTTGGGGGGACGGAGTGTTGAGAACACAGCAACGAAACACTTGTCAGGCTCTGAGGGATCTTGATGCATGGGGTTGGATCTATTTGGGTACCCTAAAGCTTAAATGGATATAAAAGATTAGCAAATAACACAAAATATGAGTCCTTAAGACTTTAAACGTTTGTTTTCCAAAATGGCGAACTGTAAACTAAACAGAGGTGGGAAAAAACATCCTGGCTGTGAAGTGTGAACGGAAATACGTGTGTAGCAAACTTCCCGCCCTTCTTTTGGCCAGCCTGTGTCGCTTACAGTCCTCGAATGTTCATGGCCTTCAGATATTTCCACCGCTGATGTTCGGAGCGACACAGAAGGCAGTGGCGCTGCCGAGACAGGGGCAAAGCACCGCGGAGGGAGCCGTGGCCACTGTCACCGGCTGGGGTGCAACTCACGTAATTACACACCACCCTTAGTAACGGATAAGACCAAGGCAACGACAGGAACGCGTAATTATCAACATTGTCTGTCAGGTGAGGTGATGTTTCGGAGGTACTAACTTCTTCCATCATCAGGAGATGATGGACGTCTGGCAGTTTCTACCAGACTACACGGAGCAACATTCCACAAGCAGCCATTTTCTAAAATTAGAGAGTTTTTTTTTGTTTGGGGGGGGGGGGGGGTATTTCAGTCTTTGTAGTTAACGGGTTTGGAGGTGGTGGAATTAATTGGATTTTGATGTATAATGTCTGCGCAGGAAGGTGGCGCCACGTCGCGGATACTGCAGAAACTACAGCTACCCATTGTGAGTGCGAGCCGATGTCGATGCCTTTACGGTGACCTCCCCGATCACCAGATATGCGCTGGTTATCCGGAGACGGGGGGCAAGGACTCATGCCAGGTCAGACAGCATCCTGCTAGTTTAAGCTCTGCATCTTTAAATAATGAAAGAAACAGGTATAAAGCTCCCTGAAGCTGACGGTCGCTTAGCTGGTGTTAACATTCTCCAAAATTTTGTGGTGCCAGTACATTTGTTTCAGCCATCTGCAAGGATGAGACACTTTTTTCCGTCACACGAAGTATAATGTATAATTTATATGTTCAAAAGTATATTTTAGAGTTAAACGTTCGAATTTGTGTTAGTCTTCTTCAGGTTCTTTTGTACACTTCGGATAAAAAGACTGATTTCAATACAAACTGGAGCTTGTAGCTCCAAAACCCTAGTTCACCTTCACTCTCACACCCTGCTTCCTTAAGATTACTGTTGATGTTATCTTCCATCTAGGTCTTGGTCTCCAAAGTGGTGCCTTTTCTTTGAGTTCTCCATATAACACAGAGCATGTATTTCTGATTGCTCCTGTGAGCGCTACGTGTCTCTCGGTGGGCGGAGGTAAACCAGACGACAGGAGCCCCTTTCACGATGAGAAATTTTGCATTTGTAATTTCCATTTGACCGAATTTAAAATGACTGTAGCTAAAATACTGCTTAGTTGTCATACACTCAGCACGCGGTTACTTGGTCTTCAGTTTATTTAACGACGCAGTATCAACTGCAGAGACGAAGTTGGCTGTCAGGAGCAGTAAAGAAAAATCCATGACCATGCATTTCAGGGAGATTCTGGAGGGCCCCTGGTGGTGTCGGGGCTGCAGATAGGGGTGGTTTCGTGGGGGTACGGCTGTGCAAAGCCAAGATATCCCGGAGTGTACACCGAAGTGGCCGCGTACCGAAGCTGGATCAACAGGAAGACTGGAATTTGATCAAAGTTCCTACGAAAGTGACACATGTCAAACCCTGACTGATAGCCAGCTACCGTATTTGCCTGAATGCAATGACATTTTGAAACGCTAAATCGAAAATTAAAAGACATTCTTTTGTTAAAAATGTGATGGATGTTTTCTTAACTAAGTGCTCTGTGCAACTCTCGACATATTTTTTAAAATTCCTAAAACATTTCACTGGAACTGAATTTCTGTGTCAAATCTTCGGAAGGCGAAAGACCGTGTTCTTTCCAGGCGAACAGACGCACAGAGACGTCGGCAACGCTGTCCCAAAATTGGTCACTACCACTTCCACGTCGTTTCCAATTTATTTGCCGTTATACATTCCTGAGATACCGAAATCGTCGTTAAACAAGCCACAAATAAATACAAAATTACCCAAATCTGAGCCACAGATCGTAATTTTATTCTCCCACCTATTGTGTATTTCCGCAATGCTTTCCGTAATGAATGAAACTCCGGCTCTCTGTAATGCAATTCTCGTGCTGTTCGTCATGTCTTCCGCAGTAAATGCACTGCGCTGACGGACTGGAAACAAATAAGAGAAACTTGCTTGAAGTTGTGGTAAACTTGGTTTATGTAGGTTGGTAACCCATTTTAATAAAATAAAGAAAACAAATGACGACGACCTCATTCCATTGAAGCGTCGGGTCTGGAGCGTGGTAAGACACCGACCCACAGACACGGGCACGAAGTCTCAATCTGGGGGGGGGGGGGGGGGGGGCACTGAGAGCGGGGCGTCATCCCTGTGACACCAGGGAGACGAATTCTCCCTTAATTTTTACGAAATACGCTCTCTTTCCTGCTCCAATTAACTTATTAAATTATTATTACTTCTCTTGGACATTTGATGTGTGGGTTTTCGACTACAATTAATATTAATATGTTTTCGTCGAAAGGCGTTTGGGACAAAGTATAAACAGCTTTCTTTGTGAGCATGATTTTATATTTTAGAGAAATATTCAACATCGCACCGTGTGCAAGGTTTTAAGATCTTTACATCAACTTAGAATTATTTTTGCGGAAGGCTCTTTGAAGCTTAATCGTCTACTAAATTAAATTCCAGGGACTTCTAAATTAACCAGGGAAGTGTAGGAAGGTGCTGACATTGCGCATGCGTGTAAATAGAATTTATATTTATAGTAGTGTGAGTTGCTTCGCGTTCCCATAGCAACGACGCCGCTGTGCGCGACGCCTGAGGGGACGACGCCAGTCTGCTGGAGAGCGCGACGGAACGACGTAGTGCCACTGTTTTTCGGGGTCCGTTTCTCGATTCCCACGTGAAACATTCGGGACTTAGTGCATTGATTTGTTTTCTGAAATTGTGTTTGCTTCGTAAAGACCCTGGCTTTCCCGAAGTGTCTGTTATTTCGTGTTCGTAGCGAAAAGCCGACTTCTCGTGGTGCTGGTGTTTGAAAATGAAAAATATATTTCTTTAGTTTGAATGTACTGACGTGTGTGTCGAGGGCGGATTGGGTTAAGTCCGTCGTCTCCGACCCATGGATGGGCTTAGTAACTCACACGACACTTCGAGAACGTAGCATTTGATGCAAAATTTTTGTGTGAGCCGTGAAACACATCCATTTGCCGACTTTGCCACGAAAGAAAAGATGCGTGTGCCTCTGGTAAGCAGATCAGAAACCACATTGCTAGGAAGTCCCATAAAAAGTTCATATACTGAAAATGTATGTCTGAGTCTGTCTGTTAAATTACTGATAATGGATTATGGTCAAATTACGAACGCTTAAAAATATCTACACCACAGAATTTTAGTGAGGATTAAACATTTAAAATTATTTCGTGTTACATTTTCAGTTAATTTTTACTTAGATATGTTTTATTTTACCTCTTGTTATTAAAAGATATAACGTCGTAAATAAACATTACGTAGTTGGATGTTAATACTTAATCTGTTTACGCAATAAAAATGTTAGTTATTTTATAACATCGTGAAAAGTGTGGGAGTGATTCAGGGGTAAAAGTGGCGTATGACTGCTGATAAAACTTTCGTACGAGAAGTTTTTAAATAAAAATAAACGGTGATAACTTTTTAACATCGGGCATTTCCAGCTTTTGGAATCAAAACTAACAGAGAAAGTATGACGCTGTAGAGTAGCTGCCTGAGATTATCAAAGGGCACGCCGCGCTGTCGCCATCAGGCAGGACGTTGTTCAGAAGGCTGTGGTGCTTGTTTCCCGTCAGTTACTAATGATTCGTGGGAAGAAGAAGATTGCTTTGGGTAAGTGACTTTACTGAGCTTCTTAGACTACACAAACGTCAGAGAATAAGAAATGTTCGATTTACTTCCAGAATTACTGTCAACACTTCGTTTAACTTACTGCAGTTTAACAGTTGAAAACGAAGTAAGTACCTCGAAAAATCTCATCGTGTGACGTCAGAAGGCGGTAGATTTTCTCTGAATGTGAGACGTGCCAATGCGTCCTGTTAGGGAAAAGAGGATCTGACGACTGAGTCACGCTTATAAAATATTACATTTGGTATGGAAGTATTTAAGAAGCATGCGAATTCGGATTCGAGGAATGCCAACCAAAACATTCAGCTCGGAGACTTGTCGTCCCTCAATCTCCTATCCAAGGACGTAAGAATAAAATCATACAAAAGAACGATGTTCCTTGCCCTATAGTCTGCTGAGGAGAATATGTGCCCTAACGCATCTGACTCTCATTCTCGAATCCCACTGCACAGGCGTTCTACCCCTCGTGTTAGTAGTCGACGACCAATTCCTCTCCCTTATGACGTTGCTCTTCTGGGCTCTGACGCCGTGAGGACTCGTCGGTAGATGTCGATGTTTCGGAGAAGCATACTTCATCCGTCTTCAGGGCTGACGAGACAGAATTCTCACATCGTATGATTGTCAACTATTAATAGGCACAGCAGCTGATACAACGGCTATGAAACCCACGGAAAGAAATATCTCGGCGTCATGACATTTGAATACGTCATTGAAATGTCGAATAACAGACGCACATCAAACTCCGCCATTGTCAAGAAGTTTTTTCAAATGTTTATCTAGCTCGACTGAGCCCAGGGGTGGGTTGTAGTGGGGGAGGGGGGGGTTTGCTTCACCGCAGTCAATTGTGTTCATCTGTGAAACAAGAGAAGAGCGGCCTATTACTGTGCGCAAGTCAAACAAAACCTCTACAAACATTGTAGAGGGAAAAATTGGCGGAAAATGTGAAACAAAGAGGGGATTTGGAATATCGGGATGAGCGCCATGTTGTTTGTGTTTTGCAGACGAAAATAAACGAGAACACGTTGAACGTTGCTGCAAGTGAGTCGAAAAGTCTGCGGAGTAAGTGTGTTAGGAGCCTAACAAAAATGTTTCCTTCGTAGCGAATCCCACACGCTCATGCTTCAGCTTCATGGCGTCACGCCATCTGGAATGTCTTCCGATTAGAAATTAATTGCATAATACCGAGTGGTAACTATATATCCCACCTGCTTTAGGAATCAGTAACTTTTTTGTATTTATGAGTTTCGTATGATTCTCAGTGTAAAAAGCGTTTATTTCCATAAACAGCGTTAACCAGTTGATGTATTTGATGGTGAAGTGTAGTGTTTTCTTCGCGGTACGAGCTGAATTCTTAAAATGTTATTTAGACGAGCTTCGGCTTCAGACTGCTAGTTACGAGAAGTAAATTTTATGTACAGAATGTGAAAAAAAGTAGGAAGAAGCCTTTGACAGGATGAAGGAGGAATAAAGTGGTCCCATGACTTGGCTCTCGAATCTTGGGTACGTTTCTGTCATTGGTGAAATTTTTTCGTGGTTGTCCTCAGTCTCCTCGAGCGACTCAAGGTGCAAATCACGACAGCGTAATTAAAAATTACCCACCCTTTCCGTCAGGCGATGGAAAGCGCACGAAAGTACTTTTCTTTAAGCAAAGCAGAACTCGACCGCCATCACGAGGCGCTGCTGCCATTAGCTGACGTCAGGTTAGGTTACGTAACAGTAACGATTTACACAGACCCACATAAAGAGTAGAGGATCACGCTCTTTGCGTCGTATGTTGCAGTAGTAATTGTGTCCATGGTGAGCCATGAAAATGGAGGCAGTATGTTCCCTCGAAACGTAAAATTCCATGCGTTGCTGTTTTCCATAAGGACAATTTCGACGTCTTCACTGTAGCTACAGCCTCAGGTCTCATAAGCACATTTCAAAATCCTTAATCACTCAAGCTTCACGACTCCTTCGATGGGGGATCAGACCATCACAGGAACAACACAGCAAATTACGTACATACGTGGTGCCGTAAGCGGAATTGGAACCGATTTGTGAGCCGCTGCCAAGATTACAGTTGCAATTTTGTCCGGACCAAACAGACAGTTTTTAGGAAATCAGAGATCGTAACTGAGATCAGGTGGTCCGCGGCCCACTGTTAGACAAGTATTGTTTGTGATGCTTCCATCGACGCATATAATTTTCGTTACGAGCACGGGCTGCCTTGCGGGCTGCTCACGATAAGGGCGTCAGGGGAACAGAGACTTAACGGTGAATTACTGGTTGCGTCTCAAGGGACAGGGATCTGGCAGCACAGGGATGGAAGCGAATTCATGCGTGTGACCACAATACAAACTACAGTTCCGAAGTAAAAATAGCAACGTCGACCGGGTTACCTCAGCGGTAACAACGAGTATCATGACTGAGATGCTTCGTGGTTTTATTCTGTCTGTTTCGCCAAATGCTGGGCTGGAATCCGCTTCATAATTGGCGCAGATGCGAAGCATCCTCAAGCTACTTACAGAAGAAACTCTCATCAAAATCTTGTGGTATTTGCAATGGCCGCAGGAGCACAGTTGATGAAAAGAAGCATCTTCGAGTAAACAGATTTATTTAAAAGGTGGGAAGTTCTGAGTTCTAGGACCGTGTAGTTTTATGGGAACTTACCAACGTCTAAGAGGTCCTTTTTGCCTCTATCTTCAGGGAGATCTTCGTAATTGCCGCCATGAGAACCTCAAATTCTAACAACAACTTTGTTAATTTTAATTAATAAAGTTCAGTTTGTCGAGTTTGCCTGTTCTGGGGCGCTGTGCCCCGAATGCCGTTTTATGGACGAATGTTATGAAGAGGTTCCAGCACCGGAACGTCCAGTGCCGCAGAGTATGAACGCAATTTAAAGTGCAGGCGACTTATTTTAAGTTTTGATATTTAACAGCTTCAGAAGTTGAACGAAGGGTAACAACAAAAGGCAGGAGAAGACAAGTAAGGAACGGAGTTTGCAGGAAGCGTTAAATCACAAGAGGACTGAACAATTTGCAATGCAAATGTTCGCGTCGGTGTCATAGTCGGGCGGAAGGGCGCACTATTATTGTTAAGCGGGCGGTACACTACAGGGGCAAAGAGAAAAACCGAGAGCGGAGTCAATTATCTCTCGAAGACGTGGTCGCCTAAGGACACGCAGGTTCAGTCGGATCTACGATGACAAGACCGAAACGGAGCTTAATATTCTCATGTGTCTCGGTTACAGCATGTGCGGGCAACATTTCCCTAGTTAACAGATTTACGGACGAATTTTTTCCTCTGAATCTTTGCACCGATATCGGATGCCACGACAGCGGGGAATGCCTTCATATTACAGTGGGTTGTTAACTTGCAACTGTACAAAGCCCGACCGAGCGTTGAGGTTCAGTGGTTAGCTTTTTTGGGGGAGGTCCTGAGGGCCAGCTGCCGATCGTTTCTACCCTGAGGATGAAGGGGATAGACTCACATGAAACGTCAGGAACGTCTGGCGTCATAACTCGGAAGACCACAAATTGATACCGTGATTGATTTCATGATTGTATTCAGTTCAACTTTTAAAATGTTTGAAATTTCCATTGCACGATGCATAACAGATACTGCACTATTCAGCTGAACAAACGTTGTTAAATTAACCGAGAGGGAGAACTCTGTACCAAAAACAAAATGACCGAAAATATTTCCTGTTTACAATTGTCAACAAATCGTAATGCAAAGGTGGCTGTCTTCTGGCATGTCGCTCAGTATATGCTGAAAATTGACCGGCGTTTCAGAGGTACCAACAACCGTCATTAACAGTGCAATCGCCCTGAAGACTGAGACACTAATCATCTCCGAAACCCCGGCAAGTTTTTAACAGACAGCATGGCGCAACATTCCAGAAGACAGGCGTCTTCATGTTCCGCTCCCAGGCCGTACGCACGCCTACTTTCCGTTGTTTCGGATTCTGTTCTCGTTTCCATGACAACTGAGTACCTTCCCATGCCGTAATGAAAACTGAACGTGAAGTTCTTATTGTATTAATTAAATACTACTGAAATAAATGTTAATGTATTTGTTGCGATGAATCGAGAGGTGATAATTACGATGTTAATCTCCTGGGTTTTGAAGGATCGTGGATTCAGCCCTGAAGAAGGTGACAGTATCTTTTCCGAAACGTCTGCACGGCGTTACGACTCAGAAGTATTTACAGCTTCGTTTTCAATGCTGTGAAAACTCAGATTCGCAACAAACTAAAAATACTCTGATTGCGAAATCTTTTCATCTCGGGCTGTTTAAATTGAGGTGTGTCTGAGAAGAAAATTGTGAGGCTGGAGAATAGGCATGGAGCACCTGCGCTCGCGGGATTCTATTGCAAAGGCAGCGAATCTTTGAGTTAAAAAATAGTCGATAATTCTTAAAAAAAATTGGCTGGCTAGAGCTTCTGAAAGGATTTCACGTATCTGGACGTTTTAACCCAACTTCAGGCGCTCTGCATGGCTGAAGCAGTTAATGTTCACAACAGACAGGTACTTGACAGTACCTAAACCATTTGAATCCAGTCCTTAGCTTCGCATTTTAGCACTCTGGAATTAATTTTAATAATATATTCCTATCTATCAAGACGTAATCTCCGTTTTTAAAGAAGAATTGACTGCGATTTTCTGCATGTTATTATTGTCCGTCTGGTTGCTGATGCTGGACACTAATAATACGGAATCGAATTATTATTAAACAGCGTGCGAACTGCTGCGGTGAGAGTGCACGAGGCTCGATTCATTGTCGGAGACTTTCCACGCGGCTGCATGTTTACTACAAAGAGCGTGTTTTAATAAATTTTCACTTTTTTCTAATTTCGAGCGAAGGGAGAGGTTATGTCAGTGCAGAAACATTCTTACAAGAAATTTACATGCGCCGTCACTTCTGTGTTTAGCCGATTCCGCGCAACAGTGACTTTCGTCACTCTTCGCCGATTCGACTTCTCATGGCGGTAAGAAGTGAGTTCTGATTAATTACACTCTCTTATAATTCTGTGGGTGACAGACGTTGGCTATTTTAAACCGCAACGGCACAGTTTCGCCAATATACTTCGATATATGCACTATTCCCATTTTTGTTAAAGTGCGTTTAGCCTGAACTTACGGAACTCACTTCGCAGAAGTGCTTATAAATTTCCCGTGAATGTTCCGTGTGACTAGAATGCCCACGAAATAAAGCATTTACAAATCTGCGACGTCCACAGCTGTGGCAATGAGCTCAAAAAGGAATCGTCATGGAAAGGCTTGCATGTGTGCTTATTAGCATTTTGCTGCGACTGTAGGGAGTGTTAATGGTTCTTACTAAGTTCATGTGCAAGGGACACTAATTAAAATATTACGCGAAAGTAAAGAAAATATGAAAATGTTTATTTTATTTTTGTCCCAAATTTCGGCAAGGTCTCTGCTGTCTGTAATTGAAGATTCCTGAAATTCTCCAACTGCATCATCCTGTTCTTCTTCGTCGCATTCCTTCTTGTCAATTTCTCTCCCTCCTGTGTTTCATGATGCACATTATCCCAGTCAAAAGATGTGACACTTCTCAGTCTAATTTAAATTAAATAAAGAAGTGTGTTTGCAGTGCAGTTTCACGCAGAGCCAATGAGCATGTGAACCACAACCCCCACGGTTTTCTTGCCAGCCCAATTACAACCGGGGCCTCTCATATTTCCGTCCTGAAGACGTGGTCAAATTCTTACGATACAGAAATGTACAGTCACATACAAGCATTCTGTCTCGAGCGGTGATGAAACCACAGAAATCAGCTTTCCTTCGAACTGTCGCAAACTGAAGTAAACTAATTAATCAAATAACAAACAAACCGACCAACAAATAACTAAGGAGGTCCTAATTTACTAACCCCATGGAGCATAATCTCTTAAGAAGTTAATAGTCGGTAAGCTATTCAAGAAGTTCTCCGCCTTTTATGGAGCCCAAAGTTTCACTGCCGTGCTCACTAGAACCCGCCACTGGACACTATTTTGAGACACATGAACCCAATCCATGCTTCCATACACTACATCTGCCGTCATTTTTAATATTGTCTTTTCCATCTACCCCTTCCTCTTCTCTCCAGATATTCCTGCTAAAATTCTGCATGGATTTCTCATTTCTCGCATGTGTGCTACGTGCCTCAACCACCACCTCCTTGATATAATGGCCCTAATTGTGAAGAGTTCAACTAACTAACTTCTCAACAAATTAGCGAACTGATTCACTCTGATGATCCATTTACCTACGCGCTGATCACGTTGCATCCGGCCCGTAGCCTCCCTAGGGACGCCCCAGCCCTAATGGACGGTTGTCACAACGCCGAGTGTGAACTGTACTAAAGTTATTCTTTCTTTACGCAGTTTAACTTGTGGTCCGCCGAGACATGTTTTATCCAACTCATTCTATAATATTCGAGTTATGTTGAAATATTTTGACTCCCGAGCCTTCCAGCACCTAGCGCCTCCAACTAACAAATTTACAAACGAACTAACTTACCAAGCATCAACCAAACAGCTGTCTCCGCGAAGCACACAGTCTTGAGAAGGAGACAGTCGACTGTCTCCCGAGGATTTCCCTGTTTCTATAGAAACCTAAAGTTCATTTCCATCCCCAAAAATGCCCATCATTGTACCCCTTCTGCACCAGTTCGATTCAAACGACACATTTATCATGAGAAACATCGAAATTTTAAATGTCTGTTGATTCCAGTAGAACTCGATCCACCGATTATGGCCGCTGACTTTGTAGGGAGTGCCCAGTTTGCGGACCACGTTAGGTTTGGTTAGGTAGTTTGTTTAGTGGATTTTGTTAGGATAGGTAACGTTTTGAAAATTTCTGTGACATTCCGACACTTATGGCCACAGTACGTCACGCCTAGACACGCTTTGTCACTTAATATATTTAATATGTATAATTGAAGATAATGGAGTGAACAGTGATGATTCGAGTGATATGTCGGATAGCGATGGTCTGTGAGGAGTGGAACAATTGGAAGAGGACCGAAGAGTTGCGAAGAAGATGAAATCATCTAATACTCTCCGCAGTGTTGATTTTCTAGTGATGTGTAGCGTTGTGAAATCGACATTCCTGTGTTACATGCCGTGGTGATATTTTATTTGGAATGTACTGTACGCTGCCTGCTGCCATCCCTTCCAGCAACCTTCTGGTAAGTGTCTCGCTCCGAGGTTCCAATTCACAAAGTTCAGCGGCCAAAAACGCTCGAACGCAGGATACAAACCCCCTCTGTCACGAGGTAATTTTGTAGCAGACTGTCCGACAAGGCAACGCGCATGCGTCATCATATACTAATTTTCGAACCAGACTGTAGGTAACTCATCTGAGTCTGAGGGCAGTTAGTTTCTCAGCCGTCCTTTTCACCGCCACCGTTATCTGCCTCTTCATCTTACACTCTTCCCGACTTACGACTTCATCTTCTTCTGGCTAACAACCCCTCCCCGTCCGCCCCTCTTCTAACCATTTCATTACGTCTAATTGTCGCTGATTTCCTCTCTTTTCAGTACAGCATCCCCATGAGCTTTCTTCCTCCTGGGTTTCGTGCCAGGAGGAAGAAACAGAAAAAGGAAACCTTGTCTGAGTCTTTTACCCCCCCCCCCCCCCCCCTCTCCAAAGATTATTCCGTCGTGTGTTCATTGAACCCATCCATCTAATCGTGTCCAGTTTTGAATCCTAAATGTAACCCAGATTTAAGAAACGCTGTTTCTGTAAGCCGCAGACTGACCTGCCAGCTTCGTGGGTAAACTTTACTTCTTCAGTTTTTTATTTTATTGCTAAAGATTTTGGAAAATCTCCAGTTTAGTTTCGTAGCAAGGGGAGAGGAAACGTGAATCAAACTATCGAATCTGCGCGCGCATCCTCGTGCGTCGACATGACGTAATGTCTGTCAGCCTGACAGTCATCTGTTTTTTAAAGTCGATATACTTCGAGTGTTTTTATCGCTTGCCGCGTAATGGCGTCGTGTAGTTAATATTTTAGCGGGTTATTGGCTGAAAAGAATTAATTTCTTACAGTACTTTTGATTATGCGTGTTTTGTTCGTAGTGGAATTCACAGATACATTTAAGGTGCGTGTAATGAAGAAAGTACTAAGGTTTAAAATGTGTTTGTGCCGTGTTTGTGGGCACAAGAAGTTTGTGCCAAGTGTTACGTCACGGGTACGTCTACATAACGTGAGTATTTCTGCTAACGTGCCTTATTTTAGTCCAAGCACACGAGTGCGTGAGGCAAATAATACGAAGACCTCTGACACATTATTTGGACCAAAGAGGAATGAATACAGTGAGAAATTTTGGATAATACAAAATTAGAGACTTCGTAATTTGTGGGCATACAGGTCGCATAGTAGTGTTATAACGATGAAATCTAGGTCTCTTTCCATCTGGTTTACTCACCAGAATCCTGTATGCATTTTTCTTCTCTCCCATCCTGGTTACGTGCATCGCCCATCTCATCCTCTGGCTTAGGATAGGGACCAGTGGCGGGGGCGCTGAATCTTCGGGAATTTCTGGAGCGCATGAGCGACTGTTGGCTTCTCAGGGAGGACTCTGCTCCGTGGAGTAAGGAATTAAAGTAAGTCAGGTGCTTGAGCAGTTGAGCAAGTACAAAACTTTTGTATGGAGATAGCAAATTAGTGGTACAGACGATTGTGTTGATTTAATACTCGTATCTAGTTACTTTTTGTTGAGGGATACTTTTCAGAAATTTACGGTGCTAGGACTTCGTTGAAAAGGAAATCTGCTTTAAAATGTTCAATTCAGTGTTAACAAGAGCCTGCCACTTGAACTTGCCCGGAGCCGGTTGTATCCAATCCACACACTCATACCCTACATCTTTTAGACCTAATTTAATATTATCTTACTCTCTACCCCATGTCTCTACCACTTGGTCTCTTCTTCGCTTCAAGGTTTTCAGCTGGAATTTTGAAAATTGCCTTTCTTATCTCCCAAAGCTTGATGTATGTCTCACCCATCTTAAATCTACTTGATTTAATTTCCGTCTGGTGGAACTAAACTGAAATATTTCTATTTCCTGTTTTCCAGGCGTAAGTATTTCGCGTAGTGCAGAAACGTTTAATTGGTTTTGTTAATTACCACATACCAGAAGCCAGAGAACATCGAATCCTCATCTCCGGACCGGAAGTGCCTCGCTATCGTTACAACTTCAGTTTACAGCAGGGCTTTTCTGACCTCAGTGCCCCCTGCACGCCCCCCCCCCCCCCAACCGCATCCATTTTTGAGGGGAATCAGATGGAAGCCTCGTCTTCCCCTTGCTGTCATTCCTCATCCACTTCCTCCCCATGTTTCTAATTCTGTGCCTTCTCCCTTGTGTTCCGTCGTGTATAGGGTGGTTCGTAATTTCGTATCAATCGCATTTACTGAACTGCTTTTCCTCACGAAATGGCTACGGAACTTGTTTCTTCGTAACATTCCGCTAATAGACTCGGTTTTAAACCCGCAAAACTGTTTTCTTGTACTTTGTCCGTCGTCTAAATTATAGATACAATCACGTTTCGAAAACTGTATCTTCTTCCATCTTCAGGTAGAAAAGAGATAGGACAAAAATTCTGTCTGTTGGGCCCCTGGCTTAGCTGGCCTCAGACGTGAACAACCTGGAAGCTGGCTAAAACGGGGAGCCCAAAAGATGTCCAAGAAAAGAGTTTTACAGATTGAAACGCACCATGGTGAGGAAATTCCAGAATTTATCTGAACTTTTGTTTCTTAACAAAATCCTTGTACACGAGGAAATGGAGACACATTTATTCGGTACACCGTTTGCAGGTTCAGTATGAACTTACGATTCATAATAAAAACACCAACTCCACGGGGGCATAGTCTTTACTGAGAAGCTAATGGTCGCTCAGCTGGCCAAGGCATTTTACAGAACTCAAAGGTTTCTCACCGCATTCATAAGAACCGACCACTGGACCATTATCTGAGCTACTTGAATTCAGTCCGTTCTATTTATGCAAGATCCATTTTAATATTATCGTTCTACCAAAAAATTGCTGTCGAGAAGTTGGCATGTCCCATACATATTTGTAAGGCAACTGAGCGAAAATCTCGGTCCGGATACCGGTTATCCTGGCTGAGGTTTTTATCTGCCACATATTAAATTTGAAAATGTTGTAATCAAATTCCTCAAACAAGACAACCCTATATGTGTCATCCAAACCTGAACCAAAGAACTTTCCTGGGCACGGGTAATATATATCACTCGACCCGCTACCAACCAACTTTTCAACCAAATACGACTTACCGGTCCCTCCCTCACCAAATAAAAACAAACCCTGGAAATAACTCCCACACGAAATTCTACGATTCCACCATGAATAAACTTCACCACACCACCCCCCTCGCCCCCTATACCATACAGAGAATGGACGCGAAACATGCAACGTACCTCATTGTAAAATTCCTCAATGTACCGGAATTTATTATTGTGTTCACACACGAACGGATCCGATACCTTGTATACATCCGTACTTCTACACCAAGAGTACAACCGGTAATAGAACGAAAGTTTAGAAGTTGAAACGTTGTGGTAAGCATCTTCATCCTCCTTCGTAATATAAATCAACCAAGACTTACTTGACCGACAACGTTCAACATTTACAGTAGAAGAAAACCAAGAAAACCAATTTCTTATATAATCACAATCAACACAATCATAAAATTTCAAATAACAACGTAAATGATAATTACCAGATTCGTGCTTTTCCAAACCTACACAATAACTCTCAACACCTTCAACATACAATAAAACATCACTACGTACACAGGAACATTACATAGGGTGACACAAAAAACCCTACCTCTCAACTTACTCATAAACTGTGGGACTTAGAAATTTTCTCGGACTTACAATATTTTCTAAGTACACGTCTCCCCGGAATCGTGCCTAGTCACTTAATGGCACGATTCGTTATTCGCTTTTAAATTTATTCCTTATCTCTTGACCTTTAACCTCTTACGTCATCACAATCTATCAATAACACTTTAACCTAACCTAACCCGTGACGTCACACATATCGCCACCCATATGACGTCAGCGGACCATTTGGAACACTGCCAGATAAATCACGCACTGCTTGCAACTCAGCATCAAAATACTTATACTGCCTACGAATAAACTCCAATAATTATATAACCTCTGAATACGTCTATAAAACATACTACCCATATTTCGATTACACAAATGAAGAACAGCCATTACATGAACAGAAGGTAAACCATTTCCATAAAAAAACAACAAATCTTTATTAAATCACTTTCATACAAATCAGATGTAAAATGTAAAGGAAGCATCTTTTGACCCCAACAACAACGCCTACACACTCAGCATACTCCAAAGCATTCATCTGTAAAACAAATCAGAAAAACCAAAATCAGAAACGTGTAGCGCGCGCGACATTCTAAAAGTATCCCAGGATCACTAACAGTAATATGGGCACAATAAAATCCAAATTGTAAAATCAAAACCACACGCGAATCCTGCGGAAACTTCTTCCCGTATCCTGTCCGATACTTTGTTCGTTAATGATCGTATGCCCCGAGCTACTGACAGCGGCATAGAATAAGTTGTTATCCTCCATCTACTTTTAGGTCTCTTTGCTCCGAGTTTCGTCGATATGCGCCTCGGCTGTCTGAGAAAGTTCGGGCTACGCGTTTCGCGGCGCTACACTTCAAGGTTTATTTTGGAATGAGAAATTTGATCCGCTGGAAGATGGGATGTTGATGAGAATTTAAAGCGAGAGAATTAACTGAAAGTAAAGGACAGGCTGTGCCAAAATTGAAAGATCACTAGCTTTGCATCATGAACCTTACTTTGTTTTGGTTTGTCTTTAAAGCCCAGTGGTAATTATATGTACCACCACCTGCTTTATCAAACAGATACTCTGCATTTTGTCCACACAGTTTATCTGTGGACTTCGAATCTTATTTAAACGATGTTCGGTGAATCCTCTGTCAGGATGGAACCGGCCAACCGCGTGTTCTGGAGGTCGTGGGTCTATTCGGCGTCTACGTACCAACTACTAACTACGCCTGTGTAGCATCGGGTGATATTGCAATCAATTAATTAATGACGACGTGGCGCAATCGTTTTCGTTCTCGCCGCCGTGGGTGCCCGAAATCTTCATGAATTCCTTGTTCAGCTTTCCATCAGGCAGCTTTTGCTAATGAAACAGAGTCTAGCCGTTTGCATGGGGACAGAGCGACAGTTTGAGATTATGCGACAAATTTGACGAGATAGGCGTCTTTACTATCGGAAATGATAAACAGAAATGAGCCGATAGATCATTAATTGTCAATTTGCATTCCCATGCGTGCTGTTGAACCCGGAAAACCTTGTTCATGCTGTTGTCAGCGTGGTCAAGGCATTTTGTTTCAACGGCCGTTAACGCTGTCATGACATGCACCGCCGCGTTGCGTCCACCAAGCCAGCCGCTCTGTGATGTATTTATAAGCCCCTTGGATCTGAAATTGTCTGTGCCAACGCAGAAACAATGTCGTTCCGGCTGTAGCAGCATAAGTCTATTTGGAGACGAGCAGTCTCTATACAGCAGACAGATGAACGTCTATCTGGGTGGAAGAAGCCGCTGTTGCCAGCGTTCGGAGCAAAAAGGGACCATTTCCAGAAATTGCAAAAACGACAACAAGGGTTGTTGGGAAAACAGCGCCTGTGACGGACGGGGGGCAGCTCGAGAGACATGGGTGTGGGTGGAAGATGACGCAGAAACCAGATAGAACCGTTTCAGACCCTGGGACTGTCTGTTCCGTCGTGTCACAAGATAACATTCGACAAGTCCAAAAGGCGGCTCGAGCTGCAGTTAAAGAAAAAGCCATCATTGATTCTGATGACGCATTCCATCGGGTTGTAAAGTGGAAAGTATTTTTCGGCGTAAGGAATCGACTTAGTTTGCTCTGCGCAACTAAAGTGAGTTTAAATCAAATACGTCGAAAGAAATCTTTAACCGCCGAGGTCATTTATTTTGCGTCACCTGGTGATCGGTACTTCGCGTTACGCGCCAGTTTTCTTCTACGATAAGTCCTTTTTTTTCCAGGAAAGTGACGAAGTTCGTTCTGTGCTTCACGTAATGTTACCAAATGTAATCGAAACTCATTAAGCAGTTTCCCGGATGGTAGTCTGACAAACATTCTCCTCCATTATGCGTTAATTTTTGTGCAAAGAACGCATGAAACTGCTTCCGGAAGGCTCCGTCTTTTTCTCTCTATTAACCGATAAATAAGGGCCTAGGCACGTAGATTACGAGAATGACGTCACTGGGGTTATATCTGGAGACGTTCCGAAAGCCGCCTGTAGGGTACCAGTGTTGGTGTTCTGCCACATACACGCAAACAATGCGGCTAACTAGCCGCAATTAGTTGCCATGGTTACAGTTAGATTTACGTGACGCCATTAGTGCTGCTCCTACACAGAAAAAGGCGAACTGCGAACAATTACCGACACTACTGTCGGGCAAAGAGTCTAGAAGGCGGGTACAATTCGTTTATAAGGCTTGAACTCATTATGTGTGGAAAAAACGAAGGACCGAACGTGTTATGCTTTGTTTTTTAATCCTAGCACAATTTAAACAATTTTTAGTACTAATCAATGTTCGTGTTAACTGTTTCTTGTAGTCTGTGAGTCTCTCATCGTCATCTCACGTATTAATTTTATTTTCTCTGGTTTCAGGAGATTGCATCAGACAGCACCAGGTGGCAACACTGTTGATAATCATGGAAATATAGAAGGTACTGTAATCTTAACTTAACTTAACTCAAAATACCCGTTCATCGGCTCGCGCTCGGGCCCCAGCATCTCCTCCATTCCTCTCTATCCCGTGCTCGGGTAGTCCAGTGCCTGGTGGTAAGGCCACGTAAATCCCTGATGTTGTACTCGACGGCAAGACAGTCCGCCCAACGAGCAGGGGGCCGACCCAGCGGACGCCTCCTGTCTCGTGGACTGTAATCTATTCAATTTAAATATTTGTGTTTATTATGGCGTCCCTCAGAACCCTGTTGCCAGGCTCTCTCAAATTGCATCTGTAGACGCAGATAGATTTCAATTAAATTTAGTTGATCGGTTGCAGTCCGGAAGGCAGGCAGGGGGCAACAGCTTTGTGAAGACTATATGAGTACTTTATTAACGGAACAACAAGTTTAGAACACCCAGAGCATAGACGTATCGAACAGGATTAAGGTTAACAGCAACCGTACCATACACATGACGTTCTATAGAGCAACTATTAGTAACATGCGTCTCGACCGCAACGATTATCGACCGTCGATGATTATCGCACTGCAGTACGGGTGGCTTAGCGCGTTTCAGTTCCTGTCTTATGTAGCATAGACTTCTCCTTTCTTTAGGTGCATGAAATAACAGCGCCGGTCTGTGCCTTGTGCTTCGAAACAGACACTGGGAATCGTTTAACCGCGTGCAGTTCAAGTATTATTCCCGATTTCCGGTCGCAGCTGGCCCAGTTTCTTCCCGAACTCACGCAAAATAATTTTCTACGTTCGGCGCACAGGGCACAACGACGCTCGGCGTCGTGATGCCCAGCGCTTCGCATCCCCATACTCGTTGTCTCGCGATATTTGCCCCGTTTCGGCTCGTGCCACGATCGCGTAGGTGCCGCGACGCCCGGCGTCTCTTTCTCGTCTTCTCGTGGATCAGAGTCACGGAACTTGTTCTGTTTCGTCGCAGGGTCACGTGGCGCTAATCTGCGTTACGACGTGGATCCTTCGCTTGAAATCTGGTGGGGATAAACTTCCTTGATCCCTCCTCTCAAAATAAAACGCGGAAGGCCGTCGGAACTTCTTTGTGACAGCCTTAGATTGGCATTCGACTGTACCTTGTTATGCACTTAATCTGTTGCTATGGCAAAATCGAAGCTGATAATCGTGTCTGTCTACGGAGGGACAGACGGCGAAAGGAATCCGTAACTGCACATTCTGTGAAACACAATACATAGGCCTACATCGAATGAGTTTCACTGCAACTTCCTGTAATTCTTCCGACATTGCCAGTTTACGTTATTTCAGTGTTTTCTGAAGCCACATTACAGGACTGTTACGTCTGTCCATTCCCATGCTTCATCTTAAAAATTATCACCGGGCGGATTTCCATTAAAGTGTTAACATTCAGGTGCAAAATGTTAGCAGCCCGATGAATTCGTCAAAAGAGGAAACTCGAAGGATTCTCAACTTCAGGGAGAAATACTTGTCCAGACACAGACGTCATCTGAACCCATGTACACATATGTCTATGTGTCGTGGCCTATTACAATCGTAATCTCATCTATTAGCAAGCAGAATAGTTAACGGCAAAGATATCACATCCATGATGTTGCCTGTCTTTGAACAACTCCCAGTTGTTTCCAGACCTCAGACCGCGCCACACCCTGGCGGAGGGCGAAGAATTACCCCTTTAACCTTCCGCCGTTGAAAAACGATCGTGTGAAGGGTCTCACATTGGTCCACGTGGTCAAAGTCTTTCATCACTCACAAAAAGCACGGGGGTGGGCGAGGGGGAGGGGGGGCGTGGAGAGGGCGAGATAACCCCGTGGCATCAATCACTGGGCCCGCACCTCCATTATCAGCGATATATAATGTTTGGTTGGGATCAATGGCGGATGTCGGCCCCTGCTTACTTCGTTTGTGGCTGTAAAGTCGACTGCACCGCATTTATCACTTTGCGACCTGCAACACTCCGATGTCGATGACGGTCTTCTGGGTTGCAACGGCTTCAGGGCTGATAATGGAGGCAGTATGTTCTTACGTAATGTTGGACAAGTCCCTCATGATGGCTCTGGAGGAGTCCACTGAAACTTCAGTCTTATTGTTACCTGGGATAAGTCGGGCGGAAGGTGAAGCTAACGCTCAGTCCACCTAATATTGAAGTTTGGGCTGTGCGGGTGTTCTGTAGGTCTGATGTCTGTGCGGTTATACGGAATAAAAGTGTCTTAGTGCCACTCGGCAAATGTCTGTCCGTCAGTCGATAAGTTATCCTCCAGTCTGCGTATTTCTTCAGTGTTTGTTATCTTACCTGAGAATCCATGCTTACGGCACACGTCCACAACGAACTTGGGAAAAACATAAATTTTCCCAGCATTCCTATGCGTTTAGAAGAGACGACTGAAGTTGTGGAAAGCTGTGTGTGTGCGTACTAAATTTCCCTGATGCATACGCTTCAGCCGCGTGCAGATAACACGGTTCTGCTCCGGTGATACATCAGAGCAACGAGCCCTCGGTTTCATCACCTCGTGGAATGATCGCTCAGAGGCACGTCGCGGTTGCGATGATGTGTTTGTGCTCACTGAAGTGTTTGTGATGATACAGCAGTTGCCGAGGAAACCAAAAAGACATGGCTGCAGGTCGTCTGTCAAATTCTCTGCGATATTACTTACACTGTGTAAAGTGGTCGGTAATGTAGAATTCTATCTCTCCGTTGCTAAGTAACGCTGCAGTAAACAAGAACCATAGGATCAGATAACGAAAGTTCTGGCGTCTTCATTCGTATGGAGGGTAGAGCTCTGTTCGCGATTATGTGTCTCACGACGTATTGGACTTAGGAAATATATTTCAATCAATTAACAAAGTCACTAAAATCAATGGCAGTTCGAAAGTTGTCAGAAGCGTTACGAGTACACATTAAACAGTGGATAAAAGTGGCTCTGATGGCGGCTATGCAACCGACAGACAGACAGACAGACAGACCCGAACATGTGTTCTTGCATCTTGATACTTTACGTAGGGTGCAATCATATGGTGAAGTCCTGATGATGGAGTTAGTGTATTCCTCCGAAACGTTGGTATGTATCTACAAAGTCTACACAGCGTTACAAACCAGCAGACCAGCGTCAACATGTTTACTGTAATGAGGACCTCAAATATCGCATATTTCCGTGGAGAAAATTCAATCTTGAGAAGCTGATTGCAGCTCAGCTAGTCGAGAAGTTGCCCACTTTTATGGAACCGTAATATTACTTACCGTGTTCAGAACAGTCCGCTCAGATCCGAGGTTGCATTTTATAACGTGATTTATTTTACGGCAGGTTTTTGTTAGCTTCCCCGCCCAACCACCAAGCTAGAAGAGACCACCCCTTGTCGACTGTCCGCAGCTGCTCTGCATTCCAGGAAGCCTCCGTCCCCAAGCAGATAGCGCGCCGCGTTCAACATGAGTTCATATCCGCGGAATGCGCTGATTCAGGAGTGTTACGAGGAGAGAGGGTTGCATCGGAAGAGAGTTCTGGGGCAGGAGAGCGTCCAAATGGAAACTGAAAAATTAAGGGCACGCTAACAGACAGACAGGCAACACTTTCTGCCCAAAGTTCAGAATCTTTTGTATTCCCATCTGCTGCTTGAAAGCGTAAATATTAAAACATTCAAACCCGTAATTTTACTTATGGTTTTGCACAGGTGCGAAATTTGTTCTCTTACGTTAAGGGAAGAACAGGGACTGGGGGTGCTGAGGAGAATGTCTGTACCCAAGAGGGATGAAGTGACGGAAGGGTAGAGAAATTGCATAATGAGAAGCTTCGTAATTTGCATGAGCGGCATGAGAAATGCGTGCAGAATCTTGGTTGGGAAGCCTGGAGGGAAGAGACCACTTTTGAAGACCTCGGCGTAGTGGGAGGATATTATTAAAATTGATCTTAGGGAAATTGTTTTGGACAGTATGGATTGGATTTGTCTCAGCTTCTCAAATTTGATTTAACTAGAACGACGGTACACCAGAACACACCTGACACACACACACACACACATACAGTTTGAGCGGCGGACGAATATATTAACTCGTGTAAAAAGAATTATATTCTGCAAAATAAATCGTTTTTAGTGGCGCAAAAACACATTTGGTGCAGAGAAAACGCACTTGCTAGAGGGCAGTCGTACTGAGCGGTCAGCCAACAGGTTCGTGGTCAGTGGCGTATAGACAGTATGAGGGTAATGATCGGACATATTTGTACGTATTCGTTGGTTGACAAGGTCGCGGGTAGTTTACCTCCACGTCCCCTATACACACTTCTGGCGCGACGTTAGTTTCACCCCACCCTACCCTAAACACCGGCGAGCGGCGGGTGCGTTTACTGCCCGCGGGATGCAGATTCGTTTGGTGTTCACTGCGCGTAAAACAAACCCACTCGTCCGTGACGAGTGGAAAATCTTTTAATTTTCCGTTTTTGCTGTATTCCACGTGTGTGCCCAAAAGTGAATTCGTTCCTGGCGTGGCTATGAGGGCCTTTGTTTCACTGACGTTTCGAAACGTCGAAAAGTACGGGGAAAGAAGAGTTGCCTGTTGTTTTCTTCTTCAACAACTACCGCTACCAGTGACCCACCTCTCCACTGTGTAGGTTAGACTGGTGTATGTCTTAGGCTGGAACAAAAATGAAGGCTCCACGATAAACTGCCTATAGGCTGTGGGCGACCACGTGACACCTACACCGTCGCTAAGCAACGGATAAACAAGTGTGAGGGGTGGGTCACTTGCTCCTGACAGAGCTTGTTTCGAACCCCGGGCAGGCCACAGATGTTTGTGCAATGGAATTGACAGGTTACAAGAGGAGAAACTCAAATGCAAACTACCGGATGTTAACAAAGCTGGTATCTTTTATTCCGGGATATCTGGCTAGAGTTAAGTTTTGTGTTGGTTTAGCGACGTTTCTGGGCTATCAAAAATGACCACGTTGAAGGGTTTCGTGTACCGCGTTTATTTTAGCCTTTCATTTACCCCTGCTGGCTCGTATGCCGAGGCCATTGTACCCACAGTCGTAGCAGCACCCCAGTCACTGACTTTGTTATTAAACGTGAAATCCTGACCCCCTTTCTTGTAGCTTCATGCTTCTTCGTTCCGGAGACTTTTACTTGAACTTCGCTCTGAAACTTCGGCAACTTCGAGGGTAATTTTATACGTCAGTGAAGATGATGTTCTTTGTTTTGTTCACAATCCCTACTGTAGACTGCATCGACAATCGATAATCGACACGCCACTGAATCCTGTCGCTCGCGTAGGATCTCATTTCCGGTCTCGTCTTAGAGTGGCATCACCTCTTGTCTTCCGTCTTACCTCATTTCCTTTGGGGCGCAGTGCTGCCAATAACTCACTTAAATCCCACCCAGATAGTATGAAGACGTTTTCACAGTGGAGACACAGTCTGCTTTAAGTAAACATGTACACAGTAACGGAGCAGAGTAACTGGCAGTCGCTTAGCTGCTCAAGAAATATATCGCTTTGAAGACGGAGATCCTTTAAACAAGTCCCTACCGCAAAGAGAACACAACACTTCATTGGTTAATGCTGTTTAAGGAAATACTCCGTGCTTATTCTGAAACTAATGCAAAGCCCATAAATAAAAGAAAGTCAGAGTTACTTACTGCTAAAGCAAGTGGTATATATATTTACCATTAGGAGCCAAAGCGTTAAATAGTGTTTTATGGAACCTAAAGGTGTTCCAAGCCAGTTTAATCCAGCTCCCATTATCACACATTTACCTTTAAGATGAATTTTATTATTGCTATTATTATTATTCGACCACGTAAGTGTAGGTTTTCTGCCCCGAAGCTTGAAAACAAAAGTGACGTGCTGTTTAAGCTTGCGCGAGGGATGTAGAAGAGGGGCCGGGGGGGGGGGCTCATGTCACGATGTCAACGCTTTAGTTGATACAGTTACATTAAATATCCAACCACCAGCCTGCAGACTGACGGGTGTATATATTTCTTCTTCTTATTCTTCTTCTCCTTCCGCCCCTTTCACTCGATCCAATCCACTTTCCGCTATCGACAGTGCATGGGAATCGATTTCATACGTCATTAACTGTAAGTGATGCTCTCTTCCTTTCTCAGAAGATGACGCTTCCATCAAAGTATCTATGAGTGATGACGATCCAGGCAGATAAATCTTCACTCAAATTCATGGCCCTTGTAGGCACAATCCTAAGCTAATTCGTACCAGACCGGCGACTATGGTATCTGGGCTCTTTTGTCATTTTTGGTTATATGCAGTGGACGATCGCCCTGTTGATGGAGGCAGCATGCACCTCACTCACTGCCCAAAAGACAGTCATCTTTATGCCCGCAGCTGCGAGAACCCATATTATTACATATAACTTGCATGGTTTTCAGAGACGTGGGTTCCACCTCAGACGTTTGCACGGGCAACATGTTAATATGACCTTTTGCCAGTCCGCAACACGTTTCCCTGTTGTTTTTTGAACGCCAGCGTGGAGAAAGGCGCCTTCTGCAGTAAATTCAGTTCAGAAGCGAGATAACAAAAGGCGGGCAGAGAGAGGTCGCGGGGAGGTCGTAACGGAAGCGTTAATTTCTTTCCGCTGCAGCCACGAGGTCACGTGATCCTTTCCGCTCTTATCTGCTTCTCCCCCTCATCTGAAACGTTTTTCCCGAAAAATAAACTCCGGAACTAACTATGTCTCCATTTGACGCTGGTACCACCTCAGCTCACCCTTTTATGGGACCCCAAAGAGTTGCCAAAAGGCTTCGAAAGGCCGCGCCAACTGTGGCTTGCCCGGAGCCAGATGAATACAGTCCACACACTTCGTTAAGATTCATTTTAATATTATCATCCCGTCTATCTCTAGGTCTACCAAGTTTGACATCCCCCACGCCCGCTACACGTGCTTGGTGTCTGAGCGTTCGTTTCTTATGCTGATTGTTCAGTACTGAGCATTTAGTGAAGGTGATATCTTCGTACTCGTCACATCGAGGACTTGGAATCTCGCCTTATAAGCAAAGGTCCGCCTCTTCGCCTCGTTCCTCTTTGATTCCTTTTCGTGTTTTCTGTCCCCTTCCGGAGGACGAAATGTAATAAAGGCCGAGAAGGAAGACCCAGGAGAGGGGCATCAAATCACAGGCTTGGAGACAGAGAGGCGAGAATCCTGTTACGTTTTCGATCAGAGCGCGTGGGCATTGTCCCGTGGATTAGCTCACGAATTCACGTGAATTGTCTGTCGTGGGGACTGAAGCCATGACCGCTGCAATAAGTCTGTCTGTCTTTAAGCCTGCGTCCTAAAACATTTAAATGTATCTGTTCATCTTCACCGACAGCCAAGGATCGCGCTGTGACCTCCTCCCGCTAAAGAATTTGCTCTGACCATTTCTTCCTTCTTCCTCAAAGACTATTCCCAAATCGGTCTTGGTAAAGTCTTTGGCTTCAAATTGCTGTCTCAGCAGGAAAACAGATGCATGTAATAAATAAATGAACGGAGAGAATCACAGCGAAATATATTTCTGATTCTGTATAATATTAACTAACTAACTAGATGGCTTACCGAACCCGAAGGTTCATCACCGAATTAACCAAAGCCCTCCACCGGACCCTGTCCTGGGCCAACAACATCCAGTTTCCTTCAACTCCTATCTCCCATAGATCCCGCCTGAGATTATCCTCCCATCTACGTCTAGGTCTCCCCAGCGGTCTCTTCCCTTCAGGTTTCCCAACCAGTACCCGGTGCACACCTCTTGTCCCATCCATGCGCGCTACATGTCCCGCCCATCTCACTCTTCTCGACTTAATCACCCTCACAATACTGGGGGAGCAGTACAGATTTTTAAGCTCGTCATTGTGCAGTTTTCTCCACGCCCCATCGTCTTCCCTCTTAGGCCCAAATATCCTCCTCAACACCCGATTCTCAAACACCTGCAATCTGTGTTCCTCCCTCTGAGTGAGAGACCATGTTTCGCACCCATACAAAACAACAGGCAAGATTATTGTTTTGTATACTTTAATTTTCAGGTTCTTAGAAATCAGACGGGAAGACAAAATATTTTGGACTGAGAAGTAGCATAATATATAGTATAATATTTATAACTTTGAAAAAGTAGAGCTAATAATGGCTTACGTTATGGTCACTGCCAACGCTGGAAATTTGCTTGATAATCCAGTTAGCCTTTGCCTGTTGGGTGGAAAATTAGTTTTATTTCTGCAACATTAGAATTTATGAGAAATAAATTAACATGCGGGAGGGCGGTAATTTAAGTATGAAAAACAGCAAAGCATCTGGGAAACACAAAATAGCGGCTTTTTGCTGAGAGTTTGCGTCCTCATGAAACTTCGTCTGCGTTCATTTGTTCTTGGGTTTGTGTTGCGCGGGCGAAGCGTCTGAATGAGAGAAAATAGAGACAAGATTTGAATTCAGGGGGCGTTAAATTATTCTGCAACAACTTTGTCATAAAACATTTAACACTGCCTTTGTAAAATTTGGAGCAGACGATATGAGAGTCTGGGCGTGTGATCTCGGGTAATTTCCTTGGACCAGTTGACAGAAAAACTTTGCTGGAACAAGTAGTACATTTAGTGTTAACTTTTCAACTCTGACTTTTTACCTGTAGAGAGACCAGTCTTTATGGAGGAGTACTCTGTGGACCGGAAACATTATATTGATATTTACGTACACACGAATGTGAAGATTAGGTCTACATAATAAATGGTACATTTAATGAGCAGGGACGCTGCACAGTGCAACAGATTCTTACTTTCAAGTGTTGAGCCATGAAAATGATTCAGGAAGTTTTTATTGTACCATTGTGTAATTAAATTATATAAAACATTTTTAAAAAATGCTTTCTTCGGAAAGGCTCTGACACCTCACATGAATGGTAGAGTTTGAAGCAGACAGGCGTCAGTAAACTGCAAAGTGAACTGAATCGTAGAAATTTCAAAGCCCGCCTTAGAATCCACAGTGTGAATTTCTGGACTCAACTTTAAGCATCACTCAACAGCGACTGTTATATAGGCCATAAAAATAAAATATTTCTTTCGAAAATTCGACGTTCTTTTCCGGAACAAATCCACGAGTTAAAAATTCCAGCACTCACTTAACAAACTCTCTTTCGACGTAAAAGCGACAAGCCGTGCGTGAAGCGTCTTCAACGCGTGCCGAAGAAAGTCTTCTCAGCGGTCATGAACCATGCGAAAAGTGCTTCTCCCTTACGGCAATACTTTGAGCTCGCATGGGGATGTTCAGTCAGCTTTTAGAGAACGTTTTTCTTTCGTTTTTCCTTCAACGAACGTTAAGCAGAAAATTCTATTTCTGCTGTAGGAAGGAGATTTCATCTCTTTCTTTCCATTTGTCTTGTCCTGTGTCTGTGCGCGCGCTACGCCAGCAGCGACCAGTCCTGCGGGAGT
This sequence comes from Zootermopsis nevadensis, assembly GCF_977971745.1. Taxonomy (NCBI): domain Eukaryota; kingdom Metazoa; phylum Arthropoda; class Insecta; order Blattodea; family Termopsidae; genus Zootermopsis; species Zootermopsis nevadensis. The sequence goes on from NW_028259156.1 coordinate 19,446,616, forward strand.
TCCCTCGGTTCAGTGATCGTTGCCGCGGTTTCCTTTAACGCGGTCGTAACGTTGCACGATCCACGTGGCTGCTGAGCCTGAAGGCACACGATCGGACGCCTTTCGTCGACCTGACGCCCTCATTAACTAAGACGTATCTTAATGTTATCCTACCACCCTCTGCACTTGGATGTTGCCGAACAGCCCAATCCGCGCTACAGCTGAACATCCAGTTACTTCCTGCCTCCCTCCGGGGACGTGGGTCGTGCACCCCGTGCGATTCCAGAGCAAAAGCGACAGCCAATCGTAGCGAATGTAAGGCAGGGGACGGAGGTCCCTCGGCGGCTTCCAGTTTTTCTACTCCCATTGCAACAACAACAACAACAAATTCATTGCGTTGAAGTTTTTTATGTTACCCAACGAAAGTCACGAAGCGATGAATTATGTAATGATTAGGAAGGAGACGGATGCATGTGGTTGGCTTTCGCTAATTCGCTGTTTATCAAAATGCGTCGATTGCATTAAGGTGGCGACTGACTTGTAACATTTACTCGTAATGTAACATTCGCGGCGAGCATGTTACATTACACCACAACTGGTGAGGCGCATCGAATGCTCGTTTTGAACGCTCGGCTCGACTGTGCTCATGTGTGCTCCATTCATTTCATTCAATATGTCGGACGTGGAGGTTGTGTTATCTTTGTTTCATTTAATACGCTACTCTTATCTAAAGAACTCGTGAATGCTCGTTACGACGCCGCTCGACTGACTGACTGACTTGTAATGTAACACTCAAAGGGATTCGCGAAAAAACCGACAACACGATGGAGCGCCCGCGAGCGTGAGCAGCTCGCATCGAGCGGCTCCGTTCGCTGTCTTCACTTGTGTAATGCTCGATTTGTAACACGTTACATTACAGGCAAATGTTACAAGTCAGTCGCCACCTTTTCACGTGCATTGTTCTGCGCACTTTAACATACTCCGTGAAGGAGAGAAGCTGACAGTCGCTTACCTTTTCAAGACATTTCTACCTGTTATGAAACCTGAAGATTTCATCTGCTTGATGATGGACGCAGCATGTACCTCTGAAATGTCGGTAAACTTCTACCAGACTACACGGCGCAACATTCTGGAAGACAGCCTTATTTATTTTCATTACCATGATCGTACAAGGTCGCAAAGTCAGTCTCTCATAGATTTCAAAATACTCGTTCACCAGAGCAATCTATATCCGGTGAACTAGGTCTGTCTATCTGTCCGTCCGCCTCCATGTTACGTCTCGCCGGTCACTTCACGGGTTTGTGTAGCAGAATTTTACGCTGAAGGCCGAGGGTCACGTGGCTTCGGAAAGAACACGTCCGTAACATTTTGTCTTTACGCCGCGTTTGAAACCTGTTTCAGGTTCTTTGTGATCTCTCTCAGTCCCTAAAGCCAAATGTTGTGACGGCGTCTCAGATTAGGTCACGACCGCCTCCCCCCGTTCATTATTCACTAATCTTCCCGCGTACAACAAACCAAGAAATCCGCCACAACAAGGACTTGAGTCGCTTCGGAATTCTTCTTGCTGCCATAGCAACTGCCCGTTGTCACGCTTATCCCCCACGCCCCCGCCCCAGAGCAAACCATTATCACTTGGATTTATTTATGGTCACGCCACGCCCTTGCCGATGCACCGCCGTCCATTTTGCCCACTTACCCTAATCAACCAGCGACTGAAAGACCCAGAAGTTTCGATGAATCATTCGGAACGTTTCCTGCGCCTCGCAATTGTTTTTCTTCGATGCAGAGATGGAACGTAATTTTAAGTCAGAAAAGGTGAATGAAGAATTTCATTTCTCGTAGCAATTTTAGTTGGGTAGGAGGGAATCGTTCGATCTGTGACGTGGGGAGGGAGCTCCGAAGCCGAGACCTGAGTCTGGATGCACCTCCTACATGCCTGCATGTTTATTTATCTATAACTTACGCCGTGAAGCAGCGTCGTACTTGAGGATCTGACAGTGCAGACATAATTCAGAAAATACACCGCCGCCTTTTATGAGAGCATAAACATTCATCATGAATCACCAAACTTTTTACAGCGTGGAGAGTTTCATTTTAATTTATTTTCCTGTATCGAGCACGTTTAGGATTTTTGGCGTTAAAAATAAATTGGTTTTAAATTCTTAGAAGCTTGTTTGCATTATAAAGGGTGCCTTACATTCTGGAAAGAAAAGAATGAACGTCCTTGAAATTCTCTCTTTATTTTCTCTCTGCTTCAAACAAACGATTGTCATGTTCCTCTACTGCCAATGTCTTCTGCAACTCAGTAACAATCCCAGGTTCTGTTTTCGTACGGATTATGAGAAGTCAGTGCTTCTTGTTCAGTGCCCGGCCACCCGCGTCTTTCACAGCCACGAACACCAACACGCGGCAAGGGCGACCCCCTGAGGTGGAAGCAACTCTAGCACTACGAGGTGCGATCGGAAAGTTTCAAGACTGCGCCTATAAAACCCCGTACACTTATCTCAGGTATTAAATTCATCCATCACCCTCGAAGTAGTTCCCCTGGGAGTGAACACAACGATCCCAGCGCCGCTGCCAAGCCTGGAAGCATCCCTGGAAATCTTTCTTTGTCAGCCTGTCAAGCACCATCTGCGATTCTGCCTGAATCTCTTCTATCGTCTCAATTCTCCTTCCCTTTAGCTGAATTTTCATCTTTGGGAAGAGGAAGAAGTCACACGGCGAATAAGGAGGGTGCGGGATGACGGCCATGGTGTTTGAGGCCAAAACTGCCGAACTTTGAGGGCGGTGTGCGCTGGCGCGTTGTCATGATGCGTCGCATGTGGAGTTCTTCCTTTAGAATCAGCTGACAGGTCCCATAGCCTATCCCAACAATGTCGCACAAGTCGTTGATGGTACGACGTCGATCTTCGTGAATGGCCTGCCGAATCTTCGTAACATTTTCGGGCGTTGTGCTCGAAGATGGTCGTCCAGAACGCTCGTCATCATCGACAGAGGTTCGGCCATTTTTAAAACGTGAATGCCACACAAAAGTTTGCGGACTCCCCAAATGCTTGCTTTAGCATTTCATAGGTTTCCGTAGCCGTTTCGGCGAGTCTTTGGCAAAATTTGATGCGCACGCCATTCCGAAATCGCAGGAGGGTCGGTGTAATGCACTACCAAAACGCCCGTAACTAAGAAACAAATGCTAATTCGATGATGCCGGCTGGCACACTGATTCACTATGAATGTAGGCCGCACCCCTTAGCGGCAGAAGCTCGCCCTCTATTGACACAGTCTGGAAACTTTCCGATCTCACCTCGTAGTAGCGATCTATTGTAAATAACAAGAGAAGTGCGCATCAAATTTGCATTTTACCAGTGCAACCGATGTTTAATTGTTTACAAGTATGGTCATTACAATCCGTTATATTTAATTAAAATGCATTGCATTTCAGAAATATCACACGGTTATGATTTTAACTGGGCAGCGGATTGCATTAATAGTTGATATTCATTTCGTTTGCTCGTTTATGGGGAAACGCGGGGCGACAGAGCGCTTTGCAATCACAGCGACCTAAGTCCATTTCGCGAAACGAAACCCAACGCGTGTCTTTCATCGCTGTGTTTGGTTCCACACGAAGTTGTTAATACCAACTTTTTTGGGCACATTGCTCAATCCGTGTCTGTGTGTAACTCGATGTTCAGTATTCAAGAATGATTCACGTTGATGATCAGGAAAGAGATTCAGGGAGATTTAGTAAATAGAGGGACATTTCTGACAAATTAAATTATTTAATGTCCACGCATTTAATCACTAAAGTTCAGGGTAAGAGAATATGGCGCCCGTTTAATTTCAATACCACATAACACGTTAATTTTATATCGTAAATAAACGTAATCAGACGTGATAATAATAATAATGAGGTTTATTTACATTGTTTAATGTGTTAAATAACGCCCCGTCCTCAGAAGCCAACTTCCGCCTCACTTGTCCGTGGATCAGAACACTTTTGCCACCCCTGTTACAGCCTTTAATATCAAAATCCATAGAAGTCCCATTATAATTCTGCATTAACAAGTTGGCATTACTGCGTCTGGAGCTCACTTCTGCTGAAGAAGTCATGTGGGCAGGTCTGCAAACATTGAAATATTTATAAGCACTTCCCCCCGCGTCTCACGTGCCGTGGCTGTGCATTAATTATTGAGACCATTGTCAGAAGTGACGTCACTCAGGTAATTATATCACGCGACCAGGGGTGCCAACTGTTCTGGGGCTGTATTGATTCCCTTCTGTTTCTCAAGTGTTAGAGTGTTGCATCATCACGACAACCGGAAAGCGTTAAACTCGCCTTTTGACAATTCCGGACGAGTCTGTGGCGTACAAATACGTCACGTGGTGACACGCCATTTTTCGTCTCACCTACTGTTTGAATTGCGCGAGTGTCCTTCCCACCTCATCCGTTCGCACTGTTATTCTTGACGTGAATTAATGTGGTCCAGTGTCATCGTTCACAAGACATTTGTAAAAATCGAAATTTTGTGATTGTGATATCGAGGTCCCGCGGAAATGTAAATCAGCAGCAGTGAAATGGGAGGGGGGAGGGTGAAAACTGGTGGTCCACGACCGGGGACCAGTAGATATTCGTTGCACGGTCCCTCGGGACCCAGGAACCGAAAGATCGCAGCAGTTACACTTTCCTCCTCCTCTTCACCGAATACTCCAGTTTTCTTTTCATTCTCTGTCTACTCTATCATCGCTCGTTTCTTGTCAGTCTTCTCCTAAGTTGTTCCTTCCTGAACCTGTTCACGCAGCTTCTTGTTGACTTTTTTCCGCGCCCTTCACTTCATTGCGTCCTCCATCAGCGTGTATCCGGGCACCGAGATCAGCTTCTCCGAATGGACCGCAATGGTTAGGTTCTTAACCTGACGAAGGAAACAGATCCAGCCCCGAAACGTTCTGGGGTTTTACAGACTAAGACCAGGGAAAACTTCCAGTAGTTTGAGATTAAAATTAATGCCACCTAGATAGTGATCTTCGGGGCAATGACACTCTGTAATATTGTTAACTAAACAACACTCTATCAACTTTATGGGATATTTGCGTCTATGGTGGTGGTTCGTGATTTGTGGTTAATTCCAGGACGCTGGCATTAGTAGAGTCAGACTCAGATTTAAGATATAACGAATTGTAAAGTGTTTGAAATGAAGTGGTCGTGGCCTAATCAAAGTTTTCGATGGTGCATTTTGCTGGAGGGACTGAGGATAACCACTAAGGTCTTCAGTCACGACAACCCGGACGCCGGGCCGAGAACTGAGTCCGAGAACACCCAAACCCGAAGCAGTGTTAAGCACTCTCAGCTCTCTCTGTAGATTTGCAATTTCTAAACACTGCAATCACGTGATTTGTTTTCAAAGATGTTAGTTTGGGGGGGGGGGTGTTATGTGTCTGATAGAGATAGCTCGTTTTTGCAGTTGTCTGTCACTGAGCCCTATCTCTGGGGGTGGTGTCTCCATTAAAGTAATTATTGTGTCGCAAACAAACTCGCGTGTGTTTACTGACGGCTGTAACACTGTAAGCTTTCGCAAGCAAGCCGTTCTTTTGTTTCGTAATTGTCGAAGCACGTTTCCTTTCAGAGCAAGTAATGAACCAATTTACTTCATTATCTTTATTGTAATTATTGATCCAGGTATTGTTTATGTTCATTTGTTATTGTATAGACTTGAATCAACTTCAAAAATTAAACTCTGTTTAAAAGAACGTTGCGTAATGCTTTTTTTTTCGAGAGCAAAATAAGTTTATCGATTTGAATATTTCGAGTTTTCAAATCATTGTCGAACGAGGACAAAGGAAGTGTATTTTTACATGCAAATTTAATATTCTTATATCTGAAGTGCTCTGTAAGAGTTTTAAAAATTGATTTCCGAAAGTGCTGTTATGGTACAGGCTACTGTTACCAACTTTATTATTAAATTTACTTCAGACTTGCTTGCATTGCACGACGCCTTGTTTTCGCATTATAATTTTATATTTAATTTTCCTTGAATCAGCCGTTTGAGTGGGACCGCAGAGCATACTTAATTTATAGCGCCGGTGATAAGTCAACTTTGGTGGGGAGGCGTAAGACCATAAGCCTGTAACAAGCCAAACTATTTCGTATGGGCCCAGTGTAACACTCAGAAGGCATTTCCTTTTCCGTCTCTCGTGGGACACAGTTACACTGATTCTTGCCTGGCTTGCCAGCTGTCAGTCCACTCCTCATCTCCTGTTTTCCTTGCATTCTTCTCTGTCAGCCACTTCGTTCATCAGTTTACGATATGTCGACTAATGACCGCAATTATGTAGTTTTGTGTCGCCAGGCTGTGTTCATCTGTTGATTTTAGAAATGAAACATAAAGATTTGGCCCAGAAATGGGGTTGAGTGGGGGGATATTTCTTCTTTTGTTATTTTGTTAAACTGTCCGCATGATAGTATCCTGCAGTGCAGCTTGGTAACTGCGTTTCATTCATCGCAGGACCAATCAAATCAATTGCAGTGACGCGTACATATTTGCCGGAGAAATCGTCCCCGTGCTTTCTGTGTGATAAACCTTTGCTGCTGATGCAACACGGAGTTGGTACCTTAAACCTGAATTATCTGCGTTGTGTGTCTATTTCAGCCAAAGAGAAACTAGGATACTACAGGAGAAAGCAAAATAAACCGTGGTTTGATGAAGAATGTTCAAAATTAATAGATCGAAGGAAGCAAACAAAATTTCAATGGTTGCAGAACCCAAACAAAACAAATGCGGATAATCTATGTAACGTGAGGCTAGTAGAACCTTTAGGAATAAGAAAAGGGAATACCTGAAGGGCAAAATTGCTGAACTTGAGACAGATAACAAGGAAAAAAACATCAGAGACCTGTACAGAGGCATTAATAACTTTAAGAAAGGATATCAACCCCAGACTAATTTGGTAAAGGATGATAGTGGCAATTTGCTTGCAGATCCAATAAAAATTGTGAATAGGTGGAAAAATTTCTTTAGCGAGCTCTTAAATGTTCATAATACTGGTGATATTAGACAGATTAAAATGCATACAGCTGAACTGTTGGTGCCAGAACCTAGTTTAGATGAAGTGGAACTAGCCATTGGGAAGTTGAAAAGTTATAAATCTCCAGGAATTGACCAGATTCCGGCCGAATTAATTAAAGCAGGTGGCAAAGGGTTGCATATGAGGATCCATAAGCTTATTCAGTTAATTTGGGATAAGGAAGAGATGCCACAACAATGGAAGGAATCCATAATTATTCCTATTCATAAGAAGGGGGACAAGACTGAGTGTGGTAATTACCGAGGAATATCGCTGCTATCAACCTCATACAAAATTCTATCCAACATTCTTTTGGCAAGATTAATTCCATATGCGAATGAAATTATTGGGGATCATCAGTGTGGGTTCAGACTAAACAGATCAACGATTGATCAGATCTTTTGCATTCGTCAGATACTAGAGAAAAAATGGGAGTTCGGTTGGACCGTACATCAGTTATTTATAGATTTCAAAAAAGCCTATGACTCTGTGAAGAGAGAAGTGCTATATAATATTCTTATTGAATTTGGTATACCAAAGAAGCTAGTGAGTCTAATAAAAATGTGCTTAAATGAAACCTGTAGCAAAATTCGAGTAGGTAAATATGTATCTGAGACATTCCCCATCAAGAACGGTCTAAAACAAGGAGATGCTTTGTCTCCCTTGCTCTTTAACTTTGCGCTAGAATACGCCATCAGGAAGGTCCAAGGTAGGCAGGAGGGTTTGCAATTGAACGGGACACATCAGCTATTGGCATATGCTGATGATGTTAATTTATTGGGGGACGATATAAATACAATAAAGAGGAACGCAGAAGTTTTACTAGAGGCTGGTAGACAAGTGGGGCTGGAAGTAAATTCAGAAAAAACTAAGTACATGTTAGTATCTCGTCAGCAGAAGACAGGCGGGCAAAATTATCTTAGGGTGGCTAATAAATCCTTTGAAAGGGTTACAAAGGTCAAATATTTGGGAACAACAACTCATGAGGAAGTTAGGAGGAGATTAAATTCTGGAAAAACAATAATCTTGCCTGTTGTTTTGTATGGGTGCGAAACATGGTCTCTCACTCAGAGGGAGGAACACAGATTGCAGGTGTTTGAGAATCGGGTGTTGAGGAGGATATTTGGGCCTAAGAGGGAAGACGATGGGGCGTGGAGAAAACTGCACAATGACGAGCTTAAAAATCTGTACTGCTCCCCCAGTATTGTGAGGGTGATTAAGTCGAGAAGAGTGAGATGGGCGGGACATGTAGCGCGCATGGATGGGACAAGAGGTGTGCACCGGGTACTGGTTGGGAAACCTGAAGGGAAGAGACCACTGGGGAGACCTAGACGTAGATGGGAGGATAATCTCAGGCGGGATCTATGGGGGATAGGAGTTGAAGGAGACTGGATTTTGTTGGCCCAGGACGGGGTCCGGTGGAGGGCTTTGGTTAATTCGGTGATGAACCTTCGGGTTCGGTAAGCCATCTGGTTGGTTAGTTAGTGTGTCTATGTACAACCTAACCTGGCGATGACTGATCAAAATAGGTCGATGTTATTCTTCAGGTTGGCGACATATTGTGAACAGGATCCTTCCACCCTTTTCTCGGACTGGGACCTGTTCATATACGTTCTTGGCAGATGATCCAGAAGTGGTTTGCCATTGCCTTCTTCTGTGTGTGAATGGAGTAATTGTTGGGATGCCACGGAGGAAAACTCCGTGTTGCCTAGACCACGGCCTTGCCCAACACAAGTTACAAATCCGGGCACCGCCGGGAATCGAACCCGAGACCCCAGGATTACAAGGCCAGCGTTCAAACCGCTAGACCACCGTGGCGATATGTCGATGGGGGTGTTGGCTTGCGCCGTGCTATTGCGGCAACTTCAGTGGTGTGTCTGTGAGACGGGAAACCAACATCTCAGGCGTTACCAGTTCATTGACGTCTCCAATGAGCAGGCAAAGATTTAAATAAATACGGCGAAGAAGGGTCACTGTCGTGTATTATTTCTGGTGCGTTTCGTATCGCACTTCACCGTTCACGAGAGTTGTCATTCATGCAAAATAATTTTCCGTGCGGTGAGCAGTTTTTGTGAAAATCGATAATTTTGATGAAGTCAGTCAAATGTCCCTGACAACTTGAAGTAAGCTCAGCCTCTACAAAGCGGAAAATGAGGGGCCTCATACCTAAAATAAGGCAAAATAAAACTTGTAATGTGCGGGGTACAGCTGGGTCTGCTTTTAGTCGAATGTCTTATAACTATCGAACGCAGACTTCCTTTTACACGTGTTATCGAGTGATATCTTTCGGTGTTGCTTCCTGAACGACTGTTCGCCTGGGCTTTGTTTCCGTTTCCGTGTCCCCGCCCCCTATCGCGTTTCTGCTTTCGCCTTGTACGTCGACCGATTGCTCCAAACTCCGTCCTTCGTCCTTCGAGGTGTCCGTCCTCACGACTTACTTACAGAAGTTGCTCTTATTAAGTCTGACTTGAGTTGAATCCACGCTTAATTAGATTTCTTTTGTCTCTGTCAATTATTACACCGGAAGTTTTCTTCCACTGTAATAATTGCACTTCGACCTGTTTTAAAAATGCATGCGTCATTTCACATTCATTGTTTGGGGCTGTCGACAAACAACCAATGTAAATGAACTTCCGTGTATTGCCCAAGTAAATTGCATTTAAAATTGCATGGCATTAAAGGTGAAACAACATTGCAGACACGTGTTTACCTCGTGCAGTTGAACGTGGTTCATTAAAACGCGTATTTTTGATTATTTTATATTTTTTTAAGTCTGAGACAATGAAATGCGTCGGAGAGAAACAATAACTCTTTTTGAGTTTATTTTGGTTGTAAAATCATCCCTCAGGGCGACGCAAACTCTGTTATTTTGTTTTCCGTCTGATATCCGCAGTGGACCTTTCCCTGCCCCATAGCTCACATATTTGCCTAACGCGCAGTGAGGTATCTCTTCCTTTAAAAACCAAATTTCGCAGGCACTGAAAGCTCCTAATTTTACGTAAAATACTCACAGAATGAACGCTGAGAGGGAATGACTTGTCCGTCCACGCATCTCTCTCTATATATATCTCCTAGAATAGGCGACGACCAAAGTTCTCGTGGGATTCGTACAAACCTGGGCGAGAAACCGGTCTTAATAATTTCCCTTTTCTGTTCCGTAAAGAACGCCTTCGAAATTGCTTGAGCTGCAGTTCGAAGCGTGGGCCGGTCTGACATTAGTTCGGGTGCGTTTCGTCACTTGATAATCACGCCGCGCGCAATACATCCCATCCCAGAGACGGAAATTTCGCTCCAGACGTCGAACTACGACATATAAAATCCTGTGTTTTCTTTTGTGGGATTGAATTTCTTGTAAGTGAACAAGGACTCGGCAAGAAGGAGGGACAGAACGAAACTAATACGAGAAATGCGTCTCGTACCTCGTTCCTGTTCCAATTGACGATAAGTGCTTTTACCCCCGCGCCCCACCCCGACTCACGCCGTAAGCGTTCGAATTTCAAAACTTGGGACCATCTCGTCCTTTGTGTTGTGAGGTCGAGAAAAGGTAACCTTAGCTACAATGCACCGCTCTCAGGGAAGAAATGCGCGAGATTTTCTCATTGACTGTAAAACTGGCAATAAATAATACGCTCTGGAGGACGTGTTTCAATGTGCACGCTTTCCTCCGTGTAACAGAGGCAGTTTTCCGTTTGTCTGCCCTCCGAAAGTAGCTGTGTAGTTCGACACTCTGTTTCGGACCGACGACAACACCATCTAGTGCCGAGATCTTTCCTCCATACGATGGAATGGCGTGAACAGTAACGGCGCCGGAATTCGTGTAAAGTTCCGGGTTTAATTTTCTTAGTAATTCAATAAATTCAATGAAAAATTAAACTTTCAATTAAATTCACTATTATGCACATCCGACAAAAAAATTAGGGGTTTCAGGCGGCACAAACTGATTTCAATCAGGAAGGTTGTCTTCTCGGTTGTAACGCCGAGTAGACGGATAGATTTATGCGTATGTTTCAGAGGTACGTGCTGCCTAAACCATCGGGACGATGAGTGGCACTACGTATCTCCGAAACGTCCCTAAACTAAAGTACCAGATTACACGGCACAGCCATCTTATTTCTCGTCGCCGTGAGAACCTCAGATCCTGCGCAGGTTCTAATCTGTTCGAGATCTTGTCTTCCCGCAGACCAGACATGTCGTCTTTGAAACTGGAGATGATTCTTCTCATTTCAATGCATGGGTCTTCCTGTTACGGTGTGTATGTAGTACAGGCTTCCGGGCAAAAAATGCAGCTTCCGTGCAGACAGTGTCCTTCTAGCTGACCGAAGGCCTTCTTGTCAGTCCATAGAAACTCCTTACGCTTGTTTGTCTCGCATATTCGTCGCAGTTACTACAGAAGCCTTTCCGTGCAATATCCTAAATTATTATAATGTGGAAATGCTTTGTCTAAAATCAGTTTTAATAATATCCTCTCATTTGCGTCTTGTTCGAGCCACACGTGGCACAAGCTGAGCGGATCCGCTCTGCTTCGCTTGTAACGTCGCATTGCCAGAGATTTTTATGCAACTGCACTTATGGTTCAGTCTGTACTAGACTCTCATCTCGTAGGAAAGTGGATGTGCAGTGCAGAAGAAGTGACTTCTTTTAGTCTGTCTTCTGACCCGAATATCCGATGTCATTAAAATCGCACCGCCTTTTCTTCGTGGCGGTTCGAGGTTGTTATCTTTTTTCTTCGTCTCACTTTTATTTTGAATAGTCCACGACCGTATTCTTAGAAATGCTGACTATACTTACCGCCCTCCTCTCATCTCATTCCAAAACTCTTCAGTAAAGTCTTCGGTTTAAACCAAGTAAGATCTTGAAGAAGAAGAGGAACTGACAGTCGCGGAGTTACTGAAGAATACCTTACCCCTCGAGGAGCCCGAGTGTTCACAGCATTTCGATACTGGTCTCTGACCTGAGCCAGTTCAATCCAGTCACATCTTTGCGCCCGATTTCTGGACACTGTCCCCACATCTGTGTCTACTCAGCCATTTGCCAGGTTCTGTCAAAAATTTTGTGTGCGTTTTTAGTTCTTTCGTCTTCTCTCGACTTAACCACAAGCGTCGTTTCGCAGTCGAAGAGTCAGACAAAACGTCGCTGAACTTTGTTGCACTTCTCTCAAGCAGAGCTGTACTCTTTCCTCCCCCCGTTTTGTTCATTCTGACGAGGGTTCATCTGTCTGAGTTTTGTTAAAGACTTTAAGCAAGAAAATAAGAATGGGCTCTTCAACGTCTTGTCAGGGGGTTGGTAATTCTGCCAGCACAATCGTTTCAGCTGTTGGCTCTGATGCATTGCGCTTTGTTTTGTGATGAAACATTCAGCTGATAACAGGGCCCGTTGCAGGGACTGTCCCTGGGGCCACACACGGCTCTGGCACTTCGGCTGGACCTCGCTGTCTGTCGCGGCGGCTTCGCCCGTCAAGCTGTTTTTTTTAGAGAGAGGAAAAATTAACGCTTTCGTCAGGGGTTTCAAAAATGTTGCACAGCAGCGCCAGCTATCTTTCTGCCCCATTTCTGTGGGTACAGAAACGGGGCGACTCCTTCAATGCTTGTAATCATGCAGTTCTAATAAATACATCGTTTCAACGTCTGCTATCTAGAAACATAGAGAATAAAATATTAAAAATTAATTAATTGGTTGAGGGTCTGAGGAGAACATTTTAGTCGAATGTGTGTCTGAAGGTGGCTGTCTCCTTCCCGGGTTGTAGCGCCATGTTATGTGACGTTTCAGAGGTCCTTGCTCCATTGAGCAAGTTTCTGTTAGTCTTCAGGTGTTTTCATTTCCGTCGACTCTGAATAGTCTAAGCTACTGGAAAAGCGTCGTTAAATAAACTGTAAATAAACACGTTTTTATTTCCGGTCACGAGTCTCACAGAAGAAAGTCGAGTTTCAAAAATACTTGCTCATTTGGTAATCAGGATTGAACTGGCTGAAAGATTTCTTTTGGCTCAGAAAAATTTTGGCCGAAGAAATTTGCCTCAGGTGGCAGTTTCATCAGCTTATTTCGTTCCTTAATCTCGGAGGAGGGCGATAAGAAGATAAAAGTTCTTACTTTTATCCTGCAAGAGGTTTGAAAACGAGAATCTCTGTGTAACTTTCCACGCGGCAGGAGTGTCCATGTGCGGACAGAAAGGCCTTGCGTGGCCCAGGGAAGTAATGAAACAACCGAGTATCGTGAAAAATCTTCCGTTCTTGTGTGAGAATAAGGCGACTGTGTGGTTGTATTTTGCTGAATGCATGTAATGGACCGACGGTCCTGCCGATGCGAATTAACAGTTCGATAGGTTTCTTTTGATTCTGTCCATCAGCAGCTCTCACAAGGGTAACATCTGCAGAAGTTTGAGCTACCTTGCTCGGTCGGTACCCACAAAAACGCCTGCCCCAACACTGCGACCGTGTGACTGGGCGTGATTTAGAAGCTAGTGTCCGTAGGATCGAAAACCTGACAGATCCCTTCACTATGACTGTGTTATGCTGACCACACCTATAAAGTGCCAAATATTAATTAATTAACGTCATGGAGCAGTGTTTTTCTCGAGAAATCCACATGTGCGCTACACGCCCTGCCCATCTCTTTCTCATCGTAATAATATTTGGATAAGAGCAGATTATAGATTATCCGAACATCTTCATTCTGTTCCATCGCTTTTTCGCTGCCCCCTTCTACTTCTTCTGCGTGTCTGGCCCATCATCTGCTCCCCACTCTCCTCCTTGAGCAGTTTGAATCTGTGAACACTTGTTTCAGCCGGTTGCTATGGTTACAGTTGGCCCGCATGCTCTTCGTGTTTTACGAAGCTGCTTAATGTTTTATCCGTCCTCTCTCTTTTTAGCAAATTCCAGCCAAGCGCGGCACTTGAACCTCTCGCAAACACACGACGCCTGGACGCGTCTCTTTGAAATTCCTCCTAGTTCATATTTTTTACGATTCTAGCTGTTTCAAGGACTGCGTCAACCTATTCCTTTTCATTGTGAAAGGAAAATGTGTAATCGCTTGAAGCTCACCAATAATTTGTCAACTTGGTGCCCGCGAGCCGCACTTTCAGCTGTGCAGAAGCGGTCGAATCGCGTCCAGTGGCGGACTTCACAGCCTTCGCCACTTTCATTGCTTGCTGGCGGTGGATTGAATTAAATAATCTATCAGTGACCTAGATATATTTCACAGTTCCTAAACCTCGTGTTTGTGATGTGTCATCTTTCGTTAATTCTTATTTGAATGCGTTTAAATGTCCGAAATATGTAGCACTAGATACGTGTTGGGTATTGACCGGGAAGCCTAAAGGGAAGAGGCCGCTGGAGAGACCTAGACGTAGATGGGAGGATAATGTCAGGCGGGATCTATGGGAGATAGGAGTCGAAGGAGACTGGATTTTGTTGGCCCATGACAGGGTCCGGTGGAGGGCTTTGGTTGATTCGGTGATGAACCTTCGGGTTCGGTAAGCCAACTAGTTAGTTAGTTAACTGTGGTAACCTGGTGGTTCCCCAAGCCATCTAGTTAGTTAGTTAGATACACGTTGGCAGCGTTTTAAATGTTATTTGTGCAGTAGATAGTTTTAAAACTTCCTCGACCTATATAATGCGCATGCACAGCATTTTATCTTGCTCAGAGCCGTTACTACGGATTATGACGTGTGTATTTATTTTGATATGGCTTCAAAACGTCTCTATAGGGCTCTGCCTTGTACATGTGTGCCCCCACTGGAAAACTGTTTCTATTTATGGCCGTACTGACGTCATTTATACAAACGGAAATCCAAACAAGGATTAAAAATGTAAGCGGATCACTACGAATGGTTGAAACAGACGCCGTGTTTCATCAGCGACTGTCGTTTCAGTGAAGAGAAGTCGCTTCTGCCGTATTTGGACAGCTGGAAATGAGTATTTGTTGTCTAAGGCGTTACCATAGTAACACGAAACAAAACACGACGCATTTTACATAACGACGCTGAATTGACAGTTCGCGTGTCGTAGGCGGGAAGAGAGAGAGAGAGAGAGAGAGAGAGAGAGAGAATCGCTCCTCGCCCTACGATGCTCAGTCTTTGAGCTCATCGCAACCACAAGATGGAGAAGGACAAGCGGTCATTTCTGTCTGAAATAAACAAAAGCCATGACGGAGTAATGTAAGGAACGCGAGCGTACTCTATTGGAGTATAACTGTACATTTTCGAAAATGTTTATAATTAAAGAAAGTTTCGAAATTCAAAACAAGTAAAGTTTTGAAACATAAAAAATTTCAAAATACGTAGCTTTCATGCGAGCCACATTGCCAAGCGTTAGGTTAATTAAATTAAATTAAATAAAATTAAATCCGTGGCGTAACAGCTCCAGAGAGCCAAAGCCGACTAGCTGGCTGCTGCCCTCACATTCACATGCCTAAGCAGAGGTGAACGATCATCCAACCAGATACAGGGTGACGTGTGGTCAGCACGACGAACCCCCAGCCATTGCTAGCTTTCATGACCGGATTGTAGCTCTCCAATTTCCTCACGATGCTGGGTTGGCACCGGTCCCATACACTGGTCGAAAGCTCATGAGAAAATTTCTTTTTCCCCCGAGACTCGAACCAGCGCGCATTCCTTATCGCCGGTCCAAAGCATGATGCTTCAGACCGCGCGGGACAAGCGTTAGGTTAGGTTAGTTATGTAGGGCTAGGTCAGTCTTTGTCGCCGTGCAATCTTCAGATGATAGAGCACTCGCTTCGCGTTCTCCTTGTTATGTGTGTTCGCTGTTAAACAGCACGGCGACCACAAATGATGAATGTTCCCGATGTGCAGTAGTTTTCAAGTCAGTGTGCATTTGTGGCCCCGTGAATTGTTAGCACGACAGTGTGTGTTGTGTTTTCATAGCGTTTCTGAAGTACGTGACGCCAATGTGTCTGTTCGGGATTAGAGTCTAAACACGATAGAGCATGTGTTCCCTCCGTCTATATCTTCTTGGTTTCTATGGTAACGATCAATGACTTGCTTCCGCGTTCGATGCTACGCGAAATCGTTCCAGAATGTGTAAGAAAATAAATAAAATATGTGTGTGTGTGTAAGTGATGAAATAGATTGAATATCGAAACGAGTTACATGTTCAGTGTAACGTAATATAAGCAAGCCGTCTTGCCTATCTCTGCAGGGGAAGTGGAAAGCACGCGCCCCTGTAGGGGTGTAGTGCTGGGCTGCCTAACGAAATGAAGTGAGGAGCAGCTGGCGTACGTAGGAACAATAAGCAAGACGTTTCACATACGAAACTGCTCAGTAGATGCGAATTAAATTTGGTATTATTGGAGTTCGCACTGAAAATTGCGGACGAAACGCAGTTATGGTCCGTATTTGAAGCTGACATCAAGGCTTTATGGATTTCCTCCGAATTGGCTCACTGTATAAAAAATTGTACATGACGTAAAACGCAGAGCTCATTACGATCTGACGCTTTCTTTCACGTTTCGATACATTGAGTAGCGAATCACAAGGAAAATAATTTGTGACTGTGACGTGTGACCAGCTTCGCAACTGAAACAGGCGAAGAATGTGAAAGTCAAAGTGTCAGGCCGTAGGAAATAGTGCCGTAAAATATACGGCTTCTGCACGAATTCTCCTGTCTGCTCTTGTTTGTGGAGGAGCGTCGGTGGCTTCCACCGTCGTAACATTCATGTGGGGAGGGCGTGAAGAGGTTAGGTTAGGCTCCTTCGCTTGTTCCTTGTGATCTTCCCGCAACCTGGGGACACCGTTGTCTCCTGTAATAACAAACAAAAGACGTACAATCGCGGTAGAATGGTTCTCGGAACTCAGGGGCTTCGGTCCTCGACTGTTTCATTGACTTTCTCAGTGTCAACAAATTTTGTGGTTCTACATTAAAATAGGTCACATAATTTAGCATACCCTGAATATGGAGAGCATATGCTCCAACGAAACATCCGAATGTCAAAGTGTTTTACATCAGTCACCAACATAAATAAATCTTTTCCCATTTCTTTCTGTGTCTTGCAACTTGTCGCTTTCCAAGAGGATTCCATTTCATATTTCAGCTGTAGTTTAAAATCCAGTCTACTGGTTCAACCCACCCTGTGCAGGAGGCAATTACGTTTTCTGAAGTTCACCAGTAGAGGGAGTCAGGAGGTACAGGTCAAGTGGCCGGTTTCGATTGGTCGATATCCGCTCCACGTGCTTGTTCCGCTGCGCTGCGTGATGAGAACAGGTCCTGCAGTTTAAATGGAAAAAAAAAAGGTCAGTTCTTCTGAAGCAGGTCAGAATAACTGGCCCTTAGCAATCAGGAATGTCACGGGACTGTTTCACAGGCGCCTTTGATGCGCGATAAGAAGAGGGGGAGGGGCGAATGGGAGTCCCAACGGTCTCCCAAAACACCTAACACCAGCGAAATTCTGCCTCCAAGTCCTTTTTTGGCACAGCTGAGCAGCGACACCTACATTCGAATGCAGGCCCATGGGCTCAGTTGCCAGCGAAACCACACGATTGAGCTACCGGGTAGCTCAGCTGAGCTACCGGGTAGCTCAGCTGAGCTCTTCGTAGTTTTCGTCAGGGTAAGAAAGTCGCGAGTGTGTTCTTCTAAATCCTTAACGATTTGACGTTCTTGAGAAGCTGACAGTCGTTCGGCTGGTCTCCAAGTTCCGCCGTCTACGAAATCCGAAAGTAGTTCTGTACCAGCTTCACCGACCCCGTTCTGACTCCACTCCAGAACCTCACACCCTTTAGGGCCTAGTGGCATCGCCCTCTTTAACTTCATTGCCCCACAACGCTGCATTTTCCATTTGGTTCTCAGAATTTCCGTAAACGCCGTCATCCTACTGATCGTTCTCATGCAGGCGCCCAGTGTTCTCTTTGAGGTAGGAACCAAAACTTTAAATACTGTTAGGTCGGTACAAGCAAGTAGTTGTCTTATCCGTGAAGAGATAGAGCGGCAGCTGAGTAGATGTCGTCGTAGGAAGAGAAGTACAGAAGATCTGTGAAATAAGAAAGAGAATAGTTGCGAGGAGATGGCGAAACAGGTGATAAGAGAAGTGGCGGTGTGGGAACAAGGGACTGGAATATACAAGACGTGAATAATAATAATAATATCCCGGTGGTTGCAGGAAGGAAAATTAAAATTATCGGTTATTGCACGGAAGATTATGAATGAGGTGAGGAACGGCATTCTCGCGAATGGCAGTGGCTTGGATTCCTTCTTGTGAATCTTTAGTATCGAATTCCAATATCGGGGGCATAAGCCCTTCTATTCAGAGCGCGCTCCGCCCGCCGCCCATGTGTCACGACGTGTTCCCGGCTCCCGAACTAGCAGCGCACTCTCTCTCCGTGCGTGTGTAGAGAAGAAGTCAACTAACTGAGGGCCGCTGTGCTGCTTTAGTCCGATCCACATCACGACGAACTATTTCTTTATAATCTGATCCATTTTCCATTTCGGTTTTTGACACATAATAACATCGGAAAGACTAGAACTGCTGTGTAAATTCTTGCATTTTTCCGGACAACGAAAGTACGAAGTACCGCCAAAATTATTCAAAGTTTTCCGCGTCATTTCCGACCTCAACGGCAATTTTCAGATTGTCTGTCTGTCTGTCTGTCTGCCTTGTCAGAACATTTCGGTGGACGTATCACGGAAGGGTCGTCTGTCGTTCAAGCAAAGCCTTCCACTAAATTGTTCACAGTTGCGTGATTCGCAAAAAAGGGTATTTGCGGTCTGAGCTTATCTGCACAAGGAAAGATACAGCGAAGGAATCGTCGTCTCTCACCACGGCCTCTTCTGAATCAAGGCGGCGCTGTATTGATGGTCGATTATCGCAACTCACCCGAATTTGCAGGAAGCCTCGAAACAGTGTATCAGGAAGGCTGTGTGTGGACGACGTAGAAGTTGGACAGGGAAATGTTTCGATATGAATTGTGGGGTACCTTATTAAGCACTTTTCTCCGCCCCCCTGTCACTTCATCCCTCCTTTTATTCTCAAAAACCCTCCCCCCGGTCCGTGTTCTGCTCAAACACCGCCCCTTTCTTATTCTTCATTCACAACAATAACGAAACATCAGAGCCATCTGACCGGAGGACTGAGAACAGACGAACAGTAAGATGCGATGTGATCTTTTTTTCTCCGGAAATTAAAGTTTAAGGGATTCAAAACTGCGCCCGTCTGAGAAGAAAGGAATCGCACGGCTTTCTCTGAAGCGAGGGGGAAGCATCGCTGACTGTTCTTCAGTCTGAAAAGTTGTTTCGTTCCTTGACGTGATTATATTTGTACAAAGAAATGCTCCCGGTTAGCTCAGCGGCACAACAGCGAGTCCCAGGGGACCTGTAAGCTTGTATCCGGTTTCCTCTCGCGCAGTTTTCTGTGAGCTGTGCCGTTAATCTTGATTTTGTTGTGACTCCCCATCGGAGGTTCGGTCGTTCTGCGACCTGACGGAGCTCGATTGGGCTAGTGAGAGGACGGGGAATGGACGAAAGAGCGGATGACGCGCGAGAGGAGAAGCTGATGAAGAGTGGGAGAATCTTCAGAAAGGAGGCACAAAAGCCCTGTGCAACGCAATGCGCGTTTGCAGTGTGGAGAGTACGAAAATGTTGCGAAGACGGGACATGAAACAGTTGGAAGTTCCGGGACCCCGTGGCAGAGCGACCACGATGTTAGTCTGCCGGGTGCAACTTCTTACGCTTTTCGATAGCCCCACTTACGATGACCGGATCATTATTTGCTGTTCTTTTTGTTATTAAGTCGTCATTCATCTGTAAACGCTTTCCTCCTCTCCAATGTGATGATTCGGCTTGTGCCCTGTCTCCCTACAACCAAAGAGAAAATAAAGTTTAAATTTTTAATTCCTGAACTAGTATGTGGACATGCAGTTCCATAAAATGCGCATACACATTGCATTACTCTGTGACGGTCCAGCCCCGCTCTGCGGGCCGCACTTTACCAACCGCTGTCATGCCGCAACAAGACGTACATCGCCATGTTTTCGGAGAGGGAGGAGGAGGGGGGAGCTGCCATCTGCATTGCGCAGGGGGAGGGGGGGGGCAGAGCAAACCCACGCAAAGGAAAGAAATACGAAGATATGAATGGCTTCTCGAAGGTATCACCACCTTGTCGAAGGCAATCTGCCGGGTGAGGAGGCTTGCGTGCTCAAATGACCCTTAGGGCTATGCCGGCCTGAGCTTCGGCTCATGGTAGGGTCACCCAAGCCGGACAGGTCTAAGGAGATGCGCTAGACTAAGAGTGATACCCTGGTCCTCCAGGTTGGGGGTTGGGTGTAGGGCTAACAACCTTTCACCTTTAAAAAAAATATGTGTTACGAAAAAATCAACCAAGCCTCGGATCAGGACGGACTCTTTGGCACGACCACGGCAATTGAAAAAGGACATGAGATTTGGTACCTGGAACATTAGGAGCCTCTATAGGGCTGGGGCACTGAAATCAGTGTGTAGGGAATTAGGTAATTATAAGTTAGACTTAGTGGCAGTGCAGGAAGTGCGATGGGAGGGGGAGGGCACGATCCCAGTGGACAATTTTACATTTTTCTATGGAAAGGGGAATGACAATCATCAGCTAGGGACGGGTTTTTTTGTTCATAGCAGAATTAGGGCAGCAGTTAAGAGAGTAGAATTTGTTAGTGACAGGTTGTCTTACGTAATTTTGGAAGGACGTTGGTGCGACATCATTGTCCTTAATGTTCATGCCCCAACTGAAGACAAAAGCGATGATATCAAGGATAGCTTTTATGAAGAATTGGAATCAGTATTTGATACATTTGGCAAGTATCACATGAAAATTCTGCTAGGAGATTTCAATGCAAAAATTGGGAGGGAGGATGTCTTCAAACCCACAATAGGCAGCGAGAGTCTCCATGCACTTAGTAATGATAATGGCGTCAGAGCAGTGACCTTCGCTACGTCAAAAGATTTAATTGTAAAAAGTACAAAATTTCCACACCGTGATGTTCATAAATACACTTGGACTTCCCCAGATGGCAGAACACACAATCAAATAGATCATGTTTTAGTAGATAAGAGAAGGCAGACAAATGTAATTGATGTGAGATCATTCAGAGGAGCAGATTGCGACACTGATCATTATCTGGTGGTAGCAAAAGTGAGGGAGCGGCTTTCAGTAAGTAGACGAACTAAACAAAATTTTGACACAGAAAGATTTGATTTGAAAAAATTAAGTGAGGGAGAGGCAAAGGAACAATATCAAGTTGAAATTTCGAATAGGTTTCAAATTTTAGAGACAAATGAGGATAATGAAAGTGTGGACATCAACAGGGAGTGGGAAAATGTCAGAAACTGCATCAAAATTTCAGCAAAAGAGAAACTAGGATACTACAGGAGAAAGCAAAATAAACCGTGGTTTGATGAAGAATGTTCAAAATTAATAGATCGAAGGAAGCAAACAAAATTTCAATGGATGCAGAACCCAAACAAAACAAATGCGGATAATCTATGTAACGTGAGACGTGAGGCTAGTAGAACCTTTAGGACTAAGAAAAGGGAATACCTGAAGGGCAAAATTGCTGAACTTGAGACAAATAATAAGGAAAAAAACATCAGAGACCTGTACAGAGGCATTAATAACTTTAAGAAAGGATATCAACCCCAGACTAATTTGGTAAAGGATGATAGTGGCAATTTGCTTGCAGATCCAATAAAAATTGTGAATAGGTGGAAAAATTTCTTTAGCGAGCTCTTAAATGTTCATAATACTGGTGATATTAGACAGATTAAAATGCATACAGCTGAACTGTTGGTGCCAGAACCTAGCTTAGATGAAGTGGAACTAGCCATTGGGAAGTTGAAAAGTTATAAATCTCCAGGAATTGATCAGATTCCGGCCGAATTAATTAAAGCAGGTGGCAAAGGGTTGCATATGAGGATCCATAAGCTTATTCAGTTAATTTGGGATAAGGAAGAGATGCCACATCAATGGAAGGAATCCATAATTATTCCTATTTATAAGAAGGGGGACAAGACTGAGTGTGGTAATTACCGAGGAATATCGCTGCTATCAACCTCATACAAAATTCTATCCAACATTCTTTTGGCAAGATTAACCCCATATGCGAATGAAACTATTGGGGATCATCAGTGTGGGTTCAGACGAAACAGATCAACGATTGATCAGATCTTTTGCATTCGTCAGATACTAGAGAAAAAATGGGAGTTCGGTGGGACTGTACATCAGTTATTTATAGATTTCAAAAAAGCCTATGACTCTGTGAAGAGAGAAGTGCTATATAATATTCTTATTGAATTTGGTATACCAAAGAAGCTAGTGGGTCTAATAAAAATGTGCTTAAATGAAACCTGCAGCAAAATTCGAGTAGGTAAATATGTATCTGAGACATTCCTCATCAAGAACGGTCTAAAACAAGGAGATGCTTTGTCTCCCTTGCTCTTTAACTTTGCGCTAGAATACGCCATCAGGAAGGTCCAAGGTAGGCAGGAGGGTTTGCAATTGAACGGGACACATCAGCTATTGGCATATGCTGATGATGTTAATTTATTGGGGGACGATATAAATACAATAAAGAGGAACGCAGAAGTTTTACTAGAGGCTGGTAGACAAGTGGGGCTGGAAGTAAATTCAGAAAAAACTAAGTACATGTTAGTATCTCGTCATCAGAAGACAGGCGGGCAAAATTATCTTAGGGTAGCTAATAAATCCTTTGAAAGGGTTACAAAGTTCAAATATTTGGGAACAACAATAACAAATCAAAATGATACTTGTGAGGAAGTTAGGAGGAGACTAAATTCCGGAAATGCTTGCTACTTCTCAGTCCAAAATATTTTGTCTTCCCGTCTGATTTCTAAGAACCTGAAAATTAAAGTATACAAAACAATAATCTTGCCTGTTGTTTTGTATGGGTGCGAAACATGGTCTCTCACTCAGAGGGAGGAACACAGATTGCAGGTGTTTGAGAATCGGGTGTTGAGGAGGATATTTGGGCCTAAGAGGGAAGACGATGGGGCGTGGAGAAAACTGCACAATGACGAGCTTAAAAATCTGTACTGCTCCCCCAGTATTGTGAGGGTGATTAAGTCGAGAAGAGTGAGATGGGCGGGACATGTAGCGCGCATGGATGGGACAAGAGGTGTGCACCGGGTACTGGTTGGGAAACCTGAAGGGAAGAGACCGCTGGGGAGACCTAGACGTAGATGGGAGGATAATCTCAGGCGGGATCTATGGGAGATAGGAGTTGAAGGAAACTGGATTTTGTTGGCCCAGGACAGGGTCCGGTGGAGGGCTTTGGTTAATTCGGTGATGAACCTTCGGGTTCGGTAAGCCATCTAGTTAGTTAGTTAGTTATGAATGGCTTTTAGAGTACAGTAAGTTGACAAACGGAGTGGGACGTCGGTGCGGTATCAGCCCCTGCGAAATCTCGTCAGCCTCAACACGAGAAACGGCGCGACGTGACGGAAACCAGTGTTATCATCCACTTGCGAAGAACTTCGCACTTGTTGGTCGACACGCGAAGGAATAGCAATTGATTGTTCAAGGATTCGCACTTCGTCGCTTGCAAAACAGAGCATGCTTCTACACGTGTAGGGCGTGTGGTTTGCATTCAAGGGGCGAAATGCGCATTTTTCCCAAAGAAAATGAGGGGCAGACGGCAACCACACCCCAAAAGGGGCATATCCGTGCCTACAAATCGGACGGTGACGATCAGCGTGTTCTTGGAGCAGTAGGACACCGCAGGCTTCGAAGCTGACCTGTACACACATAACACAAACACTGTGAACACCGTGTTGCTGGAAATTAAAGGTTACACAGTGAATGCTCAGCATTGAAAAACGTGCCGAGTCATTTCTCTCCACCCCCCCCCCCCCACTCTTACAGCCTGTCTCCGTAAATCCGTCTTACATCTCTTTCTTGGTCTTGTAAATGCGCGTTTTCCCATCTAAATATTCTGTGTTTGCGTTAAGTTACGTGTGTCGTGCGTGTAACAAAATAAATTTCTGCCAAATTTCAGTAGGGAAATATCGAGGAAAAAGATAGTTGCGAGACCTGGAAGTAGGTGGGAGAACAATATTGAAATGAAGGACAGAACTGGAACAAGAGTATTTTTGTGAACACTTCGTTCCCATGGCAACGAGAAACGTTTCAATGCAGGAACTATTCCGCGCGGTTAGGCGCAGCCCCAGTGAAAGAGATCTTTCTGCAGCGCCACAAAACACAGCGCAAGACGTAAGAATGATAAATAAATAAGCCGCGTCACTCCCACGATCAGCCGCTGTTTGTCATACATGGGGCGGCGGGGGTGGGCGCGGGGGGCGGCGGGGGGCGCGGGGCCAGATTGTTGCCCCGTCGACGGAGGGTGTGCGTGTCGTAAAGGGCTGGAAGGCAAAGGGTGCAATAATCCCGGATTATTCCAGTGCACGGAGCAACACTATTTTTTATTCCTTCCCCTTGCCCCAGTACAGTCACAGCCGAAAACATTGCACCTTTCGGAGGGAAAGTTTTGCGAATGAAATTGGAAGGGGAGGCCGGCCATCACAGAAGCTAATGTGCGGGAGCGGAAAGCTTCTTTGCCACCGGGTGCTCACAAATTCTTCCAGTACTTCGCGATTCCACGACCACTCAGCAGATGTGTCCCTTCGTCTTCTCCGACACGCGCGTCTTTATCTGCGCAGTTCAACGAGCATTTGTCCTTGCCACCAGCCGATTTCGTCGCTAACGTTCTGCGAACCCCAAGCGATTCGCGAACCCCATTTCTGGACCCGCTTTTCTTACGATTCCGCCGCTAATCGAACCCCGGCCAGGTTCAAGCAGGGACGTGCTGCACGTGGCGCCTTTTGCGGCACAGTCTGTTAAGAGCCACAGCTCTTCACCTGCATTATTCGTTTAGAGATGGAGACGTTTTCCCCGCGGACATTCGGTTCACGAGGGAACTTACGGAAAACCCGGTTTGAGGACGTTTCGGCGCTCCACTTCCAACCGACTATGGTTCACAGATGCAGCCCCTATTTGCTTCCTAGGTAGGATTTAAGGTTCTCAAGGCGGTGAGTACGAAGATGGCCGTCTTCCGGCTCTTCTCCCATCATCAGTGCGAGGACTGACTTATCGCCCTGATGATGGAGGCAGCCGGGTAAACTAATACCAGGTTACACGGCGCTACAACCCAGATGAAATCTAGTTTTGAGTTTCTCTTTTCTCTGAAAAGCCGGACGCAACGTGAATCTCGCTGCCAGCCAATAGGAGGTCGTGGCTGCTCGTCCTCAGGGACCAGGAAATTACACGGCTTCTGGATTTTGTGATGTGAGGAAAGCAGAATTGTGCTTCTGATATGTCATGTGTACCGCTTAATTAACCGGTTCCGAGAAGCGATCTGTCGTGTCACTAATTGTCGTCAGGCAGGCAGCATGGTCGATTGTCGACGAAATTTGGTGTGCGAAGTTTTTTTTTATCAAACAAGACGTCTTACGCGGAGTCGACTGACAGCGGAAGGGATAAGGAAGGAGATAGTCGAAGTCTGATCCAACGTTCGTCTGTGACAGAAGCGTCGAGAACTCTCCTGCTGCGAGATATTGTTTTACGACGGAATGAATGTTGTGCAGCCAGCGCGGAGTTTTGGGGAACATCCCCCCCTCCCCCAACTCTATTAAAACTTCTCCCTTCTCTTAATCTAAGAAGTGCGGGCTTGCATAACTCTACGGCGCCTGCAGGTACAGCAGAGTTCTCTCCGTCTCCCAGTCTTCGCTTGGTGTCCGCCGAGTTCGTCCTGTCCATTTCGCTTGTTGTCTGTTTGTTTCCTCCTTCTTATTCCTCGTCCTGTGTTTGTTGTCCCTGACTCTCTCGCTCTGTGGTCCACGCAGAGCGCCTGCGCCCTGGATGCTGTGTTAACAAGTGAGGTTAGCCACCACGAGCAAATGAAGCGAGTAATCGAATGGATGTCAACGAATAATAAGCGCGATGTCCTAGATCGATTGGGGAAGGAAACGGATGATAGCAAAAAGTTGTACTCCTTCCTCAAGGCCCTTTCAGCTCCTAGACGCCATCTCTTACGCATTTGTTAGTTTGGGTTTACAAAGAGGGTCAGAGCTTTTTGAGGTTTGCAGACTGCAGACACATGCAGTGAAATGACGTCACGTGACTTAAAATTGGCAGTGATCGCTTATCAACCACTGGATCATTCGTCTGTGGTTTATTGACAGAGTTTTAGAAAAATGTTACCATCTTCCAACTTGTTGTTTGTCTTTGTTGAGATATTTTTTGTTTTGTTTTAATAAGATGGTGGATGATTCAACGTATATACTCGAAATTTTGGATTATTACCCATGCAGCCCTTCTGTTTGACGCCAGTTATTGTATTTTAGCAAATGGATTACAACAAATGTAAATACAGAATTCGAATGGCTGTAATCTTATTGCAGAATTGTCAGAGTACAAACGAATGTGACGCATTGCTCTCACAAGAAGGAACAATCAAACTCACAGCTAATACAATAAGACGAACAGCACTTCTCGTAACCCACCATCAGCGTTTCACAAAGAAAGCCGTACATGTGGTATTAATTAGCAATTAATCAACGAAACAAACTTGTTAATTGTTTGTGAGAAATTATCACGAAAGTCCCGCACAAAGGTATTCTGCAGTTGCGGTGTAATGCCTACCTGTCAGTACAAAGTGTCAGAAGAGACAAGCGGGAGGGGGGGGGCATTTTAATTCCCCTTCGCGTAGAGGGGACAGAAATGAGATTATCTCTCCACCTCCCTCTCTGTTTGCCTTTCTCGTGTAATGAATGGCCACCCAGATGCATTTTAAGGCGAAACAGAGCGAATGTCCTCTGATCGCTCACTGCTTGTTAGCCTTCCTCGGTTTTACTGACGCTAAATATTTGCGTGCGTTCATTGTCTTTATCAACTGCAATACATTAGTTTATTGTGGCGAAGTAGGCGCGCTCTCTGAAGGAGATATCCGTTATAAGTTCTGTTTTCTAAGCGTAATTGCAGTTTGTATCTGACAGAGTAGCCACTGCTTCATATTAAGCTCAAATCGGATTTATCGATATTCTCGATTAAGGCTTTGACCGGGATGTTCTTTTGTTAAATCTTATATGGTACCGCCTGATTCGACTTCTAATGGTTAAGTGAAGTGTTTTCTTCGCGGTACGGTCTGGATTCGTAAATATTATGAAGACGAGCTTCGGCTTCAAAGGGTTAACCAGCTGATTTTCGTAATGGTGAGGTGTAGTGTTTTCTTCGCGGTACGGACTGAATTCGTAAATAATATTCAGACGATCTTCGCCTTCAAAGGGTTAAAGTCTCACGTGGCAAGAGATTTTCGCGTGTTATTAAACATTACTGCAACGCTGCTCAGCGCAGTGAGAAGTTAACAAAATGAGCAGCTTATTTTTCATTTCCAATGAATGATTTCTGAAGTCAGCCTGCAACTTGGACCATTTCCCTCTGATAGTCTGGAAGCTAGACCGAACGCTGAGAACGAAATTTCCCTGCAACTCATATCTGACTCGGGGACCGATTGTCCTCACTGGGGCCTTTCACGGGTTTCCTAGGTCACTCCAGGCATATGCCTGGGTAGTACCTTAAATTATAACACGGCCACTTCCTTCCAGATCCTTTCCAGTTCATTATTCTTTAATTATCCTATGTGATCCGAAGTGCTGTTAAGTGATCTGCAGGGGGGTATTTCATGATACTACGAGATGCAAACCCTGGACCTTCCGAATACGAACCGGGTGAGATATTTATTAGACTGTGACGTTCAGTAAAGAAAATAAATAACAAAGTGAAATGAACAACCAACGGCAATTTGCGAATTAATCTTTGATCAACAAATGCGCACGTTTCATAAAGCAGCAAATTTATTTATGCCACTAGACGCTATCCTGTGCCAGTTTAATCCATCCACCCCGTGTCTCTAAGCTTCATTTTAATATTATCCTCGCATGTGCTTCTAGTACGTGCAAGTGATTTTCTCCTCTGTAAAGGGAAATTCTAGCCGAGTGCGCTCTGGTGCACGAAAACCGCATTTCAGCCCCTCAGGCCTCGAACAGGTGCTCCGCCCGGCCCCCATTAATTTTAAATATGATCTGCAGATAGTTTTGTTTTGTTCAACAAACTTTCCTCTTTAACTTGAAAAGTTAGAGTTAAAAATCTCCAGTGTCACTGTAACTTCTGAACTTTCATTTCGGCATTAAAATTGAATTTGAATGAAAAACTGTGGGACTCTGGGGCCACCGAGATAAATCAAACAAATGCGAGTATTGTTTCCTTAATAATGCATTATGGAGTGTAACTCCCTGCAGATATTGTGTTCATTCGTCATGAAACTTCTGACAACTTAAAAAAAAAGTACGGAAAGATCTTGCCACAAAAATTCAAAATAAAATTTCAGCTCTTAGAAGCACTGACGTAACCGTGGACCATTGAGGACAAACTGGAAATATGAAAATATTAGCGCTCATATTATCTGGGCAGTTGGCAGATTTTACAATAGGCCATTTCACGATGCTGTATCAACTGTAACACTCCAGTCAGTGAAGTAACTACCTGCGGTACGCACGGCAGGGGTTCGTTTCCTGACAGAGGCACTAGTGTGTCCTGAGGGCTCCTTCTCTGGGGATAAGTCGGCCGGAACGTGAAGGTGACCACTCGACTTTGGGTAGTGTCGGAGTCTAGAATGGCCGAAGCTTTCATAGAATAGCGTAAATAAATGGCCGCGGCCTCGGCATTTGTCAACCGCGAAATGAAAGGCGTCATTAAACTCGGCTTCAGAGGCAGAGTTTCACGCAGTTCCGAGGAAGACACGTGTAAGACGCCTTGTGGCCGTAAAACTCAACGAAGACCACGTGGGAGACTGTCGCTTACATACGAGGGTAATATTAAAATGGTTGTTAAAGAAATCAAGTAGAAGGATGTGGAGTGGATTAATCTGGCTGGCAATAAGGACCTGTGGCAGGCTTTTATAAACACAGTACTAATTAAATCTTCAGTTTTACAAAGGAGTGGTGATTTCGTGATCTGCTGAGTGACTGTAAGCTTCTCAAGGAGGACCCTGCAGACGAACATAGTAGCACTCGGTTGCAGATTAGAGACTGCGAGTCAGAGATTACAACAACTTCAAGATTGCGAGGCAGGTGTTGATGCTGCGCATGGCGTTAGGCGTACACTTGCAAACGAGCAAAGTACGAAGTATTTGCTAATACAGTTCTGTTTTAAAAAAAATTATCCCTGTGATTCGACAAATAAACTTAGGAATAAACTTCAACATAATCAACGTTTCTCATTCATTTTACGTTGACGCTTTGTATTGTAACAACGTGAAATACACTTTAACTACTAAATCAAGTTATACGTTTCATTAAACTCGTCTCAAATTTTAAACTTTTGGAACTTCGCACTGCTCGTCCGGCCTTGCAGAGGAAACAGCCTCACAAAAATCCGTTGCCGCAGATAACGCTCAGCTACAGTTCCACGTACTCTTCTCGCAAGATAGCGTATTGTTGCCATGGTTTCAGATATGTACACAATGCCACGTCTGAAACTTCTCCTACACTACGGAAACAGTATGATAATGGTTACTGGGAATTCGCGAGGGACAGAAGTCCAGGATCTGCTGAATTCTCCTATAATGACGCTTTGTGTGGTCCTTTCACACACGTTCTGGGGGGGGGGGGGGAGAAAATCGAAAAAGTACGTGTGACTCTACGTCCATCCGATTTCCATTAAATTGGGTATCGTAAACTTACACTGAACTCTGTGCTTCCTTTTTGAATTTTGTGTAGTTTAGTTCGTTCGGAAAACTTTTCTAGTTGAGGCTATTAACTAACATTTATGCCTGTTTTCGGACAGATTCGGACACATCACCTATTTCTATAAACGTCTTTCCACCAGAAGAACTGCGAAAAGAACACGAAGAATGTAATTTCGTATAAACACGCTCTTCATACGAATCACAAACTCAACTTTTTCAGGTGCCACGAAGACAGGCCTTTGCTGACTTATTATTATTATTTAGTGTTCTGTCTGAGGACAGGTCCATATGAACAGGATCCTTCCATCCTTTTCTCGGACTGGGACCTGTTCATATACGTTCTTGGCAGATGATCCAGAAGTGGTTTGCCATTGCCTTCTTCTGTGTGTGAGTGGAGTAATTGTTGGGATGCCACGGAGAAACCGGGGAAGCCCCCGTGTTGCCTAGACCACGGCCTTGCCCAACACAAGTTATAAATTCGGGCACCGTCGGGAATCGAACCCGATGACTTACGCTCCACTAAGTCTCGAAACTTTCATTTTAGGCAGTTTCTGAGCTGACGAATATTTGAGGTCGCCTCTTCAAGTCTCGGCCTGGATTCTGTATAACCTCATGATCTCTTCCCTCCGTGTTCTTTACAATTCATTATTCAGAGTTCGTCCTATCATCCGATTAGTTCGAGCTACTGACATCGTCGTTAAACAAATCACAAGCAACAATTTGACGGGACATGAATCGAAAGTAATTTCGGAGTCAGTTCCACATGATTCTCCTTCCTGTGCACCGAGAGATTTGGTCACATAACAAACGAATTTCACGGGGAACGATGTTTCGAAAATCGCACACAACGCGTGTCCTCCTGTGGAGTACCCACAGCTTACACAAAGCGGAAAGGTCGAAGCCCGCATGTTGCTTATCTACCGCCGCCATGTTACTGGGGCGTCCCTCTGTGTTACCCCGCGATAAGATTCGTCGTCATGGCCACGCGTCGTAACTCATTTGTTTCATGCGATTGCTTTGTCTGGACAAAGCTGCAGAATGCTGACGTTTGTGACGCGCGCAGACATCAGGTGTTGACCAGCAAAGTTCAGTACATTCGTTGAGGTCACAGCCGTGAGATGAATCTGCTATGAGCCTTGTGATCTTCGTTTGTTTCCTGTGTCGGCTCGCAGAAGGTTTCTGATTTTTTGTTGTTGTTGGCCCAATAGAACGCGACCGAAGCGGGTATTTTTGAATCGCGTAAAATATGGATTCCCATTTTGAGGTGAAGGAACATATTAAAATAACTCCTAGAATTCCCCAATAACCAATGACTGGTCACGCTTAGTGACAACATCATTACTGTTCTGAGGTTAAAAAAATTCTCCGAATCTTGTGTGTCGCGGGACATATATGTCGCAGGAAGAACGCACTGTTTAGATTGTCTGTCAGCCTGCGTAGCTGCCAACAGCACAGCCACTTCGTTTAAACGAGTTAAAAAGTAGAGCGGATAAATTAATTTGTTACTGCAACTGAAAGTTACTGCGGGTCTGAGGAGCTGCGTGCTAAAAAATCAGATTAAAGCATTTCCTCCCCTCCCACTTCAGTGACAAGAGGGAGGTTTCGCCCCCTGTTCGTACCCACAGACCCGAAAAAAAGGTTAACTCCGCTCCGCGCGGCTCGAGTTCAACTGGTTACCGTGGCAACGATGACGAACGAAAGTGAAGGTCGCTGCCAACATTACAGGATCCGGAAGCGCGTTCTCAGAGACTCTGGCCGAACCCACATTCAATCACAGAAAATGTGTGTGTGTGTACAACAATTTCTCATCTCACGCGGTTTGTTTAGTCAGGCGAAGGCAAAGTTGTGACTGGTGCTTAATTAGGCACATAACAGGTTAGCTCTGACTACCGAGGGGTGATTAATTACAGGCCGGTTAACGGAGTGTCCTACTCGTTCTGACGATGCGATTTGCCTGCAGGATTGCTGGGAATCTTTAATAAAGGAGAATTTTATTCCGACGCGCCAATAGTGCACATTCTTAGACTCCTATTATTTTGGTGGGTTGGGGGTAGAACAGCTCGAGGACAGCAAAGGCTGGTGAGGTTAGGTTAGGTACAGGCGGAAGGAACAAGCAAAGAGAGAGAAAGACATAAACGTGGAAGAAAGAAACAAGGAAGAGGCAGGTAGACAATGCAGTGCACACAGACAACGGAACATAAGTAGGGGAGGAGGGAGGAAAAGCCAAGTTGGTGAAGGTGTCGTGGTTGAAACAGTGAAGGAGTGCAGCAGAGACTCGTTATTTCTGTGTGGTCAGTTTGCTCGCAGTCCTGCGTTCAGGACTAGGACCACGTTTTACCGCTTAATAGTATGTGCCTGGACCCTTATCGAAAGGAAAAGGGAGAGATAAGAATGCGCCCTGCACTGTGCGTGGGTGTTAAAGGCGCACCGAAGGAAGAGCAGGCTGGATCGCTCAGCTAGCCAATTGACTCCTTTCCGTTTCTGCAAGCATCAACCAAGCTGTCGTTGTCATGGAAACGCGTTGCCACGTACTGAATCTGTAAATACAATTTAGATCTCCATTTTTCTTTTCAGGGCCGGACAACATGACGTAATAACTGCTGCCATCTGCTGGCCGCATGACGTACCTACCATGACGGCAAACCCGTCGGTGTATCAAGCGGGGTGCGTGAGGGGT
Source organism: Zootermopsis nevadensis (assembly GCF_977971745.1). NCBI lineage: Eukaryota > Metazoa > Arthropoda > Insecta > Blattodea > Termopsidae > Zootermopsis > Zootermopsis nevadensis. The sequence continues at coordinate 19,479,051 of NW_028259156.1, forward strand.
CGCCCTTTGTCAACAATAGAGCTCCTCGCCCCGGACAAAACAGACGCAGAGGCTGAAGATGGAAGGCGAACCAATGAAGACCTTGTCGGGATTTTCACCCTCTGCGAGGACGCCGCCGGAATTGAGAACGGGGCGTTCGAACTGGGATCGACGCTCACAGTCGACAACAGCCAGTCGAGAGCCTCGTACCGCGAGTTCACACTTCCCGGCGAAAATAAGGGCTTTGAAATCGTCGGTGGCCGAGAAATTATCGCGGAGCAAGGCGACGACAATCACGAACACCGACAATCCGGAAGTGTCGCGACAGAAATTCAACAATCAGAGGACGTGCAAAGCCAGTCGACGCTTTCCACGGAAAACTGCAATGTCAAAACAAGTGAAGATCTGCGCGCCAACATTGATATGAACACCGGAGCGACAATCAAAGGCCACGAGGCACTGAAAAGCGGCAGAGGGTCCCCTGTGAGGTCGAGTTGGCTGCTTGACGGCAACGTCAGAAGGAGGGACGACACCGTCTGGAGGCGGCGGAAGACGGATCCCTCCGGGGAGTTATGTGCCAACTACTCTTACCACCGCGACTACCAAGAAGCGCTGTCGTCGCTTCTCTGGGAACCATATGAATGCAGGCAGCCAGAAATGTCTCCCCACCAATCAGCGTTTGGGGTCGGAAGTGCAGTCGACGACGCCGACGTTTCGGTGTGGTTGTACCCCCCACAGTCGTCGCCATCGTTGTCGCCCTCGTCCTCCGTGTCCTCAGGTTCTTCGTCGGCGGTCATCGGGACAGTGACTATTGTTGGCGACGGACGCCTGTGGAGCAAGGCCGCCAGGGACCCGTCAAGCTCCTCCCTGAGGGCTCTGATTCTATCGAACAGCAGTAGCAAGGACGACGAATTGGCAACACCGCTGCCGACCGGTAACAATGGTTTCAATAGAAGCGAAGTGCGGTCAGAACCGGTAGATGGCAGCTCCAGCTGCGGCAGCGATAAAGTTGGCAACGTCACTGACGACCCAAATCAACAAGAAGAAGTAGAGGAATCGCGAAGAAGACGCAGTTCTTGCGAGGATGCGGTTGGTGACCTCAATACGCGGTGGGCTGTAACAGCTCCGCCAGAGGCGCTGGTGTCGTCGTCGGCGGAGGACCGCTGTGAGTTGTGTTGGCAGGAGTGCAGCCAGTGTGAGGCGAGGCAGGCCAGAATGCTGGTCAGTGTCGAGGGCTCGGATGCCAGTGCTGTTGTTAGTGTTAGTGCTAGTGGTGCAGTGACAACGACCAGCAGCAGTGTTAGTGTCGTCAGTTGTTACCGTGCAGTGCCAGCTGTAGTGTCGGCCGTGCCCACGATCTCGTGTCTCAACGTGTCACATGTCAACGTCGAGGCGGGTGTCAGTGCTGCCAGGGGCAGGACTTTCGCGTCCACCGAGGCTCAGACCGACGACGTTGTGGTCGAGCCTGTGACTCCGCCCTCGAGGGCCAACAACAATCGGGAACAGAGACGCCGTGAGCGACGGGAGAGGCGCCACCAGCGACGCGCCAACAACTCCAACCCCCCGCAGCAGCACGAACCCCTCTGGCAGACACTGGTCGTGGAACAGCCCCCCGTGGGCAGCGCCGGGGAGAGGTTGCCGGACATACTGAACTCGCACCTCCCGCCACCCTATTCCACTTTGCCTCTTGGACTTCCGCCCCCGAGCCATGTGGTTCATCCTCATCTTCATCACCCGCCTCCACCGCCACCTCCAGTGCCGCCTCCCTTACCTGTTCCAGTGCCACCTCCGATGGCTGTGCCTGTCACGACTGCCGCCCCCGGATCTCCACATCACCACCACCATGGAGGGATGAGGTTTCCCTTCCAGATCACCGCCGGCGGCAGAAGAAGGTGAGTCCACCCACGCCCAGAGCGTGTAACTTGGTCTGAGCCCGCGGCTTGAGGGTGTTTTAGTACAGGGTGCTGAGGGGGACAGTGGCTGGCGTTCCAGGAAACTATAATTAGATTCTTCGTGGTTTGAACTACTCGACCAGCGTGAAGACGGAATGCGTGGAGCAGCTCAGACTTTGCAGCGTCGAATGATTTAAGGTGCTATCCCGGAACTTGCCTGTAGGAATTGATGAAAAACACGAATAATGTCAGGGTTCAGGATATCCGGCCTGGGGACCGAGATTGCAACCCGAGACTTCCTAAATACCAAGCAGGAGTGATAATCGCTTGGCCGCGACGTTCGGTATATTAAAGTCGATCTCATATCTTAGACGATTGGATTGAACTGCCTTAGGACGAGGCCAGTGGCCTTTAGATGCTGTAAAATGCAGGGACTTCCTTGGTCAGAAGGGTGACAATCAGCTTCTCAAGAAGGAGTCTGTGTGCCACGAGACTCTCTGCTCAGCATAACCATTTTTTGTGTTTCAAGTTCCTTACTATTGTTCTCTGTTATAAATGATCGCTGCGTATCGCTTCTCTGCATGTTTTATCACATCTTATTTTTACAAGGAACTAGGTCTTGTTTGCGGATGAAATCTCTTGCCCGCTGAAATGTTTGGAACGACACAAAAGCAAAATGACTTGCTTTAATTTTTTTTTGTACCACTATACGCCACGTACGTGCTTGTTGGGGGGGGGGGGAGAGGCGGTATAGCTCCTACTCATTCTAAACCTCGGCTCTAGATAGGGATTAACAGATAGCGTCACGTCCCGGCCGTGCTTTACCCTCGGGAAAGGACCCCGGCACCCATTGGATTGGATGCTGGGTGAGCCCCGAGCCGGTCTGGATGCACAGGTTAGAGGAGAAATCCTCTGACCCCGCCGGGGATCGAACCCTGGTCGTCGTCCAGTCCGTAGCCAGTCACTGTACTGACTGAGCTGCCCCGGCTCCTTACTTGAATTTGGTTATAGAACAACAAAGCAGGTCCCACCATTTTCACGTTCCGCACGAGATATGTCGTCTTAAAACACGGTCAGTTTGATGTGTGTTTATTCGGTCTTAGAGATCAGATCCAGTAATTAAAGTTGCGACTTTTCAACAGTATGAACTTTTCGTTGCCATGGGAAGACGGGGAGAGTACAACTCTTGCTTCAGTAATCCGGTTCACTGCAAGCCTCTGTAACGTGTTGTACGTTGTTATTGATTTTCCAAGGTGTTACAGCTCGGACCCTGCATCGAAGTCACTTCCCATGTTTCAGGAGACTGTTGAGCCCTTATAGCACTGAGAAATTTGGAGACGTTCACTCCAGATTCGTTTTAATCCAACTTAACACTTTGAGAACACGGACAAGAGGGCAGGAGAGTTACATGCTTCTTTGCTGGACGGAAACCTCTCTTACATGATCCATCAGGGTCCCTTCCACCTTCTAGTGACCTGTCTCTTGCTGTTTGGACAATGATACTTCCGGTGAAATGAGAGGTAAATGGTTTTTGCATTCGTCTGTTCTCAGGTCAGGCTTTATCCGGTCTCAAGAACACAAAATAAATCAGGCTTGCTTCTCCAACGATTTTTATTTCCTTGAGAAATGCTGTTTTCATTTCGTCTGTTCCACCCTAAAATGCATTGGGTGTTTCTTCTCGGTGATTTAAATTATTTTAATAAGCAACAGCGTGATGTGGAATTCGCCCCTTTTGCAGCGAAGTGTTCAGTTTGTTCTTCACTCCGCAGGCTCGCCGCCCGAGCCTTCGAACACTCGTGGCCCGCGTTATGAAGCATCCTGTGGTTCTTTGTGCAAGCTACGAAGTGAAACCCTCCCGCCCGCCCGCCTGCCCGGAGTCCGTAGAAACACATCAGTTGGTTCAGTTCGTAATTGCATCACCGTTTCGCGCTGTTTTACAAACTTCAATCCAGATTACGTCAGTCCAAAGGCAGGTTACGAAGTGCAAAGGGCGCATGCGTCAACAGTATTGTGCTAAACCAGTTAAAGCGAGTGGCCACGGCATTCCCGTCCTGGATTCGAATCTCATGGTTCAAGTGCACACACTTGTCTGTTGAAAGCCAAAGTTCTAACAGCTCCTAATAGGAAGAAAAGGCGCCTACAGCCGCTAAACGTTTCCTGTTCTAATGAAGCTAATCGTTACGCACAACGTATGAAGGCTGCCACGTCTCGCCGTCAGCGTTGCTGCTTACAGTCTGTGAGGGCGACTGACTGCCTTGTATCGATTAAATCCCCTGAGCTGATTGTTTTAACCTTGGAGAAACTAGTGGTAACTATGTGTGCCACCCGCTTCGACAGTCAGTAATTCTTTATTTTGCATTTCGTATGATTGCCAATGGAAACAGCGTTTATAAGTTGATCTTCGTAATTGTGAGGTGCTGTGTTTTCTTCGCGGTACGGTCTGAATTCTTAAATTTCAGAGGGTCAGTACGCGCCGATTTTATCCTCTGTTCCTTCTCACGACAGGAAGACGTATGGAAGTGGCGGTAGAGCTCCACGCCTGATGCACATTGGTCAGAAGGCTGGGTGGGCTCCAGAACAGGGTTGGTCGTCGAGAGGAAACCGGCCTGTGCCAGAAATCCAGCCCCTGTCATCCAGCACTTGGCTGGTGACTGGATGATATACGTTCACGGCGAGTCAAGTGTTTACAGCATCTCAGACAAATGCGGGCGATATGCTTCAAGGTCCGGTGCAGGGTGGGGAAGGTCAATAGGACATCCGTTACTTACTCGGACACGTGAGAGCGGTCGGTCAGGCAGGAGGTTGGCGTAGACCGAGAACATTCAGAGAGGACGGATGACGAGCTGAGGATACTTTTTGCAAAGATCAAGAAGGAGATGGTCCTTGAAGCAGATTTTTAGAGAAATAAGATGTGAAGATGGATGACAGGTGGATGGTACTCTATGAACGTTGAAGTCCTGAACATTTAAATTATTGTCCTTGTCTGTGAAGATGGGAACGGTGAATAACATTCTTGTCCTCGCCGCTCAAGCCGCTTTAACCCCCTTCCGGTACAAAAAGATCGTACCTCTGCCGGGTAACCAAACCTGGTAGTCCCGGTCAGTAGATATGACGGACAGAACGTATGACATTGAGGCAGTCGTCTGTGATCGAGTTTAACAGAGAAAGTGTTGACAGTTGCAGTGTAATTGGTTAATTGATCGGGTAAGCCAGCAGACAGGTAGAGCAGCTCAATCGAAGCAAAGAACGTTGTTGCCATGACGACCGCTCGTAGTGATCGGGCTAAAGTAATTGACATGCGTTCCAAATTTAATTGTAAATATCGGGGGCTTCACGGGTTGATGAAGCTCAGGCGTGTGGGGACGTAACCCCGCAGATTATTCTGAAAAAAAATACGTGGAATCGATTCCCGGTCTGTTGGTTCTGGAGCCTACACGAGAACCAAAGAGCTCTGAGCGCGAAGATGAGCCTATGAATGCGTGGAGATATACCTCCATTTCTACGCATGCGTTTGTATGACGGCGCTCAGATACTTTCATCTTCAATTCTCGCACGCACCAACCAATGTCACGCACGAAAATTGACAGGACGTGAAAGCAGGCAGACGATAGGACAGAAAACACAACCTTTTCTTCTTTTAAATAAAGTCGCTGCATTCCTTTGTGTCATGTGAGCCTGTTGCGGTGATATCACGTGACTGTTTCGAGGACCGCTGGGACGTGTACGTGTCATTTGTTCTGTTGCGAAAATTTGGTGTCTTGTTTTTGGGAGAGCGAAAGTGGCGAAGAGAAAATTCGGACTCGACATTAAGGCGGACACAGATTTTGTGGCTTGAAATTGGATGGAACTGGCTCAGGATCGTGTGACTCGGCGGGGTCTGTGTTATACCTGCAGCAGAGGGACAATATCATTGCCAGTATTACCAGCTTAAAGTAATTAATTACTATTGCAATTTGCAACTTGATGTTCCAAATCTGAACAACAGTGAAATTAAATTTCCACAGCATAAAGAAGCATTCAGATGACGTCACGTGATTAGAGCGTCAGTGTTAACACAACTTAAGCGCTCAGCCAACCAGAGATTTATCCCACCTATAACCAATTTGGGATGAAGACGTCACTTGTAAGTGGGGAAATAGGAAGATGTTTTTATAAGTTTCGAAGCTGAAGGCACGTGTTTGGCTTCTTGATGTATGTAACTAGCGACAGAGGGCGTTCCTGTTAATTGGTCTGTCCGAAAATAATAAGTTTATTCACACTGGTTGCTCTGCTAAGCTGTGAACCCTGCTCCCAGTTACTGAGCTCATTATCAGCTATCTGGGAGGGACGCAGCCCTCCGGAAATCACGCTAACAGGATTTCTGGACGGATCCCAGCCAAATTGGAATCTGTCTTCCTCAGTTAAATTCGACGTAATCCGATCGCGGCGTGACGTGGCGTGGCTTTTTGCACGCCGAGTTTCGATAACACCGCGTGCACTTTCGCTTTTCGCCTCAAGATTCCGTTTCTTGTCTGTCGCCCGGCGAGCGGCTTTGGGGACGCGAGACGCCGACGTCGTTGCTCAATCCATGAGCCATCGAAACGTGTGCCGAAGCTCCACCCACTCTGGAGGGCAGTTTGCACGTCTTATTTGGATCTTGAAATGGAGGAGCATGAGATGGGAGGGACATGTAGCGCGCAGAATTTCGTTTGGGCAGTCTGGAGGGTATAGAGACCATTCTGAAGTCCGAAGCACGGATGGAAGTGTAATATTGAAACGGATATGAAAATATTGGATTCGTGTGGCTCGGGATAGGAACCATTGGCAGGCTCTTGTGGACACGGGCTCCATGAAAGACGAAGAATTGTTTTTACTGGCTGAGCGACTATCAGATCCTCGAGTGGGTGCTGGTTATAGTCAAATGCTGTAACTTGAGCGACACCAGCGCCACACGCGCTTCCGGCACTGACGATATGTGAAGCCGCAGAATTAGTTGCGGTCAGCAGAAATTCGCGGTTCGATGCTCACGTGTTTTGCCTCCTGCTAACCGAGGGAACAAGCGGCTACACAGCACAGACAATGAAGACAATTCATCGCCGCCTCTCTTATCCCTGTTATTCCTGTAATTCTCCTCATCTGCTCTCTTCTCCTACATTTTCGTTTCCCTCAACCTGCCTTCGTTCACTTTCCTTTTAATCCGCCTATTCTCTTGTTCTCGCCTTCTCTTCTTAATTCCGTCTGTGTATCCTTCTATTTCCAGTTCTTTTTTGTTTGCTTTGCGTTGTTTAATTTTCTTATTCTGTACTCTGAGGTCTGTTTCTCTCCTTGTCGCCTTCTTACTTCACCAACTACTTGTGGGATAAAATTGGGTTCGAACTCAGTCCCACAGCAGTCGCAGACCCGACTGTCAATCGGGAAAGAAGTGACAGACCTCAGAAGCCGAGGGTCGAACCGCGTACGTCGCGGATTGAAGTTCTTGGCCCTGCGTTCGTCGGTGATATGAACGATGCTGGCACATTTGAACCAGCGCGAGAAGTCGCCAGACGATTTTAACCATTTTCATGGCGGCCTCTTGTTTCCGTGGTGACGCGTAATTTCTGTTGCTCGAGAAATAAAAGTTTGTTTTTATTACTGTCGTCTTTGCATAACATTGCGTTGCAGAACAAGTAATCAGTTTTAGCTGTTTAGTCCTACGAAATAACTGGATATTAGAACGGCATATGTCGTGTGTAGCGTAGAAAGGGTTAAACTCATAAACCCACATAATGGATCGTGTATGCATAACAAGAGGATAAATGAGGGAGGCCGTCGCTTCGCGGCGCACTCGCAGTTCCTCTTCCTGTCTTTTGGTTCAGTTCGCTCGCTGCAGCAGCTGACAGGGTTCACAACCCGTACAGGGATTTAAACATGGTCGCCGGACACGGGAGTCAGCTGGAAGGCGAACCGCTGTGCTAGCTGCACTGTGTTCTGGCATTGATTTTCCGAACACTGCAAGAAACAAGTGCCGTCTGTCAAACGCACACCATACAGACACATCGCTGATCATTGCCTTGTTTAACGACGCTGCTTCGATAGCGTAGGTTTTAGGGCTTCCGGGTAGGTGATAGAGATCGTGGTTGATGAGTTGCTAAGGATTTGGAAGGAGCCTGACGTGGCCTGTTTCAAGCTACAGAGATGTGGAGGTAACGCTGTGACATTTCACGCGGGAATGTGCGAACAGGAATTTCTTTATTTGAAAGAAAGAAAGAAAATGGAGCGATCCTGTGATGAGAGAGAGAGGAGGCGTCGCTAATAGCCGATGTCTGACATACGACGTCTGGCCCTGCTGTAAATATCGTCGGTAGTCGATACATCGTTGAAGAGCAACGAGTCTACTGACCCTGGAAATCATCGCCCTGATGATGGAGGCAGTAAGCACTCCTGAAACGTCGGTCTACAACGCGCAACGTGCCAGAAGACAGTCGTCTTCATTCTTGCCACCTTGAGAACCTCAAGTCTCACCGAGGTCTCCATTGTTTTCCTGTGACCTGCCCATTCACTGGATATTCATCGTCCTCCGAATGAATTCCGCAGTGAATACATTTCACTGGTGTACTCCAAGCTGATCTTGTAACCAGTGGAACATATCAACACATGCAATTCCAAGGACGGGTCGCCATGGCAACCAGTGCCGCCTGCACATTATTGGCGTGTAATAGCTCTCCCCCCCCCCCGGCCTTCTTTTGTTTCTTTTTTATCTCCCTGTTTTGTTTCCTGGAGCAGTCGGAATTGCAACCAATTGATGCAAAAGCTGCATAACTCGCGCGCAGGTCCTCGAATGACAGACTTCACCGAAAAAGGGGTAAGATTTCGGTTCTTACACTCAAGAACACGCCGCGTCACCATTACAAAGTGTTAGCGAGTGTTCCGCGTTTAGAATCACGTGAAATGCATAAAACAGTCGGGTGGTGCACATACTTACCACTACAGACACAGAATGACAGTGTTGGACCATTTTCTCAGCGCCCATTGACGGCTGTGCCATCTTCGAGAGTTTCTTCCTCGAAGGTGCAGTTGACCGGTTCGACTCGTTCTGGTGCCGAGGTTAAGAATGAGTGGAGCCGTACCTCCACTCCCTCCTAGTCTGGCGAGGCGCCATGTCTTAAAAATAATTAACAATTTAATTCACGGCGACGACTGTCTTCTGGGATGTAGCTTCCTGAGGATGGAGGCAGTGTGATCCATTGAAACGGCCGGTCGATTTCTATCGAACTCCGCGCGTAACATCCCAGAGGACAGCCGTTGATGGTGGTAAGGTTTGCATTGATCAGTGCGGTCCACAGTTGTTTCTTCAACGCTGTGACGTGTAATTGCAGTGAGACAGCGTCCTAAACCTACTTTGCGACTTCCTGACACGAACTCAATTAACTTCCTGCGAGAGTCGGGCCTGTAACCATGGAAACAGACCGGGCATGGCTCGTCGAGGTTCGCCATAAGCCACAGAACAACTTCGCCACGGGGGCGGACAGGCCGCAGGTTTTATCTTTGGGATCAAAGTTAGGAATTTGAAGGACAGAGGGTTTAGAAGGAAAGAAACCGCACTCCGACTCATCGTATCCATAGCAACCGTGTAGCTGCAGGTTGATTGGCATTTGACATATTTGTTGCTGGTTATATAGCGTGGATTTACAGGCTGATTGGAGAATAATCAATTGGAAAGATGTGGTGGCCTATTAAATGCACTAGGCCGGAATTTTGCCTTTGAGGGTCTGAGGAGAACCGCAAACCCGGCGTCCGGGCCAAAATTTGAACGCGAATACGAAACGGAAGTGTTCGCCACTGCCTTAGCTAAGGCCTGCGTGATCAGAGTTCGATCCCTGGCAGAGGCAGGATTGTCTGTGTCTGAGGCCCTCCCAGTGGGTGAGAGGTGCATCTGTTTTGTCGGTGACCGTCCATTTCCTTCTAGTGTTGAGCTTTGGCTCCGTTCCGCCATCAGAGCACACTGTCCTCTTGTTTTCAGCCCGAAGAGTTAAAACTCTGCTTTGGCTCCCGATTCGACTGCGCATTCCTAGTTGCAGGTTGCTTACAGTTCGTTGCTATGCAGCGGAGCGCCGTGAAACAAATTAGCGCGATTGTGTAAAACGAAACGCGATTGGCCGTTGTTGTTTCTGCTGATGGGAGACGGAACAACGCTTTTGTTGAAGCGAGGCGCCTCGAATATTGCTGTTGTTGTTGTGCGTGGAGGGCGGCCGATGATGAGTCAGTTCCACCTGATTATTAATGGAGCAAGCAGGAATCGCCTCCATCAGACTCTCATGGACCAGAGAACCCGGTGGAAAAGTCGGCAAAGTTGGCACTTTGGTGTTCGGGAGGTTCTGTGTTCGACTCTGCACACGGGCTTAATTTATGTCGGTCCGCCAATTGTGAGCTGAAAATGTTTCTTTCTGTCACCCATGGGAAATTTGTGAGTACGTTTTATTTTTGCAATGTTTTCGCATTGTAAATTGACTTGTTTGGATCGTAATAATTGCGTCTGTACCCTGCGATCTATGCTGTGCCGTGGGACACTGGGGACGAGTCCTCGGAAAACACGATGCTGTTTCGCTGGCCGAGGGGAGTAGCTCCGTGGGGCATGACAAGAATGCCATTAAAACGGACAGCTGGATGTTTGTTACCGAGCAGGAAAAAGGTTGTGCCAAAACTTGGTCACATCTGTCGCACGTGCTTAGAAAACCAATTCCTAGGCGAGATGTTCCCGTCCGCGAGTAACAAGAAATGCGTACAAAACGTTTATGTCGAGAGGTCAGTCGGAGAGCCTGAGGAAAAACACGAACCTGACCAAACATATCCGTTGTGCGGACCGAGTTTTGAACCCGCTTGTCAGCAGAGGCACTTTGCGCCTTCCCGCAAACTCGTGGTTCGGTTCAAACACCCCCCCCCCCAAACAGATGCGACCAACAGCCTGTCCCCCAGGTCTACCCCCCTCCTCTTCCCTTAATCTCTTCCATTTGTGAGTCCATGTTGCCTTGTTTCCCATCTTCACTGGGATTTTGAGAATTCCTTTAACCTGTGGTGGTTCTAAAGCTGTGGTCCGCAACCGTCATGTGCAAGATCGTGAGCTGTACATTATACAGAGCACTAATATATATAGTAATATCTAAATATCTCATCGCCCTGATGATGGAGGCAGCAAGGGCCTCTGAAAGTCTGTAAACTTCCTATCAAGAGAGTTACGTTCCGGAATTTGTTGCCAGTTGATTTTAGAATTAGTTTTGTGTGCACTTTGGGCTTCATTTTAAAACTTGAGGGCAGGAGGGGGGGGGGGGCATGTAAATGGAGAGACAAGGTGTTGGGGGCGTGGACCCTTTGAGCTGGCCCAAAGGGTCCGAGGGCAGGTTTTGGCGAAAATGGTGACCAGGTTTCGGTTATCATCGTAGCGCTTATCATCAGTTTTTCGAGGAAGAATTAGAGCCTCGTACTTCGTTTAGGAAGTTACGAGAAGTTCGTCTCCCGGACGAAGCTCATACTTTTAGCAGACTAAAAAATAGTTCAGCTCTTCGAACTATAAACAAATAAAAACACGTGAAACGCTGATTTATCCTCAAGTCATCACAGCACGAAGACTTCGACCTAATTGCCCGTTGAAAGTTTCACGAAATGGCCGCGGTGCTTGAGGTTTCTCTTTGCAGTTTTTAGCAGCAAATGTTTTCTTGCGAAGAATCAGACATGGCGGCGAATTAGAACTGGGAGTTACGGTCTGATGCAGGCGATGACAGCGCTGTTTGAGAGAGAGAAAGTTACATGTGAGACAATTGAATCACGACAACAATAATACTCAGAAGTTTAGTGTTTTCTCTTGTAAATAGCCTCGAAAGTTTATCATTTCGCATTGTGACATTCTGTAATCGGCAGCCGGGCAGATTTGGGGTAATACAAAATAGGCCTCGGACATTTTCCTCAAACGCCTTCGTCTTGTTAATGACAGACGTAACAGGGCTCTTCTTGAGAAGCTGATAGACGCTTATGTAGTCAAGAAATTAATCGTCCTCTCTGGAACCGCCTTAAAAAGCTGATCCCTTCTGAATCCAGTCCACACAGTTCTAATGTTCAGAAGATTAAGTTAATTATTTCCTTGATTTCAATAATGGAGACTGGTGGTTACCATAGAAAATTATAAACAAAATCCATCGTCAACTGTTTCATTTGCAAACGCATGGAAAGCGTTCAGAGATGGTGAGTGCCCGTTCGGGACGACCAGCCTCACAAACAACAGGAGACGGTACATGTACCGTTCTTACCCGAAGCAGTCTCGTCTCTCAACCTTTCCCACGCCCAGATAAAAAATGCACCGCCTTCTCAACTCGTGCCCGGAAGGAATTCTGCCAGCCGTGGTACTTCGAACCCGCACGAATCTTCGTGCTCCTGATGGCGGCTTTTTCTGAGTAAGAGAATCGAAACATAATCGCCCTTGTGTTGGGGGCGCGACCGCAATAATTGAGGGTGTGTTCACGGTTGAAGCCAGCTAGAACCGAGCTGAGCGTAACCCCATTCGGATCGACATTGTGCCGATGAAACATTTTCTCGGCCTGCGTAGAACCGCGCGTTCGTGGCGTTGGTCCTCCGGATGCTGTGCTGCAGAGGAAAATGTTTGAAATAAATTGATCTTGATGGCGTTTGTGTCACGGGCCTCGTGTCCCCGTGAGAGTTCGGTGTTCTCTCCCCCCCCCCCCTCTCAGCGACCTGTAACGAAAGGCGCACTTTCGCCTCCCCTCTGCAAGTGGCGTAGGGAGTGCTTCGTGATTGTCCTCAGTGCCTTCAAGCCACTGTTTACACCTTGTTATACATAGGCTTGCTTCCTAGCGTATCTGATGATGCTGTTTCAAGAATACAGATTATGTAGCGTCGAATTCTAGGACGACTTTGAACGCTGAGTCGCCGTGCGTTTTAAAGCAGCAGAATCTTCTGAGTCGCTGCGAGTAGATTGTTGGCGTTCTAGAAGACGCGTTCAAAGTGTGGAACCCGGTGCAAGCTCCTTCGTCGTAGGGAGGAGCCCTTGTAGAAATTTTCCACAGTTGCTCCATTATGGCTGCGCTGCGAACTGTGTTTAACGTGCTCGAAAAATCGGTGCGACAATCAGGAGATCGCAGGACATGCGAACGAACGGCGGAACAAATCGCAAGATGGCGGTGCTACTTCAGTACACAGAGTATCATCATGATCGCCGTTCGCTGAAATGTGCGCTGTTTCCCCAATTTTCCCGCCATTAGTTCTTACAGCGACCCGAGGAAGTAGTTCATACGCTTCTGCTCTCATTTTGCCTCCAGAAATTGTCGCGTGCTGCCGTGACCTGTGTGTGTGACCCTGACCGGCCTATTCATCTTCCTGCTTGAATAATAAGTTACTGAGTCGGTGTAGCATTAGACGCGAAAACTCCTGAGTAGATGAAAGGGTAGTGGTTTCGGGATGAATGATCGGGGTTCGATTCCACCCGGGGGACATCTTTGCCAAACCCATTCAGCACCAATAGGGATGAGGTCTTTCCTCTAGGGGCAAAGCGGCTGGCGTGTAAAGCAGACCTTTTAGAGCCAAGGCCAAGAATACGTTGAGGTTTACCTCCACTCTCGGTGATTTATTACGCTCAAGAGAATACTTTTCGTATTAAATTCTTATTTGCGCCTCGATAGCCCAAGTGACCTCCTCCGTTGAGGTGTTCCGATTAAGATTTCGTCTGCGTTTCTCATCTCTTCTCCACATATGCGACACGCCCTGCCCATACGATGAGATGTGGCGAAACGTCAAACATCTGGAGGTGACTTGTGTTCAGAAAAAGAGAAAGCATTGCATTTGCTATTCGAATCCACACGTGCAGTGCACTTTTCGTGAGACCTCCTTAATTGTTGCTGTAAGTAACCATGACGACCCGTAATTAATTAGCAGCTCACAAGCCGCTTTTCGATTTTTGCTGTAGACAACACCAAGAAAGTGGTTGGTCAGGTTAGGGAAAGCCGCTGGTTCTGCAGCCCAAGTTAATTAACAAAAACTGGTACAGTTCTGCGTAAATAAACATGGAATGGAGGAACGTATGAGGGGAAATATTTGTTGCATCCATTAGTGGATTACAAATGTGAGTATTGATCGCTTTGTCATTAAACTCAGCCCTTGTTTGGGGATCTTTTTTAAGCTGAGACTAATTCCGAGTTATTAAGTAATCCTTTTTTTCCCCCACTGCATTTAGGTACGTGTTTGGTTCTGATTATCACGTCTGTCGCTTGACTTCTTAATTATAATATTTTTCCTGCAACATACCGAGAGAAATCTTGCATAATGTCAACTGCACGGATGACAAAGAAGCCGTATCGTCGCATACCGTTTCCGAAACCAATTGGAAAATCTAATAAGGAGTTTTAAGTCATCAGACTGTAATGAAATTCTGTGTTACGTAATTGGACACAATTAAATTCTGTGACGTACAAAAACATGATTGTGAAATTAATATGAGTCCTTGTATTTTGAAGCATTGCTACAGACTGGGGCTGCGGAGACACAGGTCAGGGAATAAGCCCTTGCAGTGCAAATATACCAAAATTACAGCGTTCGTCTGTCTGACAAATTGCTTTGTGTCTAGGAGAATCAGCAGCTGCTAGCAGTTCAGTACAAAGAAACTAATTAGACGTGTCTGTGTACGTTTACTGAGATTCGCGAGTCAGTTCTTTAAATCAGCCCCCACCCACCCACCCCCGGTGTTGTTCCAGTGCGAAATTAACCCCATAAAACCGAGTGGTAACTATATTTACCTCCTGTTTTAACAGTCACAAAAGCTGCAATGTGTATTCATGTAGTCATTTCCTAGAATGACTGGTATGTGCACGCCAGATCATGTTTGTAACTCCCCCCCCTCTCCCCCATTGCCAGCTGGTCACTTGCCCAGCAGATGGCGTCCCGTTACGTCCGTCACGCAGCTGGTCCCCGCGAGGTGCATTCACATCCGCGACCCCGTGTTATTTGCAAATGGATATCTCAAAATGGCGCAGTGGTGTGCGCCATTTTGAGACATTCATTCGTAATCCTCTGTGTTCAAAGACACAGGAATGTGTTGTTTTTGAGGAAACACAACAGTGAGTGGGATGTGACTGAAATGCATTGTTTATCGGAGGTTTTCTTTCCGACTGAAGTAATCAGCGCTGTGTCTGTATGGCACTGCATGGAGGCAAAGAGGTTTTCCCCGTACGAGACCTCGGAGTGTTCGTGGGTAATTTTGTGTACGATGAGTCGACTGATGCCGTTCATGTGGAGCGGGGCCGACAGACTCGTTCGTCGCTTGCGAGACAGACGGAGAAGTAACGGAACAACCCGCGCTAGCTGGGTCACCGAAGGACCGGTTGCTAGGATACGCTCAGCGGCCGAAATTCTTTTGCCAAAGCGGATCTTGGACAAATATTGTGTGGAGATGTCAGTCGGCTTGAAGGACTGGCTTTCGACAGAATGCGAATTTTTGGCTCTTGTGGTCGTAGCAACGGGATTTTTTGTGATGTATTGTGAAGAGACCAAACTTGCAAATAACGAACAGCACAGAATGTGCGAGTAGAGTTCACATGAAATTGTGCTCTTTCTGCCAGTACGCGTTGCAACGTCAGTTCGAATCGTTCTGCAATGGTGAGATGGGAGAATAATATTAAAATGCAATTGAATCAAAATGTGAACGGAATTTAACTAGCTCATAGCACGGGCCAGTGGCGGACTCTCGTGATCACGGCCATAAAAGTCGAGGAATTTTCTCTAAATCGACGCTGACGTTTCTTTGAACACCGACCCTCAAAAAGGGCCGTAAACTCTGTCAGCTCGACAGCAGAAGCTACTACAATCCAGTAGTCCTCCTCCGTTGCTATGCAACGCCCTGCTTGCTGTACCAAAACGCTCATACTTGGTGTTACAGTGCGGCCATTGCATTGTTACCTGAGACTCAACGCCACTGAAGTGGCGAGGAGGACGCAAGAAGTGCGTGTGGAATTTTGATGCGGAGACTTTTTAAAAACGATTATTCAGAACACGAAGAAACTAATGGGAAGATGGCTTCGAGACAGATCTTAGGGATGGAGGCTGTGAAGATTGGAGGTGGGTGCAACTGGCTTAAGAAACGCAGCTGCGAGCTTCAGGGTTCTCTTACGTGAGCCCCGGACACAAAATGTCACAGTTTTCTTAAACTTCTTAGCGATATGGTGACGCTGTCACAGCTGCACTGTGACTAATGCAGTTTTACCACACTCTTTCTAGATGACAACTCTCGTCTTCAGGCTGTTTAATAGTTGAAAATTTTAAATGTTCCGAATATTTGGCCCGGAGTATCTGCGTGTCTCACGTTCGGCATTTTCTGCTCTACGCTCTGTAATTTCTTCAGCGGTCGTCAGGTCAGCGTAGACGAAACGCGCAAAACGTGCGTACGTCTTATCCGCCTCGCACGGCGATCAGCTGCAATCGCCAATTGCTCTTGCGAAGAAGGAGAAGAAGAGATAAGCCGAAACGTCACGAGGCTCATTAATTACCTCTCCGCTGTCGAAGCCAGAGTTCGCTGGGACCCCTTCCCCTTGGACTTCCGTGTGTCCGAGAGGGAAAAGGACCGGAAACTGGATAACAGATTGAGGAAACACGCGACCTACCGCCTTAAAGAAAAATTGAAAATTGAAAATCGGACGCTCACGAACAAGAATGTGATTAGGTTGGCTCTAAATGGGATTCGAATACGATATTAAAAAATACAACAAAATCTAGAAGAAAACATCGTTTGAAATCTGATAAACATCTGACTAAAAGTTGCATTTAAAAAATTATATTTAAGTTTATATAATTTTATACACCTGAAGATGGTTCTTTTAGAACTGAAACATGTCGTGTAAAAAGTGATGATCTAATGTAAATCGAACATTTCGATAGAGAACATTATTTTAATATATTTTAAATATTTAAATGTTAATTATGGTAATATTTTATGAGCCGGGATAGCTCAGTCAGTATAGTGACTAGCTACGGGCTGGACGACCGGGGTTCGATCTCCGACTGGGGCAGAGGATTTTTCCTCTAGCCTCTGCGTCCAGACCGGCTCTGGGGCCCACCCAGCCTCCTCTACAATGGGCACCGGGGTCCTTTCCCGGGGGTAAAGCCGGCCGGGGCGTGATGCTGACCACTCATCCCCTTCTAGTGCCGAGGTCAAGGAAGAGAGGAGCTATACCTCCACTCACCCCAAACGCCTACATGGCGTATAGTGGGACAAACTTTACTTTTTTTATGGTAATATTTTAATATTTAATAGGAATTTTATTGTGATTAGACTGACAAGATTTAAACAAATATATATTTATCGCAATATGACGCAACTTTATCATCTCTTGGCGATAAATGTTAACGGATCCCAGTGACCTTGAACTGTCATCTGCTGAAAGAACAGTCTGTGCCCTGGACCAGCCAGTCAGTTGCTTGGTTTGTTATCGTTCGTTAGTCCTGCGTTAAGGCAAGTGCAGTGTCGCTGCTTCGCCTCGATTTGATTTCCGTCTCGACATCCATCGGTAAGGCTTCTTCGCCTTGAAAGCGAATTGCCGTGGAACAATAGCACATTATGCCAGTGGAACGTGCTCCATCCGCTGGCTGTTCGTCGTATTGGGTGTTTTGGGAAGTGGTTCACAAATGCGCGACGCGCGGAGGAAGAGGCCTCGTTTTGTTAGACAGACGACAGTTGAGTGTTACACAGGTTTCTGTCAGCTCAAACTAGGCCAGGAACAGAACCCGTCTTCAGAGAAATCAGTGTCTGCTCGGCTGGCCAAGGTATTTTCTGCCTTTTATAAAATCTGAAGGTCCAGTACCATGTTCATACTGGGCCACATTCTGGACCAGCTCAACCCACTCACACATCCTTACACTGAGTTTCTTTGGGATTAATATTAATGATATTTTTCCATTTCCGCTTAGGTCATCCTAGTGGTGTTTTCCCTTCAAGTTTTCACACTAAAATTGTGAACACGTCTCTAAACATCGTAG
Organism: Zootermopsis nevadensis; assembly: GCF_977971745.1. Taxonomy (NCBI): domain Eukaryota; kingdom Metazoa; phylum Arthropoda; class Insecta; order Blattodea; family Termopsidae; genus Zootermopsis; species Zootermopsis nevadensis. The sequence continues at coordinate 19,496,906 of NW_028259156.1, forward strand.
ACAGTGCAATGTCAGACTGTTTACAGAATTTGCAGAAAAAAGGACGAGCCTTTAATTTCGGTTCCCGTCTTTTTCCATTGTCGAAAATAATTTAAAATTTCATTTATTGGAAAGCCAGGAGAAATTAGTTTTAAGTGTTAGAAGTTGGCGAGACAAGTTTCTTTAACAGATTTTCGGAAACAACTAACAAGTCGAGGCCAGAGGAGCCACAGCGCCTCTAATCGAGATGTCTCGTGCGTAGCGCAGAGAACGTTAAACCAACAAGCACGCCTTCGTGAAACTAAGGAAAACTGTGATGCAGATCTTGGTACGAAGGTTTTGAAACACCCAGTACATTTCATGCCTTTCTATTCTGCCATAGATAATGGACCCCATGATAATTCCAATCATGGCCAGACTATTGAGAAATCCGATTTTACGTCACGGGTCCCGTCATTGCGTTGTTCGTGGAGAAGCTTCGTTCCTCTGTTTCAGCCGGTCTTCGTCTGCTGGAAGGCGAACGTCGTGCGTGTCTTGTCTTGTTGGAATTTACGGGGCTTTGTCGTTGCAGGCAGAGGCTCTCCTCGTTATTGTATACACCGTTTATGAACCTGGGTTTCGGGTGGGCCCCGCCTTTCGAGCAGCGAAAGTGGACAAGTTATGTCGCAGGAGACAGCAACAGTAAACCTGTGTTCTGGGCGACTTGGGCCGATATTCCTGACTTCGGCACAGATTTCGTGTTGACTGTCCGACGGGTGAAGAGTTAGGAGTTAACCACTCGCCTCCATCTAGTTTCGAGGTTAAGAATGCGTGCCATCGTTGTACTCGTCGCCTTGAGAACCTGAAATCTCAGCAGGTGAAGCTGTTTCGGGACTGTCCTTAGCCAGACGTGATTCTCCTTCAGCGTAGAAACGTCGCCTCTGCGTCTTGACTGTTGTCTTCATCAAATCAAAGAGCAGCGAGACCATCTGGCAACATGCGTAGCTGCCGGGTGGGAGAAGAAGAAGAATAAGAAGAGAATTGGTGTATGGCTCTTGTTCTGTCTGGGGTGAGGTGTCTACCTGGCTCTGAGGTTCATTTGCCTCCCGCTGAGCTAGCCTTTCAGCAGAACAAAGCCATCTAGACATCAGCGAAATAAATTATGGTGCTATCCGAGTCGAACTGCTGGTTCGAGACAGATCCTCTGTACTTTAACCCCTTCCATGATACGCACGAGAGTTCTTGCCTGCAGACACTTCTGACTTCTTCGTCTGTGTTTATTTGGCGTGACAGATGATAACAGAGGAGACGCGCCCAGTCTGCCTAAGCTTTTGGATTTTCAATAACAGAAATATACCTTACCATGGAGGCGGAAGGTTGCCTTAGGTGACAAGGCTTGACAACCGGGGTCGGATTCCCGGCACGAGCAAAGCGAGGTTAAGAATGTGTGGAGTTATGCCTCCATTTGTTATTTGACTTTGTGGCGTTGTACTTAGTTAAGTACCAGGGAAAAGCACATGTGCACGTTCGTACATCTACTCGTTTGCTAAAGGGGAAATATAACTGAGAAGTAGAAATAAGTTTTAAATTTGACGCTCATTTAACGAAACGGAGTTGAAACTTCATCCGGAAGTTGGAAGATGAACGGACAAACAATCCAGCGGACCTAATATCTTTGTTGTAGTAATTGCTGTCGTCGTCGTGTGCCTTTTACTTCTGTAAGGTACAAAAGCCAAGCTTCAGACTTCTTCTTGAGAAGCTGATAGTCTCTCAGCCGGTTAAGAAACTCCCCGCCTTTTATGGAACCGGAAGGCTCGTTATCGTGTTCAGAAAACGGAGCTGGATCCAGCGAAATCGTGAGCGGTTCGCCCAAGGGCGAACGCCTCGTGGCCCGGCCACGAATCTTGTGAGAGGTTCGTGCGTTCGCTTTTATAGGGGAATGTTGGTCCGTCTGGTCCACCTGATTTAGTGCAGGCTGCTCGGTGGACAGAACGATTCCATTTCTTTGGGGGATGTTCTGTCAGGCGGTTGTCCAAATACCCTCCGTTCCGCGCCTCTGTCTCCGAATCTGTTCTAAATGTCTAAATTTATTTGCCTCAGCGTCCAGAATCAACCCTGTGTGAGCTTATAATCAATCATGCATTAAAATCTACTTCTGTGTGACTTCCAGGCTGCTAGTGAGATGTCTTTTGCAAGTCAATTTATACGTTTTTCCAAGCACACTTAACAGAGAAATGCGTACATAATACGTGGTTCGGAATAACGCGGTTTGTTACACAGACGTTTCTCACATGCGTTATGAGTTTCAGGACCAAAAAAAAAATGGCGGACTAAATGTCGCGTTCACGTCATTGGTCGCGTCGTCTGGGGTTGCGGAAAGTTACGAAAACACGGTCTAGTGTGCAGCCGAGCCAAGTCCAGATCTGTTCGTGTGCCCCGCGTTCACGCTAATGAAACCCTCTGACATGACATTGGTTGCTATGACAACCAGTTTATGGCCGCATGAAGCTTCCTCAGACTGCTTGGATCTGCTGAGCGTCGTAAGTCTCAGCTAGAGATGGAATTCACCGCCGTTGGGCTGTGAGTGAAGACAGGAGCAAATTGAAAACAAAACATTCTTCGTGTCTTCGTCTTCAGTTTTCACACATTTTATCTTATTCTGGTACGAATCATGTTTCTTTTTTATATCTCTAGCCCACCGAGAGAAACTCGAAGAGATGAGAGGGAATATCGATGAATCGAGAATGAAACGAACAGTGGAAGGTAGGCAACTAGAAGCTTCGTGATTGTTACGCTTGTCTTGGTATTGGTAGCTAGCTCATCACCTGCTACGCGCCTGAACATTCCTAGCTTTTCAACAGTACGAATTATGTTGCCATGGAAACCAAACAGACAGGAAGTTCATTTAAGTGAAATGCAGCGTGGGCACAGAAATGCGACATGAGTGGATGTCAGTTTGCGTTCTGGTTAATTTACGGTACTATGAAGATTTCTGCCTTCTGGGTTATTGCGCTGTGTAGTCTGGTCGATGTTAACCAACGTTTCAGAGGTCATACTGCCTCCGTCATCAGGGCGATGAATCGCCCTGATGACGGAGGCAGTATGACCTCTGAAACGTTGGTTAACATCGACCAGACTACACAGCGCAATAACCCAGAAGACAGAAATCTTCATATTCACCGCTGTGAGAACCTCAAGTCTTACGGTACTATATCAGCCTGACAAGTTTTGGTAATGACGTGCGCGATAGACAACGATAAGGTCTATTTACGGACTGGCGGACGAAGTGGTCGTGGCCGACTTCGAAGTTTTATCGCTTGAAAGGCATAGATTGGAAACTCGAATCGAATCCCAGCGCCGAGGAAACATGACTGACAAGTTCCCTGTTAGTAGGGGTTGCATTAAGAAGGTTATGACGGGGGAACAAAAATTGCTTATATAATGACGACATTGGATTAAGCTGACTAAGAGCAGGGCTTTATTTGTCATGGCGCAACTTAACCGCATTGCAAGATTCGACACCAGGTGCTGGCAGTTGACGGAGTGCTCCTTCGCGCGTTCCAGTTGACCACCATTTGCCCGCGGGCGGTTGGTTGCCGGCCTTGATTTGGTCCAGAGAGAGTTTGTCACTGATGACCCGCGACCCACTGGCACACTTCCTCATTGAGAGACCGGTTTTATCGGCTGCAACTTCCGACGATTCCTTCTCAGTATTTCGGTTTGTTTAACGATGCTTTGTCAGAAACTGTGCTTGTGTCGACATGGATAACATCTGGAACAACTGAAAGGATTTTTATGAAATGTTGCGCTCGTCTGCGTTGCCAAGATGTGGGTCGTTTTTGATTTAGTTTTCGTGGCCTTCATGTAACGATCGCTGTACGCGAGTAGGGCCTCATCGACGGTCACAGAGGCGCGTACATGCAGTCTTTCGCATTCGCTTCCGGGCCGCTTTGTGCCAGGGACAGGTTCTGAAGTGCGCTTGATAAATCGTCGCGCGTCCCGTCGGTTTCGCTGTCCCCATGTTGGAAACCACCATTACCGGTACCGCTGTGGCCTTCGTTTGTGTCTAGCCGTCGTCATCAGCAAGTTTCGACGTCGGAAGCAGTTTGTGGACTGCTACAACCACCAACCAACGAAAAAGCTAACCAAGGGCGATGTTGGAAGGTTTTTGGGCAAACTTGCTATTAGTTTCGGTGGAGACTTGTTCACCGGGCCCTCCCGCCCCTCCGAAACTCTGGTCTGCCTGCATCTCGTCGGATTACCGTGACGTGAAACAAAACTCGGCGTCAACTTTGCGTCCCTCCACCAGACCGCTGTTTCGCCATAAAGTGCTTCTCGTATGGGGGTGACATCTAGTGGATGGGATTTATTGGTTGGTCTAGTGGGGGCCGTTCAACGTCACACCCCTCGTACTGAGACAAGTGCCAGTCGATGGGCGAATTTGTGGTGACAGCTGCCTGCGTGTTTCGAGGACGTGTGGTTTGTCGTGCGGCATAAATCTTGCATCACGCGTTGCTGTTGGTCGATCTACAAGGATTACCATCTCCTCCTTCCAGATCCGTCTCCTTCATCTTCACGTCGAATTCGAAGCGTTGTTGATTAACGTAAGAATTAGCCTTGCATGAGTGAAGGAGCGTAAGATTGACGATGTTGGTCGACGAAACCTAAGAGAAGCGAAGTTCAGTCAGCAAAATGTTTTGCAGGCGATAAAAACAAGATGGATGAGATTTGCAATTGCTTCTTCAGAACTTGCTGCTGACTCCTCTTCAAGTGCCGCGCCTTTTCCAATAAAATGTCGCAGGAATCAGCGGTAATTTCTTTTGTAAAGTGTGGCAGTGAGAAGCAGATGGAACGCAATCACCGAGGTAACGTGCTACAAACGAAACAATTGAATCGTGCGTGGCGATGCCAAATTGTGTCCGATGTGACCCACAAGGAAGACGCCATTGTCGATCGAACATAGCGGCCAACGCCATTGAACTGGAAATTGAAACATGGCCGCTGAGCGTACTTTTATGTGGTTCGAGGATGGCTGTTTTAAACACGCACATACTTTACTAGAGGAAAAAGAGACATAGCTAGATCTGATACTCGATGGGAGGACTGATATTTGACTTCTGATCCTCGGTGTTGTCTTCAGCCGAGATTGTTGAGGAGGAAGGCCATTGATATTCCTGTTGCTTGTTAAATAAAGTGAACTAGCTGCCTTCGTTCTGGACAGACCGTGTCCGATGCCCAGAACATTTCCGGAACCCTTAGAAGGGGAAAGGTAAATCCGGCTGGAGCGACGGCATTTGAAAGGACGTCATACGTCCTTCTTGTCTTCGGTGATCAGTTTGTTTGTTTGTAGGTGGCACCAGCAGTGAGCGTGTTGCTGACTGCGAACCCCTACGCCTTTTAATCCTTGCCCCCATTTAGAGGCAGGTAGAAGGACTGTTGTTTGCTGAAGACTTGGTTTCTGCCTCATACAACAACATTCTTTTCTGTTGACTCGGTGAATTCTGCTCCGGCAAACAGACAGCAAAAGAAACTGTCAACTTCGCGAGGTTTCTGTTTACCTCCGCAAGGACACGGTCCACCGCGCACTCTCTTGCGGCACTGCGTCGTCTCCGAATTACATCTGGCTCCTGCGTTTACTCATTCTATAAGGCCCGCAAATTATTATAATTCTTTCAGCCCCTACAGTGTTAAGATGTAGCCAGAATGGGAAGGAATGCTTATAGAATTTTGACACGGAATCCTCTGCGGGACGAGCAGTCGCAAGACAAATGAGAATGAGCTCATTCGTATGATTCGTTCCCGAGCCTCTCAGTACACGCACTTCCTGTTCAGTCAATGGAAGGGAAGGGAAGGGACTCCTCATTCTGACCGCCATCTTTGTCGCAAATCTGAGTGACGTCATAGCAATTGTTCGTAGCCGCCGTCGTGACTTGCTGTACACCGCGGCACAGCCTTCGTGATGTTCGCTGCCATTTTACTACAAGATGAAGATAAATGTAGCATTTCCAACTGTTCTGTCACTTTCCATTCAGGAAAGGATTCCATTATAAATTTTAATTACTTCTGTTTCTTTGGATAGTTACAGTTCTTTGTAAATGCTTTTTACTGAAGTGTTGGCGTCGTAACATCTTTTTGGTAACCTGTGTGTCATTATTTTCTGCTGATTTTTCATCTCTCGTTTGCTTCGCTTTATTTGTATTGTGTATTGAAGTTCGTTCGTTCATTTTTTCACTTTTTATTTGGTTCTTCGTTCTTCGCCGCGTTTAGGAGTGTCCTTGGTCTGTCCTTCAAAGTTGAATGCAGTCTTTGTGGCCAAGACTTCCATCTTTGTACCTCCCTGCATCACGAACTAAGGCGTTCTACTATCTTAACTAAGTTGGTAAGCCTGCAGCCTTGTCTTCATTTAAGACGCAGGCCAACCTTTTTTTTTTTTAAGTTCCGACCAACGCATTTCGGAAATAATCAATGAAAGTAACAATAAATTGTTGATTATTTTTATTTCTGTGAAAGCTGAAACGGAAGTGTTTTGTTTTATTGCGTTGAAGCCACCGCAGTTCTCAACCCGAACACTTCGTTGTGGAACAGGTTACCGCAGAAACGAGCAGATATCGAGGTCAGTGGCGGAACTGACCGGTGCTGTTCGCATCCATTACGAGCGCCCTTCTCCAGTCTGCAGCCGAACCGCAGACTGGGATCGCGTTCCTGACACAGAAGCCTTTGAAGGGCGTAATCGTGTGCTCGCCTTTGCAAATGTGGGCGCTGGTGTTTTTTTTTTTCATTCACTAAAATGTGAGAACGGAATGAAGCCCACAAATAAACGAACAACCTGCAAATTTACGAAAGCAGCTGGAATGTGCAATTACCGCTGACGTATTAATTGTTCACGCTAATTGACTGGTCCTTGATGCAGGAAATGTTTATTCTTCGAGCTGAATTTTTCGTGAACCCCAGCAATCTGTCTTTTTAGCTGTTTTTTTTTTATTTTCTAAGAAGTGGATGTATCGTGGTTGGTGCAAATATGTTTCCCACTTCAGTGAAAAATAGGTCCATGTGTGTGTAAGTATGCTTCATAAGAATAATTCTGATTATAAAGGGCATAATATGAAGTTTTGTCTATTTAAATGTGCAATAAACGACAGATTTTAACCACCAGAGACTTCAAAAATACAAGAAGAAGAAGAATTTTCTGTGAAGTAATCTGAGACGAAATTCATGAGGTGGGCCACAAAATGTCAAAATGTGGAAACGATGCGAATGTAGCAAGGCATGACGGACGGAGTAAAGATTTGTGGCAAAGCGAAACCGGACTGGAACGGCCAAAGTGAGGAAGAGACGGCTCCAGTCGCAGCACCACCTCCTGTCGGTAGTCCCGACTGCTTGCCTTGGATGACCTCTGACCGCGTGGTATGTCTCAATTACTCCGCGGATTCTCTCGAGGCAGTGGCCTTGTGTGTGGCGACGGTCGCTGCTCGTAATGCGCCGGACGTGTTCAGCGTCAATTACGTTCTTTGCCCCCCGGGGCCGTTGTTGTTGTTGTTGTTGTTGTTGTTGTTGTGGGTGGCGCCACTGCATGTTTCTCGTGATTTATCAATACCCCGACGAGAAACAAAGAAACATCCTTCGTGTTTCGTGTGGTTCATCAGATACCCACCGGCGCACCTGTCCTGATTTCGAACCTTCGTGAATTTATAACGTGCAAAGTAAGTGACCGACAAATGAACTAATAATCGTCATTCAGCCTAAACTTTCGGACGCTTCTCAGTGTTAGGCGAAAAACAAATATTATGGCGATCCGGCGGGACTCTGGTGAAGCCTCTGCAACCGCAAGATTAAGATGTCATAAGCTCCATTTTAATATCATTATGTCATATTTCGGTATTTAAATCTGGGCCCTTCTCAGTATTCTGTAAGCGTTTGTGGTTGTAGCATCCATGCTACGTGTGTGGCCAATAGTAGTTGCAGGCGAAGAGTGCATGTCGTAAATTTCCTTGATAAATTTCTCGTTGTCCCACTTGTGCAAGAATCTAGGCTGCTCACAGCTCACTTAGCCACCGGTTTCAGAACTTCGTCACAACTTTCCTTCAGTGCGCCGTAGAGCAAACAACAACAACCGGCATGTCCTCTTTCTTCTTCCCAGTTTCACAGCAAAAGTCGCGGACAGCTCAGTCTGGAAGTCTGGGGTTTTTTTACCGACAGAGGCTATGAACGTTCGGCACGATTCTGGGGCCCACCCAGCCTCCTATCGGACGTAAAACGGCCGCAGCTTCACACTGATCACTCGCCTCTATCCAGTGCCGAGGTAAAGAATGCGTGGAGTTTTACGTCGGCAACCACCTACGCCTTTATGAAAAACGCGCAAGTGTATTGACGATTTTCTACATCTGATTAATGTCCTGTTTCCTTTAAGGCGTCTTAATGCGACCACGTTTAAGAACGGAAGGTTTGTCACAGTCGTCACAAATTCCCATTACTTGACTTCGTTCGTCGGGATTTTGATTGCCTTTGCGTCAGAATTTCCAGACTGCTCGTCAGGGTCTGTGTGAGCTACGCCATTACTGCCTCCTCCTCCCTGAATGCGTAAAATAGATCCAGCTTAATGTTATCCGTCCGTCTCATTCTTGACGTGCTAGGTGCCTGCATTCCACTTGTTCCTCCATTCAAACAACACCCAAGTCCTTCGTACCGAGTTCACACAACACAAAGCGACCCGTAAGTTCCTGGTACCTTACGATGCTTCATCCAAATGTTTCCTTCGTCACATTTTGTTGAAAAGTTCGCAATTTAATTTATTTCCCCAAAGTATTTCTCTTTTTAGTTTTTACACTGGATTCATCCGGCGAAAGATATGGGTCCAGTGACGGGATTTTGTGATCACTGTAATGAACATTCAGAGCCATATAAAATGGACATTTCTTGACCAGCTGAGTAACTATGAGCATGTCTAGAAAGACTGCACGATCTAGATATTTTTTTAGTTAGGAATGCATTTTAATTCTACTCGGATTGTACTAGCTTTAGTAGATGGTTCGACGACTTTATACAGTTCGGCACGTGACTGTGCACGCTGCGGTTAGATTATCGTAAAAGTTGGAATAAATAAATATTATCATCAAGTCTGGCAAACAGACAGAAGGGAGAGACGGGCTTTGATCCTGTTACAGATTACAGAATAAATCTGTGAGCACAAGCCACTAGGATCCATCAGACAGATTCTTTTCCCCATCAAATTCTGCAGTCGTCGTCAAATATTCCTTTGTTGTTTGCCTGGAAACAGAAAAAGATTTATCCGGAAGAAAACAAAAACCGATCGCCCTGATGCCGTCACCATAGCAACTCCTCGGGCCTGACAACAAAGCGATTGCGTTTTGTCGCTGTCTGAATGTCTTTGTGAATCTCTTGTTATAGGACGGGGCAGATTGTTTCGAAACGTCAGACTGTGAGCGATCTTACTAAGCGCGACTGACAGAGGCGAGCACGTGACTGCATAATTTACATGTCGTCGATTAATTGGAAATGACGTCTGGGGAAGTGGTCGCAGCTTATTTTAAGGTATCCCATAGTTTGCCTGGATTAAGTGAGACTGATCCCTGTAGATGTCAGATGCAAAACAGGAGTGCTAACCATGAGCCAGCATTTACGTCGTAAGCCGTAGCCGGAAATGGTTTCATGCCTTCAGAAAGGAACAAGTGTTTGTTCACGGTGGTGAAAGTCTTGTACTTACTAGCGTTGTCTTTGGGTGGTTACCAACGTTTAAGAGGAACCTTCTGGCTCCATGTTGAGGATATAAAGTGCGTTTCCATGTTCCGAGGTGACGACCTTGCTCAGTCTTGTGATTACCGGCCGCCAACACTTGCAAAGCGCCCCGACGTCCTCGTTTCGCGAACACTTTGCTCCGCTGACGACGTATCAGAGCCTCAGTGTTTCTTGCATTTCCACCTTCCCGTTGGTCATCTGCCCCCTCTGCCCGCAGCACAAGGCGTTTGTCAATTGTCTGTCCTTTCCTGTCATGCACGGTGACTGTCAAATGTTTGTCGTAGTTCGTCAGCGCATTTCCCTCTCCGACTCTCTGAGCACTGCGTTCTGCCTTCTTTTTCTAGTTCCTGAAGTTCGCCTTTCATCTGTGACTCTGCTCCCGTCAACCCGTTACACGCTTTAGAAGCCCACGCACGCACGCACGCACTCGCTCTGATGCCGTTTTCTAAGCAAAATTAAGAACCCCAGAGTTTTGAGATGTTCGTGAAGAAACGGAAAGGTGGACCATGCAGGGTATTGGGGGGGGGGGGGGAGTGGAGTTATAACTGCGTGCATTCTTAACCTTGGCTTTAGAAATAGGTGAGTGATCGATCAGCTTTACGCCCGGCCGTTTTAACTCTGGTATTTACAGGGCAGCAGACTGGGTGGGCCCCAGGCGCTTGTTTCTGCAAATGCAGTTACTCGCAGAGGTCAGCACCGTTTAGTACACCCTGCAATCCGTCCGTCCTCCTGTGCTTGACCTCCATAGCCGCCCTGCATCCCGTGGCGAAGAGTTTCGTCATGAACACGCACAAGAAGAAGAGACTTAATCCATTGCCAGGCGGCGGATCTGCGGCTCGTTGCTGTGGTGCGCGCATGAGACCAAAAAACCGGTTGACAGGCGGTGGGACGAAGCTGTTATTTTTCGCCTGTCTGTTCGGAGGCGGGTGGGCAGTTCCATCACGAGACAACGTCGTGCCGCGTACAGATCGAGACACCGAAGTCCGCTCACGTAATGACTGTCAAGGGGCGGTGCGTCGCCCGCCGTTCACCTCTTGTCTGTTGCCGGAATGATTTCTCACGTGGTTCTGCCCGCACTCGCACTGGCAGGCAGCATGGAGGTAAAGCTCCATGCATTCTCGACCTAGGCCACTTTACCCGCAGAGAGGCGGCCAACATGTCAGACGATCACAACAAGTAATGACGTTCGAGTTGATTTGAAATCGTCTCTCGTGTGACAAATCAGTGGACGAATTCTGGGTCTTCGGTTCCGCTTCAGTAAAGAACGCCGGTGTTTTTATTCCCAAATGTTTACAGTTTTGTATTATGAAGCGTTTCAGTGACGCCTTTCCAGGTGATTAGCTGATAACATACCCGTGATTTCAACGGGGGCTCTTCGTGTTTCGTGTGAAAAGAAAAAAAAACATTCTGACCTTATCCGAAGGCTGTAATCAAAGGAGCACTTACCACGCTGACCGCTGGCCACGATTCTGCGTGTACACGAAGGGTCTCGTCGACTCCGGTTTTATTTTCGTCGAATCGATACTGGTCACGCTTTTGTACTTATCTGCTGGTCGTTATCAAAGCGACCGACATGTGTCCTTCAGCTGTCAGCAAAGCAAAGCACACGACGGTTTCAGTAGAAGTTCAGTTTTAAGGTTCATAAGGGACTCGTATGGTTCGTTCTGTTTTCGTAGCCGTATTAGTTAGTTACATTTTCTGTGTAATTCCGTCCGTCCTGCTTATTAAATTCAGGCATCGATAACTTAAATCGTTAATTACTCGACTGTCATTAAAATCGGTATGAGGAGCTTGCTACAGGCGGTACTCTGTACTGCGTTCATTGAAAAATAACGCCCAAGTACTTTGCGAGGCGAGAACAACATTTGCGCCATTGGAAGAAGGGATTCGTGAGGTTAGGTTAGGTTTCATTACACAGCTCGGTCAATCCCGAGGCTCCCGGAGCTGCGCAGAAAACATTTTTAAATTTTTGACGGTTTAACACAAAATGTGACATCGTGATGAGAGAGTGCGATCCCCAGTGCAGTGACGTAAGGGCAGGAATTGAACCTGACGATGCCCACATTGGACCGAAACATGTTGTTCTAGTGAATGGACAGTGAACTGAATTTGTTTGTGGAGTGTCAGGCTATTATATTTTTGGTGGAAGGCAGTATTTATGAAGTGTTGCAGAAGAAACCGGTTAAACCAAAAATTGGTCGACGTGAGACAAATAAACCGTGAAGTTTTCCGCATTCGAAGGCTTAGGCTAAACCCGAGTTATGTCATTAAAGCAGGGTGCACTTTCCATTAAGTAGCATAAAGAAACACTGAGTTGAGTGCATTAGTGCATAAACGTCTGTGCTGTTTCTTCTCCTGGAAAGGCAGCAAGGACCTCAGAACATCTACCAGACCACACGGCGCAAGAACCTCAGAAGAGACGTCTTCGACTTAAATCCGCATTTCTCCTGCCCGAAGCCACAAGTGATTTTCCTTTTCTCCCTTTGATTTCGCCTGGCTCGCAAACGATTTTGTGAACATTTCTTTCCTTCCGAATCGGATATAGTAGAATGTACTCCTCCGTGCCTTCTCTGTCGTGGAAGCTGTGTAACCTGTAGATTCCAGCTGGGGACTTTGAAAGAGAACTTGAAGTCTGTCTTTTGTCCGGCCGGCCTAGAGACTAGGCGATACCTTGGATGGAATGTGACGCTTTTGTCAGGAAGAAAAATGAAGATGGTTGAAGCGTTACGCGGATCGACACACAACAGTGACTCCATGGCAACCGGAAATCGTTCTTTTGTTACGCGCTGCTTTGGGTAAGCGTCTTCAGGCACTGTGCTAACTGTTGTGAAGCAAATGCAGAAATAACTGGGTCCAGAACCCGTGTTTGAGTCTGTTCCCCGACTGGAAAGGTTTGCAGATTCGTTCTCGTTCACTTATCGCCGATACAAATTTATTGCTGATTGCCCTGGAGGTGAACCGCGTGGAGGAAGACTTCGTTTGTTCTTGCTTTTCTTACGTACGACAGTGATTTTTTTTTTTTTACATTTCTCCTTCTTCTTCCTGGTCCTGTCTGAGCCAAAATTAAATTTGGTCTGCAACAGTTAGTGTAGATCGTTTTTTACCAAATTTAATCTGAAGCCGTTCAGTAGCTTCTGAGGCGAACCGTGCTTTATGCTCTAGATCAGTGGTATTCAACCTTTCCTGTTGGCGTGCCCCCAGATGTAACTTCTCTTCAAATTTGTACCCCCAAAATTGTTGGTGTATAATTCAAGTTATACATAATATATAATCTACATCTAAAATAAATTACATTACTGATTATTCAGTGTTTATCATAAAGTAATATATATATTTTAAATTTCACGTACCCCCTAAGATGTCTTGGCGTACCCCCGGGGGGTACGCGTACCCCAGGTTCAATACCACTGCTCTAGATTTTACAAGGAGAAAAAAGGAAGTCGTCAGCGAACATTTTAAAAAAAAATTCAAAACCTGTTGGAAAGGGAGAACTTTTGAGACTGGGAGAATTATGAGAAGATAACATTAATGGTCATTTCGGTAAAAAAAAGCATGTGAGGTTGGGACTGGCTCAGGGCCGCGGTGTTGCCGGTGCTGAACCGTCGTGCTTAGCAAATAAGTTTTTCTTTCTCAGCTGGAAATTCAGTGGGTGATAATTTCCCGCACGCACGGCGTCGATTTGGTTGCCTCAGTTAAACGCGCCGCGTCTTCATGTGACCGTCAAGCATTTCCAGTCCTTTCAGAAATAGCAGCGTTTTATTGAAGCAGCCGAGACGCAAAAGAACCGTTTGGGCATTGAAGACGACCCAGATAATAGAAGTCAGTAGTCCAGGTGAAGTAACAGCCCACACAATAGCGACCTGCGTGTTCAGCGGCCTCTGGAACGGTACATCACACTGGCAGAGAATGCGGAGCGATCCGTGGGCTACCTGGCTATGTTGTGTGCCTGAAATGCGGTTGCGAAACAGACACTACGCACTTCGGTTCATACTGAGCCCTCTTCAGGTGCGGTATGAGCTGACTAAATTGAATTGAGTCCTCAAGGAATAAAAGAACAGCGAAGTTTTAAACTTAATCGATGGAGGTCGTACGAGTATCTTCAAAGGGGCAAACCGTTTCGACGCACGGAAATGTCGCCTAAATTTGGTTCAGTTTCGTGTTGGCCGAAAGGGAATATGCAGCGGAATCCGATGATGTTTTGCAAAATAAAAAATTTGTTGCAGAACGCACGTTTCCAGCCGCCGAACAAACGACACGCGGAGTCCGTCCGCAGTTTCTGGCCGTACAATTCTCCTCCGGACTGCGGTTCGTGGTTTTCCTTTATTTATTTCGCTCATTATTCTGCCACAGCGATATCCTAACTGCCGTGTTGTTTCAAAACCATTAAAACATTCGCCAGGTTTTTTTGCGATGCAAATGTTATTTTGAAATTGAGAGAAAATACTTCATAGTTTTATTAATGCAATTAAAATATAATCTGTTTTGTCTAAAATTTGTGGTCTTGTAATGAGCTCAAATGACACGCAGGTCCTCAGATCCTCGTTTCTAGGAAGGAAAGTGCGAACGGAATAACCAGGGGCCCGCGGACCATCCGGCCTGCAAAAGAATTCAGGCAGGAGACTGTTAAAATGAAAAGTGTGTATTCTGGTAGCGAGATGAAGTTTACTCGCTCGAAATGCATTATTTACCATCCGCCGTCCATTTGACAGCCACATCGGTGCATCCAGGAAGTTTTGGGCTCGGTTACTGGTTTTAGGGGTCTGCTGTTCTTTGTAATATTTTGTGATTTTTCTCAGTTCCTCCGGACAAGTGCAACGATAGTAGTTAAAGGTGAGGCACGACTTTTGACTCTCAAATTAACTTGGAAATTCAAAATTGGTAGCCGAATCATCCACTGCTCCATGAGATTCTCCATCCTAAAATCTTGTACGCATTTATGAACTTCGGATTCTCTTCTCTCGTGTCCTTGTTGCTCTCACCTTCCATCGTGCGCGCGAAGCCTCCAATGTCTCCTTACTCTCGCCTTAGTCCTGTCGTAACTTAACTTGGCTCATTTTGGCACGTAACGTGTCCTGTCCTTGGGGAATTTCTTTCCTTATGAATGTGAACTATTGCAGTAAGAACATTGTTATGTCATATTGAAAACAATAGAACAATGGCGCGCGTCTCTCCACTGCAGACCCACACGTGAACCGGGATTGTTTTCGCTTACGTGCATTCCAACATGGCCGAGGACTGTTTACGATGAACTTAGTCGGTCAAGGAGGTTGTTCGTTGCGTGTCACGAGCCATGTTTGCCGTTAATGAAAGAGAATCATTTCATCTGTTGACATAACAGGTGGATTGTGTTGTCACTGGAAGTCCGTGGCGTAACAATGCGTGTTCTGTGTGTGGTACGGCTTTGCTGTTGATGATTGTTACGTAAATGTTTTCTGTGCCGTCAGCTTGTAGTATTATTGATCAGGCTAAATGTTCACGGTCATCTGGCCGAATAAAGCAGCGCTGGTCGGGGGTCGTGTCCCTGACAGACTTTGCTGGAAATGTTATTGATGCTTCGAGACCGAAGCTCGTCCGAATAGTATTTGAAAATGCAGTCCGTACCGCGAAGAAAACACACCACTTCGCCGCTGCGAAGATCAGCTAATTAACTGAGAAATTTACAAAAAACACAGACGCAAAATGAAGACTTGTTTGTTGCCGAAGCAAGTGTGCAACAGATTATTGTAGTTAGCGGGGAGAGACGCTGAAGTTTTGTGTCTTTACGAGTTAAACAACAACAACAACAACAACTTCAGGCAATTACTCCGACGAAATGTTACGAAATGCGACACCCGAATTTATAACTTGTGTTGGGCAAGGCCGTGGTCTAGGCAACACGGAGTTTTCCTCCGTGGCATCCCAACAATTACTCCATTCACACACAGAAGAAGGCAATGGCAAACCACTTCTGGATCATCTGCCAAGAACGTATATGAACAGGTCCCAGTCCGAGAAAAGGATCGAAGGATCCTGTTCATATGGACCTGTCGTCACACAGAACACTAAATAAATAAAAATGCTGATGCATCGGAACTATCTTTTTCAACTCTCCGCGAAGAGGTGATTATAAGTTAAATGCCACCTTTTAAAAAATTGTTTCATTAGTATGAAGAGCGCATTGTGCCATGAACGATTATATACGTTACTGTCACTCTGGGGCGAAGTTTTATATCCAGTTCCAGGAGAGCTTTAAAAAAAACGACTGTCAGGTTCGTATCGTGTTGGAACATCTCCCTTTTCTGAAACAATTTATTCATACAAGAGTTTCCATCTGTCACCAACATGCAGCAGAAACAGGGCCATAATGCTCGCCGAATTGTTGCAGTAATGCCTGTCGCTGTCTGGGTCGACACTTCCGGTGTTCTTAACACTTGACTGCGCCAGAGCGAAGTTTTCGGTGTCGGTGTGAGTTGCCGTCCAATTATTTTCCGCAACGAAACGTCCTACTTTCGGCCAGCGCCGCAGTTGTTTGTCGCGGTGGCATCAGATTGCGTCCGTCTCTCGGCGCGTGCGGAGTTTGGTTGCTCCGTGACATTTACGCTTCCCTCTGGCCAATAATCTTCAATCGCTGTGCGATAACCGTGTTCAAACGAACTTAAAGCGAAACTACCAGCGCAAACTTTGTAAAATATCATCGCATGATTACCCGGAAGAGCTTCGAATGTTCTTTTTTCTTTTATATCGATTGTAGTCTTTCGCGTGATGCGACGACAGTCGATTGTCGCGTCGCGTATCTTACCAGCGTCTCATCATTCATTGGACCCTTCTGTGCGTTGCAGTAGGCGCTTTGCGGTCGTACGGATTAATCCCTACAGGGGATTAAAAACTTTGTGATGAATCCAGCCCAGAAACAATTATGATTCCCGGCTTCGCGCTAGAAGCATCAGGGCGGACAAACGGCGCGGGTTTGTGCCTTATTCAGCACAAGTAGTGAGCACAAAGTGAACGTGTGATTAGTCCAAAAGCAGGTCTACGCAACGGATTTGTCGGGTAAATTACTTCTCTTGCTCATCGGCGTGCAGTATGACCCCTTATTTGCGTGCGAGTCCTCGGACTCTGTCGGTTTTCTCAAAGACGGCACATCCTGGGAAAATCTCGATGTGACACAAAGTGTAGATGGCGTTGAGGCCGACCGGTATTTAACTTTGCTCTGGAGTTTGATTGATTTGCTTTGTATCTGCAACAAATACAAGTTAGGGTCAACGACGTACGTAACAAACGCACGAAGGAAGACGTTCGTTTGTTTTATTGAAGACTGGTTTCCGTTTGTTTCCTTCGTCACTTCTCACGTGTCAATGAAATGTGAAGTGTTTCGGTCGGAGTTCATGTTGACATTTTCATGTTCTGACGTGCACTGATTGCTGCTTGTAGTATCTTAACTTGAAGTTGGGGGGTTCAGATTTTAGGTTTCCGCGCAAATTGCAAGATGCACAATGGTTGTTGAGTTATGACTCCGCGCAGCCTCGTTTGTTGTTACCAACGTTTCGGAGGAACCTGTCACCGCTATCGTCAGGATAGAAATGTTGGTGATGACCCAGAAGACCGCAGTTGGCATGGCCGCGCTTATCCGTGTCGCACTGCGACGAGCCGATCCCCTATCCAAGGAGTCTTGCGACACTTCTGAATAATCGTTGTTCCTGATCTGGCACGGGCCAGAGGGCGTAATCGGTGAAGACTGCAGGAGAGAAGATGCTGAGTGTGAAATAAGAAGATAATTGAGGAGAGATGAGGGGATGAAACGGAGACGAAGCTTGCTGTGTGGGGTTTCCTCTGACCTCAGGCGGCTACTTCACTCTTGAGCGGACTGTACTACACTGAAATCTGTGGCCTCAGTGAACATGGTGACCGCCTTATAGCACGCAGCCCCTTGAAGAGAATTTCTAGTTATGTGCAGCGTAATTACAGGCGGCCAGCCAACCCTCAGCTGACGTTGAGATTAGACGTGCTCCCGGACCAGGCGTCATCGCCACCCTGGCAACCCCTCCCGCTTGTATCGTATCCATTTTTCTTTTTGCGACGGAACTGAAGGTGCACTTTGTCGCGATTCCACTTCTTCGTGGTTCTCCGTTGGATTCGTAATTTTGTCGACGGCGGAGCTTCTGAAACTGACCCTGTCAAATGACAGTCGCATATCAAAATCCACTTCTCTGAACAATTGCGGCCCTAATAAAGGACCCTGCGCCCAATTCCCTCATCATGAAGGCGTAGGGGGAAGTGGAGGCGAGGTGATCTCCACGATAAGGCCGCTTCGTCCCGAAAACGGTGTATACCCATGGAGACAGCTGTCTTCTGGGCTGTTCCGCCGTGTGGTTTGGTAGATATTGACCGACGTTTCAGAAGAGCTTATACTGCCTCTATAATAAGGGCTATGGAGGCAGTAAGGACCTCTGAAACTTATATCTCTGAACCCGAATTTCGTATAAAAGAATCCGAAAAAAAACAGCATTTCACCAATAAAATGATCAACGCCTTTTTATGCTGTTTAAGGAAATGATCGATTACATTAAAACTACATATGTGTTGTGTTTCCATGGCGACGTGATTTCTGTTGTGGGGGAGCAGTAACATCCAAGGACATGGAAGGTCGCACCAGAATTCCCGATGAAAAGCCTTTCTTATCCGGCTTATGTTGGTGAAAGGCAGCCATTTTGTGCGTGTTTCTGAAATCACATTCCGAACTCGCGTTGCGTATTAAAATGTGCGTGTGCCTCAACTGGTTTCGTGTACATGAGGAAACTGAACTGATTTATGGATACAAATAAAATAAAATCAAATAAAATCAATAGACTGCTAGTCTGTGTGGACCAGCCAGTCCTGGACATAAATTGTCCAGTGCAGCGCGATAAACCCATGGACAGTGGCTATTTTACGACGCTGTTTTAACTAGACGGTTTGCTTGGCTTGGGCCCAAATGAGGTGGGTAGATGGTCGTGAATGATGAGTCCGTAAGAATTTGGAACAAGGCGGCCGTGGCCTATTTTTAAAGTAGTGAAATAACTGAAGAGTTTAGCGGTGTTGCCAGATAACTCGGGAGAAATTCGAATTCTGTCGTTACCCCCGCTCAGTGGCTTAGAATGAGCGCAGATTTTGTCGAAAATTAATTAAGACGCCAGGGGCTGTTGAGTCACAAACACAGAAGGTACCCGGTTCGACTCTGGCCAGGACACTCTGTGTCCCCACTGAACTGACGAAGGTCTTGCTCCTCATTGTCATCGTTCTTAAGTTTATGTTTATTATTATGCTGTGTTTAACGACGTTGTTAGTGCCGCTTAAAGTGTGATGACATCTGCCTCGTAAATGTGCAGTTTCTCTCAACGTAATTTTTGTACTGAGTGGAAGCAAACATGGTGTCCACGCGAAATACTTGTGATTGAGGACGACTCATATTTACATTTGTTATGGCAGGCCTGTAAATGTTGACTGAGCCATCTTCTGGGCTCTCGGGAGCCGCAGCCGACTTTCTTTCTGGTCGTTCTGTGTCCACACGCATCCATTTGACCATACCCAGGTCCTGAGGGGGAGGAATGCCGCGCTGCGTGGAACAGGGCTGTCCCGGTTCACTTCGCCGACCGCGTAGAGGAGCGTTCTTGAGAACCCAACGGCGCGCTCACCTAATCAAGACATTCCCCGCCTTTTATGGAACCGGAAGGCCCATCTCTGTGTTCACAGGACCCCGCCTTCGGCTCCTGTCCAGATCCGTACGAATCCAGTTCAAACCTTCCAGACCAGTTTCCTTGAGATTCACATGAATATTACCCGACCAACTACGTCCAGGTCTTCCAAGTGGTCTCTTTCCTTGAAGAACCTGACCAGTAGACACTCCTGACATTCTAGGTTCATTTTCCGTTGCTCAGGTTGTCCCAAAGAACTTATCTTCTGGGTAGAAACGTCATGTGGACTTTCAGGTAGATACCGACGTTTCGGAGTGACTGCTGCCTCCACCTTCAAACTCCCAGACTCTAGAACGACCTGCAGATTGGCAAGCGTTCTTCCTCGTCTTTTCCTCTTACAGCTGTTTTCGTGATTGCGCGAACTGTCGTAACATGGCCTCGTTGCCTCACGCGAGCTTTTGTGAAGAGGGTGATGAAAATTCGGTTGCCGTTAGGAGCGGCACATTTCTTGACTAACTAGGCGACTGTTAGCTTCCGAAAACTGACTCTGCGCGGAAACATCGTCGAGACATGAAGCCAGTTTTTCCCGAGTAGGCGTCTGGCATTATCGCTACTTCGTTCAGTTGGCATTCGCGCACATTCTTCGAGGGAAAAAACCCTCCAGGAGGTTCAGCCGCTTACAAAACTGCGGCAGGGAAATCTTATTAGCCAGAAAAGAAGACCTAGTCGCGATTCTTTGACCACGATCGTAGCAGATGTTTGGCTCGTAAAGTAGGCCCTGACTATCACTGACTCTCGAAGACAGACCTACCGTGTTTATATGTAGACACTAGCAGCTTTCCGGATAGGGCGTGATTTTGGACACTCCTTGGCCACGGCTTATAACTGCAGCCAGTTCGCGTCTCTCTCTCTCTCCGTCCTCTTTAAAAGCCGCGCACTGGAAGCAAATGGGTCCAGGCCAAAGGTGCGTCCGATAATTTCAAGTGAAATTCATGGTTGGTTTCTCCAGCCCTTCCCCTAATTAGGTAATCAGACGTGGACGATGCACCCAGCATCATTTTCTCCAGACACCGTGATAAATTCCAAAAGGTCCCTCCCAAATGTTTTCTTACTGAAGACGCATTCTGTATTTAGCCCACTTACTTTCCACGTTAAATCGAAAACTCTGTCCAGAAAGTATCCATGGCAAGGGGCCTGACTAGATACCCGGAGGATTAACTACGGCTCGGAATCAGCGGCTATTCATGCGGTAACTGGCTGCAGAACTAACTCCATGCAGTGGAGTCCTCCTCGAGGAGCTGTTGGTACACTGGTCCAATAAAAGAATGGCCCGCCTTTTATGTAACCCGGAGGCTCATTATCGTATTCACAAAAGCCCGCCACTGGCCACCTCCAGATGTGCTTTCAGCTTCGAACATCAGGGCGATAATAAAAGAAAGAAGACGCAACCTTTACTCTGATTCTTCGTACTGGAGCGGACTCCATGTAAAATGCACATTTTCAGCGACATTACTGGATGTGTCGGAATCTCTTATACTAGCGTGGCTCGGTCTGCAAATCCTCGTTCGTTGAAATAGTTTAAGTCACGTGAAAGGTAACGCTGACTCTTTGTCGATGTTGTACATCGACTGGCTAAGAGCTGAAAGACCACGGGTCGATCCCCAGTGTTGTCGCCGTTTGCCACCGCTTTGAACAGATGGCCACGAAGTGTGTCTCTGGGGTAAAGCGGCCAAGATGCAGAGCTCGCCAGTCACTTCCGAAGTTTAGAATGTGTTCAGTTTTATCTCCGCGCCTTCCACGCCGTGTTGGCCAAACGCAGGGACCTTTGTGATTTTGCCCTCGCCATGTTTCGCCGAGGACTGTGGCGTGTTATTTTATTCCGTGCTCCTTTTGACCTTTGTTTTGCAAAAATGCCGGCTTGGATTGCAGCTACGCCTCAAAAGGCACTCGGTGGTAGCTAAGTAGCTTCGGCAGTTGCTAGGACGTTGTTCCTGCCTGCCTCCTCCTCTGCTCGGCAGTTAAGAAGCCCCTCTAAAGCAGGTGGGTTTAATTATAAATCAGTGCTCTCAGCACAGTAATTATACGAGCGTACAGAAGGAAGACACATTTAAACCCATCCTTGGTTACCATAGCAACAACTGAAGAGGTAAGGTCTTCTTCACTAATACCCAATTCAAATAAGCGGGGGATTCTCTTGGGCTCATAAATTAACAGACACAGTTGCGCTTGATCGCTCGAATCTGGGAGAGATGACAGAGTTAGTGCCCCCAAAATCAAAGAAATGGTCGTCCAGAACGCAAATCGCTGTTCGCCGAAGCCTCGCACAGACATCGCTGGGCCAGCATTCAACTGCTCGCAGAAGTGTTTATACAGGGCGTTCCCATTGTCACGTTAAATAATTTCATTTTCGCGAACAGTAAAGTGTTATATGGGGGGGAATAATGAATTGATTATTCCACACTGTATTTAAACACGCTACACCAACTGCTGAGGTTATTATGTCGCACGATATTCACACTTACGTGGAAATGTTCACAAATCCAAGATTGTCATAATTTATGCTTGTCCAGTGTCATCATTCCAAATATTTCGCTTCCGTAATTAAATTATTTTAAAACCTTGAGTAAGTTTCGCCCCACTCGGAAGCTATTCTTGTGTTATAAATTTTCGTAAAGTAATTTCAGGCTTGCGATTACCGCGCCATCTGTACACCGTGTGAGAATCTCACACTTGGACGACACATTCGAAGTTCTTTCCGGTTATATGTTTAAATAAATTTCTGATTGTCGTTTATATCAGATTAATCAACGAGCTACTGAAACATACTCGGATTCACGTTCATTTACTTTGCATGCTCGAAACTTATTTCTCTCAGATGCATTTTAATATTATCCTCAAGCAGACCGTTTCTATTAGATTTACGAACAGAATGACATTTTTAAATAGCATGTTAATTCCTCTAAACGCATTTATTCAACGTCCATTTAATATAATTATTCCCTCTATATTTTGGTCTCCTGATAGGCTGTTTCCGCCAGCTTCTCGGCTCATTGTATCGTAATGGACATTGAAGCCGGACTGCGAGGGCGATGAGCTTGGGTGTCCCTCCCCATGGCACAGTGAATTGTGAGAACAGGGTCTGTTTATTTTGGGCAAATAACGTGACCTCAGCTCACAGGCACACATCGCAAATTAGCGAATTATCCCGGTGCCACCAATCCTAACTCCGCGTTCGACTTCGTAAACAGAATTTGTTCTGGACTGACGCAAGTGCGTACACACAGCGGTGAAAGCAGAATTTGAAAATGGTCGAAAAGCGTGAACTCGGAACACTCCTGAGATCAGGCGTTGGTTTTGCAGTTCCTTTGTCCCGAAACATTGTCACCAGTTGGTGTAGCATCGTGTCACGAGGCTGCTTCTGATTTCGTATTTGTGCCGTATCACGTGCGTCCTCTCTGAATGGCACCCCCTGTATCTTAGACTGCCTTACGTAACACGCCACCCCGCAGAACCAAGTTTAGTTTCTTGCCGACAGTTGACTCACGCGCGTGTCCGTCCGTGCCCTCACATCTGAGTGATGGACGCGAGCTTTGCGTCTCGGTTCCGATCCAGTCCAGTCAATCACGATTAGATAACCTGCAGTTCCTGTAACGAGCTTTCGTTTCAATTCATCACTCACGTCCCATGGACCAATTGCGCGCGGCTGCCATGTTCGCCTCAAACTCTCCTGGGAATTTTTCCTCTTAGAATCGAGATTCAAATTGACATTCTAGACCTGCGATAAATCTTTGCTATTTTTTTCTCCTGTTTTCTGTCTCGTACCATCCTCCTCCTTTCGCTTTATGGCGGATAAAACAATTCCCAGAGGTGGCACCAGGAGCGCTAGAGAAGCGACGACTACGCGGTTCTATAACCGCTTAATAGAGCAATGCAATAGGCGATAAAGTAGCTAAGCAGCTGAATTTATTTTCGTGTCCACGGATTAGCCAACTTTGTGCCTGTACCGGCCTCAAAATCCCCTTTCCATCGTCTGCGTGTAATTCCACTCTTCGCCCATTCTATCAACACGATCTCTTCAAAATATATTACCGACTTCAGGTTTCTTCTTTCGTCTAATAATGAATCCCAACTTGAACATTTTTTTATCAAAATGTGTACAGGTGTTGAAACTATAGGCCTTAAATGACACTTTTCAGCTCTTAATTCGCGATTTTCTTTTTCTAATTACAAAGATATTTAACATCGGCTGGATCTGTAATGCAAGGTTTGTCGTTCTTGTGGCAGTAAAGACTACGTTGGTATTCAGGGCTGAAGAGAGAACAGCCACAATTTTTAGGACAGAAGATTGAGGCAGTATGTTCCTTCGAAATGTAGTATCCACACGGCGTTACAACCCAGACATCCAATATCTTAATTCGTACATTGGTTCTAATTTCTATGTTACCGTTAAGTGTGTGTTGTGCGGTTTTGAAACTTCGAGGACAATTTGATATTATGCAAATACGAAGCCATTGTTTC
The DNA here is from genome assembly GCF_977971745.1 of Zootermopsis nevadensis. NCBI lineage: Eukaryota > Metazoa > Arthropoda > Insecta > Blattodea > Termopsidae > Zootermopsis > Zootermopsis nevadensis. Next base: position 19,520,785 of record NW_028259156.1, read on the forward strand.
TATATTCAGCTATTACATTACTTACTTTTGGAGTTTATTACAGACAGCTATGCAGCATTGCCGAAACTAATATAGCCACGTCTTGTAGATAGATTTTGGTATTGGTGGGCGTGGCTTGCGCCGGCCCCAGAATCTCCACCTCGCGACTTTGACGTTGTCATACATTCCAGTTAAACGGAATATTAAACGTAGGACTAAGTTTTTCATTAAATTTGCCGTGGCGTAATATCCATGCAAAATTATAATAAATTTCACCCATCCATTCTCTTGTTACGAAATTTGAACCCAATGGCTGTTAAGTTGGCGGCATTGATATCCTTTGAGTTGGTTTGGGCAAGGTTAGGTTAGGTTAGGCGGTCATCTGCGCAGAAAATGAAGCTTAAACCAACGCCGTTTTGCGTTCGTAGTACTGAGCAAATGCATTCGTTATATTCACTGTGAACTACAGTCAATCTCTCACTTCTTACGGGGGGGGGGGGGGGGAATCCTCTCACCGCCATTCGATGTTGTACTAAGATCGAGAGTCTTATCTATGCTACGAGCCAGATTTCCAGGAAGCGCTTATTGCATCCTCAACTGAAAAATCAATACTGATAGCCTTTCGCTTATTGGGTCAAGGCATTGATCATACAAACTCACAAATGAAAGGCGTCTGCACCCCCTCAAGTGATTTTACGAAATGTGTGTTGCGAGTGGCACGAATGCATAATCACTCATCGTTTTCGATACGTAAGTTCGATTTTCAATCGATTTGGTAACGGAAGTGTGCGAACCAATTTGAGGTTGTCGTGGCGCGCCAGCCTCATCGCATTCTTCTGATTTTGTCGAATCCTCTATCTCTATAATGTCTGGATTATATACAGGGTGATCTTTTGTTTATGAATGATTGACATTCGCGTGATACGTTCCAGACAGTGCCAAGTTTCGTAAGCATCAGGCTAGTCAGAATTTTTTAAGGTTTATTTTGCAGTGGTGCACTGCGCCTACCACCGTCCATATAATGAATACATCGTCTTTGTGTTCCTCCACTTTAATATTATCTGTGTAGAATTGCATTCTGTTAGATTGCGGGCACTTATGGACACTGCGGCAAATGCACTTTCTCGACTGTCTCAGCGACTATCAGCTTCTCAAGGTGGACTGTGCTGCATGCAGCAGATGTTACCTCATGTTAGTGTTGCCTTGTTGCTCTCAAGTCAACCGGAAGTTAAGTTTTGTTTAACGAGCGACTTTTGTGAATCCAGACGTGAGTTATTATATAACCCATGCTGCGGTGTTCTATAACCGCGCCCACGGTGATACCATGGAGCCGGTAATGCAGTCGGTTTCATTTCTTGCAGTTCTGGAGGCTGACGTCACAGCTTCTTCTGGTAGATGTCACATTGTGTACGGAAAATCGTATTGCTGTATCCTAGAATTAAATTAGCCTGATCTGTAATTAAGACTCGTCTTCATTTGTGCTCCACGCACTGATCTCGTTAACTCTGAGATGTTAATTGTCTTGTTCTCGTTAAACCGCGGAAAATTAAAACAACGCAACGAAAATACGAACACAATGAGACGGCGGCTCATATAAAGACGCGAGATTGTGCCCGTTTTGTTTAAAATGAGTTACATTTGTCTATTTATTATTAATCATTCGCCCTCACTTATCCAGCTCAAAATATTTAATATTTCTCTCTTTCTGTCTCGTAACATCACCCGGACTCTTTATTCTCTTTTTACCACGGGTTTTCTTTGCGGTCCGTCCTCTGTGGATAACGACGGAGGTTCCTCTGAGATGCGCGCATGCTCTAAAGGCTGATAATTCTGATAAACAAGTGAGCGCCGGTCTGTCTTCTACACGCCGGTTGCATTCCTGAGCGGCTGTGTTTCAGTCCAATGCTTAACTAAAATCCTGAAGATGGAAGCAGTATGTTTCTCCGAATCACTGATATCTTCCTACGAGTCCACATTGCGTTGCAACCCAGAAGGCCAACATGGACATCTTCGCTGCCACGAGAATATAAAATTTCACATGATTCTTGGGCTATTTAACGACGTCGTTTCTGTTGAAGAAGGTATTTGGTGTCGCGTAAGGTTGGGATGGTCATTTCCAAATAGTCGGCCATGACCTATTTGTCGGCACAATCCCGCGATTTGGCTGGAAATATTGAGTAAAACCTCGTAGAGTAATTCGGCCGATACGCAAACTGACGCAGAGTCTCTGCTGTTTACTTAAGTGTTAAACACCTGTAGGTGATTGAGGGTGATCAAATTACCAACGAACCGAGGACATTCTGGACAGACGTATCACTTCGTCGTACGTCGCTTCAGATGCAGAGTTGTGGCGTTCATCTCCCGATGCCCTGAGGACGCTGGACCGCTCATGCCTTCAGCTGATACAGAGATCCCGTTCTGTTCTGCCTGTGGTCTGAGATCCACGCGAATCAAAAGGACAAATGTGGAAATGTCGAACGGGATGGTCCTTGAGAACCTCGTAGTTACTCAAGATGAAGACAGCCGTCTTCTGGGATGTGGCGTCGTGTACTCTGTTGGAAATTGACCGACGTTTCAGTGGTGCTTGCTGCCTCCATCATCAGGGCGATGAGTGATTCAGCTGGTCCGATAGGCGTATGAATTTTAAACATTTATTCAATATGTTTCATAGATTTTTAATTAAAAACAAGTTCTCATTACGTATTTTTGCCACGTGGTTGACAAAAGAGTATGTGTCTTATGTGTGTACGTTTCTAGGACTCCAGACAGAATGACAGGAGGAATTGTTTTTCCTGCGTGTCGTTTTCGATATTAATCGATGCGGTCGGAAGCAGAACATAGGTTTATTTTCAATGACGCTTTAAACAAGAAACGTATTACGAGCAATATGTCGATTGCAGCGGGGGGGGGGGGGGGGGGGGGGGCAAAGACCGCAACACGACGCCCGGACGGCGTTGCGCCTCCCGTTCGCTTCGCCGCGTCGGCCCACGCGGTAGAACCAGGTCTGGTTTTGTGGGTTGCAGCGCTGTTTGGGCGGAAGAGGCTTCTCATGTGGAACAGGACGTCTCGGCATCGTATAGCGCGCCAAGTGGGCACGTTTCTCTCGCTATTTCGTGTACCTCATCGGCCTTGACGCGGTGACAGCCTGTGGGTGCCTGATCAAGACATTTCCCTACCCAGAGACGAGGATAACCTCTCCTTGCAAAACAGAGCTTACTCCGAGCGTAAGAACCGCTCCACGAAGCATGCAGAGACCCTACACATTCTGGACACTGAGTGTGTCTTCAGCTTCACGCTCCGGCCAGTATTCACTCCGCGGAAGAGCCGCTGTTACGCACTGTATTGGGATAGATCCGGCAGGGACAATGATGACGAAGGACAGACAAATGCGTCTGTCGGGATTCGAACCTTTGTGTCCGTTTTGCAGTTTGGGGTATTTCACGCGCAGACTGACGATCCCTTCGCTCTTGGGACACGTGGAATGTGGGCGCAAACTTTGACTGAGGCTGTGTTTTGGCACAGGCAATTCCTCCGCGAAAGAGTCAGTGGTTATGCGAAGATGTATTAAGATGACTGTGCCATGGGATGTTGCGCTGCGTAGTATGGTAGAAACTGAACGACGTTTCGGGCGCCGCGAGCACCTCTGAATCGAAAGCCAATTTATTGCAGAATGCACAGCGCAACATTGCAGAACAAAGCCGTCGTCAGGCAGGCTCTTAGTGAACACAAATTGACCTCAGAATTACCCGCAGAGGTACAGGAAACGTTTGAGTTTTGGAAGGTATCTGGAAGGAAAGCAGCGCGCGGTATTACTGCGTGAGACTGTGTACTGGCGAACAGTCTGTGTGTTGGATCCTTGCTGGAATTTCGCCGGATGAACACGTGAAGGGGAATGAAGCCTTGTTAAGATCACGGATCGCTCGGCCGAAGCAGGATTTATATCCGCACGTCAGCGACGCCTGCCATTGTGCAAGACGGCGAGTTTGAAATGCCACGACCTTGCTGTTTAACCTGTCTTGTTGCCTGGCTGCAACCCTTCACCACGATCGGTGTGTTCGGTTCTCCTAGCAGGGCCTTGAGGTCGCGAACAGAGCACCAGATGGCAGGGATTGCACTTGTCTCTTCCGACGAATTCTTCCTGTTTTGCATATCTCACTTCTTTCACGAAAGAAACAAAAAAGAAAGAATCTGTGTAGGAGTTGCCACGTGGTGCAAAGTAGGTGACAGTTACTCTGGTGGCAAAGTGTTACAGCCAGTTCAGCCTCTGACCGAACGCCTCTCCCGTCTGTGTTCCTTTCGCCTGCCCCTCAGTCATCCCGCTTTCTCGAGCCTCCTTTCCGTACGGACGACTTTTCACCAGGTCTTTTGCACCTGTTAGACGTTGGTTTCAGCTGGCTCGTCAGTCCCGTTTCGGTCTGCTTACACAATTTTTCTTAATTTTTCGCCGCGGTGACAAACGCGTTGGAGAGGAAAAGTACACGTCGACCGGTCGCTGGACCTGAAGGGTTGGCGCGAGCGAGGTTCACGTGAGACGCGCTCGCTGCCTCACCAGCTGTACGAGGTGACAGACACCAAGGCCGAAATCTTTTGAGATCAAGCTGCTTGTTGCTGTCATGGGGACATTTTCCCCACAAAATGTCTCGCTCCATGGCCATACGAAACTGCACCAAAAAGCAACTTTTTGTTTTATGTTAACGTAGTGTTTTGTAGTGGATTCAACTGGCTCAGGGCACGGTCTACTGGCGGACGTTTGTGAACACGGTAGCGAACCTTCGAATCTTATGAAAGGCGCTGGAATTTCTGACCAGCTGAGCGACTATCGCGTTATGAACAGGACTCTGCTCCATGGAGTTGTGTTTTTGAAACTTCTTTATTTGTGGGGTGCGTGCGACAGACTTTCGGAGAAAATATCAGAAGTGGTTCGGAATGTCATAATACGACCTTCTTCAAGGTGCAGATTTTACCTTTCTTCGCTCGTATAACTGAAAGCGAAGCAGATGCTGGCTTCAGATAACTACTTTAATTAAGTCGACTCCATTGTTTTATGGTCTGTCGATCGGAAAAGATCGCGTGTGGCCAGAACATTATTTTTATACTTTTCCTTCTTGCTTTCATTATATTCACTGCGTTCCGCAAAGAACGGCCGGAATGTTACACCTTAATACTCCTGGCCGCGCGTAAGAACATCCGCTGACCAAATGTGTCTGTGTCACAGTTGTTATGCCATGACCCAAGGGTCAGTGATGAAGGCCGTACATGACGTAATTAATGGGGGCTTTCACTGGGATGTAGACTACCCGGAGAGGCGGATGTACCTCCATGCAGGTCATCACCACCTCCATCTGGCGCCAACCTACTACACTACTCCAGGGTTGTCCAGACTACTTTCACTATGACGATGCTCATTAACTCACGGGCCTGTAGAAACCAATCAGATTAACGTAACATATTTTTTTAATGCCAACGTTCTGTATTCAGCTCTGAAGATGGAGGCATTAAGTTTCAACCCCGAAGACCGACATCTTCCTCGCCCTAAGAATCACAAATCCTGAAACGGTAATAATTGATGATGTGCAGATTGCCAGAGCACAAGGCGTTTGTATGGCGATTTGAGTCCGTTGACCCGTTCCGAGACTAGAGGAATGGTTGTCTCCGTCTCCTTCTTGGACGCCCAGAGTCCCGTCTTCCAGTAGGTTGCCACGGCAGGCGTTCGGAGGGCATCCTGTCTGCACGATTATGTCATATCTCTTGCGATCGATTTTAACCAAATGACGCATTAACCAGTTCCTTGACAAACGAACTTCGCGTTTTGCGTTCAAGCAAACAACGGCAAAGCGTGCGACTTCGCTGTAGAACAGATCGACTATGTACGTATTGAGGTACGCGTGACGTCGAGGTGCCGCGACGCGTGGGAACTGGGGCAGCAGCGTTCCCCAGACATGACGACGAATTTCTCTTTCTCAACGGTCCCTTCTTGTTGTGGAAACGGTTTTCAGCCTCGCTGCACCGAATACCGAATTAGGCGATCGTTCTTTGTTTTTTGTTATGGCGCAGCGATAAGGCGGTTGCTCTGGTGACGTACAAAAGTGGACATAAATATTAATGGGCACTGTCGAAGGTGTGTAAGTTAGCAATGAGACGAGTTACAAGAAGCTCCAGTGGAAGACAGTCGCTCAGATGGTCAAGATGTTCCTCGTCTGATACGAAACTCGAGACCTTATCGTCGTATTTCACGAGGTCGTATTTGTGCCCTCTACTCGGCTGCTTGGATTGGTTGCGCGGTCTCACGCCCTGTTTATTTCTTTAAGCTTCATTTTAATATTATATTTCCTTCTGCGCGCGTGTCTCGCCAGTGGTCTCTGTACTAAAATCTTGTGTGCATGTAACCCATTCCTGTTACGAGCGTGGGGTGGAGTCTTGGTTAATGCAGTGGCCCTCGCCACGTTTTCAGTGGATTTGCTGCCGGTCTTTGCATTGCAGTCTAGTGACGAGAGGTGCACGCCCCGCTATTCCTCACGGCCTGCTCGCTCTTGCCATCAGGCGTAATATACCTTTATACGGCCATGTGACAGGCCTAAAGACTGCATTTTGTGGAATATCGTCAGGGCGTGTGAAGGCAGACATTCCACTTTCCGTATTTACAAACAATAGGACACAATTTTTCAGGTGCCAGCCGCTACAGGATCTGTTGTCCCAGTTGCTAAGCAACGGAACGGACTGCACGGAATGGGATTCCCTCGCAACACGTGGTCTGCGAACCTCCGCTGTATAAACAGAGCGTATGGATGCGAATTGGACTCAGTTGGCTTAGGATCTGGTCCACTGGCGGGCTCTTGTAAACGTGGTTTTGAATCTCGATGTTCTGTACAAGACGGCGATGTTCTTGATCAGCTGAGCGACTATCAGCGTCTTTATGTAGTTGGACGAAGGGACGAGGCGTTGCACTTTGTCATCAGGCCGGAAATAACAAGTGACAACCGATTGTTGTTAGAATGCGGACGAGTTGCTGTGGCAACTGGACCGATGCTCATCTGTTTCGACCGTGACCCCCGGTCCCTTTTGTTTGCGAGCAGCAAACCAGCACCGCCATTGTTACGTACACACGTTTCCATTCTAATATTAATTATGCTGGTCGTTTCAAAATCTGGGCTGTGATTGGTGCTCAGTTCTGGACGCTCTAGTCCTGCCTGTGCCGGCCAGGCTCCGAGCTCTTTACATTAATAACAAGTTTTTAATTTAATTAAATTCCTCTGCGAGACCACACCGAACGCTTGTGTGTTCGGGCAGGTTTGCCGAAGATATCTGATGACGAAGTGTGTTCGGGCAGGTCCTGCGGTTCGAATCCCGGCTGCAGATTAATGTTTTAGCCACTTTGCTAAGTCCCATAAATGTGGATGGTTCTTGCATTACAAAGCTCCGGGAAGTTACGAAGTTCCCCGACCACGTGGCTTTGCGCCAAATATTTTAGCACGATGAACTCACGGCGGATGATGTGGGATGTGCGAGAAGAGAAATGGATACAGATGTTTTATGAGGGGAAGAAACATATTGGAAGACATAAGCGTAGATGGATGGTTGTTTTGACATTAATCTTTTTTTAAAAAAAAAATATTATTTCAAGGTTTGGAGTGGATTCGTCGGACTCAGGATAGCGTTTACTGGCCTTGTGAAGGTAGTTATGAACGCGGGGAATTGTTGACCAGCTGAGCGACACACAGCTTCCCACGAATTACTCTGCTTCATGCTGTCAGTTGTTAAAACGCGGCTTTAAATATCAACGTTGTGGCTTGCGACCCCCTGCTTGCTTGCCAATCCATTCAACCGAACGTAACTTTATAACAGCTTGAAGTCGTCTGTCGCATTTTAAATTCGAAAACACTTATTTCAAAAGGAGCGCCGTAGAAGTTTTCCTTTTCATTGGGAGCGACGGGACGAAGTTGAATGGACGGTGTTGGCAGTGAAGTGACGACCAAGGACCGGTGGTGCGGTGGACGCTACAAAGGCTGGCGTTCGTTTCATCGCGAAAATGATTAAGGAAAGAATTTTCTGGGCTAAAGAGTTTGTGCGCTGAAATTGTAGTCGAAAACAAAACCTTTCTGCGCTTTGAAGTAAAACGAGGTGATTCCATGCAGAACGACCTCTCACAGCTACGGGAGCGTCTGTCTTTTTGTCTCGTGCGAGAGGACCCGAAGATCAAAGCACATTAAAGCACACTTTAGATTGTGGTCTCGGTGTTCTACTCCTTCCACGCAATCTTCTGGCTGAAAACCCTGCTGAAGTTTCAGAGGATGGCGCTGCCTCCATATTTGACCCTGAAGATGGCGACAGCATGTTCTTGCGAAACGTTGGATAACTACCAGGAGACTACACGGCACAACGCAGAAACCGCGGCGAAAAATTAAAATTCTGCGTAAAGTTTTGTGTGGGTAAGAAATTTGGTCTTTCATCTCAAGGGATGAACACAGATTGAAGGGTTAAATGTTACCGGATTAAACTAAAAGTTGCACAGCATCAGGACAGACTCCTCTGTGCTCCTTATAGACGTCGCGTCACAAAATTCACTGCGACAATTTCCAAGGTGGTTGGAAGCCGAATGACGTGACGGCCAGCTGTTCGAGTACACGCAACTTCCGGAGAAAAGAAAAAAAGAACAGTCGTTTCCGTCCTTTCAGTTTCCATACGGGCAGGAAGTGCGATTTATCTTTAACCTTGGTTTACCTCACACACACACACAAAAATGGCGAAGACAGGAACAAGTGTTTTTTTTTTTAACTCCAGCTGATCGTCACAGCAGCACAAGTACACGCGCACTCCAGTGGAGCTCGTGAACCTTTCAACGTGTTCGCCTTTGCCAGCTGCAGGAGCTTGCACGACGACTTTACCTGCACTGATTCGTAACGAAGTCATGCCATGAAGGGTGCGGGTTAGCACGGAGGCAAGGTTCCACGCAATCTCTGTGTCCAGATTGTACTATTGAGAGCGCCCGGTGTGGACGGATGTTACGAGATTGGGAACTGCCCTTGTGCAAGGAATGCACACAGTTCCTAGCTTGTTCCCGTGTCAACACAGCTCGCTCAGATTGCGCCGCCTCGCAGACGTCCCGACGCTCGGCGATAGGTAGCTGTTTTAAAATTCTGTCTCATGTAAATCGGGTCCAACAGATGGCATTTTAAATGCCGAAACATGCTAATCACGACCTTACCTGCACCCGGTGTTTAATTCAACTCCCCTTGCCCCCTGTAATTTTTATGTTCTCATTCGTCCGACGAACAAACGAGCCCGAGATGTTAATGGGTCCGTGCCCCTCCGCCGCGCAGTGCAAATAATTGACGAGGCTCCTGTGCGTCCAGTTAACTCCCAAATTGTTACACGTTTCGATGTTTAACGGCATCGAAGCCTGTATTACACTTTTGCTTGTATCAGATAATTTTACGCAGTATTTAACCCGTGGCTGTCGTAACTTTAACAGCAGCCAGCAGCTCTACGTTCTGTGTTTACGTGCTTCGTATGTTTCTCAGCGTAAACAGAGATTGCATCCTTAAACTGCGTTAGCCACTCGATCCTTGCAATGGTGAGGTGTTGTGTTTTCTTCGCGGTACGGACTGAGTTCTTAAATACTGTCTAGACGAGCTGTCGAAGCACTGACGCTCTCTTCTCTGTCGCCAGATCACCGCGCGGGCAACACTACACACCCGAGGAGGAGCCCAAGTCCTGCTGTGGCGTGGTGGTGACGCGGACGATCTCCATCCGCTGGTTCATCATCCTCATTGCAGTCGTCGGGATCATCTGTGCTGTGGTTGGCACCGTTCTAGGGGCCATGAAGGCAAGCGGGCGCGAACATCTGACAGTCTCCCTCCTCATGATAGGTGAGTGTTGATGGTACAGGAAGACACGCGACAGGATAGGGTTAAGGTGGCTCTGGGGCACCGTGCATGGATGTTATTGGCCCAAGATCGTGTTCAATGGCGTATTTTGGTATTACCGCTGTTGGAAGTACTCACTCCACTTATCATTGCTTGCCATTTCACGAGATGATGTCTGGTGCGCTGGACATTACATGGAAGTAAGTGACCGGGAAAAAGCACGAAAGGTTTCAGAGTTGCGACAGCCGGTCTCCGGGTCGTGATTTGAGCCCTGAACACCCCCCCCCCCGAACGCGAAACGGGAGTGCTAACCACTCGCCCGCGACGTTCTGTCGTGTGGGCGTGTTGAGTGTGCGGCGTAGTCTTCCGATTCTGGTTCACAGGAACCGAATAAAACCACGAGAACGCTGTGTTGCGTGGAGTACAACATTGATCTGAAACGTTACACAGCCGGTGTTGCCCTCACCGGAAATAAATGTACTGTACACAGTGAGGGTTGTGTTCAGTGAGGGGTGATTCACCCCCTGTGCAAGCAGATCACGTTACAGTGCACTTAACATAACTCATGCTCGTCTTCGGTTACTTAGTTGTCGCTTTCGGAGAAGTGTGAAGTCTGAGTTAAAAGTAGGAAAAAAATAGAGGTGTCCCACTGCACGCCATGTAGGCGCTTGGGGGAGAGCCGGTATAGCTCCAACTCATTCTTAACGTAGATGGGGATTAGTGGTCAGCGTGACGCCTCGGCCGCGCTTTGAAGTTTGAGGGAGGATAATATTAAAATTAATCGAAAGGTGGTGGGTTGTGAGGGTAGGAACTGAATTAATCAGCTTACCGTAGCGGTCTCTTGTGAACACGATCAAGCGGGGAGTTTATTGCTCAGCTGAGCGACTGTCAGCGGCTGAGGACTCTGCTCCACTGAGTTGCTGTTGTACTCAGTTGAGCGCATGGAGTACTGCACGTTACCTTTCGTGTGGTGTAAGCGTTCAGTTCTTGACGTCAGAGGTTGTTAAGCGTCGCAAAAGCTTGGTCACACAACCTTTCGTAAAGAGACCACTTGGGAGATCTGTATTAGGGAAACAGGATGTGAGGTTGTGGACTGCTTTTATCTGGATCAACACAGGGACGAGTGGTGGAATCCTGTCATCGCGGTAACAAACCTTTGGGCTCCATGGTAGACACGTAATCTCTGGGACTGGCTGAGCAACGAGTAGAGTTTCCGCCCCACGATGTTGTTTCTCGCTGGGTTTTTGGCGTGCTACTTGTGACCTCGGCCCCCTGGTTATGAATCAGTGTAGCTCATCAATTGGCCACAGGTTGCGCTGTGCAGTTCCAGCTGCCACGCCAATGGCTGTCTTTTCTCCAGCAGCTGTGCCCCTTTTTTAACGTCGTACATTTTAATTTCCTCATCTCTACACGCGGGGCGATATTCTTGTGCTATCACAGACTCACGCAGTGGCCCTCGAAGATGTCAGCCCTCTGAAGAAAGCCCTGCTAACTGCGGCGAACCCCAAAGACACGTAAGATTTTTCTTTTCTTCTCCTTAAACTTAGAATCAAGTATTCTGTGAGGGTAGTGATGTTTCTGTTACTTGCAGTCATGAGGGATTTTATTTTCAAGCATCTTGCAAAAGAGCAAGGAAACGGGTAGTGTGAGAAGAGGTGTGACCAGGAAACACCCTCTCTTTAAATTGCACTTCGCGGGAGAGGTGTAATAAAGGGGTTCTGGGGGGTGTCGTGAACCACCGTGAGGTATCGATTTCCGAATGACATTGGTGACAATTTGGGGTGTGCGTCGGTTGATAGCCGGCGCGGCGACTGGACGCTGTGCAAAGCACACATTACATAAATACAGTGAGGGGAAGCCCCGGGCCATCCAGTGTCATGTGGCTACAGAACACGTGCCATCTATCGCTTTTTATCTGAACTGCTTTACATGCACAGCGAAACAATGTTTCTTGCGCATTCCAACTTGCTAGACGGACTCCATCTTGAGAAGCGGATAGTCCCGCAGCTAATTCGGAAATTATCTGGCTTTAATTTATTTATTGCCGCGTTTTCAATAGTCTGCCATTGGCTCTTATCCTGAGCCAGATGAATCCAATGTGCACCCTTTCACCCTGTCTCCATAAGATCCGTTTTAGTATTATCTCCCGTCTGCGCCTAGTTCTTCCGCGTGGTCTCTTCCCTTTAAGCTTTCCACCCAAGAATCTGTATGCATTTCTCATGTCCCCGTGCGCGCTACATGCCCCGTCCATCTCATTCGTCTTGATTTTATAATCCTAATAATATTTGGCAGTAATTACAAATTGTGGAGCTCCTCATCAGATGGAATGGACGTGGCCTCCTTCGTTATACTATCGCAACATTCTCCCGTCAGCGGAATTTAAATATCGGCATCGGAACGGGAGCGTTGGTTGCCATGGTTACAGTAGCAATGCAGTGGTGTCGCTTGCCAGGCGCAACGCCGCTCTGGCCCGTTAAGAGCACCACGCCGAGGAACGCGTCGGCGGGGGGCAAGAGGGTTCTGCCGACCCCCGTCGTTACATGTCGAATACAGAAAGCACTCGCCGTTTTCCTGTCGCCGCTGCTGCGTTCTTGTCCCTTGTCGCTTGTCGCGCGGAATTCCGCGGCGATGGTGGAGAAAATTTGTTCCAAACTTGTATCGGCGCTTCTGACAGATCTGTTCGATTTTGTTCATGTTAGACCAAGCGACGGTGCCGTCGACTTGCGGTTAGGGGGCTCGGGTTTTGAATATCGGCCGAGCCACCTTCTCTCGTGGTCTTCCCCATGCACCTCAGAGAATGCAGCGATGTTTGGGCCACAGCCGCTTCCTTCCTATCCCCTTCCACTTCACTGCGTGTAATCTTCCACTCGTAATTTAGCGCTTAATGAATGGCCGCTGCAGTTGATGAAACGTCGTTCCATAATTTCGCCCTCCATCGTCTAGGACTGGAGTCGGCACGGATAAGAACGAGTGGATGGCGTTTGAACTTTTGAAATCCATTCTGCCATTGACTCCAGAACTCTCATTTATTTGTATTTTATTTTATTTTATTTTTCCAAAAAGGGGCTGACGTTGACATTTATGAAACGTCGTTTTCCGCTCCGGGAGATGAGTGCGTTTAGTGGCGAAATGCTGAGGACACTCGTCGCTCTAGAATGACCACTGAGTGACAGAAAACCGTGACAATTACGCTACTGGGAGCTTCGTGGTTTCACGCAGCTTTGCTGAAATGATGCCGCGAGGGAGAAATGGATTTGGCGGACATGCAGCACGCATTGAAGTTACGAAACTTTTATCAAATTGCGCCTTTATAAAGCAGAATGTGTGGTGGAGAAGCTTTGCCGATTGAATCAGAGGCGGTGGGATGTGGGCATGTAGCATGCATGGGAGAGGTGGTCCATCGGTGTGAAGCGAAGAGGCCGCGCGAGAGATTTGCCCCCCCCCCTCCACTTCTGTGGCTGCAGGATTTTGTGTAAATCGATTAGACATAAAAAGAGGCGCTTGAAAGCTTCCACCGCCCGTACACAGTCGATTTGTGCTACAGCCAAAGCGTAGTTAACCTAATGGCTTTCATAGCAATTCTGAAGACGAAAATGTCGGAGGAGTAGGTAGAGTGACGACGTTGACTACAAGTACCGCTCAGTTAATCACGGATTGAAACAGTTGTTCCTTTCCATACACGCCATCTTGCAAGAGATCCGTGCAGACGATTCGTCCTTCTAATGTACGCGAACTTCCACCTCTGTCAGGTTTTCCGACTCATAATTTGCGTGCTTTTCTTGAGTCTGTCGTTCGCGCTACATGCCCCACCCACCTATTTAATTTCCTGGTAGCTACAGACACGGGCAACGATGATGTTCAGCGAGGATTCATGGGCCTCAGGATCTGTGTTCAGCGCCAAAGAACAACATCTCTCGTAGTCTTGAGCAGCTGTTCGGTACGGAATCCACGAAGTTCTGTTTCGAATTCACGCACGAAAATGAAATTTCCAGAGTTTGTGGTGGGACCTCTCCCTTCCGCTCGTGATGTTCTGATGTTTCAGCCGATCTGTCTCGGAATTGTTAAGAGATTAAATCTTTCATCACGGACGGTGTTTAAGTTCGACGCAAACTTTATGTTTAACGCTTTGAATTTAGGTAATTTATCTTAATTTGTACCCCCCGTAAGAATCCGTTCTTCCGCTGGACCAGCACGAGGCAGAGAAGGAAGTTATTAACAGACGCTTTCAGCGCTTATGACGTAACAGGAATCTGCCCTGCGAGCCAGTTTAACTTAAGGGCGAAATTTATAAGTTTTTTAAAGGGGCAGTTCCTTGTAAGAAAATGTGGTACAAACTTCAGGTGTGTTCATTTGTGTGCGTTGCACGCACGCGCGCGATCGAGCACACTGGATCTTGCTGTGGGCCCAATTCTGGTATTATGGTCCGTGAAATTATTTTAAGTTTGCATTATAAAGCCAAGAGCGCTGTTAAAATGGATCTTGTGGTGTGAAGGCATGAAGTGGATTCATCTGGCTGAGGATGGAAACAAGCAATGGGCTTTTGTTAGCAATGCATTGAACCGTCAGGTTTCTTAAGATATCTTGAATGTAAAAGGCTTCTATAAACGGCATTGTGTGCTTTTTCGAACGCGAAGACTGATTCAAGACTGTATTTAACATGGGCGCTCTGTTGCGCCATTGCGTCTCCCTTTCCCAACTCTCAGTTTTTCGGGTTAGTTGAACGCCGACGGGAGATGGTTTAATTTGTCTCCGGTTTAATATTGTGAATCAAGTTTTTTAAACAGGCTGTACTTCCAAAGCTCTGCACACACGCGTTGGTTGGCATTAAACGCATCGGACAGTCAGTCCTACGGAACCAGTTTTAAAATGGCTGCCACGACGCATGTAACCTGCGGCCCGCGAATCGCAGGTCGGAGGAAGATGGCGGCCCCTCACGTTAGTTGCACCGCAAGTGCGGTGAATTGCGGAAAAAACATTACAGCCAGCTGTTCAGGAAAGAAAGTGATTAAATATTCGCGCTGCCGTTGTCTGCTTGTATTTAACTGCCGGATTTGCTCGATTTCGGAAAATTTAAAAAGAGAAAAGCGCATTTTAAAATAGATTAGACGCCATATTTTAATCTGCAAAGACGTTTGAATGTAATTCTTAGACCAGCTGTCGACTTTTACATTAAAATTAAATTTGAAATGAAGCCGAGATGACTATTTGAATGTTTGATGGACGAGAAGAAACGATCATTTGTCGCCCTGGTGGTGGAGGCTGCATGCAGTCTGAAACGTCGTTCAGTTTCTCCTCACTCGGGGCGCGCTGTGTGCTTTGAGCCCCTTTTGCCTCCACCTCATTCACCGGTGGAGCAGTTTTTAACATCTTTTCCTCTTCGGCTGGAGAGCCGAGATTCGCGTTTACGCTCAGTGCAACTAATGGGCCAATAGCGCACTTCGCTCGTCTTTTTACGTGAAGTGGCTCGCCTCTGAATGCACTTTTGACGCTCACGAAGTTTGGTCAGAGATCGGCGTCGAAAAATACGCGGCCAACTCCCGTTTCCTGTTTTCTTTGCATGAACATCCGCTTTTCATTTTGTAAAGACGATTCTTGCTGGAGACTGAGTTGTATCCGTAACAACAAATTCACGACTTGCATCATTTAAGGCGAGCTGCTTTCGTCTGTACTTATTGAGAAGCTGATAGTCACTTAGCCAGCTTTCCCACATTGCATGGAACCCATGTTTCAATGTCGTATTTACTGGAAGCCGTAAGTTAACTCATCCTGAGCCATATTAATCCAATCCACATCTTACTTCCCCGTTACGTACATTACTGCCTTGTTTCCATCTACGCTCAGGTCTTCCAACTGATCTATTCCCTTCAGGCTTCAAACATTCTTAATTTCTCCCATATTTGTTACATGTTCTATCCATCTCACACTGATTTATTTCTTCGTAATATTCTTAAAATTAATGGTATTTGTTGAAGTGCACAGCTTTGAAGATCTTGGCAATGTAATTTTTAATTCAGTGATCTGCGTACGACGTTTCCGGATTATTAGTAAGAACGGGCAGAGTGTGTGCACTTAAACTTTGTACATGATTGTACTTTTAAATCCACTGAACTCATGAAGTCGTAAAACAAAATTTGCAGGCCTTCGTATGGCCTCGGTGTATTCGCCACACGTTGCTTTAAATGTGCTCATCCCAGAAAAGCGTCCACTCAGTAGCTGCGACCCCGTAAGGCCCAGAATCCCCTAACAGCATCACCATGGCAACGGCTGTAACATCGTTGGCCCGATATCCCTTAGCAGACAACAATCCCAACCCAACCTAACTTAACCCAACCCAACCTAACCTAACCCAACCCAACCCAACCTAACTTAACCCAACCCAACCTAACCTAACCCAACCCAACCTAACTTAACCCAACCCAACCTAACTTAACCTAACCCAACCTAACTTAACCTAACCCAACCCAACCTAACCTAACCTAACCTAACCCAACCCAACCTAACTTAACCCAACCTAACCTAACCTAACCTAACCCAACCCAACCTAACTTAACCCAACCTAACTTAACCTAACCCAACCCAACCTAACCTAACCTAGCACTTGCCTGTTATAGGAAGCAGGCAGGTGAAGGAAATTTAGTCCCTTGGTTCTTTGAAGCCCTCGGCACAAGATGGATAATCGAATCCCGTAGCCAGTCACCTCGACAACTGAGCTGTCGGATGTTGTTTACCTGTGTAAGTTGAGGTTGGCCCTCGTGAGATGTAGCCTACTGTGACAGTCGACTTGCTTTTGTTGATAACGGCTCTGCCTGTCTTATAGGCTGACGTAATGAAGTTTGACCACAAGATAATTCCTCAGACAACGTGGGCCGTAACAAACGCCTTGCATGCTCCTTTAACGTTCGAACATTATCACATCACTCTAATGCAAGGCCTCAGAAACCACCAGCTGACAAAAGAGCATTAGTGCGCCCCGTCACGGCATTTTGTATGCATAATGCATACGATGTCCACCATTTTGTTCTGTTAAGGACGTCGTAGTATATAATTGCCTGTTACATCGTACGTTTTTAGTGGCACATCAGCGTCATCTGTTAACAGCAAAACACAGAACTTGCGTTAACCTTGTTCCACATGCACTTGCTCGATGTCTTCTTGTTCTGGTAATGTAATATAGAGCATGTGCCTGGAGAGATGGCCGGTAGAGAGCAGCACTGGCTGTTTAACTTAAGTAATTACACTCGCATGGATGAGTACTTATTTTCACGTGAAGTAACGAGGTACAGTATTAGGAGAACAGAGATGCGTGGAAGGTCGTTGCGGACGGACGTAGGGACCCGATGTGGGGGGGGGGGGGGGCTCCGTTCTGCCTTCAGAAAGCCCGGATTTAAAAAGGAAATACTCTTCATTTTCTCTGTTTATTAACTTTATGAAGCCTAAACATGCAACAAGACGAGTTCAAGGTCACTCGGATGTCCCAGAAACATTGCTTCGGCAGTGATCCCGAGTTGTGCTGAACCACCACTCTCCCGAAACGTCTTCTTCAAACATCGACTTTCCGCTTGTTGCTGGCACAAATATGTGATCGAAGTCTTCTTCTCTCCTTCAGTGCTCTTTTTACGCGAGCCTCGTGTTTGTGTTTGGAATTTCTTTTCCCGTCCGATTATTTACCGGTTCGTAGTTTGACGCAGGACCCGACGACAGTGACATCTGGGACACAAAGAGCAAACCGGTGGTGGGCGAGTCTTAACCTAGCTTAAGCGTCAGAAAACGTATTTGGTCGCGATGAAAAACGGCGTTCAGTAAATTGATATTATAAGGTAGGAAAATATAGTGCACGGAAATTGTAACACAAAATACTGTGCTTCAACTTTTTTTTATTTGTATTCATTTCACATGTTCCAGTGCCGTGCTCTCGCTCGTACGAGAGGAAACAAATATTCCAGTTACAAATCTGAAAGAATTAAACGCGACCGTCCACTGTGCAGGACAGAAACAGTCGGCGGAAGGCCGACCATGTTTACAGCTTAGTAGTACAGAGTGGTTCAAAAGTTTCTCTGCCCCTGTAAGAACAACAAGTATCGGAAGTGATTCTAAATGCGCGTGCGCACTCAAGTCACGTGTTTGTGCGCAGGGTCCGTTGAATCTCTTCCCTCTTCCAGCGCGTTTCTGATCCTTCAGGTAGACAAAGAACTTTTGAATCACCCAGTATTTATTTCATGCAAATTGATTATCTGCATCAAGCGGGGAAATGTCCGGGTCCCTTGGGATTCTGTGTTGGGAAGGGTAACCCTGTTTACCTCTTTACGAAGAAGAAATGTAATTAAAACATTCACCGATTGTGCCGTCACTCTGAGACAGGGGCAAAGAATCGCCCTTCCCCGCCCAAGGTCGAAGTGGTACTGCAGGGCGCCTCTGAGTAGAGAGAACGTGCCGGAAATGTGAAGCGCTGTCTAGTGGCCCAATTTCCACACTGCAAGTGTGTAACTCAATTTCCGGTACAAATTTGCATCGCTCCGCCTGGAAATTAAGTTGTAAGGTGAGTTGAGCTAATTGCAGAACCTGCAGGAGACCGCACTCACGCGCTAAGTAAGACTTGATGCTGTGTGACGTCACTTCGAAACTTCGTACAGGAAAGTTGTGCTGGGCATTCGACAGCGGCGAGGTTAAGAATGAAAGGAAGAAGGAGAAGACAGAGGGGAGCAAGAGAAGGAAACAAATTGGGAGGAACGAAAGGCGATTGTGAAATGCACAGAGAAAACTGAGAAATGTGAACGCGGTAACAGAGGCAGAATAAATGCGCCTGAAGTGAACTGAGTGGTGCGCTGGAGGCACGAACTATGGACTGCAACGTGAAAGGACCACCGCATCACTTTGTTAATATCAGCCGATGTATCCTCGTGTGACATCAAAATTATATTCATGAGGAGGTTAGGAGGAGACTGAATTCCGGAAATGCTTGCTACTTCTCGGTTCAAAGTATTTTGTCTTCCCGTCTGATTTCTAAGAACTTGCAAATTAAAGTATACGAAACAATAATTCTGCCTGTTGTTTTGTACGAGTGCGAAACATGGTCTCTTACAGAGAGGGAGGAACGCAGATTGCAGGTGTCTGAGAATCGGGTGTAGAGGAGGATATTTGGGCCTAGGAGAGAAGACGATGGGACATGGAGAAAACTGCACAATGACGAGCTTAAAAATCTGTGCTCCTCCCCCAACATTGTCAGGGTGATTAAGTCGAGAAGAATGAGATGGGCGGGGCATGTGGCTCGCATGGATGGGACAAGAGGTGTGCACCGGGTATTGGTCGGGAAGCCTGAAGGAAAGAGACCACTGGGGAGACCTAGACGTAGATGGGAGGATAATCTCAGGCGGGATCTATGGGAGATAGGAGTTGAAGGAGACTGGATTTTGTTGGCCCAGGACAGGGTCCGGTGGAGGGCTTTGGTTAGTTCGGTGATGAACCTTCGGGTTCAGTAAGCCATCTGGTTAGTATCTTCGTGTGATCCATCGGGAACGAAATATGAACCATAAGAGACCTAAATACTGTTGAATGCGATTGTGCATTTTTCTACACAGAGCGGAGGGAAAAAAGTTGACAGTCCAGTGTCGCGGGCATTACTGGGAACACTGGTTCGCGACCCGCTCGTTTGTCGGCTAGCACCGTCTTATGATGGTCGTCAGCGCCATCACTCGCTTCACGGAACGTCTGCAGTCGACAAGACCAAGGTTTCCGGTCGGGTCTTGGTTGTCGCCGTTCCGCCAACGCGTGTTCTGGGTGGACAGACAGTGGCGCACGTCTCCCTGGCGTTTTGCGTCTTGTCATGCCCCTGACGTCACATGCGTGTCCCATACGCACGTGAACGCTCTGTTCCCAATAAACGGATTCCGATTGTGTCTTAAATGTGCGTTCGTCAGGAAGTTTCCGTAAAAAGACTGATCCGGGTCATCTCAGTGAACTCACTGGCAAGCGAGGAGCTGGACCATTGCTGACACGTCCTGGGGCGGGAACGTGAGGCTGATCGCTCACCCGCATCTGCCTCTGGCAGTGAGGACAGGAACACGTGGAGCCTTCCTTCCAGTCCCCCATACGTCTCTATAACCTGATAGTTGAGCACAGGGACGGGCGTTTATGCAGAACAGGAGACGCCGAAATACGTGAGTGATTTGAAATCGATAACGCACTTTGACGAGATGGGAAGAACGTGTAGATAGAATGGGTAAAGATATGGAGTCATATAGACCTACAAGGCGAAAAGTACTGGGAAGACGGTGGAAGGAGGGTTTGGGGCTGGTGCAGGCATTGTTATTTGGTACAAGCCACCCCCCACCCCCTGTGTGAAGCCGCCCAGCACAGCAGCAGTTCAGAGCTAGTTTCCAGTCATTTCTTAAGACTTTCATGAACACATTTCCCGTGTCTGTAAGAAGCCCGCCACTGCCGGCAACTATGGCCGACAGTCACGCGTAGCTCCGATGCCTGAGGTAGACATGACAAACCGGCGACTCTGGTAAACAAAGACACTTGCCAGCCGCGTCGACCTGTCACTCACTCTGTGTGTGTGTGTGTCGCGCAAGATAAGTTGCATACACATCAGGCGTTTACAGCTGTAACGTGCACATTTAGTTACTTAAGTTGATTGAGCGGTACAGTCGCGTTCATTTACAATGTAACTCATGCCTCCACTTCCCCTTAACGGAGCAGCAGTCACAGAGTGTACCCGACTGTGGTTTTACCTGCGTAACGAAGTCCGTCTCTCGCTTTAAGGGAAGAACACATCGCGGGTGTTTGAGGGCAGGGTGCCGCGGAGGGGGTGAAGGGACGGGAGGGTGGAGAAAACTGTACAGCGAGGAATAGTTCCACACCCACGCAGAACGCAAGTTAACGTTGCACTTCAGTCTTCACGTCTTTCGCCGCAGTCGGTTAGTGTGTTCGCCGAATCCAATCTGCTCTTTGATTTCTTCGTCTCGATTTCTCAGCATCGACCCCAGACTCTGGGATTTCCAAGGCGACCTGGCATCCTGAATAGCGTTTCTTCAGTCGCGTTGCTTATACGAATGGATGTGATGTATCGACTGTAAATGATTTTGCTGTCTGAATGCAATAAAATGAACCGCAAAATTATAAAAAAAAGACGCCCGATAGAAGTTGTATTAATTGTGTCTAATAGTTGGGAATGAAGAATCAATTAAAATGCCATCGCCAAGTGAGAGGATAATTCAACAGCAACGCGAATGGCGGGACAATATGCAGTTTTAAATATACCACGACCACTTCCTTCCTGCCTCTGCAGTGTATTCGGTTTCGTCAAATAGTAAAACATCCTTCAAGTTGGGAGGTCGCTCTTGACGAAGTCGGAAGAAGAAGAAGAAGAAGAAGCATAATGAAGTATGCATATACGTCATTCATCTTCATTTACGCGCCGAAGCCTGCCCGATCCATGAGACGAAACTGAGATGAATCGCTTCCCGTGAAATACCGCGGCCCGCGCAAAGTGATTCACTGTGCGGTCCTTGCCGAAAATATTCATCGCTAGCGAAGACGAGGACGTAGTTTACGTCACCAGACCAACGGAAATCCTAAAAGCAACAGCGAACTAACAATTCTTACTTCATTAATGAATCTGGATCGTCATGTCCTCCGGTTCACTGTGTCACTGAGCATGCCCTAGAGATGTACATGCAGAGAATAGTAATTACAAGAAGCGAGGCTTTCGATTTCCGTACGGTGACAGAGATTATCGCATCATTATCTCTGCAGATCGCGACGAAAGCGCAGAATTATAAAAGCCTTTTCATAAATAAAATAAATGGAAGACACATTTCCGCCGAACGCAACGACCGCCTGGACTCCAGACTCCCGCCGTAGGCGCCACCATCGCCACGTTTGAATTTCTCGCTACTAGAGTCGTCACCGTCAGAACTCAAGTTTCAACGGCCCACTTGTAATGTCGCGCCCGAGTTTTGCTGATCGGGTGCTGTACCTACCCTTGTTTATAATAGGGATGCTGGGAACGACCCGTTCTTCAAGTGCCTGAGCACTGCGGGTCCCAACTTTTCGTTGGCTTTGATCTATAGACATTTTTGGTAGGACTCCTTGGATGAGGGATCAGCCCGTCGCAAGGCCTGTGCCTGTACACAGGACAGCACAACACAGAAAAACATCCATGGCTTGAGTGGGATTCGAACCCACGGTCCCAGCGACCAAGCCATCGTAGAAGTGAGCACTTGGTTGCAGTGCAGAAACTTTCCGTAGAGGAACACAATTTAAAATTTGACGGCACCGCCACAATCTCAGCCCTCCCCTCCCCTCCAGTGTGCAGTTTAATTAATAAAACTAACCGCTAATTAAGGGACCATGAGACGCAGTTGCTAGAGACAGGGTCTTCTACTGTATCCGGATGATTTACGCGATGCAAGGCAGAACTACAGGACGCCTGAGAACTTGGTTGTATCGCTCTGGCGACGAAACTCTTAGGTCTGTGGCTTCGGATTCATCAAGTGTTTTGATGGCGTGTATTGCCTTTTGTGTTTGTGTGATCTTGCACAAAATCAATTCAGTGCACGCGAAATTCTTATTCCGAAAAATCTTAACGGAAGAGACCACACGAGAGACGTAGGCGGACTTACGATGACGATATTAGAACGGATCTTAAATATGTAATATGTTGCATTTCGTGAATTACGCTTCGCGTCGCATCGAAAATTGCTTAAAATGAAATTTATAGGACATGATGTCTTCTTACAATTTATTGTATGAAGAGCTTTTTTTATATTTCGACAATATTCAGTTTGAGTTCCGTGTACTAAGTTGGGTTGTATAGGACCGATCCTGACCAAAATCAAAATATCAGACCGTATCAAATTTAATCTGCATCGAATTCAGTGGTTTCGGAGATGAAAGATATGGACGGGCAGCATCTCCCCCCCCCCCCCCGTGTGTTCATTTCGCGCGCCCTCCGAGAGAACGCACGAAAGACCAATCCTGTGCTCTCTTTTGTTTCTTAATGGTCAGTGTTTCGCAGGTTGCCTTGGTTACGTGCCGACGTCCGTGCTCAGAGTTTCAGCAATGTTACACCGCTTAGCACACACAATGTGAGGACTTGTGATTCAACTCGAGAATAGCAGCGGGGTGTTTAATGTGCCCGTAGGGGAAAAGCATTTGTTTGTAATACCGACTTTCAGCCAGGCAACCTGAGGAAACCCATGTTTCAGTCGCTTTGTCTCAAGGTACAGAGTGTACCAGACTTTCGTTTCTTCAACACATGTGTAACCACAATTTATGGGTTCAAGTTTTAATGAACCTTGCCTGTAATGTAGTCCCCACGTTTACTGGGGAGGAAAGGGTTTTCAAAACCGCGGTGTCACTAACCAACGACATTCTGGATTTATCTTCCAGCTCCAGTTTAAGCACGCTTGTAACATCCTTTCCTTCCTTGTGCACCTTCCTTCCATTAATCCGTCTTACCCACTCAAAAATTCTAAAATTGTTTTTCAAAACACACGCCGTCCGTCTGCCTGCACAGTTTGAATGCATGAATGTCTAGACGAATTTTCTTTGTTTCCCACGTCACCGAATGCATACAAATAAACTGTAAAACTAATTCCATGCGCAAGATGATAGTCGCTTATCTAGTCAAATTTCTCGCCCTTCGTGTAATCAGAAGATGTTAACATCAGCACGCCACTGCATCCTATCCTGAGCCAGATTAAACCAGTCTATACTCTCACATCCTACTTCTGTAAGATACTTTTTAATATTATTCTGTCATCTACACCTAACTCTCCCACACGGTCTTGTCGTTTCGTGTCTTACGACCATACCACTATTATGCCATTGTATGCATTTATCAGTGACCACGTGCGTGTTAGTTACATTTCCCGAGATATCACTCTTTACCTGTTCACCCTAACATCACCAGTTCAAGAATGCAAATATGAACCTCCCCATTATGCGATTTTATCGATCGTTTTGTAGATCCAAATAACAGTACATTTCTCCTCTCTTAGTACGAGGCTTCAAGTTTAAAGGCAGTTTCCATGAAATTGAAAGGACAACGTAAAATAAAAATATTCAACGTTTAAATTATTATTTTATTGCATGTGTTCATTCCATTTGTTTATTAATAATTTTTCTTTTCAAATTATTTTTCTCTAGTTTTGTTTCGTAACCTGCGTAAACCCCCCTTCGGCAGTCAGCATACTTCCTCTCCTTTCCTTTCTTTTCCTTCCTTCTTTCCATTTCTGTATCTTTGCCATAACTAGTTTCCCAGATAGAGGCCTTTAAAAATTCTAATTGTCATAAATTTTCAAGCTTATTTCTGCCAAACCATGAATACCTAGTCGACCATACTCATGTCAAAATGAGGGCACGTGTAGGTCAACGTCATATGGAAGTCACGACAAGATCGCCACAA
The DNA here is from genome assembly GCF_977971745.1 of Zootermopsis nevadensis. Taxonomy (NCBI): domain Eukaryota; kingdom Metazoa; phylum Arthropoda; class Insecta; order Blattodea; family Termopsidae; genus Zootermopsis; species Zootermopsis nevadensis. The sequence goes on from NW_028259156.1 coordinate 19,545,037, forward strand.
TAGTTTGCCAGATACAGGTCTTTCAAATTCTCAAGGTCATATCCTCTCACGCTTATTTACGCTAAACCGCAAATACCTGGTTGACCATACTCATGCCAAAATGAGGTCACGTGTAGGTCAACGTCATATGGAAGTCACGACAACATCGCCACAATAGTTTGTCAGATACAGGTCTTTCAAATTCTCAAGGTCATATCTTCTCACGCTTATTTACGCTAAACCGTAAATACCTGGTTGACCATACTCATGTCAAAATGAGGGCACGTGTAGGTCAACGTCATATGGAAGACACGACAGGATCGCCACAATAGTTTGCCAGATACAGGTCTTTCAAATTCTCAAGGTCATATCTTCTCACGCTTATTTACGCTAAACCGTAAATACCTGGTTGACCATACTCATGTCAAAATGAGGGCACGTGTAGGGCAACGTTATATGGAAGTCACGACAAGATCGCCACAATAGTTTGCCAGATACAGGTCTTTCAAATTCTCAAGGTCATATCTTCTCACGCTTATATACGCTAAACCGTAAATAGCTGGTTGACCATACTCATGTCAAAATGAGGGCACGTGTAGGTCAACGTCATATGGAAGTCACGACAGGATCGCCACAATAGTTTGCCAGATACAGGTCTTTCAAATTCTCAAGGTCATATCTTCTCACGCTTATTTACGCTAAACCGCAAATACCTGGTTGACCATACTCATGTCAAAATGAGGGCACGTGTAGGGCAACGTCATATGGAAGTCACGACAAGATCGCCACAATAGTTTGCCAGATACAGGTCTTTCAAATTCTCAAGGTCATATCTTCTCACGCTTATTTACGCTAAACCGTAAATACCTGGTTGACCATACTCATGTCAAAATGAGGGCACGTGTAGGGCAACGTCATATGGAAGTCACGACAAGATCGCCACAATAGTTTGCCAGATACAGGTCTTTCAAATTCTCAAGGTCATATCTTCTCACGCTTATTTACGCTAAACCGTAAATACCTGGTTGACCATACTCATGTCAAAATGAGGGCACGTGTAGGGCAACGTCATATGGAAGTCACGACAAGATCGCCACAATAGTTTGCTAGATACAGGTCTTTCAAATTCTCCAGGTCATATCTTCTCACGCTTATTTACGCTAAACCGTAAATACCTGGTTGACCATACTCATGTCAAAATGAGGGCACGTGTAGGGCAACGTCATATGGAAGTCACGACAGGATCGCCACAATAGTTTGCCAGATACAGGTCTTTCAAATTCTCAAGGTCATAACTTCTCACGCTTATTTACGCTAAACTGTAAATACCTGGTTGACCATACTCATGTCAAAATGAGGGCACGTGTAGGTCAACGTCATATGGAAGTCACGACAAGATCGCCACAATAGTTTGCCAGATACAGGTCTTTCAAATTCTCAAGGTCATATCTTCTCACGCTTATTTACGCTAAACCGGAAATACCTGGTTGACCATACTCATGTCAAAATGAGGGCACGTGTAGGGCAACGTCATATGGAAGTCACGACAAGATCGCCACAATAGTTTGCCAGATACAGGTCTTTCAAATTCTCAAGGTCATATCTTCTCACGCTTATTTACGCTAAACCGTAAATACCTGGTTGACCATGCTCATGTCAAAATGAGGGCACGTGTAGGGCAACGTCATATGGAAGTCACGACAGGATCGCCACAATAGTTTGCCAGATACAGGTCTTTCAAATTCTCAAGGTCATATCTTCTCACGCTTATTTACGCTAAACCGTAAATACCTGGTTGACCATACTCATGTCAAAATGAGGGCACGTGTAGGTCAACGTCATATGGTAGTCACGACAAGATCGCCACAATAGTTTGCCAGATACAGGTCTTTCAAATTCTCAAGGTCATATCTTCTCACGCTTATTTACGCTAAACCGCAAATACCTGGTTGACCATACTCATGTCAAAATGAGGTCACGTGTAGGTCAACGTCATATGGAAGTCACGACAACATCGCCACAATAGTTTGCCAGATACAGGTCTTTCAAATTCTCAAGGTCATATCTTCTCACGCTTATTTACGCTAAACCGCAAATACCTGGTTGACCATACTCATGTCAAAATGAGTGCACGTGTAGGGCAACGTCATATGGAAGTCACGACAGGATCGCCACAATAGTTTGCCAGATACAGGTCTTTCAAATTCTCAAGGTCATATCTTCTCACGCTTATTTACGCTAAACCGTAAATACCTGGTTGACCATACTCATGTCAAAATGAGGGCACGTGTAGGGCAACGTCATATGGAAGTCACGACAAGATCGCCACAATAGTTTGCCAGATACAGGTCTTTCAAATTCTCAAGGTCATATCTTCTCACGCTTATTTACGCTAAACCGTAAATACCTGGTTGACCATACTCATGTCAAAACTAGGGCACGTGTAGGGCAACGTCATATGGAAGTCACGACAAGATCGCCACAATAGTTTGCCAGATACAGGTCTTTCAAATTCTCAAGGTCATATCTTCTCACGCTTATTTACGCTAAACCGTAAATACCTGGTTGACCATACTCATGTCAAAATGAGGGCACGTGTAGGGCAACGTCATATGGAAGTCACGACAAGATCGCCACAATAGTTTGCCAGATACAGGTCTTTCAAATTCTCAAGGTCATATCTTCTCACGCTTATTTACGCTAAACCGTAAATACCTGGTTGACCATACTCATGTCAAAATGAGGGCACGTGTAGGCCAACGTCATATGGAAGTCACGACAGGATCGCCACAATAGTTTGCCAGATACAGGTCTTTCAAATTCTCAAGGTCATATCTTCTCACGCTTATTTACGCTAAACCGTAAATACCTGGTTGACCATGCTCATGCCAAAATGAGGTCACGTGTAGGTCAACGTCATATAGAAGTCACGACAACATCGCCACAATAGTTTGCCAGATACAGGTCTTTCAAATTCTCAAGGTCATATCTTCTCACGCTTATTTACGCTAAACCGTAAATACCTGGTTGACCATACTCATGTCAAAATGAGGGCACGTGTAGGTCAACGTCATATGGAAGTCACGACAGGATCGCCACAATAGTTTGCCAGATACAGGTCTTTCAAATTCTCAAGGTCATATCTTCTCACGCTTATTTACGCTAAACCGTAAATACCTGGTTGACCATACTCATGTCAAAATGAGGGCACGTGTAGAGCAACGTCATATGGAAGTCACGACAGGATCGCCACAATAGTTTGCCAGATACAGGTCTTTCAAATTCTCAAGGTCATATCTTCTCACGCTTATTTACGCTAAACCGCAAATACCTGGTTGACCATACTCATGTCAAAACTAGGGCACGTGTAGGGCAACGTCATATGGAAGTCACGACAAGATCGCCACAATAGTTTGCCAGATACAGGTCTTTCAAATTCTCAAGGTCATATCTTCTCACGCTTATTTACGCTAAACCGTAAATACCTGGTTGACCATACTCATGTCAAAATGAGGGCACGTGTAGGGCAACGTCATATGGAAGTCACGACAAGATCGCCACAATAGTTTGCCAGATACAGGTCTTTCAAATTCTCAAGGTCATATCTTCTCACGCTTATTTACGCTAAACCGTAAATACCTGGTTGACCATACTCATGTCAAAATGAGGGCACGTGTAGGCCAACGTCATATGGAAGTCACGACAGGATCGCCACAATAGTTTGCCAGATACAGGTCTTTCAAATTCTCAAGGTCATATCTTCTCACGCTTATTTACGCTAAACCGTAAATACCTGGTTGACCATGCTCATGCCAAAATGAGGTCACGTGTAGGTCAACGTCATATAGAAGTCACGACAACATCGCCACAATAGTTTGCCAGATACAGGTCTTTCAAATTCTCAAGGTCATATCTTCTCACGCTTATTTACGCTAAACCGTAAATACCTGGTTGACCATACTCATGTCAAAATGAGGGCACGTGTAGGTCAACGTCATATGGAAGTCACGACAGGATCGCCACAATAGTTTGCCAGATACAGGTCTTTCAAATTCTCAAGGTCATATCTTCTCACGCTTATTTACGCTAAACCGCAAATACCTGGTTGACCATACTCATGTCAAAATGAGGGCACGTGTAGGGCAACGTCATATGGAAGTCACGACAGGATCGCCACAATAGTTTGCCAGATACAAGTCTTTCAAATTCTCAAGGTCATATCTTCTCACGCTTATTTACGCTAAACCGTAAATACCTGGTTGACCATACTCATGTCAAAATGAGGGCCCGTGTAGGGCAACGTCATATGGAAGTCACGACAGGATCGCCACAATAGTTTGCCAGATACAGGTCTTTCAAATTCTCAAGGTCATATCTTCTCACGCTTATTTACGCTAAACCGTAAATACCTGGTTGACCATACTCATGTCAAAATGAGGGCACGTGTAGGGCAACGTCATATGGAAGTCACGACAAGATCGCCACAATAGTTTGCCAGATACAGGTCTTTCAAATTCTCAAGGTCATATCTTCTCACGCTTATTTACGCTAAACCGTAAATACCTGGTTGACCATACTCATGTCAAAATGAGGGCACGTGTAGGGCAACGTCATATGGAAGTCACGACAAGATCGCCACAATAGTTTGCCAGATACAGGTCTTTCAAATTCTCAAGGTCATATCTTCTCACGCTTATTTACGCTAAACCGTAAATACCTGGTTGACCATACTCATGTCAAAATGAGGGCACGTGTAGGCCAACGTCATATGGAAGTCACGACAGGATCGCCACAATAGTTTGCCAGATACAGGTCTTTCAAATTCTCAAGGTCATATCTTCTCACGCTTATTTACGCTAAACCGTAAATACCTGGTTGACCATGCTCATGCCAAAATGAGGTCACGTGTAGGTCAACGTCATATAGAAGTCACGACAACATCGCCACAATAGTTTGCCAGATACAGGTCTTTCAAATTCTCAAGGTCATATCTTCTCACGCTTATTTACGCTAAACCGTAAATACCTGGTTGACCATACTCATGTCAAAATGAGGGCACGTGTAGGTCAACGTCATATGGAAGTCACGACAGGATCGCCACAATAGTTTGCCAGATACAGGTCTTTCAAATTCTCAAGGTCATATCTTCTCACGCTTATTTACGCTAAACCGTAAATACCTGGTTGACCATACTCATGTCAAAATGAGGGCACGTGTAGGTCAACGTCATATGGAAGTCACGACAAGATCGCCACAATAGTTTGCCAGATACAGGTCTTTCAAATTCTCAAGGTCATATCTTCTCACGCTTATTTACGCTAAACCGCAAATACCTTGTTGACCATACTCGTGTCAAAATGAGGGCACGTGTAGGGCAACGTCATATGGAAGTCACGACAGGATCGCCACAATAGTTTGCCAGATACAGGTCTTTCAAATTCTCAAGGTCATATCTTCTCACGCTTATTTACGCTAAACCGTAAATACCTGGTTGACCATACTCATGTCAAAATGAGGGCCCGTGTAGGGCAACGTCATATGGAAGTCACGACAGGATCGCCACAATAGTTTGCCAGATACAGGTCTTTCAAATTCTCAAGGTCATATCTTCTCACGCTTATTTACGCTAAACCGTAAATACCTGGTTGACCATACTCATGTCAACATGAGGGCACGTGTAGGGCAACGTCATATGGAAGTCACGACAAGATCGCCACAATAGTTTGCCAGATACAGGTCTTTCAAATTCTCAAGGTCATATCTTCTCACGCTTATTTACGCTAAACCGCTAATACCTGGTTGACCATACCCATGTCAAAATGAGGGCACGTGTAGGGCAACGTCATATGGAAGTCACGGCAAGATCGCCACAATAGTTTGCCAGATACGGGTCTTTCAAATTCTCAAGGTCATATCTTCTCACGCATATTTACGCTAAACCTTAAATACCTGGTTGACCATACTCATGTCAAAATGAGGGCACGTGTAGGTCAACGTCATATGGAATTCACGACAAGATCGCCACAATAGTTTGCCAGATACAGGTCTTTCAAATTCTCAAGGTCATATCTTCTCACGCTTATTTACGCTAAACCGTAAATACCTGGTTGACCATACTCATGTCAAAATGAGGGCACGTGTAGGTCAACGTCATATGGAAGTCACGACAGGATCGCCACAATAGTTTGCCAGATACAGGTCTTTCAAATTCTCAAGGTCATATCTTCTCACGCTTATTTACGCTAAACCGTAAATACCTGGTTGACCATACTCATGTCAAAATGAGGGCACGTGTAGGGCAACGTCATATGGAAGTCACGACAGGATCGCCACAATAGTTTGCCAGATACAGGTCTTTCAAATTCTCAAGGTCATATCTTCTCACGCTTATTTACGCTAAACCGTAAATACCTGGTTGACCATACTCATGTCAAAATGAGGGTACGTGTAGGTCAACGTCATATGGAAGTCACGACAAGATCGCCACAATAGTTTGCCAGATACAGGTCTTTCAAATTCTCAAGGTCATATCTTCTCACGCTTATTTACGCTAAACCGCTAATACCTGGTTGACCATACTCATGTCAAAATGAGGGCACGTGTAGGGCAACGTCATATGGAAGTCACGACAAGATCGCCATAATAGTTTGCCAGATACAGGTCTTTCAAATTCTCAAGGTCATATCTTCTCACGCTTATTTTCGCTTAACCGTAAATACCTGGTTGACCATACTCATGTCAAAATGAGGGCACGTGTAGGTCAACGTCATATGGAAGTCACGACAGGATCGCCACAATAGTTTGCCAGATACAGGTCTTTCAAATTCTCAAGGTCATATCTTCTCTCGCTTATTTACGCTAAACCGTAAATACCTGGTTGACCATACTCATGTCAAAATGAGGGCACGTGTAGGGCAACGTCATATGGAAGTCACGACAAGATCGCCACAATAGTTTGCCAGATACAGGTCTTTCAAATTCTCAAGGTCATATCTTCTCACGCTTATTTACGCTAAACCGCTAATACCTGGTTGACCATACTCATGTCAAAATGAGGGCACGTGTAGGGCAACGTCATATGGAAGTCACGACAGGATCGCCACAATAGTTTGCCAGATACAGGTCTTTCAAATTCTCAAGGTCATATCTTCTCACGCTTATTTACGCTAAACCGGAAATACCTGGTTGACCATACTCATGTCAAAGTGAGGGCACGTGTAGGGCAACGTCATATGGAAGTCACGACAGGATCGCCACAATAGTTTGCCAGATACAGGTCTTTCAAATTCTCAAGGTCATATCTTCTCACGCTTATTTACGCTAAACCGTAAATACCTGGTTGACCATACTCATGTCAAAATGAGGGCACGTGTAGGTCAACGTCATATGGAAGTCACGACAGGATCGCCACAATAGTTTGCCAGATACAGGTCTTTCAAATTCTCAAGGTCATATCTTCTCACGCTTATTTACGCTAAACCGTAAATACCTGGTTGACCATACTCATGTCAAAATGAGGGTACGTGTAGGTCAACGTCATATGGAAGTCACGACAAGATCGCCACAATAGTTTGCCAGATACAGGTCTTTCAAATTCTCAAGGTCATATCTTCTTACGCTTATTTACGCTAAACCGCTAATACCTGGTTGACCATACTCATGTCAAAATGAGGGCACGTGTAGGGCAACGTCATATGGAAGTCACGACAAGATCGCCACAATAGTTTGCCAGATACAGGTCTTTCAAATTCTCAAGGTCATATCTTCTCACGCTTATTTACGCTAAACCGCTAATACCTGGTTGACCATACTCATGTCAAAATGACGGCACGTGTAGGGCAACGTCATATGGAAGTCACGGCACGATCGCCACAATAGTTTGCCAGATACAGGTCTTTCAAATTCTCAAGGTCATATCTTCTCACGCTTATTTACGCTAAACCGTAAATACCTGGTTGACCATTCTCATGTCAAAATGAGGGCACGTGTAGGTCAACGTCATATGGAAGTCACGGCACGATCGCCACAATAGTTTGCCAGATACAGGTCTTTCAAATTCTCAAGGTCATATCTTCTCACGCTTATTTACGCTAAACCGTAAATACCTGGTTGACCATACTCATGTCAAGATGAGACCACGTATAGGTCAAGGTCATACCGATGGATAATTATGTTTATTAGTCGCCTCCTGCGTTCTCCCACGCAGGACAAAACCAACGATTTCCTCGCTTCGTCCGACCGTCCGTGCAGCTCGGTTGTGATTGCTTACGTAGGAAATTGCCTGAGGGTCGACTTTGAGCGACTCTTAGTTTTCCAGGACTCTGCTCCATGGAATTGGTTAGTAAGTGATGCTTATGGTAGATATTTTATCTGAGAGTACAAAATAGAGGGCCTAAGAAATGCTATGAAGCTGTCAGTTATCCCTTCTGTGGTGTTGGACCGTTTCTGGAAGAAGGAAAAACTCGATGGCAGAATGAAAGGTTGTGACTTACACGCAAAGTTTCCTCTTTTTTTATATCTTGACGCCGACTGGCGCTGGCTGGATATTAATATCTCTATGCTTGGATATCGCTCGCCCTCCAGGGATTTAATTAGCCACTAAAAGCTTTCCTATTCTGGGGGATGCGGCTTACGAAATCGATTATTCGGCGGCAGATCTGTGGCAATGCGAACCTACGGCTTCTCTGTCCGCTGTTGGAAGTTCGCGTCTGGTTAAAGCGAGTTCTACCACGGAGTTGTGCCAGCAGGACCCACGCCTGGGGAATAGAAAATTACATAATAAAGGGATTCGTGATTTGTACTCGTCATTAGAACTCCGGAGGTAATACCTGGTTCGAATCTCTGTAATGGAAAAGTGCCGTGTTTTCTGTGCGGTACGGATTGGTTTATTGAAAGTTATTTAGACGAGCTTTAACGTTAAGACTTCTTTCTTAGCTGCATTTATCGTCGCCGTGCCTTATCTTCGACGTACGTTTACCAGAAGGACGAGCGGACACTGCCTCGGAACCTTGACGGTAGAAAATTTACCTCTGTTCTCTGTGTGTTTCTCGACTCCCATGCTCTGAGATGAACCGTTTCTTAGTGACGCCGTGTGGTGGGCCCACGGATTGCGACGGCAGGTGGCAGGCACCTCCTCCAGTCTGTATTATTCAACGCAGTTCGACTGCAGTGCTTGACGGAACAGTCACATACAGGGTGTTCTGAAAAGAACAGTTACAGCGCAGCTGTAATTCCGACACTCGGCCACTTTAGTCCCAACACCTGCTATGCAGAATCTAATTCTCCCGAGAACATTTTGAGTAGGACTGCCAATACAGAGTTCGGTCGACATCCGTTCAGTTGATGCACAGCCCCCCCCCCCTCCTGCGTTCTGAGATGTGATTGGCCCTTCTGGCCACAGGTTTTAAGTAGAGCCAGGAGGAACCATGATGCTCCTGGTGGTTATAGTACGTGCCGTGCTTCTGTGTGAGGGCCGATGAATACCCGAGTTCTGTCGCTCCACCCTGTATTGTTCCGCGGCGCAATGCAGTTCTCGTTATCAAAGACAGTTTCCACCCTCGATGGCAATACGTCACATCCGTTTGTGTACAACAGTGCGCTAATTTGTGGTCCATTGACCTCGGTTCCCATTTGCGCACGTCGCAAATTCGATGGCGTAGTAGTGAAAAGAACTCTCTGCGTTAGGTTAGGTTAAAAAAAGACATAAGTGACTGCCCCTGTAAGTTCGATCAATCGAAATGTTACCGTGAGGGGGGGGGGGGTGATTTCCCGGTGTCACTCAGTGACAAGGCTCTTCAACTAAATCATAAACTGAACAAAAAGTGGAAATCACGCATTTTTAATTACAATTGCGTCCAAAGGGGAATGGCAATGTGACCGCGTCCTTTGACAACCGATTAAGCCATTCCATTTGAGCAGTTAGTTTATTTACGTGAAGTCTCGACTAATCTGTGTTTAAACTGTGTTAGCGGGTAACTACGACGTGCAGAACCTTGTAATTTTAATACCAAGTTCTGTCGTGAAAAATGACCTTTGGTGTAGAACCGAACTGTATTTTAGACGTGTTTGTGATATCTGAGTTTGCGCAGATGGTTTGCCGCGCCCGAGCAGGAATGTCTGTTTTCAAACAAATATCTCTGTTGAAATGTAAGGAAATGGCGTTACTTTCGTCGAGGTAATTTAAAGAAGAAATGTAGGGTATACAAACCAAGGCCTCCTGTAAAAACACAGTGAGTCTGATCTGTTTCCTGGCAGCCAAGCGCAGTGATGACTTGTTGAAATGTTCTTCTCGAGTGCAACAGCGACCGACGTTCCTGTGGGCCCTTCGCACAACAAGAAACAGGGAAAGAGAATGGAATTTCGCTCCACGTCGGACTGTCGCTTCCGGGACGTACCGCCGCGGCCTCTGTTTCAAGCCAGCTGAATCCAGCCGCCCTTTCACACCTGAGTTATTTAACACTATCTTTCAATGTACCCCGACGACGAATTTAGTCTGTTCCCCTGAAGTTTTATCCCTCTTGGGTACAAATATTTCCCTCGCCACCATTTTCTCGAAGACCCTCGATCAGTGACCTTCTCCTAAGCTGAGGGACCAATCCAAAACAGCGGGCAAATTATAGTTGTACATACGAGTAGAGCAACCCGTGTTTTTTAATCTTCGTCTCTTCTATGGAGTCCTTCTCTTTCTGAGTTTTTAAGTGAATTAATCTTCTCCCTCATACCTTCATGGCACCTCGTGGTCTTCCTTCTTGAAAATCCGATGTGGTTCCGAAGGATCACAGCAGGTTTCCGAGGATACGTCGTGTGCCACTGGCATGTGACGTCATAGTGCAGAGGTAACATTCCGAATTAGGACTCGTCTAATTAATTAATTTAATAATGGAGATGTGTGGGCGAGGTACGGCGCGCTGCAGCCATCATCTTACGACCCGCGCGCTTGAGAGTTTCATTAAGAAACTCGAGTTACCGGCAGTTTGCATAATTTTACTGACGGCTTGTTTGCTGTTTAAAGCTTCCGCCAGAACAAGAATAAATAAAGAAAACCGGTAATGTCCACAAGATGACAGCACCTGTCTTCCTGTTCTTCTGGTTCAACTGAAATGACAACATCGCCGTCACGTCAGGGCTGTCCAAGTTCATGAGTCGTCTGCCTCATGCGTCAGATGTGCAAGGCAGTAGTTACTAGCCTCTGGATAGGGGATCGGCCCATCGGAAGGCCCGTGCTTACGCTTGGCAGCGGGATTCCAGTCCGTGGTCCCTGTGTTCGAGCGGATGAAGACCGAAGTCCCGTCGGATTGTTCATCTTGTGCATTGTCTCGCGTCTTTCGCCTCAAAGCACACGAATTGGAGTACACTGGAGTATGTACGTCCCTGCCCGTCAGAATCGGTGTTTCTATTCGAGCCACGTAGAAAAGACCTTGTTTAATAATCCTCCGAAAACAGTATTGATCCAGAAGTACTTTTAACGCGTTCTCTCTTTATTTTCACAAATACAAAATCCGTTCCGTGCATTTAAGGGAGAATTCCAATTTCAGAAAGCATTTGCTCCATCAGCCAATCAAACCACACTTGAATAACAAAACGATAGTCGACGACGGGGGTGGGGAGGAACTGTTCCAGCTTTACCGTACAAAATAAGGGTTCATTGTATTACATTCATTGGGGGTGAACGTTATTACGGGCGAACTCGGTAAGTCTATAGGATTTTTTACGCTAACTTTAAAACGTAGCAGATTTTCACAAAAAAAATAATGCCCGGGCGCTCTTAAGCCGGCCGTCTGACTCTGTCTGCCCTCAGCGAGAAGAGTCGAACCTCACGGCCGTTGCTGCTTCGCGGTTTTCCCGTGGTAAAGTAACATCGAAGTATGTATAACTGTTTTCTTGCTTTCACGCGTGATGGCTCTGAATGACGGACGAAAGGCACTTTGTAGAGAAAATAGAGTAAAAGATGGATTTTGCTGCATTTTGTAAGAAATCTGCGCAATAACAAGGGACCTCGTCTTTTTAAGTTCCTTTCATGTCCTTTTCTAACCCCTTCCCGCGTAAACAAAAGAGGATTTTATCAGTGTCGTATTTTTCGTTGTTGTCACGTGTGATTTCTATATTAAAATTGAATCGAAATTGGCCGGAAGTGTGATTGTTCCGAAACCAAAATGAATTCTTCATTTGACTGCGCGTGACTCCACATTGTTTGTTTAAAAGTCTGTGGTGTAAAATGCGCCAGGCCCGTGGTTTAAACTCCGGCTTGAGAATCGCAGTAATTTCTGGAAACTCTGTTTTATTGAAATGGCTAATACGCACCGTTACCAGTGGCTACGACGTAGTTTGCTGACATGCCTGGGGGTGGGGTTACGTGGGGCCTTCCCTCCACTTCCCAAGACGCCGCGCTTACTCTCGGGGGCAACTTTGACTTTGCTTCGCCGATCTTCTGGACGTAAATCGGGGGTTAACATTGACAGTGAAATTGATGCATCGAAGCGGCTCGGAACGTGGAACAGTGCGGGCTGTTGTGAACACGGTGCTGAACTTCCTGGTTCCATCAGAAGCGGGAAACCTCATGAGCTACTCACCCACATGCCTACCAACCTAAAGAAATGCTGCGTCTGTTTTCAGGTGTTGGCATCGTGCTGATCACAGTGAGTGGGGTGGCGTGGAGGCTGACGGCACACGACGCACCTTCGTGCCGTATGATGCTCGGTATCGGGGGCAGCGACGAGGGTGGGGCAGAGCCCAACAGAAGGTTCGTCCCGCGACTGCCGCCATCCTACGGGCGACCTCACCATCCCTACGCCGGTAAGGAACGAACGACCTGTCACAACGTGTGTGACGTATGTGCACTGTGTACTCCAGAGCTGACGTGTTGCTCTGTTCGCTTGTGCAGCCATGATGTACCCCGAGTTCCAGTACCGCCCGCCTCCACCGTCGTACCAAGCCTCGATGCAAGACTACCGCCTGAGGCTGCTTCTGCTCGACCGGCATCCCAGCAGCATCTCCCCGGGTCAGGCCCCCGGTGGCCACGCCGTGTCCCCGCCGCCCACGTACCGTTCTCATGCTGGCAGCATGCTCAGGTGCGCGCTTACTTCTGGTCTCATTTCACTTGACGAACGAGAAAAGTTCCAAACACGTGAAGACTTCCGGTGATATGTATTACTCACTTCATCAGGGTTTGAGGTCCTCACGAAGATGGCTGTCTTCTGGGTTGTAACGCCCTGATGATGGACCTCTGAAACGCTGGTAAACGTCTCTACCGGACTACACGGCGCAACAACCCAGACGATATCCATCTAGGTAGTTAGAATGCTAAGCAGAGCGTTGTGTTTCGTGTTTAAGGGCGCCTCTGGGTGTAAGGAGAGATCAACCACAGTCAGAGTACAGCCGGCCGCCCAGCTATCGTTCTCGCACCAGCTCCACACGCCCGACGCTGGACCCGAACGGGAACACGGGGTCTTCCACTGCGGAACACAGCCGAGACCCGTCTCTGAGTCTGAGCGAGTCGGGCGGGGGGAGTGGCATCGTGAATGTGATAAGCGTGATGGGCAGTGGCGTATCAGAGCCAGAGCCCCTGGACGGCGTCAAGCTGGCTGGTCTGCCCGCCGATCAAGACGTCCCTCTGAGGCTGGTGCTGAACAAAGGCAGTTGTCGCAGCGGCGGGAACGTGAGCGGCTACGACAGCGAGGCGAAAGACCGGAACCTCGTGACGATCGTCCACACGGGCGACGATTCCAGCCCAGTCATCGTGACAGTGTCCGGTTCCGTGGTTGGTGGCAGCACAAGTCAGCAGCCGGCCACGGGCGTTGGTGATACCGAAATGGAGATATTGGCACATCTGTGATGATTTTGGTTTTGTGAAGCAACTGAGGCGTACAGCCTGTGGCCCGCGGTCCATATTGTGCACATGCGGAGGATTGTAGTTGCTGATTAGCTCTTTGAAACATTAAAATTTGTTTTTTCGGTATTTTACCACAGATGAAAGGCTCACATTTTTCCAGTTTTAATTAATTTTTGGATTGTAAACCAACGGGTGAATGAGATATGACAACCATTTTCACAGCCAGTTAATTGTTTTTGGAGAATTTGTAAAATTTGATTCCGCTGTATGTGTGAAGGAAAACCAAAGCCATGAAAGTTAACAATTTTGCAGCGTGCACATCCGTCAGGGCTAACTAAGTGCATAGATGCACTGATATGTTAAAGGCTGAGAAGTGCGCGCGCACTTTGTCCCCTTATCCTTACGCAGGTTTGCGCACTTACAGCCATCGCTCAAGTTGTGTGAGGACTGGACGGAAGACAGTCACGGTACCAGCTGAAACATTTCTCGATTAGATTTTTCAAACCCTCAGGAAATTTGAGATTTGAAGTTTTTGTGACTGTCAAGATGTCAGCAGTGTCTTCTGATATGGGGCAGAGTTTTGGTCTTGCAGGTGGTTACCGGTGTTTTGGAGGAACAAACCACGCCCTCCTCCTGCTCTGGAGACGGCACATCACTCTGAAACACTGGTAACCATTGATAAGAGACACTTGTGGCCTCCACCTGCAGGGTAAGCCCAGAAGGCCTGGATCCGCTCAAAGGATTTTAAATGTGTACGTGGAAGATGTTTCATTTCAGAACTTATTGTAGAATGTGGTACACGTGTTTGACAAATAATAGTTCCCTCATGAACAGCACTTTTATTAACGCATACCACCAGCAAGTACGTCATGCATAACATAACATTTCCTTCTATACGAAAAAATTAAAAGTCCATGGTCTACACCGGTTGTGGCATGAGAAGCAAATGTCAGCAGACTTTTGTACGCAGAACACTCAGCTCTCATGGTCGTACTTACATTCAGGACTGTCTGCTCAAAGCCAGGTTCTTATTGTCATGGAGAACGCAGATTTTATGTATCGGTTCTGAATGGATTTATATGTTTGATATAACACACATTGGAAATCTGTAGCGTATGAAACACCAATCCAACGCATTATCTCTCCTTCAGTAACAAATCGCAATTTAAAAATAATTCCTGATGTAAATTTTCATTTACAATTTCTCGATACTGAAATAATTGACTTGTACTGACATTTTTATTGACACCACGGCTTTGTCCGCCAACAAATGAAATTGCAAGAGTGTATTTTTTTAAACGGAGATGGCGGAAGCAATATAATCTGGATTCTAGGAGCGACTTCATACATGCAGTAAGTCAGTTGAATGTAACTCTGCTAATTTTGAGTGTAAAATATTTACCGGTAAATTAATTTACTTAACCTGAGGGTAATGTCGCTTGAGGCAAGGCTCGTCCAAGTAAGTGAAAGGGTAAAACTGAAATGATTAAATCTGAGAAGAGTAGTGGGAAACTTTCTTCAATTATTGACTATGACAAATTTAGCGCAACAAAAATACTATGAGTGAGAATTCCATTTCAAATCAAATGTATCGACCCGATATTTATTTTTAATTTAACGAAATACTTCCTTTCCAGTGGTTATTGAAGTTAATTGAAAAACTTGTATCTGTATTTAATTACTGTATGTTTTGTGATATTTGATGAAGTTATAAACGTATAGAAAACATTTAGGATTGTTTCAGGCCACTGCTGGAAAGTAACTTCAGTGATTTGTTGTATTTTTATATAAAAAACTGAATTTCCCTGTTTCAAGTACTGATTAAAGACAATGATGATGATGATGTTAAAAAATAGGTTGTACAAATGGCAGCATAAATTAAGGAACCACGAGAAAGTGTGGGGGGTGATCTGTGCAGAGTCTGCACGAAATTTGGAGAACTTTAAGTAAAGGTAAAATTCAGGGATTAGTTTAAAATATTTGTCACATGTGTGTGATCGTACATTTACAGCATCTGGAGAGCTGTGCTGGAAGACTCCAGTCTCCCGCTGCATAGTGTTGGCATCTATAACTCATTCTGTAATCATCTACGAAACATTTGCCTTTTGAGAAGTAGACTAGAGCACTTAGATGTGTGCATGGTATTCTCGACATACCCACACACATTACCTCTGTAAATGAATATCATGGCGCAGTAACACACTCACTACTCCGTTCTGCTGTTCAAGAGGCCATATTGAAAATGTATTATTTGTGTCTAGTATTATGGTTATTTTGTGGTTATATAGTGAGAGCCCAAAACCATACAACCATTAGCATCTTTGAAAGTGGCATTATTCAGAAACTCATCTGTGAAGGAAGAAACAAGTAGCATGAGGACATTGACTTAAAATGGAACATTCTGTGTAAATTTGGTGCCAGCGTTGGCTGTACTTTTTCATTACAGAAGTTACTTTTTTGATTGGTATTGAGTAGGTTCATGAGCAAAGTGAAATAATGAATAAAACATGAACCTTAATTAAGGGAACATTTTGTGCTTTATACTGAAAATCAGTATAAACCATGATTTCTGTTGATTTTGAGATTAAGTTTCTAAAATCGGTTTAATTAATTGTAAATTTAACTATAACGAATATAATACTTGCTGAAAATGTTACCACAAGCTACTTAAATTGCAATTGGAAACAATGGTGAGTTTCTGATGTATAAAGTGAAACTTTCCTGGGTTACAAGCAGCGTCTCCCGCTTATGTTCCGAGAACAATCTCGAAACGTGGGCAGAAGACGTCGTTTATTCGCCATTCAGCCACCTGACTCTGCTTGTAACCTGGGAATCTCTCATCAATGGTGAGTTTGTATAACAGTATCTGTTATAATTCAGGTACACATTTCTGTTCCTAAAAGTATCTGATTATAAAGTAGGGTTATGATACCACCATTATTTGTGAAGACTTCATTTGGTGAGAACCAAATAACCAACAATGTACCTAGGTGCTCCGGCATATAAAATGCCCTTGGTATAGTGGCCTGTATGAGTAAAGAAATAATATTTTGCTTCATAAGGAAGACTTGTATAAATAATTAAATGAAACCATATGTACTATAGTATACAAAGTATGAACTTCTAATTTTTTTTACAGTGTATGAAAGGTTTGTATCATATACAATGTATATGTTATTAAGAGATATGGACTTACAAATTCTTCTAGAATTTGAAGTACCAATTAAAATATTTATACAGAATGTTGTTTTTCCTTATTTTTTTCAGCACTTCTTCTCTTAGAGAACATCGTGGAACCTCTCATATGAACAATAGATCTTAAATGTACCCTCTGTCAGTTTGTCTGGGCTTAGGTTAAATTTTATAGTTTAGTGGGATGCTGAGTGTGACGGACAGGAAGTGAGTCTAAGCCTTTTGATTTAAATAGATAGTATACCACATTCATCTTGCCCATTATTAGTGATGTAATACTTGTGTATAATTACTGCATTTGTTTAAAAGCACAGTGGATGGAGAGCCAAAGATGATGACAAATGTAAAGATGGTAGTGGAGGAGGAGGAGGGGATGAGGTTTGATTCTCACAGTATGAAATGTTATTGAGTTATGTTCATAAGAGTTATGGCACAGTTACAGGAGGGAACTGATCTCATATTTTATTAGTGAGAAACCATAATAATTACAGACCCCAAAGGATTTATTTACTGTAAATTGTTGCTTTACAGTTGTATTCTTATAACACTTCATCTTGTGTGTTCCATCTCTATCGTGCTTCGTGACGCTTTGTTGTGGTGTCCCACAGGTTGTCTTCGCTTCATTTCCATGTTGAAAACTTTTTTAAAATATAACAGGGGCAAAGTGCTCTTGATTTGTGCCAACTATCCAATGAAGATCTTACTTAGTCCTGTGCCATACTGATCATTTATTATTCTGTATTTTCTGATGATTCCAATCATTCTCGTAAACAATGAAGAATTAGGAAAGAAGTGATACTGACAGAGGGACGGGTTAACAGTAAATTGGTTAGCAACAAGCTGGGTGTTGGAATTTGATTTCTACAGTGTATTATGTGCTGCTTCGACCAAATCACTTGCTATGGCTGCACTTGACACAGGTAGGTCAGTGCATGGAATTGTCAGGTAGTATATGATCACTGTTTCTCCATCTTCAGGGTGAAGAGTGTCTTGTTGGTGGGGGCAACAAGCTTGACTAAAACCTTGATAAACTCTGATGTTGCATAGTGCAGCAATTCAAAACACAGCTCTGTGCAAGGCAATGTTTTTGAAACGGGTAGAAAGTGTGAAGGTGCGTGTGCAAATCACCTTGCTCTCCACCCTGCGCTAAGAACTCACAAGTAATCTGGTCCCATCAGTAAATGCTCTGTAATCATCCAGACCAATATGTGATTTGTATTAGAGGGTAAATATGGCCGTCTTCTGGGTTGTGCTGTGTAGTGTGGTGTCAGTGGTCCTTTCCTCCATCATCATTGCGAACAGCAAGGACCTCTGAAAGGTCGGTATAAACTTCCACCAGACTACATGGTGCAACAACCCGGAAGACAGCCATCCTCATACCAACCGCCGTGAAAACATCAAATCTTACCGTATTTTTCTCGTTATCATGATTTCGAATTGCGCGGCTACGGTGTTGTCGACTAATCCACTGTTTGTGACGAAGTATTTATAAGACATCAGATGGCAGTGCGTGTAGAGATAAATGTGTCATCTGTATGGAATAAGAATTGGTACCAACATTTGATTATTGAAATTTTATGGATTTAATAAGGTTTTCATAATTTGTTTTGTAAACACTCGTTATGGTAACATGTAGGAATCAAGAACAGTTTTATTTATTGTGGCAATGAAAGTTACAGGCGCAACTGTAAAATAAATCAGGTGTTTTTACATTCCCATTATGGTAGCATTGATGTTTCGAAAATCAAGGGAAATATTCATTTCATAACTTCCAGGAATTTGTAGACAATGGTGGAAACGTAAAGGTGAAGGTTAGGTGCGATAAACTGAGATTTATCGTGTTAATATTTTACATCTTTCATAGTAACAGCTAGATGATAGATTATTAATTTTATAATGAATTTATCTGCATTTTAAATGTAAATAATAAGTAAGTTGTTTGCAATAACGTGTAATAAAAATAAACGTTGGTTGAACCCATCGATTTTATTGCCTGAAGATGGCGCTAGGTATTAGGAATATGAGGTACAAATATATGATGTTGGTGTGTAATATGAATGATGCGAAAGAAGGAACTAAAGAAGGAGGGTTACATCTCAGTTGCTGCGGAGTAAAAGTTTACCGACATTTCATAGGCTTCACGCTGATGATGGAGGCAGCAGGCACCTCCGAAACGTCGGTAAACTTCTACCAGACTTCACGGAGCAGCAACTGAGAAAGCCAATATCTAAGGAGAACTCGAAATCTAACCACAAGCAAGTAATTTCTCACATCCAGAATATATTACTGTTGAGAAAGAAAGTTGCGTTGTCACCGAACCTAAAGTTGGCGGCAAAACAAATATATTATAAAAATCCTGGCCTTTAATAATCTGTGACTTACTCTTAAGCCAAGTGTAGGGCACCTGATATAGCAATGTAAAAAATTTCCGAATATGCGAGTAACATATAGTAAGTGACGATTCAAATTCCTTTAAAGTTTTTTGAAAAATATTTTAAATGGACACACAATGTTGGAAGAGGTCTGTCCACATGTCTTATTTCAGAAAATACCCAGAAGATTTAAATACAGTGTGGTAGAGGGACAACACTTAAAATTATCAGGAAAAATTAATTTGATATATATTTGTCAATGAAACTCAAATTGAACTTTACTGTTAATTTCTCAAAATTTGTACAAAACAAATATAAAATATGAAGGCTGATGAGGTGTGCAGCATAACAAAGAAAGTAAATGAAAGTATGTACTCCAATACTCGTGCTCACTGAGTGCATTATGTATCTTATCAGAAGTTTGGTAGATAAGTAATTTTATCTGTAGAAATATATCAGTTGTTATTCTGAATCATCATTCTGTTTACAGTGTGCTACATACATTTATTCATTCTTTTCTTCTTGCGTACCATTCTCCCTCCCTGCCACGTATGTACCCACCTACCCGTTGACACTACGTAACCCAACAAAGAATCAGATCACTGGACCAGTTAGCCTATTTTGGACTTTATTTAGTATTTCTAGTCCTAACATCATCGAGGTACAATCTTTCAACGTTACTGTAAAGACATATTCTAAGAAGTAATCTTGGTACAGAGTTAATACATATCTGACTGTTTTTAAATTCCTTGTTCATACAGAAGTCACATTTAGAATAAATTTGACTTGCCATCACACGGATTTTATTGTGAAGGTTCCAGGTTTGAATCTTGAGTCAAACATTATGCATACCAACTGAAATGTTAGGTGGTTTTCCTCAGTTTCTCTGGAAAAATTCTGTGAGTATGTTAGAGTATGCCATAACTGCCTTCTTCGATGTGTTTTGAGATTCATGACCATTTATAATGATCCTGGCTGATAAATAAACAAAGATACATTAATTGGAAGATGTGAATCATTCTGGGCGTATTAAATATATCTACCTTGAACATTTTCTCATAAGCTAATCTTTATTCTAATCTAATCTAATCTAAAACACTGTAAAGAGTTGTTAGTAAATGTCTGCTGCACTCTTCCTGTAGGCTCTGGAGTGACTGTTTGTCGGTCATTGCAATGAACAGGTCCAGCGGTTATGGCTCCCGTGAAGAGGTACGCATGGAAAGTTGTGAGTACCAGAAGTGTGAGGTATTGTTGGGCCAGGCTTCTCGATTTTTTGACGGAAATATTGAAATTAACATTGCTGTGTATTTTTTTAATACCTTGTCTCACAATTTTGACTTTTGAAATGTTAGCAGCAGTAATACCGTTTAATACGAGGCACTGGAATTTTGAGTATTGCTGCATGTGTTTGTGGCTTTTATCCATTAATATTTTGTGAATTGAAGAATGACATATTCTCTTAAAATTTAGTGTTTATATCATGCTGCCAGAGGTCGTGGTACCTCTGCTATTTTAATTTTCTGCAGTGAATTAACTTCTGAAGTGGTAGCAACATTCCTCAATTTTGTGTGGTAGGTTAGAAGTTATATAATATAAGGAAATTCTTTAAACAGATGGGGAAGTTTCTGTTCTGTAATATCTGTAACAGGCCTGTGAAGTCTAAAGACGATGATGACAATGGTGGTAAAGATAAGTTACTTCTGCAGTGAAAGATGCAGAGACCAGACGACAGCCAGTCAGTCGGAGGCCAGACCAACACAGGAGGGGTGAACAGTATGTGGCAGCACAGCACAGGCCCGCTAGCCGAGACCCAGCACAGTACCAGTTTGATCCTCGGAACAATAGAAGCCCCGCTCGCCCCTCTATCAGCCGGTCCCAACCTCAACACAGACCTACCCCATCTCAGGAAGATGTGATTAGAGATCTTCCACTTCAGAACATTGGAGGTAAGAAGTTCTGGCTGTGTATGCCGTTTAAATAGATTTGAGATTCTCATGGCAGTGAAAATGTCAGTGTTGGTGTTCCGGATTGTACATTTTATTACATTATTCATTAACAAAATGTGTGCCACTCTATAAGGATGTGTGGTGGAGTGGAGTATAGGTCATGTGTTCTTAACATTGCCAAAAAATAAGAGGTTGGGTGGGTCATAAAAGGTCAGTTTGGACAACAATCCCTGCTAGGAATAACTTAACAACTGTTAGCAATCCTACTGTATGCTTGGGAGATATCAAAGCTAATCTTGGCTGAGATAACAGCCATTTTCTTAAAGTTGGCCAAAACGTGTTCTTGTCACATTGTTTTGAACGCTTGCTTGTAATGAACACACAACCAATACAAGAGACAAAGTATTGTCAAATAAATATATTAGGAACTGTAATGATATATAATTTGTTTTGTAATACGTAAAGCTTACTCGGTTTTACCGAGTTCTTAGGTAATAGAAAAAATACCAATTCTTCATATTGTAAGGTGAAACTGGTGCCTGTTTGCAGATGTGTCATTTAGGGAAGGAATCTTAAATCAACCACTGCTTTTTCCTGGTGAGAACAAAAGATTGGAGGAACATCACGTGGCACAAATTGTGAACGAGATGGAGCAGGATGTCGCCTTGATGGAGGATAACCCACTGTCGGAGCAGCTGCGCATGTAAGTCTAATATATACATAGAACATACGGTGTCTTGAATGTAACTACAGCAGAGATTTGTGGTTTCCTGTGTGATATGTAAGATGCTGCAGGCTCTGCTGTTCTTTTAAAAAGGAACTCTTGCAAGATGGCGAGGTCGGTTCATAATAGGTAGGAATTTTGACAGATAAACTGATATGGTCTGTGGTTCTTTTCTAGGGAAGCTCTGAGGGAAATGCCAGAATCGTTGACTTTGAAGCGCACAGTAAAGAAGAAGCTTGTGAAGTCTGTGAGCCAAAAATCAAAACGCACTCCTCTCAGCATTTGGAAGAGGCTGAAATACAGACTGAGTGTATTGCTGTCAAAAGTAAGTTGTAACTTGTGTGTGGTTTAGTAGCACTCTCTGCGGTACTGGATTGCTGGTAGGTATTTTGCAATTTTAGATTAGTTTTTCTTTCCTCATTCTTACGTGTCTTTTCTCTTGGGTGACTCAGGTTTCCTTCCTTTTGCTCCTGTACCCAGGCAACTGGCTCAGGCTCCCAGTTTCCTTTCGAGTGGGTACAAGAGACTCTTTCTCTGTAGGTAAAGCGACTGGTGGTGTGAAGCCAATGACTTACCTGCACTTAATGCTGAGGTTAAGATTGCATGGAGCTTAATTTCACTTGTTTATTGCTGCCTTGTTTTGTTCCTTCATTTATTCCCTTGTTTGTTTGTACCCAATTTCTGACTTTTACTTGCATTAAGCATTACATACAGATCAATGGATTCTGAAAATAAGGCGTGAAGGTTTCTTATGTGGCCAGTACTAGGATCTGGACCCATTTTGACCATTTCACAATCATCTTAATATCATTTTCTTTTATCTCCATGTGATCAAATTCCAGGATCTTTCAGCGCCAAAATTCTTTGTGCAGTTCTTGTAAGTTGCATGTGATATTAACATTCAATCCATTTAAACCTCTCCCGTTCTCAAGTTTGTGGTGCAGCATCCTACATTGGTCTTGTTTCAGTTCAGCATCATGATTAAAAACCTGCTGTACACCTTCGAGCTATGGTACAGCAGCCTGAAGGTGATTGAGGGGCATTTTGGCAGCGGAGTGGCCACCTACTTCAGGTTCCTTCGATGGCTGTTTCTCCTGAATACAGTTGTGTTCCTCCTAAGGTTCTGACTCACAACTAAACTTGAATCACTGAAGGGTTTTTTTTCTGAATTTTAGAATGGGAGAAAAATCTGTTTTGGTGTTTTATACCTAAAAACTGTTGAATGAATTTTGACAAAATTTTGTATTAGTGATCTACACCAAGAGTTGGGTAATTTTATTTCTGTGTGAATTAATTTCGTATAGCAGCTGTTTTACGCTGGTCTCTAAATGAACATTATCATGTTTATTAAATGAAAAGGGTTTATTGTATAAAAGCTGTCACTTGCCATAACTTATTGCAGTCTATAAATTTTATTTGAAATACCTTTTACACAAGTAACAAAACACAATTAGCAACTTTGAATACTTGTTTATGCCAGAGAAGTGCAATACAAGATGATGAAAAGACCAGAAAAATAAATCTTGATATTTGTATATGTTTCAATGAAATACAGTGGGTAGGTGATTTATCTCTTGGTGATTAGCTTTATCACCAGTATGTATCCATAAGTTTGGCCAGAATACTTTACAGATAAATAAACAAAAATTAATTAATATCCGCAATAAATTAACTTGAAGACCATAGAAAAATGCAAATTCACAAAGTGAGGACCAAAGCTGTCAGTGGCAGAGGAGCTGGAACGTCAGCCATGGTGAATCTAAGCTACGTACATACAACTGTTCCACTGCGGACTGCGTGAAATATTTTAACGCTGTAGGTGCTGTACCTTCCTCTTTTAAGCTTTGTCTGGCGTTATATGAGCCTGGAAGCTAATGAGAATTTCATTATTTTTATTTTGTACAGCCCTAGTTTTCTCCAATGATTTGCTTTCTGCTTTTTCTTTCAGTTTTGGTTTCGTTGTAATTCCTCAGCTACTGCATCGTTTCTATGAGCCTGCAGAAGGAAATCAAAATGGCACAGAAAGTACACCGTCTCAGATGAATTCTGTTATTTTTGACTCTGGCCACTCTGATGGTTTTCTTCAGTTACATGAAGAATATAACTCCACTATACATTTAGGTGAGGGACACTAATTAATTAATTTATTTATTTATTTATTTATTTCAGTAACTAAGATTATATAGTACTGAGTGGTAGAATGAATAATGAATTGGGAAAGGATATGGAAGGAGCTGGTCATGACCTATTTTAACTAGCATTTGTCTGGTTAGATTGGGAAAAATTTCAGCTGGTATAGCCAATCTCTGGTCTGATATTTGAACCTAGGTCATTCCAAATATGAAGCAGGAGTGCTAATCTCTTGAGTGTGACATTCAGTATGAGGCTGCTTGAAACACAGAACGGTGTTCATGTCGGGTTCCGTAAAAGGTGGGAGATTTCTTGGCCTACTGAGCAGCTACTAGCTTTTTCAGAATCATCTTGAAAAGACAAACCAGATAAATGTTCCTGTTTTTAAGTGATTTTATATTCATTGCTGTGTTCCTCCTGCTGTGAAGGTGTCCTAGTCATCAGCGGAATTCACAGAGTTATTGGCTCATGAACATTAGGTGTGTTTAATCTGTTCAAACTTTGTAGTCACTCCTGTTGCCATCATAGACAACTGGAAGCCGGCTCCTTCAGTCGCCTACCAGTCTCAAGTTCGGAGCAGACCGTACGCGTCAAATGCTGACTTCTCCGTTGGCAATATCTTCACAGGAGAGGTATGACAAGTCACAAAACCAAGAGCTGTAATTCCACTGCATTCGCTGTTCTTAATCAGGAATGTGTTGTTTTGATGTGTCCCTATTGAGCACACTTATGTTGGTATTGCAGATCACCCAGTACTGTCAACATAGTGAAGTTTAGGAGGCTTTCGTTGGCTGGGAATGTAGCTTCAATTGAGAGGACAGAATTTTCTTTGTCAGAACCTCTTAGAAAGTGGTCATTTGAGAGACCAAGTACAAGATGGGAGTGTGGCATTAAGTTTAATCATAGAGGGATAGGCAGATGGAAATGGTGATGAATGTGTCTGGTGGGTGGCAGGCTCCGGTATTCGCGATGTTGAACCCTTGGGTTCTGCCACCAGAGAGTGAGCTGCAAAATGTACGCTGGCTCACAGTGAAAATAGACGCACAATACAAAACAGAAAATAGAACCAGAAACAAGTTTACAGAATGTGTTGAAAATTAAAGTGGTTAAGTGTCCATGATCTTTAGTTGACGTAATATGAAGAAACTTGTCTTGCAGTAGTATGTATCTTCCATATGCAGAGGGCCAAAGCCTGTTTATAATATTACGGTTTGTAATATTGTGTATTTAGTGTTTGCTGTCGCTGCTTCTAGGTGAGATTCAGACCAACTGCTTTTGAGGGAATGTGTCGGTTCTCTACTCTGTCATGTGACCTTTTTCCTTGCAGAGGAGCTGTACATTCATTTGTGTCCCATACGCTGTACTGATTTATCTGTCCTCTCTGCTTTGTGTATCTTCCTTTATTTTGACTCCCCATCTCATCTGTGGTCTCTCCAGTTGTTATCTATTTACATTTTTCAAGTTCTCAATGCAGTCCTGTTTTCAGCATCGAACTCATGTCCACACAACCATGTCCTTGAATTCACCACTTTGTAATGTTTCTACATTAACGTCTTGCCTAATGTCCCGAATTTGTACTTTGGTTCATATTACTCTGCAGAAGTGGCATATCAACTTCTTTTAATCTGCTTACATAAATTAATTTTGTTTCCATATTCTGATGTATAATATGAGAAATGAATGTTGATATTGTTAAACAACTTCAGGAATCTAATCCACACTTTCTCTTACATATGTAGTCTTCATATTGTGGATGAACCAAAAGTAAGTACATCATTTAGTTTGTTGTTTGTTTGTTTTATATATATGTTAACACTGAAACTTTAATGCATTTAATCGCAGATTTTTTTAAATTACTTATGTGAAGGTTCATTCCTGTTTAATTAATCACATCGGTATATATATATATATATATAGTGAAATACATGATTATGGCTGGAGTGTACTATAGGAATTAGATCTGACCATCATTACACCAGTTTATTTTTATAATTATTATGGTAGTGATAAGGATATAATCAGCTAAGTCTTACAACCTGGCAGACAGGTTCTAACACTGTACTACATCAAAAGTAAGTCAACGTACGATTGAAATAGTCCATACAGTAGGCATTAAAATTAATTTCCCAACTCTGCATTTTGGTTAATATGGTGCATGTGCCTGAATGTGTTACTCGGGTTGATATTGAAAGGGTGAGCACTATTGTTACTTGAGCGCAGCTAGCAGACATGTTGAAGTCTCTGGTCATTTACACATTCTTGTAAAAATTGAAATACAGGTTTGTCTGTTTTGCAGGGTTTCTTCACCGATACAACTTTGTATTATGGCTACTACACTAATGAGTCGGTGAGCGTAGTGTCGGGCCTCACGTACCACATACCCTCTGCATACTTCTTCACTGTGCTGTCTTGCTACCTCTTCATGTTTGTTGTACTTTCCATCAGGTAAACAATGCACGCTGTGTCATTTTGGAAATATTGCTTTCATAGAATTGCTTACAGATATTCACCATGGGAACTTCTCTTTATTTGGCACACTGAAGTTTCTGTTAAATGAAGTAGTTTAACAAAAAAAATGGATACAAAATTTTGTTTGAAGAACTTGTTGTAATCAGATTATTTAGAACATAAATGGGGATGATGTGAATGTAAGGAGAGAAACTTAAATATGTTAGTAGAATGTGAAAAATAATTTGTACCTTTACTTTTATGTAACGGTGGATCGTTGTTTGTTTGTGTTTAAGGGATATGGACCAAACTGCACTATGTCATATATATAATTTACACTGTGGTGAAAATGTAAATTGTAGTCTGGGTTATGAAACCATGTAGCATTGTGTAGATGTTTACCAGTGTTTCAGAGGATGTATTTCCTCTGCCCTGAAGATGGAATGTGATGTGTTCCTTCAGAACATTACTAACCACCAGCATGACTGCGTGGCCAGAAGATCACAGTCCAGAAACTGGACTGGTTAAGTGTGAGGTCTGTCTAATGATGTGGTGATCATTATGATCCTGCAGGTTTCATAATAACAGGATCACCAAATAACTGTTTGAAAGGAGTCGGTTGAATACTGAAGGAACTGCGTGAGGGGTGAAACTGAATATTTTATTAGTGTCTCGGTGATGTTACAGCATGGCTAGATCTTATCGCCGGACATTTATTGAAACTGCCGGGGGCCTAAAGAATGTGGTCACACACAAAGTTTTCTGTGGCTGGGACTTCAGTATTGCTACAGGCGAAGCTGCAGCACTCAAGTCAAAGAGCATTTATAATGAACTGAAGGTAAGGGTGCAGCTCAGTCTTATATCTCTTCTTCCTCACTTCTGCTTTTTGTCCTCCTGCCTTCTTCATTGTCTTCTTCTCTGTCTTATTATTTCCTCTTTCTCCTCATCTTCTACTACTGCTTCCTTTTCCCACTTCCTCCAATCTGATTATTACCGATAACCTGGTCCAGTTGTGTACATCTGTAACAATAGGAACCTTTACTCAGCGACCTGCGAACAAGCACTTTTCTCACAGCTGCACTTTTCCATCGTTGTGATGTGTCTTTATTTTTGCATCTCTTAACATTTTTATTCTCTTCTCTCCTATTTTATTTCGTTTGGGATGTTATCATTCTGTTTTTCTTGTATGTTCATTTCTTAATAGTCCATTACACTTCATATCTTCCCATCTGCCTGTGTTAATGTTCGCAGGAGCTACTGGAAGACATGAAGAAAGAAGATAAAGAGCTGACATGCCAAGGCAAATTCTTCCTTCTCATTGTCCGCATCTTCCTGAATGTGTTTATAGGGTTAGTGCTAGCAAGCACTGGCCTGATCATTTGCTTCCTGTTGCGTGAGGAGATAGGTGTTGACGAGCCCGCAGCTGCAGAGCGCGGCGCTGCCATGCTTATGCCCCTCATCATCACCGTCATCATGATGGCGGCTCCGGTCCTCTTTTCATGGATGGCAAGGTAATGTTCCGCAACAGTGAGTAAGCTACAAGTGTGATGAAATAGATTGATACTTGAAGTGAAAGTAATATACAAAAGTTATTAAGATTTGAGAACACGGGTTATTTCGGTAATTTAGTATGTGGAATGTATGTAGGCATCTGTGATATGAGGTTCTCTTGGCAGTGAAGATTTTGGTTGTAGTCTTCTGGGTTGTGATGCCTGTGGTTCAACTTCAGGGTTGAAGGTGTGGACGGTATGTACCTCCCAGACATTGCTAACCACCTGCATGACCACATGACATCACACACAGAAGACCACGATATAAATAGTCACATTTTATCACAGTCCTCAGAAATGGTTTCTTGTATACTATTTGAAAGCGTGCACATAACATAAAATAGCTATGTGTATTAAATTTATGACTTTTGTTGGAAACGCTGGTTTGATGAACATTTAACAAGAATTTAGGTGAAAGAAATCAAATCAATAAATGTTAATTTGTTGCTTTGTGTTTGTGTAGAGT
This sequence comes from Zootermopsis nevadensis, assembly GCF_977971745.1. Classification (NCBI taxonomy): domain Eukaryota; kingdom Metazoa; phylum Arthropoda; class Insecta; order Blattodea; family Termopsidae; genus Zootermopsis; species Zootermopsis nevadensis. The sequence goes on from NW_028259156.1 coordinate 19,573,672, forward strand.
GGAAGACTATGCCAGTCCTCGCACAGCATTGTTTGTGACCCTGACCAGAACGTTTGTGATGGAGATCGTTGTCATTGGTGTTGTTGTTGCTTTCTGGCTCACATTTAAAAAGAATTCTGAGGTAAGTTCCCTTTCAACCTCATAGTTGATAACATATTACAGCAGTGAGTTCTGGAAACAACTTTTAACACCTGCCTTCCTTTAGTCTGTGTGATGAGGTTAGGAAGACTTGTGCATTAATAATTATAAAATTTATTGATCTGTTTTTGTGCATAATTTCCTCTAGTACAGAGACTGTATTACATTTTTTTGGCATAATATCAAAGGTTTCCTCTATTTCTGACCTTACCATATAAAAATATTCCATTCAGAATATCTAAATTTGCTTACATCTGTCTCCATGCGGAATCTGCCACAGTTCTTTAATTATCACCATCAGACCAAAAACCAAATATAGATTTGTCCTGCTATAATCTTATTGTTTTGCATTCCAAAAAAATCATTTCTGGAAAAAAGTGGCATGTCGTATTTCTCACATACGTTGCAACACCTAATTCTAGAACTATACATTAACTTGTACTTATGCTGAGGATTATGAAAGCTGTAACTTGTTCTGTATCAAGCATTTTACCTTCCATAAAAGATTAATTAAAATTTGGAGGAGTATTTGGGACATCTAGTAAGAATGAGAGTGATGAGAAATGATACAAAACTTTATCAGAAAACCTGAAGTGATGAGACCACTTGAGAGACCTAGGCATAAGTGGTAAGATGATCTTAAAAGAAATATTGTGTGAAGGACTGCATTCATCTGGCTCAGGATATGGACCAGTGATGCGCTCTTATGAACATGGTCGTGTACTTTCAGGTTTTATAGAAGGTAGGGAATGTAGTGACCATCACCTTCTCAAGAAGTACTGTGATTTATGGGGTTAGTTAGGCAGTCTTATTTGCCTTGTTAGTTTGTTGCTGCTTATGTGTTGGGTATGGACTAATGACTAGTTGCATCTAGCCACAAGACACGTTGTTTGATCGGTAATCCACTGAACATGTTATTTCAGTGCTGGGAAACATCTTTGGGCCAGGAGATTTATCGCCTGGTGATTACTGACTTCCTGCTTGCAATTGTGGGCACTTCTTTGGCTGAGTTTGTTCGCTTTCGAATTTACAAGTAAGTGGATAATTACAAAAACCAAAAGTGAAATGTCAGTGTATTTGATCAGTTTATATTAAACTTGCAGGGAATATTCATAAAGACATTTAATAACTTCAAAGGTTGTGGTAGCTATGAAAACAGCCCCCAGCATAGATGAGCGGTGTAATGTGCGTTTGGAATAATAAGACCGACGGTAAAGTTGCGTGCCCTGTAGCTGAACACACATATTAGTTACTCTGCAGTACTTAGAACTTGTGTAAACCTTTCAGCATAACAAATTAACAGCCTGGTGTTGTTGCAGGTCAATGTGGAAGAAGATTGGGGGTCCGGAATTTCACATAGCCCGCAACACACTGAACGTCATCTACAATCAGACACTTTTCTTTGTGGGATTATACTTCAGTCCATTGCTGTCATTTATCATTATTCTAAAGATGTTTATTACATTTTATGTGAAGAAGGTGAGAAACGCTTCGCACTGAAATCCGCAGTAACCTTATGGAAGCTAGCATATGCAGAAAATAATATTCTCTGTAATTTATCACTTTTGTTTCAAAAAATATTGTTAAGTAATCAAAGAATCAATCATATGATTTTATTAATCTACATGTTTCGCAGTTTTTGTGTTTTAGATGGGATGATAGCTTCACTTGAACAAAGTCTATGTTTCTGTTATGATCCTTTAATCCCCTCTGTCCTAAATTTTCACAATTCTCTTATGTTAGTCATTGTTGTCATCCTCTTCTCCCCACCTCCCCCTCCCCTATCATTATCATCATCATCATCATCATACCTAAATACATGACTAGCTTCTCATGCAACTTGTCACTTTAATAGATGATATTCTGAAAGTTTGCACAGATCACGATTCAGATAATTGATGTTCTTTCTGAACTTGCGTGTTTTGTGTCATTTCAGATTGGATTGCTAAACAGCTGCCAGCCATCAGCTAGACCTTGGCGTGCTGCTCAGACACATACACTTTTCCTCGTTCTGTCTTTCATTGCAACTCTGGCAGTGCTCATACTTCTAGGTTACATTATTACACAGTAAGTACTCTGTGTGTAGGACACCACCAGCCTCTTGCAACACAGGTCTCAGGTCCCACACCAAAATTTAGTGGTTGTATTTCACATCACATGACGCCTTTGACAATGTAACACCAGGTCCCTGTTGCATCAGACTGTCAGTTCCCTCTGCCAGGTATAAACTGGAATGAGTAGTGATTATGTAACTAACGTGAAGAAAGTCCTTCTTGGGAAGGTGATAGTTATTTGGTTGGTCAGGTAGTTTTGGAGATGATGTATTTAAACAGACATGACTGGTGATGGATATGATCTCTCCAGCTACAAGACAATATCCACTGCTTTCAGAGTGGAGTCTTCGAGTTGTGGTCCATTCTGTGCCCACAAGTACCCATACGAGATGATCCTCGACATGTTACAGGTGCAAGAAAATAATGGCTTCTTGCAGTTTGTCAGATTCCTGGTTAAACCTGGAGTAATAGGAGGAATCCTGCTGGCGATGTGGTAAGTTCCATCTCTGAAACAGGTAGCAGCTCCATACAATGGCAAGGAATGCATGATTCTGTTTAATACCAGGGCAACCGAGGGGACCTGATGCTCAGCAGGCCAGCCGAGGTTGTCCCTGAAAGATGGCCAAGTCGGCGCAACGAGTGATCTGACTGCTCGGCTACCCTGACTACAGGTTTTCCGTGCCTTTCCTCGGTTGTAAGGCAAATGCCAGGGTATAATTCAAGAGGGGCACAGCCCGCTACCCCCAATCACGGAGGCCATCAGCTAAAGTGATTCCCCCCCCAAAGCCGAATTGGCCCCCACCCTCTCTGGGTTCAAACCCCAGAGAACCAACCAACGAAATTCTTTTTGACAAGTTGCATGACGGGATAACCTCTCATCTGCAGCAACAGACCCTAGTTTGAATGGTCAAGGCTCCCGCCACGACAGAACCCCATTAGCGTAAGCAAATTCCCGCTTTAGTTTTAAGGCTCTGTTTACCATTTCCAGCAGTGCGTTTCGTACACAGGAATGGCGTTACCTAGCAAGGGGTGATGTCTTGCGCTTGCGCAGGACTCCGCCTTTAGTTAGCTTTTTGGTTGGTTGGTTGGTTGGTAATACCTTGCTTTAGCAGGTGATTCATGTTCAAATCAAGAAATTCCCTGTTGTTTATGGGATCTGAAGCTTTCTCAAATTTTCTGTCAATATTTGTTTGCATTTCATACATTATGCTTTGTGTTTGTTTGTATGTTTTCTTACATAACTGTACAGATCGTATGTCATTGAAGTATGCAAAATTTTATTATAGACAACCTGAGAGGAATGCACTAAGCAAATGTATTACTTAATGACCATCTTTGCTGCAGGTCACTGAAATGTATAAAGTTAAAATGGCCTGACCACGTGGCTAGGTTTGAGCAACAAGGCATACATACAGAACTTTTGTTATGAAATTGACGGCTAATATTCAGATTAATCTTAAGGACATGGGTTGTTAGGATGAGAATTAAATGGAACAGGCTAGCATTGTGCCCAGAACTAGGCTTTCATATTAACAGTATTGAAAGATCAGGTTCTTATGCCAGACAGATTTTAGGTTAGATGTCTCACTTCTAGGATGTTGCACCATGTACTCTTGCTAAAATCGATCAATGTTTCAGAGGTCCTTAACTGCCTCCATCAACAGGGTGATAGTAATTTACTCAGATAATTGGATGGAATTAAGTGAGTGATTTCTGTGTTTTAGTGTTGGTGTGTACTTCTTGCGTGCAAAATCATACGAACATAGGGACATGGTGCTTCTGCTCAAAGAGATGCTGGTTCTAGAAGCAAAGGACAAGGAATTCTTGTTGGACAACATCTCCAAGGTCACTAATGGCCGTGAGTATCCGACCAATCTACAAGGAACTGCATGTAATTCATTGCTTATTGGCAACTGAGTGTGTCACCCAGAACAGTACTAAACCCTGGAAATCATTTTATAGAAGTGTTCTAGAAAGTCTGTTATTATTACGTATTTATCATGAAGAAGCTGTCAGGTTGTTCTGCTGTATTGTTTGTTGACTTCTGGCCTCTACCGATGGATGTCCCAGGTTTCTGTCACTGTGGTAAATCAGTTTATTTCTTGATTTACCTGTCTATGCCTAGGTCTCCCTGGTGGCCTCTTCCCATCTAGTTTGTTAACTGAATTTTGAATTATGTATTGAAATCATCACAGTGATACATGTTCATTCATTCTCCCCTTTCATCTGCTTTGCAGGATGGGATTTTAACTTGAGGACTGACAGGAGTTTGGGTGCTAAGTGGAACTTACAAAAACAGGTAATGCTCAAAGGAAACCTGTATTTTATGTTCCATAAAATAAAATCCTCAAAGAATTCTGTATTGCGGCACTCATATTTCTGTTATCTTCTGTGTGAATGAGATGACCTGAAGTTCTCCGCCCTTTCACAGATTTGGCTGAAGCCATTTTTGGTGTTACAGATGTCTAGTCTTGCCTTCTCTGCATATTGTTTTCTGAAGGGATGCTTGTGGAAGTCTGTCAGTGTCCATTTTCTTACGATGGTTTAACATTTTAAGCCAACGTTTCTTAAGGAAAATGAAACAAGTTTATGAGATTACCACATTGTGTGTGTGTTTGTTCCCTCTCAGCTTTTGAACCAGTTTACAGATATTACCATATCATTGCACTTCTTTATTTAAAAAAAATAGAGTGTGAGGGTATGGACTGGATTTATTTGACTCTGGATAGGGTTCAGCAGTTTGCTCTTGTAGGCATGGTAATAAATCTTTTGGTTCCATGAAAGATGAGGGATTTCTTGGCTGGCGGAATGACTGTGAGTTTCTGAACAAGGTCTCTGTTTCATGGAGTTATTTAGTTAACAAATTGCTGAAAAATACAGAGCTTTTGTTAATATAATTTCTTATCAGATGTGAAAAAACACTGATTGTTCTGTTGTTATCTTCTTGAAAATGTAGAATCGTATATTTTATTGTTTTACTGCAGGTGAGGAAGAGAGCAGACATTTACAGCAACACACTGTCAGATGCCAGCACATCGAGAGGTACGTACATTCATAGTAACAGGATTCACAGATATGTGATATAACATTTTTCTCACCTGGTTGTCAACAGCCGAATTAAATTTGTCAAGTTTTAGCAGTCAGATCAGGTTAAATGGAAAAGAAAGTTGGTACAAGGTTTTGTGTGTTACATAAAACATGTTGAGAAGAGTAAAAAGTTGTTGGCCGATAGAAATATTCTCGTGGCAGTGCTGATGGGAACATTTCTCGGTGATGAATTGTATACATCTATATATACACGTCTCACGGTTGAAATCCAAGAGGTTATGATGGACTCAGCATGTAGATGAGACAGATGGAGAATGCATACAGAGTTCTGGTGGGAGAACTTTCAGAAAGTGACTTTAAAAGCCAAGAAGGCTGTGGGAGGATTAGATTAAGATGACACTGGCTCAGGGTCATGTCTAATGAGAGGTTATGTATGTAACTTTCTGGTTCTGTTGTCAGTAAGATAGGTAGTTTGTTGTTTCATATGAGGTGGGGGAGGGGTGTAGTGCATATGGAAGAAATGAGGAATGCATATCAAATTTTGGTCAGAAATCCTGAAGCAAAGAGACCACTTTAGCTTACCTCTAGATGGGAAGATAATGTATTTTGACATTATGATGGATTGCTGGTCACAGTTCTAGCCATGTTGCTATTACTATTAAGTTTCAGTTAGTATTTGCTGTATGTAGTGTTTATAGTTCATACAGACTAGTGGATGAATTACTTGGTGTGTAACATAATACATTTTCACCCTTCAGAGTATGACTTGTCTGAATATGAGAGACCAGTGTTCCAGAGAGGTGTCCGTGAACGCAGGTATTAGTATGTTTTAGCACATAACATGGAATCAGCAATTAAATTTTGTTCCTAACATCACAGTATTAATTAAATGGAGTCATAATTATATGACTCGACATCAAGATGCCAGTAAGACCTGCTGGAATTTAATTTGTGAAATACTGAGAAGAGCAAAGCATTCTGCAGTTGGGGCATACAGCATCATGAAGTTTAGTTTTAGTTAACATTTAATACTTTATTTCAGGGGGGATTTTAAAGAGTAAACATTTTATTTAATATATTAACAAATATTTATAATTCATATGTGATGTCACATTGGGTTGTTTGAATTTACAAAGTCTGGCAGACTTTTTCCAGTATGCATGCCAAAATTAAAATACAATTTTTAAAAATGCCTTTGTGAGTATAAGTTTACTTATCCATTTAACTGCTGTACAAAGAGTATGCACAGCTAGTCAAGTTCAATGCCTTTTATACAACCCAAAGATTCATTACCATGTTTATAAGAGCCCACCACCAGCCCCTATCATGGGCCAATCCATATTCTCTATCCCTATTGCCCTAAGATCCATTTTAATATTATTCCCTTGTTTGGATTTTTCTGCTGCTACATCAGTTTTGTATCACTGTGATTCATCACTGGTCTTTTGCCCACACACCCCTCCCTTCTGATTTCATTATCTTATTCCTTCTTCTCTTAAGTTCTTTTCATAACAGTTCATCTCCATCTGAATGTATTTCTTACTATATACTGTCATTTTGCATTTGGTCTTGTTTGTTTGCTGCTATATTTTCATCTGTACTGTTCCATTTGGCAACATTCTTTCTTTTAATATTTACAATTATGTTCACACCTGGCCATTTTTCTTATCATACTTTAATTTTTTAACAGTTCTTTTCTCTTAAAATATCTTGGTGTACATTATCAAATATAGGACAGCTTTTTGAATATGCATTTAGTTATTTCTTAATATGTATTTATCCAACATGTTGATAGTGTGAATTATTTTCATCCCAAATTTTTCAAATAATTTATTGTTTGCCAAAGAAGCATTGAACCAAACATTTCATTTGCTAAAACTTGCATGTGAAATATTATTTTTAATGAATTTTTATGATGTGATTGTATGTGATACATATTTGAATGGTTGGCAAGGCAGCAGGCTCAAACCTGAATACTGTAGCTGCACTGCCAATTTCCTATTTGTATTCTGTTATTTAGATTTATGTTATAACTTATTTAATTTAAAATTGTATTTATCTATGAAATAGTGTGTTTCTTTGTATTTTATAACTTACACACTGTTAGATTTCATTAAATGTATGCTCATATGTTGTATCATACCGGGACTTATGGTATTATTAAGGGACAGAGGCATGGGGAAAAAACCAGGCATCTGCCTGCTCCTATGCAAGCACTTTGGAAAAGTCAAAATCAAAATTGAGGAAACTCATATAAAAAAGCAATATACTAAATATTAATACCAAGCATGATATGATTTTTTTAAAAAACACTTCCATCCTCAATAGAAAAGTTATTATCAAGTCCAGAACAAAATTAGCAATTTTTCTGACTGTCCCTCTCTTAGGAAAAGTCCTGCCTGTACCTGCAGGCAAAGGTGATCTTGCACTTGGTCACCTGTGCTTAGAACCTTGCAACAGATGTAAGGGAATAATTGTTAAGTAATAATAGTCCTCACACAAGTTACAGAGCTAGTTATGGTAGCAGAATGAAGGAATAATGTAAGCTGATTTGTATTGTGTGAGATCTGAGGTTCTAATCATCACCTTGAAGATGGAGGCAGTAAGCTCATCTGAAGTGTAGGTCAATATCCAGCAGTTAACAGTGCTGCATCCCAGAAGAGTCTTGGAGTTAGCTCCTATTCCTGAGCTTAAAAGTCTCATATGTGATGTTTCCATTCTCCTAGCTTTCTTACATAACATGCGATTTCATTTCCACACATCAAAGCTGGTTTGGAGAGTTGGATTATAAATTTGTGTTTTTAGATGAAGATGACTGTCATTGTGGATGAAGTCTTGTAGAAGTTTATCGATGTTTCACAGGTTCTTTCCTCTGTTATTATGGCACAGCATCTCAGATGTCATCTTCATACCTAGTAGGATTAGAGGTTTTTGTGGTAGCGAGTTTGAAGACGGGTGTCTTCAGGGTTGTAGTTGCCTCCATCTTCAGGGTGATAATCGCCCTGATGATGGAGACAGCAAGGACCTCTAAAACGTTGGTAAATTACCAGATTACATGGCACTACAACCAAAGGACTCATAATCGTCTACGTACCCATTGCCATGAGAACCTGAAGTTTCACCTATGCATTTTTATTTTTACTGCTTCAATACAATTTATGTATCGTTGGAACTTCATGATCGTTTCGTACATTTATATACATATGGATTTTGTTTTATATCGTGTTGGAATTAAGTTTGTTGTCTGTGCAATGATTATCTTATAATAGGATTTGAGGTTATTTTCTTTGCTGAGTAAAGTAGTCTGTGGTCATAATTCACTGGCATTAGATGGATTTATTTAAAATGGATATTTGATTGTGGAGTTGGTGGTGTAAGATATATCGTAAGAAGACAAGTCATCGTCATGATGTAAGTAATTGTGTTATGAAATAGCTAATTTCAGATTTCCATTTCCACTTTTGAGATTCTCCCGTAGGATATGGTAATGGAGGTTACGTATTACGTGGCCTGTCTGACATGTCAATGAGGCTACAAATATGTATGTAGAATTCAGTTACCAAAAATGTTGAGAAAATTGTTATTAAGCTTGCTAAATGGTATATACTAATTTTTTTATTAGCTCTATATAAGTTTACAGTGTAATTTCGCCCATTTTGTATGGTGTGAGCAAGCTTAGCATTGAAGGAAACTGGAGGATGGTAGAATATTTGTACCCAACAGGGATGAAGTGACTAGAGGATGAAAAAAATTGCATATTGAGTTTCGTAATTTGTACACGACACCACATATTAGGACAAATAAAAGTGGATGAGGTCTGTGGGCCATGGGTGGAGTTTAGAAATATGTATAAAATTTTGATTGGAAAACGTGAAAAGACGATATCACTAGCAAGATGTGGGTGCAGATGGGAGTTTGACATTAAAATGGATCTTAGGAACATGGTATTGTGGTTATGGGTTGATTGGATTCATCTGGCTCAGGATAGTAACCAGCGGTAAACTTTTGTGAACATAGTTTTGAACTGCCAGTTTATATTAAAGGCAGAGAATTTCTACAAAGGGGTGTTCCATAGAGTTCTGTGTGAGGTTGTATAGCATAAATTTATTGTATAGCATATCTACTGGCCTAGAATAGATTCTAAACCTCGGTTCCATCCTATAATCAGCCAGTTACAAGGAATGACCTTTGTGGTAAGTTTTGAGGGTTAAATTTCAAAATAAGATATTAGCTAAGCTGTCCTAAATTAATGGAGCAAAACTTAACTATATAGGTATACTATGTGGTCAAAAGTTGCCCTGCCACATGGCCTAATTTGATGGTTTTTAACTGTATTCTACACTTCAACCATATAAATTTAATTCTGCCCAATTGTTATGGTCAATTCTAACAGTTTTCTTTTATAAAGTAAGTATTCTTTTACTGTTAGATGAATTGCCCCAAAGAATTATTCAGTATTTCATAATAGAGTGAAAATAGGCAACTGATTTCTGACTTCCTGCCACGAAAACCTCAAATCCTACTTAATTTATGAGTGTCTGTACTATTGATATGAAACATCAATGTAACTGCTGTACTCCATGCTCTGTTTTTTGTTCAATAAGGATCTATGGAATATGAATGACATCTTTTCTGTTCTATTCTATGTCATTGTCTGTGGCTGGGGCATGACACTGACCACTCTTTCCTATCTAGTGCTGAAGTTAAGAATAAGTAGGAGTTATACCTCCTCTCCCCACTAGTGCCTGCATGGCATGTAGCGGGTCAGCTTTATTTTTGTTTCCCCTTTCTTCTTCTTCTTCCTCCCCCATTTTGTTATGTGCCAGTCAGATACTTGTGGAAAGAAGGAAATACAGAAACCATGAATAGTAGATAGCTTCCTAAGACACAGTACAGTACGCGACTGTAATCTTGAGACTTGCAAGAAGTCCGAAGCGTTAAAGGCAGACGCTATCTTTCCTCCTTCACCCCCCCCCCCCCCCCCCCCCCCGGTCTCAAGATTACAGTCGCTAAATATGTATATGGATGTGATTATAAATGTCATGTGTTACTGCTGTATGCTGGTCATTCTAGAATTATTTTAAGTTATGGGGACAATCTTTCTTTGCCTTAAATGTTAAAATAAGTAAAAAGAACCTACCAAGAGCTAAAGACTGAACAGTATGGTGTAATGGCTATTGATGTGGCTTCAGAATGGGTTTAATTCTTCAGACTTTTTTTTTCTAATCTTCAGAATTCAGTGACTTCTGAAGTTGTAAAGTTCTTTTTATGCATATATCTATGGAATGTAAAATAATACAAACATTTGTATCAGTGGGCTCATTTCATGTCCCATCACGTAATAGGTCTGAAGAAGTTCTGAACATTTATTTCTTGTATTGGTATTGATGTATTTCCAGAACAGCTCTATGCTGATTTCTAGCTGAAGACATACCTGAGAGCTGCTACTGTTATTACAACATGACGTCCATGTTTGACCAATATGAGCAAGCCTCCCAGCGGTTCAAAGGCACAGCAGGTTCATCTGTTCGACCTGAGATGGTAAGAAAACAAAGTAACATTATCTCAGACTTCTATTGCTGAACATTGTGGCTGAGTGGCTTTCCTACTTTGTAATCAGGAAATCCAGGGTTCAAGTCTTATGTAGCAGTTTTTACTCTGGAAGGGTAGGACATCTATTGACAGCGTGTAAAAGCTTTTGCCTATACCAAAATATAATTTTTTCCATAAGTTGTTACAAGGTATAGCGCTGTAGATTAAAGAAAATTGTGAATGAAATAGAAACGGATGTTTAAAATCCAAGAAAATAACAGACGGATGATAGTGTAAGATCTGATTTACAGTGTGGCTGACATATAGTACAGGATGACTGCTTTCATTTTATTGAGAAATTCCAGACAGCTTAATCTTGTTTCTTAGAACTCATATATTCATCACTGTTTAAAAAAGCCTGCCAAATATAGCCCACAACTTCACATATTTTACAAAGTTTTATTTTAATATCTTCTTTTCATCTGTGTCAAGATCTCCCAAGTGGTCACTTCCATTGAAGTTTTCCAACCAAAATTTTATATGCTTTTTAAATAATTTGCTTTTTAGTTTCACCAGTTGACTTCTTATAATGTAAGCTGTACTTGTGTGTGTGTGTGTGTGTGTACACTGTATTAATATGATTCTTGTTGGTTTTGCAGAGCACGACAGGATTTATACATATGAAGCTAGAGGAAGAGCCCCCAATTTTCAGCAAACAGAAGGTCAACTTCTCCCCAACAGATCGCATCACCCATCTTGCAGTAAGCAGTGAATTGCTCGTGCTTGTCATGGCGAACAATGTTCTGCTTAGGATAGATCTTCGACAGCCCGACAAGCCTCAAGGTAATGACATCTTATTGGTGATTTCTGGGGAAATAAGATATGCCTACAAAATTTTGATCAGTAGGTCTGAAAAGTGAAGACCACTTGGGAGCCTGGTCATAGGTGGGAGGATAAGTGGGTGTTGAGCAAATAGAGTGTGAAGTTGTTGAACGGATTTGACTGACCCAGGATAGGGGCAGTTGGTAATATGGAAAGGAACAGCAAACCACATTTAAGAGAGTGTTTGCATTCCAGGAATATCATCCAAAAGGTAGGAGGACTGAAGTACGTAGACAAGTCCTGATGCTTTATGTAGGAATTGGAACAGCCACATTGAACTAATGATTAATTTATGTGTGTGTGTTTTATGTTTGCTCAGAGTATTACTGTGCTATGTATTCACAGAAATCGAGCTTGGTAAATATATGTCACATTTGAGACTAAGTGATGTCTTTTTGGACCCTTTGGGGCATCATTTGTTGCTGAGCTTGTCCTCCAGAAACACAGAGGCTTTAGCAGAACTTCTGTACCTCTCCCGCAAGACCAGTAAACTAAAACAGGTGGGTTTGTGTCTGTTAACTTTAGTATAAATAGAGTTGCATTATTAGTATGGTAAGTACATATCATATCATTATATAATTTTCATCTTATTCTCTTCTGTTTCCATTTTAAAGGGAACAGCTGATATTTAAAACTGTCACATATTTGGACTGTGGTCTTCTGGTTGTGATGCATGTAGACTTTTAGTTACCATTGTTTTGGAGAAACATGTCATCTTCATCTTGGTAACCATCTACTAGACTAAGATTTAAATGTCCGCTTCCATGAAAGCCTGAAACCGTGTTCTTTGTTTAATTTCTTATGGGATGATGAACCTGATTTTGTTTCCCCTTGATAACTCTGAAACAAATTGACTAATGCTTATGAATGCTGAAGGAAATTCATGCTCTAAAATGTCAAATAATCTGACATTTCTAACTGAAACAGATCCATACTGTCTTTCTTTCTGTGTAACATTATTTGAATTTTATTCATCCAGGAGATGCTTTTACACTGCTCATTGCATTGGCGTGGAATTCTGGGATGGCTGCTATGTTTTGTCTATGACAAGCTTGTGTATTGTCCATTCTTCACTGCCATGAGGTGATGTTGGTCTGTCACATGATTTTGTAGATTTGACCGCTAACGTCTTGTTTCCAGCCGAGCAAGTACAAAGGGCATGAAGTAACAGCTGTGGGGTGGAACTTTGGAAATGACTCTGACATTACCACTGGTCCTATCCTGCTTGGTACCTCAAAGGGACTGATATTTGAAACTCAGATTGCCCAGGATGGAGATGGAATCTTCCAGTCAAGTTTGGAACAGTACTGGAGACAGGTAAGTGGTTATTTCTGAATCAGTTGGAGAACCCACATCAAGGCCCACCATTGAATAAGACCTGAGCCAGTTCCATGCACATCCCATCCTCGCAACTGGCCTCCTGACGTCTGTCTTAATGTTACATTTACATTGTCCTCTCAATCATTTACTTTTCCAAAAAAAAATTCACTCCAGTGAGCTGCTTATTTCTCTCTTCTGAGCTATATTTTCAGGCCTTCGTAATCTCTTAGATTTCACTATCCTAATAATAATAATAATAATTATGATGATAGGTGACATGTGTAAATAAAATTCCACATTGCGGAAAACCATAAAATACTTTCTATATCGCTCTGAAATCTTCATGTATTTTGAGTGTTTTGAAAGCTATTTGAGTAATTTATCAGTGTAAATAATGAAGTTTATTTTTAGACAATAGCTTTTAGTTTTTATTCTAGATTGTCTGAATACGTTACTAGTACTGACCAGATAATGTTGTAAATTGTTGTGTAGCTTACACTTTAATTGTGTAACAGTTTCCCACGTACATCCCAATGTGAAAAATGTAAAGGAAGCACGACTTTGCTAGTTTGTGCTTTAACATTGTCCTGTAATTTGGTCTAGGCGTGATTCTGGCAAGAGATTTTTCATGTTTTATGTTCCGTTATCAGGTATCAGAGCATATGGGACTGCCTTGTAGCTATGATATGTGGGCCCAAAAAACAATGTAATATTTTGTGAATTGTCTAAAAAGGTTAACAGTGTGTATTTGTTTGTATCGAAGAGACTTGAAGTAAGTTTGAAATGGAAGTTATTGCATAAGAAGGCCTACATGGCCCATATAGTGGGCTCCGACAGGAAAGTAACAGAAGTGTACAGAATAGTGAGGAAACAGCCACTTAGAAGAATAAACAGAACAGAACTAGATCTTGTGAACTTGATTAATGGTGACGATGAGTTAGAAACATTATAAAATGAACTTCTCAGTATTGGTAGATCAGAACATGATGTGGCACCTGCCTCATCAGCTTGGATGGTGCATTGCCAGGTAAATGTGAGATGTCATAGTCTATGTGATTTTGTTGAGGCAGCTTGAAACACGTATCTTAAAGCTTGTTCACTTGTCTCATTTCCTGCTGGTCATAGCTGCCGAGTTACCTGCCACTGTATGGAGCTCGGGACGTAGATGGTCTGGTAAATACAATAAAGCTTATGTTTTGTGTTGTCAAAGGAAAGTAGACTGTAAGAGAAATTGCAGGGATAAGCACTGGCTGTGGCATGCAAAGACTGCGGCTTCCTTTAAAATGATTAAATGACATGTAAGGTCTAGAGCAGCTTATTAGGGACGCTTTTTATCAGATGCAGCAGTAAAGATTACGTCTTTTTAATTATATTATTTGGTAAATATATTGAATTGTTAAAAAGTACAAAGGTGTTTTTATTAGTGTACACAGCTTTTGACCTATGTTTGTATGCAGTCTTTATTGCTTTAGTTTTCTTAAAATTCGGTATGTTCAGACTTAGTCCTTTTTCAGGCTTTGGGCATGGGAAGTCCTTCAGATTACATGCCTCTTTGTTTGAAAACAGCTAGAATAAGTTTTCCAACATTGCCCTTTAAGAAAGCAAGATGTAAAAGAAAATTCAAGGAACTTAAACTAATGGCATCAGATACAAATAACACAGAAATGTGCATCTTACTCTGTTTACTTACATTACAGGTATTTGACATAGGTAAAGGGAACAGCACATCAATTACAGGGCTGCAGTTCCACCGTGTCCCTGGCTCAGAGAAATATTTTGTGCTTGTAACAACTCCAAACCGGCTTTACCAGTTCATCGGTTATGTGACTAAATCTGATGAAAAACCACTCTTGCAACAAATCTTCAATAGCTATCTTAATGTTCCAGGTAAAAGAAGTGTTGTTTCATCTGTTTTATTTAACTTCAATGTCAGCATCAGATGATCAGATGATAGGATAATTAATGAATTGGAAAGGATATGGATGGAAGTGATTGTGGCCTAATGTGGGGTCCTCTCCCAGAATTTGTCTGGAAGGACTGAGGAAAACTTGATAATCTCAGTCAGGATATGTGAACTCTAGACCAAGATTTTAACATAGGACCTCCTGAATAAAAACCATAGCGTATATAGTCTATCTGCATTGCCAACAGCAGTTGGTTAAGAAGTAGTGAGATGACCTGTGGAGGCAACTTGCATGATTATGCCTTTCTTTCCTTTTTAATATCGGTATGTACTTTCACCATTGGTGGAATTGTTTAATAAAGTGCACCCATTAGGTATCATTTAGACTCTAATGGAGACTTCATTGAGTTATCTAGTGCAGTACTAAGTTTTGTGAATGTAGGTAGGCTGAGAGACATGCGTAACGAGACCATACTTGCCTTACAAATAAGGCTAAAATGAAAGACCAGAAATTTCAGTTGTGTTCCATGAAATAATTAGGTTTTTTTCCCACTTGGTTGTAGCACATCTTCTCTTCTTCGTTGTTTGTCTATACTCAGAATGAAGTTACTTCTGTTCTGCTCACTGCTTCCAGTGCAGCACTATTCAGGAATGGTGGCAACTCCATTAAACATGTTCTGTGCATTTCAGAGACACTGGTTTTTTAGTTTGGCTGTTTGGTAACATTTCAATTCATGGTATGTGTTATTTGTTTCAGAGGGCTTTCAGGATATCCCAAGTTCTCTGAAGTATTCCAAACTGCAGTTCTATTACCCAAACCCAAAGGGACTACCAAAAACTTTTGCTTGGCTAACAGAACCAGGGATTTTCTATGGACAGGTGAGTTTGTTCAAAGTCTTATAGTAGCATTTCTTGAAATGTTCAAAACTTGGTCCTTCTCCTCCCCCCTCCCCCAGAATGCTGTGTGCCAGTAAGAACACAGTACAGCGGATGCCGCCTCCCAGTATTCCTGTATTTAAGGTTTTAGTTTTAATGATCCCAAATCCATGAGCCTAATTTTAAATGAACTTTGTGTTGTGCTCAAAACCGTTGTCTGCCGAAATACCATAAATGGTATCAGGGAATATGTTGAATAAACAGTTGTGGACACTGACAAGGGGTGGTCCTTCATTTTAGGTGTGGGGCTTTCACTTCTCAGTATGTTATGGAATGCTACAAAGGTCTTACTTCAGGGATCTATGCGTAGGTAGGAAGGTAATATCAGGATGGATGTTGGTGAAAGAGATATGATTGGTGGATTGGATTTAGCTGGCTCAGGATTGGGTAAGATGGCAAACTTTTGTGAATAGAGTAATGAATCTTTGGTTCCACAGAAGAAAATAATTTCTTGACCGGGTGGGTCACCATGAGCTTTTCAAGGAAAATCCTGTGACGTTAGAAATGTTCCAAACAGTTGGTGTAGCTGGATCGATAGTTAAATGAAATATTTTGTTTCAGCTGGATACAAATGGCCAGAATTCTGTTGTGACAAACAGCCAGCTGCTGCAGTACCATCCACCAAATTCAGGTGCTCCGCTTGCATTTGTGATCACCGAGTTTCACGTCCTCCTGTTGTATGCCGACCATGTGAAGGGCATTTCCCTCCTGAATCATGAGCTTGTGTTTGAAGATGTTTACAGTGAGGTACAGTATTGTATATTGTTAACACTTAAAGATGTATGTAGCAGTAACATTCTGGATTTGTATCTTGTGGTACCCAGTTTAAATCTTGGCTTCTGGTCCACAGGCCTCGTAATTGGATAGCACCTTATCTTACAGCAGTTTGACACAGCACCTGCTTGAACTCTGTGAATGTGAGTGAATAATGGACAAAACAGTTAGCAGTTCATTAATTGATTGTCTGTCTTTACATCTCCTGAGCAGTTCAACTGGCAGAAAATGTTATAGAAACAAAATATGCACTACTAAAGGAAATCTGTTGCCAGTCTGGAGCCACGAGGTTTGGGATTACAGTATTCTTATGTCTCTAAAGTACGTTCTTTCACACACAGTCGATTTAGTGCTTTGCTCAAGAGAAAACTCACTTCCTAGTTCGGAGTTTGCGTGTCACATGTCTTGTAATCTCATCAGGTTTCTAATGTGACTTGACAATAGGGAGTCAGTGTTAGTGCAGTAACTGCAGGATTGTACTATTTTGATTAAGCATGAACATGAACACTGTTGCCATGTTGTGTTTGCAGTCATTTGGGAAGCTGGTGAACATCACACAGGATCCTGTTAAGGGCACGATTTGGGCGTTTACAGAGAAGGCGGTTTTCCGATACAAGGTGTTTCATGAAGAGAGGAATGTGTGGCAGGTAGGTATTGTCCATAGATCATAAGACAGGTCACAAAAGGGAACTGGTAAATGAAATATTGACTTTTCTCACATTTTTAAAATTAACCAGTTGATAAATCTTGAAACTAAGCATTTACCGTGGTGACATCATAGGTTACTAATTTATTCCATCTGATTACCCTAACATCTGGTGAAAAGTAATTTTTTATGAAGCTTTTAATCATAGAAATTGCCCATATACTCTTGAATATAGATTATGTAGGTTGGTTAAGGTGCTAACATTCCAGACTTGTACCTAATTCAACTTTCAGCGGGGCCACCTGTTACCTTGACTGAGGTTTTCCTGGTGAACATCAGTTAACTCCAGACAAATACTGTGATGGCAACTTAAAATAGTCCACGACAGTTTTCCTTCAAGTCCTTACCACCCACTACTCATTATAATTTTTTCACCTTGTTTGACAGTTTGTAGTCTGTATGTGGAACAGCATCATTATATAATGTAAGGATCAGTTATGTGGTGTTCGTGCGTTGCAGGTGTATGTGGAGAAGGGCGAATTTGAGCTTGCCAAGCAGTACTGTAAGGACAATCCTGCACACATGGATCAGGTGCTTGTCAAGCAAGCTGAAATGTACTTCACCAACAAACTGTATGTAAAGCTGGACTCCATGAAATTAAATTTTATTTTATAATAGTACTGATGTACTAACGTAACAGCTTGCAAATGCCTTGTTTCTTGTATTTCAAGATATGAGAAGAGTGCTGTGCATTATGCAGAGACGCAGTCATCATTCGAGGAAGTTACTCTTAAGTTTCTGCAGGTGTGGCAGATTGAGGCACTAAAAACGTTCCTGAAGAAGGTGAGTGTTTCATTCGAGTCAAGGGGCGTTTTCTACTATGGAGGTCAGATTTTCTAAATATGTTTTGTGTGATTTTACACAGATACTTAGCCTTGATGTTCAGTTGTTGGAGATAAAGATGTGTTTTTGCAAAGTTTATCACACACTGCACAGAGGCATGCATTTTTTGTTGATTTTTTTATTATTATTAAATACACATATATAAAAATGTTTGAAATAAAAATTGTGTGTTTTGACTACATATATTTGTATAGTGAACAGTTTTTCAGAAAAGTGATAAATTTAATTTGAGCTTTATATTGCCTAGAGGATGCATTGGACACAGTAGAAACCAAAATTATATTGTCGCACAGTTACCACAGTAAAATACATGGTATGCATTCTCTTATGCAGATTTTGTTTATATTTTCATTGCCAACTGTGCAGCATGTCATGTGGTGGTTGAGAGAGTGACATCTTTTGAAACACTCCATAGTGTAGAGAAACCTGCTCTGCTTGCCACCATAATGCCTAAACTGTCAACTCTTTGTGGACCTATCAGTTACTGACACTGGCAAGAAGTGAATAAATAACCTGCAAGCTTTTGAATCCTACCTGGCACAACCATTGGTTTCATGCCCTTCTTTTGGAAAGCTTGAGAAACACGGAAATAGGAAACCGCTATGAACATGTTAACTTTTTCATTACACATTGAGTTCACTGTGCAGCAAACAGTATTCATCTTAGTAATAAAAGTGTTACATGTGCCATGAATGCGTTTCTGTTTCTTGCATACATTTGGTTTCCATTACAGAAGCTGGAGGGCCTGAAACATCAGGACAAAATGCAGATAACAATGATTGTCATTTGGGTGATTGAATTGTTTTTGAATCAGCTGGGCACACTGCGAGATGAAGGGATGAAGAATACCAATGAATACATTAGTCTGCAGAAAGAGTTGGACGCTTTCCTTGCTCGCCCACAGGTCATGGTGAGTTTTGCGAACCTCGCGGTAGATGACATGAGATTTGAGGTACTCACAATGGTGAAGTTGTCAGTATTGGTCTCCTGTGCTATAATGCCATGTGAACTTAGAGGTAGACAGCCCAGAAGATAGAGGCAGTATGTGCATGGAAATCGTTTGTCTGGAACCTCTCGTATTGTCAGCTCGCTTTATAATGGAGAAAACATAATTGTATCTAGACTTCTTCTGATAAAGTTAGTGATGATAACAGAGATTGTTTATTTACTAAAACTGGAAAAGTCATTATTTTTAAAATAGGTAATTTCTCAGCCATAATGAGATATACAAAATTTGTGTACTTGAATATATGAAGTTGTGAATCAGTAGCAGTCCATTGATATGATATGAAGCACTGTTGGAAAGGGTTCTGATGTCCATTGTGCTTCTTTTTATGTATCACTTCTTTTATTTGTGAAAGATAATTATGTTTTTAGTCGTATTTATAATTCTGTTTGATGTTTGTTGATTTAGTGCTTCAAACTAGAACCAGACCAGTGTTGGCAATATTCCAATTAAAAATGGATATATGTTGCTTATTGTAGGAATGTGTGAAGAATAACCGAGGCACAATATATGACCTGATGGCGAGTCACGGAGATAAGGACAACCTCATTAAGCTGACCATAATCAACAAGGATTTTGAACGAGTCATCCGTCATCACATCCATAAGAACAACTATTTAGAAGGTACAGATGAGTAGATGATTTGCTTACCGTATGTACAAGTAAACAAGTAGATGACTTGACATTTAACCAAATAAATGGCTGGTTTCTGTTCCACCATAAATATAACTTAAAATTGCCCGGTTCTGTATCAAAAGTGTTCGTACATGTTACTGGAATAGCCGGGGTAGCTCAGTCAGTATAGTGACTGGCTACTGACTGGACGACTGGGGCTCGATCTCCGATGGGGCAGAGGATTCTTCCTCTGGCCTCAGTGTTTGGACCGGCTCTGGGGTCCACCCAGCCTCCTATCCAGTGGGTACTGGGGTCCTTTCCCGGGGGTAAAGCATGGCCGGGGCATGACACTAACCACTCACCTCCACGTGTTGCTGAGGTTTAGAATGAGTAGGAGCTATACCAGCTCTCCACCCCAAGTGCCTACATGGCATACAGTGGGACAGATTTACTTTACTTACTTACATGTTACTGGAAACACGAGAAAGAAAAAGTCTAAGCCAGTGATTTCCAGCTGTAGTTAGTGTTGAAGTTTCATATGTTGCAGCTCTGGATGTACTGAAGAGTCAAAACCGGAAGGAACTGTTCTACCACTTTGCTCCGGCTCTGATGCAGTTTGTACCAAAACAGATGGTCAGTGCTCTCATCAGTCAGGGAAGAGGTCTTAGTCCTGCCAAACTGTTGCCTGCACTTGTCACGGTTGATGAGTACCAGGTCAGTGTTCAAAGTATCTGTGACCTACGCACATTTAGTTTGTTCTCTGTGTGGGTACATTTGACATGATATTTTTGGGATCATACATACAGAAGTAATTTGTGAAATTGCCATATAGTATTTCATTTAGGATAAAGACATATGAAAAACTGTATGTTTATACTTGCTTTGGCTTTAAAGTGTGCAGTAAAACCACACATTTTGCTAACCATTGATCGTGCACTGTCTGTACAGACATAACACATTGTTTCCAACTAAGGCCTTTTTCAGCTCTCCCCTCCATCTTGATCTGTTCCAGGCTGGAGAAGCAGTCCACTACCTGGAGTTCTGTGTACAGACACTGGGATGTCAGCAGCAGGCCATACACAACTACCTTCTCTCACTGTATGCACGCTTCAAGCCTCAAAGCCTCATGAACTATCTGGCAATGCAGGGTCAGTAGTTGAAAGTACTCTGCACAAGTGCACATATGTTCATTCACAACTTTCTGACCACAGTAGACTGTGTTAATGCCATTTTACCATTTTTCCAAGTGGCCATTTTCCAAAGATTTTCTCACCAGAATTTTGTAGGTACTTCTTCGCTCTGCCATTTTAATTACATAGCTCTTCATAGTGTCTTCTGTTTCATTATTATAACATGAAGTGAGCTACATATGTCACTAAGTTTCTCATTATGCACCATCGTAGTCAGTCCTTTTTCTTCCTCCTCCTTAGTTTCAAAAAACTTCAGAGCTCTTTGCTTTCAGGCATTTGTAATGTGTTCAGACCTCACAGTAAGAGATCACATACAAACTGACTGCCATAATCATTGTTTTTGGTAATAATTATTGAACTGAATATGAATCCATTTCAGAATGTGTGCTTCTCATACTTTCATCGTAAATGTAGTTTTTACTTGGAATTGTTCACACATACTTAAATTCTGAAATATTCTTTTAGTCTAGTTTCATTTCTGGTCTGTAGCAGAATGTTACTGTATTATTATGTATGCTATTTATATTTCCCTCCAGTAATGTAGCTTTTTTTGCATAAATGAGGACCTGATTTATGCCATTCAGTTCTTGTCCTTCCTGATAGCATATAGCAGAAAAAAATTTAAAAAGTCGTTTGAATAAAGCATCTCTTTGTTTTAGCTCATTGTGATTAATTGGAAACGTATCCTGCCTATATGGTAAATTTAATGGCTTCTTGATTTAGGTCAGGATGCCAGCATGGTGTCTTATGACATCCATTATGCACTGCGTCTGTGTCAGGAGAAAAACCTCACTGAAGCTTGTGTGCAGCTGTCAGCCCTTCTGGGACTGTGGGAATCAGCAGTTGACCTTGCACTTACCATTGATGTGAAGCTGGCTACGCAGACTGCTAGTTTACCGCAAAATGACCCTGAACTTAGAAAGAAACTCTGGCTGAAGATTGGTAAGTTGAACTTTGCATTAAGATGGTGATTCTCAACACATTTATTTTTCTCTCCATGCCTTTCGTTGAATATCATGACTATGTATGATTGATGTAGAAAGAAATCTGTCAGCATGTCCACTGACATCATCATATAAAAGAAACATTATTATTCCATCTATTCACCACTTTATAGGGTATTTACTTCTATGTACCCAAGACAAACCTTGCCCCTGAGGTACATAGTGCAGCAGCTATTTCCAAAATACATTTTGTTTTTAATATATGTTACATGTATTATGTAATTTTATTGTGAGGGATGGCTATATATTTTACAACGGTGTCTTTCGAATGTTGAATGAAGATCCTAAAATGGCAGTTTTCTGAAGTTCCCTGATGTTGAGTTCGCCCAGGACATTGGCCAAATATTTTCTGACTGACTTGGAGACAGTTCCAGTTGTTACTTTAATTATTAGAATTATTTTGCCTTCATTCTCCACATTTGCCGTATTTCAATGAGAAGGTCCTTGTATTTTAAGATCTTCTCTGCTTCCTTCTTGATTACATTTTTGTCAGTTGGTATTGCTATATCAGTTAAGGGACAAGTTCCATTTTTGTTTCGGATTATAATATCTGGTTTGTTATTTGGAATGGTTCTCTCTGTTTTGACTTGTTGGTTCCACAGAATAGGTATATGGTTATCCTGACTTGTCTCAACTGCCTTCGGGATGTGTTCGTACCAATTATTATTATTTAGCCTCTGAAAACAGTCCTCCTGTATCTGTGTTCATGTTTTCCTTACTTTGTTTTGTATCTTCCCTTTCCCCACTACAGCTCTCCATCTTGTGCCAGATCACCATTAATGTTTCCACCAGGGTGGGACTTCTTGTGACAAAGCCTATTCCATTCTTCTCTTGCCTCTCATAACTCCTGATCTAATATGCATGAATGAATTATTTGTGGACTGGAGTGTAGACGAATGCCCAAGGAACATGCAGTGCTATTAACATAGCCACCAGTTTGTTATATTCCAGCAAAGGCCAGTGTTTGTGAGACCTGATGTCAGTTAGTGTCTGGCTGATAAATAGAATGGTGAGCAGTTAGTTGTTTCTCGCCCCATAACTATAACTATATTAATGCCAGATGCATCATACCATCTTGTCATGAAGAAACACAGGAGGCAAGTGGACATCTCCATATTTCTTTTGATGTTATATTTATGAATTTCATATTTGAATAAAGCATATGAGGATGACTGTCGTCTGGGTTGTAGCTCCGTGTAGTCTGGTAGAAGTTTACGAAAGTTTCAGTGGTCCTTGCTGCCTCCATTGTCTGGGCACCCTGTCCACTATATATGTTACTACCAGATGTTGCAATTTATTCACATTAATTTTACATAATAATATAATCCATTATTTTAAAGGACAGAGGAAAAAACACATTATTTGTCAGGAAGGCAAACAGGTTTATTTATATTATACAGAACAAAGGAAAATATTTTAAATATTGTCATAGGTAGACATTTAGGTTTACTTTACACATCTCCTGTCACACATGATTCTGTTTACCAGCGGACCATGAGTTGTTTTTATTTGCCAATTAAAAATGTAACGCTGTGGAAGAAGACTGTTTTGCCTCATGTGTAATTTTCTGGTGTCCCACCTGTGGGGAAAGAATAAATTGATGGTGTGCTGATTAGCAGCACCAGCCTCATATCGGAGTATATTACAATAAGCTCATTCTGTGTATTGATGGACATTGAGCAATAATAGGTGATGCTACATTTTAGTATCACAGATGAGTTATTGGTAGAAGCCTTCAGGACTAGAGATATCTACCAGATGGTAGTGGCCAGTGGTGTGGCGATAGGGGCACCCAGAGGGGCAGTGGCTGCAGGAGTGTGTCCAAGGGCCCATGGAGCTACAAGAGGAGCAGCAATGGAAGCTGCAAGAGGAGAAGCAATTGGAGCTGCGAGAGGAGCAGCAATGGTAGCTGAAAGAGGAGAAGCAATTGGAGCTGCGAGAGGAGCAGCAATGGTAGCTGAAAGAGGAGAGGCAATGGAAGCTGCAAGAGGAGCACTGACTGCAGAGGTGTAGCCAATGGCCAGGGGAGCAGCAATGGCACTTCCCAAGGGAGCAGTGGCAGCAGGGGTTTGGCCAATAACTAGTGGAGCTGCAATGCTACGACGGCGACGGTTAAGGATGACAGTTTTGGTAGCAAGATGTGCAGCCTTAGCAATAGCAACTTCAGGAGTGTCAGCAATGGGCAGAGAGGGTCCAACAGGCAGTGCATTGCTGGCCACACGGTATCCCAGAGCATCAGCAACATAGTCAGTCCTCAAGACTTGGCCTCCAGGACTCACGTAGCTGAAGCTGCCAATCTTGTTACCAGCTGCGTCCTGTAACAGGCACATCATTGTATTTTGTCTGTCTATAAATATGATATGGGGAATTGCATGATTTTTTCTTCTCTCCCCACAAAAATACTTAATATTGGTTTTGTGAAAAACTTTTCTTACTATTAACGTTACTGTCTTGGTTAATGCCCTTCATGTTGGACCTAGTGTTAGGTGCTATGCAGTTACAGTTTATGGCCTTGCAAGAGAGCCCACTGTGCTGAAGGTATGAAGTAGAAAATGGAGTATTTTCCATATTCATACCATTTTTTAACATGTATGAATTAAGTTCAATAGAAGAACCAGCCTCTATGCAACAGCCACATCTAACCATTGCAGGCCTAGTACATACTTATATTTAATTATTTCTGACAATTCAGTATGAATTCTACAAATGTCTTGTTTCTTCTGCTTTATAAAATATGTTTTTGAAATTATCCAATTTTACTTCTTTAAGATCAGCAAAACACTTCTTTAGTCTTAAAAATGGTCTTGTTGCTGGAGAGAAAAAGTGATTTCCATTTGCAAGAATTTTTCAAATTATGTGCTTACCTGGATAGCATTATGGGTCTGAAGTGGCTCAGCATGTCCATAACTGGCCTGCCCAATTGCATCCTGAATGTGGTATTTGGACTGGGTAGCAAGGGGAGCACCAATTGACACAGCTGAAAGGGGAGTAGCAATTGACGCAGCTGTGAGAGGAGCACCAATTGACACAGCTGAAAGGGGAGTAGCAATTGATGCAGCTGTGAGAGGAGCACCAATTGACACAGCTGAAAGGGGAGTAGCAATTGACGCAGCTGTGAGAGGAGCACCAATTGACACAGCTGAAAGGGGAGTAGCAATTGACGCAGCTGTGAGAGGAGCACCAATTGATGTGGCTGCAAGACTGCTGATGTCTCCTGCCAGTATGCTAGGCTTGGCAAGGGCACAGGCCAATGTAGCTGTGAGGACAACCTGAGAATAACAGCACTGACAATTAGGACCTACATCATAAAACTGGAGAGAGATAAGCAGATTACAAGAAATACATTTCTACAGTCTTGAGAAACGAACAAGAAAAACAAATCCAGACCCAGAACGTTAAGCAAGATGTGAGACTAGAAACACTATGAGAAATATTGGTGAAAAAGGGGTACAGGATTATGCATGAACAGTTGGTGGTACTGAGAACTAGGTAGAAAGACCACATGAAGAATGTATAGAACAGATTAAAGAGTGGGTGCATACACAATAAAATTTCATTTAGGAGGAAGGAGAAGAGTGGAGAAGGCTTTCTCATCAAATGATCTGCCCTGTCAGAAAAATCAGTGAAGTATGGTTATTATGAAGCATGTTGCTTTCATACAATACTCAAAGGGTGATTGAATCAAGAGAGTTGAGGTTGTTGGGGATGTAGCACAAATGAACAGACAGACATTGCCAGCCCCATGTGCATTCAGTACATGCAAAGAATGCATAAAAGAAAAACTAAATATGTTGAAATAAAATATAGTCAGAAATACACGTAAGTAAATGGAGTACGGTATAAAAAAAGTGACCCTGCCCCGCTACAAATCAGCATTTTGTTTATGAGAGTAGTATCTTTAATATCATTTTCTGTTTATTTAAAATCTGAAATCTGATTTTAGTTATATTTGAGATAATTTCCTGGTTATTTTGTATTAATACAAAACTGGTTAATGTACTTAGTATTTAGTATGTGATCTACTCACCAAAAACTTCATCTTCCTGGCAAGTTCTTTGAACTTGTAGCTAAGAGTCAGTTATTGAGAACTGTGTGCTCTAACATGTAGGGACCTCGCCTTATATACACACACATTGGTTTGGGTAGGAGCTTGCCTGCAGTACCTACTCTTCCACGCCCATATATCAAGGCCAGTGCTCCTAAAGCCAGGACCTTGGGACCAATATGCTTGAACTTCCTAGTTTCTGCACCATTTTTGGGTCCATATGAACTTAGATGTATGGCATATCAGGAGTGGCCAATATTGACATGCAGTATCATCAGCTGAAGGAAGATCCGTACCAAGGAGTTTGGTAGTTGTCTCGTGTAGAATAAATAACCACTGATTCGGCTAGTTGTAAACTTCGTTTGTCTTTCACCTTTTGCATTTAGTATGATGTACAATCTTGGTGTGGCGAGGGTTGATTTTGGGGTCATTGTTGCTGCAAGGGTCCTAAAATTAGGCTGAAAACTAGAACTGAAATTGTAAGTAATGTCTGGTGATTTTATTGGGTTGTTACAGGTGTACCAGACTTGAAATTTTTTGTAATTTTTTTTTCAATTTTGTAAAAATTTGAAACAGGCAGGCATTGTTATTTAAATTTATAAACATTTCCAAATTCAAGTATTATACCTCAGTGCCATAGATTTTCATTGTCATGCTGACACTTAAATTGGCAGCCTGGGCTTCATGGGTTAGTTAACAGATACTTGTGGCAGGTGCAGTTTAAAAGTATTAAAAATATAGTAAATTCTTCATTATTATATGTTAAATTTGTAAAGCAGTGAAGAATATACTGCAATGGTTTCTTAACCTTAACATATAACATTAAGTTTTTAAATGTCTCCTGTAAAATTTTGGCATGAAACACACTGCCAGACTGGAGAAATTCATTTTTTAAGTGACCAGTATGCATAAACTGTCTCTCTTGAGCCCTATTTGTGGCATGGTGTAGTATTCTAACATCTGTAGTATGTAGGGGTACTGTGCTGAATATAGAAGGGCCGCATCCTTGTTAATAGTTTTTCCCAGAGTAAACGCTGTTTTGAAAATATAAAACAAATGTATCTAAACATTTTGCATAAGTAAAATGTGTGATCTATCCCATCTCGGTTTGTTATGTCCGTAAAATATCCCTCTTGAAATTGAGCAAGATTAGTTGTTGATACAGCATCATTTGAAAGATTTTATCAACAATCTAATTGTGCCAAATTTGGATTAACAAATAGTGTTGGTGAAGGAGAGCAAGAATGCCCTAGACTGTCATTTGACAGCTGCTAGGTGATTTAGTAAAGTGACCAGATTCCAATGGCTGATGCCAGACTGCCTAGTAGTTGCAACATTATTTTTTGACCTTGGATGTCGGTAACCAGCAGTGAGACCAAGTCTGCGTGTGTATTTGTCTGCTATCCTCTGATTCGTTTACCTTTTCTTTATTGCCATTTTATGTGTCATTTCAGTAGGGTTCATAATATGAACATGGAATGGAGAGATCATGTTTTTTGTTGTATTTATTATTATGCTTCAACATCAAAACTGTTCAGTGATTTTTATTAGATTTTTATACTAGTCATTTCAGACAAAAAGCTATGGGGCCCAATTTTATCTTGGTATTGCATGTAGTTTGCTCTACATGAAGCTTAAATGAACTTCTTAGCAGTTCGTAAATACCTCAGCCAGGATGCCAACAAGTCTCAGCTCAGATATGAACTGGCTGTCTCATGATTAATTCCCAGGTTATTTTGTCACACTTTTTTGACTGCCTTCATTTTATGGGAAAGATGAGAAATGGATAAAAAATTTGGTCAGAAAACCTGATTCGGTAAGCCCACTTGGAATACCTAGACATAGATGGGAAAATAATGTTAAATATATATATTAAAGAAATAAGTTGTGAGGGTGTTCACTGGATTCAACTGGCTCAGGATCAGTACCAGTGATTGGATCCCCTTGTGAACACTGTAATGAACCTTCATTTTCCACAAGGAAAGAGTCTTTGACTGGCTGATCAACTGTAAGCTTCTCAAGAAGGACTTTGTTCAATGGAATTAGTTGTATTATTCAGATTGAGTGGTAGGATGACTTGTGGATGATGAATCGCAAGGGGTGTGAAAGGGACAGACATACCCTGACTTAAGGCACATCGTTTTCCTCAAGGGACTGATGAAATCCATTAAACCGTCAGGTCGGCCGGTCTTCAGGCTCCGATTAAAGAAGCAGGAGCGCTAGTCATTCAGCTACGTTGCTGAGTAACTTCCTGCTCTCAGATACACTGTGTGTGTTGTAGCAGAAGCTATGAAGCAGGCACTACAGCAGTAATATAAAGGCTGGAGGTAACATGGCTCCACACCGTTTGGACTTTCACTTGACCTTCTGTGTCTAGGTCTTGAACTTGCCCCTTCCCAATACCACACGAAGGCAGGTTCTATGTTGAAGGCCTCCTGCACTACTTTGCAGCAGTGAGGATGATGACTGCTCAGTTTTCAGAATCTGTATGTCATTCATGGAGTTTGATACTTGTGACTTTGTGATCAGGTCTGTTCATCCACACATTTATCTGTGAAATATTCAGTGGATTGTGATGAAATATGGTGCTGGAGAAGGCAAGCCTTCAGTAGAAGTTATTGGTAGATTTAATTTTGGTCTGTAGCAATCAAATATAACCCCTATTATATATAAAGTCGTAAGTCTTTTCAAAAAGCAGTTCATTGGTCAATTCTTAAATGCATGGCAGTGTAAGTACCTCATTAAAATCTACAAGTTTTGCTTGAATATTTTTTGATACGGTGAATATTTAATGAAATACAAATAAAAGCGTCTGACTGTATACAGTGGGATTAGTTTTGCTGTAGTAGATTTGTGTCTGCATTAAATTAATATCCACATTAATGGTGCTGGCAAAATTGGAAAGAATGCATTTAGAAATCATGTATACTCTGTATGGAGTACATCATGAGCAATTTGGAGAATGGCATTAGAATTTATTTTACAGTGACAGTTTATGTGCTTGGGAAGTGCCCTGCTTAAATGCCATTTATAATCCTGACTGGGTTTTTGTGGTTTTCCTCAGTTCCTCCAAGTGTCTGCAGGTATAATGCTTTGAAATGGCCTACAGCCACCACCTCCTTACAGAGAGAATCTCACCATTGAAACTGCATTTTCAGGAACTGGAAGGTTCATTACCATGTTCAGGAGAACCCACTAATGAACCACATCCTAAACCAAATGAATCCAGCCCACACCTGCACGTTCTGTTATGGTCCATTTCAATATTGTCATCCCATTTACATGCAGGTCTCTTGCCTCAGGGTTTCAGACCAAATTGTATGCCTTTTTCATCTTCCCAGTTGGTGCTAAATGATTTCATTGCCCTGATAGTGTCTGGTGAAGAGTACAAATTATTTCCATTGTCCTGTTAATTCTCATTCCTAGGTCCAAGTATTCTTCTCAGCACCTGGTTCTGTAACAACCTAAACCTTTTGGTCTTCTTGTCAGGGCAAGAGACCAGTTTCACATCTGTTTAAAGCAACAAGTAAAATGATGGTATTCTTAGGTTTTTCCAGGAAGACAAAGAAAGCAGAATACTATGTTAGTTCTGTTTTCCTTCAACCATCTGTAATTTGTGTGTTCTCTCTACATCACTCCAAAATTGAAATAATTATTGTGTACGATATATTTCTAGTTGACTGGGAAGTGTTCAAATCTTGTTAGGGGACTACATATTTTCTTGTTACTGTTACCAGACCTCATATCTGACAGATAGGAATACCAGGGGCTCTTTTCTGGGCATTAAATGTGGCTGGGGCGTGATGTCCGTGATTCGTGTCCATCGAGTACCAATGTTATGGACATGTAGATCATCGTTTCTACATCCACTAGCTTTTATACCCCATGTAATATACAAAGATAGGGCTCAGAAATGGAGCAGACAGCTGAGTTTTTAAGTGTTTATTTCTAAATAAAATTAGACACATTGTATGCACACAAAACACTCATCATCCACCCACACACCAATTACACACAAGTTCAGTCATAGCCAGTGTTCAGAATCTGATGGGCCAAAGGATGAGGTACAGTACAGTCTAGTCAATGCGGTAGGACACAGCATGTCCTGGTGTGTTGACTACGTTGGTCAAGATGCCAGGTCGGACAGCTGCCGTATGATATGAAAGGGGGGCAGCATAGGCTACTGGGGCAACCAGCGGGGTGGTGGCAGCGGGGGTGTGGCCAAGGATCTGACGCCTGGCACGATGAACGATGGCACCGTGGGTAGCAACAGACAAGGAGGGTCCAACAGGCAGTGCATTGCTGGCCACGCGGTATCCCAGAGCATCAGCAACATAGTCAGTCCTTAAGACTTGGCCTTCGGGACTTACGTAGCTGAAGCTGCCAATCTTGTTACCAGCTGCGTCCTGTAACAGACGAAATGAACATGATGTACAGTTGATGCTTGTCACAGTTTGTTGCTTTTATTAACCTACTTCTCTCTCTTTATAAGGCTGGATTTCTGTACTTAACACGTACTTATGTATGCCCCCTCCTCAATAACTTTTGAATCAACTGACTGATGTTTAAAACTATTACATTTTAATTTTGTACTATGAATATTATCCCTTTGGTGATTATATGAACTTCTGAAGTGGGAATGATACTAGAGTCATATATATATATATATATATAATCCTGAAATTGTATTTACTTGATGCAGTAATAGATCTTCAAAACAAGCAACTTCTGTGTGTCTATAGAACTTGGCAGGTTACCATGCAACACCTGTATTTAGAGCTGTATTTGGTGGTTATAACTTTTGAACTGTTGGTGCTTGAATGTGTGCAATTTTACAGAGCTAAATCTTGAAGGTGTTAATGCATTTTTAATATGTTTTAAATTTCAAATATGACAATGGTGCAAGTTTTTAAGGCATATGTAGCATGCTTGAAATCTGTACTAGTAGAAATCAATCACTTAATTGCATAATTATTAATTTATAGTTATTGCTAACCATGATACTGAAAGACATGAAAGAAAGCGGGTAACATATGTAGGATTTGAGGTTTCCGCGGTGTTACAACCCAGAAGACAGCCATCTTCAGTCTGCATACATTTTCCCAGAGCATGTCTTGTTACAGTATGCTTTGTTGTGATAAAGGTTTATGAAATATGTCTCCCACCCACCCAGAATTATTGCTACTTCAGTTCAGAATTATTTTGTGTACTGGGATGGTCATCTCTCTTACCTCCAGGCCCCTTGTTGCAAGCTATGAAAAACTGACAATCTGTTATATGAAAATGTATGATACCTCACTATTCAAGATAAGATTATACCAAAAATTGAATGTGTTGTGTTGTCGTGCTATCAGTTAACATGTAAAGGAATTACATTCAAACCATTGACCAGATCGGGTTGTGGAAAGCATAGCAGATTGTGCACTTCTGGCTAAATCAGTCCACAATCCAATGACAGGGAAACAAATGGTTATAATTGTATCTTAAAAGCTATTTGGAAGCACTGAAGAAAACTTCAGAGTTCAGAGTATGTAGTGTACTAATGCAAAACCCTCAGCATATAAGATGTATTCTGTACCAGTATTTAATTTATGCTGGTCTACAAATTCTAGTTCACAGACATGCATGCGCACATACACATGCTCACTCGTTGTGTTTTGCCACAGCTGTAAAAAATGACTATTTTACTGGTGTTGACTTCTTGTTATCTTGTAGTGGCTAAATAATGTGTGTTAAACCTCAGTACATTTTTTCCTCTGCCCCTTTTTGGCATTAAATTGCATGGCACATGAAACTGCAGGGCACAGCCCTCAGAATACCCACTGCTGTCTTTCTGATCTTGGAACTGCTGCACTGGACAGTATATTGTTAATGCACCAAGAACTCGCTGTGAATGATCAGAAATAGGCATGAGAACCTAATCTGTCTCTGAGAATTTAAGAACAGAGAAGACCTCTACATGTAATAAACATATTTTTACCTGAATGGCATTGTGAGTCTGGAGGGGCTCAGCGTGTCCATAGCTGGCCTGTCCGAGCACATCCTGGGCATGGTACTGGGTGCGGACAGATACGGTGGCAGGAGCGGCATAAGCCACAGGAGCTGCATAAGCCACAGGAGCTGCATAAGCCACAGGAGCAGCTATGGCAGGAGCAGCATAACCAAGGGCTCCTGCAGCGAGGAGTCCGGGCTTAGCAAATGCACAGGCCACAATGGCACTGAAAACAACCTACAAGTGAAAAAGATGTTACTGAGATGTCTGGACGTGGAGACTAGAGGAAACATCCTCTGCACCTGTCAGAGGTCGAACCTCAGTCATCCGGTCACTGTGCCGACTAAGCTGTCCTGGCTCACATTTAATTAAGTACAAGAAATAATAATTTATGTTGTTTGCACTGTGATATCTGCAATAATCAAACACCAGGGCCATTTAGATATGAATGTATCAAAGAATTTGTTTGAAAACTGTATGCACTTCTCCATTGCTTGTTGATCCCTTGCCTTACCAGGATCTTCATGTTGTTGGTGGTTGAGCGTAAAGTGCCTTTTGGTCATCAGTGCTATGTTTATATACAGGATTGGCTTGGCTACACCCATTTCTCAAGGTCACTGCCACAGAGCAAGAGTGGCACCAGAGTGTCTTTTTCCTCCTGCATTAGCAGTTTGGTACTGTTCACAACAGTACTCTTTTCTTGTTTCCTTTTTCTGTCTTATTTATTCTATTTCCACCTCTTTGTCCTTAATTTCTTCATTCCCTTGTGTCCTCCCTTTTTGGTGTAATGCTTAGCTTTTCTGCTTTATATCTGAAAGGAACCCAGTTCAATTTTTGGCTGGATTGCTCCATTCTGATTGAAGTTTTTGTGGTCTTGATTGGACCTAATGTAGTACCTTGAAATTACTTCCTCAGCTGTTCTGTGTAGTTAATCATTCATTATTGTTATGATGGTCACCAGTGATGGTTGCACCATGGTGGTGCATGGTTCTGTCTGTGTGTACTCTTATTTTATTTTCTTGGCCTCCTCAGCGAACTCATATTTGTCATCTTAATTGTAAGTTCCCAGAAGAATCCAGTTGTTCATTCCACTCTATCTTTTGTTTAACCAACTTTTCTTTTGTTTCTTCCTCCAGATATTGCCTAATATGTTTTGTCTCATCCTGTTTGCTGCTTAGAAGTGTAATCTTTTCTGCTTGTCCTGAATTTTTTACTGTAGTTATCAGCAGTCCCACATCACAATCAGAAGGTCTCAGGTTCAGTTCTTAGCTGACTGAGATTTTCATTGGTTTTCTCAGTCTGTCCAGGCATGCTAGGCTAGCGCCTCAAATTATGCCACAATTGCTACCTTGTACATCTTGTTTAATTCATAATAACTGTAATTTAATGCACTGTAGCCAATGCAGATGAAGAAGTGTAGTTAAATGAACCAGTAATGAGTCAGTGTTACATGTTATTTGAATCAGTTGTACAAAGAATCTGTTCACATTGTTTTGTGTTTTAGCATTCTGAGAGGTCTCAGGCCCCTTGCATCTTGGTAATGATTTCTGTTTTTGGTATATGAAGTGGAAGCTCATTGCAGTAATAGTTATATAATTACATTTTCAGTGTGCATGTGAGGAGCTGCTATGTGTACCAGCCTTGATCTTGGACACAGCTAAGGACATTGCAGTTTCTTTGTTTTCTTCATGCCCTTGCAGTGAATGTCACTGTTTTTAAGACCTTCAGATGGTAGGATCTTGCATTGCATCAGTAGTTGCATTGTATCATTACACCCTGAATGCACCAGTTGCCATCTCTGACTTCTAAAATACTTACTGTTACTTTGTAATTTTTCACTTCTGGTAGTGGGGCTGAATGATACATTATTCCAGAAGTTCCCTGGAATTACCAAAAGATGTGCATCTTGTAGGCCTCGTAATGCCATAGCCTAGTGACAGTATTGACTGAGCTGTCCCAGCTCCCTGAATATAACATAGACAATGGAAAGTTCTCAAATTCTGTTATCTTCTGGTTATGTAGAGTTGCTCATTTTCTTCTGCTTATTGCAACAACCGCACTTGAGCCACTCTTGTTGACAGCATCAACTTCCTTGTACTGTACTTTACAGTATTCTCTCTCCATGTAACCATGCATCCTGTTCTCACTGCCCTCTACACGTCAGTGGTTTGTTAGGTTGGTAGAGGAGCAGCAATAAGGCTGCGTTCTTGTGTCCATCTCGTGTGTATATTATGAAATTGCAACTGTTGTGCTTTAAGCATTAATGATATCCCACACCTGATTATGAATATTATTAGATATTACATTGCTTTTCAGAATATTTGGATGTGCTTAGGTATCACGCATAATTTCAAACTCACTTGTTTTCTGAAACAATTGTTAACGTATGCTGAATGGATAATGAGATGTTCATAAACTTTAGGTGATATTTCAGTGGAGTACCTAATGGAGAGATGCTATGTGAGGACTGAGACCTCTAGAATAAAATAAGAGAACTATGTCAAAGCACTTTGACACAAAGACGTGGGAGTTGTGGATGTCAAGCTCCAGGAGCATTGCACCCTGGTCCCTTTGCACGGGAAAAAGTCTCTGGTCTTTGGTTGGTGGCGCCCAGAGCCATTTTGAACATGGCGAAAAGAAGATCTCTGAACCCCAGGCCTTTACTATGTGGCATATCTTTCAATTTTTGGTTGACTGGATAGTTTAGTCAGTCACTTGGCTGCTACTTGGTTAATTACATACAGAGACTTCAAATTTCTGGGTGTGGCTACATGGCCAACCTTGATCTGTGAGTCCTACATACTGCAACTGTACATTATACTGTTCCTGCATCACATCCTAGTGGTTCTTGGTTTACATCCCTGATTGTGACTGGCTGTTATTAGTCCCATTAGCCACATGTACTGGTGTAAAAATTAGTGGCATGTTTCCATGACATCTCAGAGTTTCTGTTATTGAAAAGTTGCAAATATTCAGTATGTGATTCTGGAAGATAATAAGAGAAGTAATAATTTCAGTAGCTGTGTTAAAATAGAAAATACATTCAGAACAGAGGAGACAAGGCTAGTAGAGAAGAGTGATTCTAATTAGATGCCTTGAGTTTACCTTTTAAAGAGTTAAAGCTGGCATTATCCGCTTGTTCGACATCTCATATTTGCAATTTGTTTATCAACGTTAAATAGTCTGTGACACATAGCAGCAGTGTTAACAAACATTGGCAGGATCAGAAATATTTTAATTTGGCCAGAGAACATGCATACTCTGTCTCCTCTTATTCTTCTCCTGCCTTGTTATTCTGTCTGCTTCACTTATAAGTTCGTTTTGTTTTGTGTAGCATATATACCTTCTTTATTATTGTCATTCTTTGTCCCCATTTATTTTCAGCATGTTGCAGCTTCTGTGCTTAAAGTAGAGTAGGAACTGCCAGAAGGCTCAGAATGTATTTCTGTCTAAGGGAACTGAGCTGTATGTTGTTGAGTAGCCCTGTAGCTGTTCACAGTCCAGGATCTGCTGATGGAGTGGGGGAACTGGTATGTGGCCTTGCCTGGAGGAAGCAAGGCTGTGTAGCAGCAGCAGCTCTGTCCAGGTTTGATGTCCGGCCACCACAGAAAGGTCTTGAACCTCACATGAGTACATGAAAGCATATTGTAGTTCCTTCATTGGTTGCAGAATTCTCTACCTGTTATTGGACCTGAAGTTTCATTACCGTGTTCACAGCGGTCTGTCATTGTCCCCTGTCCTGAGACTGATCTGTCCAGTCCACACCCTCATGATTTTATCATTTTAATAATA
The DNA here is from genome assembly GCF_977971745.1 of Zootermopsis nevadensis. Classification (NCBI taxonomy): domain Eukaryota; kingdom Metazoa; phylum Arthropoda; class Insecta; order Blattodea; family Termopsidae; genus Zootermopsis; species Zootermopsis nevadensis. Next base: position 19,609,452 of record NW_028259156.1, read on the forward strand.
TTTGGTGAAGAAACCAAATTATGAACTTCTTCACACACCCTTAACATCAAGTCTATAAAAGTTTGTAACAATGGTTGATTCATTATACCAATGTTGTGGTGGACATGTTCATTGCCTGAGATACATTTGAAATGTATGTATTGGCAGTTGGCACTGCTTCTATCTTTATTGACTGGCTGCAGTTATACTGACATTTTTATTGCCTTTATTATCCTGATTGGCGGCAACAGTGAGGTTGCCACCCTCGAATAGTAACCATGAGACCACTGCTGTACTGTGACGGTGCTGAGGAGAGGAGAGAGTGTGATGCCAAGCGTTACAGGAGAACATCACAAACTTTTGTTGGGAGGAGATTGATTAGTAGATACCAGTGAGAGAAAAGTGGGCACTAGAGAAATAGGTTTGGGAACATTTGTAATGACATTAAGGGCCCATTGGGTTCTGTATCAGCAGTGAGTCACTTGCTCATCATGAGATCTGTTTCTTAAGGAAAGCCCTGTGCCTTATAATTTGTTAGTTATAGGTAGTTGGTTTGTTAGTTGATCAGTTGGTTTATTGGGTTGTTGGCCTGTTAATTTATTTCTTTGTTATTTTCTGCTTGATTAGTTTGTCAGTTACAATTATGTACTTTGTTAGGTTGTTGATTAGTTATGCTGTTAGTGGTGTAGTGAAACACCTACCATAGAAAGTTCTTCTGCAGTGAAGCATCAGACTGCTGCAGATCTCAATTTTCACTCGGGCTTGTAATGTTTTTCCCTGTTCCAGCAGTAGTGCATGTAATACTTTTAAATTACAAGAAGGAGATAATTGGTTTTAATCACAGCTGAGGGTCTGATTTACCCAACTAGAGTTTTCCTCATTTCTTGCAGCCACATGCAAGGGTAGTTCCATTCTGCGCCATCCCTTCATTATCATCTTCTCATCTCATTTGAGACTGTGGAATCTCTGCCATTAAGTAATGCAGAAACCAGCCAGTATGCAGGCTTAGTCATATAAATTAATGACAGGCATTTTAATATTGTTTAGCCCCTACATCTGCCATTCAACTCACAATTCACTGTATCTTGTTAATTGCATGAGGGAAATGTCGAATGTGTACAGAACTTTGGTCAGACATCTTGGTGATATCGGATGCCTAGGCTTAGATTGGAGGAAGATATTAAAATGGATTCCTGAGAAATAGGACATACAGCTGGAGACTGCGTTGAACTGGACTGGGATAGGACCCGGTGATGAGTTATGAGCAGAGTAGTGAACTATCTGAGCAACTGTGAGTTCTTCAAGGAAGACGCTGCATTCTGCTGTGGCAAAGAGTCACATATTTCAGAGTAAAGCATTTTAGTTCTGGTGAATACCAGCAGAGGTAATAAGTGCCATGCTGTGTTTGTGTAGCCAAACACGTGGTGCGGGAGAAGGACGACATCCAGCAGGCGATGCAGTTTTTGCAGCAGTGTGAACTCATCAAGATTGAGGACATCCTGCCATTCTTCTCAGACTTTGTCACCATTGACCACTTCAAGGATGCCATATGCACTTCTCTTCAGGTAACACCTCGCCCTTTGTAATGTGCAAAGTTGGAGTTGTAGGAACCAAAACAACCTTAGTGTAAAATGTCTGTGCTAAGTCTGTAGAAAGGTTTCTTAAGATGGACATTGTGGACAGATTGAAATCCATAACCTCCCATTTGCATTTTCTTCTTACAAAACTTTGGGTGTTAATTCATACACACGCTGTGTTCTGTTGGTCTCATGCTCATTTTGTTAATGAATTTGGAATCCTGTTGCTTGTTTAATATTGTTTTAATGTTAAAGGTCATATAGTATTGAATAGCAGGATTATTATTGCTAGTGAGCAAGGAAGGGCTTGGAAAGAATCAGTCATGGCCTGTTCTAGTGAATTTATTTGCAGACCTGTGAAACAGTTTGACCCGGCGTGTAGTATTGCCAGAACCTTACAACATATTGCATATGGATAAGATGTGATAAGTTCTTCTGCTTACAGGAGTACAATCAACACATCCAGGATCTCAAGGAAGAGATGGAGGAGGCAACCAAGTCAGCACAAGTCATCAGGGAGGAAATACAGGCATTCAGGAACAGGTACAGTACCATACAATACAGTTTCTTTCCCCGTAAAAGTAAACACAGCAAGGTACGACGCTTTTCATTTAATTTGTGTACTTCCTGCAAAGCCTGTTTATCATATGATCGAAAGTGTTGTAATTATTCTCACATGAACCATGTGTACTATTTAAAAGTTGTTGTTCTTTTTGAACGTTCCTCTCCACAAATTCCAGTCATTTCCCTGAAAGGTTTCTATTTTCAAGGAAGCAGAGAATTCACAAGCTGTGATGTATGCAATACATATTCAGTGCTTAACTTTGAACCTGTCTGAACACATCACCAGTTGATTGAAGTTACCTCTAGTATGTGAGCAGTGGGCAGGTAACAGTGTCATTGCACAAATTGTTTTTCATAATTTCAGTTCAGATATCTGAAGAAATTGTTATTAATTCTTTATTATTCTGACCATACTCTCTGTAAATGATTAGAACTTAATCAAAATTGTGTTTTTCGACCTTCATAAAAAGCTGAAGTTGGAGTGGTCAATTGCAGCCCCCGTTCGTCTGCATAGGTACGCGTCTGTACAGGCACGAGACGCGTGTTCTGTGTGTGACCTGCAGCTGCTGATGCGACCTTTCTATCTGTTCCCCTGTGGTCACCACTTCCATTCTGACTGCCTTCTAACTGAACTGAATCCTATGCTGCCACCAGGCAAGAGGAGCAAACTGCGAGACCTGCAGGTATGTTTTTTGTGCGTGCGCGTGTGTCTTAGTGAGGCGTGGGCATGAGGTGAAGGGAGACAGAAGAAGAAGAAGAATAGAAGAACTTTAAGGCTAGATTATTAGCTTGATACACATAAGTACAGGAAAAGAGGAATATGAGAAATTGTGTTATAACATAAAAGCTTTTCCGGTTTACCTCTGCCCAGGTTGTTATGTTCCCATAACCAATTTAGTGCAAAATGGACTATTTTCAGTAGAAATGTGTCGCTTGGCAACCATTTAATGCATAAAGCGATCACTTTGCAGCACCTCAAGTGAAATTAATAGAACATTGTTCAGTGTGAGAATATATAAAATTTCCATAATAGTTAAGCAGTTTCATTATTCAGCACAGATTTCTTATAAAAGAAGTGAAGAACTTTCTGTAGTTACACTTAGGAAGCTGAATATCGGAGGCCAAAAACAATAAGGAGATCAAGGAGGTGCTGGAAAAGGACTTTAATGCGAAATCACCTTATTGACAAAGACAAGATGGTGATGATTACAATGGTTCATGAATTATGAGTTTGGAAAAGAACAGATGTGGAGGAAGTTTAATAACATTGTATGTAATTTTGTCTCTAGAGGCAGTTGGCCACGTTTTCAGCGCGGGATGACAATGTGTCTGTGGGATCAGCTACGATGTCAGCACGAGACCAGATCAAGTGTGACATTGACAGCATCATCGCCTCTGAATGTCTGTACTGTGGTGAGATGATGATCAGGTATATAGGATCAGTATTTGAATTTCTTCCTAAGGTGACAGTAGTGTGCTAAAATTATTTGCAATAAAGGAGGTCATAAATCTGGACCAGTCACACTGTCTTCCTTAGAAGGCAGGTGTTATGTGCGAGATGAGTGGCTGTCATCTTTGTAAGAGGAACTCGGCTGCATGGAATTGGTTAATAAATAATGCTGTTAGTGTCGGAGAGTAAGATCCAACACAGAAGGCAGCATTGGATGAGAAAGTTCACATATTGCATGAAATGTTTGGTGTTATTATTGTTTGAAAGAAATGGCAAGCGCTCTGCACATCACCAAGTGAAACAAACAATGAGATAGACCAACATTTTGTTGTGCTGACATAAATGTATGTATTTCTATATTAATTCATAATAATATAGTTTTTGATAACTTCACCATATAAGTTGTAGTCTTACTGTTGTTTGTACCATTTGCTTATTTCAGAGCAATCGATCAACCATTTATAGAAGATGAAGACTATGAGCGGGTGATGAAAGAATGGGAATGAGATACGCTGCGGCAGCACAGTTTTATCTGTATTCCGCATCAGCATTTGAACCTGGTACATGCATCCATGTTACCATGATATTAGCTTGCAGTAGGCTTATAAGTGTATTTTGTATATATTTTGTACAGTCGACGTAAAGGAGGAGCTCAGCTCGAAAGTGTTCAATAATTGATGTACATTCCTTTTAAATAATTAGATTTGTTTTCATTTTCAGTGTTCCAAAATCCCCACTTTCTACTGTTAAATCAGCAATATAAAAACTGGAGATGGAGGAATATAATTGAAAGTGTATTTTTCCTACAAAGCAGTTAACCCATTGCCATATTAAGTTCTTGAAAATTAAACCAAAGATCTGAAAATATTTTGTTATTTAACAACACTGTCACAAGCTCAAACTTTTTAGTATGAAACCATAAGTTGATTAATGAAGAATGAATTGGAAAGGGTATGGGAGGAATTGGTTGTGGTCTGATTTAGCTACTACCCTGGCATTTTCCTGAAAGAACCGAGGTAAGCCATGAAACTTGTCAGTCGACATAGCTGATCTTTGGCCTGAGATTTGAACTTGGGACCTCCCAAATATGAAGAAGGAGTGCTAACCACTTGGCCCTTATTTTCATTGATTTGAGTTATCCATTTTTCTACAGCATACAGAGTATACCTGTCACACCAAATTCCACCATCTGATGAACATAGCACTCTCTAGCTTCCACTAAATCTCTTGTAATAAAAATGTTTTAAAATTATAATTCTGCAGGGAGGTGTATATAAGCTTTCAGTGTATGTATGACTGACCATAACTAATTGTGGTAGTTGAACCGAGAGGTTCAAAGTCACTAATAAGAAAGCTTACCGTTGGATACGTCATAGCATAGATTTACATACTCTGACAGTACTAGGTAATGTGAAGTTCCTTGGTGCAGTACATTTAATAAGTGTTAATCAAATTAATGAATCAGTCAGCAAGTCCACTTTAAGAGTTGTTTAATCTCCAGCCTCAGTTGTATTTACTGTGGTACTGTTATAATCACGTGACTGTGAAGACACACTGGACCACGTGCTGATAGTAAATGTCTTGCTGAACTGCACCAAGAACATTGTTGTTATACCCGTCACAATACAGTGGCTAGGCCAAAAAATCCAGACGTGTGGACAGGATCATCAGTGAATTGACAGATACTGAGCTCCAGCTCAGCATCAACAGAGAGGGCTAGTTCTCGCTGTGCAGGTCATAGAAGCCCCTTCCTTATTTGCATTTTGGAAGAACAGAAGAAAATTATCACATGACTCAGTCTCCCTGGCCTGGTCCTCCTCCTAACCCTTTATAAACCATCCACTTCTTCACCCTTGTCATTTCTGCCCTGATGATGGAGGCACTATGTTCTTTAAAAACATTGGTATACAGCCAAAAAACTACAGAGTATACCAAAGCAGAAGACAATAATTTTGTTCACTTCACCATAAAAGCTTTAAATTCTCTATTTGCAGTCCAGAGTTGAATTGCATCAGTGCAACGTGAAGATTGAGACCTAGGATTGAAGGATTTTCCTTGGGTTTTTATGACTGATGTTTTACTTTGTAGAAAACATTATTTGCACAGTGTTTAAAGAAAGCGTGTGCACAGTTTCTTTAGAGAAAGTGGAGGGGTAAAGTTATATTTACTGTGATGATGCATTTTAATAAATCCAGAGTTTATTATTATACAAGTTAAGCAAAAATGTGCTTGAAATATTCAGGGAAATTGAGTATTTTCTGAAAGTAACCTGTGTTTACCAGCAGATGATGTCTGAATCTCTCCTTTATAATCAGATATCCACTTTTCATTGTTTTCCAGATTGCTTGTAACATGTGCAACCTGCCAGTATCCATGTTCCTTTCCTCTCGTCTGCACGTCAGCATCATCATCAACAAAGGGTAAGACGTCAAGTTTTCATAGTTTTCTTTCATCCTATGTACAGCAAATTTGTTTGTCTTGGAACAAACCTCTTGAAAATAATCTTCAGTGCTTTGGAGGAGAAAGTTTAATATCTTCAGTAAAAACCATTATTATCAAAATACAGTAAAAGTAGCAATAAACTGTGTTGTATGATATTTGATGTGTGCTGGAAGACTGATCGTGTTATGTCTGGAGACATTCCACATGCTTACCACCTCGTATGGGTTCCAAGGCAGCAGCAATGTCTGCTTCTTGAAGTTCTTTAAAAATTGTATGGGAAATGTGAAACTGTAGATTTGGGGTTTCCATGGCCGTGAGGAATCATCTGGGTTTTGATGCTGTATAACAGCACATTGGTACATGCCAAGTCTACAGTGCCGAAACGCAGATTGTTGTCATCTATACCTGACATTGTACCAAAACTGAAAATTTCCCCACCCCATCCTCACAGGCACTGTACACATAATTTTGCACAAAGAAGCAGCACAGTGTGATTATTTTGAAATTGATAAAAATGTGCTGTTGCCACAGAGCTGTATCATGAGGCTGGGTAGCTCGGTCAGTGGCTACTGACTAGGTGATCAAGATGTTAACCCTGGCAGGGACAAATATTTGTCTTCCAACATCTGTGTCCAGACCTGTTATGGGTCTCACCCAGTTTGCTGTGCAGTAGGTAGCAGGGTTCCATTTGTATGGAGTAAAGCACAGCCTAGGCATGAAATTGGCCACCCCCAACCAGTGCCGAAGGCACGAATGAGTAGGAGTGAAACTTTTTTCCCAAGGCGCGTCTGTGTCCAGCTTTATTGTACAGATCGGCACTTTTTCATAACCTGAATTTTTAAACGTCCCGCCACATCTCATTTGTCTGCAGACTCGTTGATTGTTATTTCGGCCGCTGATGGCGCCAGAATTGTGGGTTTCCCTGAACCTCCGTGCTTTCTCAATTTGATGTTCGTGTTTCCCCACATAAGTCACGTGGTTAAAATGCTCGTTCTGGTGCGTATTTTGGACATGTTGACGACTGGATGTTACAATCTACAAATCAAATAGGAGTGCCCCTTGAAGTGTCTGTTACATTGTCCAGATGTTGGAACGGGAAAGTGGTAGGCGGCGTATTTTCGTAGTATCTGTACTAAAGAATCAGCCATGGCGGTAGTGGAAGGAAACAAATGTGCTCAGACGTCACTTGGAAAACTGATAACGGTGAACACCCGGAAGTTAGAAGTGTGTGGAAAAATGGTGCTGGAATTTGGACATACTCGTAGTGCTGATACTAAAGACAGAAGAAGAGTGCCTTCGCTCTATTTTCAGTCTGCGTATTGCACATTATGTTCTAGTTAGTGTATGTATAGACGGCCCCGCGCTGCAGGGCATCACGCAGAAAGTATTATATTAATTTTACTTTAATCCCAGAAAACATAAGTAACACACTTTTAATGTATATACAACTTGCCACAGTGATATTATACATACAGATTGCCAGAGAGGCCTCACCTAAACTGCTATGTCCCAGGTCGCACAACCCTCGAGGGACATTTATGCATATGGACATATACAATTTGTTTGTTATTAATTTCTGTTGTAAATTTTTGGAGCTGTAAAGGGAATGGTGTTGTACTTCTGTTGTTGCACATGACATATCGTAATAAAATTATCAGTTTTCAAAAACTACATCCAACTTAATAACCAGCCCAATGCTTCATTTATTTTTGCTCCATATTTTCCATATCTTGAAACAAAAGGGACCGCATTGAGTACAAGGAGGAATGGTTGTGGTCAGTCGCTCCCAGCCTTTTTTATGCAGGGTATTAGAAAATTGATGTGTCTTGGCAGACCAGTTAATCATTGTTCTGTGTTCATGTATTTCATTTATTCCATAACCATCATGGCACTTCAGTACTATTTTTTTTAATTCCAGTAGTTTTATGGAATACCTGTTTCAAAATAATGGAGATCACACTTTCAGAACCCTTGGCCTAGATGGCCCAATATATCTTTAAAAATATTGGTTTGTGTGGGTTTATAGTAATTCAGTTCATATATTTTTTGTTATTGTATATATGCTACATTATGAGTTATCCAAACCAACTGAAACCATATTTAATGCAAAGTTGAAGATTCACAAATACATACAGATGCATCTCATAGATTGTGGTAACCAGGATGTGGAACATCACATCAGAATACACTTAGAAATACAATGTGGTTACAAAAACATGTCAAAGATCTCCACAAATGTTCAGTGGAGACAGATGATAGAATGAGTTATTACACCTTGTGTACTGGGAACAGTGGTTCAGAAAAGTTACTTTAGCAATTAAGTTTGTTTATCTGTTGAGGATGTGCTTATTATAGTGAATTGAGCACAGGCTGTTGCAATATAATTTTCTACGAAGTTTGCTGATTAGATAAGTGTCCTGATAACAGAGACTGAAATGGAAATGTGTAAAAGTGCTTCTCCTATCACTGTGCTATTTAAATTAATTCACTGTATCCCAACCAGTTAATTTACATTGCATTTTGGTTGTTTTTTTTTTAATATGGTCCTTACAAGTGGTTAAAAAATTCACTTCAAATCTGTGCAACTGCATTTTATTCAAAAGTATACATATACATGTGTACAAGATTGTGACTCTTAAGTGTTTTGTTATCTACAAGTTTAAGTTAATTTGATCACCCTGATATTGTCACCAGAAGAGAAGTTTGCTTCTTCCTTAAATGCTTTTTAATTTTAATCATATTATTCTTCTTTACAGATTTGGTGTTTCCCATAAGTCTTTTGCATCAGAATACTGTGTGGCCGTGTATTCATTTATTCCACAACAAATTCTTGTTGTTACTTGGTGTGTTACGAGTACAACTCTGGATGCACAGTCTGGTTGTGTAAGAGCCCCCACCCCACCACCAGTGGGTTATTGATCTACGTGTTGTGGTGGGCACATTATCAAACGGCTGCCCTGAATGTGCCATACTTAGGTGACATAGACATTAGACTGAGCCACGACGACAAAGTGTACTTTTGAAATTGTTATTACAGACTTAGAAGGTAGTTCTGCTTGTGAAAGTTTTCTTACGCATATCAGTCATGAAAGCAGAAGTAACAGCCACTTCTTTAACAGGCTAGGTGTGCTGACAGAATTATATTTTACATTAAGAAATTAATCTTGCCAAATACAAGTGTGACCCTTCACATCCACTGATTTTCTGTGTTAGCATTGGTAAGACTCAGCTTCTTTTTGATGCTCTATATTGGCAGTATATGATGAATTGAACATTCATTATAGAGCAACCATACATCAAGATTTTTAGTCTTTATATGTCCCCTTTCAGTACCACAGTAAGTGTGGTTCTTCACACCGAAACACAGCACTTGCAGTAGCCATAGTTATCTCAGTTCCAGTTCCTATATTCCTAAATTGGTTATTTGAGATCTCTAGTCACAAAAAGTTACGAATCTACGAATGGATTCGTGTTTACTTGAATACTGCAGATGTAAGGGGGTTTCAACTTGAGAGAAGACAAAATCAGTTTACAGAAAAATTTGTGTAGCATCACCCGCATGAAAAACAGAATTGTTTCATTGAACAGAGAGGAAAGTGGCGTCAAAGCAGCAGCATCAGCTTCTTTACAGGAATATGTCACACACAAGACAAGTTGACAGTCGACCTGACATGTCTAAAGAAAATTATGGAGCAGTGCCTTTGTACAGGATTCCAGCACAGTCAATACAAGATGGGTCTGAAAAGATACCTCGTCTATCCGGGATTGGCATCGTGCCAAATGACTTTAAGACGCAGACAGTAAGGCCTCAATTTTCATATGAACTTCTCAGATCTCTCACGTCACATGGTGAAACAGAATTTCAATTTAGATTAGGAGTGACTGGTTTTGTAATCTTTCGTTACGGACTTCCGCAACAACATGAAAGCGATGTGTTGCAGCACAGTGAAAAGAGTAATTTCACTGCAGATGAATTTGCAAAAGCAGGAATTAGAATGCCTTCAGAGTGTTCACACAAACAGTGTAAAATAACAGAATCGTCAGCAGTATTGAGGATCGAATTAGAAATGCCTCTAGACCCATTGAAACCAAATCATATTGCTGTACCAAAAATACCTTTATCATCCAAACCATTGATGGCAGCAGAAGTTGCTGGTATCACATTACCTGAACATGTACCATGCAGTGTTTTAACATCATCTTCAAGTGACTTGCCTCAAATACCTGTCACTCTAGAAAATCTACCTCCCTGTAACCCACCCTCTGAATTCAAGGCTCTGATATCACAGGCAGAACTATCCCTGAACCCAGGTGTGCAGGATGTGTGGTCATCTACAGCAGTATATGATAAACAGTTGCATAATTTGGGTTCAGCTGCAGAACCTACAAGCATGCAAGATTCAGTGCCACAAGAAGCGTCTAGTGCATCTGACAGACAGCTGTGTGGACAAGTGTGCAAACCAAGGAAAACTGTTTGGGATGTGCCACACCTTTTGGTACCCATTTTTGCGCCATTGTCATCATGTTCCTTACCCGAACACGTGTCAGCTTCCACAACATGGACGCTCGTTACTGGTTATGTGGCCGTTGAGAAGTACTGCCTTATGTATGTGCCAAGTAGTGTGTTGACACCTACAACAGTAAGCGACACGCTGTCATCAAACCCTAGAGAAACGCTGTCTGGGCCATCCATGAATGTAGACAATTCTTTACCAGCACCCACTTCTAAGTCAGATTCGTTCTGCCATGGTCAGTACATTGGAAATATCTTTAGTTTGGGTTATGATAACGGAACAATAGAGTTTACAATGGACAAGAAAGAGCAGAAGGCGTCATTTTGTCGAAGTAAAGTGTATGTAGATGGGATTAGGATTGGCCACCGGTCCAAGCTTCGTGATGTTCTATCTTGTAAGATGCCTGTCACATTCAATGTGAAACAGTACAGAGGTGAGTCTTTCAGTTACAAGGCAACCGCTGTATATGTTGAAACTTTTGGTAAAGGACAGCTGGAAGTCTGTCATGTTGCAAGCGACTCAGTTGCAGGGTATGCGAGCGGATCGTCTGATGAGTCTACGAAAGAGGAAGCTACTCTGCAACAAGCAGCCACAGAAGATGAAATGTATTGTGGGTATGTGATATATCTTTCTCCAGATGTTTGGAACAGTTGCCCTGTTGAACACAGGGCTGTAAGGAAACATATGTATGACTGTGTTTGTAGGGTGTGCACTTTTGAACAGAAATTAACAAGTACAAAGAGTTGTAAAGAGTTAACAGTAAGAACAATTACTTTGCCTGGAGAGAAGAGCATTATAGCAAAAAGCACAGATAAAACCAGACAGGAAGTGACTGGAAAGACACATTTATCAAAGGAAATACTGAATACTGTTGCACCTTCAACAGATGTGGGTATGTTGAATTCAGCATCAAAGCCAGCAGTCTTAGTGGATGATCAGGGAAAAGTGAAGGTACCAAAATTATGTACAGAATTCAAACCACCAGACTTTGCAAACTCATCAGGACTTGTAGATTCATTTATATCTCGAACTCAGAAGATAACAACATCAGATAATGGCACAAATATATTTTCCACTAGGAAAACAATCACCTCTTATTCTACTATTCCTTTGAATCACCTGCCTAAATCAGCAACAAATATAACTGGAATTATAGAGTCCACGTGGTCGAGCGATGCTGCGATAATGATCTCAGCCATTCACAATGTGAAAGTAGGAGTTCTTATTTCTAGCAAAAACCTGTATGTTGATGGGAAGCAGTGTGCCATTACGGATGTGGTCAGGCAGCACCTTGTCGAGGGCACCGTGGTGTACGCAGATGTGTCTAAACTGACGAATCACCCATCAGGTGCAGCATATTTTGCAACTTGTGCCTGGAAGGGGAAGAAACCTACAAGTGTGAGTTATTGCAGCATGAGGCATTGTAATAAATGTGGAATAAAAACAAAGAGATGTGTAGACTGCCTCAACAGGCCATGTGCTAGCATTGTTAATCTCGCAAGTACCGATAGTAAGGTGAATGTGAAACATAAAGATGATGGTGTTGCAAAGAACTGTGAAGGCATGTGTAATGATGTTCAGAGAGGTGCAAACTCCTTTGTTGAAGCAGGAAAACAAAGGATAAAGAATTTGGAAGATGGAGTATTTGTTGGTACTGTACAAAGTTTTACATTGGATGATGGATTTGGAGTGGTAAATTTCCAGTTTCAGAATGAGAAGGTAAAAGCAATATTTTTCAGGGAAAGCATTTTTGCTAAAGGAGTTGCTCTTACAGATAATCAAGTAAAGGATGAGATCACTGCGGGAAGATCGGTTGATGTTAGTGCTGTTAGCCCTTACTATGGAGAAGACATACCTTATGCAGCACGCATAGACATCGAGCTTCAGGACCGGAGGAGTCATTCAGTAGTTGCAGTGAGTGGAGTGCAGGAAGAGAAAAAAGTTAAGACTATTATTACACATGATTTGGAGCTTCCAACTAGTAAATTTGCAGTTAAACAGAGAGAAATGTTTTATGAAAGCAGACTATATTATGACTGGGACAATAAGACTGAAACATGCAATGATAAATGTGAAGATATTAACATTTCTGAACTTTCTGATGAAGTAAAGACGGAGGGGACGTCGGATCAAGCCCAGACGCTTGGCGATGCAAATGTGACTGCTTCCTTGAATAACAAAGAAGAGATACAACTTCCTGTGACCCCTACACAGTACACAGGATATGCCACATATTTGAAGAGGAATGTTGCCAGAGTAAAGAGGTATGAATCTTCCACTGTGGGAGTTCTGGAATGTTCCATTTACGGTGCAGAAGTGGAGGTTATGTTCGACAAAAATGTGGTGAATTTTAGTGGAAGTAATGAAAGCACAAACCTGACAGAGTACCTGCCTGTGGGTACAGAAGTGTATTTTGAAGGCAAAGTGAGAGGAGAAGACTCGCTTCTCGGCTGTCCAGACATTGTTGTGAGTGGTGTTTGGGAAAGTACGGTGCACAAAAAGAAATCCACTTCAAAACTAACTAATTTCCAGAACCTTCAACTCACATTTCCTTCTATGCGGGAAGGCCTTGTTGCAGGCAGGGAATACGAAGGTATCGTAACCCAGATACGCCAGCCATTTGCATTTGTGGCTACAGTTGCTGAAGGTGGTAAGGCTTATGATGTTTTTGTGCTGAATAAGTTTTTCAGTCCTGTAGAATATGGGATGAAGCTTCCAGCAAAATGTCCTGTCATACCATATATAGCTGAAGGATTCAAGGTGCACATACTGGCGATCAGACAGGAAAGAGATGACAGCAGGAAGAACTGGTACGAGTGGATTGCTGTGGATGCATGGACTGAGCAAGGAGACAATGCGTTTCCAGACAATAAACCTGAACAAAGATGCATATCTAAGGAATTGAACACAGAAGACCTAGAGGGTGTAATAGTGACACTACATCCGGACCGGGGTCTTCTCAGAGTGGATCACATCAAAGACGAGGTTACATTCTTTGGACAAAGCAGTTACCTGTTTGGAATCCAATTAGCAATGCTGGATCTTTGTAAAGTGTTCAGAACTGGTAAGTCAAACCATAAAGTGCCAAAGCAGATAGAGAGTCAGTGGCATGCTGGTCTTGTTCTTGCTTTTAATTCTGTGATTTTCCTAATTTAAATATTTGGTGATGTGCAGGTGAAAGGCTGTGCTTCAAATTGGCAAAGACAGCAAAGTCTGGCCTGAAGAAAGCATCCCGAGCATGGTTTGGATCATCAGATATGCATGATATTGGTCGCAGAAGCGTGAACATCTTCAACTATTGCAAATCTCGCAAAATTGATGAGGCAGTTCTTTTGATATTGGTATGTATTTGTGGCAGCATCAAATATGCTACACACAGATTTTAACTAACTCATTGGGATGAAATCCTTCTTGAGAAGCTGATAGTTACTCAGCTGGTGAAGAATCCAGTCCACAGTTTGACATGCTATATCTTTAAATATTTAATAAGCAGTTGTGACAGTCAAGAAGGGTTCTCTCCCAACTTATAAGTTGTCACTGATTGGTTTATATTTCACATAATGCAACTAGCAATTTGAGTTTGTGGAGTTTAGCTCTGATGGGTGTAATTAATGTTAGGGTGTTTCTGATTTTCTTCAGACAAATGAGTTGGGTAAGCAGCGTCATCACCTGGAGACTAGAGGGATGATTGAGACTTCGTCAGCTGATGAAGAGGAAGAGGGTGGTGCATGGCCTAAACCAGTTAACAAGAAAAAACCGTCAAGTAAGAAGCTGTGCAGGTCTCAAGTTGAATGAGGCGCTGAGATTGTTTTTGGTCATACAATAAAATCGCCACTTAAGATGTCTCTGGGGAACACCAGTGTACTAGTTTCTTTTAATTGCAGTCGCCCAAAACTGACTATAAGTGTTGGCAAGGATAATTAGCAGGAAATCTCAAGTGCCTCATGTAAACAGGTCCTGAATTTCCAAAGTTCTGATCTGATCTAAGCACAGGTCTACCAGGTGCTTGCTTCTCTTGAGGTTTTGCGACCTAAACGTCTTTCTTCTCCTGTATGTGCTGCTGGCCCTGCCCATTTGATTTTTTATTAACTAGCGCCTTGATGCTATGTCATGAAGAGTACAAATTGTGAAGTTTGTCATGTAATTTTCTCTTTATTGCTGTTTCATCCATTTCCTTTGTTCCAAATAATTTCTGTCCAATCTCGTTCTTAAATACCTTTAGTGAGAGACCAAGTGTAACACTGATATAGGTAAGGTGGCAGGCTTCTAATCTTTAGCTTTTACGTAGAACAATAAGAATTCTTTTTTGAGACACAATTTTTTTATCGTTGCTAACAGCCTGATCTGTGTTTGTCAGGACATACTGCAGCCCTCGTTCCTGATGCCAACGAGGAAAATGGTGACCGTGAAAAACTGTATTGTAGTAACAGTCTGTCAGACTGTGACAATAACGTCATCTACGTCAGTGATGGGGAAGAAGAAAAGTATGAAATTGGCTGCACAGAAAATTTTTCAGATCAGCCTGAATCAATGGCAAGTATCCTCCCTTGTTTCAGTGACACTTTAGCAGTAGCGTCTAATATATGCACAACAAAAATAGTTGAAGATTCAGCAGTTAATAATACTTCAGCTGTGATGTCTTCTTCTGAAGTTAGTAACTTGGAAAGAACAGAAGATTTCATTGAGGATAGAACACACTTAGGAAGTACTATTAGTCCGGAATCAGAACACGATACATTACCGGTAACTGTCAGAGTCACAGAAGAGAATGGATGTATATTTCCTGTTCCTTCAACTGGAACATCTCAACAACAACAACAACATATGATTTACACTCAGAGCAGAAACGTAAAAGAAGGTCAAGTCACAAGCGCATCCACAGAGCAGTTTGAGGGTAACATACAAACTGCAAGTTGTCAACAGCTGTCAATGCTTCATCCTGAGATGCAACGAATCCTGCACCTGTCTTTATATAAAGCCCTTCAGAATTATGGCATCAAGTCAGACCTATCACAGCTCATTGCATCTCAGGCGGTAACAGTAGTAGAGGAGGAAATGAAAGCTTTCTTTAGAGACGAGTTGTTTGACAGAGTCTTGAAGAATGTCTCAGGGTTGGGTTGTGACACTGTGGACGGCCTGGAAGTCGGGGTGAAGACGAAAGAACAAGCAGTATCACAATTGTTCGTACCACTGCGAGCGGTTTCGGAAGAGTGGAGACAGATCGTGTCAGAAATTGCACCAACTCTTTGTGCAGCTGGTACACAGAACAAAGAACGAGACGCCGTAGGCCAGGTTCGGTCAGGCCCCGCACACGCCATTGATCAAGCAGCACAGACCATCTCTACAGGCAATGTCTTCTTTCTTAAAATACTGCCTGATTGAGATTTCAGGTTCTTGCACTTGCAAGTGTGATGATGCCTGTTTTCTGGCTTGTTGCAACGACCCACAAGACAGCCATATTTTACTGCCTCGTTCCTAAAGTCTTAACACTTGTGATAATATGACACTATTTTTTATGAATTTTATACTCCATCAGTTTAGATGGGAACTGAATTTTAGGTGTATTATAAATTTAATACGAGGATCTGAAAGTATATTCAGAGTAGGAGAAAATAGTGTTGTTTGTTGTGGAGGGTAAGCATAATGAAATCTTTGATGTTCTTATAGTCTTTGACTTACCTCATAATACCCTATCTTCTTAAATTGTATTTTTCATACAATCGGTTATACTTACGTAATTATGAACCAAGATGTTTGAGAGAACTGTATTTTCCCAACTGTTTTCAGATAATAAAATTGCCATTGTTATTACCAAATCATTTTAATCTTAAAATTGATTCATCTTTCCAGTGTGCATATGGCATCTCACTTTACTCTTTTCACATGTGTACACAAGTTTAAAAATGTACCCTACCTATCAGATTTAAAATGAATTTAAAAATAAAGCCATGTAGTTAGATGTTCAATGAAACAGACTTCCAGTACACATTGCAGAAAGTAGTGCAGTTTCCTTATCAATTTAAACCCTAACTGTCCTCTTGCTTTGTGTTTCTGCAGGTTCTGTTGCCACACCTCTCCTGTGCCAATCCTGCAATCCCAGCCTCCAGACACCCAGCAACTTGCAAGATCTCACCCCCAATGCAGATCCTGAAGAACCAAGTAAGTGTTTCCTTCAGAATATCATGTTGAATCATTCAAACTCCATTTTGTGTAATTAGACCCTGAGTACTGTTCTGTATTGTCATGGCAACTACAGTCACACACACACATGAACTTTCTATCCCTAAATGAAAGCTCTGTCTGAGAAGTATTGACATGGAGTGGTTAAGGATGATGTCTCTGAGCTGCTAGCAGCACAAACCCATGGAAGACCTCAGGCTTGTGAATTGGATGGTGTGGTAACACATTCTCAAACTGCTAGCAAGTTATGAAATCACACTGGGCCCCAGGTTTGACTGGATTGTGTGGAATGACCTGAGCAACTAAAAATGGGGGAATTAATTCATCTGACTTGGGACAGTGTCGAGAGAGATGTTATGAACATCGTAATGAATTCTTGGGTTCTATTAAAATGCGAGGAATTTCTTTGCTGACAAGTGATGAAGTTTCGCCTTGCAAACTTCGACTTGTACTGGTGAAAACAAGGTTTCTGAATATAGTAAGGACCTGATAACCCACTACAATGAAAAGATATCCCATTTACAGGATGACCATAAAATAATACTTCACTTTTAATACAGTATAATTTCCATTAAGTTGTCAATAATTATGTGACAGTTCATTCATGTTAATTATACAGCAGCTATGAAGATATTCACACACTCGATACAGACCACTGTTTAAGCCATCATACGTTCTGCCTCCGGACTGAAGTTTTGAATATAAGATGGTTACACTTAACAATAGCTGGCTGTCTGTGTTATAAGATGATGCTCTCTTGAGAGGGTGACTGAAAATCAGTTATGATCGCAGGAATAAACAAGATCAGGGGAAAAGTATAATTCTTGAAGACATTTCCAAGGAAAGAAGATTCATTTCTCATCTACCTTAAGGTCAACCCATGTATTAAACAATAAAATACAAGTACATGGTGAATATATTTATTGCAGCTCATACAATTTATCGTAAACAAGGGATCAACACTCTTCGTCGCTGCTCCATGTGTCAGCCGTTACATTTCTTTGAACAAAAAGCCCTCTCCTCTTAGATGATTCTTTCTTTTGAGTCTGTGATTCCAAGTGTTCATCAAATGCTGTACTCTGGCAGTAGTCAGCGGCCCAAATAAGGACATTTCTGTCATTTCCAGCACTGTACAACTCGTGGTAAAATGGGTGACAGATACAACTGTTGACAGAATTATAATGTCCTAATAGTGTGTTCACTTTAATACCCGTCTGAATCTCATACATTAAAATGTTACCATCTGATGGCATATATACCAGCTGTGGGTCACACTTGATGGTAATGTCAAACTGCATGCACTTTTTTGTATCATTTGGTATCTTCCCATAATTAACCATTTCATTATTCCCACTGAAAGTATTCCATAACCTTAACCTGTGATCTGTCCCATATGAAAGAAGGAAGAGTCCATCATGAGTGAAACACAGACCATTCACATAACCATCATGGGCAGTACTGGTGGCTTCTGAACTTGACCGCCCTTTACCATTGTGTTGGTCCAGAGACTTGAGACAACACTTTGCAGCACGGACATCCCACAGGAGCACCTTGTTGTCACAGCTACCTGTAGCAAGCAAGTATTCTTCTCTTGGTGACCACCTGCAGGCCAGAGTTGAACTTGTGTGACCACGCAACTCATGAGTGCATGATCCAGATTTCAGATCAACAAGAAGGATGTGGTTTACAGAAGTTGCAACGGCAACAAGACAATTTCTGGTAGCTATATGTGACATGTGATGCTGGAACACACGACCCTCAAAACTGAAGGTATCGGCAGGTTTCATACAGTTTGTATCCCATATTTTGAGTTGCTTGTCCATTCCACTGGTGGTAAAGAGCCCTGTGTCAAACGGGTACCACTGAACACATTCTACACTGTATCGATGAGCTGTTTGTAAGTTTCGATCCACCTCGCAGACAAGTTTGGAAGTGAAATGAGGGGAGCCTGTGAAGTTATGCAAGTCATGGATATGAAGACTACCATCTGCTGACCCAGAAAGCAAATATTTTCCTTCCATCGCATCCACGTCTAATGCATTGACTCCAGCTGTGTGGACATTTTCAATGTCTCTGTGCTTGCATAAATGTAAGTTGTATGACCTCTTTGTGGATTCTGCCCTAATAAGGGCACGTGGTTCAACTATACCTGCTCGAACATTTTCTAAACATTGAATCATTTTCAGCCCTGGTGTCTAAACAGAATAGAACATATGAAACCGCAAGCAAACAATACTACACCATACTTTTATAAAAAAAAAAAAAGTAAAAAGAAAAGAGTCTGTGGTCAGTTACATTAGTGGTGATTTCACATATTCATATTTCGAGTGCTGCACTGTAACATAAGTTCTGAAATACGACCTCCCGGTATACAAGGGAAGAAAACTTTTCTACAAGACCTCGTGTTGTTTATATCGAGTCAGATTATATTTGATTCAATCAGAACTAAATTTTCCCCCACTGAATAGATTCTCAATAACTCGCTTTACTCTATCCGTCGTGAGCTAATGCCCCTCATGTAACACGATTGTACTGAAGAAAATAACCACTGATAATACCATTAATTATACATTAATACCAACGGTGTTATGTAACATTCGACTGTTGGCTATCCTGTTTTCAATTTAGTCCAGTCTATCGATGTATTGCAGCTTCACTGAATATTTAGCCAATAGATGTCAGGGACATTCAGTTCTGATTCAATCATTTACATTAGGGAATAATTTAATTACGGCATTTGTATGTAAAAAAGAACATGAAAAAGTTCATTACGTAAAACGTGTTGTACGTAGTTGACACAACACCAGAACTTAAAGTCCACGTCCTACATTTCAACCCCATTCAGAGACGTTGGAACAGAAATTAATTTGAAAAAGCGTTACGTTATGTAATTTAATGGGAAAATGTTTAGGTATTGGGGTGAAATACCCCTCCCTCTGTCCTCCCTGCGTCTTTCTTCGAAATGATTTTGCTAAGTTCTCAAGACACGAATAACCTACCGCAGATGTCTAGAACGGTTCATGGCATGACGGTACTAAAAACCAAAACGCACGATATAAATAACCAAGCAATATAACTAATACAACTACTCTTACAGAGCAGAGTCCTTGAGAAACTAATAGTCGCTTACCTAGTCAAGGAATCCTGTCTTTTATAGAACACGAAGAATCATTACCGTGTTCACCACCGGCCCTTATCCTGAGCCAGTTTAACCCAATCCACACACTACTTAACTAACTGACTAGATGGCTTAGGGAACCCGAAGGTTCGTCACAGAATTAACCAAAGCCCTCCACCGGCCCCTCTCCTGGGCCAGCAAAATCCAATCGCCACAAGACCCGTTTTAATTTCATCCTCCCAATTCCGCCATGCGTGCTACACGCTTCCTTGATTTCTTCAGGTGAAGCGAAGAGCCACGACATGAATATGCAATGTCTGGATATGTTAGGTTATGTTAGATTTTGATACACAATACTACGTCTGTTTCAATGGCACCTTTCGTGCCACTGGAAAAGTGTTTTGTATTTCAAGATTCCTGTCTTCTGGGCTGTTGCGCCGTGCAGTCTGGTATAAGTTTACCGACGTTTCAGAGGTTACTACCGCCTTCATCATCAGTGCGATCAGACTCACCTCTGATGCTGTTAGATGTTTTCTATTTAATATTTGTCTCATCACGACCCACAATGAAACTGGCCGGCGTGACATTGAGTTTGAATATTCGTCATTTGTTTAAACTCTTCATTCCCTTTGAAGTTGCTGTTCGTGTCATTAACACACTTTTGATTATAATAGGAATCGAACCGCGGTCTCCAAGCTAGCAACCGGGTCGGTTTAAAAGTTATTATGGTCATACGACAGTGTCATTCATGATTGAGCCACGATTTCCTTCCTAGCTATGGCTTGTGTAATTATAAAGAGAGCGTTTAGCTTGGCTGCAGATTCGGAGGCGTTTCCGAAACACAATATTTAGACAGAACACAAGTGTGACACAAAGCAGAAAGTTTCAGGTGCCACTTAACCACCACCAAGGTTTTTTTTTCCAGTAAACCTTGGCGTGGATGGGAGGATAATATTAAAGCGGGTCTAGGTGGAACGGAGAGAGAGAGAGGTGGATGGAACTGAAGTCGTATCACATAAGCAGGTTCAGCGCTTGCTTTAACCGTGGGCTCTCCACAGGTCCGGTTTTTATTATTGTTTATTTGTTTAGAGAAGCCCGTTATTCGAGAGAGTGAGGTTATAATGGATGGAACGAACGAGAGATTCAGCAGTTCATTTGTAGTTCAAATGCAGGCTTTATTCAGCCTCTAACAAGAAAGAAAAATAATCCAGGAAAGGCGTAACCTGTGTCACTATCGGGATTCGAACAGGGTACCTTCAGAATGCAAGTCAAGAGCCTCCCAGGAGGTTCATTGCCGCGTTCACAAGAGCCCGCCACAGTCGGTCGTTGATGGCTAAGGGTGGAGAGTACAGATTACGTCACTGACCTATTTCGTTTGAGAGTCGGACGGGGTCAGGCGTGTGCTTCAACCCTCTCGGCGAGTTGGATCGAGTGTCACCGCGCATTCCAGGTACACGGCAATTGCTTTTTGTTAACTAATACGTTCTTTCAGGACGCTGTTTTGTTCCTCTGGAGACAATTCCGCTGATGCTAGGGGAAGGAGCACAAGTCTTGAAAGTTAGGGAGCTGTTGATTCGAAGCCCCGTGTCACTTTGTGGCCATAGAAAATGTTACGTTGTATAGGAGATGAACCATTGTCAAAATATTGTTGCATTTTGCCCGTCCTTACTTCGAAATGTCCCTTGCTGGGCTTAGCTCGATGTGCACTGAGGAAAACCACGAAAACGGCAGTCAGGATAGTTGGAATTCTTCGGAGTCCTCCCCAGACGGGCCTCCCGATCCGCACTGCGTAGCCTTGTAAGGTAAAACCGACAATGATGTCATAAGTCATTACGTCAGAGCCACCTTTCCTGGGACACCGGACAGTCGTAGAATTCAGTTTCTGATAAGCTGTTTCACCTTCATTACTGAGTGTGTGCTTTGGCATTAACAAGTCCCTTGTAGAATCGAACCCGAGACCCTTCCGCCCGGTTCGAAGTTCGTAACTCCTTTCACAGACTTGTCAGTTACTCACGTCGTCGATAATCGATCTATTGTTCTATTCGGAGGTAAATAGCTTCTGCGATTGATTTAACGTCGGTGAGCACCTGTTCAAATACGGAACGTCGTAAACTAAGATATTGGGCCGTGTAGTCTGATGGAAGTTATCGACGTTTCAGAGGTTTCTGCAGCCGCGGTGATCTCCTTGGATGTTATTTGTTAATCTTTCCGAACCTCACAGTAAACGGGCAATTTTTTCTTAATGTTATGCAAGTCGCGAGTTACCAGGGACATTTAAAAGGAAAAAGTTGTTTACCAATGGCGAATTCATAGTCTACAAGTTAGACCGAGCGAAAATGCAGTGTTATTAAATTCCCGAACAATCGCATAAGAATTCTAAGTCGTTCGTTTGTCTGTGTTGTCCGAGAGCAGTCGTGTTTACTGTTATCCCGTAGTCAACGCGGCAGAACCCGGTTCAGCCGAAAGCTTCCGTATAAACGAAAACAAAGCCGCAAGACGACCAAGTCACACGGCGGCAGTCGGAGAAAACAATGGCGCGCCGACCGGTTGGTTGGAATTTATTTATTCGGGAAGTGAACTACGGTCAGATGGGACAACAGATTCAGGGATCGATCGAAAAGGGCAAGGCAGTTTCAAATCATGTCAGATATTAAAGGAATAATATGCAAAGCAACAAAATGTTTCAAAACATTTTACGCTGTTACATGGACCCTTAGATAAAACTGGCGAGATGTGTTCGAGGGAACTTGGAAGGAAAAGAATTACAAATGGCGTCTTTAGAAACGAAGTTATCACAAGTAACGTCGTGGGTTGGGCCAACTGGCCCTTCCTTCCTTCCATCTATTCCTCGGTCGTCCCACATTTCTTCCGAAATGAAGCTCGAATCGAAAATTTGTTGCGGTCAGAACAAGGATGCTGGGATTGCGCACTAGAATTAAAGCTCGAAGGAAAGAATCCATGGGACGACCCAGAACAAGATGGTTCGGCCAGAAAACGACGAGAAGACGCGAAGGGCTGGCAAGAAGGCGTTGAGATCGGACGGACGCCAGCGCGTGCTTCGAGTCCGTGTCGCCTCGACGTCGATAGCGCGATTAAGGCTTCGACCGGGATGTTCTTTTGTTAAATCTTATGTGGTACCGCCTGATTCGACTTCTAATGGTTAAGTGAAGTGTTTTCTTCGCGGTACGGTCTGGATTCGTAAATATTATGAAGACGAGCTTCGGCTTCAAAGGGTTAACCAGCTGATTTTCGTAATGGTGAGGTGTAGTGTTTTCTTCGCGGTACGGACTGAATTCATAAATAATATTCAGACGATCTTCGGCTTCAAAGGGTTAAGGGCGTCGGAGATGGGAGGACGCCGCCCGTTGTTACTGTAGCGGCCACGCAGGACGACTTTTAAGCGTGGTCTCTCGACGGCTGGCACAGTTGCTTCCTTCCACATCCCTGCTCTTCGTCGCCCCTCGACCCGTTCGTCTCCTTCACATCTTCCATCTTGCAGATGGCCTTCGCCCCGCGAAGAAACACCAGTCGATGATTATTCTTCTGCACGAGGAGGATGTGACGTAGCCGTTGTGGGACGAGCAGGAAGTTCCAGCACTGCATGCGTGTCACTTCCTGTGCTACTGACGAGATAAGTCGCTGTCAAACCGGTCCCCTTGTGTATGTGACTGTCTGCCGAAATATCGGCACGCAAAGGAAAAGAATTCGTGCGTGGTTTATTTAACGATGCCTCGTCAACTGCGCTGGTTACATGACGTCTAGCGAGTTAACGAGTTGAGAAGGACGCGGTCGTTCTTATGCCATCAGTCGTCTGTTGTGACTGAATAAACTCAAGATGACCGCGCATAACAGAACCTTAACTTGTATATCAATGCTGTGCTTGGAGAAGCAGGCTCCGAACGCGAAGTTGGGATAAATCTACAATGATCCGAAGTTCGCTGTAGTCGCACGAACTAGACCAAGGAAGTCCATATCGGGACGTGTCCTAAATGAATCATTTGGTGACTCATTCACGCAGTTCTTGGTTCGTGTCCCAGACACGATTCAGATTCTCTGGAGCGTCGGGTCCAAAGGCACTGATAATGACGCATTTTATCTGTAGTCACCCAGAGCTAAAACCCTGCCCACCGTTGACTCGAATACTCTCCTCTTCTGACAACGCGTCCCAAGAGTTATTCTTCACTATTAACACATCGGCATAAGCGGCAGATTTTCTATTTATTTATGGAAAATTCACTGTTTCTACACAAGTCAAGTCTCTTTTGGATGTCACTGTGCCTTAAATGTGCGTTCGTGGGATCTGTTACGCAGGAATTTGAATGCGTGGCCTTCGTTAACACGATGGTCAGAAACGGGAAGATACTCCGAGCTCACCAAAACTCAATTACGTGAGGTTAATCAAATTGTCCTTTTCTCGTCTATTAGTCGATTAAGAAGTGTGGCCTTGCACTCATTCGTTACAAATTCCTTCAGGCTCAACGAACTTACAGGTCTGTCGTAAATAATAAGCCTAATGTGGTATTGTCTGTCTGTCTGTGTGTGTGTGTAGAGACGTAAGACGTTCGACGTTTTAACTGGGATGAAAATTTTGATCGTGGTTTTCTGGGTTATGTAGGAGATTATGAATGTTCCAGAGGGACATCGCGACCATCTTCAGGGTAGCAGTGTCTCGCTGTTGCTACGCGTTCCCATAGATAAGTTACGTCACTCGACCTGAGTGGCCTTGAAGCAGTGATTAGCACTTGAACACATCGCCAGGACGGCAAATATTTGGTGTCGGGACAACGAGAAACGCCTTTCAAGGCTGCGAGTGTGACGTCGCACTGCCGTTGCGAAAGGGGCCCTTTGGTCGCCGAAATTACTCGACGTGTTGCAGAAATTGGTCTCGAACTCTCGCTTAGGAAGCCAATCGCTCACTGCACTCATCGGCGGGGCTCTCCCCGTTGTTTTGTACGGGCGTTTAAGGAAAGCACGTGGCCTGAGGGAGGTGTAACGACCAGTGAGGACGAGATGGGCGGGACATGTAGAACGGAGAGAAAATCACACATACATGTGTACTCAGTTATAGTCGAATAGTCTGAAAGAATGAGACATGGGCGATGTTGGTGCCCCGGAGTCTGCTATAAATTAACCGACGTTTCAAAGGTGCTTGCTGCCTCCATCGTCAAGGTGATGAGTCGAAAATTGGATTGGATTTAACTGGTTCAGAACAGAGCCCAAAGGCGCAAGAAATTTCATGACCAGCTAAGCAACTGATGGACCCCGGATAACGAAGAGTCAGACCGCGCGCTGAATGATTGGCTGCCATTCAACACCGTAGCCGCGGTGGGAACGTTCTATTTTTGAGTTGCCAAGAAACCAGCGGCGCATTGAGGTCGGACGAACCTCCGCATCCCTTGAAATCTGCGCGCACACGAAACAACTGCAGCCGAACGAACGTTCACCTACGACGTGCCACAACTTTCGAATACAGGTTATGCAAAAATGCAGTAACTAGCCCAGACACTAATAAATTATCCCCGGGTTAAAGTCGCGCGTCAGTCTTGATGCGAGTTAAATTTATGGCAGTGAGGCCGAAGACGGCCATCTCGAAGCAACTGTAACCTGAAGTGACGATTTGTGGATGGAACGACGATGTTGAAGTGAATCAGAACAAATCTGCAAGGAATCCCTTCTGCTCTGTGTATTTATTTACTCGGCCGAGAACTTCTCTGAAGTACGGATTTTAAAACCTCATCTCCGTGTCGACAAAAGCCGGTCTGAGCTCATCCGGTTCCGCCCAGTTTGGTTTACAATACCAGATTTTGTGGTTTCGGCGACGAAGGATGTAGAGAGACGGACGGTACTTAAGTCAATGCGGCGTCCTCGTAATTGATTTTGTAGCTCGGGTGAGGGAGGCACAGTTGGAAAGCTGCCCCTCGAAAGACCACAAAGAAGACCTCTTCATCAGCTGGTTCTGTCCCGCTGCCAGATGATACGAGGGTGGAGGCTACGTACCGGAAAGGGAACTGACTACGAGGGTTAAGGCTAAAGCATTGTTCCGAGGTGGATAGCCCCAACTGGTACTCTTGCGGATCTGGAAGGTCCATCGCAGGATTCCAATTATCCCTATCCTGAAGCAGATGAATCCAGCTGGATCCACGCACCCTGTAGAAATACTATTACCCTATTTAATATTATGCTCCCATTTATGCCTTGAAGTCTCAAGCAATTTTACCTTTCAGTTTTTCCGATAAAAATTTTGTGTGCATTTATCACATGCAATGCAGCGTCGAATGACAAATGGAGTGTGGACGCAGCTTTATCAAAAACGTTGGGATTTCTGGCTTTAGGGTCGTCGGTGTAACCCGAGACCTCGGAATAAGAAGTACGAGTCGAGAAACACTGCGTGAGAAATTGTGTTTCTTTTCCACAGGCTTTACCAAAGTGTTCTGATTGGCCTGAATTCGGAAAGAGCTTGGCGGGGGAGTTGGCTACCCCGTCGCGTACTTTCCAGGTTTTAAATAGCGCCCGACTATCCACGCTCCGGTTGGGAAACCCGACAGTTGGAAAACTGGAAAGGAGCCAGATTATTAGGCGAAAAAAGGGAGACGCTACTTTTCCAACGCAAATTTTGTAAGACGGAAATTTCCCCCTCCGACAAATCATACATAAACCAGCGTAAAGGCCCAGGTGGAAATCGTGTTGGCTGCTAATTCTCGATTCCTTTTCCAATGATATCAACCTTATTCTTGCAAGATTTACACTTGCCGAAGGTCTAGTAATTCAGCTGCAGGAGACCGGAATCCGACGCCACACTTCTGCCCTTGTGCGGCGACACTGGACTTAAGTCTGACTCGGAAAGCCGCGGGGTTTGCAAAGAAAGCCTCTCGCAAAATTAAGGTACGAATGTCGGAGAAAAAAAATAATGTTTAATGAACCACTTTTTATTACTTACATTCTGATTTTATACACACATTGAAAATATAAATCAGTGAATTCTACGTAATATCAATGTTTTGGAAGCGACTACTACGATAACCATAACCTTCTCTCTGACGCAAGGCAATTTGCATAGTGACCTTGAATAATTGCAGAGCCGCGTTTATGAAATATCACAGGTGGAGACTACAGTGAAAATTAGCAGCTCTGGCCTGGCCTAGGCAAGCACGCAGCAAATCTGGGAATGTGGAAGTGCCAACATAAAAGCAGCTAATGAATTTTATCCTTGCCAAAACAGAAAGTGCTACCACCTTCGAGAATTAAAATTCGCTTACGTCCTCTCCCATTTTCATCTTTGGCACGCGCATTTCATACAAATGTTTGCTAGTAACAAACGCAGCATCCAGGATTAGTCTCAAATTATTCTAATGAAATAAATAGAGAACGAGAGATAAGTAAGACTCATGCGAACTACACAACACATGTTCAATAATTTACTTATATTTGGTAATGAAACAGTTCACTGAACTGAATTAGATCAGCGTCTAACTAGAGTTCTCAACTTGTGGTTGAGGTGGCGCCTTGGAGTCTGTGTTTTCAGGAGCAGGGACTTCCCCTGCCTCATCTTCAGCCACAGACGCAACTTTCTCGCCACCTTCGCCTGCCCGCGGTTCCTGTTCGCCCACTTCCGCCGGAACCAGCTCACTCACTTCACCGGATTTAACCTCCGCGCCCTCACTGATCTGCTGCTCGAGGGGCTTCGCCGTCACAGCCCGCGAAACTCTATCGTCCTCGGCCGGCACTACTTCCATCGCGCCCTCGGCAGGAGTTTCTTCCGTCGCCGTGCCTTCTGAAGCCTCGCACGGCTGACATGCTTCTCCGATGTCCATGGCCGCCTCTTTGTTTTCTTCAGGCACAGGAACTTTCCCTTCGAGCAGACTAATGCACCCCTGAATGGTTCGGATGGCCTCTTTGCGTGCCTGACGCACGTCGTGTCTGCCTTCCGTAACGATGTCATCGAGCTTCAAGAGGTTTCTTGTCAGCATTTCGTCAAGGTAGACGTACTCCTTGTCCCTCCTCGAGAGGCCAGAGAACTTGTTCACCTGGGCCTGCAACTCCTCCACATCTTTTTGTATGGTTTGGACTCGGGAAATGGCGTCGCTGGCCGCAGGAGCCTCGGGCTGCTGCTGCTGTTTGGGAGACGACGGCTGTTGAAAATTTCTACCGCCTTCTGGTGGTTGGTGCTGAGGGTAGAACTGCCGCTGCGAAGCGAACTGAGGGGGTCGACCAAAGCCGTGTGGCGATTCTTGGGGAGGGAACGCCTGCTCCGCTCCAGGCTGCGGAACCTGTGATGAGAAGACCCGCTCTACATTCTCTGGCCCGACGTTCCTGGGAAGTATCGGCTCATCTCTTCCCTCAACAAAAATCGGAATGTGTCTCACATTCCCGGTATGTGCCTGTTTTGTAGATGTGGCCGGCTGTGGCTGTGGCTGTGGTTGTTTTGGTGCCACCGGCGGTTTCCCATGGCTTTCTGAAGTAACAGTCCCTGGACCAGCAACTGACGCCGGGTCTGCAGGGTTAACCGGATTGATCTCAATGCGAGACACGTAGCGCTGCGGCTGCTGTGAACGGTTGTCAGGCGGTGCAGACATTGACCTTTGACCGCGACCTTGTTTCTCTTGCTCAGATTCATGCTGCTGCTGTCCAAGGTCAACCGTATTCCTCAGTCCATGTTGAGGAATGTTTCCCTGACGAGATCGCCCACGAAGGGGACCTGGTTCCTCCCCCTGTTCCTGGTGTTCACTACTGGAACTGCTGGCACCACTGGCCTGGCTTCGGGCATCGTCGTCTCCTGATCCTGACCCGCGTCGCTTCCGTCCCCACGTATGGGCGCCTCCCATCTCGCCGGCCCATGGCGGACATCGCAAGTGATCGGCAAATTCTGGGTGACGCTGTGCCAAGTCGTCCAAATGTGACCTTATGTCCTGACGCCCTCTAGACATCGTGTCGTCTTCAAACGGGAATCCAGTCTGCAAGTGTAAAAACATCACGGTAAGTTTTGTTTTGTCTTCCACACACTTCACATGAGGTCTTTAACATATGCAAGAACCATCTTAGTGGACCGTAGATTACTAACCACTGAATGCATGTACAAGGGATTTCAAATTTTATACTCGCATCTAAAAATACTAGAAAGAAGTCAGTGGTACTGTGACTGGATGTGGGGCTGGCTCTTTCGCTAATCCAGTTCCCCAGCCAAAAAGCACTAGTACAAGTGCACTGACTGAGAATGTGGAGCGATACCTTCACTCCCCCATACATCTTTATGGCATCGTGCTTAATTAAACACAGGGGCAACTCTGAAAATGCAAAAAAGGGCGTGGCAATGTTATTTGTGAGCTGCTACCGCGTCCAAATTTTAAAGCCACTGAGCTCCTCAGAGAGAAAGGCCACAGGTCCCTTGCCACTAAATATTTATAGTTACCGTGTCCATGTTGTCAGATGTAAAAGCGTGCAATATATATATATAGAACTGTCTTCATTATTTAATTCCACGTTTATTAAAATAGCTATCAATTAAAATAGCAAATAATTTCATATTCCGAAGTTGCGTTTACATTCGAGACGCAAATCTACCTTAAATGAGCCTCGAAGCAACTATTTCGAGATGGCGCTTTTATGTTTCGTTACGAAAGAGACGAGAACCAGCGGAATGTTGCGCACGGCAAGCACGAGTGTGCCAAAAATAATTTGAACTCTCGTTCACGATGGATTCCATTGTGCTCGTATTTTGGGCTTAGTTTTACTACCAACTCAACAGCGCAATCCACTCGTGCATGAACAAATAATTTCCACTTTGCCCCCGTACGAAGACCTAAACAAAGACGCTACGCCCAGCGCATCGTTCACTTTTGCTTTCTGAATATTATGTACGTCACAAAACAGCTGGTAATTACATTTTAGCGTTGTCAAACCTAGGCTACACCCGTATTCTGTAATCGCACTCCCTAGACGAAGCAATTCCACTTGTAAATGTTAATCAACTTTAAACCTCTCCCCCCCTCTGCCATTTACGTTCCGTGCAACACGTAATACGAATGCAGACGACGACTGCCACGCATTTTATTAGTTTCGTTCCGAATTACGTTTAGACACGCACTTTTTAGTACACCAATTCATTCGGCGTAACCAACATTCTCTCTCTCCCACCTCTTACGTCGTAATTATTCAAGTGCTTAAGACGAACAAAACTCATACTTACTCCTTGCAAGTTAATGTTCATAAATTCCGGGAAGGGAGCACAGAAAATACGGAGCTTACGGCCTGGATAAACGTACGCACAGCCGAAACCTTAATTAACACGCCGTGCGACAGGTTCCTTCATTTCACACGAATTACAAGAACACAAAACGAAAGACCGTACTTCGATCCTCGGCATAAACACTTCCGAAAACAACTTTAATGCTACCCATCCCGGAAAAAGGTAGACCACGTACAGATTAGAGGACAGGCTCCCGTTGATCTCCAGCTCTCAAATCCTGCACTGCATACAAAGTACACCCAGGCATTGCGACACCGAAAAACCGAGTATCCTGGCCAGAAACTATATTCAGCAGCACGAGAAGCGCGTAACCGCAATTGCTGCTTCGCGTTTACGAATGCCGCGTTCCCTTCTCAATCAATAAGTTAAACTAGGAACTTCTGCCTAAATGATGTCCACTTTCTACGCATCGCTTGTGCCCTCACACAGCACGCGCGCCTGATAGCTAGACAACCCAACTGACTGCTGCGCACTGTGTGCTATCGCACACATGGCACTTAACCTTAAAACTAACGCTAAACTATACAATGATTTAAATAGAACAGGTCCTTGTTGAATATGTGCATCCCAATTTATTCAGATTCGAGACTCATCCGCCTCGACAATTCCTTTGTGACGAGAGACGCCACTCAGAAACGAGAGAGAAAATTGGTAACTCACTTTCCCTCTATTAATAAACAAGGCCGCCGTACCAATTAAACGATCGCTGGCCAAACGCCTGATACAAAAACAAACATGTCGCAAAGCAAATTCCTCAATATCCTGAGAGCCTACCGGATACTGCTGTGCTGCAAACTGGAAATAATCCGGTGACGTATCCACGATTACTGGGGGTTCCATTTCACACTCTCACTTTCACCGCCTGCCACTTCGCAACTGATCGTGCAATCGCGGCGGTTTCCTTTAAATACTTATTGCAGTCATTTATGGGCGTTTATTCAAGGTCTTGTGGACAGACGCGATCTTTCTAGAAAGAATTCGGGGGGGGGGGGCAGTAGGCTACCCTGCAAACGCCATCCTACGCGAATCTTTCATCGCGAATGAAAGGTCCACAAACCTCACACGGGTATGCTGAGTCACTCGTCAGCCATTTTTGGAGAGTGAGCGAGGAGTCATCGAACAGCTGATTGGCTCAGTCATAACACTACACAAACTGAAAGGCACAAATGCAAACCACAACACATTACGGTTCAAGCGAAAAGTACGCTCTGTGTGCCACTGTTTCACTTCTTAGCCACGGCCAGTGCTGGAAGAGTTTCTTACAATAGGCCACGATATGCCGTCCTTCCATACCCATTTCGATCTAATACAAAGTAAACTGGCAAATTTACAGACTTTTCAGTATTTAAATATCAGAAAATATTTAACGAAAATAAAATCGGAAGTGCGCGTCGAAATTTGGCGCTATAACACACTGGCATTTGTTACGCGCAAACTGACGAAAGTTTGGCTCTTGGTTTCAGAAACACAGTTCATATGCATCGAGGCCTTATATTAATATTTTCACCAGTTCGCAGAATTATTTCCGGATGCTGTTGTACAGCAAAATTGTCGTGAACAATGATCACCAACATCCTTTGTGACAAAGGAGGGGCTTCTATGAAAAACACCACCAAATGTTTCAAAATTTCTGGGCTTATCAAATAAAATTTACTCTAAACGCACGGAGGTAAGTTTTTTTTTGATCTCAAGGCGAGTATGACGATGACGGCAGTAAGCATCTCTGAAACGTCGTCCAATTTTTACCAGACCACGCAGCGCAACATCCTAGAAGACAGCCACCTTAATTCATCAAGATGTTCGGCAACAATATCAAACGTTTCCAGATACCACTAGGCTTAGGTTTTCGCTCAAGACGTACGCATAAAAACATACATGTGTACCCTTCATAAAATGTGGCTTGCAGTGTTCCTATTTCTAATTTCGTATTCAGAGGGAAGCCCCTCCCCCGCCAACGAATTGCGTGTTTCGGTGCCAAACCTGAGTGTCAACAGAACAGCAGAAAAAATGTCACTGCTAAATGGACCAGGAGCAAATGGCATCGATGTTTTGCGAGGAATTAAACACTGAACACAGTAGTCCAATAGACAATACGAATTGCTAATCTGCCAAATAAAAGTAAATGCACATTAAGCAGTGACCTAAAGGGCATAATCAGCTTGAAAAAGAAATTATTTTGGTTATCCTGAAAGAGTGACCACAGTCACTGACATCATCCATGTACATCACAGTATTTACAAAGATAATTTTTTTTGGGGGGGGGGGGGAACTTCTTACACAGTCTGAGCCTTCAATGAGTGGTGTTAATGGTTTAAGTAGGTTTATTGGAGACTTTGTTAGAATTCCTTGAGATGTATGGCTTAAAAATAAAAGGCACAAATATCTGACACCAAAGTCAAATAGAAAAAAAAAGTATATGGCATCCAGTCCTGTAGGTGTTTACTGACATTTCAGATAAAATGTCCCTCACTGTAAACACCTAAATAACTATATGGCATCAGAGTGCAGAATATCACAATCAACATTTTCACCAACTTTTTAAAAATTGTGAAAGGTGGAAAATGTCAATATGTGAACAAGCATTCTTCATCTAATCTTGGAATCAAGCTAGAACACAGGGCCCAACTGTGAAGTGCTGTGCTTCTCAGTTTCTCAGAAAAGTGATTTGACCATCATGTGTGGTACAAGCCGAGGGTTTGGTATTTTAGTTATAAACTTGGGAAGGTGCCATGAAAAACATAGTTCACTAACCAACTCCCACATATCACACTGCAACAGAAACCAATAACCTTTAAAGGCACTGAAATTCGTTAATTCCATCTAAGAAATACCAGTAATCTGTTACAAAATTGAAATGAAAATAAATTCTCATTCATCTGAATTTTGGCTTTAGAATTTTGAATTCATCCACTGGTATCATTCAAAAAACAAAACAAAAAAAAACATCACGTTTATCTGTCAAAGGGATCTATACACCCGTGGCTACCATTCATTCTTAAATCAAGCCATTATAAGCAAAACATATCACAAAAATACTCTTATAAAAATTCTTCAGCTGGTGGAAATTTCTAGTCACACGTGTACAAAAAGCATCCGGAGAGAAACAATGAACGCATTTAAAAACAAATTTACACTAGATTCAAATCCAATATTACACCTACTTAATAGTTAACTGCCTTTTAATTATCTGGAAATCAATTACCGGGTCTTCCCATTGCAGAGTTTAACACACGTAAAGTATATCGAAATTGATTAAATAGCACATATTTAAAAGCAAAAGACAGTTTAGGCACTGGAATACCACCAAGTATACAAGTGCCTTTATTTATACACGAGCGTTCTACTTACTCTTGAAAATGGGCCAGTCATCGGTGTTGATCGCCATCTCGGACCATTATCAAAAAACATTTTTCTATCCTGATCAAGGTGTTCTTTTAATTCATTTAATATTTCATCGCCCGACTTACCACGTAATCGTTCACTTAGTCTTGGTTTATCACGAAACGAAAATGACATAACGTACACAGAACCGACAATCGGATTATATACTACACACACTCTGATACCTAGAATCTACGAGAACATTCTTCAATGCTTGTACTTGTTCAGCCAATGGAAGAGACGTTTAGAAACTGTATACTTTCTATCCAATGGACACAGGCGTTGTTCATAAACCCTTCGAGACAAGTTCATTGGCTAGGAATATTCGAGACTGTTGGAGAAGTGTCGGCAATGACATCGATTTATGAAAATCGAACGCACCACGGAATATCAACCCACAGATTTCTAATTCATGTTCAAGTTCCCCACAGATTTTCACCAACAAAATGACTTGAGAAAGAAACGCGATCATCATAGATAACATACGTAACGCGTGTTTAATTAATGTCACAGATTAGATCTATGATAATGATCTCTAAAGTCGATACGATTAATCGATAATTGTTTAAGTTAAAATATATTTTGTATATAATTTTTATAGGTTGTAGATTACATTTGAAAGGATTTGGCAGCTTGTGATTGAACTAATGTCATAAACCTTTAATTCTGTTACAAAAAACTGCTGCGAATTACGAAGGTACTTTATAAGGTGTTTAGGACGGGGTGTCATTATTGTCTAAGAACATTAACCTCCAAAGTCATTTGTTATTAATGCAGAATGAACATAAAGTTATTTTAAGTAGTCGTAAGTAATTTATAATGCAAGTTTTAAAATTAACATGTACATGATTAGAAAGAAAGCATTTTTAAATATGTGAAACGTCGTGTTTCGGTTAGGAGCCACATTAGAGAATGCTATTTCCATCAACAGCATGTTTCTCCAAAATGTTCATATCTACCTACAAGTTCACACGGCGTTACAACACAGAAAACTAACATTGACTTGAAGGTGTCTGTTTTTTGGCATGTTGCACCACATAGTGTGCTAGAAATTTACAGACAGATTGGCAATCATTAACCTAATGTAGATACTGTGAGCACCTTTGACTCTTCGGTCAATTTGTACCAGACTACACAGTTCAACATCCAAGAAGACAGGCACATTTGTAAATTTGCACAGCGATGAGTATGAAGATGGCTGTCTTCTGGGTTGCATTGCCCTGATGGTGGAGGCAACAAGAACTTCCGTAACATTGGTAAACTTGTACCTGATTTCACATGTTACAACACAGAAGACAACCATCTATATCATCATATTTGTCATTGTTGTGAGAACCTGAATTCTCACCAATATTGAGAGATGACCACTGTGAGAACCTCAGATGTCATATTTTAAATTTTTATGGCATGTTTTATTAAGTTTCATTTCAATAGTTAATAATATTTAGGAATGTTAAAAGTATGTTTTTTACAGATGGCACCGTCTACACTTGATGTAACACACAAATTGTCATGCTGTGTGTGTGAAGAAAATTTAGAAACTGTCGCTTCTCTGCATTACCACCAAATGTGCTATCATACAACAGAAGAACTTTCACTGGCCTTATTGACTCTGAGAGGGCTTAAGTTGTTCGCAGGGAATCAAGAACAACCAACAGATAGTGAAGATGCTGTTCTCCAGACTGGTCTAGCCAAATATCCACATTTTCTTGTGAATCAAGACTTTGACAAGATGGACAGTGATTCAGAATCCACCGCAACAGCTGAATCATCAAAGTTGCAAGGTGCAATATCAACATTAGATGGTGAGAGTATTGTGGTACCTGTGGTTAGATTCTGTCATCAAACAAATACAAATGATGAAGTTCCATTAACCAACCATTCTGCTGATGAGTTCTCAGAAAGTAAATTAAGTGACATTAATATGACTCCATTAGGAAATGGGAGGAAACAGAAAACAAAGGTGGCTCTGAGGAAAAGAAAGAATGATGGTACAATTTCCAAAACTACCAAATTGTCAAAAAAAAATTGCAATCTGAAATTCAGGACAAAGCAATCCAATAAGAATAATGCTGACCAGAATACGGGAAACCTAATACTTACATGTCACAGTGATGATAATAAAACTGTCAGTAGCAAACCTGAAAATAGTTCAGATAATGATACTGATGCTGAAATGAAGAAATGTGCTTCAAGGCTGAATGGTATTGAAGGTTATGTCATTCCAACAAGGGAAAAATCCTGTGAAGGATTTTCTGCTATTTTTATAAAAAGTGATGTTGAAACTAATGGGTCAGAGGCTGGAAGTGCAGAGTCCCTAAATCTAACTCTTGACATACAGTGTACGGAAGAAAGTGGTAGCCTGTTGATCAGCACCCCAAATCAATGTAAGGCTGAAGAGCAGAGTCCCCTTCACAAACTGAGTTCTTGTTCATCCCTGTCTTCTGTTGATTACCTCCCTTCGCCAGATAATTCCCCACATCCTGAGTGTCATATCAAAGCAATAATTTCAAGATTGCCTAACATTATAATCCCTGATACTCACCAAAATTCCAATATGAAATCCCAAGGTAGGCGAACCAGTAGAAAGAAACAGAGAACCCCACGAAGGTATGTGAATGACAGCTACGTTTTGCCATCTCCTGTTTCAAAACACCACCATTCTAGTGTTCTCTATGATTATGGTAACAAACAACAGAGTAATGACTACTGCAAAGAGAATGTACAGTTTCAAGATTTCTTTGTTCCAAATGTAAAGTTAGAAAATGTTGTTGATGCAGAATGTGGCACCAGTCCTTTGGATATCTCTGAGAAAGAGGTACAGACAACCATGTTGACTCCATCTGATGATGATTCTGGGATACAGGTGGATGAACGGGAAAAGAAATGTACGAAGAATCATGTAGATGAGTGTATAAACAAAGAAACACAGACAGGGCTTCTCAGCATCACAACTCAGCGGTTGGCAGCTTACCGTAAACAGCCTTCGAGGAAGTGTCAGAAAGAACAGCTTAATAAAAAATTTGACACCAGTTGCAGCACAAATATGGTGCCACAGAAAGAAGTGCTTAAGAACACTATTTCTGGCACCTCAGAGAGATGCGTCTTTCTGTCACCATCATCACATTTCAACAAAAGTACCAACACTTCTGGTAGTGATGTGTTGGGAAATTCAAGAGTTACAGGACCTGAAACAGAAGGAAAAATGAATGTGTGGAATAAGAGCCTTATGAAGATTTACCCAAGAGGTATGACTGAACGTAGATTCTTCTGTGAACCTTGTGGCAAAGGCTACAAGAAGAAATCTCACCTGGAGCGACATGTTCGAGTTCACACAGGTGAACGTCCATTCCAGTGCTCACACTGTGAGAAGCGGTTTGCAGTGCGCTCGATACTAAAGCAGCATGTTAGAACGCATACAGGTGAGAAACCATACTGTTGCACAATTTGTCATCAGCGCTTTCCACAAAAGTCTGGACTCATGACTCATACCATGTTACACACAGGCAAACCATTTAAATGTGACCTCTGTGAAAAAGCATTTGTCTCGAACCACAAGCTTGTTCAGCATCTGAAGAGTCATGGTGGACCTCGCAAACACGTCTGTCCAACCTGTAGTACTGAATTCTTCACAGAAGGTGCACTGTTGCAGCACAAGCAGGCACATAGTCACAAGAATCCTCACTTGTGTATGATATGCGGGAACAGTTTTCAGCAGGAAACACTTCTTAAACTCCATTTGGATCAACATTTACACAAGTTCAATAGAATTGATGAACCAGCCTAACCCTAACATGCCTTCTTGGGCAGCTGTGATGTATTTTGTGTACAAATGGGGCTCTCAGAACACAAGTGGAGTAAGTGCAGAACAGTATTGAGCTTTTCTGTGCTTTCTTGACTAAATATCACTTGTGTTCTGAGTGCTCCAAATGTGAATGGCCTTTCTTTATTTTTATTCAGATACATATGGAACATATAATTCAGCATATGGCAGAAATGGCTTCCTTAGGTACAGCATTTGTTTTCCCTGTATAACATTAACAACTTGAGCTCTAGCAATTCATCCAACTAGTACTGTGACGTGTCATATCTCCTGGAACAGTAAAGGGTCAAGCTTAAAACTTTTTCTTGTGATAATATTACATATTATTTAAAGAATATGGTATTTCAGAATCTTTTTGTAACAGTTATGTGGCAAATGCAAAATTTATACTTCCCTTTTGTAGACTGGGATATGTCCCAATGTAACTTCACAGTTCTTTTCATGCTTCTAGCCTTTGCACTGCTCCGGGTGTGAGAGCAGTATTTGCTGAAATGTATGTGGTATAAATGAAGAAGGTCTTTTTAAAATACATCAAAGTTTTAAGCTAGTTTACATGCAAGTCATGAGGCATTTTCTGTGAATCAGGCATTCTCAACCCACTACCTGCGGGCTGCTTTTGGCCTGCCAGTATTTTTGTGTGGTCCACATACATTTTTGTAAATATTTACAGCATGAATAAGGCATATCATTTTAAGTAAATAATTAATTAAAGAACTAATCAGTAAGTTTGTTAAAGAAAATAATTGAATGTAAACCTATATGCAATAGAAAGTTTGTAGCATTTTAAATAAATTTACTTTATTTATATATAACCCATTAGCCTGCAAAGTAATTAGACAAAGTGAATGCAGCCCCAGGTATTAAGAGGTTGAGAACCCTTCCTTTAAACAGCCAGATTCCTACACTCTCAGGGGGCTAATCCCCCTTGTCACCATCATTGTGTGTGCAGAGTAGATTTTGATTTTAGGTTGGGTGGTCATTATGGTGAAACTGGCAAACAGCAAAAATTCTTTGTGTATTGCTGCTTTGTTGGTCATAAATAAGAAGGGAGATTTTGTTTTTGTGTGATGAGTATTTGTGGAACTCCGATATGAGACTTTGTCACAAAGAAGCAAACACGGTGGAAATCAGAACTTAAAGTCTACACAATTATTTTTGAGTACTGATGGTTGATGTGCCAAAATACTGTACATTTATTTTGCTTTAAACTTTCTGGAAGTGAATTTAGGTAAGTATATGAAGTTAACAGTTTATTTTAAATTTGACATTAGACTGATTTTATTTTAATATTGTGGCTAAGTCTCATGTGCAACAAGAAAATTGGTAGGAGTCAGATGACTTGAAGGAACACGTATCACTTTCTGATCTCTTGTTGATCACTTTGATCTGCAAGGGCCATGAATTATTTTGGTTTGAAGTGATAGAATGCAATTTACATCATACACATTTTAATTTTCTATTTTCTGTTTATTTAATTTTGTGGTGTGTTTAATTATGTCATAAAGGTTTGATTTCTGGAGGTTTATGGGCTGCTGTACAGAGCTAGCCACTTACCTGAGGTTAAATTCAAGTGGAACTTTGCCTCAGTGCCCCTAATGTGTGTTCATGGCATTGTTCTTTTTCTACCATTATGTAAATTCTGGCTAGCCTCATGTGGGTCTGGCCAGTTGATTTGTCAAGATAAGGAAATCAAAATGATCACATTGATTGGAAAATTGACAACCCATCAGTTTTTTTGTTTTTAACTGTCATGCAAAATCAGGTTTGTAAGTTAATATAATTGCTAGAAGGGTACAGACTTATTTTGTGTATCTAGTCCTGGAAGAGAAGCAAATTTTGGAATTTTATTTATGAAGTGTTGACATTCAGAAAATCAAATGTAATTTGATAATTAGAGCAGAGCTATGGAAATTATCTTACAGTTAACCTGTTTGTTTGGGATATTCAGGTTAATGTTCACAAAACAACATGGCAGACTGTCCAGAAAACAGGAATGAAGATTGTTTCTCAGGAAAGAAAATAGAATCTGTCAGTTTTCAGTTTACATTGCTATTGTGATACATTTGTAAAATAGTTATGTGTGTTCCTGATGTGCCCACCAGCTCCTGTTGAATCACAACATTCCTTAACTTCTCATAAGACAAAATCTGTCAGAACTGAAGACATTCTGGAACTCAGGAATTCAGATAGACTTACTAATTAGCAATTTTCTTCATGGAAAATAAAATTTGTTTGAAACCTGAAGCTTCCCAGATGTAACTTGTGGCTGTGGCTTCCGTGCTGCCTGGTAGACTTTAAAGGCTCTCCATAGTACATACATCAGTCAGCTTCCTTCTTGTACTCTAATTATGAAATTAAAATGTGTTGTGTTGTACAAGAAATACTCATTATCTTAATTTAATGTTATTTTTGTTCAAAACTGCAGTGATTGTAGGTAAAGTAGTAGTAGTCATTAATCAGAAGTTCTGTGGTTAATTATTTTTTCACTCAATGTATGTCAGACAGTATCCTTTTGATTTATTGTTCTTCCACACATACTTCTTCAGGAATTGTAGGAAATTTTTGGATTTCCAGTACTGATTGAAGAGAGACTAATATTTTCACAAGTCCTGCATAGAGATGTAAAAAACCTGCCAATTTGAGAGATTACTTTATATGTAGAGAGGCTATACAGTCTCATTTACAATTTATTTAGGTATAACTTAACATATTTTAACTTCAATGACTTGGGTTTCAAATGATTGGTAAGATTTTGTATCAAGTAGGGAAACTTTTTGCCATTAAGGACTAAAACAAGGTGTAGCAGAAGATGGCTGTCTTCTGGGTTGTTGGACCATGTAGTGTGGTAGAAGTTTATAAACGTTTCAGAGATCCTTGCTGCCTCCATCATCAGGGCTGTGTCTTATCAGCCTGGTGATGGAGACATCAAGAACCTCTGAAACGGTGGTAAACTCATACCAAACTGCACAGTACAACAATGCAAAAGACAGCCATCTTTGCACTCACCACCGTGAAAACCTCAAATCCTTCAAGGTGTAGCAGGTTCCTGTACTGCAAAGTGAAAGTAATCCAATGACTTATCCATGATCATCATACAAAGTATCTGTTGATACCACAGAAAACTATAATGTGAAAGTGCAGTGACTGCTTCATATTATGTTGATTCATATATTTATTTTATTAATTATAGCAGGGCTTCTCATAAGGTAATATAAACTTCTGTACTTTGCTCAGCAAAATTACAGAAGTCTATACATATGTTGGTATTCAGGAGCCTCTGTGTTTAAGTATGGACCATTTGTGATTATTTCTAATACAGTGTAAATTACCCACATCTCCCAAAGAGAAATCATGTCCGGGACCTGACATAACAGGGAGGGTTAGTGAAAATGACTTTCATTAATTTAGTGGTGTAATGGTTACAAACATTCTTGCTTCATACTAATAGATCCTGCACCTGGATTCTTGTTCCAAAGACTGCTTATTCCTGTTGTCAATTTTTGTGGTTTTTCTCATTCAATACAAATGAAATCCAACCAAACCAAACTTAAAATTTTGTTTAGAATTACTTTGTATTCACAAAGTCCTCATATTACAGGTACTGTCTTAGAGATGTTTGTAACAATCATAAATGAACCAAATAATGTTGGCATAAACCAACCATGCCAAGATCAGGAAATGTTGCTTCATATTTAGAGCAAGTAAAGAGAAAAATGTCTGTGTGAGAAGTTGAGTATTGTATGTAGTGAGATATTTTGTGGGCAAGCTTAATTGATATTAACAAACTGCCTTTTATAGTACAATATGGAGGCCAGACCTTCCAAGTAATGCAGACTAAGTTTAATCTATAAATTATAATCCAGAAGAGGTTATGAATCATGGTATATATTTTATCTAAAGTTTTATGTTACATGTTATGTATGAAAGAAAATATTACTGTTTATTATATTAATTATTATTATTAACAAACTGAAAATTCCTCTGTATGTAGTATAGTGTCACCATTTTCTTCACAATTAATTTTTGCAAACGTTTAAGTTTTGTTTATTTGTAAGTAGAAATAAGTAGTGAGTAACCAATGTTTATAAGTTTGGTACTCATATGCGGCTGCAATTTGAACCTTGGGCTCAGCATTTAATCAGACAATTTTGGCTATGTAAATAATTTAAGGCAAACTGGAGACAAAAGATTATTGTGTCACTTGTTTTCTGAACCTTCATATCCAGAATTCAGGTTATCTTGAAAAGATATTGAAGTTTCTGAATAAAAATCCAGCATATGGAGTGAATCTATGATTTTGTTGAGACGATACTGTCTTATAAAGCTGCTATGCATATATGTGAGACAGATCTGTAGTTTTATTGCTAACTGTGGCTATCATCGGTATTTTTGAAATATTTTATAACTAATGTAACATAAACATTTATTGAAGGATAATGTTTGTTTTGTTACAGTTAATGTGTTATGTAACATGTAGAAGATTCTGCTACTAAAATTGAATGTATGAAGGTCATTACATTTATAAACAAATTAGTTTTATATTATCCCATAATACAGTGATATAGAGGTGGAAAATGTTAATATTGAAGAGTGATATATTAATGGAAAATGTTAATATTGGAAAATAATGGATATAATTGGAATTCTTTAGTGAAGTTTATAAATTACTTTGCTCTTTATTATACAATTTTCTCCAGCCTTCTGTCACTTCGTCTTTTTCTCTCTGTAGCTTTTTAGGGACAGATATTCTCCTTTGCACCCTATTTTCAGACACACTCAATCTGTGTTCTCATAATATTAGGGGCCAAGTTTTACAACCATATAAAATTAAGCGGGAAATTTAAAGTTTTGCGTATTTTAATCGTCGTGTAGACAAGAAGGCAAAAGATGATTAACTACATGGCAGCAAGTGATATGCATGATTAATTTCTTATTGAAATTTTTGTTAATGTAATTTTGTTTTGTTACTCTATTTCTCAAGCATTCGAACTGTACCACATGTATGAAGGACGTATTTAACAACACACATTGTTTTTGGAAATTGCCATAATAGTTTTTGTTGGCATATTGTAATTATATGAAGCGAGTATATTTTCTGTTACGTAGCTCGTCAGTACTTATAGGCTTAAAATTGAAACAAATTGGGAATAAAATGTGTTAATTAATTAATGCCGACGACCAAATCCATTCGCTAGGATTGTCGATGAAATATACTGCAGTGGCTAACAACAGATGGCAATGAGGACAGCGCTTTGTACCGACATCTATCGAGAGGTTTTGAACTGTTTGTGATGTAAGTTGCATTTGACTTACAATGGCTATTTAAATTTATACCACCGTGACCAGTGGAAGTTAAAAAGGTTATGGAATGTACCAGAAATTGAAATACGAAGTGCGTAATATAACTAGACCAACTTCATAAAATATCATGGCAGCTGGTTATACCGATTTGAGGCAAAAGTTGCAATTTAAGCAAAAAAGTTTCAGATCCCAAGAAAAGGAAAAGAAGTTAGTTAAAATATTTTATTTTTCAAGTCCAAGTGATCTAGATTAGTTGCATGTCATGGATGTGAACCAAAGTTATTTGGTAGTATATACATGGGGGTGTAATTTCCGTGTAACAATTAAAGTGATGTGAGAAGTAAGAGGTTACAGTCCGTCTTGTAAAGCATGGCACTGCCTTGCATAAATACAGTAGAACCATTAATTTTTACTGCCATCCGGATTTTCTGTATTATTTAAATTTACTTAGATTATCTCTCTGATGTGCAACAAATATATGTATATATATTACTGCCATTTACAGGTATACAAATTCGCCTCATCAGTATTCGCCTTATCAAAATGTAGAAGACAATTTAGTTATTTTAAAGCAAATCCACACAGGAATCCAACAGCGACGACTATTTGACAATGAGCAGTGTGCTGCCATTGAAGAAAAAATAGATGAAGTTGTCGAGTTGGCGGATAAGGGAAATTATAAGCCCTGCACGGTAGACAGAGCCCCACTTAGAAACAAGTGAGTATAATGAACTCTTTGTTAGAGAGCTTGCATGCTTTCATCTTGTCATATGTGTTTGTGTGTATGTTATGTGATGTGTTTTGTTAAACTAAGACGTTTTTGTCATTGTTTTAAGTTTAAAAGCTGATACATAATTGTCTTATGGCAGATACTTCTTCGGTGAGGGTTACACGTATGGCTCACAGCTGTCGAAACGAGGCCCAGGTATGGAGCGGTTGTATCCACCAGGTGAAGTGGATCCTATACCAGACTGGGTCCACAAGTTGGTCATCAAACCACTTGTGAAGGCCAATATGGTGCCTGAAGGATTTATAAACTCGGCTGTCATCAATGACTATCAGCCTGGAGGATGCATTGTTTCTCACATAGATCCTATACACATATTTGACAGGTGAGCCTTTAATGCTGCTGTGACAGTGAGGAGTAGAATGCTATTGCACTCTACCATTTAATTTCAGAGTATCTGAAATTTAGGTTGGTGGCTTATATCTTTGAACTGTGGCCAGTTGCATACACCCATTTTACTTTCTCATTGTTTTTATTTATATGATTACAGTTCTTAATGAGAGATATCTGTTGTGTTAATAAATTGAAAACTATTTTTTATAGTATTTGGACATAGTTTTGTTTGTATGTATAGT
Source organism: Zootermopsis nevadensis (assembly GCF_977971745.1). Taxonomy (NCBI): domain Eukaryota; kingdom Metazoa; phylum Arthropoda; class Insecta; order Blattodea; family Termopsidae; genus Zootermopsis; species Zootermopsis nevadensis. Next base: position 19,653,386 of record NW_028259156.1, read on the forward strand.
TTTGTTTCTTCATCCAGTCCTAACAAATTTTGATTTGGTGAGATGTTAATTAATTTGATTTGAGTTGTGTTATGTTTTTATTGAGTCTAGAATCAATCTTTCTGTGAGAGGGTTTGTGGTAGTTGACACCATATAAGAGATGCTGAAAAGGCCACCATGTTATAAAGTTGTTGTTCGAGTTTGTCCCTTTGCAAAAGCAACTGTATGCCCTCTATTGTTACTACCGTGTTAGTCGAGTAGACTGCGAGCTGTAAGTTAATGTTTTTGCAGGCCCATTGTCTCTGTCTCTTTCATGAGCGACAGTGCTCTGAGTTTTGGCTGCAAATTCAGTTTCAAACCCATCCGAGTATCTAAGCCCATCTTGTGCCTGCCGCTGTCCAGGGGCTGTGTCACAATCCTCAGGTAAGTCTGTATACAGTTCACAGCAAAATGATAGGAAATTTGCATGTAAATGACCAAACTACTTTTGCTTTCTATTCAGAAATTCACAGTTTAGTTCTTGACATGGAGGCAGTTTATCTTGATTGGCATTTTCTCTGATTTCTGTCAGTCCCTTAGTCAGATGCTGTAGCAGCACATAAAAATAATTAAAGATTCTGTTGTCATTGGCAGTCCATAATCCACAGCGTTAAGAAAACAGTGCAAAATAAACTGAGAAGCATTGAAATCAAAGGTTTTTATGTTCCTCTGAATGAAATGTAAGTCTGTCAGTGACAACAGATAAATGGTTTTTGAAGCGTGTCTCAGAGGAATCTACTTTAGTTTTCAGAGATGATGTGTTATTACATCTCTTTCTCTTTCCCACCCCCTCCCTCATCAGTTTCTAACAACACTTTTCATGATGTTGGTCCTGTATTAAGCCCCCAACCTTTGCTTGTACGGCTGTTAATCCTTTAGTATAGAATTTAGTTTTTTTTTTTTGTATATTTATAAAAAGTAAATGAAATATTTCAGAATAAATGCCTCATATTGACAGAAGTTCTGTAAAAAGGTATACTACATCTGTTGTGCAATTAGTAGGCTATGTGGTGATTTAACAGCCATAAAAATAGCTAATGCCACCAAAATGGCAATCGCCTTGCTGTTGGTAGTTGTGCGTGTAAGTTACTCTGAGTTAGTAATGATAAGATGGACATGACATTGCATAAAACAAAAGATAAATTTACATGTAACTTTTATGTTGAATCATCTTGAATTTCTGGTTGTGGGATTGGAGGTTTCTGGATACAGTTTGTTGTCAGGATTTTCTCGTTACGTGCTTGAACCTCCGAGTTATAAAGACGAGAGGTGAATGAGGGGGTGCAGCATGTGTCATAGCTCTTGAAGGTAGTGAGTTTGTTATTTGTTAATTGAAATGTTGTGTGTCTCTCGTTTCAGTGGGTTTGCAGCAGATGAGATAACGCATTGTGTACGTCCTGAGGATACAGTCGCTCGTCGGGCTGTCATTCTGCTGCGCAGGTAAGCTTCTTCAACAGCTGAAAGTATTTGCATTGGTAGATGAGACATGACTTTATCTGGTTGGACCGAAAATTTGTTTATCCTGGCTAGAAATCTTAGTTTTGCCACAGTTTATTCTTATGGCCATATTTTTTTTAATATTATACACTTGATATTTTGTACATTTCAGTTAAGTATTGCATAATGTATTGGTGTGTAACATATTACCAGTGCCTCTTATGGTAACTCATGATCTGGTTGTACTTTGGAAGAAGTTTGTATCATATTATATAATACTTCTACTTTCACTGCTCTAATTGTTTCCACTACTATTTATTATATTCTGTTCAACCCAAATATGATTGTCATTTGCATTGTTGCCGAGTTTATATTTAATCTTCATCAGCAGGTTCTTGGTTCACATCTCAGCCCAGAAACCAGTTATCATGATTGGGGATTTTCAGATATTTACTGGAATAGTCCCTTAAATCAAGCCTCAACCACTTCCTTCCACATTACTTCCATTTAGTATTCACTGATCATCCTGTCATTTGTTGCTACAGAATCAGAGCGGGTGAAAGTGTCATTAAATAAACCAAGAAGAAATAGAAGTAATGAATTATTCATTATATAAGGTCTTACACACCTATGAAAAGATGATTACAGTTAGTGTCTTAATCACTCACAATGTAAAATGTCATAGTTAGACATTTTTTTCAGTTCAAGTCAGAACTAGGGCCATCTACTCCTATTCAGTTTCGTTCGCTCTCCTCGTGTAAGTAAACACTCGTTGTATGTGGCAGGGTGTTTCCTGATGCTCCACGGTTGGCTCCTAATGAGGTTCCACCCCCTCTCAGTGCAACTCCCACATCACGTTACCAAGAGATTAATGGCTTGTCCAGGTGAGTTATGCAATTGAGCAGTTGCTTAAACCATGATAGAAATTACAGAAGTCGATTTACTTACGAATACAGAAAACCATTGCGTTTGTAGCATTCTTGACCTGTGTTGTGAAGGAATCTTGCTATGTTGCTGACTATCCTTACTGAAGTATTCATGTTTTTCCCAGTCTCTCCACCAAATGCTATGATGGTACTTGGTGTAGGCCATAAAGGCCTCCTTTGGTACTCTTGCTCGTTCATTTTATGCTATGCTTTGAACCCTGTTACACTAACATAAACATGAGTCAAGTTATGAGCGTACTGTGTCTACGAGTCCACTCTTCTTTGTGTCAAATTTTTGATGAACCCTTTGTTTATCTGAGACAGAATCTGGCATAGGCATCTGTTTCTGCAACTTAGTAATAAGGAATTATTTTGGGTTTTTCTTTAGCTCATTGGCCCCTTCACCAAATTAAAGTTGTTTCATATGAACTGTCATGGAATGAGTATTTCATAGTACATATTTTTTTTTTTAATTATTTCTATTTCTTTTTTCTCTCTGTACTATTCTTCATAAGCAGTGAGATTTGAGATTTATGTGTAATTTTAGTGTAAATCATAGGTTTGAATCTTTGTGAATGTGCTGCCACCTCCTACATAAGAAGGAACAGGGTTAAGTTATGTGACAATGTATGAAAAGGTATTCAAATACTGAACATACTGTAGGCTTTGAACTTGATAAATGTGATACAAGTACCGCTTATTGGCGATAACCATCTGAAACCCTGCGGTAATTAATATGTCCCACTTGCTGTAACAATTGGTGACTGCATTTTGTCCACTGAATGTATTGATGGGTATTATATAATTTTCAAAATAAACTGTGATTATTTCTCTAAACAGCATCAACCAATAGATCTTTGGAGGTTCATTGTGTTTTCTTTGAGGTATTGTTTGAATTCTTAAATATTATTTAGATGAACTTCATGGTTCAAAGGGTTAAAGCAGCGATTTGGTTTGTTGGGGACCTTGAAGTTGTATGTGTGACAGGCCAGGAGATGGGGGCACTAACTCCCGAAAGAGAGTCGTGGTGGTGAGCAGCTCGCTGCACCCAAGGCACCACTCAGAAGACAGTGATGCAGGGGAGGAAGACCTGGAAGATGTGCGACAGCAGCGCGGTAGTAGTAACAAGCGTCGCAGGACCCGCAAGGAGAGCAGCCCTGCAAGTTCCACCAGCAGCCAGCATGGTGAACACTAGCATGTAGCCAACAGGTAGACTGATTCTTTGTTTGCACATGCGATAATGATGTTACTACTAGTACCTGGTGAGTGGGGCGATGCAAGTTTTGGTCAGAAAGTATGGTGAAAAGAGACTTAGGCATAGCTGTGAGGATAATGTTCAAATGGCCCTTGCAGAAGTGGGGTGTGATACAGTAGCAGGCTTTTATGAAGATGGTGATGAACCTTCAGATTCCATGAAAATAGGCCATTTCTTGATCAGTGTTTAAAGAAAGACCCTGCATCATGAAATTAGATCCATGGTCAAGTTAGTTTTAGCAGTGTAAGTTAACAAATAGTGAGGAATGTTCATCAGGATTTGGAACGAAGCAGCTGTGAACTGATGGAGGTTATTGTCTTTGCGTATTTCCCAAGGACCCAAGGAAAACCATGGAAGATTGAGGAATAGGTGGTTACCTCAGTTAAGACAGGAAATACTAGTTAGACTGTGTGCCATTCCTTTTAGTGTCATGTAGCATCCAGCGGATTCCGGCTCATGCACAGTTGCCGATGGTGACGTTACTTAACAAGTCTTAATGTTTGCCTGTATTAATGTGAAAGTGTGTAGAGTCTTGAAAGAGTGCCAGGATTTGGTTTAATGAAGAAATTTGTCATGCATTCCATGTCATAACTAGGTACCAGATGCAGTTCGGTGCATAAGGAAGCCATATATATAAAAAAAATGTGTAAAGAACTGGATCAATAAGGCAGATGTTTAACTCTCGCCATCACAAAAACACGCTTGACTTGACTTTAACCAATCTTTGATAAGGTCTTTGTTGAATAATTCAAAAAGTAGGTGAATGACATTGGGACTTAAATTCATGGGTGGAATTGTAGGTTAGACCATAAACAAAATTAAGAGTTAAAAATTTAGTCATAAAATTTATACAAAATTGCTAAACTGATTGGAAACAGCATATAGGGAGATGGAAAACAACAGAATATCAAGCAGACAATAGCAGTAAGCCAAAAGGAAAAAGAGAGTTTAGGAAGACACGACCATAACAAGTCACATGACAGGATGTTTTTTACTTTGAGACATTTTCGCAGATCTGTGCAAAAGTGTTGTAAGATGGTTGGAGCAAATTTTGTGTAGCTGTGAGTCAAGTTAGATTGTTTCTTTGCATGCTTTGCAGAAACACATTGTGGGGTGTTCATGTATGTCAGTGTGGCTGTCTCTGAAACTGTTGAATGACTATGATTTAAGTGTAATATTGGGAATCTACACTGTATGTTGTTAGCGAATTTTAATTTTGATTCATTTTGTCACTTAACATTAATATGAAGCCACAAGTAGTATCAGAGGCTTGTGTTGTTAAGCTTTTGACCGTCATTTGAAACACTTCTCTTTGTAGTGAATAAGTAACAAGTACAAGAAAAATAATTTATTTTTGTAATGGTGGTATGTTTGTATCTGCAGTAAATGAACATCGGGTTAGTGACGTGTAGAACCGCAGATGTCACATTTCGTTTGGCAAGCGTTTGCCCTCTGGACTGATTGCACCTTTCTCTGTTAGTGTGTGTAAGTGTACAATGCAAGAGAAGAACGGTTGGTGGAAAGTACACTTTTCTTTTGTTTCAGGTTCTGGAAAAAGTTTTTATGCATTCTTTCATCTGTTATTTTCACATGGCCTACTACACTGTGAAGCAGGGGCAGCTGTGTTGCAGGAAGGAGGTGTTAAATGTGCACTGTAAGAAATCATAGTCAGTTGTATGTGTGTAAGTATTATACCATGTTCTGTTAATCCTTCTGCTGCTGTTCAGTTATCCTCTTGTCTCAGTGTTTGTGAAGAGACTTTCGGATTTAAACTTTGCCCTAAAAACTTGATGGCCATTTCCTTTTTTAATTTGTTTTTAAAATTCAATTTGGAGTCATGTTAAAACTATAAACTTCTGTATTATGTGTCTTATCATGACATATAATTGTATATTTTTATGATCTGTAAAACAGAAATACTAATTTCATACTTAACATTCACAGGTTGTTTAATTTCTCTGTATGAAAATAGTTGTGTAGGTGGAAGTGATTTTACCCGATATGCATGCCTTCTTTTTGGCCACGTCTGTTGTTCCGTTAGCTTCCCCCTACTTCACCGTGTATTGCAGATGCCATGTTTACTTCTTTCATATTTATGTTATACTATTATACTGGTTACCATAGTTTTCAGAAACTTTAACTGCTTGAGAATATTTGGAGTAGGAAGCAGGGTATTATAATGAGCAATTGTTGCAGTATTGGATGTCAGTGCCTTCTTGGCACGTTTTGTTTCTTTATTCTCTGAAGAAGTGCCCACTGCAGTAATTAAGCAGGAAGTTTGTGTGACTGTACCATCTATTTCACCAGTGATGACCTAATTATGTTTTCAGCATTGAATGTCGTGGGTGTAATAATGTCGAAAGCTATACATGTACTCAGCTTCTGCGTTGATCTGTCATCTGCTTCCTTTTTATCACCAGTTTAGTGTGTAACAGGAAACAAGGCACACAATGCCATTTAAAAATGTGTGATATAACCGGAACTCTGAAGAATACTAGTTTAATGCCGATTTCATTTTTTATATTTTAAAAATTAGGGTACTTACAAAAATATAAAATTAAAACATGCAGAATAATTTATGAGTGAAGCTCCGCCTGGTGTGAAATGACTGATGATCACTGTTGTTCCTTCCCCCCTATTTGGGGAAACTTGTCTTTGATTATATTTGCAGTATTTTGGAGGTTGTTTGTGATTTGTGCTAGTTCAGGGATTTGAGTCGGTGAAGTTATAAATCATAATGGTATTGAAATTACAGATAACACAGTTTGGAATGAAAACAAACATTCCAAATTGGGAAATAGAAATATAGTATATTATGGAAGGAAACTATTGGCCAATTGAGCAAGTAATATTGTGTAAAATTAGTTATAGGAAATATGCATGATGTCATGGTTTAGATAAACGTAAGGTTTCAGCTTGCAGCTTGACTGGTGATAGGGCGGTGTATTCAGAGTTGTGAAGAAACTTCAAAGATCAGTGTTTGATAACATAATAACGGATGGAGTCATCTTAGCTTATTTACTCATATCATCAGTTACTTGATGATGATGATGACGATGACACAGTTTCATCATATATGTAGCAACCAGTTTTGTTGGTCGTCTTAGGCACTGGACTGAAATGTAATGAAAACTTTTGATTAGTGTTAACTGGTGTCTAACAAAGTAATCTTCAGATATAAGTTCCAGTTTTAAGTGAAATTTTGATAGTGGATGTTCCCAAATCAGGGGTTTCAGGTATTGAAACATAACATTCTGATGTGGAGAAAAAGGGGTAAGAATTTGTCGTATTGGAACAAGACCAGGCACCACTTTATGATCTTTTTTAATTTTCTATGAAATTAGCTGGTGACTGCTTACAGGATCATGATGGCTAAGATTCTTATGTCTGTGCCATCTCTCCATCTGCCGGACTAATGACATATGAGGATTCGCCAAAGGTTAGAAATTGATGTCCCACCATTGGCTATCTGTAAGCAGATTCTAACATCACGGAAATATTACACACATGGGGACCATTAAATGTCTTTTTGTTAGAAATATTTTTACCTTTAAATTTTTCCTACTGTAAAACGACTTACTTTTTTGCCTGCTCATTTTTGTACCAAGATAATGGAGCAACATGCAGCGAAGGCTCGACGTCCTGTTTGATGGATGAATAATCATAAGGATTGGTTTCATTCATTTATATATTTGAGGAAGTAGGGACTAGCGTTTGCAGAAATAAAACTATTTGTGGGCATTGGAAGTATAATTGTGGAAATCACAGGAAATCTTTGATTTCCATACAATTACAGAATATCCTGTGTTATTTGTAGATGTATTAATATAGTAGGGCATTCCTTTCAGTGGCTGGTGTAACCACAGTTTTTACAGACAGTATTTTAAAATGCACATGAATCTTCATTCATTATCTATGTTAGAGTGCATTTCATTCCAGTAGACTCCTCAGGCCGCGGTACTGGTAAGAAAAGCATCTTGTCTGTGATGAGCCGTTCTGTGTAGTAGCGTCAGGGGTTGAAGGTCACCTGCTAACTCGTTGCATCCTCAAGAAATTGTGTGAGGCACTGCAAAAACACATTGAAAATGTGGAAGAAGGATGTGGGCTCTGAAGGTGACTATTTTCTGGCATCTTGTGCTGTGTAGTCTCATTGATGAGGAGGCTACATACTGCAACATCCCAGAAGACAGTTGTCTTCATATTCGTTGCCGTGAGAACCTGAAACCTCATGATGTGGCTTTTGTTCACAAGTATTCGTATGTATGATAACATATGACTGTATTAAATTTCATTATTGTTAAGTAATGAGAATGTAAAAGAAATTCATTATAAATATTCTTGCTTTGATCTGAGAGTTCTGAAATCTTAACAACCAGTTGTAAAAGAATCTGAATAGTTATGTCAGAATCAGTAAGCAGGGTTTGTTGATGAAAACACCTGCAAATATTGATTGGTATTGTTCATCCATTTTGTTCACTTATTCATTAATTTGCGTGTTCATTTCTTTATGTATTTGAAATCAGCCATACTGTTTACTAGTCCCCAGTTTTATCCATCAGTTGGCTCTGTTTAGATTATGCTCTAACACAAACTCTGGAACTTCATATGAAACTTTCTTGTTTCTGACTATACAAGTTTAAATTTGAATGAGTGTAAGTAATTAGAAAATATTTGATGTTTTGTATTTTGCAGTTATGTGAAAAGTACTTTAACTGAGTAAATTAAGATGTTAGTGGGCAATACACTGACATACATCATACAATTCTTTACTAGGGGAAGACAAAGATACACATGCTCCTTTAACTATGTCAAATATCAGAAGTTGATGTGACAACAGTTTGTCCGGATTAACTGAGGAGTTGATAAACGTTTTGGTTATTGAACTGTGGCTTGTGTAATATGTTTTGCTTTGTATTACTGTACCTCATGTGCAAACAAGATTTTTAAGAGTATGGAGTTCCAGTGTTTATAGCCATAATCCGTTATCCACCAAAACTATTGTTTTGTTCATTTTTATATTTAGTTTATTGAATCAACAGAATCATGCAAGTGGAAAGTCTGAAGGGCAGAAGCATTCGCAGAGGCAAGATGATTGAAATGGGAGAAGTGTATCAAATGTTTGAAGTTGTAATTCTTTTTGCCATGTGTCTGTGCCTTCCTTTTTATAAACAAGTGTTATGAGAGAAGTAAGCTGGTATATTAAGGCAAGCAACTTGTTACCAATTGTGAAAGTATTGTATTGTTGTAAATATTGTAATGAATCCTGAACATTGTGGTTTTAGTGTACATTGTGCAGATTGTTGGAGAGACCTCATTACATTTGGTGGTTTGTGATGAGGTTCTGTTGTGCCTGGCAAGTCAGACAAAGTAGCCACTTCAAGGTGTTGTAAATTTATTAAGTCATTGTAGTAGTCCTGATGCTCGGAAGGATCATGGATACCACTAATATTATGTTTTTTTTATCTAATTTAGCGCATGGAGCAGAATCCTTCTTGAGCAGCTGATAGTTACTCAGCTAGTGAACAAACTCCCCACTTTTCATACTGGGTTTGGCAGAGAAGGCTGACATTTTCATTTGTAAATAAATTCTGTCATTGAGTAAAGACATACAAACATGTAACAGAAATCTTAGAAATTAAGTATTGTCTGTGTGTGTGTATACACACACACATACTGTTCACATTTTGGAAACTTAATGCAGTAAATGTAACCCCACCCCCACCCCCCCCTCTCTGAAGTGATGCACTCTAAGAGGCACTAAGTGAAACACGCAACGCATTGTGAATCGCTTCTCTGGTACTGGCTTTTAGTTGATCCAAAATTGTGGGCATCATCTCAAATGTACAACTCTTAAGGTATCCCCATAGAATTATAGTTTGGGCTGAGAAATCAGGAGATCTTGGCAGCAAGTTTAAATTATGAATCCATGAGATTAGATGATGCTGAAACATTTCACACAGTTTCTCCTCACTCACTCATGTAGTATGTGATGTGGTGCTATCTTGCTGGAACCACACTGTCATGTGTGTTCCCAACCAAATTCCCATACCTATGGCCTCTTTAAACCTCTACTCTTCATATTCTTGTATACTCTTCAACATAAAAATGTCAGTCTTTGCTGGACCCTGCACAGTCTGAAGGTTTATTACTGTGGTCACAAGAATTTGCCATTGGACCCTGTCCTGATCCAGTTCAGTCTAGTCCAAATCTTAACCCATGTTTCCATAAAGTCTATTTGAAACTCATAAATCCTGTCTACAAATTTTATCAAAACGTGGGTGCAAGGCTTGGCCTAACTCTTGAGCAATGAACAAAAATTCAGAATCTTGGAGAAGAGAGTGCTGAACAGAATATTACGTGTGAGGAAGCAACACAGAATTTAAATAAATTTCATAATAAAGGCTTCATATTTTGTGTTCTTCACCTGATGTTGCACAGAAAAATTACAGATGAATTTAAATTCCAAAACGAATTTTCCTGGACATTTATTTTCACTCAGGTATAAACTGATATAAAAGTAAATGTGTGAAAAATGTATGTATCATAAAGAAGTATAACATTTTACTCAGTGGAGTATAGAACAGGAATTCTAGTGAAGCAGACCTCCGTTGATGTCTCGTGTGTAACTTGGTGTCATATTTCAACCAGTGATGTGGGTGAAATGATGGGCATAAAACCCTGTAAGGTGTCACATAGGCATACATGTATAAAATGCCTAGAATATCTTCTCTCAGAGAAGCCCATGAAAAGATTAGATTGCATAGTTTTTCATCTTTTAAGAATTATTGCCTTTTTAAAGGGGACATTAAAATATACAGAATGACAATAAGTATGTTATATATTTGTATCCACATCCTTCCAGTTTCATGTGACAAAGTAATTTTTTAGTTTTGTTACTACTACTGTCTGACTTGACCTGATAACTTTGTAATGTATATCTACATGCCTCACTCTTGAACACGGACTGTTGTGATGTTTTTATTGGTCTTCGTTTTATTGTACCTTTTATTGCCTTTTCTGAATCACTGTTCAGAGTTCAGAAATAACCTGACAAGGTGTTGGCCAGAGAAAAGTTTTCCTGACCTAAGATTCCAAGTTCCCATAGTATTATCTTCAAAATATGCTGTAACTTTTCTTTTCAAATTCCTGTTTGGTCAGTATTCATACTGAATGTCTTAAGCAGTTCTGCTTGTAGACACTTATACTGAAGACTTGGCTGTCATGACTATGTATTTGTGGTTTTGTTCACTTTTTAAACCAAATGCTGGATTAGGATCTTGCATAATAAGCCACAGTCACTTCCTTGAAACTTATACAATTATTTATAGTTATCCTATAATTTCATACAGTATAACCAATACAGATGATGCAGCATAATTAAATAACCTGAGAATCGATTAGTTTTCACCACTACATGAAACATCCAGGAGCTGACCACTCTCCTCCTTTTGGAATGTGTGGAGGGGTAAGTTTTGAGCTTACTTTACTTTAAGAGCAAGAAAAACAATGAAAAACTTGATCTGCTGATGTTATTAAGGATCTGGCTTATGTATTTTGTTTTAGAACTGTGAGGAAGGGGGAGGTGAATTTTATGCTCTTTGTTATGTGAAACTGTTAACCCTTTCAATGCTGAAATTGAAAGAACAGTTACATGGATTATTGTCTTCTGCTATGAACATGTCTGTTATTTAAAGCCGTAAATGAAAGAAAGCTGTTATTTTGTGTTTAAAATGATAAAATAATTACTAATGGTTTTTCAACATTAAAAACCATGGAAAAACATACAAGGTATTTTTTCTGTACAAAATCTCAGCAAGGAAAAGGTTAAATTTCAGCTGTGTACAGTTATTTATTGTCATTATTAGTCTTATTGTTGCTAAATTTAATTTGGAAAACCAGTGCCTTCTGTTTGTATATTTGATGGTTGGTTTTTATGTCTATGAATCAAAAACCACAAATACCTCCAGGTGTCAATATGATTGGTGAATTTATTGTTACTGATAATAGACCATGTCATGGATAGGGTTAAAGACATGAGTTGCAGTTCAGCAGTCAGTCTGTTTGAAACAGCTCTTTGTTGATTGCAAAAATTGCTGAAAAAAGAAAGTGAAGAGTACCATATTCAGTGGGTGTCTTTGTCAGGATTAGATCCATTATGATGATAAACTGCTAAGTGTTGAGGTAAGAAAGCTGGGGGGATAAACCTAGATTTGTTGTGCAGAGAAGATGCAGAAACAGCCAACAGTTACATTTACAGAATTTAACCTTTAATTTTGTGGTCAGTAAAGACAGTTACAGATGTTCTAACCACTGCTTGCAGGTGACAAGGGCCAGAGGGAGTTTATCAGCACCTGCAGCTGGTAAAGGAAATTACAGACTAAACTAGGAAACACAAAGAGGAATGTAAGTCATGGAGTAATGCCTGAATACTTGATGCTTTCACTTGCTAAAAACAGATGGAATCAATCCACACTTTTCTTTTTAATTTTAAGTTCATGGAAGCTTAGGTCAGATGGATAAAGCAACTTGCTATGGCAATATGGCATGAAGCTAGAACAAGATGTGTATGTACTTTCATACTTTGTTTACAAAGAGAAGAATATTCTTTTTAATGTTTGTTACTGTCCATCATCTTACGGAACCCAGAGGTTCATTACCGTGTTCACAAGAGCCTGTCACTGGTCCCTATCCTGAGCCAGATTAATCCAGTCCATCCTACCCCATCCTATTTCTCTCGAGATCCGTAGGAAGGACTCGGCTCCATGGAGCATGTTTGTTACTGTCACTTGTCTTTGCTCTTCCATTTGCATCAGGCATCATCATCATACACCTTTCAGTAATAATGTGCAGTATACAGAAATAAAAAGCATACACAGTTTTGTATGAACAAGTCTTTATTATTTAAGATCCAAGTGTTTATGTTTTGTAACAGTTCTTACAGACAGTATACCATATAATACACAGTATAGAATGTGAAGACAAATATCTCTCATACTAGAACAATAATAAGAACTGAAAGAAAATTAAATGTAGTTACTTGAGCTTTCTCTACAGACATGCAAACTCATTCATGACAAGATTAAATGCAGCCTGCCCTTTGTTGTGTGTGGTGTGCTATGGATGCTGTAACTTCGTGTCATTTTCATTCAGTATTGACCATTTCCCTGCCAGGAGAATGATCAAACCAGGCAGGTAGATTCTGCTAGACATGCGACTGTCTGATCAAACCAGTGTAAAACTTGACATGAACTAAATCAGGGGTGAGCAAACTCTTCAGTGCAAAATGTGAACATGTAGCGTGTTTGTGAACTGGAATAATCGGCCTCAGAATAGGACCCATGTGAACACAGTATTGACTGGGTGGGGAATATCTTGACTGTTGGTCTTCAAATCCCTGCTCTGTAGCAGCAACAGCCCCCCCCCCACCCCATTTTATTATCATTACACAATGTACATGGTCAGTCTAGCATGCTTGGAAAGATTGTGAATGCAGTAGTTTTCATGTGTTGGCATGCTGAAACAGTGTATTTGTAGAGAATGACTGGCAGATTGATGCCACTACTAGAGAGTGTAAAAACCCTTCACATCAGAGCAAAACCCACCAGAGATTACAGTAGTCTGTTTCAAAACCTGATAGTTTGCCCACTGTGTACAAGACGGATGCACTACATCTGTTACGCGACTGTTGTGAACGATTGACACACCACAGAAAATATGTCACATTCCTCTGGAAAGACTGCATCAGGACATTCTGCTTGCTCATGCAGAGTACACAAATACGTTCAGAACATACTGTATTTTACACTAATGTAACACAACATTCAGTAGTTTCAAAGACAGAAGTTACTATAAAAACACTGCATATTTGAAATGGTACAAAATTCTATAATTCTATATAATATGAAATTCACCTTGATACACTTTATGTCCAGTGTACTATGGCAATCCTTTGATTTATGATAAAGCTTAATAGATTGCCTTGTATAACATTGGTCGAGTTAAGTGAATGATACAAATGTTAGTGGTAACAAAACAGGAAGTCTTAGAGTATGGACAGTAACAAATGCAACTTTTGGCTTCTTTTCATGTTGACTTTTTATTTAAAGAAATCTTGTGTAATTTCCATGAAAATTTAATTTTATTGTTAAAAGTGATAGAAAGTTTGAAAGATTACGGAATGTTTTCTTTATTGACAATCTCAAACTTGAAATTAAAATATATCAGAAAGGTCCATGCTTTTAAGCAAGATATAAAATATAAATCTATGGTTGATCGAAACTACACACAGCATAGATATAGCACTACGTAAGATACTAAGAATGTATTAAGATCAATGAACGTGTCTTTTCATTCAGTAGGCAAAAAGGCATGTGAATTCTCAGTTCAAAGCTGTGTTATTCTGTTACATTTAGTCTGTTTACTGATGAAATGTGAAAATGACATTAACTGTAGATAATCTACATTAAGAGAATGTATTTTCATGAGGTTCATTCATAAGCTGCAAAATATTTGAGGGAATATGAATTTCAGAATGTATTGATGCTCTATTTAAATTAATTGGCAATATTTAATTCTTATTTGAATTTAGCTGAGTACTATTTATAGAAGAAACATGTAATGTTCATGAGGTAACAAAATCCTCTCAGCTTGTCGGTCTGATGTGTCTGCCTCTGAAACATTAGGTTTCTATTTTCTGGTAATGAAACGCATTACCCAAGCTGAATTCATTGTATTTAGTCACTATGAGAACTTCAGATTTTGTATACAACAGACAAAGCATTTCTTTCTTCTAAAATTCTTGTAGCTTTATGGTTAACATACATTGAAATTTACATTTAGTGTTCCTCTAGGACACATTGAATTTTGAAAACTAAATCATGGAGCCTTAAATTGAGGAAACTTAGAACAGAGATAATTTGGTCTGAACAGCACCGAACATGCATTATTTCACTTGACATTCTCCTGTTCTTGTTACAGATTCTAATGAGAGATCCAGTACCTATAAGATCACAGTGTTGTTAGCTACTGTAAATGCCAGGTAACGTAATGTAAATCTAGTCCTCTTGGTAGTTTGATTTCTTGGCTCAGATGCTGTATCAAAAGCAGCAAAGATAATCAAATGTACCCTTAGGAGTGGGATTGAAAAGCTAAATTTTATTTATTCACACATGTCTGCTGTCTGGCAGGTGGAGTATTCATGTTAACCACGTTAGCTTTTCATTGTTCAGTGGAACACGCCAGAACTGATCAGATAAAACGCACCGTCAGCCAGTGACGTGCTGTTACCCACTGGTTATTAATATTGCTAAGTTAATGGAACTTTCTGAACTGTATAACTTATGTAGAGCCAAACAGGACAATAACTGTGAGCCGGGATTGATGTGCAAGGTACTGACCAAGCATTTGTTTGGATGGTCTGAGGTAAACCTTGAAAAAACTCAGGCATGATATAACATACCTCTTGGTTGTGACCTGAAGAAATACGTAAAGAGTTTTTGGTCAGAAAACCTCCATAGATTTGTGGCATTAAAATTGTTTATACACTGGAGGATCAGAAGGCATTACAGACGTTTTTATTAAAGAATGTAACTGTAATATTCTCCAGACAACAAGAATGGCTGCAACCAACAGTGACTACTGTTTTGATAACATTAATTCACGTTACAGTGTAAAATTCTAATAACAGTCCATTGCATTTGATTCTGTGTCTGCATGTGAGGACAGGATGTCATCTAGCAATGAACCCAGGTCATTACTATAGTAATCCAACCACTGGGTTTTCTGTGTCACCATCTCACTAAGATTGAGCTTTGAAATGGCTTCCAAGAAATGTTCTCCGTTTACATGTACCTCTGAATCGAGATTAAAGTTTGTGGTGACGATGGACGACGTATTATTGCCGGCTTTTAGATAATCATTGTAGACATCTGCCAGCAGGTTTATATCGGTCTCACTAACAATGGCTTCAATGACTTCATCCGAGTCATTGATCAGTCTTGATCGTACAGCAGCGATCTCACCTTCACCACTGTCCATGTTGGTTGTCCTTGTCTGATTCACTTTACTTACAGGAGTCAGACAACTGT
The DNA here is from genome assembly GCF_977971745.1 of Zootermopsis nevadensis. Classification (NCBI taxonomy): domain Eukaryota; kingdom Metazoa; phylum Arthropoda; class Insecta; order Blattodea; family Termopsidae; genus Zootermopsis; species Zootermopsis nevadensis. The sequence goes on from NW_028259156.1 coordinate 19,669,108, forward strand.
GGACCTCACAGCCAAATGAGTCGTACACACCTTTGAAATTACTGTTTGTAGGTTTCACACAATTGCTCACAAGGTCAGGAAGTGGTTTTGGTGCCTCTGTGTCTGGGACAAGCCCGTGCCTCATCAGCACGCTGTTCAGAGTTGTGACAATGTCTGCAGCTTTGCATACGACCTGGAGATCGTGGTCATGAAGGGCAGACAACAGCACCTGATTGAATGTCACAAGAAGGTATGTTAATATTTAACATTAGCCATACAAACACTGGGCAAATACAATCTGGGTATGGTATAATCTGATAATCTGAAATAATCAATGGAAGGGCTCAACAAATTCCAGACAAAGTAATGAATTTTCATGAATACAGTGACAAATAAGCCATGAAAAATTTACTGTGCTTTATATTCTCACATGTTCAGTTTTGTTTGGTACTTTTGCTAGAAGCTGCCAGCAAAAATAAAATGTAATTAAGTATTGAAATTAGTTTATTTATTCTCGGGCTCAGTGTTTGAAAGTATGTACGTAAAGCACAACACTACAGTTCGCTGTACTTTGAAATAAGGTTATTTATACTTAATTTGGTTCAGTTTATGCAGTACGAGGCTCGTGTCACACACCTGCAAACATCTGATTCGTGCCAGCTCGCCTAACACTTTGTTCAGCCGCAGTTTGATCTCGTTTTCCGTCAGCAGCACTATTTTCCGATTTTCCTTTGAGAATGTAACAGATGGAAATACACCATCAATCATTCCCTGGTCTGACATCTGTCGCTCAATCACTTTCTCCCAGAACTGGAGTGCATTAACTTTCACCTCCCAGTGTAAGTCTGACATGGCTGCAAATGCCATCGCCATGAATACATTCCCTAGTTCTGCTTTCCTACAATAACACAAATAACGACATTAAAAAGAGGCAGTGTCACACAAAGAAAGTCTGCGTTTCATTCCTATTATTTCTATTGTCTCAGTTTTGTGCTGGCTCTTCATATACATGAATTCCGACAACCGCACGAATATCGATTTATTTAGAAGATTAAACTGTTTTATGATATGATACACATCGAGCAGAATTGATTTCTGTGTCACCGGAATGTATTCTACACTTTAACTCCTGAGATATTACATCACTACCAAGGCATGGGGAATTATTCCAGCTGCTGATAATCAACTAGCTTAATTATCGCCTCTTCCAGAGACCATTTATCTTTAATTTCTTGTGCCAGATTCATGTATATGTAAACTGCTTCTATGTAGGTGTTTTGAACATTGCTTCTGTCTTCAGACTTGATCTCTGTTATGATTATGGTGAACTGTGAACAACCAGATTTTCCAGTTGAAACTTCAACTTTGTGTACAGAATGATCAGTGTTTCATAATAGTATGGCCTTACAGTCCTTAAATATGGCAGTAAAAACTGGGCTATTATCAGAACCGAATCTCGCCTCATTTCTGAGGTTCTGCCATGTGTGTCAAAGAGAAATACACAACTCACAAGAACTTATGATGTTCATAGATCTCTTTCAGGAGGGCAGCTGCTTCGCGACGGACAATCCCCTCACTCTCGCCCTGCAGGATTGCCATCATCTTACTCTGGAACACCACAAGTACCAATAATCACAGACCTTCCATAGTGAATAGTCCTACACTGTGCAGAAGTACGTAACAACCGTCATGACAAACACAAATCAAAGCATGAGGGGAAAGAAGCCCTGTCTGCACTAGGCACTGCCAGAAATAGTACATCCTGCAATGGAAAAAAAATCATTTAAAAATGTTTAGCTGTACGAATGATTAATATATCAGCACTTTCAAGTATCTGGATCGAAGGAACATATTAAACTTGTATCAAGCATCCCAGCAAAACTGTGTATGAAACTTTTTTTTACATTCCAAAGTATAAAATATATCCACAAGGGCAAACAAATTATTTAGATATTTACCTTCTGTAAAAACTATTTATGTGCAATCGAAACAAGATTTCCAGGGGATGAGAATGATGCAAGACAGGAAAATAAAGCAGACCATGTGACAGCACAAGAAAGGATGAGACAGGATTCACTCAGAAAGCTTTAAATAAGAAAAATGAGAACTGTAAAAGATCTGAGGTTGTACTTGTTATTCACAATAAATGGAAACAGAATAAACAGAGAGGCAGTCGGTCATGTGACTCACTGGTAAGTTTTGTGATGCAAGGCAGTCTGTCCAGAAGCGCTGTACACGCACCATGGCACATAAACACTTAATGGCCGATGCCCTCACATAGCTCTCCGAGTCATCCATTGCGAGAACAAGCACCAGGGTACACAATTCATTTTCCAGTACATGTTCCTGGAATGCTGGAAATTCTGTGGAGAGAAAGAGGATTTCAACAATCATGTTTAATATCCTATAAACAATATGCAGTAGTTTAATTCTTGGACAATTCTGCATAAAGCAAAGAGATTGTACAGTAATGCTGTAAGTCTATAGTTTCTTTATGTCTACATTTCAGTGCTCACTGATCTCTGCGATGGCTGTGACGACTTGCAGAAGTTCAAGTGCACTGTCTCGCACATCCCAGTTCATGTCGTGCAGGCGTTTGTGCAAGATAGGACCCAGCTGGTCAATGGTGGATCCCTTTAGTGTGTTCATGAGCAGAGCCAGGTTTGGAGGCATGAAGTTCTGTATCGCCACTTGCATCAGCTGCAGTCCCTGTACAGACAGCTGCAACACACGGCTCCAGTTAATACAGTCCCACAGGCAAGTGAACGGGAGCCAACGACACGTATCATAAGAACAAATTCTAGTTCAATCTGTGTGGTGACACAAGTACAATTATATAATGCAGTGATTCATTACCACCAGCATAGATTGTGACCATGTGAAATTATTCAGTTTAACCTTAAAATGTTATAATCATCACCATTTTTGGGCCGTTAATGTACAAAACAAGTTTTATATATTTATGGTCAAGCACCTTACAAAATTCCAACAGTTTGTTAGTCATTCCAACTTAATCAAAAGTTGAATAATTTTGACGTAAATACGTCTATATTGAAGGGTCATTCCGCAAAAAAGTGTTACGAAAAAGTGACAGGAAAATGTGTAACATGGTTACCTAGGAAATATCAACATTTTGTAAATATGGACTGACAACAACGGTCAGCTTGTATGCATTGTTATGTTACCTAGGAAACGTCATCTGTTACTCGGCATTGTTGTGTTACATTACTGCCGTCAACAACTCGCTTTCGTTATTGCGGAAAGAGCTGAGCTGTGAAACGCTTGTAGAAGAAGTGCGTCGTAGACTAGATTTCAGCTACCACAGACCCATCTTAAGCGTAACTAATTCAAGGTAGGCAGTACTGTCTTACTCAAACTTCAATCAATTGTAAAGCGTGTATAAAGAAAATATTTAGAATAAAGCCACTACATAAACTCCTTACCGTATAGAAGTATTTACGTCAAATTCTCCGGAACCGTGGTTCCACTGTAACTTTTTGAAGATGTAGTACCACACAAAATGTCATGACCTTACAGTAAGTTGTGTTAGTGTTACTCCTCCTACTGTACAGTTATGTTAGGAAATTTAAAAAAAGTACAAATAGTTACAGTGTCTAACAGTGGCATGATGCTCATACCACATTTCATTAAAATCTGTGAAATGGATATAATGAATTCACAGAGGGAAGCACTCAACATGTCACATACTTTGGGTGAGAGGCTGGGATTTTTCAGCAACAGCTGTGTGAAGCTGAACAGGCATATCGTCTCCACGCTCTCATGCCACGTGATGTGGAAGCAGTGAATGAGTGAGGTCAAGGCATCAAGCACAGCTCCCAGCAGTTCAGGATGTTGAATTACATAATCAGGCCCTGTCAGACCATCCATGTTGGGTTCTTCAAGAACAAAATCTTTCAGATTGTACATAAATGCTTGGTATGCTATGACTGCCAACTCCTGCAACAAAGACAAAGCAGGGAACTGAAACTGGCCAAGAGCACGTGGCTGAAGACATTCACAGGAAAAGTTAATTCAAAAGCTTTATCATAGTGTGTTTTAATTTGTTCATGTAATATTGGTACAGCATTTAATCTCAGGGGATGAGATATGCAGGACATATAGCATGTATACAGAAATGTTTACAATCTATGATTGGGAAACCTCATGAAATATAGAAAGCACCTCTAGAAACTTCTGGAACCTGGGCACCAATGGGAAAAATTAAAAAAAAATATGGTGTGAAATTTTGGAACAGATTTAAGTGGCAAAGGACAGGCTTTTGGGAGCATAATGATGAAAGTCTGATCCTTACCATATTCATAATATTTTTGATCTGCAGGATACTCAACATGGCCTGATGGGCTAGCACATGTTTATTTTCTTGAATTCTGAGGATGTCACGATATGAATATGCCAGCCGCTGAGTTTCCTCACTTGTCAGCCGGAACAACTTGTTGGTGTACAATTCGAGACAGTCGTTGTCCGTAAACTTGCTCCTGACACATCCCAGCATAGGTAGTAACTGCAGCATGTGAGAGACACTTACATTTAATTTAATTTTAATAGCTTTTGAGGATTGGTTTAGGCAGGACTTATGTCATATGACTACTTGCAAGAGTCATGCATATTGGAAACAGATATGTTTCAGTCAGGCATATAAACATTAATGTTGTAGGGTATGATGATGAAATAATTGAGGAAATAGAAACGACTAAATTTCTTGGCCTACAAGTCGACAATAACTTAAATTGGAAAAAACTTATTCAATACATTATCCCTGAACTAAGTTCAGCATGCTTTGCTATGGCTGTCACATCACTTGTGAAAACAGAAGCTTTAAAATTAGTCTGCTCTGCTTACTTCCATTCGATCATGTCGTATGGAATCATTTTCTGGGGAAACTCAGCAGACAGCAAACAAGTATTTTACATTCAAGACAAATTCATTATAATAATGGCAGACACTAAAAGAAGAACCTCATGTGGGGAATTGTTCAAGAAATTTAATATTCTTCCACTAACCAGCAAATTCTTCATCTCATTATCATCATTTGTAGCAGACAATGTAGAAAATTTTCAAACAAACTCTGATATCTACAATATAAGTACAAGACACAGAGATAACTTTCATATGCCCAACACTATACTTAGTAAATATAAAAAAAAGAGTTTAGTGTACTTGAATTATGCCATTCAGGAATTTTCCCCGCCCCTACTATGAAAAGGATGAATTACCTGGAATACCATGAGCTGAGTATCAAAGTTAAAATGTTTAATTTCACTCTGTTCATTTAGAGAGACAAATTCTGAGATTTTATGCCAGCAGAACTGGCACTGCACCACAATATTCATGAAGTTTGTGACGCTCTTCCTTGATATATGCAATGCCAGCATGTTGTAGATCTTCTTCTCCATAGCTTTTACTGCTTTTATCGGAATCTTGTTCTCGGCCTTCTCCCGGTGTAGAGAAGTGAAGTAGACGAGTGTCAGAAGCTTGGAAACTTTGCCTGCATGTTCCTCATTATTATCACCATCCAAACTAATTAGTAACATCCAAACAGGAGCTTCCAGGTTGAGTTTCTCTATCATATATGACATGGCTGATGATAAATTGGTCAGAGAAGCTTCAAGAATGCTGCATGCCAATTCTAATGTTGAAATTAAGTGCTGAGGTTGAGGTCCTTCTACTTTACCATTTGCTTTTGAATCTTTAGCAAGTAATGGGCAGAAAATATGTGACATAATGCTTATAGATAGCTCTGGCTCCTTTCCTCCTAATCTGTCTAGCAGTTCAACAATAAACTTCTGACTTTCACGTACAACATACAGACTCTGATTTTCACAACAGAGTTGTAAGACAGACTTCCATGCATCTGTAAAGAAAAAAAAATTATAATTAATAGCACCCCCAAGATGATGCTGAAGGAGATCCCATGGATTGACCTCCTCGACATCTCTCTTGAGCCATTATGCTCCCTCCCCCCAACTCCAGTGTAATGCCTCGTATTCCCTGTCAGCTGTCTAAGCCACTGTGTTCACAGGAATGTTGATAGCGGTAACCTTTGCTAGCAACAGAGCTGATGTAGACTGGAGGGGGGCTTAGGGGAATACAACAGTAAAGAAACCTCAAATACTGTCAGTGCCACCAAACATAGGGCTTCTTTCTGCAGCCTCAGTACTAACAATAAGGAATTCAGTTATCCAGAGTTAGAGGAGATCAGTTTTGACTCTGCCGAGTTGAAACGTAACAAAGTAAGTGTAATTATAAATATATGGCTTTTTAATGTATATGTTATGAGAAGCTTGACAGAAGAAGGGGATGTACATTAATGAAAAGGGTAAGACTTGTGTAAAATATAAGGATGCATGCTGTCTGTGTACTTAATCATCACAGTGTGAAGATGGGGGGGGCATATATAAAGCTGCAAGTTTTCTTAAAGTTGGTAGATAACTGTAGGGGTTGGTGCCTTACCTGTCTGCACAATCCACTTACAACCTGAATCGTGTTTCAGTAGGCCAGAAAGCATTCTAACATAGGCCAGTTTCACTGATGAATTTTCACAATTCTGGTGTTTTAGCAGCCTGCTTACTTGCCCAACCACATCAGTAATCTGTAGTAATTCAAATCTCTTCCAATCACCAACCACCAACCCCATGAAATGCAATGCAAAGGAAGCCAAAGGAGGTTCTGGGCGTTTGTTCTTCCATGTTTCTACCATTTTCTGAATCCATTCTTTGCACACTGGAAGATCTATGAGTGAACTACTGCTTCCTGAAATATAAATAACATGTTAACTATGTCGTCGCTTAAAGTGACGAAGAACTCAATTACTGTCGACATTATTGTCATACCAGACAAATGGGTGAGAAGCTTTTCCATATAAATATCATCACTGGCACCACTTTTGTAATTAGAATCCATGAAACGCTGCAAAACACGCTCCAATTTAATTTGTTCGGGAGAATCAGCCATGTTACAGACGATGTTATTGCACAATCAACATTTCATGCCAGACACTCCCCTCTCTTCATCCTATTAAGTTTGTCCAGATTTGTTCAGTCTAGGAGTATATATGACCTTCGTTCTCCGTACATCCTATTAAATTGGCAACAAATTACATGAAGCTGTTTCTTTGTGGTTATGTATGTTCATAGGGTCAAAGTGTCACATAGACTTCACAAGACGTTAATGTTTGTTTTTTTGATACAGCATAACGTACGTAATCGTTTTAATGAAGGATATTACGCGATTTATGTAATCAACACTGGCTCTTTTTAATACTTAATCTAAACAAGATAATATAGACCAAATCCACTTGTTTTGCTTTTATCTCAACCTTGGATCTTAAATTGAGCATTGCATTAATCAATACAAACATTGATCGAAGCTCTGTGGTCCAAAGGGTCGATAGCATAATTTGTACTGTGAAGGGACATTTCATTCTCAAGTACCTGGGGATAACGGAGATGGTACCCCTGTCAGGCTCTTGTAACTTCTGCCATCTGTATCATCAAATTGTAACAAGTTTTTAAAATGGTGCAAAAGTTATTGTAGTTGTCTTTTGTGGCAGTCATTTTAACTATTTAAAAGGATTGAGCTTAAGGTATAAGTGGTTTTAAAGTCAGTAACGTAACATGAAGACTATGGGTTTATATTTATACTTCTATGAATATTAGGTGAGTCTATGTAGTTAATAAGGAACAAAACAACGTTGTTAGGCGTCTTGTGATATGCACAAGTACTGCAACAAATATACCAGGGTCCGTTTCAGATTTTGATTATAATACATTCACATTATTCATAAAAGTGAAGCATAATGTTCAGCTGAATTTTCGTTAACATTTAATTGGTATGATTGTATTTTATGAGTTATACTATAGTTAAAAATAATCCTTATGGGCATTCAGTTGATGAGAAAAGAGAATTTTTAAGTCTAAAAATGCTAATGACGAAGAAACTCGCCGTGGCTAGTTACAGAAGAGAATGAACACTATATACACGAATTTTTCAACAACTGTAGGTTAAATATATTTAATTTGTATGGTCTGTAGGAAATGAATTGTTATTAGGGGTATGTTGTATTTAAAGAAAATGAACTGCTTGATTTTGCCGTTTGAATTTCACATTGTGATTTATTGGGTGGCAGTGTCAAAGTGGCCATTACAATTTTATACACTCCATTTTATTACTTCTTTCTTGTCTTTTCTTTTCTAGTTGGTGCAACTGAGTATATTTGTACATTGAACTAGTTTGTGTGTAAAATATTGGGAACTCTATTATATTGAGTGTTATGATGACATTGACAAATTATAAGGCAAATGCACCAGTTTTGACATTCCAGAATTTGAAGGTGGTGGTTGGCATGCAGTAATTGACTCATTTATAGGATACAAACTTTATTTATTTAGCACTGCATGCAATAATATTTCCTGGGTGATTACCTGTAAAAATGTTCCTTGTAATGGCAATGAAAGAACAAAAAATTAAACATGCTTATTGATTTGCATTGTTGAATTTTTAAGTCTCGATTACTATAAATATTACGTTGGCATTTTAAAATACAGTGTGACGGTAACAACTTATAATTGCATTCATTAAAATGTTAAAGGTACATTAGAAATGGGCACTGCTTCTTACCATTGTGTTTACTTAAAAAGAGCTTTGCAGAACAATTAATTTGCCATTTGGTTTTTGTCTCGCTCTCATTAAGGGAAGACCACAGACTGTGAGTGAAATGTCAGGTTCTCATGGTGGAAAGTTTAAAGGTGACTGGCTGAGCGCAGAGGTTAGCTCTTCAGACATGCTTGTGACTTTATGAGGAGGGCATGTTGTGTGCACGGGATAAGTGAGAAATTGGCACAAAGTTTTTGTCGGGAAGTCTAAAAGGAAGGCTTTTCGGGGTAACACGCCGCGTTGCATCCAGCGCCTGCAGCAGATGTTTTGCTTTGTTTGTAACGCCATGCTAGATTGTTATTACTTCAGTTACAAATTATCCCATCGAGATGAAGTTGCTGCTTATCTAATCTGCCCCATTTGGATATTTCCGCAGGAGTTTTGCTCTGCTCCTGCTCCGAACAAGATAACTAACTGTCCTTATGCCAGGATGCTCATTTCGTACCAGAGGCCATTATAAATCAGACTTGCAGATCGTCTTCACCCTTTCGTGCGCTTACTCGTGTCTGCAGTCTCCGGGCGGACACTTCGACCAACACAAGAACCGAAACAGCCTTTATCCAGCTGCAGAAATGTTCATTAAAAACAAAACAAGTAAACTGGAGACGGGTTCGCGTTGTTTTCCAAAAGAGCAATCTCGTCACGTGGGGTCAGCCAGCCATGCCGACGTCCTGTCAGTACAAGACAACAGAGACGGAAGTGCTTCAGGTTCGTGCCCAAGTCGGGGGGGGGGGGTGGTATTTGCGCCATTGAACTGACAGGTCCTGCTGGCGTCGTGCTATTCACTTCTTTGAAACAAGTGCCTTAAATTTCAGCAAAATAAACATGCGCCCGAGATCGTATATAGGCTTCCCGCATCACTCGAGTGCAAGAGAAGTTGTCGCACCAGCACGGCGCGGCGCTCGTTCAGAACTGAACGGTGGGCGAATTGAACAAAGTGTAGGCCAACGACAAGGCAGTGAAACACCTTCGAAGGTTTGCGGTCGCTGAGTTTGAAAATGGGTCAGATCGATGCCGATTATGGGGACATTTAGGTTTTTTAACACGAATTTCTAGTGGCCTGCTTTTATTGCTTGTGTCTTGAGTGGACGACGCACGTGTCGTTGAGACGATACGGGCAAGCATTTGGTCACAACGGATAATGGCGTCGGTGAATGAATGCTGGGAGCTTTGTCTCCACGCTCCACACACCCGTTAGCCGTACGTATTATCTCAGATTCGACAGACGTCGTGCCTCTTTTGATTTGTGGCGCTAGAAACCGCACGTGGCGGATTGATTCTCTGTCATTTCTTTTTTAAGCATTACTCAGCAAAGGTCGTGCTTTGGCGTTACGCAGATGGCCGCCATGAAAATGCCAGGTAGAGTGAGCGATCACTGACCGAGCTGCTTGTCCCTTGTCTTTAGAATGAGGCTCTGGCGTATGTACAGTTGGTGCTCTGTTCCTTATTCGGGTGGTAAAGCGGTCGGAACGCGAAGCTACAACTCAGCCAAGTCCGCATCTAAAACTGAGGTCTGGTGCTTGGACACAGCGTTCCTTACATGTATGAGAGTGGCGTATTTGTTTAACGACGCCTTTTCGGTAGCTCAGACTGTGTAGCGTCCAACTGAATAACGAATTGCGAGTCGCACATCGCCTGCAGCGACCTTTCAAACGCGGAGTGTGGGTGTCGTGGGCATTGCTGCCGGGCTGTTTCATTTGTCAGTCACGAGCAGCCCCTGACATCCGCCGCCGACCACGGTCTCTGTGCATGCGTACTTCTTACGAGGCAAGCCAGATTCAATTCGCAAAGGTAATTTCGCGGTTGAATGGCTGAACTGTGATCACAGAATCGATATTTCTAATCCGACCTCACAGTCCCCTTCGTAACTGGACATAAAAATGTGGCAAATCTCGTTACGCTTCTCAGCAGAACAGCTTCCAGTCCTTTAGACGGGTGACGCAGTGTCAGCTGTTTTCCATTTCTTTTCGTAGTGCCTCTGCGGACTGCGGGAGGTCGTGGGTCCCAGATGCTGCCTCGGCGGTGGAATAGATGTAAGACGGTGCGCCATATTTGTCTCAGAGAAACAAACATCAGCAAATTAGGTGTGGAAATTTGGGTGTTGTGGTGGGTTGCTTCGGATTCGATTGGACTAGACTGATGGCAGAAAGAGGGAGGCGAGGGAGATTAGAAATCGGAATAAAGTGTTTTGTTTGGAAAACGTAAGGGGACCGGATTCAACTATCTGCCTCTAGTAAACACGGAAATTGAACTTGGGATTTCCTGAGCCGCCAAGCAGGAGGTCTCAGCTTTTGAATGAAGAGCGTGCAGTTGTACTACGCCGGAAAGAAGCGCTGCATGCAAGCCGTGTGTGCCCCCCCCCCGAAAGGGCTATGGCTCTCGGTGGAGCCGCGACGAAATCATCTGTTTCGGCGGCGAGTAAGGGGTACGACGCAGTACCGCAGAGCAACCAGTGCTCAAGGTCTGGGATGTCGTAACCCAAACATCGATTTCCTCACGACAAGTGGAGATTCTCAATACAGGAACCCGGAAGCCCACTTCCGCGCGCCAGAGGCGTTGTTTACTTACGACGACCTTATGGCACTTTTACGTTCAGCTGAACATGGTGGCAGTGGTAGACAACACAACTCTGAAATACAATGAAGCGTTTGTTGAGGAAACTTGTACAGAACGTCAGTCGGCCTCAAACTGCTGGCTGCCTCATGGCCCAGGGGTAACGCACCTTGTTCGGTTTGAGCCTCGGTGTAGGCATCGGCTTCCTGGCCCGTTTTACCCAGTCTCTGCCTCAAAAACGTACTTCGTATTTATAACGCAAAATCCCAGGAGGTCGAATCAACTTCGATAAACAAATTACGGACTTCTTCAGGTTGGGTCGTCTAATGTTGCCGTTTGGGTGGATGTGACGGTGCCGGCACCACTTCCGACGACAGGCCGGAAGCCGCGGTTCTGCTGGTCGGTGGGAGAAAACCACAGCGCGTCACTTTCCGACGTTTTTCCCACAGGCGGGGTCTGCGGTGCTCTGCATTCCGAACATTTTCCTGCCAGTCAGCTCACGTCGTGTAACGCTTGAGGTCTTCGCGGCGGCAGAAGATTACCGACGTTTCAGCGGTCTCTGCTGCCTCCGTCGTCGCTCTGATAATGTTATCTCAGCTGTCGAAATTCGTGACGTGCAGATGAGCAGGAAGGAAACGCGAGTGGATTATCCGGAGGCATGCGAGGTTATCTTCTGCTGCGATGACGGCGAATTGTGAAGAGGCAGGACTCAAATTAGTGACTGCGCTCACAATGGGTTCGCGTCAGACTGTGCGCTTTTATCAGACAGAGATCGATGTCAGATAAGACTGCGCGCACATGGATGAAGCCGTCATCCGCCTAAAAGTCGTGTTATTTCACATTAAACTATGAACTTAAAGACGAAAGTCGAGCCAGGCCGGAGTCTGCGCAGTTACACAAACTGCACGGCGACATCGTTTCTTCAGTTTTATTCAACTGCGTTAGTAGTACGAGAACCAGCCCTTAAATAACCCAATAACCGATTTATGCAATCTTAGTTGAAGCCAGATGATCTCTGCAGTTGATACAACGTCCTTAAAAAGACGTGTTCTTCCAGCTGTAAAGAACAGCAGTCGTAGCGAGTATAACCGGTGTGTGGATCAAGACGTCCCGAACGTGAAGCAACTTCGTCAGTCAGATTTTCAGAAGCTTACAGTCTCTGGTTATTGGCTTCTGGTCTGCAGCGCCGACAAGAGTCCTGTAACCCTGAAGACAGGCGCCCTCACACCCACCGCCTCTTTCGTTCTGTATTAAAACGAAACCTCTGCTCTTGTTTCTTGTTTCATTGGCAAAAAAGTTTTGCGTAACAGCCGGGGGGGGGGGGGGGGGGTTAGAGCAATAATTGTGTCCCAGGCCCCGTCATGTTCTCTTCCCGGATACGAGAACCCCCCGCCCCCCGCGCCGAGACTGCTACAGTCAGAGGGGCGGGGGGGGGATGGGGTCTGCATAGTTAGTTCGGGAATATTTAAAGCGGCGACAAACCTGTTAACTGATTGGGGTAGTGTTCCGAAGCCTCGTTAGCTGATTGATGAATGAGTGGACCAAAGACGCACTGCGTATAAATCAATCGATCCATCCGTGAACGGCTTCCTGGGCAGGTCCCTGAAGATTTCCAGTTAGTTTTGTTTCCGATGCGTGCTACATTTTCCGCCCATGTGATCGATTCTCTTTGATGCTTCTCGCGACGTAATTGAACGTCCAGTTCGCTCGCTGATTGCCCGAATTGCTTTTGTGATTACAGCAAGAAGCTGCTGATCGGCGATGGAGGACGGCGGAGGAAAGGGCTGACAAAGAACCGGAACTCTGTCTGATTCGACGGTTTCGTCTCATTAACGGGGACAGACTTCACAGCCGCAAGGAAACACAGCGCTGAGTCGCCATTGAATTAGATCGTGAAGGTGGAACCAGCCAGCCAGCCAGCCTCCCCCTGCCCCTTCCCCACTTGTCACTGAACTCGCCCGCTGTTCGTCGTCGTAGTCAGTCCCGGAGATGCCGTCGCCGCGGCCGGAGGAGTGCGTTTGGTGTCGCGTGTTCTGGTGGTAGTGCGGTGCGTGATGCGTGTGCTGTGGGTGCTGGTCTTGGTGCTGTGTGTGAGGGCGGAGGATTATTCTGGCCTGAGGGGCGCCGTTCGCCATGTGGAAGACGCCATTCACAAGGAAATGATGATCGAGCCTGTGCGGTACAGTGACCCCAACCTGACAGTCGCGTACCAGTCCTCAGCGCAGTTCAACGCACGTGGGATGGCCAACTTGTACAAAGTGACCAACTACTTCATGGACATCATCCAGAGGGAGGACCCATACCCGGAAGGCAAGTACCAGTACGCTGATAGTCGCTTTGCTGGTAAAGATTTCGCAGTAGCAAGACTGTGCTGACTTTGCGACCACCAGAGGGCCAGCTCTGCCACCCCCACCCCATCCAGAGGGAAGCCGCCGGGGCTTGAGGTCGTCACTTAATTATACCTCCACTCCACATACATTTATTTATATGTATGTCGGTGACCTCTGAGATTTGCGTGAGAATCGTGCTTTACGTTTTTTACGAAACACAAACCAGTTCACGTGCGTAAAGATTCAGCGCAGTCATGAATGAGGTCAGTCTGTTGAATCGCGATGGGAAGTGTTTGAAGCTCGCACTTGCGGGCCTTTGCGTGAGCGAGTAGCCATGACAGCTGGCGGGAGACTTGATTTCGAAGAAACGGGCCACTTGCACAAGGAAAGCCATTCTCTGCCATTTCGCTGGCTGACGTAAGAAGCGGGAGTGCCGCCTCGTCCTGACGAGTAGGAAGCCCGATGTGGCCCTTTCTATCTGCGTTTCCAAACAATTAATTGGCCCTTTCCTAAAAGAAAATCGTGTAAGGTCGAGACGCGTATAACGAAAACAGTTTCCCCATAGCCTCAGTTCATAAGCGGGAAAATTTTCACGGGCAGGTTTTATGATAGTGATCTTTTTAGTTAGGTTGGTGGACCTGAAACTTCACAGAAAAGGGCATTCGAAGTATAAACATGGCATCAGATGTTGCGTTTTATTAAACGGATATTATTTATTTTACTGAAGCCGTCGCTGTAACGCGGTTAATTACCAGAATTGACTCGGAAGATTTATTGCAGTAGTTCTAAGGTCTCCGGGGATTACCTGGAGGTACCAGCATTTTCCTGAAACGAGGCGCAGACCACCCGAGAGAACTGGAGGCTTGTCCCTCGACTTCCGGTCCCCGTCGAACACCGCCGGTCTTTAAGCAGCTTAAAGTCGCAGAGCAGGCCTTGGACCCGCGCAATATTTTGCTTCCCTGTCGTAGTTGCAAGCAAATGAATAGTAAAACTGCAAGACCCAGGGCTGAAACAAAGATTTTCCGCGGTGCCTCTGCGTCGTCACGAGGTGAAGGTGTAGCTCCACGCGATCTTAACCAAGATGTTGTTGAGTGGTCAGCTCAGAGTTCCGGACGCGCTACGAGACGACGAGACTAGGTTGGCCACAAGGGCGCAGAAGAGCCTTGGTCTGTCGGTGGCCTTGGCCGCATCTCGTGCTGAGTTTTGACGCCCGTGTGATCGATATTGGCACTGTAAGTGCTGGAAGTGGAGCTCCGGGCTCGCGGTAACGAACGGCCTGTTGCAGGGGAGGGCAAAAGTAAACATTACCCCATTCCCGCTCTCTTTGGCCCACATGCAGATTGGCTGTTAAATTGCGGTCTTTCATCCGTCGGAGAACATCACCAGGTGTTTCCAAGACGCCTAATTTTCGTTCTTTAATGCGCAGAATATGAAATTAATTTTGTTCTTGTGGTTTCAAGACTCGGGGTTCGACGCCTTAACCCGTTTGTTCGGCACAGGCTTGGACAACCTTCGGGTAGCTTCGGGCGGGATCTAGTTTTCTGAACATGGTCGCAGACCGCGTCATTACATATTAAGTAACTCATTACCGGTAGTCTGAAATAGAGACTAGTGTGCTGTTAAACAATTTCAAAAGCTGTCGCGGGCCGGGTCTAACGCGACCTCTCTCACCGAATGTCATGTTCTCAGCAAAAATTATTGTTTATCGTCGTCTGGGTCGGATCGTTCGTCCAGGACTCGTGAATCGTGCCAGCAGTTGGACGACCAGCAGACGTGTAAGAGCAGTGAGTTTTCATTGGTACGACCTTCATACCGCTCCGTCCACGTCACAGTTGGGTAGCCGGTTGACCTCTTCGTGTTCCATCTCCGGAAGCAGCAGCTTGGTTTGTGGCGTACGGGTGACCCTGACCGCGCAGATACGAAGCAGGAACTCATTCGCACATTTCACTTTGGTCTGGAAACCCGAAGACCACTTGGGAGGATAATATTAAAATGCATCTGGAAGAAATGGCCATTTGCGAACTCCTGTGAGCACGGTAATGAGCCCCCGAGTTTCATGTAACGTGGTGTTAACACTTTCAAGCAAGGTGTTACCTTCAGCGTCTACTTGTTATGCATTTTGCCCGCAGTACATTTATGTTCTTTGTCAGCGACCCCCCCCCCTCCCCCCAAACATAGTTGACCTGTTGGTCGTTGTCATGGAGATGTCTGATGTCACCCGACGTACTGGGTGCCAGTCCACGTAATTACTGTTCGCTCGCTCACAAAAATGGCGCGTGACCTTT
Source organism: Zootermopsis nevadensis (assembly GCF_977971745.1). Classification (NCBI taxonomy): domain Eukaryota; kingdom Metazoa; phylum Arthropoda; class Insecta; order Blattodea; family Termopsidae; genus Zootermopsis; species Zootermopsis nevadensis. Next base: position 19,684,928 of record NW_028259156.1, read on the forward strand.
CATGAGGAAAGCAGTTTGCGATGACGGGCGGCTTACTGGCAGATCTGCGAGCTCCGTGGTGTTATGCAACCCGAAGACTGCTGGCCCCTTTGTTTGTCCAGGACCTATTTTAGTACTCATTTTAGTTTTATTCTCCCATCTACGCTCCCCCTCGCGTTTCCGTACCAAAATGTTGCTTGCATCTCGTCCCAGTTGACGTTTTTAAGGTTTTCTGGCGCTGCGGAGAGAATTTGGTCGCCGTTGGACGAGCGTCGTTGCAGCACGTGATTACAGAAATATCGAGGCGTGGAAGTTGAGCGGGTCACGTAACACGCACGGGGAACTGAGAAGAGGCCACGCGGGAGACCAAGGCGTAGATTAAAGCACAATATTAAAAAGGAATGCTCTTGACTGGACTCGGGTGGCTGTGAACAGGGTTCGACTTGCGGGCCCTCCTGAACGGGGCGACGAATATTAGGGTCCGTTGGAGCAGGAAACTCCTCGAATGGCCCAGTAGTTGTCGGCTGCACCATTGAAAGGATCGGCGATGCAGTCCAGACGAGAAGCTGCCGACTCCCTCCCAAGAGAACAAAGTGGACTGAGTGCATGCACGTCGGTCACTGCCCCAGTTCCGGGTCTTGATTGGCTCTGCCGCTGTGCTTTACGGTAGAACGACTTTTTCCGTCGTGAATTGCGGATACTGCAGATAGACTGAGGAAAATCATGGCAGCATCGAGGTGTAACCATCGCCACGTTGGCTTTCCTGCTTCATGACAGTGACAGCGTATTCAGATACTGTACTGACGTTCACCAGGAGGGGCTGAGGAAAACTGAGTGACCCGCCGCTGGTCTGCATCGATTGGTTTCGTTTTTTGAGCTGGTCACGAGATTCGTGTCTGACACAGAGGCTGGAGACAGCTGAGCAACGAGGAGCGTCGTAATTTGTGTTACGTTGTGGGAGGGGAGTGGAGGGGAGGGGCATGCACGTCTTTCCACCCTTGCGGGTGGACTGGTCCATCGCTCTTTAAGCCGCTTCGCAGCTGCTGGTAATTGCACCCGTCTTCATCCTGTACTCGCGTATCCTCTTTGTCCGCCGAGCTCTGACGTCACCCCACTTGCTCGTCGGAATGACAGCTCGCACGATTGGCAGTGATATCGAGCTGTTGCATTCGAGGTTTTACCCAGTCACTGCTTTGGTTCGGATGTTCAGACGAGCAAAACTTGACGCATTTAAGGAACGAAAGAAGAAGAGGGGAAGGAGAAAGGACACAAAGAAGCAGAGAATGAAGTAAACAGAAACGAAACGAAATAGAAAAGAACCGCAAGTCAGCGGTGGCGTTTGCTGTGCAGATAGGCGCAGCCTCTGAACGAAGCGCTTGGCACTGTCGCACAGAGCATCGAAGTAGAGACTGCGCCGTTTAACACCGCTGGTTCGTCGTAGTTCGTTTTCAGACGGCTCGTGCAGCAGCAGCTGCCGTGGACGCCCACGAAAGTGTGTTCCAGAGGGAACAGACAGCCTGCTAGACCGTGGCGTAGATGGAGGAATAGATTGAATGTGGAATGCCTGGATGCAACTGACTGAGGAGGACAGGGATTTCGTGACCACGGTAATGATCGTCCTGGGTCCATAACGTGTGGAGGAGGATCTCTTGACCAGCGAGGTCGTGGGTACGAAACATGGGCGTTCTTCCTTGGTATTGAAGGACATCGGAAGAAAAGGTTCAGTTTTGTCGCTTCGACCCTTGGTCTCTTGCACACACACGTTCCTGCATCGCCCCGTGCAGGTTTCCCTCAAGGCCGCATTGCCACGGCGTAAGAGGCCAGAAATGTCCACCTCCGAAGGGCCCTCGCTCCCTTCCTTGGACAGCATCGGTAGAGCGGACGCGAAATACAGTGACACTTGTGAGTCACTTTGTTCCTGCTCTGTGACGTCAGGCAAGTATCGGAACAAAGGAATCGTCGTCAGGTCCTCCGCCTCTCCAGCCATGAGAGTGCACCCTTGTATTTTCACGTCAGAATTTTTAAATTAGAACGCAGCGGACTGCGTCAGACGCCGGCAGAAACGCAGAACGTGACTGCGCCCGGGGTCAGCGACACGCGAGAGACCCTCGTCTTGTCGATGTTTATATGCGGCCTCGCCACGCGTGTCCAGGCCCGCGGACAAAACTGACTGCAAGCCTGCACGTTCGCCGTTGCGACATGCAAATTGAATGTGGCACGTATAAACACGCGGCCTTTGTTCCAGCTTCACGCACTGAACATTTATGGACGAATTTAAATCGGGTTTCAGCGGGTCCAGTGTAGCGCTGCTGGATTGAATTTCCAAAAGAAAACCGCGCATTGCGCAAAAATTAGCGTTTTACAGAAAATACAGATTGAATTAAGATCCGCAACTGCGTGGGAGACTGGAAGACATAGGCGGGGGGGGGGGGGGGGGTGTCCGTGCTGACTGAACTCAGCTGTCTCGGGACAGGGACAGTTGTCAGCGCGGCTTCGCTCGATTAGTACAGCTGCTGGTTGCCACTCGAAGATTCTGTCCCGTGGCGACGAGACCTTCCTTGTGGACGTTTGTCGTCCGCGCAACGTCTGGGCACAGAGGAATGCAATTTATCGTTGTGATGCTGTAGTTTGAGAGGCTTATTAAAGTTTTACTGCCCATATCATCTTTCGAAACAAAGCAGACTCGTAACAAACAAGAGTTCCGTGACGTCTGTTTACGCAAAGTCGAGCAGGGGTGAGCAGATTTCTCTTGAGAGGAGCGCCAAAATAGGCACATTAGTGCCCCAGAGAAGTGTGCAAAGACGCAGAGACACGCAGCGCTCGAGCTTCTTATTTGGAAGGGACCTGGCTTCGAATCTGAGCTCGAAAATCGTCATTCCCCCCGGTTGAAGTACTCAGAATAGGCCAGGACTGCTTTGCTCCACGTCGTTTCCAGTCTGCCATCCACCAGACGTTATTCTGCGATGTATAAACTTCGCACTTGAAACAGTCTCGTTGTGTGTCACAAGGCGAAATCGATCATTGGGGCAGGTATTTATTTATTTATTATTGTTTGCATCGAAGATATTCTTTGTCCAGTCTTTACTGGGTCGCACTTGAGGAACGTGGTTTCCTGTCTCACTCCGCTTTGCCCTGTCCTGGGTAGTATCCCAGATTGTTACGCGCTGGAGAGTTGTTGGAACTGGGGCCGTTCCCAGGAGTTGCTCCGGCGGTCTGGAATCCAGACCGACCACTCACTCACTGAACCATGTCGCGCTGGATGGAGGCTGGCTGTACCTCCGCGATCAGTCGCAGGTGACGGCAGATTAATTCCGATTCTAATGAAGTCGGCATCTGGAAATAATTTTATATCGCCCTAGGCACCGAGGGAATCTTACGCAAACAAAGAAACGCAGATAACGTGAGCCGTGGCCCTGAGTCATCAAATTACAATCCGATTACGCGCCTCGTAGCCTGAGATTGCATTGTCTTGCCTCGCGGCAAAAAACACATCAGCGGCGGTAAAATTATTCATGACGAAATGACGGTGCAGCTCAGGCGAAGAAGGAGCAACTCTGTGTTCGCTGTCTCTTTCTGCACGTGCAACCGCCCCGAATCCGAAAAAAGGCCCTGGAAGTCGAACGATTTCGATCTTGTGCAGATGAGAAGTTGTTTCCTGCTCTGAAACACGAAAAACGTGGAAAGTCTCAGTTCTGGGATTCGAACCGTGGTCATCCGGGAAACGAATCGGGCGTTGGAACCCCTCGGATTTGGCGTTCGGCTTTACGGTGTTTGTAGATTCTGTTAAGGGAATGGACGGCCGCGACGTGAAGCTAATTGCCCCTGTGTTCGATTGGCTATCGCCGTTTGCAGTCCGTGGGGCGTAAGAAGGGGATTGCGGGCCAATGTGACAAGAATTGCACTGACGCAACGCACGATTCGCGCGGTCTGCACAGCCAACTCGCGTTCCGTTCATGCGAGTCGCCGCTTATAACGAAAACGCGTAAAACGGAAGACGAATAAGAATCACCATTTTGATGTGAAACTGGCGCCATTCTCTGGCAAGCCTGCAGAAGGTTCTAAGATTTGGCTTCGGATAGGATGTTATGTTCTTCATGAGCGAAAACCTGTGCTTGGATCCAGTGGTAACACCGCAGGCTACAAGCAGCAAAGTCCCTTCGTCTCCTCCTGATGACGCTCCCCTGCTTAGGTCCCCGCCCGCTCTTGGTTCGAACGTGGCCACACTCGTCAGACGCTCGATGTTGACTCTGCTCGCTTTGTCCGACCGCCCTTGCAGCTTGTGATCGCTTTGTTCGCGCTACCACGATGCGTGACGTCACGCAACTGGCGTAAAGACGGGAAATGATCGCAAAAACTCGCCTTCGGCCTTACTGGAGCTCGTCCGGCGAGTTCTTTGTTCCTTCGGGAGCAATAAAGGCTTGGAAGTCTTGTGTTGTCTGCAGAAAGCAACACGCAGAACTGACCCGCGCACTTTTTCGTCGCTGTGACGTTCGTCATTTGACGGGGCAGAATTTGACCATTTGGTTGCCAGAACGAGATAGTATGGAGAAGTCCCGGTCGGTGGACGTCGAGCGGCAGGAAGGCAGTCAGTCCGCCGCTCTTGCAGTGACTGAAGCCACGCGTCGCTGTGTGGACTCGGGAGCTCCCGAGTTGGGAGATTCTATCTCGTGGGCCACTGTTTTAATGTGTGCAGCGACCGTCGTTCGTCATCGATATTATGTATTCACTTCGACGCTGTATGGCAACCGACGCGGTTGATTAAGTGTCGCTAAATAAACCAATACAAGAGAGAGAATGACGGACGGACGGACGAATTGAGAACCCCCGCATCGTGGGCGCACGAACTGTGTTCTTGTGGCGTGCGGGAGCCACGTTCCGCCCCTTTGTTCCCTCCACCGCGGCGTTTCTACACACGTGCGGTCTGCCTTCTCCACGGCCTGCGTTTCGTTTAAGGGCAGAGCGCGTCCCGGCTTCTGTTGTTTTCCTTTGCCCCCCAGTTGGACGTTTTCTCACTTCCGCTTCGTTACAAGTTTGTTGACTCACTGTTTATTTATAACCCCGTAGTTCTCGTCTGTTGTGTGATCAGAGCCGATTACTGTGACACATTAAGTTAACCGCGAGACAAGATCACTTCGAGACTCCTTCCTCCGGGGTCTCCGTCTTCAGGTGCAAGGGCACGATGTGATGTGTGGTCTGCGTTAACCGTATCCGAAGACACGCAGGCCCATGTGTTTATCCAGGCAGAGACGACGCTGTTCCGCCACACAAATTAAAGTCGGTCACGGAATTATAAAACGCGGGTCGGAAATTCGAACTTTGGACCGTCGATGGCGGCCGTTCAGTCGCCTGTAGAACAATTTGCGTGCGTTCTGCTCGTCGTATTTCTTGTAGCATTAGCCACGCCTGTCAGAGACACAGACACGATTGCGATACTTCGAGGGAGGAAGGAATGAAGATGATGGACGAGAAGCTGAAGATGTTTGAGGAGGAAAAGCGAAGGAAATGAGGAGCCAAACGTTCGCTCTGATGATGGAGGCATTTAAACGTCTCCCAGGCTACAGCCGCCGCAACCCTTACAGAAGACAGCCTTCTTCAGCGAACCAGTGGTGCGTCTTTTGTGTTGGCACGAGTTGCCGCTTTTCGACGTGGGCCAACCGATGCCCCTTTGGCGTCATCCTTCCTACCCGACGGAGGTAGTCGGCACTGCCACGAGACGTATCTCTGTGACCTTGACACTGACGGTGTCAGTATGTGAGGTCATATCCGACACATCGGACGTGTCGCTTATTTGCGTGAGTGTGATTTATAACGCATCTTCCGCTAAGACGCAGTCGCTCGTGAAACGACAGTGATTTGTCAGCCCAGCGACCGCTCTGCTGACAGTCGACGGTACATTACATCGATTTCTCGGCTTTCCAGTCAATTCACAATTCATCGCTGCCGTTGACGTCACCAGAGCTCCATGTCCAGCGGAGCGTTGCGGCCCGTCACTTCGTCTTGTCGGTGTTACGATTGAACCTCGCCAAAATTCTGTACGCAGTTCTTGTCTCCCCCCCATCCTAGCTACGTGCCCAGCCCATCATAACCTAACCTAGATTTTGCTGTCGTGACAGAGAGCGCCTGTGAGCACGCAGTGAACTTCTTCAGTAGCTGAGCGACCAAGTTACTAGCTTCTCGAGAAGCACTCTCCTGCGTGCAGTTTGTCCCCTGGCAGGAGTTACGGAATAAACTCTTGAAAACTGGCATTTTTTTTTCCTATTTTCGGTATTTCACGGTAGACACGAAACTTGTAATGGCGACTGGAAACTAGAGTTATCGAAGAGTTTACTTTTGAAAATGGCTGTCGTCTGGGTTCTCACGCCGTGTAGTCTGCTAGAAGCTTGTCAGCGTTTCACAGGTGCTTGCTGCCTCCATCATCAGCTTGATGAAACGTCGGCAAACTTCTAGCAAACTGCACCTTCTGGCTCAGCCGCGAGAACTCATTGGGTTTAATATCACGTGATGAAGTTGACAGGAGTTCAGTTTGTTGGTTCTTGCGAGAAGAAGCTTGCAATGCCACAGACTGTGTTGGTTATCCAAGGAATTGCTGACCGTGCAGCGTGAGGCCTGTACAACAGGCAGGTTAGCACAGCTGTGTGTTGTCTGCAGCGAAGGCCATACATACGCATCTGGAAAAAGAGTCTGGAACAGCCTTGAGGGACAAAGTAGCTTATTGTTTGAAGCAGCAAGTAGGTCGATGTCTCGCCCCCGAGCGCCGCGCCACGGAAACGGAATGAAATTGCCGGCACTCCGCTCATTCCTGACTTTCATGTGATGTGATCGAAGTAGCGTCTGTAAATGACCTGGACCGCGACGTAATAGGAACACTTCTCACGCAGCGTTTCTTCCCAGGAGCTGCACACTTGCCCTGAGCCACTTCTCTCCCCACTCTTGCTGCATTGTTCGGCGGTAACCCAGTGCACTCTGCCGCGCTGCTCACCAGGTCGCGTGCCCCTTTTAGTAATGAATGCAGCAGAACGCGAGACACGCCTCTACGTCGTCGTGGGAATTGTCCGGCGTGCTTCGTGGAAGATGCGAGGCGAGGCGAGGCGGTGCATTTTATAGACCCGGATGAATCCGTCCGCGGAAGATTTCCCGATCGGAAGTTTCTGTGTTGTTGTTCTATGCAGCACCAGGACAGCGCTGAGATGCGCTTCTGCTTTGTGGTTACCGCAGATTCTTATGATCGCATTGAGTCGGCACACCTGGGGGGGGGGGATGATCGTGCTGCCCGACCCAGCTAACGGCGACCGGTCAGAGGTCAGGGTCAGGTTCAGAGACACAGCTTCCGCATCTCAGCGCCACTGGACCACATGTGGTGGTGACCTCGCAACTGGAAAGTGTTTCTGTACAGTGCGGGACAGAAGTCTGGACCACGTGCGATGTGGCCTTCTGACTGGTTGTAGGAAGTTGATCAATAAAGTTTTCTTCAGTTCATTAAATTCGTCCTTCAGTCTTGGTGCGATCCGAGGCGTTCCTGTTTTGTAGCAGTGCCAGAAACTGGGTTTGAAGGGGGGGAGGGGGGTCTTTGAGAACAGAGCGCTGATTGATGCCACTGTCCTTATTTCTGAACACATCGACGACACCCTTTTACAACTTTTATACTTCCACGTTGTAGCGAAACAAAGGTCTTTCTCCAGATAACACGCAGTGTCCACTGACCAGTGCCCCGTCTTGTTCCTCAGGGCAGGCCCTTCGCCTGTGCTCCCCCCGTTCCGCCTGCAAGTTTGTCGGCTGCCCGGTTCCTTGCATTTGGCCCGAAGCATTCAGGAAACGAGAGGAGCGATGCCTGTTTCGCGTGGATCCGAAGGGCGACGCCGAGTTGTCGTCATTCGTGAGGAGACTGACTGGAGTTTGTCTTGTTGCAGGTTTCGTGGTGGTGCAGGACGATGGCTCGCTTCGGATGGCCGGCCTGGTCGAGGAGTGGCGCGCCTTGCTGGCTCACTACGCCGGGGTGGTGGCCGTCCTAGCGGTCGGCTCCCTCTTCGCGCTGCTCATGCCCTGCGTCGGCTTCATCTTCTGCTGCTGCAGGTGTTCGGGGCGCTGCGGTGCCCGGTCGCAACCCTTCGAAAAGCGCCGGGACCCGTGCAGGCGGATTGGCTTCGGAATCGTGCTTTCCGCCGTCACCATCGTCATCCTGTAAGTCAGCCCATCAACGTTTTTTGCCTGGAGTCGGTAAATATTTAATGTTTGGATGATCTAGGCTCGGGTGGGAGGACACAATAATTCTTTCTTTTGCTGTACTGGATAGGGTCTCGTGGTGGAATTTGTGTTACACCAGTGAACTGTGGGTTCAGTGAAATGGATTTGCTGTTCCATGCACGTAGTTGGCTGGTCCAGTGCTGCCGTTACAGACAGCGAGTGTTGTCCCCCTGCGCCGTGTAACGTTGCTGTCTTTCGCTTCAGGTTTGGAGTGGTTTGTGCCTTTGTTACCAATGAGTACATGGAAGATGGAACCCAGAAACTACCGTCGAGATTGAGGACATCGATCAATGACACAAAACTGTACCTGTCCAACACAGGAGCGGTAAGTTACTGCGTGTTGGAGGCGCGGGATTCCATGATGAGCAGGTGTTACTGAAGTAATTTTGGACTGGTAGTGGACTGCATTTCATTTTCATTTATTAGGTTTGCTTGTCTCTGTCAGCCTCCGCCCTTCGCATAAACGGGGAGGTACCAGCATGACACCCCTCTTGCAGGTTTCAAACAAAGCAAATTCCATGGTTTTACACCAGGTTCATGTGGTGGAGTGTAACCATTAACGTCCTTCGTAAAGTGAAGTTGCTCTGTACTTGGGGAGCTGACGCTCGTTCTAGTGTTCTAAGAGCCTTCCCGTGGCCCGTATATGAATCGAGTTTACACTCGCTTACACCTCACTCCTATAAGATGCATTTTAATATTATCCATCCATCTGTGCCCAACTTCTCTTCAGGGTGTTCAGCTGAAACGTTCCCCCACTTGAGCTGTTTCTTTTCATTGCCCTGTCAATTAATACCTGGAGGAGCGTGGAAATATTCCGTAGGCACAAACACTCCCCTCAGCTCTCTCTCTCTTTCCGCAGAGACCAGAGACCCTCGGTCTGTTTTTTTCCTTAGGGGGAGAAACATTTAGATTAATGTCATTTTCAAAGGCTGGAGACAGGAAGTCCATCATCCCCCTGAGGTATACACACACATGCACCCTGTTTATTTTAATTGTAGGTGCACTATTTATTTTTCCTGAGTCTGATGGTGACACTCCCCCTACAACCACAGGGCTGAGCCCCACATGTTGGAAATACAGACCTGTCTGTCAGCTCTTGGAATTGATTTTATGTATTCCAGATGGTAAGAGTCCTGTGTGTATAAGAGATTTACAGATTTTGTGCTAAGCTTAAGAAAACACTGCTACAAATTTTACTGCCATCTTGTTTTGAGTTTACATGTACAGTCCAGTACTTTGAAACAAAGGGAAGTTGAGCCAAAAGTGTTCCTGGAGTAGAGGGAGAGAAAACAAAATGATTCTTATGATGTCAGTTTAATCATTAATTTATTGACTTTAGTTATTTAATGATGCAGTATCGACAACTGATGTTAATGGCACCTGGGCACGAGGGTAGTTATGAATGGCGTTCGGGACGGACTCGAAAACAGTTTTTTTCTGGGCGGGCCAAAGCCACTTTTGCCAAAATGGAAGGACTGAGGAAAATCACAAAGTCTGGTCACAACTGCCGAACTAGCATTTGTGAGCTGTGCTTGCTTCGAATATGAATAATTCAGCCTCTTCACGCATTTTTGCAAAGATCATAAACGCTAAGCTTTATTGCCTTAATCAGGCACGTGTCGTATGCCGCATGCAACGTTTATATTGCAGTGGCTTGGTCTCCAGACCTTCGTTTGTTTCAGTGTTGAGTTAAGAAAGGCTGTTTGTTGTGTTCCTGACGCTGCAATATTTTCCTTTTCCAGGAGCTTGACACTTTGCTAATTGGAAACTTTGCTGAGCTGAATAATGTTGTGGACAGCGTCCTGCAAAGTAAGTGTGGCTTTCGCTGCTGTTTTTATCGTGAAATGGGTTGTGTGCTTTTATTCTGGGGTAGGAAGATCAATTTTGATGCATAAGATTTGAAACTTTCATAGCCGCTTCTTGTGTCATAAACCATGTAACTATGGCAGAGACCATCTTTGCCCACATCGCCAGGGGCCAATCAGCTGTGATTGTGAAGGAAATTCACTGTGTGAGATTTGAAGTTTCCACGGCAATGAAAGCTTGGATTGTATTCTTATGACATTGTGCAGTCTTTTAGGCTGAAGATGGAATCACGAGTGTTCCTGAAACATTGGTAAGCACCTGTGAGACAACATCATCAAATGACAATGCTCTCATCTCAGCTCAGCTCACAGAATAGCCAGTCTGTGAGCTGAGACTGAGTGCAGGCGTGCTAACCACTGTATTTATTGTTTTTTACTAGTTCCCTACGATCTGTCAGTGACTGGTATTTCTAAGGTTAGGGACAGTCGTAGTTTACGTTGCCTGCAGTGCGATGTGGAGTGACAGCTCAGTGTACACAGAATTAGTACATGATGTAACAAGAATTGACATCTTTTTGATATACAGTTTTTAGCTGAAATTTTTTATAAGGTGAATGTGTAACAAATGTCTGCGGACTTCAGTGTGACTAGTGAGGTGTGTGGCAGATGCCTCTATCTAACTAACCTATTGGAGTGCATCACAACATTAAATGAGAGTAAGAAAGGACTCGATGTTGCAGAAAGTGGGCCCATAGTGCAGCGTGAGCTGGCAGAGGTGTCGAGGGCCGTCGTCCTCTCTAATCTGACAGAATTGGTGCGCGGATTAGAGGTCATCAAGAATGATCTGCAGGAAATCAACGTCACCACAAAGAGTCTGCAGGACAACTCAAACATCCTGGCTCACAGTCAGTAACTCATTCTATGCTAATTCTGATCTTCAGTGGGGGCTTTTTTTTTTAACAGGAATAGAGCAAACAAGCGGGAGGATTGTATTAAGATGGATCTTAAGGAAACAGAATGGGATAGTGTGTACTGGATTCATCGGACTCGGTATAGAGGGTACCGATGCTCTCTCGTGAAAATGATGAACATGCAATTTCTGTAAAAGATACTAGGGTTCTTGGTTAATAGAGTATCAGCTTCTCAAAGAATAATTCTGCTCCACGGAGTTCCTAAGTTAAGTGGTTGCTTGCTTAGTAAGTTAGTTCATACGTGCTCCTAGGTATTTCCAAACTCGCCTGCACATGTGTATTTGTGAATGAGCAGCAGGAATTGAAAGAGGTGAAGATAATTTATGTGTGTGTCATTTTCAAAGCTGAGTGTTTTGTTTCTAGATCTCTCGGAAGTAAAGAGGGCACTGGAATTGGAGCTGCAGAAGTGCAACAGTTCGTGTAAGGAGTCGCTGGAGAACTACGTTGCTAACATGTCTACTAATGCTGATTTCCAGCAGGTGAGTTTAGCTAATTATGGAAATTGTAGTAAGAGAAATGCCATCTGGCATATTGCAATTTAAATTATGTTTTGCACTGAAATAACTCTTACATTATGGAGAAAAATCTCAGTAGATTGATATGACAGATATAAGGCATTTTTCCCAAGAAAATGGATGATTCAGAGCTAATATTGAAACACTTTGGAAAATGATTGATTGATTGATTGATATATATATATATATATATATATATATATATATTTTTTTTTTATATATAAATTGCCCCCCGTCAGGGTTTGAACCTCGATCGTTCCATCGGCGTAGTAAGTCACTACACCCATTGACCGACTTTTGATCAAATCGTATGAATTCTACATGTGTCGGATATCGAAAGTTTTAAAATTTGTGTGATTCTGAACTAATTTTGGATGATTTAAAAAATAAATAAATGAAAATTTTTGTGATTTTTTATTTTGAAAAATTTAATTTAAATGAATTATGCATAAGATTGAAAGCAACCAAAATAAAAATGCACAAAATACATGTATGTTTTTCTAACTGTTTATTCCTTGATGAACATTATTTCCTTATTTTATGAATTTTTTTTATTTTGTAATAGTGCGCGTTTGTGTGCATTCGTACACGCGCATGCAATTAACATTATGTACAAATAAACCAGGTGAAGACACTGTAACAGAATTATATAATTCTTAATAACATCACAAATCTTGTGATTGGAATGCAAGATTTGTACGCGCTGCAGCATAATTTGGTTTTGTTGGAATTTGTAAATTTGGCGCAGTTGTCACAAAGAAAGCCCATTTGAGTGGTTCTTACTGACTTTATGATTGTTTGATGCTGGCTGGGGGCGATGGTTGGTTCTTTACAGTGTTGAAGATTGTGCAGCTGCAAAGCTATAGATTTAATTATATTCCAGAAATATTTGGAAATTATAAAAGTTTTTTCATGCTCGGCCAAGCAAACAAAAATCTTCAATCTTTTTTGTTATTATTGAGTACAACTGTGTTGCAGTAGTAAAGGGAACAAGTTTGCTTTGATGTACTCTGTTGTGGTGAATGGTATTTCTGTATGGACTAACATGTGTTTTTCCTCTTTATTTCATGCTAAGTTCCTAGACAGGTACTTCCCCAAGGTACAGTCATGCCATTGTTTCCGAATGCAGTCAGTGTGCATGTCTCATTTTTTTCTATAAAACTTGGTGTATTCTGCAGTAATAGATACATGCTCTGAGACAATATTAAAGTGAATCTCACAGAAATAGGGTGGGAGGGCGCATCAGACTGTAACATGCATGCACTCTTTAGTCTGTATGTGGTAATCAGGCTCATTCTTTAGGAAGCGTGAAGTATTTAAGTGGCGAGGTGTTCAAGAAATTGTCTCCCGGCGTGGACGTATGTAACCTGGGGAAAATATTTTGATGTAATTATATCAGTCATTTGTCTGTAGAATGAAGTTGTGTGGGTAAATATTTTGCCTGCAGTGTGAAGAATGCATCCTCAATCCATACCAGTGCATGTGTGTAATTAGAACTGAACTTCGTTGTTCTTTCTTCCAAGAACGGTTCCTCCTTTTCACGTGTTGATTGTGTCTAGTTGCCCCAAATTGAAGACAGTCTGCGGAGCGTGACAGATGTGATCCTGAATGGCAAGATAAAGGATAAGGTGAACAATGGACTGCAGGAATTTGACAAGATTCAGCAGGAGGTCCAGAATGCTGTCAAGGACTTGATACCGCAGGTTTCAGAAAAGATGAGTCATGCAGGTATGACTCATTAAAAAAATATGCTTTTACTGAAAGTTGTGTTGAGTAAAAATATGTCAGATCAGTAAGCTTCTGATTATTATCTTGCTCAGGATAGGATGCAGTAGGGGGCTGTTATGAACAGGCTTCATAAAAGGTGGAGTAGTTATTTACTAGCTGAGCAACTGTCAGCTCCTAAAGGTCTCTTATCCATGGATGTAATACAGTTAATGCTTGATGATGTTAGGTGTGGCCATAAGGAAGCAGTCACAGCAGATAAACAAGATCCTGAAGAATGTGAACGCTGCCATGATGAACCACGCTTCCAAGGCGGTGGACATTGGGGAGAAGGCGATCGTGGAATATGGTTATTACAGGTACCATATTTGCACATGCAATTTCTTCGTTGTGACTGAAATCTGAGTAGTAGCATGCCTCCAAGAAAACTAGTGCTGACAGTATCTTTAATACGTTCTGCTCTGTTCGCCCAGATACTACACAGGTCTGTCTGTGAGTTCTGTGATGCTGCTGATACTGATGTGTGCTGCTCTGGGGTTGTTCTATGGTTTCTGTGGAAAGCGTCCGGACGGTTATGGCGATGACTGCTGCAGCAGGGCCACTGGTGCACGATTTCTCATTTTGTGAGTATGATGGTTCATTAATTATTTGGTCCCACACATTTTGACTTCGCGTACCGCATGGTTACTTCTGAGCACATGTTGACCTGTGTATCACTCTTGTTCAGGAATAAATTTTGTTCACACATTGTGATCACAATATATTTCCAACATTAAAAAAGATTAATGTCACTAATAATAACCATATGAGTTGTAGTTTCTATTAATAAACCTGAATCTGGGTGAATGTAATACTGCAGAACATTTTTATGAGGCATTGTATTTAGGTAAATGTGATATTTTTAAATTAATTTGTCGTCTTATGCATATCTGTGAGGCCTGCTTCAGACTTGTAATATCAGCCAGGAATTGTGTCATCTTTGCTGGGTTCCATGAGCCAATGCTGAGATATTGCCTCCCCCTTCATAGTACTTGTCCGTACCATTTCAGTCCTATACTCTACTCTCTCTGTGACTGTTTCTTCGTGCTCATTTTGTTATCATTTCATATTCCATCCATTCCCAACAGTTTTGCACTTCCTTACAAGTGGTCCATTTCTGTTGCTCTCAGTCACATGAAGCTGAATTAATCAACGGTAAGTACGAAAGTACGCTGGGTTGAACATTTCAAGTGTTTAAGACGTATTTTCAGTAAACAGGGGTAATAGAAGTACTGAACTTCTTTAATTAAACTGGTGTGGTCTTACGATGCTTTGCCAGCAATTAACATTATCATGAACTGTGTGCCACACAGGGGTGTGTGGGTGATATTCCTCTTCTCTGCTGTGCTGATGGTGGTTACACTGGCTCACTTCCTGCTTGGTATCATCGTTGAGAGGGCAATGTGTGAACCGCTTCAGAATCCCAGCAACAATCAACTTCTGACTCTCATTGACAAAATTGTTAGGCTGGATAAGTTCTTCGGATATGAAGCAGAAATTAACGTCTCGTCCATTATCAGGTATGTCGGAGGGGAAATATCACGTTGATGCGTTATCGTGTTGGAAGAAAATGTGTGAATCAATATTACTGTAGCTTAATAAGTATGAGATGGATCAATCATGTAGCACACATGTTAGATATCAGAAGTTTATACAACCTAGGTGTAGGTAAGATAATATTAAAATGGATCTTGAAGTAATTGGATGGGAGAGTATGGTTTCAATTCACAGGACTGAGGATAAGAACAAAAAAAGCAAGGAGTTTTGACTTGTTGAGCAACTGTTAGTTTGTCAGGTAGGACTCTGCTCCATAGAATTTGATGTCATATTTAAATGTGGCCTTTATCTACTTTGTTGATAATGCAATAGTCTTCATTGCTGTGAATTATTATATTTCATACATAATTACTTTTTTTAAATCAAAACGTCTTTCTAAAGCTCTTTTATCGCAGCGTACAAGTTCACACTTTAGCATAGTACATAGCAGTTTTTGAGGGAAGGTGCTTATGCAGCTGTCTTCATTTCCAGCAAATGCAGTTGTGTGCAAATATAGTTTGTATGCTCTGCTGAAGGTGTTCAGGTTGCGGTGTGCAACAGAATTCAATGATGTTTCTTGCAGATCCTGCCACGCAAATGGAAGCATGTATGAAGTGCTGCAGATTGCCAACCTGGTGAACATCAGCGAGGTGAGTGACTACAAGACCAAATATGGCATCGAGAGCATCATCAACCAGCTAAAGATGAGGATAGACTTCGGAGGCAACGTCACCATCTTCACCGAGGACGCCAAGTACGAGCTGGAAAGACTGGCTCGTTCCAACATCACACGCATTGACTTTGCTGCATTTGCTGAAGTGGTGAGTGGCTCCACACTTGTGATGGTCTTACTGACAGTACAAATCTGAAGGTGATGCAAGAAATATTATTGACTTTGCTTCGCTTTTCCCCTCTGCTTCTTTCCCATCTTGTCTCGCTACATATCGTCCTCCCAAGTCGCATCACCATCCTCATCCTTGTGCTGCTTGTGCTTTCTGAAACAGAAACTACAGATTTGCAAACAGACATGTGGTTCAGGTTGACCTCTGGTATGTGGTGCTATGAGAAACTGTAAGCTGGCCCACATACAGTGGTTTGTTAATCAACCCTTCTATCCCAAACACATTCCCCTTGCACTCTCCCATCCTCCCTCTTATTCTTCATTCTCAGTGAGTGCCCTTTGATCCAGGATAATGTGTGGGGTTTGTGTTCATAATAGATGCATCTTAAAGAACTGAGGTGCTAGGATATCAAATTTTCACCTGCATCTGCATTGGTCTCTGAGATGTTGTTTGAAGGTATGTTCTGATATCAAGATAATGAACTGACTGACTAACTGATTGATTGATTGCAGCTAAATAAATCTGTTGTGAACATAGATCTTGGCACACTGGCCAATCAGCTGAGGAAGACTGCCAATGAGATACCCAGTTCTCCTTCTGACGTGAGTGTGGCTCATTATTTATGTCAAAGTCTCTCAAACTGATAAAAACCAATTACATAATTAATGCATGTACATATTATTGATTTCCATAAATGAAATTTAAATTTTTTTCTTAACATTAAAGATGGTAGGAGAATAATGTGTAATATGATTGCCTGTTAATATGTTTATGGGAAAGAGGAGGAAATATATCTGCCGCTCTTCTATAGAGAGGAGGTAGCCTTGGTGAGGAATAAAGAAAGATGTAATGATTTTACAGAATTCTGGAGCAGAGTGATTTTGTATTTGTGAGGTTCTAGGTTTGAATCTTGGTTTGGTGAACTGGTGATCTGACAGATTTTTGTTGTTTTGTCCCAGCAAATGCTGGATGGAATAGTACAAATATCTTCGCAGAGAACAAGACCACTTCTCAGCAGCTTGTTCACACTTGTCTTACTGTTTTAGCTAAAAGTCTTTGTATTCAGAGAAACACTGAAGTACCAGTATTAAGTATATAGCAGTGGTTTAGTAAATAAGAATTTAGTATTAGTGAAATTGTTTCATTTGTTTGGACAGATAAAGAGCTCATTGGAGAGGCAGGCTAGTATCCTGCAGTCGCTGCAGGATGGTGTCGTGCGGCGGATGGAAATGCAAGTACAGACCCTGGACAGGAAGACTAAAGCATTGCAGGAGAACTTGAAGTTCAACCATTCCTCACTTGATGAAAGTGTCAACCTGATTCTGTTGGAAGTGATCGGGGCTCAAGAGTATCTCAATACCACAGCCTCCAAGGAAATAAAAAATGTATGTGGCCTCAATGTTGTATACAAGATCTTAATTTTGTGTTGTTTATTAAGTTTATTATTACTCTGTTGCATCTCACTTTGAGGCTCAGTATATTGCAGCCCAAAGAACCAGCTTCAACGTTCTAGAGAATGTTACGTGTTGTTATTAAAACACACTGACTCTCAGAGTAAATAATGTTGAATTAGTGCATTGTTATGGAGATATCGTAAATAGTCTGTTTATAAATATTTAATTCTGTGGTTAATGATTATTACATTTTCTTTAAAGTGAATGTGATTTTACACAGCTAACCTCTGTACCATTGCTCATAAGCTTAGAAAAATCTTAAAGTACTATCCCTTTTGATTCTGATCTCTGAAGTTCCTGTATATGTAAAATTCCTTTTGAATTTTTAAGTATTAAAACGTATTCTATTTACTGGAATTTAGAAAGATGCTGAAATTCAATATTCAGTTTAAACAGCGTTGTTAAATTATCTTAGGATCAGTGAAGAGTTGAGGCTTAGTCTAAGCAGCTGTACTATCATCTCCTTCCAGTTGGCAGACATGTTTGCTAATGCGATCCTCGGCCACGTAGACCTTTACTTGAGCAGGGTGGTGAACATGACGACCACAAAGGTGGGGCAGTGCCATCCGATGAGCCAAGTGTACAATGCTACTGTCATCGCCGTTTGCAACGAGATACTCGACCCTTTTGTGAGTTGTGGTATTTTTGTTTGCCATTAGACTTTGGCTTTGAAACTTAATTTTGTAAAAGGACATTTTGGTCATAGTGAGCATGAATATTATGAGGGCCAATATTAACAAGAACTTTGCTTTAGCAGAAGATGACAAGAAATGTCATTGGTGCTGAAATGTGCTGTATTTTGACGCGTAGTTCAGATTAAGCTTTGAATTGTTATCCTGACATTTTGTTTGTGTTACGCAGAATGGTTTCTGGGCAAGTGTTGGCTGGTGCTTGGTCCTCCTCATTCCTGTCATCATTCTTTCAGTCAAGTTAGCAGCACTGTACCAGAAGTCGGATCCATATCCCGCACCTCTTGCAGAATCGTGAGTATCCACTTTTACACACATTAGTAAGTGTGTGATGGATAGGTAACATTTAAGTTCAGGTTTGTTGGTACTTAAAATTGTGTGCCCTAATACTGTACCTGATTGCAGTGCCACATGGTATACTGCAGTACCTCACAACACACCAGATCATGGTTTGAAGTTGCACAAGAGCCTACCAAAAGGTTTTGAGACTGATCTTTTGGCACACGTGACTCTTATTGAATTTGTGATCCTGCATGCCGGAAACTCTTGTGGTTTGAGTGGTGTCGTACTCATTTTCAAACCTTGCTTTCTGTTTTGGGTTGAGAATGAAATATTGTTCAGATCATCACTATGTTATTATTTTGGAGAATGTGGTAGCAGTGTCTCTTTCAGTGTTGTGTATGAAACCTGAGATCCTGTACTTTGTTATAAAGGATGAAATATTAAGATTAAAAGCATCTTTCCGAAAAGAACATGGTTCATAACAAATATAAATGATTATAACAAATAAAACAGTTATTAAATGGACAAAATAGAGATGGCATCATACTGAAGATATATATCGTACCATGTCACTACTATCACCATCTTTGTTCTGTTAAATGAGAATTGCAAGTGATGTGCATTGTATGATAAGGCTTTGCTTTAGAGGTGATTCAACTCTGACTTTCGTAAGTGTAGAGTTCTTTGTGTAATGATTAGGCTAAGTTAATATATTTTTATGGATTTTTGATTCCCTACATGAGGTGTGGCATTATATTGTAGAGTCAGTACAATACGCATGCACTGTAGGCTCTTGTCATTTTCATAGCTTCTGCTTTCAGTAGGTGTGTGGGATGGGATGAGATGCAGAGCACTTCTTTTGTTTTGGCTTAGTGGGAGGAAAAGCACACACACTTATGTAACGAAACAGCAAATTGGTTGGTGTGTGCTCTGCAATGGAGCAATGGCTCATATGGACACATCACTGTTCTCCATGTCTCATTTGGGTTATTCTGTAAAATATCCTCAAGAAGGTTTTGGAACAGATAGTAAAAGATGCAGGTGTAAATCTGTAGTAAGGAGCAAATGATACAGTGTTATTGAACAGAAACTGAAATGTTCATGTGCAGCTTTTGATTAACAAGTAGTTCATATAACTCTGTTGAACAAAAATGTATTTGATCCAGTTTTCACAAAATTGGAAGTGTGTGGACATAAGAGGTTCCTGACACAGTATTATTGAGTGAACACTGTGGCAACTGAACCCAGAGGGTCAACACTGCTGTACCAAAGTCCACCACTGGATGTGATCTTATGTCAGTTCCATTCACCTCCCTTCTGTCATCCTAAGTTCCAGTTCATTGTCATCTTCCTATCATCTCCCCCATCTTCCAAGTGGATGTTTCCCCAGAGGTTTTCCCACCTAAATATTGTATGTATTTCTTGTCTCCCCCATTCAAGGCGCATTCCCAGCATGTCATAGTGTCCTGACAACAGACTGACCTTATTGTGTAAAATCCTAAACTGCCCACCCCACCCTTCTGAGGTCTGCTTAAAAATCTGTTTTCAAACCCTTGTAATATGTTTTTCCCTCAAAGTAACAGACAGAATTTTGCACGTGTACAAAATTACTGTTTTGTATGTCCGGTTCTTCATTGTTTTGATCACACAGGAACTGATATGTGTATATGCATCTTTGGAATGAGCAGCAGTTGGTACAGCTTTGTTAAAAAGGTTTTGATTGGGGCCCTGTCCTTTTCTGGCCTGCTGTGAGTTGTAGTTCCAGTTCTAACTGTTCCTTTGCGTGACTGCTTTTGTTTCTTCTTGTTATTGTGACTAACCTTGGCCTGTGTGTCTGTTCACAGTGAATACTTGTATGATGCATACGGAGATCGGGATAACATCCCATTAGCCAAGTAAGTTGCTCTGGCTATATTAGACTGATTAATTGCATGTTGGTCACTGAGAAACAAACAATAGACTAAATTTTATATCATATATATTAAGCCTTTCACTGCTAAGTGATGAAGTTGTGCTATTGCAAGATTCTTACAAAATTTGAAGTGGCTGTTATCAATAGCTTCGTAAGAGTTAAACCTGTCAGTCAGTCCTTTATAAAAAGTGTTTCAGATGATACTCATCGTCATTGATAGACTGTGTTTCTGTAAATGGGAGGCAAAATATTTTTATTTTGCACTTAGATACTTGATTTTTAAGATGTTAAATATATGTGGTGAGATGCTGAGAATGTTGGATCTGTGCAGAGCGCAGCATTTCAGCGTGTGACAGTCAAGGGGAAGATCTTGCAACATCACAACCTTCCAGCACTGTCTCTATGGGCGTGGCAGATCGTCACTCACCTGCTGTCATATTCGAATCAGTTGTAGATGATACAGGACAGCTTTCTTTTTCCATTTTAAGTGATGGAACAGCCATGCAGCAGAGCATGTGCTTTTCAACACTTCGGTCTGCTCTGTGCTTGGCAGTAGAAGCGATAAGCACGGTTATCAGTGCAGATTGCTGTCCAAAATGTAGATTACAGTTTGTTGTTTAACCCTTTTCCATTTTATCTGCTGTTGCATGGGCATGTGTGTGTGTGTGTGTCTCTTCATATCTTACTTTGGACAAAATTCTGCTTTAAGGTTATAATTTCCTTGGAAACTAAATGAAGTAGCATTTCTATGTTGCCACAGCTTTTCACAGTCATTCTAGTACAGTCCGGAAGACTAGACCACGGTGTGTTGCTATGAACGTTTGATGTTCATTTCATAAAGCATAGAAATGAACAAGTGCTGTGAAGGAATGTGTGGTACATTCTATTGAATGTGTTACCTATATTCAAAGTGTAGATTTTGACAAAAATGTAGTTGGATTGCAAGTGAACCAGCAGATATTTTTAGAGCTTCAGTCTGTATAGAAGAGGTAATTAATGTCTGTACAGGCAGGTAACTTATGTACAGTGGGCTTCTGCTTATCTGGTGTAAATGGGAGACCAAATGGTGGGGTAGTTAAGCTGGCGAGTCAGTTACAGGAGGGAGAATCTCCTGTAGTCCCATCTCTTCATATAAGAGCGATGTATCATCTCTTGCTTCCAATAAGATCACAAGGGTTGTGCTCTTTAACTTGTGGTTCTGTTCATTGGCACCTGGCTCTGTCTTTCATTAACATTTGACAGGCCTTAGAAGTGAAGTAGGTTTTGACAATGACTGAAACCACTTGAGTTGCTGTCTCACAATTTTTTTAAACCTTGAAAAGACGTGACTGATGCAGCTGTCTCACTGTGTTGCAGTGTGGACAAGAAGAACTACCACCGCCACTGCCACGAGACATATGAGAATTCTAGTGGTTACTATGGAGGGGATTATAGTGCTCATCTGGGGCGTGGGGGTGACCGGTCCTCACCAGCAGCTCACAGTGACGCACGCTACACTGACATGGCTCCCAAGTATGTACTCCTCAGACATGATGGTGGGGGCAGGATCAGGTAGGAGTGCTTCTCTTCACTTACCCCAACTGAATTTCACCATCTCCCAGCTCATTTCAGTTCATTAACACGTGTGTTGAAATCTTCAGTATTTATACGAGTTTCTTATTATTTTTCCATCTGTTTATAACTCATTAGTCGAGTACTCTGTGTATTTTTGTTGAAATTCCTATCTATTTTTAAATGAAATTGAACATTGTTGCTTTTGTATAGAATCTGAAAGGTTGAACATGTTGAACACATTCTGTTTGCTGTCAAGGGCAAGCCATTATTCATCATTTTCTACAAAGCACGGCCGTCTTGCGCCATTGGTCATCTGAGTAGGCAGTGGGGTAACATCAGAAATCCTGTCCCATTTATTTTGGATGTCCTTATGTCATTGCAGTGACATAAAACTCTGGTGCACTGGCCTGTGCTAGAGCCTTCTTACTGTGTCGGTATCATGCTGCTTCCTGCTGTGAATCTTTCTGCACTGTGCATGCTCTCTTTGGCTTCCCAATTTTTTCAAGCTGGTGTTCACATTATCAGGTCTGGATAGACGAGAAATACAAACAGAATTGCATCTAGAAAACTTGGAGGGAAGGGACTACTTGGTAGAACTAAGTATATATAAGAGGATGATATTAAAATTGATCTTAAAGAAATGTTATGTGATTGTGGATTGGATTTATCTAGCTGAAGATGAGGGTTAATTGGCATTCTCTATGTCTTGGTGTTTACAGTGCACAAACCTTTACTCCATGTGCTTTGTGTTCAATAAATCTTGCTTTCACAACTGTAGTATTTTGTGTGCTATATTTGCTGAATTAGTTTTAAAGAGTTTTAAGAAATTTACTGAATTATTCAACCTCCTTTGGCCCTGCTGCTTAAAGAGAACAAAAAAAGAGTATCATGAAGGAAAATTACATAAAGTTTTCTTATTTGACAGAGATTTGTGGGTGATAGCTCAGTTTGTAACTTTGTGGGCTTTGTTGTGTTTTGTGCCATACTTTGTGTGCTCAGACATTTCTCTTCATTTGTCCAGTGAGGCGTTTCAACTCTGAATAGTAGTGTTTTACATATCCATTCTGTATACAGGAACTTCTCACAATAAAGTACACGAACACAATGTTTGTCAGCATTGAAGCCAAAATACAACACTATATCATTAATTATTTTGTTAATAAGGATAAAATATCTTATTGACACTGCCACTTTTGCTCTGATATATCTCAGTTTCTTGACTTTGTAACCTTTCACAAATAGGGGTTATGCTGTATTTTCTGGATGTAAGGCATAGCTTTATTTGTCAGAGTAACCCCTGAAAGTCAACTGTAAGTTTACGCACATTCAGTCCTTTTAGTCGGTTATAGAGAGAAAAGTGGTGAAAATCACAGTTTCAGCCTGACCTGACCTAACCTAACCTAACTTAACCTAACCTAACCTAACCTGACCTGACCTAACCTAACCTGTGTAGTTTTGAGGAGGGAGAAAGTGTGCATTATATTGGGGCAAGTGTAGAGGAAGACTGACTATGCTTTGCGCCAAGAGACTTGCACTTCCTGATCTAGAACAAGTCATGAAATGTAGGCATAATGTATCAGTTCTGATTTATTTACCATAATTTTGCATTTGACCTTTGTGAATGGCCAATGAATTCCCCACCCATTCGATTCCATGAGCAAAAACTCTTGTAGTTCTTCATGCAAAGTACCTGTTATTGTTGTCCAGTCTTAATCAATGTTGGAATGCGTTGACAGATTTTAATAAAACTTCTCAGTACCAAATTTTGTGAAAGTCTGTTCAGTGGTTCTTGACATTTCACATCCAGACAGCCATGATGACATTAATAAGGCACATTTTGGCAACTTTCAGTTGTGATTGTGCCAATAGATTTTATATTATTGTTTCGTAGACGATAGAATTTTATCCTAGGAAGAAAGCTGTGTCTTACATCTGGCTAGCTGCTGTGTTTTGTCATGTAACATTTAGGAAAAAGTGTTTTGCAACTGTGTGAGTGTTATATTGTTTTGTGACACTTGGCTTGTACTCTGCTAGGCATTGGGACTACCCCAATGGGGGTCCTCCTCGCTATCACAGTCCACCGTTGTCCACAGAGTATGAACGACCTCCACCTTACTACTACCCAGGGCCCGGGTAAGCATAAATCCAATGACAGAAATTACAAGACTTCTAGAATAAGGCTTGCTACATTTATTTTACTTGCCTTCCCCCATTGGCAGGGAAATTGTCTGAAGTGGTGAGGGTTTTCTTTTGTGTGTGTCCTTGATTTACAGTGACATGTGCTCCTTTTCTGTTCTTCCCTGCCATGCTTCGTGATGTCTCGACGTCCCATCTGTAAGTTACCAACTTTTCACTTTTTGGGCTTTTATCAAACTTTTAGATGTAGGAGGCTTTACAGGGGTTGGTCCCCAGCCCGCACTTGGCTCGTGGCATCCGTGAAAAGGAGGTGTACATTGCCGTGAGAGGTAGTTTAATATTCTAAGTAAGAGGGTTTTACATTTAATGCATGCCTGCCAATTTGTCCGTGTAAAAGTAGAGCCACAGCGGAGATGTAGCTAGAGTTTCCTGCCACAAGAAGTTATGCAAAACAGAATTCACATTTGTAAAAATTAAAAGTTCCAATAAATTTCAGATGTAGTCCTTTCATAGTCATCACTATGTGAAATACATGCATATTTTCTGTCAGTATACATTAATTTCTGTACAATACTTTTATTTTCCGTCGTTTACACAAGCTTATTGTTAAAATCATATAAAATTTCACATAAAATTGTTACATTTTAAAATTGACGACATGTTTCGATATACAATCTTATCATCGTCAGGTCTATCAAAATTAAAATTAAAATCTGGTGTATCTGTTGCTCTGCTTATATTGTTTTTGTTTTTACTCGTTTTTACTACATCTCCAGGCTTCTTCGATTTTATTTTTGGAGACGCGCCTGGGTGCCTATATCTGCAAAATGATGCATGATGCAATTAAGATATAAGCTATTAATTTCTGTGTCTTTTCAACTAATACTTACTAGTCTGGAAAATACGTACAGTATTTGTAAGTATTACTGCCTCTCACATTGATTTTGCAACAATTGTTGCTGAATTTAATTAACTGAAATTCTTCAGATGAGGTGAAATTCTAAACACCTTAGAGCATAAAGGTGTTCAAGACGTTTGAGATGCATTCATTCATCATTGATCTGTAGAATTATTTTCCTATAAAGGCATGTAGTTTGTCATAGCTTAAGCCATATTGCTATTTATGTTATGTAGCTAGATTTGTTTTGTGTTCAGGATGGTTCTGAATCTGGCAGTTCCTTGTTTTTTGACTTCCTTGAATTTTTCATATATGAGCTGCATTAACTCGTTTTGTCTCGTGTTAAAAATGAGAAGTGTGGTGTTGTCATGTACTGGAAGAAAACAGTGACAGAGGAAAGTAGAAGCATCTTTCTATGCTAGTGTTGAGTTGTCTGCTTAAAGAACAGGTACCATGTCTCAAATTTGGAAAATGTAGTGCATGTAAGTATGGGTTGATGGCATTCCTTCCCTGCCTGTTACAACAGGATTTCAAGTGAAAATGAAGTGCCATGTGTGATTTCATCACAAAGTATTTTTAAGCAAGGAAGTGATTTGGAAATCTGTGGTGTTCTTTTTTGGGTTGTCCTGTATGTAAAAGTTGTTCCTGTCATTTGCTAAGAAATAGATTTGTGTTGTTGTTCTTTTATATACAAGAGCTTCTGTTATTAAAGTATTTACATAGCTTTATTCACATTCATTCAGGATATATGCATGTTTGTGTACGAGTATAGCATATTTATGCAGTATTTTATTGACTGAACTCGTGCCAAACAATTTCATAAACATTCACTAATAAATAGAAATTTTAAGAAAATATAGTTTTATTACAAAAATATTTAGTATGTGTTAATGAAATAATTGATTTTGAGTTGTAGTATACAGTGTCTTAAGAAATTTCACTCTGAAAAATGTGCCAGCCTTCCGAGTGTTTTGCGTATTATTACCAAAATAGTAAAAATTTAACTGATACAAACAGCATAATAAATCCGTGTTCTTTTATGAAGATACATGGAATTTTAGTGCTTGACCACATTATTCAGGATAAATTTTATACATAAAACATGTAGACAAGGAATCCAAACTGGATACACAATATCTGAGAAACAACTACTTTGTGCTCAACTTCATAAAACTTCAGTGTATGTAAGAGACAGTTGATGAATTACAAATTATATTATTTATTGTGGAGTCTTCTAGGTATAGTACTATGTCAATAGTATAAATGTTTTCGGGGTTTTGTTGAAATGATTAGCAGGCATGCACAAGTGCAAGTGACTGGGACAGAGTGTAATTTTGCTTTGTTTGACAGGGACAGCAGCAGGAGGTAGGGCATCGCCATGGTGACAACTGGTACATACTGTGATTGGAGGATAAATATCATGCCCTGCAGGCTAGACGCGCGCTTGGCAAAGATGGCCGTCCAGCAGCCAGCCATCCTTTTAAAACATATTTTATAAGTGAACACAGTTATTTTTAAAAATGATGTCTTGCACAAGATGATATTACTCTTGTGCTTATTCTGATTTAATCAATGATAAGGAGGATCCCAGATTAAGCCAAGAGAGAAGGTTTACTGTCACCAAATTCCAAGACTCAACTTTCTTGTGTGGGTCTCAGAATTTGGCAGGGAGAATGAAATGGTTGTAATTATGTTTTTTATTTACTTGAATATTTAGCCAAAAACAAAAGAATGTTCATACTATGAGTCAATATTTTACCAAAAAAGGAAAATCTGATAAAAAGAGACAAAGGACACATACATTGCTGTGAATAGAGTAAGAATTTGATGCATTAAACTTGCTAATGATATGTTTTACCTGTAGAATGGGAAACATGATATTCTGCTGACTGCAGCAAACTAGTATAATCAGAGCTTCTTTAAACAGTGCAGTTTTAAACCTTAATTGTTTAAAATAATAATAAAAAAGCAAAACATATTTGTAAGATTTGAGGTTTTCACAACGGTGAGTATGAAGATTTCTGTCTTCTGGGTTGTTGCGCTGTGTAGTCTGGTCGATGTTAACCAACGTTTCAGAGGTCATACTGCCTCCATCATCAGTTCGATCGCCCTGATGACGGAGGCAGTATGACCTCTGAAACGTTGGTAAACATCGACCAGACTACACAGCCAACAACCCAGAAGACAGAAATCTTCAAAACATATTTCTAAGTCGTGGACATCTTGTTTTTGTGTGTCTGCAAACCTCCTTGCCATATAGTATAATACAATTATTGTTTAATGGATGTTCAGTTTCTAGTATGTAATTATAAGTATCATTATTATTTTATTATGTATTATGTGTACTCAATTTTATGTATTTATTGTTGTATGAGGAAAGTTACTACATTTCGGTACAGTGCATTCTGTTAGGATGGTCGTTACCAGTACAAAGCAGTCACAGTCCCTGTGGTCAAGTGGTTGCTCCTTCTCCGTTTTAAATAAATGAGTTGCTGTATTTTTTAACTTTTCAAAATTATTGTGTAATGTGGTTTTAACTTTTCTTGTTGCCCTGTTTACTTTTACAGTAAAATGTGCTTGTGCCAAGGGACATTGTACGGTTTCAGAAAAGATTATGTGTACCACATCTAGAAGTACTGCACAGTGCATAACCTAATATATTTATGATCCAAATCACATGCTACACTATTATTGAAAGGTCATTAAAATAGTCTGAAGGTTTTTCGTTTTGTTGGTTGTGCTAAATTGTTTTGCCTTTCCGACGGGAAGCACGAAGCAGCAGCACAGAAATTACTGCATAGAAACCAGAACGTATTCAGACCGAGTGTTTGGCATTAAATACTTTAAATTTATTACAAGTAATTTTATATTTACTCCTTATCCTAAAGACCAGAAAAATGGTCCAGTGGTTTTACTGTATTTCATTCTAATTTTAAAGAGGTGTGTAGCACACATCATTCTGTTAGATTAATTCTTTGATCCATATTAATCAAAATAGTAGTGTACATTATCACATATACTGTCTTGCTTCCACATCCTCATGTTTTACATTGGTGTTCCACAGTCTGGAGCCAGCTGGGGGAAGGGAGTGTGGGGGTCAGCATAGATAACAGCATAATGGTACAGAGTTTGGAGATGTAGTCAGAACAAAAGCTCATGTGATTCTTTGCATCTGTGAAGCTTTTGATTGTAATATCTGAAGTTGTCAGGAACTCAGAGGAGAATCTACGGATGTGCTGAAACCAATAAATTATTGTTATCTTTAGGTGGTCGAGAGATTTTAGCAAAGGAGTGACTTAGTGTCTGCCATTTTACCATTTTTTTTTTCCTACAAAACAATTATTTACCTGTGATAAAAGAAATTGCTTGTGCTCCGGACTTTGTGTGTGCCCCATATCTGTTTGAAACTGGTGCACATTCTCTTGCTTCATTAGATAATTTTTTTAGTGTGCCTGGTTGTGGAATGCTTCTCAGGTGAGCAGGAGAGATGTATAGGAGGCAGCCTTGTGTGTGGTGATATCGTCACATAAATACAGAATGTGAACAATCTCTTTGATACACTTGGTGACAGGCAAGTCAGACTACTGAAGGGAAGGCAGTTACATACAAAATACAAGATCACAAAATACTTATGGCAGTACAGGGAAGGGTGGAATGCACTTGTAGTTGACTGTCATCTTTCTTGCAAGTACTTGTTACAGGTAGAATGAACGGGGTCCTGTCGTGGGCAAGGGTGAGGCTGTGGGACCCGTGCTGTTTGATCCTGGGGCTGATTGCCATGAGATAAACTAGTCCCATTTACTGTCACATGTTGCACTTTATTTATCAGTTCACAAGATTTTTAATCTGTTCTGTCGTCACGTGTTTGTCACGGGAACAACAAATTTCAACATCAAACAATTAAACAAAGAAGAAGGACTTTAAGAAATGGAAGCATGTTAAAAACTGTAGATACCTGGTTTGTGACCATACAAATTAAGCCCTAAATTGGGGGAATTATGTTAGGTTTTGTTTTATAGTTTGGTTTAGTGGAATGTGGCAAAATCTGTATCAGTAAACAAATGAGGTCATGTAGCAGACTAGAACTAATTATGTGACATGGTGAAAAATTTGTTTTCACATTAAGACCATTTCTGTTCACCATTGGGCTGTATATTCATCTTACTAACAGCCTGTAGTGTTCAAGATACAAGGTTTTGTGATGGTGAAAGCATGGATTGCGGTCCATAGGTTATGACACCACAGGCTTATTAGCTGGTTATTGAAGTTCCTTCAAAACGTTGGTAACCAGCTACAAACCTACATGGCATCATGACCCAGAAGGCCACAGTTCAGAACTTGTTCTTTCCAAACAATATGTGCTATTCATTAGTAATCCCTACATTGTTATGCTTTGCTTTTGTCTGTCTAGTCATGAAGTCACTCAGGCTCATTTTGCCTGAACAGTAAATCTTCTACGTTTGTTACATCACAGATATGACAGTGATCTGTTTACTTCCGAGCCTTTGTCACTGATCTGAGACCCTTCCTTCACTTTGTTTATGTATTGGATCACCAATCTGGGAGATTGTCTCTTCATTATTGCAACATCTCACTTTATCCTGTAATTTAATTCTGAGCCATTTAAGAAAGCTTTACATTTTTAATGATTCTTTATTTTATGTATGAGATTTGCTGATTGGTTTTAGTACTAAAATGATGGACCTCGACTTTAAACTGGATTTATTCGGAGACCAAGTGTAGAATAAAAGATGATTTTCCCGTCCACTTCAAGATGAAATGTTCTACATGTTCTAACAAAAGAAGGTGAAATGCAAAATTTCAAAGATTTAAAAATGCAGGTTGTAAGAGTGTAAGGAGCAGTATATTTTTAAAGAAATTTATTTGTTAAAATAATGTATAGTGTATTTTTTTTTCACCATAAAGAAAGATAATTAATGCTGGTTATTCTGGTGCATCCCCTTCCATTGTGATTAAATTTTGTCCAAACTGAAGTACAAGTTTACTATTCTAGAATATATACATGTTTCTGTGTGTGCCACATTTTCCAGTCTGTTAATGTCTTTCAGTAGTGAGGTGATAACTGTACATACTGTATATGAGTGTTCTGACTAGCAGTGTGTTTGTACGGTGGACTTGTCACTAGCTGCGGTGCTCCTAGTCTAGCCGAAGGCATTACAGAATTTTAAATCTTGACAGAACGTGCTTCCTCCACAGTTCCCCGCTCCCTTTTCTTCTTGAATTTCTAAAGCGATAAAACTTAAATTTTGATACTGTGAAATTAACTAGAATTGAATTCTACTGTACCCTTGTAGATGCGGCAAGCTTTTATTTCCGTTTCCTGGAAAACACTGCACCTCCATCTGTAATTGTTGCAGTCATATGTTGGTGCCAGCTTCAGGTTGGAGTAAAATCCATCCTCAGCACTTTGTAAAACCTTATAGAACACTTTTAACTCAAGCATTTTCTACTGGGGTAATATTTACACATAAAAATTGCTATTTGCTCATATCTTAATTTTAAAGTGAAATTTTACATATTGTGTAAAATTTCATAGTCTGAGGTTTCTTAACTTTTTCTTGGATATGATTTCTTGAAAACCAGGCAATAGACTCTGATTCCCAGTTCTAAAGGGTTCTGACGATGGTGGATTACACTTAAATTTATTTGTTATCTGGACTCTTTCCATTTCCTTGTTTAAAAGAAGAAACCACAATGTTTTGGAAACTGCCTCATGCTAACCACACAAGGTAATCATACCAGGTGCAGACTCCAGTTGAAAATGTCTGTGACTAACCGATGTATGCATTTTAATTTTACTGAAAAAGAATAAGACATCAATATAAACCAGAGTTTAAGTTCAAAATGGTGTCTGATTTTAATGCCACTTCACAGTTGTATTTGCTGATGATACATATGTGTCTCATGACAGGATTACTACCAGAATGCATCATCTTAAAGGTCCATTGTACAAACATGTATTTTGTAGCTATCTGTGTTACATAATCATGTTATGCACACTTATGCTAGCAATCTTTCATCTTCAAAGAGCCACATCACTTGTCTGCATGAAAAAAAAAGCTCTGCAGCTTAAAGATTGCTCCCTCCCCCCTCAAGAAACAGAGTATTTCATGAAATAAAATATAGTAGGGACTAATTCAGTTAAGGATGTGATTGTGCACTGATTCACAGAGTTATGGAAGTCAGTTTCCACATGTTGATTCCTTGTGAACTTGCTGTGTTGTGCAGAAAATCTCAAATGTACAATTTTGATAGAATGAGGGAGCAGTTACCAGAGCAAAGACAATATTACACCTGCATTGCAAATGTTCTTAGATTTAGGTTTATACTTGGATAATGATTACTGTGTACAAAGTACAGCAGTAGACTTTGAAGTCAGATCATGGCTTAGCATTAAGATATCTTCCTCTGTCATTTATAATTGAATTCAACAAGAAATGGCTTCGCTATTCTTATTGACTTCTACAGGTTTGTCACCATCCACTTGGGTGCATGTTCTTTCACATCTTTTTCCCTCTGTTCCTGAGAGCACACGGCTGCTAGAGTAATTCTCACGGTAAATAACTGGTGACAGACAGAATCATCAAATGGTAGTTGTTGAGTTGTGGAATGGACTTCCAGGACTTTGTGAATTAATTGTAATTAATGTGACTGCTACTGAACTCACACATTTGTGTGTATAAGTCACCTGATGTTACAAACAGACAATAGAGATATGCCTTCGTTGTTCAAATTTAATTAAAACAAAATTTGTTGTTGTAGTGTCTATTCTGATAAAGGGAACTGAATGTGTTTGTATTTTCTTGTTTGTCGCTTCCCTATGTCCTTTTCTGTACAGGTAGAACAAATTGAGTAATGAGTGCCAGTGCCCATGTGTTTAACCCTTTCCATGCTGATTTAACAATAGATGCTGCCCCTGGTTTGTATGTATGCGTGGTAACTTGCGTATAATTCTTCATGGTACAATATGTGAAAAGGAGAAAAAAGATTTATATTTTCTCTGACGGTAAACCATTTAGCATGGAAGGGGTTAATTCAGTTCTCATCTGTTATTCAGGCATCCAGAATGTCTTAATCTTGTATGGGAGCTATAGCCAGTTCTTTAAGGTACTCTTCTTTCTGATGCCTGAATTATTTTGGTAGATCTGCTATTCATTTTGTTTTAATTCTTAAGATCACATATGTAGTGTCTAATACATAAACACATGGTTATTTTGAAGTTTTAATTATGTGATTTAACAGTTTAGTGGTACAAGACAAGTTCCAACAGTGAATCATGTGAACTGGAACAAATATGGTTCTGCTTTGCATCACTTCAAATCCTGGCATGCAGACATTATCCTAACTCAGGTTTTTTTATGGTCTTCCTGATTTCCACATCTGCTTCCATCCAGGTAAAAGATTTGAAGCTTTCATGGTAAATAAATGCATTAAAATCCTCTCACATGATCGGCCACATCAGTGTAGTTGTTTCAAAGACCGTGATGATAGAAACAGAGCATGTCTTCGAAAGTGCATTTATCTCAACACCGACACAGCTGATTGCCCATGAGGATTTTAGCACATTTCTTCCATGTACTTGCCAGTTCATCATTCATTGTACCATTTGATATATAACCTACATGGCTGAAAAATCATCGTTACATAACTCCATGTGACTGCATTGCTCTGGTACCACACAAAACTGAACACTAATTTCCATCTAGGACATAAGAGGTAATTTATGTCAAACTAAACTAGCTCTGGTCATTGTATCATTGAGCCAGTTCCATCTTCTCAACCCAACTTCCTAATAACCACCTTAATGTTATGTTTGTATAGCCTGTCTTCCGTGTGGCTGTATTCTGAAGTTTCCCCTCTAGAATTCTGTAATTTTGCATCATGTAATCTGTAGAAAGAACACACACACAAAACAAAATTTTAAATATTTATTTTATAATTCCGTCACTATACATAAGTGTTCTGTTGTGCTGAGTTGGTGGTCGGCTTCTCTCTCTTCCAGACGATGACTAGACCCTGCTGGTCGCTGGTAGCCAGGAGTGATTCATCGTAGTTGAAGCTGACCCCCAGCACTGGACAGGCATGCCCCTGGAGCTTGTTGACACATGGCTTCTCCTCCCGCTCAATATTCAGGAAGTACACGCATGAGTCCTCACTTCCTGTGACTGAAAGATGCAAGTAAGATGAACTCATCTTATTTACAGTGAAGCAAGCCGATGCTAGTAGTTTTATACGTGTATTGTGCCTTGGCACTCAGTGCCATGGCGGTGCGTTGATGAAAGTCTCACACTCGGGTTGCCTCAGTACTCTTGGGTAGGAGGCTAGGTGGGTCTACAAAGTTTTTATGCAACACACTGCGAGAGTGGCAAATTGAATGTAGTTGGAGTCTACTAGTGTAAATCATACACAGAAATGGATTACTAAATTGTTTCAAATTTTAATTTCCTGCTAGAAGTAGCACATAATTTGAATCAGTTGAATGAAGGCAGGTACCATAAGGCCTTACCCACGCAGGCTCCCTGTCGGAAAGACATGATCGGGCAAAAGATTGAACGGACAAGGCAGTTCTTATGGTGGACTGCAAACTTCCGTTTCAACTGAAGACCTCCTTCCTTATCCATGACCCTGTAACAAAAATCAGGCTGAATATGCATGGGTGTGTGAACTAAAAGATGGTCAGGTTACAGGAAGGCACTATCAGAGACATGTAACACTAGGCCATGTGTCCTGAGTGGAACAAAGCGTACCTGAACAAATATAAAACATTGGCAGCACAGTTGACCAAGAGGGTGGGGTCTCTTGCCTCCCGGCTGATCCATGCTCGCCATGAGATGCAGGTAATGGGGCAGTTCTCAACTACAGTCAATCGACATAGCTTACTGAGCTTTCCTGTCTCCAGATCAAACAGGAAGGATACAATTGTACCCTGCAACACATGGAGCTTAAAGATTATATTTCTGAAATAAGGATTTTCAAATAATACAAAGAAATTGTTTAGTTATATTCAGACACAAAAATGTGAAAGGTCCTTATTGAATTCAGCCTGCCAACGTGAGTTGAAAAACTCATATTTGGATGAAAAGGTGTGAAGTTTTCCATTCTTACCTCTTAAATAAAATTTATGAAAAAATTCCATATTGGTCCACAGCAGAAATACTGAACATATTTCAAGCACTTCTTAAACAACATTCCACTCTCAATGGCCTTTCTTATGCAGGTATTACAGAAACTGTTAAGTAAGCCTTTAGTTGGGCCCTATTCAGAGCCAGCAGAATCCATTTTACATACAAAATCATGAAACAGCAAATTCCTAAAAGCTGTACACTTTCTAGGGGGAGACCACCTGCAATCTCAGAGTTACCTTGTTGTTACCTGCCCACAGCAACTGCCCACTAGCATCACAGGCCAGTGCCAGGACCTTACCCCCCAGCTTGCTGCTGCCACCTCGTGGGTAGATCCCCGTTGACACGTTCAACACCTCGACCATTCCTCGCGAGTTGCCCGCCTGTTGGCTTGTCAAGGTCTGTAGCACACTTATAGTTAGGTGGCTGTGTTCTGGGTAGTCTAATTATGTGGAGAGATAAGGTGAAGGGCTGGAATTATTTTTTGTACATAACTATGTTTTCAAACTGCACATGTCACATAGCAACTGATCAGGAGATGATGATGTAATGAATTATGATTTGGGAAGGAGACAGTTGTGGCCTGTATGAGCTGTGTTAACTTTTTTGCTTGGAAGAACTGAAAAATTCACAAAGAAATTCAGACATAATGGACAGCATCTGGAATCTCCAGAATACAAACCAGGCATTTACTGAACCTCAGTGGGAAGTGGTTATGATAATCTCTGTTTTAGGGAAATGTATTCATTTGGCTGTGGGTAGCATTTACTGGTTGGGACAATACCAAGACCGCTCTTGCTATGAAATGTGAATGTTTTATCACCTCTAGAACAGAAGCTGACACCAAGCCTCAATACCATTCAGATACTGAAATGTTTATCCTTCGTAAATTAAACTAAATTCATAAAATGCTAGCGTGCAGAGCCAGTAAAGTAATCAGTAATGGGCCAGACAAGTACAGTTTGATTCCTGACAGATGTTTTCATCTTTGCCCACACAGCCTCCTCCTATTCAATGGGAATTGGCCCTGGTGGCCAGCATATGAAAGTGATTCCTGCATGGCACTTTGGTACCGGGTCACCACATCTGTGTTGTTACTTCTCTGTTGCCAATATCTGAAGGATACAATCACCATGTTGTTATTGGCAGGTTGGAATAAGCATGACAGCATTTCTGCATCCATCTGATCCTTGACGACACGTAAACACTTCTGACTTGCAACATCCCACAGACACAACGTTGCGTCCAAAGAGCAGCTTACCATCAGGTCATTTGACACTGACCAGTCACAACCTGGACATAGCACAGGAGAAATAAGGGTTTCTGACAATCACTGGTTCACTTTACAATTATGATGGGCTCTGTACATACCTCAGGTATACACACATAAGACATTCCTGGAGTTGGCTATGCTCCCATCCTCAGATGATCAGAATGCCTTCTTCTGAAGGTTTTACCATTAAAATATACAAGCATTTCTTGTTTCCCCCACCTGAGGTATGCTTAATTTATTTCTTGCCTATCATATGCCCCATCCATTTCGTCTCCATTTAGTAGAATACCCTAAGAAATATTTGGCGAAAGGTACGAACTATGAAGTTAATGTGACAGTTGATTACTATTCGTAGTGGTCTCACCAGTAACACCTTTCTTGTGGCCTTTTAGAACAACCTCCACGTGCGGAGGATTCGCTGTCACATTGCAGATAGACACTGTGCCATCAAATGAAGCACAGCAGAGACGTGAACGGTCATTGTTAGCAAACTTTAACATTGTCACACCAGCTGTGTGCTGAAATGAAAAGTGTTTGTCTTATTTTTGTTTTATAGTATCTTGATGTGTTCCACAGCAGTTCTGCATGATCAGTTGAGCACTTACTTGATCAAATATATGATGTACACCAACAAAAGCATAGTTTTCTGCTATTGATGTACCCCCAACAATTGCACGGGAAGCTTCAGCTTCTTTTGTTGGTACAAGCACTCCTTGATCACTTGCAAAATTATTTTCTGACGGAAACTGAGAGATCTCTGGTGATTCACTAATCTGTAAACAGAAACTTGTGTAATTTGAGGTTTTCGCAGCGGTGAGTACGAAGATGTCTGTCTTCTGCGTTGTAGCTATGTGAAGTCTGGTAGAAGTTTGCCAGTGTTTCAGAGGTTCTCCGTCTTAGAGCCATAATTCCATCACTACAACCCAGAAGACAGCCATCTTCGTAGAAAATCATATGATGACGATGATATGAAAACAGTGTCTATGAGCGAGTGCAGCAACTCATTGATTCATTACACTGCAATTATGTTTGGCGTTGTCTTTTGTCTGAGGTATTTTCAATGCATATCCACTTTTGGGAGCTGGTTCTGCTCTTGTCTTCATGTCACCATTATGCTGGTTAAGGTGGTTAGCATACAAGTTCAGTATTCAAAGGGTTCTGGGTTCAATACTAACTGCTGCCACTAATACTGAAAATAAAATGAACATATCCGACATCTGACAAGCTGATGACGGTTGCTGACCCATCTTCTGAAGTATAGCATTATGTTTATGCTAGTATGTTCAAATGTTCTGCCAAATACAGAAATTTTATTTACATGTACATGTACATGCCAAATTGGTGATGATGTGGTATTACTGGAAATGACTGCATCAGTGTGTCCCCGGTTGAATGGTGTTCGTAAAAATTTCCTCAAACAGCTAAACATTGTGAGGTAACAGAAACACAGGTACAGAGCACAGCAGTGAACTGTGAACACTTGCATACATTGAGCTCACCCTACTACTGCTCCTTGCACTGATGCTGCGGCTGTGGATGCTGCTCTGTTCGCATGACACGCCATACCGCTGCTGCAGAAGCTGGCTTCGTATTCTTAGGTAATGCTTCCGAATCACTGAATCCTGCTTGACAAATACACCGTTCTTCTATTAGCAAAATCAAAGTGGTCCACAGAAATCACAGCAGGATTCGGCCTAGCCTGACCTAGCATCATTCTGCAAGTCCCATAATGTTAGTTATGATCTCCTAATAGTACCAACCAGCTTCTTCTAACCAACTGAAGTCTCCCAGTTCTTATGATGCAACATCTTCAAGGAATAAAAAACCCACATTTGGGAAGAGTGTAAACCATCTGCCACCTATGCAAAAGGACGTAAGGTAAAGTTACTATGGTGGCATAAAGAGGAACAGATGTGAAGCTCCATGCATTCTTTAACCTTGGAACTAGATACTCCTGTTGCTGACTCTAGACATGGAGGAGAAACTAACCCCCTGCCCCTGCTGAGAATTGATGACATTCCCACAGCCAAGCACTTGATAAGTTACTGGCTTCTAGACCATAGAAAGTAAAGAAGCACTAAACTCAAGTGGTGAATTATATAATAAAGGGTTAGTGGCATGGAATATGGCTGTCTTTTTGGAATGTTGCACCGTGAGACACCGACTGACTTTTCAGAGAGATCACCCTGATCTTGGAGGTAGTAAGCACCTCTGAAACATCAGTCAATATCAAACAGACACGTGATGGAACATGCAGACAGCAGCCATCTTCATACTCATCCGTGTGAGAACCTTCGATCTCAAACCATGAAACTACCTCTCCTTTTGTGTGTTCCCGCAACAACTGACACCTCCTCCTTATGTAGAGTGTTCCTGTTGAAACAGAAATCATAGGACTATCAGTACCAATAACATAATTAACCTTAAACAGTATTAGTGTTTACCACAGCTGCATCACATCCAAACATGGCATCTTCCCTCCAGACAAGTGCAATTTTATGGAAATAAAACTATATCCCTAAGCATAAACCTACATAATGAGTGATCCTTTTTATCCATAATATTGTGCGGCTTTTGCATATTCGTAGACCCCTAATGTGAATGGCATAAGATTTAACGTCAAAGATGTAACAACAAAATGCAGCGCGGGCCCTTGGTTGTAATAAGTGATTAAAGGTCATTTGGATGTAAGTTCAATTAACGCTACGAGATGGCAGGTATTCTAAGCGTTGTGCTGCCATCTATCAAGTGAATACAGACAACCCCACTCCACTAAAATTTTCAAGGAGGCTATCTAATTTTACGGTGTCCTTTTACATAAAAAGATGTTACATCTCACTACATACTGCAACGTAAATCTTAACACAGAAAAACAACTTGTAAACCGACAAAACGTTGCGACATAACTAGTTTATTACCTATAAAGTAGAAAAAAATAGTCTTGGGACAACAAAATATTTCTAAAATAATATCGTAATACATACTGAAATTTGGATGATTTGGTGCTCGATGAGCGTTATATCTTGCATCAATTGCAAACGCCTGCTGCTGCCACACAGCTGCCATGTTGCATAATAATATAAACAACGACAATGTAAGTCAATACATTAGATATCTTCATAATATTATCAACGAAACAAATTTTACGTACATATTTGACATACTGATCCCTGCGTCATTTTATACTTTTTCTGAAAACTTCATTTTTATTTACCGTTTTAAGGTGTGTGTGAAATGGCCTTGAGTTTGACTTCGATGGCTTACCTCCATATTTACCTCCCCGCCCATTGACGCTTATTTCCTGCAAGGAGGAAGGTGGACGTGTCGTTTGTTGTGAAAAATGCAAGCAATTAAATGTGTTGTAGTAGGAGATGGGTAAGTGTATACATAATTATTTTGTTTCTAGATATTTGCTTTTCCTTGTCATGTATAAGTTGTTACTAAATTCTGTTTGCAGGCAATGCATTTTGTCTCCAAATTCCAGGGATTGGTTGTGTGTTTGTGCATGTAGGTAGTGGTTATTAGCAGTTTTAGCTATTATATTTGTCTTTTGAAGGAAGTTGGTGCGATTGTTTAACAGGTATATATGTTTGATCATTGGTTCTGTTAATGTTGCATTGTGGTGTGTTAGAATGTGTTCCATTATTTTATTTCACTGTGATAGGTTTCATTGTAGATAACATGACACTATAATTAATAGTTCCTATTGTAATTCCATTGATATATGTGTTTTCAGTAACTTTCACATGTAATGCTGCTCAGAATCACGGATTTTATATTTGTATTTTCTTTAGTCGTTCGGAAACAGTAATGTGTTGGTTCCTTTAATTTTATTGGGCGGTTCATTAAATGTCTGTTTGATATATACAAATTGTATTGTGTGTGGGGGAGAAGAATGTAGGATACTTCATATTCGTGAATTACATAAAATTCTTGGAACAGCTCCAAGATGTTCAAGGTTCAGCAACATTGTCAACTTGTAACATCATCTTTGCTCTGTAGACATTTTTGTGTTGTTGACAGGATGGGCCAGAAGTATTTGATGTTATATTAACACAAATATTGTTTATATTTAAACATACCACACGCATTCACATTGTGCAATTCGTGGAAGTAGCTAATGACAGTTCTATAAGCCACACTGAGGTATAGGATGCTGGGTTCACCACTTGTTTGGTGTGCATCCAACCTCCTCTCCAGTAAGTTTGGGGTTCTTTCCTTAGTAGATCAGCTGGTATGAAGGTTCGTCACCTGCCCCGATCTGGCACAAAGGTTAAAAGTGTGTGAAGCTGTTCCTCCACTCCCCAATAAAACTGCATGACACGGTGTTTAGTTAAAGCAACTTGTGTTTGCATTGTGGCAGTCGCTTGTGAGATCTTCCAAGCAGTGCTGTTAATGTTCTTTCTGACATGAAAATATTCCCCATCTTAAAACTGTGTGAAGTGTAAGTAAGGAACAGAGCAAGCAATTAAATGAAGTACTGTAACAAATGTCATTCTGCAAAAATTAGGACTGCTTGGGTCATACTAGAACCAAAATAAATTTAACTGCCCTGAACCACTTAACACTTGCCACTGAATACAAATTTTGTTAGAGAAATATAAGAAGTATGTCTACATGTGAGTGGAAACCAATTTTATTTTCATTATTGCAGACATTGTATGAGCAAAGCATTCATAAAAGACCGGTCACCAGATTGTGAATTTGTTCATTTATTTATTTTTAATTCTGCAGGGATATCATTGCTTGCAGACAGTGAGTGAAGCTTGTTTAATTATTTATGCTTTCAGCAGTTCAGTTTACGTAGTGTCAGCTGGTAGGATGATTCATGAATAATTAGTTTGAAAGGAAATGGTTATGGTCCAGTTGAAGTTGTTCTCCTGACATTTGTCAGTCTATGGGCCAGAATTTTAATCCATGTCTCTCAAAATTTGAATCTAGAGTGTGTTCCACTTGACCACTTAACAAACGAACCCCTGCACTCATAACTTATATAACCATTTCTTCATGTTTCATGCCATCCTTTACTTGAGTTATCCATCATTTTCAGGGTCTTGCAAGTGGTCTTCATGTCATTTCAATTCCTTGTACGCGACTTAATTGTATGGTTTAAGAGTGAGTGGATGGTAGTAAGAAAATCCATTTAAACTCGTAACCAAGAAGGAAATCCCCCGACTGTCGGTCAGCCGCTGATAAGAATTCTCTGGCTTCTCTTCCTTCCTGCAGTTCTCTTCCTATCTTTTGTTTCATGCGCACGAAGATTCTGATGACAATAGGATTTGAGGTTCTCATGGCAGTGAGAATGAAGATGGCTGTCTTCTGGGTTATGAGAGTCCCATTACTCATCACCCTGAAGATGGTGGCAGTAGGGACATTTTGAGACATCAATAAACTTCTACAACAATCCAGCAGACAGCATTCTTCATTTGATGACCTATCACCTTTACTGTAATATTGCTATGCTAGTGGAAGGGGCATGTTGAAAAAAGGGGGGTGATGTTTCAAATCCTCACCTTCTGTCTTCCTGTCTAATGGAAGCAGAATTCTTTTATTTACTGCATCACTAGTGAAAAAGCTTCGATACTGCTTTGTTTCCAATGCACTTTTTAAAAATGTAAGCCAGTATTTCATTTGTGATAACTTAGGCCACCCAGCATGGCTGAACCCCTAGACCTGTCTATTGAGGGGCGTATCAGAACGGTTCTGTGCAAGGAAAAATGAAATTGCCGAATTTCAGATCGCCCTAGCTGTGGAGTAGGAGTGTGGTTGCATCAGTTGAGTGCCAGATCTCATTGAAATCCATTGAGCGGTTGTAGAGATGAACGGAACTGAACGTTTCCATAAAATGTGCAGTCGTAATCTTACTGCCATGCATTTAAGGTGTTTCCGGAAGCTTGACTCATTGTGTGCGATTGATTCCGCGTGCACTTCCAAGAGCAGCTGCTGCTCTCTTTATCTCACAGCTTGGAGCATTTTCGTTCATAATTTTCTTCTTTGTTTGTATGTAACAAAGCTAATGAAGTTGCGTATTCCAAGAGTCGGTTCTGAGTTCAAAATATTTCTCTCACTCACACGTGTAAGGGATTGGGTTCACTGCATAGATTGACCCGGGGGGGAGGGGGGGGGGACGAAGAGCAATGTTCGATCTGGCCCTTTCCTTCTCGCTTTTCAGATTAACGTCCTGTTGCTTTAATTAAAATTTTGCCTTCTGCACATCATCAGAACTGTGGTTTCGTGTTCCTCGCCAATGCAGTCAGGTAAAGAAATTTTGCCTGGCATCCCCGATGGTCCGCTCTGATGACATCGATTTGCTTCATTCAATCATTGCCTGTGGTCACGTGCTGTTTCTGCCTGTCGCGGAGTGGAAGGCCGGGATTCGGTCCCGACTAGAAGCTCGAAGGCGGCTCAGGTGACGTGCTATACGGAGGAGGATGAGCGTGACGCTTCGGCCGCTTTGAGCCATCGGATGGTGCATCCGAAGCCACTTGTTGTCCGTCCGCTCAGCGAGATTATTTAGCCTGCGGAAGAAAGTGGGCAATTGATTTCCTCGGACCGGCATACATGAAGGCACTTCGCGGACGAGCGACTGCTTCGCACGTGGCCATGATCCCCGTTCTTGTCTTTCGGAGTCTGCCGAATGCCCCCAGTTGTAGGCCACCCCAGCGTGCGTTTCTGGACCGAGCGATACGCGGGTTTGGTCGACTGTTTATTGTTCTTGCATATCAACAGGTGGCCCGATCGCTCGCATTCTTTCTCCAGTGGCGTTAAAACTTTTAAGGATGTGAGTTGCGAAGAACAGCCCTTGTGGTCTTTGTTGCCCTCGAAGCCCAGCAGCTAACAGTCGGCGTGTCTGCATTTTGTATTTAAGCGTTTCGTATGATTCTCGCAGGAAACAGCTGTTATTTCCTCGAACGCCATCGACCTGTTTCATTTGCCGTGCGGACAGAATTCTTGACGCATGAAGTAGATGTTAGCGTAAGCGAAGTCTTCTTCTGATTGTGTCCTAAACCCCGGACTGCAAGGAACAGTGCATACCCTGTGAAACTGCTAGTCGCTCAGCTGTTCAAGAAATTCCTCAGACAGAGATGTATCCTGTCCCAGTCTCCGGTCAGAGATGACGTTCAAGCAACGCGCACCGCGAGGTGTGAGATTTTCACAGCGATTTGGAGTGGTGCCTGAAGATGGGGACGGCGCTTTCATTCAAAACCAACCGCCCACACGAGATCTAAAATTGCAATTAAGCGTAGTTTTGTGTATCTTAACCTTAGGACAGACAGACCTGGGGAATCGTCGTTCCGCCCCTCAACCAACGCTGGCATTGCCATTCTTTCTTTATGGCGTTGTATCTTCGGGCTCTGTGAAGTTTATCCCCCCCGGGCGCTTCATTCCCGACGTCGTTTTACGGGTATAAGCAAACACCGGCTCACGGGATGAAAATAAAAGTAAACGCCGGATTTTGACGATCTTGGGGCGCGCCTCATCGCCGATGCAACGAAACAGAAGAGGTTCTCTGTCAGGGACAGATAACTAACTAACTAACTAACTAACTCGTGCTTGAGACAGCTCTGCGGTTGATCGCCGGATGTAAAGCGGGTGCTTGGAGTGCAGAGGCAGTGCCGCCACGCTCGCGGTGGTCGGTCCAGCGTCAGTGGTTCGGCGTCCACCCCGTCGAGGTTTTCTCCCCTCTCTTATGAGACCCGAATTTTGACAAGAATACGCCACTGGCCAAGGAATATTAGGCGAAGAATAGAAATTATAAAGACGCGCATTATGTACGTATTTTTCTCCAGTCTCATGTCACTTCATCCCTCTTGAGTCCAGGTGTGCTTCTCTCACCACCCTCAGTCTCTGCTCTGCCCTTACAGTGAGAGACCTCGCTAGTTGATTGAGTGTGACTTTTGAAACATTTGTCGATTATATTTTTCGTACTGCATTTCTTCGTGTGCTGGCGTCTGTTACCACTTTGTCTGCTTGGAGGGTTTCTGCAAATTCTTTGATTCAAGTCGAACTTCGTAAATTTTGCAGCTGACTTCTGGGTGTAAGCAAACTCGGTGTTGTGTTCATTCGGCGCCAGACGCTGGACGGGCTGCTGGAAGTCCCCGCTTACGCCGTGCGAAATATGCGCGCTCGTTGGTTGCAAACTTCGATATTTATAGATGCTTCTTGCCGTCCATCTCGCAGCACTGGAGGGCATTCGTCCGCGCTCGTCTCTGCGTGGTACAGGATTTTCCTGTAAAAACATGACAGCCGCTCACTCGCGCGGTCTACTTACTACAAGTTGCTCTCACGTGATTCAGGAGCCTGAAGAAAACCATGTTCACAGAAGCTCGCCATTGGGTCTCTTTCAGGCCAAGATGGGCGTGTTCTGGCTCTGGCGCCGTGTGGTCAGTCTGCTGCAACCCGGAAGACACCAGTCTTCGTCATCGCCGCCTTCAGATCCCCAAATCCCGCTTATCTTAAGCCACTCGAATCCAGCGTACTCTCTCGTGCTCCTTCCAAATGTTTTCTGTTTTCTTCAACTCATTGGAATCGCGCATTTCTCATCCCGATGCGCGTTGCACGGCCTTGGTTTAATCGCGCACGTGTTCCTTCGTCCGCCCGTAGCTCCATGTACTCTCCCAGGGCCCTTGCACCTCCGAATGTGGGCCTCCTGAGGAAAATACAGACAATCTCTCGATGGCCTGACGAGATTTCGGATTCTCGCAGCTCAAAGATGTCGATGTTGTTCCTCCGGGTTGCATTACCGTGTGCATTTGTACGCAGATACCAGCGTTTCGGAGGAACATTCCGTCTCCATCTTCATGACTTCTCCATGGTCTGAATTCGGTCGTCTTGCCACTTGTTTCGTAATGAATCGACTGTTTTCCAGCCGTGAACTTGGCGATCGTGATGCGTTATAAAATGCTGTAAGGGGCTGAGGCAAACCACGAAGATCGTGTCAAGGTAGCCAAGAAGAGAACCCAGGACCTGAGGTCTCAGCATTCAAGAGCCGAGATTCGAACCAGAGTCATTCTGTTGGTTTGGTTGCGTCATTTAATTGGTGGTCATGACGACTCAAAAAAGAGAGAAAGTTGAGACGTTTTGAATTCTGAAGGCATTTGTTCTGTGAGTCACTGGGCAAGTGAACTCTGCGGTTGATTCATCGCCGCATTCGTCACGCCTCAGACGAGAACGCCAGAGTGAGGGAGGAAGGGGGCGGTGAAATTATTCCGTGTAATGCCGCCAAACACGAAATTATATCGAAATCCGTCGAGTGCTTCCGAAATTCAAAGACACGGACAGACAGTGTCGTCGGGCATCCCCTCCGCAGCCATCTGCAGATTAATTCCGAAACTTGATTCCTCCGGACGCTTGGTAACAGTCCCTGTGTGGAGGATCGGCTCTGTACCTCGATCTCTTCGGACGTCGCTCCAGCTTCGTTCGTATTCGGGACTCCCGTGTTCAGATCTCGGCCAGTAGACCGGCTGGTATTTCTCGTGGTTCCCGTCAGAGCCCCCCCTGCAAACGCCGCGTAATCTGGGCGCTTGAAACTGCGCGTTAATTAAACCGGCCTCTTTTTGTGTGTGCCGAGGTCACTGGGGCGGCCGCCGACCGACA
This sequence comes from Zootermopsis nevadensis, assembly GCF_977971745.1. Taxonomy (NCBI): domain Eukaryota; kingdom Metazoa; phylum Arthropoda; class Insecta; order Blattodea; family Termopsidae; genus Zootermopsis; species Zootermopsis nevadensis. The sequence continues at coordinate 19,729,519 of NW_028259156.1, forward strand.
GGTTTGTGACGTCACGAAGTATGACGACATCTTATCCGAGGCTCTGGCCTTCTATGGGCATTATTCAAATTGTTCGTTTTCTGATTGGCTGGGCGTTAGAAGGAAGGCGGTGCGCCGCGTAAGTTAATGATGACCAGTTGATTTAGTTCCTGTGCGCAAGGGGTCCCTTGAGAGGCGTTCATTTTATTATGACCCAATGTAAGTCATGATATCAGTAATTATATTTTCTGGCTTACGAGAGCTGTCATCTGATGGCGTTATCGTAGATTACGCGGTCTGACCGTCATCAGGAAATACGAACGTCAAGATACGCCGTTTCCAAGAAGCCACTAGCGTGGAATAAGAAAGCTCTCGCTTTTATAACATTGTCCAGGAAGACGCGCGGGCTTCTTTTACATCGCACAAGAGACGTTCAGCCCGGGGGGGGGGGGGGGGTGCCTGAAGTTGGACGTCTGTACATGAATCTCGCTGAATTCCGTGGCAACAGAACAGGACTTTGGACGCCACTTCAAGCCAAATGATATCCTGTCTATCGAATACACATTTTAATATTATCCGACACTCATTCTTTCGGTCTTCAACGGGTTCCTCTGCCACAAGATTTGTTCCGCATCCGAAGCCTTTTAATCGGCGAGAAAAGGTTTTGGAAGGTTCAGAATTCGTCCTGTGGGGCGACGAGTTTCTCTAGTTGAAACGTTGCGTCGTTGACCGTAAACCGTCGGTTCGTGCTTAAATGTTTAAGGTTGGTGTTGCCGTGGAGCTGTGAATACTTGAGCTGCCTGCAACTTCTGTCTGTTTTCCGGCAAGAAACCGGGTAAGATAAGGCGTGAGGCTCACTTTACATTCTGATTATTTGATATTCGGGAGGATGCTCGTCCAAGACACGGATTTGTTTAACCTTGCTCCGTTTAGACAGGTTCATCGGCGCAGAAAGTCGTCTTGGATTTACAGCCGAACACTGCGAAGTCCCTGCTTGATTGATTGAAGTTCAGTCGTTGTGGTACTGCGACGGTGCGCTCGGGACACCGGATTTCCTGACGCTCTCAGTGGTTTTCCTTAATCCCTCAAGGGGGGTTCGGTACCTCCGCTGCTTCTCGTCATGTATACCCTGAATGACCTTCGTGCCCTTCTGCTGCTGTCTCGAACCTCTACCGGGAACAGAACTCCGGCCGGCCATCCTGTAGGCGGAGACGTCCCGGTTTGTGAGCATGAAGCGTTCTATTTTTTCGTGGGAAGTCTCAGACTTTTAGCAATTTTTGTAAATGCGCGCAACATAATTCACGTAGTACTTACTTTTAAAAAAGTTCATTAGTTTACTTTCTTTTCGAATTCTGGAAGAGAATAATTAGCATCTGTTGTATGCGATAGGAGAGGTTTGCAGTAAAATTCTGAACTGTGCTAAAATATGTTTTCTCCGACCTTTTATTGTAGCTCCACTATAATAATCTTCCTTTTTATGGGTGAGACTGAATCAGTGTGTTGATGAGCAACCCTTTGCATGTGGCTAGCTGCCTTCCGTGTGCGCTACAGATTGTCCGTTTCCGACTCAGATTCTTCCGTCCTGATGTTCAATGAGAAGCGCAGATTGTGAAGCTGCTCCCCGTTCTGCGGGTTCCTCCGTCCACTTGTTATTTCCTCCCTCGCATGGTCAAATGCCCCCCTCCCTTTGTTTTGAAACAGCTTCAAGTAATCCCTTATGGGACAGACCAAATTCTACACTCATAAAAGTATAATTTCGCCCTTAGACGGGAGGCAAGGTGTTGAGAGCTGAAGCTCTCTCTTGTGGCATTTTACCCCCTAGAGATTCCCCCCACCCCGCTCAGCAAGCTCTCTGTGGGAGTTCTCCGTGGCTGCAAGCCAAGAAGGAGCCCACAATGTGTAAAATTGTTATTATTAACCATCGTCCGAATTCAGTGCACAGCAGCTCCTCGTGGTGGAGGAATTTCTGGCTTTCGCGGGACCGAGTATGAAGATGGCTGCCTTCTGATTTTTGCCATGTAGTCTCGTAAAGATGGTTGTCTTTCTGCCTTCCCTTTGCCTATCAGTCGCTTTTATAAATCCGTTCTAGCCTTTTCTTTGTATTGTTCTAAATCTTAGTTTTATCCCCGTTCATGTTCGGCAACTTCTCCTGCATGTGTGCAGTACGTGTAGTCTAAACATGTTTTCGCCGGCGTTCCGCCAGAGAGGCGACACGCTGTAATGGCGTGGTGCTTGGACACAGAGACAAGTGGCAAGTGTCAGAACAACAACGAATCTTTGTGGTAGAGTTTTATAGTTTAACTCCGTGGTGCAGCATCTTTTCTTGCGAAGCAAATTGTCGCAAAGTTTCCGCTTCCATGCAACCCAAAAGTTTGTCATTTTGTTCTCAGTAGTTTATTGCAGTTGGATCCTGTTCTGAACCGCTTTAGTCCACTTGCCCCTTCCGTCCCAGACTTCAGTGTGTAGGGGTAATGGAAGTAAAGCTCCATGCATTTGTAACCATGGTATTTGACAGAAGTGAGTGTTGAACGTCATTCACTGGCAACTCTACTCCAGGTACCCATTGTATGGCAGGCTGGATGGCACATGCAGTGGCAGTGATGGATGGATATGTGCCTTTTAAAAATGTTGTGTGCGACATCTGATGCCCTCCATGTCATGTGGTCTAAAGGGTAGCAATTCTTCCTGTAATTATATTAATCCTGTGTTTTGTTTCTTGCAGTGCGGTTGGTAAGACATGTTTGCTGATAAGCTACACCACAAACGCCTTCCCAGGAGAGTACATCCCAACAGTGTGAGTACAAATTTAATTTGTTTTCAAGACGTGGCACAGTGAAAAATATGTCTGTGGTTAAAATTCATCGTTATCTCTGGATAAGGACACAAATGATCAGGAAACTTTTAATTCCAAATGCAAAGCAGGGAGATAATCATTTTTAATTCTAGAGGAATGTCTGATGACATTTTGATGGGGTTTAGAAGAGGCATAATGTATATACCACGGAGCACTGAAGAGAGAGTGAGATAGCCGTTCCAAATAAATGTTTGAGGGCTTTGTTGATGCCTTGGAATTTTGACCATCTGATTATCTGGAAACATGGTCACAACTCACATATTGACTCAGTATATAAAAGGAATTAAATTCACTCATTGTTCTCCCGACTGTTCAAGTTCAAACACCAGAAGATATGTAAAATAAATAACCATTTGTGAAACCTTATGCTAGACCTGACAAATTTCCCATAATTTAGGAGCCACATCGAAGAACTAGGAACTACAATATGTATAATCTAAAGGAAATGTTTTTGCCATGTTTGCTATGAAGTGGAATAATAATCCGTGGCGTAACAGCCCTTTGAGAGGCAAAGCTGGCTGCTGGCGTTCACTTGCCTAAGCAGAGGTGAATGATCATCCATCCAGATACAGGGTGACGTGTGGTCAGCACGACGAACCCCCAGCCATCGCTACTTTTAATGACCGCATTACACTACCCGATTTCCTCATGATGCTGGGTTGGCACCGGTCCCCTACACCGGTCAAAAATCTCATGAGAAATTTCTTTCCCCGAGACTCGAACCAGCGCGCATTCCATATCACCGGTCCAAAGCATGATGCCACAGACCGCGCGGCTACGGCGCGCTGTTTTCACAGTTAAAACCCAAAAAGTTAACATAATAAATAATATGCAGTGATACAAAACCATTAGAACATGAAGATGTGATAGAAAACTGTGGCACCATTCCATAGAAAAATACTGCTGCAAATAATATAGATGTATTCTTCTTGCCTGTATTGGATAACTCAAAGTCCACGATATAGAAAGTATGAAGTATAATACGATAATTGAATTGTAGGTCTCGATAACAGTAGTATGTTTTGTAACTTACTTGCTGCCGTACATATTATGGTGTTTGTTTCAGATTTGACAATTACTCGGCAAATGTTATGGTAGATGGCAAACCGATCAACTTAGGGTTATGGGACACGGCAGGACAGGAAGATTATGACAGGTTGCGTCCGTTATCTTACCCGCAGACTGTAAGTACACTCCGTGTAGATGATCTATGAGTTGCCCCTCATATTGTATATCTGTTGTTCTGTTGATTCTTCTCTGTCATCATCGATATGCAGCTTGTGAAGAGAAGTGCCTGAAAATGTAATTTTGTATATCTTTAAAATTTTGTTGTAATTGTTGTAACTCATTTGTTTCGTTTTCTTGCAGGATGTGTTCCTCATTTGTTTCTCACTAGTGAACCCTGCATCGTTTGAGAATGTAAGAGCAAAGGTAAGAATCGCCATCGTTCGACCTAATGTTTGAGGATCAGGCTCGTCAGCCGTACTAAAACTGACTTTGGTCAAAATTCCTTTCCCTGTGTGGCCAGCAGTAATGCTTTGTAGGTAAATACTGTGAATATTGATAGATTAAGAATAAAATCTGAGTACAGCTTAAAATTTCATGACCGAGCATGAAGTGATGCTAGCATTTCTTCCACCGTATAAGTTGGAGTTACCCTAAGTGACAAGTCTGTTTATTGTTTCATGAAAATCTGTTAATTGGTACAAAAGTTGTTAGGGTGAGAACAACAAGGCCACACAGACGTGTTGGTACCGTAGCTTATAAAATAACAAAATGGGGATAAAAAGTGCGGCTTGTTCTGTGATGCCCGTGAGATATTTTATGATTAGACAGGATTTCACCTCTTTCCGAAACTTGCTCCATTTCCTGCTTTAAGAAATGTTTTTAACATTGTGTGCAGTGGTATCCTGAGGTGCGACATCATTGTCCGAGTACCCCCATCATTCTTGTTGGCACTAAACTGGACCTGAGAGAAGACAAGGAAACCATTGAGAAGCTGAAGGACAAGAAGCTGGCCCCAATCACATACCCTCAGGTACACGAACATGCAGAGCCTTCGCTGCTAAGCCATAGACTTGCTGGTTTGGTTAGTCTCTTCAGATCTTAGCAGCTGTTGCTTTCACCTCATCCCTACCTCCTGATGTATTTATATTCTGTACTTTCTAAATAGATTGCTTCGAAGGCTTTATATTTTTAATTGTTTATTCCATTGCTCTGTTTCATTTCCCACTCTTTTTGTCGTCCTCCGTTTTTCTTTTTTTTCACACTTCAGGTGTGTCACATATTTGCTGGAAGTTTGTGGATTGTGAGAATAACCATGCGGGGCATTTAAAACTAAAACCACAGAAAGCTTTACGTGATGACCAGGTGCATTAGTATGAGATGTGTTCTCATATAACAATCTTCTTTAAGATAAATTAGCCAAACAGATATTTATTGTTCTCATATTGTTAGTACTAGTGACAAAGGTCAGTATTGAACGTGGAATCTTTGGATTGCTAAATGTAGTGCACCTGGTATTCCGTATCTCAGTTTTAAGACTGCCACACGTTTGTCCAATTTGGCAAGATGGAAAAGGTACTGGGACAGATATTAGTAGAGTGCCTGAGGTATACCATCAGGCACAAAAGTTTTTGCCATAAATGACTGCGACATATACCGGGTGATGACCCTTATTTATCAACTCTGGTTTTTCGCTTCTTCTGAACCATTAACACTTTGCATGTATTATATAACTCTTCTTTGTGAACAGTTTATCACGTGATGAAATAGCCTTGCAGCAGCCAGTATGCCAGTATGCCGGCACTAAACATACTAGACTAGTGGTTAGCACACAAGCTTGGTATGCTGACAGCATGTCTGTCAGTGTTACGTCAACCAATTATCTAACCAAAAGCATGGAGCCAGCTGCCAATTTAAATGTTCCTAATGATGTTCTCTCACAGGGTCTGGCCATGGCAAAGGAGATCGGCGCTGTTAAGTACCTAGAATGCAGTGCGCTAACTCAGAAAGGCCTGAAGACGGTGTTCGATGAAGCAATTCGGGCGGTCCTGTGCCCCGTCCTGCAAGTGAAACCGAAGCGGAAATGCGTCTTGCTGTAGACTGTGGCGTATAATACCGAACGATTGTTTGAATTTAAAGCCACCTTGGAAGTGGAAGTCAGCCTTATGTAGGCGTAGTGCCAGTGGATGGGGTTCAATGGGTCCATGTCGTGTGGTTACAGATCCAACTTAATGTTTCTGTTGGATTCTGTTCACCTCTTTCTTATAAAGAGGTTTGCTGATTAACAGATTTTTACCTTAAATGTTCTTCCAGTGAAATTTATTTAACAATGTTTATCAGGATGGAGCTGTGCACTGCTTCTAACAGAAATAGAGCATTGACTTTTATAGCGGTTCTCTACGAGAGTTGTAATGATGTACTGGAGTCCTGCGTGAACGACTCGCTTATTTTCATTACGATATCTGTGCGTGTAATTGAAAGCGTACTCTGTCTTCACAAATATTTTTCCACATAACCTTTCATTTTTGTACCTTTCCTCTGAAGGGAGTCCTGTTATTGTTTCAGCTTTTTAGTTGCCTTGTCATATACACACACACGTCTTTTCTGGTATCAGCAGTTTATATAAATTGGAAATTAGTCTTTGATAATCTTGTTTGCTTTTAGCCTGCACTTAATAGAAAAGATGTGTATATGATGACAATATAAGCTTCATGCCCAATTTAATTTTACAAGAGCTCAAAATTTTACGCTGTCTTGCATTTATAGGACAATGGTAATTATACGTAGACTACCACACGCTTTAACGTTAAGTAATGCAGAATTTCAGTTACAAAGTTTGCTTGTGGCATTCGTTTCTTTCAGAATAAATTTGTTGTTTCCCTTACAGATCAGATGCAGTATGTTTTCTTGCAGATTACAACTGACTTAAAAATCTTATCTTCATCAGTTTTTACCCCCATAGAGTTGCGTTTTACATGCTGCATTGAAAAATCATGCACATTGCTAGAAAACTTGACTTAAGATATATTTGTGACCTGGAAGTACAAAAATTGCTGAGTATCTATGCATGATTTGTCAGTAGCAGTGTAATTGTGGTCTGGGATGGTTTCCCATTGTCCTCGTTGTGATATGCTGGCAGTAGTGAATAAAAAGTACCCACTGAGTGATTGGAACGGATGGTAAAGGTTTTGTTCCTGCGTGTATGTCGTAAGATTGAGTCGGTACCTGCCTCAGTTTGTTCAGTTTTGTGTTCTGTTCTGCTAAGGGAAGGAACAGTGTAATTTACATTTGCAAAAAAAAAAAATGTTTTTCAACTGCACCGTAGAAGTTTTACTTAAAGATTGAAACTGCAGCGTGTCAACTATGAATTTATTCTGCCTTGGTTTGATTGGTTTTCTAACCACTCTTATATCAGCTCCTTCGTTGAATTTCTTACGGCTTCGATGCTGTGAATGAGTTTTTGTACTCGGGAATTCCAGCCACTTCTATTGTGAACACCTTTGAGGTTAACACTCTGAGTAAGAAGAAAAGCATTTTTTGATAAATAAAATTCGGTATGGAAAGAATTAATGTCTGATGGTCTTATAAGTTCAGAACTTTCCTACATCTGACTGAAACTTCAGACCAGTCTAAATTGTCTTGTAGGCACGTTTTGGAATTCGTATTGAGCATGGATCCTACAGAACATTTTTTGTTAGTGAGAAGTTCTGTTTCATGGCTTTATGTTGTAATGTTACGTTCATATTAATTTTGGAAAATGTTTGTCAATCAAGCATTAATTTCATTAGGATAATAGGATTTTTATGGTGATAAAATTATGTAAATCATATCTCCCATCAGCTGACTGTGTTCGGTTCCTGATATTGACATTGTTTTAAAATCGTATTAAATTGAAAAAGCTAAGTGTTCAGAGAATAGCAGGACGAGTTACTTCTTGTTGCAGCTGAACCCAAATTGGGGGGGGGGGGGGTTGTAACCCCACAAAGCATATCATATGTACAGTGTGCCCTGTAAGCGCCAGTCTTGCCTCATTTCAGCATTTGTTGGACAGTGAGTTACTAATTTTGGCATATAAAAAATAACTTTGTATTACAAAGAGCTAGTGAGAAGTCGATTGCTTGAGGCTTCGTTAGCTTTTTATTGTAACTGTGCAGGATTTCTCCTTTTTTTCTTTCCCAACATAAACTGAATCAAATATTTTGTTATGCTAATGCTTGTGTCTGATCATGTAAATAATTTTTTACTGTAAATGAAAAATATTTTGATCGTGAGTAAATGTTATGGGGTATAACTTAAGTTGTAGTTTTCTAATGGCTATTACTATATTGTGAACTTATAGGCATATTGATCCTTGATCATAATCCCTTTTAAATGTTCAGAGTAGATTGTTGTTATGGCAGAATCTGTTATGTAGCTGAAGTGAGATGTTTTAGACTGGTGGTGGTTTAACTGTTAATATGATGTCTGTTCTGTATTAAAACTACCTGAAATGAAAAAGTGTGTGTTATGTAGTTGATGTTGATGTCTGTGCCCATAGATTGTTTATAAAAAAGTGTTTGCTTCTTCACATTCTTTGTATTGGCATGAGAGAGGTGTCAGATTTTAGAGTTTAGGGGCAGCTTATACACGCACATACTTTGCTGTAAAAAAATGAACAGTGGTGGATTTAAGTGTTTTGTGATGTCAGTACATTCGTTATTTAGAATCCCCTCCCCCCATTTGCAGTGTTCCTTTATATTGGAACATGGTTAATGCCCAATTATTTAGAAGAAACACCCCACGCTGTTTCAATTTTTGGACTTTTTGGTCTTGTCCAATCGAGTTCGGATAAAAAGTGAAAGACATTGATTCTATTTTTCTTTTCAGCTTAACCAGAGCCTTATGTTTTGTGTGTATGTATGTAGTAGCAAATACTGTATTTACCTAACTATGAAAGGACATCCAATCTGAGCTAGAGTTGGGAATGAATGAGAGGAGAGAAGACCGTTATCATCAGATACATGCTGTTTGTTGTTGTCCTCTTCCTTTTTCAAGATTTTCCAGTCATTATTCTTGGGCAACCCGCATCTCTTTGTCCATTCTCCAGTTTGTTTGTCTTCCATTCATGCCAGTCATATTTGCCACACTCCTATTCATTTCTGGGAGGTTCAAAATCTTTATTTCCACGACAAATACTATCACCTGTGTTATGAAAGTACAGCAAGCAGTGCACCTTGGCAGATCTTTGCAGATTCTGTTTTGTCCTGTAAGTTCTGTTTGGAGCCCAGTTTCTACATTTGTACAAAAGTGCTGGAAGTTTCATGTCTTTAGAAAATTTTTATGAAAAATACTGTGCGAACAATTTTTTTCGATAGTGCCATATGTTTGTCACGTTTGTAAGCAGTTTGTTTTCCACAGCACACTGAAATTGATTTCAGCAATTTATTGATTGGTTTTCTGTATTATGATTTGCATACTTGTACCTGCAGTGTACAAAACGTGCTTTAGTTTTTCATGTCTTGTCCAGATGCATTAAAATTATTGATTGTGGTGTTTAATGATGCTGTCAGTAATTCAGCCTCTGTAGCATGGATTGAATTATGGTGCTGTGTGATTACCACTCTACATACAAGACCACACATTGCTACAACACAAATCACAAATTACATTTTTGTCACCATAAGAACCTGATTAACAGCCACAGTGATCTAGTGGTCAGAACACTAGCCTTGTAATCCTGGGGTCCCGGGTTCAATTCCCGGTGGTGCTCAGATTTGTAACTTGTGTTGGGCAAGGCCGTGGTCTAGGCATCACGGAGTTTTCCTCCGGGGTCTTCCCCGGTTTCTCCGTGGCATCCCAACAATTACTCCATTCACACACAGAAGAAGGCAATGGCGAACCACTTCTGATCATCTGCAAAGAATGTATATATATGTATGAACGGGTCCCTGACAACCTGAAGAGGATGGAAGGACCCTGTTCATAGTATATGGACCTGTCGTCAGACAGAACACTAATAATAATAATAATAAGAACCTGATATGTCGGATAATGTTAAAATTACTTATGTTGATTCTTGGTGCTGCTGGTGTGGTACTACTGCATCTTGTGTATTTGCATTCTATAGTCGTGCGTATAATTGCTCATGCTTCACATACTCTCAGGTCCTCAGACAACTGATCACACAGCATCATAATTAAGCTCTGTGTTGTAGCTAAGGTGGTTTTAAGATGAACGTCGGGTGCAATCAAAATATTACCCCACCTCAGAAATGGATTCCTTCACCCTTGCCAGACAGACATGAAGTAGAAAGGTCAGAATATAGCTGAATATATTAAAAGCTTCTCTTATTGAGATTTTCATTTGTGTGAGTGAGTGATTTGTATCCAGTTTAGCAAGTGGTAAGTGGATTAAGAATCGTGAAGCCGCAGATCAGAGAGTGATCCAGAAGTAAGACTGACTGCCTGTAATGTCAGTAAAATTATAACGCATAAAGGATTGCTCATAGTAGTGAGATATGTTACAAATTGAACTAAAGAGGCCAGCCAAATGCTGATTCCTTACTTTCAGTGCAGTAGAGGTAAATGTACAGAAATATTATTAAACTGTATGTTGTAGGATGGTTTTCTAACGTGTAAGAATGGTATGTAACACTTGTATATTTTTGTGCATACATAGATCAGTGGGATTTTTGTAATGTTAGAATTACTTCAGTAGGTTCTTGAAACTTTCATGTGGCCATCATATTGGTATATTTCAATTTTGTACTTTTCTTTTATTTTCTTTAAGTAAATTTCAAGTCTTCCCATCTTTTATAAGTTTGTATTAAAGTAATTAATGCACATAACATATACAATGTCCCCCAGATCTTGTGCAGCCCCAAGTACCACACTAGCAGTTCAGACTTAGATAGTGGAGAAATAATTGATGTAAATACAGTAAGAAATTTCCTGGTCTTTATGTAGATACACAATAATTAGAAATTAAAAATTGGTGATGTGATTTTGAGCAGCATTATTAAAGACTGCCATTGTGTAAAAACGGGATGTAATAAAATAGGATTTAAACTCGGAACATCCAGTGTATGCTATTAACGCTGCTGCTATTCAGAAGAATTAACGTATTTTTATGCAGCCCGTTTTAGAACATTCCTTCACATTTAAGGTGAAGGGAACCTGTTCTTTTAAATGTACATTTTGTCTTAAATCTACCACTGATTGTTACATTTATTCATTTCAGTGATCTGTAAATTGTTTTACATATTCTAAGTGACTTGTTACTGCTGCTGCTGCTTTTTTCGTTTCATTATTTCTTCTTCTAGTGCAGCAGATTTAGGTTCATTTGATGGAGACTTCAGAATGTCCATTTGTAATGCAGATGCCTCTCATGTTTCATAGTATCTTTCTGTACTGAGTGATGTCTCTTTAGTCATAAAATTCTAAGTGAGGAAAGGAGAGAGTGTGTGTGTGTGTGCGCTTTGTTGTTATTAGAGATGATTTATTGATTGTTTCAAATGAGTATATTCATACATGAGTCAAAGGGAAGCATAGAAATAATTACACACGCAGCTGAGGCTTGTGTTCAACATTGGTGATTAAGCTGCAACAACTGTGAGCATTTGTTGTAACTTACAACTAGAAAGTTTAATGTGTAGTGATACAATATGTTTATTTCCTGTAACATTTTTGTCTTACTAACTTTATGGTGAATATTTTGACTACATTCATTGCTTAGCAAGTGAAATTTAATCATTTTATTTATGATTGGTGATAACTGGAAAGTGCTAGGGTTTTCATAAAATTCTTCCACAAATATCTTTGGAATAAAGTAGAAGTGAGATTTAAATAAGGAACTATTAACTCAAATGTTGGTGCTATATTTTCATAGATATATTATTGGATTTCATAAGATTAAGCTACAAGTTTTTAGACATTCTTTCCTGCTTTTAATTACACACGTAAATTATCATATGTGGAATTAATGTTTTTAAATAATAAAATTCAATTTTATTTGAGGGGGGGTACAGTCATTGCCATAATCAGTTTTCTTTCCACATTGCAGGACACATGTTGTAAAGCACGCACAAAATACAACTATTAACATTTAAATATTTTTTTTCTATTTGATTATAATTAAATTACACACGGGTATTTTGGAGTGTGTCATAAAGGTTCGTGATGGGAACAGTCTTTTTAAAAACAGGACATTGGTACTTGATAGCAAAAGTGCAGTATGCTGACTTCATTAGTTGTGTCTTCTAATGCATCTCACTGGTACACTTGGTAGTAAGAATTTCTCTATTTTTGTGTAAATTTGTAACAACTGAAGGAACGGTAAAAGTGTGGTCTGCTTCCTGTAATTGTGGCAGATGTACAAGGAACATTATCACAAGGTGTAGCTCCGATCATAAAGGATTTGCATTATATTGACGATATGTACCATTATTTTCTGCCCTTTATTTAAAATTCCAGTTTGAGTAGATTCCTTATTGATGTGTGACCCAAGAAGTGAATGTAATGCAGATTCTTTGTGTCTTGATTTTAAAAAGTGTACTAATGTAGCAAATGTATGTTCCATTTCGTGTTGAGCAGTCGGCAAAATGGATGACTTCATAATTTCTAATGTATATAATTTTTGTAATGCACCTTTGTTGAGATACTGTTTTTTCTCCCATTATTAGTAGTTAATATTTCTGTCCACATTTAACTTTGTTTGTAAATTGTTAGTAATTTTCAGTTAACATCATAATTAATAGTTGCAGAATACAGCTTTTGAGACACCTCCCCTTTTAATTGTGGCCATTTGTATGTAAATATGAATTTGCAACAGATTAATTACTGATTAAAAATTATAGTATTGTAATTTTTGTGCTTGATAAAAAAGAGAAAGTATGCATATTTCTTACTGTGAATATGTTTGCTTCACCTCCCATTCCAAATCACATTATATGTTAAATTTGTCACATAACTCCATATTTGCTTCAAAATAGTGAATACAGAATGGAGTTTAGGTGCAGAGACTTTGAATGATTTCATGTTGACTTGGTTGCACTGGTTCTTGACTGTGGGAAAATTGACTAAGGCAAACCAAAATTGAAGTTCATCTTTGTAGTGGCATTTCCTCCATTGTCATTACTCGGTGCACTACTTGTTTGTGTGGTTAATTAAAGTAGGATAGATTACTTGCTTAAGTTCGAGGTGTTTTTTTTAATTTTGTGGTGCCAAAAATTATCTGTTCAGTATTTATTAAAAAAATGTAGTTCCCCAGACGGAAATGGCTGCTGTCATGCTTTCCATCAGTAAAAGTTATGAGATCTCAGGAGGGTCAGGAATTGCTGGATAAATTATACAGGTGACAACTTTTAACTGTTTGTTATTTTCCATGATTGTGCATGTTAAATAGTCTTGATGTTTAATTCACAGCTCAGTGAATTCTGAATTTTTCCTTGTCAGTGGTGGTTGTTAACATTTCAATATTTCATGTAAATTTAAGTCATTACTCTAGTTCATGAAACAGTGGGTCTCAGGTTTAAAATCTGAATAACAGAAATAAGCTAACTTTTAATATATCATATTCCAACAATTATAGACACTTCCATGGCCACTCACTTGTGGAATTGAATCAATCTCACAGGAAATTAAGTTATGAGCCAAAACAGCTGTCAGCATAGTGACTGGCTGTGGGTTGGGTAATAGGGCCTCGGGTAGGGGCTGGGATTCTTCTTTTCAACAGTGTCAGCCAAGTATAATTAACCAAAAAATATCTAATGGTAATTAATTTAACCCAATATTTATGAATATTCTGCCCGTGAATTGTTATTCTCTATTGAAAGAATGGTCGTTTTGATGTCTTAATTTTAACCTTACAAAGCTTTACACAATAAGTGCCGTAGCTTGTTCATGTTGGTGCCGACTGAGAAAACATGTGACCTCTCAGACCTGTGTTGCCAACGTGTACAATTGTATATGCGTGTCTTCCACGATGTAGTGTGGTAGATTTCAGAAATGCTTGCTTCATCTAAATCAGGGCGACTTCTGAAAGATCAGTAAACTACATCCCAGAAGAGCCCTCTTCATACTCGCTACCAAAAAAGAACAACTAGATGTTGGCTACACTAGTTGGCTGTGAAATTGGCGGTTGTCGGTTGTAAAAGTGTATTTCCAGTTTTTTGGTGGTGGAAATTATGTCTTGCCAGAAGAAAATATTGAATTTTTTTAAACCTTTATCTCCGAAAAGGCCTTTATTAAATGTTACCGACAATATTGAAAATCAACCTAATAAGAAATTGAAGCCAGAGCCAGATATTAATGGACAGAGAGAAGACTTCACGTCGGGAGGGAACAATAAAGAAATCGTTGGAAACTCGCCGTTTTTTTACAGCTATGTCCGGGCGAAAATTAAGTTGACTTCAAAACGATTTCCAGCTTTGCATACGAACATTGGAGAGACTTGGTTCCAAGCATTAAGCCCAGAATTCGGGAAACCATATTTTGCAAAGGTAGTGGAAGTTGAATATGTATTGATTTTTGAACTTATTTGTGTATTATCCTCATGTCTTATACTTGAATTGTTTTTAATATAACCGGCGAAAATATGGGTGGGCTGTTTGTACTATTTAAGTATGGTATTTACTCATGCAGAAGAGTTGAATTATCACATCTACACTTGAAATTGGAATTTCTTTTGTCATAAGTCAAGGCCATATAAACTGAAACAGATATACAGATACATGCATTACTGTGCATACATAATTGGTTGTTAACAACTATTGGATTACATAGTAGGATTTGAGGTTTTCATGGCAGTAAGTTTGAAGATGGCTGTCTTCTGGGTTGTAGCACCATGTAGTCTGATAGAAGTTTACCAGTGTTTCAGAGGTCCTCGCTGTCTCCATCGTCAAGGCAGCAAGGACCTCTGAAACCATGGGATACTATTGCCAGACTACATGGTGCTACAATCCAGAAGACAGCCATTTTATATTGGTATAAATCTTATGTTATAAGGAGATTAAGTAAAATGGAGCAAGGAAGTTATAGCAAAAAAATTATGCAGTGAAATATCCATGCCATCATTCTCACGAGAATGGAAAGAGTGCAATCTCATAAAAGGGAAATTGGTGTAGTTGTGTTCTGTTTTAAGTACAGTAACAGGTCATTGTAAATGGATCTTTCTTGAAATTCAACTACAGCTCTGAGAATGGAATGTTTCTCTTGTAAAGTCTGGAACTTTGCTCCAACTGTTTCAGCTATGCTACCAATCACTTGGAGCTTCTGAATGGCTGCTTGTTCTTGAATACTTTATGTTACAGTTTCAGTTTTGTTTTAGTTGAGCCAGTTCCTTGTGGCTGAGAGGGCTTCTCACACTGTATATCCACCCGAGGACCAGGTCTGGACATGGACACACATGTGTCCGGTCTCACAAGTGAAAGTTGTGATTCTGGGACAGGATCCATACCACAATCCTCAGCAAGCTCATGGTAAGGCATTTCTCAACTGCTTCTGATTCACAGATCTATAAAATAATGGTTTCTCACATTGTACGGTACTGTAGTCAGGGTGCATCTCATCTGAGGTTAGGTTAGAAGTAAAAGCCAAGGTGATCAGAGGGGCGAGAGGGCAGCAGATAAGGAAGCATACACTGTCCTTACTGTAAACATTGCTCTCTAGTGGAAAAGCCGGCTCACTTCCTTTTCGGTAATGTCTTTGGTTTACATAGTATGTGCGTTTGTTTTCTTTTTACCCACGAACTAATGACACAGGCAGAGTGCACACTTTGATACTAGGTACAGTACAAGCAGATTCAGATATGGTTGTGTGCTGTTTAAAAATTAATATATCTATGTAACATTAACCTGGAATACACTTTATAAATGTGGTCTACTCTGTTGCTAAAAGGAACAAGAAAAAGTATCTGATTGTACAAGTTTATGACCAGCAGCCAAGAAACACTGCCTCTAGATGGCAGTTGTGTGAAACATTTGCATTTTTAAAGGTGCGCCAGCTCGCGTGATGTATGTCGATGTGTTTAGTGTAGCTGCAGTGACAGTTCATATCACTGGGAGGAGCTTAAGAATATGTTACCAGGTTCACAACTGCATTGTGTCACTTCAGCTTCTTCTGTGTTGCAGGTCTGTGTTTCAGCGTTCCTGCCAGAGTCCCCCCTCCACCAAGGTAAGAGCACGTGTGTCATGTGTTTAGTGCATTGACGTTTGGGTTTTTCTTGATTCCAATGTAAAATACTTTAATGTCTGAAGTAGACATTGTGTTAGAAGCGCATGTTGATTCAGATTGCATGAACATTAGCACCGAAGAGCGTGGATTGTTAATGGTATTGGATCTTAACAGTATTTTTTACCTGTAACTGCTTTGTTGGGTGAAACATTGTCAGTGGTGTGTAAGCTACGGACTCTACGTGGTTAAGACTCCTTCCTTTCTGAAAATTTGTGGTGTGACAGCACTTCATCTTTCAGTCTGCTGAACATGTACAAGGAGCTGAGCCGTGATATTCCTGGGTTTGAGGCTCCAAATCACGGCAACCTCATCGGGTGGGCAAGACAAGGTGAGTGGAAACTGTTGCCATTGATATTTCTATTTGTTTTCAGATAACTTCCAATATTAGTAATAAATGTTTTATACAGTGCTGAATGATTCAATAGAGCAAACATGTAATTCAGTGCCATTGTCATTTTGAGGATTTTATTCCATTTTTTAATGTCATATCTCAAATGATCCACTCGTGATGGAAACTAAGAATGCAAACGCAGTTTGGGTTGGAAAACCCCAGTAGTTAGGATCACTTCTTAATCCTAGGTCTACCTGGAAGGATACATTTAAAGTGGTTCAGAGGTGAACACTGGAACTAGCTTTAAATGTTCCATGACAGTCGGTGTCTTTTTGTTATCCTGTGACAAGGTTAGGCTGCATAATGGAAATTTCTTAAACGGGTATCGACTGTTGATGACGAGGAAGGAGCTGCCTCATGGTACACTACTAAGTGCCTCTCTCATCTTCACTTTGGCATGTTTTATTTCCTTTGGCTTCATATAGTTCTCAGGGTAAAACTGAGCACAGCCACAGCCAGTCCCTGTGATATATGGCTTGTCAGTGACGGGTGCATCTGTCCGTTTATTCATCAAAGGAAATTAGATGCATCAGTTTGGAAGACAAAGGAGATCTTCACACCACAAAGCCGTGCACATTCGAAGGCCGCTTTTGTGATGTTGCATTACTGAAGTATAGGTGGTGAAGATTTGTAGGTGCATCGGGGAAAATTACATTGTTCTTTTAGACCCAAGAGCTTTGCTTTCTGTTACGAAGTTTATAATTTGTCATTTTCGGTGGATGTTGTATGATCAAATGAAGGAGCGTGGTAAGAGTATATATAGAGGGTGGACTGAATTCATGAGAGGAAGCTCTTCAGGCATGAAAATGGAGGTGATAAGTTTCTCATAAACATTGGTGACATCCTGCATGACTTAATTACCCAGTAGACGGCTCTCCGAATTTTTACTGCTGTGAAAATTTAGATCTCGTGCTACGGAGTGGTGAAGAGTTGTGCCGTCTCTGATTTTGCATTTGTTGTTATTTGTTCATGCAGGTGTGCTGCTGCTCAATGCATGCCTCACAGTCAGAGCGCACAATGCCAATTCACACAAGGATCAAGGGTGGGAACAGCTGACTGATGCAGTCGTGAAACACATCAGTGACAACTCTCGAGGTGTCATCTTCCTGCTGTGGGGTTCTTATGCGCAGAAGAGGGCGGCTGCTGTTGATAAGGTACCTTGTCTATTATAGTGTATGTTGAAAGTTGTTTGAATATACAACCAATTGTGTTTGTTAATAGGGAACATGCCAGTGTCGTTCTTTTGGGTAGATTCTGTGCGGCTTACAGATACATTGATAAGTGGCGTCTATACGGCGTCACAGCCCAGACCAATATCATCGTCTTTACTGCTGCGAGTACACCAAATCTCGCTTAATGGAGAACATTAAATTAAACTTGTAATTCCTTAGTCCATCTTTTCTGGTGGCTGGGTTGTGTTTTGGTGCGGTCTGTCTGCTGTCTTCTGAGTACTGTCACGAGTCTGTACCAAACATTGCATTATTGTTGGTACCACTTCTGTGATGTGTTTGGGAAGCTTCCTGGATTTAATCTATGTTGGGAGGCTGGCGTTCATAACTTTTTCATGGTTTTCCTCAGCCCTCTGCGAAATGCAAAGGCGATATTTTTAAACAGGCTAGCTTTATTCCTCCCACGTTGTTTTTAAATGTTATACGCAGCTGGTCATTTGATATTTTGTATTACAGCCAGAATAAAAAAACACTTTTTCTGTCAGGTTTATGTTGATTATATTGGTGAATGCCGTGTTTGAGTGTGAAATTTGAGTCTTCAGAGCAGTAATTTGCTGGCTGTGGTTCAGACAAATGCAGACTGGAAAGCACTGTGCTATTTAACGCGCAAGGCTTAGGAGCCATCTGCGTAATGTTCTGTTGTTTAATTTTGATTGCAGGCTTACATTTCTGCTGCGCTGATTAGAGTCGTCCTCGTAAGCTAATAGTTCTCTGGGTATTCTGTAAATTCTGTACCTATTATGGAATCCAAAGGTTTATTACCATGTCCACAATAGTTTGCCATTAGTCCCAATCCTGAAACAGATGAATCCAGAATATACCCTCACAGTGATCCATTTTAATAGTATCCTCCCATCTAAGTTTGTCACCTTGTCCTCACAGCATGATGCATCCTTGAGTTGCAGGTGGAGGAGAGGTCTCCAGATATGAAGGGTGGTTGCCAGTGTACAGACTTATAGGTTTGTTTAGTTATTTTACAGTTCTGTATCAACTGCTGAGAGTATATAGTGTAAAGTCTGAAGGATGATTATGTATGAATAAATGGGAGATGAATTGGGAGTTGTAAGGTATTTTTGCGTGGCATTTAGCTGCAAGAACTGGCATAGTGTCATTGAGTTGATGCTTGTACGGGATTTAAATTTGGGACCTGCCTCCTGCTGCAGTCCTTGGTTGTGGTCATGGTTAAGTTTTGTGGGTCGTCTCCTCCCAGTTGCGACCTCAAGCTGCATAATTTGTCCTTTTGTCTGCATTTTGATAATGCGCTTGTTTGTTTTTATCAGGTTTTCTTTTGTTCTCCCCCTTTTTTATATTTGTTCTGTCTAGAAGCGGCACCACTTACTTATGTCGACACATCCTTCCCCGCTTTCTGCACACCGTGGATTCTTGGGGTGCGGTCACTTCTCTCGCTGTAATGAGTTGCTGAAAGAACAAGGGAAAGAGCCTATTGACTGGGGAGATCTGCCTGAAAATTAGAATGGATGCAGTTGTTCACACACTAACAAAACTGAGAGTGAAGGGTGTGCTTTTGTTTGTACCCATATAATGTAAGATTAATGCAGATATTGGTAAAGGCCAGAGGCAGAGAGAGGTCGGTGCCTTTGGTAGTACTGTCAAGGGAGTTTCGATAGCAAAGTGAAAGTTTTGAAGTTACTGGAAAATGTTTTCGCTCCTAAAATTGGTCTTTTTTACTTGCAATAGCTTCAGAGTATGAAGGACTTCATAGGAACATGTTCCCATCTTCATTTATGTCAAGATTAGTTAATCTTTTTGACCTGTTCTGCTGTCAGTGTTTTATCAGTCTGAAGATTTGTGTAGCATTGAACATGGTTGACTCTTATTCATTCTTCTCTCTCTGTGTTACATGAAAAGCCATTCTCCAGGTGGTGTTGTTTCCTTTAGCGTGCTATGGGCACTGTTGAGTGCCTTGCTGTGATTGTGGCTGTGTTCATACATGAGTTAGTACAAGTTAATATAATGTAGTGCATTGAATCCACTCAGTTTTCGTAAACAACCCGTCACGTTGCAGGTGATAGATTTGGAATACATGCAGTTGACCTCAAATCAATTTTATGCAAAAGATCTGTTTGTTGAAATGGATCTCACACTTCTTGTCACATGTGGTTGTTAAAAGCATCTGGGGAATTTGGTTTAACCCTAGCAGAGAGGATGCTGTGATTATTATTTTGGTCCTGTGTCAGAGAAATAGTTGTCCTGGCAGAGGAAAAATAGTTTATACTTTGTGTGCACAAAAACAGACTCAGTACATTCACTTTTTTTATAAATTTGGCTAGAAGAAAGCACATCTTATTTTGGGACATGTGGTGTGTTAGTGATAAAAAGTCGGGAGCTAGGTTATTGTGTGGAACCATTACTTTTGACTCTGGGGACTTTTTCCCCCCGTCCTTTTAATCAATCAATCAAACAGACAGAGTGAGGGACATGCAATCACATTAAATGTTGTGTGTGTCAGCATTTTGATGCAGCATCAGGCCAGGTTCTCTGTTTGAGACCATTGCCTGAGTGCCTTTGTGCTGACCTGTACCATCTGTGTTTGTAAATAACAGTAATAAATATGTTTATAGTATTATAGTGAAACACATAAGTATTTTTTTAATCATGTTTTAATGGCTATTAAGAAGCCGGTGGCACCCATTCCTTTCTGTCCTGTTCTGTAATTATTTGGCAGTCTGGTGTTCGGTTTGCAATCTGAGCGGTTGTGTTATTACTCGCTTTATTAATGCTGTAATAAATAATCTGTGTGAAGACCCGAAGTCTGCTGAGGATGTGAGCTGCGTCGATGCACTGCGCATTATCAGAAAATATTTTCTGTTGTATTTTTTTAAAATGGTTGGTATATCAAAAAATGTTTAAAAAAAGATCTCATCAATATGTGTATTATGTTATGTGACAATGAACCATTCTTGAGAAAATTTATGCAGTTTCTAGTTGAGCTTAGTTTAAAGTAGGTGTTCTTTTAGACTAATTACAATCATAATTAAATTTCCTCGACCTTTGATGTGGACCCTCAGTCCTAAATTTGAGTGAAGTTCATTCAGTAGTTTTAAAGGTGATGCAGCTTCCCATTAATGTTCATTTTGTTCACCTTTTTGCAAAAAAACAAAAGCAAATGATTATCAAGGGCTGGCAGTACCCCGTGGTTTGAGAATGGAAACAGGAAATGTGTTGGGATTTTAAATGGGACACACAGATGGAGGCAGTAACAAAGAAATCTGTCGGTGAGTTGAGCATGTTTATTTCAGTTTCTAATTTAACTTAACTTTCATTGTTTATACAATACACGTTACATATTTTATCTGTTGGTTTCAAGTTCCATTATGGTTTTATCACAATTTTGTCAGACATCTTCATACATCTTTGAAAGCTTCTCAATGTCCTTCTTGCTGAATCCAGCTCGCTGTCCTATTTCTACATTCTCATCCTGCAATATTAAGAAATATTTGCATTTTTGTTATGAGCTGACATGTACAAGTGTAGGTAACATAAAGTTATGTACAGGGTGGCCATAATTTATTCACTCTATCACAAACAGTGCTCTTTGGTGGCCCACGACAAATCCCTTCTACGAAAAACGAGCAAACTGATACACAGAACTTACCTTGGGCTCGATTGTTTTCTCTCCATTCTTTGAGAATGAATAGGCACTGTAATGAAGTACGCTGTCATAGTCGTACTCAACACCAAAATTGGTGATGCTGCTCGCATTGTACTTGTTAAAGTTGTTCTCTGTCCCTGGTGAGGAGCAGAGGGGATTCATTATATATTCACTGAAAGATTGAAACTGCAAACATATGCCAGCTACTGCAGTGTAGTGCAGAATTATGCTAACGTTACTATTTAACTTAAAACATCGGTCGCCCACTTTGTAGGCCAACAGTGCTTCGTCATGCAGATGCCTTCATTAATTTTAAACTACTCAGCCAGTTTTATCTTATTATTGTGGAGAGGATTGAAATGTTGATAGCCGTTTTACTGTTGAAGGTTGAATTGAACGCTATGAAAAATTAAATTTACCCAACAACTTACTTAGAATGCATTGCATTGTTCTGACAGAGTGAGACATGACCTCCATGTTTTATGTCTAATTTAGAGGTCCCATAATATACATTAACACAGGAAAAATAAAATGATCTTGGTAAGGGAGGGTCTGGAGTAAACAGTTGCAAATGCATGCACTACAAACGGAAATTCCTTTGGTCGCATGTGCGTGGCAAAGCAAACTTATGTTTAAATGTGCTCTGAGGTTTATAATTTTAACTTTGCAGTGTTGATGGCCCTGTATTCTAAAGATGCAAGTCTCAATTATTGGGATACTATGAAAAATATGAAACAAGTGGCATCACATCACCTGGTTGTATGTTTTCCCAGTGGATCGTAACGTAGTCGTCTCTATCCGTGGCGCTCTGCTGGTGATAGAACCCCAGTGTGTGAAGCAGTTCGTGTTCGATTGTGCCCAGTCGGAAGCATCCTACTCCAGGTTCATTTGGTTCAAGGTTCAGTTGCTGGCGCTGTGGTGATTTCAACTTTGTTACTCAGAGTCTTTGCCTTTATTTGTCTGGGCAAATGAGGAGCTTTGCACTGTCAGAAGCCTGTTTCTTGCTTACTGACATTGGAACAATGAATCTGAGACACTGACTTGCAATAAAGCATGTCAGATGACCCTCTGTTTCATTAAAGATTAAGGGACCATGCAGTCACTTCTCCGTTCTTGTGTAATTTTATTATAAACATTGTCTTTTATAAGTAACCTTTACATTAATGAACAGGCGGAAGTCCTGCTATCAGTACAGGCCAAGACTGACTTATACTGTTCTTCTTTGTGGCGATACGTCTGTTGTGTCTCTCACAAATGAGGCGCGGGTGACAGCCATAGGCGATAAAACTTTGGTTAGGACAGTTTTAGGCATCAGTGGATGAATAAGCAAGTGACAGTTAACAACCCTAGCTAGCCCCTTGTTCCTCCATGATCTGTTCTGCATCTTTTCCATGCTTAGTACTCCAGCAGCCTGGTAGCGCAGTAGAATGTAGTTTACTGTCTTGGCATGGTACACAAAACTCTAAACTATTGTGAAGTTCTGCGTTGTTACTGCATGAGATTTGAGGTTTTAGCAGCAGTGAGGATGACTGTTGCTCTGGGCTTTGGCACGAATAGATACCAACATTTGGAGATAACCCTGAAGATGGAGGCAGTTTGTCTCTCTGTAACATTGGTATCTACCTACGAGTCTATGTGATGTCAAAACGCAGAACAACAATATTATATTACTACCTTTGAAAAACTAATCCGTGGAGTAGAGTCATTCAGAAGCTAGTAGTCAAAGCAAGGAGATGGGCAGGGCATTTAGCATGCAGATGAGAAATGTGAACAGAATGTTTGTTGGCAAGCCTGAAGGGAAGAGACCACTCAGAAATCCTGGGTCTGGGTAGAAGGATGATATTACAATGGACCTTAGGGGAATAGGAAAGTTAGGGAATTTTTTCACTAGTTGAGTGTAGTGTTAGCTTCTCAAGAAGGATTCTGCTTCATGGAGTTAGTTTATTAGCGATAATGAAACTGACAGAGAAGTAAGAAATTAGCATTAAAAGTATGTTCATAATCGTGAATTATCAGAGCAGTTGTGTCAAATTTATCACGTTTATCAAACGAGTTGTGAGGTGACTTACCCCTCCTGTGCGACCCACATATGACCAACAACCAGATTTTTCTCCTGTTATGTAGACATAATCGTTGTCGGCTTCTGGGTCGTATTCACGCAGACGGATGGATGTCTTATTATGGTATTCATCTACTGCATGTAGAATGTGGGCTTTTTGCTCTTCAGCTGCGCAAGGAACAGTTCACTGTTACTCATAGCTCATTCTGGAAGATTTTTTTTCACAAACAAAAATAGTAAATCATCGGGAAAGAACTGGAAGGAGGTGATGAAAACAGTGGAGTTGCAAATGCAGACGGTGACTTGGGCTACGCAGGCTTTTACTCTTGAGGGGCCTGCACAGATTATCAGCCTGATTCTGACAAGATCAGTCTGTTGTCAGCAGAAGGAACTTTTTCCATGATGGAGGTTCCTTGAGAAGCTAATAGTCACTCGTTTAGAACAAAATTCCCTGCCCTTTATAGAGTCTGAAGGTTCATTGCAGTGTTCCTCCAGATGTCTGGTTGACATAATATACCCTTTTTCTGTTTGTTATTTTTCCATTGTTCCGGTCTTGCCAATAAAATTGCCCTGTGTAACATTTTGAAAAACAGATGTGTCAGCCAGTCTCTAACCTTGGGATGTCGGATGAGAAGACTTAGATTTCTAACAAAGGTGACAGTTTTGTCTTTGCCGCCAGTGTGTCAGACTGACTCCGGTGTCCGCTCGGTTCTTTTATGAAATGGGTACTGGGATAAAGTGGCCAGAGCGTGATGCTAACTACTTATAAGTAGTGCTGAGGTCTGACATCCTCCACACCCCACGAATTTGTTTGTTTGTATCGCGATATTTGAGGCAGGGGGGGGGGGGATTACTCGCAATTTGTGTTGTGGACTACTCACTGAATGCAGCCTCGTCTATGAGGAAGGGCAGAGTTCTTTTGGGCCATCGAGACGCTGGGTTAATGAGGCCATTTCTTAGCTGATCGCCAGTCAGCACAATGTCTCCTTCAAACTTGCCACTCAGCTCCCATGCACTCTGCTTGGACCGCACATCTGCAAGTAAAAACTCTTTAATAGTCCCCTCTTAGGTTTGTTCTGAGTTTTTCTGCAGATAAAACTCCTTGCTGTTGCTGCAAATTCTGTAACTCGGGTGACGTGTGTACAGAATAATTTGGCCAGTTCTGGCAGAAACGCTGGACTTAACCACCGTAATCAGGGTTGTATCTAATATATTTTACACTTTGTCTCAGTTTGCAGTAAAGACCGTAGTGCGTTAACAAATTGAGTGACAATTCAACTTACATGCAGTATGTGTTTGGGTGTCAATGCTGCCAATGCAAGTAAATGTGGTATGGACTGAGTGGGGTCCGACTATTCTTTGTACTCGGGCGGGCATTTATCTGCTTTAATTGTAGGAATAATATTACTGTTGTTAAGGACCATTGATAGCGTTCTTTCCCTTTTATATCTGATATGTTTCAGTCCGTTGTAGCGCTCCTGAAGTAGGTTTGCTTTCTTGTGCCGTGGCTAGGAAACGTTAAGTTTTGCTGCTGTTCTGACAGTTCGGGCTAATGTTTTTGCGCAACATTAACTAGTCTGATGTTTGCGTAAGAGTTTAATAAAATGGCTGAGACATGTTGTGACCTACTATATTACAAGGATTGTTACTCCCAGCTCCATATTCAGGACGAACATGGGACTGGTGTTTTGTGCATTTTCTCAGCTCCTCCAGGAAAGGGAAACTTACAGAAAGAAAAAATACACTACAGTATTAGGTTGTTTTTTCTAAATCAAACAACATATAAGCATACGTGCTTATATGTAACAAAGTATGTATTTTGAGAAACTGTAGTCCTGCATGGAGTGTCATATTTTTAAATTTAATGGAGGATACACCAGAGAAAAGCCAAGCTTCATGTCTGCCAACTGTGCATGTGATAGCAGATGAATTTCCCATATTTGAAAGGTCCATCATTTGATCTTTAACTGACATTTATCTAAGCATTCTTTGCCCCCTAAGCAGATTCTGGGATGGTGTCTTAAAAGTAGACCAAGAATCGCCGAATATAACTAGTGCCTTACCTATCACCCTTCCTGTGATGCAGGTCGCTGCTATCACCAGAAATGTCACACAGCAGAACATGTTGACGCCAGATCAATTCACGTCTGTGTGAGCTCCCTCTTATAAAATGGGGGAATCTTTAATAACTTATCTGAAACTCTTATCTGTCGTGTTGTGATACGATATCTCAAAATGTCCAGCTCTTGAGGTGAAATTTTTGAAAATATCATTCTCTTGATCATTTGCATTCTTTCCTTTCAGTCCAAGTCCATCTTATCAATGGTGTAGCCACATGCTCAGTGATAAAACGTTGACCTCTTCAGCGTGCTGTCCACGCTGCAAGTGGACGCGTATCTCGATTAGTTTATCTTTCTGAAGCAGTTAAGTCTCTCGCCCTAGAATGTCCTGCATTCGAGATTATTTTCTCCATTTGAATACAATGACTCGTCAGAAATCCTGTCGAGCTGAGGAATGATGAGAAGGTTGGGGCGTGTAGCGCACTTGGAAGATGTGAGAAGTGTAGTAAAACCTGAACAGAAGAGATGAAACGTGAGGGGTGTATGTTAGTGTAAATGAGAGGTTCATTTTAAAATAGGGTGTGTGTGGTCTAATTGAATGGGTTGCCCTGATGATGGAGGCAGCAAGGACCTCTGAAACGTCGGTAAACTTACCAGACTACATGAAACTAGAACCCAGAAGACAGCCATATTCATACTCACTGCCATGAGAACATCAGATCCTACTTAGGATATAGTCCATTGTCTGTGTGACACCTATATATACAGGGTGAGTCAAAAGTATGTTTACAAACTTCGTGTGCGTGTTCCAGGATCAAAAATAAGAAAGAATATTTCTATGAACATGGGGTCGCATATGTTTCATTTTCTAAATAATAGCCAAAAATAAGTTTCAATGAATGACATGTCAAAGTGAATCCAGCTTCCAGCAAAGATTTTCAATTAATGGCGACATGCTTCGATCGCGTCTAAGAGGACCTTCATATCGGCGATGCTTAAGAAGACACTTGCCACGCCTCCTTGAAGATGTACCACTGAATACAAGAAGACAAATGCGGTTTATGCACGACGGAGCCCCAGACATCATCTCAATGAACAGTACCCTCAGCGATGGATTGGGCGTGGTGACCACCGAGGTCACCGGACCTGACTCCATTGGACTTTTATCTGTGGGGTCACTTGAAGTCCGTCGTTTATGCAACGCCCATGAACAATGAAGACGACCTATGGGAACGTGTGCAGATGATTCGAGGACACCCTGGTGTGAACGGACGAATCCGTCAGTCTTGTGTGGAGAACGGAGGACCAAGCTTTGAGCATAAACATCCCTGCCCTAATATTTGGCAATAAAGGCATACATTGCAACTTATTCTTGGCTATTATTTTGAAAAAGGTGCATTTGCGACCACGTGTTCAAAGGAGCTTTTTTTATAATTTTTGATATAGGAACACGCACACAAAGTTTGTAAACATACTTTTGACTCACCCTGTATATATGAATTCACACAATACTCCCTTCGTGAAATGTGATTGTACAAAAATGCTTGAATCTTTATCAAGCTGTCAGCGCCTTTTGAATTTTATCACACATCACATGCTGATAAATGGTATTGTACGTTCAGAGATAAGTGTAATTTCGGTGAAGACCACGGACCGAAAATAGCAACAATCCTTTTCATTGTCTATGGTGACTTGTAATTCTTGAGAATGATTTTAATGTTTGTTGCAGAGTGATTAGCTTCAGAAATTGATAGAACGAGGTTGCACCTCTCAGAGTTTCTTGTGAATCGCTCAACTTCTCATGCGAGGAAACCCATTTTTACAGACGATTGTCTGGAGTCCATTTTTACATTTTCAGAAGAACCTTGTCGTAGTTGCGTTTGGTGGAAGGGAAACTCTTGTACGAGAATTTAAGTTGAACATTTTCGGCTGTCATTCAGGGGATGGGGTTTCTCCTCCAGCCTCACCTTCACAAACGAGGCCCTGTGGACCGAGTTGCTGTTACTAGAGATTGAAAATTATGCCGCGTTTGTTTGCCACAAGGCCCTTGTTCCTAGTAGTTCATCGTTTCAACAATGAGAAAACTGAAGATATCTTCTGTATTGTTGGAGGACCACCGCTTCTCGGCTTTCCGCGACATACTGGCGCCATGCCGTGGTGGCGGAGTGCATCTGAAACAGCCTCGCTGACAGTCACTGGGCGGATCGGTATCAATCAGGCGATTACGAAGATGGCTGTCCTCTGGGTTGTAGCAGCCTGCACCGAGATACTTTCCCGACGTTTCAGAGGTCCTTGCTGCTCACATCATCACTTCTGATCTTGTTTGATGTGCTGACCGCCGGAGCTTAAAGCCTTCAGAGGAAGGCGCTGATGAAAACGGCGTTTTGAAATCTGGTTGCAAAGTCCCGGCGCACACAGAAGGGAACGGACACATTGTGTGGGCAATCGCGTGATGCAGCGTAGGGCGGGGCCGTTTGAGCACGGACGCAGATCGGAAGTTGTCCTTCGGAACAAAGTGCGCTTCTCTGTTGCCCCGAATCATTTCCCCCAAAGTTCGTCAACTTCTCTGACACACGTGTAACGCGTGCAGTATAAACACAGTTCTGCAGGCGAGCGGCTTTGCAACAATACATTCGTACCTGCAAGCCGACGGCGTTCCTTTTTCATTGTTGACGACAATACGCCTGTGGTACTAATTGCGATATTAAATAACGTTGCATCAAACAGACAAAGTTGATGTGATTATGAATGTGAAATCTGACCACTCGGCAAACGAGAATGAATATGAAGGAAGGAGTGACCTCGCATTGCTGTTGAAGCGGGCGGCGGGGGCGGGGACAAAGCTGACGGTCCGCCTGGGGCGTCGAATGCCCTTGCGCCGGCCATTCGGATCTTCAGGACGGAACCCGAAGAGAAGCCGAGTTTCGAAGGAAACATTGAAATAATCGAGCGTGATGACACTCCCGTGTTCCAGGAAGTGCGTGTCATTGCACCTCCTCCCAGTCCCAAGTGATTACCCGTCCTTCGTGTCCTGTCGCTGCGATGACGTCACCAAGGCTGGATTCCCCGTCTCCTTCCAGCGGGCAGACTGCCCGTTGCGTCCAGCGGCATTCTTCTGCTGAGGTCCGTCCGCGATGTTTGCTCTGCTGATGCTGCTTGGTGTGGCCGGCGGATGGCCGGCGGCGACCCAGTCCAGCCGATCGGACTTCGAGTAAGTACCGAGCGCCTCTTTCTTTACAGCTTAACAGTTGGCCGCTGGTATTCAAAGAACTGAACTGAAGAAATTGTTTTGTGTATCTGTGCAGCGTCTTTTCAGATCGCAGCGACCACTGACGTGTGAATTCGAGAGAGTGTTTAAGGCTTTGACCGGGATGTTCTTTTGTTAAATCTTATGTGGTACCGCCTGATTCGACTTCTAATGGTTAAGTGAAGTGTTTTCTTCGCGGTACGGTCTGGATTCGTAAATATTATGAAGACGATCTTCGGCTTCAAAGGGTTAACAACTGTGTTCTGGCAGAGTACCGAATAATGTTACCATTCACCGGGAAATAATAGCGGACGTAATTGAGAAATGTGATGATTGTTCTTGCCGATTAACAAGGGGAAGTGTCGGTCATCTGTATTAAAAATCGGGAGGCAATGCTACCAGTTCTCCCCAGCCCCCTCAGATCACCAGGAAAGAACTGAGGAAGACACAATTCAGGAGAGAGAAGTCGGAAGGAGCCTCGGATTTAAATGGAGAACGTTCCATTCGAAACACAAAATTTTGAAAGAGGGAGCAGACGTTATTGACTTGAGATCAAGATATCTAGTGAAAATAAATCAGTCCCGGAATTAGGGCCAGCCAATGTTTTACATCGATGAATCATGGGTTGAGAGAAACCCAACCTTTCGTAAATGCTTGCAAAACCAAGGCCAATGTGAACTCTTGTCGTGCGGCGCGCATTGTCTCTACGCAATGAAGGCAGACATGATTCCTGGCTGTAACGAGACCACGCGAAAAAATGAGCTGCATAACCAAATTCTGCCTCTGAGACCCAGAGAGAAGATCTACAAAAGTGATCTCATCTTGGACAAATGCGGTTGGTAGTCGGCCTCCAAATATTTGCGTGGGCGAAAGGAGAGTCGTGCGTGAAAACAACGTCACAGGAGATCTGAGCCTGCGAAAATTGCCACAAGTGACGAAGGAGGACTGGGAAGGGTTTTGTAGACACACAGAAACAGTCGAAAGCCGATATTGGGAAAGAGACGACATTGCCGTTAATTACATTGATGCCGACTCTCAAATTGACTGCGACAACGCTGAAGCTGTCATTGAGTACGTCTTCCTGCATTCCTTGCAAGTCTCAAGGTTGCAGTCGCGAACAGTTCACTCAGGCGTTTCCGGTCAGGACCTAACAGTAAAATTAATGATGGTTGGCTCAGCCAGAGAGGCCCTGAGCAGGAGTCATCCGACGCGAAGTGTGAGTGGCCAACGCAACTTGCCGCTCCTTGTCCGGCGGCTGTGGACCGGATGCGATTCGCCGATGTTGGAAGACAAGTCAAGCCCCAACACTCAATTGGACGTGATCTTCATTGACTTTTTAGATTTGTGTGCGTGTGAGGACGGATCTGCGTGTTTTACGACGCTGGGTATGAAACTTGGTCTCTGATACTAAGGGAGGAACAGAGCTCCTCGCCAAATATAATTAGACTGATCAAGTCAAGGAGGACGAGATGGACAGGTCATGTAGCCCGCGTAGGAGACGAGGGTTTCGGTGGGCGAATCGGAAGGAAGGAGACCTCTAGGAACACTTAGACCTAGAGGAGAGGATAATATAGGGTGCAGCAGAGGAAAGGAATGGCTAGTATTCGACAAGGAGGAGGGTGGGGCATTTCCGCCCCTTGCTAGCAGACAGCTTAGATGATGCAGTTTCAGTAGCCGTGGACCCGCGAGCATCGGGCGTTTGTCGTTGAAAATTATATAAAATATTGTGAATCCGTAATTGCCGTTCAGCGCCTTTTCCGTAAACAGTTCACTGTGGAGCGCCGTGGAAACATCCCCGATCGTAAGACGATACTCAGGAGGGTTGATGCGTTTAGGACGACAGGGTCTGTGCTGAAGAGGAACCCCTGGGAGAGTGGGATTGGCAGTTCTCAGAAGCCCGAGGCTTAACAATTTCCTGCTTCCAGAACTGCACAGACGAAGGGTTACGGAATATGTGGTTTCAACAGGATGGTGCCACGGCGAGAGCATCGATGCAGGTGGTTCGTGGCAAGTTTCCCCAACACGTCATCTCCCTCGGCCGCCTCGCTCCCCTCACCTGTCCGTATGTGACTATTTTGTGTGGGGTTACCTCAAATCAAAGTTCTTCAGAAAGAAACCACGCAACATCCAGGAACTGAAGGATTCCATTCGCCAGGAAATCGCAATGCAGAATTTCGAGGAGAGGCTGCAAGAGTGCGTTCAGAAGGAAGGGCGTCACTTGACGGACTTTACTTTTCGGAAGTAATTCAAAAATGTTCAACAAAAACTGCATTGTAAAACCTTTCTTTCTGTGTAATTAAAATTTTTTTAACTTGAAAATCAACCGAGTTATTGTTATTTGAAAAACATGCGTTTCCTCTGCCGCACCTAAACGGATCTTAGAGGAATCCGATGGGGTGTTATGGACTGGATTCATCTGGCTTGGGATAGGGACCAGTGGCGGGCTCTTGTGAACGCGGCAATGAACTTCTGGTTCCATAAATTGTTGGGAATTTCTTTCTAAGTGGCCGAGCGACTGTGGGATTCTCAGGAAGGTCTCGGCTCCATGGAGAGTGTTAACTAGCCCCTTCGACGCGGTGCATATGACGTCAGACATCAGTCGTCCAGTTTACGTCGAATCACCATCAGCAAGAAAGGCGGAGATCTGCTTGAGAGAACGGTCGTGTCTCCGACCCAGAGATGGAAATCAAACGTCCATGATCTCTTTCTGACGCAGATTAATTTAGTCCCACAGAATTGCATTGTGTTTAGGATCCACTTTAATATTATTCTCTTTTTTGAACTGCGTTTTGCCCAAGTGTTCTCTCATCCAGTTAAACAGTGGAGCACATTTGACGTCTTTCCCATGCATGCTACATGTCATGCCTAGCTCACTATTCTCTACCTGGATCAGGTGTTGCATCCCATTCTTGTTTAGGGGCAGGACAGAATTTCCTGCAGTCCGTGATAACAAAATGGCGAACGAATGAGTTTGTGAGGTAGGAATGACTCAAGAGGCACTTGCGCAGGGATCTGAAATGTATAACTTTTTCCGATGTAAAACAACAGGATTCAGTATGTTGGCAGTAACTAATTGGCATTTGGATCCTGACATGTGACAATTAGCACGGAGATGCCGTGTCCACGTACCCACAGACTCTGTTTTAAATGTTGTTTAAAACGAGTCGTTGATGTTACATCTGACAAGTTTTAAGTTTTGTTCACTAATCTGGTACATACGTCTGTTTCTAGAGAACCTGTTTTCTTGATTGCAGACGGTCTTGCAGCAGCAACCTGGACCCAGGAGCATGCCAGTGTGACATGTCTTGCGCTCAGTATGGGGACTGCTGCCTTGATGCTCCCTGGTTTGTGTCAGAGCAACAGCGACTCGGGGCTTCAGCCTTCTCTTGCGAGAGCTTCGATAATACAAACGTGTACATGATGTCCTCGTGTCCTCCAGAGTGGAAAGATCCACATACTCGTTTCCACTGTGAGCACCCCGATACAAGTTACCGGGACCCTCTTTCTGAGGTACCAATAACGAGTCACCGTACCAACATAACATATCGCAACAGGCATTGTGCATTTTGCCATCGCGACCTTGATGCCGATTCATCCGAACTCTGGCCCATTTATTTCTCTTGTGAAAATGCATTGATAAACCTCGACAATGACATCATAAATTACCTGGTCTACAATACGACAGCTTTGTCATGGACTCTGGACATCACAGAAAACCCAGAATTACTGATATTTAGAGATGTCAGGTCGAGCAGACACGTGTACAGCTGCAGAGTGTGGGTAGAGGCCAGTGAAGCATTGCGAGCACTTCTGCGCACATGCGACAGCAGTGCTGTGGTCACCTGCCCTGAGGACTGGACTGACAAGGGGGTCAGGGTTCAGTGTGAGGCATACACTGCGCACATGTGCCTCAGTGGCGTTGTGTATCGCAATCATTACTGTGGGGTGTGCAACAACAACGGCAGTTTTAATGGCTCAGACTGCGTTGAACTGGGGCCAAGGCTGAGGACCACGGTGTCACCTGATTTTACGGTGCTTCTAGACTGGCACCGTCTGAATGAAAGGGACGTATGCCAGCGGGAGACGGAAACGTACGATCCATTTACAAGAACCTGTCGCTCTGTGTTTGAATGTACGTCTGAACATAGTTTCTTAGATTAGACCATATTTTTGTGTTCTTTGTGTTTGTGGTGTAGACAGGTCGCCTGTTGCTGTTACAGGGTCGCAAATGGATGGGGGACACCTCTTGGACAATAAATGAGATGTTAGGATAACATTGAGATGTATTTAAAGGAGGTGGATTGTAATGATGGTAGGTGGGTGGAACTAGCTCATGTCTGCTGGTCTGCGTTGGCATTAACAGCGTAGAACCTTTTGGGATATGATACCTTATAGTTAGGTGATAAAAATATGCATTAGGGATGCATGTTCTGCTTAAAGTAAGGAAATATTATGATAATTTTTCCAGTGTCCTGTGTCTGCAGTATGTAAGCATTAAAGCCAGTGAGGTGTAAAATCACATGCATTTGCAAAGTACGTATAATTAATTTGGAGTGGACCTTTCAATTCCTGTTAATCTTGGGTTTGATGTGTTGAGTCTTGATCAGCCAAAGCAAGTTGTGCATTAATAAGTCAGTTTCTTTCACTTAAACACTCGTTTCCCATTACTCAATAATTTCTTTAATTAGTAGGGATTGGAAAAGTTTATATCACTGTCATCTCTGTGGCAGATGCGGCACCCGAAGATTACACTCGTGCCAGCGAGAATGAAACATCCGCCTCCAGTCTCGACACTTGTTTTAAGATTCAGCTGGAACCTGCCGAGTACTACGTACAAGACAATGTCACCATGGCTGTGTTTATACCGGCACACAACAGAACTTTGCAGCTGCAAGAGTACAGGATCGGCAACGACAGCAGATTGACCATGTGCTTGCCGGAGTTCGGCGCAGACGATGAAGAAGAGTATTCCCAGGGTCTGGGGTACATCACTTTGGTGGGGCTTAGCCTGTCAATAGGCTTCCTCATACTACACCTCTTTGCATTTGGCTTGACTCCCAGGCTTCACAACTTGTCGTCAATGAACCTGGCCTGTCTCAGTGTCACTCTACTCCTCGTGTACTGCTCGTTCTTTGGGTCTGTCTCTCTGAAGGAGACGGGCATCCCGTGTGTTTCGATCGCTGTTATAATTCACTACAGTCTGCTAGCTTCCTTTTTCTGGATGCTTACCATAGCATACGACATTAACAGAGTCCTCCGAGTAGCCACCACGAAGCTGCTTGTGTCAACAGGTAAGACTGTCTAGGGCAGGATGCATCCTAAAGCCGTGTAACCGCTGCTGAATTTATATATTGCATTCTCCTTCTTTTGTTTTTCAGAGATGTACGAAAGGTTGCGTAGAATTTCATTGTAACACTATTAAGTCTGTAATGAAAAATCCGGTACTTTTGCCTGTGGGCTAGTTAACTTTGGGAGTTGCTAGCGGGGGGCACAGATACTATTGTGTGGGGTTCAGAGGTCATCGATCTCAGACGTCCTTTACATTGCTGGTGTCATTCACAAAGATATGGAGTCAAATGTTGGTGATTGTTACGCTCTGCATACATTTGTAACTTGTTGTTATGAAGTCGAATATATTTCAGGAAAAGGTGGAACTCAAAAGTCCCCCTGTAACTGTGGTCCTTCTGTTCCAAGCTGTGGGCACTGTGATTGAACTATTGTACACAAAGTGGCCAATGTAATCAGGAATTCAGTCTTGCTATAGAAATTTCCTGTGTTGTAAACATGTGAGGAAATTGTATTGTTACTACAATTTTAACATTTTAACATTAATCTCCAAAATAGCAGATACTTCAACAATAAATTCTTTAGAGTAATGCATTAAAGTAGCAGACTCACTTCTGTGTTAGAACAAGCATTGCATGGGAATTAACGTACCTCTTCATATTTGCGTAAGCGTAGCCAAACTTGGGTTGTACAGAGAGGAACATTACCATCTCACCAGGAATAGTACGGCACTTCAGCCAATGTAAAAAGTCAAAATATTTAAACATTTCTTTTTCACTAAATGGCATTTCATAATTTCACCTGATTTCAAGTACACCGCATAATTTCAGGAATATTTGTATTTTTTTGTTTTAATTTTCGGTGTGAACTCTGATCCATTTTTGACAGGCAGGCACTGGCACAGGTTTGGCGTCTACTGTCTGTGGAGCTGGATAGTTCCTGCTGTCATTGTTGGTGTAGCGCTGGCAGCCGAGTTCTCCTCTGACGGGGTGTTGGAATATGTACGACCAGGCTACGGGGTCAGTGAATGCTGGTTCGACAGTGGCAGGGCTCTGCTCACCTTCATTGTGGGACCGCTCTCAGTTGTCATGATTCTCAATGCAGTGCTATTTTTCTGGAGTGCGTGTATCATCTATACTTCCACATCTGAGCTGAAGAACACATCCCGCACACACAGAGACTTCCGTCTCTACTGCCGCCTCGCGCTCATTATGGGTCTGACTTGGATTGTCGGCCTCGTCGCTGCATTCGTTGACAATATAGGTGAGCAGCATACTGAGATGATAATTTCACTATAGCATCGTCCCAATTTACATATTTATCTTGAGGTTTGAGTGTACCTGTTAAAGCTTCTCTTCGGGTGATGCACCCCTGCCTACTTTAACAAGACTTGTGTCAGTACAACCATTACATCTTTAGTATAGGAAGTGCCACTACATAATTATAAAAAACTGAGTTGGTCTCAGGCCTGGGTGAAATAGTGAGCTCTGATTTTGGTACTGGAGTTAGAAGGTGGCACCATAGCTATAGACCTGATGGAAAACAATAATTACCTTGAGATATTGTGAAGATTCTTATTTCTGTGCCACTAAACTTTTGACTGATGTCTGCTCTCTGTATATAAGTTTTCTTAGTACAGATATCATGTAAGCATTAAGCAAGTGTTGTGGGGGTAGCATTGCAGCTTCATGGCAGTGTAAGTGTTGTTTGCAGTGGTGTGGTACGCGTTCGTGATCCTCAACACACTGCAGGGGCTGTTCATATTCCTGGCCTTCACTTGCACCCAGAAAGTGTGGCAGGAGCTACGGCCGTACAGGCAGACGCAGGCGTACGCCCCGAGCCCCGCTACCATGTACACATGAGAAATTTTCAGCAGGCCTTGGTGAACCTACAGGCACAAGTGCTGAGTGCTTATTAGTGTTTTAACTTCATTGTTTGATACACTGACTCATCCTGTCTCATATGTCTCTGGAAGTCTCATCATGACGATGTGCGCCATCTCCGAACGAAGAAGGTTGGCAATCCACATGGCGAACATTGTCCTCGAGACTGCCGCTCGAAAGATGTCTATTGAGGTGCATCCGAACCATCTTCTTAGGTCTTTCATCCAGGAGTTTTGGGGTCTACCGACGGATCTTTTTTCCTTGGATTTTACCCCCTACCTGTATTTATGTTGATATTTGAGGTGTGTTTTGTACACAACTTACATCAAGATCAAAACTGCCACTGTTTTTATATATATTTATTCAAGTTATTAACTTCTCATTTTATGAACCATATCATCACTGATTATCATTTATCTTTTTCTACTGTTAAGCTCTTCATTAAATGCCATTACCAAATTTGAGGGAGAAGTGAAGTTATGGTTCAGCTGCTTTGATGTGTTGACAGACTCGTGCAAGCCACACAGTTGAGGCAAAATCACACCCATTAATATTGCAGTCTTCGAGTAATTTAAACTGCAACCACAAGATGAAAATAAATTTATTATTTGAGTTTGTCCTGCAGCAGTAACAATGGAACACTACTGCACATATGAGAACTGTATCCATAACATTGTGTCCTGTTCTGCCATACTACTCAAGTCAGTCTGCTCAAAATATCTATGTGAAATTAAATCTAAGCCTCAAATCCTTGTGACTCTCATCTCATGGACCTTTACAGCAAGAAAAGTGACTGAACATGCGGCTGTCTTATGGCTGTTCCTGTGTGTCCGTGGACAGTGAGAAATCTGCATGGCGCAGGAAGGAATTCAGTGTCAGAAAGTGAACTATCATGCAGCATCATGTGTAGTAGTTACGCTACACATTGTACATGGGAAGTTAGATTTAAGTGATCACAGGAAACTCAGACTTAGTGAGTCAGTGTAATTTGTCCATGATAGTACTGTCTGAGTGAACATGACAATGTAACTCATAATATCTGATGTCTGGTGACTGTACAAATAAACAGTTGTGACTTTCCTGTGTAGACTGTCTCTGTCTTCTTATGGTGATATCACATTTTATTGTTGCATGAAGTGTGGAGGAGGAACAGTGATTATATTTAGGTGGGTATTTTCATTTTCTGCTTTAAATTTGGTTCTTTGACCAAAAAAAAAAAGTGGTAGTATATAACCACAATAGGTGAATCATCTCAATTGACATTTTATGTGAGATTTGAGATTCTCGCTGTGGCAAGTAGGAAGATGAATGTCTTCTGTGTTGCTGTATGTGTGATGAGCCTTGATGATGGAGGCAGCAAGAACCTCTGAAATGTCCATAAACTTCTACTAGAGTACACAGCACAGCAACCCATTTTATTGTGTCGGTAGTTGTGAATAATGAATGCCATAAAATGAAATTTATTTTATTAGTCATGGAAACACCAGACAAAATCACATTCATCCATTGTAGGACTACATATAGTTAATTTGGCATGTAGTTTCTTCATCAGTAATGTCTGAATCAGCTACATATCACACTATAAGCAGCTGTTCTTAAGATTGTCTCAAGGAGGTTATGATGGGTTGGACATACAGCTCACATAAAAACAAGTAAGTATGAGATTTGAGGTTCTCATGGCAGTGAAGAAGAGGTCTTTGTTGTCTTGTAATACAGTGTGGACTTGCAGGTAAATACCGTGGCTCGCGAAATGGTGTTTGTGCCATATTTTGAGCAGTAGTTTTTGTTCTGTGCAATTGGGGACGAAGGATTTTTTTTACGTAAAGTAAAGCTAATTGTGGATGGCAAGGAATCAACTCAGACGCTGCAGAATATAAAGTTTTTATTGTTTTGTAACACATTCTCAAATGGAAATCGAGTTAGTGTGTATTCAGTGTAAAATTAATTCCTAGTAACTGTACCAATGCCCGACACTCAATATAATGTCGCAAAGTGAATGTTAGTGTTCCAAATTATAAAAGTACAGTTAATAAGTAGTGCTCCCTGCTGATCGGAATTAAGAATGGTATATATTAGTTGGACGCTATTTGCATAATTTGTTTGGAACAACCGCAAATTATAGCGACATTTGACTTATAACCTACTTTTCGGATCAAGGTACAGAAGCTTGTGATAGAACTATTGTAGGATT
This sequence comes from Zootermopsis nevadensis, assembly GCF_977971745.1. Taxonomy (NCBI): domain Eukaryota; kingdom Metazoa; phylum Arthropoda; class Insecta; order Blattodea; family Termopsidae; genus Zootermopsis; species Zootermopsis nevadensis. The sequence goes on from NW_028259156.1 coordinate 19,767,525, forward strand.
TGTATGTAGCGTTAGGTACGACGCAGCTCATCCGTGAGGCTTCATTTTGATCTGTTTAGTGTACTTGTATTTCATATTGTAAGTGAAATGCGCTATGTAATGCAAGGTTAACTGTACGTAAAAGCTGTGTTCATGTTTCGGGAAGCTGCGGATGTTTTTAGGTTATGTTTCGTTTTTAAAATTATAAATTGGTTTTGTATGTTTGGGAATCCATAATTTGTACTGCCGTAAATAATTGGTTTAAAAGTTTCCTGCAGTTCATTTTGTATTCCTGAAATTCATACATTTGTAATATAGTCACCTAATCTTAATACACAGACGTATAAGCACTGTTAGAACTAGTATACTAATTGCATGTTATGAGATTACACTGGTTTTAATGTTTAGAAAATATTACTGATAAACTGCCAGTGCTCTTGGCCTGTAAAACAGTTTTTAATGAAAGTTTGTGGCATAAAAATGGAGGCAGTAAGTTTCTCTTCTTGATGCTCTGACATTTGCCTGGAAACAACTGTAAGAGTTTAACGTTATCTAGCAGAAGGTTCAGGATCTAAGGAATTAGTTCTTGGTTTCTCCTGTGTATTTTCCTCTTATCTTGAAGTACGTTGATATATGTTGGAGTTTTCAGTAGTGTTAAAGATCTCTGGAGGGGAATTATCACATTGATTAAACATTTGAATTTTCTTTCTTCTAACAGTTGTACAACCTCAACATCTGTCAGTGATGTTTAGACACATAAGTAGACTTATCTTTCGAGGCTTGCAGCAGAAAAATCGAGGATCGCAGTGTTGCAGATTTGCTACAGTCTCAGAGATGGCCAAGTTGCAAGTTCAGGAGGTGCAGATACCGGTGCCATGGGGACATGTAGCAGGTGGAATTGCAAAGCATAAATTGAATGATTCTCAGTTTGTTACTGTGTTGCAGTCAGGACATGAAGTGTGGGGTGTGGTTGCAGGCAAGTGGTGGGGTGACTGCAGTGTGCAGCCATTGCTGGGACTGCATGGCTGGGAAGACAATGCCAACACGTTTGACACTTTGGCCCCATTGCTGAGTGTACCAAGCTTCTTGGCTGTTGACTTGATGGGACATGGCCTGTCATCTTTCTTCCCTGCAATTGGTGCACACCATTTCATTGATGCTGTTATCTTGCTTAGGCGCATTGTAGACCACTTCAAGTGGACAAAGTTTTCTGTCGTAGGTAAGAAGTCAGTGTAAACACATTACCACTTTTCACAGTTTTGCTTGAGGCCAGTTTAATTTTATGAACGAAGCAGCCACAAAGACAAGCATTTGTTTCAATTTAATTTTTGCCTGTGAAGGTTTCATCACAGTCACAGATGAAATATTTTGACCTAAGACAAAGGAAGGAACAAGGATGGAGAAAGTTGTACGAGGAGGAGTTTGTACTCTTTGTCAAATATTACTGTAGCCTGGACAGCTCGGTCAGAATAGCGACTGTGCTGATGGCTGGATGTCTTCGCTTTGGCTTTTCTGTTTGCCACAGTGTTCGGACTTTCTGTTGACTGCACCGAGCCTCTTGTCCCATCAGTACTGGGGCTCTGCCCACAAGAATGAAGCAGCTGGTGTGTGAAACTGAACACTCGTGAGGTTAAGAATGTGTGAAATATATATTTACTTCTCCATATGTTTGCTTTTTGTGGTGTTTAGTTATGTATTAGGGACAACCTTAGGTTATTCATCACATTATCAAGAATGACCACAGAAGCAAGTCATGCAACTGACATGTCAGACAGAATTAATTTTTCAGTACAACATCTTAGAAGAAAATTAATGTTTTTGTTTGTTTGCACACACGCACTGCAAAATTATTTTAAATTGGTTGTACCTATGTGTGGCATTGGTTTTTAGCGTTGCAGGTGGGGTGGAACTTAAGAATATTTTAATAACTTATTTTATTTAATGTATTTTTCTTCCTTCCTTTATTTTTTCTATTATAGTTCATTTAATAAGAAGTTGATAGTGAATAATGAATTGGAAAGGATGTGGAAGTAAGCACTTCTGGCCTAATTCAAGATAGTCGTAGAAAGACTGAGGAAAACAAAAAATCGTCTCCAGGATGAGATTTGAACCGGGAACTCTCACGTATGAAGTGGGAGTGCTGACATTTGGTGTGTTTACACTGAGGAAAACTGAGATATTTTTATACATTGTCATGAACTTGGCTCTTCGTGTAAAACCGCAGCTTTATCTCTTTCGTTCCAAAAGATTAACATTTAATGTCAAGTGACTGTCAAGAACTGCAGTGTTTTTTTTTTATTCCCGTGATGTGCCCACTCTATAGAAAGTCAGTAGCAATGAGCTAACTTCCATTTTATTCAAAATCCTCTGATGTTGAATTCTGGTCACCAATTCCCAGGATCCTTGTTTATTTTCAGGCCATTCCTATGGGAGCACTGTGGCATTTGTTTACTCGGCACTGTATCCAGATGATGTGGATGCGTACGTCAGTATAGACTGTGCGCGTTCCCTGATGCTGGTTCAGGAGGAGAATCTGCTGGACAACATTAGGAATTGTCTTGACAGAACACTCGCGATAGAGAAGAGGCTAGCGTCTGACCCCCCAAAATACACGTACGAGGAGCTGCTCGAGTTGGTGTACGCGGGCAGCAGGAAGTCTCCGACAAGGGATTCTTGTGGCGTATTGCTTCAGAGGGGAATTAAAGAGTCTTCTCAGGGAGAGAGGTGATGTTTTATTGCGTGTTTTGAGATTCATTTTGAAAAGCGCGTAATCTCATTTGTTGTGCGGAAGTAACAGTACCCAAACCGTGGGATGAGTCAGTATGAAACTGACCGCAGTAGATCTGAATCAGACTTCTTGAAGTTATTTTATCTTTGCTTTATGTTTGGCAACCGTGACGGATGGCGCGCGCCTCGTAGGTAGTTGACGACAATTTAGGGATGAGGGATGATCCTGTGTAAACATTATTTCACGCTTTGTTGCAGAATGTATTTCCTGTCCCGTGATCCCAGGTTGAAGCCCTGGATCGGTGCGTTGACTGAAGACTTCATTCTGGCGTGTGCACCCAGGATAAAGTGCAGGGTGCTGAACATCAGGGGTAGTGTGGGTTTTCTGCATGGTGACAAGCGTGAGGAAGTGTACCTGCGCACGCTGGATCTGATGCAGCGGAGCGAGTTTTATGACGTGGACGGGAGCCACCACCTTCACCTCAACAACCCTGAAAATGTGGCACCTCTGATTAATAAGTTCTTGAGAGGGAGTAATCTGTGAGGAGGTAAGCGTAGTGTAACATTAGTGGCGTTAGTGCTGGGATCAGCGAGAACTCTTGCAAGAGACGCCTCTGCGTCGAGAGACGAGAAGAACACCGCCTTGGGAGTCGAGCCATTTATTAACACAGAGAAGCAGTGTACAAGCGTCAAATGTTGGCAGTCCTGGCAGGGAATGGGCTGCAGGTCCGAATAGTCCGAGTCATCTTTGGGAATCCGTAATCTTCCGTTCACTGACTGAATGTGTTCGCATCAGTTATTATTCTTTTGTCATATTTTTAATTTACTTTCTCTGTAATAAAGAAGAAGAAGAATTGCTTGCTGCGTCTGAGATCAGGCCCTCATGAAGCGAGACTGCTAAAAGCCCTTAGAATGCGATCCGACGTCTGGCTCGCGGCAGTTAGTTGTGCTCAGTTTGTGCAGATGGCAGTGCGAGACGGTGGACCGATTGTGAAATCTGTTGAGTCGAAGCAGCGAGCCATTCCGTCCTGGGTTTGAGGCTGCCATCCCCCACAAACCTCGGCTTTACGTGGTGTAGGGTTTTTTATCCCTTGTTAATTTAATAATGCTTCCTCGACTGCATTAGGTACTTACTGTGGAGTTAGTTGTGGCCTCCATGGAGGAACTGAGGAGAATCAAGTGATATGTCGGGAAATGCAGTCGTGCTGTGGGAGGGCTCGCCACTGAAGAGGAGGCCGGGCTTCGAGTCTGTGCGTGGGGACGGGGCGTTTAGGCCGAGCAGGCGGATGCATGACCAGTCCACCGTCTTCTAACGACTGCGTGAAGCAGGATCCTTGTTGAGAAGCTGATGGTGCCTTAGGTGGTCAGACACTTTACCGGCCGTCGCGTGACGTGAGGGTTCGCGTTCGTAAGAGCCTGGGATCCAGATGAATCCATTCTGCATCCTCAAGATCCATTTGAATATTATCCTCCCGTCCGAACGTTGGTCTTCCATGTGGTCTCTTCTTTTATGTTGTGCGAATAAAAAGCCGTTTGTCTTTCTTGTGTGCCACGTGGATGCTACACGTCCTGCCCATCCTTTACAGTTCATTGCACGTAAATCATGAAACAAGCAGAAACGGCTTCGGCTTTGCCTCGGGAGAATTTAGTGTGAGGTCCGTTCTGTCAAGACGCATTGTAAGTTTCCAAGTCCCGAAGGTGGAGCCGGAAGGTCATCTTCAGGCCAGACGAGACATCGGCCTGCTTCGAACACGACGATGCGCGGAACTGAATCAGTTGAAACTTCGTGGGTTTCAGAAACACAAAGGACGGTCAGTTTGTGAACTCTTGGGCAAAGCGATTTTACCTTTGAAACGCCTTACAGACGAGATTAACACCTTTCTGTTGCCACGAGGTTTCCAGGTGCCTCCCCCCCAAACCACTTTCGAATATGTTTTGCGGGTAGTGCACGTTGCCCCGCCTTCTTATTTAAGTTGCGTTCCAGCGACGGGAATGTGAGGGAGGGCTCTGCCCGCGGTCTTGGTGATCGGCATCGCTTGCAAGTGGCGACATCTGTCGGAAGCCGTCTCGACCAAATCGCAAAGCAAATTTTCTATAGCGCAGGGGGCAGCGCGCGAGTACGAACGGCAACCTTTGAACCTGGTGCTGATGCCTGGGTTTATTAAAGAGGAGAAGAATGTGGCTCCAGGAAGAGCCTTCGCTCCGGCGTGCGGCCTCAGAACGCGCGCATTTGCAAGCGTTAGGTTCTGTTTGCCATGAACGCCACTGAAATTAAAGGTTCTGCCGCCTCTTCTTTCGTGGTTTGCGGCTGCCACACGTAAGAACAGTGACCGCGAACTGCTTAATCCGGGGTTCGAATCCATACGAAAGCGGGATCTCTCTCTCTCCGGACTGGGTGTTGGGTTAAAGCGGCCGGAACGTGAGCCCCGACTGTCCTATTTTTCATTGATAAACGTTCGCTTGTTTTCATGCACGAATCACGGAACGGATAATTCAGTGACGCCCGCTTGTCGTGGGGCGCAGAGGATTCGGATGCCAAGTTTGTAAGGAATTGCGTCGAATTGTTTCTGGCAGGGGGCAGCTACGAAAATGCCCCGAGAAAATCAAGTCGGTTTCCTGTGATCCCGGCAGCTGCACTTTGTGGTGGCGTCGCGACAAGCGTGTCCCCGAACACGAGGACCAGACCTGATACTCGTGTTCGGGGTCGCTTCAAAATTTCGCGTCCTCGCACGTAAATGTGTTCCGGTGGTTCATTAGTTATCGCCAGCCCGGCGACTGTCTACCCTGCTACGAAGAGGAGTAGCTGGCAGGCAGGGATTCAGAAGGATCCGGGCATGCCGTATGGAAGACGTTCGCCTATGGGGACTGAGGCGTAGAGCGGCGACAGGTTTCCCCCGTATTTGCCAGCCCAGTTGCCACGAACTCTGTTACGACTGCATTATCCAGTCCCAAAAGAAATGCGCGGAGTCGGATTCTGAAGGTGACATTTCGAGGCGAGTGAGTGGGATTCCGCTGGTAGACTCTCCTGAGAGGCTAGGAGGGGGGGGGGGGGAGATTGTGTAGGTACGCGACTGTGAGCTTGTTCCAGCTCGAGTTGTGTGCTCACAGAATTGCGTCCTCAGATTAAAACTCGCCGTGTCATTGCGTCAGCACGCGATTTGCGTTCCCAGCTATCACAAAATCCGAGTACCTTTCTGACGTGAACGACAGTACTCCGAACTGGAGTACTCGCATCTCATTGGCACTGATGCGTCCAAGGTTTAATTCCTGCACAGGACATCCATCTCCTATGCTGATCGTCTGTTGGCTGGCCTCACCTTTGATCGTTCGCGTGACGCGATGTTTAAATCTGCTGTGAATGTTACGTAATTTATCCGAGTTGCTGTTTGCGATTAAACCCGCTTAGAACAAACCCAGTCGCTGTTTGAATATCGTAGAAAGGTGATAAGTGATGAGAATATAGGCGTGATGTAGCATCGGCAATTAGTTTTACTTGTATTTGGCCAAATGCTCGCCGTATTCAGCCATTTTGAATACCTTGAAATTAACTGCCTTCGTCCGGGAGAATTTTCTAACGCAAACCTGACCCCCCTGAAATTTGAAAAGTTGTCACGCCTCCCGTGCACCTTTGATCCGAATTCAGCCGCAAAGCTCTTCGGCCCCTGACTCCTCGCTTTCTGTGCGTCATTAACGCTCTTTGCGCTTCGTGTCGTCCCGGCGAAATGCCCCCTTTTATGTCCGCCTTTGTGGCTGGTTGTGTGAGACGCGCTGGAAGGGGAGCTTCAACCCTTCACGTGAGATATCTCGTGTTTGAAGAGATTAGTCAAAACGAACATGTCCTGCCATCTACGAAGAATTAAATAAGATGTTATATATATATACGTCACCATGACCTTTCTGAGAAGAATCTTTTCTTGTGGAAACGCGGGGGCGGCACTCAGAACCAGTTTCTGGTGGCCGACTCCGCCCTTGGAGAAGAGAGGTCGTGGCTGCGGTTGTTTGGGGCCCCTCTTTCCAAATTGCTACTTGCCGGAGCAACGCGATGACTGCCGACTGATCTTCATGTCTTGTAATGCCTGAAGAGAACCTGGACGACTTCGTCATTCGACGCTGTTGCTACAGCATCGTTAAACAAAGCAAGGCTGTGGAAGAGGAGGGGTGGGGCCTCGGTCTGGAAGGCGCCCAGTGTCGGGGGTTGGCTCAAATGGCGTTGAACCTTCGGATTCCTACCGCAGCCTTCAACGGGACACCTGGGGCTCGCCTCCGGCTGCTAAGGTGGTAATGGCCGTCTTGCTCGTTCTGCAGTCATTCGTGGTTTTACTCTGTCGTTCCATGCAGACTGCCAGGCGGCGCCTCCAGTCATTCCCACGTGACAAGGCAGTTCATTAGCCGCGGAGTAACTTCGCAGTTGACGCAGCGTCGTTTCACAAACCAGACGTGAATGAAGTGAGAATTAACCTCGGCCGCCATGTTCCTGAATGTGGGGGGGGGGGGCAACTGCCGGAATTCAATGTGAGCGAGGTCAAGCGCTGTCAGGGGTCCCTCTGACGACCCCGGCGACACCTGACGTGGTGGGAAGAATTTTAAAGGGCGTGGCCTATTTCAGCGATCCTGACTCCCCCGTCTCGTCCCTTCTGCTCGAACTTCGTCCTTCCGATGAGCCGGGGTCGAAGGACCGGGGCGCCGTCCCCCTTGGGGAATATCCGCGTCCGCAAACGTTTGCCGCACGTGACTTTCTGCAGTAGCCGACTGCAGCGCATCGGAACTTGGATTTACGTTTGCCGCAACCCGCGTCAGTGGGAAATCCAAATCGAGGCGCATGTATGAAACACGGATGTCTTCCCGTGCCCCGTGGCTGTGTAAACAACCCGCAGACGTTAATTCTTTGCGTTGATTCCTCCGTATTGACCGCCTCTGCATTTCACAAGTTCGCTAACAATTTTTAATCACAGATGGCCAAAGATCGTGACGCGTGTGAAAATCCCTCCTGACGGCTCGTGGCCTTGTCAGCTCAGTGCTTGATACAGAGGTGTCAAATAACGTCCAGTCATTGCAGTAATTTTCATACTTCCGTGATGTGGGATGCCTGGGTTCGCGTCCCAGCGGGGTCGCACCACCCATTCACTTGCTGTACTTAGAATCCCCAGGCGTGGAGCTTCCCTCCACTTCTCCATACGCTTTCACGGGCGAAGCAGATCGCTTGGTTTCCATGGGGCGCCTGTGGAGTCAGTGGCATATCAACTGGGCAGGTTACTGCGAAATCAAGATTCTGGCCGTCGATTTTCGTAAGCGGGTCACCGGACGCGTTCCTATTGAGGGCGGGGGATTCCGACGAATCAGCTGAGTTGCTTGCACGGGATTGTGGGAAACAAACCACCACGCGGGAAAACACAATTTGCGACCTGAATGTAGATGGTAGGATGATACTAATATGAGTTGCAAAGAAGGGGCGTGTGGATTGGATTGATCTGGCTCAGGACGGAACCCCGTGGCAAGTTCTTGTAAAAAAAAAAAAGCGGCCGTGAGCATCCGCGATCTTTCGTAGAAGCCGACGAATTTTTTGAGGAGGTGAACGACTCAGCTTCTCAAGGACTCTGCCCCGTGAAGGCAATTGAGAGCGCCAAACCAGTGAGAAAGTTTCGTCACGCGACCGGTTTCTGTGAGCGAGGAAGGTAATGGCAGACAGAAAATGCAGAGAACTTTACCGAAGACGAATTCTGGGGTAGGCCGCAGTTCCGTCTCCTGCCCCCCCCCCCCCCCCCCCCCCCCCCGTAAGACAAAAGAGGGACGGGTGACGGCTGTCTTCTGGGTTGTATCGCCGCGTGGTCCGGTAGAACTTTATCTACGTTTCAAAGGTCCTCTCTGACTCCATCGTCAGGACTATGATCGCACTATTTAAAAAAAGAATCCGTCCCATCTATGCCTTGGTCTACAAAATGTGCTCTTGCCCGCAGGTACCGATGCGCACATTTTGCTTGAGCGCGGTGCCTCTCCGGACGAGTCGACAGGTGCGCGGGCCGAGTCCCGCCGCCCACTTCTGATCAGCCAGCGGTTGCGCAAGCCCCCCCCTCCCCCCGCCCCTGTCTCGCTGGTAGGCTACTTATAGGGGCGAAATGCTGGCCGCGGCGCAGTCCAGTGGCCTCAAGAGTTGAATACGGCGGGCGACCGACCCCACTGTACCTCGAGGAAAGTGAGAGTGAAGGTAAGCGAGTTTTGTAGGAGCGGCCAGTCGCTGTTTCCCTTTTCTCGTCTTCGCGTACAGGGGATTCCCCAGTCTCCCAACTCGATCCGTCTCGCTGTTCCTTGCTTCAAAACGGGGAAAAGAAATGCAGGTTAGTGGTGCTACGCCCTTGTTCCGAAGTTTCCAGCTCGCCGTGTGTCGGGGGGGATGCCCCCGCGTGCGTTGTTGAAGTCAAAGTCGTATTTATCGCCGAAAGTTAAGGAACGGGGGGCTTCACGGACACTCTGTATTCTCTCTCACTTCGTCGGAGCGACCAACCTCGCTTTCATTAGGCCCGAGAGGCAGCGGAAGTTGACAGACACCGGTCGGAATGCGAACTGGGCCCTTGCGGGCAATATCTGTCGCGGTATTTATGCTGAAATGGCGCAAACCTGTTCCAGTAAGAGAGGAAAGGCAATCGGAAATCGCAGACACCACTTACTCGTAAAGTGCATTCTTATGTAAATTACAACACTATTTTTTTAGTCGGATTTGTTAACTTTCGAAGCGTAATTAAAATCGTGCCGTGTCCGAAACCAAACGAATTGAAAATTACGCCGGATGATGAACTTCCAGGAGCTTTGGAGTCTCTTTGCTTTCCGGAATTATTTCCGCGGACCGCAACAAATTTTAATCGTGCGGGACGAAGTGGCCTTTGCAATTATCGTTTTGTTTCACTGGAAACTAATTTGTGGAATGCAAAGTGTGTTCCGTTCTTCGTCGTGCGGAGAGGAGAGACGGGCGAAGATAATATTAAAATGGGCGTTAAATAAATAGTGCAGAGTGCATTCGTATCACTCGGGACAGGGTTCAGTGGCGCACTCTTGTGAGCGTGGTGTTCCGTAATTGGCGTCGTTAAAGAAACCTTGCCGAGGCGTCAGTAGTGTCTGAACATTTCTCGTCATTGCCTTTCTGAGAATTTACTTCGCTTAGATAACAAAACAAGGAAAGGATAATATTTTGACGCTTTCGTACTTGAAGGCGACGGGGCAGCCTCCGAAACGTCGGTCGGAGCTGAATTTCGCAGCCTCCGGGTGTCGCCTCAGCGGCCGATCTCTGTCGAAGTGGATTAAATCAAAGACAGACGCCACACCTCTTTTCCGTAGCCGTCCCGAGTTCATCCAGGACGCACGACATTTCTCGTTTCTAACGTCGATGCACCTGTAAAAAAGTCTGCTTCGCTTAGGACCTGCTGTTTTTATTCACAGGGTAATCGCGTGGTGTCGTTCGGCAGTTTTCTGCATTGTCTAGCTTCGGGCTGATCCCCCATACAGGGTAACCCCAGTGGCGGACTCTGAGAGGTGAGCGACTATCAGCTGTCGAAGGAGGAGGTCGTTGAGTCTGTTTGCAGGATGATTGAGGAAGGAATTTCTCCCGTGGTTTCGGTAGCTGGTGCTTAAAGCGATCAGTGGCGTGTCAGGGTTATGCATACATCGGTGTGTGCTCAGACCATTAGGCCGTTTGAGGCGCTTAATTGAGAACAAACAACTGTCGAAACACTCGGTTCTTTCGCAATTGAACAAGCAAGTTTGCGCTTGTCGTGACGAGTGTTGAAATTGAGTACTCGCCGCCGTAGTGCCTCACGTAACGAGGCGCTTTGCCCCCTGGAGGTTGAGGTGGGTGGGGCATGCACACTGTTGTGCTCGCAAGACGATAAGGTGACCGACGCGCATATGGGAGGATGATATTAAAATGCATCTCACTGGCGATATCTTGGGAACACGGTCATCAGCCCTTGGATCGTGTGAAAGGCGACGATCAGCTTCTAAATCCAGTGTCACTGTGAGTTAATTAGTTGTTACTGACACGAATTTTAAAACCGTTTGGACCAAGACAGAATTCCGTGCGGCATCGGAGGTCTCGGAGAGTGACAGCGAATTCGTTTACGCTTTTGAAACTGAAAGTGGCTCACTGACGTGCTCTCAGCGCACGTTCCAGCCGTCGGGTCGGCCGCACGTCCGACTCTCTTCATTGGTCACGCGCGTCAGATAAGAATCTCTCGCTGTGATGTGCCTTAATCGCTTCTTCGCCTGTCAATCAGCGAGCGTCTTTGAAGCAAACCAGAAATCGTCCGAACCGCGGGCCAGGGTAAAATGATCCGAGTTCAAAAAACTTGCAGCCCCGAAATGCGGTTGCTAGTTGAGAACCTTTCCTCTCGTGCTGCCAGCAGTTTTAGCAAAATCGTTACTTTCGCCTGAAGTTCGTAAGCTCGTGTTTGCAAAAATTTCTTTCTGGCTTCCTTGGGATTTATACCACCGGTTAATTTTACCGAACCCGAAGCGACCCCACAAGAAGAACGGCGTCCAAACCTATGAAACTCCTTGCGAACCGGCTCAGATCCGTTTACAGTTGCAAACTCCAGGTGATTCTGAAGTCGGGGACGCGACACGTAAGGCGGACTTGTGCTCCTCGCGGGAGAACTTTGACGCGAAAAGTGAGAGGGTCGTTCACGTCGGCAAGGCGAAAGCGAGACCTCGAACTGAAGCCACGAGGTCAGACACGAGGTTCTCGCGGAGGACATGTCGATGCTCGTCTTGTGCGTGGACCTCTATAGCAATGTTCATCCCTGAAGATGGAGGCAGATATTTCTCCGAAACCTTCTCTCCGCACAAGCGTCCTTCCTGCTCTCAGCGTTGTCGTGCTCTTTGGCAGTTTGCCCCCCCACCCCTTCGACGTTTCCGACAATTTCGTAATTCCGTTTCCTTATCTTGAAAATGGCGAACGTGTTCACTTGCGAGCGCCATTTTTCTTCAACCCCCCCCCCCCCCCCCCGGTCCTCGAGATTCGACCCAGAAAATCCGTGGCGGATTTCGACCTCGGACGCCAGTCGCTCGTCTGCGCCTTCCTCAACGGCTTTCAAGAGAAGCTGATTGTGGTCTTCTGGGTTGTGTCGCCGTGTAGTCTCGTAGGAACGTGCTGCCTCCATGTGCAACCGTAGTTTCCGCTGCTTAATAGAAACTGTAACATTGTGAAATACTGGGGACCATAAATCCGCCTGGGATTCTTAGGGTTGAGAGAGAATTCTCAAATGTGACTCTCATTCTGGCCCCACGTGCCATGGACACGTGTGTGTGTGGGGGGGGGGGGAGATGGAGGCATTGCTGCAGACGAGGGCGAGTAGTCAGCTTCAGGCCCCTGCCGATGGGCTAAAAATATTTGCACGATCTTGTAACTGGAATTTGCTGGCCGATCCTCCGAAGTGTCGGGCAGTCTCGTTCACACGGCGATGCGTTCCGTGGAGCCGAGTTTCTACGGCCTTGTAGGTTATTGCATTGCGTTGTAATGAAACGACATTCAGACCCGCTCGCGTTAAGCAACGCGGAAAGCTGCCGGTTACAAATAGTCGCATTATACTGCGTCGGTTTGTTTACATTGAACGACGAAGTCGCGCGGTTGCGCAATGGATCGGTGCGTAGTTTCGGTAATTTGGCAGAAAAGTGTTGGCGAGGCAAATGCAGCTCGTCGTCTTTCCTTCCTTGCGTGTTGTGATCGTGCCGCGTGGTCACGCGCGTTACCCGATTTTGTTCGTAATGATTGACGTTCTGACTTTGTTTTTGCGCACTGCGAGATACCGGTTCCTAATTGCGACATCATGTGCGTCGCTTAATGTAGGTCAGTTTCCTCGCCGGAGGCGTGTTACAGTTTCCCGTCTTCGCCTCCGCCGACGGCTCTCGAAATGTCGCAGACCCCGCGCGCGATTAAGAAGGGCCATGAGGTAAATCGAATGTGTTCTTATCGAGGCATTTCAGTTCCGTTAACCAGCTGAGCGACTATCAGCTTTTCAAGTGTTGTTTGTTTTACGACTGATCTTGCAAGTGCAAGGGAAATCCACGAAGTCCCAGTCCGCCTTGATGAAACACGTGCTTGTGTCGACAGGGACGAGTGTCGTAACGTTTTCGGGGTGGGGATCAGGTAGGTCACGCACCTACTCGCTGCTCCGTCCTTGCTCTTTTGCAGTGCAGAGACGACATTTACAAATCTGAGTTCGGACGAAGATCCGGTGACCGATTGGCCAATGTCGATACTGCTTTACCGAAACGTCTGACGTTGCGGTAGGATGTCCGTTCTCCTTGCTCAATAAGGAAAGTCAAATGTGGGTTGTCCGTTCAATGGCAGGTGTTCCCTGGAAGGAGATATCTGAAGGCCTTCTTTGTTCGTTCGTTTGTTTGTCTACTACTTTTATGGATGATGTTAGTAATGACAGTGCACATTGATCAGAACTTGGAAACTGAGACGGATGGCCTTTGGGTCGAGGGGTGACGAAGAACAGGTTTTGAGCACAAAATGTCGAATTGTTTCCACAAATATGTCGGTGGCACTCGGACGTAAATACGACGATGACGTCAGTGAAGTGCAAGCGAGAGCAGGTAAGGACAAGGCAAGTTTTCAGGCTGCAAAAGAAAGCCTGGGGGGGGGGGGGGGGAGTCCAGTGCAGAATCCTGGCGTTAACACGGGCTCGTTCTTCTGCGTAGCGACTTGAACTGTGTAATTGATTGATTTTACTCCGTGGTCGGCAGGTCTCGACTTCCATCCTTAATGTACAATTACGATTAGCATTGAGCAGGTACTTTATGACAAGCTGATAGTCGCGTAGCTGCCAAGAACTTTTCCACCTCTTGTAGAACCAGAAGGCCTCTCGACCTTCCGCTTTTGATAATATCCCAGCATCTACAGCTAGGTCTTCCGGCGTCACGTTTTCCGACTGAAATGTTGCGTTGATGTCCTATTCCGTCTGCGCCGAGGAAGGCGAAAACGCAAATGCTTCGGTATCAGAAGCTGCAGGCAGTCACGGCCCAGAGCCGGTTCGCCTTTATGCTGATAATCGTTGAGTGCCGAGCCCTCAGATAAAGGCTAATGAGGTCGGACGCCCATCGCTCGAAGGCGATCAGTGGCTTACAATCGAAAGGGGCTGATTAGGCGTTACGAAACGCCGTGCGCCAGGCACGTGGTGGCTTCGCAGTGCGCTGTGCGTCCGCTGGCAACGCTCAATTCTGGCCTTAACAGTTCCTGCTGCCCTCACCTTGCAGGTGGAAGCTGTGCTGATTTTGTTGAGCCAGCGACGGGTTTGACGCCACGTGATTTTGTTACGTGGGACGACGCTTTGCTCGGAGCGCGGTCCGCGGTGTTAGCATCGGTAAAATGGTCATGAGTGATAATTAGCAAGGATTTGGAAGGAGGCGGAGTGCATTTAAGTGGGCAGCTCGGAATAGGCTCTGCAAAACATCAATTTGCACGGGTCACCTTGCAGTAGAAACGGAATACGTGCAGAATTTTGGTGAGGAAATCTCTTCGAGGACTGCCGTTTCAACCACCGGGTTGGAGATTGGGGGGGGGGGGGTAACATTAAGCTGGATGCTGGGATCGAAGTCCGATTGTCGTTCTGCTGGAGACGCCTTCCTCAGTCTGCACTCCGACTGTTACCGCTGCACTAACTTGCTCTGTGAAAGATGCTGCTAGAATGTGTTTGTTGCAAGAAGCAGTGCCAGGCTTTTGTAATGACTGTGCTGAACCTCCTTGCGTGTCATGTGAGTCGGTAGCCACGTGCAGCTTCACCGCGTCACTTTTCTGGCTGAGTGCGTCGAATCTTCAACTTCCCTGCAAGATTTCGGCTCGAAACGCGGACGCAGACATTTACAAACCGGATGTGAAGTGCTGACATTGCCAAGGTCCACTTGAACGTTTTGCCTGCCTTCTCTACGAGCAGAGGTCCCGTAACGCACAGTGAAACAAAACTAGGCTATGTAGGATTTGAGGTTTGAGTCCTAAGATGGCTGTCTTCTGGGTTGTTGCGCCGTGTAGACGCTTCGGAGGTGCTTGCTGCCTCCGTCATCAGGGCTATGAGTCAGTAACATAACGGGTAATTAGATGGGCCGGACATGCAGCATACACAGTTTTAATTGTAAGCCTAAAATCAAGAGAGCGCTTGGGAGACAGAGGTGTAAATTAGATAATATTAAAATGGGTGTTTATTAAATAGGATGTGAACGGGATTCGTCGGACTCAGGATGCATAAAGGACCGCGTCCTGCGAACACGGTGATGACCCTCCAGGTTTCATAAGGGGCTGGAGAAGTTGTTGAAGAGCTGAGCGACTGTCAGCTGGCGCAAAGGAGCAAGTCCTGCCCCACGTGCGATCAGTTTCCCAATCTTTCGTGTCGTAACTTTGCATCAACAGTTGCCGTCGTTACCATGGCAACGACGCCCAAGCACCTCTTTGCACACGCCAATTACGACACAAATCCGCCCACTGAAGTTGCGAGGCTGCGAGCGGGCCTAACGAGGGCAGAATTGCCCCCGTGTCTGAGCTCTGAGTGGAGGTCGGGCTCCGCTCGGTCAAAACCCTGTCGGTGGATTCGAGTGAGTGAGTGAGTGGCCGCGTTAATCCCGCATGTTCCGCACTGCAAGCAGTTGATACGGCGTCGTGAAATGAGTAACGCGCCTGGTGTCGTAGTTGTGATGTTGCCTGTCGGACCCGGCGTCCTCGCGCAGCCTTGGTAGGAGCACAACTTCCTTCCTGTTGGGGCAGCCAAGGTGATGAGGGCAATTGACCTCGATGCTGAGTCCATCCCAAAGGCGCATGGAGACGTGGAGACAAAGCTCCTCAGATGCGAGTGCCCAGTTCTGCTGATCAATCACGCCACGTCCCAGTGCCGTGGAGGAGCCTTACCTTGATTCCTCTTTATTATTATTATTATTTCTTCCGGCGTTCGTGCGCAACATCGAACGGAGTGTTTTTGAAAAGGGGCGGATCGGCATGTTCATTGCAATTCAACGAGCACATGAACTATATTCCATTATCGCAGCGAAGTTTGATTTCGCCGATTTTGTTTCCCGTCGTTCCTTGAGCCGCCTTGAAGTCTGTCTGAAGGCCACTCACTCTCTCACTTCGTCCATCTGCCCCACTAATTCGCGATTTTTATTGCGTTATTGTATGTTAATTTGAACGAGGAAACAAACGCATTGACGGACTGAGTAAACGTGGCATACGAAAGTTCAATTTCCCTTTCAACGATTATTTTTGTTTTGCATCAAGGTTCGTCGTCATTCTCAAGGTCAGAAACTTTTATTTGTATCCTTGTTTACTGGTGGAACATTCCAATGAAACGCCGTGTTTGTCTTTCTCCGTGAGACGACTTCCGGGACGCGATACGAACTCGCTGACTCCGGGGATCTTTTCGTTAAATTTCGGTGACCAGCCTAGCCCGCAGTGGGTGCAGTGTTGACGCTTTTATTGGCACACCCGTGAGCAGTTGAAACCTGACACAGTAAAACAGCGGATGTGGAAGGATGAGGCCGATTCATTTCATTCGGCGGCGGATTTTTCTGATTGCTCAGTGGATCGACAACCAAGTGCAACGTTGCAGGTGTTGCGAGTGAAATGAAAGGCTTCCGAAAGCGCTGACCACAGGTTTTAGACACAGCATTCACTGGAGGGGAATGGCGCTTATACTCTGTTCACGATGTGCGTGGAGCGGCAGTGGCGTACAGTCCCGTCGCAGGAGAATCGCGCTCGGAGGTGCTTTAACGTCTGCTCCATGCAGAAGACGCAGGGCTCGTCTGATCTGTGGCTGCCTTAAAGCTCAACTTTTATTTGAGTGGCAACTTTCAGGGTAGGTCCCATCCGTATACCAAATTTAATTGAAATCCGTTGATGAATCTGTTTCTGCCAGCACCAGGATATTTTGTTAAACATTCCTTTCATTTCACAGTTATTATAATATGCGCAGTCAATCCAGTGCCTGTGCCCGTTTCCTGTTGAAATGACACTTGGCTCTTGTAGTGGTTCTTGCCCACTTGGCATCACTCTTTCTCTACAGCAACTGCTCATGTAATGGACATTGCCACACCTCACGCAGTATTGTATAATGCCTTCAGTTGATACATCATCATTACACAACAGAAATCCATTCTTCTTCTTCACCACGTGCAAAGTGTAATATGTAGTATCGTACGCGTACAGTCGCAAGTCTCTGTTAACTTTGCGTTTATATCGCACGCTGTCTCCTTAACAGCTGAGGCTGTGGAGATCGAGTTCCGTTTACTTTAAGGCGTCCTCCACTTGTTTTGCGGACAGATCTGAGAAGTGGCCCCTCGTTAACAAGAGATTGTGATGCATTCTGGGCTTGTGTTGCAGTGACAGCAAGATGGCGCAGTTGGTACGAACTCTCATAGATGGGTACCACGACATCATGAACAACAAAAGCGGTGAGTTCCATTTTAAGAATACGTGCGCCGTTCTTTGGAACGAGGTGATTGTTATTCTGGAAGAAGGAAATGTAATTTCTAGAAATTTCTTTTTCACTCTGTTGACAATTATACAGCAGAACAGAGCTCGCATTGACTGAGAAGCTGCTAGCCACTCAGCTAATTAAGAAATTCCCTGATAAAGTTGATAATGCAGAATTTTTGCAATCTTTTCTCTCTCTCACTGTTTTGATTTCGAAGTGAAATAAAGTTTATTAAATTAAGTTTGTTTAAAAGATCCCTTCGATGTTTCCCTGTTGAAGGTGTCGCACGTTCAAGACAACACAAATGATCGAGATCGTTCTTCTTGAAGATTTCTGTCTTCTGGGTTATTGCGCTGTGTAGTCTGGTCGATGTTAACCAACGTTTCAGAGGTCATACTGCCTCCGTCATCAGGGCGATCATCGCCCTGATGACGGAGGCAGTATGACCTCTGAAACGTTGGTTAACATCGACCAGACTACACAGCGCAATAACCCAGAAGACAGAAATCTTCACACTCACCGCTGTGAGAACCTCAAATCTTACACAGTAATTAATTGATTTGTGTCATGATGTTCGCTTCCGGTCAGGCAGCTCTTTCGTGTTGCTGTAGTTGAAATTCCTTGTGGGATATTATTAAAATGTTATGGAAGTGTTCATAAGATCTGCTAGTTTCATGTTTCAGGTACAAGAATGCAGTCTCTCAATTATGTGTGTATACGTCAAACACCTAACTTCAGTTCTAGTGCTCAGAATATGAACACGGGCCATTCACCTGTGTTCTTGCACTTCGCAGCAAAACGTATATGAAAATGTCACTTCCAAGATCACTTAGCACGTACTTGTAGTTACTCAGAGATGAAATTTCTGTCTGCGATACAAAGGTCACAGACCGTTTTAATAATGTTTTATTAATAAGCTGTTGAGTATTTCCGCATTTGAAGCTCCGACGAACAAGGGCTTGCTGTTTCTTTCTTATTTGAAGGAAGTCGAAGATGGCCGTCTTCTCCGTCGTTGAGCGCCTTAGCAAACACCTCTGAAACTTTGGTAGACTTCTACTGGACCGCATGGTGCAGCAACTCAGAAGACTCATTTCCGTGTCTTCTGCGGACAAAATAATGTAAATGTGCCGAGAACCGCGTTTCAAAAAGCGCCCCTCGACTGGTGTTTGCATTCAGAGCATAAAATATCTACATTTCTCTTCCTTTCCGCCGCTCAACAGCTCCAGTCCCTCGAACTTCGTCGTATCTGCTCTGTTAAGTGAGGCGTCTGATTGTCCGCAGATCCACGCGTCAACGACTGGTTGCTGATGGGCAGTCCCTTTCCGACGCTGGCGATCTGCCTCAGCTACGCGTATTTCGTCAAGGTGCTGGGCCCCAGGATCATGGAGCACAGGAAACCAATGAACCTTAGGCGCGTACTCATCGTCTACAACTTTGTGCAAGTGATCTTCAGTGCGTGGCTTTTCTATGAGGTAACATCCTTTGCCCTTAAGGAGAAGAGGACTTGACTGACGACTTTGCATGGCATTTTCAGTCACTCCAGCCAAACTAATGGACAGCCTTTAACCTTAATCCACACTAAATAACCTCTCCAGCTGGTTCAGCAGTGTCGCTTACTTTCGGAATAGAAGGAAGCTTCCGGCGATAAAAGCTAGACCGAGATCCCAACCTAATTGAGTCCTGAATAGAACTCAGACTTTATTTGGTTGTTGTATGATACTCCGCCGCCACGGTGGTCTAGCGGTCAGAACGCTGGCCTTGTAATCCTGGGGTCTCGGGTTCGATTCCCGGCGGTGCCCGAATTTATAACTTGTGTTGGGCAAGGCCGTGGTCTAGGCAACACGGAGTTTTCCTCCGTGGCATCCCAACAATTACTCCATTCACACACAGAAGAAGGCAATGGCAAACCACTTCTGGATCATCTGCCAAGAACGTATATGAACAGGTCCCAGTCCGAGAAAAGGATGGAAGGATCCTGTTCATATGGACCTGTCGCCAGACAGAACACTAAATAATAATAATGATACTCCATCAACTACTGACTATTCTTAACGTTGTATAAAATGTGGAAGGAAATAGCCACGGCCTATTTTAAGACACTGTAGGGAATGGAGTGAGCCTGTCCCTGGCCAGAATTCAAAGTGTTACGTCATTTCATACGGCGGCTAAGCCATCAAGTCCCGTGTGTACTTTAACAGAGGCAGACTAATTTGCAGAGGTGACTTCGCCGAATGATGTGTGAGTTTTGATTAAAGTTTTCATTTCGCCTTGCACCAGATGTCAAAGAATGCAGATTTACTTAGAGCCAATGTGCAAACAAATTGCTGTTTATTATCTTATTAACGTTATTTTGTTAAGTGGCAGCTGAGAATAGTTTGCTCGCTAGTCGTCTCATATCAGTGGACACAAATTCTTTTGTTTGAGTGAGATGTGAGGTTCTTGTGACAGCGAAGACGTCGATTATGTTCCTTCTGGGTTGCGACACTTTGCGGACCCATAGTAGATGCCGATATTAAACGAAAACATCTTCAGGCTTGAAAAGAGACCGCATGTTTCTCTGAAACGTTGGTATCGAACTGTAAGTCCACACGACGTCACAACGCAGAACATCAACGTTTACATCTTTGCTCGATGTTTGTTAAATTGTGGCGTCACAAACTGATTAAGACATCCGGTTTTCTTGTAATTCAGCTTTTGTAAACAATGAAAAATAAGGTACATAACAATCTTCTTAACATTGGTTTTGTATGGATGTGACGGAACATAAGCGACAGCTTTCTGGAAACTGTGTTGAAATAGAATGGCATTCTAAGTAGGATTTGAGGTTTTCGTGGCAGTGAGTCTGAAGATGGCTGTCTTCTGGGTTGTTGCGCCAAGTAGTCTGGTAGAAGTTCACGGGTGTTTGAAAAGGCCTCGCTGCCTCCATCATCAGAGTGATGAGTGGGTCAGTCATCGTCCTGATGATGAAGAACTTCTACCAGACTAAATGGAGCCATCTTCAGACGGAATGACATTCATTTTGAGTCACAGTTTCGCGGTGACCACAGAGAGGTCAGTCCGAAATTATTCCTTATTAAACTGTTATTATAAGATGTTGTCTGTTATTATAACAGATTGTTTTAGATTCTAGAGTGGATAAATACGTAAGCAGGTTGAATGGAAGGAGCAGTTAGTAAAAAAAGCACTGATTTATACTTTTAATAGAAAATTATAAACTTAATTTTTATACATCTTAAATTTCTGGTATCAGCAATTGCCATGAGATTCTCTGCATCTGTGTAGATTTGTTTGAGGTATAATTACGTTTCCTTGTTCTGTGCCCTTTTACTGAAGACAAAAGAAGTATTCAGAATAGATCATCGTCATCGTTTCATTACCTTGGTGCTGGATACCATGTTTTAGAAATAAACTGAGATAAATAGTAGCCAGATTATTGCTAAGCCAGTTTCGCATGTGTCTGTACGCAGAGCCTGGTCGCTGGGTGGCTCCACTACAGCTACAGATGTCAGCCAGTTGACTACTCCAACAGCCCCAGAGCAATGAGGGTAAGTGTCACATCTGTGCAGTCTGCGATATCAAGTGGAGGTGGGGGGTGTAAAGGGATGGACTGCATTCAGATGGCTCATAAGAGGCTGAAGAAACCGCTCAAGAAAAACCATGCACCGTTGAATTGGTTGATCAGTTAATTAGCTGTTGCCACAGTAATGCATTTTGTGACGCTGCGTCCTGTCACCAGGATGTTACCTGTATTGAAAGTGTAAACGTGTTGATCAAACAGTTCTCTAGACCATTCAGATCAGCCTTCACATTTTTTGTACAGGAGAACTTTGTTCTGTGTACTTATTTAAAGTTTACGCAGTTGCCCAGTCAAAGGTTGCTAGTGACGACATAGTGGCCTGGTTGGTTCACCGGTAGAAATTAGAGTTGGCACACAAGTGGTTTTGAAATCAAGACAGTTATAAATTCTCGGTGTTCTTGCTACCGTACAGTTCAGAATTTTGCATTTTCATATCTGCTATCTAAAATCCCAAAGATGAAATATGCGCCATTATTTGTGTGGCTGTGAAATTTGATCTCTTAACGCAAAGGAGAAAATAGATTTGGGTGGCTTGGCAACGGGGTGCTGATGAGGATATTTGGATCAGAGAGGGAGTAGCATGGAGAAAATTTCGTGCCGAGGGGCTCCGCGATTTGTGTTCTGAACCAGATAGGTTGTCGGGGGTGTAGCGAGCATTGGGAGACAAGAGAAATGCATACAAAATTATTGTCAAAAAACTGGGAGGGAAGAGATCACTAGGAAAATGTAGGTACACATGGGAGGATAACATTAATATGGATCTTAAATAAATAAGTTGTGAGGGCTGAAGATCTGGTTCAGTGCAAGACAGTGAATGTTTTGACCAAGTGATATCTTGTAACTTTGTTTCTGTAGACCACTGAAGTAGGCATTAAAATGGTGAACTGAAACATTTGCGATGTGTCTGTATTAAGCGTTGTCAGTCACGTGAATGTGTTTTGCTGCAGATGGCAAGAGGGTGCTGGTGGTACTACTTTTCCAAGTTCACGGAATTCTTTGACACGGTAAGTACAATACGTACGGGCAGTATTACGATGCTCATGTCAGGTATTCACAAATTGTAATATGTCTGTTTTCCTCTGGCAGATATTCTTTGTTCTGCGCAAGAAGAACGACCACATCTCCACCCTGCATGTGATTCACCACGGCGTCATGCCATTGAGCGTCTGGTTCGGAGTTAAGTTCACACCAGGTAGGCAGATGACAGAGCATGTATTACCCATGGATTGTGGTCTTCTGAGTTGTGATATTATGTAATCCTGAAGGCTAATATAATTTGCAGTCTTACATAAATTAGGCTGTGGACTGTACCCTCAGCAGTCGCCTGCTCATAATTTGAAATAAACACAATTTTATCAACGTAACGAGCATTAAAGGCAATATTTTGTGTACACAAGTATTGTCTGAAGAGCAGTTACTAGTGCAAAGCTCTGTTACAACACGTTCACTGTAACGCTGCATTCCCCTGGCACCCATTTTAAAATGAGTGTGCCTGAGTAGTGGGGGGAGGGGGGTGATACTGTATTTGATGAGAAACTCCAGATTAGACTCTCAGATAAATATTTCAGTATTGTGTTTTCTTGCAGGCGGCCACAGCTCATTCTTTGGAATGCTCAACACATTCGTTCACATCATCATGTACTCGTACTACCTGCTTGCAGCCTTGGGGCCGTACTTCCAGAAATATATCTGGTGGAAGAAGTACCTGACTGTTCTTCAAATGGTATGTGCGAATGCGACTGCTGGCAGCTGTCGTCCTGTGCACAGCAAATGAGGTCATATATAATAAATGGAGTGACTCAAGAGTGCACAACAGACCTGAGTTACAGTTGGTGACAGGGGAGGGGGGGGGGGGGGGGGGGGGGTTTGCATTCTTATAAACAATAATATGCATATTATCATTTACTTAAAAGTAATTCTGATCTTAATTGGGAACACAATAAATATATGCGGTTAATGACTATGTAACAACAAAGTTATAATGTTCCCTCAGGTCCAGTTCATACTCGTGATGGTCCATGCCTTCCAGCTGCTTTTCATTGACTGCAACTACCCCAAGGCCTTCGTTTGGTGGATCGGTCTTCATGCAGTGATGTTCTACTTCCTCTTCTCAGACTTCTACAAGCAAACATACAAAAAGAGGGCAGCAAGAAAAGTAAGAAATACAAGAATAGGCGTAATGCTTTCTGGACATCTTCCATGTGACACAATGCTCAGATGACAGGAACTGTTTTTGTCTGCTCTTTCATTACAAATACAAGTGAACATGTGTGTGAGTGGCAGTGTGAAAATTCAGGGGGTAGTTTGTTTCATACCAAAATACAAGACAGGGGTTTAATTACATTTCTACCCAGAACACGGACTAACAGCATTTTCATATAGTGGCTGAATTTTTTGTCTTTGCAGAAAGCCATTGAGCAACTCAACGAGCAGCAGAAACTAAACGGCCACGTCGGACTCTACCAGGAACACGATGCCCCGCCCAGCAGTTACACGGCCGAGCCGCGGCACAGAGCGTTTGTGAATGGCGTGGGCAAGTGATGTGCGAATGTTCTGTAGGGGACACGCTACAACCAAATGCTACCGACGCGTGCTACTCGCAGACCGTGATAGTGAGTTGAGATGTACTTGTCAGTGACAACTTCTGTTGGCAAGTGACTGTACTGTGATATCAGCATTGTGTTTTATCGGCGATGTCACTTGTCAGTGTCCTTGTGACGTGAGCTGTGACGTGGGTAGAAGTCTTTTGCTTCTAAACAAACCACTGATAAAATCGCTTTTGTGTATTATGTGGTCTCAATAGTTAAATTTTTACAGAGGTTTCATGAGGAGACATGCATGATGTGGCATTTTGTGTTTTGTTGGTCGTGAAAATTTTGATTGCGGTTTATGATGCTGACTCTGAAGGCTACAACCAAAAACTGTGATTTTGTCAGTGGTTTGTTTTCATTGGATGTGACAGTGAAGTCATCATTTCTTCGTATGAATCCTGTACTTTCTGGGCGTAGTTGTTCGTGGCACCATGCCGTCGGAATAATGCGGAATGGGATGAAGTAGTCGACTTACAAATTATTTATGTGCATTAACACAGGGTGCATTTCTGAGTATCATAAGTTTGTATGTGACAGTTTTAATGTAGTCTTAATAACATATTTTCAATATTCTGTTAAAATATATATTTAAAGTAACCTTCATCCTTTTCCGAGAATTTATAACATTTCTGCATACCTAAATGTGATAGTCATTATTTTCATATACTCTTTCTGCATATGCTTAGAGTGTGCCTTTAAAAGAGTCTAAAATTTTGAATGGACTCTACTAAATTGCTCTGAAATAATTTGTTGTTTATGTTGTGCATCACGTTGTAGTTGTCTGGCTACCTACGTGATAATGAGAATAGTGAAGATTGTGTGTTTCATCTTTGAATGTGCATGCATCTGTCTTTCAGTATAACATTTAAATCTTTGTTACATGAAATATGGACCAGAATTCATCTTTGGTGCTCAGTAGGAAGGGCGTAAGTGAAATGTAATTTATGTTCACTTAAGCTCTTCTTAATTGACCACCAAAAATACAATGCAGCTATTCTACATTTTGATTATGCATGAAATAAATTCTCTGCCCTGTTGGGGATCGAACCCCAGTCATCCAGCCCATGGGTAGTCACTATACTGACTGACCTCAAACCATTGACAGCTTCTTTCAGAATAAAAAATATTTGTTTTTTTAACAGAAATTTGTGGCAGGATACTTTTATATGTGTCTCTGTTTATAGCAGACAACTCAGCACTGTAAGTCTCTTCATGTGCATTGTGTGACACTTCCTTCACAAGTAATTATATAAATTGTAATGAGAAAGATAACAAAATATATGTGTATATATTTTCCAGTACGTGAGAGGATAAAATCATTGCATTCACTAGAGGAATGACACTTCTGTGATTATGATGTTCAGTTCAGTCCACTGTGAGGGTGAAAGTCCTGTTTTATTGATGTCAAGGGTTTGAGCCATGAGAGTGTTTGATGTTTGTAGGGAACTCCAGATAACATGATTGTATTGCTCATTCATAATTTAAATATTACTAACATAATGGAAGCTCTTAAGGGATTTTCATGCTATATCAGTTCCTGTACTCTCTTTGTCTACCATTGAATATGAATAATAATAATAATAATAATAATAATAATAATAATTGGCTTTAAAGATGCATTTTGTTAACTTACAATAATATAGAATTGACAGAAACTGAATTAGTAAATTTAATTATTACTGTGTTATATGTGAACTCTATTTGATCACTCCATGAGAACACGAAGTTCAGCCCCTGATTCTAATTCTTTTGTTTTTTCCCATCACTTCATATCCCTTCTCTTACTTTTTGTGTGTTGGAAGGCAATTTCTTTTGATAATGTATTTGTAAGTCCACATTATATGCGGTAGTTGTGGTATATCATAACCATTGTCTTGAGTGTTTACTTTGTTAACCTGTCCGGAATAATAAGGTGCTTTATCTGGAATAAAGACAGTGAAAATGTGAACCATTGCCTTCCGATTATTGAGTGTTGTGATATTACAGATGGCTAATAATTGTACTATCCCTTGGGTCTCGGTTCTCGCAGTAGCACGAGAGTTGGGAGAAAGAGGTAAAAAGAAGGAACTGGCGTGTCCTGAAAAAGATTAACCTCATTGATTGTTGGTCACTTGTGACCCTCTCACTCTATGGCATCTAAGAAATTGGAGAAATTTAAATTAAACTACAAGATAAAAATTGTTCCCAAAGTTAAGCACATATCTGCTTGTACTCTGTACCTTTGGCCACAGTAGAAGGTTCACCACTATAACCTTTCCAATTAATACTGCGTATAACACCATAACCATTAAATAACTGATTTGAACGAATATGGTATTGGAACTATTAGTCATATTAATGTGTACCAACTTTCCTCACCTCTACTGTAAAAAAATATAAACTTTAAGAGTCAAAAATCTTCTACTTTGGCCAGATTTCATAAGTATTGAAATGCAAGCACATTGCGCACACCTGTTATGATACAAAAGGGAGGGAATGCACACCAGGTGTTGCACCAACCTGGGTGCTAAAGTTAACTTACGTTTGGTGGCTAAGGAGAAGAGTGAGATACAAGGGTTTCCCATTATATTCTTTTTACAGAAGTGGATGTAGTTTAGCTACTCTATAGTTCATTTCTCATGACACATGCAACTTTGTATGTCTTTTCTGAAGAAGGTGATACGACAGTAGGTTTCTACATGTTATAGGCACTACTTTAGGCGTTCATTATAAATGTAACTTTATTTATTGATATATATTTAATCTACATATTTCAGAGCCATTGTCAAACATACCAATACCAGGTGTAATATAAGTAGTTATCTGTGTATTGTTATTACAGATTAATAGGAAACTGGGCATTATTATAAAATCCAGAACATTGTTCTTCGTTCTGAGATATCAGGTTCTCCAAACGATGAGTATAAGGAAGTAGCATCATAGTAATGTGGTAGCTTTTGACCAATGTCTTAATATTTCCATCGCCAGGCTCCTCTGAAACGTTGGTCAACATACACCAGACTCCATAGTGCATCCCTGAAGACGTTTGTCTTCTTATCTGACATTACACAAGTCATGCACTTACATACTCACATTTACCCGAAAGACGGAAAGTTTTCCTTCAATACCAAGGTTTAAGAACTATTTATTGGAATGATGAATTTATTGTTCTTGGAGAGGAATGACGTTGTGTGTAAGAGGTGTAGATTCTTACCGATTGGGCTACCACTTACACCATGCTCAGTATTTTATACTTCTGATTCAGAGATGGCACGGCAGTACGCATTGCGTCGTCGTGAGAGCATCCATGAAAAATTTGTGCTTCTTTGATACGTGTTATGTTGTATGCCTGTTTGTTCGTAGTTCGTGGTTTCATAATTATTTTGGCTGTTGATTGAAGAAGTAAAAAATGGTGAAATTAACACCAGACTTAATACAGCAATCTATGCAGTATATAAATCCAGTAAGAGATAGGGAATTAGACCTGCGAGGTAGGTGTTGGTGGCTATTCTAACCTTTAACAGTATTGTTGAAGTGATGCTCAGTAGTAGCAAGGCCATCACGTTATATGATCTTATGAAGATGAAATACTATATATTTAACAGTGTTATGTTTGACGGTCAACACTATACCTTGTGCAGCAAAATACTGACGTAATTTTGAGCTGGTTGAAGTAATGAAATAACAGGCGCATAGTATCTTCCGTAAAAAACAGACTACGTAAATCATCTTGACCTAACGTGGCTTATAACGAGATCAGAAAGTAGTATTGTACAATCAGGAACTCTTCTAAAATGGCGGAAGAACCAAACCTTGTTTTACACCAAAATCGAGAACCCAGCTGTTTGTGAAGTTCAGTGAAAGTTTTCAATGCAGTACCACATACAGCTGTTGCTGAATTTGAGTATTAGTTGCAGTTATTAGACTTACCTTACACCATTCTATCGTACTGTACCACCTGTCGATTTACTTACAGTTATTAGCGTAACATTACCCATTCTGACATACTGAATACAACTGTTTGTCATACCATACTCATGCGGGTAATTACACAGAATATTGTCATTAAATTGAGGTTCTTGTTTAGGCACGCACACCCGGCCACACACACATGTAGTATTGTTCATAGTTTCATGTTTTTTAATGACAACAAAGCAGAATTAGTGTATGTGGCAGAATTCCTGTCGTTGGTTCAGTGCATAACTTCAACCATGTCAAACATTCGATGTGGCTCATACCTCAATGCTGAAAAATATACATATGTAGGAGAACTGTTTTATAATAAGTGGGTGTGATCAAGCACAAAAGTTAATTACTCACTCCAAGGCTTTTTTCCCTTTTCTGCTGAATCATGGAAGATCTTCAGCTGAAGGAGGAAGTAGACGAAAAACAAACTTTTTTACATTGCTAATTTGCTGTTCTTTTCCCGGATTATTTTTGTGTTTAACTTATTGGTGTTCAGGTACTGTACACACAGTTAGTTGTTTACTCTGCTTTACCAGTTTTTCCTCCTTTCTGGCAGCATAATTGATATTCAGCGTGTGTTAAGAAGGCATGTTTGCATTCAGAATGTCAAGCATGTCTATTTCCTGTGTGTTAGTAATTCCAAGTGTAGATGAAAGATTTCCCTTGACACAAGTTTATGAATCCTGTACACAGATGTCACCAGTTGTTCCTAGTAATTCCTTAAGTGACTCCCTTATTAGCGGGAAGAACAAAGCATCTGCATTTCAAACTGCCCTACTTAGACAGAAATTATATATTTCTAGAGTTTGCATATTTTTGTTGCTCTTTGCAGGTTACAAGATTCCAGTTATAGAAAATATGGGAGCAACACTGGTGAGTGAGCATTCTGTTGAAGCAACGTACAAAAGCTACTTTCTCTGCTGAAACATGAGTCAGAGATTCTCTTCTCTTCTCTTCTTCTTCCGTTTCTTGACCGTTACTTCGTTCTTCCAGTGCCTAATATTTTCTTCCATTCTTCTCTATTTTCCCATCCTTCCGGAGGTAGTTTCCACTCTATCATGATTCTTGTAATTCTGTCGTTCCATTCTGGTCTCAGTCCTCCAGGTTGGGGGTTGACGCGGTGGGCCAGCTCCTCACCCGTCAGAAAAAACTACAATGCTAAAAAAAGCCTAATAAAAATAAGTCGGAGATTATTAAAAAGAAATAAAGTGTTTCATTTTTGGAACAATCTTATCTATCAATGAAATGTCGGCTCCACTCTTATGGTTCAGGATCTTTGTTCCTAGAATGTGAATGTGGTTAATTCCACTTCTAGGGGAAAGTGCGGAATGTGTAGACTTCTGTGTGTTATTTAAAATGTAACATTGTTCCTTGTATTGAAGTTGAGGCTTTGTGACATGTACTGATCATAAATGCTGAGACATTAATTGTCATCTTTGGTTCCATTCCCAATGAATCATTTTACTCTTAATTGACGTTGTATAAAATTATATTGACAACCGTGTCGCAGTAACACCACTTCTGTCGTCACACCGGGTTATTGCTTTGATCTGGTGTTGTCATCAGGTCAGTTTGGAATTGACTAAGACTACAGTGTAGATATTTTATAGTGTACAGCTGTCACGGTGCACATCAGTAAAATCGAGGGAAGTGCAAATTCTGGAAATGCTTGTTACTATTTGGTTCATAAAACGTTATCATACCATCTGCTTTCAGAAATGTTGCTGATGTACAAAACAATCATTTTGCCTTGAAGGAGGACATCAATTGCAGGTGTTTTGAAAATATTCTTGCATAAGAAATATGGAATGAGCAGATTTGGATATTGCACAGTGAGGAAGTTTATGATTTGCATCGGTACCTCATATTGTTAGGGTCGTGAAATATGGGAGGCCTCAGATGTGCTGGTCACATAGTTAAAATGGAGGTAGAACAAAGAACTTTGCAGGATTTTGGCAGGAAGATAGAGAAGGAGATGGGGAGGATGACTTTCAGTATAATTTTTGGAAGTAGATTATGAGGTTGGTAGTTAATGAACCTGATCTTAGGTTGTGTTCATTGGTGTTGTTGACAGTGTGAGAGCTTTGAATCCTGCTAGCAGTGCTTGCTGTAGTAGTAATAAACGCCGCATGCTCACAATTGTGTTGGTGGTTCACAGGATCAGTTCGACACGGTTGATTTCTCAGACAATGATATCCGCAAATTGGATGGCTTCCCGCTGCTCAAGAGACTCAAGTGTCTGCTTCTGAACAACAACCGCATTGTGTGAGTTCTTCGGCCTGGTCTTATATTCCTGCGGTTTTGCTGCAGATGCGATATTTAGGCCCAGTGGCAGTTTTTAAGCTCCTGTAATATTATTTTAGTTTATGCTTTATAAATGGATATGTTACACAAAGTGAATTAAGGGTGTGTGGTTAATTGTTTAAAGTTTGTAACCGTTAATAATCCTGATATGTTTTTTCTTGCTTAGTTCCTTGTGCTGCACTCACTCACTTCTTGTGTGACTGCAGAACATATCTGATGTGCTTATTTCTGTGAACAGATCAGTCAGCAGGAAATAGTTGTCTGATTTGTTGATAACCATAATATTTGATTTTATATATATAACACTGCACGTGGCTTCCATTTCCAGGAGGATCGCAGAAGGTTTGGAATTGTGTTTGCCGAACTTAGAAACGTTGGTACTGACTGGAAACTTGATTCAAGAATTGGCAGACCTTGATCCTCTTGCTAATATTAAGTCTCTGCGTACATTGAGCCTCCTCCATAACCCAGTCACGACAAGGCAACACTACCGCCTGTACGTTGCTTTCAAACTGCCTCACCTCCGCTTGCTGGACTTCCGTAAAATAAAATTGAAGGTCAGTGATTCCTAATTGTAAGAGCACCATTTTGACAAAAGACCAACGATGGACTGAACTGCCCTGATCAATATTGCCTGTGTCGTTCTGCTCTATTTTCTCGATAAATCTTGATCAGTCTCGTGCTAAAAGTGAGTCGTGGCAGTAATACCATTACGTATGTTGTTCAGGCAAGGCGATCTCACCGAGTCATCGCAATTACATCTGGTGAGGCTGAAATGCTACTGGTTAAGTTTAAGCTTCAAGTTGAATTGATCGAGTGAAAAGAGACCAGGAATCCGGAATAAACTCTGAAGCAATTCGTAATACAAAAACTGTTTATTCATTTGTTCACTGTTCTAAGGCTGAAAGGCAAACTTATTCTTTAACAAGCAAGACTTTCAGTATTTCCTGCACACATCAGCTTATTCTGCTTAATGTCACAGGAGAGGGAAGATGCAATTGCACTTTTCAAAAGCAAGAAAGGCAAGGAGTTGCAGAAGGAGATCGCAAAGAAGTCCAAGACATTCGTCCCCGGAGCAGGTCTGCCTGACACAGCCAAGCCATCAGGTGCATTGTTGTTGGTTAATGAATGGAGCGCTGTTATGCGTTCATATTTAAGTTCCGTTTTGTTAGTTACTACTTCCTGTTGTAAAACAGGAAGCCCTAGAACGTTACCATTTCGCATGTTTGTTTGCACCCAATGTGTAAGTAACAGGATCCCTACTACAGTAATTGCATTGTGGCATACAAAGTACTCGCAGAAAGGATAAGTTGGATTAAATGATATAGAAGGCAGTGAGACTTGATGCAAGACTGTGATTGTGTGATCATGAACAGATTTGTCAGTAACATGTGAAGCGATTCTAGTGTAGCAGGTAGCAAGCATCTTGTACAGCTCAAATTTATATGCCAAGATATTAATCCATATATTCATAGCCTGCATGAAGTCAGTTCTAGCATAATTTTGCATGTTTTCTGTAAGTGTCTCCCATCCAAGCAGCCATATGCTTAATGTGACAGGGCCGTCTCAGGAGGAACTTTGGAAGATTCGTGAGGCAATTTCCAAGGCCAGCTCGTTGGAAGAAGTGGAAAGATTAAACCGGTTACTGCAGTCTGGTCAGATACCAGGCAGAAGCAAAAGCAACAGCAAGGGTGAGTATCAGCAGCTATAGAGGAAACGGAGATAAAGCTCCATTCATTCTCAGTTTTGGAGCTGAGTGGCTGGCTTATGCGGCCGGAGCCTCCGTGCTCCTAATAACAGAACACGTGAACATGGTGATACATCCCTTACCCCCCAGCCCATAGTAGGCTTGGCCCTGTCAAAGACAGGAGAATCGTGAGATGACGATTTTATTGAACAAATTATTAAGATCCTGATTGTCTGGTGGCAACATATTTCATTTTTTCTTTTTGTTCCACGTACTTTTTAGGATTGCCACCTGAATGAACTAAACCATTGTCCAGTGCTTTGTTATATTTGTTCAGTCTTCCGAGACTTTGCTTCATTATCCATAAAGACAGTCTAGATCCACTTGCAGAGAGTGCGTAGTGGGGCATGATGATGCATGCCATGTTCATGTCTGAAGCCAACTATTAATCACTCTGTGAGAATCATGCAAGTGAAATCAAATTTTCCCCTCATTTTTGGCAGCTTCCCTGGTGGAAGAGGAGGAGGTGGAAGAGGATGATGATGCAATGGAGACGACTGGACCTACGCTGAATGGGAAGTGAACTGCCGGTTTCTGTAGTGTATACACTGGGATGGATGAGTGACGGAAATGTGTTAAACGTGTAAGTTGAGCCATAAGTGTCAGTCTGTCCTTGTGCTTCTACTTTGGTCTTTAGTACTATCGTCATTTTCAACTTCTTGAACGTAAACATGCAGATTTGGTGAAGTTCGTGTCTTTAAAAAATTATCAGTTATTTCTTTGTGCAGACAAAGCATTTCAGTTTGTTGTGGGTTGTTTTGATGAAAGAAAGGTGATTCTTGATGATCAGAATTTAAGTCTACTCAAGCACAGCTATGCTACCATGTGAACCAAACCCCATGTGTTGAGGAATGTGCGTTCATTACCTCGCACATGTTTATTATAACATTTCCCTCCAGAATTTTATGCAGTCTGCATACTCAAGCTGAAAGACTGCATCTGAATGAAATTTGTTTTCAGTGACGATAACAAGGGTGTGTAACCAGGCAAATTGGCAGTTATAAGATACGAATGTTTGCTTTCCTCTACACAGTGTTGGTAAGTGTTGCTGTATCGCTAATTGGTGTTACATCTGAAATGAATGGAGAAACTGATAAGAACAGAATTAAAAATACTACTACTTTGTTTATATGATTAAGCACTTTGTAATACAAACACTTAAAAATAAATCTGTGAAACAAATTTGTTTCTTTCCAATTCAAAATAGGCTGAGAAGCATATTTATGGGTTCATTTTTTCTTTTACAAGAAATGTGAACACAATTGGTAGCAAAGATGATTATGGAATCATACAGGAATTTTAGTGGAACTCTGTTGCAGTTCTGCAGCTGAATGATGCCACAGCCTTCTTTTATTTAAGTGACTGAGCATTCGTGCTTTCAGGCCCGTGTAACTGATCCAACATTTAAACAAAAAACTTTAGCATAAATAAAAGTGCAGTAGCATATACCCAGACTAAAGACATTAAATCTGAATACAGAGAACTTGATTAGTCTGGGGACATTTTGTGAGTGAAAATAGACTGGATATAAAAGACTTTATGCTTTGTGGAATATTAAAATGTTGGGCTAGTTACAGAGAGCACAAGGCAACCAATTTGCTTTTACAAATGCATCTTTCATTAAAGCATTTCCAGGTCTTCAAGACGAATGGTGAAAGTGCCTTATTCCACTTTCCAGTGATTCAGATTTTCACTCCCATTTGTCTGTTCTGTAATTCTGCAGACTCCCAGTCTTGCCATGTTGCACCGTGTCACGGAGTACCGACTGTACTATTCTTTGGCAACGTCATGAAGCGCTCGTGACGCTCAATAATGCCATGGAGCAGTATTTGGAGATCTGAAAGTAGCTCAGCTGGAAGTCTCCACAAACCTACAAAATGAAGGGATGTGATATGTTGGTCCCACAGTGAACACTGCAGGGCATTGGGCTTTTTGCAAAGTTCTGGCCCTTAAATGGTTCAGAGCCGACATTAAGCTGCCATTCTGTCAGAAATATGCAGAGTCCTGGTCACTGTTCTTGCTTCGGGTACAGCTCCCAGGAGGAATTGAGAAAACAGCACTGACATTATAGGCTGCTAGTGACATCTGTGCTTATGAACACCTGAGTTCAAATGCAGAATGGTAGAATTAATAGTATTAAGTTAAGAGAAAGCTGAGCCATGTTGACAGCCCTAATGTAATCTGCAAGACTTGGTAAAATTGTTTGTCTGATAGAATTTTACCTTGTTACTAGTGTTTAATATGACTTGAGTTTTTGTTTATGGTATTTATGGGAAAATGAACATCAGAAAATCAAGTATTGGCAGTGCATGTTGTTTAAGGCTTGGTCACTCATGTCTGAAAGTGAACTACAGTAATGCAATGAACATCCTCAAACATACACAGTATTTTGATAGTTTGTACATATATTGAAAATCAGCATTTGAAGCCGACATAAAGAACTAAGGTACAAAACATGCATGCATATAAAACACCATTATCTCTAGGTCGTAAGTAGGAACAGTCACATTCATAGCTTTGTGCTGAGAATGAGCATTACTTCACTTGCAGTTGAAGTACTTGATGTGAGAAAGGTGCAGCTTCCAAAAAATATGAAAATGTTCTTTTGTTATAGTTTGAGAAACAGGAGCATACCAGACATATTGTTTCAAACATGTTTGTGACATTTCTAAATGTTTTAACACACAAGGTTCCATCTTTTTTCTTATCTGCTCAGGGTTAATTAAATGCTGTAGTGGGTAGAATTAACGGCTTCTTTTCAGGAACTAGTCCCAGGTTCAGCTTCAGTTTTTGACACATCTCGGCAATTGCCACATCAGCCAAGATCATCTCTGTCATAGGACGCTGCACAGGATCTGCACGTAGTAGCTGATACAGCAGGTATCGTAGGTGTTGCCCATATATGTCTGCTCTAGGTTGTGGGAACTGGCATTGAAGAATTTTTCTTACAACTGATCCTAATGTCTGCCAACAGAATCAGTATTGTCAGTTATAAATTATAATTGGTTAAAAATCTTAAAGTTGGCCTAGCTGCACTGGTTATTTTAAACTTGACAGTTTAACAAATGAAGACTACTCATCAGGTTAACCCAAATTTTTTTAATTAAGTTTCCTCTGCACCACATGCAGTTAAATTGCTGTCTGTGTGTGTCAATGTGATTTATTTGGGGGATAAATGAGAAATACTTCCATTCAGTAATAATATTATTTTTATACAGTACACAGTTCCCCAGTCTTGACGCAGAGGCTAGAAGCAAAAACCTTTGCTACTGCAAAGATTGAATACTGGTTGTCCAGTCTGTAGACAGACACTGTACTGTCTGAGTTACCCTGACCTTGAATTGTAAAGTGCTGGACTCTGTAAATGCTGTTCATGCACTTCACTGTCACTCATATCATCTTTTGGCATCATCCCCTTTTTAATATTTTTCTCCCTTGTCTGTCTCAGGCCCCCAAATGGTACTATTGTAAGCATTTCCTGCCAGAATCCTCCATCTCTATGGTAGCAGTTTTAACCATTTAACCACCTGGTTTGATATTCCCTGACATTATAGTATGATGGGAGTATAATTATAAAGTTCCTGCATTTTCCAAATTTATCTGTCTATCCTGTATGAAGAGACACTACACCATTTAATGAAGCGGTGTCATGTTGATACTTACATCAGCCCCAAATGCTTTCTTCAGAGTCATCATTTCACACAGAACACAACCTAGTGCCCAGATGTCAGTGCTCTTGTTGTAAGGCTGACCCTCACAGAGTTCTGGTGCCAGGTAGCTTGGGGTTCCCAACACGGAGGATAATTTTGTCTTCCTACTGCATGTGATAACATTTTACATCAGATTCCTAGACTGCTGGCCTAGATCAACAGTAGATATACTATACTGCTCAGGGGCAGTATTAAGTAAACCTTTGGTTTCCACAAAAGTCAATTCATGATATGCTGAGCAACTATCAGCTTCTCAAGAAGCACTCTGATAGAGTTAAAATACATGTGCTCAATCACCTCACCTCTCGAGTATTTTTGAGATCCCAAAGTCAGCGATCTTGATCACAATCTCTACCCCTACTGGTTTCAGTAATATGTTTGAAGGCTTGAGGTCTCGGTGCAACACCCCTTGCTGATGGATGTAGTGCAACCCAAGCACCATCTGGCTGAACATGTACACAACTTCCTGAAAATTCAGTACTTTCAAAAATGTCAACATTAATAATGTTAAAAGTAATTTAAACATTTTGTTTGTACTTGAACCCAAGAGGGATGAAGGTAATTTGGAATCAAGAGAGCTTTCGATTTGTATAGATGTAATGGCATTGATTACAGACGGAAAACTGGCACATTCAGATTTTTAATAGGGTTAGCATCAAAACATGCAAGTTTTAATTGTACTGGCTCAGGATAGGATACATTATATCTCTTGAAAGCTGCTTGCTCATTTTGTGTGGAGGAATGCACAAAATTCTCAGTGTGGGACTATCTGTGGTTATATTTAGAACATGAATCTCACTGAATTGATATCTCAATATCTGATGGACACTGTCCTTTGTGCTGACCTCTCTAAATGATAGAATGAACAGATTTAGAAAAACATAGTTAAGTGGTAAGTCTATCATACTGTCAGAGAGCCAGATATTCAGATTTGGGGCAGGGGGAATTTCTTTGGCCATTCAAAGAGAATAAAGTAGGTTAAGATGGCTTCCTGTCAGAGTGGCATACGTACAACCTGTTCCATTAATATGCCGTCTTTCTTCCGCAGGAACTCGTCTAGTGTGCCTCCCATTGCATATTCCATAACAATGCACAGAACTCTATTACTGACGAAGCACTCGTGCAGATAAATTATGTTGGGGTGGTTTAATTGTGACATCAGTTCAGCTTCCTTGTAAGCCATCTGGTCAGAGAGGTAAGGAAAAATGCAATAAGTGACAATTTATAACATTTTTAAGGTGATGAAGTGATGTTTTGTCTGGCTGTGAACTGACTTGTGGATTGATGTTGAGACGTGCAGTAAATGTTTTATTGAGTGGTTCATTTGTATTAAAACATCAGGAGGACATACAGTCTTCTTTCCGCATTTCTTCATTTTTGTCATGTGTATTCCTAAAAGTTGATTAAAATTATTTCCTGAAATGTAGATGCTTAATTGCATGACAGCCTTACAAAACTTCATTACATGTTTTGGTAGTTTAACGCCATGATTATATGTTTTGTGTTACAAGTTTCACAAGCATATGTACTGATAGACTCAATTATTTCTTTAGGAATGTGAATTCTTACCCTGAAAATATTTGCAATTTTATGTTCTGCTTAAAGTGTAATCAGTTCCATATGACTAATCATACCTCTTCTTCATGCTCTGTCATGTTGTCCAGGGAAATTTTCTTGAATACCACAAGTCTTTCATCTTTCCATTTATATAAATCAACAGTCCTAAACAAGAGAATGTTATTTTAGTTAGAACATGAAGTGCCATCACCGCCAGGTTTATGTATTTTATAGTTACAGTAGTGATAAGTACATAAATTATTTTGCAGTTTTCTCCACTTTCTTTTGTGCATGAGAAGGTAAGTCAGCAATACACAGATAAATCTTATGTTGAAAAAAAACAAATATAGATTATATAGACTTTATTTATGGCAATGCTTCTGTAGTATAGGCCTTTTTATTGTACTATAATTTTTTGTTTCTTCTAGAATCATTCAGAATTCAAAAGTATATTTCTATAAGACCCATTTCTTTATTATCATCCTATCTATGCCTGGGTCTTGCAAGTGGTCCTTCCTTTCTGTATTTTGCATCAGGGTTTTGTAGGAATTTGTTTTCCTTGTGGGTATCATGTGCACCAGAGCAAAATAGTTAGTTATGTAAAATAAATATTTCTACATAAATATGTACGGTAGGCAGAAGTTTTTAAAATAAAAGTTTTTCTACAATGTGGTGGTTGGAGATTGTTTGGAAACAACACAGAAGAGTATCCAGTCAGGATTTGAACCATCTAATTCACATTTGAAAGCCAGCCGAATTATTAGTCGCATTTTATATAATTATATTTAAGGGGAATGGGGGGAGAGAGCTTGTGTGTTCTCATAGTTATATACCTCGGAAGGTACTTTTTGTTCGGTGAAGGTACGTGACACATCCGATTCTTACAACGTTGACGCGTCAAAAATACCTGTTTTATTGGCGAAATAATATTATTCCGACGTATTGATGTATTTAATGAGGTAGAATTAAATTATTCCATAATTGTTGATATAAGTGACGTATTTCACGATTTTTTTTTTTTGTACTAGCTGTGGACCGAGACTTGCAGTTTCGAATATGATTGAGGAAAGACGCTGTAACCGGAATGTCCAGACTGCTAACATGCGGTCTTCAGTACAAACTAATTGAAAACGGTAGTTTACGTCTCTTTTAACGACGTTTAGTGGTAGTAACGTGAAGACTGGTGATTCTAACTGTAACTTTATCTGCCAGATACGGAACTGAATGTAAATGCAAAATTACCAGTTGAAAATACTTTCAGCTGAATAACTTACCCGAAGGACCCTCTTGCAATTACTCCAAAATGCTCATATGACTCCATGTTATGCGTGCCTGATTGCACTGCTGTAATGTTCAAGAAAATCTTGTTCACCAGTAAGTTCAATTAAGACGTACAAAATCATTCTGACCCTAAAAGTGACAGTTTTATCTTTATTGAGTGGGGTTACACTAGCGCTTTGTTGCGGAGTGGCGGGTGATATCGGTAACATGACTGTTCCTGTGTCATGAGCGTTGTGGTAATACTTTGTTTGTCATGTTGGTAGTGGAGGTGACCAAATAAATTAGTTTCTTTTTTTCTTTCTGTCGTATAGGCAAATGGTTTTGTGCTTTTCATAACTGTAGACGTATTATTCGTTGTAAGAAGATTCAGTTGATTTATCAAATAATGGGGAATGCTTGGGCTGCATATACTGATCCGGAAGGAACTCCACATCCGCTAAAAGGACCGTCGTTCGATCCTATGTATGGTTTTCCAAATGGCAGAAAGGAAAGAGGTAAAGGATTTCTTACATGCTTTACGCATCTGGTGGGTTATCGGTTGTTAACGTTATGTACACAAAACTTAAATTTTTATAGTTCCGTGTTCATTAGCCAGGAAAGGGAAGACTTCATAAACAAAGCAACCACTTGACCATATCTACTATGTAGCCATGCATAAATTGCGCTGTGATGGTTTGTAGTGATGGTAGCTACATTGGAGGAGATGGAATCGGGGAAACTTCCGCTTGAGGATCGAGACTTCTGTGCGCATATTTTGTTGAAATACCGTGCCTGCAGAGTAGACAATGCCCCCTGGCTTTGGCGGTGTGAGCATGAGAAGCATGAATACCTGCAGTGCGAATATGAAGAGTGAGTAATGTGCATTTATATTTCATCAATATGTTGCTAGTTTTCGGCCAGGAGTGACATACGATTGATACACGATCAGAGAAATGCGAAAATAAATTTTGTGTTGACTTACACTGGTAGCATTTTTAGTGTTTTAGTTCAACAGAAAAGGATTCAGATATGTTAAATGTATGTCTATGCTTAAACTGGTATTGTCTCTCTTATTGAACATGCTGGTTAAACTTTGCCAATACATAGACCTTTGATTTGGTTATGTATATCTGCATTGACATTTGGGGGTTGGTACTGTGTCCCATCTGAACTTTGCAGTACTGGTAACTGTGGTGATGTTAATGCAGGGTACGTTTTCAGATTGTGGAGTGCTTGGCTTAGAGCAGGAACTCCCACATTGGCTAGCATTCCTGTTTCGAATGTGTTCAGGATGTGTTTCTGTGTTGTTCTTGTAAGTCATTCTAGGAAAATACAGGGTGTTATCTTCCTTCTGTGTCATTTTTAGTTCTTCATTTATTTACTTATTTGATACTGTCTGACCTATGTTTTTGATGTGGCAAGAAGAATGTTGTGCGAGCACAGTTATATTAAGGCGTCCAACAGTTTTGGTCAAAGTTTTCATCTGGTTCCACATGCCTGTTGAACTACACCAAGTCTTTCATTACCCACTACCTTACTGCTAACTTTACAGTGTATTTTCCTCTATAAGAAGTTGTATCTTCTTTGCAGCTACATTTTAAGAATGAAGGAGTTTGAACGTGAACGTCGATTGCTCCAACGAAAGAAACGCATTGAGGCGAGAGCGCAGCTCAGTGAGACTCTGACAGCCTGATGCAGGGAGATTTGTGTAGTTTAGCGAGTACTGCCACCTGATGGTGAAAGCTTTTTACAGTGTGTTTTTGGTTCAGGGATTTGTGGTTTGGATAAGGGTTTATCTTTGTTCAGATCCATTTCTTGGAAACTTTGTGCTGAGTGGTGTGAAGTTCATCGTAATGGAATGGAATGTGCCCCGTTTGAGTGGTACAAAATGCAGAATTCAGTCTTGTAAATATGGAGTGGTGTTCGTAAGTTATGACTTCTGTTAATTGTACAGAGCTAGTAGAGGTCTGTATTTGTTGTGAAATAAACTGTGTTAGCAACATTTTTATCTGTTAATGAGGGCATGTCATGACAAAGCCCCATACAATATGTTCTGTCCTTGCATTGTTTCTGCGCCCTCTCTTTCCCTACAGAGTTTCTTACATCTCCCCTCGCTAGGTTTTTCCTCTAGTCCTCCTGGATCCTCAGTGATTGTTTATTGACCAAAAGAATCCTGTCGCCATTATCAGACTGTCCTTCATTTCAGCAGTGTATAGTGTTTCTGGTTTCTGGTCTTTCCGTCTTACCTTCTCTCCTGGTTTGAAGCGTGTTCCCTCATTTTGCTTAGCAGCTCACGGAGACTTCATCCGTACTGCTTGTAACCTGCTTACGTCTGTTTCATCTCGTGCCCACATCTCTTCTACTTACGTCATAATATTACGTATGACATAACTTTAATCTTTTCTAACATTTACCATTTTAAAATTATATTTCGTAGCAGTCAGATAAAGTTTTCTAGCTCACTGGTTTCTGACCGTAATACTTCTTGAATTTTTTCCGTTTGATGAGATTTTCCAGCCTCACAGCCTTTCGTATACTTCCGAATATTATGTGGAGTGACAAGATGTAGAGGATGATGGGGAGGTGGACAGTTGAGGCACCACCAGAAAGCTGTTGTATTGTAGAGAAGCGTTTCTCGTTGCATGTGAACAGAATGAAATGCACTTTGGTGCTGTTGACCATATAGTGTTTTATATATATGATTAACATTACCTGTTGTACTTCATGTGTGGGAATATCTCGTTTGTTCTCATTTTAGTTTCTTCTCTTTCCGTCTGTTCCACATAAACGTCTATCGTATCGTCGGGCTCTAAACGCTTTTCCGAAGGCAATGGCACTGTGAAATCTGTGTCACCTGAACATTCCTCTGCTCTCTTCAGAAATAAGATGAATGTAACATGAAATTACTTTGTCTTGAGGGAGTTTGCTGATGGTGACAAAATGGTTTGTTCTGTGCCATATGCAGGAAAACTTTGTTTTTAAGACAAGAAATGTGCTGATGGTAAAAAGATGTGACTCCACAGAAGATAATGGTTTGATATGAACTAGTTACAGATTGTTGGAAAGAAGATTAAAGGAGCAAAAAAATGTTCTTGCTGTTTTATCAAACTGCTGTATTAATGCAGCGTTAGTCTGTACAAAGATCGCTTTGGAGTTGGAGCAGGATGAGTATAAACAAGGCACAACATAAGAGCCATTGCGTGTGGTGTGGATGAAATGCCACTGCCAGATTTTAGGCTTAGGTTTCATTTTCAAACTTATATTTGATTCAACATTTAGGCAGCCATAAGTAATGAGTGTCTTAGTCAATTGTAACTAAATCACTAAGAATATGAAATATTTATATGCACGGTAATTAACATCCATCATGTCATTGTACTGTTGAACAGGACCAATGGAAATGATTTGCACTTCTTACTTATGTACATTATTTCCTTATATTTTACAATACTACACTTAATATTTTAAAAAATTTGTATTTCATCATCTCCAATGGTTCGCAGTCGTAGAGTGTGCACACGTCATTACTGCAGTGCTGCGTAGTTCTGAAACAAATAAGTAATATATCATGAAGCTAAGTTTGTGGAGGAGATTACGCTATCAAAATTCAAGAAATCGAGCCGTGGTGGCGTAACACCACTATGACAATCTCGGCTTAAGTAAGGTTTCAAGTTCTGATTTGATTTGTTAAACGTTCAAGTGTCCAGTGCTGCTGAGCTGACTAAACTCTTCGGCATTGTTCTTTCGAGAGCCTTTACTGCATGAAAATTGAATACTGAAACAGTTGGCATAAAGATATTTTACAGTATGAAGCAGTTTTAATGTAGTTTCTCCATTTCATATAGAAAGATAGGTTTATGGTACTATTTTTCCTGTGTCCCTCTCTCCAACTGATAGATTTTCATGAACCATAGTATGAATACCATGTCACCACTAGATACACATTCTGTACAATTCATTCTAAACATTTAGCCATTACTAACGTGGCAAAGGTTCTAAACTTTGAGGTTATGTGTGACAGTTTGATTAGTTTGAGTCTGTACTGTTGTGAGGCCACAGAAATAAATCCCCTGGATTTAATGTCTTTGGTGTTTGGTTAGGTTAGGTACGTGAGGTCACTGGGGGCCTTCGGGGAATGCAGCAGTGGGCAGAAAGGGAAAGCCTCGAGTGCTGTTGTCTCCATCGCCCCCGAGTTTCTTTTCAGGGCCTCATTGTGACAGGAATGGACTACTAAATTTTATAATCATTAATTTATGGTTTTTGAATTGTTCCTGCTTGCTTACGTGTATCTACTGCAGCTTTTCCTGCAATTTACAGTCTTTGAAGTAGGTTCTCTGGTAGAAGTCGAAGAAGAGCACGAAGAAGATGACGGAGTGGACGACCAGCATTCCTGCCACCAGTTTTGGGTATCCACAGTCAAAAATGAGGACTTGGGCCGAGTGGATAAACACGAGCGTGAACTGCAGCTGCGATAACAAAATTCAGTGAAATTTCATATTATTACTATGAGGCATGGAGGAGTCTCCATTGCTTAAGACATGTTGCTGTGGAACAGTTGCGTGTCTGAGCTGTGTCCTGTTAAAACTTTTACTCTCGACTGAAAATGAGTTCTGGCGCTCCTCAGCTGCCTTACTCGTGTGACTTCCTCGACTATGTAGGAAACAATTTAGAAACTCATTATAAATATTGTTCTTTGCAGGGAATAGATATTTAGGTTTCTGCAAATTTCTCCCAGATTGCGGTTGGCACTATTGTGCCATGAACTTACCAGCTGAAGGAGTGTCAGGTGCTTCTTCCACCACAGGTACTTCTGATACTGGGGTCCCATGGCTGACACCATGTAGTATAAGTACATGATGATGTGGACTATGTTGTTCACAAGGTTTGAAAATGTGCCGTGTCCACCTAAAATACCACATGAAGAAGTGTGAAGTACAGTTTGCTGCCCTGCTCCACTGCAAACCACTTAAAAATCTTACATAATTTTATAGTAAATTTAATTCAGTTTGTATTAAACTTGTCAGACTGTGGTCTCCACCCAGTAAGGATTGCTAGAAGTCTACGACGCGCTTGCCAAGCATAATCTTTTTGCACGTGCTTCAGAGACGTGTTCCGTCCCGCTTGCCGCGTTAGTGTATTGGCATTCGGAAGTTTGTACTACCTAAGACATGTTAAGTGGCTTAGCGCAGTCATTGATTAGGCTTTCTGGATAAACAGCTGTGCTTCGTAGTGAGATTTCAGGTTCTCATGGCAGCAAGTATGAAGATGGCTGTCTTGTTGGATGTTGTGCCATGTAGTCTTTAGAAACTGAGTGACATATCAGGACAAGTGCTGTGATGATGGAGACAGTAAACACTTCTGAAACATCTGTCGCTTTCTGCAGGACATCTCGGAAGACGGTGAAATTACTGAATTATGTTTATTCCTGATTCTTTTCCTTGTGTTGATCCCTTTTATTTCTTTTTGTCAAGTTTGTATACTTTTCAAAGAGCTGTGAGACCATCTGAGTGTGAGGATCGTGGGCTTAGGGGTTTCTTATAAAAGTTTTGTTGCGCTCACCAGCTATGAACTTGACGCACACCCACGTCTCTAGGGGAGTGACTGTGTGGTGGTAGAGGTGCAGGATGGTCACTTGGTTGTCCTTCTTTCGCAGTACAAAGAAGAACTGTAACAAGTTCAAACACTTTGACATAATCATGTTTGTACAGACGTTACGTG
This sequence comes from Zootermopsis nevadensis, assembly GCF_977971745.1. Taxonomy (NCBI): domain Eukaryota; kingdom Metazoa; phylum Arthropoda; class Insecta; order Blattodea; family Termopsidae; genus Zootermopsis; species Zootermopsis nevadensis. The sequence continues at coordinate 19,811,087 of NW_028259156.1, forward strand.
GATGGCCGGGATCAGGCTGGACGATGTAATACCATAAATGAGACTTGTTGTGATTGAGTTATGTCAGTAAAGATTAAGAAGTGTCTGTTAGCCACTCACGGTGTCCATGAACTCGGTGAATTTTGATAAGTAGTACCACCAGCACAGGTTTGCCATCTGCAAGAAACAAGGCAATATCAGGATTAGGCCTATCCACACACACACAGTAGGGTTGCAACAAATGGCCTTCATTAGGTACACCCCTTTTTCGCAAGTGATGGAGGCAGCTTGAACGCTGCACTACCAGTGGTGCACAAATGGGAGATCCTTACAGAAGGAAACGTGCGTTTTATTTCGTCAACTCTAGACAGTTGAATCGTGTCTGATGTGTAGTGAGCGGAGGAGGCAGGTGCCTTGTACTCACCCTGAGGGCTGTCGGGTTGTGCGAGTAGTCCACCGGTTGACACCTGTAGCTGTACTCCAGCAGCCACCCACCCATCAGGTGCTGTGCAAGAGAATTGCCATTCTGAGAGTCATCATAGGTTTAGAAGCGGAATGTAAGCTGTGTGTCTGTGTCTCATCATGTGTTTAGTCGGTTCAGGCGCTGAGCGCCCCCCCCCCCCCCCCCCCATGCCAGCTGTGTGTAGTTTCCATGTTTCAGTGTTGGATGACACTCGAATAATTTTGAGTTGGTTACTAGGTTACTGCAGTGACCTCATATGTGCATGAGAGTCTTTTTTGAAGAAAGGGTTCAGTGGGTAAGTAGTGCTCCCACTTTACTTTCACTGTTACTGGAACTTTCTCTGAAGGTCAATCTGTGGCAGGATTTTATGGTCTCAGGCAAACTTCTGCAAATCGAGGCCAGACACCCCGAGGAACGTGTCTGTGACACATTCGCAAGGTCTAACCAGTTTTCACAAACGAGACTTTACATACCGAGTCATGGCTATGGAACCATTAAATCTGGATCGGGGGATTGCAGATTATTAAACGACGCTGAATCACTTTCAGCGATGATCTACTGTCGCTTGATACAATATGATCGCTTTCGGTGAAATCGGAAGCTGTCAGGTGGTTGAGTCAGTGTTAGCACGAGGCCTACGTACCTCCCAGAGCATGGCGATGCTGAAGATGACCTGAGCGGCATTGTAAGCGACGAGGACGCTGTTCAGCTGGAAGGGCTTCCTGTTGGCCATCAGGCGGGGACCCAGGATCACCACCAAGTACAGGTACACTGCTACAATGAGCATCGTGGTGACCGGGCTGTCCATGAGGGGCCAGTTGTTCACCCGGGGGTCTGAAACGTCAAAATGTCTCGATATTTTCTGCTGCGCCCCGCGGCCGCTCCGAGGAAGCGCATTTCAGCCGTTTCCAGTTCTCTCGTTAACACCCACGCGAGGGCTCAGGGTGTGGATGCAACTGTGCACATTTCTATCGAGGTTTGCTTCAGGCACCTCATCACAGCACTGTGCTGTTGAAACTGCCTGCATTGCGTTGGACGCCAATGGAAGTGACGAGAGACCGACGGACGACGACGACGACAATTGTGTGTGTGTGTGTGTGTGTTGGCGTCAGGTTTCAGTTTGTTAAACTTAAAACTCCATTAACGAAACACTTCACCTTGACCTGGTGCCTCTTGTTTTCAGAAACGAGTAACTGGCCACCGAGTCGTGCCGGTAGAACTTTCGCATCTGTGATGGAGTAAATGCCAGAAGGAACGGAATTGTGGAGGAAATGCCGCCGAAGCTCAGGTTAGTCTGTTTTTTCTTTTTCTTATCCCTTAGCTGTTTGTGCGGCTGGAGGGCAAATGACTCGTTCAGTGAACTCGCCTGAGATTGTGACAGTACAGGAGGCCGAGATTAATTTGTGTAATGATTTGAAGGTAAAACTTGTTTGAAGATGATAAGAGGTGTACTAGTCGAGTGGTCTTAAAATCAAAGAGAGAAAACTTCTTGAATATGAGATCTAGGCATAAGTGGGAGGGTTTTTAAAGGAGAAACCATGAGGTTGTTGATTGGACTCATCTGGCTCGGGATATGACCCAGTGGTGGGCTCTCCTGAACACGCTAATGGACCCACGGTTGTCAGAAGTGACGGGTTAAGTTATTGCTTTTCTAAGGGACTGTCAGCTCTTCAAGAAAGACTCCGTCCGAGGGAGTTGTTTTTGCCCGCCAGAGCGTCATCGGCAAGGCACTTGCTTCTGCTTCGTGCGAGACGCCTCAAGTCCGCGAACATACTGGCCCGCTTTACTCACACGCCGGAGAAGTTGCCGACTTACGCTGGGTCGGTCTCGGATTCTGTTTTAAAAGTTTAAATTCGCAAATACAGAGCCGGTTTTGATGGACGTGAGGCCATGGAAGTAAACCACACGCAGCGTCTGTGCGGAATGTTGGGGACGTGGCTCCAACATGAACCTGACGCCACTTTGTCGGTGGATTCTTCCTATCTTGTTACCGAAGCAGGGGTTCGCAACCCTCGGTCCGCCGATGTGTTTTAGCGTCACGCTGATAAACACGCGGAGGGATACTAGCGAGTCGTGGCAGGAACACAGCTTCAAGCGTCTCTAGAGACCGATTATGCCAAAGAGAAGAGAAGAGGTTTATTTGTAATAGAAGGTAGGCGTAATTTGGAACCATCTCTAATAGATCGCGAGTCGATAGCGAGGGGTGAATTTGCCCCAACGTCTGGGAAAGGTTAAAAACTGCAGGCTTAGAGGGTAATTAGCTAGGGCGGCGGCACGAACGTGACATCTACAGAAAGACGTGTGAAGTTTTGGGCTTCGTGTAGGATCGTGAAATTTAGCGTCTGTGTAGGTCTTCGAAAAACGTGTGACGTCGTTGATGTAATTCTCTGTAGAATGCGAAAGAACAACATGGCAGCCACGCGAAGTGCGCGTGCACCCTTCGGCATGATACCACTGGACCCAGGCGCGACGTAGATTGTGAGCATGCCTACAAGCTCTGTGTGTTGGCATTTTCAAGCGTGGCTGCGGTGCGAAACTTTGAGGTTATGTGCTGGTAGCCGAATAATCGAATTGCACGATTGTTAATTTATTCTGTCGTCTGAGAGATTTTGTGTGTCATACCCACTCACCGCTAATGGAGTCCACCAGGTTAACGTAGCGGTCAATGGCCATTCGCACGAGTCCCGACATGGCTCCGAGTCTTACCGCCAGCTGCAACTGTTTGGACAGCAAAGAAAACAACACTTCACCATCACAAAGATCAACTTGTCCATGCTGTGGTACGAACCCCCCCCCCCCCTCAAAATGCAAATGCACAGCTGCTGACGTGGCGCACGTAACTACAGAGGGGCGTTTGAAGAGTTCAGCGCCACCGCCCAGTTTTGCGGCGTGTGGCGCGTCCTCCTCGAACGTCGGCCTCAGTTTTACCTGAGTGGCAGCGAACTTGTCCCTGCTAAATGTTCGTTTTTCTGTTGGATTCGGGGGGATTGCATCAGTAGGATGCGCTAGAAAGCTCATTTTCTCAACAGGAAACACCGCGTTTGCGGTAATTGTAGAAGCTGGTCCCCGTTTACGAAAGCGAAAGCAATCGAAGTTGTTTCCGCTTTATTTCCCGACTTAATGCTCCTTGCGTCACCGGATGTGAGTGACAAGTGACTCCCGGAGCGCGTGGTGGTGCGAACAAACACACTCAAACGATCCTGCGGAGACCGAGTCATTCCAGTGCATAAGAACCGTTCTTGCCTCTCAGACTCCAATGAAGAGTCTTCAGCGGTCGAATTTTGTCGAGGGTATGCGCCCCGCTTGAAAGTATGCCAGCATTTTCCGGAGCCCCTTGCCCTGATTCCAAGACACGTCTCCCGAACCGCGAAGCTCCCGATGAGGCTGTGCGCATTCGAGCAGAGCCCTTCTTGAGAAGCTAATAGTCGTTCAGCTGGTCAACGCCGCTGGTCTTTGCCCTGAGCCAGACCGATTCGATCACCGGATGTTTGTCGTTTCTTCAAGTCGCTGGCCTACAACACGTTCCATTCCTCGTGGCAGATCCCACTGAGGACGCTTTTAGCGATGTCCAAAGAGTGCTTTTACGACAAACTTTCTGTCCGTGTTTTTGTTGTGACGCAACCTGTAGAGAATGCGTTCACTCGGTCAGAACTAGCCTACGGCGGGGCCGTAAACCGGCCACGCCTCCCTACCAATTTCTTTTTCTTTCGGCAGAAGTGACCCACTCGCTCAGTGCCACGCTGGAATGCATTGAGAGTAGAAAATTCACAATATCGAAGAGAACCTTTCAGACCAAAGGGTCTTACATCATCCTGCGATTTTCTGAAAGATCACCGACCCGTTTCTTAGAGATTGGGTTTTCTTCTGATTGGTGCAATAAGTAATCAGCTTCGGAGAGTGAAGTTCGGAGCTTGGTCCTGCGATCTCACGCACAGGCGAGAAACTTGCGTCTTTCGTTCTGTTTCTCTACCCAGGGATTCAGTCGCCAGGCCCTTCTTGGAAAAAAAGTCGTCGGTAAACGTGCTTCCTGGACAAGAACCACCAACCCATGTGCTGTTCGGAGCGAACAATGACATTTGAAATAGCAACAACCTGGTCGCTTGCACTGGCCACTGCCCCACCCAGATACAGCTCGGTGTTCACGTACCCCGGGACAAGTCTGCTGCCCCTTATGGTCTAATTACAGAACCTTCCGAAGTCCTCCGATTCGAGGAATGCAAGCGTCGGTCGCATTGTCAGCACAACTTGACGACAGAATGAATCGCCCGCGTGAAAGTCGTCTGGTTATTCTGTGACGCTTCTGCATTTCTGGTTTGTTGTTGGCAATGAAGACAAAGAGTTCTCGCTGTCACTGTGTTCCGAGTTTTCGCGGATCTGTTGCGGACGATGTCACCCCAAGAGTTCAGGCAGCTGACATTTTGTTACGAAATTGCGTGGGGTGTATGTAACCTGTCAGTTATATGACCCGACAGACAGGTTGCAATAATTATGAAGTCCGGGCGTCGCTTCGTAGGACGTGTCAGAATTTCTTTCGGAATTCATAAGAATTAGTTGAAAGGAATAAGCCGCTTGTCTTCGGCGGTGTGGACCGAACATGCAGAACCCAAAGCCCGCCATTGGACACGACCCTGAGCCAGTTCAATCCACGTCTTCAGTTCTTTATTTGGAACTCAGGCGCTCTGCAGTCGTCTCGCGGGGTTGTATCTCCCTGTGGCCCCCACTTCCGACTTTCCTTTTAAATCCGAAGGCCTGAGGTTAGGTTTCAGTGCCCCGTCCAAGCCAAGGCGCTGATGCACTAGCTTAAGCAGCTCCAAGTCGTCGACCTTCATATTAAAGAAGTCAAGACGCTCGTGAGTGACGACGACGGAGGTCGCTTAGCTGCCAGCGGCCAAGATTTAGGTTACGTCTTGTTTGTTTAATGTTTTGAGAGTCGCGAATGTTCATGTCTCCAGTTGCCATAGCGACAGCTGTTAACACCATTTGAATGTAAGTAGCACCGTCAGGACGGAAATTAGTAGAAAGCGCGCGACCTGCATTCTGAACTCGTTTCGGCTGGTGGTTTCTCCGCGCGTGAGGCAGCAGGGCCGGTCGCTCGTCGTTGCAAGCGAGATTCTGCAAGCCGAGAGAAGCCTTGATTCCCGGCCCACAGCTTCGGCCTTGTCAAGGACAGACCAATCTGCTTGCGTGCACTGTGCATCGCCCCGCGCGATGCAGTCGCCTTGAGTCCTTGGGCGAAACAAGGCACACTTTTAGTCACGACTGGTCGCATTCCCGTTGCAGGAAAATGCGCGCGGCCTGGACTCTGAATGAGACGTCGCGTTGCTTTGGCGCTGGCCTCGCTGCGAAGCAGAGTTTGGCAGAACTTTTCCAGCAAGTGCGCACATGGCGTTGCGTTCGCCACAGTTTGAGATTCGGCCTTCAGCCAGTGTAACAGTGGCCACGGCCAGCATAGAGACACCCCCCCCCCCCCCCCCGAGCCATTTCGGCGTCCAGAAACGCATGCAAAGTGCACGCTGCTGGTGGTCGATTTTAAAATAAAATCTGATTGTGTCGACAGACATTAGGCCCATCAGATGTAACGAACATCTGTTTAATGCGCACTCGCTGTAGAGTTTTCTGTGTACGGACGGACTGACCGATCGACTCTGCCTTCTACACGACCATTCTCTCTCCGAAATAACGCGTGAACTTCCTTCTCTCGTTCTGCACCACAAAATTAATTGAAGGGCGTACCTCGTGACCCACCGGCCCTGGGCCCAAGGTTAGGTTAGGCTGAGTTTGTGTTGCGCTCCCTCTGAATTCTGCGGGTGGCTGAGGAAAACCTAACCTCACTAACTTCTGTCGGTGTCCTCATTAGAATACAGCACAAGAAAGGGACGGAAATTCGTGCCCTTAGCGGAATTTGAATCGGAGACCTCATTGTTCGATCAGTGAGCAGTCGAGATGACGGAGAGACTGAGGACCACCGCGAAAACTAGTGAAGGTTATGACAACCGAGATGGGTTAACGGTCACGTGATCACATCTCACTCCACTGCTGCAAACGAAGGTCTGGCCACCAAGTCGTGTCGTCGTATCCGTCAGTGCTTTGGTGATCTTTGGAGACCTTGCGTCTGTTCAGCGTTGATGAACGTTAATGGAGAGGTCGTATCGGCCGTCAGTTTGTTCGCCCTTCCGCGTGTTTCGTGTCCGAAAACCCTTCACAGATTGTTATGAAATTTGGTGTCTCGATTTGCTGTACGGAGCCAGAGGGGAAATTTTTATAGCTCCCCTCCCCCTCCCCAATGTTCATAAAGCTCGTGAAAAACTTTAAAATTTGTAAACAGCAGGAAATTAGACCATAACGAAATGCGTTCGCCGATAAAGTTTAACGCAACTCTGTCGCGTCCCGGCTGGATCTGCATGACTCACCGCCAGGAGCGACAAGGTTCCCCGATAAGAGATATTACAGCAGTTCGTGCCCGGAGCCGAGGGGTGACAGTTACGTTAAACTTCGTCAGTCTGTCTGTCTTTTTAGCGCCTTACCTAAAATAAACGAAATGCTTCGGTCCTGCTGTCGGTCAGCTCTTCATGTCCACTTGTGCGCATGTGCACGAATGTGTTCACGCCTGTTTATCTACTTCTTTGCATCGCCCATCCCGAAGCACACCGCACAACTCAGACTACGCGCTGCTGGACGTCACTCGAGCACTGACACAGCATCACCACGCTCGCGGTTTGCTGCAGGCCCTCTCATATATAGACCGAGTCGGACGAAGGAGTAGGGGGCCACTCACGTGGGAGGTTTGGGGGTTGGATTCACCGGAAGTATCTCTCTCTGTCAGAGAAGTTCCCCCTCCTCTGTTGGTTTCACTTTGCGGAGGCGAAGGTGAGATCGTCCCTTCCCCCCCGTCCCGTGTGTAACCGAGCTCCACGCCATCGTCATCTAATGGGCTCACGAAAATCCCAACCCTGGTCGTTCAACACAGCTGACTGACCTCTTCAGCTGTCCATGAACAACGCAAACATATTCATGGCCTGTCTGGGATTCGAACAAACGGTCATGGAGAGGTGATTTTTTTTTATTTAAAAAGTTTTTAAGTTGGCGAGGAAATTGGAAACGTTTCGTGTCGACTGTTTGTTCTTGCGAAACTTTTAAGCCTGTCTCCGCTGCGTCGAATGTGAGCACTTCGGAAGGAACCGCAACAGCTTTCCAGGGCGAAAGGCGACGACAGAGGGTTTTTAGCAGGAGAGGCTGAAGAAGGCACGAGAGCGCTTGGCAGATTCACTCGCGGGCGGGAGGAGATCTTCTTAGTGTCATGTGACGCTTGTGATCACGGGGTTTCATAATCAATCACGAATCTTGTGACTCTCTGAGCGACTGTCAGTTTCTGAACGTCACTTGTCGCGTGTGTCCAGTTGATGCGTCTGGCTGTTTGTGCGTGCGGCAGGCGACACGATTATCGCTCGAAGTAGATCTGGCACATCCGACGCCGATTATTCCGCGTGCAGCAGAATCCTTGCACTTCGTGTTTCAAACCGGAAAGTTCAAGCCGAAGCTGACGCTCGGGCCTGGGAAACGACCGGTTTTGCCAGTCCTCGCGAAGACAAGACAGCAGCCCCTTCCCCTTCAATACTTCCCACTTCATTCCCAGTTGATACAGCGTAGTTGAGCCACGAAACCACAGCCCTCATTCTGAAATCCGCGGGTCTTCCTTTAGACGGATGACAACGGAGTAACTCCTCGCGACTGGTTGCGCCCGCCCGGTTTCCTCAAACGAACCCGCGCAGACCGAGTCACGGCATCCGACATGCGGGAAATCTAGGATCTGGACTGGTCTTTGTTTGTGTGCGTCCTTTGGGTAGAGTTCTTCAGTGAACTGTTGATGCGACCGTCGCGTCTGTCGGACGGGTGTTTCATTTCAGAAACTGCTGGTCGGGCGTGGGTTGAATGTGGTACTGGATGTTCATTGAATTTAAGTTTACATTCCTTCAGATTCACGGCATTCTCACCTCAGAATGATGACCGATCTTAAGCCTCGTGTCCGCGTCTCAAGTGGGCGTTTCGAGAACGGAGCTTACTCTCTCTAACAACCCAGAAAAGAAAATTCGACGTAACTTCGAAACTCGCGTTCGTGATCCTCGGTCTTCGCGCGATCTGAAGTGGGTTTCAGGGTTGAAGGCTGCGATGTTGTCGTGACCACGTGGTAAGCCTCGTTACAAGAAACGATTCTCTGAAGGCACTGAACTGCCGCGACGGTCAGTGCAGAAGAAGTTTCCGACCGAAGTGGCACAGTTTCGAAGAGGGCATTCCACTGCGGGGACCATGAAATCGGCGTTCGTTCTCTGCCAGGGAATACGCAGCGAATACGAAAGAACTTCGCGCTTATTCCGAAAACGGAAACGCGGAATTTTTTTATGAAGCACAGTCTTCCCTGAAAAAGTTTAAAAAGAATGATAGTCGATTCCCCCGTGTCGTCTCTCGTCGACGGGGTGCATCCTCAAATTAGGTTAGGTCACGCCACGCCCCCCTCGGGAGGTTCTCACGGCGGCCAGCACGAAGATTACTGTCTTCTTCTTGGCTCATGCACTGTCTGGTAGAAGCCTGCCGACGTTTCAGAGATGCTTTCTGCCTCTGTCATCGTCGCCGTGATGACAGACCACGTGGCGCAACAGCGCATAAGCCATCGTCTTCTGAATGTAATTTATGCGTTTCGCAGTGCATTTGCTATGCGTCAGTCACGCGACCCAGATATGGACCACATGGACTCGTCTGATGGCGTGGAAGTGCGGAAACTAGGCCATTTCTACTTCGTTGCAAGTCGTTCTGACCTGATTTCATGGAAGCCTCAGCAGCTGCCATCTCTGCATGAAACGAGAAACGAAGAAGACGTGGGTGGCTGCCCACGTCGCTGGTTCTCAGGAACGCGACGAAGCACCCCGAAAGTAGATTCGCTCTGAACGAGGTCATTGCGTCGTCTGTCGCGCACCGCGCCAGCGCAGTTCAATCGGACCAATTGACCCATCCAGAGGTCAGGCGGAGGTGTTCCTAGAACCCGAAGGATCACGGCGTTTCTCGCATTTTATTTGGAAGCCACGCTGACTGTTGCACAGCAAACCATTAAATTGTAAATGACGACTTCTACGAGTATGTGTGTTTATGCATAACCGACAGATTTTCGGTCTTGAGGTCTGCGTTGCTGTCGGCGAAACCACTGCATCTGCTTAACATTTTCTTTGCTTCAAACGTTTGTATTTCTTGACGATAAAGACAGACATTTGAACATTGCCAGTTCCGTTTCGCCGCCGAGAATGCGTTGCTACCCTCTCGCAGTATGAAGTAAGTCCGTACACTGAGAGAGGCTGAGGCTTAACAGCGGCCCCTCGACGTGAAGCGAGGGTTGTTGGCAGGCGCTGTCTCCGGACAGGGACTGCGCAGAAAATGTCGGCTGACCCCCCGGGCGATACCAGTCGCCGGTTGCGGCGAGTCCGCGGTCTGCTCAGAGCCTCACGAAGTAAGTCAAATACCGTCGTGCATAATTTTAATTCTGAATTCGCTGTGGGTGATTGTGGCGTCTTTTGCGATGTTGACGCCTTTAGACGCTCCATCGCACTAAACGCGGCACGTGGGTCGGGGCAGATGGTGCCTTGTGGTGGTGGGGGTGACATTTCGAATTCCCAACCAATTTCGTTCAGGGAAAACTTATTTGTGTTAATACATTATTATCTTATGATTTTCTTACTTGGCTCGCGTACCACCGGTGGTACGCGAGCCAATGTTGAGAAGCGCTGATTTCTTCTTCGCTCGAAGGTCAGCTACTACCATTACGCACTTCTCAGTGCGTGTGTGACTCAAGAACACTGCGACGACCTGCAAAACATTGGATTGACGTGGAAGAGATTATTTTCCGTGACAAAAGTGAGCTTAATGCGTCGCCCCGCATTAATTAACGCTGCACGCGAACGTTTACGTAAATGCGAAGGCACAATTTTAAATAATGGCGTGACCTTTCGCTTGTTGAGTTGCACTTTTCGAAGCGACGCCCGAGGCGTAAGAACGGACGAGCGTCCTTCGTGCGAGCGACAGTCGTGTGGCGTCATAATTGCCTGCTCTTGACGTCATCGCTCGTTCAATTGTTGTTGACGCGTGACGCAGCGTAAACCTGCTCGCTCTGTTGCTGGAGGGCTGCACTGCCACAAACACGCAGTCGCTAAACACGATTGTATTGAGTCGGTCGTAACGACCTCGTTTGTCACATCATTTGCACCGCCTGAGTACGAATATGGCTCTGGTGGGCCAATACTCTCTTGCCCCCCCCCCCCATGTGTCTGCAAACGTAAATTGTAAAGAGCGTAACGAAAAGTGCTGCCACCATTAGTAAGCTGGGAAACAAGCGGCCTGCACCGCGTCGGACGGCCGGACGAACTTGTTGACTGCAACGGCGACTTATTCCGTTCGTGAAGACAATGAATGACGCACTTGACCGACGGCTAGCGTCCCTACGACGCCGTGACGTTTTCAGGCTGACGAAAACAAAGCCGTGGCCTCAGATACAGTTTTTACGAAGATGGCTGTCTTCTCCTGCTTGCTGCCTCCGTCATCGCCCTGATGAGTCGCCTCTGACTGCGCCGAAATCTTCATGCTCCCCGTTTTAAGAACGCGAAATCTCAGAATCCGTGTGACGGCGCCCGCTTAACGACGAACGGTGCCAAGGTCAGGTTCGTTGCCTCGCCCAAACGCACAGCCTCGGTTCAGAGACCTAACGACGTTCTATCAACTGCCGACTTTGAATTTTGTGTGGCGAGGGTCGTGCGTCTCCGGCTTGGCTCATTCTCTCTGTCGTCTCGGTGCTTGGCGATCGCGAGAGCTTTTCATGTCAGAAGCGATCTGCGGGCGGCCTCCGTCATTTTGTTGTGTGGCTTCAGTTTCTCCGTCTAAAATTTTGCAAGCATTTCTCGCCGCTTCGTGCAGCATGAAATAAGAACGGGCCTGCTTGTGTTTCTTTCGTCAACCTTCAAGGAGGGTGGGGGGGAGTGAAAGCGGCGTACTCCACTGTCCTCCACTTCGCTGTGCGTTCTCCAACACCGCGAAGAGAAACCGCGCGTGTTACGAAGTCAGCTCCTCGTCGTGAAATGTAACGCAAGAGCCCTCGGAACTCTGACAGCGCACCGTAGCTAGCAGCGGGCTTCTTGAAGAGCTGATAGTAGCTCAGCTGGTCAATAAGTCCATCGCACTAAAGGAACCCGAAGGTGACACGTACTAAGTCGTTTGTAACATTCACTACAGCCTGGCAAAGGGCAATCGGAGCCGAGATGTTTCGTGCGCGTTCTTGAAACGTTCAGTATGCATTTATCAGCTACGGCCCTGAAGAGGGAGGCGGCAGTGCCACCCACTGCTTAGGGGAAAGGACGTTTCGACGGAAAATGTAGCATGCATGGCCGTTATGAGAAGTGCGTTTACATTTTCAGTCGGAAAACTTGAAGTGAAGATTCGTTCCAAGGCACAACACAGCCTTCTGCTTTCAGTCACTTGTTACCACCGGGTTTCGAACCCATTCCGTTCTTTAGCCTGATCTTTAGTTGTTTTTTAAGCAGACGTGATGACGCATTTGCGTCCGAATGCAATGCGCCTGCTTCTTAGCGGCGTTCCCGAGTGAACGTCCCGAAGTCGCCGCTGCCTTAATGCACGTGGCAAAGTTCGTCGGTCGGTGCGTCTTTCGTAGAGGCGAGTTTTATGGAGCTTCAGCCTGTAGACACACTGTCCCGCTTCACTGCTGTGATAAAGAGGTGGCCGAACTGCACGGCACTCAAGGACAAGGATGCTAACGAAACTAATGGGGCAACTTCCCCACATGTCGAGGCCGACTTCTGGGTATTTCCAATAGCATTTCAGCTCGAAAGCCGTCTCAGTGGTCCACCTGTACTGACCTGCGCCCTTTGCAGACGATGGAAGGTGCCATCAGAAGACGAGCGGTGGGCGCCGTCTTCGAAGTCCGGCGCACAGCCAAGTCCCCCGGGCTCTCTGACGGAGCTATCTCGTGCTCTGAGCAACACCAGGTGAAAAGGAAGTGGCTCGTTGATGAGAGCCGGACACGTGGGCTAGAAAGTCGTCTTGAGGCCGAGAGATCAACGGCAACCTGTCCGTCTGCTCGTGACGACGACCAGCGCTTCGCTGTGCTGGTGCCCTCTGCCCTCGGATGGCCCTTTGAAGACCAGTGGTAATATTTTCGTTAACAGCGTTAACCAGCTGATCTTTGTGATTGTGAACAGTCTACACCCTCGTTAAGAGTCTATCTACATCTAGGTCTGACAAGTGGTGTCTTCCCATGACCGCATTCACAAATTCGGCTTTTGAGTGAGGGTGTCATCGGGATCCCGTCGGCCGCTTCGCTTCTGTTCCGTGAGGTGATTTTAGGGAAACGGGGCTTGTCGCTGCCTGAGTGGATTCGTCTCGTTCAGGATGGGGACCGCTGGTGTGTTCTGTAAATTACGTGACCACCTGAGCAACTATCAGTTTCTCAGGACTGTGCACATTTTCGTCGTATTAGCTTTTCGTCTTCTCTGTTTCATGTCGTAACCGTGGTTCAGCCCGCGGCGTGCATGTGGGGGGGGGGGGGGCGCAAGAGAGGGAAAGTCGTTGGTTGTTGTTCAGCGACCGCCAGTCAGTGTCTGTTTGCCGACCGGGCAGGTGAGCTGAGCGTTCTTCTTGATGCTGGTGGCCCGCGCGGCACCCCGACTGTGTAAGTACAACCAGCAACGGCCCTCGTTACGCACTCTTGTGCAGTAGATTAAATATGTTCCACTGTTAGACTCCCGTATGTCATTTTTTATTACAATTTAAATTAATGACGCTGTCGGTGGCACACAGAAAAATTGAGAGAAGTTGATAGTGAACAATGAATTGGAAAGGACGTGGAGGGAAGTGGTCGTGGCCTAATTTAAGGTGTGCCGTGGCATTTTATTGGAGAGAGGGAGTGAGTGAAACCTCAGGCACAATGGCTGCGTCTCCATGCCGAGATTTGAACCCGGGACTTTCGGAACAGGAAGCAGGATTGCCAACCACCCGGCCGCGACGTTCGATCGATCGAACGTCGCTTCTCTCTGGAACGGAGAACTGCGGGAAGTTGCGTACGGACGGACGCGCGCCGCCCTTTTCCGGTGCTGCGGAACCGACCACGACAGATCGCGGTCGATGCGTTTCGAACGTCAGGCGTCCTGTTCGCGGAAGAGCGTGAAGGGAGAATTGCCGTCCACTGATCTTATCGCAAAACCAAGCGTTAGTATCGTCTTTCTTCTCTACTGATTCGCCTGTTTGCCGGCAGCTGAATACTCAGAGCAACGCGCAGACAGGACATTTTACCTTCGTTCTCGTGTTACGTACTGTTTAGTACATGCATGCAATAGCCGCGTAACACATATGTAGAAACTTGTTAATTCCAAGGGGAAATTAAGCCTGTTCGTGAAGTAAAACGCTCAGAAGCTTAATTTCTAACCTCACAGATCTTCTTTAACTAATACGATGCAAGGTACCCCTGCGTAGGTGGTCCTGTCATCGACTCCTGGCAGCGTTGACTTTTACTATTTTATCCAGCCGCCATGCCTTTCACATTTTACGAGCAGTTGCACGTTTCTCGAGCGTCTTCAGGAGCCCACAGTGCTAAATACGAGGTGCGATCGGAAGGTTTCCAGACTGCGCGTATAAAAACCCGTACACTTATCTCAGGTATTAAATTCATCCATCACCCTCGAAGTAGTTCCCCTGGGAGTGAACACAACGATCCCAGCGCCGCTGCCAAGCCTGGAAGCATCCCTGGAAATCTTTCTTTGTCAGCCTGTCAAGCACCATCTGCGATTCTGCCTGAATCTCTTCTATCGTCTCAAATCTCCTTCCCTTTAGCTGAATTTTCATCTTTGGGAAGAGGAAGAAGTCACACGGAGCTTAGAAAGGAAGTTGGGGTCGGTTCTTGCAAGATCTTTGAGCTCCTGACAAACGAGAAGTCGATTCTGCTTCTGGTCCTCAGACAGGATGCGTCGCATGTGGAGTTCTTCCTTTAGAATCAGCTGACAGGTCCCATAGCCTATCCCAACAATGTCGCACAAGTCGTTGATGGTACGACGTGGATCTTCGTGAATGGCCTGCCGAATCTTCGTAACATTTTCGGGCGTTGTGCTCGAAGATGGTCGTCCAGAACGCTCGTCATCATCGACAGAGGTTCGGCCATTTTTAAAACGTGAATGCCACACAAAAGTTTGTGCGCGACCCATTGCGGACTCCCCAAATGCTTGCTTTAGCATTTCATAGGTTTCCGTAGCCGTTTTGGCGAGTCTTTGGCAAGAGATTCAGGCAGAATCGTAGATGGTGCTTGACAGGCTGACAAAGAAAGATTTCCAGGGATGCTTCCAGGCTTGGCAGCGGCGCTGGGATCGTTGTGTTCACTCCCAGGGGAACTACTTCGAGGGTGATGGATGAATTTAATACCTAAGATAAGTGTACGGGTTTTTATACGCGCAGTCTTGAAACTTTCCGATCGCACCTCGTAGTGCTAGAGTTGCTTCCACCTCAGGGGGTCGCCCTTGCCGCGTGTTGGTGTTCGTGGCTGTGAAAGACGCCGGTGGCCGGGCACTGGGATAACGCCCGTACCAAATTTCGTCGAGGTGAATAAAATCTGTCCAGCAGTTCTCGAGGTGAAAACCACGCGGACAGACGAGCGTTCGAGAAACGCCTCAACAAGAGACGAGAACTTGGCGTCTCTTTGCACTGTATCTCATTGCCAAGTGAATGAAGTGCGCCTTGAAGATGGAAATGGAGTTCCAGGAGCGACACAGATTGCACTCCGGGTGTGGGTGGGACGCGTCCAAGTGCTGGACGTCGCTCGAGTGCATGAGGCACGTCGTGTTCGTCTTAGGCGACGACGTCTTGAACCCTGTGAAGAACCGAACGCGCTTGTAAGCTGTGTGGGTGTGTGCAGCTCTCTCCTTCAAGAAGTTGCACGCACGCACGCACAGACTGTTCTGAAAAGGCAGATGTAAGAATGTCGACCGAACAGCCTCAGTGCTAATTGCACTGCGCTCGTTTCCTGGGCGCATTGCGCCACGACGCGCAAGTTTTGGATGGGAACTCCGAGGACGAAGAGACATTAACAATGAAGTGTCTGAGCGACTGGCAGCGTCCCAGTCAGTGCCTTGATCGCTGAACATGCTTGCAGAGTGCTGTTTCCTCACGCCCTTCTCTGGCGAAATCTGGAACATCTGTCCGTCCGACTGACCGACCGCTTAATGGATTCTGACGAAACTTCGTCGGAGATGCCTACACTAGAATTTGTGTACGAGTTGACGAGTTTCTATTTAACGACGTACGGAGAATGGAGAAACTTCGCAGTGGAAGTCATTTTACGTGTGTAGTCACGAGTATTAATCGGCAAAGTATATTCGACGTTTCGGTAGTTAGGTTTCCTAGTCGTCGGCTCTTCGCGTTCCGACGCGACTTCGTGCTTCAGTGTGATCGGCGCAAGTGCCCGTTTCTGCGTGCTTCTTTCCTTCATCAGGTCGCTGGGGCGTAGTCCTTGCTCAGCCCGGAGTTCGCTGCCGTGGCCCTTTGACCCTTCCCTGGGCCTCGTGTGTCGCAAGCGCCGGTTTCGACATGTCAACCAGAGACGCTGCTTCCTGCATTTCTAAAGCGAATCCTGCAAGAAGAGAAACGACCGTGGCGCTTGTGTTCGGTCCGAAAAGCCGCTGATTCCTCCGCCACTCAGTGAGTCGGTGCTGTAACCAGGAACCGCGCAGAATGTGACGTAATGCTGTCAGATGGACGCTTTCACGGCCGTGAGTACGAAAAAGGCTGTCTGATAGAGCTTAAAACTGTTTCAGAGGTCCTTGCTGTCTCCATAATCAGGGTGGTTGCAGTAGTCCAGAAGGCGGCCATCTGGAAGTGAAGTTTAACGTTAAAACTGATCTCATTTCAAAGGCGAATTCTTTGTTTAATTGGCTGAGGAAAATGATGACAGCTGGACGTTTCGGCCGCACTCGCTGTTGGTCGAGTAAAAGTAAAAGTGAGAGTTGAAGCCGCCGGCATTTGCTAGGAACGGAACCTCCGTACTTCTCATTACGTGCGGTGACTCGTCACTTTCAGTCCGAAGCCATTTTCCTCGCAGAGGCTCTGGTCGTTTGCGAAAACAGGTCGACGGCGTGAGAGGTCGGTCGGTCGGTCGGTCGCTCGCCCTAGCGCCAAGCCACAACAAACAATGATTCGGGTTAGTGAAGCGAAGGGTCTGCCTGCTTGCCCGTGGGGCTCGCAGTCTGTCCACGGCTCACCGACGCAGTTGATGCAGCGATTGCGCAGGCTTTGCCGGCTGTTGGTCTTTAAACCGGCAGTTTCGCCAAATATACTCGCCATTTCTGGTGTCCTGGGATCGAACCCTGCTCAGGATACATCCCCGTTTGTAAGATCCGAACCGCTTCAGTGGACCACCGCGGGCACCAAGGAAGCTGGCGGCATGTCGAATGTGGACCTGGAGCTGGGCGACGATGGCGTACTCGAGAGGCACAGATAGGCTCGCGTACTGACGGGGCCGGGATCTTTCTCAGGCCCTACTGAAAACTCTGTATCCATCTCAGCTGATCTTGACATGTCACTCGACGCTACGTAGTCAATACTGTTGGCAAAGCGTCGTTAAATAACCATCCAAAATGATCTAATCTCATGCTGAATATGCGACTCTTGTGAACGATCTTAAAAATACGAAGCGTCTCGTTGTGCAATTTCCCTTTGACTGTTTTGCCCACCTGCACGTACGACAGCGAATTACGTAAGCAGATTGCGTTTCTTTCAAAACGTATAAAAACATTGAGTAAGTCGGCAATCACGTTATATGGCAGCACAAATGGAAAGTGTAATGAGACAGGGGTCCAGAAAAACTTTTGTGTGCCCAAGGACGGAGACGCGTGCGTCTTTAAACGCGGGTTACACCGCGCAGACAGCCTCGAAGTGTGGGCCCAAGAATTAGCTCTTGGTTCGAGCGGGCGAAGCTCGAGATACAGTATCTTTTTTCTCTCCTTCTGTCTCTTTTTCCACTTCTGGTTACGTAAGTAGCCTGTTCACTTCAGCCATTCACTTAGTTCCATCAAACGTATTTTCGGCAGGTTCGGGACCAAATCTCGTAGCGCAACATTGCGAACGATTCTGCGGAAGTAATGAGTGACCACGCACTTCGGCAAAACTGTCCCGTGTCCGGGCTGCGGTCAGCAACGGGACCTCCGCTGTGTCGCATTCTACGACGGATCAGGCCGGCAAAACGACCGACTCGATCCGGGGCGTTGCGTCAGACGGAGCTGACGTGATCTGTGTTGTGTCACTCGACGGGACGGTTCGGTGGGTGTCGACGACTTTCTGTTAACCTCAATGCTTGCTGCGTTCCGCTGAGAGCAGGCTCAGCAAACCGAGGCGAAGTGCCTTGATCAGGAGCTGAAATGCAACGACAGATCACACGAGATATAATTGACTGCTTTAGAAGCTGATGGTCTCTCAGCCAGTCAAGTGGTTCACCGCCTTTCATAGAATCCGGGGGTTCATTACCGCCTTCACAACAGCCCGCCAATGGACCCTGTCCTGAGCCAGTTGACTCCAGCCTGCGTCCACGCAACCTATTCATTTCCATCTACGTTCGGGTCTACTACGTTGACTCTTCCGCTGAGGTTTTCCGATTAAATTATGGGTCGGACCATAGGCCGATACGAGACATGAAATGACATGAAGCGATTTGCAGAAGTTGTTCCTGTCGAAACGAGGACAAAATCAGATGCAAACGGGAGACTTCGGCTAGAAGAAAATAGCGAGGAGCGGTGGTGAGGGACCTCGGAGGATTCATAAGCACGAACGCAAACGCAGTAAAAGTGGCGTGGACTGCGCTTGCGTTGTCGGAAGAAGGTACTTCACGCTGAATGTGGAGGCGGCGCGTTCCTCGTGAGCGGAAGACCCTAGTCGACATCTTGACCGCCTTCGAAACCCCAAGTCTTTTGCTACAGTTAATCAGTGCTGTTGTACGAAGCGCATGTTTCGTCTTCGTTTTTGCCATCTTCAGTAAGCTAGTTGCACGAAGAGCTTCTTTGCCGTGACGAGCGTGAGGCTCAGACTGAAATTGGTTGCAGATGCAGAACGGACGTCTGGCCCACATCTGCAGCTGTCTCTGTGCGTCTGACAACAGAGCCATCTGCTGCTGAAAATGAAGATGACAATCGAACAGAGTTTTCACTTCCTCGTGGGTCTGATGTTTCGACACGCCGTGCCTCGCATGCATTACTGAGCACAGCCATTTTTGATAATTGTCGGTGCGTGTGGTGGCCTGACCGTCCAGGGGCCAGTGATATTGTAGCAGTGTTGCGGGTGGCAGCGCACTGCCCCTGTCCGCGTCGGGTTCTTGTTACACTTTTGCACTCGCTACATGCCGGTGGAGGGTGAGGCAAGGAAGTATTCGGACATCCATCATGGTGGGATCTGCGAGTAGTGGGCAGCCGACAAGGGGTGGTCCTGATCACGGGCCGTCGGCTTACGAACGTCGGGGTGGACAGATACCGTTGAGGGACGCTGTGACACTCGTCGAGTGGAGTCGAAGCGAAACACTTGAGAGCACGTCCCAAGTCCCTGCGTCGTCGACAGCCATCAGCCAACGCAGCGCGGCTTCCAGCCTTCAGGCCAGTTGCGACACTTGAAGCCAATGCCAAGGCCAAGGCTGAGGTTGAGACACTCCAGTGTCAGGGAGGGAGGGGGGCAGCAGCTTTCTGTGGCTTTTCTGTCTGAAACCCTGGGTTCGATTGCCGGTTCACCTCGCCATAACCTTCACAGGACACGTCACCTCGCCCTGGTAAATTCCACCTTTCCCCTTACTTTACCGTCGCCTAGAGCTCAGAGCTAGACTCGGTGACCAAGAACTGTCGTCGCCTGTGGGTCACAGCGGAGCGGTTACGTCACTGCATGCACAATGAAACAACAATTTTTTTTGTCTCCTGCTCATCTGATGTTGGGCGACGAATGTGGCCCTTGGCTGCGGGAACAGGTCTCGGGACTTGAAGGTTGTGTCAGTTTTCATTGCGTCATCGAGGCACCCTGCGTGCAAGAGCGACGCAAGAATTTGTGTAAGCTCTGATTGATAATACGGCGGTTTCCTTTGAGGAAACGTGGATATTTGTGGTTGATCTTGGGTGTTTCCGGCTGCACGGTTTTAAAAGTGCCCGGCAATTTCTTGTTGCGCATTTTACCGGCGCTTAGACCATCAAGTGTTTGTTTGGAGGGCAAAGTCAAACTAGTGACGAACCTGCCGGCCGACAGGTTCGTCGAGACTGACCCAAGAAGTGTCTTGGAACAAGGATGCGCAGCAGAGCGCGGTCGGGATTCGAACTGGGTACTTTTCCAGTCAGTCGAACACACATGACGACGGTTACAAGACGGGGGGGGGGGGGGGGGGCAGTTCGTCCGCCCAGACGCTGCTGACCTGGAGCAGGCAGTAGTGAAGTGCGTGGCTCCCGGTCTGTACCTCTTCGCCTTGATTCCGCAATCACAGAGTCGTCGTCGTCGTCATTGACGCGAAGCAGTCTTCGGTGTCAGCGTCACTGTTAACAGCAGACTGCTGTTCCATTCAAAGCTGGCAAGCGGTTCGTGTGACTTTCTTCGACGCAAGATCTCCAGAACTCTGTGTTGCGTAGGAAGGACTGACTTGTCGTCAGAAAGCGAATTAAAATTTGATTTTATAAAATTTGCAGTCTTCGCGACCATTTTCGGTGCGTATGAAGAAGCGGTTGACAATTAATGATACGCCGACTTCTGGTACGTGGAGATGTAGGCCCTCCTTTTTCGGCGATGTACAGGTTAGGTTAGGTTGAAGAGCATCACGAGTAGACAGTTTGCGCGTCAGCACTTCGTGGTCCTCTTACACGCTGTTCACTCTCTGTGGCGTGCCACAGCGGCGACCTTAATACATGAATTACGTTCGACCTTGGCTGTTCTCAAAGCTTTAGGACGTGAAAGTGGAACTTTTTAATAGCCGTCAAATGGATGGCTGTCTCCTGTGCTTTGTCGTAACGAAGAACGTGACAGCTCATCTCGCCGTGCGTTACGCGCCACGCACTTCCACTCTGACTTTTAATGTCTGGCGTTTGTTTAGTGTCAGAATGATTCAGCTCATTACATTTGCGCTTAAAGACGCAGTAGGTCTTTTTTGTGTGCAAATGTCGTTTTTCCTTTTGGTTCTGTGTGCATTTCTCACCGCCTATGCTCCAACAGGAGCACGAGTTACGAACCTTCTCATCTTGCACTCGCTTGGTGTCGGAAATTACGCGATGGCGATGGCGAGACACCAAAAGACGCGTGCGTGCGTGCAGCAGCAGCAACAAGACGAGGTCCGGCGAGGCGATGCTGGTGGACCTTCGCCGCAGTTAGAACTGGATCCACCGATTATGGCCGCTGACCTCGTAGGGAGTGCCCAGTATGGGGACCACTCGATGAGGGAAGGACTTTCCGTCGGTCAGTGCAGCGGTGTAGAAGCCTGGTAACTGCTGTCTTGTGACTGAGCAGTGTTAAGAACATGCCACCTGTTCGTTGCGACCACCTTTCTGACCACCGATAACGCCTCGTATCACAAACTCAGACAGACAAACCACCGAGGTCTTAATCAAAGAAGGACGAAATGAAACCCTGGCTATTGGAAGTAAACATCCCATTTTGTGACAACGATTTAATAAAATTAAATAAGTCAAAGCACGAATATTACGTGATTGGGCAATAAGTCACGTTTCGGCACGCATACGTTATGTTACGGATGAAGTTACGTCAGGTTAGGTTAGTTCCTTAGATTAACGTTTGAAAATATTCGCCACATCTCGTCACGCCGTTACAGTACGTTACGCGTAGTCACGCTTTTAAAAACTTGGTGATGTTCTAACACTTGAGGTGTCCTCTCGTCACGCTTTCAAAGGAGGTCACGCCTATTTAAACTTGGAATTGGAAGAATTGCGAAGAAGATAAAATCACCTAATACTCTCTGCAGTGTTAATTTTCTAGTGATGTGTAGCGTAGTGAAATCGACATTCCTGTGTTACGTACCGTGCTGATATTTTATTTGGAGTGTACTGTACGCGGCCTGCTGCCATCCCTTCCAGCAACCTTCTGGTAAGTGTCTCGCTCCGAGGTTCCAATTCACAAAGTTCAGCGGCCAAAAACGCTGGAACGCAGTATAACTGTCGCGCTGTTCGTAAATTGGCCTTGTCGTTGAAGGCGGTCAGCGGCTTCAATGTCCTTGCCTGACATTCAGTTCACCGTCGCAGTTCTTGTCACTGTTTCGCCATCCGCGTGTCTTTGGCGAGGCTACTCCCCCCCCCCCCCTCCTCCCAGGAGCCCGGTCACTTGTCTGCACTTCCGGTCGTCATAAATCGCCGGGTTCTCCTGACCTCTCGCTCTTCCGGCAGACAGATTTGAGGACATTTTACTCTTCGCTGCGTTTCGCAATAGGCTCTATTACGTCTCGCGACCGGAGTTTCTTTTTAGATCTGCGAAGTGCAGGCAGAACTGGACGACATTAGCCACAGGACGGAACAATTGGCCCAGTGCCCACTAAGAAGATGCAAGTATAATAATATCGGAATGTTGTTCTGAACTGTTGTTCTGTTTCGCGTGTGTTACAGGAGGCATGGCGCTGTACAACAACTCTGTCACCGCCTTCTACGACTTCCTGTTCACCGATCTGGCAGGTAAGTGTTCGTTTCTTGCGAAGCCAAAAACGATTGCCTTCGCCCATGATGAAAGCGAGACAGTTGCTTCACTCAGTAGACTCAACACGCAAGTCTTTTCGGAGCTAAAATTAATTTACTCTGGAATATAAGTCAAGGAAGCTGTTATTTCAAAAACGCAAGTGCGTGCGCTTCATTCAGAAGATCGTGAAATTCAATCTGTGTAACATTAATTCAGTATTTTTAAACGTCAGTCCTCATGAGCGGCGGCGGTAGGACGTAGTGATGCAGCCCGGAGTACTTCAGGGAGCGGCGTTGTCCTATGCAGGATTTAAGTCCTCTGGCCTTCGCATTTGCTGACCTCCAAGACTTTCGTCAGCTTCAAGGCCTGTCAGTGCACAGATCTTCAGGGCCATGCGTGAGAAGACTCGATGAGCTGCGCGCGTACACCTTGGAAGAACAGATTCTGCGAAAGAAGGCGACGGCGTGCGACCTTCCGGCACTGGGTGACGCTCCTGCTGCGTTCTTTGCGCCGCCGTCGCCTACAAGTGGCTGCCTCGTGCGCCTGCAGCAGATCAACAACCACTGTGCCGATCACCCACCCAGGGCCCGACTTCTCACAGCACTGTGGGGCGAGGGGGAGAGGCGTGGATGACCAGCTCATGATTTAAAGATTACATGTATAAAGATGTAGGACTACAAAATGTTAAAGCCCTTCTGACTGGCTCCGGAGCTCAGCGATGCGGTTTCTTACAACCCCAAGTCTTCTCTTGGCTTAGAATGCACGCAGGTAGAGCAAGAGGGGACGGGCAAGGTCTGGGAAGGAGTTGTGACTTACGCGATGAAGAATGCAGCTTCCGCTAAATGTTTGTGACCGGGTTGCACAATTGCAGTTGGCCTGCAGATTCCGACTGCGTTCGGTTCGTCGCATGTTCGAGTGGCCCAAAGACATAATGCACTTCGGTTTACTGCTCGACGAAACGTCCTCACACGCTAGCACACGCCGTGATGAAAGGAGAATCTGTGAGGACGAGGGCAGTCCCATGACACTTGAGGGTCGTAACTTTCTCGTTTGATTCAGTTTGAGTGAAAGTGTTTCTGGTCAATGGAGGTAAGCTGAGTCGTAGATGACCGTGTCTGATACACTTTCCCTGTCGCTCGATATCCCGAATGGGTTTGCGTTGTAACCACACACAAAGGGTTCTTTGGAGCCGTGGCCAAGCAGCGGGCAGTGAAAGTGTCCATTGTCTTTCAGCTGATCTGTCCCTTCTAGCTCGTCTAAACAATATTTAAGAATTCAGTCCGTACCGCGAAGAAAACGCAACTCTTCACCATTACAAAGATCAACGCTGTTTCTTTCCGAGAATCATACGAAACCCATAAATTACGAAATGTAGAGTTACTGATTATCGGAGCAGGTGGTACATATAGTTACCACTGGGTTGGAAATTGACGAGTCCCTCACCACTGAAGTGGAACGCGATCCCATTCAACATACACGAACAGTAAATCGCCTACTTCCGCTTTGCCATCAGTGTCTGCCTTTGAAGTGACTATTAGATTTGCTCTCGTATCAGGAAGTTCCGTGCTGCGCGGGGACATTGAGGAGACGTCTGGATTCTGCATTGCGATGTGTTGGGTCATGTCATGTGCATGCAGTCACTTCGTGATGAGACTTCGGTAGATGGATTTTCGTCCAAATCAGCGTCGCATCTGTGTGTAGTTTTGGAGATGAAGGCGTACATGAGCACGACCACGACCGTTGCCACAGCTGCAGGATTTGTCTTTGCGTGTATTCTCTCTGAAGATCGAGCGGATGTTGATGACAGATGATGGGAAAATAACGATCAGTTTCCCAGTCGTGATAACTTGCCATCCGGGAAACTTTGTGGAGGGAGCGATAAAAACCTTGAACCCGCCCCCAGTCGAGGTAGCCGCTTCGTTCCGATTGCGAAACCATCTCAGTCTGAGCTCGCCAACCTCGGATGGCAATCGCAAGAAATTTTCAAGGAGCGGGTAATGAAACTCAGTGCGTCTGCAGTGACGTAACTGTGAGTGAGTAGGCCAATGCTCTGACGAGCCTGGCGGACGAGAGAGGCTCGGCGCTTTCCTCACGAACGTCCCAGCGAAATGCACAGAATACGATTTCAGACATGAAGAAGGCTGTCTGCTGGGACGTTGCGCTGTGCCGTGTGATAGGATCAGACCTACGTTTCAGGTACGCTTCAGTCATCAGGGCTATGGCGGCGGAGGCAGTAAGGACCTCTCGAGTGTCGGCGAGCTTCTCTCCTACCACCAGACATCGTCACGCTCGTCGCCGTCAAAGCCTGCGACACGCGCCCCTCCGGTTTAACACGCGTGCGCCATTGCACGTGAAGAGATTCTTGCGCCGTGACGATATTTAAATGCGAAGTCCATCGGACTTAAATCCTGCACAGGAACACGCTGAGCAGTCCTCTGGTGACCATATCCTGTCGCCACTCACGAGAAGTGACGTTCAGATTCCGGGTTAATTAATGTTGCAGTATATCTGCGACCGCATGTTGTAATCCCCCCTTGTTCGCACTGCGCAGACCCCCGTACCAACGAGTGGTTCCTCATCAGGAGCCCGATGCCCGGCCTGACCATCTTGGGCGCGTACCTCTACTTCGTCCTGTCCTGGGGGCCTCGCTACATGCGACACAGGAAGCCGTTCGACCTCACCAACTTGCTCGTCGTGTACAACATGGCGCAGGTCTTCGTCAGCGTCTTCCTCTTCTGCGAGGTGAGCTCAGCAGGTCTTCATTTCGTGCTCTAGGAATTGGACCATGGCCCAATTTGCCTGGAGGGAGTGAGGAGACCCACGGAAACCCCCTTCAGGATAGCCGGTCTCCGAGGCATTGCCTGTCTAGTCTACCAGGTCCTCCACGTGAAGTTAGTAGTTGGCGAACTGGAATTCCCCTTCTTTGGGAACACAGAGATTCATCAGTCACTGTTGACTTGCGGCTGCACTCACTAGGATTGGGTCTCCGGTGACCGATTGGCAAATGTCGGAACTGTATTTAAAAACAGGCAGTGACTTCGGTGTCCAACATGTTTCGTCACGTGACAATGTAACCTCGGCAACTGGCACAGCGTGTTTAAACGAGCAAAGCCATAGTCGCACCTTCCATCCGCCTTTAACCCTTTGAAGCCGAAGCTCGTCTAAATAGCATTTAAGAATTCAGTCCGTACTGCAAAGAAAACACGACACTTCACCGTTGCAACGTTCAGTGAGAATCGTATGACATCCGTAAATACTGACTTTTAATTAGGGTGGTACATATAATTACCGTTGTTTTTTCTTCTCTTTCTAAGGGATTAGACGCTTGTTGGCTGAGGAAGTACAGCTGGCGGTGTGAACCAGTGGACTTCTCTGACACACCAGAAGCAATGCGGGTAAATACAAGAAGTAACAAAGCAGATGCAAGCCACAGCTTGAGGCCTCACGTTATGAGGGCTTAAAAATAAACACAATATTTTTACTCCGCTCATATTAAGCCCTTAAAACGTCTGAAGATGGCTGGCTGTCTTCTGGGTTGTTGCACCGTGTAGTCTGGTGGAAGTTTACGGACGTTTCAGTAATTGTCTTACCACTGCGAGGAAATTTGACTAATGCTTACATTTTTTTATCAATCTTTCTTTCCTGAAAACTTAACATCGGCATGATTGTTAGACAGGTGTTGTTGGATATCCTTTAATACAATAACATTCGTCTTTACAGTATCATCAGCAGTGACTAATTTTAAAGATATTTGCCACGATGTATGTATGTCAGTACAAATTTGTGCGAGTATTCATATGATTATTATGTAAATAGAACTTTCATAATTATGAAAACCCAGACAAAACACTGGCACTGTCATTAGTGACAATTTTCAATGCGATGAAACCCTGTAACTCAGAGGTGCCACTGTTAGACTTAACTGCGGTCAATAATGTTGTATAACATGGTACATTAGAAGTGAGCTTGTTTCAGGTGGCACGAGGTGTGTACATTTATTTCCTGGCCAAGATGTCGGAGCTCCTGGACACAGTAAGTGAATTGTTTCGTGGGCAGATGCACCAGTCCACCAAACCTTCATATTGGCGTTTTGTCCGTGTGCCTTCAAGGCTCGAGAAAACATTAATTTGAGCATTCACACAGGGCAAAATCACTTGAAACTCTGGCAAAGCTAAAATATTTGGAAATGGCAGCCACACTTCAAAATTGCAATGAAGAATTAAGAACAGATCAAAGCCATTAAATCCTTGCAACAATTCGGTTAAAAATCTCTCTGTGAGATTTTCCTTTCTCACAGTTGTGAGTCTGAAGATGACTGTCTTTTGGGTTCTGGTGCTTGCTGCTTCCATCATCGGGGTGATATTGACCCACCTTTGTACTTTTTAATTCTTTGCCACGAGTAAAATCGAAACACGCTTCAAGGAAGCTGAAGTGTAAGTGACGCCAGTGCCATTTGGCTTGAGAAAAGCTTAAACTGTGGCGCAGTAATGGATTTTTAAAAAGTACGCATCTCTTTCTGTAGATAATCAATCATCAACTTGGTGACAACTGACAAGCCACTGGTGCTAGGCTTGTGAAATTTTATGAACGCAGATGAAACCGCAGATTCCGTACAAAATGTTGTTTATGAGTCGGCAATTACATCCTGACATTTGAAGTTTTGTGTAACAATTTTAATTTAATCAGTATCATTAATAATAGAAATGAATTTGTTATTAAATTACACTTTCAGTGAGTCTCACCAACTGAAGGAACACATGAATAAAATAACTTGTTTGTGCGCAGGTGTTCTTTGTCTTACGGAAGAAAGACAAGCAGATCACGTTCCTGCACATGTATCACCACACAGCAATGCCGATGGTCTCGTGGGGATGCACCAAGTACTATCCTGGGGGGCACGGTACCTTGATCGGAGTCATCAACTCATTTGTTCACATCATCATGTACTTCTATTACATGATGTCTGCCATGGGACCGCAGTACCACAAGTACCTGTGGTGGAAGAAATACATCACAACCCTGCAAATGGTGCGACACTGCGCAGTCTATTTCTCTCGCTTTGTGCGTCATAATTATGTCACAATCAGCACCGTAATTGAGGTAGCATTCTTGGCTTTATGTAACAACTCTGTTAAAGCAGAACAGACAAATGGGATTTTGAAGATTATTGGAGAAGAGAGTTCAGAAAATTGGGCATACATCACGGCCTTAGAATAGCTACGCGTTGTCATTGTAACCCCAAAGAAACATTATTTATCTGTGTTTAAATACAAGGGATGCACAGTTACTAACAGATAACAGAGGCTGTAGGTAGGGGGGGTGAAGACATGATGTCAGTACGACACCAAGTGAAAAATTAAGTGTTAAAATAATATTTTTTTCTGGTGTCAAAAATGGATGCTGTCAACTGCTGGGGCTCTCGGAATACGATTCAGGAATCGGAGCCAAGATGTAGTTGAGGTGCCAAGTAGTAGAAATAGAGTTTATGAAATGAACAAGAGATGGGGAAAACCCTGCCTTTTAGTCAAGATGGCGCTCGCTGGTACTAAAGTGAACACTGATTTTCTTTATGTTGCAGGGTCAGTTCTGCCTTACCTTCCTGCATTCATTGCAGCTGCTTTTCCACGACTGTGGGTATCCACGCTGGTCACTTTTCTTGACTTTGCCCAATGCCATTTTTTTCTACTACCTCTTCAATGATTTCTATTGCAAGGCGTACAACATTGCCAAGAAGAAAGACGCGAAGCAGTTGTGATAAGGTGTGTCATCTTTTGATGTGTGCTCTTCAAAGGAATAGTAGAAGTGTTCGTGGCAGGATGTCTCCCCCTTTAAAGCCTTGACATGCTTCCTGGAAATTTAATTACTCCCAAATATCACCAATACGTTTAATTATATCCTTTACTCATGTCCTTTCACAGAAAAATGTATCTTACAAAATTAACACTGGGCTGATATTGTATCAGAATTGTAATCTTGTATTTTGTAAGTGATGGTGCCCCATTTTTTTTTAATCTGTAAATGCAGTATGACAGAAAAATGAAAACAACAAAACATATTTCAGGCAGTTCTGTAAAGGAGAACTATTGTGGTCAGAAGGAGATTGTTACATGTTTAATCTGCATTACTTCATTTGTCTGTCAAAATAACAACAATTTATTTTTACGTAAATACGTCTATGAGGAAGGGTCATTCGGCAAAAAAGTGTTACGAAAAAGGGAAACGAAAAAGTGTAACTTCATTGTTATGCTACCTAGGAAACCTCACCTGTTTACTCGGCATTGTTGTTACATAGGAAACGTTACAGTACATTCATCTACCACAGACCCATCTTAAGGGTAACTAATTCAAGTTGATTAAGCAAAGTCTTAATCAAACTTTACTCAATTGTAAATCGGGTATAAAGGAAATATTTAGAATAAAGCCAATATATAAACTTCCTTTCCGTATAGACGTATTTACGTCAGATTCTCCGGAACCGTGGTTCCACTGTCACTTTTTCATCAACAATATAGTTTTTGCAAAGTTGGTTCACATGAGGTATTTGCCCATGATCTTTGTGGTTCGGGTACCAAAATCTGGAACGGTGATGACCAGTAATGACATATGTTGCAAATATTGCATTACTTTAAAAATACTTCTGATCATCTGCCAAGAATGTATATATGTTGAGCAGGTCCCTGACAACCTGAAGAGGATGGAAGGCTCCTGTTCATAATATATGAACCTGTCATCAGACAGAACACTACAAATAAAAAAAAAAAAATAAAAATAATACTTCAAAGCAAAATTATATTTTTCAGTTTACTAATAATTTGGGCTAGTTCTTTGTAGAAATTGTTTCTTTAAACCTGCAGTTCACTTACAGTTTTGGTAGTTTACATGTCCTTTTTCTTTTTCAGATGGCTTCTTTGTAAAAGAGGAATTATATTTGGACTTGTTGGAAATATCAAATGTTCCAGGAAATGGCTGTCTTCTGGGTTGTAGCACCGTGCAGTCTCATTAGCCTGATGATGGATGCAGCAAGCACTTTTGAAACGGTGGTAAACTTCTACCAGTGTACACGGTGTAACAACCTAGAAGACGGTCATCTTCATACTCGCCACCGTGAAAACCTCAACTCCTACATCAGATGTTCCAAATAAAGTCTCATGTAATCATTGCCAGAAACAAGTTAGTGTCGTGGGTGGATGTATGGAAAATCTGACCAGACATTTAAAAATGAAGCATCCATCTGTGCTCAGGACTAGATCATCTTCACATCCTGTTGAGGAATACTTCTGTTTCTGTGCCATCTCTCTCAGACACAAATAACAGTTTGTTGTAATCAGTGAAAACAATTCTGTCATATCCATGAATACAGCGAAGCAACTCAACATACGACTTGCAAAAATTATTCTTAAGGAATATATTCTCATCAGTAGAGTGCAGTATTTCTGCAAAACCACGGCGTTCCAACAGTGAGACAAAAGGATTCTCAACTGGAAAAAAGCTCTGGCAATGCCTGCTAATTTCTTGGGGCAGGCAGCCTAAATCAGGAACGTCCGAGTATGCCGAAACATGCGTGAGCTTGCACACGTGAACCCACAGTTATACCACAACAGAAACAAAATGAAGAAACAGGCTCAGTGCCACCGGCTACCCAGCATCACTCATAATATTAGAGATATCTTAAGAAAAGCAGCAGGCAGTCTTTAAAAAGGTAAAATGAAAAATGCATTTCAAATAACTAACTTTAATTGCTTCTTACTTTCAAATACGTTTTGATATTTTTGAACACATTTATAGGAAAAATTAATTGTACAAAACTGACATGCTCTATTTCTAACTTTTCAATACCATAAGAATCCTTTTAACCTTTTCCATCTATTTATTTTTACAAGTAGTTTTGTGTAAGGCTCATGTCCCATGAGGTAGAGCGTAGGAGCAGAAAGGATTAAGGGCTCCAGTGATGCTCCAAGAACCCAAAAGGTTTTGTCATTCAAATAGTTTGGGAAAGTAGACTGTAGTGGAAGATAGTTTCATGCATTAATCACTGTTATCTCTCCACCATGCAGCAGTTCTAGTGTACTTGGCCTTCAGAAAACTACAGTAGTCTCAGTAAAAAATATGAAGAACATTCCATCAGCTCGCATAACAACTGACAGTTGAACTTCAGTTAATAATGACCACTTTGCTTCAGTCGCAGCTCATTATATTAACAAAAACTTCGTGGTGAGTTCTACTTTTCTTGGCTGCATTAATTTTTGAGATAAGCAGAATGCCAAAAGTGTATCTGCTCAGAAATTCTGATTCCCTAATGTGGTGGAGGAAAAGACAAAAAATTGTACCCAAGACTCATTGAGCTTGTAAAGAAACATTTGTGCATCATTCAACATTCATGCTTTATGAATAAATTTTTCAAATGCAGGATAAATTCTTACTGACAAACTGAGGAGATTAATGTAATAAAAGTTGTTACAAATCTTATTTTTAAAATACAATACAGTGTAGAAAATGACTTTATTTTAAAGTAATTTTTGTAATTTCACTGTTACATTATTGAAATGTATTATAATTTTACTGAATTTGTAATATTATTGTCACAACTATTTATCTATGACAATTTAGAATATCTATTTGCTGCAACTATTTTTAATTATTTTATTGTATTAGTATTCAGATATATTTAAGATGATCTATTAACCTACAGTAAACAAATAAAATACTTGTATTTTTCTAATCTTGTAAAATAAATAAGTCATGACAAATTAAATGTACTTCATTCTCAGTTTTTAATGTTTTTGCTTTGTGACTATTTTTTCTTTACTTTGTCTTAACTCGTCATATTCTTTGCCTCCATAACAGAATTTACTTGAGAAATTGCAGTGGTGGAGACAGTTTTAGATGAAATGCTGATTGTTCATGTCCTAAAGACTTTGGCGAATTAGTTGGCCCAGATTGAACTGACGTTGCGCGAAAGGCTTAAGTATGTATGTCTGAGGAAAGGTTGTCAGTCATTTCCTTCGTCTGCCATAAAATTAATGGATCTTTGAGACCCAGTGACAATGACGATTCAATCCAAATGAACTGGGTCATACAGTGATGTGTAGTGCCCACTTATATCTTCAGAAAGTGTTCACTTGGTGAAGACCAAGAAGGAGATGGGAGGATAATATTTAAATACACCTTACAGGTATATGTTGTGAGAATGTGAAGTGAATTATGTTGATTTGGATTATATTCAACGGAAGGCTTATGGTACAGTGAAAATAATAGTGCCAACTCAGAGTTAGGTAACTGAGAAAGTGCAGAGAAATTAATGTAATGTTTCAGATTGAAGTCTAGCCAGTGTTGTTCACTCAGCGTGGTGACATGTGATAGGCCAGTTTCTTCCAGACCCTGGTTTTCATACCTCAAGACTGCTGTGGACATGAAACTCTTTGTAATGATTCCTTAAGCCCAACTTTAACAACAGCTTGGATGGCATGAAATAGTTGTGATTCGTTGGAAATGAGGGGGGTGGGGTTAGTTATGAAAGAAAGGTTTTAAATGCAGAATTTGTTAATTTGACTTTTGAAACTTTCCCAAGTGAAACTGCAGATTTGCTACTCAATGCAACTGGGTAGAATTTTATCCCCTATACTACACATAGACACTAGCATTATTCACAAATCCCACTGAGTGGTGCAGTGTCTTAACATATACTCATTCCTTACATCCACTTTCCTTGCATCACATGCAGACGACGAGGTATGTACTTATAATGTACTCAGTAGATAAACTATAGAAAGCATGTATTTTACATAACACTACAAATCAGTTTGAAGGGAAAATGTGTCTATTAAAGTCTGTAATTATGACATTAAAAGGATGAGTTCCAACTAGAAGCAAAATTTTAATACATAATTCTATAGTGGAACAAATAGATTTTTTTGAAAGTAGGAAAGGGATATGTAATAAAAATAAGTACTTTCTTTTTAGCATATTTTGAGAAGTCTAAATAATGTTATGAAACCAACTTTAGTCTAGACAGGCTTGACTGAAATAATGTAAGATTTTTAACCATCCCACTGTTCAAATCTCTAACCACATAAGTTATTCTGTCTGACATTTTCGTGGTTTTCCTAATTCTAACCTTAAACACGTTCACGGGTGTTAATAGTCAGCAGTTGAAAGAGACATTAAATAAACCGAATGGTTCTGCGTGTTAATTTAATACAGGAGAGACCTGAACAGACTTATAGAATTTTCAGTTCATGTACAACTTAAGTAAACTTAAGAACGAATAGAACGGTGTGTTACACAAACAATGCAAAAATCAGAGTACATTCTTACAGGGAACTGTGTTTTGTAATTGCTTGACGAAATGTTCTCTCGTTTCATCAAGGTTAGGTCACCATTCAAAGCGTGTTAAGACAATGGCAGATACATTGATCAGTTGGCAATGATTTCAATTTGAAACGAATGTGGTTAGCAGTTGCATATAAAATAATTCATTTCAATTTTCCATAATATGTTTTAGTCTTAAATTTTAGTTACATATATTATAATTAATAAATTTATGATTTAAATATACTGCGGATCCTACAGGCATGAAGCTAAAACTAGAAACCACAACTTATGATTACAAGCCAGTCCCATATTTGCCAGCCAGTTGTCATCTGTTCTGATAGCCACCGTTTCTTACCTATCTGTAATTGGTAGCATTGGAAATCCATGGTTGTGTTATGAGGTGGTTTGTGTAGTGTGCTCGAAATGTTATAACGTACAAATTCGTGTGTAGATTATAATGGAAGAAGAAGATGACCCGGTTATACAGGAGGTATGAAAAATATATTATGAGTGTTGTTCTGAAAATGTTTTATATTGTGCTTAATGCGAAGATTAATTCTTGCACAACGTGCAGTAGTTTGGTTATATGACATGAAATAATATACTGGCTCTTGTCGACAGGTCCCGGTATTCTTGTCCAAATTGTTGGCAGAGAAGTTGTTCCTTTACAAGTTTCCTGTGCGACCACGGGACGTTAGCTATGATGACTCCAAAGTTCTACAGGTATTGTCAAGATAAAATGAAAACCATAATGTTATATTAATTACTGTGTATGAAGCTTATCACCCCAGAAGTAAGTAATGAACATTAAAGGAAAGTGAGCACTGTATTTGCACAGAAACTTTTAGAATAATTTGAACATGAATATACTGGTAGATGTGTTTCTAATCTTTTCTGTTATTCGTCATCAAATAGTAAGTTGTGTTCAGCTTAAAATTCATAGTGCTCCAGTGTAACAGTCATATTTATTACAGTTAATTAATTGAATAAAATTTATTCACCATTCACTCACCTGACACGGCTTGTAACCCGAGAGTCTTTCATCAACTTCAGTCGCTGCAAAAGCTTCACTTTAAATAATTAATTGAAGTTTCATACTTCAGTGTTAAACTAATGCCGACATATGTTTGATCAATGTTTGAACAGGCCAGGAATTAATCGACTGATCATTTAACAACTTCTATGTTCAAAGCAGAATTAATCTTGTCTGCTGTTTTGACAGCGAATGTAGATCCTATACTTTATACAAATATAATATAAAGAAGATGTATGAAATCCTGGCCAGGAGAGAATCTTTCAATATAAATAATGACACCAATTTTTAGTAGTTAAGTAATATGCAAGTGGTGGTACCAGAAATTTCTATGTTCATTTTTATGTAGTTTTGTGTTATTTCTGTACTTCTGTTTAGGAGGTCTAGCCTAACGGGGCAGCAGAAACTGGAGCGTCTGCTTGTGAGCGAATAAGGGCTAATGACTTCTGTTGTTGAGAAGGAAGAGTTTCTCAAGTGTTTTCTTGCATTGTGCTCCAGTTGCAGTGTTAACTTCCTTTTGTCAGATTTTGTTAAAACGTTCATTACATTGTTATTTGTCATGACAGAGATGCTGCATTTTTGAACCTTAATGTTTTACACATGTCAGAGAAATCTTACGTTTTGACAAAGCTTATAAGGTCAATCTTCATGGTCCTTTGAGGATTTAGACCAATGAAGAACTTCATGACATGTTTATTTGAGTTTGGTTAATACTTTAGCAACCAATCAGGAGCAGGGGAAATTAGCAGGCATTCACTTGTTATAGCGGGTGGAGGGTTTGTAGATATAATCATGGAGCCTCAACACACTTGATCTTTGGATTCTGAAAACAGCAGATGCTAATGAGCACATCGCCTCATTTTGGAAAGTATTAGATATTCAGTAACTGCAGCAACAATAACTCAGTTTTTGCACAGTTGTCTATTCAGTGTGAAGTGAATAATTGAAGTGACATTGCCATCTATCAAGGGCCCTTTGTATGAGTGGACTGAACGTTTTTAGTAGCATGTAGAGGGTCGAGTAAAATGTGGCAGGGGGCAATGATATTAGTACCACTTGATGGCCCCATCATGGCCTCACCACGTAGTGTGACGTGCTTCAATGCAGTGATGTTACTGTCTCGAGAATGAAGCAGCCGTTCTCTAAAAACGTGCTCAAGGATTTTTTGTGTTGTTTCCAGAGCTGTATCAAGCCACAGCATCAGGAGGTCAGGCTGGAACTGGAGCTGGACATGCAGAGCCCTAATTATGACTCGAGCAAAGGCGAACAGATAGCGTGGAATGTGGATGGTGTTACTAACAGCAAGGTAGAGAGGAAGACTGAAGACAAATTCTTTAAGAAGTTAGTACTGTTATCATCTTTCATTGCCATTTCCACTAGGCTGGGTAATTTTGCTTGACAAAACTCTCTGTCATCCTTGTGTATCTTGTGTTATCTCTCCCTACTCTTTTGTGTATCTGACCTCACTGGGTCAGTCCAACTAATCTGTTTTTTATTGGTAATTTATTTATTTAATACCTTCATTTCTGTACTGTCAGGTCATCAGCATTCGTATCTCAGTGTTAATTTAAATGTTTGCAGAACAGACTCCCCCTTCTACAAAATTTATTTTCTTGATATCAAATAGGACATAAGATATTTATGTCATGTGTACATCAGATGTGGGCCACTGTCATATGTTAGGAACGTGAAATAAGTAAAAATGGTAACATTCAAAATGAACTCTAGATAATTTTGAGCTCATTAAAGTTAGGGATCTTGATATACATGCGTGTGTAATGCAAAGGCCAAGGATGTATTATAATTATTTGCCTTTCTGCCCCCCCCCCCCCCCCCCCCAATGTACCTTATGCACAGAAACAGCTTTTCCTTTAGATGCAGAGATATGTTTCATCCAAGAAAATAAAACTTTAAAGCGTTTCTTGATTATTATAATAATGTTCAGTGTTAGCACTAACTGTGAGAAGGCAAGTACTTTTCTCTTTGTCGAAGCCAGCCCTGTGGTTCACCCAGCTCACCTAGGGTAGAGTTAAAGTGGACACAATGTGAAGTCATTCAGTCATCTCCATATGTTGTGAATGCATGGAACTTTATGGAATTAACTTAATTCCATGGGGTTTGGGCATAGGAACTCTTAGCTGTTGCTTCATTTTTTGGCAGTGACATTATGGATAAGCAGATACTGCAGTCTACACGTGCGGTGTCTGACACGAGCAACTATGCTGTAGCTGTGTACCATGACGGTGAACTTCACATTACCCCGTTGCAAGGCGTTGTAGACCTCCGCCCTTCCTTTGCGTACTTGGATAAGTCGGACAAGCTTGCCAGAGAAGAGGCGAAGGAACGAGGAGAAAGTAAGTGACCCAGAAACTGTGTTGCTGACAGTCACGTAAAAATTGCAGCTAAATAAAGCAAAGCAGGTTGTCACTGTGGCTACAAGGAGAGAAACTACATTTCCTGCTCATGCATTTGGGTGGTTTGTTTGCCCATTAGCTGTGGAAGTGAGATTAAGAGTTCTTTATCTGCTGTGGTGTATGCCATCAAAATAGGCTTGAGGCATCTGTAATTGTGCAATTGAGGCACGATAGTTCTGTCACTGTCACAACTCTGAGGTAAATGACGTTAACAGTCAGGGAAGCTTAAGATATTACCAGAGAGGGAACAAATTTTCTCAACTTTTCCACTTAAATAGTACAATAACTGGCTGCAGGCTGGATGACTGCAGTGTGATTTTTCTCCTGACTACCACAATGACCAGACTGACTCTGGGCCCGCCCGGTCTCCTCTGCGGTGTGTACGAGGGGCTTTGTCTTGCGCCATGGTTAAGAATTTGTTGAGCTTTACCCTCCATTTTGCATGTGTGGCATGGAGCACTGCATAATTAAGCGCAGAGACAACTTACCTGTACTTACAGTATAAATACGGGAATAGAGATTTTGTTTGTTTGGTATTTTGGTAGATATTATTATTCCCGGGGGTAAAGCCGGCCGGGGCGTGATGCTGACCACTCACCCCGATCTAGTGCCGAGGTCAAGAATGAGTAGGAGCTATACCTCCACTCTCCCCAAGCGCCTACATGGCGTATAGTGGGACAGCTTTACTTTTTAATTATTACCACTCAAGAGTTGAACAGCAAGGAATGTGACATAAATTTTGTTTGTTTGTTTGTCAGCTGATTTGTCTGGCGAAGAGGATGAGGCCCAGCAGGTGACAGTGAAGTTTGCTCAGCAGGAATCTGAAAGGAAGAAGCGAGCAAGAGAGCGTTCATTTGGCTATTTGAGCAAGAAGAGTGCAGAGGAGCCGTGGTTCCACACAGAATTCCACAACTCTCGCTCAGGAAAAGCCGAGGTGCGCAGTATATGCTGTCCACACCAACAGATGTCGTGTCTGGTTTGCCTGATAACTATGTAACGAATTGAGCATCCAGGAGACTTTGTATGAATGTCATGCCAGCCCACCTGTGTCTAATAATTACCTAACATCAGTAATACCAACGTGGCAGGAGTTTGAATATCCATAGTAGCAGTAACAATAGCAAATTTTAATGTAGGTTCCTGATGATTTGTGTGGTAATTTGTTTATGAGAAATATGACCTTTTGTGAAGATTTTACTTCATGTACAACAGTGTGGCAGTCACCCGTGATGTATATTTGGTGCTGATAACTTATTTACCGTTGGTATCAAGGCATGTGATGATGTTTTGTATGGAGGTTATAAAGATCCCTACAGATTCTGCATAGAACATTTTTATGTCTGGATTTGAAAAAGGGGTTGACAGAATGAAGCTTTGAGTTTATATCTGACAGATTTGATGTTGTTTGAATGTGTACTAGTGGAACTTAAACGGTGAATTGTAGAATTATCAATTTGTAGTTCCTGCTAGCAGAGTTCAAAGCATTTGAAGGAAACTTCTTCCTATGTGTAATGCCAGTTCATAAATCTTATATGGAAATTCCCTTCAGAACTGTAGTAGTTGTGGTAAGACTTAGTAAGATTAGACCATGGGTTTCTTTTTACATTTCAGCTGGAAAGGCAGAAGTTATTCTGTGCCAAGGCTGATGAACGAGTAAATGAGCTGAGTTTGGGAGTGAATGAGTACTTGAAATATCTGGTTCCTGCGGAGGAGACGTCATCAGATTCTGTGGTATCCTCACAGTCAGCAAACGTTATCTCACGCAGCAGCCTTAAACTGCTCTCTCTTGTGGACCAAGTTAGATGTCTGCTTAGAGATGGTATGCTTGAACTGAGAGAAAGATGGGCAGAATGTTGCATTTCTGATGGAGCTCACTAAGTACTGTGGGAAGTATCGGGGCCTAAGTTGGTTGACGTTAGTGACTGTAGTAAGATATCACAGTGATTCAGTGACGTGGTGTAGTGTGGGAGGTTGTGATGCGCTCGTCATGAGGAGAAGTTGCTTGAACACTGAGAATGCAGAAATAAGGTAGAGTTTTTAATGCCTCAGGGAATTGGGTTGTGAGGGTCGGAGGTGAGTAGAACCGGCTTGTGACCGTGTCCAGTCATGGCTTTGGTATTAGTTCATTTAAAATGATTTGAACAAAAATGAGATTTGTAGCTGTTGGTATACACCATGTTATATCTAAATCTATTCATTAATGTCAGAGATGAAACATGCAGCCAAATATGCCTTTCCCATTATGTTCACTTTGGGTGAAGAGTTCGAATGACAGACACACCTGGAGGTAATATATCTCTTTTCTAGTTGAGTATCTACTAAATTACGTATTATGTGTTTATTTCTTGCTGTAGCCAAGTTACTGCAGTTCTCACAGTTGGCAACACTGCTGGATATGAATACAGATACTGCCAGTCTTCTACGTGTGGTGCAACAGGTGGCAGTATTGGTTCAGGGTAACTGGATTGTACGGAGTGATATCCTTTATCCAAAGGATACAGCTAGTAGCATTAGTGGCGTTCCTGCAGAGCTCATGTGTCAGGGCAGAGATTACGTTGTAAGTTTAAAGCAGTTTCTGTACTAACAGTGTGGAGTACCCCAGATTTCCACCCACTTACCTGCATATCCTGTCAAAAATGTGATTAATCAACTAATGTTGGTTGGGGTGTTTGTTTCTTTGATCTCAAAAGTGTAATGGAAAGACGCAACACAGAAAAACTTGTTTGCAGAATTATGCAAGCAGACGATTTGTGAACAGAGTGGAATGCTGAAATGTCAAACTGTCACCACCATTTATTTGGATTTTAGTTGGCAGGTGTCTGTTCCGAATATCAACCACTGTTGGCCATCTTGCCATTAAAAGCAGTTGGTGCACATGGCTGTCAGGGATGGTCTTGATATGTCAAATTTTGCATGTAGTACTGTACAAATATATGTTTCTGTAAGTATGCCGTCAAACATGAGTGAGATTGTTTTAATGTAATTGTGTATTATTTTTATTTCAGTTGTACCTGTTCACTCAGAATCGGCATGTGGATCGGCTGAGAGTGTCGAGCGTGATCAGGTTGCCATCAGAAGAGATAAAGGAGATCCTGGAACAGATCTCAAAGGTACAGGGCAACAAGAGGTGGGAACTGCGGTTGCCAGTTGATAAGGCATTTATCAGTCGGTGAGTTTACTGAGTGGAATAAGGTAGTACACATTCACAATCACCATCATTACTGAAACGTTACCTGTTTCTTCTCCCTGTGTCCAATACTTGGGTTTGTAACAGGTTTTCTTTCCCCACAGAATCAGTCACACTGTATTTCTGTTGCTAGTACAGATTTACTATTATAATAATCCAGCCTACGGTCACCGTCTCCGAGCGACTCCTCAGTATCGTCCCTCGCGTGCATGTGTTGTTGTTATATAAAATCATGCATTCAAACAAAACTGAAAAGACACTTATTGCCATTTTTTTAATGTGTTTCAACCTGAAGAGGTCATCATCATTCATTCATATTAAATCATACAATTCATAACACGATGGTTTGTTATAAACCATACTTTATGTAATACCACACTGGACATTAATTGCACAAGAGTTGCTGTATTATCTAAATTGAGTACTTGGCTTTATGTCCACTGGCTTGATTTCCGTTGTTGGTTGAGCTGCGGTTGCATTCCCTGTGCCTGCAAACTTCAACGTTGCGTGGGTATTACTGTCAGTTTCTGGAAAGTGTGCAGGGTTTTTAATCATTTTGGCCAAGCAGTGTGGCCATCTATTGCAAACGAAATTTTACATCGTTACTGTTTATTGCCAGGTCAAATAACGCATTGGAGTTGTGGGTGTTCTGCTCATTTATGATGTTTTGCTTTTTGCTAGTTTTATAGATGTGGAATTTTTCTAAAATGTCAAGCATTTTGCCTTTTGAGGCTATTTTTAATATGGCCATGATATCTTCTATGGGGCTGCATTTGTGTCTGTGGTCGAGGATGTGTTGAGCGTATTTTGAGTTTGTTACGTTGAATCTAATGTTGTGGACATGCTCTTTAAATCTGGTTTGAAATTCCCTACCGGTTTGGCCAATATAGACCTGCTTGAAGCTACCGCATTTTAACTTATATACACCACTTTTATCATATTTATTATTTTATCTTCTTAAATTACATTGGTACTTTATGGTATTATTGGCCTTGTAGGTTACTTTGACAGTCGTGTTCTTGAATGTTTTGGTGAGCGTTCTAATACCAGCTTCAAAGAATGTGAATCTGGACCATATTTTATTATTTGTGGTGCGTTGGCATGTAATACCTGCCATAGCTCAGTTTAAAAAATTATAAAATTCTGACATGCTCCAGGCATGAGTAATGTGACAGTGATCCCTAATGTATTAGCAGGTGAATGAATCCTGTGTTATATAAGCTATAACTGGTCTTAAAAATTGCATTTTCTTCTCAGATATCCAGAGGTAGTCCAGAGACAGCAGATGTGGTGGGATGCCAAACAGAAACAGTTGACTGAAGCATTAAGAGAGGGCAGTGTTGCAGCTTCGTCTTCTGGGAGGTCAAGGCGAAAATCCACTAGAGATTCCTCCGTATCAGATAATGAGCTGTCAGGCGATGGTAGACCGTCTCCAAAACGGAACCAGCGGCGGAAGGCTAACCTTCAAGAGTCGTTGAGCTCGGACAATGAGAGCGGAGTGGAGAGTGGGGTGGGCAAGAAGCAGGCTCAGAAAAATTGTGTGACTGGAACAAAAGTACAACGAAGGACGAGCAAGCAGAATGTGGCGATGGCTGCTATCAGTGCGGAGCCAATGGAAACATGATTCCTGTGTGAACCTTTTCAAGAGAGTGGGCCTGTGTAATAACATGCTGCAGCCATTGTTTGATTTGTTTGTTTTACATAAGCATGTTCTGTGCCTTCTGATGGATTTTCTTTGAGAACCAGAAGTGTTGCATTTTTTGCAGAAACTGTACAGTGCTGATATTATTTTGTTATCTTTATTTTATTTGAGCAAGGGATGTGTGAGGTGTACCTGTATTTTTCTCTCTTTCTCTCTTGTGTTTGTAATCAAATACACACCCACTTAATTAATTATTGTTTTTTACTTACTTTGTATTATCTATGTAGGATTTAGATAGAAATTTCTGCATTTGGTGGTGAGTGTTTGTATGGGAGTATTGTCAGAAGTGCTGGTTTCTCTCGTCAAAGCGTGCTGAATAATATATTCCCCCTGAAGGAAACAAGTACATAGAACTAATGTGGCTTGAATATAGTGCAAAATGTCTGGATATTCGACTCTCCCGTTTTGTGTCCCGATAACCCAGAAGTACCAAAATTTCTTTACCTATTTCAGAACTGACCTGCTAATATGAACTGGGCCCCTCCAGTGTAAGTACATGTATTTATTCAGATAACATAAAACAAAAACTGATGACACTAGATCATGGTTATAAAGCTAGAATATCTGATCTGTCAGGAGCACATTTGACTTTAACAAGAGAGAGAGAGAAAATTGTACAGTGTTTTGTTATGTTTAAATGATTTAAGTAAGGGCAGGTACAATACATTTCATTTGAAGCACAGAATAGTTGCTTTCCCATGTTTACTGAATTTCAACTTGGTATATCTGTCTCATGTGACTTGTAATTTTACTTTTTTGATTCATGTAATTTAATTATCTTCCTCCTCACTTCTTCAGCCATTTCTATGAAGGCAGCTCGCTGCTTAGCCCAAGTCAATGTGCTGTGTAGGCACCTCCATCTGTAACATTATATGAAGGAAAAGGAAAACGTGGATTTTATATTAAGAACAAGCCAGATTTATTTACAGGAGCATTAATTGACCATGTTCGTTATATGAATAGTTTCAATTGCCTTATTACATTCTTGTTCATTTTGGAAGTCCAATGACGTTACGGAAGCTACTAAAGAGGATGCTGGTGATATAGGTTATAATCTTCGTGTCGGAGGAAACTTGTAAGCCTCTGGCACTCAGAATTTTAAATAACACTCCACCACTCTTATAGTAAAATATACGTCGGTATTGAAGTTATAATACAATTGAGAATCAGTAATTAATCACGGTGCGGCTCCTATAAACCTAGCCCCACACCCCCCATTGACATATTCATCGCCCTGATGACGGAGGCAGTATGACCTCTGAAACGTTGGTTAATATCGACCAGACTACACGGCGCAACAACCCAGAAGACAAAATCTTCATATTCACCGATGTGAAAACCTCAAATCTTACACAGTAATTAATTGATTTGTGTATCCGTTGGCTTTCGCTTACGTTAAAACAAAACAACTTTTCTAGTACACATTATAACCAACATCTCAACACAAGCGTGTGAGATTGTTTCCAAAGAT
Organism: Zootermopsis nevadensis; assembly: GCF_977971745.1. Taxonomy (NCBI): domain Eukaryota; kingdom Metazoa; phylum Arthropoda; class Insecta; order Blattodea; family Termopsidae; genus Zootermopsis; species Zootermopsis nevadensis. The sequence continues at coordinate 19,853,361 of NW_028259156.1, forward strand.
ATATGTAAAATAAGAAAAGCGCTTTACCCTTGAAAATGGGATGGTTAAGAGGGGACACCTACGTGTAATTCTGCTGTTATAACGTAGTAATAGCTATGAATCATCTACTTAGTCACTGATTAAAACAATACTCCCTATTTAGATTTCATGAATTGGCATAATTGAAATAGTTCATGAATTCAACTGTTCCGTTGCTATGGCTACGAAAGATGTTTGAAATTGTTTACATATGTACTGTGCGGTATAATTACTTTATTTCCTAACTGATTGTTTTATTATATTGCAGACATCTTTAATTTTTTGCCGAAAATTTAAATATTAAGGAATTATGGTTGACGAAGACGTTAATGATTTAGAACTAATTTCAATAATAGGGTTTGACGGTATGTATATACAAGAATATTAATTGAAGATTGCGCCATTTTTGGTTGAAATTTAAGTATACATTAATAATTGATCGATATGTGGGTAGAAGAAAGAATGGCTTGAATGACCTAAGAATCGTTAGTTACAGTTAAGATGGAGCTACACTATATTGTGTTTTTAAAGAAAGGCCTTGCAATTTAAATATGTTTTTGTTTTCAAAAGTTTGCTACGTCCTTTTTGCACTAGGTCCAAAATTGTATTCTGTTGTGTATATGCAGCACAGCGCAGAAGATTAAAATCAACATGTTCACTGCAGTGAGAGCCTAAACATTTTAGGTTACTTTTCGGTAAACATTATAATTCAGTTTTGTTTAGGTTAGGTTTGTGTTGGTGCAACTGCCTGACAAACCACTGTGCATAGGTTAGTGATGTTAATGAATCTGTTAGTTCATCTCACTACAAATAAGCCAGAGCTTGATGTTGCAGGTTTGTTAGGCGTGTTTGGTGCTAGCTTTGCCCAGTGAGTATTTTTTCACATATTTTCTACTGATTTATTCTTTATTAATAAAATATTTTGATGTACATGCTGTTTTTACCAGCACATATCTGTGATCGTGCTATAGAAATTAAGTATTTTTTATAATATTTAAACATAACTTTATGTTTCCTTGTTACTAGTACATTTAAACTTGTATCTTCCATTCATCAGTGTGAGCTAAATACAATTCATACATGTTCATGTTGTGCATTAGGTACCACAATACGAGGTTTGAACGCTCATCCAGATGGACTCCATTTTGTCTATGCCCTAGGCTGCAAAGTGGTGGTTCAGAATTGGAAGACAAAACATCAAAAAACATTTTCTGGGCATACAAATGTTATATCAGCCATTGATGTTTCTCCAAATGGTAAATATATTGCATCTGGTCAAATCAGTCAAATGGGATTTAAGGTGAGTGTGGTGTAATTATAGTAGACTTTGATTAAGCAGCATAAACCAAACAGTTATTAGGACAGTGAATTAGAAAATCTGGTTAATCTGGAGTTATGTTCTTCATTTGGAGATATGATAAACAGAATGTAGCAAATATGCAGCATACACTGAAAAATCATCATTGGCATTTGCTAAGCATAATAATTTATCCATTACGGATACAGCACACAGTTTGTAGATGACTATTATAGGAAAAAAATAATAATGATAATTTTAAAGAACAAGAAATATAATAGATAAATAGTATAATACATGTATCAAAGGAAAATAGAAGCAGAAGAAATTTAACTGAGCTTCTGATTGATGTAATTACTGCAACTGAGGAAATCCATAGGAAGTGGGGGAATTATGTATGAGAGATGAGAGAGTTGTTTAAGGGAGAGTATTAACACTTACTGCTTATGAATGAGACCTCTGTGGCCAGTGTAAGAAGTAGAATGTACTGAAAAATAAAATGTATTGCATGTTTGTGACTTCTCTTAACACTTTACACCTCATGTCATTTGTCAATGTTGGTCTTGTGTCTTGTAATGCCACGTGAACTTGTGGGTGGATACCAGTTTTTCAGAGGAACATGTTGCCTCAATCTTCAGGACTTAAGAACATTGATGTCACCTTCAAGTTGATGTGGTGCTGATTTTCCTCCATTTTCACTCTTTGCTACTCATTGGTCAGGCACCTGTCATCCTGTGGAGCTTTGAGACTAGTCAGCTTGTATCTAAATATGACATCCACAAGGTTCGTGTGGAGTCAGTTGCCTTTACCTGTGACAGTAAATGTCTGATATCTTTGGGTGGTCTTGATGACAGTAACATCATTGTGTGGAATATTGAAAAAGAAGAAGTGTTGTGTGGTAAGTACCAATCAATGATACCATCATCAACATCATAATGAATTAAGCTTTTGGCCTGTTCTGGTTACAAGGATTACAACTGTTGCTTCCATATTTTCCTGTGGCTTGTATTCATAGAGCAGCTTAAGGATTCAGTTTCCAGGCATTCTTTCTAAATGCTCTATTCATTTCTCTTAATATTCCTCTATTATTGTAAAGAATATGATTCAAATGATGTATGTGATTTAGAAGACACTGGTTGGAACTCAGACAATTTCTTGTGCTTTCTAGGTGTTACAGCCAGTCGTGGGACATCAGGCAATGCAGCGTTACTCTGCTGCACAAACTTACGTGGCCAGTGTTTTGTCACTGGTGGAGAAGGCACACTGAGAGTCTGGAAAGTCATTGCTGACACGAAACAAGCCGAAGCAGTGGACGTTAAATTTGGACTCATTAAAAGACATATAATATCCATGGTGGTAATGTATCATACTGAAGAGTTTTCTGTTACAAACAGTTGGAAGTATGTGCTTTAGTTTATGCATTTATGTGATCTGTATCCACATTATGATTAAATTTTAAGATGAAGGTTTGCCTATGGCACCTAATATCCTTATGCAGGCCCTGACTAATATGCTACTTTATCTAAATAAATACTGAGAAAAACTGAAAACAACTATAAATGGCTACTGAGATTTTCTACTAACCAGATCACAAAATCATCTTCTCTCCGGTGATATTTTTAAGGCTTAGAGCATTAAATTGAGATTTTTTGTATATGATTCATTGTATTTATGCTAATCAGTAAGAAAGCAATTAAGTGTCTGAGGTGTTCGTCTTTCAGATTGATGAATTGGATGTGTTTGCTTTCTGTGGGACAACAACAGGAGATATTGTGAAAATCAAGCTGAACTATGATGCTGATATTGACGTACTGGATCCAGCTGCTACTCCAATTCTTCTTGGTTGTTTTGGGAAGTATATTGGAAAAAAGAGACTAGTGACGGGAGAAGAACCTGCCAGATACAGTCAGGGTGAGTTGGCTGTAACACTCTGACTGGCTTTATTCATCTGGACTGCACTGAACCAGATGTTTCAAGTGAATGGTTAGCACTCCTACGTTTTGTTCAGGAGGACCCAAATTCAAATCTCTTCCTTGAGACTGGCTATCCTGACTCAGGTCTTTCATACTCTTCCTCAGTCCTTCCAGGCAAGTTCCAGGTTAGTGTCTAAAGTTAGGCTACTTCTACATTCTTTCCAATTTGCTATTTACCAGTCATCCTGTTATTTTTTGAGTTAAGGAATCTTAGTTGCTGACAGCATACCTAAAGAAACGAAAATCGTTTTCAACTTCATTGCATGGGCTTCTGGCTTGTATTAGGAAGGGAAGAGAATTCATGCGATGATAATGTTGAATAGTCTGTGAGGATGTAGGCTGGACTGGATTGAATTAGATGCAGTGAACATTGTAATGATTCTTCAGGTACCTTGAAAGGTGAGGAATTGTTGACCAGCTGATCAGATATCACCTTCTCAGAGCTTATATATTTACTGTACCTCATATAGTATTGTTCAACAGTTATGTAATAATATGTTAATAATGTGTCAAGTGCTTGAAATGTGTTGGCCTTAGCATAAGGTATTTACAGCACTGAACTACAGAATTCTCATGGTAAAGAAAATTTTATTAACCTCTTTTATAAATTTAGTCAGCATTTAACACTGAGCTAAAGCTCTGACGTTGTAATTCAGCAAACAAATTCCATAATGTAGATATGTGATGAAGTCTAGTAGATTTTTTAAGTTTTTAGCCACATTTGGGTATTTTGTGTTTCATCATGATCGGTAAGGTTTCTGATCACTGGTATTTGTTGTAGGTGTGACTGCCCTATGCTTACTGCCTAGTGACATGGAAGGTAGAATTGTTGTTGGAGCTGGGGATGGAACAGTAGAACTGGTGAAGGAACTGAAAACTGTTACCTTCCCTGAACCCAGTGCGATCCGCAAGGTCAAGATGCTGTCTCTCCCACAGTTACTAGTTGTGAGTTAAGATGGTATTCAGCACAGTGTTCTAACTGCTGAGCTCGGAGATTGGCCACATATTTATTAGACACACAGTAGAGTTGCTTTTGTGGGTTATGGTATATGTGAGACACAGACATGGAGCTCCACATATTCTTGAAATGGAGAAGAGTATAGCCTGCCGTCTGTAAGCTGAATGCTCTCACGTGTCAGTAATTAAAACTCAAGTCAATTTTCTATGTATTGTTCAGCGACAACAGAGACCTTACCATCACCTGATCATGTGTATAGGTCCTAACACTTACCATAATATATATTTAGAAAATCCTGTATACTAAAGCAGTTTCTGTGGCGAATCAGAGTGCAGCACTCAGTGGATATGGTGTGAGAGGAAGGCTGGGATAGTTCAGTCACTGAATAGACTGACTACAGATTGATTACTAGGGTTAAATTGGGGGTGGGGGAGTGAGTCAGGATGTTCAGACCAGCTTTGGGGCCCACTCAGCCTCCTGGCTTGTATGTGACCGTTCACCTTCTCCTTCACATGTTGCAATGAATAAGAAAGCACAGAGCTTCACCTCCACTTCCTCTGTAGGCCTTCATGGTGCGGCCCTTACACATAGACATCCAATGTTTGGTGAGATAAGAGATGAATGTTGTATCACCATTTACTAGGCAGTGGAATCTTCTTAATTAACTCCTGCTGCTCAGCTGATCACCAAATTATGTGCACAATTAAAGAGAAATGCGCCCTAACTTTATGTCTGAGTGAGGAGTGTTTCTTGTTTGTTCTGCAGCTGAAATCTACCAATGTAAATGCTGCACCCACATCATTGCTACTGGTGCAGACAACAGTCTTCATTGGCACCATGCTGAGTGAAATCTTCACTGTTGATTTGGAAACATTTGAGGTGAAGCTGCATGTAACGTGTCACAGGCACTCCATCTATGACATCGCATTCCCACAGTAAGTAACGAACAAGCAGTGAACGCCTCTTGCCGTGGGTTTGGGCTGTGGGATGAAAATCGGAAATATTCATGTCGTTAAGTTGATAGCTGCGGCTGATTAGGTGTCAGCTGGGACTCTGCATCTGGATGCACAGAATTCACAGTTTGTGGTGGTGGTCAGTAGTTCATAGTCTGTCCTACTTGTTTTGACCCTTTTAACATCTTCTGTTTAACTGCAGTTACAAAATGATTAGCTTCTTAAATTTTGAAGGGTTGTGACTCAACAATCCAGGTTTTTACTTTTTGTTTACATTATGTAAATTCTACAGTTTTATAGAAACCAGAGGAGATTTGTCCTGTGAGTTTGCATTATGAGTTGCGCATATTTAAGGTGGCTATGCATGACATGTTGGGATGTGCTACCTCTTGTCCCTGTGATGAAGGCTGTAGGTGTAAGAGACAAATGTCACTGTGCATCTTTATAAAAAAAATTATGTCTCTAAGTGTTGTCTTATTTCTGTTTTCAGTGAATATTCAGAGGTGTTTGCGACCTGCAGCAAGGATGACATTAGAGTCTGGAACACAGAAACTTCATTGGAACTCCTCCGCATTACTGTTCCCAATTTCACGTGTACCTGCATACAGTTTGCATGTGATGGAAAATCTATCGTTAGTGGTAAGTGTTGTGTAAAATATTGCTCGAGTTCCTTGGTTAGTTGTAGAGCTGAGATTTATTGGGTCCTCCTGATGATTGTCTTTTCAACAGGCAGAAAACCAGCTGAAGGACCATCTCCTAAACCAGAATTTTAAATCTAGATTTTTTTACCTTATAAATTTAATATTCAGTTGTATCTTACTTTAGCTTTCTATTTGTCCATGTGTTAATATGAATTTAAATTATGCTTTATAAGCATTTGTAAATTGTATTGTCTCAGCAATTCTATGTGATCAAAGTTTGAAAGAAAGCAAATTATTTTATTGTTCCCTTCTTACCTATCCTGTATCAATTTTACTTCCAAAGTTTATATATGTTTTCATTTCTTTCACTGTTACATGATTGATTTTCATTTTTAAGTGGTCTTCTTTATCTTTATAGCAGTGATTTTATTTGAATATGATTAAATCCCTGTATTCTGTTTGTCCATCTTGAAGTTCAATCCCATTTTAGTTTTCATTTTGCGGAAGGACAAAATGTCAAGTAGTAATGCATGAAAGGATGATGTATCTTTTCTGTCTTATGCCTGGAACCTCCATTATGCCCTTTGCAGGGTCAATGAGTTGTAGAGGGGGAGTGTCTGGGAAGGCAAATGTAACCATCACCAAATTGCATGCTTCAAGGCCACATCAAAATTATACAGTGTTACAACACCAACAGCACAGACCAGGCTGATGGCACTGCAATATTATTATTATTAAAAAAAGTGAATGTTAGACTTAACGCAGTTCTTCGTGTGTTTAGGCTGGAATGATGGAAAGATCAGAGCATTCACTCCACAGACCGGGCGCCTCATCTATGAGATTCACAATGCACACAGCAAAGGGGTCACTGCTGTTGCCATTACAACCTGTGGTCTGCAGGTTGTTAGTGGTGGGGGTGAAGGACAGGTGAGTGATGCAGGTCATCCTGAAAAGTAATAATCCCTTGCTCTGCAGAGGGTGGTATCTATAGTGTACTGATGGATGTGCATCTACAGTAAGTGAACACATACATTAAGGGCAGTGAGGTGTGCAAAGTAATGGAGAATTCATATGTGAACCAAAAATTGCTTATTTATTAGAAAGAAAAATAGCAAACATTTTCAATACTCTGCGCAGGTAGTTTCATACTTACATTGTTTAACTAATAACTAACTCCATTGAGCAGAACCCTTCTTGAGAAGCTAATGGTTGTCCTGCTAGTCAATAGATTCCCCCAGCCCCTACCTCCTTTTATGGAATCAAAATGTGCATTACTGTATTCACAAGTTCCTGTCACCAGCCCCTCATTCAAGCAATACGGGCCCAGTCCAGACCATCCCCCATTTTTCCTGAATATTATCTTCCCACCTACACCTAGATTTTCCGAGCGGTCTTGTTTACTCTCCTAACTTGTAGGGAAATATGTTTTATTTAATGTTGCTCCTATTATTCTGAGCCACAAGCGCTTCCTTCTCTGGTGAGAGTTCAGGTGCTCATAGCAAACAGTATGTTGATGGTTGTCTTCTGGGATGTTGTACCATGTAGTTGACCAGTGTTTTAGAGGAGGCAACAGCTCCCACAGTCCTGATGATGGAGGCATTATGCTCCTCTGATATGTCAGTCAGTATCTACCAGACTACATGCTGCAACACCCCATAAAACAGCTATATCTGTGCTGCCTTCTCTTCTCAACACACAGACACTAATAAAAAATATACCTTGCTGTCTTTTATTTTCAGGTGCGGGTCTGGAAGATTACACCCACATACCAGAAACTACAGGGTATCCTGCAGGAACACAAAAGTTCTGTGTCCTGTATCCAGATCTCCAGCTCAGACACAGAGGCTGTCAGTGTCAGTTTGGATGGATCATGTGTAATATGGGACATAGTGTAAGTGTCCACTTCAATAATACAAAGTTTGATGAAAGTGAATTATTGCTCATCTGTCCAGTATTAATGTTTCCCATAGTTATACATTGGTTTGTTTTATTACTTTCTGCAGAAAATTGGCACGTAAGCGCAGTCTGTTTGCCAACACCCAGTTCATGGGTGTCTGTTACCATCCCAGTGGTGTTCAGATAGTCACCACAGGAAGTGATCGTAAGATTGGGTACTGGGAATTGTATGATGCTTCACTGATAAGGGAGATAGAAGGTTCTAGGTCCAGTGGGCTTAATGCAGTCGACATCACTAGAGATGGGGAGCGCATCGTAACAGGAGGAAATGATCAGTGCGTGAAGGTAAGATTGCTGTCATAACACTCCGTTAACTGCGCTCTACGTCCAGGCTTAAATATACGAGACTTCAGTGTCGTAAGATTAAGGTGATGTTCCTGTTCTGTCAGTGACATTTAATTTTGTGTTGACACTAATGCTAATGCTTCTTTCTGGATAATTAAGCTTGCTGGTACCAGAACTAATGCCAGGCACAAAGCAGCAAACATAACACAGTTTTCTATCTATCCTACTGTACAGCTGGCATTAGTGTACATTGTGTAACTAGGATTTAATTACTTTCAAAGATGGCTGCCTTGTGGGTTGAATCATAATGTAGACTCATAGAAGTTTACCAACATTTCAGAGGTCCATGTTGCCTCCACCATCAGAGTGATGAGTGGTGTAGGCATCAAGGACCTCTGAAATGTTGGTAAACTGCTTCCAGACTACACAGTGCTACAACCCAGAAGACAGCCATCTTCCGTCTCACTGCCATGAGAACCTCAAATCCTACTTACTTTCCTTCATTAGGTTTGGAATTACCATAAAGGTAACCCAACTCATGTAGGTGCCGACCACGCTGGTGCCGTCACTGCCGCACGATTTTCACCTGATAATCGTTATATTGTCAGTGTCACCTCTGATGGAGGAATATTCCTATGGAAAAGTCCATACATTACACTACCTTTGCAAGAGTCGTGGCAGTCTGCAAGATGCTCCTCCAGAAGCACCCGCAGCACATGCAGTGAGCAAGCAGAGCAGCAGGGGAAACTGGCAGCAGAGAGGGAAGTGGAAGAACATGCTGCCAGTGCAAGAAGTGCACAAGGCAGTAAAGATGGTGGCATTCATGAGACACGACTGGAGCAATGCATTTGCAATGGTACAGCAAAGAGTGTTGGCACACCAGACATTGGTGGAATGCTAAAACGTAATGGCATGCCAAAGAGGGGTGGCACAACAAAAAGTAATGGCACACCGAAGAGTGGTGGCACAACAAAAAGTAATGGCACACCGAAGAGTGGTGGCACAACAAAAAGTAATGGCACGCCAAACAACAGTCAGGGCACCTCAAGTGGAAAACTCTAATCATGAAAGCATATATATTTCAGGATCTCAGACAGATATATTTTTATTAAGATATTTCTTTATATTCAAACAATTATATTCTTATATAAATATCTGGAGGGAGTTAAATGTTTTAATGACGCCAGATTTTAGCCATTTCTCATATATCATCACTTAAAATATTAAATGTAGCGTAAATAAATTAATATTACAATACAATCAAATATACATCATAATATGTTTACCTTCCATAATATACAAATATGTTCAAACAAATGTTTGTCTCATTTCAATTCAGAAATTACAACATAAAAAGCAGAGTTAAAAAAATGGATACAGTTTCACTTAACACTAAACTCAGGAAGCAAGCATTACGTGTGTGTGTGCATGCAGTTTCAGCCCCACGCTTGGCTCTTGCAGTAGTGAAGGACGAGTTTGCCATCCGTTCCATAGCAGTCATACAGGTTCTTCACAATATGGTCTGGTGCCGGAGCAAACGACTGATTCACGTACAGAAACTGCAACAAGAATGCAAATCTGCTGTTGTAACGGTAAGCACGGACTACTGTTCTTTGTGTTTTGTTAAATATCCACCAAATGCCCCGTCCCCCAAACAACTGAGACTAATTTGTAGATTGTAATAAGGTTTGTATTTTACATCTTGTATGAATGTTTTGTTTAACAAGCCATTTTTGAATCAAAAGATTTAAGCCTTGTGTAAAGTAGTGGAAATATTCACTGACAGGTTTCCGCGTAGCCTCCGTCTGTGCTGAATTTAATCAAAATCCATTCAAAAGTTTCAAAGATGAAACATGGAAAGTTATGTAAGGATAAGCTTTCTCTCTTCATGCATTCATTTTGTGTATTTTGTACAAAAACACAAAAATATCTCAATTTTAGAGTTCATCTGCATCTGGTTGTATAAATCGCAATGGTCATCCTGCTGACTCACTTCACTAGCACAAAAGAAGGAGAAATAAGGTATTTTTTTTTCAAAATTCAAATGCCCAATTCTTTCTAGGATCAGATATATGCACTCTGATGTAATCTTCACCATCAGTGTTAAAACCAAAAATAAAAATGTAAACTTAATATACATTTTTAAGTTCCAATATTTCAATTCCTATTCCAAATCATACCAAATATTCTGAGCGATCCAGCTTGAGGTACTTTTTCATGAACTCTGTTATCCACCCAATCTTCCTTTCTGGATCTACAGCCCACTTCTTCTTTTTCATGATTGGAGCATTTCCAGTTGCTTTCAGGAGTATGTCAACTGAAAAAAAAAATCCATGATAGCCCATTCTGTGGAACATTATAAGTAATTATCAAAATATGAGGAGAGCTTCCGTTGAAAATGCCATACAGGGAAGATGATCAAGGATAAAGTGGCCTTAAGTCTTATTTTCATGATATTCTGATGTAGTTATGCCATTTATAAACAAAATTACATGCTTAAATGTACACTGGATTTAAGCAGGAGTTGTGGATTACCTGATGCAGTATTTTGACAAAAACATGACAAACAGGCCTGACAATGTGATGACAGTATAGGCAACAGTAGACATTTCTTTTAAGATGAAGATATGCAAAGTGGTGACAGGTTATAAGGTTTAAATAAATGGTTCATGTGAGGCTAAGTAACTGAATGATTCTTTGTTCATACTTACTTTAGACTTTATCGGTAATGTTGCAATGCAGTGATAACTGTGAATTAGGATATGGAAGAATGTGGTCATGGCCTATTTTAATGAATTATCCTATCATTTGCTTGGAAAGACTGTGAAAGATCTCAGTACAGCCAATATCCAGGCAGAAACTAGAAGACGGTCTAATAGATACAAAGAATCAGTCTTAAACTATTTAACAATGATGACTTTGGAATTAAAACGTCAATTCAGTGACAGGTTAGTTGAAATATGGAAATTACACAGGTTCTTGTAAGGCCAGTAAGAAAATTTAGTCTCTTCTTACACTAGTTAGTAATGGGATTAAGAAAGTTATGGCTTGCATATGAAACTAAATGTAAAGGTCCTCTGCAGATCCAATATTTCTACCCCATTTAAAGAGTACTTCGGGTGAGAATACATACCAATATTTGAGAAAGGCTACTAACTGCCACTTGTGATGCAAACACTAACATGCCAAAATAAACTTCAATCAATTGTCAACTGTTATGGAGGTGTCTGTACCATGGCACCTATCTACATAGACATTTGAATGCCTTTACATAAGTCTACCTACAATGGGTATATGTTTCACGCTAAGTAGAACTGGTACTACTACACAATAAAGGCTGAAAACAAGGTTAGATTATGTGATATAACTATGCCTCACAAATTGAAATTATGTAGACTACACAGTGGAACAATGCCGGATATAGAATAATGGATAAAAATATATGATAGCAATTTACTCTTTTGCTTGTCAGATTTTGTTCCTTCAGCTACTGTAGAATCCGCCTGTTGGCTTTCGTTGGGAGGTTCCCCAGCATCACTTCCAGTTTCCGATACGTCGGGATTATCCGATTTCTGTGTGTCCTGATTGCCAGACATAGTTTACAGCGTAATGAAGCGATTCCTTAGCATTATAAAAACAGACAAGACTGCTATATAGAAAATACTGACTATTACTGCTACTTGTACATAACTCCAACCTCCGACATTGTTTTTACCGATTGCCAAGGTTTCTCTCGACATGTTGCCAACGTGACGGAAGTATGTTGCAATTCTATGACCGTAATTTCTCAATTAAATTGCTCCTTGTTTGGCCTGGATTGGGAGGAAGTGGGGATCATGGATATGTTTCACAAAGGAAGTCTGCAGACTTCATGAAAATTGTCATTTGTCTGAAAACTATTTATTTTGTATCAGTTTGGTTGAAGTGAAAAAGACGAGTCAAAAAATCCTCTCTATATACTCAGGTACTGTTTCTCTGTGACCAATTTTAATATCATCCTAACAGTTACACTGGATCTCCCAAGTGGTCTCTTCGCCTGTATTATTGATAGATAGATACCAATAATTTCAATTTTCGCGTCGTTAGGTTGGTCATTTTCGTACTCACCTCCCGTGACAGATGGCGTGTTGCGAGAGCGCGGTTTTCAAGCTGTTTATGCAAAACTGTATTTTCTGGTGTTTCACTTGCGGTTTTGCGTTCTTGTTTCATTGCCAGTCTTAGATTTGTGATCAGTTCATTGAATCAGGCACCAAGTAAACACTTGTAAGTAAGTTGCAATTAATACTTATTGCTTTCGTGAATGTTACTTGTGTGTGTGTGTGATTTAGATTACGGTGGGGAGCAAGAGCAGCCAACTTCGGGATAAATAACGTGGGAAGACTAAATGCATATATAACAAACATTTCTTCACTCCAAGCATTGCAGAAAGCATGGGGTCGTGCATTCAGAGGTTGGTGCTAATGAGATGAGCCTATTCATATTTATATTGTCGTTTTCATTCTGTCTCTCCTAGGTGAGGCTCTTTCTTCTGTTTTATGTGTTCTGAGAACCCAATCATCTGTAAAGCAATATTTGGATGTTCATTAAATTTCTTGCGGTCCGGATCCTGTATTCAGAAAAACGGCTGAAAGGACATACAGATAAATGTTAAAAACAAATTTTGCTTTCAAAATGGTGACCGTGACGTAATAGCAGTTAGCGCCGACGTAATTGTGCAAATCCTTCTCCAACATAAGCCCCTGCGCTTACACTTGCTCCCCCTTTGCAATGAATCACTGTAGTACTCCCCCCTTCGATATCCTTCATGACTACCTCTCCCCCTCCTTCCCCCCCCCCCAGCCATAGGACGAACTGCACTCATCTTTCTCTTGTTTCCTGATTCCGCAGTCGACGCGTGGCGTTCGTATCGTCAAGGTTGCGTGTGTAAGTCGTCGTTTGTTTTACTTCAGATGTTCGAATGTTCGTTACGTAATTTTGAGGTTAAGGACAGCGCGTAGTAAATTCGCGCCAAAGTCGAAACCCTCGTATATGTCATTACGATTACTGAAACAAACTGTGAGTAAGAAAGAATTGTGCGTGTGTGTATATGGAAAGTCGTGTGTACGGACAATTTTTCAGTAAAGGGGCGATGAAGTGGGAATTGCTTACGTGTTCTGTCGGATATCATGTGACAACTCAGCACATGAATATCATCTGTGAGTACAACTGGATTTAATACAGCTGACATAATTTACCGTCTTCATTTGGACAGAAAACGCACTGACTGTCGACCGTAGGAAACCATCCAGATTTTGAGGTAATTAAACATACCAATATGCACTTAAAGTACGTCATTTTGCCATTACGATAAATGTCAGTGTCCTGTGTTCGGACCTGCCTTCATTGGCCTGCAAGCTGCTAGGCTGTGTTCTGTTACAGAATTTCTATGGTATCATAATGTGTAATTTCAACTGTTGGAAAACTGCAGTTAATTAGGTTTCACTGTCGGGGGATATGGAGATATGCCCATTACTAAAATCGATCATAGGGGAATGTGTTCATTTTACTTCCTAGGCCTAAGTACCAAAACTCTTAGCTATTGGATAGGAGACTGTGGAGCCCAAGGCCAGTCTTTGCTCCTCCGGTGTTCGCACCCCGGTCATCCAGTTCGTAGTCAGACACTGTGCTAACTGAGTTACCCTGGTTCGTGCATTGGTGGAACCAAATTTGATGTAAATCCGTTGAAGCTCATCACATGTAACATGTGATACTGTTCCCCTGTCCCCCAGCCGCTGCAACTGGTTCATGGCTTCTTTGACTGCACGCACGGAGCATGTCAGGGTCTTCATGAAATTCAGTACTGACGGGTCGTGGATTTGATTCTCGCTCGAGGCATAAACGTTTTTCTGTGTAGTAAGTAGAGGCCTTGCAGTAGGCCGATCCCCCATCCAAGGGATCCTAACAAATCTCTGAAGACTATACATTGTTTTAGAGGCTTTTTTCCATGCTCGAGTATCTTAATTCAGAAGCAGGTAAATGCTCATCTGATCAAGAAATTCCAGTTCTTTGAGGAATCTAATTTTTCGTTGCCTTATATCGCATTCTCGTCTGTTCTCGCGATTCTCCGTTCTGTTCCGCAAGTCATTATCGCTCAAAGATGTTTCACTATTGATTATTTATCACCTTTCAGGATGTCCATGTAAAATTAATTTCTTGGAGTACTTACGTAAGTTTTCAACTTACTTTACTTTCACTAGAAGGACGAGGACGAAGTGGCTGCTGCCAACTTAAAAGCACTCGCCCAAATCCACTTACTGAGACCTTCCGAACACTGTTAATAACTCAATGGGTACATTTCACATTTCTCAGATGCCTTGCCCGTCACACCACTTCTCGATTTGGTCACCATGACAGTATTAGGATAAAAATGGGAACGTTTTTATTGTGTATTTTTCTCCATTCTCTCGCTGCTACCTCAGCCTTGGGTCAAATGTTCACCTCACACGTTGATCTGCAAGAGCCGCTGGCCTTGGTCGATATTTAGTATTAAAATGAAGCGCCTCGGCCATTGACTTTTAATTGGAAATCAACTCCTGAACAATTACGTCTTTGCGTTAGACATTTCGGACTACAAAGAGAACCTTTGTGTGCTGCATTAACATCCTTCGAAGGAGAAAGAAACCCCACAAATTATGCTTGAGCCCGCGTGCATCGCGAGTTCCTTTCTAACTCTTGAACGAGGCCTGACATCTGCCCCATCGAACAAGAAGACGTTTCTTGTTCAGCGTAACTAATCCTTTCCAGGTTACAAACGAGATACTTTCTTGAGGTCACTGGCTTCTTGCCTGTCAATTTATTAGCATCTGAGGTCGACGAAGTAACCGTGTTCCGCCATCTTTCTTTTCATAAATGTTCATCTTCTGGGTAGTAACGCCGTGTGGACCACGTTCATACCTGAAGATAGAGGTAGTATGTTCCAAGAAATCGTTTGAATCTGAGTACAAGTCCATACGACGTCACAACCCAAAACACCAAACCAGACATCTCTGTCGAGAAAACCTCAGTCTTTGCCCTTCATTTAGGAAGAGACCACGTTTCACCCCCAAATAGTCAAACGAGGACGAAGACGGTTCTCGAAACGTCGCTGTTTTCTCTGTTAAGCCGCTGGCAGCCAGAGAAGGGTTCATTACACTTGGTCGCCGTGCGCGCCATCAGTCGGCCACAGCCAATTCGGTCGTCACACGCCCCGTCCTCCGAGCGACCTAACGAACGGTTACACCAGCTGAGCAACTGTCATTCTTAAGGACTGCCCTGTGCATCAGCGGACATCGTCTCACGACGTTTCGGGAGTTGGCACTGCTCTCTTATCCAGTAACAACAAAGTAGCAAAATTGAATGGTTTGTCGCTGGACACGGACATTGAAATGTCTTCTCCGTTTCAGTCGTTTGCCTCAGCCCCACGAAATTGAAAAGGCGCGCCCGACATTCAATTTATCACCAGTTAATGGCTGTCATTTTGTCGATGCAGGTTACAGATTTGTTTTTGTTGGATTACACAATTAATCAGTCATGGGATTCCAGCGACGTAGCCAAGCTTTTAACCTCCTACAATGGGATAATGTTGCGTTAGCGCCATTAATCTTGCAGCGGATAAACAATGACACTCAGTAACAGAACACGATCGAAACGATGAGAGAAGTGGAGGCGTGTTTTTGCGAGGGTAAGCCCAAGTTTGAGGTTATGTGCTACGCGTTTCAGTTGTTACAGAATTAGCGCGTTGCTTGATTTCGAAGTAAAATTGTTCCGGATCTCGAATCTCATCTTTCGGGAACAGTAACACGAAGAAATTAAATACAGCGAAGTCCTTAGTCTCATCTTTTCACAGAAATACAGATTAAGTGTTCTTTTGATGAAACAGCGAGCATGCGTTCGCATTAGTTTTTAAAACGTGCCGTGCCAAAAGCGTTTCGGATTATAAAATTTCAGTTTTTAAATTGTAACATTTGAAGCCTGGATGATCTGTTGTGTGTCTGAAATGGTCGTCGTTTCGAGTTAAAACGAGGCCTGTGTAGGCATTCAGCTTTAATATTATTGCATCGGTTGTCAATTTAGATGAACTGCTTTCGTTTCTTGAGTCGTCACGCTTCACTGCTGGAAATCTGGGCCACTTGGTCTTCAAAGCGTCGTGTGTGTTCACTGTGCAGATTTTACTGAGGTAACGCGAGCTGTTGGCGTTGAAATTGCGTGGTTTTATACCCGTCTGCTGCATTCTGTGTACTGAATCACGTGATGTTCATGAGAAAGGTCAGTTGGTTAATGTTGTGTAGGGAAATCGCTGTTCGTTCTGAGAATCACGTGAAACATATGGAAACAGTACGTGGGCAGTCACTGAATTTTGAAGCTTGTGGTAAATATAGTTACCACAGCGCTGAGAAGGGTTACGGCGAATGTGTACATCCTCATTCCCACGTGTTGGGAACTTGTGAGGATGCGCTATGGTGCCCCGCCGTGGGAAGTGCAATGGACCAGCTCGTCGTGGAGTCAATGACCCAGTGGGAACAGACCACAGCAATTCTCATCTGCAACCAGCGATCCGCATCACTCACCTCTCCTCGTCTCTTCCTCTCCTTTGTTCATCTCTCTGTTTCTGTTCTATTCCTTTCCCTTTTGTGCCGGAGAAAAGAACGTACACTGCAGCCGGCCTGCGAGAATTTTGCTCGTATTTCGTTAAGTATCGAAAAATGGGTCGAATGAAAGCTGTGCCTCGTTTCGTGTTTCTGCTTATTCCGACCTGAGGGACCGCGGAGCACTGACCATTTACCACGGATAAAAATCCAAATGACTTGAACCAGAAGCAGAGCGCCCCAGCAACTCCAACTTCGCGCGAAGCGAAGTTCCAGCTTTGTCGGCTGTTACGTCAAGAACGACCCGACCTACGAAAACTGTCTCAAACAAAATGCTGATCTCACTTTACTAATGGAGACGTTCCTCGGTGTCCTGAATATCTAATGAACTTCAGGAATGAATAACCTAACCTAACCATGCACATTGTGTTTCATCAACGGAAGTCGCTAGTTACCGTGGACTCTGCGCGCAAACAGAAGGCTGTATTCTTGGTAAATAATCCTCGGCGTTACCGGGTTAACGACTTGAAGCACAAATATCATCCAATTTCGTTTGTACCTCACAGAAAACACGTCGCGTATTTTGTGTGATTTAAAATATGTAGCCACTGTCGGGCTTCCCCCCCCCCCCCCGCACGCTCTCCAGATATTATCTCCATGGCGCTGACTCCTTAGGGCGGCCGCACACCAACTGCGTCAAGACAAGCATCAAGACATGAGACAAAAGACGCATTCTTGCTTCATTCGTGATTCAGACTCGAGTCCGCACACCGAAGCGTCTCATCACGTCTTCTCTAGTTGATGACATGACGTCGTCCAGTGAGGAAGATATTTTAATGTTCGTGTGGCTGAAAGTACGTAAAGGAAGGAAACGGAAGTGGATTCATGACTTTAATGAGTCGTGTGCGTACGTTTTAGCGCGCGACTTGTTAAATGATCAGGTGATTTTCCAGTCTTATTATCGAATGTCCCCAGAATCCATTTGTGCTCCTACTCTTTGAAACCAAACGTAGCTCTTCGTTGGCAGAACAAGTTCACTTTAACATAAATCTTTTCGTTTTATGTGTGAGTGAGAGCAGACTTGTACGAAACGAGCTTAAGCTCAATGTGTGTAATAGTTAATTCAGTCATTAGCTCATTAAAATAAAATTAATCAGTGCACTTACCATCTACGTTTCCTTCTTTTGAAACCGCATGCCAAGCTTTGTCAACCTCCTCCTTGTCTGAGTGGCCCGGGGTCGAATATCGTATATTACCGGGAATTTCGCTATCTTAATGTTTGTTCACTCTTCACTCATGTCGATGACGTACACTGGTGCTGTTCCTTGAGTACTGATGTCTCAGTCCTGACGCACAGAAAAGGAACATGCCGAGTCTCGCTGCACGTGTCTGCATCATGACTCAGACCGGTGTGCGGCGGTTTTCATAATCTCATTCGTTTCAACTGTGCTCCTTTCTTTGCGTCATGTCGCAGACATCGTGTCTTGACTGTTACATGTCTTGACGCATGCCGGTGTGCGCCTTTTACTGAATCAAACGGTTCATTTCCGTGTTCACAAGAGCCCGTCGCCGCCGGGTTCCTCTCTTGAGTCACTTGAATCCAATCCACGCACCGTCAAATCAGTTTGATCGTCATTTCGTCGCTAAGCCAATTAGGAGTTCGAGAACTTGCATTTCGTTAAACGACCGCTAAGTGAAGGAGAATTAGACGCGGGTTCAGTTTGTAGGAAGAGGAAGGCAGAAGAATAAATCGGGATCAAAAGCAAGGAGACGATCGGATGCAGGAAGTGCGCAGTGGTTTCGCCCCTTCTGGTCGCGCGGACGGCGGCTGCGAGTCATAAGGATAAACCGTGAGCCACTACAGCCGGAACGGGTATTAGGACCACGGGCGAGGAACCGCCGATCTCAGTCCCCGCCGTCTCGATGCCAAGAGCCTTGTCGAGCGGGCGGCCTACGGGCGACGGCGTTTCTCAACTTTCCGATATTGTTGTTGCCATGGCGACCAGATGATGTGGTGCAGTTAGTCAGGTAATTGTAGGAGCGCGGGTTCCTCTGAATGAACTGGAGTTGCGCGCGTGTGCCATCCACATTGACGTACAGCTGGACCGGAAGCAACTATGCATGTGTCCGGTGGTCAGCTTCACACTCCGGCCGCCGCCGCCCGTAGGGACAGCCTTGTGGCTGGAGATCCAAGCCCGAGTCATCTTAAAGCGGACAGTCTGTCAAGCAGCGTGCCTTATCTTAAGTTGCTAGATTGAAGGAACCAGTCTGTCTGTCGGCGGCCCTGGCACGCAGTGTCCTCTCGTGGTTATTCCCAGTTTCTCCAAGCGACTTTCAGGGGTCCACAAGTGCATGTTCTTGTGTTTAATGAACTATCAGTCGCATTGAGAAAGGTTCAGATTGTGTTTTGAGCGACGATGTTTACGCAGGCTGGGATCAGGTCGTGTCCCATGACAGTGCGTTCCTATGGCAACAGAAGAGTGTGGTCGAGACTGTGCAGCGCGCTCTTTGCGTGTTAAATATTAAACGTGGCCGCCATTCCTCCGGTCCAGAGTGAGATGTGGATGACCCTGTTTCTCCCATTAAGGTCCATCAGCCTCCTTCACGCCGTCATCCGGATCACTGGTCGTGGCGTGATTTCAGATTGCGACTTGTTTAACGAACGGCAGCCTCCGACATGTCCAAGGCTTTTTCTTACCGCGTAACAACAGGTGCTTATTGACCAGCTGAGCAACTGCCAGCTGTCGCAAGAGCGGTCACATCGTTCGTAGGTCACTGCGCTGCATGGCTCAGGTCCAGTAAGGAAAGATAAGCAGTTTCCAGAGCCACGAGGGGATTGAGAGGGAGCAGTGTCAGGGTTACGAGGACGCTGTTGTACCCCTCTGTAGCCATGGCAACGGCAGCAGCCACACTCGGTACAGTTATCTTCAGAAGCTAATGCCCCTGCAGCCCGTTCGAACTGCGTGGAGCAGTGGATATGACGAAGTGTTTATGAAAGCGATGAAATATGAAGGCAGGGAATGGCGTCGCGTGACCCTTCCCGTTTCTATGGCAACTGGGCCCACAGCGCAGTCGAAGAATATCGAAAACGAATCAACTGCCGCATTACGGTGGTTGTCATGACAACGCTTGGTCACATTCTTGATCGGTTATCGCTGTGTTACTCAGTTTCCCCTTTAAAAGGGCCACGAGCGCGTCCTTGCACATCCCTACGTGATTATTTATTGTCGTCGTATCATGCCGTTTACGTTCGAGCTACTTTTGCGGTTCGAGCAGTGTTATTATATAACCTACGAAGTTCTGACCTCGTGAGTTTGCCTCGCCCCCAAGTACCACTGGCGTCATATTCGGGGGTGTTTTGGCTTTGTCGTGTTACTGACTTGTGACGCATTTTTTGTATTTCGTCAGACATTACCACTGGATTTTTTCTGTTCTGCAATATTTTCGTCGTGACCTTGAATCTCTTTGGAATCAATGCTCGTCCATCATTTCGCAGGTCCGATGTCCTGTCAGCTTTCTGGCAGTGACTGATCGCAGCGCGCATCGGAAGGACGAAACCCGTCCATCGGCGGACTCGGACACGGCGCCTGATCACGTGTTGATCTCGATCGAGATCGCTTAGAGTGGATCGGGATCAGGTCCAAGATACAGTGACAGCAGGACTGAAGAAAACCGTGGAATCTGAATAACCTATATTATGTAAAAGAAATGTAATTGCGCTGATGGTGCATAAAGTTTTAGAGCCTCTTCGCACGCCAGGCTTAAAAATACGGGCTTCGCGTGCATTTTAAGCACCGCACGTTGGATCGTAACTTACTTAAGTAGCGAGCGGGTCTCTACGGCAGCTGGAAAGTAGGAACGAATTTTTCTTTAAGGAATCGAGAGTGTGCTGATGCTTGCGTGAGTGATGAAGGAGTACAGGCGTTATGTAGCTCGATTGAGATGAGTGGGTGGTTATGTGCAGTGGACATGGGACTGGATCGTAATGAGTTACTATTTGTCGGGGTTCTGTCCCAAATTCGAACGTGGTACCTGCCGAATACAAGGGGCGTGGTTAAGATTCAAGGAAGAAAAATATGCAGATACAAATTTAGGTCGGGCGCATGCGCGGGTTTCGTTTGTTCTTGCCGCGGGCCGGTGCGCGTTGCCCGAGAGAACCGCTGTTGACGGAGCCGAGGTCGGAGCAGCTTCAAGGAACGGGCCGATCGCACGTAAGCGTCAGAGTGTGGCGGATTCCGCTGTGAGCAGGTTTTGCTGTGTTCTAATTGAGTGAGCCCGTGTCTCGACCTCCTCATGTTTCCGCGACTTGCGGGAACCTCGCACGCAGTCTTTGATTGGGCCTCTAGAGGGTTGGATTATTTAAGGAACGAAACAGCTTGGCTCCTCCGTGAAGCTGATTGATGCAGCCGTCTGCCTGGTGGATAATTTCGACTGTTCAGTCGCTAGCAGAAACCAAACAGAAGACGGCTAACAGATCTTATTGAGTTAGTTGCCTGCTCCTGGCTCCAGGGTGTGGTCGCCGTCTCGCTGTGCTGCTCGCGCAAACCTTAGCATCGCCGTATTTAATTAAGAGAAGCAAGGAAATGAGTTCATGATCCGCCTCGGTTTGGAAGGCCTCCGCTCCACGCGGGAGAGAAACTTTCAAGGATTTCTGCGCGCGTTCTGTGAATCAGTGATCAGGCACAGAATGTTAATAATCTTTATTGATCCCAGGCTGCTCGTTTTTAAGTTGCAGTTTTGTAAAACGTGCACATACTGTGCTCGCAGTTTGTCATAGAACCCGCATATTGTAAAAGCATGCAACCCGCGACAAATGCGAATTGGTATGACGTGAGTCGCGCGTTTGACAAGAAGTGGCCGCTGCAGTCGGGACGATGTCGCGTTTTGATTCTACGTCTTTCTGCTCTGGCTCGTTCAATTGCCATTTTCCGTCTTCCGCGGTCGACGGCGATCGGCGCCCCTCACGAAGGACTTGGTTGGACCGTAATTCCACTGCCTTGCGCCCTCCTCTCTTGTTTGTAGGGCCGCGTCTCCTTCACTTCTCGACAAACGCGCGAGACTCGTGTGTCTTTTTCGACTTTTGATTTGATGTTTCGCCTGTTCCAGAGACCACGTGGTTAGGTTAGGTTAGGTTAGGGAAATGAAGACTGCTCGGTCTGAGGATTGTAAGCAATCCGTGAGTACATTCTCTTGACGAAATGCAGAATTGTTGATTGTTAAAGTATATGGTACATATAGTTACCACTGGGTTAAATTTTTATCCGTTATTTTTAGGGCTGTTTTTTATTTTTAATTTTTTCCTTCGTGGCTTTCCGGACAGTTTCGTCTCTTCCTACCGCTCGTGGAAAGACGTCTCTTCTTCTGTCGACGTGTTTGCGTGTGTCGTTTCTTTCCAAACAAGTTTTGACAGCCTAACATTTCTTCCGCCGAGTTACGACATGACGCGGGATGCTGACAGGGCTGCCAACGTTTACGCGATGCCATTACACAATTACCTGTGTGAGAGAAAGGCGTACAGGCTTTCTGTCTGGAAAAAGTTTGTGCTGCAAGTTGAAGGAAGCTTTTCAGTTGTCTTTGGAAACAAAGCTCAGTGGTCACTTTTGCGTCTTTGCCTCCGTCCACCGACGCAGGGCTTTGTTATTGTCGTGGGCGCAGCCCGCACTAGACCCAGTCTATTTAACGCCCCGAGCGTGAAAGTTAGAAGCGATAACAAATCGAAACTGCATTCGCGAAGAAATGAGATCGTTGCTAGCTTCCGCCGCTGTTCAGAAACGCAAGGGTCGAGACGATTTCACCAGCTGCTTCTTAAGAGTGCGAAACTTGGGCTGTGGGTCTCCCCGCAAGCGCCTGCATGGCGTGCGGCGGGGCGCTTCGCTTGTTTTGTGTGATTTAAAGCACGTCGGTCCACTCGCTGAAGTATTTCATTCCTCCGTCCGCCGACCGACGCTGAATAGTCCCCGTGTACGTTGGCCGCCCTCTTTCAACAATGCCGAAGCGCCGTTAATATTCAAATGAATTTCATCTCCGCGCCTTTCGATATTGGATGTTGTTCATTACGTAAGTTACGACGCGTGTCCTGCACCGGATGTTCGCCCCCCCACCCCCCACCCTCGATAAGTAATGGCCTTTGGGGCATTATTTTAGCGTTGTTCTGGGATTACCAGCAGAAACGAAATGTACGTACGTTCATTGCGGTCTGTGTAGATCGGCCAACGTGGTCTCGAATGAATGAACCGGAAGGGATGCGGATGGAGGCGGTCGTGGTGTGATTCAAGACGTGCCTGGAGGGGCTGAGAAAATCCACGACGTTTGAACCAGGGACTTCGGGTGCGTGGTGCATCATCGGCGGAGAGCGAGATGAGATTTCACCGAGAACTGACGTTGACGCAAGGCGACGGAATGCGCCATTGCACTGTTTCCTCCTTCTCTGATCTCAGTCCCGTGCGGGTGCACATCTCTTGTTACATTTTCCGCCAGCAGGTTGGCTACCATGAGGCATGTCATGGGACACTGACTTGAAATAGGCCACGATCACTTGCATAATTTGCAACACGCATAATTGATACAGTTTTAGGCCCAGGGCCGACGTGAAGGTAAGGATTCTGAAGGAAGCGGTCGCACTTGGTTTAAAGGGACCTGTCCGAGGTTTGAAATGGGAACACGTCTGAATACAAGCCCCCAGCAGCGAAATAAACCAGTCAGCACAAAGCTCGCGTCCCGTGGACGCTCTGTGTACAGAATGGCTGACGAGGCAGGATGGCCCCTCCGACCGACACAGCGGCAGCGGGTTTGTGGTGTCCATGGAAGCTTAAAATGGTTTGCTCGCTCCAAATTTGAACTTCGGCGTCACATTATTATCGCCTTGGTTTAAAACGAGTGGACTGACATTTATTTATTTATTTTGCACTTTTAATCTTGGCTTCTCTTTGTGGACTTCTAGTTCCCGTTGTGTGATTTTTGCGGGAAGGAAAATTTCATTTTACGCCGTTCCTGACTCTGGCGGCGTTGGAGCGACGTGTATGTAAGAACAGTTTCACAAAGTTAAAATTAAATTTGGAACTGTATCTTTCCTCCTCCCCCCCCCCCCCCCCTCCCACACTCTTTGTCGTGGCTGTAATGTTTCTTGTTATCGCCATGGCAACTCGGGTCTTCTTAAAACACTTGACTGCAGCAGGCCGTCCGGCTTGTGGCGCCTGGAAATCTCCCGAAACTGTTCCCGGGAAGGAAAATACGCGCGCTCCGACGTTTCGTTCCGGCTTGGCTCGTGGGCTGAACTGGCGCGTAAAATATTTGTATGAAGCAACAGCGCGTTGACGTTGGCTGCCGCAAGGGACGACGACGTTCTTAATGGAACGCGCAATGTCGATCGAACCCCGCCCGTGACGTCTGCTCTCTCCTCTGAGCGTGATTCTGCTTCTTGACGCACTAAAACATTCGCTAATCACGCCCATTGTCCTTGCGGCATGAGAAATCTGCCGAAAGCTCTCGATAATGCCACCAAGACACCCAGGGTTTTTTTTTGGGGGGGGGGGTTCCTGGAACTAACTTGCCTTCTAACACGCCCTAGAACACTTCATTGCATTGGGCGTGTATCATATCACAGAGCAGAGGACGAAATGACTCGGCGATGAGAAGTGGTCCGCTCCATGCTCTTGTATTTACTAGGTCTTCCTCAGTTCCTAAAGGCAGTCCTTGGAAAAACGTTTCCTTCCATATCTTTGCCTGGTCGTCTTATTCAGACTCTTATATCAAAATTGCATTGCCCAAGATTCGCACGATTACGTCGTTTCTACATTAATGTTATTTTGATATGTCTTCATTCTGTGAATAAGCGGGTGTTTTATACGCACCAGCCGCTGATTCGTCCGTTGAGTCTTGTTCTGTACGAGGTTCAGCGAGTTCAGACACGCCCCTCGCTCATTTGCGCGGCCGATCAACTTCGCAGCATCCCGCAGGACCACAAGCCGGCAAAGGAACGCCAGTGGCCGTATCTTCACCCTGCTCGAGTCGTGAGTCACCGTGAGTCACATGCCAATACGAGAGGGTGACATCCCCTCAAACCCCCCCCCCGCAGCAGCGGCATCCAGTGACTCAGCTGGTGCACAGGGGCACGGCTTTCTTTCTTTTTTACCGACTGGCTCCGCGGAGCGCGGTCCTGCACGGCGATGGCCGTTCGGAGAGGCTCCGTGCTGCTATGAATGGTGAGGATTTGCTGGTACTCGACGTTCGCCTGGAGAGACTGAGGCAAAACTAAGTGGCCTCTGCAGTGACTCCATGAAGTCGAAATGTCTTAACCCCCGCCCCCGCCCCGAGCTGCGTTACGTCGCTCTCTCTCTCTCGTGACAGTCGTTTCTTTCCGGGGCACAGGCGACGCCGAAGATCTTGACGTCATCGCCACTTAGAGCCGGCGTCTCACGCTTCGACCTCTGCTTTTAATTACCCACGCCACTGGCTGAATAACCTTCATTAGACGAGATGACAGATTGCTCGCTCTCTCGGTTCAGAAACCAACGACTGTTTCAGTTACTCTTTGGAACAGAAGCTAACAGTCGCCAAGCTGGTCAAGTAATTCACCAAATCTTATGCATCCTTAGCCAGAAGAATCCAAATTCGCTCCGACTGTGCGTGTGCGTCACTGACGTTGGATCTCGAGAAAGCAGTCATTGATGCCGTCATGACCTCTATCTTTTCAAGAGTCGTGTGTGCCCAGGTTCCTCTCAAGGCGGTGTCCGTCCGTCCGTCACTTCCCAAGAGACTCGAAGGATTCCAAAAGATTTAACTTCAACCCGAACGTGTCCAGACTTAATCTTGCTCTTGTCTTCACTCGTTAGCGACTTATCGCCTGTACCGGCCTTAAAATCGCTTTTCTTTGCTCCTGCCTTCTGTCTACACGGTCTTCCCATCTCTTCAGACTGCGCTGCCGACCTCCGTCTCGTCCTGTGTCCTTTACCTCACGGCGACCGCGACGGGGGTGGGGGAGGTCGTGATACTTGACAAACTTCCTTCTTTCAGAGTTTCCATGGCAACTTATCAGTTGTATTCCTTCAGGACAGAAATAGCAAAGTCTACGTTTTCTGACAGCGCCCGACGCGGTTCTGTTCCTGAATTTTTTCAAGCAGCAAATAAATGCAGACGACAGAGCAAGTGTTTTTGAACGAGATATCTCGTGCGTGGAATGGAAAGCGTTGACACAGCAGAGAGCCTCCGGTAGTTTCTCGAGGCAATGAATTTACCTCTGAAAAATGAAACTTGGTTGTAATTTAAGGAAATGCGCTGCCCCCATCGGCTCCACCCGCCATAATTTTTAATTATTCCAGGTCGCGTGTTGCTTGTCTCGAGCCAGCTGTTTCCTAATGGGTGCGAACAGAACAATTTTTCAGCGGAAAATTGTTCCTCTTTGTTCAATTGGTGCGGTTGGAATGCGGTGTCACGCGTTCCTGGGACTTCTTGTGTGCTCTTGGATAGATTGATGACATAAACACAGCTGCGTTCACACTGGTGCGCTTACGAGGTGTCGCTGGAAATACGGAGACATCCGCTCTCGTGGGCTGTTCAGATCGGACGAACTGGCACTGGCCTTCGTTGGTTTTCGTCCTAAGAAACGCTGTTCTTTCCCGTCAGTGTGTTTCCGAGATAACGTGTCATTGGCCATTGGAAGGCCGCGAAAGTTTCAAAAGTGCAGTACGGACTTGTGGCCTCGTATTATGACGTAGTACGGCGAAAAGGAGTTTTGAAGACGAAAGAAAGTGCTCGAACCTTGAGAGTCTGTCCGCAGGGTGATTGGCGCGGACGGCGTGACTTCTGCTCGCAGCTGAGCTGGCGTCGAAATAATGCGGAGTCCATTTCTGCGGGGATCTCGTTCCAGTGATGATAATGGCACTGGGATCCCTGCCATTTGTTTTTGTGTTTATAGTATTGATCCGCTGGGAGCAGCAGCAGCGGCGGTCCACACGGAAGGGCAGACTCTTGTTTCTTACGCACACAATAGTAGGGAGGAGACCTCGTCAGCTGGTCCTCTGGGCCTCGGCAACTGAAGATGTGACTTCTGCTGTCTTAAGGAGATATCTCCGCGGTCGCTGAACGTTGGTGTTTGCATTAGTTGCACGCGTCACTCCCACAGCCGACAGATGTCCTGATGGAACGCTTAGTTTTGCCGGGTGACTGATGTGTTATTGGGCGTAATTTAATTAATGAAATGATTAATTCGAAATGTTTTTGTTCTCTCCCAACCCGCGTCTTAATGAAGACACCGTTCATAAATCACGCTGCCAGGGTCGCGTTCTCTAGTCGATTTAATTGGACAACTAACTCCGTAATGCTTTAAGTTATGTCTGAGGCTTTCAGAACAAACTGCGTACGATCCCTCTCTCCTCTCGAACACATCCGCAATGTCCGAATACC
The DNA here is from genome assembly GCF_977971745.1 of Zootermopsis nevadensis. Taxonomy (NCBI): domain Eukaryota; kingdom Metazoa; phylum Arthropoda; class Insecta; order Blattodea; family Termopsidae; genus Zootermopsis; species Zootermopsis nevadensis. The sequence goes on from NW_028259156.1 coordinate 19,880,446, forward strand.
CTCGTTTGGTCCAGTGCTTTACGAGCGGAGACTGGGCAGGCAGCAGGGATTCGGGAGGAGGCGATCGTAACCCTCTTTAAGGCACTGTTCAGTTTGTATCATTTCTTGCAGGTCATGGGGCACTGACGGGCCGAGGTGGGCCCGCGGGCCGCAGGCATGCGCCTCTCGTGGCCCAGCCTGACTCAGACCCCGGCAGCCGCAGGCGCGGCCATGACGACGCATCAGCCGGAGACGCAACCGCCACCGGAACTGGAGTCAGAGATCGACGAGTCGGAGCTCCGGAGGGAACTCCTGAACGACGTGAGTCCCTCAGACAGTTTCAGTAACACGGGCTGCAGATGCGGGGCCATGTTCGGTCCTCAGGATCCAATTCCTGGGAAACGGCGTCTGAGCATCGGCAGTTCCGTGATACAGTCGTTCTCTTTTGTTTACTCTGTGTTCATGCGCCACGTTTTAGTGGACATTTAAGGAGTGCGTGAGCTGACAGTGGGAACCTTCACTACCTTAAAGTATTCACTTACAAGTCCCTACCTCCTGATGCCATTCAGTTCCATAGACCTGTAACTTCTGTAGTTGAAACAGCGTCTTGAATGTCACTTCCGGTTCGCTTGTACGGACATCGCCTGCCGATGATGTATAGACTACCCGCACAGACGTGGAGCAGAAGAAGTTGCCTACGGAGCACGGCGATAGCCCCAGCGCGCGGCAGTCAACTCGGGCGGAAACTGAACTGTCGTTCTCTGTGTCTTCCTGCGTTTCTCCAATTCTTCACGGACATTTTCTTTCTTGCTTCTTGCTTCTTGATGTTTCCAGACACAGCGTCGTCTCCACACTTCCTTCCCCAGAAAGCTGGTAGTCGCCCAACCGGTCGAGAGATTCCAGGCATTGCCGCTCACGGCTCAGTCGGAACTTTTTCTGAGCCTACGGGACATGACCTCCCCCTTATGCGTTAACTTTACTCCTCTTGTCTGAGGTGCGTACGGCTCGTGATCGAGCAGGCGTGGGATTTTTAAGAGTAGGAAAATTCACTTTTGACATTTGGAGGCTCGCGAAGAGGCTCGGTTGGTCTGCGTTGCCATGACGCCTGGGCGGACACAAATGTGCTTTGTGGCCTGAAGCTTTAGAACAAAACTGAGCGGCTGTGTGAACTACAATTTTCTCTTTCTCTCTTTTCAGAAATGGAGGCAGCTGTTTGACAAGGTAAGTCCTTACTCGTTTTCAATATTTCAAGGACAGGCTTCTGCGTGCAGGCGGATTTATGAAAATTTGTTGTGACCCGAGGGAAAGAGGAGCCAAGTCTTGTCCGAGCTGCGTCTTTAATGTCAGTTACTCGGTGATGCTTCCTAGAAGACTGTGCGGATTCAGATGGCGTTCAGTGGCGTCGCGAAGATTTCAGGAGCCGTAAAGAAGCCGTTCTGCGTCTCTGTGGCCCGTTGAAGTTGTCCTGGCGGCTGTAAACTCGTCCACGTGGAGACGGGGCTCTCGACGCCGAAGTGGAACTAAGGCGCGCATTCACAGGCTGTCGCCATTCCCCGACGCTTGTCGTCGCAGTCCCTCTTGGAATTTGGCTGCCGTGGCCTATTTAAGCCAGCTGCTGTTTCCGCCATGGCCTCGAAACGGGGATCTGTCGATTGCAGATCGCGAGGAGCCCTCGTTCGTGACTGATCGTACTTCGACTGTTTGGGTTTGAACGAAAGACTTCTCGTTGAAGCCATGTTTAAATCACGACGCGCCATCAACTGCACAAGTTAAATGGCATTGACTGGTGAGATGTTGACCGCGGTCGTGGTCTCTTCTAGTGAATTTGTCCGGAGAGACTCGAGAAAGCCACGGATATTTCTGTTATGATTTCCTGTCTGGTAGAAGAAATTGTAACTCGAGACCTTCATGATGGACGCAGCAAGTGTCTCTGAAACGTCTGCCGGTCTTCACGGCGCACGAACCCAGACAACAGTAATCTTCATATTTGCCGCCGTGAGAACCCGACGTCGAGCCTCGGACCCGGTGGGGGAACTCGAGACGCGTTGCCCTTTCTCCCGTCTAGAGCGAGGCAGAGTGAAACGTGTTCCGCGAACTTGATCATCAGGCGGTCGCGAGTGCTCGGTCAACGTTTCCGGCCGCCGTCACTTGGGCGTTTAATTGCTTGCGCTTCTGTGTTCTGGCCTCGCACTGCAGTTTCAACTACCGTCTGGGTGTGAAACTTGGTCTGCTGTTCTGCGGTTACAAGGCAGTTTCGGAGCAGGGAGAATTTGTATGGCCACCCAAGACAGACGTAACTTCGCTTCAGATTTTAAGGGGAAAGAACCTGTTTCTTTCGTCTGGTCTGATTGAAAGTCCGCGTGTGTGGAAAAATTCCAACTTTCAAATGTCATGAAAATCCATTCAAACAGTTCTGTAGTTGTTATGTGCTGGAAGGATGACAGACAGACAGTGAACAGACGTATCGTTACGAATTTTAGTCGAAAACGCTCCAAATATTCAGGACTTTCCTGCGTCTATTCTCGTATTTTCCTTCTTCATTACCGCCATCTTCCTGTTAACCTCTTTTGCCTTCATTTTCTCCTCCTACGTGATTTAATTTCTTCATCATCTTCGTTCTACATTACTTTTTAGTCCAGCAACCAACCAACTAAGCTCCTGGGTTTGGGCGCAACGAAGTTCTGCCGGCCTCCGCACTGCACTGGAGTGCAAATGTGTCGCTCGAACTTCGGCATTTCACGAACACTCTCTGAGCGTGGAACGTGTTCCTGTACGCTTCAGTTTCAGTGAGAGTCCTGAAACACACACAGCGACGTCGCTGAAGCGTCAGTCGCCTCTGAAATGTGGCAACTCGGTCTGGAACGTGCCACTCACATGACGCCTCTTTTTTAAAGATGTTCGCCTTCAGTGTTTTGTCTTGTTGCGTGTTCTGAGCACAAGAGATGCACGGCTGTTGGACGTGCACGGACTTAATTTTGTGTTCGAGGGCTGCATTGGCGAATTTCGTTTGCTAGACGTCAGTTCCAACTACAATAGAGACGACGCATGGAGGATGATCGTGTGTGGAAGGGATTGGCTCATGGTACAGGATCTGCAACATTTTTGAAAATTCTGAATAGTCACAGAACATCTGCTTGTTACGTACGTCATAATGGGTTGTTGCTGGTTCAGTTATCGGAGAACAGCTGTTCACCCCTGCGCCACGCCTGTGACTTCTGCATACCTGCCCGCTAAACATCATGCGAAGTTTTCTTTCGTCACGCCACGCGAAGCCTCTGATCGATCACGGACTGAATGGAAGAACAAGGAGAGGCGGACAGGGACGAACCAGAGGAGCAGCCGAGATGTCCACGTCGCAGCCAAACGCTGCTGACAAGTGAGGATCAGCACCAATGGTGTTGCTCTGTCTGCAGAAGATGTCGAAACTCACGAACTGAACGCCGCGACACCGCTGCAACACATCCGACTCTGCTGTCGAGCGGGCGGTCTGTTCAACATTTTGCAGGCGGTGCAGTTAATAAAATGAGGAAATCCAAAATAAAAATAAAAAAAACGCGGACTGAAGAATCCACGCGAGAATTTTATGAAAATACGAAGACCGGAGAGCAGATGCGGAAATTGTCAATAGATACCAGTTGACTAATTTTCGCGAAACTTCGTACGTTACGCCATTATATGTAACTGCGACCGCGTGCTTTCAGTTTATTACAATTGGTAATAACAAGATGGCGATCGTGAGCCAGTTCCACCCATCCCCACCCTCAACGTAGCCTGTGACTAGATCCATATTAATGTTACCCTGCATTGCTTTCCTTCCCCGTCCGTGCTAAATGTCCAGCTGATCGTATTTTTGTTTCGTGGAAAGCCTCTACCCACTTACGTAATGGAGGTGCAGAGTAAAGCCGAGCAGAGAACTAATTTCTGAACTAACCTAACCTAATTACAAAACTTTTAATCAAGAAGCCAACCCAGCTGCAGAAATGCCTAAGACATTAAACTCTGCTACCAACTTAATTAACTAACGCGGGTAATTTTGTGGAAGCTCGTGGCTGTGTCTTGTCGCTAATCGAAGATGGAATTGAAGGGACACGTGGAACGCCTGACGTGAGGACAGCCTTAACACTGAACCGGCTTCTGGTTGGATACTCGGGCTCCGCTGCGACTGCGTTGTGTGGTTGGGGGAGGCCCTGAACAGGCCGTCGGTACAATATGTGGGCAAAAGCCAACATTGCCAGTAGTTTCAAGGGGATCGCGGCCCTCGGTTTGGGCGTTGTCTTACTTTTACGTAGATCTCGTTTCATTTGTTTACAGATCGAACGTCATTCTGCTATGCCCCCGTTAACCTGCAAGGGGGTGAGCAACCCCGTCGGGTCTTTGACGTCACGATTTGAAAGGGGGGGGGGCAGAAACGAGGGGCGTCTCCTTCTTCATCTTCACTTTTCCGTCAGAGTTTTGCGCTGTTGGCCGCTAGGGGACGCGAGAATGCAGTTAAGCGGCAAGCACGTTTGTTTTCAAAAGCTGCGAACAGATGGCAGGAACAGCTTCTAACTGTAAAAACGTGGTTCTGTTTCGTTGCGGGCTTTTGTCGTTGGACCAGTCGGGGCCCCAGTGGGTACCGACGGGTTTGGTCCAATGAGCACATCTCAGACCAACACCGAGATGAATGCGTGGAGCTTCTCCGCCGAATCTTCCGAGTGCAAATGCGCATTCTTGCGAGATTTTCGCGGCAACTGGCGTGAAGATGGGTATCTTGTGGGTTGTAGCGTCGTCTCCTGGTAGGTACGGACCGACGTTTCAGAGCAGCTTACTATTTCCGTCCTGATGATGGGAATAGTAAGCTACTCTGAAGAGTCGGTCAGTATCTAAGACACACACGGTCCTACATCGTATAAGACAGCCATCTTTAAAAGTACCTTTATCTTACTTTGTGCGTGTCTGCTGAAATAACTCTCGAACCTCCACGCCCTTGCACACCATCTCGTGCGTAGAGCCCGCCGCTGGACCACATCTTCAGGCACTTCCGTTCAGCTTGCAGCCTTGCAATATCTATTTTAATGCCAACTTTCCTTCTACATCTAGGTCTCACTCAGTCCCGTTCATCTCGTCTCCTTTGTTTAAAGGGGAACACGTAGAAAGAAATGAAAAGGTCAGTCCGGCACTGAACCGAAGTGCCTCTGCCAGTGAGGAAGTCTTTAACGTGTTCCGGTAAATGCTCTGTGCCTTGCAGTACGACCCCGAAGGGTTCGGGGAGATCCCGTGGGATGACTTCCTGGAGGTGCTGAACAACCCCGAGTTCGTAGCAGAAGTGGACGCGAACAAACGGGACATCTTGCTCGAGCGCGCGCAGGAGCGCGCGACGACCGCCATCACCTTCCAGGACTTCGTCAATGTGGTGAGTCACTCGCCGCCTCTGCGACGCTCTTTCTTCCTCTTTTTGTGTTCTTCTTCTTCTTCTTCTTCTTCTTCTTTTCACGTGTTGCGCGGAGGTCACACACAGACCCTCGGACACGTGACCCCGCAGTCCCCATTACAAGTCAGCTCCTTGTTTTACGGAAGGGACGCGTTCCTCGACAGTGTTCCGTTGTGCGGTTGTGAAGCCCTCGTGCGGCCGAAACTTCCTTTGTCCGATCTTGCAAAGTTCGCAAAAAGTCCACCGAGATATCTCGTACGTAGGATGGGCAAGCGTTTCGTGTCGTCGGGCGGTCGCCCTGCCTCCTCTCGATAATTCGCTTTTCGCTTCAGCCCCTCGGTAAGGACGGGTGTCATCAAGTTTTCGATTTGTCGCCCGAGTGAACTCGCGTCGGAACGAGGGCGTCTTTTGTTTCTACGCGTCCGATGACAAACGCCGCAAATAATTTTGACTCCCTTGGCGTTGAAGCAGTGGAAAATGTTAGTCGACGCACCTTCTCACCCTGCTCCTTAAGTAGAAAGACGCTGGTCCGGGCGAGGGTTGGCGGCGACAGGCGAGGTGGGTGGTCGGTGCCCCCATGACACGCGGGTGTAGAGTACCTGCCCCTGGGCCTGCATGCCGACCCGCGACGAAGCTTCTCGCGCCCTGAAGATGGCAGAAGTAGTTCCACGAAGCGCTCAGCTAAGAAGGGTGTGTGTACGTGCAGGTCACGTGGACGGAAATGCTCGCCTGAAAGACTGAGGAAGAACAAGATTCGGGGACGGAATTCCTGGTTCCGGTGTTGGCTGCGTTGAACTTTCGGGCTCTGGCACGCGATGGCACGGATCCTAGTGCTTAGGCACTGCGTGTGGCACGGTCTGAGTCATGCGCTGGTATGAGCGAGCGATATGGGCTGGGCGGTGCGTTCAGTGGCGTGCAAACCTCGAAGACCTTCGCTGTCCTGCGTATGAAATAAGGAAAAACGAGTGCAGGAGACCGGTCGGACTGTCGAGATCCTTTGATAAATTTAAGGGGCTCGAAGGCACATTCATGTGGTGGCGTTTGGCCTGACGGGCAACTCTGTCCTCGTGTCAGAAGCTGAATATTGTTTACCGACGCTCCACAGCTGCGCTATTGCTGGCGAATCAGAGGTTTCTCTCAGCATTTGCCTGATAGACATCACGAAGCTCTTCCGTGAGGGCAGCCCGTCTTGGGGCCGAGACCCAGAGTCAGGGTCCAGCTTTCTTGCTGCTTTCAGAAGAAACGAGGGCCTCTCTCTGTCTTTCTTCTAACTCCCATTTCTTGTTCTGTCTTCTTTAATTACGTCACGAATCTTTCACTGGATTTAATCCGGGGACCAGCAGCCAGTAGTTTCACGACTGCTCAAAAGCACTGTACGCCCTGGTTTGCAAATCTTCGGTTTTATGTCTTCCAGTTTTGGTTGTTTCCCAGCTACGAACGTGTTATCTCGCCGCCCATTCCTCGTGATCCTTGTCTGAGAGAGAGTCACTCATGTTTCATGTCTCACTCATCCTGTTGTTGACTGCTGTATCCACGTTTCCATGGATACGTAGAAACACAAGAGCGCGCATTTGTTTTCGCAGTGAAAGAACTTTGTACTGAAGGCAGAAAGGGAGGCGTGGTGCTTTGTTAAGTTGCCACTCTCTGTACTTAGCCACCGACCAATATCTACAGATGCGTGCGAAAATTGAACTGGTTTTGCGTCTGTGAAGCTGACAGTCACTCACCTGGATAAGGAGTTGTTATAACCCCTTGTGTAGGGCTTGAATGATCATTCCTAACGGAGCTGCCACCAGTTTGATCTTGTCGAAATTAAATGCTAACCGCGGGGCTGATTTGTTCGCAAGTCTGGGCCCTCGGTTGGTCGCATTATGTCCGAAACAAAAGCCTCTGTAAATTGTACAATGCGTCGCGTTCTCTTCATTTCTACCCAGTCGATTTTCAAAACACTTCGTGCTCGTGGGGAAAATAGCAGTACTGACGCTGTCCGTCAGACGGCGTTTTTGTTGAACGCGCAGTTCTTTCGAAGGGACATAAATGTAAGGTCGTTCCCTTCAGACATTCGTGTTTAACCGTGCGAATTATATCTGAAAGCCGAACAAATAGTCCATAAGTGAAGTCCCCACAGAATGGGTAAAATAAGACTTCGATTCGAAGGTGGGGATCTTCTGGGTTGTTCCGCAGTGTTGCCTCCAATGTCAGGGCGATGACTCATCGCCATGATGATGGAGGCAGGAAGGGCCTGCGAAACGTCGGTAAACTTCTACCAGACCCGATAATCCGAAAAAATATTCAGAATGTTTCTCTCAGACACGTCGTCAATTTCTTTTTTTTCTTTTCTTTTTTTTTGTATTTATTCATAATAAGAAACCGCTGCACACAACCATACGAAACAGCGTCTCTGAAAGACTTGGGAGGTCAAAGCAGTCAATTCGGAATGTCACATTCTAAATTATCGGAGGGCGTGTGGACGTTGAAGTTCGGAATGAAAATAAGACTCGGATATTTCGTATCTGAAATCCGTCCTGTGCTTCGTCGCTGCTCCCGGAATACGAAATACGAACCCCCGTTTCTCCAGCACACAGAAATAGCTTCTACTTTTCCACAAGAGTAAATCAGACTCAAAACCAATAACCCCCACCCCCACCCCTCGGCCTAGCTTACAAAGTAACTCAAATATTTACCGCCTTCCCCCAACGAACGCACTTTGTGAAAAACAATCCGGTTCTCCGCCGTGTTTTATAAATAGAATCACAGGTTCTGTTTGAACTCGACCCACTGGATTTGTGGGTTTGCCAGGCCGAGGCTAGTTCCTGGAGGGATTTTTCACGGCCTTCCAGACCCTCGCGTTCAGCAGATAAAGCGTTTTCCTGTTCTACGACTGATAAGATTTCCTTCTGCGTCATGCGGTTCGATGATGTCACTCGTTGGCGCTGAAAAATACAAATTTCCCCTTGCCGATTTGTGTTGTCGGTAGACAAGGAATAGCTTCGATAGTTGATTCACGGTGGGACCGGTTTCTTCCAGCATCTTCAAAGATACCAAACACGTCCTGACGAAAATTACCGTTGATTCTGAAAGACTTAAACAGGAATCCGGAACTTCTTACCGTTTTGAAAATAAGTCACTGTTAGTTCAATCTCCACTTACGATGATTTTCTTTTATTAATTTGATTTGGTTCATGTACAAACAGAAGTTAGGGCGAGGCGGATCACGTGGTTCGTCGCTATGCTGTTTATTCCGTGTGTTAATTTAATTTGGTTTTTGTTTTTCGTCCAGTTTTCCCGAAACAGGGGATGGAATAGAAGGGGCAGTACCCCCTGGTGCAGACAGAGGCTGTTGTCACGAAGCTAATCGCTCTCCCTCCGGGTCGCTGTCGCGTTTGAAGTTCAATTTGAACCTCGGACCGATGCGAACAGAAACGCGTGTTTTCTCGTTGGCGTCAAATGATGAGTAATTGTTTTGAAAATCAGTTAAGAATTCTCGAAGATTCGGCCAAACGAAAGGCTGGGCTGACGGACGGACACGATCCCCTCTGTGTGCGTTCAGTTCCTGTAAAGAACGCCTGGAACGTTCAGAATCTCTTGCGGCGCGAGGGGGCTGGGGGGGGGGGTTACGTAGCGTTCATTTCGCAGTGAAAGTCTGCTTACTGCCCTAAATACAAGGGAGGAGCACGCGATGACATATTGACAATTTCTTGAATACCAAACACCACTTAAAATCTATTTGCTCGGTCTCGGGAAATCAATGCCAGATGATGACTTCGTCCAAATGTTTATCATTTTAAAGTTTGAACACAGTCGAGCTGTAATTGTCTCAGGTCGACACGAACTCAACAGGCGACTTCAGTTCGATATTTGTAACTTGCATTAGAATCGAAGAGTCACGGTCGGAAATCCAGAAATATAGTCATTAAGAATCTGTTCGGGAAACAAAAGGCTCTGAACACAGTTAACATTTTCAGGCTGTGTCTAAATGACAATCCGTTTGTTTGTTTGTTTGTTGCAGGTAAGTCACACAGCCTTCCAGTGTCAGCTCCGCGGACCGACTCTTGAAAGATCGAGGATACACAGAAGATTCATAGGCTAAGTGGAATGTTCCTGCTGCCGCCGTAAGGGTAATCGAGGTTTGTTCGATGAGCGTTGCAGCTGGCTCTCTCAGGGAACAGGTTAGCTCAGCGGCAATGCTCTGCTGCACTTCGCACTTGTGGGGGGGGGGGGGGGTGTCTGCCCCCAGACTGCGTACCCGAAGAGGGTTGTGGATCCGAAAAGGCTGATGTCTCGTTAACTGCCGAGGGCGCCGGGGGCTTGCGGCAACAGGGTTCGTTGCCCTGAAGGGGCGTGGGGACGGGATCAGTCAGGCGCTGCTGAAAAATGGATGGCGCTGAAAACTGTTTCCGATCGCGTGCCGCCAGAAGGAGAAATGCCTCCATCACTTCTGCATTTTTAAACGAGTTTCGAAGAGGAAGGAGGAAGTTTCCCGGACGAGTCGATCAGGAGGGCTCGTGAAGCCACTCGCTTCTTGGGCCGTGCGCTGTTTGCTGCGTACCGTCGAATGAACGAGAAGGAATGGGGAAGGAGGACGCAGTGCCATTTGCTTACGCCAAAATTTTATGAGGATGGTGAAATGACGGACGACGACACATGTAGCACGCATGAGGGGATAAGAGCACAGCGTTCTAATAGGAAAGCGTGGATGGGAGGATAATATTAAAATCGATCACAAAGAAGCAGGACGCGAGAACATGGTGAATACATGTTCGTGTCTTTGTGTCGGGTCCAGTGACGTCAGTGGGGGAAGGGCGTGAGGTTTCTCGACCTGCTGACGTGAATAGCCACGTGACGTTGTAAGGAAGCCCACGGACCTCTCGGCTGTGGTTCTTCAGGAAATAGCTCGCAGTGGACCGCCGTATTCACTGCGAGCAGAAATCACCTGCCTGTGAAGACGCCCTTCGTCACTGACGAAATCGGATTACTTGAATCGGTCTACCCTCCCTCCGGCCCTTCCAGACGCGAGGTCTGTCCGTCGCGAAGCTCCGTTGTCACTGTATCCGCCTCCTTCGTTTCGAGTGTTTCCTCCGGCTCAAAAAGGGTGAGAAGCTGAAGGCCGGCTTCTTCTCAGGGGGATGAACACCCCCGCCCGCGCGCTGCCTTCATCTGACGGCTATTGTATGCAAACGCGCTTTGTTGTGGGCTGCTCCGTGGGGGGCGGGGGACGGGGGGTTACAGTTTATAAACAAATGAACAATGAAAAGTGGCACTAGGTGACACCACACGTAACAAAAGATGAGCGTTTAGCGAACTGTTCGATCCTGGTGAGGTTACGTTCTCGGCAGCTTCGAACGCGTCACTGTCGTCGTCTTGCCTGTACCGACCTCAACACCCTCTTCGCCCTACGCCCATTCCGTCCACACGGCCGGCCCTTCCTCTTCTGTGCAAGTCGTTCCCGTGTCCAGGTGTCAGCGCTGCTACTGACAGTCCTTCCACGTCCGAGGCTCTTTGCTCCCTCCCCCTCCCGACTGTAAAGCTAGACGACCACCCATTGTCGACTGTCCGCAGTTGAACTGTTCATGTTAACGGCTGCCGCCGATGTATGGAGGCCATCATCTCCATTCGGAACGTGAACAACTGATTGGATTCAGCTGGCTCGGGATACGGTCCACTGGCGCGTTGTTCTCGAAATGGCAGTCACCTTCGGGTTGCATAAAATTGGGGGAGTTTGTTGACTATCCGAGCGACTGTTTTGCTTAATTAAGAAATACGCGGCGTGGGTCGCTCATGCGCTCATACCGCTCCTTCGGCGATGAATAGGAGCCGAGGCCTTCTTTCAGGACGTGTTTTATTTCTTCAATTTTTACTACCTGTCCCAGTGTCGGCGGGGAAATTAGGGAGCCCGTCTCAGCTGTCTGGTCAGTGTTTGGAGTCGGCTAATAGACAGATCGCCCTCGGAGGAACGGGAGTGGTCAGTCCGGCCGGCGTGTTACTCGTAAACCACGAACCTGGCCACCGCCATGATGCTGAGTCGGTTCACAGGCCCAGAAGCTTGTTCTTCAACAACCAGCTTAAAATCGTCATCCCCCCGTCTGTACTTAGCGTCGCCGCCACTCGACTGTCGTGTTCCGGGCTTTGGCGCCGCGTACTCTTAGGGACTGATTTGCGTGTCCTTGCCGCCGCAGGCCTCGATGGCGCTGTTGGAGGAGCATGAGCAGGAAGGCTGAAATTTCTGCGAAATTCTCCCTCCGTCGTTGGAGACGTAAGAGGCGACCAAGCTTGCTTGCCACTGGCCGCCACTGAAAGCTGAGAAACGCGTCTCGTTTTGTGGGCGCAGACACCGCCCTGAGGTTGTCAGGGAATCGTGTAACACTCATCAGGTCTTGGGCGCGGGGGTGGGGGTGGGGGGGGGAAAATAGAAACTGGAGAGGAACATCAAAAGGTTCCATTTCTCACACTTGATAACGCCGCGGCTTAAAGCAAATCAACTTCCAGTTACATTAATTCCGTAAATCGGCTGAGCGTCCATAGGACATGCCACAAGCGAGGTGCACATATGCGAGTATGTAATAATCCACGATCAGCGTCATACGTGCTGGGCTTGTCGATGTCGTCGTGTTTCCGGCGAAGAGGAGCGCAGCAAAGGAGTAAAACCGCGTGACCAGCACGTGCGTCAGCTGTCGCGTAACAGCGGGTCGCACCAAGCTGCCTGCTCCAGTCCGTCGCGATCCCCTGCCGGGCCTTGTTTGTGTCCGGGTGCCTGAAGACCTCCGTGCCAGCAGCTGTTTAGCCCGCAGGAATGCGAGGAATGTTTGTGTTGTCACGCGCCCCAACTCGTGGATCCCGGATTCTGTGCTCCTGCGGGCAAATGTGGCCCAACGGCGCAAACTCAAGGTGGAGGCAGCGAGTCCTCAGGAGGACGGCCAAGTGCTGCTGGGGCGAGCAGGAGAGAGAGAGAGAGAGAGAGAGACGTGTGGGGTCGCGGCACACCGGTTGAGAAACGCGGAACTGTTGCATCGTCTCTGAACGGCGCGGTCACATGTGGGTACGAGCGCGAATATTTTGACTTGACTCTGAAACGATGATGAATTTGTATGAAACTTGCTGCGGGCGGCGAATGACGGGCGAAATCTCGTATGAAAGCAAAAGTTGCGTCGCGTCCTGAGTGACCGCTGAGCTAAGTCGCAGCTTTGCAAGAGCCGAGTCGGAGAAACACTTCGTCGAGAATTTTTTCCGGTCTCTAACGGATGCAACCGGCAGTGCTAATTTGCTTCCTCAGGATTATCTTACGTTCGTGAGGCTGATGCTACGTGGAGCATTTACGGCCACTTCGGCAAGGAATTTGCTCTTGTGCTTACGAAAGCCCCCCCCCCCCCCCCCCCCCCCCCACCGACTTCTGCTGCTCCAAGCCCGTTCAATCCAGTGCACAAATTTACCCGACGTCTTTCCGAGATCAGTTTCGATATCTCACTTTTGCCTGCACGAAGGTGTCTCAAGCGTCCCCTCAGTGTTTTCGGCTAGAATTGTGTGTGCGTGCGCACGCGCTCTGTCCTTTGACCGCCATTTTCTGTGTACGTCCGTGGAATCCTCACGGGAACGGACTGTACCGCGAACTGTGTGTGTGTGCGGGGTGGGGGGTGGGGGGTTTGCTGAATTCCTGTTGGAACTTTCTGCGTGTTTCAGGGGATGCTAATCCCTTGGACGAAAGGCTGCTCACGGCTGCGAGCACAAAGGTGTCCTGCGCCCTGCTCACATAACTAACTCATTTTCAAGTCGGGTCTTCCGTCTGTTGTCAGTCGATTACGGTCGGGATTTATGATTATGTCGGACAGGAGACGAGGGGCGCATTCCTTTAATCGACGTTCTGATAGTCGCGTTTAGAACGAAATTGAATGCCCCCTGTTCATAGTTTGACGTCGTCGGTCTGCCACAAGTGACACGCCTCGGGCCCGTCGTGGTCACTCCGCGTGGCCGTTTCGGCGGATTTTGAAGGAACGACAGTTCTGTTGTGTATAAGATGGGTTGGGTTTATGTGGCGGCAAATGGCTTCTGGGTCGTTGCAGAAGGGCCTCCATCTTCGTACTCGCCGCCGCGAGAACCTGAACCTTATGTCTATTTTCCGCTGTGAAACGACCGTCCTCAGGGTGCAGCGTGTTGTGACCGGACTGTACAGCAGGTAGCATTTTTACGTTTTGAGCGCTGACACCTGACAGGGACGTTAATACCGAAGAACTATGCGACGCCACGCGACGTCTGCGGGACGCCTACTGTCTGCTTCTCCGTTCCGTGCCTGCATCAACGCGCTAAGGTTCTTATTATTTTGAGAAGGATATTTTAAATACGAAATCAACCCTTCAGCGCTACGAACGGTACATTTCGTCTTTTTCTTTTCTTTTCTCCCTCTCTCATTCGTAACAACAACAACAACAATAATTTCAACGACGCCAGTGTCGATCGATAACGCAGCTTCTCCCCTTTGCCGACAGCCGTCGTCTCGTTCGTCTTCCCGGCTGGCGTCTCCCCATCGCTCGCTCTCGCAGCGGATGCAGCTTGGGGACTGAAACAATAGGCTGCGACTTCCGGTACAGCCTAGGCGAGAATGCAGTGAACACCGTTTGCCTAGCGCGACAGGAAGGTACATGAAGTGGCCGTGGCATATTTCGCTGTTCGAGGCCTGGCTTGGCATGACGTAACGCAATCTGCAACTGCAGTTATGGAGCCGCCCACCTCCCCGCAAAATTTCTGAAATTGCAGTTTCTGGGTCAAAGGCCGATGTGCGATTCTCTGCAAAAGATGTGCTGCCGAAATCCTACACGCGGAGCGCTGCGTTCCTTTGTATTTGCACAGGTCCTCGAGCTGTCCTTTGTAGCCGACGGCGCCCCTGACTCTTTGCCGCAATTTGTAGCTGCTGATTGTTGTACAACAAAGGATGGTTTTCGTTGGATGGTGCAATTGTTGTGCTCAATCGTGAGTGCTAATTGGCTTCATCCGGAATTGCCGTGTTCATTAGCAACAGAAGGAATGCAGTTCGTCCAGTCCCGGATCGCTTGTAACGCTTTCTTTGCACGAAATGAACGCGGAGAGGGATGGCCGTTTCTGTCTGTACGCGTGATTCAACTTGAGAGTCGCTGGTTGGATTTGGACGAAATTAGGTATGGACGTCGTGCCACTGAGACCAACCCTGCAATCTTAATTCTCGGTTTTATATAATAGGTAAAATACCAACATGGCGGACGAACAAACTTGTGAGGTGGGGTCGACATTAGCGCACCATGCAGTTGGGCCATGAAGATTTTCTTAAAACACATAACTTGTTGTTATAATTCGTTTTATATAATAGGTAAAATACCAACATGGCGGCCGCAAGGATTGGTTTTGGGCTGCCTTCGGTTCTCGGTGCAGTTATCAGTTTCTGTCTGTCCGAGGCTCGCGGAGTCCGCTGGGTGGCGTGGACGTAATGTGGCCGGAGCGTGAAGCTGGCAGTTCACTAGGCCTCTGCGTACCTTCACCACCGAATGTTTTCAGCACGACTAGTAGCAGAGCGCTGGCTGTTGTCTGATTCGCCATCTGCCACCATCCATATGCCAGTGCAGACATTTGGGGTGAAATTGCTGCTTTCCGAAGTTGCACCCTCGCCCTCAGGCGCTGAAGTGCGTGGGTGCAGGAGGCAGACGGTCCATCCGCGTGTGGCCCTGCCTCGTACAATGCACTTATGTTAATTCAGACCCCAAACACTTCATAAGCCCGCGTTTCTCGCTGGCTTAATAGTTTGCATCGCAATGCTTAATAAAATCCGCGGTTGGCTGCAGTCTTCCTTTGTCATGTGACGAGCCGCCTCATTGCGTGCTGCATGTCTCTTAAGGAAGAGTGAAATCTCCGGTCGTGTATTTTCCCCTCCCTCCCCATTACGTCATCAGATGCCTTTCCGGGCATCCCGAGAGTTAGAGAAAATTGCACACTGAGGATTGAATGAAGGAGGACGAGGTAGGCGGAACATGTAGCGCGCATGGAGATGGCGAATTAAGACGGAAGAGTTGGTGAATAAAGCTCAGAGGAGACCAAGGGAGGAAAATATTAAGATGGATGTTAGAGAATGCAGATTATGAAGCTCGCCATTCTGCCTCCACCTCTGCCCTGTGCTTGTACTCCACTGAGTGCCCTGCGCTTTGCCATTGGGAAATCCGAGCGCACGCGCAGTGTCTGGTGTGCGTGCGTCGAGTGCTTTCGGGGCTTAAATCAGAAGACGCTCGTTTGCATTCAGCGTGGAACGAATAATGGAATTTCGTTTCGGTTGGCCGTCCTCACAAGCGTTCCGTGTCCCCCCCCTGTGGCCGAGCATTTCGCTTGCTACGTACGTGCCGGTAAACTTTCGTCTTCCTGAGAAAGTTTTCGTGAAACGGCCGCCCCGTGACGCTAGGCAGCCAAGCGTGGTTTCCAGTTTGACGGTCGGTCTATACGTCCGGCGAAACTGGCTTGGTCGATCTAGGGACTGATACGGTGGTATCAGGTCTTAATAATTCAGCGCCCGGCAAATCAAACCCAGTTCTTGCTACTGCACGCCGTCGCGTGTCCGTCGTGAGGCGGCAACAGCAGTCGTCTGAATGCTCGCTGCTTTGGTAGTGCAAACGAAAACATTTGCGAAATAAAGCCGCGAAGGTTTGAGATCCGTGTTGTTGGGGATATTGCGTGCAGAAGGTTGGCAGTTGTGAAAGACTGAAGGGAAATCGATGTGGTGGATGGACACATGAACCCAGTTTTTGTGCACAAAGCGAAAGCTTTCCGGTGTAAAATTGGCGCGGCGGGAGTCGTCGGAGGCTTTTGCGGGGCAGAAAATCTTGCCGAAGCCGCTGGAATCTTCAGGCATTAAAAGCAAACGAACGTCGAGAATGAAAATATAAAAAAAAGAGAGGAAAGGTACGAATCGCTTGGTAGGTTAGCACAGGCTTCGGATCTAGTCATCTCGAAAGTTGACCCTTTCTCACGAGGGCAAGCGTCGGGTCGCTACGACCGCCTCCTTCCAAATCCGTTCATATATTAAGATAACAGAGGAACGGATTTCCTGCATCGGACAGCGTCTGCCCGGCGAGACACGCTAATTGCTCTTAATAGTGCCTTTGCGTCTTCGAATTTAGAATCTCGCTCGGGCGCCATGTTGCTGCAAAATTTAAAAAGTGCCGAGTTCTGGCGTGGCGTTACGACCGAGGGCGGACGGGGGGGACGGACGGACGGACACACAAGCGTTTGGGTCGTTGCAACCACCGGCCTTCGGCACGAGGCGGAAACACCTGGTCGCACGCACTTCCGGCCTGCGTGTGCGTGGCACCAGCAGGCCCAAAGTCCGTTACCCCCACTACTGATCAATCTCACTTTTATCCGCTCGTGCCCTTCCCTCTCAGACCCCCGAATCATCGTCACTCAGGACAAGAGCAACTTACACGCGCTTCAACGCCATTGCGTGGTTCTGTAGCACGCATTCCCTTGGCCCCGGGATAATGGCGGCACTTCCGGTCGAAGGAGTGGCCGTTAGTCGCTCCTGTCCTTTGCCTTATCAGTTTATTTAATGACTGCTCCTCAACTGCGTATGTTCTGTATCACGCAGTGGAAGTTTGTATCGTGACGTCACTGTCTGCACGGCTCGCCCTGGCGCCTCAGACTATTAACCTATTAGAGCGTAATACGAGTAGCGTCTGAGCCGAGCAGAGTTCGCCGTCGTCACGAAGTTGATCGACCAGCCTGCGAAAATCGATTTTCATCAAATCTGTATCCTCTCATGGACGAGCCGTTTTTAAGAAAATCTCGGTTTGGTCCAAGTGGGCCACGGCGGCTTCCTAACACGCCCGTGCCTGCAAAATTATCGTCTCCTTCCTTCGTTCCTTCGCTGCTTCACGTATTCCAGACACGCGCGTACGAGTCATCACCGCGGCGACAGGAAAACGTCGTTTGTTGCCGCTGTGTTTGGGTGGAGGCAAATGAAACAATTGACAAACCGGACACGCAACAAACAGGCCGCTCTCAAGCTGGATCTTCAGCTGTTTCTCTGAGCAGAGGATCTTTATTTTCAGGAGCAGGGAACACACGACTACAGAATTCTGATGGGGCTAGATCTGCTGTGAAGAGGCCTTAGAATCAGGCGGAAATACAGATTGTGAGGGCGTGGACGGGGTTCATGTTTCTCAGGAGGTACGAGTAGGGAGAGACTTCTTAAACGACCTAGCAACTCGTTCTGCCTTTGTTCCGACCCTCCATTTGGCGTGCATTTCCTCTGTTACCGAGATCTGCCCGTCGTCGTCGCGTGGGACTTGACGAAACCGGAAGTTCGCCCGAAGCAGGGATCAAAGCAGCTGACCCCGCGGCCTCAGTGAAAGTCAGTCCTACGTGGCATTGAGTGGGTTCAGCTGGCTGGCTGGTTCTTGTGAACCCGGCATCGCAGTTTCAGGCGGTGGAGCGACTGTTAGCTTCTAGAAAATAGTAATTCCGTTCCAACGCTTGCTTCAGTTGTGTTGTACAAAGTGTTTCCTGTTCACGAGCAACGTGAGAGTGTAGCTGTTTCTGAATCAGCCTGTAGCAAGACGCCCTTCTCTCTCTTCTTATGGCCGACTTTTTGGCGTCGTTAATGGACCGACGCTCCCGTCGAAGTGTGGGAGGAGGAGGACGTGCAGGCGTCCAACAGTCCGGCCGTCCCCGCCGCTCGGCGTTTCTCATGTGAACAGAGTAATCAAGCCTTCGGTGGACTAGCTGAGCAACTGTTAGATTGTCATCAAGCGGAGTTAGGTTAGGTTCCCAGGCAGCGTCGCGTACCGATGACTTCCTTGTCGTTTCGACGGGGAGGGGCTAATATGTACAAAATTCTGTTTGGGCAGCCCTGTGTGCGTCTCCATTGCCGCTAATGAGCCTAATTAAATGCGCCGAGGCTCACTCTGTTGGCCAGGCGTGGGCGTGGGCGTTTCGTCGTAGCGCGACAGCATCCGATCTTCACTTATTTCACAGATCGACGTCTGCCGTGTTTCCCAGTTGATCGCCTCGCCCGTGCGTCAGTCGAAAGTTGCTCGCATGAGGTACGTCCACCCGCATGGCTCACGGTGCTGGTAGTCATGGAGATAAGACGCCGTTGTCGGTTCACATGCAACGGCGTGGTGCACTCCAAGGTTCCGACGGGTAGGAATGCCGGGGACGGACGACGACAAGGAGATACAGATCGATTAGTTCTCAAGGATTCTTATCCTGATCGGAGAACTGAGAAGAGGGGTCAGGATGCACGTTGTCACCTGGTGAGAGCACGTACGACGCTTGGTCTCCGGGTTCTGTAAGACGACGCCGTCGCGCCGCGCAGATTCGAAATGAGCATTGCCGTTGCTAAAGGATTTGGAAGGAAACTGCTCAGTGTTGCTGTTGCCACGAGCGTCTAGTCTGCTCGTTTCAGTCGACATCTTTACTTGAAGTAGCGACCTCAAAGAACTGCCAACAGCGCGTGACGTTTCGAGATGCTTGCGGTCTGTCGGCCAGGTAGAACGACTGCCCCGCGCGCGCCAGTGGCTCGTGCCAGAACAGCGGAACGGACGGACGGTCAAGGCGAGCCAAAGGGTCATTACAGTTACTGTGAGCGCCAGCGTCCACCCGTCTGTCTGTCTGCCGCGGGGTCAGACGGCCGCAGCGTGAGGCTGGCCACTCACCTTTGTCTAGGGCGCTCCCCACACGTCAACATAGTCGTTTCTCAGGATGAAGTGCGAATTTCGTTCGCAAGACATGCGCAGTAGACAGTAGGACAATATTAAAACGGATTAGTGCGCGGTAGGTGATCTCGGTTACGGGCCTTCGGGTTCCATGAAAGACGGGTGGTTTATTCACTAGCTGAGCGACCGTCAGCTTCGCAACAAGGGGAGCACTCCAACGTTGATTGATGTACCCGGTACGAAATTAATTCTGATCAGACAAACCAACGCTTCGAAACGAGATATCTCGAGCGTAGCGTGGAAATGTTGGCCGTGAATGGGGAGAATCCGCGCTCCATTGTGTACTCTGTTCACATGTGACGTCCGGTGGCAACGCCTTCGGTCGCAAAGGGGGCCCGCAGCTTTCGGCCCGTCTGCACCTTCCGGGCTTCCGTGCGTGTGAGTGGAACAACAGTTTCCGATGTTGTCATCATCCGAGGAGAACTTCGCGCGCGGTCAGCCGGCCGGCAGCTGTGGCGTGTCCAGGTGCCCGGCGCGCCGCGTCTCAAGACGTGTCCTACTTTACTGCCTAAGATGAAGGAGGCCCACGCTGAACTCGCTTTCGCCTCTCACGGGCCTCAGCTCCTCCTTTGAATCTCGGCCGGGCTACTTGTTTCGTCTGAATGTCTGGTTTCCACACTAGTGGAGCTTGCATTTGGAACGCGCCGCACCTTAACCTAGGCAGAAGGAGAAGAAGAAGATGAGTCGCCCCGTGCGTTTTCCTCAAGAGTTGCTCCGCAGTAGGTGCAGAAGCCTGTCTAGTTCAGAGCCGGTTCAGTCCACTCAAAATATACAGAGTGGCCGGACCGCACCCTAAACGGCTTCCATGAACACACGCCTCGTCCCGCTGTGAGATTCGGATTTCTAAATAACAGTCTTTAAGTTCCCTGATACTTAATTCCAAGTAGTACCGAGATTTAGCCCAGAATGCATGGCGGTTTACCTCCACGTCACACTACGCCTTTATGGAGTGTCGCAGGCTGCCTCATTGTGGGCAAGTACTTCTGTCGGAGGTTGCCAAGGTTACCAACACCCTGAATGTGGAGGTAGCAGCTACCACCGAAACGTCGGTAGTCCAGAGGAGAACTGTCTCAACTATCACTGCCTCGAGAAGCTGAAATCTCGTACGCCAACCTTCGACGTACCTGAACGCTTGATTATCTGTGAAAGCCGATTGGCGTCTTCTCCCAACTGGACTTGGCTTAGGCAATCTGCATTCGATACAGCGTCGTTAAATATCTGTCGCCGATGTCTGTCTCGGAAACACCGCGGTCCCTGCCAGCCGGTCAGCCCCAGGTTCGTATTGTGTCCACATAACAACAACAACCGGAAACACGGACGGACGAGGCGTTGAACAAACGTTTTGTATGCTGTAAATGTGTTCACAATAGTTTTAACCCCTCGAGTCGTTTTATTTTACCTGGCCGGAAATCGGTTCATCACACTGCCTAATCTCTCTGATCATGGCCGTCTTCACAGGGAAGTGGCACTGCTTTTTGCCGCGAGTGTACTTGGCGTATCGACCTGGGCTCCGTGCGAGCTTCTGGCTTCTTTTGTTTTGGATTTTCTTTTTGTATTCCGCTCGCCACTGACGTG
Organism: Zootermopsis nevadensis; assembly: GCF_977971745.1. Lineage (NCBI taxonomy): Eukaryota > Metazoa > Arthropoda > Insecta > Blattodea > Termopsidae > Zootermopsis > Zootermopsis nevadensis. The sequence continues at coordinate 19,901,131 of NW_028259156.1, forward strand.
TCTGAATCGAGCTCCTCTTTCTAGGTTTTACGAGTAACTTCCGTTTCAATGAGGTGCTTCGTGTATGCAGGGCGCAGTTCTCGTGTTCCTGCGCGTAGGACCTAAGTAATTAAGATTTTGTCACTACAGGGTGTCCCACGTTGAAGGCAAAACTGTAGACTAATGATCCACCCGAGACGGGCACCGGTTCATCGCCTTCATTCAAGGATTCGGTAAGTTTTAAGTCAGGCCCAAGGTTGTGTCTCGTCGGATGTGAGCAAAAGATAACGATGAGGGGGCGGCAGTAACACGTCGTGTATTGCTTCAGAATCGCTCGCGGCCTTGGCAGAGGCTCAGATCCTCTGAAAGATCCACCTTAATGTTATCATCAGATTTCCGAGATTCGACGTTGATGGTTGTCACGGCGACGAGCGTCTTGTCGGATGGATGGAAAACCCTGACAATGGAGGCAGTAAGCTCCCTGAACATGCGGTCTGAAACGTCGGTGCGAGGAAGCATCTACCAAACCGCAGGACTGGGCTTTCCGGTGTCGTTTGCTCTCGGTCGTCAACAATTCCAGGCTGCCGCAGGTTCTGGCCTCTGACTGTTATTTAATTTCCCACCGGAAGATGAAACCTTCCATATATCCTCCGAACCGGATGTCCGGTTACGACATTACCGCGTCAGTTCCGTGTCTCCCCCTCCGCGCCACTCCGTCGACCGTTCATGAATTTTAATTGTCGTTTCATTCATTAAGAGAACGAACAATGAAACTGGCGCTCAATGGAATTCGCGTGGTTCACAGAACATCCTGGTGATCGCGGTGGCTGCCACGTCACCAGGTGGAACGCAGTTGCGTCGCCCCACGTGCAAACGGCGATCGTCGTGGCCACGATTGTCGCTTTGAATACGCGGTTGTCCACGAAAGCTTGGCACTCCGCGCTACGCAGACACATCCACCCAAAATCATTGGCCCATCTTCGGTGAATTTATTTCGAGTCCCTAGGACAGAAAGGTGTTGGAGCGACCGGAAATCGCTCGTGGCTTCTCGACAGTAGAGATTATGCGTTGTCACGGAATCAGAAGACACGTATTTCTCGTAAGAGACGTTGCAGAATGCCGGAAGTCGCCGCCTGTCAGCGAGACACCTCGCGGGTGGTTAAACACTGATTGTCGTTCACGGATTCCCTGATACATGAACAAGAAGCTCATGTCCGGTTCGAATAAAGAACGCCTGGCGATGGAGGTGATGTTCCGTGATTCACCTCGTTTACTGCCCGTGTGTCTAATTCTTTTTTGTGAAACAGAATTTTCCCCTAAACAAGAGACGAGACACCGGCGTAGGGCGGCGGCGGCGGCGGTCGTTCTGGGCCGGGGGAGGGGAGAGCGGGGTGGGGTGGTAGGGCGTACTACCGCGTGGAGCAGACGTGCAGTTCGTGGTTCCTCCTCAGTCGACGTGCTGGTCTCAACCTGCGAGCAACGTAGTGCGGCGCTCTGGTGGCGGACCGGTGTAACATACGTCGCGCATGTTTTGTTCGAGCAGCGGGAAAGTTCCTCAGTGCTGACACAAAATGACGACAGTCCGCACGTGAATGAGTTTCTTGAAAGTAGTGGCGGACGGCGAGCTGTGTTGTGATTCCTTTGTACGGTTTTGTTCGTGTGCACGTCTTTCCTTCCAACTGGAAAATTACAAGGGCTAATTTTTGTGTTATTCTGTGTGGGAAATCAAACGTTCGCGTTTGGTTTCGGAAGTGTAAAAACTCGATGCTTTGGAACTGTTCTGTGGCGTGTTCTTGGTTTGTTTGTCAATAACCAGTGGCATTTTGGTGAAGACGTGGTGGATAGTGAGTGATCACACAACTCCCATCAGCTGCTTATGGGTGAGTCTGAACAGTTAAAGTCGTCCCAAAATCAATAGAAATCGCGTTCTCCCAAACCTTGTAAGTGAACACGTCTATCGTTTTTCTTGGACGTACTGAGCTCACGGGAAAGGAAGTTGCAACGAAGGGCCGAGCGCTGCTGTTTGTTTATAACTCGGACTTTCGGTCGCTCGTCCTCCGGAACCTTCGACTGATTTCGACAGTCAAAAGAGTCTGCGTTGAAACTGCGGAATTCGTGTTGATGTAATCAGATTCTATCGATTTCCTAAAAGCGACTCATCGCACTGAAATGCTTACATGCCGTCTCTTTTGAAACTTTCCTTCGACGTGGCTAATGAAAAGGACGAGAAATATTCGCCGACTGGCGCAGAGGAAGGCGCCGAGTATCGAAATCGCCACAAAACATTTGCGAACGCGGTGCAACTTCGTTTCGTTTTGCGTTCGTCATGACCGACGGAGAACAAAAGGGCGCGGGTCGAGCCGTGCGGCTTTCACAACGCGTAGTCAGGACTGCGTCAGTCCGTCCGTCCGGTCGTAATTGTTGCGCCAGCATTACGGTAACAGAAGTGGGGCAATCCGAACTGACCTCGGAGCAGTGGCGGCTTCGAGCGAAACGCGGGTCGGGCTTGTACGTTCCTAGGCAGGACACATCGCATTCGGGGCATGAAGGCCTTCGGAGAGAGAGAGAGTGACAGGACAGTGATAAGAACTCGTTCGCCTTATCTCTTGTTCTTTGTTCCTGTGTGTCCGTCGTAATTCAGGCGAAAAGGAGCGAAAGATGCAGCAGGAGAAGTGCGGGGCAGGCGTCTGTTAAGAATAAACCGTGAGGATGGAGGCAGACACATTGCCCGAAACGCTGAGTCACAACGTCAGTCTCACATGACAGCTTTTCGTTCTTCCCCCTGAGGACGAGCTTTGGCTAGAACCGGAAAGCGAAGGCTTGTTTCGGGTCGCTCCGCCCGTCCGCCTCTTGGAGCGGCTTCCGAGGAGTCCTGTCAGTTCTGTACGTCGTGGAGGGTTTGTCTGGGTGGCCGAGGTTTAGCTTCAGTTCTGCCGCCTCAGGTCGACGCTTTAACGCGGCTCTACCTTCCTCGCCGGTGTTCCGTAATGCGACGAGCCAAGTTTCACGTCCACCCTCAGAATCAGATTGTAATTTTTATCTCCGCGATTATTATAACTGAACGCCGTTAAGGAATCCACGGCCTCCTCCTCCTTCTTCTTCTTCTTCTTCTTTTCTGTTCCCCGCTGACGGTGAAGTGTAATTGGTAATTGCAAGACGTGGGAAGTCGTTGGTTTCTCTGGACCAAAAACAAAAACACTGGCGTTCGATCGGCTTCCTGCTCGTTCTCACTTTCAAATAAAATAGTTGCTCGCGGGTCCAACTAACATGAGTGTCAGGAATAGCATTTTGCTCGCTCGGGAAGTCGATAAATGCGTAAATAATTTTGGTGGGGATTTCACATTGGAAAAGGCGAATTTGAGAGTCCCAGAGAGAGGATGGGACTTAAGAAAAAGACGGACGGACCGTAGTCAGAGAGTGCGTGGACGTGGGACCGGGTGACGACGTTAGGTTGGGGAGTTGGTTGTCCGGAAAACTGCAGGCACGTCGAAGAAAATACGTTCTTTCGTCGAAGGGCGAAACAATATGGAAGGCGCGCGTAGTCTTTCAGATGGAGTGCTGTACCAAACTTGCATTTGATTGATACAGCGTCATTAAATAAGGTTTCTAACCTAACCTAACCTACTGCTCACGTGTCGACACACGCCTAAATGGAAGCTCGGGGTTTATGTGTAAGACAGGCCGCGGGTCTGACGGTCGATAATTCTCCCCACGCAGCCAGTTTGTGCCGACGGCTTCCAGGTACCAGTGGCTGATGACAGAAGTCGGAACAGAGCGGGCGAGTAAGAGCATGACAGATCGAAAACCTGACGAATCTACGACTCCATCTTGAACGTCGCGCAGTTCTGTCTAATAGCGACAAGAACGCGAAGGAGCTGATGATGATGATTTCGAGAGATTTTAATGCACATGCAACGGGCAAGCAGTTGAAGCAGGCACCGGCGTTTCGCCTGGCGAGGCTACGAAGGAATTTGTCTCGTTGGCTACAGGCGGAGCAGATCCCAGGTTTGAACCCCGTCATTCGTCCGCCCTTCTGCCTTTAGTGTGGGTGCCTTCGCGGTTATTGCCAACTGGCTGCGGGTCAGGGACTAAAATAGGCCGCGGCAGTGTCAACATCGCTCGCAGTCCTCCAGTGCGACGCTGTGAAACCTGTGCAATTGACTCGGATAATTTCTGCGCGGTTCACTAGGCCGTTTATCGACAGCGACGACGGAAATGCGTGTACTCCAGTGGAATACTCGCCTTCTTCACTGCTTTTCGTGCAAAACAAACCTCTCTGCCGAAGCCGGATTATCATTTCTGCCTCGTATTTCGTCTGATGTGCTACGTGGTGAAAAAGTTTTCGATTTAAACTTGTGGATTTACGGAGATGTCGTGATATTCAGTGGCACGCGGCTCTTCACTTAGGGCAAGGACGGATATTTGTTATGTGGACACTCGCGTTTCGAACTTGACCGCGTCTCATTCGATCGGAAAATGGCGTTTGCGGCCTTCTTCATGCCCCGTGCATGAGCGATTGTCGATGAGAAGCGATCCGTGCCACACAGAAACGGACGGCCCCCATAAAAGGCGGGGATGCCCCCAACCAGCTGCGTGACTGTCAGCGTTTAGAGAAGCGTTAAAAGGTAGCGGGGCTTGACAACGGGAATGTCGAATCGATTACGTTATTAGTTCTGGTGCGCGGTCTGCCGGTCAGTCGCCTGCATCTCGGGATTCTGCAGTCGAACGCAGTGATCGCCCACGGATGGGGCTTATCCGGTGAGTCAGGGCCTCAGTGAGGACGCAGGTTTGGGAAGTTGACCTCAGCGGCAGAACGCGTTCAGCCTGCATTTAAACGCTGCCTAATGACACGGAACGCAGTGACGTAATGCGACAGACAACGCGCAACTTCGCAACCGAGTGGCGTAAGCAGGACATCGCGGGTTTTGAAAGAAGACGGTCGCTGCCGTTTCCTGCCAGATTCCTGTCCCTCGACGATGTGAGCCGCGCTGGTTGGGGCGCAGCAGGTTAGCATTGCGGTAAAGAAGGACCGCAGACAGTTCGAGGAGATGCTTGGACGAATTCGAAAAGAAAGAGTGCAAATGCAGGCTACGTCGCGGTCGTCAGTCAAGGCGGAAAGCGGCGTCGCTGGGAGGACACCGTCACGCACAAAGAGTCCTTGGTCGCCGCTCCGAAGAGGGTGTCTGATGAGACGCTGAATGCGCCACACAGATGGAAAATTACGCGAAAATCCGGAGCCAGGCGACATCTTGGGAGACGAGACTTCACCTCGACGATAATAACTGTTGCCAGATTCGATATGTGTACTCTCTGGAGTACAGAGACATTCCAGACGCATTCTTCATGCCGCGTAACGTATGTTGTTGTGTCTTAGTTACAATTCCGGGAGCTCAGGTCGCATTTTTGTGAGAGAGGTTACCTATTTGACGCCGCTCAAAGAATCAAGGAACGAAGTGCAGTTTTAGTTACCGCTGAGGCGTCCGCTGCGCCCTGGCACGGCACACGCCGCCGCCGCCGCCGCCGAGCTCCTTCTGCTCACGGAGTTCGGCAGTGCCGCCGGACGGTCGTCTTCGCCGTGTGGGAAGATGCTCTCGCACGGCCTCCGAGAGTCGCTGACTGCACCAAGGTCACATACATATAAATATTTAAATCGCTCCTTACGAAATTCCGTACAGGGCGCCCTGATTTGAAACACGTGCCCGCTGTGCGGTTACCAGTGGCCGCAGCAGAAACATTTGCCGCGAGGCAGGCGATGCCGGAATTGTCCGGTTGCTACGGTAACACGCTTGTTGCTGTGTGAGTGAGGGTTCGGACGTACCGAGCATCGATAATTGTCGACCTCCTCCTCGTATGGCCGCGAAGGCAAATGATTGGTCCATCTTGGTGGATTCTTCTGTCATCCAACTTCCCTTTTCATGTTCAAGGTTGCATTTTGAGGCTCATCTTTGTGGTTGTCATTGCTGGAACGGGCCATAGCACAACGAAGGAAGGGACGGACGTCCAGTCTCGTCATATTGTGTGGAAATGAATAATAATAATAATAAGAAGAAGAAGCAGGAGCAGGGGAGATGAAGCACTGGTTGTCGATTTGAAAGCTGTTCCTTTACAAGCAAATAATGTCGCTGTACTTTGCAAATATAGCAAATGGTCACGGCCATAGTGAGAGGTTGGACAGCCCTTTATGGTGGCTGAAGACCTAACGTAACCTAAGCGGACTCGAAGTGACCTTACCTTCCTAACAAGACTAGCTGACCTGGGTGTGCGGTGGGTATGTTAGAGCGTCGTCCCACCAAATGACGTTTGTCTCTTTCTTTGGAGCCAACCCCACGCAATGGCGGCCGAACCTCCCCGGCACCGCGATAGCTGCTGGGTTGGGAGGGGAGGGGAGGGTGTGGGTTCATGGCCGGGCGGCGGCTCTTGGCTTTTCCTGCACGCCCTCTATACACCTAACCTTCGGTTGAGACACGCGGACTGCTATCTCGCTGTCTTGTCCCGATCAAAGAGCACTCTGTGTCCGTCCGCGCGCTTGGTCTCCGCGTGGAACTGTCGCAGAGCTTGGTTCAAGTCGAACACGCGCCTCCGTTTTAAATGTCTTGTGTTCTTTCTTTGAAAACATCTCGTCCGATCGCATTGCTCTTTTATTTGAAGCAAGTTTCGTCCTCGTGAGTACGCAACAGCATGCTAGGAGCAGTAATGTCTGACCGTGGGTCCGTGTGATTGCTTTCGCTGCGATGGGTCTGTATCACAATTGCGCACCGTCAAATTTATTCCAACAACAATTTCACTTTTCCCTGATAATGTTTACGAAACTTGACCTTAAATTCTTCGAGTATAGTCTTCTAACACGGCGTAGTCCTAATGTCAGTTCGCCTTTTTCTCATCGTGCACAAATACACGCGTCATTCTTCGCGAGAAGGCAACCGATGAACCTTACCGTTGTTAATGAACTTCTGCATCGCGTAGACGACGCATTGTCCAGGGAACTGATCGTGCAGACACGGAGATGAGAGCGTCTTTGAAACGTTGGTCACTTTGTACCAGAATTCACGGCGCAACATCGCAGAAGACGGTTGTCTTTGTGACGACGACCAGAAGTCTCGGCAAGATAAGTGATGAAAAAGGAAAGAAATTGACTCGGGCATTCTGTAGGCCCTCCCCCTTACGCCGATTACGACGCACCAAGCCTCTCGACTGCGTTTTGTTTTGTTTCTTAAGGCATACGAGTACGGACTGGAGTTACTTTCTGGCCCCAGGTTCGAACCTCTGTCCAGACACAAAATGTCCGGGTTTCCTTCGGCCACTACAGTGACACCAGAATCATCGCACACAGTTGAAAAGCGTTGTTAAATTAACGCAGGACGCGTTTTACTGTCTCATGAACTTACGTTAATAATACGCGACGTCCGAGAATCACGCAGTTGCTTCTGTCTGTCTCTCTCATGGACGCGCGCTCCCTCTTGCGATATTGAACGGAAATGCGTGCGTTCACTGGAACTCGCCGTTGAGTTATGCAACTCTTCCGACGCAATGGTGTGTCCTCCCCCCCACCCTCCCGCCTTTCGTGTAGCGCCGCTCGATAACGCGGGTTAAGTACGGCTTCGGCGTGCTGCCTGCTTCTTCAGAGGCGTTGCGTTCGAAAGTATCGCCTTGCTACATCGCCGCATTTTAAACATTCCTCGGCGCCCTCCGTCCATCGTCTGCGTGTTCTTCGCCCGTCCATCTGCACGGTCATTTCTGACACGTCCGTGTCTCGCGGTAGGCCATCTTAATACGTATTTGCCCCTGCGTGAGTTTTCCTTCGCTGAGTGGCGGAGGCGCCGCTATCGATTGCGGGCGTCGTCCGTGCTCCAGCTTTCGATCGGGGAAGGGAGGGAACTCGATTTGTGCCTGATTCATGTCGTGTCTGCCCTTGCAGTGCAGCGCTGATTTGCCCTAACAACCGGAGTCTTGTGATTGGTGATACAAGGCCCGGGGGTCGGCAGCGAGACGTTGGCGTGGTAAGACAAATGACGCGATGGAGACAGGATTTTGAGGCCGGTACAGGCTTGGACTGCGCGGGCCCAAGGCATGCGAAGGTTTCTTGTTTTTCCCGAGCCATCCATCTTTTCCACCAATAGTTCGCGTTCGCTCGTGTCCGACAGGCAACACCAACCGGCACCTAATCCGACCCCCTCGTCCCTTTCACTGTCGTTCGCCCCTTGACGATTTCAGTTGGTCCAGCGCCGTTCAAAGATGGCTGATCTTCTCTGATGCGGGATAAGGCAGCGGCTTCGACGCGTTATTGGTGCCGGAAGTGACGTCATTCTCTGTTGTGACGACGCTGTCTCATTATCTCTGCTGCTACGTAACAGGCGATTGAAACAAGCAGCGATGATTGTCTGGCTTCAGTCATCGGAAGTTCGAAACGCTGCGATGATTGTTTCATGACGCCCTGTCAACTGCATTCAGTAAAGTGACCCGCCACGGACTGGAAGGACCGGCGTTCGACCTCCGGAAGAAGGAAGTTGGCTTTTCTTCGCCACTCGCCCTCCTGTGCTGTGGCAAAACGGCTGGAGCTCGAAGCTAATCACTTGCCTCCAAGTAGTATTGTTGTTAAGCTCTGTACCTCCACTCCACCATACGTCTTCACGTCGTGGCGTTTTATCAGCCGACTGCCCGTCAATTGTTCGCCGTCGACCGCGATTCGACGCTGCACGACGCAACGTTAAATGCGTACGTAAACAAATGAAGCCGAACTCACGTCCTGCAATCCGATTATTCAGTGAGCGACGGGGCCGACCTCTGTGCTTGCGTGGCTGTACTATTAGTGAGCTATTGTTTGTCTCGGCGCCGTCAGCTGTGAGAAGGTTCATCCACGCTGAAAGATTTGTGACGTCTCACAGACACCACCAGCCTTTATAAGCTGATGGTTGCGTTTGCTTTGGTGTCAGCTCGTAAAGGAATGAAATGTTTCACTTTCTTTAAAAAGCCACGTATCGCATTCTTTAGAAGAATCGCTTGCCTTACTTCGGAATAAGCGTGTTCCAGATACGGCGAAAGTGGGCAAGATAAATGCGGTTTGCTTGGCTGATTATGTTAATGACGTCCGTGTTCTGGACGCGAAACTTGGTCCGTGAGAGAAATAAGAGTGGCGAAAGGCAGTCGAGATCTCTTCTTATTCTCCTACTGGAATTCGCTGCCGTTCCAAAGAAGTTCTTCGCGCCGCGGCGTCGGCGCTCTTGCGTCCGTTACTTTCGACATGTTCGTCCGTACGTCCATCCGTCCGCAACACTTGAACGAAGGCGCTGGACGAGTTGTAACGAGATGTGACGCTGACAACTTCCCCTAAACGTGACCGCATATTCTCAGCTTTGGTTAAGATCGGACGGCAATGCCGGTCTCTTAACGCCTCGTCAGACCTGAAGATTATTTTCGTGGTGCGTCACCGCGTGTCTCGGGACCCTGGTACTCATTTTGACGAGTTTTACGTTCGAGGGGCTTGGTCGTCGGCATCACCCACGAATTGAGCGTCTAGATACAGGCAACCAGCACAGTTAACGCCCCGCCCTTCTTCGTAGCTCGTCTCGTCTCGTCTCGTCTTCTTTCTTGCTTTGTTCTCTCGTTTATTTCGTGCTCTCCGCCCGTCTCTTTGTCTCTCGCTCGTTCAAATGGCGTAGGAAGAACTTCTTCTCGTGAGAGCGAGCGGTCTCGTCTCGGGGAAGACATCCATCGAGCGGCCTGCTGATCCTTCCTATACATGGAGATGACCGGCAGACTCCCGCTCCACGCAACCAGCAACACACACGACGACGATGCTCCATCCTCACAATTACTGAGACTCGGATAGCCGGGCAAGCCCATTTATCTAATCAGCGGGTTCAAAAACAGAGCAGATCCGCGCAGTGTCTGGGCCTTCGTTTTCAAATTTGAAAGCTGTCGTAAAATTCCAAGAACGAACGCGCGTTGTGACTTGATGATAATGGCGCAGGGCGCCGAGACGCTTCCACGCTCACGGGGATGGGGGAACAAAAAGTTTGTTGGGTAAGTAACTTGTTCATGTGTGGGTGCAGAAATCCCAGGGAAAACGAAACGCGTATAAACAAAGAATGTGATGGCCGCATCTCGTAATTTTTCAGGCCGGTCACCACAGACGTTGGCGCCGTCAGTCTTCGAGGCTAATGAATGTGCCGTGACGTAAGACTTTAAGGTGTGCCAACGTGCATGAGAAAATATACCTCCAAGTACAAAGTCAACATTCCCGTGTGGTGGGTGCTGCTATCTCCTGTGCAAACAATCCGACATTTCGGTTCGGACCTCCCAGAAAACACACATCTTTGTTGCAAGGATTGCCCGTTCAGTGTTCAGCTCGGTAATAGTCGGTTGTTCTGGGAAGCAGATAAATGCGCTCTGTTGTTGAAATGGCGTGTTTAAACCACTTCGTCTTTGCCTTGTGAGGGGCGAGGGGGGCGAGAGGGGCGAGAGGGGCGAGAGGGGCGAGGGGGGCGAGAGGGGCGAGAGGGGCGAGAGGAACTGACCCCTCGACGGCGCTTCCACCTTCGCTCCTCTTGTGGCCTGCAATTTCACGCTTGTGTCATTACCAGGATATTTCGATTGGCGGCAGATTTCAGAGGGGTTTCCTTGCCAAAATTGTGCGTGCATGCTTTGTCTCTCCCTGCGAGGTGCGCGCTGTACATGACGTGGAGAACTTCTCACACACACGTCACCGGTAACACAAAAAGGTGGATCATTTCTTGAACATCTGAGCAACTTCTCTGTTCCGTGCTGTTGGTTGTGGTGGAATGCCTTCAGTGGTCACTCTGATGATCCACAAGTGCACCTCGGCGGACACTTATGAAAAATATTTCACGTTCTTGTGTTAACTGGAGACGTTGTCAGTAACAGCAGCGAAACTCATCGAAGCGTCATGATTGTCGCATGTATTTCAACGCCATTTCCGGTCGGAGATATCACACCCGAAACACGACAAATGACGTGAGCCAGCGTTCAAAAGAGACAACTTTTCGCGTTTGGCGGAACCAGAAGGATACCACGCTATTGGATCTTGAGCCGTCTTGGTCCAATCCGGACAACCTTTATATTATGTACCAGTGTCTACGTCTGTAGTTGGAGCGGCCTCGGTGGCCGATTGGGGCGTGGGCTAGAAGCGTCTGAAATTTCGCGTTGTAGTTAAGAGACTGTAAATTCGGACGTTTTTCAGCGTCATTTGACCAAAATCTGTCTTTTGCGGTTCGTCACAAAGAATTCGTGCTTGGCCTCGCTTCAGAATTTCACGCTGTCGCCGGTTCTGGCTTACTAAACACGCTTATCTGGAGAGGCGTCGTCCAGTGGTCGGGCCAAGTTTTATCGCGTTCGTTTGACCTTCGTAGGAACACGAAGATATCACAGATAAATAAATTAAGAAGTGGGCGCCGAAATGAATTTCCTCCGTTGTCGCCGGCAGGTACTCGACAGGTGAGTGGCGGATGGAACGACAGCTTTCCCGCATTTGGTTAACTTTCAGTCCTTGAATGTGTGTGTCGCTGCTGGTGTCACACCAGTTGCATAATAATAATAATGATAATGCTCTCTTCGTCGCGCTGCGTCTGTTTGCAGAATGGACCGAATAGCCCGACTAGGCCTTCGTCACTCACTCACTCATTGAAAGGCTAGTGCAACCGGCTCCTTCCAAATGCATGTTCGACGCCAGCTCATGTGTACAACTTCTCAGACACCCACATCTTCGCTTCGTTCCGAACTTAACTCAGTTTGTGCGTTGCGTGTGGGCCGGAACAACCAGTCCAGCATCGTCGCACTGCCCTTCCCTCTTCGACGCTTGTCGTCATGCCGGAAGTTGCGACTGCAAACCGTGCAATTCAGTACGCGAGCCAGCCACGACCGACGGACCCCACTTTGCGCACCGCTCCGGCACTGCACGTGCCAGGACGTCGCGCCGGGTGTGTGTAGGTGTGCGGTGGTGTGGTCGCTGGTATTTTTGGATCCACACTTTCCGTTTATCCACCGGTCTCGCAGAGTAAACGGCCGGAGAGCGACGGGGAGACGCAGAAAGCGAAGAAGAAGAAGAAGCATCAGCCACTTCCGGCCCGCCCCTCATTGAACCCCTGGTGGGGCTCCCACCCCCCAGTGCTCGAGAATGTGAGGATTGCGTCAAAGCCGGGTGTAGGTTGCGTTCAGCTGGCGCACGACAGGACGCAGTGGCTTTGCTTTTGTGGAGACGGCAGCGAACCTCGCGATTTTATAAAAATGGCTAACTTTTGATCAGATGAGTGACTGTCAGCTTGTTTTTGAAAGCACGTCCTTTCGAAGTTTGTGTTCTGATACAGAGCACTCGCCGTGTAGGTCCGTCCGTACGTGGCACAGAGGGAGGGGGTGCGGGCTGGAGGAACAAGTTAGCACACACCATGGACGTCGTGGACCACCGGGAAAAGAAGAGGAAACGAACTCCTGCTCTGTCAGTGGGTCAGGAAATTCCTCGGAAAGTCGATTTTGTAGTCGGCTTGTCAAAGAATTTTCCACTTTCTTTACTGAACCAGAAGGTTCATCACCGTGTTTACGAAAGCCCGCCATCGGACTCTATCCTGAGCCAGCTGCATCCAGTTCGCCCCGTCTCCTCCCACCTGCGCCTTCCTAGGTCTTCCCAGAGGTCTCCTCCCTTCAGGCCTCCCAGCCAATGCCTTGTAAACACCCTTTCGCTGCCCCATGCGTGCCGCATGTCATCCTCCACGCGATAACAGGTGAGGAGTGCAGGCCGTGAAGCCCGTCTTTGTGCAATTCCCTCCCTCCTCCATCAGAGACCCTCGGTCTTCTATGTTCCCCGCATGCACGACGCTATTTTCTTGGCTGCGTGTCCTCCTCGAGGCACCGCGGCGCGTGGTCGTTCAGGGCTGCTGGTGGAGACTAAAACGCGCGGACGAAACTGGATCCCTGGGCCGAGTAGGCGTGGCCGATTCGACCCAAAATTCAACATGTCTGCCTTCCTCCCTCCCCTGTTCTGTTTCCGTTTCTCCTCGTTCGTTCTTATTCTTCTTCTCCTTTCCTTCGTGTGCGCCTGTCGGGACAAAATTCCCCCCTGAGCCATCCGGGACTTCGGAACGTAACAAATAATTCCCCTCGTAATTCGTCGAAAGGCGATCCAGACGCAGAAGACGCATTTGTTCGTGATCCGGTGTTTCGCGCCACGACTGGTTTCTTCAGGAAGTCCGTGAAGCTAAATCTGAGCTTCGCGTTCAGTGGCTCTCGTGTCGCGCCGAATGGGCCGAAATTAATCTCTCACACACAAGCGCCGAGCAGGTTAATGTAGCGGCAAGTCTGTGCAGTTGCACTCCGAAGGGATCCCCTTCAAATCTCGGAAGGGTTTTAGATTTTCCCGGTTGTCCGGGGGCGAATTCTGTGGCCGTGGCCACCTCCTTTAGAATCCCCACCTACTCCGGTTGTACTACACTTTAAGTAACCTCCCCAGTCAAACGACGTCGTCGTTCGTAATATCGGATCAGGCGGCCGCTCCGCGCAGTTTTGATTCCAGTCGATGTCATTTGCCTAGGTTAAAAATGCGTGGGCTTTACCACTACCACCGGCCCGTGAGTCTCGACAGTGCCGTGGCTTAGACACAGAAGCAGATTTGCTTTGTTCCTTGTTGCCAGCGTTCCACTGGCTCCAACGTCGAACGCTGGGTTCAGGCGATTTGGTGAATGAGTCACGGCGCCTGGACGTCTCGCCGGCTATTTCTGAGCCAGACGTCGGAAACGGCTGTTAAACATAAAGTCCAGTCGCGCTCAACTTGAGAGCCGGCCTAGCGCCGGCACCAGCGTCTACGACGAGGACGGGGCGAGAAGGCTGGCGTCACACCACGTCGTTCTAGGTCAGGTCGAAGTCCTTGCTGTTAAAGAAATCGTTTCTCTACAAGGTGCGGGGGCGTGGTATCAAAGTGGATCTGAGGTCTTGTGCCCTGCTCAGTTCGTCTTTCTTAGGGCAGGCTCCCGTGATCACGGTAGTGAACCTTCGGCCCAAGCAGATGAGCGCTCCGTGGACCTGGTGATCGATTATTTGTTGCCGTCTTCACTAGCTGGCTTTTCGCTGCTGAGCCGTGTTTTTAGTCAGCTGAATCCAATGACCGGCTCTCCGTCAAGTTGAGTGTGGTCGGAGGTGACAGTTGAATAACCCCCGTTTTGTCGGTCAGAAATAGACCGAGCCGACCGTCGATTGGCTCGCAGTCTGACGTAACAATGAGTGCGTCTGTGAAGCCAGACGGCAGAACGTAGCGCCGTCCTTACCTGACCGCGCGTTCGGTCGCCCTGCTCCTGACACCGTTCAAGTCGACGACCGAAATGTGCCGTTGGTAAAAGAGATGTGTTTTCCGGTCAGTGGGTCCTCCTTCTTCACGGTTCTGCGGCGAACAGTGTTACAGCAGTCGGTACGACCTGCAGACGAATCTTTGCGCGAGACGGAGCCGCATGGACACCTCACGCTCTTGGTCTCACGAATACATCGGAAAACATTAGACAAGTGTTTATCTGCTGGGCAATGCCCGTTGCTTCGGGCGCCGGCTCTGCTCATATCTTCAGGTGATTGGTTGTCGTAATTCTGGCACGCAATATTTTCATATTTAAACCAACTGCGCCCAGCGGAGTGTCTCTGCACGAGAGTCATTGGCGGCGTTCTGATCTGTCTCGAATCTTGTGTTGCAGATGACTGGCAAACGATCCCGTAGCTTTAAATGCGCGGTGCACCACAGGGACCGCGAGGTTTGCAGCGAGAACGACTTCCACGTCCTGGTACAGGAACCGCCACTCTTCCGCAGGTGGGTGCTACGGGCGATGGGCCTGCCGCAGCTGCGCATGCGTAGACGATTTGGCACTCCGGCGAGGTTGCCCTTGTGACGTCCGCGTTGTGCGGGTCGCGTCGCCTTCCTTCCACGGACATGACTGTCTTCTGGGATGTCGCGTCAAATGCGTCGTAGAAAATGACCGACGTTTCAGAGGTACTTATAACTCGCACTTGTCAGACGCCGGTCAGCATCGTGAAACGAGGACGTCGCCCGGAAATCTCAGAAAGGCTCTGAACGCAGACTGGTCGGTTGTCGCGACTTGGCGCCAATCAGAGGCCACAGGCGCAGTGTCAGTGGCGGCTCGTTACGCGAGTTGATGCTAGCGTATAAATAGGGCGGCCCGGCCACCAGGGTCTGAAATACCTCAGTTCGCCTGTCGACTTCAAAACGAAGCCAAGGCGCGTGTCAGTCTGAATGATGATGACGACGATCATCAGGTTCCGCGAAGGAGGACCGAGCGAGAAGAGTCTTCGCATTGTGTCCTGGACGCACGGAGTTCAGCAGCGATTGAGGTATTTTACGTTTGGGGCGTTTCTGGGTTACCCCCGAGGCCAGTTTTGTACCGGCGTCGTTACGGCTCCGGCCGGCTTCTCATGCCAGAGCGCGACGTTTCGGTAGCCTGCCGTCTCGTGAGTTGTGCCGTACCAAGTCGCCGCGTGTCACGCCGTGCGTCCTCTCTGTTCGAAGGTGCCTGCTTCAAACCGCGGCCAGCAGACCGAATATTCCCCCCTCAGCGTACATTTTTTCTTGTTCGTTTACGTTCTTGAAGTCCCGTGTTCACGCCTCGCCCCGATGCCGGAAAACAGGCCACTTCCGGGCTGCTCACATTGGTACGTGATTTTTCTCAGTCACTTCACTTGCTGCTTGTTTCAGGATGGTTCGTATCATCGCGGACGAGTTCTTAACGGAAGAGCGCGACAGGAAGTACTACGCAGATCATTACACCTGCTGCCCGCCCCCCCTCTTCGTCCTGCTCATCACACTCATAGAGGTAAGGTTAGGTTAGGTTAGGTTACCGTGGAAACAGCACGAAACTGCAAGTCGACCGCTGTCCACTCCCCTCAGATAGAACGAGCGACCAACCCAGAGATAATACTATTTATAAAGTCAGCGGTTGTGAGACGCGAAGACGCGAAGACGCGACGCAGACTCGAGAAAAATTTGAACAAGTGACAAGCTTATGGTCGATAATACAGTTTGCAGAGGACAGGACGCGGTGGGCAGGCCGTGTAGACGGAAGACCCGCGGCTGAGACACGACGAAGAGGATTTTGAGGCCGGTACGGGCGTTAGGTTGGCCCACTCTCGCCAACAAAGAAGCTTGCACTAAAATTCGCCGTGTTACTCATCTCATGCCTGTAGTTACGGGAACTGTTGACATCGAAGCAAGGGGCTCTCGGCCGACTTGCACCCTTAAGACAGGCCTGAGCAGCGCGTGACACTGAACCGATACGAAAGGAAACGCGCTGATCGTATCCACATTTCACGATTTCATATGAAGCCTGAGACCGCCAAGAACCGCCGTGTTAGCTGGCAACCCGGCGTGAAGTGGAGTCGGATTGGTTGCATACGCCGTAGGGTTTGCGGGTTGCCTTGACAGTGTATCACGGGAACTGTTTTGACGGCGTGTACTCTTGTTACTGGCATATCGAGGGAACGTATCGCCACCATCTTCAGGTCGATCACTGACGACCCACAAGACCACCGCCATAAAAGCCCGAAATATGGCATCCGGGCGTCCGTTCTGGTAGAAAGTTGACGGATTGCTTCTCAGGCAGTTTGACGCCAAGTTGTCAGTGTTCTGTGGGGTGAGGAGATTCGTATTTAATGCCTCGCCTGACCCCATTATTTAGTGTGACTTTTCTAAGAGGAAGGCGGATCACACATGCAATTCTCGTTTCTACACTGATTCTGGCAACAGAAGTACCGGATTCTCGCGACTTCCTGGAGCACGACCGAGTACGAACTCAGCATTCCGCCCTTCCGTCTGTAGCGTGCGCGTGTTATTGTGGTTTGCGACAAAAATAGAAAGTAATCTCGATGTAAGGGAAATCAGGAGGGAACGGGGAGGAGCGTGTGTCACCCTCAAACATTTCTGCAGTTTCATTTTGCTGGAAGGCGGGAAATTCGTTTTCACAAGAAATGGGGGACGAAACGAAAGAGATGGAGCTGGCTGTGGCCGGCATTTGTTTCAAGTGAAGGCACCGGGGGCTCTTGTTTTCATGTAGGGGCGTCGCGTTCGGCCGCTCTACCTGGTCCGTTCTTTCGCCGACTGTCCGCTTTCTTCCTTAGTGGAGCTGTAAGGCGCCATCTCACGCTCACTTGCTTCCAGTTGTTTGACTTAATAGGTCGATAGGTTTGCGTGTTTCACAATCGCCGTCCTGATTACAGGGCGTTTCAAAACAACGTAATAGGGTCAGGAAGGCTCAGCTGCCATGGATTGCGGCTTCTTGGCCTATGAATGCTTTGCTACCTACCCAGATGAAACAACGTCGTTTAATGACCTACCCCTCTCCATCCGTCTACTGCGTCACACCGAACAGCGGGCCAATCGGCCTGAACGTCTGCTCGCCGCGCGTGCGTGCGTGCGTGTCTGGTCACGCGACACGGACGGACGGACATGTCTGGTTCGGGGCGGCTTTGTCTTTGTTTCACCACCGAGGTGCTCCGCCAAGACTTGTGACGACCACCAAGATCTGCACCGGCGGCGGCCCCAGGCGGGCTCGCGCCCTGACCCTCCCGCCACACCTTCATCGAAGCGTGTAAGTAGTTTCGGAATCGAAAATTTTTACACACGGGAAATCGTCTAAAGGGGTCAGAACCTTCGTGTGACTTAGTGGTAACCACCGAAGTGCTTCATCGTTGCTTACGCGTCGTAAGAATGGGTCACCAAGTGCCGTTAAAGTCAAACCGCAGTGCGCGGACACGCGGAGGAGGGGCGGCGTCCGTGTGTGTCCTCAGGAGCTGCTGCTGCTCCTGTAGGACCGGCAGTGGAGAGACGCGTGTCACGTGTTCGCCAGTTGTCCCCATGGGCACGCACGCACGCACGCACCGGGCCCTGCCGTGAGCCAGATGAATCCAGTCCATCCTACTTCCTTAAGATCCGGTTAGGTCTGTCCGTCCTGCTCGTTCCTCGTGCAGAGCGAAAGTGTAGACCAGCACCGACCGATGTGTTTCAGCTTGCCTTCTTCACGTACTACACCGTGGCGATGGGCGGCGTGAACCCTTCCGGCCCTGTTCCTATAGACAGCGTCTTCATCTACCGGCCCGACAAGCGACTAGAAGTTTGGCGGTTCCTCTTCTACATGGTGCTCCATGCAGGGTGAGTTGCCCCACTGCCACTTGCTGTTTCTAGCCTTCTTCAGCTTCCGTCTTCCTCTCTCCCCGTCCTCGTGTATTTGCAATTTCTTTCCGTCCTCCTCACTGACACGCCGAGGCGTCCGAAGTGGTTCAGCCATGAACGTGGTTCCCTCGCCTGTCGCTTGAGGGCGCTCGTCGAAGACCACCTGCCTGGCACAGGTGCGCCCGACCGCCACGCGATCTAGCGTGATTCCGACCGCTCGTCTTTGACTCTCCCGGTCACTTTTATCTTCATTTGTCTTTCCGCTGCTTCTCTTTCGTATCCTTTCATAAGATTTTCCGTGCGTCTTGTCATATGTTCTTTTGTTTTTCAAATCTTATTCTACTGCTTTGCCTTTCCGCGAGCTCTCTTGTGTCCCATTTTATTTAGTGTGCAGCATCGCAGACAGATGATGGATGCCCCTCCTTTTTTTCAGTCTTAGTCGACCCTAAATGTTTTTCATTCCGTGTTGTTTATCGCTTCAACTTATTTCAGCAGTTGAAGGACGACCTGCGTACAGTTACGAATCTGAATGCCCTCTCTTAAGAAAATTAAACACACGCAACGCATTTGATGTAAAACTGGTCCGCTCACTTCGCGGCCCCACGCGTGGCGTGCCCGCACGCATGCATTGACATACGCAGGCTGCTGGCTTCGGTCTATGAATTAACGCCACTGATCTAGTTGTCTCCGTCCCCACCCCAGACGAACCACAATGGTCATGTAGCCATGACCAGGTGTTCGGGACCTCGTTCGTGGGCCTCTCTTAAAACTGCGCGACCTCCGAAAGACTGAACAGCACCAGCTCCATCCAAGCCGCATTTTAGAAACTCTCCAAGATTCGCTTTAATACGCTGATCCCCGGAAACATTTCGTGTATCAGCGCGGCCGCAGAATAGACCACGCATGCGCTGTTGTTCTGCGTTGCGCTTCGAACTCACTTATCGTCAGTGAACGTCGACCAATTTCGCTTTTCCCCCTGCAGCGTATTCCCCCCCCGCCCACAGTCGTCGCCACAACCAAGTTCGGAACAGAACACGCTTGCCACGTGGAGAAAATTGTAACTAACGCCTTTGGGGAGAGGATCCTTCATGAGAAGCTTACAGTTGCTTAATTAGTGAGGATATTTTCAATGTTTCATTCATGCAACCTGTAGGTTCACTACTGTAGTCACAAGATCCCGCCACTGACTTCAGTCTGTTTCACATTAAACTTTCCTGAGATAGATTTGAATAGTTTTACTTCCATCTGCGCTTAGTTCTCTCAAGTGATCGCTTCTCTTCAGGTTTTCCAATAAAAATGTTGTATGCATTTTTTATCTTAACATGCATTTGACACGACCATGCCATCACTCTTTAGTAAGACACATTGTGAAGCTTCTCATTGTGTAATTTTCTCAACCCCTCTCATTGTTCAAGTATTCTCCTCAGTACCACCCTCAATCCGTGATTTTCCCCTAATGTCACAGACCATGTTTCGCTCCCATTAGAAAGAGGCTAAAATGGCAGTTTTGCCCAATTTAACATTTGCGGTTTTACGTGGAAGGTGGGAAGATGAAATATGCATGGTGCAAGATTATTGATCGAAGCGGCCCGTGCCATAATGAGACTGCCGTGAACTACCTCAACCACTCCGCTGTTGTCGCTACTGACGGTATTGATCCCAACACACTCTGGTGGCATTCGCCATTCACTGCGTTTAATTGTCCTTGGTTTCAGTCAGCGACAACACTGAGGTGCAGATGCCATCTTGTGTTTGCCTAACAAACCTTCTGCATGCCTTTGGTTAACGATGAATAGAGGTTACCTCCATGGCTGCATGGCGGGGTGAAAGGTTAAAATCTTCCTGATGTGAACAGCAGTCAAAACACATTTTATTACAGCTAAGGTTTTCATGTGCTCCAGGAAAATACGAAATAGACCATTGCAACTCCCGTTTCTATTTTTTTATTTCGTTACACTAATTATTTTCTTACCAGCAGAAAATAACTTTGGAGTTGATGGGACTTTATTAAATAACCTACAAACTGAGCGGCCAAGCTGGGCCTCGATCTGTAACGTATGGAGCTCTGCATTTTCATGAGCACTGGCTACAAGTTGCAGTTTACATTCATTCCCGCATCCTCCTTTAAACCAAATTTTCTTTGTAGGATTTGAGGTTTTCACGGCAGTGAGTCTGAAGATGGCCGTCTTCTGGGACCTTGTGCCGTGTAGTCTGGTAGGAATTTACCGACGTTTAAGGGGTCCTTGCCCCCTCCATCATCAGGGCCCTGACTACACAAGACAGCCATCTTAAATATTTTCTTTTCTTTCTGTGGACACTTTGTCATAATGGGATTTATTTGGAAATGCACCGTCCCTGTATAAGCAACTGTTTTGTACACAACCGAACTACAGTTGTTAATTTCCTCTCTCAGCCCTCACTTGCTTGATTCGACCTTTTTTTTCAAGTATTGCTGATGATTATCTTCAGCGTAGCTTTCTGTGTTGTCCAGGTGGATGATAAGAATACAAGCGCTCTCTTCATAAGTTTACAGAACTGCGTAGCATGATGCGTGCCGACTTTCTTTTCCAGGTGGCTGCACCTGTTGTTCAATCTCCTAGTTCAAGTTCTTGTTGGTCTGCCCCTGGAGATGGTCCACGGTTCGCTCAGGATAGGGGTCGTCTACATGGCCGGTGTTCTGGCAGGTGAGACCAGGTCCCCATATCGCTACAGATACAACGCGCAGTCCGCTCGAAGGCTTCTTGGTGCTATGGAGCTCGCTGCTGTTTCATAAGAACTGGACCATCAAGCGTATAGGCTGTTCATTAATTTGTGCGCTATGTCCCCTTGAATTTACACAAATCATTTAATACCCAATGCAGTTTTGAACCTTGTATGTCTTATTTTATGGTGAAATAACCGCGTTGTTTTAGATTAAAGGGTTTAGAGCCTCTGAAAGAGAAAAAAGGTCAGGATTTAGTTTATATCTTTCATTTAATATTTCAAAGCACAAATTTCCACAAACTGTAACAAAACCCCTTTACACTTTTTTTCAGAATCTGCATTACAGTCATTTACAATAAACCATGGAGCAAGAACTGTAACTGTGATTTTTATTTGCAGGTTCACTAGGGACGTCAGTGTTCGACACAGAGGTTTATTTGGTAGGGGCATCAGGTGGTGTGTATGCTTTGTTAGCTGCACATCTCGCCAATGTTCTCCTGGTAAGTTCATTTAGCAGTTGCTATGTAAAGTACTGGAAATGCTATGGTCCATCCAGCACTTCTAACAGCACCACCCTTATAAAATCAAATTGTATGTGATGAGTCGAGCAGACTCCAAAATATTTTAAGCATTGTTTGTTCTTAAGTGCTAATGCCCCCTTTTTAAAGCCGCATATTCAGCCAGACGTTGTGGTCAAGCATTGAGCAGCCATGTTTTAGATTTTGGAGGCCCAGAAGCTGGCTATCCTGGCTAGAGGACCCTGATGATGGGGACAGAGATGGTCCGTGAAACGTCGGTCTCCTCTTTGAACCGATTCGCATGGCTGATCGCCCGAGAATATTTTATTGGGTTTTCCAGTATTTCAGGCCCTTTCGCCAGTTGCTGATGTACGAACTCTCATTTATTCTGCATCGTTTTCCAATTTATCGGCTGTAGTCATCATACTATTTGACACTCTGACCTTTGTAGTTCAAGAATTATTTTTTATTAACCAAATGAATTAGTGCTATGGAATGGGTACTTAATGATATATCACATGCAGGAAATGCAGTGTGTTCAATGATAAAGCTGAACACGACCGTCACTTCAGGCTCTCATCCGCAACTGCGTGGCTCAATGCCGAGCGCAACGAGCGTTTCCTGATATGAGACAAGTATTTCTCCATAAAAACAATGAAATGAACTTACCTGCGTTACGGCAGTTCCCGACGACAGCCGGGAAATGACAGTTGTGTTCAACTTTGTCAGTGAATGTACTGTACTTATCATCAAAGAAAATGATAGGATGACTGTATCTGGGGAAGGATGGAGCAGTAGCCTGCAATGACTAATGTTCTAGGGTACGAGTGGACGTGTCACCAGTTTGTGTCCATTTACTCTGTTTTATAAAGAGGAACATTTTGTATTTTAATTGTGTTTATTTTGTTATTTCAGAACTACAACAACATGGAGTTTGGAATTGTTCGGTTAATCGGTATATTTGTTGTTGGTAAGTTGTTCAAACTACGTTGCAGTGTAGTTTAGACAGTTGAAGGGTTTCGTGTAAAAAGGACGTAACTCTAGTTTTATATAAACTTAATCACAAGGAGTGCATACTTAGTTGTGCTGAAATGATGATAAAACTTTTTTTTTGTAATTTCTTACTATGTCGTGCGCGTTGGGGTTGGGAGGTCTCGTCCATCTGGCCTGCTGGATTGGTATCACAAATAAATGAACACAAACATCGATGAAATATGAAAAATAGCAGAAACCAGATGCGGGAAATATTTGTGTAGCTTTGAGTTCTTGTTGGAGCTACAGCATTTGCATAGGGCATTTCAGTTTTCAAATAAGGCTCTGTCGTCTTTGGCGTTGCCAAGGTAACTTTGGTTTTGTTCTTCTTGCAGCAAGTGCTGATGTTGGTTTCGCAGTGTATGACAGGTACGCAGCAGAACAGCCAGGCCCATCTGTCTCATATGTCGCGCACCTCACAGGAGCGCTAGCAGGCCTCACCATAGGACTACTTGTCCTTAAGAATTTTGAGCAGAAGTTACACGAACAGCTCATGTGGTGGGTGGCTCTAGGGGTGTATGCGGCATGCACTATCTTTGCCATCCTCTTCAATGTGTTCAACCCTGGCTACCCCTGATGAAGTCATCGTTACCACATCGTTATGTCTTACTGCGTAACTGCAGATGGCCGTGGTGAAACAATTACCAATTACTGTAGAAATATGGAAGTTCAGGAAGAACTAACTTCAAAGTTTTCCCAGATTAATAGTATGAGTCTCAAGAATAAGAGAAATTCAGCTGTAATCAGGAGTACGTATTTTGTAACATGATGTATAAAAGTCAGTATTACAAACTGTGTTACATAAACCGCGGCATCAAGAGTTTAAATTAAGTTTTATAGTCGCTAAGAGTGATGGTGCAAGTGAGGGTGGCCTTGGATAGCGCTACGCTAACTGTAGCGCCCAAGTGAGCTTTGAGCTTTGTCAGGACCGAGGGAAACAGTGGGGTGAAAACGAGAAATGGCACGAGGAAAAACTTCTAGATCGTGAAAGAAACAGTCGCCAATTAAATCAAAGCGTAGGGATCGTCCATATCCTACTAAGTAAGACAGCGTTATCAATAACTCAGTTCGACATGTACGTATTATGGTAATTTCTATTAATTAGAAGTGAGTTCGAGTGTGCGTAAGTGCAGAAAATGTTGCGGGTGAAAAGTGATGATTGATGCTAGTCAAAAATAAGATAAAAAAGGTCTTGAGAAATGATGATGATGTCAATGTAATATTTAACTTTGAAAACATCCCTGAAGCAGAGCGGTTGTTGCTCATTGTTGAGATCAAACGAGAACATAATCTGTGTGTTAAAGAGTTAGAAGTAATGATCACTTCTTTAATTAAACCATAATGACATTTGATGATAACCTCTTTTAATTGTTGTTTATTTATGAGTGTTTGTATATAAGTTAGTGAATTGATTCAGTCACATGTTATAATTAATTGTATTATCACATTCTGTTTTTTATGAGGAAATTCTCATCTTTATACCAAAGAAATGCAATGAAGGTGGAGCTGCTATGTGACTCTCCATAGTCCTGTTGATGTTATAGTACAGAAGGATTGTGATATGGAAGCCATATTGCAGAAGTGTAGTGAAGAAACTCACATATACAGCATTCATTCCTTTTTTAAAAATAAATTAAATTTGCTGTGAGTTAATGGATATATAAAAGAATTAGTCGGCAACTTCAGTTAAAAATTGAGATATGTGAAAAAGTGAACAAGCTTGTTGCAAGTTTGCACCCAGGAGAAAGTAATGAATCGTCTTGTTCTTCGTGAAAGAAGACGTACTTGACAAAACTGAAAGAAAATGTTTCTTTGGGGGGAAACAATTAAATAAGATGTAGCAAGTGATCAAGGCTTATGTCATGAAATTTGTAGCCTGTTTTTATTTTGTTTATTTTTTCTTGTTTTAAACAATGCCTCATAGGTGCACCATCTTCCTGTTATCATGTCTTTCAATTCCTAACTGTGTTGGAATTTGGTCTGGAAGATCTACACAACAGAATATGATTTTGCTAGTGAACGTTCATGCTTATTTTGTTACATATTTACCAGGTCAGAGAATGAATATTTTATGTTATCCTTATGGCTGGTAATTTCTAGGACAAATGTAATGAGGTGTTATTTTAGCATGAAATGCGGTGGCTGTATGGACACTTGAGGTGTTCCCGCTTACTTTTCGGATGATGTTTTTTGTGTGCGTTGCCGTCTCTATTGCATATGAACCAGACTCCACTTTACATGGAACCTATTTGGCTTTGACGTCTTACATAAAAACAGAAGCTCGGTGTGAAATATGAGAGGGCACCGTAGTATAATAAACAGGCAGGAATATTCACATTTGGTATGTATCTGCAGCTTGTGTGTTAATGCTGAGGGGAATAATTCTGTTCCTTAACAAAGTGCTGTTGAAGTAAGTTTCCATGTTTCTTCCAGAATGCAAGTAATTCCAGTTGTGAAGATGGCTGTCTTCTGGGCTGTTGTACCATGTAATCTGGTAGAAGTTTGCTGACGTTTCAGAGGTCCTTGCTGCCTCAGTCATCATCACCCCAATGATGGAGGCAGAAAAACCTCTGAAACGTCTGTAAACTTCTATCAGAGTACATGGTGCACCAATTCAGAAGACAGCCATCTTCAGACTGACTGCCATGATAACCTCAGATCCTACCCATGTCAGTTGTTTTTTGAGGCATGGAGTTACACTCTTGAAAACAGTTTCTCAGAAATGAATTACTGGACCTTCCCTCCAGTGTGTGGTCAGGCCCCTGTGAACTTGCATTTTTGTCTTACCAACAGCCACAAGACAACTACTTTAGAGGTAAAGATAATCAGTTAACATATAGTTAAGATCATTTAAGCCATAACTTGCATATTTTTAATGGCCCCAATGGACATGAAGTAATTGGAAAATGGAGACTGTTACATAATGAGGGGACTTCACATATGACACTGTTTTTCCAATACTGTCGGGATGGCTGCATCAAGACAAGATATCCAATGGGAAAAGTGGCCCAGGTTGGAGGATAATGTTGAAATGGACCCTGGACAAATAGTTTGTGAACTGGACCAATTGATTTCATGTGAACATTGTGATTTATTTTGAACAAATTAAATTACTGTCCTGCAGAAGTAATATTAGTACCAATAGAAACAGCAACTCATTAACCGTGGCTCCCCTAAGAATCGAGACATCATGCTTGTGGACTTTATTTATGAGTTTGTAATAAACATAGCGTTTGCTTCCCCATGTAACAACATGATGAGCTGAGAAATTGGATGTGTGAAGCCATTACATTGAACTAGAAATGTTTCAGAAAGTTTGGAAACTGTTTGTATATCAGCTGGATGTTGTCAGGAAATGGCAGAACTTCAATTTAGCATCTGTTTAGTTAAACATTTTTGTAGTTACTGTTTCCATTAATATAAATTTTTGGGCTGTTATGATGTTTAAAGAAATTCGTAAAAATGTGTACATTATATGTGAGAACACTGAATTTCAGTTCACTTAAAATCGTGGAATCAAAAGCCACTCCCATGTCTGTATTTTTACTGGGGCAGTGGGAAGGTTTAGTGAGCTCCTTGTTCATGTGCACTGATGTTTTTGAAACGTAACTGTCAGTTTTATAACTACGAAAGAAAATAGAATCGTTAGAAACAAAATGACCTACCAGTATAGTTTATGAATATTCATAATGGGACACAAGAATTGTCTGCACAAGCCTGTGAACCAAACTTAAACAAAATTGACTTTTGTGTAAAATATTTTGCAACGCACTGCATCATAAATGGGAAACTTTCTTCTTGGGCCATGTCTATTTTCATCCTCTTAAAAGAGACTCAGCTTTTTTCTCTCCTGCTTTTCAGTCTGTCATAACAAAACAGGAGTGTTCTTAGAGTTGTGTCTTAGCTATTGCCTCTTGGTTTCTCAGGTGCAAACATAAGCTGCAAAACAGAAAATGTTGTGGATGTTTTAAAAACGTTTGATAGTTGGAAAGTTGACATTGGAACATCCGGAAAGAAGAATATCTGAGTCAGCCAAACTTCTTATAAGATGTCAGCACAGAGCTAGGGGAAGCTGTGAGAAAGTAAATCTGTTTCTACCTAAATTGTGTCTTCTCATCTAAAATTTAGTACATGTTTTGATCACAAAATGCGGCCTTGTGCTGGGGATGAGGGTTCAGATGCCACCCAGGACATGAATCTTTTTATTTTTCACACTTCCTTTCATAATAATCCCCCATACATGGAGGTAGTGCCATGGGCTAGCTGTTCATGCAGAAAATTATAAAAATTGTAGGAAGTGATCTGAAGAAATCAGAAAATTGGGAAAACAGCTTTGATTAAGGAGGAAATGAAATAAATATTAAGCTGTCCATACACACAAATAATAATTTAAGAATAGCTCCACACATTCTTGTGTTTGGTACTACAATGGTTAACTTTATGCTGCAGATACTGTTTATGGAAAGACCTTGGGATCAAAACAGGTCATTTTACTGACTGAATCATCTAAGAGTTAGAAAATAATAAAATACATTTTCCTTAAGGCATTAATTTGTGGGTTTCTATGCTGTTAGCTTTGTCCTGTTGGTTTTTTCCAGTCCAGGGGATTGTGTGAACAAGGTCTATAAAAGAAGAGTTAGGTACGAAAGAAAACACACAAAAAAGTGATGTAACATGGTTGTGAATGTATCAAGTGTCAGCAGAGATGCTCTGTATGGAAGCTAGAAGGGAACACATGCTAGTCTTTCCATCAGGTTTCAGTGTAGCTTTGCCTTTGGAGTTAGTGACAGTTTCACTGCATAATATTGAGATGACAGTAAGAATAAAACTTTCTTCCATTTTTGACTTATGTCCTGACATAAGCAGAGTTGTTGGTATGTCTTCAGTATTTGAAGCCATTTATGTCAGGTAATTGTATAGAAACCAGTTTCCCAAAATATTTTATTTGGGAGGGAGTACTGATTAAAGTGAGCATAGGAATTGAGTCAAAGTAAACTTCAACCCACTTAAATTTACAATCCAAGAGAAAGCATATTTCTATAGAATGGTAATCTCTACACAGTTATGAATAATCAACAAATTATGTGACAGTTCCTAAATTTTAAGATGTATAATGTTGGAAGTAAATGTTTTAAGTATCAGAGGCAAATCATGATAAGGATGTGTAACAAATGTGAGTAATTTTGTGAGCTTGTTTCAGAAAATTACCATTGTTCTGAATTTACCACATTTTGATTGCTCAAAACTCACCCACTCGAGGAGTTGACAAGGCAGTCACACAAGCCTCAGATCATTGTGATACATCTTGCAATTTTCAAGGTACTGTAGAAGAATGGGGTTTGGCTTTGAGTTTGTTTAAGAAAGTCTTCTTCTCCAGAGGTGATGTAAGTTTTCCACTTTGTTTCTGAACTAAGTTCAAGAGTTACACTATTGGTAATGGAATCATTCTTACAAGTTCTCTAGCCCTTAAGTCACTGTAAACTGAAGAGAAATATTTCACATGCCCTTAGAAGAAATGCTCTCGGTGTCCAAGCCTCAAAATGGAAGAGAGTTATGTATTTCTGTTAACAAGGACTTCAGTTTTTGGTCATTGTTCCAGTTTCTTAGATTTTGTTCTTATTTGTAACATTATTATAAACTGTAGAATTCTTGAACACCCACTTTGAGAAATAGCATTTAGAGGTAATTTAGTGGTTGCAAAACTGTGTGTCATTTAAAGACATGTAAAATAATTACATAAGGAATGGCTTCTGCTCCCAGTGACAACACCAAAATGTTAATAGAAGAAGTAAGTAGTATTTATGATGTAGGCTCAATTAATGTATTATAATTATTATTCTTAATTATATATTTATATACAGTATGACACTTCAAATTTTTTTTTCAAAATGCTATTATTATTATTATCATCATGATACCATTTACCTCAAGATAATGTGACAGCTTTATTTTTAATATAGGAATTTGTTTTTTATTATATTACAATGTAATTCCATGTACTGCACTATCAAGTCCATACTGCCAGTAATAAGATTCCAATATTGTAAATACATACCACAGCACTGAAAGTTTCTCCCAGCATGTCTAGTCATGTCTGAGAGAAAGAAGTAACAAACAGAACATATCAAGCTTTAATAAAACAGAAACTGACTTGTACATAACTGTGTTTTATTCAGAAAGATGGTAAAGGGTTCCTATTATTCCCCTAACAGTGTGTTTGTAATCTTTGACATGATTATCTGTAGTTGATTATTATCAGCTAAGCCAAACAATTGGGCTTGCAGACCTGTTCCTCCAAACTTCAGATCCATCTTCCTGCAGGTCTGCCAATATTTCATCCTCCAAGCTCTAATATTTTAGTATCTTTACAGGCAATAATTTAAAACCCATTCTTTCTAAATTTTATTATTTGTATTCATTTGTATCTGTAATATTTGTTGTATTTGAGCCAATTTAAAATGTTCATTGCAGTATTACAAAACTTCAAACATCTAATAAAATAATCTTTACACATCATAAGCAACAATGAAAACATGTGACAACTTTCTCCACAAAAAAACTAATCATGTCTACTACGTATCAGTAGATAGAATACCATGTTATGAATGTGTAACACCGAGCATCTTGTTCATGACTTCTGCCTTAACATTTCATTAATCTTCCGAACAGCATAGTGAAGTCTCCGGGAAAGGCTATTACTGCAGCCACATTGTTCTATCAGGCTCAGTCTGTAAGTCCAGAAAGCTTCATTCTTCGTTATTGTTGTTGCAGTGCCCATCATCAGACACAAAATCACCTTGGAATTGTATGGAGAGAAGTTGATCTGCAAAGTACCATTTAAGAGCAGCTCGACAACAGCTCTGTCATAGCGCATCCAGTTGCAGCACAGCCTGTCTCTTGTACTGACATAGAAGTGCCAGTCTTCGCCACAGTCCCCAGGAACTGTTGGAAGAGAGTGAACAGTTTCATCTTCTTCTCCGGACCCTCATGAAATTGGCCAATTGAGAAGTCCTTCTTAGATCCATCTTGATTTTTGTACTGAATGTTGATGCCATTGGACATGAGGATGAGTTTGGAGTGATCCAGAAACATGACACCTATACTGTTGTCACACAATTTGTAAGAAAAACCGTATTTATCTGAATAATCCACCCAAGAGCTGATCC
This sequence comes from Zootermopsis nevadensis, assembly GCF_977971745.1. Classification (NCBI taxonomy): domain Eukaryota; kingdom Metazoa; phylum Arthropoda; class Insecta; order Blattodea; family Termopsidae; genus Zootermopsis; species Zootermopsis nevadensis. The sequence continues at coordinate 19,930,692 of NW_028259156.1, forward strand.
ACACAACAGGCTGGGTTGCAAGATCTACTGTCTCATCCATGAGATTTGGATCCTTCTCTAGGGTCTTGGAATTCAGAACTTTGAGCAAGTGGTGTTTCAAGATAATAAGGAAGTTGAAACTTTCAAAGAAGGGGATCTGTCTGCAGTCAGTCTCAAACTCTGCTCGTGAGAGATAGGATTCCTAGGGCTCTTGGATACATTATAAATACTGAGCTGTTTGAGAGGCTTCCTTTTTATAGCAAAAGTATGCTCCATGACATTAAACTGAGGGGCCATTATTAAGCATGAAGTAGGGAGAGAAGAAGTATCCCCAGCAAAGAACTGATATAACAAATGAGATCATTCTTCTACTAATATCTGCTGCATGTCAGTTCATAGTCACTGGAACATGGTAATCACTGTCGTAAGCGACTACGTTTCTTTTAGGGTTGCTGTCTGAAATGGTGGTTTTCCAATGTGCAGAGTAAATATCATGTAGCCCACTGACCACACATCAACTTCACAACTCTGGCCTTTCTTTTCTAAGCATTCCAGTGTGATGTAATTTGGAGTACCACATATGGTTTTCTTTCTTTCTGTCTCCAGTTTCAAGTCCCAAACGTTTACTTGCATTTCTTTACTTATGAATAAGTTTCGATGCTTCAGATCCCTGTATTATTTTGTTCTCATGCAAGTACTGAACAGCTGAAAGTACATGCTTCATATAATACCTTCTGGAGCTCTGCCATAGATCTTTACTGACACAATTCCAACACAATATAAATGTAAGATTCGTCATCAAAAAATTCATGAAAGCCAACAGTATTCTCATGCTTCAGTGTTTTGTGCATGCTGATTTCCAGGACGAGTTTTTCTTTCATTTGATACTCATTCAAAACCTCTTTGGAAACAAATTTCCCAGCATACACATTCTCATTGTTTGTATTTGTAATTTGAAAACACATCTTAAACGCTCTTTTGCCTAGAAACGCATTTATTTTGTATGGGATTTCTTTGGTATCATAAAAAATTATATTTGAAATTAATTTTTTCCCTTTTATCTTCTCGGTCATTTTAATAGGCTAAATGTAAAAAACACATACAAAATCAGTTACAATGGGAAAGAATCACTGAAAATTGTAACATAATCCGGAGTACAGACCATTCCTGTTAACATATATTGTAAGCAGAGCCTTCTACGCACTTAAGTAATCACGATCGACGGTAAGAATTTAGAATTTTGAAGGTAATTCAACTAAGAATTTGAGCTGTAGGGTTATTGATTTACTTAGTAAAATTTTATACAGAGGGGTTCTGTCAGAATTACGATGACATGAAAGTAAATCTGCATTTCCAACCAAAACACACAAACTAAAATAACGAAGGGAGGTTCACAAACAGCTGAACAATGCGATTCCAACTGATAGGCTGTTACTCAAAGTACATCATATTGTAGAAGCAGATATAATAATGGAGACTGTTCGATCACAATGTCTGCATTTAAATTTATGTTACTATTATTTATTTGTTTGCATCACGTAATCTACTTTAACTGCAACGCGTCCTTGGCAACGTCTTATGAAGGATCTACGGATTTAAAAGAAATCTCTGTCCTATTCCGTGAAAATGCAGCTGTTCATAGGGACTGAGGGCTTCCCTCAATGATTTACGTTGCTATTTTATCAGGTTGATTTTGGCGACACTGGCGTATTACCGGAAGCTATAAAAAAGACATCTGTTTTGCCTTCTCAGAAGAAAATGGCGTTCGGAGATTATCCAGCAGAGTATAATCCCAAAATACATGGGCCATATGACCCAGCCCGTTATTATGGACCTCGTAAGTGAATATAGTCGTAGAATATATTGTTTTTAACATTTACATTGATGGCATTGGTTTTTCCATATTGAAGATCTTCCTCGATTTAATTTCAGCTGATACACCTTTTGGTCAGTTGAAGTTGACTGAGGTAGGGGCATGGTTTGGACGTCGAAATAAAAATCCAAGGGCTCTTGTTGGTGCTGTCAGTCGAGGTAAGATGTAAATATGTGATTGTCGATTTGGATGGCATGTTTTCAAAGTTTCGTGTTCCTAGTTTATGATCAGTAACGGTTGTTGACCTAAGTGATTACGTGCTTTTAAACGTGTTTATAAAACTATCACTTGAATGGCAGCATGGTTTACTGCATAAGGATTGTTAGAGCTAATAAAAATATTTGTCATACAAGTTACGTTTAACTGCATTAATTATGATGTCGGTGGAATCTACAATACTTTGCAGTCTCTGATTTTCATGTAACCGAATCTTATTAGCTGCACACTGATGTAATCAGAGGCATATTGTGTCTATCTTGAGAATGTGCCATTGGAATCTATCGAAGACAGCACATTTCATATCACCACAAAATTTTTGGCAGCATGGAATTAAAGTATATATTTTAATTCTGTAATTGTACCATTAAATTTCAGCAGTTATAACCAGATGTAGTATGGACTCTGAAGTCCACTCCCACCTGATTATTTGTGATCATAGTGATAGATCTTGGGGGTTCCTTAACAACAAGGAATGTTTTTATGGATGGTATAATTAACTGCTCTAAGAGAACTAACATCTTGGCATGTGTGGGAAATGTATGTGAAGAACAGTTGTCCAGGGAGACAGTATCGTGCTACAAGTTCATGTTTGCAACATGACGTTTGTGTGTAATTAAAATATAAAATATATGAATGTGAATCATGTAAGGTTGTATTAGAATTTTAATATTGCCTTTGTGGCTAGTTCATGAACATAGAATTATTTGTGTTTTAGCCTGGTGGCGATGGCAACACAAGTATGTTCAGCCAAAGCGTTCAGGAATAGCTCCATTTTTCCAAGTTGTGACTGGTGCAATGTTGTTCTTCTATGTAATTAACTATGGAAAACTGAGTAAGTTTAACTTTGATTGAGAAGTAAATATAGGCCTAAGTTTGGCACAGGTTGTATTGATTGAACAGTTTACAGTGGAGTCCTAAGTTCCTCTTTATGATATAAAAGTTGGTGTGTCATGCACAGCGACATTGAAACTTATTATTGGGCCCATATTCTGTATGCAAACAATTGATTATTATAGGTACAGGCAACTCTCGGTTTACGAACAAGTTCCATTCCAAAGACGTTCGTTATGCGTATCTTGCATTCCTGAGCTTTTACGATATGTATCATATATGTTAGCAGCCATTTTAAAGCATTAAAACCATATACTAAACATCGAATTGCCCATACAGTACATTTTATTATAATATATGAATGTGTTATCTGAGAAAACATTCTACGCGGAGTGACATGTAAACTAACGTTTTTTTACTGGCTAGATTAGTTTTATTAACCAAGAACAGTTCAGTATAATTATCATGTAATAATTTTCTGAGTATTGTAATAAATGTATTTTTAAAAAATTTATTTACTTAAATCTTACAATTATGTTCACTATGTGTTTGGCATTTTGTTTTATAAGGAACTCTATCTGTTGGCGACTTTTAAGAAATTTTGAATGAATTGTGACGTTTGTTATAGCGAACGTTCGTAAACCGAGAGTTGCCTGTATATGAGACTAATATCAACAGAATTCTTTGCACGTTACAGAAGCGGAACAATCATGAAATTTTCTTTGACACTGTATAGTGGAACCATATTTCACATGTGATTTGTACGAAAAAATTCTGTTCATCAGCATAATTAAGTCATATTGACACATGCACAGAACAGTAAGTAGTACTTGGCATGATGTCAGACACAGCTGCTCTGTTGAGTGAATAATTTTAGTGTCAGTGACACGTGCAGCTTTGGCTGGGAGGTGGAAAGGGGCAGTTACATGTAAATGTGTGGGTAAACGTACTAAGAACTCAGATATTCTTTAGGATGTCTTTGTTTCTTCCAGAGCATCACAGAAACTACAAATACCACTGGTGAACAGCTTCAAGTTTTTAGTTGTAGTTGAGCTAGACTGATTATGTTAATAGAACATTGTTTTGTTTGGAGCAACTTCTGTTTCTTGTAATAATGAATTGCAATTAGAAATTAATAAATCATTATAGGTACTTGTGAAACATGTCTGTAATGTACCCATTTCCTTTCTAATGTGTTTTGCCTAAATCCAGTAGTTCGGATGTCTTCAGGATGTTGAATGCGAGCCTTTCTGGTGCTGTGAGTGAAGTCTTTTATTTTATGGGCTTAAAAGAGTTTGATTTTGGTGCATGGACAAGCATGGGAGAACAGAATAGAATTTATTTACATTCCATAGATGCTTCATTTGCCTAAACCAAGGATGTAGAACATGTCACAGCACAAGTACAATACTTATTTCTAATAGAAATATAAATTATGTAGTTATGACAGTGAATCATAGTCAACTATATTATTATTGCTAGAATAATTACACAATAAAGCATAACCATGATTGCTAATGTGTGTTTATAATATACAAGATATTTGGATGAGTTATACTCTTCTGTGGAGTAGGAGGAGTGGGAAAGGAGATACTCTTTTTAGTGCTGGCTTGACCTTTATGTTATGATACAGACTTTTATGTAGGTGGGGGGGGGGGGGGAGATTATTGAGTAGCTAGTACAGTCCGCAGACCAAGAGAAAAGCCCTGTTAGGAATGCGATATACGTGCATGCGCAAAATTTCGCGGTGAGTGACGACCCACCCTAAAACCATGCGTTCCACAACCACTAAATGAACAACAGACAACAGGCTTTCATGTGTTCTAATGATTTAAGCTTAAAGCTTTAAGATTACCTAACAGTGGCACAGCGATTTAATCTAGAATATTATCACAACACCCACTGAATATATCAGAGGTGCACTCACTACACGCTACCCTTAACTGCTTGATGTTTTCAGTCTGTGTGTAGTTGTGTAAAACTCTGACGTATCACACTTCCCACCAATAGCAGCCCTTTAGTCCACTTGATAGTAAACATCCCCCCTGCACCGCCCCAGAAACGACTTCCCCCCGCAGGGCTTTTCTCCTGGTCTGCGGACAGTATGTAGAACTCCTTTTTGATATTTGCTCAGGTTCCCACGATCGCAACCCAGGATTCCCAGGATATTCCCCTGGATTCACCACATAATATTACCCATTCTCTACGACCATTTACAGTCTGAGGCTGACCCTCCGTCCCGCGATTTGGTTTCATTCGATTAAATCATTGAGTTTTCGCTGCTCGTAGTATTTTGGCTTTTAGTGTTTTATTACTGGACGTATAATTTTATCTGCCCCTTAGTCATCTCTGCCGACACGCGGTGGATGAGTTTTTTATCTTTGCCTTTCCCAGCATGCTCCGCGAAACTTGTTTCCTCCGAACAAGTTGAGTTTTTTCCGGTTGTCTCTCTCCTGCTCAGGTACAGTGCGGATGTACGCAGTCTTTACGTAAGTTGGGGCTTCAGTCGGCCATTTTGTTATTACGTCTCAGCTTGTGTTTGGTTTAATTATCGATTTGTTCGACAGCCAAAGAGTTGTTGAAGCTTTCGTGGTGGTAGTACGAGGCTCTAAAGAATGCAGGGGAATTCGTGATAATGAAAATACTAACCGATTTTCTCTAGAAATTACAAACGTCTTTGAGTTAGATTTTATTAACCCTTGCACCATTGAAAATGTAATCCTGGAATCTGAAGCGAAAATAATAATAAATTCTTATTGTGTGGATTTCCACCTCTTTTGCCATTCACTGTACGTGTAATGTAAGCACAAATCGATGAAAATTGTAATATTTATTATAATTGACTCCTGGATTTGACCTTATCATAATGAATACAGGTTTAACCAGGTCGGATAGATAACGACCCTGACTTATCGGCATTTCTGTCTGGCGGCTTTACAGGTGAATTACGTCGCTTTTCCATGGAGAAAGTGGAGTGGTAAAAGATCGTCTATATATTTTTCTCAAGGACTGTGACACGCACATGCGAGAGTACATGTGTCCTGTTGTGTGTCCCCGGGTGCTACGTCTTGTACAACGCGAACCCGCTTAAGTCATTCAAGGTGAGTTGCATGAAATATTCCGTCCTCTGAAGTAGAGAGTTCTGAAAGTACGTTGAGAGAAAAACTTATATTGCGTGCTGTTACCGATACAACGTGACTTGGCCTGCGTCACACAAGACAAGATGGCTGAAATGACGTTGCAACACTGAACTAAGTATTCTGAGATATTATTCTATTTTACGTTTTGATTGTTCTGTGATACTGCCCACGCATTCCGTCTCCTTCTAGGTCAGTGGTAACAACCACGTGACACTCGTTCAAGACTTGAGGTTTACGGAGCGGTGAGGATGACGGCCGCTTACACGACAACCCGAAAATTATATTACAGCAGCAGCGAACTAAGGACTCCGGTGAGTACAATGAGAAATTGTCAGATAATGCCCACTGATCGAGTTTCAGAGCGTACGTACAGAAGCGACGTAATTATAAATTCTTGTCATTATATCTGCTTTGAGGTGATTGGCGGAGCCCTCTTCACATTCACGGTGATTATGATATCATCATTCTTCATCGCCGTCGTGAACCTCTGAACCAGAAGATTTTTCCACGTCTCGCTCCTGGACGCTGCTCTGTGACGTCGTCTGGCTCGATACGTCTCAAACGATGAGGCACCAGCGAGCGATGGACTCGGGTGAGTACGGTGATGTATTATTTCAAGGTCGATTCAAAATTATAATGACTTTCGTAGATAGTGTTCTGTGGGAAATTAGAAATTAGTATGTTTCGACGGTAATGTAGTGTCTGAGTAAAGCCTGGTGTGCATGGATGGGATTTCGCGAAGGTACCGATATCGCCAAAATCAAAGAATGTTTGAAACCCCCTACGTACGGTAAGGAATCGAGTTCTTTTATGAGTTTGAAACAGAAAGGAAAAGTTACAGATCATTTGAGAATTGTTGATGGGAAAGATTGGAAAAGGAGAAAATGCAGACAATCGCAGAGACGTGATGGACACGCACACTTGCGGTATGAGACCAGTTTCTTGCGTCTCTCTTGATGTAAACATGTACGGCAGTCATCGTGTAGCTGACAGTCGTTTAACTGGTCAAAGCCTTTCTCTTCGTGTATAGACACAGAAATTTTAAAAACTGACTGGTCGTCCTTACTTCATTTCTGTTGGATAAATTTCGTAAGGAAATGCTGTTGGTGTAAGGTGGACCGAGTATTGCGTACGGAGTCTGTATTGATTTGGATTAGCCGTCTGCCAGGGACGCGACTGAGTAGGCGTCCTTTACGCGGTGATGGAATTAGACAGAGCTGCTAGAATGTAGCGCTGTATAGAGCAGAGGTTCCCAAAATATGGAGAAACTTTTTCAACATCCTTTGCTTGATTGAGGCAGTCATCAGAACGAAGTATCGTTCTGCGTTGTATCCCGAAGGATGGTGATGGGATACAGGAGCGTAGACCAAGAGGAAGTGCGTTGATATTCAAGTCCACTTGTAGCAACACAGTAGAGATATATATTGAATTAAAGCTACACCAGTTTACAGTATCTCGAGTCAGAAAACTATGAAGGCGTAATTTATAACAGTTATAATTACTCTTCGCTAATAAAAATTGCAGTTTTGTCGACTTTCAGTTTATTCTGTGTATAGTAATATAAAATATCGTCAAATTGAGTACCTGATCTATTTTCCTAATCAATGAAACTGAAGCTTTACAAGTGCAAGGAAACCGAAATTTGAGTCTATCTTGAGTCACTGCAGTCTGATTCACATCTCTAGATACTCTTTATACAAAAACACAGTTTAATATTAAGTCTCACCGCTACTAAATCTTCCGAAATAATTCATTCCCTTCCTAAGAGGGTTCATAACTTAACTTTTTGTGTGCTCTTTGAAATGAAAAAATAAGCATCATTAACCCCATGAAGCCGTAGGTCGTCTGAATTATATTTAAGAATCCAGTCCGTACCGCGAAGAAAAAACAACTCTTCGCCATTACGAAAATCAACTGGTTAACGCTGTTTAAGGAAATGATCGCTGTTTATTCCGAGAATCATAGAAAAGCCATAAATATAAAAGGCATCATAATTAAAGCACTTGGTACATACGTTGAAGTAAACTTTCAGAATTGAACTACTTGGTATTTAGTATTCTCTGTTGAAGGCTTAATGTACCGTTTACATGCCTTTTTCTTTATCAGTATTACTTCGCCCCACTCGCTTGTAAATAATCTTCTTGAATCTCTTTCCCTAAGTGTTTTCAAGTTCGGATTGTCTTACAGAGTGAGAAACGAAGTATTACGCCTGTCTAAATCATCAAGAAATATTATAGGACTGTTAACTTAGTTGAAGCATCTCTCTCTGTCTGTCTGTCTGTCTGTCTGTCTGTGTTTTTAATAAGTTCCGAAGATTAGGATGGGTTGACACTCAGGTTACAGTAAATTGGTTCATCGATTCTCGACAGATTCTGACGAATTTAGGACCGCGTTCAGGTGTGGGTTGCTCTAAAATCCAGCCTTTCCTCAGCTCGAATATTTGTTGCGCCATTGAACATTGTCTCGAGAATAATAGCAAAACTTGAAGAAGTCGCTGTTTCCAGCACTTCGTGTCCCATTTGATAGGTTGAACACGTGTACGTGTTCAGTACGAGAAAGAAATTGCTGCCGTGTTTGAAAACATGTTTTAAGCTGGAAGAAACCAGCAGATAGTCTCAATAAATGCACTGCGTGAATGGAATTCTTAGGAATATTACACATTCTCCAACTTTGTCGCATTGCTCATATCACGTGTAACCATGGATTAAATTCCTTGTAGAATCGAATTCAGACAAATAATTATCTTTTTCTGTTATTTCGTGTCATGAACTGTTGACCTTGGTTGAAAGAGTGCGTCTTAATGCACTTCCATAAAATTCTCCGCTGTTCGTGGAGACGCCGTCAAAAATTTATGCAGTACTTGAAAGAATTGGTACAATGGCGGCGTGACCTGTTGATTTGACCCTAGGGATCCGTGTAATGTTTGCCCAAGTGCATGGTAACAAATTAAACATGTCTGTGCGCACGGGCGTAATATCGAAAGTCAATTTTGGAGCTACCTGCCTTGTCGAATGCCTAATCCATTCAGAAATTTTTTCCTAGATGCATGCAAGTTTAAATTTATGGATATTCTTAATCGTGGCTTTGTACTTTTAATACATAAATTAATAACGAGGGTCAAAGCTGATAGTACCAATGGAAGGTAACAGATAGTGACATACAGTTAATATCGAATTTGACGAAAATCGGTCTGTGTAATGTTAGTAGTACGTGTTAGAAACGAAGAGTATTGACTGCGAATGGTTGTTTGGAAATGGGGGCCACGTTTTGACCTTAAGGTCGTATCGCAAGGCCGGTATCCATCCGATATTGCAGCAAGCTTCTGGTAACGTCGGACACCATCGTACATATACGTGCGTTCGACTGTGAGTTATACAGTAGCTGTGCATGGTCCCAGATCAAAATAACCCTTTAAAGCAAATATTATTATTATTATTATTATATGTCCAAATTTCTGTAATAATCAGTGAGACTTTAATTTATATTTTTATCGTATGCGTGTATGGCATTATTAATTATTTTAGAAAGAATTTATTTTATTGAAATGACACCAGATGCCGTACAACTTTTTTTTTAAATTTTACATGCTTTGCCATCGATATGACCATCAAAGGTAGTCTTGCGAATTTCTGAGGTGGGAGTTAGAAGCTAACAATAGGCTCAGCCAGTCAAATTATCCGCCTTGAATGGAAAGTTCAGCGTAGTGTTCACAAAATCCCGTCACTGGTGTCTTTCCTGAGCTATATTAATCCATTTCGCAAACTTGAAAAGTATTTCCGTAAGAACAATTTTAATATTATCCTCCCAGTTACACCTAATGTTGTAGAATGTAACATTAATGCTCACCAATCTTTAGCCCTGAGGATGGAAGAAATATGTTCCTCGGAAATATTTGTTACTCGACATGATACTTGAACGAATAATATCTGATTTCTTTAAATCCGGGTTGTATGAGTCATTACATCCAGACTCTATATCCTCTGCAATATGTCAATTTTAAAAGAGATTATGCTTGTTTAATGTTTCACGGACTAATCACATTTCTGTTCCTTGTTTGAGTCTCTCATATCTTTGTAAACTTTTCCGCATAAAATGATTATTATCCAATTTCTTTTAAATCGAATATTGAAAAATTACACCCGTATCTGTTTTGTCAGAGCATGGGATTATGAACGTGTGGACGTCATTCTCTGTTCCGTAATACTTCGTTACTGGTCAGATGTTTACAGCAGGTCGCAGTAACCCCGTACCCGTTTAACCGTTGAGCACACTGGCTAGAACCTGGTGCTGTTGGAATGTCTTGGTGTAGATAGAAATCACTGTCTTCCTTTGATGTAATGGTCCCTCATCGCGCACGTAGTCTGTTAGGGTTAGTTCCACAGATCAGGAGTGTTGGGTAAGTAAACATACAAGAAATAAATATTGAGTTGTCCTACTCGATAGGTTTCGGGTTCGAATCTCTCCCCGTCGACAGACAATCGTTAGAGATCTTTCTCGTGATTTTTAGTATACTGAAGCATATTTTAAGACACATTAAATGTAGACAGCTATCGCTTTATTCAATGTAATTTGAAGTTCATCTTTTAGAAGAATCCTGCCATTTTATGGGGTATAACGGACAAAATTTTAAGACTAATAAATTGCCCGCTAAGAATGACGGCAAAAATGTAAAGTAGTAAACAATAATAATCATAATAATTATCCGATTAGACCCAACATCTCTTAGCAGCGTTACCATGGCAACGGTTATTTATAAATGTTATCCCGTAAGGTCCAAAATCACTTGGGAGCAAATAATCATAACCGAAGAATGTTTTATGAATGTCTTTTGTGATGTTGCGTCATCACAAGGGCCCACCATCATCGCTGTTATGATGGAGGTAGCAATATCACTTCCTAAACGTCGGTAAACTTAATCATCACAATCACCACAGTGAGAACAGGAGATAACAATTTACGCGCAGATTGAAGATGTAAGGCCGAGGCGTAGTGTCGGGACAGATAATACCCGCATCCCCCCCCCCCCCCCCAAGCTGCTTTTAATGAGTGCTTTTTCTATAATTAGTCTAGCATTTCAGAAAAGAGTGTGTTGTGTTTAGGAGATAACTTTCAACCAAGCTGTTTGTATGTTCTAATCAAAATAACGTTGACCATGAATTTAGAATCTTTTGTCTTCTAGCCTGATAAATAAAAGTTGTAAATATTAATGAACAACACACTGTTATGTTTAAATTTGGTTTGCTATCATCGTAATTAATGTTAATAAACTGTTAAATGACGTCCTATGAAATGAATAGCAGTACATTGCCACGTTAAAATAAGTTTTGATAAACGTTCAACGCTGAAAACAATTAAATCTACCATGTACTTCAATTTTCAGTAAATCTAATTTTAAAACCGCAAAGTGTATTAATGGATTTCGTATAATTCCGAAAATAATATTTTTTTCGTAAACAGCATTAACCAACTGATGTTTGTAAAGGAGAAGGATGGTATTTGCTTAGAGGTATGGTCACGTGAGATCGTCGATGACACCAACGTTTCCCAGAAAGATAATGTGTCGATTCTCACATCTTCAGTCCTGAATTCTGATAGAGTTTGTTTCTGAGAAACTTTGGAATTTAGCAACAAGTCTACACGTCACCAAAGCTTATAAGAACATAATTATCCTCATCGCCTTAAAACTCTCAAATCTGAGATAGAAAGAGTATTTTACCAGGACGCTGGCATCTACGTAGGAGTCCACATGGCGCCAAAACCCATATTTACATCCGTGCACTTGCGACCTTCTGCCAAAAGGGACCAAGGGAGACTCTCAGAACCAAAATACTACATGTCAGCTTGCAGTTTATATATTGATTTGAATGTTTTATTACGATCTGCACTGAAGATCGTTGCAGGATTTTGGAACGTGATTTATATTCAAATGTGGTGTCTTGAGAATGTAACAAGAGCTTATATCCGAGTTCCCTTTCTTATTTAGCTTTCCCGAAATATCATCTTAATATAAATGTGCTTTTGTATCGTGTTGCCGGTTTAATTTAAAGCCGCCATGGACAATCTAGAAGATGCAGACGTCATGCCTGAAATTATGTTCCGGCATCGAACTCGAAATTTATGTGAGTAAGCTGAGATATTATTTTCTGCTATACATAATTTGTTCTGGAATTTTCCCACCCACTTTCAACCAGAACTCTCATTGCCAACATAATAAATGCCAGTTTGCTCTTTAACTATCGAATTGTACAATATTTTACCAAATCTCACTCCAGGATTCTGGAAGCCGGTTCATTCGAACACCTTGGGTGTTGGAAATGTAACACGTAGATTAAACCGAACTTCTTTATATTTGTCTATCCTCATTTTATGGTTTTGAAGGTCATCATCTTAATGTCCATGTCCTTGCATCCACTTGCAGGTTTCAACAGTAGCCGTCATGGACCGTGTGGTTTTGTAGCTGGTGCATCCAAAAGCTGCTAATTTTGAGCTCAAAGACTTATGAGAATATACTGGCAAAAATTATTCCTAGGTTTCCGAAAGCTTCTTTTTTTCCTTTTTCATGGCAGATGATATGGGAGATTATTCGAAATCCTGGAAGAATTAAATTATATACTTCTGGATGTCCAAAAAAATCAAATTCTTCTGTTATATTTCAATTATTCTAATATCTCGCACTCATCGTGTGCCAGAGATCTCAGAACCAACGTGCTTGACTCCAGATTGATATTTCAGTATAGAATCGAGTAATTTATTACTACCAACACTAATGTTTACTGAGGGATATTGGGAGCTGTCTTATTTTTGCATCTGGAATTTTGGAAAATTAACACAAATTTAAAAACCAGTGACAATGATATATATATATATTTACTTGTTTTCCAGAATATGCTTGTATCCTGCAGCCGTCATGTACCGCCAGGTGGTGTATCCGGTACTTCCAGACGCTACTTACATCATCCAACAGGAGCTGCGTGATATGATGTGGCAGTACTGAGTTCGAAACTCATGGACTACTATTTTCAATTACCTTCCGATACTGCCCATCAGTTCAATTTCAGTGCCCGTAAATATCGGCATATCTTTTGAAATCATTGGTCTGACTCTTTTTGCAATTCAAAATGGTCTGAAAGAAGGAGATGCTTCGTCGGCTTCTAGGTCAGCAGTAACAACCACGTGACATTTAATTAAGGTTTCCGCGGCGGTCAGGATAATCGTGAAGTCTGTTACGCCATTCAACACGAGACGCCGAAAATGGACTCGTGTGAGTACAATGAGAAATTATATTCTATTAATATGAATAATATGGAGCTTCAGACCCTACATATAAATTCTTGTCATTATATGGGACATTCTGTCTGGTTTCAGGGGAAAGGCATCGGCGTCAGATTTGAGGTTTTCCACTAGCAAGTGAATCTTCGTGGTTCCGAAACTCAGAGCAGGATCTTCATGGCATTTTCACCCGCGCGGTTGTGTCCTGTTGCGTCTACACGCTCCGGGGTACCCGGAGTTCCGCAGTCCCGCAGTCGCTTCCACCCTGACGCTGCACTCTTGTCGTGTTTTATTGACAACTTTACGTCGGCGGTCATCTCTCCGGCATATTTCGTTTCTACCATCTTTGCTGGTGAGTGAAACGAATTACTTTAATTTTAAATTAACACAAGACTAACGTCTGGGGTGCAGGGGTTAAACTCCTTCCAATGTTCCTTAATTTTGAGTCTCCAATTAATATTTTGCTTGTTTCCATCCCTTGAGCAAAATGAATCCAGATTCTTTCTGTTTACTCTTTTTCTTCTTTCTTTTCTTCTTTTTCGCCTTCTTCCTACCCTCAGAGGATAGACGGGTTAGAGTAGAGTTGTAGCTGCATGCATTCTTAACCACTAACAACATCATCGACCCTGCAGTCCAGCCGCTGCGCTGCAACGGAATATCAGCGGAATCCAGCAAAGACGCAGTTAGTTTGCCCACAATATTAGAAATGTTGAGGAATAAATCACAGACCATGCGTTAAGTTGCAGTGGTGGGCTTCGGAAATTCACGTAGAAGATTTCCGGATTTTGAAAAGTGGGGATTTTCTCTTTTGATGATCTGAGTAACGGCTAGCTTTTCAAGTTAAGTAATTTTGAGGCGACTTAAGCGTCTGCTAACACAAACTATAAAGCGGGGAAGATTTTCAATTTGGAAAATTTCATGGGGCTGAAAACTACATTATCGTTGTTTATTTACATAGCTTTGCCCTTAGATTACAATCATATTGCAGGACAGACGTACAGTCCAAATTTGACCACCTCTGACGTAGACAAAGTTCATTCAGTGAAAGTGATTGAGAAATGATTGAAATTTTGTAATATCGTAGGCATCGGTACTAGGACATTAAAGTGTGGATTGATGGGAGATTGACACTGAAATTAGGGACGAGACGTAGTGGACAACGAAATCACATGCAAATAAAGTGTGAATAAAATAATACAGGCTTTTTGAAGCCGAAATAAGTGAAACGTCAGACGCTGAGATTTTAAATGAAGTTTTCAGATTGTTATATATTCAAGATGTTATTTAATAAATAAATAAATAAATAACTTGTACTTTTATTTTTTCCGATTGTAGAAACATCGAAAACTGTAACACTTGCTTGTATACCTCTGTTTTCATCTCCCTTTATAACAGGTAGAAGAACGACATATGTCACTATTTCGTCTTTAAATTTTCGCACATGAGTTGACTTCCAATGAGATCAGATTTTAACAGCAGCTAAAATTTCCAAGACTTGTTACATTATAATTATTAATTATATAGTAGCGTACTAGCAAATTAAAGTGTGCATTGATGACAAACCAAAAGTTCTCAATTGGATTTAAATGCTAGCGAGTTTGGTGGCAAAAATACAACTTTGCATCCGACACTTTCTATTAATTCCCTTGTTCTTTCAGACTTATGAAAGCTCGCATTGCCAAGAATGAGTGATTCAGAAATAAAGTAGGAACCAAGTCATTTGCAAATAATGTCGCTCATATTATAAATCAAATAATACAGAAGTTATAGAGAGCCCCCCCCCCCCCCAAAAAAAAGACGTCAACTCAAATTGTTCATTGCTTTGTGGATGGAGGTAGCGCGTAGCTCTGAAACGTGAGTGAACTTGTAGCAGACGACACGAGAAACAACGGACGATTGCCATGTCCAGCGACGACGTCATCTGAGAAGTCTCCAGTTCATCGCTGGTGGGTGAAATTTATCTCTTCAATGTTGCAGTAGTCGTAGTAGTTTGTAGCTTAGTTTTTGCCAGTATCCCGTAGTTGAGAGGTTTTATCTAATGAAGTCCTTATTTCCATCCTTGAAGGAAAACGAATTGCAAATCTTCATCTTCTCGTTCTTTCTCATCATCTTATTACTTACACGTGATAGACTAATTTCTTTTTAAAGATAAGTTGCGTCCGTGTTTAATTACGCACTACGGCATGAAGGCGTATGGGTTATTGAAGGTTTAGGTACGTGCATCTTTAACAGCTAGCTAGATGGAGATACGTGGACAGCATCACGTTCCAGTCGGTTTTACCCGAAGGAAAAATTCACGGTATCTTCTGTGTATATTATTGAATTGGACCGAACTTGATTGTGAAGGGATAGGAATCTCTGCCGCTGTCGGTAGTTGAACCGCGGACTTGCAGATTGTCCCGAAATAAAATATTAATCGTGGTAAAAATCGGAGATGACTTAGAAATTACAAGTGAATACGGATTTTGAGTCTGAAAACCCGAAGGGAAGACATAAAATTGGATGTGAAGATAATATAATGTATATTAACAGCTGCTGTGAACATGGGAATGAACATCGGTAGACATAATTTGTAGATTTATGTCTAATATAGTTTAATTTTACATTTTTGACAAGTATGTAGTGAAGGAGGACAATTATGGGAGTCGTGTCAGATACTAATCAGGTATGTTGAACTCGACGCCGAAAACACGCGGTTTACGTCGTGCAAGACACGGCTTACTTATGCGTCGCGTTTGTAGAATCGCAGTCAATACAGGTCGACTGGGGGAATGCCTCACGCGTCATCGTCAGTGGCTTACGTCGTACTAAGCGGGTTACAGACAGACGTAATTTTTAACATTCAGGGATATTGTAGAACTCTCGAATTTGTGACTATTTACAAACGTAAGTATCTGGCGATGTAAAAATGTTCTGTTTCTGCGTGCTCAGTTTTCGTCATGATGTGGACGTCGGTAAACAGGTCCCCCGAGGACGACTGTCGTTGAAAGGAAATCGCTGTAGAAAAAAATTGAATCGATATTAATTCGTAGAATCGAACTTGGGCTGTGAAGGTGATGAACCGGATTTTATTAACAGAGCGACCACGAGTTAATTGCTATTAATAAGCACGGTAAGGACAGTAATTTGAAGACAATGGTTAATGAGTTGTAGCTTCGCACTTTGTACTGTCAGCATCAGGGAGAGGAGAGGTAGGTCAGGGTGTCGATGACGCACATGTGAGATGACAGATGCATAGACATTTTTAGTCGAATAATTATGTTTAGATCATAATGCAAGTTCAAGAATAGCACGGAAAGAAGTGAAATGTGTTCACTTTTGTCTTGGTAGGGCTCGGATAATAACGCAGACTTTTAAAGGAACGTATCGAATTCGGTAGAAAATGTTTTCTTCGTAACTGAAATCTAGAAAAATTTATACGTTAAGTGTTTGGGATGTCAAATGAATACAACCCATTCCGTGAATGAGTTTTGGATCTTAGGCGTACGTGATTGTGTTCAGGTGCCAGGCGCTCAGACAATGAACGTCCGTTGTCGTTTTTTAAAACACCGAGCTTTCGTAGTCACTGCTTTTACAAAATCAAGACGATCGTCATCAAGATAGAGGACATAAATTTTAATTCAACATTGTCAGTTTGATTTTCAAGGTGAATTAAATATTTTTGAAAAATATGTTGTATGCATTTTCCACGGTCGTATGTTCTTGTCATCAGGATTGTTTTGCTCGTGCTAATAATATCTGGGGGCAGATTAAAAAATAATTACTTTTATCTCAAGTACTTTGTGTCTAAAGCAAGGATAGCCATGGCCAAGGCAGCTTTCGTCAAGAAGAGGATACTTCTCACTAGGAAGTTGGGCTTGGAGATGAAGAAGAAACTAGTGAAGTGTTACGTATGGAGCAGAGACTTGGGCACTCAAGAAGAAGGAACAGAAATACCTGGAGAGTTTTGAAATGTGGTGTTGGAGAAGAATAGAGAAGATGAGGTGGACGGATCGAGTGACCAACGAAGAAGTATTGAGGAGAGTCGACGAGCAAAGAAACATTCTGCAGGCGATTACACGAAGGAAAGCTAACTGGCTGGGACATATTATGAAAAGGAATGGGTTACTGAGTGATATCATCGAAGGCCAGGTTGAAGGAAAGAGAGGACTAGGAAGAAGATTGATACAGCTAACCGACGACCTTAAACAAGGAAAGAAGATGACGTTCCAGGAATTAAAGCGAGAAGCCGAGAATAGGGACAACTGGAGAGCTCTGTTTGGGCAGAGCAATGGACCTGTCGTAAGACAGAACACTGAATAATAATAATAATAATAATAATAATAATAACAACTTTGTGTCTGTTAGGTCCACATGTTCTGGTTGGGATCCTACTGAAAATTGTCTGTAATGTTTCGTGAGATAAGGCACGTGTTTGTTAGTCCTCGACGAAGCAACGAAGCTCAAGTTGAAGACGCATTGTCATTTGTCCGCGTTCGGTATATTTATTCGTAGGTAATAACCTTATGAGCTGAAGTGAATGGTAACTAAGTTCTTTGAAATGGCATCCTCGTTCCCATGCTCACAAGAGGCCTCATGAAGAATGAAATGCGTGTCTTCCGATAACAGTCGCGTAAGATTGATATTAATATTATCCTTGCATCTGCTCAAAGTTTTCGTATTGGTATTGGAACCGGTCGAATATGGCAGCTCGACGTAATGTGAGATAACTGCGAGTTACGTTTTGTTCCATTCGCGTATGGCATTTTATGTACGTGTTATTCTGTAGAGCTATTAGGAACTTGGCCGATGTCGGAATTTTGTTAAGAGAGCTTTGAATCACGTGTTGTTTACGGTGAATGAATTACGAGCGAGAGATAGTCGTTAGGTTTTTCGGTCGTTTGAATCTTAGAAGGTGCGGGAGTATGCAAGATGAGCAGCCTGACGGAGGGTAACATTTCCGTCCAGCCTTAGGAAGCAAAAGTTTATTTAGATCTGGGTTTTCGCATATGCCGTACATGTTTAGATAAGTAGTGAGAAAATATGGCATTTTGTGAATTACTTATTTCCTGAATGTGTTGTAGTAGGGCTCAAGGTAGCAATCTGCAACGAGTCCCGGTGGCAAAGCGCTTGATACTGGAAGGTGATGATGTTGATTGGGTCGTTCTTTCGTATGCGATTACCGCGTTTTGGGCTCATGGTTTGTTTCATGGATATCATGAGAGACAGGTCGTTATTGTTGTGTGTGTGTGCGCGCGCCGTGTACTTGGTACAAAAATTCGAAAGTTCGGTTGTGTTTCTATGCTTGATGTAAAAGAAAAGTAATTTCTTACCTTGTAAGATGTGGATTATGTACATTTTTGAAGCTGAAAGTCCATTATTTTTATGATAGACGTGTAAAGGTGACGGCCCCTGCGGGTAGGGCGCGTTGCATCGCATGTATGAGTAGGAGCTATACTTTTTTCGTATGACATAATAATTTTTTGGCTACTAAACAAGTTCATCCTAAACACTTGAGTATGTGTGGAATACATTTTTGGTTTAAATATTTTAATTTCGTTAGTTAGAGAAAGAAGCTAATTATATTGTTAATATGATATGAATACAAATACTCATTAGATATGGGGATTAGGTATTTTTAGAATTAGCTTGGAGGATGTAGGGAAATTCGATCCTTAGTCATACAGCATCTGACGACAGACGGTTGTTCACTCAGGCCACAGAATAGTAGGAGTATAAAAGATTATCAGGCCGGCTTTAGATATCTCGGTTTCTCTACCTATAAAATCTATCTCTTTTATCTATCTGCATGTCTCTCTCTCTATCTCTATCTATCTATCTATCTATCTATCTATCTGTCTGTCGGTCTGCCTGCCTAACTATATATCTATCCATCCGTTCATGTATTTACCAATCTATGCATCCATACGAAGATTAACCCAAACACGCACCCACCCACATCATGCATGTTTTGTAGCTCGTATTTTGTTGGTTAAGACAAAAATATGTCACATGACACAGACAATTATTGATATTTCAAATGGCAATTTATTGTGTCTTATGCTAGTGTATGATGATGTATTCTGTTCCATGCCATGGTGTGTTGTATGCAAGTGTGCGTTGTTATTTATACTTTATTAAGATGAATTCCATAAGACAAGGAATGGATATATTTAGCGATGACTTACGAGATTCACCCGAGACACTACCTCGTAAAAGCCAAGGCAGGTGTGCGTTTAGTGATGACATACGAGATTTGCACAAGACAGTAGTACGACTTCGAAGACAAGGCGCGGGTTCATTTAGTGATGACTTACGAGATTCACCCGAGACACAATCACTTCTAAGATAAGGCAGGCGGATATTCACCGGTGACGTACGTGATACCCACAAGACTCTTGTACTTGGAGGGGAAAGCAGGGATACATTTAGCGATGTACGAGATTCACACACGGCAGTACCACTCTCAAGACACGGCAAGAGTATAATACATTTACCTGTGACGTACGGGATTCACACAAGACACAAACACTTTAGAAAAGATTTTTAGGATTGTCGCAGTTACATACGATGTCTATTATTCAGTGAAGATTTAACCACTATAGAAAACATGTGGCATGGGCGCAGTTATACACGATGTGCATGATTCACTGCAATCACTACTTTTGTGAGGTATTTCGCGTAGATACAGTACGAGTTCCCAGACACATGCAGTAGGTATAGTTAGCAATGATGTACATGACTCATCTAAGACACTACCGCTTCGAAGGGAAAGCAGCGATACGTGTAGGGACGACGTACGAGATTCACCGGAGACATTACTACTTAGAAGGCAAGGGTGGGGTACATAAAGCAATGACGTATTAGATTGACACCAGACATTACCACTTGGATTCACATAAGACATGACCACTTTGAAGACACGGTAATAGTACATTTACCTATGAAGTACGAGATTCACACGAGACACTACCACTTGGAAGACGATGAACGGGTACATTTAGCGATGACGTGCGTTATTCAGACAAGACACTACAAGTCTGAAGAGAAGGCAGGGTTTCATTTAGCGATGACTAACGAGATTCACCCGAGACACTACCACATTTAAGACGAGGGAGGGGTATATTTAGCAATGACGTGAGTGATTGATACAAGACAATACCACTTGGAAGGCAAGGCAGGGCAGGGGTGCGTTTAGTGATGAGGTCCGAGATTCACGCAAGACACTACCACTTTCGAGACAAGGCGGGGGTGCGTTTAGCAATGACTTTCGAGATTCACGCAAGAGAGAATCACTTTACAAAACGTATAGCATGGTCGCAGTTACACACGATGTAGATGACTGAGTGAAGACACAACCTCTTCAGAAGACATATAGCATGGTCATAGATACAGACGATGTACATGACTGAGTGAAGACTGAACCTCTTCAGAAGACATATAGCATGGTCGCAGTTTCACGTGATGTAGATGACTTAGTGAAGACACAACCTCTTCAGAAGACGTATAGCATGGTCATAGATACAGACGATGTACATGACTGAGTGAAGACTGAACCTTTTCAGAAGACATATAGCATGGTCGCAGTTTCACGTGATGTAGATGACTTAGTGAAGACACAACCTCTTCAGAAGACGTATAGCATGGTCATAGATACAGACGATGTACATGACTGAGTGAAGACACAACCTCTTCAGAAGACGTATAGCATGGTCATAGATACAGACGATGTACATGACTGAGTGAAGACTAAACCTTTTCAGAAGACATATAGCATGGTCATAGATACAGACGATGTACATGACTGAGTGAAGACTGAACCTTTTCAGAAGACATATAGCATGGTCATAGATACAGACGATGTACATGACTGAGTGAAGACTAAACCTTTTCAGAAGACATATAGCATGGTCATAGATACAGACGATGTACATGACTGAGTGAAGACTAAACCTTTTCAGAAGACATATAGCATGGTCATAGATACAGACGATGTACATGACTGAGTGAAGACTAAACCTTTTCAGAAGACATATAGCATGGTCATAGATACAGACGATGTACATGACTGAGTGAAGACTAAACCTTTTCAGAAGACATATAGCATGGTCATAGATACAGACGATGTACATGACTGAGTGAAGACACAACCTTTTCAGAAGACATATAGCATGGTCATAGATACAGACGATGTACATGACTGAGTGAAGACTAAACCTTTTCAGAAGACATATAGCATGGTCATAGATACAGACGATGTACATGACTGAGTGAAGACTAAACCTTTTCAGAAGACATATAGCATGGTCATAGATACAGACGATGTACATGACTGAGTGAAGACTAAACCTTTTCAGAAGACATATAGCATGGTCATAGATACAGACGATGTACATGACTGAGTGAAGACACAACCTTTTCAGAAGACATATAGCATGGTCATAGATACAGACGATGTACATGACTGAGTGAAGACTAAACCTTTTCAGAAGACATATAGCATGGTCATAGATACAGACGATGTACATGACTGAGTGAAGACTAAACCTTTTCAGAAGACATATAGCATGGTCATAGATACAGACGATGTACATGACTGAGTGAAGACTAAACCTTTTCAGAAAACATATAGCATGGTCATAGATACAGACGATGTACATGACTGAGTGAAGACTGAACCTTTTCAGAAGACATATAGCATGGTCATAGATACAGACGATGTACATGACTGAGTGAAGACACAACCTCTTCAGAAGACGTATAGCATGGTCATAGATACAGACGATGTACATGACTGAGTGAAGACTGAACCTTTTCAGAAGACATATAGCATGGTCATAGATACAGACGATGTACATGACTGAGTGAAGACACAACCTCTTCAGAAGACGTATAGCATGGTCATAGATACAGACGATGTACATGACTGAGTGAAGACACAACCTCTTCAGAAGACGTATAGCATGGTCATAGATACAGACGATGTACATGACTGAGTGAAGACTGAACCTTTTCAGAAGACGTATAGCATGGTCATAGATACAGACGATGTACATGACTGAGTGAAGACTAAACCTTTTCAGAAGACATATAGCATGGTCATAGATACAGACGATGTACATGACTGAGTGAAGACTGAACCTTTTCAGAAGACGTATAGCATGGTCATAGATACAGACGATGTACATGACTGAGTGAAGACTAAACCTTTTCAGAAGACATATAGCATGGTCATAGATACAGACGATGTACATGACTGAGTGAAGACTGAACCTTTTCAGAAGACGTATAGCATGGTCATAGATACAGACGATGTACATGACTGAGTGAAGACTAAACCTCTTCAGAAGACGTATAGCATGGTCATAGATACAGACGATGTACATGACTGAGTGAAGACTGAACCTTTTCAGAAGACATATAGCATGGTCATAGATACAGACGATGTACATGACTGAGTGAAGACACAACCTCTTCAGAAGACGTATAGCATGGTCATAGATACAGACGATGTACATGACTGAGTGAAGACTGAACCTTTTCAGAAGACGTATAGCATGGTCGCAGTTTCACATGATGTAGATGACTGAGTGAAGACTGAACCTTTTCAGAAGACATATAGCATGGTCGCAGTTTCACATGATGTAGATGACTGAGTGAAGACTGAACCTTTTCAGAAGACATATAGCATGGTCGCAGTTTCACATGATGTAGATGACTGAGTGAAGACTGAACCTTTTCAGAAGACATATAGCATGGGCGCAGTTTCACATGATGTAGATAACTGAGTGAAGACTGAACCTTTTCAGAAGACATATAGCATGGTCGCAGTTTCACATGATGTAGATGACTGAGTGAAGACTGAACCTTTTCAGAAGACATATAGCATGGTCATAGATACAGACGATGTACATGACTGAGTGAAGACACAACCTCTTCAGAAGACATATAGCATGGTCGCAGTTTCACATGATGTAGATGACTGAGTGAAGACTGAACCTTTTCAGAAGACATATAGCATGGTCATAGATACAGACGATGTACATGACTGAGTGAAGACACAACCTCTTCAGAAGACATATAGCATGGTCGCAGTTTCACATGATGTAGATGACTGAGTGAAGACACAACCTCTTCAGAAGACATATAGCATGGTCGCAGTTTCACGTGATGTAGATGACTTAGTGAAGACACAACCTTTTCAGAAGACGTATAGCATGGTCATAGATACAGACGATGTAGATGATTTAGTGAAGACACAACCTCTTCAGAAGACGTATAGCATGGTCATAGATACAGACGATGTAGATGACTTAGTGAAGACTGAACCTTTTCAGAAGACATATAGCATGGTCGCAGTTTCACATGATGTAGATGACTGAGTGAGGACACAACCTCTTCAGAAGACGTATAGCATGGTCGTAGTTTCACGTGATGTAGATGACTTAGTGAAGACACAACCTTTTCAGAAGACGTATAGCATGGTCATAGATACAGACGATGTACATGACTGAGTGAAGACACAACCTCTTCAGAAGACATATAGCATGGTCGCAGTTTCACATGATGTAGATGACTGAGTGAAGACTGAACCTTTTCAGAAGACATATAGCATGGTCATAGATACAGACGATGTACATGACTGAGTGAAGACACAACCTCTTCAGAAGACATATAGCATGGTCGCAGTTTCACATGATGTAGATGACTGAGTGAAGACACAACCTCTTCAGAAGACATATAGCATGGTCGCAGTTTCACGTGATGTAGATGACTTAGTGAAGACACAACCTTTTCAGAAGACGTATAGCATGGTCATAGATACAGACGATGTAGATGATTTAGTGAAGACACAACCTCTTCAGAAGACATATAGCATGGTCATAGATACAGACGATGTAGATGACTTAGTGAAGACTGAACCTTTTCAGAAGACATATAGCATGGTCGCAGTTTCACATGATGTAGATGACTGAGTGAGGACACAACCTCTTCAGAAGACGTATAGCATGGTCGTAGTTTCACGTGATGTAGATGACTGAGTGAAGACTGAACCTTTTCAGAAGACATATAGCATGGTCATAGATACAGACGATGTAGATGACTTAGTGAAGACACAACTTTTTCAGAAGACATATAGCATGGTCATAGATACAGACGATGTACATGACTGAGTGAAGACACAACCTCTTCAGAAGATGTATAGCATGGTCGCAGTTTCACATGATGTAGATGACTGAGTGAAGACTGAACCTTTTCAGAAGACATATAGCATGGTCATAGATACAGACGATGTAGATGACTTAGTGAAGACACAACTTTTTCAGAAGACATATAGCATGGTCATAGATACAGACGATGTACATGACTGAGTGAAGACTGAACCTTTTCAGAAGACGTATAGCATGGTCGCAGTTTCACATGATGTAGATGACTGAGTGAAGACTGAACCTTTTCAGAAGACATATAGCATGGTCATAGATACAGACGATGTACATGACTGAGTGAAGACACAACCTCTTCAGAAGACATATAGCATGGTCATAGATACAGACGATGTAGATGACTTAGTGAAGACTGAACCTTTTCAGAAGACATATAGCATGGTCGCAGTTTCACATGATGTAGATGACTGAGTGAAGACTGAACCTTTTCAGAAGACATATAGCATGGTCATAGATACAGACGATGTAGATGACTTAGTGAAGACACAACCTTTTCAGAAGACATATAGCATGGTCATAGATACAGACGATGTACATGACTGAGTGAAGACACAACCTCTTCAGAAGACGTATAGCATGGTCGTAGTTACACATGATGTACATGACTGAGTGAAGACTGAACCTTTTCAGAAAACGTATAGCATGGCCGTAGATACAGACGATGTACATGACTGAGTGAAGACACAACCTCTTCAGAAGACATATAGCATGGTCGCAGTTTCACATGATGTAGATGACTGAGTGAAGACACAACCTCTTCAGAAGACATATAGCATGGTCGCAGTTTCACGTGATGTAGATGACTTAGTGAAGACACAACCTTTTCAGAAGACGTATAGCATGGTCATAGATACAGACGATGTAGATGATTTAGTGAAGACACAACCTCTTCAGAAGACGTATAGCATGGTCATAGATACAGACGATGTAGATGACTTAGTGAAGACTGAACCTTTTCAGAAGACATATAGCATGGTCGCAGTTTCACATGATGTAGATGACTGAGTGAGGACACAACCTCTTCAGAAGACGTATAGCATGGTCGTAGTTTCACGTGATGTAGATGACTGAGTGAAGACTGAACCTTTTCAGAAGACATATAGCATGGTCATAGATACAGACGATGTAGATGACTTAGTGAAGACACAACTTTTTCAGAAGACATATAGCATGGTCATAGATACAGACGATGTACATGACTGAGTGAAGACACAACCTCTTCAGAAGATGTATAGCATGGTCGTAGTTACACATGATGTACATGACTGAGTGAAGACTGAACCTTTTCAGAAAACGTATAGCATGGCCGTAGATACAGACGATGTACATGACTGAGTGAAGACTGAACCTTTTCAGAAGACGTATACCATGGTCGCAGTTTCACATGATGTAGATGACTGAGTGAAGACTGAACCTTTTCAGAAGACATATAGCATGGTCATAGATACAGACGATGTACATGACTGAGTGAAGACACAACCTCTTCAGAAGACATATAGCATGGTCATAGATACAGACGATGTAGATGACTTAGTGAAGACTGAACCTTTTCAGAAGACATATAGCATGGTCGCAGTTTCACATGATGTAGATGACTGAGTGAAGACTGAACCTTTTCAGAAGACATATAGCATGGTCATAGATACAGACGATGTAGATGACTTAGTGAAGACACAACCTTTTCAGAAGACATATAGCATGGTCATAGATACAGACGATGTACATGACTGAGTGAAGACACAACCTCTTCAGAAGACGTATAGCATGGTCGTAGTTACACATGATGTACATGACTGAGTGAAGACTGAACCTTTTCAGAAAACGTATAGCATGGCCGTAGATACAGACGATGTACATGACTGAGTGAAGACTGAACCTTTTCAGAAGACGTATAGCATGGTCGCAGTTTCACATGATGTAGATGACTGAGTGAAGACACAACCTTTTCAGAAGACATATAGCATGGTCGTAGTTATACATGATGTAGATAACTGAGTGAAGAAACAACCTTTTCAGAAGACGTATAGCATGGTTGTTGGAGATGAGATGGAAGAGAAAATGTCTTTGAAGTGAGAAGTGTTTTTATATATATGTATGTATATGTGCGCGCGCACACACACACACACACACACACACACACACACATAGACAGACGTGAAACATACACAATGCAGACATAGAAATAATACTTTTAAAAAGAAACGGTGAATTGGAGACTAAAGCACATCTGTCTCTAACGTACAAAAAGTATAGTAACTGGCGTGACGAAGACTGAGACAGAGACATTGAGGTTGAAAGTAGATATAATTTTTCTTGAACGTTGTACCCCTAAAGTTGTTGGTGTATTATTGAAAATATACATAGTATATAACGAAATAAATGACATTACTGATTATTCAGTGTTTATCATAAAATAATATATTTTTAAATTTCGCGTGTCCACGGGGGTACGCGTACTCCAGGTTGAAGACCACTGATCTGTAGTGATCTAGGAACTACACCGTCCAATGTAATTTTGTACTTATTATATGCATCATTCAGCCAAGTCACTTGCATTTTCCTGCATTATCACACACGTATCCTTACATAAGATGTATTATGACTGACGCACGGAACTGAAAATTGCGCGGTGTTTCACTTGGTACAGACAGTACCAGTTTTTAAGACGAGGCTTAGGCTGAGTTATCAGTGACGTACATGAGTTACGTTAGACATTATCATTTCCTAGACATATGCACGAGGTACTGTTTAGTATGATGTAGATGATTCACGTAAGACACTACCACCACCACCGAGACATATGGACGAGGTATAATTTCGAATGTGTATGTGATTCACGTAAGACAGTATCACTACCCAGACGTAAGGACGAGACATATGCAGTTGGTACACTTTGGAATGATGTAGATGATTGACTTAAGACAGTTCCACTTGCCAGATATGTGCACGAGGTACAGTTTATAATGATGTACATGATTCACCACCACCACTACTACTATTTCGAAGACAAGGCACGGGTGTATTTAAGAGCGACGTGCGTGATTCAGAGAAGACAGTATCACTTCTAAGACGGGTACATTGAGGAACGTCGTACTAGTTGGTTGCGTAATTCACATACTACACTACCACTTTTAAGTGAGGGCAGAGGCACAGTTCCCAATGACGTACGTGATCCAAACGAGACTAGTACTTGGAAGACAAGGCAGGGGTACATTTAGCAATGACGTACGAGATTAAGACAAGACACTACCACTTTGATGGCAAGGCACTACCTCTGTGAACACAAGGCAGAGTTACATTTAGCGATGTACGAGATTCACACAAGGCAGTAGCAGTTGAAACGAAGGGAAGCGTGCGTTTAGTAATGACGTAAGAGATCCACGCAAGATACATTCACTTTAGAAAATAGTTACATATGATGTCTATGATCCTGTGATGATATAACCACTATAGAAAACATGTGGGATGGGCGCAGTTAGAAGGCAAGCGAGGAGTATATCTAGCAAAGACGTAAAACACTAGCACTTGGAAGGCAAGGTAGGGTTGCATTTAGGAATGACGTGCGTGATTCAGAGAAGACAGTATCACTTGAGGAATGTCGTACTAGTTAGTTGCGTAATTCATATAATACACTACTACTTGGAAGATAGGCAGTGAGTGTGTACTTAATGACTTGCGTGATATTTATTTATTGTAAGAAGAGTGTATGATACATGGACGTAAGAATAAAATATATGTATATATTTTATGTATGTGTTTATGGAATTTTTATTAATGTGTGTGTGTATATTTATAAATAAATGGAGGAGGAGATAAGAAATTACGTTGTTTTTATTCTTTGAGAGGGAATACGTATTTGAAGGGGTTATTGTAAAATTGAAAGTGTATATAAAATGTAAATAAAGGTGATATTAACACTCTTTTTTTTTCAGTGCATATATCAGATAGTTCCAATTCACAACCTCTTGTAGCCCTCTGTGGCGTAGTGGTTAGCGTGCTTGCTTGTGGTTGCAAGGGTCGGTGGATCGAAACCTAGCCAGGTAGACTTTTTTAAAGTTAATATAGATAGATGAGTTTAGTATTAATTTAAATTCGTCAGTTATTCCATTGTAAGATATCAGGAAGTTTTAAATTGCAGTATGTCAAGAGCTTTGGTAGCGCAGTGGTTAGCGTGCTTGCCTGTGGATGCAAGGGTCGGTGGTTCGAAACCCGGCCAGGTAGAGTTTTTTAAAGTTAATATAAATAGATGAGTGTTTAGCATTAATTTAAATTTGTCAGTTATTCTGTTGTAAGATATCAGGAAGTTTTAAATTATTGTATGTCAAGTAACTTAGTAGCGTAGTGGTTAGAATGCCTGCCTTCGGATCGTGAGGTTCGCTGGTTCGAATCCTCGTTAGGTAAATTTTTTAAAGAAATGTTAAAAATATGACCGTCCGGTTCAAAGACTGCGCCGGACTTGGGAAAAAAATTGTTCGGTTTGCCGCGCCAAAAAGAAAGATGACGTGCACCGAGGAAACTTCTTCCATATAAGCTGCTAAGAAAAATGTCGAGATTAAGAAATAAATAATAAAAATTTAGATTAAGTATAAGAAAATAAAATAGTAGAGCGAGCGAGAGGAATTTCCTGCAAGCAGTAAAAAAAAAAATTCTTCGAGGCACCAAGAGTAAGAAGCCTTGCCTTGATTTCGCAGCAGGGTTTCGTAGAAAATAATTGTGGTTCATATTTCAAGTAGCGCGGCGTTTGTTGTTCATTATATGTGCAGGGGGGAAAAAAATCTCCCTTAGACACCAAGAGGTAAGCCTTACCAGAGGTTTGAGGCAGGCCCCAAGGTTTTTCTTACTGGCATTTATAGGAAAAGGCGGGAAAATTGCCTTAGGGCACCAAGAGGTAAGCCTTGCCATCGAAAATCCGAATACCCCCTATATAAAAGGAACGACGGAAGCGCCGCCTATAAGGCGCGCTCTTAAAGCAGCTCGCAGAACTTAGAAAAATTTCTTCGACTAAAATATTTTTCAAGTACTACTCAACTAACAACTTAGAAGTTTTCTATTGCGGCCAAAAACTAAGTTTTGACCAGCAATACGAAAAAATTTCTAAGTTCTTAGAATATTTCGTACTACCAGAAACTAAGTTCTGGCAAAGTACGAAAAAATTCTAAGTTGTTCTTAGAATTTTTCCGAACTTGTACCAAAAACTAAGTTTTTGGCAAAGTTCGAAAAAATTCTAAGTTCTAGCTAGAGTGTATGGAAGGAATTCAGGAACCCTAATGATAACATGATTCAAAACAAAAAAAATATTTATTATACAAAAAAATTCTATTTGTACATCAGTTTACAAAATATATAATTCATTCATTTATTTCATCTTCTTTATCTCGACTGGAAAAGTATCATCACCTGAAAAAAAATCAAAAAACAAACATTAATTTCAATCAAAGCAAAGAAAATTAACTGAAAACAAAATAAATATAAAAATTAAATAGATTCTGAGTGCACGTTCTGTCTACGTATACGCAAATTATTTCTGCTTTTCAATTGCACGCGTACATAGCCGTAGGCGCATTCTGCGTGTAGGTGAAGTCGATAGATGTCTTGTGCATAGTGGAGGCAGGTTCTCTCTGTGTGGGGCATGCATGCGTGTGGTATGTGCGCTCAGAATATATATAATAAGTATGTGTGCAAGTTATTATTTATTATATATGCGAAGCTCTTCAGTGCAGCATGCGATTATTATAATTTATGCATGTCGAGAGTATTTGCTCGCATATTTTATGAATGCAGAGAGAGTGTGTGTTGAGATCGTGTAGAAAATAAATTATTATTTACTTTTCGTATGTTTTAAGTTGATATTGATGTTTGTTATTTGATAAATAATTTTTTGAATTAATTCGAGTTAGTCCGTTGTCAAGTACAAAAAAATTAAACAGCACAATTAAAAAAGTACAACAAAGTAACAAATGAATACGAAGTGACTACACAAAATGAAAAATTATCAAAAATACAAAAATCATCATCCATTAAAAAGAACTCAACACTTGCAAAGACATCATCAATGGCAAAAAACATAACTTGCTTAAAAACATACAATTCATAAAAGCTGCTTTGTTATCAAATGCTCGACATAATCGTCGTATGTTTTTAATGAAATAATATTTTGCTACAAAGTGTCTTTTAAAGCATCAACAGTCTTGTTTGCATGGATGATCATTTATATATATTTCAAATAATTATTCAAGATTAGGCAAGATTAAAAAAATAAATGCAAGAGAATAAGAAAAAATAAAACAATAAAGAAATTAGACACAAAACGAAAAAGAAACAAGAAAATAAAGTAAAAGACAATAAATACATACCAAAAGGAAAAAAAGAATTAAAAAGAGCAAAGTCTTTTAATTTCTTTCAGCTTTTAGTATATATTTATTTTCTATTACTTTATTTTCTTGTTTCTCTTTCGTTTTGTGTCTAATTTCTTTATTGTTTTATTTTTTCTTATTCTCTTGCAGTTATTTCTTTAATCTTGCCTAATCTTCAATAATTATTTCAAATATATATAAATGATCATCCATGCAAACAAGACTGTTGATGCTTTAAAAGACACTTTGTAGCAAAATATTATTTCATTAAAAACATACGACGATTATGTCGAGCAGTTCATAACAAAGCAGCTTTTATAAATTCTATGTTTTTAAGCAAGTCATGTTTTTGGCCATTGATCATGTCTTTGCAACTGTTCACTTCTTTTTAATGGATCATGACTTGTATTTCTGATAATTTTTCATTTTGTGTAGTCACTTCGTATTCATTTGTTACTTTGTTGTACTTTCTTAATTCTGCTGTTCAATTTCTTTTGTACTTGACAACGGACTAACTCCAAGTCATTCAAAAAATTATTTATCAAATAACAAACATCAATATCAACTTAAAACATACGAAAAGTAAATAAATAAAATATATTTCTACACGATCTCAACACACACTCTCTGCATTCATAAAATATGCGAGCAAATACTCTCCACATGCATAAATTATAATAATCGCATGCTGCACTGAAGAGCTTCGCATATATAATAAATAATAACTTGCACACATACTTATTATATATATTCTGAGCCCACATACCACACGCATGCATGCCCCACACAGAGAGAACCTGCCTCCACTATGCACAAGACATCTATCGACTTCACCTACACGCAGAATGCGCCTACGGCTATGTACGCGTGCAATTCAAAAGCAGAAATAATTTGCGCATACGTAGACAGAACGTGCACTCAAAATCTATCGACATGTAGTACTACACACACACACACAAACTAAACACATAAACTACACACACACTACAGTTACCATCCACCTAATATCAAAATAAATTCAGTACAATGGAAGCAGTCACCAATCTACTTTCGCATGGCTTTGTGAATCCCTTTAACATAAAAGCAGTCACATACCCATTACATTTCACCTCAAACCAAAGCAAAATAATCAAAAAGCAACCTGAAACCAACCCAAAAGCAATCACATACCAACACCAAATAAAAATCTATTTTCAGATAGCTTTGGGAATGCTTTCAACATAAAAGCAGTCGCATACCCATCTAAAATCAAATCCAAAACCATTCGCAAATCAATCTAAAATCAAACTATTTCAAGATGACTTTGTGATTGCCTATAATGTAAAAGCACTCACATACCCATCTAAAATCAAATCCAAAACCATTCAAAAATAAATCTAAGTTCAGTCTATTTCAAGATAACTTTGTAAATGCATTCAATGTAAAAGCACTGACATAGCCATCAAACACCAAACCCAAAACCAATCAAAAATAAATCTAAGTTCAGTCTATTTCAAGATAACTTTGTAAATGCATTCAATGTAAAAGCACTGACATAGCCATCAAACACCAAACCCAAAACCAATCAAAAATAAATCTAAGTTCAGTCTATTTCAAGATAACTTTGTAAATGCATTCAATGTAAAAGCACTGACATAGCCATCAAACACCAAACCCAAAACCAATCAAAAATAAATCTAAGTTCAGCCTATTTCAAGATAACTTTGTAAATGCATTCAATGTAAAAGCACTGACATAGCCATCAAACACCAAACCCAAAACCAATCAAAAATAAATCTAAGTTCAGTCTATTTCAAGATAACTTTGTAAATGCATTCAATGTAAAAAAGCACTCACATAGCTATCAAACATCAAACCCAAAACCATTCAAAAATAAATCTAACTTCAGTCTATTTCAAAATAACTTTGTAAATGCATTCAATATAAAAGCACTCACATAGCTATCAAACATCAAACCCAAAACCATTCAAAAATAAATCTAAGTTCAGTCTATTTCAAGATAACTTTGTAAATGCATTCAATGTAAAAAAGCACTCACATAGCTATCGAACAACAAACCCAAAACCATTCAAAAATAAATCTAAGTTCAGTCTATTTCAAAATAACTTTGTAAATGCATTCAATATAAAAGCACTCACATAGCTATCAAACATCAAACCCAAAACCAATCAAAAATAAATCTAAGTTCAGTCTATTTCAAGATAACTTTGTAAATGCATTCAATGTAAAAGCACTGACATAGCCATCAAACACCAAACCCAAAACCAATCAAAAATAAATCTAAGTTCAGTCTATTTCAAGATAACTTTGTAAATGCATTCAATGTAAAAAAGCACTCACATAGCTATCAAACATCAAACCCAAAACCATTCAAAAATAAATCTAACTTCAGTCTATTTCAAGATAACTTTGTAAATGCATTCAATGTAAAAGCACTGACATAGCCATCAAACACCAAACCCAAAACCAATCAAAAATAAATCTAAGTTCAGTCTATTTCAAGATAACTTTGTAAATGCATTCAATGTAAAAGCACTGACATAGCCATCAAACACCAAACCCAAAACCAATCAAAAATAAATCTAAGTTCAGTCTATTTCAAGATAACTTTGTAAATGCATTCAATGTAAAAAAGCACTCACATAGCTATCAAACATCAAACCCAAAACCATTCAAAAATAGATCTAAGTTCAGTTTATTTCAAGATAACTTTGTAAATGCATTCAATGTAAAAGCACTGACATAGCCATCAAACTCCAAACCCAAAACCAATCAAAAATAAATCTAAGTTCAGTCTATTTCAAGATAACTTTGTAAATGCATTCAATGTAAAAGCACTGACATAGCCATCAAACACCAAACCCAAAACCAATCAAAAATAAATCTAAGTTCAGTCTATTTCAAGATAACTTTGTAAATGCATTCAATGTAAAAAAGCACTCACATAGCTATCAAACATCAAACCCAAAACCATTCAAAAATAAATCTAACTTCAGTCTATTTCAAGATAACTTTGTAAATGCATTCAATGTAAAAGCACTGACATAGCCATCAAACACCAAACCCAAAACCAATCAAAAATAAATCTAAGTTCAGTCTATTTCAAGATAACTTTGTAAATGCATTCAATGTAAAAGCACTGACATAGCCATCAAACACCAAACCCAAAACCAATCAAAAATAAATCTAAGTTCAGTCTATTTCAAGATAACTTTGTAAATGCATTCAATGTAAAAAAGCACTCACATAGCTATCAAACATCAAACCCAAAACCATTCAAAAATAGATCTAAGTTCAGTTTATTTCAAGATAACTTTGTAAATGCATTCAATGTAAAAGCACTGACATAGCCATCAAACTCCAAACCCAAAACCAATCAAAAATAAATCTAAGTTCAGTCTATTTCAAGATAACTTTGTAAATGCATTCAATGTAAAAGCACTGACATAGCCATCAAACACCAAACCCAAAACCAATCAAAAATAAATCTAAGTTCAGTCTATTTCAAGATAACTTTGTAAATGCATTCAATGTAAAAAAGCACTCACATAGCTATCAAACATCAAACCCAAAACCATTCAAAAATAAATCTAACTTCAGTCTATTTCAAGATAACTTTGTAAATGCATTCAATGTAAAAAAGCACTCACATAGCTATCAAACATCAAACCCAAAACCATTCAAAAATAAATCTAACTTCAGTCTATTTCAAGATAACTTTGTAAATGCATTCAATGTAAAAGCACTGACATAGCCATCAAACACCAAACCCAAAACCAATCAAAAATAAATCTAAGTTCAGTCTATTTCAAGATAACTTTGTAAATGCATTCAATGTAAAAAAGCACTCACATAGCTATCAAACATCAAACCCAAAACCATTCAAAAATAAATCTAACTTCAGTCTATTTCAAGATAACTTTGTAAATGCATTCAATGTAAAAAAGCACTCACATAGCTATCAAACACCAAACCCAAAACCAATCAAAAATAAATCTAAGTTCAGTCTATTTCAAGATAACTTTGTAAATGCATTCAATGTAAAAAAGCACTCACATAGCTATCAAACATCAAACCCAAAACCATTCAAAAATAAATCTAACTTCAGTCTATTTCAAGATAACTTTGTAAATGCATTCAATGTAAAAGCACTGACATAGCCATCAAACACCAAACCCAAAACCAATCAAAAATAAATCTAAGTTCAGTCTATTTCAAGATAACTTTGTAAATGCATTCAATGTAAAAAAGCACTCACATAGCTATCAAACATCAAACCCAAAACCATTCAAAAATAAATCTAACTTCAGTCTATTTCAAGATAACTTTGTAAATGCATTCAATGTAAAAAAGCACTCACATAGCTATCAAACATCAAACCCAAAACCATTCAAAAATAAATCTAACTTCAGTCTATTTCAAGATAACTTTGTAAATGCATTCAATGTAAAAAAGCACTCACATAGCTATCAAACATCAAACCCAAAACCAATCAAAAATAAATCTAAGTTCAGTCTATTTCAAGATAACTTTGTAAATGCATTCAATGTAAAAAAGCACTCACATAGCTATCAAACATCAAACCCAAAACCATTCAAAAATAAATCTAACTTCACTCTATTTCAAGATAACTTTGTAAATGCATTCAATGTAAAAGCATCACATAGCCATCAAACATCAAACCCAAAACCAATCAAAAATAAATCTAACATCAGTCTATTTCAAGATAACTTTGTAAATGCATTCAATGTAAAAGCACTGACATAGCCATCAAACTCCAAACCCAAAACCAATCAAAAATAAATCTAAGTTCAGTCTATTTCAAGATAACTTTGTAAATGCATTCAATGTAAAAGCATCACATAGCCATCAAACCCAAAACCAATCAAAAATAAATCTAAGTTCAGTCTATTTCAAGATAACTTTGTAAATGCATTCAATGTAAAAAAGCACTCACATAGCTATCAAACATCAAACCCAAAACCATTCAAAAATAAATCTAACTTCAGTCTATTTCAAGATAACTTTGTAAATGCATTCAATGTAAAAGCACTGACATAGCCATCAAACACCAAACCCAAAACCAATCAAAAATAAATCTAAGTTCAGTCTATTTCAAGATAACTTTGTAAATGCATTCAATGTAAAAAAGCACTCACATAGCTATCAAACATCAAACCCAAAACCATTCAAAAATAAATCTAACTTCAGTCTATTTCAAGATAACTTTGTAAATGCATTCAATGTAAAAAAGCACTCACATAGCTATCAAACATCAAACCCAAAACCATTCAAAAATAAATCTAACTTCAGTCTATTTCAAGATAACTTTGTAAATGCATTCAATGTAAAAAAGCACTCACATAGCTATCAAACATCAAACCCAAAACCAATCAAAAATAAATCTAAGTTCAGTCTATTTCAAGATAACTTTGTAAATGCATTCAATGTAAAAAAGCACTCACATAGCTATCAAACATCAAACCCAAAACCATTCAAAAATAAATCTAACTTCACTCTATTTCAAGATAACTTTGTAAATGCATTCAATGTAAAAGCATCACATAGCCATCAAACATCAAACCCAAAACCAATCAAAAATAAATCTAACATCAGTCTATTTCAAGATAACTTTGTAAATGCATTCAATGTAAAAGCACTGACATAGCCATCAAACTCCAAACCCAAAACCAATCAAAAATAAATCTAAGTTCAGTCTATTTCAAGATAACTTTGTAAATGCATTCAATGTAAAAGCATCACATAGCCATCAAACCCAAAACCAATCAAAAATAAATCTAAGTTCAGTCTATTTCAAGATAACTTTGTAAATGCATTCAATGTAAAAAAGCACTCACATAGCTATCAAACATCAAACCCAAAACCATTCAAAAATAAATCTAACTTCAGTCTATTTCAAGATAACTTTGTAAATGCATTCAATGTAAAAGCATCACATAGCCATCAAACATCAAACCCAAAACCAATCAAAAATAAATCTAAGTTCAGTGTATTTCAAGATAACTTTGTAAATGCATTCAATGTAAAAGCATCACATAGCCATCAAACCCAAAACCAATCAAAAATAAATCTAAGTTCAGTCTATTTCAAGATAACTTTGTAAATGCATTCAATGTAAAAAAGCACTCACATAGCTATCAAACATCAAACCCAAAACCATTCAAAAATAAATCTAAGTTCAGTCTATTTCAAGATAACTTTGTAAATGCATTCAATGTAAAAGCATCACATAGCCATCAAACATCAAACCCAAAACCAATCAAAAATAAATCTAAGTTCAGTCTATTTCAAGATAACTTTGTAAATGCATTCAATGTAAAAAAGCACTCACATAGCTATCAAACATCAAACCCAAAACCATTCAAAAATAAATCTAACTTCAGTTTATTTCAAGATAACTTTGTA
This sequence comes from Zootermopsis nevadensis, assembly GCF_977971745.1. Taxonomy (NCBI): domain Eukaryota; kingdom Metazoa; phylum Arthropoda; class Insecta; order Blattodea; family Termopsidae; genus Zootermopsis; species Zootermopsis nevadensis. The sequence goes on from NW_028259156.1 coordinate 19,967,986, forward strand.
AATGCATTCAATGTAAAAGCACTGACATAGCCATCAAACTCCAAACCCAAAACCAATCAAAAATAAATCTAAGTTCAGTCTATTTCAAGATAACTTTGTAAATGCATTCAATGTAAAAGCACTGACATAGCCATCAAACACCAAACCCAAAACCAATCAAAAATAAATCTAAGTTCAGTCTATTTCAAGATAACTTTGTAAATGCATTCAATGTAAAAAAGCACTCACATAGCTATCAAACATCAAACCCAAAACCATTCAAAAATAAATCTAACTTCAGTCTATTTCAAGATAACTTTGTAAATGCATTCAATGTAAAAGCATCACATAGCCATCAAACATCAAACCCAAAACCAATCAAAAATAAATCTAACATCAGTCTATTTCAAGATAACTTTGTAAATGCATTCAATGTAAAAAAGCACTCACATAGCTATCAAACATCAAACCCAAAACCATTCAAAAATAAATCTAAGTTCAGTCTATTTCAAGATAACTTTGTAAATGCATTCAATGTAAAAAAGCACTCACATAGCTATCAAACATCAAACCCAAAACCATTCAAAAATAAATCTAACTTCAGTCTATTTCAAGATAACTTTGTAAATGCATTCAATGTAAAAGCATCACATAGCCATCAAACATCAAACCCAAAACCAATCAAAAATAAATCTAAGTTCAGTCTATTTCAAGATAACTTTGTAAATGCATTCAATGTAAAAAAGCACTCACATAGCTATCAAACATCAAACCCAAAACCATTCAAAAATAAATCTAACTTCAGTCTATTTCAAGATAACTTTGTAAATGCATTCAATGCAAAAGCATCACATAGCCATCAAACATCAAACCCAAAACCAATCAAAAATAAATCTAAGTTCAGTCTATTTCAAGATAACTTTGTAAATGCATTCAATGTAAAAAAGCACTCACATAGCTATCAAACATCAAACCCAAAACCATTCAAAAATAAATCTAAGTTCAGTTTATTTCAAGATAACTTTGTAAATGCATTCAATGTAAAAGCACTGACATAGCCATCAAACTCCAAACCCAAAACCAATCAAAAATAAATCTAAGTTCAGTCTATTTCAAGATAACTTTGTAAATGCATTCAATGTAAAAGCATCACATCGCCATCAAACATCAAACCCAAAACCAATCAAAAATAAATCTAACTTCAGTCTATTTCAAGATAACTTTGTAAATGCATTCAATGTAAAAGCATCACATAGCCATCAAACATCAAACCCAAAACCAATCAAAAATAAATCTAACTTCAGTCTATTTCAAGATAACTTTGTAAATGCATTCAATGTAAAAGCATCACATAGCCATCAAACATCAAACCCAAAACCAATCAAAAATAAATCTAAGTTCAGTCTATTTCAAGATAACTTTGTAAATGCATTCAATGTAAAAGCATCACATAGCCATCAAACATCAAACCCAAAACCAATCAAAAATAAATCTAAGTTCAGTCTATTTCAAGATAACTTTGTAAATGCATTCAATGTAAAAGCATCACATAGCCATCAAACATCAAACCCAAAACCAATCAAAAATAAATCTAAGTTCAGTTTATTTCAAGATAACTTTGTAAATGCATTCAATGTAAAAGCATCACATAGCCATCAAACATCAAACCCAAAACCAATCAAAAATAAATCTAAGTTCAGTCTATTTCAAGATAACTTTGTAAATGCATTCAATGTAAAAGCATCACATAGCCATCAAACATCAAACCCAAAACCAATCAAAAATAAATCTAAGTTCAGTCTATTTCAAGATAACTTTGTAAATGCATTCAGTGTAAAAGCATCACATAGCCATCAAACATCAAACCCAAAACCAATCAAAAATAAATCTAAGTTCAGTCTATTTCAAGATAACTTTGTAAATGCATTCAACGTAAAAGCATCACATAGCCATCAAACATCAAATCCAAAACCAATCAAAAATAAATCTAAGTTCAGTCTATTTCAAGATAACTTTGTAAATGCATTCAATGCAAAAGCATCACATAGCCATCAAACATCAAACCCAAAACCATTCAAAAATAAATCTAACTTCAGTCTATTTCAAGATAACTTTGTAAATGCATTCAATGTAAAAGCATCACATAGCCATCAAACATCAAACCCAAAACCAATCAAAAATAAATCTAAGTTCAGTCTATTTCAAGATAACTTTGTAAATGCATTCAATGTAAAAGCATCACATAGCCATCAAACATCAAATCCAAAACCAATCAAAAATAAATCTAAGTTCAGTCTATTTCAAGATAACTTTGTAAATGCATTCAATGCAAAAGCATCACATAGCCATCAAACATCAAACCCAAAACCAATCAAAAATAAATCTAAGTTCAGTCTATTTCAAGATAACTTTGTAAATGCATTCAATGCAAAAGCATCACATAGCCATCAAACATCAAACCCAAAACCATTCAAAAATAAATCTAACTTCAGTCTATTTCAAGATAACTTTGTAAATGCATTCAATGTAAAAGCATCACATAGCCATCAAACATCAAACCCAAAACCAATCAAAAATAAATCTAAGTTCAGTCTATTTCAAGATAACTTTGTAAATGCATTCAATGTAAAAGCATCACATAGCCATCAAACATCAAATCCAAAACCAATCAAAAATAAATCTAAGTTCAGTCTATTTCAAGATAACTTTGTAAATGCATTCAATGCAAAAGCATCACATAGCCATCAAACATCAAACCCAAAACCATTCAAAAATAAATCTAACTTCAGTCTATTTCAAGATAACTTTGTAAATGCATTCAGTGTAAAAGCATCACATAGCCATCAAACATCAAACCCAAAACCAATCAAAAATAAATCTAAGTTCAGTCTATTTCAAGATAACTTTGTAAATGCATTCAATGTAAAAAAAGCACTCACATAGCTATCAAACATCAAACCCAAAACCATTCAAAAATAAATCTAAGTTCAGTTTATTTCAAGATAACTTTGTAAATGCATTCAATGTAAAAGCATCACATAGCCATCAAACATCAAATCCAAAACCAATCAAAAATAAATCTAAGTTCAGTCTATTTCAAGATAACTTTGTAAATGCATTCAATGTAAAAAAGCACTCACATAGCTATCAAACATCAAACCCAAAACCATTCAAAAATAAATCTAAGTTCAGTTTCTTTCAAGATAACTTTGTAAATGCATTCAATGTAAAAGCACTGACATAGCCATCAAACTCCAAACCCAAAACCAATCAAAAATAAATCTAAGTTCAGTCTATTTCAAGATAACTTTGTAAATGCATTCAATGTAAAAGCATCACATAGCCATCAAACATCAAATCCAAAACCAATCAAAAATAAATCTAAGTTCAGTCTATTTCAAGATAACTTTGTAAATGCATTCAATGTAAAAGCATCACATAGCCATCAAACATCAAATCCAAAACCAATCAAAAATAAATCTAAGTTCAGTCTATTTCAAGATAACTTTGTAAATGCATTCAATGTAAAAGCATCACATAGCCATCAAACATCAAATCCAAAACCAATCAAAAATAAATCTAACTTCAGTCTATTTCAAGATAACTCTGTAAATGCATTCAATGTAAAAGCATTCACTTAGCCATCTGAAACCAATCTATACCACATACAAAGCCATCTAAACCCAATCCATTTTCAAATCACTTTCTAACTGCCTTTAATATAAAAGCATTCACTTAGCCATCTGAAACCAATCTATACCACATACAAAGCCATCTAAACCCAATCCATTTTCAAATCACTTTCTAACTGCCTTTAATATAAAAGCATTCACTTAGCCATCTGAAACCAATCTATACCACATACAAAGCCATCTAAACCCAATCCATCTTCAAATCACTTTCTAACTGCCTCTAATATAAAAGCATTCACTTAGCCATCTGAAACCAATCTATACCACATACAAAGCCATCTAAACCCAATCCATTTTCAAATCACTTTCTAACTGCCTTTAATATAAAAGCATTCACTTAGCCAACTGAAACCAATCTATACCACATACAAAGCCATCTAAACCCAATCCATTTTCTAATCACTTTCTAACTGCCTCTAATATAAAAGCATTCACTTAGCCATCTGAAACTATTCTATACCAAATACAAAGCCATCTAAACCCAATCAATTTTCAAATCATTTTCTAACTGCCTTTAATATAAAGGCATTCACTTAGCCATCTGAAACCAATCTATACCACATACAAAGCCATCTAAACCCAATCCATTTTCAAATCATTTTCTAACTGCCTTTAATATAAAAGCATTCACTTAGCCATCTGAAACCATTCTATACCATATACAAAGCCATCTGAAACCAATCTATACCATATACAAAGCCATCCAAAGCCCACAAAATTATACAACAAGCAACCACACACAAGACACAAGACACAACACTCGCAACCAAACATACCGCATTCGACACAGATCCACACAGCACTCAACACATCTCATTATTTTTAACATGTTTTACCGCCATAAAAATTCATTTCAGCTTTCGCTTACCACCATTCTTCTCACTCCAGGACCTTTCTCCTCACTCCAGGACCTTTCTTCTCACTCCAGGGCCTTTCTCCTCACTCCAGGACCTTTCTTCCAGCCAGGACTCCAAGTTCCACACCCGTCACGAAGGTACGACATTGGCTCTGGGGCACGCACCGTACCCGGCGACAGTTACAAAACTCGGGAGCGCAGACCTAATTCATCGGCAGTTTCCGAAACTCGGGGGGCTCAGAACGGTCTCCTCGACAATTACCCATACTCTGGGACTCAGACCGCACTCGGCTGCAATTACCAAGACTCGCCGGCACAAACCGCAGTCATCAGCAGTTACGGACACTCGAGGACACGTCGTACTCGTCGGGAGTTACCGAAACTCGAGGGCTCAGACACCTCTCTACGGCACGCACTCACCGGAAGTTACCGATACTCGCAAAACCAGGCCGCACTCGCGACAGCACCGAAGCTCGACGGCCAGGCCAACCTCGGCAGCAGTCATCGAAACTCGCAATCAGAAAAAGTTACCCAAACCCATGGGCGCAGACTACACCCCAAACTAGGACCGGACTCTCACACTCACACACACGACGGCAGCAACTGGATTCACCGGACTCCACGGCGACGGCAGGAACCACACACACACTCACACTCGACGTCATACACGGAATTCGACGACGCGGCAGGAACCCACCCCCCCCCCCCCCACACACACACACACTCTTTCGACGGAATAGACGCTATAAACCTAATAGACTCGACGACAGAAACTGGGTGCACCCAACTCTACTACGCGGAGACTACATGTATCGGACTCGAGGACATGGACAGAATACTACTACCGGACTCGATGTCACGGACGGCGAGGCAGAATGCAACTGACCCTTCAGGTCGGGAACGATTTCATGAAAACGAGATCTAGACTCTGCTACGAGGGTGGTATCTGGCTTTGAGAGTGGACTGTCTAATGAGAACGGGAACTGGCCATTGAGATCAGAACTATCCTGTGATAACGAGGTCTGTCGTAAGAGAGCAAAACTGGCCTTCGAGATCGGAACTCGCCTACGAGAACGAAAAAGTGCCTTTCGAGGCCACAGCTGCAAAATGACAACGGATTCCGCCTTTGAGACCGGCAATCGCCTCAAGACAACAGATCTAGCCTTCGAGAATGGGAACAGCCTCAGACAACCAAACGAGCCTTCGAGATCGGGACTGCCTTAGACAATGGTACTGTCTCTAGAGATCGCAACTGGCCTTGCAGAGCCAATTGTACGGAACGCAGCAAACTGCACTCCAAGGAGGTGGAGACGACGACTGCACGGACAGCAGCCAACACAACCTAACAAAATCACTAAAACACATTCGAACCAAACATACGCACCACACACATCCGTACACTCAACCAAGACAACGACAAACACAACACAAAACTACACTACGCTAACAAATTCATACAACACAAGCAAATATTTCAAATATCATATAAATAATTGACGCAAGTGCTACATACACTAACCTTCACAAATATGATTCAGCATTCTTAAACGTTAGGAAGCTCTTTGTCAGAGAAAAGGAGTTTCTGCATAATACTATAACTTGTGGCTTTTTATGATGAGGAGTTTTCATAAGTGGCGGTACACCGTTCAAAAACACGTACATGAAAATGTAGGCTTGAAACCTGCAATTATTTTTCAACTTGTCTTCTTCACTCTTACAGCATTTTTCCACAAAATTTTCTCACTATTTAACTGAGTGACGGAAACACTTGGCAAACGTTTCAGAGACGAAACTCTTTCAAATCCCGAAATTAATTTCCAAACACAAAATTATCATATTTTTACCAACTTTCGTATCTTGTCATCCATCATAAGTAACTTTGTTACGACTTCGCCTACATTTACGTCAGACTTGTAAGCTGCGATGAAAATTTCTCTCGTCATAGACTACTGTCCGACACTACGCAAGACATTAAAGATTGTGTTGCAAATTTTACGAGTTCTGATTATGTATGAGAATAAAAATCACTACTACAAACTCTTCAAATCCGCCATTTCCTGTTCTCACAACAATTTGCATTCCGTAATTGTATTTCGGTTTTACGCCCATAACACTTCCTTCAATATCACACCGATGTAATTTGCCCACAAAAATTTCATTATATACATATTCATAAATTTTACTACAGTGTGTTACCCTCAATTTAACATTCCTGTCTTCCAACAATCTTCTAATGGGACCAATATTTTATTACTTTGCACGCAAAGTGTTAATCTATTTAACATAAGCTTTTCAATTATTTAACAATAAACATTTAATAACTTCAGTATGCATATCCTGGACTTTCCTGTCTTTATAGGAGGACAAAATATTTTAAACTCAATGAGACCAAGCATTCCCCGAATTCAATCTCCTCTTCATTTCGTCATAAATACCATTCTCACTTTATAGCGTCTTCCCCAAGTACTTGAATTTTGCCACATTTTCAAACGATTCGTAACCTGTCATTATATCTGATGTCGAGACACCGTCATCTACTTCCAGACCGACACCACTGCTGGCCCTAACAGTTTTCCTGCGTTCCCATTTATAGTATTTACATAATATTACCAGCACAGAACATAAGTTCATGTATTTCATTCAATTCCAAGCCGCCCTGATTTTCGTTCCAATTTCCTGATGGCATATTCTCTAGCAACATTGATAGAGCATATCCCCGTTTCAAGCCATTCTGAACGGCAAACGTATCGGACAAATGTTTACCTTCACGAAGTTTGCTAGAGGTTTAACTTAAACGCGTGTTAATCAGCCCAACTAGCTTCTCAGGTACACCAAATTCAGGCAAAATATTGTAAAGAGCCTCTCTTTAACCTCAAGTCTATACATACTTAGACTGTCCCATTGTACTACCACTTTCTTCTCTATAATCTGACAAATGTAACAAAAAAATTAATCACGTGTGTAACTATTATAACACTCTCATTCTGAATAATTTCATTTGCATATTGAATCAGCCTCGTCACAAGAATGTTAGGTACAATTTTGTACGTGGATGATCAGAGAGAGTTTCTTCCATAATCTTCGCAATCAGTCTTATCGCGATATCAACTGCTTCAATAACAGATTCCTTCCTTATTCTATATAGAGCGAGTAAGTCCTATCTCTTCTTCTGGTAACATTTTCCCAGAGATTTCTTCCTTCGCCTGTCCTGTCTAAGACCAGCTCATTTCATACTTAATCAGTCCACTTAATTTTCAACATTTCAAATGCTTTTATCCTCCTTCTTTCTCGCTTCCGTATATACAACTTCACAAAAATCTTTCCTGATTCCAGGACTTCTCTTTTCGCTTGTGCTAATCTGCTTTTAATGTCTTCCTTGCTTTGTCCATCTTTTGAGATTTTGCTTCCCAAATAACACAATTCCTTCGTGTCTTCTACTGCGTCTTTCCAAATTTTGATATTTAATGGGTCATTATTCTCGTTTCTGCTCCTCGTAACTTTTGTCACTCCTTAAGCCAAACTGCTCACTGAGTAATCTATTCATACCATTCAATAATTCCTCTACATCTTCCTTCCCTTCAGCCAAAAGGGCAATATTGTCAGTCAACCACAACATTCCTATCCTCTCACTTCCTTCGTTCCTTCCTCAACATACAAATTAAACAGCAGCGGCGAAAGCCTGCATCCTTGTCTTTCTTGATTCTCCACTTTTCTTATGGCCACCTGATGCTTATAAATACTGTCAATAACTCGTCTATCTTCATGCTTCAACCCCACCTTTCTCAAGTTCTCAAACATCTTATTCCACTTTACGTTGTCAAAAGCCTTATCCAAGTCTGCAAATTCCATAATCGTGTCTTTATCTTTCTTAATCCGTCCTTCTATTATCAAACGTCAGGTCAGAATTGCCCCTCGAGTAACCGTACTTTCCCTAAAAATAAAAGGGCAACTGTGTGCAACAGTAATATTCTACAAACAAAACACGCAAACCTAAGCACTCGTAAAACTACTGACGTATTTTAACTTCCAATCCATCTCTGAGCCAACTTCATCCATAACTAATATCCGTCCTCCCATTTCCTTCTTCGTCTGCCCAGCGGTCATTTTCCAGAATAAAAATTGTGCCTTGTGGTGTCGAGGTTTAGCAGAGAGCTCGAACTTCTTCGCTCTTTTCCACGTGATATTCTGTCTAGTAACAAGTTCTTGTATGTTGCCTTCTTCCGGGTCTCTTTCTTCCAAATTAATTTATATTTGTTACCATTCCTAGATATTTAAATTTTTTTTAAATATTTTCAAATCATTTCACATTTCCCAATGTCAATCTCAGCTTCAATACGGCTCTACTGTACGTACTCCAGCTTCTTAAATTTACCAGCTACGTCAACATTTAGCAATTTCCGAAAGTAATCTTTCCTTCTGTTTACGATGCCACGCGAGTCTGCGAGCAGACCCCCATTCTCGTCCTTCACCAGATGTGTCCCGAGTTTGTACCCCTTATTAACACTGGAATCTAATCTGCTTCCTCTGTATTAACAGGATAGAGCATCCTTAATCAAACCGTGCTCTATTTCGCAAAATTTTATAACACTCTACATTCTTCTTCTTCTTCTTCTTCTTCTTCTTATAGCGTTATAACCCTGTGTGGGTCTTAGCTCGTTCGATGAGTCTTTTCCATTCTGTCCCATCATTCACAATTCTTCTCCATCCCCTTACTCCCATCGTCTATCCATCGTTTCCGTCGTCTCCATTCCATCACTCTTCTAGTTACCCTGTTTCCTTCTACTCTTGCAACGTGGCCAAGCCAGGATAACCTTTCGCTTTTCATCAGCCTCACGATATCTGCTCCCTGTATGATTCATCCTAATTCTCCAGGAGACATCACTATTCTGTATTGGACCATGCATTTTCCGTAATATTTTGCGTTCAAATATTCAAAGTCGTTGCTCATCAAAGCTAGTTAATGTCCAGGCTACTGGTCTTATCAGAACTTTATAGATTCTCAGTTTAAGTTCCCTCCCCAGTATTTTAGACTTCATTAAATTCTGATAGGCATTATAACATCTATTACCATCCACAATACGTGCTTTAATTTCATTAGTCACTGAATTTATAGTATTAATCTGTGAACCCAGGTAATTAAAATTCTCAACATGTTCAAAATTATAATGCCCTATTCTCAATTTATTTGTAACTTTCATATATTTTCTTTTCAATTCATTTATTTTTAGCCCCCTTAACTGTGTTTCTTCTGTCAAATTTAGTACTGTTTCTTCCAGTGCAGCTTTATTTCTGCTAATAATAGCTATATCATTATGCCTATGTGTCCTGAGATCTCAAGTTTCCGAATAGATGCTTCCAGCGTCAGGTTAAAAAGCACTGTTCAGAGAGCATCTCCTTGTCTGACTCCCATATTGACATTACATGGTTTAGTTAGCTCACCATCTACTCTTACTACTGCCTTCGAGTCTTTCGACGTCGCTCTAATGAGCCTGACGTACTTAGACGGTATCCGTAACACGAGAATATCGCTTAACATTTGGTCTCTATTGAGACTATCAGATGCTCGTCTCTCTCTCTACACTCTCCTCGGCTGAATTTTTCATGTTAGCCGGTATATTTTACCAGGCCTTATTGACGTCTACTCCCCTATCCTCTGCACTCTCTTCAGAATTTTCGCCGATTAAAAATTATTCAAAATTTTTAAGTGATGCTCTTGCTTAATTTCTACATCGCTCAGTCTTTGGACGCTGAAATTCTCAATTCTGTATATTTGCCCCGCCTCTTTTCTGACCTAGAGTCTTGACTCTGTCACTAAATAATAGAGTCACAGTCTTCTACCCTATAAGATCGCACGTCTAGGATGTTTCTTTCTCTGCTCCTATCGATAAGAACGTCATCAATGCGGTTATGGGTCATCCCATCAGGAAAGTCCAAGTGTGCTTTTAAATATCAACATGTGCTCCTGACGATCAGATTTTTCAATGTGGCAAAATTCACAAACCTCAACCCATTTTCACTACTAAATTCATGTAGACTCTCACGCCCTATAATTGCTTTGCAAACAACCTCCTGATGAATTTTGGCACTAAAGTCTCCGAGCAGAATTTTCATGTGGAATCCACTAAACTGATCCATAAAACTATCCTTTACATTATCATCCTCCTCTTCAGTTGGTGCATGCACATCTAAATTAATAATCAAATCACACCGTCGACCACGAAATATCAAGTGTGACACCCCATCACTGACAGATTCTACTCTTAGCTGCCCGCTGAAGATATCTTTTCACTGATAGAAACACGTTCCCAAGCAGTGGTCTTTATTCTCGTATCCATAGTGTAATAATAATAATAGCTAATGCATCCCACGCCAGTGTTCTATATATGATATCAAATTCCACGTTCCAATTCTAAGGTCTTTTAAACATCGTCTGTATCGTAAATTCGTACGATCCGCCCCGATCCGAAACTTTGCTGTTTCGTAACGTAACACATATTTATGGTGAGCTGGAGGACGCCTTATTGGCACGATTCACAAATTCTGTCCTGTACGTCGTATAGTTCGCGATTTAGTACGTCTGAATAATCATATCACCGCGGCTACGAGGCGACGCAGAGGAACGCGAGACCTTCGCTAACACGACGACTTTGCCCATCTCTCAGATGGGGAATGACAAGATCATCTACCGCATCCTTTACAATCATTCCACAATACTTTATACTAGCCAAATGGCTAGAATCTTAATTACCTTAATTAAATCCATTTCATTGTACAATGTCATATATGATTATAATAAATATTATTCCGTTTACACGACGTCTTCCAGTAATTTATGCCTTATTCCTAACGTTACGTTGTTTGGTCAAATTCTGATCTTCCTCAATCCTATCAAAAGTCTAAACTCAACTGCGTGACATAATATTTATCCTACCATTAAAATTATTAATTTCATTATCAACTTCCAGTCTAATCACATCTTCAATACCAAATACTGCTCCTGTAATTGTTAATATTATGAATAATAGTGAATCCTCCTGTAAAATAAAACTTGAAATTCTAGAATCTGCACCTACTCAAATAGTTAGGGAGTCATTTCCAAATTTATCAATTGTAAATATTATTGTTTACTAAAATCTGATACTTGGTTTCAAACACTAGATACTGCTCCTGTAATTGTTAATAATATTGAATCCTCCTGTAAAATAAAATTTCAAATTCTAGAATCTGCACCTACTCAAATAGTTAGGGGGTGGTTTCCAAATTTATAAATTGCAGCAGTGTCATTGAACAACTCCTCTTCTTTTTCTTGTCATTTGTCCCGCTTTTGCGGGATCTCCTTTTTTCCTCTCTTTTTGGAGGATGGGTGATCTACTTAAGACATCTGGTATGACTCGTTGGAAAAGTGATTAGCCCGTCACAAGGCCCGATATCACTGAATGATGCCTACTCTAAATATTATTGTTGATTCAAATCTGATACAGTAGGGCCCCGCTTTTCGACAGTCCGCGAATACGGCGCTTTTCAATCGCGTGTATGTGCTCCACGCGCTCCACAGCCGAGTCACAGAAGTGCGTCCGGCACCATTTTCTCGTCGCTCGTTCGGTCTCTTTGCGGCTACTACTGATATTCATTTTACTTTCATATCGTTTTCTTAGGCTAGTGCTATCGTGCACTTACTATTTCATAGCGTAAACATCTTATTAGGCTTTGATATGCATTTGCAATTGAAAAAAGACAAAGATCCGCTTTTCGGCAGGGTTCCGGTCCCTAACCTCCCGTATATCCGGTGCCCTACTGTACTTGCTTTCAAATACTAAATACTGCTCCTTTAATTTTGAATAATATGAATAATAGTGAATCCTCCTGTGAAATAAAACTTGAAATTCTAGAATCTGCACCTACTCAAATAGTTAGGGAGTCGTTTCCAAATTTATAAATTGCGGCAATGTCAGTGAACAGAGTCACACGACAGAGAATACGTTGGAAGGACCAGCTGTGATTAGATCCACAACATGGATCAGACCCAATGGCCTAATCTGTAGAGTTGTTGTTGTTGTTGTTGTTGATGATGATGGTTGTTCAAGAATGACTACTGCAAATATTCTGATTGTGCGAATAAGGCATAAATTAGTAAAAGTATTGTCGTGCTTATTGCGATTACAACGCCGATAACTTTTACGATGGGAGAAACGATATCTGTAACTTCTTAATTGCTTGTATGGAGCACTTGCGTATAACAAAAATCTTAACACTCACCACCCTTTGAGTTGTCAATTGACACTCACCACCTGTTGATTTGATGATTGACGGCAGATCGGAAGACTGCGGGATCTCGGCGTGGCGCCGGGACGCGTCTCTCGAGCTCGGCACGGCGCGGCGCCGCAGATCGGAAGACTCCGGGATCTCGGCGTGGCGCCAGGACGCATCTCTTGAGCTCGGCACGCCGCGGTGCAGCGCTGAAAAAATACAATAATTTTCAGTCACACTGTTCATACGATTTAAATACAAAATTCTTTTTACACCTCTAAATGAAGTAATTTTAAATTAGTAAATGTCTAAACAATGCCACTATGGCAAGAGGCCCTTACATTTTCAAGAATGAAATAAATGTAACAAGTTAAAAAGACTTCTTTATTACGGAATACAGGGTGTGGTTATAAACCAGCACCGTACTATAATTTATAAACCATTGTAAACAACAACAAATTTTTCTATTTTATCTCTTAAGTGTCAAGAAGCAAACATCAAGGCCAGGATTTAAGAGTTAATGCACTAACAACATGCCAAAATGCCTCAATTTCTTACGCCACATTCATCGGGCATCCATTGTTACGGCCTCGTTAACAAGACGGCAAAGGAATTTCGGCTAAGACAGATTCGATGACTTGTGACGAAGGTTATACAGACCTGTCTTTCTCTTCTTCAAATGCAGGGGTAGAATTCTCACATATTGAGGCTAAATAGAATGCAATGTCAGTAAAACCATGTCATTCACTTTCAATTTTCCGTCTTGATTTACTATCGCGACGTGCGTACGATTTCACAGGTAAGGTTCCAAAACGCAATTCAGCGAAAATTGTGCTTAATGCACCGAACATCACAAAACTTCTCCAAGTAACTTTTTCATGTCTATCGTTAGACTTCTTTCACATGTCAAAACAAAATACTTTCTTTTTCTTCATTTTAATTTATGTACCAAATTTCAACTATGTACGTTTTTAACATTGGAAGAAATAAATATTGTAAACAAGTGAATTCGAGAAAACTCACCAATTATGACGTCGTGCACGTATATGCAGCCCTAGGGTTGGCGGTGGTAGTCGAGGTCCTCTGACAGGATTCACGACTTATCAAGAGAGGTGATGCTCATCGTCCGGTTGTCGGAATTCTTTAACCATTAAGAGACGGGTACCGATTAACAACAACATCATCGTACTTTTCAAAACAATTTAAAGTACAATACGCCAAGTTGCGAGAAAATTCAAAACACAGTGTGACGAGTGTTAAATGGCGGCACCTAATACTCTAATGCGCCAATCCTTATAGCCTGAACTAATTACAAATTCATACAATTCTACAACCAGGAATGTAATGTTCGGATAAATTCCGAACTGACGTACGTGGCAAAAAATGACTTTCAAAAGACGAGGTGTTTTTCTAAGCCGATAATCGGTCACCTCGTCTAAAAACTCCCGGCAATTCCACGTGACTTACAAAATTACGGGTGACAAAGACAGATTGCTTTTTGCACGAATTACATTCTTCTACCAATGAAAACATTAACTTCCATACCGCTAAAAATTATGCATCAACAGTATTTTGGACATAGAACAACAATCCAAATAGATACGGCAAACTCGAGAAAACTCACCGATTCAGACGAGATGAAATACAATATGACCCTAGGATTGGCGGTCGTAGTGGTCGTCAGTCGGATGAATTACTGAAAAACAAAGAAACAAACTCCTATTAATGTCATTGCAGTTACAAGAGAGACTGTACCACACATGATAAAACTCACCGCTTATGACGCGATGCGCGTAGATTCAACCCCTGGGATGGCGGCGGTAATCGAGGTCCTCGCAGCATTCACGAATTATGAAGAGAGGTGATGCTCATCGTCCGGTTGTCCGAATTCTTTAACGATTAAGAAACGGGTACCGATTAACAACAACATCATCGTACTTTTCAAAACAATTTAAAGTACGATAAGCCAAGTTGCGAGAAGATTCAAACGCGATGTGACGAGTGTTAAGTGGCGGCAGCTAATACTCTAATGCGCCAATCCATATAGCGTGAGCTAACTACAAATTCATAATCTACAACCAGGAATGTGATGTTTGGATAAATTCCGAACTGATGCACGTGGCAAAAAATGACTTTCAAAAGACGAGGTGTTTTTTCTAAGCCAATAATCGGTCACCTCGTCTAAAAACTCACGGCAATTCCACGTGACTTACAATATTACGGGTGACGAAGACAGATTGCTTTTTGCACGAATTACATTCTTCTACCAATGAAAACATTAAGTTGCATACCGCTAAAAATTATGCATTAACAGTACTTTGGATATAGAACAACAATCCAAATAGATACGGCAAACTCAAGAAAACTCACCGATTCAGACGAGATGAAATACAATATGACCCTAGGATTGGCGATCGTAGTGGTCGTCAGTCGGATGAATTACTGAAAAACAAAGAAACAAACTCCTATTAATGTCACTGCAGTTACAAGAGAGAGTGTACCACACATGATAAAACTCACCGCTTATGACGTCATGCACGTACATGCAGCCCTAGGGTTGGCGGTGGTAGTCGAGGTCCTCTGACAGGATTCACGACTTATGAAGAGAGGTGATGCTCATCGTCCGGTTGTCCGAATTCTTTAACGATTAAGAAACGGGTACCAATTAACAACAATATCATTGTAGTTTTCAAAACAATTTAAAGTATAATACGCGAAGTTGCGAGAAGATTCAAACGCGATGTGACGAGTGTTAAATGGCGGCAGCTAATACTCTAATGCGCCAATCCCTATAGCGTGAACCAACTACAACTTCATAATCTAAAACCAGGAATGTAATGTTCGGGTACTTTCCGAACTGATGCACGTAGCATAACATGACTTTCAAAAGACGAGCTGTTTTTTCGAAGCCAATGATCGGTCACCTCGTCTAAAAACTCACGGCAATTCCGTCTAACTTACAAAATTACGGATGATGAAGACAGATTGCTTTTTGCACGAATGACATTCTTCTACCAGTGAAAACATTAACTTGCATACCGCTAAAAACTATGCATTAACAGTATTTTGGACATAGAACAACAATCGAAACAGATACGGCAAACTCAAGAAAACTCACCGATTAAGACGAGATGAAACAAAGTACGACCGTAGGGATGGCGATCGTAGTGGTGGCCAGTCCGACGGAATTACTGAAAAACAAAGAAGCAAATACCCATTAACATCATTGTAGTTTCGACAACAATGAAAAGTGCAATCAGCCAAATAAGTATAAAGTTGGTATGCATCAAGAGCCCTATGGAGCTCGAAAATACAAAAGTGTCCCAAACATGACAAAACTCACCACTCACGTCGTGACGCACGTAGATTCAACCCTAGGGATGGCGGCGGTAGTCGAGGACCTGACAGGATTCACGAATTATGGAGAGAAGAGAGAAACTGCGCCCCCTACAGCCTGTGGCGGAGGTAATGGTCATCGTCCGGTTGTCGCAATTCCTGAAAAACTAAGATAGGGGAACCAATTAACGACGACATAATTACAGTTTACATAATAATAATAATTTCAAGTAAAATCTCACCTATTAAGATAAGATGATGTATCTGCGACCCCAAGTTTGGGCGGTGTTGGAAACCTGAAAAACAAACCATCAAACAATAACGTGTTCCAGTCAACATCACTGTAGCTTTAATAATAATTTAGAGTAAAATTGATACGAGTACTAAAGACCTACAACAAGATACAAGGTCTCCTACTACAAGCAAGTATGCATCAACTGAAATTGAGAGATGCCCAAAACTCAAGAAAACTAGTGGTCAGGCTTTTGGAAATCCTGAAAAACTAAGATGCAAGTTACAGTTCAAACACAAGTAGACCCCGATTTGCGCCGATTCAGAATTACGCCAATTTTTAAACAAGAAAGTCAAAAAGTGAAGAAATATATTTTACCATTAATTAAAAACATTTTACGATGCTTCTCGTACTGATTCTTACACTAAATCGTAATTCTTACATCGCTCATTTTGAATGAAGATTATAAATACAGTCCTCTCTACAATTACGTATGTCTCATTAACGTGAATTTGCTCCAATGACATCGATGAATCGGAAAAATTTCTGAAATGGAAAATTTTGCATATGCGAGTTTGCTCATATGCAATTTCATTCCTGGCCCTTTAAACTTTCAAGGGACTAATTTAATCTCTGCGGTGGTACCGAGGTTATTTTTACTACGCGATTTTCAATTGGTCTGCATCTTATATGAATGCAACTATCGCATAACAGCAGAGATGACTGTACACATCAATCGCACGAAAGAACCGCAGTCAATTGCGGTGACCAAAGAATTGCCAATTGTAAGTGTGTAAAATATATTTCTTAAATTCCCTTTATTTTATTAAGATATTTCAGAGCTTTACTGCAAGGACATTATATTACTCATAAATGTCTGGGTGCTGGGAATGCACGTCATTGACGTCCCATTCATTTACATTATAAAAGAGTTTCAATTTACGCCGACTCCGATTACGACCTTTCGTCCAGCAACACGTCCAGGCGAAAATCGAGGGCTACACGTAATAGCATTCTAATCTTGATAAAAATTTAACATACTATCTGACAAGTATGATAAAACTGAAGGAAGCTATAAACCTACGTGCCGTTAGCACGTATGCATGAAAGGACTTAGACACAGAAAAAGAGAAAAGATGACCAGGAATCAAGAAAACTCACCAATTCAAATGACATCAATTAACTCTGCCCCCTAGGTATGGCTGTGGCAATGGCCGTATTCAGGTTGTTGAAAATCCCTGAAAAAAATAAACGAGGTCCAATTAACAACAACATTATTGCAGTTTTCATAATAATAATAATTTTAAGTAAGATCTCACCTATTAACATTAAATGATGTATCTGCGACCCCAAGTTTGGGCGGTGTTGGAAACCTGAAAAACAAACCATCAAACAATTACGTGTTCCAGTCAACATCATTGTAGCTTTGATAATAGTCTCTAGTACAATCTGCCAAATAAGGAAATACTAAAGCAAAGGTATAGACTTAAGTACTGCTACCAACTACACAACAAGAGGGCTTTCTCCTTCGACAAGAAAAAGTAGATGCCCCAAAATAAAGACGACTCACCAATTAAAGAGAAATGAAACCGACGGCGGTGGACAGACATCGAAAATCCTGAAAAAAGAGTACCAATTAAAACAATATCATCGCACTTTCATAATAATTTAAAGTACAATTCATACAAGTAGTAAAGACCTACAACTCCCACTACCAGCAAGTATGCATCAACTGAAATCGAGAGATGCTCAAAACCCAAGAAAACTGATGGTCAGGTTTTTTGAAATCCTGAAAAACTAAGACGCAACTTACAGTTAATACACAGATAGACCTCGATTTGCGCCGATTCAGAATAACGCCAATTTTGAAACAATAAAGTCAAAAAGTGAAGAAAATATATTTTACAATTAATTAAAAACATTTTACAATGTCTCTCGTACCGATTCTTATACTAAACCATAATTCTTACACCGCTCATTTTGAATGAAAATTATAAATACAGTCCTCTCTACAATTACGTATGTCTCATTATCGCGAATTTGCTCCAATGACATCGATGAATCGGAAAAAACATTCGTGAAATGGAAACTTTTGCATATGCGAGTATGCTCATATGCAATTTAATTCCTGGCCCTTTAAACTTTCAAAGGACTAATTTAATCTCTGCGGAGGTACCGACGTTATTTTTACTACGCGATTTTCAATTGGTCTGCATCTTATATGAATACAACTATCGCATAACAGCAGAGATGACTGTACACATCAATCGCACGAAAGAACCGCAGTCAATCGCGGTGACCGACGAACTGCCGATTGTAAGTGTGTAAAATATATTTTTTAAATTACTTTTATTTTATTAAGTTATTTCAGAGCTTTACCGTAATGCCATTATTTTACTCATCAATGTCTGGGTGCTGGGAACGCACGTCATAGATGTCCCATTAATTTACATTATAAAACAGTTTCAATTTACGCCGACTCCGATTACGACATTTCGTCCAGCAACATATCAAGGCGAAAATCGAGGGCTACACGTAACAGCATTCTAATCTTGATACAAATTTAACGTACTACCTGACAAATATGAAAATATTGAAGGAGGATATAAACTTACGTGCCGTTAGCACGTATCCATCAAAGGGCTTAGACGCACGAAAAGACAAAAGATGACACGGAAGGAAGAAAACTCACCAATTCAAATGACACCAATTAACTCTGCCCCCTAGGTATGGCTGTGGCAATGGTGGTGTTCAGGTTGTTGAAAATCCCTGAAAAAAATAAACGAGGTCCAATTAACAACAACATAATTGCAGTTTTCATAATAATAATAATAATTTGAAGTAAGATCTCACCTATTAAGATAAGATGATGTATCTGCGACCACAAGTTGGAAGTCCTGAAAAACAAAACAAAAAGAATTACGTGTTCCAGTCAACATCATTGTAGCTTTGATAATAGTCTCTAGTACAATCTGCCAAATAAGGAAATACTAAAGCAAATGTATAGACTTAAGTACTGCTACCAACTACACAACAAGAGGGCTTTGTCCTTCGACAAGAAAAAGTAGATGCCACAAAATAAAGACGACTCACCAATTAAAGAGAAATGAAACCGACGGCGGTGGACAGACATCGAAAATCCTGAAAAAAGAGTACCAATTAAAACAATATCATCATACTTTCATAATAATTTAAAGTACAATTCATACAAGTAGTAAAGACCTACAACTCCCACTACCAGCAAGTATGCATCAACTGAAATCGAGAGATGCTCAAAACCCAAGAAAACTGATGGTCAGGTTTTTCGAAATCCTGAAAAACTAAGACGCAAGTTACAGTTAATACACACATAGACCTCGATTTGCGCCGATTCAGAATAACGCCAATTTTGAAACAATAAAGTCAAAAAGTGAAGAAAATATATTTTACAATTAATTAAAAACATTTTACAATGTCTCTCGTACCGATTCTTATACTAAGCCGTAATTCTTACACCGCTCATTTTGAATGAAAATTATAAATACAGTCCTCTCTACAATTACGTATATCTCATTATCGCGAATTTGCTCCAATGACATCGATGAATCAGAAAAAACATTCGTGAAATGGAAACTTTTGCATATGCGAGTATGCTCATATGCAATTTAATTCCTGGCCCTTTAAACTATCAAAGGACTAATTTAATCTCTGCGGAGGTACCGAGATTAATTTTACCACGCGATTTTCAACTGGCCGGCATCTCAAATGAATGCAACTATCGCATAACAGCAGAGATGACTGTACACATCAATTGCATTAAAGACCCGCAGTCAATCGCGGACCAACGAACTGCCGATTGTAAGCGTGTAAAATATATTTCTTAAATTCCCTTCATTTTATTAAATTATTTCAGACCGTTACCGCAATGCCATTGTATTACTCATCAACGTTTCCGTGCTGGGAACCCACGTCATTGACTTCCCATTCATTTACATAGTAAAAGAGTTTCAATTTACTCCGACTCTGATTACGACATTCCGTAAAGCAACGCATCAAGGCGAAAATCGAGGCCTACACGCAATAGCATTCTAATCTTGATAAAAATTTAACGTACTAACTGACAAATGTGAAAAAACTGAAGGAAGCTATAAACCTACGTGCCGTTAGCACATATGCATCAAAGGGCTTAGACGCACCAAAATAGAAAAGATGACAAGGAATCAAGAAAACTCACCAATTCAAATGACACCAATTAACTCTGCCCCCTAGGTACGGCTGTGGCAATGGTCGTATTCAGGTTCTTGAAAATCCCTGAAAAAGATAAATGAGATCCACTTAACAACAACAACATAATTGCATTATTCATAATAATAAATTGAAGTGAGATCTCACCTATTAAGATAAGATGATGTATCTGCGACCCCGCGTTTTGGCTCTGTTGGAAATCCTGAAAAAAATAAACGAGGTCGAATTAACAACAACAACAACAACAACATAATTGCAGTTTTCATAATAATAATTTGAAGTAAAAGCTCACCTATTAAGATGATGTATCTGCGACCCAGCGTTTCGGCGCTGTTGGAAATCCTGAAAAACAAAAACAAAATATTACTGTGCTCCAGCCAACATCATTGTAGCTTTAATAATAATTTCAAGCACAATCTGCCAAATAAGGAAAGACTAAAGCAAAGGTATAGAGTTAAGTACTGCTACCACCTACACAACAGGGCCTTGTCGTTCGACAAGCTAAAGTAGACAATTCATACCAGTAGTAAAGACCTACAACAAGATACAAAGTTTTCCTACTACCAGCAAGTATGCGTCAACTGAAATCGAGAGATGCCCAAAACTCAAGAAAAGTGCTGGTCAGGTTTATCCAAGTCCTGAAAAACTAAGACGCAAGTTACTGTTAACACACAGGTGGACCTCGATTTGCGCGGATTCAGAACAACGCCAATTTTGAAACCAAAAAGTCAAAAAAATATATTTTACTATTATTTACAACATTTTACAATGTTTCTCGTACCGATTCTTATACTAAATCGTAATTCTTACATCGCTCATTTCGAATGAAAATTATAAATACAGTCCTCTCTACAATTACGTATGTCTCGTTAACGCGAATTTGCTCCAATGACATCGATGAATCGGAAAAAACATTCGTGAAATGGAAACTTTTGCATATGCAATTTCATTCCAGGCCCTTTAAACTATCAAAGGACTAATTTAATCTCTGCGGAGGAACCGAGGTTATTTTTACCACGCGATTTTCAACTGGCCGGCTTCTCAAATGAATGCAACTATCGCATAACAGCAGAGATGACTGTACACATCAATTGCATTAAAGACCCGCAGTCAATCGCGGACCAACGAACTGCCGATTGTAAGCGTGTAAAATATATTTCTTAAATTCCCTTCATTTTATTAAATTATTTCAGACCGTTACCGCAATGCCATTGTATTACTCATCAACGTTTCCGTGCTGGGAACCCACGACATTGACTTCCCATTCATTTACATAATAAAAGAGTTTCAATTTACTCCGACTCTGATTACGACATTCCGTAAAGCAACGCATCAAGGCGAAAATCGAGGCCTACACGCAATAGCATTATAATCTTCATAAAAATTTAACGTACTAACTGACAAATGTGAAAAAACTGAAGGAAGCTATAAACCTACGTGCCATTAGCACATATGCATCAAAGGGCTTAGACGCACGAAAATAGAAGAGATGACAAGGAATCAAGAAAACTCACCAATTCAAATGACACCAATTAACTCTGCCCCCTAGGTACGGCTGTGGCAATGGTCGTATTCAGGTTCTTGAAAATCCCTGAAAAAGATAAATGAGATCCACTTAACAACAACAACATAATTGCAGTATTCATAATAATAAATTGAAGTGAGATCTCACCTATTAAGATAACATGATGTATCTGCGACCCCGCGTTTTGGCTCTGTTGGAAATCCTGAAAAAAATAAACGAGGTCGAATTAACAACAACAACAACATAATTGCAGTTTTCATATTAATAATTTGAAGTAAAAGCTCACCTATTAAGATGATGTATCTGCGACCCAGCGTTTCGGCGCTGTTGGAAATCCTGAAAAACAAAAACAAAATATTAATGTGCTCCAGCCAACATCATTGTAGCTTTAATAATAATTTCAAGCACAATCTGCCAAATAAGGAAAGACTAAATCAAAGGTATAGAGTTAAGTACTGCTACCACCTACACAACAGGGCCTTGTCGTTCGACAAGCAAAAGTAGACAATTCATACCAGTAGTAAAGACCTACAACAAGATACAAAGTTTTCCTACTACCAGCAAGTATGCGTCAACTGAAATCGAGAGATGCCCAAAACTCAAGAAAAGTGCTGGTCAGGTTTATCCAAGTCCTGAAAAACTAAGACGCAAGTTACTGTTAACACACAGGTGGACCTCGATTTGCGCGGATTCAGAACAACGCCAATTTTGAAACCAAAAAGTCAAAAAAATATATTTTACTATTATTTACAACATTTTACAATGTTTCTCGTACCGATTCTTATACTAAATCGTAATTCTTACATCGCTCATTTCGAATGAAAATTATAAATACAGTCCTCTCTACAATTACGTATGTCTCGTTAACGCGAATTTGCTCCAATGACATCGATGAATCGGAAAAAACATTCGTGAAATGGAAACTTTTGCATATGCGAGTTTGCTCATATGCAATTTCATTCCAGGCCCTTTAAACTATCAAAGGACTAATTTAATCTCTGCGGAGGAACCGAGGTTATTTTTACCACGCGATTTTCAACTGGCCGGCTTCTTAAATGAATGCAACTATCGCATAACAGCAGAGATGACTGTACACATCAATTGCATTAAAGACCCGCAGTCCATCGCGGACCAACGAACTGCCGATTGTAAGCGTGTAAAATATATTTCTTAAATTCCCTTCATTTTATTAAATTATTTCAGACCGTTACCGCAATGCCATTGTATTACTCATCAACGTTTCCGTGCTGGGAACCCACGTCATTGACTTCCCATTCATTTACATAATAAAAGAGTTTCAATTTACTCCGACTCTGATTACGACATTCCGTAAAGCAACGCATCAAGGCGAAAATCGAGGCCTACACGCAATAGCATTCTAATCTTCATAAAAATTTAACGTACTAACTGACAAATGTGAAAAAACTGAAGGAAGCTATAAACCTACGTGCCATTAGCACATATGCATCAAAGGGCTTAGACGCACGAAAATAGAAGAGATGACAAGGAATCAAGAAAACTCACCAATTCAAATGACACCAATTAACTCTGCCCCCTAGGTACGGCTGTGGCAATGGTCGTATTCAGGTTCTTGAAAATCCCTGAAAAAGATAAATGAGATCCACTTAACAACAACAACATAATTGCAGTATTCATAATAATAAATTGAAGTGAGATCTCACCTATTAAGATAACATGATGTATCTGCGACCCCGCGTTTTGGCTCTGTTGGAAATCCTGAAAAAAATAAACGAGGTCGAATTAACAACAACAACAACATAATTGCAGTTTTCATATTAATAATTTGAAGTAAAAGCTCACCTATTAAGATGATGTATCTGCGACCCAGCGTTTCGGCGCTGTTGGAAATCCTGAAAAACAAAAACAAAATATTAATGTGCTCCAGCCAACATCATTGTAGCTTTAATAATAATTTCAAGCACAATCTGCCAAATAAGGAAAGACTAAATCAAAGGTATAGAGTTAAGTACTGCTACCACCTACACAACAGGGCCTTGTCGTTCGACAAGCAAAAGTAGACAATTCATACCAGTAGTAAAGACCTACAACAAGATACAAAGTTTTCCTACTACCAGCAAGTATGCGTCAACTGAAATCGAGAGATGCCCAAAACTCAAGAAAAGTGCTGGTCAGGTTTATCCAAGTCCTGAAAAACTAAGACGCAAGTTACTGTTAACACACAGGTGGACCTCGATTTGCGCGGATTCAGAACAACGCCAATTTTGAAACCAAAAAGTCAAAAAAATATATTTTACTATTATTTACAACATTTTACAATGTTTCTCGTACCGATTCTTATACTAAATCGTAATTCTTACATCGCTCATTTCGAATGAAAATTATAAATACAGTCCTCTCTACAATTACGTATGTCTCGTTAACGCGAATTTGCTCCAATGACATCGATGAATCGGAAAAAACATTCGTGAAATGGAAACTTTTGCATATGCGAGTTTGCTCATATGCAATTTCATTCCAGGCCCTTTAAACTATCAAAGGACTAATTTAATCTCTGCGGAGGAACCGAGGTTATTTTTACCACGCGATTTTCAACTGGCCGGCTTCTTAAATGAATGCAACTATCGCATAACAGCAGAGATGACTGTACACATCAATTGCATTAAAGACCCGCAGTCCATCGCGGACCAACGAACTGCCGATTGTAAGCGTGTAAAATATATTTCTTAAATTCCCTTCATTTTATTAAATTATTTCAGACCGTTACCGCAATGCCATTGTATTACTCATCAACGTTTCCGTGCTGGGAACCCACGTCATTGACTTCCCATTCATTTACATAATAAAAGAGTTTCAATTTACTCCGACTCTGATTACGACATTCCGTAAAGCAACGCATCAAGGCGAAAATCGAGGCCTACACGCAATAGCATTCTAATCTTCATAAAAATTTAACGTACTAACTGACAAATGTGAAAAAACTGAAGGAAGCTATAAACCTACGTGCCATTAGCACATATGCATCAAAGGGCTTAGACGCACAAAAATAGAAGAGATGACAAGGAATCAAGAAAACTCACCAATTCAAATGACACCAATTAACTCTGCCCCCTAGGTACGGCTGTGGCAATGGTCGTATTCAGGTTCTTGAAAATCCCTGAAAAAGATAAATGAGATCCACTTAACAACAACAACATAATTGCAGTATTCATAATAATAAATTGAAGTGAGATCTCACCTATTAAGATAAGATGATGTATCTGCGACCCCGCGTTTTGGCTGTGTTGGAAATCCTGAAAAAAATAAACGAGGTCAAATTAACAACACCAACAACATAATTGCAGTTTTCATAATAATAATTTGAAGTAAAAGCTCACCTATTAAGATGATGTATCTGCGACCCAGCGTTTCGGCGGTGTTCGAAATCCTGAAAAACAAAAACAAAATATTAATGTGCTCCAGCCAACATCATTGTAGCTTTAATAATAATTTCAAGCACAATCTGCCAAATAAGGAAAGACTAAAGCAAAGGTATAGAGTTAAGTACTGCTACCACCTACACAACAAGGCCTTGTCGTTCGACAAGCAAAAGTAGACAATTCATACCAGTAGTATAGACCTAAAACAAGATACAAAGTTTTCCTACTACCAGCAAGTATGCATCAACTGAAATCGAGAGATGCCCAAAACTCAAGAAAATTGCTGGTCAGGTTTATCCAAGTCCTGAAAAACTAAGACGCAAGTTACTGTTAACACACAGGTGGACCTCGATTTGCGCGGATTCAGAACAACGCCAATTTTGAAACCAAAAAGTCAAAAAAATATATTTTACTATTATTTACAACATTTTACAATGTTTCTCGTACCGATTCTTATACTAAATCGTAATTCTTACATCGCTCATTTCGAATGAAAATTATAAATACAGTCCTCTCTACAATTACGTATGTCTCGTTAACGCGAATTTGCTCCAATGACATCGATGAATCGGAAAAAACATTCGTGAAATGGAAACTTTTGCATATGCGAGTTTGCTCATATGCAATTTCATTCCAGGCCCTTTAAACTATCAAAGGACTAATTTAATCTCTGCGGAGGAACCGAGGTTATTTTTACCACGCGATTTTCAACTGGCCGGCTTCTCAAATGAATGCAACTATCGCATAACAGCAGAGATGACTGTACACATCAATTGCATTAAAGACCCGCAGTCAATCGCGGACCAACGAACTGCCGATTGTAAGCGTGTAAAATATATTTCTTAAATTCCCTTCATTTTATTAAATTATTTCAGACCGTTACCGCAATGCCATTGTATTACTCATCAACGTTTCCGTGCTGGGAACCCACGACATTGACTTCCCATTCATTTACATAATAAAAGAGTTTCAATTTACTCCGACTCTGATTACGACATTCCGTAAAGCAACGCATCAAGGCGAAAATCGAGGCCTACACGCAATAGCATTCTAATCTTCATAAAAATTTAACGTACTAACTGACAAATGTGAAAAAACTGAAGGAAGCTATAAACCTACGTGCCGTTAGCACATATGCATCAAAGGGCTTAGACGCACGAAAATAGAAGAGATGACAAGGAATCAAGAAAACTCACCAATTCAAATGACACCAATTAACTCTGCCCCCTAGGTACGGCTGTGGCAATGGTCGTATTCAGGTTCTTGAAAATCCCTGAAAAAGATAAATGAGATCCACTTAACAACAACAACATAATTGCAGTATTCATAATAATAAATTGAAGTGAGATCTCACCTATTAAGATAGGATGATGTATCTGCGACCCCGCGTTTTGGCTGTGTTGGAAATCCTGAAAAAAATAAACGAGGTCGAATTAACAACAACAACAACATAATTGCAGTTTTCATAATAATAATTTGAAGTAAAAGCACACCTATTAAGATGATGTATCTGCGACCCAGCGTTTCGGCGGTGTTGGAAATCCTGAAAAACAAAAACAAAATATTAATGTGCTCCAGCCAACATCATTGTAGCTTTAATAATAATTTCAAGCACAATCTGCCAAATAAGGAAAGACTAAATCAAAGGTATAGAGTTAAGTACTGCTACCACCTACACAACAGGGCCTTGTCGTTCGACAAGCAAAAGTAGACAATTCATACCAGTAGTAAAGACCTAAAACAAGATACAAAGTTTTCCTACTACCAGCAAGTATGCGTCAAGTGAAATCGAGAGATGCCCAAAACTCAAGAAAAGTGCTGGTCAGGTTTATCCAAGTCCTGAAAAACTAAGACGCAAGTTACTGTTAACACACAGGTGGACCTCGATTTGCGCGGATTCAGAACAACGCCAATTTTGAAACCAAAAAGTCAAAAAAATATATTTTACTATTATTTACAACATTTTACAATGTTTCTCGTACCGATTCTTATACTAAATCGTAATTCTTACATCGCTCATTTCGAATGAAAATTATAAATACAGTCCTCTCTACAATTACGTATGTCTCGTTAACGCGAATTTGCTCCAATGACATCGATGAATCGGAAAAAACATTCGTGAAATGGAAACTTTTGCATATGCGACTTTGCTCATAAGCAATTTCATTCCAGGCCCTTTAAACTATCAAAGGACTAATTTAATCTCTGCGGAGGAACCGAGGTTATTTTTACCACGCGATTTTCAACTGGCCGGCTTCTCAAATGAATGCAACTATCGCATAACAGCAGAGATGACTGTACACATCAATTGCATTAAAGACCCGCAGTCAATCGCGGACCAACGAACTGCCGATTGTAAGCGTGTAAAATATATTTCTTAAATTCCCTTCATTTTATTAAATTATTTCAGACCGTTACAGCAATGCCATTGTATTACTCATCAACGTTTCCGTGCTGGGAACCCACGTCATTGACTTCCCATTCATTTACATAATAAAAGAGTTTCAATTTACTCCGACTCTGATTACGACATTCCGTAAAGCAACGCATCAAGGCGAAAATCGAGGCCTACACGCAATAGCATTCTAATCTTCATAAAAATTTAACGTACTAACTGACAAATGTGAAAAAACTGAAGGAAGCTATAAACCTACGTGCCGTTAGCACATATGCATCAAAGGGCTTAGACGCACGAAAATAGAAGAGATGACAAGGAATCAAGAAAACTCACCAATTCAAATGACACCAATTAACTCTGCCCCCTAGGTACGGCTGTGGCAATGGTCGTATTCAGGTTCTTGAAAATCCCTGAAAAAGATAATGAGATCCACTTAACAACAACAACATAATTGCAGTATTCATAATAATAAATTGAAGTGAGATCTCACCTATTAAGATAAGATGATGTATCTGCGACCCCGCGTTTTGGCTGTGTTGGAAATCCTGAAAAAAATTAACGAGGTCGAATTAACAACAACAACAACATAATTGCAGTTTTCATAATAATAACTTGAAGTAAAAGCTCACCTATTAAGATGATGTATCTGCGACCCAGCGTTTTGGCGGTGTTGGAAATCCTGAAAAACAAAAACAAAATATTAATGTGCTCCAGCCAACATCATTGTAGCTTTAATAATAATTTCAAGCACAATCTGCCAAATAAGGAAAGACTAAAGCAAAGGTATAGAGTTAAGTACTGCTACCACCTACACAACAGGGCCTTGTCGTTCGACAAGCAAAAGTAGACAATTCATACCAGTAGTAAAGACCTACAACAAGATACAAAGTTTTCCTACTACCAGCAAGTATGCGTCAACTGTAATCGAGAGATGCCCAAAACTCAAGAAAAGTGCTGGTCAGGTTTATCCAAGTCCTGAAAAACTAAGACGCAAGTTACTGTTAACACACAGGTGGACCTCGATTTGCGCGGATTCAGAACAACGCCAATTTTGAAACCAAAAAGTCAAAAAGTGAAAAAAATATATTTTACTATTATTCACAACATTTTACAATGTTTCTCGTACCGATTCTTATACTAAATCGTAATTCTTACATCGCTCATTTCGAATGAAAATTATAAATACAGTCCTCTCTACAATTACGTATGTCTCGTTAACGCGAATTTGCTCCAATGACATCGATGAATCGGAAAAAACATTCGTGAAATGGAAACTTTTGCATATGCGAGTTTGCTCATATGCAATTTCATTCCAGGCCCTTTAAACTATCAAAGGACTAATTTAATCTCTGCGGAGGAACCGAGGTTATTTTTACCACGCGATTTTCAACTGGCCGGCTTCTCAAATGAATGCAACTATCGCATAACAGCAGAGATGACTGTACACATCAATTGCATTAAAGACCCGCAGTCAATCGCGGACCAACGAACTGCCGATTGTAAGCGTGTAAAATATATTTCTTAAATTCCCTTCATTTTATTAAATTATTTCAGACCGTTACAGCAATGCCATTGTATTACTCATCAACGTTTCCGTGCTGGGAACCCACGTCATTGACTTCCCATTCATTTACATAATAAAAGAGTTTCAATTTACTCCGACTCTGATTACGACATTCCGTAAAGCAACGCATCAAGGCGAAAATCGAGGCCTACACGCAATAGCATTCTAATCTTCATAAAAATTTAACGTACTAACTGACAAATGTGAAAAAACTGAAGGAAGCTATAAACCTACGTGCCGTTAGCACATATGCATCAAAGGGCTTAGACGCACGAAAATAGAAGAGATGACAAGGAATCAAGAAAACTCACCAATTCAAATGACACCAATTAACTCTGCCCCCTAGGTACGGCTGTGGCAATGGTCGTATTCAGGTTCTTGAAAATCCCTGAAAAAGATAAATGAGATCCACTTAACAACAACAACATAATTGCAGTATTCATAATAATAAATTGAAGTGAGATCTCACCTATTAAGATAAGATGATGTATCTGCGACCCCGCGTTTTGGCTGTGTTGGAAATCCTGAAAAAAATTAACGAGGTCGAATTAACAACAACAACAACATAATTGCAGTTTTCATAATAATAACTTGAAGTAAAAGCTCACCTATTAAGATGATGTATCTGCGACCCAGCGTTTTGGCGGTGTTGGAAATCCTGAAAAACAAAAACAAAATATTAATGTGCTCCAGCCAACATCATTGTAGCTTTAATAATAATTTCAAGCACAATCTGCCAAATAAGGAAAGACTAAAGCAAAGGTATAGAGTTAAGTACTGCTACCACCTACACAACAGGGCCTTGTCGTTCGACAAGCAAAAGTAGACAATTCATACCAGTAGTAAAGACCTACAACAAGATACAAAGTTTTCCTACTACCAGCAAGTATGCGTCAACTGAAATCGAGAGATGCCCAAAACTCAAGAAAAGTGCTGGTCAGGTTTATCCAAGTCCTGAAAAACTAAGACGCAAGTTACTGTTAACACACAGGTGGACCTCGATTTGCGCGGATTCAGAACAACGCCAATTTTGAAACCAAAAAGTCAAAAAGTGAAAAAAATATATTTTACTATTATTCACAACATTTTACAATGTTTCTCGTACCGATTCTTATACTAAATCGTAATTCTTACATCGCTCATTTCGAATGAAAATTATAAATACAGTCCTCTCTACAATTACGTATGTCTCGTTAACGCGAATTTGCTCCAATGACATCGATGAATCGGAAAAAACATTCGTGAAATGGAAACTTTTGCATATGCGAGTTTGCTCATATGCAATTTCATTCCAGGCCCTTTAAACTATCAAAGGACTAATTTAATCTCTGCGGAGGAACCAGGGTTATTTTTACCACGCGATTTTCAAATGGCCGGCTTCTCAAATGAATGCAACTATCGCATAACAGCAGAGATGACTGTACACATCAATTGCATTAAAGACCCGCAGTCGATCGCGGACCAACGAACTGCCGATTGTAAGCGTGTAAAATATATTTCTTAAATTCCCTTCATTTTATTAAATTATTTCAGACCGTTACCGCAATGCCATTGTATTACTCATCAACGTTTCCGTGCTGGGAACCCACGTCATTGACTTCCCATTCATTTACATAATAAAAGAGTTTCAATTTACTCCGACTCTGATTACGACATTCCGTAAAGCAACGCATCAAGGCGAAAATCGAGGCCTACACGCAATAGCATTCTAATCTTCATAAAAATTTAATGTACTAACTGACAAATGTGAAAAAACTGAAGGAAGCTATAAACCTACGTGCCGTTAGCACATATGCATCAAAGGGCTTAGACGCACAAAAATAGAAGAGATGACAAGGAATCAAGAAAACTCACCAATTCAAATGACACCAATTAACTCTGCCCCCTAGGTACGGCTGTGGCAATGGTCGTATTCAGGTTCTTGAAAATCCCTGAAAAAGATAAATCAGATCCACTTAACAACAACAACATAATTGCAGTATTCATAATAATAAATTGAAGTGAGATCTCACCTATTAAGATAAGATGATGTATCTGCGACCCCGCGTTTTGGCTCTGTTGGAAATCCTGAAAAAAATAAACGAGGTCGAATTAACAACAACAACATAATTGCAGTTTTCATAATAATAATTTGAAGTAAAAGCTCACCTATTAAGATGATGTATCTGCGACCCAGCGTTTCGGCGCTGTTGGAAATCCTGAAAAACAAAAACAAAATATTAATGTGCTCCAGCCAACATCATTGTAGCTTTAATAATAATTTCAAGCACAATCTGCCAAATAAGGAAAGACTAAAGCAAAGGTATAGAGTTAAGTACTGCTACCACCTACACAACAGGGCCTTGTCGTTCGACAAGCAAAAGTAGACAATTCATACCAGTAGTAAAGACCTACAACAAGATACAAAGTTTTCCTACTACCAGCAAGTATGCGTCAACTGAAATCGAGAGATGCCCAAAACTCAAGAAAAGTGCTGGTCAGGTTTATCCAAGTCCTGAAAAACTAAGACGCAAGTTACTGTTAACACACAGGTGGACCTCGATTTGCGCGGATTCAGAACAACGCCAATTTTGAAACCAAAAAGTCAAAAAGTGAAAAAAATATATTTTACTATTATTCACAACATTTTACAATGTTTCTCGTACCGATTCTTATACTAAATCGTAATTCTTACATCGCTCATTTCGAATGAAAATTATAAATACAGTCCTCTCTACAATTACGTATGTCTCGTTAACGCGAATTTGCTCCAATGACATCGATGAATCGGAAAAAACATTCGTGAAATGGAAACTTTTGCATATGCGAGTTTGCTCATATGCAATTTCATTCCAGGCCCTTTAAACTATCAAAGGACTAATTTAATCAATGCGGAGGAACCGGGGTTATTTTTACCACGCGATTTTCAACTGGCCGGCTTCTCAAATGAATGCAACTATCGCATAACAGCAGAGATGACTGTACACATCAATTGCATTAAAGACCCGCAGTCGATCGCGGACCAACGAACTGCCGATTGTAAGCGTGTAAAATATATTTCTTAAATTCCCTTCATTTTATTAAATTATTTCAGACCGTTACCGCAATGCCATTGTATTACTCATCAACGTTTCCGTGCTGGGAACCCACGTCATTGACTTCCCATTCATTTACATAATAAAATAGTTTCAATTTACTCCGACTCTGATTACGACATTCCGTAAAGCAACGCATCAAGGCGAAAATTGAGGCCTACACGCAATAGCATTCTAATCTTCATAAAAATTTAACGTACTAACTGACAAATGTGAAAAAACTGAAGGAAGCTATAAACCTACGTGCCGTTAGCACATATGCATCAAAGGGCTTAGACGCACAAAAATAGAAGAGATGACAAGGAATCAAGAAAACTCACCAATTCAAATGACACCAATTAACTCTGCCCCCTAGGTACGGCTGTGGCAATGGTCGTATTCAGGTTCTTGAAAATCCCTGAAAAAGATAAATCAGATCCACTTAACAACAACAACATAATTGCAGTATTCATAATAATAAATTGAAGTGAGATCTCACCTATTAAGATAAGATGATGTATCTGCGACCCCGCGTTTTGGCTCTGTTGGAAATCCTGAAAAAAATAAACGAGGTCGAATTAACAACAACAACAACATAATTGCAGTTTTCATAATAATAATTTGAAGTAAAAGCTCACCTATTAAGATGATGTATGTGCGACCCAGCGTTTCGGCGCTGTTTGAAATCCTGAAAAACAAAAACAAAATATTAATGTGCTCCAGCCAACATCATTGTAGCTTTAATAATAATTTCAAGCACAATCTGCCAAATAAGGAAAGACTAAAGCAAAGGTATAGAGTTAAGTACTGCTACCACCTACACAACAGGGCCTTGTCGTTCGACAAGCAAAAGTAGACAATTCATACCAGTAGTAAAGACCTACAACAAGATACAAAGTTTTCCTACTACCAGCAAGTATGCGTCAACTGAAATCGAGAGATGCCCAAAACTCAAGAAAAGTGCTGGTCAGGTTTATCCAAGTCCTGAAAAACTAAGACGCAAGTTACTGTTAACACACAGGTGGACCTCGATTTGCGCGGATTCAGAACAACGCCAATTTTGAAACCAAAAAGTCAAAAAGTGAAAAAAATATATTTTACTATGATTTACAACATTTTACAATGTTTCTCGTACCGATTCTTATACTAAATTGTAATTCTTACATCGCTCATTTCGAATGAAAATTATAAATACAGTCCTCTCTACAATTACGTATGTCTCGTTAACGCGAATTTGCTCCAATGACATCGATGAATCGGAAAAAACATTCGTGAAATGGAAACTTTTGCATATGCGAGTTTGCTCATATGCAATTTCATTCCAGGCCCTTTAAACTATCAAAGGACTAATTTAATCTCTGCGGAGGAACCGAGGTTATTTTTACCACGCGATTTTCAACTGGCCGGCTTCTCAAATGAATGCAACTATCGCATAACAGCAGAGATGACTGTACACATCAATTGCATTAAAGACCCGCAGTCAATCGCGGACCAACGAACTGCCGATTGTAAGCGTGTAAAATATATTTCTTAAATTCCCTTCATTTTATTAAATTATTTCAGACCGTTACCGCAATGCCATTGTATTACTCATCAACGTTTCCGTGCTGGGAACCCACGTCATTGACTTCCCATTCATTTACATAATAAAAGACTTTCAATTTACTCCGACTCTGATTACGACATTCCGTAAAGCAACGCATCAAGGCGAAAATCGAGGCCTACACGCAATAGCATTCTAATCTTCATAAAAATTTAACGTACTAACTGACAAATGTGAAAAAACTGAAGGAAGCTATAAACCTACGTGCCGTTAGCACATATGCATCAAAAAGCTTAGACGCACAAAAATAGAAGAGATGACAAGGAATCAAGAAAACTCACCAATTCAAATGACACCAATTAACTCTGCCCCCTAGGTACGGCTGTGGCAATGGTCGTATTCAGGTTCTTGAAAATCCCTGAAAAAGATAAATGAGATCCACTTAACAACAACAACATAATTGCAGTATTCATAATAATAAATTGAAGTGAGATCTCACCTATTAAGATAAGATGATGTATCTGCGACCCCGCGTTTTGGCTCTGTTGGAAATCCTGAAAAAAATAAACGAGGTCGAATTAACAACAACAACAACATAATTGCAGTTTTCATAATAATAATTTGAAGTAAAAGCTCACCTATTAAGATCATGTATCTGGGACCCAGCGTTTCGGCGCTGTTGGAAATCCTGAAAAACAAAAACAAAATATTAATGTGCTCCAGCCAACATCATTGTAGCTTTAATAATAATTTCAAGCACAATCTGCCAAATAAGGAAAGACTAAAGCAAAGGTATAGAGTTAAGTAATGCTACCACCTACACAACAGGGCCTTGTCGTTCGACAAGCAAAAGTAGACAATTCATACCAGTAGTAAAGACCTACAACAAGATACAAAGTTTTCCTACTACCAGCAAGTATGCGTCAACTGAAATCGAGAGATGCCCAAAACTCAGGAAAAGTGCTGGTCAGGTTTATCCAAGTCCTGAAAAACTAAGACGCAAGTTACTGTTAACACACAGGTGGACCTCGATTTGCGCGGATTCAGAACAACGCCAATTTTGAAACCAAAAAGTCAAAAAAACATATTTTACTATTATTTACAACATTTTACAATGTTTCTCGTACCGATTCTTATACTAAATCGTAATTCTTACATCGCTCATTTCGAATGAAAATTATAAATACAGTCCTCTCTACAATTACGTATGTCTCGTTAACGCGAATTTGCTCCAATGACATCGATGAATCGGAAAAAACATTCGTGAAATGGAAACTTTTGCATATGCGAGTTTGCTCATATGCAATTTCATTCCAGGCCCTTTAAACTATCAAAGGACTAATTTAATCTCTGTGGAGGAACCGAGGTTATTTTTACCACGCGATTTTCAACTGGCCGGCTTCTCAAATGAATGCAACTATCGCATAACGGCAGAGATGACTGTACACATCAATTGCATTAAAGACCCGCAGTCAATCGCGGACCAACGAACTGCCGATTGTAAGCGTGTAAAATATATTTCTTAAATTCCCTTCATTTTATTAAATTATTTCAGACCGTTACCGCAATGCCATTGTATTACTCATCAACGTTTCCGTGCTGGGAACCCACGTCATTGACTTCCCATTCATTTACATAATAAAAGAGTTTCAATTTACTCCGACTCTGATTACGACATTCCGTAAAGCAACGCATCAAGGCGAAAATCGAGGCCTACACGCAATAGCATTCTAATCTTCATAAAAATTTAACGTACTAACTGACAAATGTGAAAAAACTGAAGGAAGCTATAAACCTACGTGCCGTTAGCACATATGCATCAAAGGGCTTAGACGCACGAAAATAGAAAAGATGACAAGGAATCAAGAAAACTCACCAATTCAAATGACACCAATTAACTCTGCCCCCTAGGTACGGCTGTGGCAATGGTCGTATTCAGGTTCTTGAAAATCCCTGAAAAAGATAAATGAGATCCACTTAACAACAACAACATAATTGCAGTATTCATAATAATAAATTGAAGTGAGATCTCACCTATTAAGATAAGATGATGTATCTGCGACCCCGCGTTTTGGCTCTGTTGGAAATCCTGAAAAAAATAAATGAGGTCGAATTAACAACAACAATAACATAATTGCAGTTTTCATAATAATAATTTGAAGTAAAAGCTCACCTATTAAGATGATGTATCTGGGACCCAGCGTTTCGGCGCTGTTGGAAATCCTGAAAAACAAAAACAAAATATTAATGTGCTCCAGCCAACATCATTGTAGCTTTAATAATAATTTCAAGCACAATCTGCCAAATAAGGAAAGACTAAAGCAAAGGTATAGAGTTAAGTAATGCTACCACCTACACAACAGGGCCTTGTCGTTCGACAAGCAAAAGTAGACAATTCATACCAGTAGTAAAGACCTACAACAAGATACAAAGTTTTCCTACTACCAGAAAGTATGCGTCAACTGAAATCGAGAGATGCCCAAAACTCAAGAAAAGTGCTGGTCAGGTTTATCCAAGTCCTGAAAAACTAAGACGCAAGTTACTGTTAACACACAGGTGGACCTCGATTTGCGCAGATTCAGAACAACGCCAATTTTGAAACCAAAAAGTCAAAAAAATATATTTTACTATTATTTACAACATTTTACAATGTTTCTCGTACCGATTCTTATACTAAATCGTAATTCTTACATCGCTCATTTCGAATGAAAATTATAAATACAGTCCTCTCTACAATTACGTATGTCCCGTTAACGCGAATTTGCTCCAATGACATCGATGAATCGGAAAAAACATTCGTGAAATGGAAACTTTTGCATATGCGAGTTTGCTCATATGCAATTTCATTCCAGGCCCTTTAAACTATCAAAGGACTAATTTAATCTCTGCGGAGGAACCGAGGTTATTTTTACCACGCGATTTTCAACTGGCCGGCTTCTCAAATGAATGCAACTATCGCATAACAGCAGAGATGACTGTACACATCAATTGCATTAAAGACCCGCAGTCAATCGCGGACCAACGAACTGCCGATTGTAAGCGTGTAAAATATATTTCTTAAATTCCCTTCATTTTATTAAATTATTTCAGACCGTTACCGCAATGCCATTGTATTACTCATCAACGTTTCCGTGCTGGGAACCCACGTCATTGACTTCCCATTCATTTACATAATAAAAGAGTTTCAATTTACTCCGACTCTGATTACGACATTCCGTAAAGCAACGCATCAAGGCGAAAATCGAGGCCTACACGCAATAGCATTCTAATCTTCATAAAAATTTAACGTACTAACTGACAAATGTGAAAAAACTGAAGGAAGCTATAAACCTACGTGCCGTTAGCACATATGCATCAAAGGGCTTAGACGCACAAAAATAGAAGAGATGACAAGGAATCAAGAAAACTCACCAATTCAAATGACACCAATTAACTCTGCCCCCTAGGTACGGCTGTGGCAATGGTCGTATTCAGGTTCTTGAAAATCCCTGAAAAAGATAAATGAGATCCACTTAACAACAACAACATAATTGCAGTATTCATAATAATAAATTGAAGTGAGATCTCACCTATTAAGATAGGATGATGTATCTGCGACCCCGCGTTTTGGCTGTGTTGGAAATCCTGAAAAAAATAAACGAGGTCGAATTAACAACAACAACAACATAATTGCAGTTTTCATAATAATAATTTGAAGTAAAAGCACACCTATTAAGATGATGTATCTGCGACCCAGCGTTTTGGCGGTGTTGGAAATCCTGAAAAACAAAAACAAAATATTAATGTGCTCCAGCCAACATCATTGTAGCTTTAATAATAATTTCAAGCACAATCTGCCAAATAAGGAAAGACTAAATCAAAGGTATAGAGTTAAGTACTGCTACCACCTACACAACAGGGCCTTGTCGTTCGACAAGCAAAAGTAGACAATTCATACCAGTAGTAAAGACCTAAAACAAGATACAAAGTTTTCCTACTACCAGCAAGTATGCGTCAAGTGAAATCGAGAGATGCCCAAAACTCAAGAAAAGTGCTGGTCAGGTTTATCCAAGTCCTGAAAAACTAAGACGCAAGTTACTGTTAACACACAGGTGGACCTCGATTTGCGCGGATTCAGAACTACGCCAATTTTGAAACCGAAAAGTCAAAAAAATATATTTTACTATTATTTACAACATTTTACAATGTTTCTCGTACCGATTCTTATACTAAATCGTAATTCTTACATCGCTCATTTCGAATGAAAATTATAAATACAGTCCTCTCTACAATTACGTATGTCTCGTTAACGCGAATTTGCTCCAATGACATCGATGAATCGGAAAAAACATTCGTGAAATGGAAACTTTTGCATATGCGAGTTTGCTCATATGCAATTTAATTCCAGGCCCTTTAAACTATCAAAGGACTAATTTAATCTCTGCGGAGGAACCGAGGTTATTTTTACCACGCGATTTTCAACTGGCCGGCTTCTCAAATGAATGCAACTATCGCATAACAGCAGAGATGACTGTACACATCAATTGCATTAAAGACCCGCAGTCAATCGCGGACCAACGAACTGCCGATTGTAAGCGTGTAAAATATATTTCTTAAATTCCCTTCATTTTATTAAATTATTTCAGACCGTTACCGCAATGCCATTGTATTACTCATCAACGTTTCCGTGCTGGGAACCCACGTCATTGACTTCCCATTCATTTACATAATAAAAGACTTTCAATTTACTCCGACTCTGATTACGACATTCCGTAAAGCAACGCATCAAGGCGAAAATCGAGGCCTACACGCAATAGCATTCTAATCTTCATAAAAATTTAACGTACTAACTGACAAATGTGAAAAAACTGAAGGAAGCTATAAACCTACGTGCCGTTAGCACATATGCATCAAAAAGCTTAGACGCACAAAAATAGAAGAGATGACAAGGAATCAAGAAAACTCACCAATTCAAATGACACCAATTAACTCTGCCCCCTAGGTACGGCTGTGGCAATGGTCGTATTCAGGTTCTTGAAAATCCCTGAAAAAGATAAATGAGATCCACTTAACAACAACAACAACATAATTGCAGTATTCATAATAATAAATTGAAGTGAGATCTCACCTATTAAGATAAGATGATGTATCTGCGACCCCGCGTTTTGGCTCTGTTGGAAATCCTGAAAAAAATAAACGAGGTCGAATTAACAACAACAACAACATAATTGCAGTTTTCATAATAATAATTTGAAGTAAAAGCTCACCTATTAAGATCATGTATCTGGGACC
The DNA here is from genome assembly GCF_977971745.1 of Zootermopsis nevadensis. Classification (NCBI taxonomy): domain Eukaryota; kingdom Metazoa; phylum Arthropoda; class Insecta; order Blattodea; family Termopsidae; genus Zootermopsis; species Zootermopsis nevadensis. The sequence continues at coordinate 20,007,304 of NW_028259156.1, forward strand.
CAGCGTTTCGGCGCTGTTGGAAATCCTGAAAAACAAAAACAAAATATTAATGTGCTCCAGCCAACATCATTGTAGCTTTAATAATAATTTCAAGCACAATCTGCCAAATAAGGAAAGACTAAAGCAAAGGTATAGAGTTAAGTAATGCTACCACCTACACAACAGGGCCTTGTCGTTCGACAAGCAAAAGTAGACAATTCATACCAGTAGTAAAGACCTACAACAAGATACAAAGTTTTCCTACTACCAGCAAGTATGCGTCAACTGAAATCGAGAGATGCCCAAAACTCAGGAAAAGTGCTGGTCAGGTTTATCCAAGTCCTGAAAAACTAAGACGCAAGTTACTGTTAACACACAGGTGGACCTCGATTTGCGCGGATTCAGAACAACGCCAATTTTGAAACCAAAAAGTCAAAAAAATATATTTTACTATTATTTACAACATTTTACAATGTTTCTCGTACCGATTCTTATACTAAATCGTAATTCTTACATCGCTCATTTCGAATGAAAATTATAAATACAGTCCTCTCTACAATTACGTATGTCTCGTTAACGCGAATTTGCTCCAATGACATCGATGAATCGGAAAAAACATTCGTGAAATGGAAACTTTTGCATATGCGAGTTTGCTCATATGCAATTTCATTCCAGGCCCTTTAAACTATCAAAGGACTAATTTAATCTCTGTGGAGGAACCGAGGTTATTTTTACCACGCGATTTTCAACTGGCCGGCTTCTCAAATGAATGCAACTATCGCATAACGGCAGAGATGACTGTACACATCAATTGCATTAAAGACCCGCAGTCAATCGCGGACCAACGAACTGCCGATTGTAAGCGTGTAAAATATATTTCTTAAATTCCCTTCATTTTATTAAATTATTTCAGACCGTTACCGCAATGCCATTGTATTACTCATCAACGTTTCCGTGCTGGGAACCCACGTCATTGACTTCCCATTCATTTACATAATAAAAGAGTTTCAATTTACTCCGACTCTGATTACGACATTCCGTAAAGCAACGCATCAAGGCGAAAATCGAGGCCTACACGCAATAGCATTCTAATCTTCATAAAAATTTAACGTACTAACTGACAAATGTGAAAAAACTGAAGGAAGCTATAAACCTACGTGCCGTTAGCACATATGCATCAAAGGGCTTAGACGCACGAAAATAGAAAAGATGACAAGGAATCAAGAAAACTCACCAATTCAAATGACACCAATTAACTCTGCCCCCTAGGTACGGCTGTGGCAATGGTCGTATTCAGGTTCTTGAAAATCCCTGAAAAAGATAAATGAGATCCACTTAACAACAACAACATAATTGCAGTATTCATAATAATAAATTGAAGTGAGATCTCACCTATTAAGATAAGATGATGTATCTGCGACCCCGCGTTTTGGCTCTGTTGGAAATCCTGAAAAAAATAAATGAGGTCGAATTAACAACAACAATAACATAATTGCAGTTTTCATAATAATAATTTGAAGTAAAAGCTCACCTATTAAGATGATGTATCTGGGACCCAGCGTTTCGGCGCTGTTGGAAATCCTGAAAAACAAAAACAAAATATTAATGTGCTCCAGCCAACATCATTGTAGCTTTAATAATAATTTCAAGCACAATCTGCCAAATAAGGAAAGACTAAAGCAAAGGTATAGAGTTAAGTAATGCTACCACCTACACAACAGGGCCTTGTCGTTCGACAAGCAAAAGTAGACAATTCATACCAGTAGTAAAGACCTACAACAAGATACAAAGTTTTCCTACTACCAGAAAGTATGCGTCAACTGAAATCGAGAGATGCCCAAAACTCAAGAAAAGTGCTGGTCAGGTTTATCCAAGTCCTGAAAAACTAAGACGCAAGTTACTGTTAACACACAGGTGGACCTCGATTTGCGCAGATTCAGAACAACGCCAATTTTGAAACCAAAAAGTCAAAAAAATATATTTTACTATTATTTACAACATTTTACAATGTTTCTCGTACCGATTCTTATACTAAATCGTAATTCTTACATCGCTCATTTCGAATGAAAATTATAAATACAGTCCTCTCTACAATTACGTATGTCCCGTTAACGCGAATTTGCTCCAATGACATCGATGAATCGGAAAAAACATTCGTGAAATGGAAACTTTTGCATATGCGAGTTTGCTCATATGCAATTTCATTCCAGGCCCTTTAAACTATCAAAGGACTAATTTAATCTCTGCGGAGGAACCGAGGTTATTTTTACCACGCGATTTTCAACTGGCCGGCTTCTCAAATGAATGCAACTATCGCATAACAGCAGAGATGACTGTACACATCAATTGCATTAAAGACCCGCAGTCAATCGCGGACCAACGAACTGCCGATTGTAAGCGTGTAAAATATATTTCTTAAATTCCCTTCATTTTATTAAATTATTTCAGACCGTTACCGCAATGCCATTGTATTACTCATCAACGTTTCCGTGCTGGGAACCCACGTCATTGACTTCCCATTCATTTACATAATAAAAGAGTTTCAATTTACTCCGACTCTGATTACGACATTCCGTAAAGCAACGCATCAAGGCGAAAATCGAGGCCTACACGCAATAGCATTCTAATCTTCATAAAAATTTAACGTACTAACTGACAAATGTGAAAAAACTGAAGGAAGCTATAAACCTACGTGCCGTTAGCACATATGCATCAAAGGGCTTAGACGCACAAAAATAGAAGAGATGACAAGGAATCAAGAAAACTCACCAATTCAAATGACACCAATTAACTCTGCCCCCTAGGTACGGCTGTGGCAATGGTCGTATTCAGGTTCTTGAAAATCCCTGAAAAAGATAAATGAGATCCACTTAACAACAACAACATAATTGCAGTATTCATAATAATAAATTGAAGTGAGATCTCACCTATTAAGATAGGATGATGTATCTGCGACCCCGCGTTTTGGCTGTGTTGGAAATCCTGAAAAAAATAAACGAGGTCGAATTAACAACAACAACAACATAATTGCAGTTTTCATAATAATAATTTGAAGTAAAAGCACACCTATTAAGATGATGTATCTGCGACCCAGCGTTTCGGCGGTGTTGGAAATCCTGAAAAACAAAAACAAAATATTAATGTGCTCCAGCCAACATCATTGTAGCTTTAATAATAATTTCAAGCACAATCTGCCAAATAAGGAAAGACTAAATCAAAGGTATAGAGTTAAGTACTGCTACCACCTACACAACAGGGCCTTGTCGTTCGACAAGCAAAAGTAGACAATTCATACCAGTAGTAAAGACCTAAAACAAGATACAAAGTTTTCCTACTACCAGCAAGTATGCGTCAAGTGAAATCGAGAGATGCCCAAAACTCAAGAAAAGTGCTGGTCAGGTTTATCCAAGTCCTGAAAAACTAAGACGCAAGTTACTGTTAACACACAGGTGGACCTCGATTTGCGCGGATTCAGAACTACGCCAATTTTGAAACCGAAAAGTCAAAAAAATATATTTTACTATTATTTACAACATTTTACAATGTTTCTCGTACCGATTCTTATACTAAATCGTAATTCTTACATCGCTCATTTCGAATGAAAATTATAAATACAGTCCTCTCTACAATTACGTATGTCTCGTTAACGCGAATTTGCTCCAATGACATCGATGAATCGGAAAAAACATTCGTGAAATGGAAACTTTTGCATATGCGAGTTTGCTCATATGCAATTTAATTCCAGGCCCTTTAAACTATCAAAGGACTAATTTAATCTCTGCGGAGGAACCGAGGTTATTTTTACCACGCGATTTTCAACTGGCCGGCTTCTCAAATGAATGCAACTATCGCATAACAGCAGAGATGACTGTACACATCAATTGCATTAAAGACCCGCAGTCAATCGCGGACCAACGAACTGCCGATTGTAAGCGTGTAAAATATATTTCTTAAATTCCCTTCATTTTATTAAATTATTTCAGACCGTTACAGCAATGCCATTGTATTACTCATCAACGTTTCTGTGCTGGGAACCCACGTCATTGACTTCCCATTCATTTACATAATAAAAGAGTTTCAATTTACTCCGACTCTGATTACGACATTCCGTAAAGCAACGCATCAAGGCGAAAATCGAGGCCTACACGCAATAGCATTCTAATCTTCATAAAAATTTAACGTACTAACTGACAAATGTGAAAAAACTGAAGGAAGCTATAAACCTACGTGCCGTTAGCACATATGCATCAAAGGGCTTAGACGCACGAAAATAGAAGAGATGACAAGGAATCAAGAAAACTCACCAATTCAAATGACACCAATTAACTCTGCCCCCTAGGTACGGCTGTGGCAATGGTCGTATTCAGGTTCTTGAAAATCCCTGAAAAAGATAATGAGATCCACTTAACAACAACAACATAATTGCAGTATTCATAATAATAAATTGAAGTGAGATCTCACCTATTAAGATAAGATGATGTATCTGCGACCCCGCGTTTTGGCTGTGTTGGAAATCCTGAAAAAAATTAACGAGGTCGAATTAACAACAACAACAACATAATTGCAGTTTTCATAATAATAACTTGAAGTAAAAGCTCACCTATTAAGATGATGTATCTGCGACCCAGCGTTTTGGCGGTGTTGGAAATCCTGAAAAACAAAAACAAAATATTAATGTGCTCCAGCCAACATCATTGTAGCTTTAATAATAATTTCAAGCACAATCTGCCAAATAAGGAAAGACTAAAGCAAAGGTATAGAGTTAAGTACTGCTACCACCTACACAACAGGGCCTTGTCGTTCGACAAGCAAAAGTAGACAATTCATACCAGTAGTAAAGACCTACAACATGATACAAAGTTTTCCTACTACCAGCAAGTATGCGTCAACTGAAATCGAGAGATGCCCAAAACTCAAGAAAAGTGCTGGTCAGGTTTATCCAAGTCCTGAAAAACTAAGACGCAAGTTACTGTTAACACACAGGTGGACCTCGATTTGCGCGGATTCAGAACAACGCCAATTTTGAAACCAAAAAGTCAAAAAGTGAAAAAAATATATTTTACTATTATTCACAACATTTTACAATGTTTCTCGTACCGATTCTTATACTAAATCGTAATTCTTACATCGCTCATTTCGAATGAAAATTATAAATACAGTCCTCTCTACAATTACGTATGTCTCGTTAACGCGAATTTGCTCCAATGACATCGATGAATCGGAAAAAACATTCGTGAAATGGAAACTTTTGCATATGCGAGTTTGCTCATATGCAATTTCATTCCAGGCCCTTTAAACTATCAAAGGACTAATTTAATCTCTGCGGAGGAACAGAGGTTATTTTTACCACGCGATTTTCAACTGGCCGGCTTCTCAAATGAATGCAACTATCGCATAACAGCAGAGATGACTGTACACATCAATTGCATTAAAGACCCGCAGTCAATCGCGGACCAACGAACTGCCGATTGTAAGCGTGTAAAATATATTTCTTAAATTCCCTTCATTTTATTAAATTATTTCAGACCGTTACCGCAATGCCATTGTATTACTCATCAACGTTTCCGTGCTGGGAACCCACGTCATTGACTTCCCATTCATTTACATAATAAAAGAGTTTCAATTTACTCCGACTCTGATTACGACATTCCGTAAAGCAACGCATCAAGGCGAAAATCGAGGCCTACACGCAATAGCATTCTAATCTTCATAAAAATTTAACGTACTAACTGACAAATGTGAAAAAACTGAAGGAAGCTATAAACCTACGTGCCGTTAGCACATATGCATCAAAGGGCTTAGACGCACGAAAATAGAAAAGATGACAAGGAATCAAGAAAACTCACCAATTCAAATGACACCAATTAACTCTGCCCCCTAGGTACGGCTGTGGCAATGGTCGTATTCAGGTTCTTGAAAATCCCTGAAAAAGATAAATGAGATCCACTTAACAACAACAACATAATTGCAGTATTCATAATAATAAATTGAAGTGAGATCTCACCTATTAAGATAAGATGATGTATCTGCGACCCCGCGTTTTGGCTCTGTTGGAAATCCTGAAAAAAATAAATGAGGTCGAATTAACAACAACAATAACATAATTGCAGTTTTCATAATAATAATTTGAAGTAAAAGCTCACCTATTAAGATGATGTATCTGGGACCCAGCGTTTCGGCGCTGTTGGAAATCCTGAAAAACAAAAACAAAATATTAATGTGCTCCAGCCAACATCATTGTAGCTTTAATAATAATTTCAAGCACAATCTGCCAAATAAGGAAAGACTAAAGCAAAGGTATAGAGTTAAGTAATGCTACCACCTACACAACAGGGCCTTGTCGTTCGACAAGCAAAAGTAGACAATTCATACCAGTAGTAAAGACCTACAACAAGATACAAAGTTTTCCTACTACCAGAAAGTATGCGTCAACTGAAATCGAGAGATGCCCAAAACTCAAGAAAAGTGCTGGTCAGGTTTATCCAAGTCCTGAAAAACTAAGACGCAAGTTACTGTTAACACACAGGTGGACCTCGATTTGCGCAGATTCAGAACAACGCCAATTTTGAAACCAAAAAGTCAAAAAAATATATTTTACTATTATTTACAACATTTTACAATGTTTCTCGTACCGATTCTTATACTAAATCGTAATTCTTACATCGCTCATTTCGAATGAAAATTATAAATACAGTCCTCTCTACAATTACGTATGTCCCGTTAACGCGAATTTGCTCCAATGACATCGATGAATCGGAAAAAACATTCGTGAAATGGAAACTTTTGCATATGCGAGTTTGCTCATATGCAATTTCATTCCAGGCCCTTTAAACTATCAAAGGACTAATTTAATCTCTGCGGAGGAACCGAGGTTATTTTTACCACGCGATTTTCAACTGGCCGGCTTCTCAAATGAATGCAACTATCGCATAACAGCAGAGATGACTGTACACATCAATTGCATTAAAGACCCGCAGTCAATCGCGGACCAACGAACTGCCGATTGTAAGCGTGTAAAATATATTTCTTAAATTCCCTTCATTTTATTAAATTATTTCAGACCGTTACCGCAATGCCATTGTATTACTCATCAACGTTTCCGTGCTGGGAACCCACGTCATTGACTTCCCATTCATTTACATAATAAAAGAGTTTCAATTTACTCCGACTCTGATTACGACATTCCGTAAAGCAACGCATCAAGGCGAAAATCGAGGCCTACACGCAATAGCATTCTAATCTTCATAAAAATTTAACGTACTAACTGACAAATGTGAAAAAACTGAAGGAAGCTATAAACCTACGTGCCGTTAGCACATATGCATCAAAGGGCTTAGACGCACAAAAATAGAAGAGATGACAAGGAATCAAGAAAACTCACCAATTCAAATGACACCAATTAACTCTGCCCCCTAGGTACGGCTGTGGCAATGGTCGTATTCAGGTTCTTGAAAATCCCTGAAAAAGATAAATGAGATCCACTTAACAACAACAACATAATTGCAGTATTCATAATAATAAATTGAAGTGAGATCTCACCTATTAAGATAGGATGATGTATCTGCGACCCCGCGTTTTGGCTGTGTTGGAAATCCTGAAAAAAATAAACGAGGTCGAATTAACAACAACAACAACATAATTGCAGTTTTCATAATAATAATTTGAAGTAAAAGCACACCTATTAAGATGATGTATCTGCGACCCAGCGTTTCGGCGGTGTTGGAAATCCTGAAAAACAAAAACAAAATATTAATGTGCTCCAGCCAACATCATTGTAGCTTTAATAATAATTTCAAGCACAATCTGCCAAATAAGGAAAGACTAAATCAAAGGTATAGAGTTAAGTACTGCTACCACCTACACAACAGGGCCTTGTCGTTCGACAAGCAAAAGTAGACAATTCATACCAGTAGTAAAGACCTAAAACAAGATACAAAGTTTTCCTACTACCAGCAAGTATGCGTCAAGTGAAATCGAGAGATGCCCAAAACTCAAGAAAAGTGCTGGTCAGGTTTATCCAAGTCCTGAAAAACTAAGACGCAAGTTACTGTTAACACACAGGTGGACCTCGATTTGCGCGGATTCAGAACTACGCCAATTTTGAAACCGAAAAGTCAAAAAAATATATTTTACTATTATTTACAACATTTTACAATGTTTCTCGTACCGATTCTTATACTAAATCGTAATTCTTACATCGCTCATTTCGAATGAAAATTATAAATACAGTCCTCTCTACAATTACGTATGTCTCGTTAACGCGAATTTGCTCCAATGACATCGATGAATCGGAAAAAACATTCGTGAAATGGAAACTTTTGCATATGCGAGTTTGCTCATATGCAATTTAATTCCAGGCCCTTTAAACTATCAAAGGACTAATTTAATCTCTGCGGAGGAACCGAGGTTATTTTTACCACGCGATTTTCAACTGGCCGGCTTCTCAAATGAATGCAACTATCGCATAACAGCAGAGATGACTGTACACATCAATTGCATTAAAGACCCGCAGTCAATCGCGGACCAACGAACTGCCGATTGTAAGCGTGTAAAATATATTTCTTAAATTCCCTTCATTTTATTAAATTATTTCAGACCGTTACAGCAATGCCATTGTATTACTCATCAACGTTTCTGTGCTGGGAACCCACGTCATTGACTTCCCATTCATTTACATAATAAAAGAGTTTCAATTTACTCCGACTCTGATTACGACATTCCGTAAAGCAACGCATCAAGGCGAAAATCGAGGCCTACACGCAATAGCATTCTAATCTTCATAAAAATTTAACGTACTAACTGACAAATGTGAAAAAACTGAAGGAAGCTATAAACCTACGTGCCGTTAGCACATATGCATCAAAGGGCTTAGACGCACGAAAATAGAAGAGATGACAAGGAATCAAGAAAACTCACCAATTCAAATGACACCAATTAACTCTGCTCCCTAGGTACGGCTGTGGCAATGGTCGTATTCAGGTTCTTGAAAATCCCTGAAAAAGATAATGAGATCCACTTAACAACAACAACATAATTGCAGTATTCATAATAATAAATTGAAGTGAGATCTCACCTATTAAGATAAGATGATGTATCTGCGACCCCGCGTTTTGGCTGTGTTGGAAATCCTGAAAAAAATTAACGAGGTCGAATTAACAACAACAACAACATAATTGCAGTTTTCATAATAATAACTTGAAGTAAAAGCTCACCTATTAAGATGATGTATCTGCGACCCAGCGTTTTGGCGGTGTTGGAAATCCTGAAAAACAAAAACAAAATATTAATGTGCTCCAGCCAACATCATTGTAGCTTTAATAATAATTTCAAGCACAATCTGCCAAATAAGGAAAGACTAAAGCAAAGGTATAGAGTTAAGTACTGCTACCACCTACACAACAGGGCCTTGTCGTTCGACAAGCAAAAGTAGACAATTCATACCAGTAGTAAAGACCTACAACATGATACAAAGTTTTCCTACTACCAGCAAGTATGCGTCAACTGAAATCGAGAGATGCCCAAAACTCAAGAAAAGTGCTGGTCAGGTTTATCCAAGTCCTGAAAAACTAAGACGCAAGTTACTGTTAACACACAGGTGGACCTCGATTTGCGCGGATTCAGAACAACGCCAATTTTGAAACCAAAAAGTCAAAAAGTGAAAAAAATATATTTTACTATTATTCACAACATTTTACAATGTTTCTCGTACCGATTCTTATACTAAATCGTAATTCTTACATCGCTCATTTCGAATGAAAATTATAAATACAGTCCTCTCTACAATTACGTATGTCTCGTTAACGCGAATTTGCTCCAATGACATCGATGAATCGGAAAAAACATTCGTGAAATGGAAACTTTTGCATATGCGAGTTTGCTCATATGCAATTTCATTCCAGGCCCTTTAAACTATCAAAGGACTAATTTAATCTCTGCGGAGGAACAGAGGTTATTTTTACCACGCGATTTTCAACTGGCCGGCTTCTCAAATGAATGCAACTATCGCATAACAGCAGAGATGACTGTACACATCAATTGCATTAAAGACCCGCAGTCAATCGCGGACCAACGAACTGCCGATTGTAAGCGTGTAAAATATATTTCTTAAATTCCCTTCATTTTATTAAATTATTTCAGACCGTTACAGCAATGCCATTGTATTACTCATCAACGTTTCCGTGCTGGGAACCCACGTCATTGACTTCCCATTCATTTACATAATAAAAGAGTTTCAATTTACTCCGACTCTGATTACGACATTCCGTAAAGCAACGCATCAAGGCGAAAATCGAGGCCTACACGCAATAGCATTCTAATCTTCATAAAAATTTAACGTACTAACTGACAAATGTGAAAAAACTGAAGGAAGCTATAAACCTACGTGCCGTTAGCACATATGCATCAAAGGGCTTAGACGCACGAAAATAGAAGAGATGACAAGGAATCAAGAAAACTCACCAATTCAAATGACACCAATTAACTCTGCCCCCTAGGTACGGCTGTGGCAATGGTCGTATTCAGGTTCTTGAAAATCCCTGAAAAAGATAATGAGATCCACTTAACAACAACAACATAATTGCAGTATTCATAATAATAAATTGAAGTGAGATCTCACCTATTAAGATAAGATGATGTATCTGCGACCCCGCGTTTTGGCTGTGTTGGAAATCCTGAAAAAAATTAACGAGGTCGAATTAACAACAACAACAACATAATTGCAGTTTTCATAATAATAACTTGAAGTAAAAGCTCACCTATTAAGATGATGTATCTGCGACCCAGCGTTTTGGCGGTGTTGGAAATCCTGAAAAACAAAAACAAAATATTAATGTGCTCCAGCCAACATCATTGTAGCTTTAATAATAATTTCAAGCACAATCTGCCAAATAAGGAAAGACTAAAGCAAAGGTATAGAGTTAAGTACTGCTACCACCTACACAACAGGGCCTTGTCGTTCGACAAGCAAAAGTAGACAATTCATACCAGTAGTAAAGACCTACAACATGATACAAAGTTTTCCTACTACCAGCAAGTATGCGTCAACTGAAATCGAGAGATGCCCAAAACTCAAGAAAAGTGCTGGTCAGGTTTATCCAAGTCCTGAAAAACTAAGACGCAAGTTACTGTTAACACACAGGTGGACCTCGATTTGCGCGGATTCAGAACAACGCCAATTTTGAAACCAAAAAGTCAAAAAGTGAAAAAAATATATTTTACTATTATTCACAACATTTTACAATGTTTCTCGTACCGATTCTTATACTAAATCGTAATTCTTACATCGCTCATTTCGAATGAAAATTATAAATACAGTCCTCTCTACAATTACGTATGTCTCGTTAACGCGAATTTGCTCCAATGACATCGATGAATCGGAAAAAACATTCGTGAAATGGAAACTTTTGCATATGCGAGTTTGCTCATATGCAATTTCATTCCAGGCCCTTTAAACTATCAAAGGACTAATTTAATCTCTGCGGAGGAACAGAGGTTATTTTTACCACGCGATTTTCAACTGGCCGGCTTCTCAAATGAATGCAACTATCGCATAACAGCAGAGATGACTGTACACATCAATTGCATTAAAGACCCGCAGTCAATCGCGGACCAACGAACTGCCGATTGTAAGCGTGTAAAATATATTTCTTAAATTCCCTTCATTTTATTAAATTATTTCAGACCGTTACAGCAATGCCATTGTATTACTCATCAACGTTTCCGTGCTGGGAACCCACGTCATTGACTTCCCATTCATTTACATAATAAAAGAGTTTCAATTTACTCCGACTCTGATTACGACATTCCGTAAAGCAACGCATCAAGGCGAAAATCGAGGCCTACACGCAATAGCATTCTAATCTTCATAAAAATTTAACGTACTAACTGACAAATGTGAAAAAACTGAAGGAAGCTATAAACCTACGTGCCGTTAGCACATATGCATCAAAGGGCTTAGACGCACGAAAATAGAAGAGATGACAAGGAATCAAGAAAACTCACCAATTCAAATGACACCAATTAACTCTGCCCCCTAGGTACGGCTGTGGCAATGGTCGTATTCAGGTTCTTGAAAATCCCTGAAAAAGATAAATGAGATCCACTTAACAACAACAACATAATTGCAGTATTCATAATAATAAATTGAAGTGAGATCTCACCTATTAAGATAAGATGATGTATCTGCGACCCCGCGTTTTGGCTGTGTTGGAAATCCTGAAAAAAATTAACGAGGTCGAATTAACAACAACAACAACATAATTGCAGTTTTCATAATAATAACTTGAAGTAAAAGCTCACCTATTAAGATGATGTATCTGCGACCCAGCGTTTTGGCGGTGTTGGAAATCCTGAAAAACAAAAACAAAATATTAATGTGCTCCAGCCAACATCATTGTAGCTTTAATAATAATTTCAAGCACAATCTGCCAAATAAGGAAAGACTAAAGCAAAGGTATAGAGTTAAGTACTGCTACCACCTACACAACAGGGCCTTGTCGTTCGACAAGCAAAAGTAGACAATTCATACCAGTAGTAAAGACCTACAACAAGATACAAAGTTTTCCTACTACCAGCAAGTATGCGTCAACTGAAATCGAGAGATGCCCAAAACTCAAGAAAAGTGCTGGTCAGGTTTATCCAAGTCCTGAAAAACTAAGACGCAAGTTACTGTTAACACACAGGTGGACCTCGATTTGCGCGGATTCAGAACAACGCCAATTTTGAAACCAAAAAGTCAAAAAGTGAAAAAAATATATTTTACTATTATTCACAACATTTTACAATGTTTCTCGTACCGATTCTTATACTAAATCGTAATTCTTACATCGCTCATTTCGAATGAAAATTATAAATACAGTCCTCTCTACAATTACGTATGTCTCGTTAACGCGAATTTGCTCCAATGACATCGATGAATCGGAAAAAACATTCGTGAAATGGAAACTTTTGCATATGCGAGTTTGCTCATATGCAATTTCATTCCAGGCCTTTTAAACTATCAAAGGACTAATTTAATCTCTGCGGAGGAAAAGAGGTTATTTTTACCACGCGATTTTCAACTGGCCGGCTTCTCAAATGAATGCAACTATCGCATAACAGCAGAGATGACTGTACACATCAATTGCATTAAAGACCCGCAGTCAATCGCGGACCAACGAACTGCCGATTGTAAGCGTGTAAAATATATTTCTTAAATTCCCTTCATTTTATTAAATTATTTCAGACCGTTACCGCAATGCCATTGTATTACTCATCAACGTTTCCGTGCTGGGAACCCACGTCATTGACTTCCCATTCATTTACATAATAAAAGAGTTTCAATTTACTCCGACTCTGATTACGACATTCCGTAAAGCAACGCATCAAGGCGAAAATCGAGGCCTACACGCAATAGGATTCTAATCTTCATAAAAATTTAACGTACTAACTGACAAATGTGAAAAAACTGAAGGAAGCTATAAACCTACGTGCCGTTAGCACATATGCATCAAAGGACTTAGACGCACGAAAATAGAAAAGATGACAAGGAATCAAGAAAACTCACCAATTCAAATGACACCAATTAACTCTGCCCCCTAGGTACGGCTGTGGCAATGGTCGTATTCAGGTTCTTGAAAATCCCTGAAAAAGATAAAGGAGGTCCACTTAACAACAACAACATAATTGCAGTTTTCATAATAATGAATTGAAGTGAGATCTCACCTATTAAGATAAGATGATGTATCTGCGACCCCGCGTTTTGGCTGTGTTGGAAATCCTGAAAAAAATAAACGAGGTCAAATTAACAACAACAACAACATAATTGCAGTTTTCATAATAATAATTTGAAGTAAAAGATCACCTATTAAGATGATGTATCTGGGACCCAGCGTTTCGGCGGTGTTGGAAATCCTGAAAAACAAAAACAAAATATTAATGTGCTCCAGCCAACATCATTGTAGCTTTAATAATAATTTCAAGCACAATCTGCCAAATAAGGAAAGACTAAAGCAAAGGTATAGAGTTAAGTACTGCTACCACCTACACAACAAGGCCTTGTCGTTCGACAAGGAAAAGTAGACAATTCATACCAGTAGTAAAGACCTAAAACAAGATACAAAGTTTTCCTACTACCAGCAAGTATGCGTCAACTGAAATCGAGAGATGCCCAAAACTCAAGAAAAGTGCTGGTCAGGTTTATCCAAGTCCTGAAAAACTAAGACGCAAGTTACTGTTAACACCCAGGTGGACCTCGATTTGCGCGGATTCAGAACAACGCCAATTTTGAAACCAAAAAGTCAAAAAGTGAAAAAAATATATTTTACTATTATTCACAACATTTTACAATGTTTCTCGTACCGATTCTTATACTAAATCGTAATTCTTACATCGCTCATTTCGAATGAAAATTATAAATACAGTCCTCTCTACAATTACGTATGTCTCGTTAACGCGAATTTGCTCCAATGACATCGATGAATCGGAAAAAACATTCGTGAAATGGACACTTTTGCATATGCGAGTTTGCTCATATGCAATTTCATTCCAGGCCCTTTAAACTATCAAACGACTAATTTAATCTCTGCGGAGGAACCGAGGTTATTTTTACCACGCGATTTTCAACTGGCCGGCTTCTCAAATGAATGCAACTATCGCATAACAGCAGAGATGACTGTACACATCAATTGCATTAAAGACCCGCAGTCAATCGCGGACCAACGAACTGCCGATTGTAAGCGTGTAAAATATATTTCTTAAATTCCCTTCATTTTATTAAATTATTTCAGACCGTTACCGCAATGCCATTGTATTACTCATCAACGTTTCCGTGCTGGGAACCCACGTCATTGACTTCCCATTCATTTACATAATAAAAGAGTTTCAATTTACTCCGACTCTGATTACGACATTCCGTAAAGCAACGCATCAAGGCGAAAATCGAGGCCTACACGCAATAGGATTCTAATCTTCATAAAAATTTAACGTACTAACTGACAAATGTGAAAAAACTGAAGGAAGCTATAAACCTACGTGCCGTTAGCACATATGCATCAAAGGGCTTAGACGCACGAAAATAGAAAAGATGACAAGGAATCAAGAAAACTCACCAATTCAAATGACACCAATTAACTCTTCCCCTAGGTACGGCTGTGGCAATGGTCGTATTCAGGTTCTTGAAAATCCCTGAAAAAGATAAATGAGATCCACTTAACAACAACAACATAATTGCAGTATTCATAATAATAAATGGAAGTGAGATCTCACCTATTAAGATAAGATGATGTATCTGCGACCCCGCGTTTTGGCTGTGTTGGAAATCCTGAAAAAAATAAACGAGGTCGAATTAACAACAACAACAACATAATTGCAGTTTTCATAATAATAATTTGAAGTAAAAGCTCACCTATTAAGATGATGTATCTGGGACCCAGCGTTTCGGCGCTGTTGGAAATCCTGAAAAACAAAAACAAAATATTAATGTGCTCCAGCCAACATCATTGTAGCTTTAATAATAATTTCAAGCACAATCTGCCAAATAAGGAAAGACTAAAGCAAAGGTATAGAGTTAAGTAATGCTACCACCTACACAACAGGGCCTTGTCGTTCGACAAGCAAAAGTAGACAATTCATACCAGTAGTAAAGACCTACAACAAGATACAAAGTTTTCCTACTACCAGCAAGTATGCGTCAACTGAAATCGAGAGATGCCCAAAACTCAAGAAAAGTGCTGGTCAGGTTTATCCAAGTCCTGAAAAACTAAGACGCAAGTTACTGTTAACACACAGGTGGACCTCGATTTGCGCAGATTCAGAACAACGCCAATTTTGAAACCAAAAAGTCAAAAAAATATATTTTACTATTATTTACAACATTTTACAATGTTTCTCGTACCGATTCTTATACTAAATCGTAATTCTTACATCGCTCATTTCGAATGAAAATTATAAATACAGTCCTCTCTACAATTACGTATGTCTCGTAACGCGAATTTGCTCCAATGACATCGATGAATCGGAAAAAACATTCGTGAAATGGAAACTTTTGCATATGCGAGTTTGCTCATATGCAATTTCATTCCAGGCCCTTTAAACTATCAAAGGACTAATTTAATCTCTGCGGAGGAACCGAGGTTATTTTTACCACGCGATTTTCAACTGGCCGGCTTCTCAAATGAATGCAACTATCGCATAACAGCAGAGATGACTGTACACATCAATTGCATTAAAGACCCGCAGTCAATCGCGGACCAACGAACTGCCGATTGTAAGCGTGTAAAATATATTTCTTAAATTCCCTTCATTTTATTAAATTATTTCAGACCGTTACCGCAATGCCATTGTATTACTCATCAACGTTTCCGTGCTGGGAACCCACGTCATTGACTTCCCATTCATTTACATAGTAAAAGAGTTTCAATTTACTCCGACTCTGATTACGACATTCCGTAAAGCAACACATCAAGGTGAAAATCGAGGCCTACACGCAATAGCATTCTAATCTTCATAAAAATTTAACGTACTAACTGACAAATGTGAAAAAACTGAAGGAAGCTATAAACCTACGTACCGTTAGCACATATGCATCAAAGGGCTTAGACGCACGAAAATAGAAAAGATGACAAGGAATCAAGAAAACTCACCAATTCAAATGACACCAATTAACTCTGCCCCCTAGGTACGGCTGTGGCAATGGTCGTATTCAGGTTCTTGAAAATCCCTGAAAAAGATAAATGAGGTCCACTTAACAACAACAACATAATTGCAGTTTTCATAATAATGAATTGAAGTGAGATCTCACCTATTAAGATAACATGATGTATCTGCGACCCCACGTTTTGGCTGTGTTGGAAATCCTGAAAAAAATAAACGAGGTCGAATTAACAACAACAACAACATAATTGCAGTTTTAATAATAATAATTTGAAGTAAAAGCTCACCTATTAAGATGATGTATCTGCGACCCAGCGTTTCGGCGGTGTTGGAAATCCTGAAAAACAAAAACAAAATATTATTGTGCTCCAGCCAACATCATTGTAGCTTTAATAATAATTTCAAGCACAATCTGCCAAATAAGGAAAGACTAAAGCAAAGGTATAGAGTTAAGTACTGCTACCACCTACACAACAGGGCCTTGTCGTTCGACAAGCAAAAGTAGACAATTCATACCAGTAGTAAAGACCTACAACAAGATACAAAGTTTTCCTACTACCAGCAAGTATGCGTCAACTGAAATCGAGAGATACCCAAAACTCAAGAAAAGTGCTGGTCAGGTTTATCCAAGTCCTGAAAAACTAAGACGCAAGTTACTGTTAACACACAGGTGGACCTCGATTTGCGCGGATTCAGAACAACGCCAATTTTGAAACCAAAAAGTCAAAAAGTGAAAAAAATATATTTTACTATTATTTACAACATTTTACAATGTTTCTCGTACCGATTCTTATACTAAATCGTAATTCTTACATCGCTCATTTTGAATGAATATTATAAATACAGTCCTCTCTACAATTACGTATGTCTCGTTAACGCGAATTTGCTCCAATGACATCGATGAATCGGAAAAAACATTCGTGAAATGGAAACTTTTGCATATGCGAGTTTGCTCATATGCAATTTCATTCCAGGCCCTTTAAACTATCAAAGGACTAATTTAATCTCTGCGGAGGAACCGAGGTTATTTTTACCACGCGATTTTCAACTGGCCGGCTTCTCAAATGAATGCAACTATCGCATAACAGCAGAGATGACTGTACACATCAATTGCATTAAAGACCCGCAGTCAATCGCGGACCAACGAACTGCCGATTGTAAGCGTGTAAAATATATTTCTTAAATTCCCTTCATTTTATTAAATTATTTCAGACCGTTACCGCAATGCCATTGTATTACTCATCAACGTTTCCGTGCTGGGAACCCACGTCATTGACTTCCCATTCATTTACATAATAAAAGAGTTTCAATTTACTCCGACTCTGATTACGACATTCCGTAAAGCAACGCATCAAGGCGAAAATCGAGGCCTACACGCAATAGCATTCTAATCTTCATAAAAATTTAACGTACTAACTGACAAATGTGAAAAAACTGAAGGAATCTATAAACCTACGTGCCGTTAGCACATATGCATCAAAGGGCTTAGACGCACGAAAATAGAAAAGATGACAAGGAATCAAGAAAACTCACCAATTCAAATGACACCAATTAACTCTGCCCCCTAGGTACGGCTGTGGCAATGGTCGTATTCAGGTTCTTGAAAATCCCTGAAAAAGATAAATGAGATCCACTTAACAACAACAACATAATTGCAGTATTCATAATAATAAATTGAAGTGAGATCTCACCTATTAAGATAAGATGATGTATCTGCGACCCCGCGTTTTGGCTCTGTTGGAAATCCTGAAAAAAATAAACGAGGTCGAATTAACAACAACAACAACATAATTGCAGTTTTCATAATAATAATTTGAAGTAAAAGCTCACCTATTAAGATGATGTATCTGCGACCCAGCGTTTCGGCGGTGTTGGAAATCCTGAAAAACAAAAACAAAATATTAATGTGCTCCAGCCAACATCATTGTAGCTTTAATAATAATTTCAAGCACAATCTGCCAAATAAGGAAAGACTAAAGCAAAGGTATAGAGTTAAGTACTGTTACCACCTACACAACAGGGCCTTGTCGTTCGACAAGCAAAAGTAGACAATTCATACCAGTAGTAAAGACCTACAACAAGATACAAAGTTTTCCTACTACCAGCAAGTATGCGTCAACTGAAATCGAGAGATGCCCAAAACTCAAGAAAAGTGCTGGTCAGGTTTATCCAAGTCCTGAAAAACTAAGACGCAAGTTACTGTTAATACACAGGTGGACCTCGATTTGCGCGGATTCAGAACAACGCCAATTTTGAAACCAAAAAGTCAAAAAGTGAAAAAAATATATTTTACTATTATTCACAACATTTTATAATGTTTCTCGTACCGATTCTTATACTAAATCGTAATTCTTACATCGCTCATTTCGAATGAAAATTATAAATACAGTCCTCTCTACAATTACGTATGTCTCGTTAACGCGAATTTGCTCCAATGACATCGATGAATCGGAAAAAACATTCGTGAAATGGAAACTTTTGCATATGCGAGTTTGCTCATATGCAATTTCATTCCAGGCCCTTTAAACTATCAAAGGACTAATTTAATCTCTGCGGAGGAACCGAGGTTATTTTTACCACGCGATTTTCAACTGGCCGGCTTCTCAAATGAATGCAACTATCGCATAACAGCAGAGATGACTGTACACATCAATTGCTTAACTCCTCACCGCCGAGAGGCGTAAAATTACGCCCGGCATTTAAATGCTCGGGATTGCAGCTGGGCGTAAAATTACGTCCGGCTTTAAGCCTAATTTCTTCAGCTCATAACTTTGTAACGATTAATGCCAGCGCAATGAGGTTTGTAGTATTCTGTTGTGGAAAGTTTTCTGTGTGTGAAGATCCGGCAACCCTGTACAGAATCTTTTGGGTGACTACCTGGGAGTCTAAAAATAAACGACTGGCCTCAGTTTTACAATGGAGAATCCTTCAAGCAGTCGTGTGTTATTTGATGCTGAACAAAGGGCACTTCTAGACGAATTATTGGAAGTGACAATTATAGTAGCTCGGACACTGAGAGTGTAGACTTTGAATATACACAGTTGGTGACACCGGGAACGTTAGCGATTAGTAATAATGAGAGTGACAATTGTGGTGGCGAAAGCCAGGAAGAAATTGTAGATGCAAATTCAGGTATTGTTTGCGGCAAGTATATGTGGGAAAATATAGAATCATTTACTGCTTCAAGAGAAGCATTCGGTTCGACACGGCTGGACTAGATGTCGTGAGTTCATTCGAAATCATTTTCGATACAGCTCTTGTGCAGCTCATTGTAGATGAAACCAACAGATATGCTAAGCAAGAAATTTCTAAAAGTGTCCATCCTCTCACATTTCGATCTAGGATTAGGAAGTGGCAAGATGTCACAGTAGACGAAATTTACGTGGTTTTGGCTCTATTTATGTTGATAGGCATTGTTCAAAAGCCTACAATCAGATCTTATTATGCAAACAACCGGCTGCTGTACACTCCGTTCTCAACTTCTGATCAATTTGCTCCCATTGGTCACACACAGAGAGCTCATCGTATAAGGTAAGATTACAAAACCATCTTTTAAGAGGATTTCAGTGAAAAATTCATAATTATATCTCATATAGTTCAAAAGTTATGGAAAAAAACGTATTTTACTGCAAAATTTAAACGGGCATTTAAAAATTACTACCGCCGGAACAGCACAACAGCGGTATATGCTGGGTATTTAAAATTCCGCGTCAACAGGTTAAAGACCCGCAGTCAATCGCGGACCAACGAACTGCCGATTGTAAGCGTGTAAAATATATTTCTTAAATTCCCTTCATTTTATTAAATTATTTCAGACCGTTACCGCAATGCCATTGTATTACTCATCAACGTTTCCGTGCTGGGAACCAACGTCATTGACTTCCCATTCATTTACATAATAAAAGAGTTTCAATTTACTCCGACTCTGATTACGACATTCCGTAAAGCAACGCATCAAGGCGAAAATCGAGGCCTACACGCAATAGCATTCTAATCTTCATAAAAATTTAACGTACTAACTGACAAATGTGAAAAAACTGAAGGAATCTATAAACCTACGTGCCGTTAGCACATATGCATCAAAGGGCTTAGACGCACGAAAATAGAAAAGATGACAAGGAATCAAGAAAACTCACCAATTCAAATGACACCAATTAACTCTGCCCCCTAGGTACGGCTGTGGCAATGGTCGTATTCAGGTTCTTGAAAATCCCTGAAAAAGATAAATGAGATCCACTTAACAACAACAACATAATTGCAGTATTCATAATAATAAATTGAAGTGAGATCTCACCTATTAAGATAAGATGATGTATCTGCGACCCCGCGTTTTGGCTCTGTTGGAAATCCTGAAAAAAATAAACGAGGTCGAATTAACAACAACAACAACATAATTGCAGTTTTCATAATAATAATTTGAAGTAGAAGCTCACCTATTAAGATGATGTATCTGCGACCCAGCGTTTCGGCGGTGTTGGAAATCCTGAAAAACAAAAACAAAATATTAATGTGCTCCAGCCAACATCATTGTAGCTTTAATAATAATTTCAAGCACAATCTGCCAAATAAGGAAAGACTAAAGCAAAGGTATAGAGTTAAGTACTGTTACCACCTACACAACAGGGCCTTGTCGTTCGACAAGCAAAAGTAGACAATTCATACCAGTAGTAAAGACCTACAACAAGATACAAAGTTTTCCTACTACCAGCAAGTATGCGTCAACTGAAATCGAGAGATGCCCAAAACTCAAGAAAAGTGCTGGTCAGGTTTATCCAAGTCCTGAAAAACTAAGACGCAAGTTACTGTTAACACACAGGTGGACCTCGATTTGCGCGGATTCAGAACAACGCCAATTTTGAAACCAAAAAGTCAAAAAGTGAAAAAAATATATTTTACTATTATTCACAACATTTTATAATGTTTCTCGTACCGATTCTTATACTAAATCGTAATTCTTACATCGCTCATTTCGAATGAAAATTATAAATACAGTCCTCTCTACAATTACGTATGTCTCGTTAACGCGAATTTGCTCCAATGACATCGATGAATCGGAAAAAACATTCGTGAAATGGAAACTTTTGCATATGCGAGTTTGCTCATATGCAATTTCATTCCAGGCCCTTTAAACTATCAAAGGACTAATTTAATCTCTGCGGAGGAACCGAGGTTATTTTTACCACGCGATTTTCAACTGGCCGGCTTCTCAAATGAATGCAACTATCGCATAACAGCAGAGATGACTGTACACATCAATTGCATTAAAGACCCGCAGTCAATCGCGGACCAACGAACTGCCGATTGTAAGCGTGTAAAATATATTTCTTAAATTCCCTTCATTTTATTAAATTATTTCAGACCGTTACTGCAATGCCATTGTATTACTCATCAACGTTTCCGTGCTGGGAACCAACGTCATTGACTTCCCATTCATTTACATAATAAAAGAGTTTCAATTTACTCCGACTCTGATTACGACATTCCGTAAAGCAACGCATCAAGGCGAAAATCGAGGCCTACACGCAATAGCATTCTAATCTTCATAAAAATTTAACGTACTAACTGACAAATGTGAAAAAACTGAAGGAAGCTATAAACCTACGTGCCGTTAGCACATATGCATCAAAGGGCTTAGACGCACCAAAATAGAAAAGATGACAAGGAATCAAGAAAACTCACCAATTCAAATGACACCAATTAACTCTGCCCCCTAGGTACGGCTGTGGCAATGGTCATATTCAGGTTCTTGAAAATCCCTGAAAAAGATAAATGAGATCCACTTAACAACAACAACATAATTGCAGTATTCATAATAATAAATTGAAGTGAGATCTCACCTATTAAGATAAGATGATGTATCTGCGACCCCGCGTTTTGGCTCTGTCGGAAATCCTGAAAAAAATAAACGAGGTCGAATTAACAACAACAACAACATAATTGCAGTTTTCATAATAATAATTTGAAGTAAAAGCTCACCTATTAAGATGATGTATCTGCGACCCAGCGTTTCGGCGCTGTTGGAAATCCTGAAAAACAAAAACAAAATATTAATGTGCTCCAGCCAACATCATTGTAGCTTTAATAATAATTTCAAGCACAATCTGCCAAATAAGGAAAGACTAAAGCAAAGGTATAGAGTTAAGTACTGCTACCACCTACACAACAAGGCCTTGTCGTTCGACAAGCAAAAGTATACAATTCATACCAGTAGTAAAGACCTACAACAAGATACAAAGTTTTCCTACTACCAGCAAGTATGCGTCAACTGAAATCGAGAGATGCCCAAAACTCAAGAAAAGTGCTGGTCAGGTTTATCCAAGTCCTGAAAAACTAAGACGCAAGTTACTGTTAACACACAGGTGGACCTCGATTTGCGCGGATTCAGAACAACGCCAATTTTGAAACCAAAAAGTCAAAAAAATATATTTTACTATTATTTACAACATTTTACAATGTTTCTCGTACCAATTCTTATACTAAATCGTAATTCTTACATCGCTCATTTCGAATGAAAATTATAAATACAGTCCTCTCTACAATTACGTATGTCTCGTTAACGCGAATTTGCTCCAATGACATCGATGAATCGGAAAAAACATTCGTGAAATGGAAACTTTCGCATATGCGAGTTTGCTCATATGCAATTTCATTCCAGGCCCTTTAAACTATCAAAGGACTAATTTAATCTCTGCGGAGGAACCGAGGTTATTTTTACCACGCGATTTTCAACTGGCCGGCTTCTCAAATGAATGCAACTATCGCATAACAGCAGAGATGACTGTACACATCAATTGCATTAAAGACCCGCAGTCAATCGCGGACCAACGAACTGCCGATTGTAAGCGTGTAAAATATATTTCTTAAATTCCCTTCATTTTATTAAATTATTTCAGACCGTTACCGCAATGCCATTGTATTACTCATCAACGTTTCCGTGCTGGGAACCCACGTCATTGACTTCCCATTCATTTACATAATAAAAGAGTTTCAATTTACTCCGACTCTGATTACGACATTCCGTAAAGCAACGCATCAAGGCGAAAATCGAGGCCTACACGCAATAGCATTCTAATCTTCATAAAAATTTAATGTACTAACTGACAAATGTGAAAAAACTGAAGGAAGCTATAAACCTACGTGCCGTTAGCACATATGCATCAAAGGGCTTAGACGCACGAAAATAGAAAAGTTGACAAGGAATCAAGAAAACTCACCAATTCAAATGACACCAATTAACTCTGCCCCCTAGGTACGGCTGTGGCAATGGTCATATTCAGGTTCTTGAAAATCCCTGAAAAAGATAAATGAGATCCACTTAACAACAACAACATAATTGCAGTATTCATAATAATAAATTGAAGTGAGATCTCACCTATTAAGATAAGATGATGTATCTGCGACCCCGCGTTTTGGCTCTGTTGGAAATCCTGAAAAAAATAAACGAGGTCGAATTAACAACAACAACAACATAATTGCAGTTTTCATAATAATAATTTGAAGTAAAAGCTCACCTATTAAGATGATGTATCTGCGACCCAGCGTTTCGGCGGTGTTGGAAATCCTGAAAAACAAAAACAAAATATTAATGTGCTCCAGCCAACATCATTGTAGCTTTAATAATAATTTCAAGCACAATCTGCCAAATAAGGAAAGACTAAAGCAAAGGTATAGAGTTAAGTAATGCTACCACCTACACAACAGGGCCTTGTCGTTCGACAAGCAAAAGTAGACAATTCATACCAGTAGTAAAGACCTACAACAAGATACAAAGTTTTCCTACTACCAGCAAGTATGCGTCAACTGAAATCGAGAGATGCCCAAAACTCAAGAAAAGTGCTGGTCAGGTTTATCCAAGTCCTGAAAAACTAAGACGCAAGTTACTGTTAACACACAGGTGGACCTCGATTTGCGCGGATTCAGAACAACGCCAATTTTGAAACCAAAAAGTCAAAAAGTGAAAAAAATATATTTTACTATTATTCACAACATTTTACAATGTTTCTCGTACCGATTCTTATACTAAATCGTAATTCTTACATCGCTCATTTCGAATGAAAATTATAAATACAGTCCTCTCTACAATTACGTATGTCTCGTTAACGCGAATTTGCTCCAATGACATCGATGAATCGGAAAAAACATTCGTGAAATGGAAACTTTTGCATATGCGAGTTTGCTCATATGCAATTTCATTCCAGGCCCTTTAAACTATCAAAGGACTAATTTAATCTCTGCGGAGGAACCGAGGTTATTTTTACCACGCGATTTTCAACTGGCCGGCTTCTCAAATGAATGCAACTATCGCATAACAGCAGAGATGACTGTACACATCAATTGCATTAAAGACCCGCAGTCAATCGCGGACCAACGAACTGCCGATTGTAAGCGTGTAAAATATATTTCTTAAATTCCCTCTCAGGGATTATACGGGGACTGTGATAGTTGGAGCGGCCGTGCGCCAAGGACGTGAAATCTGTGCGGATGATCAACTGCAGACCACACCGAAGTCACCTTGGAGACGTTTCACCTTTTATTTCCTTTGGAGACACTTTTGTACAATAAGTTATTCTGATTGTAGGGCAGCGCGATGATTCGACTGTGGTATTTATAATTGTAAGAATCGAGCAGAAACTGTCTGTTTGCCTTGAAGAACCGAACTTTCAGAGAGCGAGCACCAACGCAATCCCGCAACGTAACTGTTCTTGAATTTTGAATTGAATACGACAATCAGATTCGCCCCCCAAAAAGTCACTTATGACGTCGGAAACGTTCCGAACAGCCACATTCGAATTCCATTGGTCCGAGTCGTAGGGGAGCAGCGGTCATCTGGCGATCGTCACTCCACACCTTCTAGGGCGCCCCAAACCAACGGTCACTAAACCGAATGTCGGGGGAAGAGACTTTCACACGCCAGGACGGCGCCACTCTCTTTCCCAACGTGATACATTGGACAAAGCCAAAACTTAATAAAATCACTCAAATTTTCATGAAGTGAGGTGTACCAAGTATCATCTAATCACACCTCCTTCGTTCATATAACCCAGATTAATATGCCAAAGCCTGGTTTACCCCTCATCTCAAGTTTCAGTCCGTTCGGGAATTGAACCACGGACCTGGACTGGCACACCAGGAATCAAGAAAACTCACCAATTCAAATGACACCAATTAACTCTGCCCCCTAGGTATGGCGGTATTCAGGTTGTCGAAAATCCTGAAAAATAGAGTTCCAATTTAAAAAATATTATTGTAGTTTCATAATAATTTAAAGTACAATCCAGACAAGTAGTAAAGACCTACAACTCCTACTACCAGCAAGTATGCATCAACTGAAATCGAGAGATGCCCAAAACTCAAGAAAACTCACCTTTACCGAGGAGACCACCTGACACCGTCCCCCTAGGTACGGCGGTGTTAGTGGTAGAGTCCCGTTGTCAGAAACCTGAATTTAATGTACAATCTGCCAATAACAAGGACCGTGTAAAAAGATCAATTGACTCTAATAACCGAAGATTTACAAATTTTCAAATTACCGTTGACCAGAACAGCACAAGCTGAGACGCAATTTCAAACCGTCCCATTAGCAGCCCAATTTAACACACCTGAAGCCTGTACAATGTTAATTTATTACAAAATAATTAATAAGTAAATAAACTAAATATACCTAAGTAATATAATTAAATTAATAATACTAAATAAAAGAAAAAAATATAAAATTAATACCACAAAATAAAATACAGCCAGCACAGGAAATGAATGAATATTGTTTAAAAAGCTGACTGACATCACTAAGCAAAGTACGATCTTTGTTAATGATGTTGATGCTCCTACAGACTGCATCTGGCAGAGGGACTGGCCTTGAAATTGCGTTGTACATAAAGGTAGAGTAGTCTCTGATAGACCTAGTGGGTACGCAGAGACTAACTGTATCAACAAAAGATGAGCAAATAATTTTGCCTTTAAAAACATTAACGAGGAAAAGCGCATCCAAAAGCCTCCTCCTTAAATGTAACGATAAGAAATTTAATCTAACTAATATATCGTCATAATTATAGGCACACACGCCATTAAAGAATCTAGCGTAACATAGCGCTACAAATTTCCTTTGAATCCTTTCCAATTTAAAGGAATCAGAATTAGTAACAGAGTTCCAAACAACGGATGCATACTCAATTTTAGAACGGACTAAAGTTCTGTACAAAACCAAAATTCTATCAACAGTGGAGAAGGAAGACGTAATGTACCGAATCAAACCTAGCATTTTTAAGCTTTGTGATAATATATAGTTGATGTGCTGATGAAAATAAAGCTTACAGTCCAATAGAACACCGAGATCTTTAACACAATGGGAGCGTGCCACCAAATTGTTACACAATTTATAATTAAAGTAAATACTGTTTGTCTTTCGGGTGAATGATATAACAATCGTTTTACTCAAATTAAGTTGCGTTCCATTCCCGATAGACCAATTTTGCACTGAATGAATATCGTCCTGCAACAGTTTGCAGTCATCAACATCGCTAATGCTCCGATGTATCTTTAAGTCATCAGAAAATAAAAGGCACTGTGAATTGTGTATGGAGTCGCAGATGTCATTAATAAATATATTAAAAAGTAAGGGGCCTAGGGTGGAACCCTGAGGCACTCCACACTTAACACGATAAGGATACGAAAGAGTTCCAAAAAGATAACCATGGAACCAATCAACTTAAGTGGGTGATAGTCCAAAGTTTCTAAGTTTCCCAAGAAGAATATTACGAGGAACTAAGTCAAAAGCTTTAGTAAGATCAAAGTAAACAGAATCTGTTTGTCCTTGAGTACTAACTGAAGGTAAAACGGAATTAAGGTAAGTAACCAAATTTGTTGCTGTGGAATTAAATTTACGAAAACCATGCTGTATGGGACTTAATCTGTACTTAAAATTTTTTTGCAAATGAGCATAAACAATAAATTCAAATATTTCAGAAAAGTTATTAAGAATAGAGATGGGTCTATAATTACTACAGTGGAACTGTTTCCTTTTTTAAACACGGGAACAACAGCTGTTTGTTTCCACATGGACGGAAAGGTGGCACTATTTATACTTAAATTAAAAATATAGGTTAATAAGGGAGTAAAAATACCAGAACAACCCTTAATTACTAACGAAGGAATTCCATCTAACCCCACGCACTTTGAAGGTCTGAGGCGCTAATTTCAGCTGGAGAGATAGCAGCGGCGGGCAAAAAATCTGAAGCAAAAGCATCCGTAAGACTAACGGACCGGAAAAAAGTGTTAAAAATTGATTCAAAATGCGTAGCAAATTCATCAGCTGTGTGTTTGGGCTCAGTGACAAACCGATCACCAATTTTTAGCCGAATAAAGGAATTAAATTTCTTTATGAAATCTGAAACGTATTTCCAAAAATGCTTAGGGTGAGTCTTAAGACTGTCATCAACAGACTTCAATCAGACTTAATGGGAGCCTTAACTAATTTGCGAACGTGCGCGAAGTAGGTACGTATAATGTTCATGTGCCTTGGTCTTTTTGAACCGACGTAGATAATGATTCTTTTTATTAATGTAATGTTTTAAGGTACCGGAAAACCAGATAGGAAATTTAGACTTACTAGGATGCTTGTTTGGAATAGCTAAATTTAAAGCATCAGTAACCACCGACTTGAGCTGATCTACGACGGAGTCCACAGAGGACAAATTGTAAACGCAGGACCAATCATAAAGAGAATAAATAGTCAGCACGCGCGTAATTACGGGAACATCGAGAGGGCTGTGAATTGGTAGACTGAGATATATTACTAATATCAATAACCAGGGAAGGATGAAAAATAATCAGGTTTAACCAAATCGTGACGTTGACAGAGGAAAAATTAGCAAAGACAAGATCAAGCAGATTCTTGTTTTGTTTAATGGCGAGGTTGTGCTGAGAAAGTCCGAGGAAACATGAACGACATCCCCTCTAATTTTAATATAGTGATGTGAGTTAGCTTGAGGGAAGCCTTGGACCCAATCAAAACCAGGTATATTAAAATCACCCAAGAGAAGGGTTTCAATTCTTTTCCAGAGAATTAAAATAATTTTCAATAACTTTAACATCGGTGTTAGGCGAGAAATAGTGGTTTCCAACGAGTAAGTTCAAACCATCAGGAAGACGAACTTCAACCCAAACACATTCGCTGATAAATTCAAGATCGTACCTGCGTTTACAACCTCCACCTCTAGTTAAGTTGAGATCGGTTTAACCTCTGTCAGCGCGGAAAACGAGAGTCATCATGAAACAGATTGCGATTACAAAACGAATCATTAAGCCACGTCTCGGTAATGCATATAATTTTGAAATCATTAATACGGACATTATCATAAAAGTTGGTACATTCAGTACGCAAACCTCTTAACATTTTGATAAAAGATATCAATAGAATCCAAACACTTAGAACCAGACGCGGTGAGACGATCCTGACTTAATTAAGAGGTACTGATGCTTCCCCCAAGCTCCTCACAAATACTGGCCCGCGAGTCAGAGTCAGCCGTTGTTGGTACAGAAATAAGAGGTGCGCCTGTCAGGGGTCAGTTTCCCATGAAAGGGAGCAATCAGGCACCCATTTGGCCATACACCGGTGTTATTTATACGGGGAAAATCCTCTTCGTTGACCGTAATGTGAAAAGATGCATAGGAATTGAATTTAGTTTTAAGCCTAGTGCAAACTAACCTTTAAAGACTTATCTACGTCAGCAGCCGTGACCTCAGGGCCTCAGACCTTCCCCTCTCTCACCCCTAACAACGGCTGTCTGCGTTGTCTAACTGTGTTGGCCGAGGTTGTCCCAGAAGATGGCTTCTTTTTATGATTTGCTGTTGTAAAACCTTCGGTGTCCACACTCGAGACTTTAGGTTTTAACCCAGCAGACAGCACATCCTTGTAGGATTCGGATCCCACGTCGGCGACAGTAGAGGCAGAACGTGGCTTTGTTTGCGGGAACATTATGAACTAAGGTGGTTGTTCCCCCACACGTAATTTTGTTAAGATGATGGTCATTGTCCTTCCGAAGTTGCTAAACATCTTCAGAAAGCTTTAGGGCCATCTGAACCAGATTTTCGACTAAGTTATGGGCGCCGACACCATTCAGCCGAACCGTCTCCAGTTGTACACTGAGCGATTCAGGGTCCTTAAATGCTGGCAAAATAAGCTCCCTGTCGGGAAGATCCGATGTGGAGGCCATCTGGTTGCACGAACAGGAGTGTTATCGTCCCTGGACGCACGAGACCCGATACGACAAGAGGATACGCCACTACTCATGTAAAAGGAACATTCAGTTTCCGAGATTTGCAAACAACAAAGATGATACCTAGAGCCACAGGGCCCACAACACCCGATAAACTTTTGTTTTTTTACATTGCGGACAGTAATCCTTGCTGGCAGCCATTCTACCGGCTGGCAGCACACCGAAACCAGCAAACGCACACAAAAATTCGCCGACACTCACAATACACGCAAAACACGTCTATCCACTCCAACAGCTACACCACATATATGATTAATTATAAGGTAGAATCAGTAGGTTACTAGATAAAGTGTAATAGTTATATTGTAGACCTTGTGTAGACAGCAAGACTTTCCGTTTCCAGCTGTTGTAGAAAGGGGCGACAAGATCTGCTCCAGATAAGTTTATTGAAAAGGGTTCCAATTATATTCACAGATAGAGAAGGCCTGCCGAGGTCAGGACGCCCGAACTTTGACGGGGCAAGGGGTCGCGGTACCCGGGGGTTTATCGTGTCCTCTAATTGGATCCAGAACCACGCCTTGGGACGACACGTTACAGCTTCCACAAAGGTGATATCGAGATTTGCTTATAACCAGTGAATTTCGAAGACGCATTGGACATTTCACGTTGCTCGTCAGGGGGAAACTCTGCTGGTCTACTCAATTATTTCTACCTATATATGTGTTTCATACGAACTGTACTCATCTCAATTATCAAAATAAATAATCAACTTTCGAACGTCTTCTCGTCAGACTAGGCATTAACCTTAAGCTGTGTATTCAAACCTATCATCGCCGACCAACGTTCCTAGCCGCTCGGGAATATTGCACTCCTACGGGACTGGCCAATCCCTCGGGATACAATAATATATATATCGCCAAAAACTGGCAGAATGAAAAAGAGAATTCAGAGAATTATGAAAATCTGCTTTTAATCCTGTGTTTGGTGGTCGACGAGGTCAACACGACGTCAAAACCCAGTGAAACATTTGCCTTATCGTCACCGCAGTAAAAAAAACCTAACATCTAACAAAACTACGGAGTTTAACAGAAAATTCAAAACGGTTGAAGCTTTACGAGAGTTCAAAATAACATCGACCACAACAACACAATCTGAGACGCAACCTCAAGCCGCCCCACTAGAAGCCCAATTTAACACACCTGAAGGCTGAGATCCAAAACACGCGTATTTAATTAATAATAATCAGTGAACGGTCGTTGCGTAATTTGTATTGCCAACACACTAGATACGGAAGTGTGACCGCGCGTTCTGGGTTCGAGTCCCGGTGAGGCGCAAATAAAAATAAATTGGAAACAAGTAATAAAGATTTACGCGTTTCGCTTGTTAGGCAAGTGCGTCCTTTTCAGGCCAGGGGTCAGTTTATTGGTAGGTGCTCTGCATTCAGTGCAGAAGGCTCACTGACACTTAAAAAAGAAAAGAAAGTTGCACAAGCAACGACTGTAAAGGAAAGAATTATGGCACCGTGTGACCCCCAAACTACTTTCAGGGGGGCACCCGCCGGCTAAAGGGTTTTTTAATGGTCCACGTGAGCTAGGGCATCATTACTGCCCAAATACATCATTTTTTTGTGAAAGTTAAGGGGGGAAGTCCTATAACTAAAGGACAGGAAAGTTTTCTTGGAGGACACTCTTTTCTGGAATTCAGAGGAAGCAACATCCTAAATTGTTTTGTAGCTCGATTCGGCCAGTAAATGTTAATCGTAAAAGAAATAAATTGTGCTTTGCAAAACTACGAACTTTAATCTCAAGACCATTACCGAAACCTTCCTCGCTGGCATTCAGCTTATACCCCTCCATGTAATATTCCCTGAGAAAAGTTCCATGCCTACATGAGCAGAAATCCCGAATTACATCGTAGACGTCTGTGATCGACAAGACTGGAACCGAGCCGGGCAACTCCAACAGCAAACAGGAGTGGGACGGTTACAGCGAGTCATCATGCAAGCACCGGAGGTACAGTTAGAACCATACGAATGCGACTCGGATAACCTGAGGATAATGTACACTGTCAGTAAGAATTATTGGGTCAACATCTGCGATTGAATCATTTAAATGGGGAGGAAAGGAAGGAAATTCTAAATTTATGCATTAGGTACAATGACATCTTCTACCTGCCGGGAGACAAGCTGTCTTGTACTCAGACCATTCAGCATTCGATCCCGACACCCACGATTGATAAGACCAGGGGAATAAATGTCAGACGGTACAGGACACCTCAAGTTTTGAAAGATGAGGTAGACAGACAGACCGACGAGATGCTGTCCGAAGGGATTATCACTCACAGCAAGGCACCGTGGAATTCACCTATAATTATGGTACCCAAAAAGACAGATGTTTCAGGAAAACAAAAATGGCGGATGGTCGTGGACTATCGAAATCTGCATGAGGTCACAATAGGGGATAGTTTTCCACTGCCGTTGATAACTGATTTGCTAGATTCTTTAGGACAGGCCAAATTCTTCTCGACGCTGGACTGCGCGATGGGGTATTGTCAAATTCCCCTTAATCCAGACGACCAGCCTAAAACGGCATTTTCCACACAAAAGGGGCATTTTGAGTATAAAAGAATGCCGATGGAGCTCAAGGGATCGCCTTCGACGTTTCAGAGGTTGATGAATCATATAATGAGTGGTATACAGGGTGTACGGGCACTGATTTACCTAGATGACACAATTTTATATGGTAGAGATTTTCAGGGGTGTTTGACAAATTGAGGGAGCATAATTTAAAATTGCGTTTGGACAAGTGCGAATTTTTTAGGGAACAGGTAGTCTACCTAGGTCATGTGATGGGGTAAGGCCGGACGAAGCCAAGGTGTCCGCCGTAAAGAACTTTCCCTTTCCACAAACACGCGATGAGTTTTCTCGGATTGACCGGATACTATAGGCATTTTATTCCACAGTACAGCCAGAAAGCAAAGCCGCTATTTTATCTGACAAAGGAGCCACAACAGGATGCATTTAGCAAATTGAAGCAAATTCTAACGAGTGAACAATTTCTGCAATATCCTGATTTTACAAAGTCATTTATACTATGTACAGACGCAACTAGCAAGGCATTAGGTGCCATTCTTAGCCAAGGGTCTATTGGGGATGAGAAACCAACAGCTTATGCAAGTAAAGCATTAACAAAAGCCGAATTAGCATACAGGGTGATAGAGAAGGAATTTTACGCAGTAGTATGGGCTTGCACCCATTTTCGACCGTACCTGTGTGGCAGAAAATTTTTCATTATTAGTGACCATCAGCCACTTTCGTGGATATCAAGTGTAAAGAATCCAAATTCCAGGAGATAAAGAGTTCGATCATCAGATAATGTACCGAAAGGGAAGTTTGAATGGAGGGCCCGACGCTCTCAGTAGAATCCAAGTTATGCAACAGCCAGGAGAAGGCGAGGAACCAAGCAAGGAACTCACTCAGGAGCAAAAAGCAGAAATATTACGCGGAGCTCACTCGACGCCACTAGGAGCGCCCATGGGAATGAACAGGACCTATAAGAAATTGATTGGCCAGGCATGAAGAAAGATGTAGAGGAATATATTCAGAAGTGTGAATCCTGTCAAAAGAATAAGATTACTCAACTAAATACCAAATTGCCTTTACAGTTAACCACTACACTCAATTCGATATTGCAGAAGATAAACATAGATGTAGTTGGACCGATTAATGTTAGTTCCTCACAGAACAGGTACATTTTAACCATGCAGGATGAACTAACCAAGTATTTGATCGCCGTACCTTTGAGAAATCAAAAATTGAAAATGTAGTTTTGATGTACGGATGCCCTCAGGTCCTACTATCAGATCGCGGAGCCAATTTCTTGAGTGATATGTTTAAGAATGTTTGCAAGTTACTGCACGCGAAGAAAATTAACACCACTGCAGTGCATCCAATGACGAATGGGTCTTTGGAACGCGCCCACCGCGTTTTAATTGAATTTATCAGGCGTTTTGTAGATAAGGATCAATCCAACTGGGACGATTGGATTAAACATGCTGTATTCGCATACAACACCACGCCACATGGCGCAACAAACTACACGCCGTTCGAATTGATGTTCGGGCGAGTTGCAAATTTACCGGGTTATTTACAGAA
The DNA here is from genome assembly GCF_977971745.1 of Zootermopsis nevadensis. NCBI lineage: Eukaryota > Metazoa > Arthropoda > Insecta > Blattodea > Termopsidae > Zootermopsis > Zootermopsis nevadensis. The sequence goes on from NW_028259156.1 coordinate 20,041,279, forward strand.
GCCGCCGGAAGGTGTTAACTACGCCTCAGGAGTTGAAACAAAGATTGCAAAACAGTTACACGGTAGCCAAGGAAAGGTTAGAAGTCGCCAAAGCGAGGAGTAAGGATTATTACGACGTACCCAAGTTCAAAGTTGGAGATCTTGTTTTATTACAGTATGCGAGTCCGCGGAAAAATCGCTCTACGAAATTTGGCCCATATGCAATAAACAAGATACAAGGAGTAAATGTTACCTTACAACTTCGGAGACCCAAACAAACTACAGCGCATGCAAATAGAATCAAGCCATTCTTCGTGTGATTTACAGATGGGGTTAATGACATGGATAGCGTGTACGATCATCATAGGAGCAGAGACGCTGGATTTCAGACTCCAACAGATTCCCGAATCGCCAGGACTTTACTACGAACATCTTGGAGAAGCCACACTGTCTAGTAACGTTTGGAAAATTCTAAGCTACGTCGATTTAGCTCGTGTTGATGAAAATTTCGAGACCGTCAGAAAACATGCCCAAGTTCACTGTAGAGTTTTGTCAAACGCGTGAACGTTCAGACTGGGTAAATTTAACAGAATGCAGGTCTTCGATTAAGCATGTACACAGAAAACTACGTAGGATTGAGTCTATGAAAATTACGTTAACAGAAGTGACCCAACGAGTTTTCGATTTCAGACCGTCTTAAAAGGAGTTTATTTGGATTCATAGGAACAATATCACATACACTATTCGGAACGTTGGACGAACAGGATGGAAAATACTATTCAGATGAGATTACTCAGTTAGAACAGGAACAAGTTAATTTTTTAAAGCTTTCAAAGGAGCAGATAGTCGTTAAAAATACACTAAAGACAGTAAACAGAACCTTGGGCGATGTATCTCACAACGAACAGATTCTGGCAAGGGGACTGTCAGAGATATCGAGGAAGACGGACAATTAAATGCAGTTCTAGGATATACTTCAATGTTAATTACGTTACGGGAACATGCATTACAGTTAGACAGAGCCTTTGAAGACCAATACTCCGTATTGCACGCGCACAGAGAAATATTACGGCCTCAATTAATTTCAACAGATCACGAAAGGATGTCAGAATGATTTTCCAAGAGACCAGTCTTTGCCCTTATCACTGAGCTCGGAGTATTCTTTTCAACTTCTTAACGTAATCGATTTTGATGGGTTTATCCAAGATACTTATTTTGTGTGTGTTATTAAGTTGCCTTTATGTTCTCATTTAAACTATGATGTAGGATAAGGAGTTTGTATTGATAGACAAAACGAGACAATATTACACTCGTTTAAGCCAAACTGAAATAGGTCAGTGCAGCCTAGCGACCTCAGAACTGCGTGTGTGTAAGCAAAATTTCCCAGTACAAATAGTACATTCGGTTGCAGACTGTGAAGTAAGACTTTTGCAATACAGTTCTGGTATTCCAGAATCTTGTTCTCAAAGAATAGTTGAATTGAAGGAAACATTGTGGACACAATTCGGAGATAACGTTTGGTCGTGTGTAGCGCCAAATGCCGAACACATGACAATTATTTGTCCAGACCACGATCCAGTGGATGTAACCATTAACGGGTTAGGCAAATTTACATTCTTGAAACCGTGTTCAGGTTATGGATCTCAAGTTTTAAGTCAAGCACATGCTAGCCGAGAAGTGAATCCCACCCATAACTTTGGAATATGACTGTTGTGAGAAGACAGGAAAGAAACTGAAATTAGATAACATTAATTTGGATACACCAACCAAAACTATTATAACCCATACAGATGAGCTAAAACTGTCAAGCTACAAAATATCAGAAGTAGAAGCAATGGAAGTTGGAACATTCAGAGAAAACCAGATCTTTATCATTTTTCACCTACGTGGGAATGCGTGTAGTTGGATTAATTGTATGTATTTTGATGTAAGTGCGGATGGCCAAAGATTAAGAAGTGGTTTGATGGAGAGGGGCATTGCCACACTATATTGTTTAAACCCAAGATAGTTACGAAAATTCACACCCCCAGGTCGGTTGACCGTGACTAGAAGTCAGGACGCCATAGAAGAAACGGAGTTAATAACCATTTTATCCAACCCTACACCTCAAGCTAGGAGGGTAGCCCGCAAAGTTATGGCGACTGATAAACGTTAGAAAACAAAAAAAATTAATGATCATAGATGGACTGTCCTTAATTTATTTTTTTATTAGAAAAGGGGGTGTGTATACCTATGTAGAATAATCTAATTACGGGAATCTTAATAACCACATATATAACTAATTATAAGGTAGAATCATTAAGTTACTAAATGAAGTGTAGTAGTCATATTGTCACCTTGTACAGAAAGCAAGACTTTCCATTTCCAGCTGTTGTAGAAAGGGGCGACAGGATCTGCTCCAGATAAGTTTATTGAAAAGGGTTCCAATTATATTCACAGACAGAGATGGCCTGCCGAGGTCAGGACGCCCGATCTTTGACGGGGCAAGGGGTCGCGGTCCTAGGGGTTTATCGTGTCCTCTAATTGGATCCAGAACCACGCCTTGGGACGACACGTTACAGCTTCCACAAAGGTGATATCGAGATTTGCTTATAACCAGTGAATTTCGAAGACACATTGGACATTTCACGTTACTCGTCAGCGGGAAACTCTGCTGGTCTACTCAATTATTTCTACCTATATACGTGTTTCATACGAACTGTACTCATCTCAATTATCAAAATAAATAATCAACTTTCGAACGTCTTCTCGTCAGACTAGGCATTAACCTTAAGCTGTGTATTCAAACCTATCATCGCCGACCAACGTTCCTAGCCGCTCGGGAATATTGCACTCCTACGGGACTGGCCAATCCCCGGGATACAATAATATATACATCGCCAAAAACTGGCAGAATGAAAAAGAGAATTCAGAGAATTATGAAAATCTGTTTTCATCCCGTGCTTAGTGGTCGACGAGGTCAACACGACGTCAAAACCCAGTGAAACATTTGCCTTATCGTCACCGCAGTAAAAAAAAACCTAACATCTAACAAAACTACGGAGTTTAACAGAAAATTCAAAACGGTTGAAGCTTTACGCGAGTTCAAAATAACATCGACCACAACAACACAATCTGAGACGCAACCTCAAGCCGCCCCATTAGAAGCCCAATTTAACACACCTGAAGGCTGAGATACAAAACACACGTAATTAATTAAACGAATCGGAAATATACATCGCCAAAAATTGGCAGAATGAAAATGAGAATTCAGAGAATTATGAAAATCTGTTTTCATCCCGTGCTTAGTGGTCGACGAGGTCAACACGACGTCAAAACCCAGTGAAACATTTGCCTTATCGTCACCGCAGTAAAAAAACCCTAACATCTAACAAAACTACGGAGTTTAACAGAAAATTCAAAACGGTTGAAGCTTTACGCGAGTTCAAAATAACATTGACCACAACAACACAATCTGAGACGCAACCTCAAGCCGCCCCATTAGAAGCCCAATTTAACACACCTGAAGGCTGAGATACAAAACACACGTAATTAATTAAACGAATCGGAAATATACATCGCCAAAAATTGGCAGAATGAAAATGAGAATTCAGAGAATTATGAAAATCTGTTTTCATCCCGTGCTTAGTGGTCGACGAGGTCAACACGACGTCAAAACCCAGTGAAACATTTGCCTTATCGTCACCGCAGTAAAAAAACCCTAACATCTAACAAAACTACGGAGTTTAACAGAAAATTCAAAACGGTTGAAGCTTTACGCGAGTTCAAAATAACATTGACCACAACAACACAATCTGAGACGCAACCTCAAGCCGCCCCATTAGAAGCCCAATTTAACACACCTGAAGGCTGAGATACAAAACACACGTAATTAATTAAACGAATCGGAAATATACATCGCCAAATGCTGGCAGAATGAAAATGAGAATTCAGAGAATTATGAAAATCTGTTTTCATCCTGTGCTTAGTGGTCGACGAGGTCAACACGACGTCAAAATCCAGTGAAACATTTGCCTTATCGTCACCGCAGTAAAAAAACCTAACATCTAAGAAGACTACGGAGTTTTAACAGAAAATTCAAAATGGTTGAAGCTTTACGAGAGTTCAAAATAACATCGACCACAACAACACAATGTGAGACGCAACGTCAAGCCGCCCCACTAGAAGCCCAATTTAACACACCTGAAGGTTGAGATCCAAAACACGCGGTGTCACAGAAAGTCCACGTATTTAATTAAACGAATCGGAAATATAAATCCCCAGAAACTGGCAGAATGAAAATGAGAATTCAGAGAATTATGAAAATCTGCTTTTAATCCTGTGTTTGGTGGTCGACGAGGTCAACACGGCGCCATAACCCAGTGAAACATTTGTCTTATCGTCACCACAGTAAAAAAAACCTAACATCTAACAAAACTACGGAGTTTTAACAGAAAATTCAAAATGGTTGAAGCTTTACGCGAGTTCAAAATAACATCGACCACAACAACACAATCTGAGACGCAACCTCAAGCCGCCCCACTAGAAGCCCAATTTAACACACCTGAAGGCTGAGATCCAAAACACGCGGTGTCGGAGAAAGTCCACGTATTTAATTAAACGAATCGGAAATAAACATCGCCAAAAACTGGCAGAATGAAAATGAGAATTCAGAGAATTATGAAGCGCTAGGCGATAACTGATATCAATGCGGCCCATTAGAGACCCCAACATACCTGTAGACTTGAGACGTCCGCGTTCAACTTTAGCACAAGAAACACTACAAGGTTGAAGTTGAAACTGGAACACTGCCGAGGCAACTCATATCTGGCGACATGCCAAGTTACGCGGAGCACGAAGAGGCAAAGATAAAACATTCATCCACACGCATGACAGCAGAGACCCCTATCGGGCGCAATCGACTTCTGGAAAAGATCTTAGCTTGGAAGGTCACCCATTCCATCCACTTCGCAAATCTTCTAAATCAACCTGCGAGAACAAGCGTACCTTAACCCAAGCCTCGGTGGAATACGTTGGATTCCGGTTAACTGCGACACATCGACCCATTAACCGGAATCTATTGTATATAGATACATTTACCATACTCGTGTACCGGCCTGGTGGTAAAATCACATTTATGATCTCTCGTACTAAGACAAAATCCTCCTAGGCACTGATTTATAAACAGATTAACATTTCCTGAAGAATAGTTTCAGAAACACCTCATATTTTACATCTAGAAACTGCAAAGAAATTAAGCATTTCAGTGTCTGTCTCCCAAACATACTATATATGCAAAAACTGCAGTCAAATTTCTCTTTTTTATTTGCATTTAAGATATGTTACTAAATTACACTTGTCTCGGTAACTCGTAGAGTGTTTCAGGAGTTGGCTCTACTCGCATTAACAGGTGACTTTTTTGTCATTGACTCCTCCACATCAGGACAAAAGTTGCACTCAAACGTTCACTTCTTTAAATACATTTCTGCAATGCAAAAAATTCACTACCATTAACACAATTTTGTTTTCTAGTCAATGATTGCAGTAATGATCAGTGGCATCTTGACAAAACTTCTTTGTTACGATGAAGCAAGTCATATCAGAGTCTACTTAGGATGACAATTTCTAACAATTTTATCCAATGTGAAGATAGGAATTTATCAGCAACAGTTATACTTATCTTGTACCTGCATATTATCCGTGGTTGCAAACTAAACCGTATATTATGAATATGCACTCCATCATATCCTGCTCCATGTCATGCACACATGAATCTACAAGTAAAGCGGACCATCATAACTTCTATTAAAAACATCAGCTACATATGCATTCCATTACTGGTGACTTATGATAATGTACCCTCATGGATCCTAGTCAAACCTTACCATACCATACATTATCCATCCAAGACACCACCATGTCCCTCACATCTATACCTACACACAATTACCAATGTTATAACCGATTTATCCATGGCACTACCACTTCCCTCCTATCTCCCACTACATACAATTTATCCATGTTATGTGAGATTCACCCAAGATACTACCACTACCTTGGAAGTCTACAGAGGCATAATTACTATACAGGATTCACCCAAGACCCTATACCAATTCCCTGACATCTGTACCCAACTACAATTACCAAAGCTAACTAATCATGATTGACCCACTGACCCAAGACACTACTAGTTCCACAACGTATCTACCCATGTATTATTGTCCTTAATAAAGATTCATTCAAAAGACTACCACTTCCCTGACATCTCTCCCTAGGTACAATTAGCCATCCTATACATGATTCACACAAACTCTACCACTTATCGAGTATCAACCTCTGCTCTCAAGACTCCAAGTAGTTCCTCACCAATAACATGAAGGGCAGATGCATCTTGGTTCCCCTTTAGCTCAGAGACACTCTATGCCATTCGTTACAGTAACATGCAAGTTATATTTTGTAAAATTGCACACTAGGCTACTTACATCTGCCTTTTTCTTCTCCTCTTCCTGTCAATCAACACACCATTCTACTAGATGTCTCCTTTGCTGAACCACAAGATTCAGTTCTATCAACAAATGTAATAAAATTGTTTACTTGCCACTAGTGAAGATGATTATTTCAAGGATTCAACTCTGGCCTACTAAACACACGACTGAAATGGTGGCAAAATCAATCACTTTCGTAATATTTCCATATATTAACGAACTACAACATAACACATATCTCAACTATAAAGTATGTTTACAATCAAAACTGTTTACACTTTGAAGGACACAAGCAAATATTCCACCCACAGCTTCCGTTGGCATTTAGTAAATACTTTGGTAAAGTTCTTTCACATTTCCTTCGGCGGGATTGGCATGCCTGATTACTGTTGTGTCATTGGTCAACAGAATAACCGGCAAAAGCTTTTTTAATTTAAAAAACTTGACTGTGCAGTAATAATACCTTCGCTATTATTTAAATATTCACTTCTCAGGCTACGTGAAAACAAGATATTTAATGTTGGAACAAAAGAAATAGCGAAGTTGGCCCGAAGTTCGAAAACATTCAGCAAGCCCCAAATAAACAGTTAATTACTATGTGAAACTAAATAAAATTAAGGTTTTGCCTTAATAACTTTTGTGAACCATAAAACAACTATATATATAGGGTAAGTTATACTGAACCCTTCTTCCACTATCATGCAATCTCTCACACACACAAGCACCAACTTGAGAGAATTTACTTTACCATCGTTCCCAATATCACGTGTGATCTCATTAACAAATCACCTTCACCCATATGGGAAGTAATGAAAAGTACGGCAGTAATAAAAGAACCAGTAAAATTCACCGACAAACCAAGAGAATCAAGATAAATACAACTAATGTTCTTTGAACCTAAAAATAATGTGCACCTGTCTGCCAATAACTGTGTGGCAAGAAAGTTCAAGAAATCTCCAAACTGGAAGCACTTATAAAATCTTACTTTAACACTACATAATAAATATGAGTCCTTTCCATGGCCAAAGGTTCACACACTTTAGTGTCATAACAGTTATATCTGTTATGGTCACTATCCATTACATAATCCAGAAAACAATTTAATTTCAATATTGGAATCAGTTCTTGTGCTGCTACTTCTCAACTGACCTCCATTTAGAATCATGTACTTACAATATGATAATTTTTGGGCGGGTCAGGACCATGTCAGTATGAGGTGCTCGCTGTTTTGTGCTGGAAATGCACAGCAGTAGAAGTCTGTCTAATATTAAAATATTAATTACACTGTTTGTGAATATGTTAAGAGTACAAAATGTGACTAGTTGAAGCATGTGAAAGTGAGCTGGTTTCTGAGAAAGGAGTGAAAGCATTGTGTTGCATGTTCATTGAGCAATGACATTTTTTTCAAATTCAAAAATGAAAAGTATTTTGGTCTTCATTTAAAGGGTAAAGAGATTAAGGCTTTTTGTCTGGATAGAGAAGGATAAAGTTTTTTCTTCAGTCAGGTCTGAAATTTTAAGCCGCAGGATTGTGTAGAAAAAGCCTCTTTATATTGTATTCAGGCAATTATCAAATTTATACCAAGAAATTGCAGTCAAGCTGATATTGTGGACATAATTGTAATAATATTATGCTCTTTCATGTGTTTTCTCAGAATCCATATCAAAGTCATATCGAATCACTCCATTCTGGATTCTTATAACTGAGATTTTAGACTATAGATAATTTTATAACACCACTTCTTATGACATCTTTGAGTGAAGATGCTCTTAGCAAGCTGCTGTGATGTAAAAAAGCATTTACTGTGTTTTTGCTTTATGTTCTGGGCCACTGGCACCATAAAAAATTTGTCATTAATATATAATAAAAGCATTTGTTTTAAAGATTGAGTCTCAAATTAATGGATGCTATACTTTCGATGTGAATATCAGGTAAAGAACAAATTTGTGTTATCTTATTGTCCTTTTAAGCATATCCTTGGTTCAGGTTTTCTACATTATGAGACTTGTGATTATTTTACTAAGTTTACTAGTATATTAGTTAACAGCTACAGCGAGTTTATCCTTCTGATTATTCTTGAGAAGCATCAAATCACAATACAGTCACTGAAACTAGTACTAAATGATTTAATAAGAAGTCTTGATTGAAATAAGTAATTCAGAAATTTTATTGTAATGTACGGGTATTTGGACCAGTCGTTTGGGTGTTCTGTAAGAAAGTAAAAGGCGTTGAGTGTCGGTACCTCTGTGCAATTGTATGTGTTGGGTATTCAGTATTATTGATACGCTCGTCCAGATCCTTCAAAATATTTATCCTCTTGGGTCTTGGATAACACCAAATAGGACCTCAGTGTAATAACATTACATATTCCCATTTGCACTCGCACGATCTCATAACTTATGTGATTATATTTAAAATACTAATTAAATGGGCTGTGATACATTTAATATATTCATTGTGGGTGATATAACAACAAGACTGTATTTCTAGATGAATAATAAATTATTCACAGATATTGATCAAAAATAAGTAACCGCAGTTATACACATATAAGGTGTCAATATTAAAAATGTATACCGACAGTCCTACAAAATACTGAAACTGAATAAAATCCAGGCTTTGCCTTAATAACTTAAGTGAACCATAAAACAACTAATGCTGTAGCTACCTAATAACTATATACAGGGTATGTTATGCTGAACCCGGTGCAAGGTTGTTAGCCTTGCAACCATCCCCCAACCTGGAGGACCAGGGTACCTGTCTTAGTCTGACCTCTCCCCCTCAACCAATCTGGCTACGGAGGCCCTACCAGTAGCAATGCTACCACCAGCATAGATCTTGGGATCACTGAGGTACTCAAGCCCCACCACCACGACAAGGTGCAGGTACCATGAAGTGAGGGGGTCGCGGACTCACCGGATTAAAAAATCTAAAGAACAGCTGTTACATGAGCTCCATCATCCAGTGTATAAACAACACCAGTCCACTAGCGGATTACTTCTGTGTGGAAGGCTACGATCAAGATGTGAACAATCATAGTATCAGTACACAGGGCAAAGTTGCAAAGGAGGTTGCAACTCTAATGAGAGCACTGTGGTCTGGAGAATTTGCCTTGACTGACTGTAAAGGCCCGAAGAGAGTGGTGGACGCTAATATGAAAAGATTCGAAGGTCATGAACACCGGGATTCACATGAATTCCTCACTGTTCTTATGGCCTTGCTTCATGAAGACCTGAAGGTACAAATTGAAGTGAAATGTGAATTTCAAATGTTATGTAAGTTAAGCGAGGGAGGTCATATTGACATGCTAACACTATTACTTCAGCTATGCAGAATTTTTAAAAAATTGTCCACACTGTGGGAATGCATTATTGCAGTCCTTGAATTAAATATTACAAGAGGTTGTTGCTAATACATGACACAAGTGGTCTTCTCTCGGATGTCAGTCTGTCTAGTGTTGGTGCACTCCTCCTGCAATATACCAGGAAAGGTGTAAGATACACATGAAATCTAGAATCTCAGAGGCCACTTTCACAGACATTGGAGGCAAAGTCGTCTGAAATGGAACAAACTCATGCCAACTTATTTTTCTAATGGGTGACTGCTGCTTATTCAAATATTTAATCTGAAATTGGGGGGGGGGATCCTGTTCATAGACATACCAGGGATTAAACGCATAAGACCAAACATCCAACTTGTAATCAGCCTCTGTCAGAGCATTACCGTTCCTTGACAGAAAAAGTATTCCTCTTCCAACTTGGTACATATTCTGAATATTTGTCCAGTTAATATTCTTTGTGATATTAAGTCAGAAGACAGTTTCCTTAATGCGCTGGTTTCGGACATTAATGACGAGGAATCTTTCTCCAAAGGCTACAAATGTTAGTCCTTATTCTTTGTTTGCTACGCCAACAAGGTCGGTAACTTGTAAAGTGATTTATTGACAATGGAGTTTCATCATATTGATAAACTGATACCTAAGTTAAGCGGAGCATGTTATGCAGTTAGATCTCTGTTGCATGCCAGCAACACTGATACACTCAGATCAGTATATTTTGCCTATTTTCACTCTTTAATGAAATATGGAATAATTCATCAAACATCAAAAAGATATTCACTTTACAAAAGAAAATTGTTAGATTATTGGCTGGTGTAAAACCTAGGAATTCATGTAGAAGTCTATTTAAGAGATTAGAAATCTTACCTCTTCCATGTGAATACATATTCCCATTAATGAACTTTATTGTAAATAACCAAGAACTCTTTCAAACTAATTCTGGTGTACACAGTGTCAACACAAGGAATAAAAATCAGCTTCATAGACCAATTGCCAACCTCTCATGTTTTCAGAAGAGTGCATATTATGCAGGGATCAAAATTTTCAACAGTCTACCATCTGATCTCTCACGTCTTGTAAATAAAAAGGCACAATTTAAACCAGCATTGTTACTAGACACTCTATTATCTTCACATCCAATTTTATGTCTTCCCTTCGGGTTTTTTTTTCAGACCCAAAATCCGTATTCACTTGTAATTTCTAAGTCATCCCCGATTTTTACCATGATTAATACTTTATTTCTGGATCCTCTGCAAGTCCGCGGTTCAACTACCGACAGCGACACAATCAAGTTCGGTCCAATTCAATAATATACACAGAAGATACCGTGAATTTTTCCTTCGGGTAAAACCGGCTGGAACGTGATGCTGTCCGCGTATCTCCATCTAGCTAGCTGTTAAAGATGCACGTACCTAAACCTTCAATAACCCATACGCCTTCATGCCGTAGTGCGTAATTAAACACGGACGCAACTTATCTTTAAAAAGAAATTAGTCTATCACGTGTAAGTAATAAGATGAGAAAGAACGAGAAGATGAAGATTTGCAATTCGTTTTCCTTCAAGGATGGAAATAAGGACTTCATTAGATAAAACCTCTCAACTACGGGATACTGGCAAAAACTAAGCTACAAACTACTACGACTACTGCAACATTGAAGAGATAAATTTCACCCACCAGCGATGAACTGGAGGTTTCTCAGATGACGTCGTCGCTGGACATGGCAATCGTCCATTGTTTCTCGTGTCGTCTGCTACAAGTTCACTCACGTTTCAGAGCTAAGCGCTACCTCCATTCACAAAGCAATGAGCAATTTGAGTTGACGTCTTTTTTTGGGGGGGGGGAGGCTCTCTATGACTTCTGTATTATTTGATTTATATATAATATGAGCGACGTTCTTTGCAAATGACTTGACAATGCGAGCTTTCATAACTCTGAAAGAACAAGGGAATTAATAGAAAGTGTCGGATGCAAAGTTGTATTTTTGCCACCAAACTCGCTAGCATTTAAATCCAATTGAGAACTTTTGGTTTGTCATCAATGCACACTTTAATTTGCTAGTACGCTACTATATAATTAATAATTATAATGTAACAAGTCATGGAAATTTTAGCTGCTTTTAAAATCTGATCTCATTGGAAGTCAACTCATATGCGAAAATTTAAAGACGAAATAGTGACATATGTCGTTCTTCTACCTGTTATAAAGGGTGATGGAAACAGAGGTATACAAGCAAGTGTTACAGTTTTCGATGTTTCTACAATCGGAAAAAATAAAAGTACAAGTTATTTATTTATTTATTTATTAAATAACATCTTGAACATGCAACATCCTGAAAACTTCATTTAAAATCTCAGTGTCGGGCGTTTCACTTATTTCGGCTTCAAAAAGCCTGTATTATTTTATTCACACTTAATTTGCATGTGATTTCGTTGTCCACTACGTCTCGTCCCTAATTTCAGTGTCAATCTCCCATCAATCCACACTTTAATGTCCTAGTACCGATGCCTACGATATTACAAAATTTCAATCATTTCTCAATCACTTTCACTGAATGAACTTTGTCTACGTCAGAGGTGGTCAAATTTGGACTGTACGTCTGTCCTGCAATATGATTGTAATCTAAGGGCAAAGCTATGTAAATAAATAAAGATAATGTAGTTTTCAGCCCCATGAAATTTTTGCAAATTGAAAATCTTCCCCGCTTTATAGTTTGTGTTAGCAGACGCTTAAGTCACCTCAAAATTACTTAACTTGAAAAGCTAGCCGTTACTCAGATCATCAAAAGAGAAAATCCCCACTTTTCAAAATCCGGAAATCTTCTACGTGAATTTCCGAAGCCCACCACTGCAACTTAACGCATGGTCTGTGATTTATTCCTCAACATTTCTAATATTGTGGGCAAACTAACTGCGTCTTTGCTGGATTCCGCTGATATTCCGTTGCAGCGCAGCGGCTGGACTGCAGGGTCGATGATGTTGTTAGTGGTTAAGAATGCATGCAGCTACAACTCTACTCTAACCCGTCTATCCTCTGAGGGTAGGAAGAAGGCGAAAAAGAAGAAAAGAAAGAAGAAAAAGAGTAAATAGAAAGAATCTGGATTCATTTTTCTCAAGGGATGGAAACAAGCAAAATATTAATTGGAGACTCAAAATTAAGTAACATTGGAAGGAGTTTAACCCCTGCACCCCAGACGTTAGTCTTGTGTTAATTTAAAATTAAAGTAATTCGTTTCACTCGCCAGCAAAGATGGTAGAAACGAAATATGCCGGAGAGATGACCGCCGACACTGGAAACACGACAAGAGTGCAGCGTCCGGGTGGAAGCGGCTGCGGAACTCCGGGTTCCCCGGAGCGTGTAGACGCAACCGCGCGGGTGAAAATGCCATGAAGATCCTCCTCTGAGTTTCGGAACCACGAAGATTCACTCGCCTTTCCCCTGAAACCAGACAGAATGTCCCATATAATGACAAGAATTTATATGTAGGGTCTGAAGCTCCATATTATTCATATTAATGGAATATAATTTCTCATTGTACTCACACGAGTCCATTTTCGGCGTCTCGTGTTGAATGGCGTAACAGACTTCACGATTATCCTGACCGCCGCGGAAACCTTAATTAAATGTCACGTGGTTGTTACTGCTGACCTAGAAGCTGACGAAGCATCTCCTTCTTTCAGACCATTTTGAATTGCAAAAAGAGTCAGACCAATGATTTCAAAAGATATGCCGATATTTACGGGCACTGAAATTGAACTGATGGGCGTTATCGGAAGGTAACTGAAAATAGTAGTCCATGAGTTTCGAACTCAGTACTGCCACATCATATCACGCAGCTCCTGTTGGATGATGTAAGTAGCGTCTGGAAGTACCGGATACACCACCTGGCGGTACATGACGGCTGCAGGATACAAGCATATTCTGGAAAACAAGTAAATATATATATATATTATTGTCACTGGTTTTTAAATTCGTGTTAATTTTCCAAAATTCCAGATGCAAATATAAGACAGCTCCCAATATCCCTCAGTAAACATTAGTGTTGGTAGTAATAAATTACTCGATTCTATACTGAAATATCAATCTGGAGTCAAGCACGTTGGCTCTGAGATCTCTGGCACACGATGAGTACGAGATATTAGAATAATTGAAATATAACAGAAGAATTACCTTCGTATGTTCTCATAAGTCTTTGAGCTCAAAATTAGCAGCTTTTGGATGCACCAGCTACAAAACCACACGGTCCATGACGGCTACTGTTGAAACCTGCAAGGACATGGACATTAAGATGATGACCTTCAAAACCATAAAATGAGGATAGACAAATATAAAGAAGTTCGGTTTAATCTACGTGTTACATTTCCAACACCCAAGGTGTTCGAATGAACCGGCTTCCAGAATCCTGGAGTGAGATTTGGTAAAATATTGTATAATTTCATAGTTAAAGAGCAAACTGACATTTATTATGTTGGCAATGAGAGTTCTGGTTGAAAGTGGGTGGGAAAATTCCAGAACAAATTATGTATAGCAGAAAATAATATCTCAGCTTACTCACATAAATTTCGAGTTCGATGCCGGAACATAATTTCAGGCATGACGTCTGCATCTTCTAGATTGTCCATGGCGGCTTTAAATTAAACCGGCAACACGATACAAAAGCACATTTATATTAAGATGATATTTCGGGAAAGCTAAATAAGAAAGGGAACTCGGATATAAGCTCTTGTTACATTCTCAAGACACCACATTTGAATATAAATCACGTTCCAAAATCCTGCAACGATCTTCAGTGCAGATCGTAATAAAACATTCAAATCAATATATAAACTGCAAGCTGACATGTAGTATTTTGGTTCTGAGAGTCTCCCTTGGTCCCTTTTGGCAGAAGGTCGCAAGTGCACGGATGTAAATATGGATTTTGGCGCCATGTGGACTCCTACGTAGATGCTAACGTCCTGGTAAAATACTCTTTCCATCTCAGATTTGAGAGTTTTACGGCGATGAGGATAATTATGTTCTTATAAGCTTTGGTGACGTGTAGACTTGTTGCTAAATTCCAAAGTTTCTCAGAAACAAACTCTATCAGAATTCAGGACTGAAGATGTGAGAATCGACACATTATCTTTCTGGGAAACGTTGGTGTCATCGACGATCTCACGTGACCATACCTCAAAGCAAATACCATCCTTCTCCTTTACAAACATCAGTTGGTTAATGCTGTTTACGAAAAAAATATTATTTTCGGAATTATACGAAATCCATTAATACACTTTGCGGTTTTAAAATTAGATTTACTGAAAATTGAAGTACATGGTAGATTTAATTGTTTTCAGCGTTGAACGTTTATCAAAACTTATTTTAACGTGGCAATGTACTGCTATTCATTTCATAGGACGTCATTTAACAGTTTATTAACATTAATTACGATGATAGCAAACCAAATTTAAACATAACAGTGTGTTGTTCATTAATATTTACAACTTTTATTTATCAGACTAGAAGACAAAAGATTCTAAATTCATGGTCAACGTTATTTTGATTAGAACATACAAACAGCTTGGTTGAAAGTTATCTCCTAAACACAACACACTCTTTTCTGAAATGCTAGACTAATTATAGAAAAAGCACTCATTAAAAGCAGCTTGGGGGGGAGGGGGGATGCGGGTATTATCTGTCCCGACACTACGCCTCGGCCTTACATCTTCAATCTGCGCGTAAATTGTTATCTCCTGTTGTCACTGTGGTGATTGTGATGATTAAGTTTACCGACGTTTAGGAAGTGATATTGCTACCTCCATCATAACAGCGATGATGGTGGGCCCTTGTGATGACGCAACATCACAAAAGACATTCATAAAACATTCTTCGGTTATGATTATTTGCTCCCAAGTGATTTTGGACCTTACGGGATAACATTTATAAATAACCGTTGCCATGGTAACGCTGCTAAGAGATGTTGGGTCTAATCGGATAATTATTATGATTATTATTGTTTACTACTTTACATTTTTGCCGTCATTCTTAGCGGGCAATTTATTAGTCTTAAAATTTTGTCCGTTATACCCCATAAAATGGCAGGATTCTTCTAAAAGATGAACTTGAAATTACATTGAATAAAGCGATAGCTGTCTACATTTAATGTGTCTTAAAATATGCTTCAGTATACTAAAAATCACGAGAAAGATCTCTAACGATTGTCTGTCGACGGGGAGAGATTCGAACCCGAAACCTATCGAGTAGGACAACTCAATATTTATTTCTTGTATGTTTACTTACCCAACACTCCTGATCTGTGGAACTATCCCTAACAGACTACGTGCGCGATGAGGGACCATTACATCAAAGGAAGACAGTGATTTCTATCTACACCAAGACATTCCAACAGCACCAGGTTCTAGCCAGTGTGCTCAACGGTTAAACGGGTACGGGGTTACTGCGACCTGCTGTAAACATCTGACCAGTAACGAAGTATTACGGAACAGAGAATGACGTCCACACGTTCATAATCCCATGCTCTGACAAAACAGATACGGGTGTAATTTTTCAATATTCGATTTAAAAGAAATTGGATAATAATCATTTTATGCGGAAAAGTTTACAAAGATATGAGAGACTCAAACAAGGAACAGAAATGTGATTAGTCCGTGAAACAATAAACAAGAATAATCTCTTTTAAAATTGACATATTGCAGAGGATATAGAGTCTGGATGTAATGACTCATACAACCCGGATTTAAAGAAATCAGATATTATTCGTTCAAGTATCATGTCGAGTAACAAATATTTCCGAGGAACATATTTCTTCCATCCTCAGGGCTAAAGATTGGTGAGCATTAATGTTACATTCTACAACATTAGGTGTAACTGGGAGGATAATATTAAAATTGTTCTTACGAAAATACTTTTCAAGGTTGCGAAATGGATTAATATAGCTCAGGAAAGACACCAGTGACGGGATTTTGTGAACACTACGCTGAACTTTCCATTCAAGGCGGATAATTTGACTGGCTGAGCCTATTGTTAGCTTCTAACTCCCACCTCAGAAATTCGCAAGACTACCTTTGATGGTCATATCGATGGCAAAGCATGTAAAATTTAAAAAAAAAGTTGTACGGCATCTGGTGTCATTTCAATAAAATAAATTCTTTCTAAAATAATTAATAATGCCATACACGCATACGATAAAAATATAAAATAAAGTCTCACTGATTATTACAGAAATTTGGACATATAATAATAATAATATTTGCTTTAAAGGGTTATTTTGATCTGGGACCATGCACAGCTACTGTATAACTCACAGTCGAACGCACGTATATGTACGATGGTGTCCGACGCTACCAGAAGCTTGCTGGAATATCGGATGGATACCGGCCTTGCAATACGACCTTAAGGTCAAAACGTGGCCCCCATTTCCAAACAACCATTCGCAGTCAATACTCTTCGTTTCTAACACGTACTACTAACATTACACAGACCGATTTTCGTCAAATTCGATATTAACTGTATGTCACTATCTGTTACCTTCCATTGGTACTATCAGCCTTGACCCTCGTTATTAATTTATGTATTAAAAGTACAAAGCCACGATTAAGAATATCCATAAATTTAAACTTGCATGCAACTAGGAAAAAATTTCTGAATGGATTAGGCATTGGACAAGGCAGGTAGCTCCAAAATTGACTTTCGATATTACGCCCGTGCGCACAGACATGTTTAATTTGTTACCATGCACTTGGGCAAACATTACACGGATCCCTAGGGTCAAATCAACAGGTCACGCCGCCATTGTACCAATTCTTTCAAGTACTGCATAAATTTTTGACGGCGTCTCCACGAACAGCGGAGAATTTTATGGAAGTGCATTAAGACGCACTCTTTCAACCAAGGTCAACAGTTCATGACACGAAATAACAGAAAAAGATAATTATTTGTCTGAATTCGATTCTACAAGGAATTTAATCCATGGTTACACGTGATATGAGCAATGCGACAAAGTTGGAGAATGTGTAATATTCCTAAGAATTCCATTCACGCAGTGCATTTATTGAGACTATCTGCTGGTTTCTTCCAGCTTAAAACATGTTTTCAAACACGGCAGCAATTTCTTTCTCGTACTGAACACGTACACGTGTTCAACCTATCAAATGGGACACGAAGTGCTGGAAACAGCAACTTCTTCAAGTTTTGCTATTATTCTCGAGACAATGTTCAATGGCGCAACAAATATTCGAGCTGAGGAACGGCTGGATTTTAGAGCAACCCACACCTGAACGCGGTCCTAAATTCGTCAGAATCTGTCGAGAATCGATGAACCAATTTACTGTAACCTGAGTGTCAACCCATCCTAATCTTCGGAACTTATTAAAAACACAGACAGACAGACAGACAGACAGAGAGAGATGCTTCAACTAAGTTAACAGTCCTATAATATTTCTTGATGATTTAGACAGGCGTAATACTTCGTTTCTCACTCTGTAAGACAATCCGAACTTGAAAACAATTAGGGAAAGAGATTCAAGAAGATTATTTACAAGCGAGTGGGGCGAAGTAATACTGATAAAGAAAAAGGCATGTAAACGGTACATTAAGCCTTCAACAGAGAATACTAAATACCAAGTAGTTCAATTCTGAAAGTTTACTTCAACGTATGTACCAATATGTGTATGTGTCTATACACGAAGAGAAAGGCTTTGACCAGTTAAACGACTGTCAGCTACACGATGACTGCCGTACATGTTTACATCAAGAGAGACGAAGAAACTGGTCTCATACCGCAAGTGTGCGTGTCTATCACCGGACACGCAACGTCTCTGTGATTGTCTGCATTTCCTCCTTTCCCATCAACAATTCTCAAATGATCTGTAACTTTTCCTTTCTGTTTCCAACTCATAAAAGAACTCGATTCCTTACCGTACGTAGGGGGTTTCAAACATTCTTTGATTTTGGCGATATCGGTACCTTCGCGAAATCCCAGTACTCAGACACTACATTACCGTCGAGACATACTAATTTTTAATTTCCCACAGAACACTATCTACGAAAGTCATTATAATTTTTAATCAACCTCGAAATAATACATCACCGTACTCACCCGAGTCCATCGCTCGCTGGTGCCTCATCGTTTCAGACGTCTCGAGCCAGACGACGTCACAGAGCAGCGTCCAGGAGCGAGACGTGGAAAAATCTTCTGGTTCAGAGGTTCACGACGGCGATGAAGAATGATGATATCATAATCACCGTGAATGTGAAGAGGGCTCCGCCAATCACCTCAAAGCAGATATAATGACAAGAATTTATAATTACGTCGCTTCTGTACGTACGCTCTGAAACTCGATCAGTGGGCATTATCTGACAATTTCTCATTGTACTCACCGGAGTCCTTAGTTCCCTGCTGCTGTAATATAATTTTCGGGTTGTCGTGTTAGCGACCTCACGATGTAAGCGGCCGTCATCCTCACCGCTCCATAAACCTCAAGTCTTGAACGAGTGTCACGTGGTTGTTACCACTGACCTAGAAGGAGACGGAATGCGTGGGCAGTATCACAGAACAATGAAAACGTAAAATAGAATATCATCTCAGAATACTTAGTTCAGTGTTGCAACGTCATTTCAGCCATCTTGTCTTGTGTGACGCAGGCCAAGTCACTTTGTATCGGTAACAGCACGCAATATAAGTTTTTCTCTCAACGTACTTTCAGAACTCTCTACTTCAGAGGACGGAATATTTCATGCAACTCACCTTGAATGACTTAAGTAGGCTCGCGTTGTACAGGACGTAGCACCCGAGGACACAAAACAGGACACATGTACTCTCGCATGTGCGTGTCACAGTCCTTGAGAAAAATATATAGACGATCTTATATCACTCCACTTTCTCCATGGAAAAGCGACGTAATTCACCTGTAAAGCCGCCAGACAGAAATGCCGATAAGTCAGGGTCGTTATCTATCCGACCAGGTTAAATCTGTATTCATTATGATAAGGTCAAATCCAGGAGTCAATTATAATAAATATTACAATTTTCATCGATTTGTGCTTACATTACACGTACAGTGAATGGCAAAAGAGGTGGAAATCCACACAATAAGAATTTATTATTATTTTCGCTTCAGATTCCAGGATTAAATTTTCAATGGTGCAAGGGTTTAAGTCGAATAAAATCTAACTCAACGATTTTTGTAATTTCTAGAGAAAATCGGTTAGTATTTTCATTATCACGAATTCGCCTGCATTCTTTAGAGCCTCGTACTACCACCACGAAAGCTTCAACAACTCTTTGGCTGTCGAACAAATCGATAATTAAACCAAACACAAGCTGAGACGTAATATCAAAATGGCTGACTGAAGCCGCAACTTACGTAAAGACTGAACACGTACGCGCTGTACCGGAGCAGGAGACAGACAACCAGAAACAAACTCAACTTGTCCGTAGGAAACAAGTTTCGCGGAGCATGCCGGGAAAGGCAAAGATGAAAAACTCATCCACCGCGTGTCGGCAGAGATGACTAATGGGCAGATAAAATTATACGTCCAGTAATAAAACAGTAGAAGCGAAAATACTACGAGCAGCGAAAACCAATGATTTAATAGAATGAAACCAAATCGCGGGACGGAGGGTCAGCCTCAGGTCGTAAATGGTCGTAGAGAATGAAACGACGCTCGAAAAACGTAAAATAAACGGCAGCGTCCTCTGTGCGGGAACATCGGGACCCACCAAAAGCGCCGTTACCCACAGAGGGCGCAAGTTATTATTTTGCTTTAAGAGGTTTGTTTTAAGTTCCTATGACCACTTAGCGGCTGGGGTTGAGCCCCCCTGTCGTATTATTCCATATCAATTACCGCGCTTTCGTTGCTGGTATTATTTTCGAATTTTGAGTGGTCCTCTTATTATACGTAATCTTACTATGCTCTTGCTATATCCCCTAGACAAGATCTGTTGCCAGGTGGGTTAGTCGAAAGAGTTGAACGACTCGCCTCGCCCATGAGGTCCTGTTTTGCGTAGCGTGCGAGCGCAAAGCCAACGAGTTGGACTCGTCCGACTCGGGCGGTTCGTTGGAACCCGCCACCAGGCGCCCGGCGCCCAGGCCATTGTCCGGAGCCGGGTCCGCGCCACTGCTCGCTCAAGAAACGGCCTGGGCCTCCACCTCCTTTCGTGGGGGTTAGGGCCGTGGGGGGTTTAGGGCCGTGGGGGGTTTAGGGCCGGGGGGGTTAGGGCCGGGGGGTTTGGCCCGGGGGGGGGGTTTGGCCCGGGGGGGGGGGTTTGGCCCGGGGGGGGATGTTAGGGAGGGGATGTTAGGGAGGGGATGTTAGGGAGGGGATGTTAGGGGGGGATGTTAGGGGGGGATGTTAGGGGGGGATGTTAGGGGGGGAGTGTTAGGGGGGGGTGTTAGGGCCGGGGGGTGTTAGGGCCGGGGGGTTTTAGGGCCGGGGGGTTTTAGGGCCGGCGGGGGTTAGGTTACGTTAATTTTTTTTAAATTTCAATTTTTCGAAAATTTTCGAAAAATCGAAAAACGTGGGAAATCGTCCAAAAAGCGCACAAAACCAAAAATTTTTGAAAAATTCTGAATTCAAATTTTTTTTCGAAAATTTCGAAAATATTTAGTTTTCTTCGCGTTTCATGCCATTTACAGCCACTTTTAATTTTTTGAAAATTTCGAAAATTTTTGAAAATTTTAATTTTTTCGAAAATTTTCGAAAAATCGAAAAACGTGGGAAATCGTCCATAAAGCGCAGAAAACCAAAAAATTTTCAAAAATTCTGAATTCAAAATTTTTTTCGAAAATTTCGAAAATCTTTAGTTTTCTTCGCGTTTCATGCCATTTACAGCAACTTTTAATTTTTTGAAAATTTTTGAAAATTTTTCAAAATTTCAATTTTTTCGAAAATTTTCTGAAATTTCGAAAAAAGGGAAATCGTCGAAAATGCTAGGTTAGGTTAGGTTAGGTTAGGTTAGGTAAGGTTAGGTTAGGTTAGGTTAGGATAGGTTAGGTTAGGTTAGGTTAGGTTAGGTTAGGTTAGGTTAGGTTAGGTTAGGTTAGGTTAGGTTAGGTTAGGTTAGGTTAGGTTAGGTTAGGTTAGGTTAGGTTAGGTTAGGTTAGGTTAGGTTAGGTTAGGTTAGGTATGGTTAGGTTAGGTTAGGTTAGGTTAGGTTAGGTTAGGTTAGGTTAGGTTAGGTTAGGTTAGGTTAGGTTAGGTTAGGTTAGGTTAGGTTAGGTTATTTTTTTAAATTTTCAATTTTTCGAAAATTTTCGAAAAATCGAAAAACGTGGGAAATCGTCCAAAAAGCGCACAAAACCAAAAATTTTTGAAAAATTCTGAATTCAAAATTTTTTTCGAAAATTTCGAAAATATTTAGTTTTCTTCGCGTTTCATGCCATTTACAGCCACTTTTAATTTTTTGAAAATTTCGAAAATTTTTGAAAATTTTAATTTTTTCGAAAATTTTCGAAAAATCGAAAAACGTGGGAAATCGTCCATAAAGCGCAGAAAACCAAAAAATTTTCAAAAATTCTGAATTCAAAATTTTTTTCGAAAATTTCGAAAATCTTTAGTTTTCTTCGCGTTTCATGCCATTTACAGCAACTTTTAATTTTTTGAAAATTTTTGAAAATTTTTGAAAATTTCAATTTTTTCGAAAATTTTCTGAAATTTCGAAAAAAGGGAAATCGTCGAAAATGCTAGGTTAGGTTAGGTTAGGTTAGGTTAGGTAAGGTTAGGTTAGGTTAGGTTAGGATAGGTTAGGTTAGGTTAGGTTAGGTTAGGTTAGGTTAGGTTAGGTTAGGTTAGGTTAGGTTAGGTTAGGTTAGGTTAGGTTAGGTTAGGTTAGGTTAGGTTAGGTTAGGTTAGGTTAGGTTAGGTTAGGTTAGGTTAGGTTAGGTTAGGTTAGGTTAGGTTAGGTTAGGTTAGGTTAGGTTAGGTTAGGTTAGGTTAGGTTAGGTTAGGTTAGGTTAGGTTAGGTATGGTTAGGTTAGGTTAGGTTAGGTTAGGTTAGGTTAGGTTAGGTTAGGTTAGGTTAGGTTAGGTTAGGTTAGGTTAGGTTAGGTTAGGTTAGGTTAGGTTAGGTTATTTTTTTAAATTTTCAATTTTTCGAAAATTTTCGAAAAATCAGAAAACGTGGGAAATCGTCCAAAAAGCGCACAAAACCAAAAATTTTTGAAAAATTCTGAATTCAAAATTTTTTTCGAAAATTTCGAAAATATTTAGTTTTCTTCGCGTTTCATGCCATTTACAGCCACTTTTAATTTTTTGAAAATTTTTGAAAATTTTAATTTTTTCGAAAATTTTCGAAAAATCGAAAAACGTGGGAAATCGTCCATAAAGCGCAGAAAACCAAAAAATTTTCAAAAATTCTGAATTTAAAATTTTTTTCGAAAATTTCGAAAATCTTTAGTTTTCTTCGCGTTTCATGCCATTTACAGCAACTTTTAATTTTTTGAAAATTTTTGAAAATTTCAATTTTTTCGAAAATTTTCTGAAATTTCGAAAAAAGGGAAATCGTCGAAAATTCTAGGTTAGTTTAGGTTAGGTTAGGTTAGGTAAGGTTAGGTTAGGTTAGGTTAGGATAGGTTAGGTTAGGTTAGGTTAGGTTAGGTTAGGTTAGGTTAGGTTAGGTTAGGTTAGGTTAGGTTAGGTTAGGTTAGGTTAGGTTAGGTTAGGTTAGGTTAGGTTAGGTTAGGTTAGGTTAGGTTAGGTTAGGTTAGGTTAGGTTAGGTTAGGTTAGGTTAGGTTAGGTTAGGTTAGGTTAGGTATGGTTAGGTTAGGTTAGGTTAGGTTAGGTTAGGTTAGGTTAGGTTAGGTTAGGTTAGGTTATTTTTTTAAATTTTCAATTTTTCGAAAATTTTCGAAAAATCGAAAAACGTGGGAAATCGTCCAAAAAGCCCACAAAACCAAAAATTTTTGAAAAATTCTGAATTCAAAATTTTTTTCGAAAATTTCGAAAATATTTAGTTTTCTTCGCGTTTCATGCCATTTACAGCCACTTTTAATTTTTTGAAAATTTCGAAAATTTTTGAAAATTTTAATTTTTTCGAAAATTTTCGAAAAATCGAAAAACGTGGGAAATCGTCCATAAAGCGCAGAAAACCAAAAAATTTTCAAAAATTCTGAATTCAAAATTTTTTTCGAAAATTTCGAAAATCTTTAGTTTTCTTCGCGTTTCATGCCATTTACAGCAACTTTTAATTTTTTGAAAATTTTTGAAAATTTTTGAAAATTTCAATTTTTTCGAAAATTTTCTGAAATTTCGAAAAAAGGGAAATCGTCGAAAATGCTAGGTTAGGTTAGGTTAGGTTAGGTTAGGTAAGGTTAGGTTAGGTTAGGTTAGGATAGGTTAGGTTAGGTTAGGTTAGGTTAGGTTAGGTTAGGTTAGGTTAGGTTAGGTTAGGTTAGGTTAGGTTAGGTTAGGTTAGGTTAGGTTAGGTTAGGTTAGGTTAGGTTAGGTTAGGTTAGGTTAGGTTAGGTTAGGTTAGGTTAGGTTAGGTTAGGTTAGGTTAGGTTAGGTTAGGTTAGGTTAGGTTAGGTTAGGTTAGGTTAGGTTAGGTATGGTTAGGTTAGGTTAGGTTAGGTTAGGTTAGGTTAGGTTAGGTTAGGTTAGGTTAGGTTAGGTTAGGTTAGGTTAGGTTAGGTTATTTTTTTAAATTTTCAATTTTTCGAAAATTTTCGAAAAATCGAAAAACGTGGGAAATCGTCCAAAAAGCGCACCAAACCAAAAATTTTTGAAAAATTCTGAATTCAAAATTTTTTTCGAAAATTTCGAAAATATTTAGTTTTCTTCGCGTTTCATGCCATTTACAGCCACTTTTAATTTTTTGAAAATTTCGAAAATTTTTGAAAATTTTAATTTTTTCGAAAATTTTCGAAAAATCGAAAAACGTGGGAAATCGTCCATAAAGCGCAGAAAACCAAAAAATTTTCAAAAATTCTGAATTTAAAATTTTTTTCGAAAATTTCGAAAATCTTTAGTTTTCTTCGCGTTTCATGCCATTTACAGCAACTTTTAATTTTTTGAAAATTTTTGAAAATTTCAATTTTTTCGAAAATTTTCTGAAATTTCGAAAAAAGGGAAATCGTCGAAAATTCTAGGTTAGTTTAGGTTAGGTTAGGTTAGGTAAGGTTAGGTTAGGTTAGGTTAGGATAGGTTAGGTTAGGTTAGGTTAGGTTAGGTTAGGTTAGGTTAGGTTAGGTTAGGTTAGGTTAGGTTAGGTTAGGTTAGGTTAGGTTAGGTTAGGTTAGGTTAGGTTAGGTTAGGTTAGGTTAGGTTAGGTTAGGTTAGGTTAGGTTAGGTTAGGTTAGGTTAGGTTAGGTTAGGTTAGGTATGGTTAGGTTAGGTTAGGTTAGGTTAGGTTAGGTTAGGTTAGGTTAGGTTAGGTTAGGTTAGGTTATTTTTTTAAATTTTCAATTTTTCGAAAATTTTCGAAAAATCGAAAAACGTGGGAAATCGTCCAAAAAGCGCACAAAACCAAAAATTTTTGAAAAATTCTGAATTCAAAATTTTTTTCGAAAATTTCGAAAATATTTAGTTTTCTTCGCGTTTCATGCCATTTACAGCCACTTTTAATTTTTTGAAAATTTCGAAAATTTTTGAAAATTTTAATTTTTTCGAAAATTTTCGAAAAATCGAAAAACGTGGGAAATCGTCCATAAAGCGCAGAAAACCAAATAATTTTCAAAAATTCTGAATTCAAAATTTTTTTCGAAAATTTCGAAAATCTTTAGTTTTCTTCGCGTTTCATGCCATTTACAGCAACTTTTAATTTTTTGAAAATTTTTGAAAATTTTTGAAAATTTCAATTTTTTCGAAAATTTTCTGAAATTTCGAAAAAAGGGAAATCGTCGAAAATGCTAGGTTAGGTTAGGTTAGGTTAGGTAAGGTTAGGTTAGGTTAGGTTAGGATAGGTTAGGTTAGGTTAGGTTAGGTTAGGTTAGGTTAGGTTAGGTTAGGTTAGGTTAGGTTAGGTTAGGTTAGGTTAGGTTAGGTTAGGTTAGGTTAGGTTAGGTTAGGTTAGGTTAGGTTAGGTTAGGTTAGGTTAGGTTAGGTTAGGTTAGGTTAGGTTAGGTTAGGGTAGGTTAGGTTAGGTTAGGTTAGGTTAGGTTAGGTTAGGTTAGGTTAGGTTAGGTTAGGTTAGGTTAGGTTAGGTTAGGTTAGGTTAGGTTAGGTTAGGTCAGGTTAGGTTAGGTTAGGTTAGGTTAGGTTAGGTTAGGTTAGGTTAGGTTAGGTTAGGTATGGTTAGGTTAGGTTAGGTTAGGTTAGGTTAGGTTAGGTTAGGTTAGGTTAGGTTAGGTTAGGTTAGGTTAGGTTAGGTTAGGTTAGGTTATTTTTTTAAATTTTCAATTTTTCGAAAATTTTCGAAAAATCGAAAAACGTGGGAAATCGTCCAAAAAGCGCACAAAACCAAAAATTTTTGAAAAATTCTGAATTCAAAATTTTTTTCGAAAATTTCGAAAATATTTAGTTTTCTTCGCGTTTCATGCCATTTACAGCCACTTTTAATTTTTTGAAAATTTCGAAAATTTTTGAAAATTTTAATTTTTTCGAAAATTTTCGAAAAATCGAAAAACGTGGGAAATCGTCCATAAAGCGCAGAAAACCAAAAAATTTTCAAAAATTCTGAATTCAAAATTTTTTTCGAAAATTTCGTAAATCTTTAGTTTTCTTCGCGTTTCATGCCATTTACAGCAACTTTTAATTTTTTGAAAATTTTTGAAAATTTTTGAAAATTTCAATTTTTTCGAAAATTTTCTGAAATTTCGAAAAAAGGGAAATCGTCGAAAATGCTAGGTTAGGTTAGGTTAGGTTAGGTTAGGTAAGGTTAGGTTAGGTTAGGTTAGGATAGGTTAGGTTAGGTTAGGTTAGGTTAGGTTAGGTTAGGTTAGGTTAGGTTACGTTAGGTTAGGTTAGGTTAGGTTAGGTTAGGTTAGGTTAGGTTAGGTTAGGTTAGGTTAGGTTAGGTTAGGTTAGGTTAGGTTAGGTTAGGTTAGGTTAGGTTAGGTTAGGTTAGGTTAGGTTAGGTTAGGTTAGGTTAGGTTAGGTTAGGTTAGGTTAGGTTAGGTTAGGTTAGGTTAGGTTAGGTTAGGTTAGGTTAGGTTAGGTTAGGTTAGGTTAGGTTAGGTTAGGTTAGGTTAGGTTAGGTTAGGTTAGGTTAGGTTAGGTTAGGTTAGGTTAGGTTAGGTTAGGTTAGGTTAGGTTAGGTTAGGTTAGGTTAGGTTAGGTTAGGTTAGGTTAGGTATGGTTAGGTTAGGTTAGGTTAGGTTAGGTTAGGTTAGGTTAGGTTAGGTTAGGTTAGGTTAGGTTAGGTTAGGTTATTTTTTTAAATTTTCAATTTTTCGAAAATTTTCGAAAAATCGAAAAACGTGGGAAATCGTCCAAAAAGCGCACAAAACCAAAAATTTTTGAAAAATTCTGAATTCAAAATTTTTTTCGAAAATTTCGAAAATATTTAGTTTTCTTCGCGTTTCATGCCATTTACAGCCACTTTTAATTTTTTGAAAATTTCGAAAATTTTTGAAAATTTTAATTTTTTCGAAAATTTTCGAAAAATCGAAAAACGTGGGAAATCGTCCATAAAGCGCAGAAAACCAAAAAATTTTCAAAAATTCTGAATTCAAAATTTTTTTCGAAAATTTCGAAAATCTTTAGTTTTCTTCGCGTTTCATGCCATTTACAGCAACTTTTAATTTTTTGAAAATTTTTGAAAATTTTTGAAAATTTCAATTTTTTCGAAAATTTTCCGAAATTTCGAAAAAAGGGAAATCGTCGAAAATGCTAGGTTAGGTTAGGTTAGGTTAGGTTAGGTAAGGTTAGGTTAGGTTAGGTTAGGATAGGTTAGGTTAGGTTAGGTTAGGTTAGGTTAGGTTAGGTTAGGTTAGGTTAGGTTAGGTTAGGTTAGGTTAGGTTAGGTTAGGTTAGGTTAGGTTAGGTTAGGTTAGGTTAGGTTAGGTTAGGTTAGGTTAGGTTAGGTTAGGTTAGGTTAGGTTAGGTTAGGTTAGGTTAGGTTAGGTTAGGTTAGGTTAGGTTAGGTTAGGTTAGGTTAGGTTAGGTTAGGTTAGGTTAAGTTAGGTTAGGTTAGGTTAGGTTAGGTTAGGTTAGGTTAGGTTAGGTTAGGTTAGGTTAGGTTAGGTTATTTTTTTAAATTTTCAATTTTTCGAAAATTTTCGAAAAATCGAAAAACGTGGGAAATCGTCCAAAAAGCGCACAAAACCAAAAATTTTTGAAAAATTCTGAATTCAAAATTTTTTTCGAAAATTTCGAAAATATTTAGTTTTCTTCGCGTTTCATGCCATTTACAGCCACTTTTAATTTTTTGAAAATTTCGAAAATTTTTGAAAATTTTAATTTTTTCGAAAATTTTCGAAAAATCGAAAAACGTGGGAAATCGTCCATAAAGCGCAGAAAACCAAAAAATTTTCAAAAATTCTGAATTTAAAATTTTTTTCGAAAATTTCGAAAATCTTTAGTTTTCTTCGCGTTTCATGCCATTTACAGCAACTTTTAATTTTTTGAAAATTTTTGAAAATTTCAATTTTTTCGAAAATTTTCTGAAATTTCGAAAAAAGGGAAATCGTCGAAAATTCTAGGTTAGTTTAGGTTAGGTTAGGTTAGGTAAGGTTAGGTTAGGTTAGGTTAGGATAGGTTAGGTTAGGTTAGGTTAGGTTAGGTTAGGTTAGGTTAGGTTAGGTTAGGTTAGGTTAGGTTAGGTTAGGTTAGGTTAGGTTAGGTTAGGTTAGGTTAGGTTAGGTTAGGTTAGGTTAGGTTAGGTTAGGTTAGGTTAGGTTAGGTTAGGTATGGTTAGGTTAGGTTAGGTTAGGTTAGGTTAGGTTAGGTTAGGTTAGGTTAGGTTAGGTTATTTTTTTAAATTTTCAATTTTTCGAAAATTTTCGAAAAATCGAAAAACGTGGGAAATCGTCCAAAAAGCCCACAAAACCAAAAATTTTTGAAAAATTCTGAATTCAAAATTTTTTTCGAAAATTTCGAAAATATTTAGTTTTCTTCGCGTTTCATGCCATTTACAGCCACTTTTAATTTTTTGAAAATTTCGAAAATTTTTGAAAATTTTAATTTTTTCGAAAATTTTCGAAAAATCGAAAAACGTGGGAAATCGTCCATAAAGCGCAGAAAACCAAAAAATTTTCAAAAATTCTGAATTCAAAATTTTTTTCGAAAATTTCGAAAATCTTTAGTTTTCTTCGCGTTTCATGCCATTTACAGCAACTTTTAATTTTTTGAAAATTTTTGAAAATTTTTGAAAATTTCAATTTTTTCGAAAATTTTCTGAAATTTCGAAAAAAGGGAAATCGTCGAAAATGCTAGGTTAGGTTAGGTTAGGTTAGGTTAGGTAAGGTTAGGTTAGGTTAGGTTAGGATAGGTTAGGTTAGGTTAGGTTAGGTTAGGTTAGGTTAGGTTAGGTTAGGTTAGGTTAGGTTAGGTTAGGTTAGGTTAGGTTAGGTTAGGTTAGGTTAGGTTAGGTTAGGTTAGGTTAGGTTAGGTTAGGTTAGGTTAGGTTAGGTTAGGTTAGGTTAGGTTAGGTTAGGTTAGGTTAGGTTAGGTTAGGTTAGGTTAGGTTAGGTTAGGTTAGGTATGGTTAGGTTAGGTTAGGTTAGGTTAGGTTAGGTTAGGTTAGGTTAGGTTAGGTTAGGTTAGGTTAGGTTAGGTTAGGTTAGGTTATTTTTTTAAATTTTCAATTTTTCGAAAATTTTCGAAAAATCGAAAAACGTGGGAAATCGTCCAAAAAGCGCACCAAACCAAAAATTTTTGAAAAATTCTGAATTCAAAATTTTTTTCGAAAATTTCGAAAATATTTAGTTTTCTTCGCGTTTCATGCCATTTACAGCCACTTTTAATTTTTTGAAAATTTCGAAAATTTTTGAAAATTTTAATTTTTTCGAAAATTTTCGAAAAATCGAAAAACGTGGGAAATCGTCCATAAAGCGCAGAAAACCAAAAAATTTTCAAAAATTCTGAATTTAAAATTTTTTTCGAAAATTTCGAAAATCTTTAGTTTTCTTCGCGTTTCATGCCATTTACAGCAACTTTTAATTTTTTGAAAATTTTTGAAAATTTCAATTTTTTCGAAAATTTTCTGAAATTTCGAAAAAAGGGAAATCGTCGAAAATTCTAGGTTAGTTTAGGTTAGGTTAGGTTAGGTAAGGTTAGGTTAGGTTAGGTTAGGATAGGTTAGGTTAGGTTAGGTTAGGTTAGGTTAGGTTAGGTTAGGTTAGGTTAGGTTAGGTTAGGTTAGGTTAGGTTAGGTTAGGTTAGGTTAGGTTAGGTTAGGTTAGGTTAGGTTAGGTTAGGTTAGGTTAGGTTAGGTTAGGTTAGGTTAGGTTAGGTATGGTTAGGTTAGGTTAGGTTAGGTTAGGTTAGGTTAGGTTAGGTTAGGTTAGGTTAGGTTAGGTTATTTTTTTAAATTTTCAATTTTTCGAAAATTTTCGAAAAATCGAAAAACGTGGGAAATCGTCCAAAAAGCGCACAAAACCAAAAATTTTTGAAAAATTCTGAATTCAAAATTTTTTTCGAAAATTTCGAAAATATTTAGTTTTCTTCGCGTTTCATGCCATTTACAGCCACTTTTAATTTTTTGAAAATTTCGAAAATTTTTGAAAATTTTAATTTTTTCGAAAATTTTCGAAAAAATCGAAAAACGTGGGAAATCGTCCATAAAGCGCAGAAAACCAAATAATTTTCAAAAATTCTGAATTCAAAATTTTTTTCGAAAATTTCGTAAATCTTTAGTTTTCTTCGCGTTTCATGCCATTTACAGCAACTTTTAATTTTTTGAAAATTTTTGAAAATTTTTGAAAATTTCAATTTTTTCGAAAATTTTCTGAAATTTCGAAAAAAGGGAAATCGTCGAAAATGCTAGGTTAGGTTAGGTTAGGTTAGGTAAGGTTAGGTTAGGTTAGGTTAGGATAGGTTAGGTTAGGTTAGGTTAGGTTAGGTTAGGTTAGGTTAGGTTAGGTTAGGTTAGGTTAGGTTAGGTTAGGTTAGGTTAGGTTAGGTTAGGTTAGGTTAGGTTAGGTTAGGTTAGGTTAGGTTAGGTTAGGTTAGGTTAGGTTAGGTTAGGGTAGGGTAGGTTAGGTTAGGTTAGGTTAGGTTAGGTTAGGTTAGGTTAGGTTAGGTTAGGTTAGGTTAGGTTAGGTTAGGTTAGGTTAGGTTAGGTTAGGTTAGGTCAGGTTAGGTTAGGTTAGGTTAGGTTAGGTTAGGTTAGGTTAGGTTAGGTTAGGTTAGGTATGGTTAGGTTAGGTTAGGTTAGGTTAGGTTAGGTTAGGTTAGGTTAGGTTAGGTTAGGTTAGGTTAGGTTAGGTTAGGTTAGGTTAGGTTATTTTTTTAAATTTTCAATTTTTCGAAAATTTTCGAAAAATCGAAAAACGTGGGAAATCGTCCAAAAAGCGCACAAAACCAAAAATTTTTGAAAAATTCTGAATTCAAAATTTTTTTCGAAAATTTCGAAAATATTTAGTTTTCTTCGCGTTTCATGCCATTTACAGCCACTTTTAATTTTTTGAAAATTTCGAAAATTTTTGAAAATTTTAATTTTTTCGAAAATTTTCGAAAAATCGAAAAACGTGGGAAATCGTCCATAAAGCGCAGAAAACCAAAAAATTTTCAAAAATTCTGAATTCAAAATTTTTTTCGAAAATTTCGTAAATCTTTAGTTTTCTTCGCGTTTCATGCCATTTACAGCAACTTTTAATTTTTTGAAAATTTTTGAAAATTTTTGAAAATTTCAATTTTTTCGAAAATTTTCTGAAATTTCGAAAAAAGGGAAATCGTCGAAAATGCTAGGTTAGGTTAGGTTAGGTTAGGTTAGGTAAGGTTAGGTTAGGTTAGGTTAGGATAGGTTAGGTTAGGTTAGGTTAGGTTAGGTTAGGTTAGGTTAGGTTAGGTTACGTTAGGTTAGGTTAGGTTAGGTTAGGTTAGGTTAGGTTAGGTTAGGTTAGGTTAGGTTAGGTTAGGTTAGGTTAGGTTAGGTTAGGTTAGGTTAGGTTAGGTTAGGTTAGGTTAGGTTAGGTTAGGTTAGGTTAGGTTAGGTTAGGTTAGGTTAGGTTAGGTTAGGTTAGGTTAGGTTAGGTTAGGTTAGGTTAGGTTAGGTTAGGTTAGGTTAGGTTAGGTTAGGTTAGGTTAGGTTAGGTTAGGTTAGGTTAGGTTAGGTTAGGTTAGGTTAGGTTAGGTTAGGTTAGGTTAGGTTAGGTTAGGTTAGGTTAGGTTAGGTTAGGTTAGGTTAGGTATGGTTAGGTTAGGTTAGGTTAGGTTAGGTTAGGTTAGGTTAGGTTAGGTTAGGTTAGGTTAGGTTAGGTTAGGTTAGGTTATTTTTTTAAATTTTCAATTTTTCGAAAATTTTCGAAAAATCGAAAAACGTGGGAAATCGTCCAAAAAGCGCACAAAACCAAAAATTTTTGAAAAATTCTGAATTCAAAATTTTTTTCGAAAATTTCGAAAATATTTAGTTTTCTTCGCGTTTCATGCCATTTACAGCCACTTTTAATTTTTTGAAAATTTCGAAAATTTTTGAAAATTTTAATTTTTTCGAAAATTTTCGAAAAATCGAAAAACGTGGGAAATCGTCCATAAAGCGCAGAAAACCAAAAAATTTTCAAAAATTCTGAATTCAAAATTTTTTTCGAAAATTTCGAAAATCTTTAGTTTTCTTCGCGTTTCATGCCATTTACAGCAACTTTTAATTTTTTGAAAATTTTTGAAAATTTTTGAAAATTTCAATTTTTTCGAAAATTTTCTGAAATTTCGAAAAAAGGGAAATCGTCGAAAATGCTAGGTTAGGTTAGGTTAGGTTAGGTTAGGTAAGGTTAGGTTAGGTTAGGTTAGGATAGGTTAGGTTAGGTTAGGTTAGGTTAGGTTAGGTTAGGTTAGGTTAGGTTAGGTTAGGTTAGGTTAGGTTAGGTTAGGTTAGGTTAGGTTAGGTTAGGTTAGGTTAGGTTAGGTTAGGTTAGGTTAGGTTAGGTTAGGTTAGGTTAGGTTAGGTTAGGTTAGGTTAGGTTAGGTTAGGTTAGGTTAGGTTAGGTTAGGTTAGGTTAGGTTAGGTATGGTTAGGTTAGGTTAGGTTAGGTTAGGTTAGGTTAGGTTAGGTTAGGTTAGGTTAGGTTAGGTTAGGTTAGGTTAGGTTAGGTTAGGTTAGGTTATTTTTTTAAATTTTCAATTTTTCGAAAATTTTCGAAAAATCAGAAAACGTGGGAAATCGTCCAAAAAGCGCACAAAACCAAAAATTTTTGAAAAATTCTGAATTCAAAATTTTTTTCGAAAATTTCGAAAATATTTAGTTTTCTTCGCGTTTCATGCCATTTACAGCCACTTTTAATTTTTTGAAAATTTTTGAAAATTTTAATTTTTTCGAAAATTTTCGAAAAATCGAAAAACGTGGGAAATCGTCCATAAAGCGCAGAAAACCAAAAAATTTTCAAAAATTCTGAATTTAAAATTTTTTTCGAAAATTTCGAAAATCTTAAGTTTTCTTCGCGTTTCATGCCATTTACAGCAACTTTTAATTTTTTGAAAATTTTTGAAAATTTCAATTTTTTCGAAAATTTTCTGAAATTTCGAAAAAAGGGAAATCGTCGAAAATTCTAGGTTAGTTTAGGTTAGGTTAGGTTAGGTAAGGTTAGGTTAGGTTAGGTTAGGATAGGTTAGGTTAGGTTAGGTTAGGTTAGGTTAGGTTAGGTTAGGTTAGGTTAGGTTAGGTTAGGTTAGGTTAGGTTAGGTTAGGTTAGGTTAGGTTAGGTTAGGTTAGGTTAGGTTAGGTTAGGTTAGGTTAGGTTAGGTTAGGTTAGGTTAGGTTAGGTTAGGTTAGGTTAGGTTAGGTATGGTTAGGTTAGGTTAGGTTAGGTTAGGTTAGGTTAGGTTAGGTTAGGTTAGGTTAGGTTATTTTTTTAAATTTTCAATTTTTCGAAAATTTTCGAAAAATCGAAAAACGTGGGAAATCGTCCAAAAAGCCCACAAAACCAAAAATTTTTGAAAAATTCTGAATTCAAAATTTTTTTCGAAAATTTCGAAAATATTTAGTTTTCTTCGCGTTTCATGCCATTTACAGCCACTTTTAATTTTTTGAAAATTTCGAAAATTTTTGAAAATTTTAATTTTTTCGAAAATTTTCGAAAAATCGAAAAACGTGGGAAATCGTCCATAAAGCGCAGAAAACCAAAAAATTTTCAAAAATTCTGAATTCAAAATTTTTTTCGAAAATTTCGAAAATCTTTAGTTTTCTTCGCGTTTCATGCCATTTACAGCAACTTTTAATTTTTTGAAAATTTTTGAAAATTTTTGAAAATTTCAATTTTTTCGAAAATTTTCTGAAATTTCGAAAAAAGGGAAATCGTCGAAAATGCTAGGTTAGGTTAGGTTAGGTTAGGTTAGGTAAGGTTAGGTTAGGTTAGGTTAGGATAGGTTAGGTTAGGTTAGGTTAGGTTAGGTTAGGTTAGGTTAGGTTAGGTTAGGTTAGGTTAGGTTAGGTTAGGTTAGGTTAGGTTAGGTTAGGTTAGGTTAGGTTAGGTTAGGTTAGGTTAGGTTAGGTTAGGTTAGGTTAGGTTAGGTTAGGTTAGGTTAGGTTAGGTTAGGTTAGGTTAGGTTAGGTTAGGTTAGGTTAGGTTAGGTTAGGTTAGGTATGGTTAGGTTAGGTTAGGTTAGGTTAGGTTAGGTTAGGTTAGGTTAGGTTAGGTTAGGTTAGGTTAGGTTAGGTTAGGTTAGGTTATTTTTTTAAATTTTCAATTTTTCGAAAATTTTCGAAAAATCGAAAAACGTGGGAAATCGTCCAAAAAGCGCACCAAACCAAAAATTTTTGAAAAATTCTGAATTCAAAATTTTTTTCGAAAATTTCGAAAATATTTAGTTTTCTTCGCGTTTCATGCCATTTACAGCCACTTTTAATTTTTTGAAAATTTCGAAAATTTTTGAAAATTTTAATTTTTTCGAAAATTTTCGAAAAATCGAAAAACGTGGGAAATCGTCCATAAAGCGCAGAAAACCAAAAAATTTTCAAAAATTCTGAATTTAAAATTTTTTTCGAAAATTTCGAAAATCTTTAGTTTTCTTCGCGTTTCATGCCATTTACAGCAACTTTTAATTTTTTGAAAATTTTTGAAAATTTCAATTTTTTCGAAAATTTTCTGAAATTTCGAAAAAAGGGAAATCGTCGAAAATTCTAGGTTAGTTTAGGTTAGGTTAGGTTAGGTAAGGTTAGGTTAGGTTAGGTTAGGATAGGTTAGGTTAGGTTAGGTTAGGTTAGGTTAGGTTAGGTTAGGTTAGGTTAGGTTAGGTTAGGTTAGGTTAGGTTAGGTTAGGTTAGGTTAGGTTAGGTTAGGTTAGGTTAGGTTAGGTTAGGTTAGGTTAGGTTAGGTTAGGTTAGGTTAGGTTAGGTTAGGTTAGGTATGGTTAGGTTAGGTTAGGTTAGGTTAGGTTAGGTTAGGTTAGGTTAGGTTAGGTTATTTTTTTAAATTTTCAATTTTTCGAAAATTTTCGAAAAATCGAAAAACGTGGGAAATCGTCCAAAAAGCGCACAAAACCAAAAATTTTTTAAAAATTCTGAATTCAAAATTTTTTTCGAAAATTTCGAAAATATTTAGTTTTCTTCGCGTTTCATGCCATTTACAGCCACTTTTAATTTTTTGAAAATTTCGAAAATTTTTGAAAATTTTAATTTTTTCGAAAATTTTCGAAAAATCGAAAAACGTGGGAAATCGTCCATAAAGCGCAGAAAACCAAATAATTTTCAAAAATTCTGAATTCAAAATTTTTTTCGAAAATTTCGAAAATCTTTAGTTTTCTTCGCGTTTCATGCCATTTACAGCAACTTTTAATTTTTTGAAAATTTTTGAAAATTTTTGAAAATTTCAATTTTTTCGAAAATTTTCTGAAATTTCGAAAAAAGGGAAATCGTCGAAAATGCTAGGTTAGGTTAGGTTAGGTTAGGTAAGGTTAGGTTAGGTTAGGTTAGGATAGGTTAGGTTAGGTTAGGTTAGGTTAGGTTAGGTTAGGTTAGGTTAGGTTAGGTTAGGTTAGGTTAGGTTAGGTTAGGTTAGGTTAGGTTAGGTTAGGTTAGGTTAGGTTAGGTTAGGTTAGGTTAGGTTAGGTTAGGTTAGGTTAGGTTAGGTTAGGTTAGGGTAGGTTAGGTTAGGTTAGGTTAGGTTAGGTTAGGTTAGGTTAGGTTAGGTTAGGTTAGGTTAGGTTAGGTTAGGTTAGGTTAGGTTAGGTTAGGTTAGGTCAGGTTAGGTTAGGTTAGGTTAGGTTAGGTTAGGTTAGGTTAGGTTAGGTTAGGTTAGGTATGGTTAGGTTAGGTTAGGTTAGGTTAGGTTAGGTTAGGTTAGGTTAGGTTAGGTTAGGTTAGGTTAGGTTAGGTTAGGTTAGGTTAGGTTATTTTTTTAAATTTTCAATTTTTCGAAAATTTTCGAAAAATCGAAAAACGTGGGAAATCGTCCAAAAAGCGCACAAAACCAAAAA